>NC_066628.1:42832691-45332691 GCF_025201925.1 Gopherus flavomarginatus | reverse complement strand
AGAAATTTAGAAACTTTTTTTATTCCTTCAGGATAAATTCTAGAATGATATCAGTAAAGGATGACTCAGGATCATGAGCATTAGGTAGCAATTTATCACAAAGTTCTCTAGTGACCAAAAAGTGAAAGGTATAATGAAATAACCCAATAAGTCAAAGCCCTGCTCTCCCTTCATTTGTGGTGCAATGATAGGTAACCTGTAAAGCTTCAAGAAAATACCTTCTCATTTAGGAAAATAGGAGAAATTAATTTTTCTGTTTAATTGTTCTGCATTCCTTTCTGCAATTATTAATCATTTCTGAAATGTTCTACAGAAAGATAAATTTTTACATTTTATTAAATGTGCGTTGAAAAAAGGAACACACAATCTTTCTCTACGACTGGCAGAAGTTCATTTATACTACTTGCTTAGCAGTTGAGTGAGCTGTTAAACCATGAACATGAATAATTGGATACAGTGCTGATTAGTGAGAAGTTCTTTTGGTGGAGTGCCATGGTTACAGATCTAGCCGCATCTTTGTCTCTGTCTCTGAGTGCACCCCTTCAGACATCAGGCCTTGCCCTAGGGTATAGTGGTGGTGTATCAACCATATTTACCCAGCAGATTTTATTGGATGCAGCACCTATGGTTCTTCCCTTTGGAGTCTGTAGCCAGCGATGAATATGGTGACCAGAGAGCCTTCTTAAAACCAAAGTATTGTTTAATTTTAACAGTAGGAATAGAGCAGTTAGGTAAAAAGGATTCAGCTGTGTGAGATTATTGGTGGGATTTTGGAGGATAATTATTTAATAACTATAGATGTTGAGATTCAATAAGTAAAAGCATTACAGATGTTGAAACCCAAATTATCGACATCACATGTCAAAATATACAAATTAAATATTCTTAAATCAAACTGTAATAAGCTCTCAAATAGCTGTTGTCTTTTCCCAGCTGCAGATTTTGATAATTATTCATGGAAATATTTTTTTATCAGTCTGTGTGTGTATGGTGAGATCAGCATTTACTGACATTTACCAATAAAAATTGAATTCTTATTAGCGGGCATATACATCATTGAAATTATTCATATTTTTGTGGAGAAAGGGAAAATTTAAAGAAAAAATGTGAGATAAATGTAATTCAAAAGAAAATGAAAATTTACATTTAAGTGTAAATTTAAAGGCAAAACAGAAGATAACTGATTGCTTGTAACTTTTTTTATTTACTTTCCATTGTTTTCGATATGTGGTGATTTCTACCCCTTCCCTTTGCATTTGACACACACTGTTGTGGAGTACAGATGAACAATGATGATTGACTTTTTGGGGAATCCAGCTTCTGTAGCACTTTTGACTGCACAGTCGTTATTGCTTAGAGTAATTGGATGAAGTTTGGAGGGCTGTTCGCTGCCTACTGTCCCTCTGCTCACCCTGCTGTAGGGGTCACTCACTGTAGTGGTTTTAACTTCTGAAGAAAAAACTAGGCTCTTGTCCCTCTTCTTCCCCTCAGCCTGTTCTTTTAACAAGGGGAAAATGTAGAAAAGGGACAAGATGAGAGAGCAGCAAATGAATATAATCTACTTTTTTGGTTCTATTGGACATGTTTT
Organism: Gopherus flavomarginatus; assembly: GCF_025201925.1. NCBI lineage: Eukaryota > Metazoa > Chordata > Testudines > Testudinidae > Gopherus > Gopherus flavomarginatus. Next base: position 45,331,103 of record NC_066628.1, on the reverse strand, counting down.
TCAGCATTCACTGTGTTGCTTTAAACTCCATGATTAACTATATGATTACCACATTTGTGTCCTATAGCATGGAGAAGAGCTTCCCATCCTTTTACTTTCTGTTCCATGTAAATGTCATCCTTCTAGTTACTATAGATGAATGCGTAACAGAGAAAAAAACTGTGCCTCCAATGTTTTGTTCTCCTGCAGATGATCGGGAGGTTCCATTGACACGTTGAAAGGTTTTGTATTTACTACAAACAATTGTAGATTTAAAATAACATTTATTGTGATTTTTTTTGTCTCATTAAAGGAAAAAGTTTATTGCTTGAGTTGGGCATTGTATTGTTAGGCATTGTGCAGTCTTCTTCCCCCTTCATCCCCCCATTTATTATGTCAATGCGTCTTGGTCCTGGTGTGCAGCAAGCATGCAGTTCTCGTGTTACCCTTTTCTTGCATGATAATCTTGGTGCAAAAATGCAACAGTTCCAGTGGTGTGGGAAAATGGAGAATAGGAGTAGAGTTTGAAGGAGAAAATCAAAGACATAGGTGTGTGAACTTGAGGGCACTAATCTTTAGCTCACTAAGCCACCAAAAATGCACAGATTTTGAACAAAATAATTTGTTAGCCAGTATTTTCACTACTGACTTTATTGCATAATTGTCAGGAATATTGGCAGTCCAATCTATTTAAAAGATGCAAAATCCAGATAGTTAAAGATTTGCAATCTCACCTATGTGATGATTTCCTTGATATGTGACAAATACCCAATTGCACTCTCTTTTATACGTACGTTATTTTGGGCAAGCTAATGAGCCATTCATTTGAGTAGTCATTGTTTATTTTCTGACTGATCAATGCAAAGCAATGATCATCTAGTACAGGGATGAGCAACCTTTCAGAAGTGGTGTGCCTTGTCTTCATTTATTCACTCTAATGTAAGGTTTCGCGTGCCAGTTATACATTTAAATGTTTTTCAAAGGTCTCTTTCTATAAGTCTATAATATATAACTAAACTATTGTTGTATGTAAAGTAAATGTTTTTAAATTGTTTAAGAATCTTCATTCAATTAAATTCAAATACAGAGCCTCCCAGGCCAGTGGCCAGGACCCAGGCAGTGTGAGTGCCACTGAAAATCAGCTCACATGAGGCATTATTTATTTGCTGACAGTAAATCTTAGTACCATCATAACTATACATTAGTTGCACCTACGTTTCTGCTCCACTGGAAACCACAGTAACTGCATTGTAATTTTAAATAATATGTTACAGAACTCCTCGTATTGTATCTATCTGGAGGTAACAGTTGCCCAAAGAATTTTGAATTGAGATTGTATTGATTACTGTTGCTTTCAGTTTGGTAATGTTAACACATTTAGTGCTAAAATAGTTTAAATGTTCATGTATGTCTTGCTACTTTCTGTCTGAAGAGGATTTCAGTTCTGTAGTCATAAATAAGATTTGGTTCGGTCCTGAGATTCCCATTTAACTGTGTCCTTCTCTTTCTAAGGACGACTTATGAATTCAGCCTCCCAGGATCTGTTGGTTAACAGCTAGAAGTCTTTAAAAAAATAAAATAAAATTAGCTTATTGTAAACACAAACACTATATTAATAACAGTAATTTTGAAATTCTGTCTTTTAAAGTTACTTCATGATATGACTTCTACATTGTAAGATTAAATTTAATTTAATCTAAAACAAAATCCTGTCCCCCTTGCTCCTCATCCATTCATAAGAGCAAATCATCTTCTGACAGCATTCTTTGTTTATGCACTTCCTGTCATTATGTTGCAGTTTTTGTTAAAAAAGAATGTACAAAACATAGCAAGTAAATGCTGATTCTTTCCCAAATGTAACTGCTTTTATGGTAATTAGGAAATTATAAACCCCTGTGAGTTCAGTTGCATAGATCTTCACTCTCTATATGCCAGCTCAATCAGTACTATTCTCTTCAGCAAGGATGTGAACAAAAGGCAATTATCAAAATAGGTTGATTCTCTGACCATGTGTCTCTTAATAATAATAATTTAAAAAAAACCTTTTAATTAGAGTGCATTCCAGGAGAGAACTGAAAGCTCTATCTGAAAATCTTTTTCTTTTTCTTTTAACTATAATTGAACCCTACTTCCCAATATTTTGAGACTCCCTCTGCCCTATAGAAAGAAAAAAATGAGCCATTTGCTGATAAAACAACTGACAAAACCTAAATAAAGGTGAGACACGGAGGAGTGCAGGTAATATGACAACCTTTCTTTTCAAGTCACATGACATGGATCAGGGTAATAAAAGGTTGTTATACTCCTGTCATATCTCAGAGGTCATACGACTCCAGTGGCTCCAGTAAGACTGTATGTCTGCATAAGGACAGTTGTAATTTTGGCTGGATTTTGTAGTTCTTATTCAGGCATAAACTGCCATTGAAGTAAGTGGGACTTTGAATAAACAAAAATGAAATAAGGAAAGCAGGATTTGGCCCTTTTTATACTCTGACAACTATCTGTTCATGTTCTACTACTGAATTTTGTAAGTAGTATAAGATGGGTCATTTCATTAGCTTTATGCTTATTGAGAGAAATTCTTCTAAGCCAGAAAGTGTGCTCCTATAACAGATTTCATAATACTGTCTGAAAGGACTAATATAGAAACTACCCTTAAAATATTTAAATATAATTTTGAATAAAATCTTCCCTCTATAATGTAGACATCATTTATTTGGTAGGGTACCACAACCACCTCAGAGTGTCTGAGTTTGCTGTTATTGGTGTTCCTCCTACCATTGCCCTGCCTTGTTCCTGTTAGCAGGTGATATATTGAAATGTGTAATTATGTAGGATTTTGTGGGAAACAGGTTATTGTATTTTTCAGCGTAACCTGTATATGCACTTTTGAAAACCAAACCAAAAGTAGTATTACTGTCGTGCACGTCTAGGAGCATGTTGCAGCTTACGATCTCAGAGCCACTTGTAAAAAACATATGAAGTAAGCCTTACAGTTATCTGGTGAGGTATCGTTAGTAAAATCCCCATTTTATGTTATGAGGGCTATAGAAATGAAGTGTCATGGCTAGGGTAACACAGGAAATCTGCATTAGAGCCAGGAATAGAATAGATCCTTTGGTTCCCAATTATGTTCCTTTAGCAACCTCTCTGTGTCATACCATGGCAGCTAATGTCCCTGTATATGTATGTGGAAGTGGGACATTACTGGAGTCCCTTATTTATAGAGGCTTTTCATGAGGTCAAAGTTTAGTAAAGGGTACAAAGAGTCTTAATAATTGTGGTTGGAGGGTGTTTAGTTGGTGTTGTCAGCTCTGATTAGTTTCATTATGATGAATAGGTTTGTTGTGCAGATTCTGAGATCCTTTTTTAATTTTTCATACAAATTTATGTTTATAATTCCCATGAGTATATTTAGGTGATGACTACACTACATACTCCAGGCAGCGACGTGTGGCAACATGCTGCAGTAGGAAGCAGACTGTAGCCACCAGTGTCAGTGGAAGGCCTGGTAGAGAGGAGCCAGTGGAAAAAGAGTCTCTTCCCGCTGCTGGAGCCTCTCCCAGCTGCCTCCTCCTGCTAGACTCCAGCAGCAGGGAAGCAGTGAGGCATTACACTGCCAGCAATAACAGTAGAGGTAAAGAGGCACAGCTTGGGTGAGTAGAGAGCTGTGTAGGTTATGTACTACTTGAGTACATAACCACACCCTTCAGGCATGTCTTAACTCTCCTAAGCCATGCCGCATGGTCTACAGTGTCATTTATACCCAGGCTAGGGGGACTTTGTGTGTACGTTTGCTATACACATTGGAAAAATGGGGGCAATGTGGATGTTCCCTAAGGGAGTTGTGGTACCTGAATAAATCCCCATCCCACCAGTGTCACTGGCATCTGAATTAATGCATTAGTTCCTTAAAGTAATTTTGAATAATGAAACTTACTTCTTACTAGAAGTGTAATCAATCCTATACTCTATACTCCTGTGTTAGCATATTTCGGACATGTCTAAGGATTGGCTTATAGCTCACTGACAGCCTGTTTTAGGGTACCCTACCTATGTTTATTTCTCCCCTCTACAGTTCAACTGCTTTAAATGGGCCATTTTGATTAGCACTACAAAAAGTTTTTTTCTTTTCTGCTGGTAATAGTTCACCTTAACAGATCACTCTCTTTATAGTGTGTATGGTAACCCCCATTGTTTCATGTTCTCAGTGTGTATATATATATCTTCCTACTGTATTTTCCACTGCATGCATCTGATGAAGTGGGGTTTAACCCATGAAAGCTTATGCTCAAATAAATTTGTTAGTCTCTAAAGTGCCACAAGTACTCCTGTTCTTTTTGCGGATACAGACTGCCACGGCTGCTACTCTGAAACCTAATTCATGTATCCTAATAAGAGAAAATTAGGTACATACATTAGAGTAAAACCAGTAGTTTATTGTAACAAAATAGTTACATTTGTTTTTGATTTAATCAGAAAAAGGTTGGTTATTGTTGGTTACCAAATAAGAGAACATGTTATACCATTCGTTGTCCTCAGTCATTGGATGGAAATCATATGAGATGTATGTCCATCTATGGAAGTTATTTTTTCCAATAGCAGCATGCTCCTTGGCAGAGTCCTCAGACTTCACATAGATTGGTTGATAGCATTGGAGCTGTCCGTAGATCTGATGGCCTTCCATAACTTTCAGAATGCTTCTTTCCTTTGCCAGAACTTCCTGATTCTGAAAAACTTGGACACTTTGTTCCTTTTGTGTACTGTGTGCTATTGAAACCTTACAGCCAAATCAGGGTTTGCTTCCTGATTAAATTTTAGTGCTGGTGCTGCATTGAGTAAGTTTCAGAATAGGGCATCTTGTTTGTGCATTTAATTTTCCTTGGAAAAAGTTAAATTGGAAACTTAGGTGCTCAAAAAAAATGCATGTGTAAACCATTTGTTAGTGATGTGAAGGTATTTTAAATGTTGTCACCATCACCCCAACCTTCCCCACCCCCACCCCCCGAAAAAAATTATATAAAGTCACTCGCTCGTACTAGTCCGCTCCAACACATTCTTTTAGGCTATTGCTATATTAATTCCCATCCTTCTCTAGTTTTATTGGACTCTAGTTATATCAGGCCCCTTTTACCTGCTTTTCCCTTCACCACCCATCCCCAGAAACTTCACACTGAAGCAGGGACCATTAACATAATTAGCTCTTAAAGCAATGAAGATGCTATGTCTCCTAGTACACTTACAGCTCATGCTGCACTGTCCTTGATAGGCTGACTCCCCAGAAGAAAATGGAAAAAAAATCTTTTAAAGGCATTTTTATAGTTGTCAAGGCCAGAAGAAGACATTATATTTTAGTCTGATGTCCTGCAAGTCACAGACTGTAGAACGTCACCCAGTAATCTCTGCATATCTCAAATTGTCTGTGTTGCTGTCTGAGACAGGATGCCCTCCTTGGGTATTATTCTTTTTTTTAAGTGATTACACCTGTGCAACCTCATCGAATCAGAAACTGGATATTGCTGGTTAACCTTAACAAAGCATGTTATAATATTTCTCTTCCTCACTCCTGGATTGTGATCATGGAAACCATGTGTTTAAACCATGGAAGTTGTTTATTATTTCTAGTCGCAGAACATGGCTGCTTGGCACAAACTACCCAGGTCTAAGCTGTCATCTCACTGTATGACTCTGTGCAAGATATTTGACCATGCCAGTGGGAAAACTAAGGGTAAAAAGCAGACACATGTTCAGAAACTGATACTGCATCTGAATGCGGGTTTAGTTAATGAGTTGTACCCCTGTTTTGTGAGAGATAGTGTGACTGAGTCTCAGTGTGCTAGAATCTGAAGGTCATACTAGGGCAAAACTCTGACTGAAGTCAATAAAAGTCTTGACTGAGTAAAGTACAGGAAGTAGCTAGGATTTTTTTCCTACTGAGAAAAAATGCAGTAGATTTCTGTATTTTTGATTAACAGGATCATTAATCAGTAGTAAGGTAAATGTGTTATAAGTACAGTATATCCAACACAAATTGCACACCGTTTTCTCCAACCTGTCACAACAAAGTTCCATGTGGATCTAGTTTCTAATGGAGGATTTTGGAAAGAAAAAAATCCTGCGCAGTATGAAATATACAGGATTCAGTGTTTCTTTCTATCACAGTAGGAAATGATTAGAGGTTGTAATATGTTGTGTATTGATTTGATGAAAACAGACCTGCCAGTCTTTTAGAGAATGCATTTGAAATTTGTGTTCTATTTCAGAAACTGTCAATTATTCTTGCTCTTTACTGACATGAGTTATCAAAAACTCACATTGAATATGCATAATTATTTGTATTTCTAGTTGTGAATAGGATATAATAAGTCATGTACATTTATCCATCTCTTACTATGTTGATTTACTTTCATTAGAAATTCAAGCGATAAATAAGGCTACAATTTAGTCATGGGTATTTTTAGTATAAGTCATGGACAGGTCCAGGGCAATAAACAAAAATCCATGGCCTGTCCATGACTTATACTGTAAATATAATATACTGTAAATATACTGTAAATTGCCCTGGGGGTGAGGTGGGGGCTGCTGTGGAGGGTGAGGCCAGCAGCATCAGCTGCTGGGGCCTTTGATCAATGGCTGCTCCAGCCACCCCAGGACTGCAGCCAGGGCCTGCCAACAGTGACTGGTCCGTCCACGCAAGGACTGCTGCTGAGGGCCGCCAACAGTGGCTGCTGCCAGGGACCACCGACAACGGCTGCTTGGCTGCCCTTGGGGCCAGCCGCATTGGCCGCTGCTCATTGCTGATTTGATTACGAAGTTTCCCCTTCAAGGGAAATGGGATATACATTAGTTAAATATGCAGAAACAAACATACCTAACCGCAGCAGTTGGAGACTATGTCAGCTGACCAGTGACAGAACATTGTTGCAGTGAGCATAAAATCCTTAGTTGTATATTTTATGAATGTAGCATTAGGAGTTATGCATTACATTCATTATAAACAAAGTAAAAACATGATGAAACAAAATTACACCTTACAGACAATACAACAGCATATGGAATCCTGGCTTTATTAGATGTACTGTGCCTTGTAAAGAGCGTTTAAGCATTTGTCTTTCTTTTCATGAAATGCCAGAAACCTAATATTACGGAATAGATGGAGAGGGTCTGTTTAACTTTAAATATGTTTGAATCTCCTTTCTAACTGGTAGGAGTTGTTCTAGTCTCAGTTAAAATAAGTTGTTTTCTGCGGTACTTTTTTCTTGTAGTATTTCTGTTAACTAAGATTTCCTTTACTGTCCCATTACATATACTGCCAGCCAGGTAAGCTAATCTTTGAGCTGTATTCTATCGTCTGTCCTTGGATAGAGTTTCCACTGTTATTAATTGAACTTAAATGGAAGAAGGCTCGTTTCAGCAAAGTGAGTAAGCACATGCTCGAGTCCTTTCCTAAGGAGGGGTGGATGCAAGTGTTTCAAGCTTTGTTGGGTTGGTGTGGGGAAATATGTACCCTAAAGCTCCCGTGTTGGTTTTCTCCTTTCCATTTTGAAGTGTGACTTTACGACAAGAAATATGAATATAGGGCAATACTGTATTGACCAAAAATGATGAGTTTTTTTAGGTTGTCTTTATAAGGAACTTGTGAATTACTGATGAATTAATTCCAAAGGACTCTGAAGAAAATGTGAAAAAGGCAGACAAAGTAGAAGACTTAAAACAGTATCCCATCAGCATGAACGGTGATATTGTGCAGGATGTCAATAACTTTTTGAAAAATAGTCTTATTCATATAGCTGACTAAGCAATGTGCTTGATTAAAAACCATCATCATTCATGTGGAATGAGATGCTATATGCCAGAGCAAGGATTCTGGTTAGCTGTGGACAGCTCTTTTAAATTCGGTGTTAACAAGTTGGATCATGGAATTTATGGATGAAGATGTCCTGTTCAAGGTGAATGCTTGCTCTGTAAGGTTAGGTGGTAGTCCTCTATTGGAGATGGTAACAGAAATAAGCAGCTCCTGCTCTAGATCTAAATTTTTGTTGATGGAAATATAACCATCATGTGTATATTATTTCAGGTGTAGCATGTTTTAACCCATTTATGATGCTAATCGAGGTACTTTGATAATAAAGGCATATAATCTAAAGCAGAGGTTCCCAAACTTTTCTTATTGCATACCTCCTTCCAGAGCTCCCAGCTGTCCGTGTACCCCCTTCCAGATTTACTAGCTGCCTGCATACCCCTGCCCACCTCATCACTGATACTTTGTGTGTTCTTTTTCACACTGCCTGTCCATATTTCACTGTTCTGTACAGATACAGTTATAGTGTGACATATACAACTGGAAAAAAAACCAGCCCTGACTTTGTTCTGAGCTCAGTTAGACTGGACAGTTGCTGGGCAACTGAAACAGCTCTGTATGGTGACTGGAGGTAAGAGCTCTGTACGTCAGCGTCTCTGTGTATCTGTGTTCTCATTACTAAATCTTGAAATAAATTAAGTACCGTATTTTATATAACACATTCTCACAGAATTTTAAATCATCATCTGAGCAGCCTACCTTGAAAATGCGATAAATAAAATAAATAAAGTCAACCATCACATAATTTCTTCCATATACCCCCCCAGAGATGTCTTGTACATGTACCAAAGTTTGGGAACCCCATTCTAAAGAATAGTTACGATCTTTGATAATCTGCCCTTATTCCCTTTACTTTTTTCATTATCTGTGCTGCAACAGTTTTTGCACAGTAGCAGATACTAGAGCACGTTCTGTAAAAACTTGAAAGAACACCTGCAAATGTAAGGCAAGTCAGTCACATCATTGTTTATTGTCCTTTAATAATGTATAGATAGATGAGAGAAATTGAGGAAATGTGTATGAAACTAGGGTGTGGTCCTCAGGCATGACAGATTACCTGTAATTATTGATCATTATCTGATATGTAAACAATATCTTGTTTTACATGTTACGTGTAGCTGTTTATTTTATTTTCAAATGTTAAATACATGGATGGTTAAGCTAGATGCTTGAACTACAGTGGTATTTTTCCATTATAATCAAACAACTTAAGTATGAATGGAAATTAAGACAGTAGTGTGCCATATTTGAGCCACACTTTCCTGTTTCTGGGCTAGTAACTTTAAAACATAATTATACACTTACTGTAGCTCATATTTGCCGTTTTACTTTTGCTCAATTACATGGCAGTTCTCTCCGTTTCTGAACTGTAGTTCAGAATCCAATTGAGCTTTTGGACATTATTTCTGCTTGCTTAGCTTTGAGTTTGCTTTTTTCACATGCTGTGCCCAATGAATCATCAACTAAATTAGGATCCACCTTAAGAGCTGCAGTTGCTGGAATTAAAGGTGGCTCACTAAGGATACCACTTTCCCATATGTGCAGAGGAACATGTGTAACTATTCCTCGTATCTTTTTGTTGAAGAAAATAAGTTATAGAGAATTTCAGACAAAGGCTTTTTGAGGCACATGAACTCTGTAAGTTTAACTACTATGGATGAGATAGTTCAAACCTTGTTCCTAGAAAACACATCAAGAGAACTGGTGAGTGTAGTTCATTATTTATCTCTAGGATGGGTAAAATGTGAGTGGGTGCAATAAGTATTCTGTAAATAAATCTAAAACCCAACCTGAAGTATATAAACTTAAAGAATAACTTCTGTGAGCTTATGGTGTCTCAAGGTATTTATTGTAAGAAATATTTGATATATTACAGCACATAAAAGCTGTATATTCTGATTTAGTATCCAAGGGTGGTTCTTTTTTTTCTTCAGACACAGTCTCCTTGAAAATCCCCAGATAGCCTCTTCACAGGATCTTTTCTCTGTCTTCTAGTAAATAAAGTTAAGTTTTTCTCCTGAAGTTATGCAACTCTTGTTACCTTGCAAGGGGAATTGGATGTACAACTTCTGTTACCTTTCATCATTGTAGGGTGTACTTGCATATTATATATACTGTATATGAAGTGACAGAAAGTAGTCTGATAATTATTCTTCCCTTTTAGCCCACATTCCTTGAGCTTCAGTCTAGCAGTCGATGGCCATTAAGACCATCTTTCAGAGAGGAAGTGTGTATTGTCTTTGAGGAGAGAGCTAGACCCAGGTAAAGGAATGCAGCCTAATCAAAGGTGATATTTCAGTGTAATGGAACTGTTCGAGTTCCCTATTTGCTAGTACTAGTGAACAAGAAGTTTTCTGTGTGTGACTCATGTCAGCTAGCCTTTGCTACTCCTCCGTACGCTGACACACATTGTTACAAAAATAAACTAGCGGTAGAAATCTTTCCACATGGTCACCAGTATTTTCATTGGCATTTCCATATGGTTGTTTCTAAATAGTGTCATATTTTATTTATTTTCTGGCGGACAGTCCTATACAGTAACTCCTTTGAAACAAATATAACTATGCAGTCACTGTTTTTACTATTGCTGAGTTCTCCTGTTAACTGAGTTAATATATTACCCTTCATAGAATCATTATAGAGGGAATTGATTCCTCTTAAATATGCATGTAACACATGTCAGAAGTTGAAATATATCATTCACACTGAATCAAGTGCAAACCAAAGTGGCAGAAAGTATAGTAGGGTGGTGGAAAAGCCTGTTGTCCCAGAACTTTTGCCTGTGGATGTCCTGTCAGACAAGCTGGGAATTTCTGACCTCAGACAGAGGCGGGCTTGGGATATGCAATGCTGACTGGGCAGGATATAGATAGAGAACCATTCCTTATCCCTTCTTGATTCTGTCAGTTTCTCACACACACACTGGCTGCACAAGATTCTTTTTTGCATCTTCAGCTATGAACAGATTAATTTTCATGATACCAAGGTGCGTAGGCTGCTCAGAGAGCAATATTCTTGTAATATTTTCTTCATGTAAATTTTCAAGGGTTTACTCCCCAAAAATCTCTGCTCTTGACTCCTTCCTATGCCTTACACTGCAGACTATTTCTGGGGGCATGTAGGTAAACCATAGGTGTTGTCTGTTATATTTGTTGTGGGGCGGGGTGTGGAATGGGATCAAACCATGTATCTACTTTGCATCAGAAGCAATAATTTTTTCAGTTTATTGGTACATTGTGCATAAGTAATAACTAATACATACAGAATGGGAGGAGTCATGTTATGTGGGAAGACATGAATTACCTTAGATTTACAGACGCTATTGCTCTCATATCATGACCAAGGAGAACAGGGAATGTGGAAAATTCCAACTGAAGATCAGCATGGAAAAGATAAAAATTTTGACAAGTGGAAGATCAAAGGTGAGAATTAGAAGAAATAGAAACATTTGTGTACCTTGTGGGACTAGTACTGAAGAATGGGATTGTGAAGATGGTATAAAAAGAAGAATAGGACTCATGGCCACAGCATTCAGAAAACTCTGGAAGATCTGGAAGGCTGAGGACATTTAGATAAAAACAAAAATCAATGTTTATGAGACTAGAGTTGTGTCGATACTGCTGTGTGATCAGAATGCTGGAGTCTAAGGAAAGCTGTTGAACAAAAGATAACGCTTGTGGAAATGAACTGACTGAGGGGAATATAGAGTGTTTCAGGACTGCAGAAAATAAAAAATCAAGTGATAAGTAAATGAGTGGAGCAAGAAATAATGCAGTTACAGAAAATTCAAGAAAGACAACTGTGATGGCCAGGACACGTGTCAAGAATGGACCCAGAAAGGATACACTAGAAGGCAAGATACACGAGTGCAAGGAACTAGAAATAGAGGAAAATCAAGGATGCATTGGATGGACATGGTGAAGAATGACATAGAACAAAAAGTTTTAAAGATGAAAGAAGCTGTAAAGCTGGTACAAGACAGAAAGTGGTGGAAAGATTTCATTCAGCCCCATTGTCATTGCTGATCTGGTGTATAGGAGTCGAAGAAGAAGGAGAAATAATACACAGCATTTACATATTGCTTCACTAAAGCTAGTAAATATCATTACCTCTGTTTTTAAAGATGGAGAAGCTGAAGCACAGAGAAGTTAAGACTTGCTCAAGGCCATGCAGCATGTCAGAAGTAGAGCTGGAAAAAGAATCCAGGTATCTTGACTCTGTCCTAAGTCTTGTGTTGTGCGAGCTACTGGAACCAACACCAGGCACTTTTGTAAATCATTGGTTTCTTTGCTGTATGATATAGCATTTTTGCACTTTATACAAATGTAAATTAATTTGACTTTGCAACAGCACTGCATGGCTGTGGTCTAAATTTTGTACACTAGTGAAACTGAGGTACAGAGAGACTATGTGACTTAACCAAGGTTAAACAGCAAGTTAGTGGCAGGGCCACAAATGCATTCCAGGAGTTCCAACTGTGACTCCTCCTCTAACTGTTAAACAATATGGTGTTCGAATATAGAATTTGAAACAATCTGAACCTTTCTTCTTCTCATAATCTACGGTAGTGTATTTCTTTTTCCTCTCCTTTATTTCCCCCAGTTATCTAACGTGACCAATAGTTACATTTCCTATTCGAAATTATTATTACTTGACTTTAAGGAGGCATTTATCAGGACAGGAGTCATAGCAGATCTGTCTGATGGCTATATGTCCAAGGTAGTGTATGGGCAGTAGCATTTGTTATGATGTTATAAACTCAGCTAAGGTCAAGACAGACTTCCAATTCCTGCTGGCGCTGGAGAAATAACAGATCTTTTATTTAAAAACACACATGCATCTTTAAATAAAAAAATCAAATCAGAATTGCTGTCCACATCCCATGTTTTTACTGTTAGAAGTATAAAGTATATTTTATAATTTCTGTATTTAGCTTTTCCATGACATCACCTGCAAAACATTGTCACCAATGTAGGCTAATTAGTTGTTCCACAACATTTGCATCAGGGCAACTGCAAGTGTTGCTGGCCAGAAAAAGTACATCAAAATTAATTTGTCTGGTTATTTAACATTTACCCACGGCGTAGAAATAGTGCCGTAGGTTGTCAGTTTTGCACTTTCTGTTCCAAAGTTTAATGGAAACATTCATAACAGCCATTGTTGAACTATATTAGCTACCAGATAGTAATAAATTGTTCTTGTGCTGCTGCAGGGAGAGAAATTTATCTTTAGTTTAATGGAAATGCATAGTTGCTTTTTTTAAAAAAAGGGTGGTTAGATTATGTGCCTATATGTTGTTCTTCCACCCTCTAGACTGAAAGTGTATTTGAGTCTCTTCTCCTGTGTAGAATATTTAAAGGCATAGGAATGAAGTGGAGTAGTGAGAAAAAAAATTGTCCTAATCCTCCTGTTCGGTGGCGTGAATTACTTTTCTAGTTGCACACTTTTGGAGGTTTTGCCTCAGATTTGGATTAGTCAATAATATGAGGACTCTTGGGGTAGTTCTTTTTGGACAAACCTTTTCATTTCACAAATCCACCTGTTTTATCATGTGTGGCAGTCTCTGCTCAAATGTGACCCAAGATTAGAGTAACAGAGGTGTTCTTGAAATTAGCAAATAGGGCTGAGATTTTCAAAGCTATCTAGATGGTGTAGTGGAAATGGGAATTGTGTAACTCGGTATGGCCTGCAAGGCTTTGAAAATCTCAGCCTAGGCATACTGATGTGGCACCTCACCTAGTATTGTTTGGCTTTATGCCTGTCTCTAGCCAATACAAGCAGTAAATGCACAATACTGTGTAAGGAGTGCTTGTTTGTGAGGGGGCAAAATAATGAAATACCTACATCACAAATTGCAAGAGCTTTCCTTTCCTATTTAACTAGATTAAATCCAATTATACTAATTCTTCATAGTGAAAACATGCTTTGATTTTAGAAGACAGGTGTGGCAGGAAGCAGAGGTTTTACTACTTTTCAGCCTGCAATAACATTACAAATCTCAGCTTATGCATCACTCAGCGCTGCTTAATGATGGCAGGATTTTTACAGTTTTCCCATTGCCTTTTTACTGACTCTGTGAAGAGAAGAGTGAATTTTCCCTTTAGAGTATTTATGATTAATCTCTACCGGGTTTAGTGCAAAATTCAATAATCTTGCCAATAGAAGCCATTTCTTGACAATTGGTTTGTCGTGCTCTGCCTTGGCTTGGTCATGTTTGCTACTAAGATATTATAGCCAGAGGTGCTTCTGGTGAGGAATTATTAAAGGCTAACGTTGGCTAAAAGTGAACAGGATAAGAAAATTGCACAGCAATGTATAGCAACTGCACATTTCCAAGTAAATATAAATGTATTCTTGTTTGCGCTTTCTAAATGTCACGGGACTCATAATCCTTAAAATATTGTAAATCTAGACAAACATTCCTTATTTTTTTATTTATTCTTAGTTCATTTTTCACTCTATATATGAAATGAAGTTAAAATATGATTAGACCCACATTGCATATGAGTAAGAGGACAGATAGGTACAAAATTTCTGCACAGAGGTAAGCGTGGAGTCAGGTGGGGACAAGAATAGAATCTAGGAGTACTGGCTCCCAGTCTTATGCTTTGGCCACTAGATAATTTGGATGTTATGGCTAGTGGGCATATGATCCGAACAATTTACTAGACTGTTGGCAAGGGTCATATTTTCCGCTTAATATATGTACATAATCCTATAATGCGTGCACCTTAACTTTTTGATGGCGAACATGCCAGTAAATGGAAGATTCAGTTGTTGTTCCTGCCACATGGGAAGAAACACAGGGTATGAATATCACAATACGTAAATATCTTTCTGATCAATAGGAGATGCATCGGTGGGTTACTATAGTTCTGTTTGGAGAACAAATTTCAGAATACATAAAATAACAAAAGCAAGCATTTGATGTTAAGGATTTTAGTGTCAGTCTTCTTATCTTACCCATACTTTTTCTGTTCACAATATATTTTTCACTTCTTTTAATATAATACAGCTGTTAGGAAATAAAGATATGACTTGATGAGTGTTTTAATTTCCTCACTAACAAGCCAGACCTATAATTAGGATATATAATCCCTAAAATGTTGTTCTTCTGCGCTTGTAACAGTGTCTACTCTTGTTGCTGGGAATATGACAGCGTTGTGAGCAACATGAAGGCTCAATTCTAGACACTTGATCATACATAACAGCCTTGTGTGCCTCTAGAGTGAACTCTGACATGCTACATTTCAACAAATCTATGTTTTGACCTTTTCCTGTTTTTTTTTTTTTAAGTGGAAGTCTTTTGCATGCCAGGACCACTATATCACCTTATACCCAAAAAATCGTCAAAATACATTACTAGAAATCTGCTTCTGGGATTGATTTATCTGAGAGTGTTATTGAATTAGGATTGTAGATACATGAGCTGGAATGAATCCCTTTTATTACAAATCCAGACCTGCAGGAACTCGCAGGATCATGCCCTAAGCGAGTTAAAAGAGCAGCTTTTAGTAAATAATATGCACTTCATGTTGTGCCCACTCTGGCAGCTCCTGTGTCTTTAGCATTAATAGGAATTCGTAGGTTTTGGTGGATTTAGTGTGAGGGAATTCTTAATAGACTCTTCTAGTGCTTGAGGATATTCCTTTGTGGTTTTTCCTTTTCTTCTGGCACTAGAGCACCTTTTTAATAGAGAATTACAGACACAATCTGGAGCCACATGTGCAAGGATAGATATAGCTCATAGAAGCTTTCCTCCTCCTACTGCCATTAAACAATAAACACAGTGCCACTTACTACCAGACACTGGACTCCTCCTTAAAATAGAACAGGATGTGAGATTAGAACAAGATTCTGTGATCTCTTTACTTCCGGGATACTAAAAGAGTGGCATATGGGAGCACAAATATTAATGGGAACTGCAGCATTCCCATTGTTGAAGACAACAGGTGGATAGTTAATGGGAAGGATGTTTCTGTTCAGTGCCTTAAGGAAATTATTCAAGCAGCATTCATTCATAGAATAATGTTACTGTTGTAATACTACAAAAGTCATTAGATCAGTGTGTGTGTTGGTAAATATGTAGTGTTCTGTCTAATATAATGCATTAAGCTAAATAGATTGTACCCTTTTTATGCATTTTCATCTTTACTTTAAGTTCACTACATCCTTATTGTATTGTGAATCCTGTTTTTCAAAGGTGGTTTTATGGAATTTCACTCTGTATTTGCTATACCTGCTATGCAATTAGGAAGCAAAGTAATGACCGAAGTGCTCACACGTGAATTCTCAGATACAGTTTTAGAATATATGGAAGAAATGATCATAAAAGGCTCTATCTTCTGAATGATTTTATCTTGGATCCTTTTTTTTTTTTTTTTAAACACACGTGCATACCCCTTTTCTTTGTTTAGTGAATGTAATCAGACCTTGTCTTAGGCAATGCTCTGGGTAAAGCATTTGTCTTGAAATCATAGTTTTATAGCGTGCCTGTACCATTTCATATTTCAAGCTGCCACTAATACATAGACAGTTTGAAGTCCTGCAGTGTAGTACAAGATTAGACACACAAATACAGCAACATTCCCTGGAGATCTAGTGAGCTAGGTATCCAAATGCCAGCCCAGAATGGGAAAGATGTTTTACCGTGGCAACATGAAACTTTCATGACTTGTTGCCCAACAAAAAAAACACAGGATTAAAAAAAAGAGAGAGTTAGACTGATGGAAAATGCCTCTGTCATTTTCTAGCCTTAAAAGTTCCTGAGGTTTTTGTGTTTGCTGTCGATCAAGCAACTGGAAAATGTTTAAAATGGATTTCATATTAAGGGAAAATTTTCCATTTCAGCAGGAGTTTTGATATTTCTTTCTCTGCATTCACATTCAGACAAGAAGGAGTCTTTTCTTGTGAGTGTGAATGTATAGAATAAAATGGTCAGAACAAATGCACTGGAGCTCAAAAGATCTAATTCATGCTGTATGTCTTATTTTAAACATAGCACTACAGGCATTTTCTTAAGTTGGGCAGGAAACTACTATTAAATGAAATGTAAAAAGTTGAGTGATGTTTTAAATTATATATGCATATATAATAGAGTGCCTTATAAGTATTTGTGAAAGCCAGTGTAAGTCATATAATTTTATATCTAGTTAATTTATTTCTGTAGCATTTTACTGGCAAGCAGTGAGAACCAAATTCTGCCCTCGTATATACATAATTCTATTTAAGTCAATAGTTGTTTCCTGGAGATATCGGAGGACAGAACTTGCCCCCAAGTTTGCATGCTATTGGCTTATATGTTTTACGATTTGGAAGTTTTCATAAAATGTTTTACTCATTGATATTAGGTGAGATTAAACAAGTGCTAGTCCCATGGACGGCTCATTGGTATGCTGCTTTATGACAAGAGTGGTCTAGCCTTTCCTAATATAAGACAGTATTATTAACCTGTACAGTTAGGCCTTGATCCTGTAAATGGTTCTACAAATACTTAATGATTACTTTGAATGGGATTACTCATGATAGTCACGTTAAGCACATGTATCAGTGTTGCAGGATCAGGGCTATCCAGTTAAATGGAGCAATCTCTGGTGTCCCACTATTACACTCATGTATGCATAATCAAAATGGGTAAAAAAGGTGCTCTGTATGGTTAAATAAGCTTTCTACTTATGGCACGCGATATTGAATCAACTGCTGATAACCAAGGCAGCCACATGTCTGTTTCTGTGGCATAATCCTGCTTTGCCCAAATGTTTGAATAGTAATTTAACAAATAAAACAAAAAAGTAAAAGGTATTGCACAATTATAACATGTATATAATGAGCCCAACACTGTATTTTTATTATTTATATTTTATTTGTTATTTATATTATTAATTATTTTATACATAAATCAGGAGTGCTTAAAGCATATTAAATCACTATTAAATGGAATGAAATTGGGTAAAATAATGGAGTTAACTATATAATATGAAACTATAAAGTCAAATAACATATGACTTCAGTGTTTGCAAACTAAAAGCTAAATTGAACAAAGAATTTATCAACCTGGTTTAAAGAGAATTGGGAGCAGAATCCACAGTGTCAGACAATAAGTATAAGGATAATTGTAAATATTTGACAGGTGATCACTTTGACTCATATGTACCAGCCAGAGGCAATATACATCTACAGATAAAGTATATTGTACAGGTATTTCCATGCTACAACAACTGTTTGATAATACTTGTTTTACAGTTTTAGTGTGATATTACCGGTACTGCAGATGATTAAGTATTCACAACGATCATTTCCTGTATTTGCTTTTCCCTTATTCTTACAGTTTTATAATCTGTCAGTCATAAATGTCATTTATGGCAGATGTTTAACACAAGTTTTAAAAAGAAGTTCCTCTCCAGTGTCAGTCTTGGCAACAGATTTATTGACCTTAGCAACAGCAACAGTGGTTAGCAAAATAACGTTTATATATAATTACAAGTTAAGGCAGCATTTACCCCTGCTCCTTCCTAATTAAAATTAGAATGAAGCGTTAGCATTGAAACTTTATTGGAAATGGTTTTGATGTTACTGTGCACTCCTCCTCCTTCAGAGGAACTGTTGTCATTCTATTCTTCAGATAACCTTTCTGAAAGGTCACATTCCCATGACCCCATACCACAAGATCCCATTGACTATATTTTTAATATGTAACAAACAGATGTTCGCTGGAAAATTTTGAATGTAGTTCAACTTAGACTGATAGCATTCATAAAATAAATGTTGCACAGCATCTCTTTTCATAACATATGTCAGGCTGAGAAATAAACAATAAGCAAAGTAATATATTGTCAACTTGAAATCTGAGTTCATGTGTTTTATTCTTCTTATGAATCTTCTTAAGTATTATCTGAAAAGCGGAAATGACCTTTACTAGTAAACTTGGTTTAAGTTGACATGGTACTTTATTTTTTGCTGACTGTATGGTAATAATCTAAATGTAAAATAATATGACAATTGGTATTAATTTAAAATGTACACAGAAGGAAACTTTTTGTACGGGGGGGGGCGGGGGCGAGTAGGAGCCTACCCTGGTGCCTGTCATAGAATGCCTTCTTCTCTACAGCTGTGGCAGCAGCCTAATGAACTACACCTACCTGTTGAGGGTGGCATTTAGATTAAGATGCAGCTATTTGCTGTGTTAAAGGAGTCCTTGCATGACAGTTAGGTATTCATTAAAATTGTAATAATGCTAGAAGGAGCTGGAATTGCGTAATCTCTTTCTCCATGGAGTTAGTTGGAGAATGGGCAGAAAGAAAGAAAGAAACAAACAAAAAAAAGAGTGATGATGTAATTAATTTCAGATTCAAAATCATAGTCATTTTTCAGCTGATCCACTTCCAATCCTCTGCCCCAGCCGGGAGCCCCTTCTTGCACTCTGAACCCCTCCTTTCTGGCCCCACCCTGGAGCACACACCCCCAGTCAAGATCCCATATCTGCTCCTACACCCCAACCCCCTGCCTCACCCTGGAGCCCCCTTCCACACTCTGAACCTCTTGTCCCCACCCCCCAGCCTGGAGCTCCCTACTGCACCTCAAACTCCCCTGGCCCCACCCCAGAGTCTGCATCTCAAGCCAGAGCCCTCACCCCCTCCCACACGCCGAACCCCTTGGCCCCAGTCCAGAGCCCCCTCCGGCACCTCACATCCCTCATCCCTGGCCCCAGCCAGAGCCCACACTCCAACCCCCTGCCCCAGCCTGGTGAAAGTGAGCGAGGGTGACGGAGGGAGCGGGAATAGAGAGAGTGGGAGTGGGGCCTCAGGGAAGGGGGCGGGGCAAGGGTATTTGGATTTCTACGATTAGAAAGTTGGCAACTCTCTTTGGAGTTATAGTACTGTGTTTGATTTAAAGGATTTGGGTGTATTCCATTTCACTGATCCTAAACTAGAAATCTTTTCCAAGAGGCCAGTGGCATTGAGATCAATTTCTTAGTTGGAAATTCAGTCAGGAATAGCGGTCTGAGTAAAATATTTAGCACGAGTCAAGTTAAAAAGAGGTTCTTTTCCTTTATAATAATACAGATTACAGATTTACAATATCTGAACATCATCTTTGATATTCTGATTTTGCAGTAGTTTTTTCCATGTTCTTCAGATTAAAACGCTTACCTGACTGTCAGAACAAACTTCCAAAACATGTTTTTTTCCAAATATCATATATCTTCATTTACAAGCTGTCAGGGTTCCCTCCCCACTCTGAACTTTAGGGTACAGATGTGGGAACCCGCATGAAAGACCCCCTAAGCTTATTTCTACCAGCTTAAAACTTCCCCAAGGCACACATTCTCCATTGTACCTTGGATTAGGTAAACACTGCCACCACCAAGTGATTCAAACGAAGAATCAAGGAAAGGACCACTTGGAGTCCTGTTTCCCTAAAATATCCCCCGAAGCCCTACACCCCCATTCCAGGGGAGGCTTGATAATAAACAAGATGAGCACAGACCCGTGTTGGGTTTTTTTTTAGGATACAAAAAAAAATCAGATTCTTTAAAAAAAAAAAAAACAAAGCAAAAACCTTAAACAGAAGGTAAAACAGAAGGTAAAAGGAATACCTCTGTAAGATTAGAAAGGAAGATAATCTCACAGGCAGTCAGATTCAAAACACAGAGGATTTCCCTCTAGGCAAAACCTTAAAGTTACAAAACGAAAAAAACAGGGATACACATTCCCCCGCAGCACAGAGAAATTCACAAGCCAAAACAAAAGATAATCTAACGCATTTCCTTGCTAATGCTAATTCTGTAGGAGTTGAATTGCTTGCTTCTTTGATCTGTCTCTGGCAAAAGCCACATGGAACAGACACAACAAAGCCATCCCTCCACCCCCGATTTGAAAGTATCTTGTCCCCTTATTGGTCCTTTTGGTCAGGTGCCAGCCAGCTTACTTGAGCTTCTTAACCCTTTACAGGTAAGAGGATTTTGTGCCTCTGGCCAGGAGGGATTTTATAGTACTGTATACAGAAAGGTGGTTTCTCTTCCCTTTATATTTATGACAGAAGCAATGACAGCTAGTAAATGTAATTAGTCACAACTTATGAATAAAGATATCTAGTATATGTCACATTCATCGAAGGCTAAATCCTGCTATTTAGTATGCAGTCCTGCTCCTGTCAATGTGTGTTTTAATTGCAGGTTGATAGCTGTACCAACCCTCGGTTCACTCAACTAGCACGTACCTTGAGAATTCGCAGTATTCTACAGTACATATAGTGTGCTTTTCTGCTACATAAACTGTGGAGCTCTAATATATTCAACATTTACAGTAATATATAAAATTTGGTTTGCAGTTTTAGACATTTACTTAAGAACCTATTTCTGCTGCCTCTTTAGGATCCCAGAAGCAAACACAAGTTTAAAATCCACACATATGGAAGCCCAACGTTCTGTGACCATTGTGGATCATTACTGTATGGACTTCTACATCAAGGGATGAAATGTGACAGTAAGTAAGTTTTTTCTAAAGTTATTAAAATGGCCTTTTAGATAATAAGGGAAACCATTAGGCATCAAGCGTCCTCTTTTTCCTTTGTCTGGAAAAATATTGTTTCAATTACAGTTAATTACATTACTGTATATTTCAAATGAATATTTCATTATTGAAGACTCTCTTAGTAAAACAATATAAATCAGTCAAACCTCCTCCAATGGGAAAAATGCTGTAAAATATGCTAATGCAAACCATCTTGGTTACTGAAAAAGGAATCTATTGAGTTCGTTGTGGCTAAAGTGTATTTGCCATCACAGTTCTGAAGATTGTTCTACTTGGGATGGGAGGGATGAATCCTTTGTGGAGATATTGATTCAGCCCAGCTGCTAGCTAAGGTCCCATATTTCATAGTCACTCCTGCAACAACCATAATTCATATGGAATCTGTACCCCAAAAGATAGGCAAAAGGAATCACCCTTTGGTTTGTAAAAGGGTGGCAAAAAACCAAAATAATGGTTTAAAAGGCTTAAATATTACTTGTGCTGTCGCAATAGAGGCATGCTTTGGGCTGGCCATACTCCCTATTGTCCCACCTCCAGACTCCTCAAATGCATTTCCTACAACCATTGCCTTGAATTCCTCTGCTCCAGTGTCATCCCAGCTTCCTCCCAAACTAGCTACCTCCTGCTCCACTCCATGTCAATGTTCATAATAACCGCTTCATGGCCCTATATTACACCCTCTAGTCCATCCTCATATTCCTTGATCTCTTGTGTGCTGATGACATGATCTGTCGTCATCTCCTTGAAATCTTGTCCCCCTCCTTGACTTTGTTGTCTTCAGTTCTTTTCATCTCTCTCTCACTGTTCCCAGAATATTTATTGTAGTGACAGGGGTAGGGTGTGGACTCTCTCACCTTAAATCCTGCATCTCAAGTTGTCTCTCTAACATCTCTTTCTAGATTTCTCATCATAATTTTAAGTTTAACATGATTAACATTTTAATTCCTTATCATCCATCCCAAACCTTCCACTCACCCTCTTCTTTGTCATTGATGGCATCAGCACCATTAAACTGTCACCAGGGTAGGTAATATGGATATGATTTTCCACTGCCTTCTCTCTAGATCACATATCCAAGTCATGTCCAAATCCTGACATCTCTTCCTGTTACATCTGGATGATCATTCTTTTCTCTCATTTTCTCTCCCTCCCCGATGCTAGTATTATGGAAATTAGCAAAGAAATATTTACAGTTCTGTATCAATAAGCAAACTTTCAATTTCTATGTTGGTTACAGTAATTTATAGCAAATGTTCTAATATTTTGGATCAAGTCTTTATTCCATGGACTCTTCATTTTGTCTGTTTTACATTCCATTAATAAGGTCACATTTTTAGGTGACTGAAGCTGAGCCTTTAATTGTGGATAATACTTCAGTGTTTTTTAATAATATTTATAAGGAGAACCATTGCATTTTGGTCAGTAGATAGAAAAAAAACCCCAGCAATTAATCAGATGTGACAGAATATTCTTACCGCTTATGTTTGTCATATGTATTTAGCATAAATATATTGACTTTCATACATGCCATCATTTTCTGAACCTTTTCTTTCCTGATCCACAGCTTGCGATATGAATGTTCACAAACAGTGTGTAATAAACGTTCCAAGTCTGTGTGGAATGGATCACACAGAGAAAAGAGGAAGGATTTATCTGAAAGTTGAAGTCAGTGGTGACAAACTGCAAGTCACAGGTAAAAAAAAAAAAAAGGTGTTCTGAGAATTGGTGACAATAGAAGGGTTTAATTTGAACTTTCCTGGGCTTTGGAATAACTAACATAAGTTGTGTTCAGCATTATTTGTGGACTATTTATGTGCCGTGAGTGAAATCTAGGCTCATGGAAGTAAAGAACAAAACACCCCATAATGTCAGTAAGGCAGGGATTTCATTCAATATGTACTTCAGTCTAAGAAATGCCATGTTATTATTTAAAAGAACAGGTTAGTTTATAATAGGTACACACATAGTTCAAAGAAATAATAGTGGCTCTAAATTAAAACTCAGGAACACTAACTTTAAAATCTCTGTGAAATCAATTTTTCAGGTAACCAACAGTAACCTGAAACATTCAGAAAAGCTGGGCCGCATTTACTTAAAAAGGGGTGACGGGGGCAAGAGACTGCTTAGATTTCTCTTCAAGTAGGCACATATTCCTTATGTTAACTTCAGTGGAGCTTCCTCATGCATATCAGAGAGTGGGATTTGGCCTTTAGTTACCAACTGAGACATTAACAAACATAAAATACACACTCCTTGCTCTGTTGATAATTTTTCTAATTTTTAGCTAGGCGTGACTAGCAGTGTACATTATGCCTGAAGTGTTTGTGATGGTGACAAATGTTACAATTCGTTCCTATTTAAAGTACATTTATTTGTGTTCTCACATCCAGAATACTATGTGCAGTGCAGATTAAAATGTATTTACATTAAAAGAACTCGTAGTGTGGAGAGTAGGAAAGGAGGAGCAGATGGAAGGTGGTATAGTTGAGCCTTTTTCTCGTATATCTCACAAGTCGTAAAGATCATGTTGAACTAATATGTAAAATATATCTAAAATCCAAATAAATTATCATGCCCTCATTTTCCAGACAGTCCCATACACTAATAAAAACAGATGTCAGACCCCACTAATTAAATTTACAATATTATTTGAAAACAATAGAAATAATGAAATGTGACATCATTTGGGGAGTACCTACAATAATAACAGTAATAAGCGGGGATTAAATCCTGGCCCCATTGAAGTCAATGGGTATTTTACCATTGACTTCAAGAGGACCAGGATTTCTACCCAACTGACCAGGACTTCTCCAGTGATGGGATCTGTAAAACAAACATATAAGAAACATTTACAGTTAAAACAGGCAGTGGAAAAATTGGCCCTCAGAATATGAATGTTGTGATCCTTTGGGTTTTAAGATGAGAATGCTGCTCCCTTCATTATTGCTCTATTGTGATTGGGAATTAATTTCAGTTCTAAGGCCTAAGCAGAGCTGGAGGGATTGAGGATGTCTCCATTTTTCTCTTTGTTTCCTGGTTATAGTGAAGTATCAGTTATTGCTCTTATCATATGTAGGTATTGAACATCAGTCTTGCCCCCTTTAGATGCCAGACTGCAGTCTACCAAAAATCCATTAAATGATAAAGGATATTGCCTTTAGTTATTCACTTTTCTTATGTTTCAGAATAAATTAGAACACACATTCTGGGTTTTTCCTGTCAGGCTGTCTATGATTGTAAAAGGAAACCACATTTCTGAATATTCAAGACTTTTACAGGACCGTCAAGATTTTCCCCATACATACCTACCTACTTACATTTCTTCATCATTTTGACTCCAGAATATCTTACACAGTATTCTGTTAAATCTTGTAAAAGACACTGGAAAGGAAGGAAAGAGAAGGATAACATATAACTACAGAAGATCAGAATAGCATCCATGTGATGACTAATTGTAGCTAACTTTTTCCACTTGCGTCCCACTGATGGAGGAGGAGTAAACTTCTTCAAGGTGCTGTTATTTAGGTCATGTTACTTTCACTAAATAGTGAAGGCATTTCTTAAATGATGTGGCAAGGTGTCTAATTTTAACAGTAACATCAGGAGGAATTGATTTGAAAATCATAACACTGAAGAAATTGAATATTTATATTAATTTAGACCATTAATCAGAAAGGCGCCTGCGTAAACACCTAACTTTAAAGCTGCCCTGCAAAAATGATTCAACAAAGCACTTAAAACACATGCTTAAATCCCATTGACTTCAGTGGGACTTCAGCACGTGCTTAATTACTTTGCTGAATAGAGATGATTTTAAGCAACCGCTTTGTTAGTCATGTGCTTAACAGTTCTATTGAATTAGGGTCCCAGGATGAAGTTGACATTCAGCATTAGTTAGATGTCCTGAAATAGTTATAACAAGGTTCAAAGTATAGGTTTGCAATTGGAAACTAAGGCGATTTTGAAGACTTTTCACATACACCTCTACCCTGATATAGCACGACTCGATATAACACAAATTCAGATATAATGTGGTAAAGCAGTGCTCCAGGAGGGCGGGGCTGCGCACTCCAGTGGATCAAAGCAAGTTCAATATAACTCAGTTTCACCTATAACGCGGTAAGATTTTTTGGCTCCGGGGACAGCGTTATATCAAGGTAGAGGTGCACTGAACAATGAACAGTGTATTGACAACAAGTAGTTTTATTTTACAATAACTTGTTTTAGTATCCCGCCTGGAAACTGGTATCTGAAGCTACTGTAGATTAATTCATTTTAACCTCTCATGGTACTTTGACTAGAAAGAAATATGCTTGAAGTTAAGGAAAGTGAAGATCAGTTTTGAAATCTTGCCAACTCACCAATTAGCCTTGATCTATAGACATTAGTTAATATTTTCATCTTTTTATGCATTGTGGGCCCGATCCTGCTTCTTTTTAAATCAATAACAAAAGTCCCATTGACTCCAGTGTAGCAGGATTAAATTCTTTGTTAGCTTTTTATATTATAAATGTCTCTTCAAAGTTTCAAAGAGAGTAAAATGATTGTATCTTCTACAGGTTCTGCTGGTTCTTTTCACATGCATCATCATGTTGAAGAAACAGAGCAGATTCTATCATTTATTCACTGAGTATTGAAGATACAATATTTGTAGCTTTCAAGTGTCTCAGTTTTAAGAAAAGTTTCCAAGAGGAAAAAAACAGAAGTTGTTTTAGGACAGGAGGTATTACTGTATTTAGATAAGACTAGCAGAAATGGACAGCTTCAGTGAGGTTCCAAGGTCACATGATTATTTGTTTGCAGTGGTAGTGTTGCCGTGTTGCTCCCAGGTTATTAGAGAGATATGGTGGGTGAAGAAATATCTTTTATTGGACCAACTTCTGTTGGTGAAAGAGGCAAGAAGAGTACGGAAGAAGAGCTCCTCTGTGTAACTCAAAAGCTCGTCTCTTTTATCAACAGAAGCTGGGCCAACAAAATATGTTACCTCACCCAACTTCTATACACATCTCAATGAAGAGGAACAGTTTATTTACACAGGTGTATAAAGATATCCGAAAAAAATATTCACTGTGTATAACACCACATTGCAATTTGGTAAGAATTAGGAATGTGCTGGACAGAAATCTGTATTGCCCACTCTCCTGTCCCTATCTTGTCGCTATCCGTTTTAATAGCAAGCTAAAAATATTTTAAATGGACAGAAAGACTCTATATCAGGGAGATTCATTAGGGAGGCAAAACAGACTTGATTTGAAATACAAAATTATCTAGCAGCACAGGAGAAACTGAGGAAATAATAATCGGTTTAAATCCAAAGTAGATGGGTTGTAGCTTGTTCTTTTGAAAGACCACTTTAGTGTGTTTCTTTAAAATATTGATAATTTTTTTAAGTAGAAAATGAACTCTGTTCAAATAGCATCCCAAGTCAACAGTGTGTATTGCTCAGAATTTCTTTTTTTGCATTTTCTCATTCACTATCCTAATTAAGTTGATACTCTGAACAGCAGCAGATGTGCTTGCAGGATTTGCAACAAAGAACTTGCTGCTGCCACAGTCGTGATTCTTTGCCTAGTCATTAACCTCAGCCATCAATCTGGTTTCGCCATGCCATGTATTGATAGAGAAATTTTTTTAAAAGGATGCTTGCCTCAAATTATCTTATATTGAATACCATGGTCTTAGATAGACGATTGTCTAAAATGCAGGAATATATTGCATCTGCATGTCTTTAGTCTCCTTTGGATTCTTGATAACGTGATTGAAATTAGAATTCAGACAAAATGTTTTGCAGTTTGCATCCAATGTGCACTGGGCATAAAAAACAATTATTTGTTAAGCACCAGCATTGTGGTTAAACATCTCAAAAACTTTACTGCACCTAAATCTCAAACTATTTCTGTCTCAGTTTTATAAGCCTAGGAGTTTTAGATAGTTCACCTAAGCAGCATCTAGGTTCTGACTGCTCAGCAGAGCTAAAACAATTTTTTTCCGGTTCTCTCATTACCTGTTGTTTCTGGGATGAGCCAATAATAAGCCTTAGGGTGTAGTGGAAAGTCTCAGAACTTCTTTTCATGTGTCAAAGATACTTACCCGCATTTAACAAAAATTGTTCAGCATTTTTTAAATTTTATATTCTAACATGGAAGGAAAAGGTGGTTTTCCCCCAAGCATAGTACCCGGTAAAGCTGAATTACATTGGCTTTCAGAATGAGTTTTTGGTCACATTTGTTTAGACATTGATAGCAGATAGTCTAGGATCTGCTGGACTGTGTAAATATTTGCTAGATGTGCTTACTGCCAGAGAAGGTCTACAGAAGGCTGTAACTGCTAAGGAAGAAAACAGGTGCACTGAGCTAACTGTGTCAAAGCCAAAAGCAGGGTCCTGCCTAACAAGTCTGGAAATATTTATTCTCCCTACATCCATGATGTTTTAATGGCATAAAGTAGATGCTCTAAGAGGGTCGTTAAGCCTGACTTGGAGAGAGCAATCGTGTTTTTGCCACTGTTTGGTCCAGTTTAATCACAGATTTTTCCCTCTTAAGAGTGGCGGATCTTTTTGAGTGGGATTCATAATTACTTATCTTGCCAGTAGATGAGCAGAAGGCTGGAACCATATGTAGCAGAACAGGTCTGAGGCACCATAACATTTAGAATGAAATCCTGGCTCCACTGAAGTCAATAGCATCCCTGGCAGACCTGCAGGGATGAGGCACAGTGCCTAGAAGGGAGGGAAAGGTAGAAGTGCATACTTGGCGAGGCCAGAACCAGGCCTCTCCTTCTTCTCTGTGTAATGATTGGGCTGTGGACATACTTGTCTAGTGTTCAGGGCAGGAGGCTGGTGTAGTGGTTGAAACAGAGCTAGGCAGGCCTAGTGGCAGCGTCAAGAGCCAGGTCTTCAAGTCAGAGTGAGCGAGAGCCAGAGGTCAGAGCAATGTTCATAAGCCATATGTCAAGTCCAGGGAGCAAACTAGAGCTGAGGGCCAGAAATCAGGAGCCAAGCATCAAAGCTGTGGTCAGACTATGAATATCAAGTCCAGGGAGCAAGCTGGAGCCGGGAGCCAGGTGTTGGAGCCAGAGTATCAGCCAGAACAGGAGCAGGAAGCCAGGGAGAAGAAACAGGGATCTGAGGGCAGGACCAGAAACACAGCTGTGGTTGTGGAATACTATTGAGCAGCCAGGCATCTAGATCTGCTGATATTTGAGGATTTGAGGTTGTGACAGTTAGAACCTTCAGCCCAGGAGGCCGTGTTCATTAACTCAGTTAGTAGAAGACAGTGAGCAGGATTTAGGTTCTGCTGTGGGTTCCTGACACTCGAGTCCTCCACCTCCCATGCACAGGTCAAGCCAATTGGCTTTCATGCTCTGGCTTCCTGTTTTTTATAAATTCTGCCTGTGTTTTTCAAGGGCACCTGATGTCCTACTTACTCACCTTCATGAAAATGATCTTGGGGGTTGCATCAGAGTAAATTTGAGAATTAGGATTCTGAGAGCTGTGGAATTGATTAGGTGGTTATGTTCATACGCAAAATTGATTTGATCAGAGATGCTCTCAAGAAAAGTTTGATGGGGAGGTTTTGAGCCAGCCTGTATGGACAGGCCCTGGAAGAATGTGATCCATGAGTTGCCATGTGGCTCAGTGATCATGCATAGGACATAAATGTTGGAAGAGAATCACCTGGGAAGTTATGAAATCCCTATTCTTGGAGGCTTTTAAGAACAGGTTAGACAAACAGGATGGGCAGGGTGGACTAGGTGACCTCTTGAGGTCCCTTCCAGCCCTATATTTCTATCATTCACAAACCTTCTTGAAATGCTCAGTCTCTCTAGATCAATGGTTATCAACCTATTTATTATTGTAGAGCACATTTTGCAGCTCTCTGTGTTATGCGGGCTGCATGCACACAATGTATATTTTCTCTCTCTCTCTCTCTCTCTCTCTCTCTCTCTCTCTCTCTCTCTCTCTCTCTCTCTCTCTCTCTCTCAATCAATCAATCTGGAGGATTCACAGAGCCCGCCTGCTCCACTAGCCTGGGCTCCCTCTCCCTGTTTTGCTGAATCAGGCTTTCCAGCCTCAGGCAGCACATGGACACAAGTGGGACGCACCAGCTGTAGAATCACACAAAGTCCCCAAGCAGCTCTCTATGGGAAGTTTCAGCTAGGAAATTGCCCAGCACTCAAGTGCAGAGTCCCTCTGGGGAGTAAACACAAAATAATATTGTCTTGCGCTATATAGAAAAGTCTGCACAGCGCAAGCTCATAAAAATTCACCCTCTCCCTCAATGTGGAGAGAGAGATGCACCGCTTCTCCTCCCCTCTGATATAAATTGCACAAACTTGGTGATCTTATAAACAAGAAGTAAGTTTATTAACTATAAAAGGTAAATTTTAAGTAATTACAAGGGATAGCAAACAGAACAGAGCAAATTACTGAGCAAATAAAAGAAAACACGCAAACTAAGCTTATACACTAAAGAAACAGGTTACAAAATGGCTTAGGCAGGATGCAGAGTTTCTGTAGATTAGAGTTCCAATTATTTCTCTTTACACACTAGGCTCCTCTCTCAGTCTGGACTCAGCCCTTGCCTTTCCATCAGCTTAGCTCCTTGTCTCCTCAGGTACTTTTAGCAATCTTTCTTTTTGGGTGGGAAGGCAGTGAAGGGAGAGTGCTGGATGGCCTTTCCTCCCATCCTTATATAGAATTTATATAAGACAGGAAGCCTTTGTTTCTAGTGGAAAAGTACCAGCAGTGTCCAAGGTGGTATTTTGCATCAGGTGATATCATCACCTGACCTTGCAGTGTTGAAGCAACCATGAAACGAGCTTTATTTGCAATGTCCGCAGGAAGGAACTCCGGGAAGATGGAAGATCTACATCTTTAAAGACTCATTGTCTTTTTCTAACCACCCATCAAGGCTGATTGCTTACTGTCTGGTGGGTGTTTCCCAAGTGTATATGCAGATGTAATTGTTACATAGTTAATATTCCTAACTCCAGATACAGAAATGATATATGCATACAAATTGGATAATCCTATTCAGTAAATCATAACCTTTCCAGTGATATCTCACGTGACCCATCTTGCATAAAACATCTTAGTTATGCCATATTCATTTCATAACCATATTTCTATGCAGAATATGGGGTGTAAGGTCACTCCACACAGTGTGTGTGTGTGTGTGTGTGTGTGTGTATATATATATACACACACTACCTGTATGGCCCTGCGGATGTCGCATGAATTGCAGCTGTGTGATGATTAGGCCTCAAGCAGCCAATAGCCTCTGGATTAAGAACCTCTGCTCTAGATATTAGTCCGATATTAACATTTTAAGATATAATTAAACAGCAAGAAAAAAAATGATATGCTTTTTTCCATATTATCTTTAGGCAATATTCATTCATACTGGAGCTCATTTACACTACATTTGTGTATTATCAGAAAGTAAAGAGTATCATACTTTATGATCCCTGTAGATTTAAAAGTTATGTACAAGACTTGGACATAATGAGATGCTACAATACAACTGTGTAAATCGACCCTCACAGTTCAGATTTTTAGTTGAAAAACACTTTTCCAAAATGTGAGGACAGCAAAGCTGTAAAAGGTTTTTTGTTATGGACTGTTAAGTTTTCAGAATTTGTTCATTGTGGAACATACACAAAAGTAGGTTTCATGTCAAGTTTTTTTCATATCACCATTTTAGAGAGTGCACTTGTCAAACACTGTGGCTCATGTGTTTATAGGAAAGCATTTCCATCCTACAATTAATAGCTCTGTGGATGCCAAGGCAAATGTTTGTTATAGTTTCTGAATGTATATAATAATCGTGGTACCACTTGTGCTATTACGATTAACAGCTTGTCAGCATTTCCATTGTCATGGGTCCAGAAAATGACTTGAAATAAAAATGGCAATTTGGTCCTTGGAAGCAATTTTTTTTTTTCAAAACTAACCAACCGAAGACGTATGGATTTTGGATTCTTCTTGTGTGTCTTTCACCCCAAAAAATCTTCTTCTGGAGCTTGGTATATATATTTTAGCTTTGTTGAAATTATACATTTTTAATACCTCTTCTCCCAGTAACACGTTGTCTTTAAAATGAGTCAAAGAAAAAGCTTTGGAAGAAAGCTCTTTCACAAGAGCTGGCAAGAAGGGTCGCACAGCTGCGAGCCTCAAAGTATTGGATGAATACATCATCAGGACACTTCAGGCATAGAAGTACAAAAAAGGGATGCTTGGCAGCTGCTATACAAGACTTGGCCTGAAATTGTGTTTACTTATTTATTTTGATAAATACTAGCCCCTTGGGCTGGCATTCCCAAATGCTGCTCCTATCCTGCATCCTATTTTGGTTGCTAAATAACTTTAACTTTTGCTGAGTTTTTGTATCCTTGCAAACAGTGCTCTGTTTGGATTGCCTGCAAAACATTTGTGCTGTTAAATGTACAACTGGCACTTATGGTGGCATCCCATAAACTCATTAAATAGACAGAACTCTTAACAAGCATTGCTGCCTTACTGGTGCTTTACAGCGCGCAACTTTCGCGCTCAGGGGTGTGAAAAAAACACCCCCTGAGCGCTGCAAGATACAGCGCTGTAAAGCCTTAGTGTAAACAGTGCTGCAGCGCTGGGAGCTCGGCTTCCAGCGCTGCAAGCTATACCCATAGAGGATGTGGAGTACGTGCAGCACTGGGAGAACTCTCTCCCAGCGCTGGCGCTGCGACCACACTCAAAACTTCAAAGCACTGCTGCGGTAGAGCTGCCGCGGCAGCACTTTGAAGTGCAAGTGTAGCCATACCCTCAGTAAGCAAAGCAGTTTGAGGCTGCAGCATTGATAGCTATTGCGGGAGAGGAGCTGTGGGTGACATTTCTTAGGCCATGGCTACACTGGAGAGTTGCAGCGCTGGTGGTAGGTTTACAGTGCTGCAACTGAGTAACTGTCCACACCTGCAAGGCACATCCAGCGCTGCAACTCCCTGACTGCAGCGCTGGCTGTACACCTGGTCTGCTTGGGGTGTAACGATTGCAGCGCTGGTGATGCAGCGCTGCTCATCAAGTGTGGCCACCAAAAGCGCTGTTATTGGCCTCCAGGATATTAGGAGATGTCCCAGAATGCCTGTTCACAACAAACTGGAAGAATGGCTGAACTCCATCCGGGCTCCCCGGAGCTGCTTATCTAAAAAACAAACACAGCTGTTTGCTTTTGAGTAGAGAAGCCACATGGCGGAGGGGGACGGGGGAGTCCGTGTTGGAGCAGCTACTTATGTGGTCTGAAGGCTATTTGGGAGTTCATAATTTGCATTTAGTGAATAAGAGGGGTAGGGGAAGGACTCGAAACTTTTAAATTGATTGCAAGTTGGTGATGTGTATGTTCCAGTCCTTAGAACTTGCAAGGCAGGGAGCTGACAGCTCCAAAAATCCACACTCTCTCTCTCTCCCTCACCCCCCTCTTTTGAAAAGCACGTTGCAGCCACTTGAACGCTGGGATAGCTGCCCACAATGCACCACTCCCAACAGCGCTGCAAATGCTGCAGATGTGGCCACATTGCAGCGCTGGTAGCTGTACGAAGACAGCTAACTCCCAGCGCTGTACAACTGTAAGTGTAGCCATACCCTTAGTGAGGAGCTCCTTAGTATACTGCAGTTTGTGAGTCAATATTGTTGAGTAAATGGCTTTGAGTACTTTACTTAGAAAGACAATAAGGAGGTTCAGGTGGCTTTTGTTTGGGAAGGGGCTGTTGCACATGTATACTTGCTAATGTGGTAATTTGCACCACTGCATAGTATTGGGGGGGAAGTGGGAGCTGAACCAGATGGCAATGGCCTAGTGGCTTAAGCAGTGCATTTAAAATATCTAAGCAACCTGGAGAACACAGACAGGATTGCCACAGTTCTTTAGAAGTAGATGTGTTTAATTCCTTTAGTGGGGACTTCAAGATGAGGCCTTAAAATCAGAGCTCCTGGTTGGTCTGCATGGAGATTACGGACCTTGTGGCACTTATGAAACTGTGTGTAGGAATTACCCCAATGTTTTAGACACAATTTCACCTCCCATACACTCTGAGCTAACCACTTTCCTTCTCTAGCAGGCTGCACTATACTGGAGCTTCCTGGAGAGGCTTCATAAAGCATTTTGGGAATGCAGATTGCTGTCTGAACGTAAGATGTCCTTGCTGCTCTAATTGTTTAAAACTGAGTAAATCTGGAGATAATTAAAAGGCTCTTGGACTGCTTTGTTATGTTGCTCTTTCTGGTACAGAGTGTGGGTTTTTGTTGTGCAACCAAGATGCCTGAGGTTTGATTTAATGTTTGTTTACTATTATCAGGATGTAAGCAAAAATACGTATTTCTTAAACACCAACCCAACCTACATGGTCTTCATCCACGGCTCAGATTAACTGGAATGACCAGATGTTACAAAAATCCAGGATATCTTTGTAAAAATGACCACATGGGTAGGCGATTAGCATTACTTCCACAGGTCTATCTGGCGTGCTGATCAGAGGTGAAGGGAGGATTCAGGAGGCATGACCTAGAGCAGGGATAGGCAACCTATGGCACGTGTGCCAAAGGCGGCACATGAGCTGAACTCTACTGCCTGAGTCCTGGCCACTGGTCTAGGGGGCTCTGCATTTTAATTTAATTTTAAATGAAGCTTCTTAAATATTTTAAAAACCTTATTTACTTTACATACAACAATAGTTTAATTATATATTATAGACTTCTAGAAAGAGACCTTCTAAAAATGTTAAAATGTATTACTGGCACGCGAAACCTTAAATCAGAGTGACTAAATGAAGACTCAGCACAGCACTTCTGAAAGGTTGCCGACCCCTGAGCTAGAGTTTGTTTGGAGGTTTATGTTAAGCTTGAAGCCTGACTTTCCTCTAGTCTGTTCTTTAGCAGGACATTTGCTGACACCCTTTCACACGTATTACATGGGTGGAACAGGCTTTAAATCCTTTGGTTTGTGACTTGTATCTAGTGACCCCTGGCTTTGCTTAACAGTGAATACACAATTCATATACAAAAAAAAAAAAAAGAAAAAGATAAGAAGTGCAATTGGCGCTCTTAAATATTTTTAGAGATGTGTCTTAATGCTTTGGGTACAGTTAAAGGAATGCAGTCAAAGTCTGCTCTATTATCTGATCCAAATTTGAGCCATTATTTTCTCTTGACTTTCTGTTATGTAGCTTTTCTTTCATCATAGCCCACTGAAGATTGGGGTCTATTAGAAAAGCACAGCGCTTGACCATAATAGGAATTGCAGAGAAGATGTTCATGCTCTCCTAATAGAAAATAATGTAGTTATTTACATCAAGGCTCCAATTCCACTTTACACACTTTTCTGGAGTTCAGTTCAATGTTAAGTATGCATTCAGCAGCGATTTATCTCCCATGGAGGAGAATGATTCACGCTGGATCCTGTTTGCTGCAGTTAAAGTACAAGTTTCTTCTGATGTTGAATCACTGGATGTAATGTGCCGTAGGAGGTGCATGGTTGTGTGAAAATTTGTACTTCCCTTTCTTTTCTGTTAAACCTTGGATAACATTTTTAAAAATGAGACTTAGGGTCCTAAGAGATCAGGCAAAAGCTATTTTTCTTTGTCAGCTACAGGCAGATGAATGTGTTACTGAAGCCTACTAATCTTTGAGACTAACTAGATTAGTTCACGTTGGCTTTATTGGCACATTTGAAACAAACCATGAAAATGAAAAGAGCACAATTGTCATGGAGGGCTGCAAAACAGTAGCACCCCTCAGAAGAGTGGAAGCAAATTATTGTAAAGCTCTGCTTCAGTATCATGGCTTTAATGGGAAGAGAAATCAACATTGACAGGGCAGCTCATTTTTCAGCAGTATTTTAATTGCTTCTAATTATAGGGTTATCATTTTAAGGGTAATATTAATTGCTATGAAATTAGCACCGGAAATGTTTTCTTGCGCTGAAAAGTTAAATAGTGGCTTTGGATCGGATTCATAAGTGAGGTTTCGCATCAAGTTTTCCAAACACTGTCTTTCCAAAAAATGTTATTTGGTGTCAATTAGGAATGGAAAGAAGCAAATCACTTGGGACAGTTGTAGGAAATGAGGTTGCCGCAAAACTGAATGTGTTTTGCAGGTGAAATCTAAATTAATTGTTCTCTGCTTTCTTCTTGTATGTATAGAAGACAAATGGATTTAAAAGTGATCCCAAAATGATGAGGAGAAAAGATAGGCTTGTGGTTAAGGAGAACTGGTCAGTAGAAGACCTTGTTTTTATTCCCAGCTCTGCCACTGATTTCTGTTATGATTTTGAACAAGTCACTTCATTTCTGTGTCTCATTTTCTCATGTGCACAATGAGGATAATTTTTTCTCCTGTGCATCCCAGGGGTGCTGGAAGGCTTAAGTCTTTGGCACTGTGAAGGTTCTTTGAGTTCTGCAGATTGAGGATGTCATAGAGGAGCAATATATTATTAATACACACAGTAATTTATTCATAGCAGTTAATTGGATTGCTTTACATTTTTCTTTACAGTTAATTTTCTTTAATTACATTGGAGAGCAAACAGAGAAATCAAAAGATGAACCTGGATGGCACAAAAGAGCTTTTAATACATTAGTAGGTGATTCCACAATTTGCTCCCTTTGCTTAATGTGTCTGACAGCGTTGCACCCATATGGCTGTGAAACAAGAAGGTTCAGTGTGAAGAAAACCCTGACATATTTTAAAGTTTTTGTTCAATTTTTTGTATTGATCTGAACACTCAGGAAACTAGCAAGTTCTTAAATGGATAATGCCTAGAAACTAGTTTCTTATGAGTTTTACAAATGCAGGAAGAGGGTGTTAATTTGAGAGGTCAGTGGGAGACTGGGGCAATCAGCATTCCTTTCGGGGAGAGTGGGGAAAGGCTGGGGCAGAAGGAGTTCTCTTTTTTCTTGTTTTTTTTTTCTTTATCCCTTCCATTGAACACAACTATTGGATTTGAAAACTCTTACAAAAAATTACATCTGTCATTGGTCAGAAATTGAAATTGGTTGCAGGGTCATGTTGACCCTGGAAGTGGATTTGAAACCAGTAGCCAGGACAATTCTCCATATTCATTTAGGAGCTTTTTTGCATATTGGGGTAATTGTGTTGCATGCAAGTTAAAAGATTTATGTATTCCTCAGCTCAACAGCTGTCAGCAGTTACAGCATCTCCTTCAAATGCAATATCTTAGTCCTAATAAATGAAATGCTTCACTACTCTACTCAGTGGATTTCATAAGTTTATGCACACATTACAATTAAATACCGCATTTTCTAAATCTTGTTGACCTAACCTTTCTTTCAAGAAGGCATGCTTTTTTGTGGCAGTTCTAAAATATTAATACTTAATTCTGTTTCAGCTGGCCTGGAGTTTACAATCCATGGTTCACTAAGGAAAAAGGTTTAGGAATTCTTCTTTTCAATGCACCTGATGACAGTAAATCTTGGGTGTTTACTGTTGCGCTTTGTTTAGAAAATCTCTTGAATTGTTTTCAGTTAGCTGTATATATCCTTTTCCTTATTACCTTATTGTTAACATTGTGGTTTGTTGGCAGGTTGCTGTTATTAAACACGCTTTTATTATTCCAAATCTTGCTGCTTCTTGCATTGTATTGACTTCCACTCAGAGCACATCTATATTTGATGAATATGAAAGCACAGCTCCTTTCTTGAATTGTTCTGTTTTTTGCTGATCCCATTTTATAATCTTACCATCTAATGCTGTGCAGTGAGTGAATCTGTAGGTGGCTGAATCAGACTTTTTTGATTTTTTTTCCCGCTTTCTAAAATTATTTTTATACTGAGCTAACGGAAATCGTTGTGAGAAAATAACCTTGTGTGGTGCTCTGAAATGTAAAAAAATTGTCACATTACTGAGATTCTAAACTCTGGCCTAGCAGTTGCTAGGAGTTGAATTTGACAGCATCTTATAACAGAGAATTGCACTATTGACATACTCATTTAGAGCCAGGGTGCCACTGACTTGCTGTCTTCTTATGTTCCTAATGTGACATAAACTTCTCAATTAAAAAAAAATGTTTTACCATCCATTATATTTAGTTGTGTGTGTGTGTGTTTATGTTCCTCAGTTATGGAGAATATAGGAACAAGTTTTGTATATAATGAAGCTTGTGTTAAAAGAAAAATGGAGCCTTGGAATGCTCTTTGAAGAAGATATGAGCAGTGGACAGCTGCCCAGCCATCTAATATAGCCTCGCTAGGAGTTAGTGGGGTTCTCCTCACCCCTAATCCCAACTATACATTTTCCAAATTACTCCTGGCGGTTGGAGTCAGCATTTCCTAATTGAAGAGACGCTACATTAGTGGCTGTGAACGTTCGTTTTTGTTAGGGAAGCCCAAAGCTTACAAGTATAAAACAGCTGAGTAACATGACTCTGCCACATCATTGATGCAACCTGGCGAATTCTGACTAATTTCTGGGTCCTTGTCAGAATTCTGTCTCCTCTAAAAGTTCGCCTTTCATTTAATCCATATTTTGAAAAGCCAGCCTGTTCAGGTGAGGTTAGTAGTGAACTCACATTAGAATCTTTCTGCGTCCGTCTCATTAACATCGCTTTCATTTTTTGTTCTGCTCCAAGAGTATCACTGAAATAAAGGACTTGCTACTTTATTACTGCCTACAAGGTACCAGCTGCGATTTAAAAAATGAATGTGTGTGAGCAATCTGTCTACTTGACCAGCTTGTAACTCCTAACTGTCTCTGGAATTGCCAGTAACTGCCATTGAGCAAGGTGATCCCAGAAGACTTGCTGCATGTGAGAGGGATTTGTACTGTAACAGAATATAATTGCACATTTTCTCTTGTTTTCTGGTGACCTCTTCAACCTTTTCTGGTGATCCCAGAATCCAACGCCCTCTGTGCTCATTGTAGAGTGGGCCTGCTCTTCTAAGCTGTTTCCTTGTGATTCCCACTTAGATCTGTAGTACGTTTGCTTTTACCATAAAGTAGTAGCAGAATGTTTTCTTTAAGGAGCCACAGATTCCCAAACTAAACTACATCTAATATAAACCTGTGAAAGTATTTCAAAATATAAACTGAGGAACACAGGTAATTGAATAAGGATCTGATAGTCTGATACCACCTTCTGGCAATTTCATGTTGCAAAGGAAGTGCTTTGCCTGTCTAAACTCACATTGTTCTGAAAAGGTATCCTGTCCCACAACAGTGCATGTGTTTAAAGGGGGATAACTAATAATATATTCTAGTAAGACAGTATAATAGAACCCAGGAGATTTCCAGCTGTGGAATAAAAAAGGTACATCTTTCTCGGTGTGAATTTAAAGTAGAGAAACTCCAGTAGCTCCAAATTCTTATTAAAGGGTAGTAGAGACTATGGTAAATTTCTTATTGGCATGAAAGAATATATTAATAAAGGACACAAGAAAACAGTAACATTAAAATTAGCTGTTTTTTCACCTCATAATTTCAGGAAAATTAATCACTCTTCTATACCTTGTTGGATAGATCGCCTACCAATTGCAGACATTTTCATATTGCGCACTCATTACAGCATCAGGATCCAATAAATGTGAGAGTAATGAGTGAGCATTGTTCTCCAACAGGATATTAAAAGAGGATTTAACTTGGCTAGGAATAGTCATTTGTTAGAGAAATTAGAAAGAGAATTGTTTTCCTCTGCCACAGAAGAACCGTGGCATAAGTAGTTCGTTTTGGTGCTGATTTTTGCAAGTAGCTCCATAGGGCAAACATTTCAATGTGATGATTATGATAGAAGGTAATAATGGAGAAGTTTTGCAAGTGCATTTGTTCTTCACATGAATAGAATACAAGTACAGGACTATAAAGCAAAACAAACCTTTCTAATAGATGAGTCTTGCAGGCTGTAAGGCTTGTCAGATGCATGGTAAGCAGTTAGAGAAAAGCACAATCTCAGCAGACGTCTGGGAGCCAAGACACTCTTGGGTTCTAATTCAAACTCAATAACTAACTTGTTTTGGAAAAAGATTGTACCTCAGTTTATCCATCTATAAATAGGGATAAATTCTTACCTTTCTCACAGGGGGGAGGGATAGCTCAGTGGTTTGAGCATTTACCTGCTAAACCCAGGGTTGTGAGTTCAGTCCTTGAGGGGGCCACTTAAGGATCTGGGGCAAAAATTGGTCCTGCTAGTGAAGGCAGGGGGCTGGACTCAATGACCTTTCAAGGTCCCTCCCAGTTCTAGAAGATTGATATATCTCCAATTATTACCTTTATGGTAGAGTAGTGAGGCCTCTTTAGCTAATGTTTGCAAAACAGTTATTGGATTCTTTCGTGAAAGTCTTCATAGAGAAGTGGAAAGGATAATTATCAAAATCTGAATTATTAATACTGTTCTGTTCTTATAAATACTATTCTGCTGACCACCACAGCATAACTCTGCTCCAATAAGCGTGACAGGCAGAACTGGAAAGGCAAGAGAGAATACATATTCCATTGAACATTTTCCTATATTGGTCCTGTAAAAGAAGGATGCTGTTAGCTAGCACAGCTACCAAATTCTCCTAGGGAGTTATCTTCATCTCTTATCAGGATAATTGTTCTTGGTCTCCTTATTTAGCATCTCAAGACCTTTATTATTACCTTATAAAATAGAATACTTCCTCCTAGTATCGTTCAAGTATTTCAGCTTGTAAAGGGACACACAAAGGAGAGAAGAAAGTGTGTGTCTTTGTTGTTTTTAATTAAACTATGGCTTCCTCAGAGTGAACACTCATTGAGAGGTGGTCTCCAAAAAAGTCTTAATTCATTTTCCCAGGGATATTTTCCATTATTCTGTTTTAGCCACACACAAAATATCATGTCTCTAATGGAGAGGGGAATTTCTTCTGCATCCTGACACCCTGGTTACAGGAACCTGGCCTGTCTTGTTAAAAATAGGATGCCATCAAAGAGGTGGACCTCGGAGATGGTAGTTCTTTACGTTCTTAGTTCAGTGCAAGTATCATCATCCTGTTCCCTCAAGAAAAGAAATGCCTGATCAGTTGAAAAAAGATGTCAAAGGGTACTAATTATGCAGACAAAAATACAAATAGGCCAGATCTCTTAAAACAAGAAGGAGCAAGATAATGACATTTTTTTGTTTAACAGCCTGTGTTTAGTAGACAGTTTTGTCTTTTCCTTCCCAGTTAATCTTTGAACTCCTCCTTTATTGTTTCTAGAAGGTTGTTTTTTCTCCCCATTCAGTGTTTCCTGCAGCAAGAGGTAGGAAAGAAATAGCCTTGCACTTACTCTCCTGTCCCCGAGCTGTTCAGGCTGCCTCCTAGATCAGCAGCGTGTGCCAAGGCTATTCAGTAATTTTTTTCTCCAGGGATCTCTCTGTATCCAAGCCTCAGAGAATGATTCTGCATTAGTTTAACTAATATCTGGAAATCTAAGTAGAGTTTAAACGCAGAGAATTAGGGTGAGAACACTGTGTTAAAAATGACTGAGCAGGTGTGTTCACCGGATTTTTTAATGAAAACCTTCCAGTAGTGTACATCCTGTACAGGGCAAATATCATTTATTCAGTTCCTCACTTGTCTCATATTAGACTCTAAGAATAAAAGTCATGAAATTGTTTCTGTCAGAGGCCTGAACTGTACAAGCTCCAAAGCTATCAGCACATTAATAAAATTACATATACTGAGCTTAAAAAACTGTTTAAATTGAGAGATTCATACTGAAGGCTGCTGCTCCATCCTTCGCTTGTCCCATTTCACTCATGTCCTGCTGAGTCCTCAGAATACTAATGACCATACAATATCTTACTGCAATGATTCAGTTAAGGGCAATGTAACAACTTGAATCCCTCCTGGGCATTTCAACAGCATTTACAGTAAATTATGGTAACAATGGCTCATTTCTTCAAGAATTGAAAGAGAAATTTCATCTTTCCCTTGCCTCATGGATGAAGATTTGATAAGAGAAAAGGAGCAGCTGAGAATGCGGAAAATTGCCATAAAGCTGGAGCCATCCCTTCCCCAACTTGAAAGTCCTCTCAGCCAGCGCTGACGTGGTGGGCTGCAGAAAGCAACTGGTGTCTCATTCAGAGCCTTCCACTTGCCCACCAAACTTCCCCATTGTTCTTGAAGCCCATAGAGAGAAGTGGGAACAGTATACATCTCATCTTCCCAAGTGCCTTTTTCATCAGATACCTCTAAATGGAGAGGAGAAGGGGCTTGGTGCAAGGAAGCTAAATTTAGAGTATGGCAGAATACAAGAAAGAATAAGGTCTAGAGACACAGAACCTCCCACCGAGGTCATCCTGACACCCGTCCTGGAGAAGTCCAGCAGCCAACAGTAGGAACAGCTGTTAAGTGGAGCATAGATAGAGATGCAAAACTCCTGTCAAGCTGCAGCTTACTACACACATGCCAGAGAAGGTCTGTTTTTTACTTTTTTTAAATTTTATCTTTATATATTCAGTTTACTTTTTAAAGTAAGAATTGATGAGACATGTTTCTATGAACTAAGTACTGCTCTTAGCACGTATCACGTACGTATATCGTGTGGTTAGCATCTTATTGTGGAACAGTATATGCAATCATTCAACATATCCGTT
Organism: Gopherus flavomarginatus; assembly: GCF_025201925.1. Taxonomy (NCBI): domain Eukaryota; kingdom Metazoa; phylum Chordata; order Testudines; family Testudinidae; genus Gopherus; species Gopherus flavomarginatus. Next base: position 45,289,155 of record NC_066628.1, on the reverse strand, counting down.
ATTTCTACCCTGAAATGTCATGACGTCAGTGATGCAGATATTTCATTCATTTGAATGGACTTACGCCTAGTAGAGAGAATAGATGGTGAATATATGCTGCCTAAGTTACTTGCAGGAGCAATAATCTTTTCAGACAAAAGGTAGTATCTCTTTACACAGAGCAACAAAAATGATTAAAGGTCTATAAAACATGACCTATGAAGGAAGATTGAAAAAAATTGGGTTTGTTTAGTCTGGAAAAGAGGAGAGTGAGAGGGTACATAACAGTTTTCAAGTTCATAAAAGGTTGTTACAAGGAGGAGGAAGAAAAATTGTTGTTCTTAATCTCTGAGGACAGGATGAGAAGCAATGGGCTTAAATTGCAGCAAGGGAGGTTTAGGTTGGACATTAGGAAAAACTTCCTAACTGTCAGGGTGGCTAAGCACTGGAATAAATTGCCTAGGGAGGTTGTAGAATCTCCATCACAGGAGATTTTTAAGAACAGGTTAGAGAAACACCTGTCAGGGATGGTCTAGATAATACTTAGTCCTGCCATGAGTGCAGGGGACTATACTAGATGACCTTGCGAGGTCCCTTCCAGTCTTATGATTCTGAGATAAAGGACTGTGAGCCTGATTCTGAGTGGTGTTTGAACACCTACAACTCTCACTGGATTTGCTAATGCTCGGCACCGCTCAAGATTTAGACTCTTTTGGACGTGTTGCTTTTTATTATTTTGATCCATTTTCCAAGTTGGAGCATGGCAACAAAAAAAAAGCCTAAAAATGTTATTTTTTTAATACTTTGTCATTTAAATATAGCTTGCTCAATTAAAATATTGTTTTTAAAAATAGTCTAGCTGGAAAGCTAATTTGGGTATGGAGATTCAGTTCTTTGTCCTCATATCTCATCTAGTGCTGATCACAATAAGAGATGCTTCATTTTTCTGAAAACCTCAGAGGCTGATGCAGCCTGAACCTAACCTAACCTTCCCTTCCCTTCCCATAGAATGTCGTGCCTGTATTTGACACAAAGGAAAGGATGTGTGCACGTCCAGAATGTGTCAAGTTGCAAAAAGTATCTTAGTTTAGGGTGCACAATGGCTTAATTTATATTATGAGACAATTATGACTAATTTTTCCGATGCAAATCTCTGAAAATTTCACTGAATAAATGGGATTGTACCCTATGTTGCACCTTTTGTTTTGTACCTCTTTTTCTCCTTTAATAATTTAAAACCATATATAAAAGAAATTGAAAACATCAAACCCAGGACCAGGTTAATATGATTCCTTTCCAGCTCCGATACTGATTTCAATAGACCTGATTCCATCAAGTTATCTATTTTACTTTGCAAATTTATTGTAGTCCCACAGTTCCTCCAAATGGACACTTTATGTATTGCATTCAAAATATGCAGCACGAGCATAAAATTTGCTCATTTATTGTAGCATACAGCTCTTGTCCTATCACAATTTTAGTATATGAACATTAGAAACCTACCCAGTATGTGAGACACCCTCCACTTCCCCCTATTTCCCATCATACTTAATGACTCCTCATTAAATTCAGAGTCCAGTTTAAGGCCTCTGTGTTGATAGTCAAAGCTGTCCATGGGACTGGCCCTTGTTACCTAAGAGATCACCTCTCCCTCTGCAGCCATTTCTCCTCAGGACAGCTATCTTCTACTAGAACAATAAAACTGTCAGTCAATAGGGAGAGGTTCATAAGTGCAGGAGACAGGACTTTCACAATGGCTGGCAATGTACCATGACATTTGTGAGAGAGAACAATGAGCACAGAACAGACTACACCCAGAACTACATTCAAAACTTATTTCAACTTTGTTTTCCCTTGATAATTTCTTCACGCACACAGAGACTCTCAACACACACTCTTGCTCACACAGGCAAAAATCTATCAACTAATCGGGCTATTTGTTGCACTGGCTCGGAAGGAAGAGAAATATTAATTTTATGCCAGGTTCTCAGATCCTGAGATGATATGGCCCATACGAACAACCATTTTAGGCAGGCAAATAAGATACAAAGATAAGAGTGGCGGCATACTGTACCCAGAGACTAGGAGCAAGGAATTCCTGATATTTAATATCAGCTCTTACATTGTTGCTGGCTTTGGATAAGTCATTTAGGCCCCGGTTCACAAAAGCATTTAAGAATGTGCTTAAATACGTTGCAGAATCAGGGCTCTGTTGTGCTCATTTCCTCGTCTGTATAATGAGGATTATAACTGCTTACGTCACAGGAGTATTGTGGGGGTTTATTAAGTACTCCAAATATTTAAAGCATCGTATAAGTATTTATTTAATTTACGTATTATACACTTAGTGATTGTGCTGGTATCACGGATAAATTGCTTTGAATTATTTAATACATTTATGCGCTCCAGTGTCGCCTCTATTAGCTTTGTCTGGTGATGCTGTAAAATACAACTCATTAATTTGAGCTCTCTTCTAAAGAAAAGCAGAGGTATGTAATGGAAGTTGGGGTGGGAGAGCTTTTATCTCCCAAATTGAAAAGATGCTGCTAATTACAGTTTGGCATGTAGATTTGTTTTTCTCATGCCATCATTTTGGTAAATATTACTATTACTTATTTGTATTGCCTTAGTGTCGGGTTCCGGAAGGCCCATTGTACCAGGTGGTGGAATGCATACATGTGGAAAGAGACAGTTCCTGCTCCAAAGAACTTATAATCAACTATGAAGGGAAACTCAGGCATAGAGAAGCAAAGTGACTTGCCCAGGGTGAGGCAGGAGGACAGTGTCAGAGCCAAAACTGGAACTCAGGTTTCCTCGTTCCCAGTCTAGTGCTATATCCATTCGACTATACTGTCTTTCTAAACAGGACATTTATTTTTCACATAAGTTTGTTTTTATTCAATTAATGTTTTCTCAGCCATTTTATCAGCTGTAGCATGCATTTGGATCCTGTAGAGTAATAGAGATTTAATCAACGTAGCAGCAGATCAATTGACTGTGCTGTCCTTTTTGTTTCTTTCCTTATGACTTGTACAAGTATTGTAAAAAGTAAAATTTCACCTGCGCAAGCGCTGTCATTCATTTTAAGCAAGTAGTATAAATACAATATGCAAATACACCTGTCAGCTGATATTTACACAGTGGCCCATTCCACACCCCCTTCCATTTTTAAATATTTCATATAGTTTTCTTATTTGTAGTTGGCCAATATTCAAAAATGTATATTTTTTACTACTTGGAATGTATATATTGTGCAAACATGGTACTGAATAAAATCGTTATTTGACTTTGTATAGCACCTTTTAATACTTTAGGATAATGGAGCTATTGTGTCATGTTAGCTAATAATTCTGCTTTTCACCGTGCTTTACTCTGACATCCGTATTGTCTTTCTGTCATTGTTTGTTGTTTTCTATTTGACAGCAGCAGTGCACAGTTGTAAATCCACCACAATCACGCCTTTATTTTCAGACGGAAAACAGATCCTATTCTGAAAATGATGCCATAGCTGGTTTGCAAGTCATTTGACTGCTGGATGCTGCCGAAAGCTGTCCTCTTCCAGATCTATAAATATTGAGAGTAAACAATGTATTATAATACGCCTGGGTGGCTCAGATGGTACCATTCTAACATCTAGGCCAGGAAGTCATAGGTTCAAGTGCTAGGCAGTACTTGAACTTATGCTCAGAATCTGACAATGTGATTCAGTATTTGGAGGATGCTGTGACATGAGATAAGTTAAAACAAAATTTCCTTTCCTTATGTTCCAGGATCCCCATGTCCTGGCCAGATAAAATAGTTTCTAACATTCATGACTGTGAAAGCTAAGGGTGAATGCATAAAGTCACTTGGTTACAATATCTACAGTAACTCAATTTCTACAAAACGCTTAGGGATATGTTATTAATGAAAGGCCTCCTGTAAAACCAAATTCTAGCCTACAGCAAAATTATAAATTCTTTTACAGCTTGTGATAATGTTTAGAAAACAAAGGTATCCCCTGCGTTTCAATTATTGAGCATGGTTATTTTCCAAATATTGCACCTCTAGCCCCTAAATAAATACATTTAATAATGAGTTGATAGTATTGTGACCTTATGTGAAATTTATTTGACATGTTAACTTGTGTTGCTTTCATTCTTTATCTGTGCTTGACAGCTGGTAATTGCAAAGTAAAACATCTCAATACTGGCTGAATGATTAACATTAAGTATTTAAATTAAAAATCTAAAGATGTGCAGTTATTAAATTCCAAAGCAGAAACATAATACAGTCAGCTCAACAGATGTGTTCTTGCCACATTTGATGTCACAGAGCAGTTAACATTTGGTATGCAAGTCAAATGAAAATATGCCCTATATGACCACAATGTGGGTTTTCAGCTGTAATGAAAGATGGTCTCCCCTCTAGCATTTCTTACCTAAAAATCCCACCTTTGCTAACCCTCTTTGATGCTATCATTCCCACTGGTGGAGCTGAATATGCTTCTGTGGCCACTGGCGTTTTTAACACTGGGTCATCTAGATCTGCACCAAGCTAGGTTAGAGAAGATTGTGGTTAAAATTTTGGCAGCCACCAGATTCCGCTGTTGCTATCAGCATTGGAGCTGGACTGGTGGTAGCATCAATGGCAAATAGGTGGCACGAAAGCTTAGTGTAAACAGATATCTCTGTAGCAGGAGTACCCAAAAGCAGACACCATCACTGTAAATATTTGCTGCGGTGGATAGGTTTAGTTACTGTAAATAGCTTTCTAATCAGGCATGTGGGTCAGAGAGAGACCATCTCAACTTGAGTTTATGAAATACGTCAATTTGTTATAAGAAATCAAGAAACATTCGTCTGGAATTAATATATCAGAAGATTCTTTTTCAGAAGTTCCAAGTTCGAACTTAGGGTCAAATAATAGTTGCATATTAAACAGTTTTGTATTATTTTGCATGTATCTTGAGTAGTTTCAACAAACAAAGGCAAAGAAAGAGAAGCAATAGTTGTGCACACCAGGAAATTCTACACCTATTAGTGTAGTTTAACTACAGTCACAGTAAAGTATTACCATTTCGTGAAATCGGATGGGAGAGCGTAATATTAATTTTTAAAAACACAAAGTTAAAGACAGAAACAAATGGATTAAGTTAAGAAAATCCTTGGCTTATTTATTTGTTAAAAATTTTTAGGAGATTTTTGCCATCTTGGAATGTGGGGTTTGGAATTAGTGGGAATTCTGTTGATTCAGCTAGAGTAATGGGAAAAAAAAATACCAAACAAAAAATCCCACCACATACACCATAAGGCTCTGAGGGCAAAGTTTCAAATAAGGGACAATTTTAAAATGTTTGCTGGAAGAGTTCGTGATTTTTTTAATTACAAGAAAATTCAGTGTACTTTGAAGAGTGTCATGCCAAATTTTGGAACAAAATTTGAGTGTTCAAGTCAAAAACAGATGAAGTTGAATCCTGCTTTAAATGCAGATCTCAACATCAGCTGTGTAGCAACTATTCACTCCCACAGTTTGATCAAGAGGTTGTTACGCAAAACAAAAGAAAGGAGAAAGGGAGTGGTGCCATCTTTGGTTGTGGTGTAGATTCTGGCTCTGTAGAAGGTACTCGTTTTTTTTTTTTCACTTTATAGCAAAGAATTGAGAGTCAGGATTCTGGGGTTGTGTTCCCAGATTTGCAATTGAATCACTGTGTAAGTTTTGCATGTCACTTAGCTTCTCTGAATCATCATTTTTATTTGTTGACTACCTTGGGCCTCCGTGCTTGTCGTAAGTATTATTTACTTATGTATTTATTTACTATAGCGCCCGCTATGTGCTAGTTGATTTCCAAACACAAGAGCCAGTCCCTTTTGAGTCTCCATTTTTCGGGATCCATTTACAGTATTGCTGCATTGGGATTCTTGGGGATGCTTTTTCTTATCAGACAATTGTTTCATTATTTCAGTCTTAAGGGGAGACTGTCAGCTTAAAATCTAGTCCATTTTTTAAAAGGAAGTCAAAGTAATATTGTATCCGCAACTACGTGTGCTACCTCTGTTGTGCCAATTACTGATGATTGCTATTTTCCAAAATGATTTGTAATTTCAGGTGCCAAACTTGAAATTCAGTAAAAAGGGGCCAGATATCTAAAAAGTGCTCTGAAAATTAGGCTGTTTTAAGATGTCTCAAATTTGGCATCCAAAAATCTGGGCTTTTATGCGGGGGTTCCCCCCTTTCTTCTGCTATATAAAAAGGCTCATACAAAGGAAACTGACTAACTGAGCAGAGAGAGCCATCACCAGGCATATAGCATCTTGGTGTTGCATAGGTCATGTGCAACCCCTGTACACGGGTGAAATTCACTCTTCCTGACTACATTGGGGAAGCAAATCAAAAGAATTGTCAAATATACAAACAAAATGGGGGAGAAAATATCCCACCCTTTCTTCACTAACTTCTTTCATTTTTAATATTTTACATTTCAGTTGTAGCAACAAGAAGTTCGAAGTCAGGGATCAGATTTTTAAGTTGACTGTGTCCCTATAATGCTGTTGTAAGAAGTGGTGCATGTTAGGGATGGGTAAGAAACAGCCTCATATATCCAAAAACGACATCCCAAAAACTGGGAGTTCAGTTAAACTAGGACCAAAACCCAGAACACTCTGGATTTCGTTTTGAAAAACAAGTACTCCTGTTTTGCCTTTTTTGCTCGATGCAGATTCTGAAAAAGGGGGAGGAACCCCATTTCTGTTACAAATATTAGACTTTGTTCCCTTTAATAAATCGGTTGAACATAAGGAAAAGCTTGAGCAACTGTCATTTATCAACTTGATGCTTTAGTGATTTTGCAGTTACCAATATTTCCCTGTAGAAGTATTACTATATTTCATCTTAAACATGGGTATCTGCTAAAGCCAGTACCTTAGACTCTGTCAGTTGGCATTTCATTTAGCATTAAATGGATGATTTTCCAGGTCAGAAAATTTGTTTTAAACCCAACTGGTATGCTACTCCAGTGACGTTGGAGAGGAATAGTTCTTTTTAGATTCAATGATTGTCTCTAGTGACAGCTGACAATTTCCTTTTAAAATTTCACCAAGTTTTCAGTTCATCATAATTCAAAAGAAATCAGATAGGAATCCTGTTTTGCTTATGGCAGAGCTTGGAAATGGAATGTTCTGCTGCACTGAAAACAGACAGATTGAATTTAGACATTTAAAACGAGAAATAAGGGTTAATAGTTTTGAGGTAAGAGTCTCCATTACCCTGAGACCTCTTTATGCTGTTCCAGTGTCTTAAAAGCAGTTGCTGTCTTTCTCCCCTCTCGCCCCCCAATGCACTCAGGAATGCCCTCCGCTGGTGTACCACTGGCAGAAAAGCTCTATGCCAGCATCCCTTGCTGCCCCAAGGGACAGGCTCAGAAGAAGCAGCCTAGGTCAGAACACTGCTGCACTGCAGCTGTTCTTGGCTGCTCATAGCCCTTCAGAGCCCATAGGCAGACTGAGTACAAGTCAGAGCAGTTCTGGGGAATATGGAGCTCTCAGGACAGTGAAATGTGTAGCTCAGAAGGCTACTCCAGTGAGCAAAATTTTATACAAACAAGCCACTGGTTATATTTATGGTTTGGATATGCTTATTCAGCCCACAGTACGCTTTGCAATTGAATGGCCCAGATTGTCCTCTGTGATATGTCCTGTGGATCTCTGTTGCAAGCCCTGCAATTGTTCCACAAATGGAACCTGCATTAAAGTTAGAATTCAGCACAAAGTGGGGGTGGGAACAGTTTCTCAACAGGGTGAAATTCACAAAGCTGCTATGCCACTTAAGCCTCCCTTAAACACTCAAAATAGCATGACTTTCATGGCACATTGGACTTGTGAAGGTTCTCTGCACAGGGGAGAATTTCAGTTAATACATCTACTCATCAATTTAAAGCACTCCTCCGCTGTGGCTGCTGGACTCTTTAATTAATGCTTGCTGCTGATGCAGTTGCAGGTGGACCAAAATCTGGGTGTGCTGAGCCTCTGATGAATGCATCAGTTCCCACTGATGTCAGCAATTGCTTGACACCTCTCAGGGTGTGGCCTTGTGAGACCCCAACTTGAACGTCGACATGTGCAGACTATAGACTGTTCTCATCTGTCTCACACACCTGTTCAGGATCAATACCATATGGGATGTTGATTCAGAATCTAGAAAGTACAAAATGGGCACATTTGTTGTTCCCCTCTTCCCCCAATATCATAAAATTGGAAGCCACTACAACTTTCATGTGCAACTTCAGATAATTAAAACAGCATAGTAACCTTGCTTTAAGTTTCTGATGTGTCTGTTCACATTCTTGCTGTGGCTCCATCTCACATTTTCATGAAGATATAGTCTGTAGAGAGTTTAACATTGTATGTTCTCCAATAATAAATTATAAAAAAAAAGTGTGTACAGATTACCCACAATGCAACACATACCTTGTGAAATCTGTTGTTTGCAATTCAGGTACCTGTGTGGCCCTGTTAACAGGCTATATAAGCACCAAAATAAACAGCCCTGTGGTTATATAATTGAGCACATAGATTACTTTAAAATACATTAAGCAAAATGGCTTCGTAGATATTGCAGGCTTACCCAGTTGCATTTTTAATGGCTTCTGAACTTAAATCAGTTACAGTATATCCAAGATCTCCCTCCATTGTATATGAACCCGTTTCAAACTTACAGAATTAAAAAAATCCACTCTTCTCAGTCCTTGTGTTTTGTGACAGCAACTTAACATCTTTTTGTAGTCAAGGTACCAACATTTGCAAAGCTATCCTACTCTTGTATGCTGCTGAATGCAATAAGATGGGTCTTGTGATTCAGCAATTGAACAAACAATACATCTGTTTGCTATGTTCCCAGACTTCTTAAATTCTCCTTTTATTCATTTTCGCAAGTGCAGCAAAATGTAACACAGAGCTGCTATTTGTCCAAGTTAATAAAGGCATATAGAATAGTTACCAGCTTAGTATTGTATTTGGTTGCTGAACAATCATACCATGGGGAGAAAATAACCTTTGTGGTGTGCCCATGTTTTATGTGTATTGTCTAACTAACTGACCATTTCTTCCTGCCATGCTCAGGGCAGAAGCAAATATCCAGAAATGAACCTCAGCCCACAGCAGTCAAAGTTTTGTCCACTAACCTGATCTCATTAGTGGATCTGCTTGGGGTTTTTTTAGTTTTCTTTTCTAATATGCTTAAAATCAGTAATTTATATTTTTCTTTCCTGTGACTTAATATTATTCTTTTGTTGTTAATGTTTTGTAGTCCTATATAAATAGCATTATGCTATTTCTCTTCTATAACTAGATTCATAATACATTATACATTTTACATTTGCAGTACGAGAAGCAAAAAACTTAATCCCTATGGATCCAAATGGACTTTCAGATCCATATGTGAAGCTGAAACTTATCCCTGACCCAAAGAATGAAAGTAAACAAAAAACAAAAACCATCCGTTCCACTCTAAACCCACATTGGAATGAGTCATTTACATTGTGAGTTAAATCTTTTTGTAATGCTATGTTATCTGTGCAGCACCATGTGGTTTATTGAGTTATACTTTTGAGAACTTAAAGCATGCCTACTTTTTTCTAATTTTTTCCTCCTCTTTTTGTAGTAAATTGAAACCTACAGACAAAGATCGACGGTTATCTGTAGAAGTTTGGGACTGGGATCGAACGACTAGAAATGATTTCATGGGATCGCTTTCATTTGGGGTGTCAGAGCTTATGAAAATACCAGCGTGTGGATGGTAAGAGGTGCCCTAGGAAGTTTTAAAAAGTTACATAGCAATATTTTTAACCCCAAGACATTCCTTACGCTTTTTGCATAATTTCCTGTTTTTAGCATTTAATTTATAAATAATCCTCCCAAAATTAAAATACTAAAAGCAAAAACCTGCATTTGAATTTGTGTGTGAAACTCCTCCTGCAACCATCCAGTGCTGCAAACTCAATTCGGAGAGCAGAATTTGGCAGTGTGGACATTGTATTGATCTTGAATTTGCAAGCCTATAACAGTAAATATATCATGATTAATATAACCCTGCTCAGAAACACATAGTAACTGATTTTACAAAACAACGTCATGTCGGGTCCTTGTCATGAATTACATGTCCACTTTAAACCTTATAAAATAGTTTTACTACACTATTGTGACAGTGGTTGAAATTCTGGCCCTATTGACATGACCGGGGATGATGCCATTGACTTCAGTAGGGATGGGATTTCATCCTATAGTTTCAGACAGGCCACATATACGATACTAAATATATTTTAATGAGAAGTAAAATTAATTTGGCCCGTCACCCAGCCTCCATGTGTTCCACAGGTACAAGTTGCTTAACCAAGAAGAAGGTGAATACTACAATGTCCCAATTCCAGACGCTGATGATGATGGAAATGTAGAACTCAGACAGAAATTTGAGGTGAGGATTAAATATAAGTGCTGCTAGGTATGTTTTGCATATGTTTCTCCCTTGTTATATAATTGAACTTAACTCAGAAATACCTTTTTTTTAAAAAAAGAATAAGGCAGCTCATCATTGAGCTATGTTATAATTTTTGCTGTGCATTCTTGTAGGGTGTATTTTAAATATTAGTTTCAGGGGGTGCAGAGTAATTTAATTTTTTAGGAGGAAATTATTATTTGTCAAGCACTGATTATTTAGAGCTTTAAAAATATGTACAAAGGGCTCTGTCCTGAATCACTGAACTCACTAATGTGGGTGCAGAAGTCTCAGGTAAGTGAGTGACATTTCTGCATATGTACAGGAAAGAGAAACTGCAGAAAAAACATACCTGCAGCAGATATTGCCTGCCTACTGTGATGCAAATTGGAATGGTTGTTCCTGCCTCTTGTTGCAAATACACAGGATGTTCTAACAGAATACTTACTGTTCATTACACCTAGACAGACCTGGCACAGGTGGGAACAGTTTATATTCGTGGCTCTGCTGGAACCAACTCTTGTGAACTAAGTATTCCTTCTGGCGCAGCTACAATTTTTTTGAGACATTCGTAACATGGTGGCATGTTTCCTATTTCCTGGGATCAGCTACTGTGCTTGTGGTCTGCGTCATGAAATAGGATTTATTTTATACATTTGAGAACTGTTTAAAACTCTAGTTGATATTTTCATTTTCTTCCATGTACAATTGTACTTTCTCCAGCATAAATTTATTTTGCAGTATTAGGTCTTTCCTACTCAAGATCCTGTTTACATTTTATCCTATCTAGATTTGACTTTTTCCCGTTGGACTATGAATACAGGTGTTTCAAATTTAAAATGACATCTAGTGTTGTTTTGAGGCTAAGTCTGTAGACAGATAAAATTGGTGTTGCAGACACAAAAAGATGTGGAGAATGTTTTAGAGTCTCTTTTCTTATGCTTTTTTTTTCTTGCTAATATGGGGTTATATGGAATGGTAAGATATATCACTTGGGATTATTTTTTTTTTAATTTTCTTACAACCTTTTGTAATAACCATTTTACCAGGGATAAGAAAAGGTGCTAATGTTGTAATGCCACATCAGTAAAGTTGTAAATAAGGTAAAAACTTAAAACAACTGCTTCATGGTCTCAGAAGATATTTCAGCGTCCTTCAAAAGTCACTATTTTTCATACGTGCAAAAAAATCTGGGTTGTCTACAAAATGCAAAATGATCATATGTCCCAAATTTGGATAACAAATGCCACCTTTTCAGTAGCTTTAACTCTTTTAAAATATACATTTTTTACTCTTTAAATTTCTTCTATATTCTATGTTCATCAGTAATATTTTACTAAAGGGAGATTATTGAAATGAATGATGGCATATGAAAAGCCCTTGATAGATTATATATGTTATTTCATCCTTTAGGTTTTACTGTGCAGTATACAATTTTTTGAACTGGATTACTGTGTGTGTTTGTTCGTTCATGATGGGTGTTGATAATGTAGAAATGAAAATCTAGTTCTGCATTTCTCAAGATGGCTACAGCACAAAGACATGTGCCAACATAAAAAGAAAGGGTAATGAGTTGGGCATCAGCTGCCAGAAGTAGATGAAGCTAATGTTCATTTGTTTTGACTATTCATGATGAGAAAAGTGAGATCTCCTCTTTGGCCTACCGTGGATCAGCAGTCATGGGTTCTATCATAACATCAGTACAGGGTACAAGGTAGGAACTTAGGTGAAATGCAGATTTAAGGCATGGCCAGAACTGGGGGGAAAAAATCCAAGCCTAGGTCAGTATTATTGCAGAGAAGTATGGAGAGACTGCTTTCTTTTAAAACATCATTACTTTCCTCAAAAATGTATTTATTCTATCCGTCCATATTGGGCATTTAGCCACTAAACATGTGATTTGAAAACAGTTTGTCAGCAGTTAAAGTTTGCTGCAAACTATAAAGTTTGCTACAAGCACAAGGAAGTTGTAATGATATGCTCTTGATCATGAACCTACCAGAAATATGTGAATTACAGATTTAAAATATTTCAAATTTTGAACTCCTCCAGAAAAAGGAGGAAAAATGGTCACATTTTCTATTAACAATATATTTATAAATAATAATATATTAACCATTTATAAACTAATAGTGTTAATAAATGGTTAATTAAAAAAAAATCCAACAGGTCAATAGGTGGCTGATAATAATAGTTTATGACCATCTATAACACCTTCTTGGTGACTGGGTAACAAAATGGCATATGAAATTCAATGTTGACAAATGCAAAGCAGTGCACATAGGAAAACATACATACTGTATGAAAACAACTGTACATACAAAATGATGGGATCTTAATTAGCTGCTACCACTCGAAGAGCTCTGGCAGACACTGTGGATATTTCTCTGAAAACATCTGCTCAACTTGCAGTGGCAGTCAAAAAAGCTAGCAGAATGTTAGGAATTATTAGAAGAGGGGTAGATAGTAGGTAGTAAATATAATAATACCACTATATAATCCATGATATGCCCACACACTGAATACTGCATGCAGTTCTGGTCATCCTGTCTCAAAAAAGATATATTAGAATTGGGAAAGGTATGGAGAAGGACAATAAAAATGATTACTGGTATGGAACAGCTTCTGTACAAGGAGAAATTAAAAAGACTGGAACTTTTCAGCTTAGAAAAGAGATGACTAAGACGGGATATGATAGATATCTATAAATCATGACTGGTGTTGAGAAACTGAATAAGGAAAATGTTATTTACTCTTTCACATAATAAGAAAAGGTGTTACCCAATGAAATTTATGGACTGCTGTTCTTAAAATTAACATAAGTATCTCACGCAATGCACAGTCAACGTGTGGAGCTCATTGCCAGGGGATGTTGTGAAGGCCAAAACTGTAACGGGATTCAAAAAATATTAGATAAGTACATGGACGGTATGTCCATGAATGGCTCTTAGACAAGATGGTCAGGGATGCAACCCCATGCTCTGGGTGTCCCTAGTCTCTGACTGCCAGAAGCTGGGAGCAGATGATGGGATGGATCACTTGATGATTGCCTCTTCCTCTCATTCCCTCTGAGGCACCTGGCATTGGCCACTGTCGAAAGACAGAATACTGGGCTAGATGGACCATTGGTCTGACCCACTATGGCCATTCTTATGTGTATTCGTCTGCTAATGTGCTTATGCCCAGCTACTGATAACTTGTTACAGACAACATCTCTTAATCATGTGCTAACCTTTCTAAACTATTTGTAAATGTATTCTTAATATAAAACATGACTGGCAAAATATGCTTGAGTCTACAAAGCATTAGCACTCTAATGTAAGTTGAGGGCACTAAGCATCTGCGAGACTTGGACTTTTTAGTTAAATGTTTATTAGCTGATTTGCCAGTAATATTCTTTAGTTAAACTTACTAACTGAAATATTAATTAAATAAACTGATGTCCAGTTTTTTATGAGTAATATATTGCAAATAGTAAGTCCTGCACACTTGAAATGACTTCCAATGAATGTTTGATTGTAATAGGCATAGGTTTCATTCTTTTTGTGAGGTCTTACAATAGATCTATCATGTGAGCCATTTTCCCTTCTTGTGAGAAATTCACATTTGGCACCTATTCAGAGTGTGTGCTTATGTGTTTTTTAAGAGATGTTACTGTGTTGTGTTCTAACAAGCAGTGATGTAGGCACCTGAATACTGGAAATCTGACTTTGGTAGCCCAGCACTCTAGAAATCAAAGGAAATAATCTCTCATACAACAAATGGACAAGCACAACCAATGAGATGTGATCTCTATATGACTCTTGTACTTATTCAGCTCCTGAGTGCTTTTGGTAAGCAAGACAGTAAATAAATAAAGCTCTTATTTTACTGGCTATGGCAGAGTTTTTACCCATACATAAAATTTATATAAAAAATAGAACAAAGTCTCTTTTTTAAATTGTATCTTCTTTCTCTCCCCTTCCCCTCAATAAAGGTGCATTTTGGGGGCATATTTTGCATAACCAAGTTAAATGTAATTCATTGTAGGGCTATGTGTTTGCTAGCATAGCCTAAGCCAAATTAACCCTTATTTTACCAGAGTTGCCCAGAATCCCTAGACAGAGTACACCTAATGCTGACTCTGTGATCATCTCTCATTGTGTCCTTGAGGTGTCTGTCTCCCTCTAATTTTAGGTTTGTTTATTAATTTTTCTTCGGATAAGCTACCTTGAGTGGATAGGGAGATTATGCTGAGAAGTATGCTGCTGTTCATGAGCTAGTGGCACTTTCTAGGTGAACACCGCTGCTGTTCTGCCATCTGCAATCAGTTCCCAGTCAGCCTTGGGAGCCTTTCAAGAAAAAGCTGCTGATCCTGAGATCCAGTTTACCAGAGACATAATTTAGTCAAGAACACAAAGGCCAGGGACAGATGGACCTGAAGAGAGATCAGAAACCAGAGGATAGTCCAAAACAGGTATCATTGACTTACAGTGGAGAGGTGAAAAAGAATAGAGGACATCAGGCATTGAAGATGTTAAACAAGTTCTCAGTTTATAGTCCTTGACCCACTTTCCAATCCATGATGCAGTATTCAAGTCAATTTGAATTAATTTTAAGTATAGTAATTTTTTGTAGGCCCTATAGTGAAGGACCAATGGCATAGAATCAGTATGACTCAGAGCCTAAATAAATAAAGAGAAAAGGACGTCAGAAGGTCATATTCCCAGAATGTACACATGTGGTAGAAGAAATCTGGTGTGGGAGAAAAAGGGAAAATGGGAGCTGTTTAAAGCAAAGCGGGCTAGTATATAGTCTCACGGCCAATATGTAAGATCTAGCAATTAATGCATTATTTTAAAAAAGTTATTATATGTAAATAAACAAAAATATTAAATATTAGAAAATGGCAGGTGAAATGTACACAAAGCCTCAGCTGCAAGGGATGGCAGCAAACTTTAGAATTTGAAATTGAATGTACAATATAAAATAGAACAAAAAGAATAAGAGAAACTTCAAAACTTAGAGTTACATGGTCAAGAACTGATGAGGTCTATAAGAAATGTTCAGAAATACATAACTGGTTCTGGAGAGCCTGAGACCCTATTTCAAAAGTGACTTAGGCACCTAGGGCCAGATTTTCAAGATTATATAGGCACCTAAAGATGCAGCTAGACAGCTAGTGGAGTTTTCAAAAGCACCTAGGCACTTAACTCCCATTTAAATGAATGTGAGTTAGGTGCCCAAGTACTTCTAAATATCCCACTAGGCATGTATCTAAATCTTTAGACTCCTAAATACCTTTGAAAATCTGGCCCTTAGGAGCATAAGTCTCACTGAAAGTCACTGGGATTTAGGCTTCAAAGTGACTTTTGAAAATAGAAGTTAGATTTGCAAGTTGTTTAGGCATTTCTGACAGCCTTACCTAGTGTAACTTAGTGATGGAAGAGGTTACCAATGCAGAGTACTTAATTCTTTGTCTCATTTGCTCACAAAGAAGTAGAGAGGATATCGATGACAGGAATACAGTTTCTTTAAGCATCAGAAGGAATAATGAATGGAAGAGAGTCACTCCAGAACAGGTAATAGAAAAGTTGGTTACTGAGTAATGATAAGACACAATGGCCAGATGGGCTCCTTCCCAGACTTATGACAATGTTGACAAAGGAAGTTAGGAGAACTTCTAAAAGAGATGTTCTGAAGATCACTGGGAGGAAAACAGAGTTAGTGAAAGACATGAAATTAGACAATTGCACATCTTTATTTAGGAGCAAGTTTAATCCATTTTGAGAGAAGCAGTATGTCCCAGTTAGTGCATGAATAAACATTTCATTGTGTTAGCCCAGTTTTTCTTAAATACTTATAACATTTTGAGTCATATTCAGTTTAGGGTTGATATGTCTGTTTCCTACTAAATCTGGGAGCAAAAGAGAGATTTGATTGGGAAGGAAGAAACTTCTCTAAATAAACACAGCAAAATCAAGATTGCCTTGATGAAATTTAGCTTTTTAACAGGCATTTTCAGTGTTGATAGTTCATTAGAAAAAAATATTTCTTCTGTATTAAATTTGTTTTCTGTAGCTTTATCTTGTTTTTCTTCTATCAGAAAAAGCAGTATTTGCAGATGGGAACTTCAGAGAATTTATCTGCCAAACTCTTAAGAAGCTTCTGCTGAGCCATGTGCAAATGGCAATATTTCAAAGGCTAATAACTAGGCTTAAATTGAGTGACTTTGCACAGAGACAGCAAAAAGATACATCCCTGACATAAAGGGATGCTAAAATTGAAATCCCTGTTGCAAAGCTTGGAGGCACTAGAACTTCTCAGTGAAACAGCTGTAGGCATTTTTTTAACATGGGCAAAACAAGATATTTTTCCCTAATCTCATTCACAGAAATGTCTGAACTGCTTTAGCAGAAACATAAGAAAACATTTTTAAAAAATAGCATTAGGTAGACCAGCAACGTAGAAAATATCAGCTGGAATGGTTTGTTTGGTTAAAAGAAATTGAAAAAAGGCTTTTATACCCGAAAGTATCAAGTAGTCTTACCTACAGGCATGTTGCATTCTACACTACCTATAAGAATATAGACAGAAATAAAGCAGATTCTTCTGTATAATCTTAGGTTTCAGAGTAGCAACCATGTCAGTCTGTATCCGCAAAAAGAACAGGAGTACTTATGACACCTTAGGGCTGGTCCACACTACGGGGGGGAAATCGATCTTAGATACGCAACTTCAGCTACGTGAATAACGTAGCTGAAGTCGAATATCTAAGATCGGATTACTCACCCGTCCTCACCGTGCAGGATCGATGTTCGCGGCTCTCCCTGTCGATTCCATAACTCTGTTGGGGTTGATGGAGTTCTGGAATCGATATAAGCGCGCTCGGGGGTCGATATATCGCGTCTAGATTAGACGCGATATATCGATCCCCGAGCAATCGATTTTAACCCGCCGATACGGCGGGTAGTCTGGACGTAGCCTTAGAGACTAACACATTTATTTGAGCATAAGCTTTCATGGGCTACAGCCCACTTCTTCAGATGCATAGAATGGAACATATATTGAGGAGATATATATACACATACAGAGAGCATGAAAAGATGGGAGTTGTCTTACCAACTCTGAGAGGCCAATTAAGTAAGAAAAAAACTTTTGAAGTGATAATCAAGATAGCCCAGTACAGACAGTTTGATAAGGGGATAAGGCTGAGCCATTACAAACATTAAATCTATCTCCCCTTGTAAGTATTCTCACACTTCTTATCAAACAGTCTGTACTGGACTAAGTTTTTCTTCGAGTTCCTGTGCATATGGATCCCACTCATGGTGCTCACTAAATTGTTCTGACTGCCCAAAAGCAGTGGTAGGCAGAGTCCTCTACCCTTTCTTCTCTCTGGAGGGAATGTGAGGGCATGAAGCACGACCCCTTGATAAAACATCCAGACTCCGGTGCGGAGAACAGTCCCCAAACATTCTAATTAAGGGGAAAATCCCAAGGGGATTTTTTGTAACATCACGTCTCTCTATTGTAATTTTGATATTAAAACTCCAATCCTACAACCGCTCATACACATGTACAGTACACATTTACAAATGCCAGTAATCCCATTGATATGAGCGGTGTTACATGCACAATCTGAAGTATGTGTGGTTGCAGGATTGGGGTCAGCATTAATTTAAAACATTCGTATCAGCTGCTTTAGATGTCTCTTCCACTTCACAAAATGAATAACAGATATAGCGAGCATTACATCACTGTACCTTACTGTACTGTTCCATGATTCTTATTGGTGATGATTTTTCCTCATTTTCCTCTGACCTGCATAACTAACATATCCATTTTTGTCCTTTCTGCTGCGTATTGGAGTTGCTGCTTTCATCCTTGTGTACTGCTGCTGCTTTGCTTTGCTAGCCCTTTACTAATGCCAAAGTTTTTCTCTTTCTCCTGTCTTTTTCAGAGCTGTCATATAAATATCCACTTCTAAAAGGTAGTTTTCTGCTCCATGTTCTTTTGCTCATTTCTCTTCACTAAAACTCTTCTCTGAATGTTTCCAGTTTCTTACATTTGGATTGCTGTCATTCTTATTATGTTTTAAGGATGCACTTGATTTTTTCCTAGTTTAAGCTGCTTTAGTGTGTAAACCAACCTCCATCGTCCCCACCACCAATTTTGAAGTATGTATCTTTTGTAATTTGCCATAATGTAGTCCAAAAATTAAAATTTTATGAACCAAAAGTTTGCTATCAGTACCTGCGCAGGTGCAGCATGCCTTTATTTTTAAGAAGTTGTTAAATGAATTAGTTCTTCTCTTGGAAAATAGAAATAGTGCATCTTTAATTAGATAAACAGCACAATTATTTTCTCCTTGTAGAACTGTGAATAAATTCCATATATTGGATTATATCCATTTTCACAGTATATTTAAATATATACATTGTATAGCATGCCTATGTTATGGTATAATATACTACAAGCATATATTCATATATATATATACTGTAGTGTAGTATACCATAGAATATAGTACCCATAAATATAGCACAGATGCTTTGGTGCCTGGATTACCAAATCACCTATTTTACTTCCCATTTTAATTTCACTGACATGCCACCTCACAGAATTATTTCCATTAAAAATATATCTTAGCCTTGAAAATTATGTGTCTAGACTTTATGATTTGCATGTAAGATTTCTTTAAAAAATAGTAATGTGTTGTTTCCAACAGCTTTTCATATTGTGGGAGGGTAAAGATTACTGATATAACTTACACAAGCAGTACAGAGCTAACCTAAGCTTCTTGACAAAGATTATTTTTCAAAAGTATTGTACTGTACACTGTTTTAAGAACACTTACAACCATAATGGCATTGGGACCATTTTCATCAGTTTGTGAAAATTATATTTAACGTATTATAAGATCCAGAGCAGCTGTAGATAATAAATGGGATGAAACATAGGAAATCAATTTAAAAATCAATTTCTTATCTTTGAGATCACATGTTCATATTATATTGACATAAAATTATCAGATATATTAATATTGGACTAAATAAAGAATAAAAAATTATCAATTTTCATTACCAAATATTTCATAATTTCACATGGCTTTTTCATGCAGCAGT
Organism: Gopherus flavomarginatus; assembly: GCF_025201925.1. NCBI lineage: Eukaryota > Metazoa > Chordata > Testudines > Testudinidae > Gopherus > Gopherus flavomarginatus. Next base: position 45,269,602 of record NC_066628.1, on the reverse strand, counting down.
TTTATGGTGACTTTTTTTTTTAAAGCTTGATCTTTTATTTGGTATCTTTGTCTCAGAAAACACCTTCAGAAGAGAACTGCCCTGTCACAGTAGGGATCATCTCTTGTTTCAAAGTAAAAGAACAGTCTGGTTTCATCAATGAAACTTGATTCATTCAGGGATGTTGCAAGCTTCTCTGTTTAAATATATCTCCACTGGAGGTGACCATTAACCTGATTTGTGTAGACTAGTCTGCAGATACTGTTTTAATACATTCTCATCTGCCTTTTAATTCAGGGTTTTCATGGATATTGGGATACATGACACTTAGGAATAATTGCAGGTGCATCCCATCTTACAGTCACCCAAACATGAAACAAAAGCAAATAGTAAAGCAAAAGCTACCCATGCACAAGGCAAAAGCCAGCGGTAAATGAACACATCTGGAATAGCATATAGAATTGAAAAGTGAAACTAAATTTTTCCATTACTGTACAAACACAATCAGAACAAGTGGAAAACTTCATTTCCAGCTTCCAGGGGAACAAGCGGCTAATTGGGGAACGAGTCTCTGGTCAGTTGCTGCTTGCACCACACAGTTGCAGCTAGAAAGATCCTGTTCCTTGATAAACAGTCCATAACTATTTAGCACTTGTGCAGTGCACCCCTATGCTGTGCATATAGATGCAATACAAGTGCTTTTTTGTGTGTATAATTAACATTTGGCTAATGTGAATTACAGGATTGGTTTTCCATCAAAGGAAGGTGAGGACTCGGCACACTTATTTGGTAACATGACTCTCAAGGATTCTAATTTTTTCCCAGCCATGGTTCAGTCAAAGTTCCTTTGATTTCTGTCTTATCTCTGTAAACCATTTGTTATGAATCCCTTCCCTGATTCTTGCCCAGAAACATTTTACTTGCTACTGTCAATGCTCTAGCATCACTGATGAACCCACTCTCATAAGCGTCATTGCATACACCATTCTGCAGATTAATGATCACTGACGTTAGTATCTCTTTGGAAATAATTTTGTAAGTAATCAGTTTATGTGGGACCGCTGGAGAGGTTGCATTCCTAAATTTACAAGATTGGAATTGAATAGAAACAGCAGGAGCAGACCACAAGGGAGACTGTGTTCCTGACAACGTGTAACACTTCAAAACTGAAAATAAATTAATAACAAAAACAGTATTTCGGGAACACTGAGAGACTGAGTCTACAGTATTTGCTTTAAACAGCACAAACACTAGCATTTATTAAATTATTGGAGTCTGGGAAGAACAGCTTTATAATAAGAGAGAGATTATTTTTTTCCAGTAGATAAAACTTGCATTTGTATACAGGTTTTTGCTTCTGCATTTTTGAAACATCATTGGCAAAACACATCTAGACTGTCTTCAAAATAATTACTTGTGTCTTTGGCATGGAAGTTGATCAGTTTAGACCTGGTTATAGAGTACCAATTGTCATACCAAACCAGTAGCAGAATTTCTGGTGCCCTGTTTGCCCCATGGAAGTTTGGGGCTGGTACTGGAGCAGGAAGCACTGGGTCAAGGTCTCCCACCGAACTCTATTAATAAGTCTTGCAACGTAATTTTATTGTTTGTCCTTATTAAATAATGTATCATTGATAATCATTTTGATACTTTGATATTTATAATCATTTTCTGCTTAAATCAAACCCTGCTTTCTTTGAATGGTTCAGTATTGTAAATTAGTGGGAATTGGTATCACTTAAAAAAATGGGTGAATTTTATAAAAACTTTATTTTGAGCATTCATCAAGTTGCTGGTCCTACTGAGTTTTGATAGCACACACTGCAGTATAATCACATTTGGGCTGGGTTTTTTAGTACCGCTGCATGTTGCCTTACAGGATATTTCTACAATAATTTTGGAATATCTTCCCCAGACAGCATATTTAATTAGCTTTCTGTCTAGTTAGACACTCCTGATTTGTAGAGAGACAGCAGTTAGGCAGTAAAGACTGAAAACAAAGTAGAGTCAGCTGGCTGCAACTTTATTAAACAATGTTAACTACATCAGAAGGATACCTGGAAACTACCTTGTAAAGATTAAAATCTTGACTTCCCCTGGCACCACTGCATCCAATGAAATGTCCAGAGCTCCATTGCCCCAGGCTATGCTGCTCAAATCCTTCCTCTTAGGGTGGCCACTCATGCATGCCCAGAGTACCAGACGTTCTAGTACTTTCAGGAACAGTGTGGGCCCACACTTGCCTGTGTGGCTCCACTGACATGCATGCAGTGTCACACTGCATGGAGGACGCCATTTTGAAGAGCATGCTCTTCCGCCCCTGCTGGCACGATATCATATTTGTGGGGTGTGCAAGGTCACACTGATGAGAGGGGAAGCAGTGCGTGCTCATCAAAATAGCATGCCCTGTCTGTGATACTGGACAAAACAACGTCCAGTTTTGTCTCAGTACTGAACAGGGGACAAACCATTTAAAAAAAAAACAGATGCATGGCATGCCTACTTCCTCTCAGTAGAAATTGGACAAATGCGCCCTTACCCAATGGGCCCTTCTTTTGTAGGCATTTGACTCTGAGATCAAATTTGTGTTAGGGGATCATGCTACCTGTACCCCATACCCAACCTTTTGTTGCTATTTTTCTAATAATTGATTATTTACCTTTCCCCATTCTTTATATTACTCTTTTACACAGCAGCAAGAGAGAGAAAAACAATTTTAAAAAGAGAGTAAAGTGATGTAAAACCACAGGAATTGGCACCGGTGCTCAGGGGCAATGTACTACCTGAAACTACGTTTCTTTTTTTTCTTTTTTCTTTTTTTTTTTAAATGAACTATGTTCCAAATGGAAAGTGGCTCTTTAAGTTAAATTTGACCTAAGGAAAACCATTTTTTCACTAAAGTTGCAAGCCATAAGAGGGCAATAAAGAGTAAAAAAATATACTAAATTCAGTGAAAAAATCTTTTGAGATAGATCTAAAGGAAATTAAAAAAATACTTAAAATGTATACATAGAAAATGCAAAGTTACATTACACTGAATTTTTTTTGTAAAATTCAGCATGGAATTTCTGTCTCCATTTTAATAATTATGGAAGAAAATAATTTGTTCTGTCAACCACTTTGTTTAACTTCCATAAGAATATTTAGTAAATAATAGCTAGATCTTGTACATGGTTTCTCTTGGCCATGCTTCAGTATTCCCTGGTGGGTACCTGACCATCTGTTCCATCACAGCTCTTGTAGTAACCATCCTTTCTGCCTGACTCTCTCTGTTGGAAGGGAGAATGTTGAGCTCCATGAAAAATTCTGGTCACTGAGTAAAACTAGCTCCTGGAAGCTGCTCTGTGCTGGCAGACTCCTGATCTTACACGCAGCAGTTTGCAGGATTGGGGCTATATGAGCAAGATTCATTCAGTCAAGCAGAATTCTTTGTCGAACTGGATGCTTTCTCTTCTAAATGTAATAAAAAATGAGAGAGACAAGAATGTTAATATACAAATCATGGAGGAATAGAAGGTTTGGTGCAAGCTGAGGAGCACTGACGGCATCATCCCAACAAGAAGAGCAAAGCAGGATTGTCATGAAACCATGATTTGGGTACTGGTATATTGTGTTCAGCAAATCACATGCTATTATTTAATCAACTCTTACAGTCATTTGCACATTTAAAGCAAAAACAAATATCTTTCTATGGTGCACAGGTATTTGTTATACTTGGATGCAAACCATAACACGATTGTTGATTAGAACGCTTCTTTGGAAGGGTAAATATGATATAAATTTAAATAGAGAGGGAAAAGAGTATACATGGAAGAGAGGAAATGAGGAGGAAGTAGTACTGAAGGCTTTTACAATGTGTTTTTGAAGTGACACACATCTGCAATCCCAGACAATATTAATAGTAAGAAAATATATTATTACATTTTAATACACGTTTTCAGATATTTACATTTAAATTGACTTGAAGGCCATTCTGATGTGGACTGGGATTCTGAGAGTAGAGGTCACCAATGTAAATGCAATACATTTTAGTTGATTTTTTTTTCACACTGCTTTTCTTATGATGTCATATTTTACTGGAATGAAATCACAACCATAGTAAGGTTGCAGCTGTGGTGTGTGGTTTTCATTTTTTTTTGCATGTTTGCTGATAGTTTCTTGCCAGTATTTTTGTTGGTCAGGATGTGTAATTTTACTGAAGGATTCATAAATCAACAGATGAGAAAATATCTGTAGAGTCCCGATGGTGATTATTACTAGATATTTTACGTATGTCTTTGCCAATAGGAATTTTAAAAATTCCTATTGTGTAAATAGATGCATGTCTCTGGACATAAATGTATGTGTACATATTAGTTAATGTTATCATTGTGTCTGTGAAACTCAATTCTTTTTAATATAGTATGAATATTGTTTGTTTGTTCCTAATAGAAACCATAGTAAGTAAGAGTAGAGACTGAACAGTGAAAAAGATGGGAGAAATGGTCTACCAAAATAGGCAGCAAAATGAAAAGCTGAAATGAAGGACAGGGGAATGGAAAAAGAAGAAAAGAAATGCAAGAAAGACAGAGAGTATGTTAAAAAATCCTTCTACATAATAGAAAGCTTAATACAAAAAATCTTTGTCTGATAGCTCAGTACTTGTATTAAAGGGAAGCGATAGAATGGACGAGAACTGAGGGTGCTTACATACTGAATTTGGCCTTGGGCAACACAATGCATAGGGCTGGACTTTGACATAACATTCTTTTAATTGAATTATTTGATCAGAGTGTTTAGCACTGAAAGTAATCCGTAGTTTGGGGTGTATCTCTCTCTATACATTGTTTCCATGGTTGCCAGGCCCTCTGCTACTAAATTACGAGCTTTCACTATGTTATGATACTAACATAAACACAGTGTGGTGAAATATTCAGCTCTTGCTGAGTCTGAAAAGTGGGGTCTTCTCATCCAAAATGACCAAGCAACCAGTAATTAAAACACATTCAATGGGGAAAATGTAGGTTAATGAAGTCTTCAGAGCAGATATAATTATACTGAATGTAAAGTGTCATGAAATAGTAAACAAGATGCCAGAGTAGTGAAGAATATTTTGTTAAGCAGGATCTTCATTTTAAATTTGTTGGATGTGTTTGCTTATTAAAGGTTTACTGATAATAAAACAAAGACAAATTGATTTGTTCCCTTCTACCTCTCCCCCCGCCCCTTGTTTCTCCTATGACCAGTACTGTGACCAGAGGGTTAATCTTCCCTTGAGATTTGGAGAATTCAGGATATAGACAGAGTCATTCCTAGGTGTCCTTTGCATGTGTGCTACCACTTGGGTCCAGTGGCTTCTTCTGATGACTGTTTACAGAATTAGGCGCCAAGCTGTTCAAAGATTCTTATCTAGACTCAGGCGAGACTCAAACAGCGTTTCAATGGTAACACTCAGCTTTACTCTTTAAAGCAAAGGCTGGGCGTAACAGTGAAACTCTCACTTTTTCGTGCAATATGCTGAACAGAGAGAACACAGTCTTACAGTAACACTAAAATATAAACAATTGTAGAATCAACCAACAGAAAATATTGGCAAACGAGGCAGCCAAGTCTTCTAGTGTCTAGGCAGGGATGTGAGTTGGCTTGTTCCTTGAGCCAGTGGAAACTGGAGTGTCACATAGGTCAGTGGTTTTCAAACTGCGGGTCACAACCCAGTACTGGGTCACAGAATGTAAAGCACTGGAGCACCACCGACTGGGCCATTAAGAGTCCCATCGGCAGAGCTGCTCGTCTAAGGCAGGCTAGTTTCTACCTGTTCTTACACCACGCTAGCAGCAGGTACGGCTCCTAGGCGGAGGCACACAAGCAGCTCCATGCAGCTATCACCCACAGGCACCGCCCCTCGTCCTCCAGCCGGCCAGTGGGAGTGTAGAGCTGGTGTTCGGGGTGGTGGCTGCACACACAGTCCCATGGCCCCTCCACCTAGGAGCCAGACCTGCTGCTGGCAGCTTCTGGGGCACAGCATGGTCCTCAGCACCAGGATAGGCAGGAAGCCTGCCTTAGCACCCTCAGCTGTACTGCTGACTGGGAGCTGCCCAAGGTAAGCCCACGCCCCCACTTCACCCCACAGCCCTGAGCCCCCCCAAACTCAGAGCCCCTTCCTGTACCCCAAACCCCTCATCCTTGGCCCGACCCCAGAGCCTGCACCTCCAGCTCAGAGCCTTGACCCTGTCCTGCTCCTCAACCACCTGCCGCAACCCAGAGCCCTCCATACACACACCCTGTACCCGTCATTCCTGGCCCCACCCCGCAGCCCTCACCCCAGCACTCCAACCCTCTGCCCCAGCCCTGAGCCCCTCCCACACCCCAAACCCTTCATCCCCAGCTCCGCTGGGTCATGGGCATCAACAATTTTCTTCGGTTGCATCACCACAAAAAAAGTTTGAAAACCACTGATGTAGGTGACTGGGAAAAAAAGTGCCTTTTGCTATTGCCATTGTAGGCCCTCCAGGATCAAGTAGATGGTCTCAATATTCCAAGGGGAGCGAATTCCTGATGTCAAGTTCAGGATAGTCCTGTTTCTGAGGCCCAGTTCTGAAAGAGAAGAGAATGGTGTTCTTCTGGAATGTCAGTGTTGTGTCCTACAGGCAGGTGCAATCTTTGGTAAGGAAGACTGGAAGGGTATTTGATAGAGAAGACATAGGGTGAAATCCTGGCCAGTTGCAGTCAATTGGACTTTTGCCATTAACTTCAATGGATCCTTGTTTTCACATACAGCCTGCAGAGGAGCTGTAAGGGAAAGAAAGCTTAATTGTTGGGTTAAATTCTGGCTCTACTGAAGTCAAGGGGAGTTTTGCCTTTGACTTCAGTGGGGCCAGGACTTTGCCACTTGTTTTCATGATCCTGGTGCCTGTTTTTAACTGGGTGTGCCCAGCTGCAGGGACTTAGGGTGCAGTACATAACAAAACCCCAGTCTTTTGTTCTGCAGACTTCTGTTCACATTGCGTTGTTTGTAATAGAACCTGAAGACAACGTTGCTCTGTTATGTTATTAGTTTGCTGTTTATAGCAATGTATGTTTGCATGAGCAATGCAGTCTTGTTATGAGGAATGTGTTGCTGGGAAAAGAGACAATGTTGATCTTTAACGAGCAGCAGAGATGTCAGTCTCAAGCTGATTCAGCTGCAGGGGAGCAAGCTTTGTCCAGTAGGTGTCACTGGAGCCAACAAATAACAGGAAAGTTGGAGATAAGCATGCTAGCTATTAAAAAAAAACTGAGTTATACACATTAACGTTTATTTGAAAAGGAACAACTATCTTTCTGTCCTTTCTCCACCTTGGAAACACATTACTGATAGATCTCTCTGCTCTTCTTCAACATACCAAGGATGAGTTGCCATGACAACAGAGAAATACGGTTGTTTCACGTGAACTTCATAGTACTGTTGTAAAGACTTTGGTGTCATTTAGAATATTTCCCTTTTGCCTCCTTATTGCACTTTGCCTCCTCTAAGAGGTCAGTCTAGTGGCCAAAGTGCTGCATAATTCACTGCCTTTGTTGGAAAATAAAATTGAGGGGTTAACTTTTCAAAAACAGCCAGGTGAGTTAGAAGCTAAGTCCCATTTTTAAAAGCGCATTAGTTACTTGAGAGCCTAAATCCCATCAACTTTCAGTGAGATTGAGGGTACGTTTACACTGCAGAAAAAGACCTACAACAACGAGTCTCTGAGCATGGGTCAGCTGACTCGGGCTCGCACTACAGGGCTAAAAATAGCAGTATAGATATTCAGGCTCGGGGTGGAGCCTGAGATCTGAGACTCTTCGCTTGACTGGTTTTCAGAGCCTAGGATCCAGCCTGAGCCTGCATCTCTACACTGCTATCTTTAGCCCCCACCGCAGGCCCGTAGCTGTTGGTCTTTTTAGCAATGTAGATGTACCCTTAAGCTCCAAAAATCCCAAGTTGCTTTTGAAAATGGGGCTTAGGCTCAAGTACTAATCATACAAATGAACCAGTGAGCTCTCAAAAATGAGATCTAAAAACAGACAGGCATTTCTCAGCAAATAATTATAAACTATATATTTCAACAGCATTTTTATATTAAATACAGAGCATTTGGGATTTAGATACAGAGAACTATAGATGCCCCTTAATTTTGCAAGACCGGAATAACTATGCAAATAGATGCAAAAGCAAACTAATTACTTGATTACTTATGCCCTTTGTAATATTATCGTGTGATAATGATATTTGGAGCTAATCTCCAAAAATGTGAATATCAACAAATAACGATGATGTGATTATCGAACAATTATGTGGGTGTTTTTTGTGCCTGTTATGTAAAATTGTTAGCAATAATATCCTTCTACTCTAAACAGTAATTTAATTAAAACATTAAATGTTCCTTCAAGACGGCAAAAATATGTAGTACATATTACAATATGTAATTACAGATGTCTGTGTCTTGTAAATGGGCACCTATAATTGTATTTGGGTATGATGTAATATTCAGTAGTACAGCAGTATTTTGGTTCTGTATATTTTTGGCTCCAAAAGTCAGTCATTTAAATGTAATGGATATGATTCTCTTAAACGCATATTATAACTAGTTCATTTTTCATTAAGCTTTAGGTTTTAAAGTTTGCTTATTCTTTCAATACCTACAGCTAATCCACTTGCTTGTGATTTTTCAACACACTATATGTAAAGATAGCAAACAGCTCTCCAGGGCCCGTGTTCATCAAAGGATATCAACACATGCTCAAACTCCATTGACTCCAGTGGGATGTAAGCACATCCTTAAGTGCTCTATGAACTGGGGCCCAAATGTTGGGATTTACTTATATAGAGGAGAATCAGCAAGCAGGTAGTATCTCTTAAACTGAAGTATTCAGTGACAATCGGGTGTTACCTATGATCATGATACTGCCATATATTCTGAAGGTTCTAGTGTTTTGAGATTCTTCGAGTTGTTTGTTTATAAATATAGGAACTATATTTTCCAGCTATATTAATGATTTTATGTGCCCCATTTTGGGTGCCTGAGACACTTTTAGGGGGCCTGATTTCTCAGGTGGTGGGTGCTCAGCTCTTTCTGAGAATCAGGCCCTTTTTATGATGTCTCAAATTAGATGGCCATAAATTGAACCACTCCAAATCACTGGTTGCTTCTGGAAATGTAAGCCTAAGTAAATAAGAGCCCATCTAATTAACTTGCACATCCAGGTGAGCGCAGTGACCCTTCCCAAGGTAACCACCTCTGTCATGTTTGTGGCACACATTTCAGTCTCCGGCCTTAGCCAGCAACTTTCTCAGAGTGGAGTCTCGCAACTCTTTCCTTCCAGCCTGGGGTTTTAGGCTACAATCCCTCTTGCAGTTCTCTGCAATAATCACCCAGAGGTCTGACTTGAGTTCCATAATTGCAGTCTTGTTCTCTCAGGAGACCAGCCACCCTTCATATATATTCAGAACAAAAGTATTACTGATATAACATACCTTACAAACAGCAAACTGTTTCTGTGCATGTCTGGCTTGCCAGATGTGACCTGTCTTCCTCAGTTTCAAGTCAGTTGTTGGATTGAGTGAGAGAGACTGTCAGGCTGATCGTTTTATACGGTGTTCAGTTTTGTTTTCCGGGTTTCCCCAGCTAGGTCAAACCAATCTATGCCTGGGGGTAAGGCTTCTCCAGACTTGTCACCAACCCAGGGATTTGCATTAATTACCCTTCCCAGTGTTTTTAGTTCCTGCAGGAAGCACTTTAGTTTCCCCATGGAACTAGCATGCAATTCTTAGCCCTTTAAGGTACATATAACATTTATAATCTTGATATAATAGTCTTTAGCTAGCCCAGATGTCCATAATACCTGTCAGATAAAACCATCTCTTTGTAGAAGAAACAAGGTTTAGTAGAAAAAGGGTGGTTTTGAAACCCTGAGACATATACACAAGCTACCCCTATGACCAAAGCAGGAACGTTTTCCTCCTCCCCAGTGCTACTGAGCACAGGGCCACTGAAATCCTACCCTTCCTCAGCAGGAATCCTTGTGAACGAGACTCACCGGACTATATGTCTGCTCCCCCTTGCTGTGCAGACAGTTGGGCACGTACTACAGGCGGGATCCAGCTCTTAAACTATTTGTTCATATGTGATCATCTAGAACAGGGATAGGCAACCTATGGCACGTGTGCCGAAGGCAGCACGCGAGCTGACTTTCATTGGCACTCTCACTGCCCTGGTCCTGGCCACCAGTCCGGGGCCTCTGCATTTTAATTTAATTTTAAATGAAGCTTCTTAAACGTTGTAAAAAACCTTATTTACTTTACATACAACAATAGTTTTTAGTTATATATTATAGACATATAAAGAGACCTTCTAAAAACGTTAAAATGTATTACTGGCACGCGAAACCTTAAATTAGAATGAATAAATGAAGACTCAGCACACCACTTCTGAAAGGTTGCCGACCCCTGATATAGAAGATTATGTGCTCAGGTATCTAGACTAAAGCTGGAGTGCCATGAGTCCTGTCAAAAGCATTTCCAAATAGGATTGCCAGCAGGAAGCTACTTAAGAGTCCTTTCATTGAAACCTTTGAATGTGTGCTCTTGTTACATAGAAAATTGCGTGACTGATACAGATTTGCCACTTTGGACATCTTGGACACTTTGAATTGAATATTATTCTTTGTTGCGTTGTCTAGTGGCATTTTCCCTTCTTCTATAGTCACATGAATAAAAATAAATTTCAGAGCAACTCATTTGGAGTAAAGAAATCAAAGCCTCTCCATTTGTATTTCTGGATATGCGTTGTTTGCATTACTTCCTGCAGGGTGTATTGAAAAATAAAATTGTGACTAGTTGCCCGGGTGTGGAGGCTTTTAAAAATGGCCTTTATCTCTTCTCTGTCTCCACCAAACACACAATCGTCTCTTGGAGTAACAAAGTTTAGTATGGTGCAGTAGTAAATGTGAAGCAAGAAAAACTAGTACATTATTGGAAGTCCCAGTACTTAGACTTGTTCTGGGTATAGGTGAATGTTCAGAGGCCACTCTGACCAGGTTTTGTTCAACAAAACAGAAGATTGGAAAATATTTTACAGGCAGTGTGTATCCACCTTCAGAACCCCTAGCCTGTGTCAGAGAAAACACTTGGGAATTGGTGGGAGATATGCATAAAGTGTCCCAAGATAGCTTTCCATTGAAGATGTGCACTCTCACCTGCACAGCTATAGTTGTCAAGGTGTCATTGCAATACAGAGTGGTGACACATCCAAACTTTGATAAAGCTACTAAAGAATAAGCAGAGTGATGATTTAAAAAGTCCTCTTCCATTTATTCATTCAGTTCATCTTAGATGAAACTTCTGAAAAGTATACATCTTAGGGATTTTAAAAAATACAGGGGTGACGTGAACAATTAATCCTGTTCTCGTGAAATAACAGAAAATCGCTCCTGAGAGTCACTGTGTGGTTCAGTATGTGTCTACCTCATTCTGAATCAAATTCTGCACATCTGTCTCAAGCAGAGCTTTCCTGTTTGGGCTGTTCAAGGCTCTGTGCTGTAAAACTAGAAAACTATGGCATCCCTATGCGTTGTATTGTATCCTTTTGTACAGTGCTTGCATTGAATCCCTTTTATACAAAATCTCTACATACAGAGTCTTATAAGAAGAGTGGCTTTTTGTGGAACATACGATATTGTGGGTTAAAGTATTGTATCTGGAGTATTTCTGATGAAAAATGCCTTTAACTTTTTTATTTGTCTTTTGCCTTGAGAGCCTTCTATCCTTTTTAGTGGGAGTGAAAGTTCCATACTAACTAAAATCTGCAGAGCTGGTATGAGGAAGGCTTTCCCATACATTCAGAAATGGATGTGCATGTGTCACCTGGGATAAAAGCTAAGTTCTATTGAAATTGTTGCTTATTGACCATTAGTGGGTCCTGCTTCCACTCCTGTTTGCATGACATGTAGTATTGAAGTGATAAGGAAGTGACACTAAGAAATAACTCTGATTACTATATAATGAATAATTCAGTAATACCTAACAAAGCTGTATTAATTGCTGTTCATCCCAACGAAAAAGCTGCTAAACTGTCTGTAGTAGCCACTGAAAAGTGAACTGCCATCCTGCGGATCCGTTTCAGCTTTTTTAAGAAACTATTGAAATTGTTAACTACAAAATTAAAATACTCTTCTTTACCGTTTTAAAGGCAGGATGTAAGGCTTTCAGTGTGGTTTTTAAATCTGTTGTCTAAGATGCATATAAACTTTTGGTTTGGGCCCATCTACAGGATAAATTTAATCACATGCAACATTATAGAAGCTGACTCTGAAGAGCTGTTGAGGTGTTAGTTCTTTCCACTTATACTGGCAGTGCAATTTCCCATCAAAAATTCATTTTTACTGTTTTAGACTGGAGGTTCTTCATAGAACTTTTATGATTTTGTTCCCATGGAAACAACCCTATTTTGTTCTGGTATAACTGGCAGTTCCTGTGAATAGAGCCAAGAAAGAAGACTGTTTTCTATGGGCATATAAGGGATTGGAATAGACTGCAGCAGAACCTTGACATTTTGCGTTGGGCTGCACCACAAATAGGTCATCCTTGAAATGCTTGGTTTAAGTCAGTTATTGCGTCATTTCTTCAAAAACCAGTTCACCGGCGGTGAAGTTTGCATTGTACCCTGGTGATACATGTAACCAAAATGTAACAAAAAAGATTCAAATGCACCGATTTTCCTCTGTGCTGCACATGGAAGGCTTTTTTAAAATTGGCCTGTATGCATAGACTGTTGTAATGTTGGCCCAGGTGGAAGGGCACTGCAGATCTTTTAATGGGTACTTGTCATTAGGTTATTTAAGCCGTTCTGCTTTCTACCCCTTCATTGAATGATGCAGGCCTGGGAACAATCCAGTCTGCTTTTGTTCAGGAGTCCTTTACCTTGTGCTTACTCCTTTTGCCCCATGTATGTGCTGTAGCATGGCATGGATAATACCTCTAAGATCAGGGCCCTCTCTTAGCAAGTCACTGTTTCTGGCTTCAGGTGTGACCAAATGTTAAACAGCATTTGATACACTTTCTGGTGCCTGGGTAGATCACACAAAACAGATGATACTTGCAGTCTTGTATAAGACACCGCAGTTGCAAACCTTACAGAAAGCCCATGTTTTGCGGGTTAGTGAAAAGTAGAAAATCTGGATTTCACCTTCATTTTCTTGCTGTACTAAAAGGCAAATTTTACAACAAACTCTTGTTTCTCGCTATGAAGCCTGAACAGCATTTACAAAGACGTTCTCCCCAAACTTTCTTAAAACCACCATATTGAGGTTACCAAGCATTTTTCACCTGTTAACTCCAAACCATCCATTTACCGTATTTTCTTCTACATCCCATATCCCAGAATATTTGTAGTTTTTTCAGTTAAAATAATCTAAAATGCTACAGGTTTCAGAGTAGTAGCCGTGTTAGTCTGTGTGCACAAAAAGATCAGGAGTACTTGTGGTACCTTCGGGACTAACAAATTTATTGTAGCATAAGCTTTTCTGGGCTACAGCTCACTTCATCGGATGCAGGTAGTGGAAAATAGAGAGATATTGTGACAGACCCAAACCAGTGGGGTACAGGAGTCTGGTAGAGGGCAAATATACTGGTCACTGGATGAGTAGTTTTCTGTTCCCTGAGTGACCAGAGCAGGGGCTGCACTAGAGTAATCAGGAACTTGCTAGAACCAATTAAGGCAGACAGGTTGATTAGAACACCTGCAGCCAATCAAGGCAGGCTAATCAGGGCACCTGGGTTTAAAAAGGAGCTGACTCCGGTCAGGTGAGGAGGAGCCAGAGGAGAGGAAGTGCATATGAGGAGCTGGGAGCAAGAGGCACAAGGAGCTGAGAGTGAGAGGGTGTGCTGCTGGAGGACTAAGGAGTACAAGCATTATCAGACACCAGGAGGAAGATCCTATGGTGAGGATAAAGAAGGTGTTTGGAGGAGGCCATGGGGAAGTAGCCCAGGGAGTTGTAGCTGTCATGCAGCTGTTACAAGAGGCACTATAGAGAGCTGCAATCCACAGGGCCCTGGGCTGGAAACCGGAGTAGAGGGCTGGCCCGGGTTCCCCCTAAACCTCCCAACTCCTGATCAGACACAGGAAGAGTTGATCCAGACTGTGGGGAAGATCATTGAGGTGAGCAAACCTGCCAGTAAGCACAGGACCGACCAAGGTAGAGGAGGAACTTTGTCACAATATATACACAGGGAACATGAAACAATGAGTGATACCATACACATTATAAGGAGAGTGATCAGTTAAGGTGAGCTGTTTTCAGCAGGAGAGAAAAATAACTGTTTGTAGTGGTAATGAAAATGTCCCATTTCCAGTTCCTTATATCTCCTTGTCAAATGCTGGAAATGGGCCATTTTCATTACCACTACAAGCAGTTATTTTTCTCTCCTGCTGATAATAGCTCACCTTAACTGATCACTCTCCTTATAATGTGTATGGTAACACCTATTGTTTCATGTTCCCTGTGTATATATCTATCTGTCTTCCTTGTGTATTTTCCACTACCTGCATCCAATGACGTCGGCTGTAGCCCAGGTAAGCTTGTGCTACAATAAATGTGTTAGTCTCTAAGGTGCCACAAGTACTCCCGTTCTTAAAATGCTACAGTACATACTGATTTTATTTGTAAGATCATTGTGCCATCTGTGGCCAAAATAGACAGTTACGTTAAGCATCTATGACTTAAGTAATTTCACATTTAAAATATATTACAGGTACAATATGCATGTGCATCTTTAAACTATGATAAATTGTACATTGCCTAATGCTCTGTATTCAATAACCTGAATAACTGTTTCTGTTTCTGTTCAGATGATTACCTTCACAGCTAGAAAGATATCAATTTGCTAATAGATTATCATTTTCTGTTTTTTAGAAGAAAAATGTCCTCAACCTCGGATAACAGCGACTTAGCACATTTAAGGAGTTGGAAAGTGAACTTCCTCCACCGGCTGCTGATTTTAGATTTTTAGCATATCTGTTACTACTACTAATACTAATACAAGAACCAGTCTTCTCTGTCAGGGTGACCAAACAAGTCTTTTCCATCTTTAATGCTGGTACCAGTTGCCTGTTTGATCTTCACAATTAAATATGCCCCATAGTCACTACTAAGGAGAAACTACAGCGTGTTCTGCAGTTCTGCTGTGTAGCCAGCGGAGGGCACAGAAGCTTATCAATTAACTTTTTACAGTTATCTTGGAAGGCAAGCTCAAGCATTTGTTAATAAAGCTCCTATTTATATATAAATGAGTCTTAGGTTTTTGTCCCAAAAACAAATATTATGGACCAAATCTTTAGAGTAACTCAGAACGATAGGAGTGCCAAATATAGTGTTCACAGCCTCAGGGATGAGAGAGGGTGTAAAGGACCCAGATGTGCAAGGAGAAAAGCTGCAGCATTTCACTGGAATATTGTTTGAAAAGCCAAGTATCTTGGAAGCCTTGGATGCTGCTCACTCTGTATCTGACTAGAAGTCATCTGCCTTTTATAAATATGGACACTTAACCTGCTCCTTATACATAAAAATATTTTGTTGTTTAAGCCCCTTTTTGGGACATGCATCAGAATATCCAGAAAGTCTATAGTGATGGAGAAAGTGAACTGATTAAACACCTGTACCTTGTATAAACATAAGATTTTAGTTTACAACCTGTTTGTTAACATCTCAGTCTTGCCAGGTATTGTTCAGAGGTAGACTAGGTACATACAAAGCCCTGTTGAAGTCCAGGGGAATTTGTGCCAGCACAGAGGTCTGCCCATGAGCAATGCATTAAGGAACAGGGATTTGACTGCAAGGTCTATGGGGACTGTCTCTTACTAGGTGTTTTTATGGTACCTAGCACAGTGGAGCCCTGATCCTCGTTGGTGTCTCTGGGAGCTACTGCCATACAAATACTTAATTATAATTAAGGAAGAAACAGGAAATGCCATGTTAATGTTAAACTCCATTATTAACATACGCGGAAAACATTGTGTGTGTATATACCAGCAGAGTGTAAGTTTTTTTTCATGTATATGAAAGGGGGAATACTCACTATCAAGAGGTGAGGGAGTATTTGATTTCTGTTAGGTGAAATGCCTAAAATAAAGGGGGAGGGTGTATCTTCAAATTTCTAGGGGGAGCACACAGGGTGAGTTCAAACCCAGGCTTTAGCCCTGGCTTACTGGTTGATTTTGGACAAGTGACTTAACTTCTCTGTGTGTTGGTTCCCTTATCTGTGAAATGGTGATAATACATAATTACTGTACATTCCAGATATGGCATTAGGAGTAGCTACTATGTTTGTAAAGTGCTTGGAGAGAGAAAGCAGAGTATGAGCAGTTAGGATTATTTACACAGTCCAGCACAATGGGTCTTCATATAGTTTAGAAAGAACACTAAAATCTGTGTATAATGCCAACCTTAAACCCTCTTGGCTTCACTGCTGATGTGTAGGATAAGTTTTAAGCAAAGGGGGTCATTGAGCTGTTATAGCTCTGAATTAACATTTGCTGAGGCTTAATTTTTTCCTAACTTTGTGACGTTTGAAATGCAGCTTACATATGTGATTTACAGTATCTCATTTGATTTAGTCACTCAGACTATTGCAACCTTCTGCAAAATATGAACTACACTATTTCGACAAGATAAACTTTTTTTTATGTAGCATTTCCCCCTTCCGCCCCGCCCCCATCAACACTTGATTGAAAATCAAAATTGATTGTAATGCCAGTTCAAAAGTGGCCGTACTCATCAACACTGGTTGTCATAATATGTTGGTTTTTGAAAGTGGAGGTTATTTTTCATAATGCATGTCACAGACTAACTCTTGCTATGAAGAGTGAACTTGCTTATGACATTTTAAAAGAGAATGTATATAAACAGTTTCTCTTATATCCTAAGGTACACTAGTAACATTACAGTATGACATTTTTAAAGAGCACCTTTTATATTTAAAAACAAAAATCACACATTAGTCTGCTACGAAGAGTGAACTTGAGTATAACATTTTAAAAGAGAATGTATATAAACAGTTTCTCGACACAAGTAACATTACAGTATGACATTTATAAAGAGCACCTTTTATATTTGCAAACGCAAATCACTGATTTGCCTGCTTATGGCATAAAAATAGTGATTTTTGCTTGTTTTTTGCGTTGATTTTCTTCTGTTAACCAGATAAGTGTATCTGCTTTTATCTGATTAGGCACTTACAAAGTTTACCACTTTGTTTCACTTAATAATGACAAAAATGTTGTTGGAATGAGTCTTTGAATTTGTGTCTGTGCAACTTTTGTTATGCAGCCTTTCTCCTGAGAGTGCAGCTTCAAATTAGTCATCTACAACTGAACATCATTCTTCTGATCTTTCATTTTACTGGGTAAGCAGGTTACGCTTCTCACTTCAATATTTTTTATTTCTTTAGAAAGCTAGACTTGGACCAGCTGGTAACAAAGTGATTACTCCCATAGAAGACAGGATTTCCAATATACCATCCAACAACCTGGATAGTGTGAAGCTGACAGATTTCAACTTTCTCATGGTGCTTGGGAAGGGGAGCTTTGGAAAAGTAAGAAACCTTGAAAGTCATTTCCACCTGCCTTATTTTTAATAATAGAAATGAACTGCAGTTGTCCTCCTATGAGCTGTCGTTTATAAAATGCAGATTTTTTAAATGAGAGTAAGTAACCACTGAAACAGATTACCCCAAGATGTGGTAAATTCTCCATTATTTGGAATATTTAAATTAAGACTGGCTCTCTTTTTTTTCTAAAAGAGATGCTTGTCTATTTCAACCATAAGTTGTAGGATAGATATAGGAATTACTGAGTAAAAATCTGTGGCCTGTGCTGTGCAGAAATACAGATTAATTGAACCCTTCCAGATGTAAAATCTATGAATCTATTAAACGAAGAGCAGGAAAATGCCATTGTATGCATTTGCTGCAGATTTTAGGGATTCAGTTTTTAGACCTCGACTCTACATAGTATACAAGTACAGTTGTCTTGATTATTCTTGCATCTAATAACCTGCAGTGAAGACCTACCAGTACAGCAAAAGATTTTTATATGTACAAAAAAGATTATTTTTGTACTGATGATTAACTGCAAAAAGGTGATCTGGCGAGGAATATTTGTTTTCCGGTATATGAAATGTACAAAATTGGACCGTCAGCTGTTTTGATGTTCCACATTGTTGGGCTAATTTTCAAGCCTGGGTGGTATAATAGACATTCAAATTCTATATCTGTCTCTTAAGTGTGGACATGCCACTTAAGTCCGGAGATGCTTAGTTTATTCTCTTAGGCGTTCATATGGGCATTGAGTTGCAAAACTTGAATGCCTTAAGTTGCATGTTTTAAAAAAAAATTGAGTTCTTAAATTTTAAATAATGTTAGGTAATTCCAGGTTTTCCATACAGAGCTGGGCTGAAGAATCCAGATCTGACCTTCCCCAAAGTTCAAGGAGATTCAGGCTCATCTTTGGTTGTGGTGATGATGATAGAGCTGTTACGTAGGTCACAATGCCATTTGTGAAAGTTGTTGTCATGCATTAGAAATGAGTACTTGGGAAATGTCAAGAGTGAGAAATGCAGGGAAAACTGTTAACCCACTAAAGATGCTGCTGTTTTTCTGGCTGTTTTAAGAAGTAGTTTTATAATAAAAGTGCATTTTAGGGAGGAATTCAAGTGGGGTCTGTGATTTTTTTGGCCACTAGGAGAGGAGCCCATGATTATCTGGGGAGCACTATTTTTGAACTGATAGTGCAGCTCCTTGTAATCAGTGAGTAATCATGATATGTTTAGAGCTTCAGGCCAAGTCAGTAAGTGCTGGTGAAATGGGAATCTGGTGTGCCATTTACATCGTTCTCAGGACTTGAGAGTCACCTCCATCCTCTGCCAGCGAGGGAGATTTTCAGCCTGTCATTTCTCTTTGTGCAGGTGATGTTGGCAGACAGGAAGGGGACGGAGGAGCTGTATGCAATCAAAATATTGAAAAAAGATGTGGTGATTCAGGATGATGATGTGGAATGTACCATGGTTGAAAAACGAGTCCTAGCACTGCAGGATAAGCCACCTTTCCTAACACAGCTGCATTCTTGCTTCCAAACAGTTGTACGTGATATCTGTCCTTTCCTGCTCCTCCACTTCTTTCAGTTTAATCTTCTGCTAAGATAACACTCTAATATATTTTGTTATTTCAGCAACATTTATCATCTTCAACTTGCAGATCTCATGAGTGCTTTACACAGAAAAATGTAAAGAAATAGATACCCTGTGAAATCAGGAAAATCCATAAAAATCATAAATCTTTAGAATAATAGTAATAAATAGATCTTCAGAAGTATTCTACAGCAACTAGTTATATTGAGCATTTCTCTTTCTGTATGTAAGAACTCGGTTATGTCAGTGGGACTTTTCATATTATTCAAGTTAAGCATGTGCTTAAGTTCTCTGCTTTACTGGGGCCTTAAATGCCCCTGTAATCTAATGAGATAATTATTTATTAATTAATATACTGACATAGTTAATTTGGTTCCCTGGTTACCCCTAAGATAAGGAGGCTGAAGCTAGGATGGTAGTTGCTGAGCAAAGAATAGGTGAGTGCTTTTTACTTCCCCTAAGGCTATGATACCAACAGTAGCATGTAATATACAAAAAGGTTCATCTATGGAATTTGTGTTGGTGATCTTAGGACCAGAAAATGATAGTACATGTCAGAAGATGGTCCCATCAGAACATGTTTTAGTTCACAGGGAAAGGTCAGTGGTAGCCAAATAATTCTAAATGTAGTGCTGTTTTTTGTGGCATGGACATTTGTCTACTTAGATAAAAACATCTAAAGTCAAGCCCCAAAACCGCAAAGATTTAAGCACGTGTGCAATGAGTGTGTAATTTTACCTACAAGCATAAGTCTTTGCAAGAATGAAGTCTCAATTTGCATCATCTTTTCACCATCCAATGGTGACACATTCAGCTACCAATCTGAACTGAACACTCTGAGTCTCTTAGGTGTTTTGAAAATGTTACCCTAGATGTCTAATGTCAGACACCCAGGTTTGGACGTTTTGGCCAAAGCCATTTTAACACCACGAGAAAATTCTCCCTCCAAAATGCCCTAAATCTGCCTTTTGCTGAAATAGGGTGTTTAGGACAAAAGTGATTCGGAGTTGGCAAATTCAATATCAAGACTCATGAACACAGTTTTCTAAAATCATGTTCATAGTCTTCTTGTTGCCTTCTTTTAAAATCAGGTGCACTTTCATCTTCCATGCCTTACAACATAGGTTTGGAAATGCCCATCTTCACAAGGCAAGAATTTCCAACCATCTACGGAGTTTTTTGTTGTCTTAAAAAACATGAGCTCTTGGGCTTAGCTATGTCTTCCTGTCCGGATGAACAGTACTTGTAACATTATGGGTACTGCTGTAATATGAGTAATAAGAAATAAACCTGCATCACTAAAATTGGCAAGGCTGAATGGAGTTCCAGCCTGGCACTGACTCTTGCAACATCTATAAGTCATTCTGTTTCTGTTTCCTGATCTATAAAATTGTTTTTGCCATAATGTGCAGAATATATAGGCTCATTCTTAAGATTGTTTTGTATTAGAATCTTCATAGTAGTGGCCTCTACTGGAAAATACATCACTGTCTATGCCTAATGAGTGTACCTTCTTAATAATACATCCTGCTGGGCGATACATCACTCCTTATGCCTAATGTGTTTACCTTTTTAATACTATGTTCTAGGATCGTCTGTACTTTGTTATGGAGTATGTGAATGGTGGTGACCTCATGTATCACATTCAGCAAGTAGGAAAATTTAAGGAGCCACAGGCAGTGTGAGTGTTTGTTGATTTAAATAAAGTCATTATTAATTTTACACTGCAGCAGAGGTGTCAGATTTGTCCAGTATGTACAATATTATATAGAAATTGGGACTGTCATCTTTTTATCCAGTATAATAGAAACTATGTTGGCCTGCTGGTCTAAACATAGCACATATTGCAGGAGATAGCTTAATCTTGAAGAAAAAAAAATTAAAAATCAATGGCGACAAGTTTTTCAGCAAGTAAAGAGGAGTACAATATGGCTATTAACAATTCACACAAAATGAACACTGTGAGACACACAAGAAACAGATTCAGCATTTACTATATAATTAAGCTTAATTTTATGCATATCTAGTGATAGATACTGTGGTCACACTTTATATTAAGGTTCAATTTATAGATAGTTTTAAAAGAATTAATACATTAATAGATGTTTTAATAAATAGTTAATTGTTATATATTGTAATGATGTCCAACAGATCAATAGGTTGCTAACCATCTGTTTCACTTTCTGATGTACTACTCAAGTTTGCAACGTGCTTTTAATGTCTATTAATCATTTATTAGCATTTTATAAACAGTTTATCCATTAAACCTTAATATAAAGTGTGACCTGTCCTGTTTTTAAAAACACAGAAAAGCAGCTGTTAAGTTGAAACTTACTCAGTATGGTTAAAATTATCAAGTAAGAGTCATTTAAAAAAAAAACTCCTTAATTTTAAATATACAACACATAAAAGACAAAAATGTAAGCATGACCTGACTAAGTACTAAATAAAAACCAGAGTCATCTCATGGGTCAGATCCTCAGCTGGTGTAAATGTGCATAGCTGCATTGATTTCCCACTTGTATATATTGCCACTGCTCCATACTTCTGTGGAGCTATGACATTGTACACCATCTGATGGCCTGCCCCAAGGTCTGTGTTGGCAAACGTTCCAAAGAGACTAAAAACAATTCTGAACCAGAATTTTAAGAGCTATGCTTCCTTCTCCTTTTTATTAAACTTAATAATCAATCTTAGTTTTTATTGGCCTTCTCGCATGTAACTGGCACACGTCTGCAGTAACTCTGGCTTCAAAAGCTCATCAATATTGTATATACTTAAACTACTTTTGGCAATTGTATTGTATATGGCAGTCAGTTCAATTAGCTTGAAGTAATTAATCTATTACCTTTTGTATAAAGGAACAATATTTTTAGAAATTATTTTAATGATGTATGAATCTCAATGTAAATTAATCAGCAACATGAATCATAAATGGTCTGATATGATCAGGCATTGAGAAGAATGACCTATCTAGTCAGGTTACTTACCACATAACTGCCATGTAATAATTGCACTGTTCTTCTTAATTTAGGAAGAAATGCCCAATTTTTTTACCCTGTCTTGTCAAAATATTATCAAACACTTCATGAATGACTATGAAAATCAAGTTGATGCAGGATGTTATCTTTACTCCTTTATATATACATGAATGCAATAGCTTCTCTTACTCCTTTGCTTTAAATCTTTGGTTTGGTGAGTGTCAAATATATTTCTGCAGAGGAAAATCATACATGGAAGATAAGAAATCTGAAATTCTGTTCTTACAGGTTTTACGCAGCTGAGATTTCAACTGGGCTATTCTTTCTCCATAAAAGAGGAATTGTTTATAGGTGAGTACTAGCTGACACTAGTCATTCCTATTAAAACCCTGCAGAGACAGATGTGTTCGGCTATTGACAGTATTTTAAAATCAATTTAAAGTCAATTTGGTGTTAATAATTAAACTTCATTGTTTTGTCGGTGATGTTCCTTTAACTAAGGATGAATGTGTATCTTAGACACGTTGACATCTGCACTTTGCAGCATTCAGTTGAAAACACTTGAGTCCAAAATGTTTGGTATATCTTATGCGTTGCATACATTCATGTGTCCTAAAACATGTTTTTATGTAAAAGTGTGTGTGTGTGAGAGAGAGAGAGAGAGAGAGAGAGCGCGCATGCCTGTATTTGTTATATATAGTCTACAGCATCAGTGTAGTTGAGTTATAATGCTCTCGGAGTACCTTGTGTGACCCTAAAATAATTCAGTGTCCACACATTTCTGCAGAAATAAAACACTGAACATAAGAACACTCCCAATTAGAAATTTAGTGTTGTTAGCCTGCCATATATTTTATGAACGGCGATTTTAATATGCAAAGACAAATGTAAAAGGCAGCTGAATCAAGAAGGGCATAGTACTTTAATGCATATTGGGATCCTGCGAATAGTACAGACTGAAAGCTTTGACTCAAGGGCATCAGACAATATTGGTCAGACAGCAAAGGAAAAAACATTGGCCTGATGAGAAATTCTACCTTCTGATTTTAATTTGAGGAACAATTCAGTTTTCATTTTGTTGAATGCTGATCTTTAATTAAGTAGTTACTTGTTCATTACTAGTTTAGAAGGTTGACTTACAGCAGTGAACCTCAAACTTTTTCATAGTGTAGCCAATACCTTAATAGAGAGTATCCCATGCATATCTCTCCTCTCATTTGTCACATAACATTCCTTTTGCAGTGCAGCATTTATGTGTTGTTGCTTAATCTGTAATGTGACTTTTTGGTCTTTGTGAAAAAACTTCATCTTACTATCCATTTTTATACTACTCCCATCAAACCCCCCTTGGCCTCTCCTCCTATTCATCCCCGAGACATACAGCTTGGCTGTATTGTTTCATTTCATTCATCTTCCAGCCAAAATGCTTCACAAACTGTATACTACATGATGAAATGCAGCCACTTCTGTGGAGCAGCATACCCAAGGGGGATGATCTGGCTGATGAACTCTCGAACAAACCCCTAAATTTATGAAAGATGCCATGGAATCTTTAATATCCACACAGAACACAAAGAAAAAACTTCCTGTTTCTAAGGCATCATCTGAAAGATCCCCCTCCATCCACCGTACGTACACACACACGCACGCACACACACACCTCTCTCTCTCTACCTCGACATAACGCTGTCCTTGGGAGCCAAAAAATCTTACTGCATTCTAGGTGAAATCGTATTATATTGAACTTGCTTTGATCCACCGGAGTGCGGACCCCTGCCTCTCCGGAGCGCTGCTTTACCACATTATATCCAAATTCGTGTTATATCTGGTGGCGTTATATCAAGGTAGCGGTGTATATACACACACACATATAAAAACACATCATATTCAGTAATGAAACTGATGTAAGACAACATTTTTGGTGGCATAGTTGGTATAAGTATTAATATTAAATGATGATTCTTCATAGAGATCTGAAATTAGATAATGTGATGCTGGATTCAGAAGGACACATAAAGATTGCAGATTTTGGGATGTGCAAAGAACATATGACAGATGAAGTAACAACGAGGACATTCTGCGGCACTCCAGACTACATTGCCCCAGAGGTAAACATTTAACATTGGAAGTAGCATACGACCTCTCAAAAGGGTTTTGTGAACATTTCGCCCAGTGAATATATGACAGCTACAAAATGGCTGTTTTATGCCTAGAACAGTCCTTGCTTCTGCAGGAAGATGTGATACTTTTGTGAATGAATAAAAAAGACCATTAATAAGATTTTATTTAGGGAATATCTAGCTCATGAGAAACCTGAAGCATGGTTTGTTTATCAGATTGAAATTCAAATTTATGCTCATAATAACAAACTGCTAAGGAAGCCATAATACCGGCTTGAACTGTCAATCCAGTTTCATTAAAGTTGTAGCATGCATGCATATAAAAAGCTTTGTGCCATTTAATTTTGAAGTCATACAATCCTGACAGATGTTAATGAGATTGTTATTGGGAGCAAATACAGCTTCATTAACGCATCTCACCATGGGTTCTCACAGGTGCTATAAAATATATTAACAAGCAGTTGCACTATTTTCAGGAAATCACGAGTGTCTTGATTTTTCAACAAGAGATTAATGAATTCCTGCAGTGGTTCACCAGCTTTCCTGCAAAGCTTCTGCACTGTATTCTGGATAATGTATATCCTGTCACCTGCTACAAAATTGAGCTATCACCTTTGGATTTGAGAAAGCTCCTCCTATTAAACTGCAAATTCAGAACTTTGCTGCAGTTAACAAATCTAAAGTTTTCCCAAAAATTTCCCATTACAATTGTCAGGGTTACCCAAAAGTAACATCTGTCCTACTTATTCAATGCATATTTTAGTCAGATATTTGTAGTCAGGGTTTATAATGAGAAAAGTTTACTTTGCCCATATCCACCCAAAAATCTTAATTAAGTTATTACAAGCAAAGTAACTCAGGTGCATCAACACAATTACTAAAAAATCAAGGAAATTTCCAGCAATATGAATATCCAGAACTACAATTTATAAGTTTTACCAATTAAACATTCTAATATCCACACATACTTAGACTGCTCAGCTCAAAAACATTACCATCTCACCTCCAGCATGCAGCTACTCGGCATACTCGCAACCAAGTGCTGAAACTCCAGCCTTAATTCCAGCCTGTGCAAAATGAAGATGTGATACCGAGAGATATAGTTATATTTTCAATAGTTAACTTAGATATAAGACAAAATGAGAAATGAGGGACTGTGGTCATTAAGTGATTTGAAGAGCTGAGTATTAGGATCTGTTGTTTGTGTATTAAGCATGGAACCTAAATTCAAGAGCACTGATTTAAATCCTGTTTTCTCTGCAAATCTCAACACAGCCATAACTCTGGAGCCACAATCCACATCTTCATTATTAGATCTATGGCTCAGGGTAAAGGAATTTCTTCCTGATCCAAAAGGCTGCCTATTTTACTGAACACTAGTTAAAATGCATCTCTGATTGGAGCATTTCCAGCTATAATTTAATGTTTGTTAAAGCACATACAATTTGTATGTGGGGAAAAATATTCATTATTGTATAATGTGAATTTTGCCACTTTCCTGAAATTGCAAGTGAGACATGTTTTTTTCTTCTCACAGTTAGTAGTCTGTACCTATGTGAAATGTTAACAAACCTTGTGTTTTCATAAATTGCTGTTACGTGCATCAGGAGATCAGAATAACCCAGGTCAGCATTTCACCTTTCCCCATCAAAATGCGAATGAAGCCAATATAGCAAAGAATACAAAAAAGATAGTGCTATATCTATGGGTGATAGTCTTGTGCCAGCTAAAGTCAGAGAAAACATGGTCAATGTACAGTTGAATAGTGCATTTTCACTTTAATCCATATGAAGAAATCGTCATGATTCCCAGGTCAGGAATGGGGAGGGATAGCTCAGTGGTTTGAGCATTGGCCTGCTAAACCCAGGATTGTGAGTTCAATCCTTGAGGGGGCCACTTAGAGACCTGGGGCAAAAATCAGTACTTGGTCCTGCTAGTGAAGGCAGGGGGCTGGACTCAATGACCTTTCGAGGTCCCTTCCAGTTCTAGGATATAGGTGTATATCTCCAATTATTATAATGCAGTACAGTAAAATAATGGGTTTCCTTTATTTGTCTTAGGAAATTTGCATAATTTTTTTAACTCATACATAGTGCACATTGGACAAAGGAGGTATTTTCAAACATGTAGGTTCAAGATTTGAGAACTGTGCAAAGGTTAAAATAATTGTATGCTTGGTGCAGCCAATTCTGTCAGGCAGGAGTAAACTGATTATCCTGTATGGAATTTTCATTATTGGGCTGAGCTGAAATATAAATATTTATGGCTGTATTGGTCTAATAACCTTGAAATTGACTAATGCTGCAGTATCTCCTTGGCTGGTCACCGGAGACTGAGGGAGATGGATGTCAAAACCAGTATTAATAAGAAAGGGTTTCCTAAAGGTTGATTCTGAGAGAACCCCGAAACAATGGGTTTTTTAATGTAAAAAAAAACAAACCAAAAAACCCAAACTTGTACCTGCCAGGGGTATAGCAGGCTGATAACTATTTTGAGTGCTGGAAAAGTGGGCTTTGACTGTTGCTTGTGGCAGGGATACATATTCCGTTTAAAAGCCGAATTTATTATAGCAGTAGTAGTCATTTTACTGACTCGTTTGTATTTATACTTCACTTTGTATGCAAAAGGATCCCAGAATTCACTTGCTGTGTAGGGATCTTTTCACCTACCACGGGAAAGCAGCCAGTCCTGAGGCTGAATGTGGCAATGGACTCACATTACACAACCATTTTAATGACAAGAATTTAGTGAAGGAGTGAGTTACTTGAAACATTAAACTAATTAATTTTAAGTGTTCATGATTCTACAGTGAAGCAGGAAACTAGCCCATGCACAAAACAGTAGCATTTCAGTACTGACCCTGTGCCGTTTGCAGTTAACAGCAGTCGATTCACACTCACCAGATTACATCCAGTGCTGAAGAGTTTCAGCCCTTGAGGGAAATATGCTTTCCTTTAGAACTTTTCTCTCTGAAGGGTAAGGACCTGTCCTTTTATTGTGTGCGCACTAGGGTGGCCAAATGTCCCTATTTTATAGGAATAGTCCTGATATATGGGGCTTTTTCTTATGTAAGTGCCTTTTACCCCCACCACCATCCAAATTTTTCACACTATCTGGTCACCCTAGTATGCGCACAGTGTCAAGGACAATGGGGTACAGTTACTAATTGGGTTCTTCAGGGCACCACCGTACCCAAATAATAATGATGCATTCTGTCTACACTCAGCTTTTTATAAAATCCTATTTGATTTACAAATACATTAGTGTTATTAATGGTCAGAGTTACAATAAAGGGTGATGGGGGAAACAATGGATAGGAAGCTACCCTGCTCCCAACGCACCCCATGCTCCCCCCCATTGAGAAAATGTTTTGAATCTGCTTCTCTTCTCTCTCTCCAAATTCCATGAGCCACATCTTGATGAGGAAACAGATTGGCACGATTTGTTTACTGTTGGATTCAACAGATTAGCCTCCATCTCTGAACATGGGGTCAGAGCTTGCCAAATTTCTGTTTTTAATCCTTTATTAAGAATTACCACTTTCTGCCAGGGCTACCTCATTACTCAGGGAGGAAGTGACACCTGTCACATTTAATAGCTTTTGCTGGCTTTTGTTGTTTTTTTTTTAAATTCCCTTGAAATGAGTATTGACAGTTTGACATTTATATGACTGTAAAAGCAAAAAACTGAGAACCTTCCCTACATGTCTTGCACAACCTGAACCAAAATAACTGCACTCCTTCCCAGCCCCCACAAATTATTGCTCTTCTTTGAAGTCCAGATTTTTTCCCATTACTTTCCCAATTAATGCTTTGAACAGCTTCAATTTGCTGTGTGTGAACCGAGCTGCCAGTTTCTCTGTGAGTGATTGGCAGGCTAGCAAATTAACATGGCAGGTTACTCTTTTGCATTTCGATTTTACCATATCAATAAACCTATATTAGAATTTAGCTAGTAATTCACATGGGACATACTTCATTAGGGGGGTCGAGTTTTTTTGTTGTTGTTTTAAAATCTTTTGAGGGGTCCAGAAAGTGCAACAAATGCATCATTCAACCTGTTCTACATCATCATGGCATCCATAGGTTTATTTCCTCATTTTGAGGGGAAAACATCATTACCCTTTTATGTTCACTGTGCCATTTGAGCTGTGAGATAGATAGATAGATAGATAGATAGATACACACTAGAATATTCCGCAGGTTCAAGAAATTAGTTCTAATGTTAAACGTGAAACCATATTTCTCAGGATAAAACCAATTGGGACACCACATTCCAGGTTTAAATGAGAGAGAGTTTAATAAGCACTTTGAGTGGGATTTTCAAAGAGCAACTAAGACCCTTTCAATGGAATTTGTCTCCCTTAGCCCAGGTCTACACTAGCGGGGGGTGGGGGGGGGGTTGACCTAAGATATGCAACTTCAGCTACACAAATAGCATAGCTGAAGTCAGCGTATCTTAGGTCAACTTACCTGGCCATGAGGACAGCAGCAAGTCGACTGCTGCCGCTTCCCCATCGACTCTGCTTCTGCCTCTTGTGAGCTGGACTTCCGGAGTCGACGGGGAGCGCGATCGGGGATTGATTTTATCGTGCCTACACTAGATGTGATAAATTGACCCCTATAGATCGATCACTACCCGCCAATCTGGCGGGTAGTGAAGACCTGCCCTTAAGTGCCTTTATAAATCCCACCTTTGATCGTACCTGCATCTTATTGACTCTTTCAGCATTCCTGGAGTGAGGGGATACTGCATAGTTTCTTCAGTGTCCTAGGCACAAATTTACTGACATGCAATATCTAATCAGTATTCCTGCTTCTCTGACAAGACCAGAACAAAAACAGTTTTTCTCTTATGAGTCCCTAACAGTGTTTTATGGTAAGGAGGGACTATGATATTTCACATTGATTGTGTCTGACTTTCTTTGAGACTCTCCTGTTCTAAAGCTAGATTTGTTTTTGGAAGATCATATTCAAGGATGTGGACACTTAGCTATCCATTGCCCAGGGTAAATGAACAGTCAGAATCAGCAGACAAGTGTTTCTTGACCTTTTCCATACCGCGACCCAATGTTAAAATAGCAAAAATGTTCTGTTCTTTCCCACCCCACGCCATCTGGCCATGGAGAAAGGGAAGTTTGTTGTGACTTTCCCAGACCTATTTGTGACCCCCAGGTAAAGAACCCACGGGATAGACATTTTTGAAGGATTTTGCCTCCTCTATGGCATGGATCTGATATTTTTTCATTCTCTAATTTCAGTTTACAAAATATCTCTACATTAGGCTCCTTGCAGAGAAACATACTAATTGTAAAAAATATTCTGTCCTTCCATTTTAACGACTTTTTTTAAAAATACAGCCTTTACTCCGTGGATAAAAACACTGTCTGATAGGGCTGGGATTTTTCCAGTACAGTGAGGTATTTTTTACATGTTTTATGTATAAAGGCCAGTCTGTTTTTCTGGTTGAAATTTTGAAAGTGTTTGTTCTTTGAAGTAGCAATATTGATTTTAAATAGACCCCCTGAGAACATACTGGTGAGTAGAAAATACATTGAAAGTAATCAAATTCTGTCAACCACTATAACAGGAAGAAGGTGGGCCCCAAATGTATGTTGTAAGGCCCAGTATAGGTGATAGTTGCAAAAGAATTGTAAAATTATGTCTGCTTTTTTGTAGCCCCTTTCATCTAGAAATCTTAAAGCATTGTACCAGCAGTAACTTCATTATGCCTAGCTATAGAAAAGGAGGTAGGTACAGAAAACACAAATGACATATGGTCGATTATACAAAGTGAGGGAATAGAATCCAGGAATCTTGATTCCCAGTCCCCTGCTCTGACCACTAGACGTTTTCAGAGCCTAAATCCAGTGATTTAAATGTTTCCCCACAATTTAAAAGGAGCTCTTTAAAATTCTTCTCCATTTTTTTCTAGATTGTTAGTTTAATTAGAGGTTGATATTAATAGCAGTTACCACTGAGAAAAATTACACTGTATTCTGAAAATGAGTTTTCTACAGTAAAGTTAAGATACAAACACTGTTCTTAGCTACTCATTTGAGCTGCTAACTCATGAGTAATGTATTCCAGAGAGTGACTTATTTTGAGTTTCTTTGCTGAGAGAGAGACTGCTAACTTCCAGATCATGTCCTCTTATCACCCTAGTGAAGACCATAATTTTCAGATAGGTTCTGTAGTCTTTGTATAGTGGCTACATAGCGCTGTTTTGCTGAACTGATAAATGTTTTCTTTACAGATAGCTGGTTTAATTCCTTTACCAGACTGCTGAGAACCTAGGGTGTGTGAGCTGCACTAGTCTTAGTAATTTGTTTCACAGAGAATGAAAAACACATGGAAGCAGGAAAAGGAGACTAAATTAAGGAATGTTTAATGGTGAAAGGACAATATCTCATTGTCTGATTATTCCTCTGAAATAGATGAATTATGGTTTCAGGGTCAACTAGACTTGCCCCCAAACTAAATAGGAGAGACCTGTATTCTAGGAAAAATATCCAAGAATGTTTCAGAACATTCCCTTTACTGGAAAAAAATGGGACAGGTAATCTCTTCAGAATGACTAGAAATCAATAACAATAAAGATACAAACAAATTATGTTAAACTGAAATGGCATTTAGAGCTGAGACTGTAACCAACTGTATGCTCCAATGCACCTTTAAAATAAACCCTGGGTGCAAAATACTTGGAAATTGTCATTAGTCCGAATGGCATAAACCTCTTTCCCGTTGGCATAACTGGTTTCCTGATTGCAGACGAAGAGCATGAGAATTGTGTAGCATTGTAAAACAAAGCTGAGATTTTTCAGAGGTCTTGCTCATATTTGGGGGATTTTTACCTGTTTTTAGAGAGGGACAAAATCTAAATATTACAGAGTAATGAAATTAAACTCTGAATTGTTGATACCCTGTGAATAAAGTGCAAAAGATGATTTGCTTCTTTAATATGAATGGCTTGATGAAATCATGCTGGTCTCCTATGTAGCATTACTCTGGCTGCTTCATTATTTTCAAAAGTGCATCCTGAATCTTCGAAGGGCCAGATTTACAAAGGTATCTAGATGCCTAAAGAAGCAAATAGGCACCTGGTGAGATTTTCAAAGGCACTTAACTTCCATTGGCTTTAATGGGAGTTAGGCATCTAACCTGCTTTAGGTGCTTTGGTAAATCCTTCTAGGTGCCAATTTGCATATTTTGGTGCCTAAATACCTTTGTAAATCTGGCCCTACAATTCTAACACATGGATCTGGCTCCTGTGCTGTAAGATGCATAAATTCAAGTGGGATTTTGGCTTTATTAAGGATGACAGGATTGGGTTCAGTATGCTTTTCTGTGGCATGTATTTGTCTCCATAAGTCGATGTTTATTTGATTCACCACTGACCTTATTTAACACTGGTATTTTTATTTTCATTATTTCACAGATTATTGCTTATCAGCCCTATGGAAAATCAGTAGATTGGTGGGCCTACGGTGTGCTGTTATACGAGATGCTAGCTGGTCAGGTAAGAGTTATATTGCTACTATTCTTCAAAATCTAATGAGAGGAACTTTACAAGGCAGTGCATAATAAATGGAAGTAGTATTGTGCAACTGGGAGAGAGCCCCTGGAAACATAATAGCAGAGTTTTTAGATACTCTTCCTGGTAGTTAAGGCACAGAATCCTGACAATATTTTTGTATTGTGTGCATGGGATCAAAGCCCAGGGCTTGCTGCTCAAACCACAGTTGATTACAGAGCCCTTTCTCTACACATGTGTTGGGGTTCTAGTCACCAAATTACACAACTGAAAAAACAGGTCCTGTACTGCAAAGTTCAGTTGAAGGTAACAAACCAACTTTAAAGAACTCTGGTATTCCCTTGATGAGGGGAAGATTTATGTAAGTGATTCTCCTGAGAGAGTGAGCTGAAGCTACCACAGAATTTCTATATTTACAGTATGTGACCAGCCTCTGTTGTTCCTTCCCAGGCTAAGTCCCAGTAGATTTCTTGACTTCTTGTGTAACAACAGAACAGTGTGTGCTGTTCCTGTATTCTTTGTCCTTTCCAATTCTTACCAAGATCACCATGCGTCTGGTCTGTGGTCATCTCCAGTTACTTGCAGATTGTTCTGTTGCCTCAACATTTTTGTATTTTATGACAGAAAAAAGATGTGTGAGAATCTTAAGATATTTAACTGTACTGAAACATCTGATGTTCTATAGATGAGTTCTGTGGGTTTATCTACAATTTTGGGTTTGTATGTAAACACCCATGAAAATGACTGATAATATTCAGAAATAAATTGGAGAATTTGGAAATGTAGAATCCAGCTGTGTTGGATAATGTTGGGAGATCCCAGCTTCTTGTTTCCGTATTCTTGAGGAAGTCTGATATGCTTGTGTATTTGCTGAGTCTTAAGTCATTTATAGAGCATTATCTTTTTAGGATTTTCTGCGCTTACAGTAAGTGCTAAGTAATTCCTCCAGGGCTTCTTGGAAGATGTAGATTTATTTGCAGATAAATGCATCAACATTTGTTTTAATTATGATAGTTGCCTTGAATATGTCTTCAAAAACATAAGATTAGGCCCAGCAATCTGGAAACATTTATCTATTTGCATGTGCGCTTGTCTCTGTGTACTTTATAACTAAGTGGTGCTTTCTTTTTTGGAGTGTTCTTTCTGGGTGATTCACCCCTGTGCAAAGGGCTGCTAGAAGGCCTATGCAAAACTTAAGTCCCACTTAAACTGTTAGTTCAGGGTTTATGTGGGGCTTAAGCAGTTCCCATGGATCTTGTGCTGACTTTCTTCATCCTCACACCATATTTTAAACACAAATGTAGCCCATACTTGTTACACCATATTCCCCTCACAGAGACACTATTTACCCATAAATCAAATGGGAGCATCATTGGAACTACATGACACTTTAGATCAAAGTCACTGAAAGTAATGGCCTAAAACAAGTACTGATTAGATTGATTTAGGATGGCTACAGCAAGGTAAATTTGAAAAGATCTAATTACAGATAAACAAACCCTTAGATAACCAGCATTGTTGAGTACATTGTAAATGTAAAACTCCTCAATAATGTATCTGCTTTTCAGTAAATAAATAACATTTAGAGGGAATTAAAATTAACACCATATAATTTTACCTCCTTTGTTTCCCTTGAACAGCCTCCATTTGACGGGGAGGATGAAGATGAACTCTTCCAGTCCATAATGGAGCATAATGTTTCCTATCCTAAATCTCTGTCCAAAGAAGCTGTTTCTATCTGCAAAGGGGTAAGCAAGTTGTTGCTATATCATGGAGTCCTTTGTCAACAGAGTGCGTTAAATAACCAAAGTTTGTGGAGTTTGACTGAGTTTATACCACTGGGCTTTTTCAAATACAAACACTGTCCAGCCTGGTTTTTAGGCAGATAACACGGATGATTGTCTGCGTCCTCACTTGGCCTCTGCCAAAGGCCAGGGCTGCAAGAGTGTCAACTCTTTCTGCAGTACGTTTATTTTGTGGTCGGAGAAGATTTCAGAATCCGTTGCAGACAAATTCAATGCAGAAGCTACAAACAGGGTGGTAGTGTGAGCCTTTCCCACCTCTTAAATTGTCTACACTGAGAGTCAGATCGTGCAAGGTGCCAGGCTGTCTCAGCTCTAATTGATGCCAAATGGGAGCTGACAGTACACAGCACTTTGCAGGAGGCATACTACAGCACTGGGCCCCGTGTGTTTGACCCGATAGGAAGAACTGGAGGAATTAACAGGAGGGACAAGGGGGTGAGATAGTGTCTTTTATTGGATCAATTTACACCGAGCTGTGTGGCTCAAAAGCTTGTCTCTTTCACCAACAGAAGTTGGTCCAGTAAAAGATACTATCTCATCCACCTTATCTCTCTACTATCCTAGAACCAACAGGGCTACAGCATCACTGCAAACAACAGTGGATTCACAGGAGTCATTTTAGAATTTAGATAGAAAGCAGCCTGAACAAAAATCTCCAGTCTAAACACCAGTGAATGGTGAGGTAATTCTGATCCAGGTCCAAGCTTTGTGGTTTAAGGTCATCTCTGATTGTAGACTATTTTAATGGGTTTTGGGGGGAGAGCATTGATGTGACTGCAGAGAATTAGCAAAGAAAAGTTTGTGTTGACTTTTTCCTGGCTCAATACCATTCCCTGGAGCACCTCATTTCTGCAGCTCTTCCAAAATGTGAATTTTAGATGTCTATTTCTCCTTCACTTGGATGAAAATTTTAGTGCATTTAAATAGTGCAGAGTTTAAATAGTTCAGAGTGTCCTTTGGAACTGCATATGTAGTACTGTAGCTGACTTCATTTTTTTCTTTAAAGATAAAATCATTGAGAAAATGAAAAGACATTTTATTTATCACAGTAAATCCAAGGCCATTGCAACATAGCAGGGGAATGGCATAAATGTCTATAGCTCAGGATTGAAATTACATAACCTTCCTGCCACAGTTCAAATCCTATTGGGGTCAAGTTGGATCTTCCTTATAAAAAAGAAACAGTACATTATTTTATATCAGTCACCCAGACTGTTATCTCGAGATGCAGTGTTTGCCATTCATTACTGTAGAATACTGTAGTTCCTGTACACAAGGGTCCATTCTTCATATGCAGAGAAATTAAATTCTGTACAACTACAGTATTGGTGGGGTATTTTGACTGAGGATCCTGTATGTGGAAATAGGAAAAATCCCATGTTATTTTTCCTAAAAGGAAAAGTTTGTCCTAGTGTCCTTAGCCAAACGTTGCTCTTTTCCTCCTTCCTCTTTGCATTGCCCTTTATGTGAAGTAGTGACACTCCCAGTCCCAGAAGTGGCTGCATTTCACAACATCTTTTCTAAAGCCCTTTGCAGTCCTCAGGATAAAGGATGCTACATAAGTGTCACAAAGCTAATCATGTTCGTAAGGAAACTGTCCAGATAAATATCAGTGTAGCCTGAAGTCTAATCTTTCTTACATTACAGACAACGCTTCACGTTATTAAAATGAAAGAATCTTAAATGCTGCTTTTTCTTTTCACTGTTTAATCTCCTTGTTTACATTTGGTATTTCTCTCAATATTTCTGAGGTTGATTTTCCTGTTCTCCTGTATTAACAAGAGTCCCACAATGTTTGGGTTGTAAGCACTAAGGGAAATATGTGTTCGTGTTGTTTACATTTTAATTTTAAGAATAATGTTCATTGCAACTGTGTGTGTGTGTGAGTGTGAGAGAGAGAGAGAGATTGAGGTCTGGTCTACACTACACGTTTAAACCGAATGTAGCAGCGTTAAACTGAATTAACCCTGCACCCATCCACACAACGAAGCCCTTTATATCAATATAAAGGGCTCTTTAAACCGATTTCTGTACTCCTTCCCGACGAGGGGAGTAGCGCTGAAATCGATATTGCCATGACAGATTAAGGTTAGTGTGGCCGCAATTCGACGGTATTGGCCTCCGGGCGATATCCCACAGTGCACCACTGTGACCACTCTGGACAGCAATCTGAACTCGGATGCAGTGGCCAGGGAAACAGGAAAAGCCCCGCGAATTTTTGATTTTCATTTCCTGTTTGCCCAGCGTGGAGCTCTAATCAGCACGGGTGGCGATGCAGTCCCAAATCCAAAAAGAGCTCCAGCATGGACCGTACAGGAGATACTGGATCTGATCACTGTATGGGGAGACAAATCTGTTCTATCAGAGCTCCGTTACAGAAGACGAAATGACAAAGCATTTGAAAAAATCTCCAGGCTATGATAGACAGAGGCCACAGCAGGGACTCAGCACAGTGCTGCGTGACAAGCGTAACGGAAAGCCAAAGAATCAAATGGACGCTCATGGAGGCGGGGGGGGGACTGAGGACTACAGCTATCCCACAGTCCCCACAGTCCCCAAAAAGCATTTGCATTCTTGTCTGAGCTCCCAGTTCCTGAAGGGTCAAAAACATTGTCCGTGGTGGTTCAGGGTATATCTCGTCAATACTCCCCCTTCCCCCACTCCCGTGAAAGAAAAGGGAAAAAAAATCATTTCTCACCTTTTTTCAGCGGCACCGTATGTCTACTGCATGCTGCTGGTAGTCATGCTGCTGCAGCGCTGAACAGCAGCATCCCCTCCCCTTTCTTTCCTGATGGCAGATGGTGCAAAATGGTGGAAAACCGTCCTTATCATCCCGTGAGTGCTCCGGGCTGACCTCGGTGAGGTCGGCCGGGGGCACCTGGGTAAAAATGGGAATGACTCCTGGTCATTCCCAGCAGATGATACAAAAGGCTTGGTAACCATCCTCATCATAGCAGCTGGAGGCTGAGCTCCATCAACCTCCCCCTTTCATGTCTAAAGAAAAGATTCTGTACTCCCTGGAGGGTTGGGGGAGGAAGTAAGCAAAGGGTGGGGTTGTTGCAGGGGCACCCCCTAGAATGGCATGCAGCTCATCATTTCTGCAGGATCTCTGGGGCTCTGACACGGAGCGGCTGTCTCTGGTTCTTTAGTACACTTGCCCCATATTCTAGGCAGGACTGACTCTATTTTTAGATAAAACATAAAGAAGGGAATGACCCGGGGAGTCATTCCCATTTTTGTCCATGCGCCCCCGGCTGACCTCAGCGAGGCCAGCCAGGAGCACCCATGACAGCAGCAGACGGTACAAAAGGATTGATAACCGTCATCGCCAATTTCCAATTGCAAATGGTGCAAAATGACTGATAACCATCATCTCATTGCCAATTTACAATGACAGACAGTGCAATAAGGATGGTAACCATCTCTGCTACCTTGCAAAGGCAAATGAATGCTGCTGTGTAGCACTGCAGTACTGCCTCTGTCAGCAGCATCCAGTATACCTACGGTGACAGTGACAAAAGGCAAAACAGTCTCCATGGTTGCCATGCTATGGCGTCTGCCAGGGCAATCTAGGGGAAAAAGGGCACGAAATGATTGTCTGCCTTTGCTTTCACGGAGGAAGGATTGAGTGACGACATTTACCCAGAATCACCTGCGACACTGTTTTTGCACCATCATGCATTGGGATCTCAACCCAGAATTCCAATGGGCTGGGGAAACTGCGGGAACTATGGGATAGCTACAGGATAACTACCCACAGTGCAATGCTTCGGAAATCGACGCCAGCCTCGGTACATGGACGCACACTGCCGAATTAATGTGCTTAGTGTGACCGCGTGCACTCGACTTTATACAATCTGTTTTTAAAAAACGGTTTCTGTAAAATTGTAATAATCCCGTAATGTAGACATCCCCTTAGGTTTCAGAGTAGTTTTAGTAGTAGCTTTAGAGAGAGTTAGCTAACACAACTAAAAATTTGGTTCTAATCTGGCCTGATATCCCTTTTCCAGCCATCCTGTCGTAAATAATAAATAAAATACAGCATTGTTTTTTAAGAGTTTAATCTGACTTGAGACTGAAGATTACTCAACTGTGATGTGAAACTATGCAACTCTTAATTCTCTGAGAGCCAGGCTTGAACCTTTTGCTAGAATGATTCCCCTGGACTGCAGGATCACTGTACAGCTTGGATTTGGCATCTCTCAGTACCCATTGTCTGCTAACACTGAAGTGTGTGTTATAGCCAAACTGCTTTAATGACATTCCCCAAGTATGCTAAAATATTGTCACAAATGTTCCACAAGAGTCACACACAGCTGCATTTATGCTCACTCAGCTCTCTAGATTTTTTTATTATTAGCAGATTGAGTAGACGCCTCACACCCAAAAAGTCTGATACTGCTGACATATTTAAAAGTAAAATTTGCATCCAACAAAGTACAGCATGCTCACCTCATAATTTTTGTTGGTTAGAGGGTCCTATCAGTTTATAATGGACAAAAACAGCTTTCCTACATCTCAACTATTGGAATTCCCTCTGTCTATAATGGACAGATATTCCTCACAAAAGATACTTTCTGAGCACCTAGTACTCTGAAGAAGGGAAAGTTCAGAGCAGCGTGGGAAAGGTGTCAAGCACAGAAATGACTCTGTAATTTCCTGTTACCATCTCTCAAATCCAGATGAACTTATTGAATAGACTGTCATTCAAGGTGAATGATTTCTTTGGAACGTTTTTGTGATTGAAATGACCCAAGGAGACATGTTATGTCCTTTCGTACCCTTCTAAAATCCCTTTCTCGCACATGTGTAGTCTTATGAGAAACCAGCAACAGAGCTTCCTGCATGACACCTAGAGAATAGAATTCAAAGCAGTACCTCCAAGTGCAGACAGTGCTGCTACAGTACTTATTTTTGTGATAGGAAATGTTATTTGCATGGTGCTGTACTTTTCAACAACATAAATATTTAGCCTCAACTGGCCAAACCAAGGAATCTTGCTTGCTCTTGAGTTTGTATCTTCTGGTTGTCAACTGTACAACTAATTCACAAGTCTTCATTTTTGGCAGGGGTTATTATTTTGGAATAGAATGTAGTACTAATACAACCATAAGCAACACTTTCTGATGTCACTAGCTGTCGAATTGCACATTTTAGGAAAGTTAACAGAAATGGTGAGCAGCTGTTTTAAGCATGAAGAACAAGGTGTTTCAAACCTAGTGTATATTTTGTTTCCTTAAATCCCTTTGGTTTCCTGTTTTGTATCATTGTTCTTATTGTTATTAACAAAAAGTATGATAAAATGATCATCTATATACATGGACTTGTTTAACTAGGTGAACAAAGATATATGACTTGTTTAGCTGTCTAATATACAAACTTAAGAGTGTGACTTTAGGCTCAATTTTTTTTTTTTAAATGCTGGCTATACATACGTTGCTATTAATGTGTGCAATTAAATAATTTTAAAGAGTTTTATTGCAGTAGTTATCACAACTATCCTACTCATTAAATTTCCCATTCTGTAGATAGGGAATATGGTAAATATTACAGTAACATTAAATAAGGAAATGCAGTAAATGCTCATTTATTAATGGCACCCACTGTACTAGAATAAGCAAGATTCCAGAAGTCCCATAATATTGGTTGAGGGCTGTATTCCTTAGTTGTCAATGCTCATACTCATTGACAGCTCATTTCCATGGAGGAGCTTGCTAATTAGGGTACATATTACTGCGCAGAAGTGTGCATTATTGCTCCTCTTTGTGAGTGTGGTTTCTCTGTGCAGCTGGTATTTAATATTGATCAAGTTGGTATTAAGGATGTAAGAAGAGAAGCACAGATTAGTTACTGTCAGGAGGGTGCCAAAAAATGACAGGTGCTGTCCAGAACACGCTCAGAAAAATTATAGGAAACTTCTACTTTAAATGTTTCAGTATAATGGAATTTATCAAGTTTAATTGATTTCTGAAGCTGAGTAGAGCCTTTTCTGGATATGTACAAGGCTACGTTTCATTGTAACAAGAGCTGAATTCAGACATGATGAATGCAGATGTAATTCCATTAAGCCCACCTATACCGTGTCTAAATTCGTTCCCATATCAGTAACCTTTGTGTAACGAAAGAGAAGAGCAGGGTTTAAAGAGTGGCCTTTACTTTCAGTGCCTACAGGGAATCTCTAGCTTTGAAATAAAGAAATTAACACTTTAAAAATAAAGTGTAGCTTTTCACACGGATTTTATTGCTGAGCTACATCTTCACATGAGGAGCAATAGCAATTCGACCTGTGGACAGTCGGTTACTCTTTCATTCCAAAAGTCAATTTAATCATTTGGTGTTTTATTGATTTATAGTTAATGACAAAACACCCTGCAAAAAGGCTTGGCTGTGGGCCTGAAGGGGAGCGTGATGTCAGGGAGCATGCATTCTTCAGGAGAATCGACTGGGAGAAACTGGAGAACAGAGAGATTCAGCCGCCATTCAAGCCTAAAGTGGTGAGTGAGACGCAGGATGTCTCCCTTTTAAAATGCACTGTTTGCAGTCAAGCCTCCCTGTGGTATGAGGCTAATGCCAGCTTGATGGCATTGCAAGACAGCTGTATCCCAAAAGGTGTGACATTTCTTAAACCAGGCACTTTGATGATGACAGACTGCCAGTGTAGGTAGTGCATCATCAAAAATGCCACAAAAGTCTTACTGAGTTCCTGATAGGAAGCCTTTGATATAGCTGTGCTACATGAAAACACAGTTGACTAAATGGGAGTCAATTTGCAGAGATTTTCTGTATAATAAAATCCCTACTTCCTTAATGCTTTCTATCTGTGTTTGGCTGAAGTGTTGTGACCTATTCTTTTAGACGCAGGCCTTGTTGGTTATCCATGTATTTGCAGCTCAGAATTGCATTACCATAATGTTAGCTACACGTGAACACCATTCGGAAACCTCATCCAGTGCACAATTCAGCGGACTGCCTACTTTTGATGGGCTTTCCCCACAAGGAGCACTCAACACTTGTGTTCCGTGATCTGCACTGGCTTCAGTTTAAGGAGCTAGGTTTTAATCTGGAAAGCTCTAAATGGCATGGTGTCTGTTTACCTGAGAAATTGCCTGTCTCTTTGGGGGCATGGCAGCTATTCCACTGAACACTTGAACTGACAGCCCATGGTATAACTGCTGGGGTATTTTCACTAAAAAGCTTCAACTTCAAACTGTGCTTCCCATATTGGTTTTACAGAGTCCAAGTTGGTTGAATTTCCAGGTGTGCCACAAGGCTCTTCTCTCTCCCAAGATTTTCAGTAAGAGGGTAGATTAATTAAGGGATATAGGTAAATTACTAGGGTGGTTTTCGGTACTCCTGCCATGTTCATAGCGGAGGAGAGTTTATAATTAATCTGATTTATGTGTAAGGTTTGTTACTATGTAGTGTGCCTGTATCTGGACCATTGGATAGGCATAGTTTTAGAAATCCAAATAAGTAATTGATCCCTTAATTAATTTTAGTACAGTAAGTCTAATCTACTTTGAAGAATTAGTGTTTGTCATCCAGCTCAGAATTTCTTTCAGCTTGTAACATGATTGATAAACAAAGGCTCAAAAGAGAAAATAGGTTAAATCTGAGGAAGAGGAAAGCCAAAGCTGCCAGAGACCCCTGGAAATTGTCTTACTGTAGCAGCTCTCCTCTACAACACTTGTTTTGTTTCTGTTTAGTAGCATAACAAGATGAAAGGAATCTATGTAATCGTACTCCATGTAGATAGATGGGGAGCACACAACAGTATGCTTTAACTGTTTTATCAGCATGAGTCCGGGATGGCCACATTACTCAGGAATGATGAAACCTTGAGTGACATAGGTCATCACAAAGCTTTATACAATACCATGCTATCATGTATTTCTGCATATGCTATGTGTTTTATAGAAAAACAATGTTAAAAACCCCTTTCCAAAGCATTTCTTGGTTTGGTTTTTTGTTTTGTTTTGTTTTTTATGTTATAGCAACTCTAGAGGGCTCAGAGTAGGAGAAAAATCCCAATAAATTAGTTTAGATTAAAACTCTTCTATAAACGAATGACCTGAATAGCTTGCCTTTACTGTGAGATCTGATATTTGGGTACATTTCATGGCTGGAGGTAAATGCTGTGTGTTTCATTAGAATCAACCCTTTCCAATAATATAAAAATGCTCAATTCTTGGTCTTCAGGATCAGAAGATATCAGACCTCAAACCTGCCACTATGCAGGACTGAATATTGTTGCTCACGGTTCTTGGGCCAGTGTTCTGTATTTAGGGGTCAGGGAGGGTGGATGGGAGATGGTGCAGGCTCTTCACTTATGGAAAAGAAAAGTACATTTCTCTGACCAATTGATGGCAGCTGTTTGAAGCTATTCAGAGATTTGGAATGTTAGAGTAAATCTCACTAAAGATGGATCAGTGAACAGAGGGCAGGTGCTACCCAAGGAGAGCATATATTCTCAGGGGTGCTAGAACAGTTTTTATAGTGGGAGTGCTGAGAGCCATTGAACCAAGGTGTAAATCCTGTATACATGGAAACCCCACGCACCTCTATTTCCTGCACCTATGTATAGTCGTCTCTTTTTGAGAGTCATATGCATACTTTAACCTCAACAGGAGGTATGCTTGCATACCAAGAGATGCATATACTGAGCTAGTAAAAGTCAGGCTTATCATAAAAAGTGAATGTCACACACACACACACACACACACACACACACACAATTGTGTAAATAAGTAAGGAAATGCACATGGTTCTATTCGTGACCATTGGTGGTTCTCCAACCGGGCAGACAGCTAGGGAATTGCTTTTTCAGACACAAATTATGTACATTTTTCATCATGCAATGTTTGTGTCAAAATTAAAGCTAAAAATAAACCATATCTCCATTAGTATCAGCATGTCTGATCCTCCAAAGAGCTGAGTGTGCTGAACTCCCATGGAAGTTAAGGAGAATAACCTCAGCACCTCACAGGCTCTAGACCCACGTTTCCCATATGAAACTTTATTAAAGGATGTAAAGTACTAAAAGCATGAAATACAATCTGATTCCAATATGTCACATTTAATTGCAGAAAGCTCTATCACAGCTCCTATTTATATCATATTAGGGGATTCATCACCAGCTGTGCTTTTTCTCGGCTGCTGATTGTGACTTATTTTATTTATACAGGTTGCTGTTGAAACATACCTAGATAAATCTAGTATTAATGTGGCTGCTTTACTTTCTTAGACAATCATTTTAAATACAAATCTTGTGTCCTTTGTTATTGGTTTACCAATACATCCTAGTAACTAATTCTATTTATATTGATTTTCGGGTAAAAACATCTTCATAAGAGCCTACAAGTATTTGTAAAACTGGATTTAATTATGTCATTTTGCAGAAAATCTTACTAGGTATAAGCGGCTCTTGTAACTGAAATAGGGAATCAGTTCCTTGAGGCCCAGTCCTGCAACTTTTATATGCACAAGTAGTTCTTACTTATACATGTAGTCCTGTAAGGGACTAACCAGGAGAAAGTGGGCTTGCAGAATAGGACTTTTTTTTGCTGACAATAGAGGTACTTTCCTATCATGTTATATGTTTGTAACACTGGTGTAACTAAGAGGAAA
Organism: Gopherus flavomarginatus; assembly: GCF_025201925.1. Lineage (NCBI taxonomy): Eukaryota > Metazoa > Chordata > Testudines > Testudinidae > Gopherus > Gopherus flavomarginatus. The sequence goes on along the minus strand of NC_066628.1, from coordinate 45,226,381 downwards.
AATTGGCCCTGCTTTTATATAGCTATATTGAAATATTACATTGATTTTTTTTTAATACCCTAGAACTTTTTGTTTTGACAAATGCATTATAATTAATTATATAAGTAAAATAAAATTGAAGCAACTATAGAACAAACTAGCAAATTTTCCCTGGCTACCTGAGACTGAGGTATAATTATGCCTTTCTACATCTGGAAGTATGTTTTTAATTAATAAAGTACTTCTTGAGTCTCTTCATTTATCAAGAGAAGTCATCAGACAATGGGTAAAATTTTCAAAAGCACCTAAGTCCCATTTTTCAAATTGACATATGCATCCAATTACACTTTACTCTTAGGCCTAGTCTATGCTACCGCTTAAGTCGATGTAACTTACATCGCTCAGTAGTGTGAAAAAATCACCCCCCTGAGTGACATAATTTGCATCAACTTAATGCGGTGTCTACACTGCGCTGTGTCAACACTCTCCTGCCAACTTAGCTTCTGCCTCTCGGGGAGGTGGAATACTGAAGTCAATGGGAGAGCGCGCTCCCATCGACTTATCGAGTCTTCACCAGACCCACTAAATCGATGCCACTGCATTGATTGCAGTGGCACTGATTTAGCTGGCCAGTGCAGACAAGCCCATAGATAAACATAAGAAAGATAGAGGTCTATGGAAAAATAACAAAGCCCGCACAAATGTCCCTGTCTCATTTTCCTCACCCCTTCAGAGTCCACTGGGTCTTAGTCAGTGTCCTTCTAGCAGGTCCAGGATTCTTCCTTTCTTCCTGGCCAGCCTTATCTTTTTGTTGTGGTCTCCTTTCCCCTTCCTGAAGAAAGTCCTTTTACAAAGGGTATGGCTACACTGGAGAGTTGCAGCGCTAGCGGTGGGTTTACAGTGCTGCAACTTACTCACCGTCCACACTTGCAAGGCACATACAGTGCTGCATCTCCCTGGCTGCAGCGCTGGCTGTACTCCAGCTCTGCCTGGGGTATAACGATTGCAGCGCTGGTGATGCAGAGCTGCTCCGCCAGTGTGGCCACCAAAAGCTCTGTAATTGGCCTCCAGATATATTCAGAGGTATCCCAGAATGCCTGTTCAGCCACTCCCAACAGCGCTGCAAATGCTGCATATGTGGCCACACTGCAGCGCTGGTAGCTGTCAGTCTGGCTACACTGCAGCGCTTTCCCTACGAAGACAGCTGTAACTCCCAGCGCTGCACAGCTGTAAGTGTAGCCATACCCAAAGTTTCAGCCCCCTCTCTCAGGTGACACCCCCGAGTGGCTTCATGTCCCTTGTCAGGTGATTCATTGCTTAGTTAAATTCCACCTGGGACACTGGTTGTTCTCGGCTGCAGCCAGCTCATTGTTCGAAAGGTGCTTCCATTTGAATGGAAGATCATTCATGTTAATGACTCTTGCTTGCTCTCCATCATTAGTCCACTGCTAGGGGCACAGAGCGTCTCTGCTAATAACCACAATAGCCAAGTCTAAGTTGGAAGTTAAAAGGCAACAGTGAAGCACAGACAATTTATAATCAAAATTTCATTTACAAAACAAAATGGGGTTTATGGTTACATACAGACATACACAAATCTGTCATACTCTGCAAAAAAAAAAATATGGAAGAAACTCTGCCTTTTTTTTCTTATTTTTTAAGTGAATTTAGTTGCTTGTGAAAGATGCCAGACTCTTGGATAGCCTCGGGGGATTGATTTCCTCAGTTATCCATCGAACGAATGCAGAATGGGCTACTTTGCACCTCCTGCCTCAAACCTGAATTGGCTGAAAAAGAAAGTTCAAACACCACTGCCTGTTCTCTCCTTGGACTTTCTTTTGATACGTCCAGAAAGAGTGTTACAGGAGATTTTCAGGCTTTAGGACCTTGCATGGAGCTGCAGGACTGTTCTACTGACTCTCAGACTTTTAAGGCCAGTGGGGACCATCATGTTCATCTAGCCTGACCTCCTGGTGAAAGCCAGGCCAAGCAGGTCTCCTTCACTCCAAACCAAGAGTTTGTGTGTGTCTGCATCGGAGGGATAGTTCTTCAGCTTCATGCGGAATCCTACAACTTGACATTTTGTCACAGATGCAAAGTACTTTTTGGATACTGCCTTTTTACCAGGAACATGGCTGAGAGCTCTAATATATTTCACATAGTCCACCAAACTGCCATGAAATGATTTTTGGATGCCCTAGACCTACGCAAGATATGAATTTGTACTGTACCTGTGAAAAATTCTTTTATCCAGTTACCAATTCACCAGGCTTGTTTTGAAAGCTATCCACGAATGGTCATCCATCTAAACACAGAAACCTGGGAAGAAAAACCCTGTTTCAGAAACTAGATTTTCAAAAATTAGGATAATCTCTTGGCAAATTTTAAACAATATGTATCAAGAGTCAGAGCAGAAATTAAAAGGAAACAAAAACTAGTCTAAAGGAAAATCATTTTACGCTTTGAAAACTACAAGCAATAGTGAATGTGGTAAAGATTGTAATAGGATTCATTCATGCCAGATGCAGAATTATTGTTAAGTGACTGCAGACATAGTAGAAGGGGGATCGACAATGGAGACATTTTCCCAAAATTTCCCACTGTTGCTAGTCCTGTTTCAGCTCCAATAATGGGAGCCTTGGCGTAGGCCACTGGGTCCAGAGACATTTTTAACAACCTGATAATTAGATTCCCTCTTAGAAGGAATAGATGATGCAACATTAAAGATGTTTGTGGCCTTTATAACCAAGGACTCCCAATATTACTACCACCTGTGTGCCTGAATCAACGTAAGCATCTGCTACAGACAGGGCTTAAGAAATCTGACACAAGCTATATGTTGACATACTGTAGTTGCTGTTCATGAATGAGGGTAGGAAAAGATTATTTGGAGACATTTTTAGACTTCATGTAAAACAAAATGACAAAAAAGCCAGTTAATGTTTCCCTTTTGTTTTAAGTCCAAGTAATTTTTATACAGGGCCAGAGGAGATAAGATATTTTGCATTTCAGTAGATTAAATACAAACTTAATTTCATGTCAGCTAGTGGCAATTTGTTTAGGAACACACATGGAATATAATAGTGTGAGCCTCCCCAAATCATCTCTGATTACAGTGTATAGTTTAGGAAGGCTATGTATCAGCACAACCCAATAATAAAATACTTGCAGGTTCTAGATTAAATTCTTTTGCCGTTTTACTGGTATTTGACCAACAATCTGTGACAGCAGCTTGAAGGAGATGTCACCTTCCTGTGTGTGCTTAGAATATTCTAATTCTAGCCTATGCAACAGGGACCTGTGACTGAAAGAATATTTTTTCATCAAGACGTAGAACAGTCTTACTCTTCAGAGTTACGCTAGTTACAGCAATTTTGTGGTAATAAGATTTATAAAGCAGGTGGTTAGACTATCAGTGATAAAATTATTTAAATGGTTCATCTTTGCATCACCTGCTGAGCTTCCATTGACTGAAAGCACTTATCGGGCATTAGTTTTCCTTTTGGCAGCATAAAATGCATTTGTCAAAGATCTTATAAAAAAAAAAATTAAAAAAAAAAGTTTCCCAGTTAAGTGAGCCCCTTTACTGCTGCTTTGAATTGATTGCCATGACTCTAGATTGATTTGATGGTTATTAATTGTGGAACATGCCTGCTTTCTCACAACCCTGAAGATGGAGAGTTTTACCCTTCACCAAAATTCAGTACTGTCCATTCTTGTTCTTCAGCACTTCTGTACCAAAATGCACTGGCTTCAGTGGGCATCGAGGTGTTCGGTGAGCACATGTTCAGAACGCTGGGTGACATGATAAGCAAACTAACATAACTCTTTAACCAGTTGGAGTGTGTTTCTGTTTGTGTTGATAATAAACTGAACAAATAGCCTTGTGAACACTATAGTCAGTGTCCTGCGCATGCAGTTTTTATTTAAAACATAAGACATCTTGTGCCCAAGACAGCAAAAATTCTTTGCAGCTTTGCTTTCGCTTCAGTATCATTATTATTTCTGCTAGGTGCTCTACAAGATAATTGGGAACAAGGTATAAGTGAACTTTGTCCAAAGTAGCATATGACCCATGTATCTGATCACTTGAGTTCCCTCTGCTCCTCTTCAACCCTACCCTAGTTTGCATTGGTGTTAGACAAAGCAGACGAGACCTTCAAATGAACCATCTGTTCCCAGGTTAGAAGGGGGTGCGTAGTGGTATACCATCCTTGAAGGCTGAATGCAAACATTCCCATTAAATGCAATGTAAAGTAGTGCAGACACCCTACAGAAGTTAGCAGAGAGGAAAGGAGCAGGTAAAATGGGAAGACATTTTCACAGGACTTGTAGTACAGGCACACACCACCCAGTATTGCACTGTACCACTAACATCATGGAGAGAACCTGATTTGCCTTGAAGTTCCTTTAGGCTTCTCCAGAGGATACAAAGTCCAGTATTACCCGAGTGTGCACTCAGTTTCTTCCAGCCAAGCTAGTTTTGTTGTGCTCATTCCATTCCTCCATCCCCTTTTACTTGCCAGTAATGCTGCTTTGCTCTGAGTGTTTTCTGCCCTCCTCAATGCTGCCCTCAAGCTTTCCATGACAACTGAACTCTTCATGTTTATGTTCTGACTCCATTGCTTTCTGCCTGGAGCTGATATGCACAACTATACCTCTTTGGCCTTTATGAGAAAAGAAGTCTCCCTATCTGTGAAATAGAACCAGTTGTGTCCTGCCATCTCCACTCCGGGCCTTTATAACTCCTTCCTTTGGCAGACACAACTTGCCTCTCCTATCTAAGAAATCTCATATAGTCTTGACATGTGAGTTGGAATAAATGTCTTGCAGAGCTGATTTCAGGATTAGCAGCGGCTTTAGAATTCAGTATCATTTCAATAACCTTGCAGGGTCCTAGAGCCCAGACTCCAGCCCAAGCCTCTACACTGCAGTTAAAGAGTTCCTTAGTCTGAGCCGCGTGAGCCCAAGTCAGCTGACCCAGGCCAGTCACAGGTTTTTAATTGCTATGTAGACATACTCTTAAAGACCCAGAAAATAGCATGCTAAAACTGTACCTACCAAACTGGATAGAATTTCACCAGGCTTAAGTTACAAAGGGGTCTGCTCAGATTCAACACAGGCTAGTCTCTCAATTCTCCAAATGGGAGTTATGGTGCATTTGGGTTAGTTTTCCTTTGAGGCAAGACAAAGTATTAAGAAAATGCATAGTTGTGAACAATGACATACTCATGTGAGGTCCAGCTGAAAAAGAGCTGGGAGTCAAAGTTCATAGTCAGGTGCATGCTGTAGAATTAGGCTTGGCAGAATTCAGTTTTTATTTGTTTACCATTTCGACAGATAATATCAATGTTTATTTTTAAGTGTTTTTTTCCTATTTTCACATATTTAAATGTTCACAATTGCGGGAAATTATAGTGCGTCAGACCATCGGGGGTTCAGACAATAATTATTTAATGACAGCGGACACACAGATATAAAAAGTGAAAGCTTTATAACCATTGAAACTCAAATTGTCAATGTCACATGTCAAAATATACAAAGTAAATATCCTTAAAATAAACTCTCATGAGTTGGCAAGCAGCATTTTTCTTACTTTGTCTATCTGTAAATGTCAGTTATTATTGATGGAAGTATTTTTTCATCAGTTTGTGTGTGCAGTGAAATTGACATTTACTGATAAAAATCTAATCCTTCCAACTGTATAATGCTGCCAGTAGTTGACAGATTCATGTTCCAGCTTTATATATATGAGTAATTTTACTCACATGATAACTCTGTGGAACAAAGACATTGCCCATCTACCTGAGTAGCTGCAGGGGGAGGTTTGCCCCACCTTTTCCATTCATATTTGTACCATAGTCCTGAGCCACACAGTACTTCTGGAAAGAACTCTATGACATCACAATCCTGCTACTCCATGTGTTACACATTTTTCATTTTCTCCTCACCTTGCATCTTTGCCATATGTTTTAACATCAGGGAAGAAAATTGCATCCTAGCTACCTGTAAAGGTAAAACGTGAGAGAAGCCTACAATATCTATCCTGAATGAGTTGCCAAGAGACAGCACTGCCAGCAGGTGTCGTTGATGTTTTTTTCATCTAATGATATTTTTTTCCCTTTTCTCTTTTAGTGTGGCAAAGGTGCTGAAAACTTCGACAAATTCTTTACTCGAGGACAACCAGTGTTAACACCGCCTGATCAGCTGGTCATTTCTAATATAGACCAAACAGATTTTGAAGGGTTCTCCTATGTCAACCCACAGTTTGTACACCCGAGCTTACTAAGTGTAGTATGAAGCTAATAGACATGAACAAATCATGCAGTGGAAAATGGACCTTTGCCCTAGAATTTTTAGGCCTTTGCCTTGTTGGTTCCAGTTGGGCCTGGAAATTGTAGGGTAAAAAGTACAGGAGAAGGGGGAGGGAAAAGGACACTCATTCAGGATTTGGCTTTGCAGCAAAGAGAAGTTGTCTTAGTAGGAGCTCATGTAATACACAGTGTCCATTTATTCACACTACTGACTGTAGGGTTATTCTTATGAGGTTAGCCATTTTTGGTATATTTTTAATATATTTGCATAATTTCTATTGTCCTTTTCCACCTCCCCTCTGGCACTGGAAAAGCGTATTAGAAAGGATGAAAGAGCATCAAATAGGCTGAAAAGAAAAACAACCCACCTTAAAATGGAAAGGCTTCAGCCCATAAATGTGGATAGCATGAAATGTGAGCAGTAGGCCCTGAGGGGACTGCTCTTCCTTTTGGTCTTCCTGATGACTCCTGATGAAACAACAGCACAAGTGACTGAAAGGGAGGGGTAACTGGGGCGGGGGGCACTGTGTAAGTTTGTTCAAAGCAAGATGTTTCAAAACTATTGCTTTTAGAAAAATATGGACATGTACTAGGTTGATTTTTTTTTTTAATGAAATAATGTCAGACTCCTGTGCTTTGAGACTCAATTGCACAAAGCAGACACAAATTTAAACAGATTTTCAGTACAGGCCAGATATTTAGGACTGATGGTAACTAGCGCACAGGACAAACATTAGCTCAAGGATAAAATTGCATATTTAATAGTAATAAAAATAATAATACTTGTGTTAACTTTAATCTCCATGAGATTATTCTGTGATCCAGGGTGCCATTGTTATATTAATTTAATTTACCCCACTACTCAAGTTCATTGTTAGCCAGTTCTACTAATACCAATATTTTGCTATAAAACTTTTGTTAATGAGAGTGTGAAACAGAACTGTAACCCCTTACAACCCACTCACACGTATTCATTTAGTAGGCTGCAGAATAGGGTAGTAAAGGAGAGCAGTGTTCAGTAATTTTATGACAGTGTGGAGTTCAGAGTCACTTCCTGCTTTCCCCAACGTAACTTAGAAAAATATGAGGGTTTTTTTGTCTAAATTCCAATTTAAATATTGGTTTAAATCCCATGGAGCTGTAGAATATAAGAGCCTGAAAGAAAAAGCAGTTAAAAATTTTTATTGGTAGAAGGGAATTTAACACATTTTGCATATGCTTCATGCAATGAATTTTGCATGTTTAATAATAACCCTTAATAATAAGCAAATCTCTATTATTGACATAATCATATCAAGTATAAAGAGAATATTAAAAAAAATTATAAGACAAAATTGTGCTATGTTTGTGAAGGTTCTTGTTCTAAATGAGCATTATTATTTAGATTTAGCTAAATGTTTTATTGCTAATTTTTTTGTTTTGTTTTTTTTATTTTAGTTTATGAATATAGTCAATGGGATAGGATATACTATTTTTTGTTTAATGTAGATCTATTTTTAAACAATAATGGCTACCTGCAGGTTTTATACAAGATTCAATGAGGCTTTTATTTCACATATATTACTTGCAAAAAAGAAAATAGATTTTCTTTATTTGCAGTGATGAACACTGTAATTAATGCAGTCTTCTCTTGTAGCAATCATCTGGTTAAAATGATTGATATTTCCTCTTAGATCTTACTAGAAGATATTGATTCAAAGATCCTTAAATACTTTTGTGCATATTTTGGTTGCATTATGGCATGTAAATTGGTATAGTCGTTACCTTTTCCTTTTCCTTTTGCCTTGTTAATGTTAGCCATCTTAGACATTTTTTGCCTTCTGGATGTGCATGTCAATGCCAGAAGCATGTTGTCTCTATTGCTGCATGCAGACTGATCTAACGTTTTTTTCTCAGCATGTAAACTTACTTTCATGCAAAGTAAAATATTTCCCGTAAAATACTTATAAATTTATCAGAATCTGCAACAAAGGGTGCAATTTCTGTAACATCAGTTTTGTATTACAATAGATCATCTAAACTCTGCCAAAATGCTGTGGAAGGGCCCAATCCTGTAAACTGTTACTCATAGGACTATTCCTTACTTCCTTGAGCAGTCTCACAGATGCAGTGGAGTTATGTCTGGGTGAAATTCAGCCATGTGCAGAGGACCAGTATAAAGCTTATGTATCTCTTCTACTCTCAAAAGTTGTTGAGGGTGTCAGTGGTGCATAGTCCTCATGACTTGTGCTGATCTTCTGCACAGGAGTGGATTTCACCCACAAATAATCCCATTGCAATCGCTGGGCGCACTCTCCGAAGAAAAGGTCGACTCATGCAAGTATGAGTGTTGGGGATTGAGCTCTAAGTGAATGAGTAATCCTGGGCTACTGGTAAAATGGAACATTCTGAGATCTTAGAGAAGAATACCGCAAATGAGGAGCACCTTAAACAAACCAGAGCTCAAGCTATTGCTGAACTACAGAAACTTTCAAACAAAATTTTAAATTGTTTTAGGAATAATAATTTAAAACAAAATCTGTGTCAAAATATTAAGTTATCTGCCAAACCTGAGAATGAATTGTCTTGTTTGTATATCATATATATCTTTAAAAACATGGGTATTCAACAGAAAGGATGTGGATACCTGAAGAATTTCATGACCTGCTACATTCTAATCTACTAGCATCGAACTCCTGACACAGGATAGGGCCAGCAAGGCATCATGCCACATTTGATGGTGGATTCAGTAGATTACTTCAAAGGCTCAGATTTAGAATAAGGGGCTCTTAACGTCACAGCTGCCGATACTGATGGGAGCTGTCATTAAATGTACTCTACGGGTACGTCTACCCTGCAATAAAAAACCTCCAGCACCCAATCTCAGAGCCTGGTCAGCTGAATTGGGCACATGGTGTGCGGGGCTACAAATTGCAGTGCAGATGTTCAAGGTTGGGCTCGTACCTGGTCTCTGATACCCTCCACCCTTGCGAGGCTTCAGAGCCATGGTTGCAGCCCAAGTCCAATGATCTATACTGCAGTTTTTAGCCCCACAGCCTGAGTCCTGCGAGCCTAAGTCAGCTGACTCAGGCCAGTCATGGCTTAGCCAGTAGTCTTTTATTGCAGTATAAGTGTACCCTTGGAGTATGATGTTGGGCATTAAGTAATGGAGAGACTTTGAAAAGGAGAAAATAGAAAAGGATAGCAGAGCGCTGGAGATCTAGAGATGAGAGAAGCAGCATGGGAGACTAAATGGGACAGAGCCAAGCTGTACAGGAGATTGGTAGACAAGATATGGAACTTGTGTTTTCCTTAGGAGGTATCAGGGTGAAGTGGAGCTATGGAATGTATCAGTTTGTAGACCCACATTTTAAATGTTAAACAGTGCTGTGCCTACTGGGGGATAACATTAAAGGGCTGGTCCAGCATCCAAACCTCAAATGATTTGCTTTTGTTCATTTCCTCAAGATTTTTCATTTTTATTTCTTTAAGCACTTACATGAGCTCTGCAATTGGTTAGGTTAAAAACAGGAAGTCATCTTTGATCATGTTACCTCAAAGTTCCTGTGTGTGTGACCTCTCCTGTCGTCTTGTGTAGGTTTTTGTAATGCTCACAGAAGGGTACTGAGAACTTGCCCATCCTACAGGGATAAGGCAACATTGTGCAGAACTGTCTAAAAGTGGCTGTCTAGACAAGTTATCTTTAATTAACTACTATGCCTTACTCACGAGGTTTCATATGAGCCCTGATGTTAGGACCAGCCCTTTACACATAATTTAAAAGGCACATCCAGTGACTTCCTCGTGATTTGGAAATGCATTATAGAAAGTAAAACCCTAAGGTTACAGCAAAAGTTCCTAATGCCATTTTAATACAGCTGTTGTTTATTTATCAGATATCTATATACAGGTGTGGCTATCCAGAGAACTTTGGTTAACATGAGTAGTCATTAACATTAAAGTGACCTCATTTAATTTGAACCTTTCCCTTTGAGACAACAAAACCCCCTGATATCATGAGTTTGTAAAACTAGAATTGACATTTTGTTGCATTAAAATTTAGGTGCCAGTTTTAAGAACCTGATCTTATAAGATCCTGAATGGACTTTGCTCCCCTTGACTTCTGAAGGAGTCGAGAGTGCCCAGAACACCCACAATTAGGTAATACTGTCACTATGCTGCAGCAGTTGTAGGTGCCTGTTGGAGATAAATTGGGCTGAGGGCCGATAAATATAGAGATGTTCCAAAGAGGTTGTTAAAACCTCAATTCATGGGGAGTTTTAACTACTGAGAAAAAGCTTGGGCTTCAGGCTGCTAATCTGAAAGTTCTTGTGATTGACCATATTCCGTTTTCCCCCTTAAAAAAACCCAAACACTCTAATAAACTGCATATTTTTAAAACTAGTGGTTTTAAAAAAAAATTACAAGTAACACATCTCTATGTAATGTGTTAGAAACACTCTCCGTAGATGCAAACTCTGTCCATTTCCCAGGTTGACGCAAAAAGACAGCTGCATTAGTGAGTAAGCAGTGAAATAAATAGGGTCTGTGTGTTCCTGCCTGTAGGTGAAATCCACCCCTATGCAGAGAGCTAGCACAAACCTTGGAACCACGCAAGTCACACGTAAGGCCTCAACGAATGACTTGGTTCCTAGGCCTCCTACTGGTCCTCTGCATTGGGTGGATTTCACTCTGTGGGCAAAATCCTTCAAGTCTTTATTCACGTCCTATTGATTTCAGTGGGGTTACTTGGGTGAGGTAAGGACTGCTACATGAATACGGACTTGAAAGTCAGAGCCCATTTATCTGCACTCCATTCCTGTTGTTATCAACAGGAATTGCACATACATAAAGAGAGAACACACTCCAAACATTAAAAATGCCAACATAACCCACGTTAGAAATTCAGGGGGGGATGGGGACATTTAGCCTTCAGATATTTCATAGTCTGCAGAAATAAAATGTGATTTTTCTTTTACAACCTAAATACAGGTACACTGTCAAAACCATTTATTAGTGAATAAAGTAACCGACAGCACGTGTACACTGTGATCCTTTCAAATCCTTCCTGTCCTGCAGTGTCAATTTCATTGGAAAACAACTGAGCTCCTGTGAAACAAACAAGGGGAAAAGCCCGTCTCCTTGCAGGAAAGGTGGAATGTTAAAGGTCCAGAGTTGCAATTGCTGATAACACTTATGGATGTTGGTATTGTACTGTTGAGAATATCCCACTTCCACTTTAATTGAATTGTCTCGTTAGCAGTGACCCTCACTCTGTAAGGCAACTCCCATCTTTTCATGTACTGGATATATATATATAAACACCTGTCTACTGTATTTTCCACTCCATGCATCTGATGAAGTGTGTTTTAGCCCACGAAAGCGTATGCCCAAATAAATTTGTAAGTCTCTAAGGTTTCACAAGGACTCCCTGTTGTTTTTACTTATGGGTATGTTTCCCTTCAGTGCATGCACATGACTCCCGTTAAACTGAGCCAGAGTTATATGCAGTCACCAAAGAGAGAAGATACTCCATACTAAGCAAAGCACAACACTGGAAACACCGGTGATAAATCTTTGATATCATTAGAAAGAGTATTTGTAGTATTTGGTTTGCAATAGCTATGCTAACCTGCCAAGGAATTTCTGGAAATGTAATGTGATTTTGTTTGTTTTAGTCATTGCCATAAATTGTTGTATATGGTTTTTGTTTCTTTACAAATATCTGTGTCAAATACAGGAACTGAGTTATCTTTGTGCTGTTAGTTAGGGAGACATTTAGCTACATTAAAAAGTAAAAGACAATATATAAAAGCCAAGCCACTCTTTCCTTCAATTTCCTAACCTTAGAAACTATTTGAAATATTTAAGGGAAGTGTTATATAAAAATTGACACAATAACCATGTCTGATTTCATATCAACTAACAGCAGTGCCAGTAATGATTGGTAATTAAATAGCCTTATCATGGATGATGATCATGCACTAAAGCCCTCCTGTTCATAAGAAAATCGAGAGGGGGGGTGCTCTGGTGTTCTGAGCACAGTTCTGGGATCCATGAACATGTGTTCTGATCCCAGGTCTATCACTGACTCCCTCTGTGGCCTTGGGCAAGTTACTTAACCTCTCTGCCTCAGTTTCCCCATCTGTAAAATGGGGATAATAATACTTACGTCCTTCACCAGGTATTGAGGACTACTTAGTTAATGTTTCTAATGCACTTTTAACATGAAAAGTGTTATGTAATTGTAAGTATTATTATAATTTTTTAATACTAAATAAATCAGTTTATTCAATTCACATGGTGTTACTGGATATACCATGCTATTTATACTTTTATATAACTTTAGTAATTCTACTGAAACCATTTAAAAGAAAAAACATATCTGTTTCTTACAGGATCTGGAATACAGCTTAGCTGTTGTTAACTGAACTCATATCACAGTGTGAAGTGTTGCTTGCCAGTCGTTTAGAAGTCAGTTGCACTACCCGTTTTCCAGCTACTGAGACTTTTTCTCTGCAGTTCAAATTTTTTTCACAGAATTGATTATTGTAGAGCAAAATTCCATATGGCTAAATAAAATTGACAACCCAACTTTTCCTAGTAACGCTCAGTTATGGCTCTTAAAAGGGGAGAAGTGATCTTTTGTTTGCAACTGTCCCATCAGTGAGGATTTTGTTCAGCTGGTAACTTAACTTGTATCTGAGGGACGCTGGGCTCCTGCTTCATCTAGCTCCATGCTTAGCTACAGCACCATAGATACTTCAAATTGCAGGGAAAACAGCCCTAGAAGCTGGATTTTTCTTCTGTCTGTGATGACTGGCTAAAAATTCAGTAATGTTTATAAATCATTTTAAAGATAGAAATGGAAAAGCAATAGCAACAACACTGATCAAGTTGCAGGCCTTAGCCTGTTTCCATTGAAGCCATAGAGCTGGATCTCACTCTGGATTATCGCTGGTGTAACTTCACTCACTTATTTTTAATATCCCCTGAAGTCCAGTGACGCAAGGGCACAATCCTGCTGCTAGTAAACTCAGGACGTTTTTCTTTTGACTTCAATGGGAGTCAGAATAGGTGGTAGTTGAGATCCAAATCTGTTGCCCTTTTCTGTCAATGGGAGCAGACTGGGCCATATATTCATTTTTGATTAGACGGACCTGTCGTGAAATAGCTAATAGCAAGTTATTTTTTATTATTTATAAAAAGGTGAAAGAAACAGATTTTAAGAATAGGCTTTGTTTTTTAATCTTTATAAGCCACCATTGGTGTTTGATTTTTTTAAAATAAGAATAATTTGAATTGATAAAGTAATGAACTGTTAGGGGTTTTTTCCTGGTTGAACAATTGTGCAGAATCAGCATTATTTGCACCCCTTGAATTAGGGCTCAGTCCTGCAAGGTGCTGATCACTCTGGCTCTGATCCAGCCAATCACTTCATGTACTTTAAGCACATGAGCAATCCCACTGACCTTAGTAGAACTACTCACAGACTTATAGCTCAGAACGTGCTTCGGTGTTGTGCTGGCTCCAGGGTCACAGTGCTCCACACCTTGCAGAACCAAGCCCCTAGGCCCAATTCAGGAAACTACATAAGCATATGCATAAGTCCATCTATGCTTAATTTCAAGCAGCACGTGCTTAAGTCCCATTGAAGACTGTGGGACTTAAACACATGCTTTAGTGTTTTGCTGAATTGGGACCTTAGTGAGCATTCTTGCTGTAGTAAGGCAAAGATTTAACGCTGTAGATTTATTTCCCCAGAAAGAGTTTTGAATTTGTTCCCTTCTGTGAGTTACTAGAATGAATGTAAGAAAAATAATTCTAACAAAATGAAATGCTTTGTTGCCTCTTCTAAAAGCTTAAAAGTGCATCTCGCAATACTTGTACTTTTCGCAAGAGAATGTCTGTCTTTTATAGAATATGCCTGAAACATTTGAAACCATTGCATTTGTTGTGTTAACATTCTTTTATTTTTTTAACAAGGAATACCACCACCTTGAAATCATTAACAGTGAAGGATATCATTTTAAGACCCAAACTTTGTTTTTATAAAGATGAGAACATTATTTTCTTATTATTTAATTGCAAGATACTATAGGAAAATGTGGCGAGGCGATTCATTTATTGGAGGAATAGCTGGCAAGATCGATGTATAAATTACTGCATTGTTTTTTCTTAATTCTTTAACCTTTAGTCTTTGTTTGCATGATATGTTTTTGTTAAATATTAATTGTAGTTTGAAAGCAAGTGTGTCTGAATAAAGATACTTGATCATTGCTTTGTGTTCTTTTGTCTGGCTTACATCCGTTGGGGATCTCCAGTGACTGAATTCTTTACTGTAAAGTTAGAGGTGGACCTTAGCTCAGGTCTAGCATTTCCCCAAACTTTGCACTGCTTAGATTCAGGGATTTGGCTTAGCCAAGCTATGAAGTTCAGAGCTGAATCTGAATTTTTCACTATTAAGGGTGTCTAAATGCAGAGTTATGATGGGCTCCTCTCTAAGGGCTTTATCCCATGCCTGTTGAAGTCAATGGCCAAGTTACCATTGATTCAGTGGGGTAAGGTCAGGAGAGCATGAGGTTAAGCCCATTGCCATATTTCTGCCTAGCCATTTTAAGTAAAATAATTCTGAATAAATACTTCCTCATAAAGGATAACCAGTTACAGAATGATCAGGTTCCCTGCACATTTCTGTTGAAAGACAATTTTTGTTTGAAAATTTTAAAATCAGGCCCTGATCCTGTAAAGGGATCTATGCTAGTGGACTCCTGCACCGGGGCAGTGCCCTACTGAATTGAATGTGGCAACGCGTGCACTTGGGTGGATCCAATAATGGTATCAGGGATGAGGGGTGAAATTCTGTCCTTATGGAAGTCATTGGGAATCTTGCCATAAACTTCAGTGGGCACAGGACATCACCCTAGATATTTGAGTTCTTTAAAAAAAAATTGTAGAGCCTCATGTATTAATTTGGTTCGATATAAATAATCCACAAGTAAACCAAAAGGAAAGCACTAAGTGATGTGTATTCTAACACAGAAATCATGGCACTTTGGAAATAGTCACACACTAATTCAGCCACTCTTAACAATTAAGGAACTGAGAATTTTCCAGGGAGTGCCAGGAGCTACGGTACCACGGTGATCTGTGCTTTGGGGAAATGAAGAAGGTTTCTGGATGTGGCCAGCCAAGAGGAGGAATCTTTCAACTAACAAGTTCTACACTGACTTGCCTCCCCAAAACTGGTAGTTGCTGGCCCATTTGGAAGTCAACCTGGGGTGGGGAAGGAAGAATTGGTGTTGAAATGAGACCACAGGTAGGGAAGCGTAGAGCAAATGCTTAATGTGATAGTGATTGTTGTCCCTCTTCTACTGTCCAGTCCACAAAGAAGTTAAGAGCCTACTGCTAACAGTTAAAGGAGTAACTTCTGTAGCACAATAGCTAGAGGCCTGTGTTTTGGTGCTGAGTGTTGGATCCCTGCTTGGTGACCCATGATGGGTGTTGTCATAGAGTGGTGGTCTGGGGTTTTGTACTCCAGTGGACTCGACACTCAAAACGTGTTTCCTGTGACCCAGGAAGTATATGGGTAAGTGTGACATTTCTCCCTCTTGTGGCTAGTTCTTAGAGACAGCAAGAGCTTACTACTGCCAGCAAATAGTTATTCCTTTAACTCAAGTGGTGGAGGTCTGTTCTTTGGTACTGAAGAGCTTCTTTGGTTCTGTCCATTGAGAAATGACAGTGTAGCACAGTGGGTAAGGTCATTTACCATACAGCAGCACTACCCCATATAGGGCTGTATGAGAAGAAGCATATCTAATCTGGTGAGTTTAGGGTCAGCAGGAAGTAATAAACCCCACTAGAATTTGGTTACTGCACCAGATTCATTATGGGGCCTTTAATAATGACCAGAGCTCAGGGCCCCAGTTTTACATCTCTGAAAGAAAGAGATGCTGGAGAAGGTCTGGATAAACCTCAAACAGCTAACTCACTGGAGCTTTCTAATCTTGATATTCCTTCTCCTCCCGCCACACCCTTAAACATGTATGTGAGTGCATGGATGAAAAAGGAGAAAACCATGTAACTGAGTAGGAATGTTCAGATAGACACAGAGGAGGTGTGTAGTTACTGTATTGTGGTAAGCTTTTTAACATGATTAAGTACTGTGACGTATAATAGAGCAGTGTTTCTCAAACTGGGGTCACCGCTTGTGCAGGGAAAGCCCTGGCGGGCCGGGCCGGTTTGTTTACTTGCCTCGTCCACAGGTCTGGACGATCACGGTTCCCACTGGCCGTGGTTCACTGCTCCAGGCCAATGGGGGCTGCTGGAAGCAGTGGCTAGTACATCCCTTAGTACAGACCTGCGGATGGGGCAGGTAAACCGGCCTGGCCCGCCAGTGGCTTTCCCTACGCAAGCGGTAACTCCAGATTGAGAAACACTGTAATAGAGAATATACACATTATTCAAAAAGTGTATATGATTAAGGACATGGACTGATGGAAGAAATGCAAGGAGGATTTGCTATGGTACTTCTGGATATAGAGGAAAACTGTAGGCATACAGAAGGAACAAAAATATTTCATTTACTGGAGGTATTATATGAGCTTGGAAGACATCTCTACCTGAATGTGGCAAGCAGCTAAAGCAAGTATTTTTTATAGTGGAAATGTAAAATTGCCTACAACTTTTTGAATAACGTGTGTGTTCTCTGCTGTATGTCACAGTACTTAATTGCATACTTTATTTTCTCTGTTTCTGCCATTATATTTTATTTTAAATGTGTAACTGCATTGTATAACTCTGCATACCGTACTCGGATACCGTTTGTATAAAAGATGATGTACATACACTTGTATTCAAGTTGTGTGGTGAAAGGTATCAAATGTTCTAGGTTCATTCAGCCTGAACTTTTGTACCACTGTATTGCCCCGAATGTTCAGTAATTCAGCAGGGACAATAAAGGCAAACTGTCAGACTGTCACTTCCAAGCAGAAAAGCTCACCTGAGGTTCCTGAAGTACTAGAGCAAAGAGCACCTCAGGTTTGTCAAAACATGACAATATGTTTGAAAATATTGCTGGAGGAAAGTTCATTGCTAGGACAAATTGGGCAACGTTCAACCAAACACTGGGTTTTGTGATTTCTTTGTTTTGAAGCGTCTCCAATCTAAGGTATTTAATTATTTCCATTGAAGAGTGGAGCTGAAAGGATGCTTCAGTGATTCCATTAACATGCTTCCTCGCATTCGAGGTGTTATCACCAGAGCGAGGGAGACACTCGGAAGTTATTGCTAAGAATTGAAAAGTCTTGAGTAGGTTTTCCTAAAGGAAGCCAAGGGTTCATTTGAACTGTTCTGTTTGAGAAAGCCAGTGAAGAATTAATATGTGCTGCAGACGGCATCCCAGTTTTGTAAGTGCATGTGCAAGAGTGATGGGAAAAGCATCAAATGCAAGTAATCGCAGATTGTTAAGGAGATGAACTCTCAAAATGTACATAGGCTCTGGGTGTGCTCCCAAAGGGCAATCGTTTTGGCTATTTCCTATTCTAGAGAGCAGGTTATTTTTATATGTAAATATTTATTTAGAAGTATAAACAGGTTTACAAATTCTTGCCATGTAAATATTAGAAACAAAACAATGAGCTTTTGTTTAAAGAGATATTATACAGGATTATAGTCATCAGATCTCTCTATTTAACTGGGTATTACCATATTACAGAATGAGCATCGTTACAACACCCAGGACATGTTGTTTCTAATGATTTTCTTAAATTGAGTGAAATCTCTGATTACATAGACCAGGCATATCTATCAAATGTCAATATTTTTTTAAAAAATGCACAGATGTGCTTTTTTCCAGTATTGCCTGAGTACTGAATAAAAGTTAAGACAATAGTTAAGTATCAGTCTATCTATTTTGCTGAGTACGTAATTGGCGTGTTAATATTTCCATGGCAATGACGTCTAATGTTTTTTTTAATCATTTCTATACAGTTGGACTGTTTTTCTTTTTCCAGTGAGAGGCTACCAATAAATAGCCAAGCAGCTAATAGCAGATGAGAGATGAATTCTTTGTTTCCTCCTGTGTGGAAGCTCTAAGAGGATTTCCAAAGGATCACTTGGTAATAAATATCCAACAATTTGTGATATTTACTTACAGATTGCATCCCGATTCTCTGATGACTGGACATGTGCACCAGATAGATATACTCCACTTTCTTCATCATTGAGCTGTGTTCAATATAAGTACACATACTCGCTCTCTTAACCTGACTGGTGTGAGGTACCATGAAACGGTACCTTAAAGAAATTTTATTATGCTACAGTCTAAGGTTGTTGGTCCTCTTCTTTTCAGATCAACCCATTTCTTTGGGGTGATTTGTCCTTCTTCCAGCATGTTATATATGGACCCTTTTTTTTTTTTTGGAAGGACATCTGCAAAGATTTATATAAATTAGTTATTTGTTTTTGTTTCCTAATGACCAGACCCTATCATGGGGTGTAGGGCCAAATTCAGGATGCCTGTGCCAGTTGGGGACCATCCCAATAACACTTCCCACCGATGGTGCAACAGGTCCTGGCCAGTTCTTGCAAATACCCATTTAATTTCATTGGTATTATGATGCACAGTAACCATGAGACTGCACCCTTCCTGTTTTGCAGTATATAGCTGGTTCTGTAAATCAGGGTGTACAAGCAATTTTTGTAAAGCAGTTAAATCCCTTGCTTCAAAGTTAGCTTTCTGTGTAAAACAGTTATTCTAGAAGGTTGAGAAACATAATGCCTAACTTGAAAGTAGTGATATCATGGGAGAATGGGCCAGTTAACATTAGTTTGGGTCTCTAAATAAGTTAGAAATGTTTCTTTATTGAATAGTTGGCCAACTGTATGTATTCCATATCTCTCCCAATCTTTAAAACTCTGATTCATTATTTGGGTTAAGAGCTGGATTATTTGCACTGGGAAAAGAATTTAGTTCTATCCCAAACCCATAGGGTAGCCTGTGCTAAAGGGATGTGTATATATTTCTGGAGCATGTGATTTTTTTTGTCATTTTTCTAAAAATCCTCATGTAAAGCTATTCCATCTCTGGTGCACGTGAAGGTGCTGATTTTATTGATGCTTACTGTCAGTGACATCATAGAATGAGATGCTGTTAAACTGATGCAGCAAAGCAAGAGGAATTCTTCCTCTTTCACCCATATGGTCAGTTTCTTGTTCACTTTCAGTTGCAGCTAAGACAAGACAGGATACTTTTCTAATCTGTAAGGCGCTGATGCAACTGTGACCCTGAGATTTTTTACTTTGGAATAAAAACAAACAAAAAGTGCGGCTCATTTTAAATTTGAATGTCCATGAATGCTCGCTATGATAAATTTTTTTAAGTGAATTCTGCTGTGATGTATAATGATGCCCTACCAAACCTGTCTGCTTTCACGTCTGGAGCTCTGAGTGTAATTTAGAACCCCATCGTGCTTTCTGTGGTGTCAGAGCAGGTGCATTTCAAACACTTTCCATTTAATTTTCAGCCAGCCCACTAATGGGGATCGCATCTCTCTTTTGCTTTCAGTTCTCAGTAATGAAGTCTGTAATCCATTTTCACTCTCATCCTCAGCCTGCCTGGGATGTGAATTTGTTTTACCACATCCATGATGGAGGACCCAGTTTTGTTCCTTCCAGTGTAATCTTTCTATTCTGCCTCCTGTAACCCTTGCCTGTCCATCCATGCCTACTAGTCAAGGCTTAATCTTCCACGGCTTGGCCAGCATAGTTTTAGCCTCAAATACTAAAAAGCAATTTTGATCACATTATGATGAATGACATCTCAAAAGACCAGATCTTGCCTGCACCATTCTTAGATATTTGTTGAACCTCACACTCAGTTACTTCCTTGGGTGCTTATTATATAGCAATAGGTATGGCTGACTCTATTCTCTTTCCCACACACAGAATCCGAGGCTGTTGTCCTCTCTTCAGCCTTGATATGAGTGTGTGCAACTTCTACTGAAGGCAATATTTTAATTGAAAAATACCCTTCAGACCCCTTTCCATGGAACCTTTTGCCCAGTAAAATAATGAATTAGGGAAGCCGATTTGTGAATTCTCAGCTAGTATAAATTGGAAGTCAATGGTGGTGTGACAGGGTCCACTTACAACAGTGGCACCTCCTACTGGTTGTCATGGGGATTAGTGCACCCTCTCCTGCTGCAGACCCACCTCAGTCCAAGTACCACAGCGTCCTCTTCATCACTCAGCCCTCCGGTCATGTCACCATCTGTGTTTCCCCATTTTGGAGTTAGGTAACACTGTCTATCAGTCTAGTCCGCCTGCTACTCTGGGTCCCAACCCAGCGACCCTGTAGATAGCAGCTTCCTGCTGAGTCTCCTTAACTTTCTTCAATGCTGCTTCAATTCCCAGCACCTTTTTTTGCCCTATTCTCAGGGCATTCAACCAGCAACTCCCAGCAGCCAGCCAGGAGCTCCCTCTTACTCGTCTGGTCCCTGCCAGCAACTGCTCTGTCCATGGTGGTACCCTTGCTGCAGCCTGCTAGGAACATGGTCTTCGCTCCTTGGGCTCCCCACAGCAACTGACTCTGCGCTGCCCTGCAGCTCCTTATTGTACTAGCCGGCTGGGCTCTGATTGGCTGCTTCATGCAGTCTCCCTCCAATTGGCTGCTTTCTGCATAGCCTTGATAGGCTGCTTGGAGGACTCACCTCCACTGCTGCTTTCTGGGACAGGGTGTGGCAGGCCCCCTGAGGCCTCCACCAATCCCTTCCATTCCTATATGGCATGAACACTCCATCATAGGAGCTATACCAAGTTACCCCTGCTAAGGATGTGGCTCTGTTTCTATTGTGATGGGATCAGAAGGAGAGATACCATACGAAGATCAAAGACAGGATATATACATTCACCATCAACTTCACTGTTTAGATTAGAACTGTGTTCTACTTCATTCAGCAGCTGTGACAGTAATGTGATTTGAGAATGCTTGGCCCCTTTCAAGATCAGGTATCTAATATCTCTTTGCTTCAGCTTCCCCATGAAGGGACTCACATCTACTACGTCACTGGGGATGTTGCAGGGCTTAATTTCTTAATGTTTGTGAAGTCTGTGGAAATCCTTGCAATGACGGTGCTGTATAATTCAGTATAGGTAATAAAGTAAGCAGTCTCCTACCCTTGCAAAGCTGGGTTATGCCTCTCAGGCTATGTCTGTATTACCAGCTAGGGGTGTGATTCCTTTGCTCTTGTGCACATGCTCACATTAGCTTGATGAGAGCTAGCATGACTTGAAAGAGCAGTGAAGCAGCAGAAACACTGATAGCAGCTGCAGAGGCATGGCTGAGCCAAGCCGAGTACAAACCCACCTGAAACCAGCTCTGTAAGAGCTAGTCTGAGTACGTGTACACCAGCAGGGGAATCACAGCCCTAGCTTATAGCACGGAAACAGCCTCAGAACTAATGCAAATGCAATATTGACCTGGCACCTGACCAGGTCTTTGCAGTCTGAGTTCCAAACCAGGTCAAAACGGAAATGTTTTCAGCTCCTCTCTACTCCACTTGTCAGCAGATTGTAGGAAATGAATTGAAATGACCAGATATCATGCAAGCATATGTCACACTCTTCAAGCATTGGCAGCATTCACAGGGTTGCTAGCTTTTTCAGGGCAGATGGAGCTCATTAGAAGCCAGTCTCTGAATACCCTGCAGATTTGATTCTTCTCTCACGAAAGGTTAGAATGTCAGAATGAGAGGCACAGAGATATTCTGGACTTCAGCTATTTAGGAGATAAATTGCAATACCCATGTATGTGAGGTATTGCAGCCTTACGTGACTGAGCTCTACAATGAGGATGCTTTTCACGAGTCTAAATTGGTGGTGGGGAGGAATGCCAGATACATTTTCAAAGTTGTTCAAAGGACACATGCATAAAACTCTCATAGGCCTAAGTAGGCTGCATATATACATACACTTCCAGAAGCTAACTGAGAAAATGTTCCAGAGCACCCAGAATGATCTTTCAGTTCTCTTAGAGTCATAGGATATTGGATCTATAAAATACTTGTACTGCCTACAAAGCTATAAAAGGGCAAAGCATACCTCCACTTGGGACTCACTTAAAATGGAGTGTCAGAAGGCCATAGACTGATTAGAGTGTATCCTAGTGCTCTAAGACTTGCTTCAAAGGAAGACTAAATTTCCACTTTCAAATGAGTCACATCTCCTTTCAGGACCATTAATGATGCCTTAGGAGCCTTGATAAACAACTTGGATAGCTGGGTCATGTTTCTCTTCACAGCTAATTTGTATGCCCCATTCCAGGTGGCCATATAGAAAGTAACATTGGTTAGATTTACTGGCTGCATAGTAAGGCATGATATACGATCATTGATAATTACATTCCCTCTTTTGCCTGAATAGTCTTCCAGAATGGCGTGCACTTGCCTGAAACCATCTGCCCTGCATGAAAAGGAATACAGAGCTTATCACAGATCATGTAAGATGTTGATTCTTGCTACCCACCACTGTTTAAATTACTGTAAAGTGCAACTCTTTGACAGGAGGATCAACAGAACTCTGGCTGCTTGGGTTTGGAGACTGCACTGTGGCTGGTAGCAGCAGATGAGAGCACATCTGGAAATGCTATATGGTGAGAATCAGAAAACTATCTTCGGCATCCATCATTAATTTCTGAGGAGATCTTCTCTCCCCACCCCCACATCTCAATAATCTCCAAGAAGTGTCCATAGTATGGCCCCCACCTTACAGCTGAGAGGGCTTGGGTGCCACCATTTCATCACTCCTAAATCATAGAGGAAGGTCACCCTAGAGTGCCATGATGCGTTTCAATTCCCGCCTGATCCATGGAGCCAAAAGGGAGCTCAGGGATTAAACCTATTTTCCTAGCATGGTAGTGCGGTTTAGCTGAAATTCACTGTGCTGAGAGCCAGGCACTGCTTAAGCCCTCAAAATAGTGGACTCAAGATGCTTTGGACTTGTGCTGACCCCCTGCACAGGTGTGAATTTGACCTGCAGGGAATACTAACCACTAAGTCAGTCTAAGGGTTAGGCTGATTGTCCTCTATGGCTTTTGAAACGAAATGGTCAGGAACAGAAACTTCCAAGTGAGGGGCTGAAATTTCCTGATTGCCTCCTTCAGTACGTAAGTTCTTCTATCTTGTGTTCAACACCAAGCATGCTCAATAAGTAACCAAGCAATACATAACAAAACAGTCAGACTTGCTTTCTTCCAGTGTCAGCTGACATAATGTTCACCCCCCCCCCTTCTGAAATTTTTGTTTTCAGGGTTTTTTCCCCCAGTCAAAACAATTCTCCAAATTCAACCTAAATTCACATAATTTAGATGCCCTGAAAAATGCATTTTTGGCAAGTCTACCAAATGTTGCTCAGCTCTACTGACAAGTACAGGCCCAAGAGCAATTGATCTAAAGAAGCCTTGAAGAAAAAAGCACTGAAGACTTTCTTTCAAAGTAGGGAGAGCTGAAATAAGGCAGATTTCATAGGAAAATGAGTCAACTGCATCTCCCTCTCAGGGGATTTGCTAGATTCTTTGACAGTACGATAGTGTCAAGCTCTAGCTGCCACTTCAGGTGTTCATTGCCGGTAATGGAATCCACTTCTAACATGGCATCTTGCTGCACAGTCCTTCAGGGCTGAAGGAGAAGGCTGAATTTCTAAGTGCGATATTGGAGTGAGGAAAAAACCAAAACAAAATGGAAATTGCTCAGAGGGGCTTTAACATCCAAATCTTACCCTTTTTTAGCAAGGCTGGCAAATACTCATCTGTCTCTTGTCTTGACGCAAACTGCAAAACTAAGTGGAGCAGAGTCTGTGATCAACGGGCTTGGTATGAATGTAGCCTTCTGCTGAGGAAGCTGAGTCCATCTCATCGCGCAAAGGCTGACGAGAAATTCAGCTGCCAGAACAAGTAAGTATGATCTATTTTTTTAAGTGCCCCTGAACAGAGCATATGTGTTGCAATTTGTCCCATGGAGGAGTTGTCTGTAGCTGGTAAGGGGGACAGAAAGAACCACATGCTGAAGGTAGATCACTAATTTGTGAATAGTATACATAGGGCTGCTTGAAAATATTCTGTCACAACTGTTTTTCACGCCATGTTTGCTTTCTACAGAAAATGCTGATTTTTCATTCAAAACTGAAGACCCAAACCCCATAATGTTTTGATTTGGATATGCAGCAGCTGGGCATCAGGGGAGCGTAGCTGAATTCCCTCATGTCCAGTCAGGGGCCAGGTTCCTCAGCCAGTCTCTTGGTGCACCACAGCCTGGAACCCCCATGATCCACAGCCTCCCCTCAGCAGGAAGAGGCTGTTACAGCGCGGGAGGTATAGTCTGACCAGGGAGCTTGACCCTAGGGAAGCATGAGGCACTCTAATGACAGCTCCCACGAGGCACTGCAGGAGCATTTCCAAATGGAAATATTTCAGTTTTTGATTTTTCACCAGAAAGTCAGAATTTCTATCATTTTGTTCTGTTGAAATTTTCCGTAGAAAGCTCCCCTATTTTCTGACCAGCTGCATGTTATACAACTATAAAAAGATCTAGACAACAAAGCAGCACAGGAAATGAAGCTACCTTCCTACCCTGATTGTCACTTTGAATTCACTTGAACATCTGGATGTACTCAAAATATATTAATGTTTAAAATATGACTTTAGTTACTCGGTGGGTTGTACAGAAGGTTTTATTTTCCAGACATCATCCCCTGTTGGTGATCTGTTTATACCATTCCAGCTACTGGAAGAGCAGGTAATCATCTAGGCCTTGGTATTAACATGTGTTTGTCAGTGAGCTCATAAACCAACTTTTGGAATGTGCCTGTATACTTTGTCTTTAAGCTTTATGGAGTCATTGAGTATTTCCCCTTACTTTTCCACATGATGTGTCCCTTTGTACACAGCACTTAATAAAACTCCATGCCCATTACAGATCTAATAATCCAATGTAAGAGGGTTTTATAGGCAACCTCGTGAAAGAAAGTCTTTACAGTGATACTAGAGTTTACCCTCCCCCTTCCCACCCCCACAAACACTCTGCTTTTAACAGGATTCATTTGCTTCGCATGTAAATATAACAGTTTGTCTGAAACACTGAGCCTGATTGTCTATGGCTTTAGGAAAGGAAAACCAGTAAACGCCTGTTAGAAGCATTTATAGAAACTATATATAGTAAATAGACGGGAAGACTGAGGGAAGGGGCATAGTCTAATGATGAGAACAATAAATTCCCCACCTGGCACTAACTGGAACGCTCAGCAGAGCCCAGAGATTGAATAAACCATTACCCGTGCTACGCTTGTTGGGTGGATAAATCATGGAATTTCATTTTCAGAGTGATCAATATGCCCTCTTTTATGAACACAATAAGAGACTGACCCAAAGACCACTGACATCAGTGGGAACATTTTTCCATTGAGGCTGAGGGCTTTGGATCAGGCCCTTAAT
This sequence comes from Gopherus flavomarginatus, assembly GCF_025201925.1. Classification (NCBI taxonomy): domain Eukaryota; kingdom Metazoa; phylum Chordata; order Testudines; family Testudinidae; genus Gopherus; species Gopherus flavomarginatus. Next base: position 45,200,623 of record NC_066628.1, on the reverse strand, counting down.
CCACGTGATAACATTTGAAAAAATTAGCAAACTCTAAGCCTCCCATCTGAGATCATTTTAATATTAGTAAAAATGACCAGAGCAAATGGAAAAAGCCAATTAAAAAGTTAGTCCTAGAGGTTGGGATTAGCAGAGAGTTAGTGCCTGCTTCCCATGGAAATTTGATGAGACTTGGGCCCTTAATTTCCTTAGCACCCTTTGAAAGATCCCTGCCTTAACATCAAAAAAATAGTGAGAATTTTCCAAGATCAGGTCGCAGTGCCAACCCAAATGCACTTTGGTGCCTAATGTCAGCTAATGGTGTGATGTGATGTGCTGCAACGTCAAGGCAACAAGCCTTAATTTAGAATTGTTTGGCTTTTAGCTGAGTTGAGATTGCATATGATAGCTGAGTGTATTTTATTTTACATGAATGTAGTATAACTTCCTGTCACACGTTCTGCTTTGTTATTCCTGTGAGTCAGAGCCTTTCAGTGAGACTGCATGTGAAAAGGGGACTGTGTTTTGTTATTATTAGCAGTGGTATTTTTAGCTTTCGTGTGCTGCCTGGGTGGAGAGAGAAATATAATGAACAGCTATGACAGTAACCTGTACCTGTAATGGACCAACATGAAGGGAACAGAGTGAGAAATAATAAATGAGGCTGAACTGCAGAGCCAAGACACTAAAGGAGATGTGTTCATTTAATTGCTTGGTAAGAAGCCTCCCTGGAGTATAGGGTAGGCTAGGTACCCTTTCAACACCTTGGGGACACCGTGAGCTGGCCCTATTTTCCTACTTTTAGTACTTTGATGCTAAAAATGATTTTCCATTCTGCAACAACCTAATGTAAATGTGCCTTTTGCAGTGGAACTCGAAGATCTCCATAAACATTGATTCATACAATATAGCAGCAATAACTACTAAAGCTTCCTTTGTCTTCAATGCGTATTGAAAGGTGTTGCATTGTCTTTTTCAGTTCAAAGTGCCTCGTGCTTTATACCTGTGAGGTTGTTATTTACTCAAGTATAAAAGTTCAATTTCTTATAGAAAAAATATCTCTGATCCATAGTGCAATAATAATACAACTGTTAAAAGTTATAATTAGAGAGACAAAGTGGGTGAGATAATATCTTTTACTGGACAAACTTCTGTTGGTGAGAGAGAGAAGCTTTTGAGAATCATAGACTTTAAGGTCAGAAGGGACCATTATGATCATCTAGTCTGACCTCCTGCACAACGCAGGCCACAGAATCTCACTCACCCACTCCTGTATCAAACCCCTGACCTATGTCTGAGCTATTGAAGTCCTCAAATCATGATTTGAAGACTTCAAGGTGCAGAGAATCCACCAGCAAGTGACCTGTGCCTCATGCTGCAGAGGAAAGTGAAAAAACCCCAAGGCCTCTGCCAATCTGCCCTGGAGGAAAATTCCTTCCCGACCCCAAATATGGTGATCAGCTAAACCCTGAGCATGTGGGCAAGACTCACCAGCCAGATACCCAGGAAAGAATACTCTGTAGTAACTCAGATCCCACCCCATCTAACAGCCCATCACAGGCCATTGGGCATATTTGCCGCTAATAGTCGAAGATCAATTAATTGCCAAAATTAGGCTATCCCATCTTACCATCACCTCCACAGAGCTCTTCTTCAGGTCTTGGAAATGTACTCCGAGTGTCACAGATAAATGCAAGGTGGAATGGATAGTTTAACATAAGTAGTTAGCATATATTCTAAGGGACCATTCAAAGTAGATTGGCCCGTTAATATCTCTGAGTCATAGACAAAAAGAGAGCGTTAGTTGATTACAGATTGTTGTAAGCAGTCATAAATTGAGTGTCTCCTGTAATTTTCATGTAAGATGCAACAAATAATTGTGACTTTTTAAACCTCTCTTCAATATGTGTTAACATAGGGTCAGCACGATCACTTATTTGAGAACATGACATGTTAAGGAAAGTAATAGACAAATAATCATGCTACAGCATAAATACATATTACACAAATGTGAGGCATTGGTATAGCAAATTGAAGGTAACAGAAGATTTTCATGAGTTTCAATAGTCCTAGGTGAATTTGAATGAAAATCTTGGCACCAAATGTTTCGACTTATCCCAAGGTTAAACTATAGTGGTAGATGTTAAAAAGTCAGCATTGACCAAGAGTTGCTGTATTGTATAGGAAACTCGTTTCCCTAATGTTAGAAAGGAAATGAGGTAATAGCATTGAAAACATATTAGCAAGAAACAGAAAAAAGTAATCGTTTTGGTGGTTGAAGTCACTGCTAGATAGAGCTGATTGGGAAATGGATATTCTTCCCATTGAGAATGTTAACAATTATGGGGGGAAGGGGGAATTGTTGGAATTTTTCATGGAAAAAAAATTATTTTGGCGGAAAAACAAAAGCCACAACCAAAATTGTCAGGTGAAAACTGAAAAAAATTCAGTTCAGAAATGCTGCTGCAATGCTTTATGGAGTTACTATTTCAGGTGCCTCATGCCCCCACTATTCTCTGGGCCAGGCTCTGCGGCCAGACTACATCTCCCATAATTCACTATGGTATACCCTCTTGCTGAGCCACTGTTGAGGCATCATGGGATTCTCTACCTGTGGTGCATCATGGGAGATGTAGTCCAGCTGGGTACATGTCCCATAGAAGGGTATGAGTGCATGAGTCACCCAAACTACAACTCTCATGAGGCACTAACAACATTTCTGAATTTAAATTTTTCAGGTTTTCCTTTTAAACATCTGGATTTTCAGGCATTCAGGTTCTTGAGGAAAAAGTCAAAATTTTCTACAGAAAGCAGACACTTTTTGCAAAATAAAATAAAATCTTCAAAATCTCTGTGTTTCCTTGAAAAGCAGTTTAAATGGAAAATTTTCTCTCAGCCCTAGTGCTGGCATAGGAATATGTATGTTGCATCTTTGTATCTATAAATATCAACGGGCCAAATTCTGATACACTTACTCATGATGCTTAGTACTTTATTTTATGAGTAGTCCCATTTACCTCAGTATAGTAAGGGTATTATCAAGTATTAGGGGGGAAGAATTACAGAAAGTATAAGAAATATATATAAATCATATGAAGAATGGTTTGGGATAGCTTATTTTCTAATATTTTCATGAGGACTCTGATTTATTAATCCACGTTTGCTGGCTTTATCAAGAATGTAAGGGGTTTAATTTAATTTTAACCCGAGGACAAAGAATTGCAAGGCCTTTTATAGAATGTATGGCATTTAGTAGCCTCATGGTGGAGTTTGGCTGAGGGCTTGTCTACACTGGGCAGCAATGTGCCCTATGGGGGTGCGAATTCTAAAGTGCACTAACATGTTGCTCATTAATTGGTCTTTGTAGACCCTGCTGGTGTGCTTTAAAGTGCCCTAGTGTGCCTCAATGTAATTTAACCCTTCTGCCAGTCAGAGTTGGCAGCAACAAGGGCCAGGTTCAGTATGTAGGGGTTCCTTTTCAACGATGCCACACAAAACTAGCTCGAGCCCCCACCCAGTGACCTGGGACAATTACACACCACCCCTGAGTGCCTCTAAGAGGCAATACTTTCCCTGTTGCAAGCACAGAGTCTGAGTGCAGCAAAAAGCTTTTAATAAAAGGAGGGGAGTAATTCAGCATTAATTTGGGAAAACTCTGCAAATAGGGTTCATAAACCATGAGCAAAAAACCCACCCCCCAAGTAAGGTGGGCAGTGTCCTTTTCCCCCTCAGGTTCTTAAGTCCAGCAACCCAAAAGTCACTTTAACTTGCCTGTCCCTTCTCTGCACCCCACTCACACTTGCTGTCCTTGGTCAGTGCAGCTCCAGAGTTCAGAGGTTCATCTGCAGAGTTCACCTCCCACCCTGGGTGGAAAGGGGGGTAAGGAGACACCTTACACGCTCCGCAGCTCGGGTACTAGCTCACCTCCGTGCCTCTTTGCAGGGCTCTGCTCTGGCCCTCTCCACCAGCCACCCTACTGACTGCTTACTGCGCCTTTCCCTGCACCTTTCCACCAGCCATCCTGCTGGTCATGTCTCTCCATCAGCTGCCTCGCTGGCTGCGCCTCTCCATCAGCCATCTTGCTGCCTGCACCTCTCCACCAGCAGCCATGCTGGCTGCTCATCAAGATGTCTTCAGTAATCAGTACCACCACTTAACACAGCTCTGAGTGATTTCTGTTAGTGGGAGAACCTCACTGCTAGTGCACACTGGGCAGTCTCGTGCATCAGAGACACTGTGCTAAAGTAGATCTAATACTTAGACCTAGGTATCAGTGATGTCAGCTCTGCAGCATGTAACAAGACTCTCAATTTAGTCTAAAATAGCTCTTACACAGTGGAGAGAAGGAGGGTCAAATGGTGTCTAGGACCCTTAAACAGGGCCTACACCACCAGATACATGTACCTATCCCTGCCCTTTTTCAACTCACTGGGCTTTGGAACCCGTGTTCCCTGCCTAACGAGTGCCGTTTAGATGAGGGTGAGACCCTCCATTGGGATATGCCAGGTACAGTTCTGCTGCTCTTGATTCATACAACAAGGATAACAACACTTTATTACTCCTGCCCCAATAACAAGGTGACTGGGGATCCAACACTAGTAAAAAGTGATCATTTGGGTAAGAAATCCCATCTTGCTGAGCATATAGACACGGTGGGTGTGTCCATGCAAACGAGAGCAGCTCCTGAAGTCCTCTTCCACAGCTCATCACTAGATGTCAGGGGAAAGCTCTAACAGTAGTACTGATTCAAACAGCATCTCATTACAGTGCACTAGGGAACTTTTAACACACATCTGCAGGGGCTACCTGGACCAATTAATACATAGTACATTAGTGCACATTAGAAATCACACCACTGTAGTATGCATTGCTGCTCCATGTAGACAATCCCTGACTGTAGGTTCTGAGTAATTTCTATGGATACTTGAAATCAAGGAACATATTAAGTGCTATCAAAATGTTTAAAAGTAGCCATTTAAAAAGTCTGCCTTCAGCTATCATTAGGCCACTCTGTTGCATGAGACAGGAGGAGAAGATGGTGAATTTAAATGGACATAAAACTAATATTTTAAAACCATCGCATTCCAGTTGTAGTCCTCATTTCTCATGCTGCAGAATGTAAGTATCACCTCTCTTTTGCATTGCAGGTGCCTCATTCATGCTTCTGACACTGTGAGAGCTCCCCCTGCTTCATGGTCCCCCCTTTATTCCAGCAGAGGTAAGCTTGAAGGCATTCATACCCACAATACACGTTGCAGGATACACTGCCAATATCAACCTAACATATTAATGGGGCACACAATTTAACAACAGAGTCTACTACAGTTCTACCTCCCTCACCCCTTCTCGGTCCCTCTTATCTGACACCTGCGAAAAGCGAAAAGACCAGGTTTGTTACACAAAGCTCAGACCTACCTCTATCAAATCACAGCAGCCTGTCACCCTAGCATCTACTACCAAGTGATGTTATTTTACAACCAGCTCTAAATAAGGTTTTTTTGCTGTGGACATTTCCTCAGGTCCCAGCAGATGGGTGCAGGGCAGACTGTGAGACAGTCTACCCCATATCTGAGTTACAGGGAAGAGCCAGTGCTCATGGCGGGAAGTGACCTTAAAGACGTCAGTGTGTCTATAGCCATCCCTACAGCCAGCTCCAGTGAGTGAAATGCTGTTGTCATGGCAGGGCTCACCACATGGTGCTGTTTTACTAGCATGTGAGCAAGTGTCTAGTTTTGGAAGAAATGGTGCATTGTTGGTTCTCTGTTGCAGTTTCTTTGGGGGAGCAGTGGCTGACAGAAAGGAAGTTTGCTTTCTGCCTTCATGTCTTTCTGACTAGAATAAATTCTTGAGGCAGAATTGTCCCCTGATAATTGGGCACTGGGGTTTGGGCTGAAATCCCTGAAAGTGGGGAGAGGTCTGTGTCTAGTTCGTGATTGTCAATTTTTCCAAACTGGAGTGCATGTAAAAATAAAATAATATACCCACACTACACGTTGCTGATTTCTCCTCTAACTGCCAACCAAACCACAAGGCCCCAGCATGATACCGCGCTGGCCCAGGGATGACATTATGCTAATATCTAGTATATTCAAACTGATGAAAATATTATTTACACTGCAGATGAGTAGAGCCCTTCTCCCCTGGGGATACTTGTCCTCCACAATGACAAACAACATGAAGGGAAATAACATGAAGGAGGAAAAGAGGTTGAACCCAGGGACATGAAAGGCTAGAGGACATTAGACTCACTGTTCAGAATTATACTTGAAAATTCATCTTTCTCATTTCCTTTTTAAAAAAAAATACAGCTATTGCAAGGAGGGATGAATAATGGGATTTAATTTTTACCATAGGGTTGGCAGTACAGTCAGTGGCTTATTTTCAATATCTGTTAATGCCTGGTATGTTTATATTAAAATGGATTTTCATGGCACATTCGCCGGAAGGGATTTTATTATTATTGTTGTTTGTTTCTAGTAGTTCCCAAGATGGTATTAGGTGCTTTCCAGTCAGAAACCAGGCACCTGCCAAGCCCTGAAGAGTTTACGATCTGAAGTCACTCAGACAGACAGGGCTTCTCAGACTGAAGTTCTTCTCTTTGCTTCTGCATTTATTGCTGTTTGTGGGATTGTGCCTGGGCTGGTGCCTTTTGATTTACATGTTCCTTGGGTGGGGCGTGTTTTCTTTTCATGCAGACTTTAGAAGGACCCAGGGTAGGGACCTCCAGGTACGTCATATATGTCTTTGCTGCTCTGGGCTGTAGTTTGGGTCAATCTCTATTTAAGTCCGTGCTCACTAACATATAATGGTCCAACTTCTGATCTGATGTAAACAGAACCACCTCTGTTGAAATCTTTGGAGTTGCCCCCACTTAAATGGGTTCTGAATATGGCAGTAAGGCCAGTTCCAGTTAGCAATAATATTACCAGGATGGCTCCAATTGACTTAAACCCCAGTCCTGCAAAGATTGAAGCATGTGCTTAACAATGTGAATAATAGTCATATTGATTTCAGGGGGACTACTCCGATATGGAAAGTTAAACGCGTGCCTAGTTCTTTGCAGGATTGGGATGTTAGAAATTAGACTAGCCCATACAGTGCCAGATTCCCCTCATACCCTGGTAGAAAAAAATGTTAAAGCAACATATAGTAAAATGCATAGAGGTCAAAAAGAGAGTGATTGACTTGAAGATGCTGACATCTGGGTATGAGACAGCACTGGAAGGTGATAAAGTAATGTATGATACAGGAACTGATAAATAAAGACAGGCTCCAAACCCCTGAGGAGCCCTCAGAAGATGCAAAGTGCTAATTAACCTCTCTCTTCCTGGAGAAATAACTGTGAAGCTGCTCTGACTAATTTCTGCCCAGCATCGTCCTGCAGAAGAAGTCTCCTCATGTTTCTTCTTCTTCACAATTTTTTTTTTATTATTAACGGCAAGATTTTTGCTATGAGAAATGTATTATGAAAGGCTGATAAAGTGGGAAAGGTGGAATTGCACTCGGCTGTTAATTTGGACTCTGCCTGGGTAGCACAGCTGTTCTGTGTAAATGAAGAAAGAGATGTATTACAGCTCGCCAGAAATGCCAGCGTTTGGAACTTGGATCCTGGATCCGCAAGATTGGTGAGAATGAAGACCTGGCACCATCCCTCCAAGGCAATCAGCTTGCTTTACAAACATGCTTGAATTTAGCCTCACAGGCCTCTCTGAGGTAGGTGTTATCCCCAGATTACAAATGAGGAAACTAAGGCACAGAGTGATTAAGGGACTTGCCTGAGGTCACGTGGTAAGTGGCAGAGCCAGGAATAAAACCTAGGACTGCTGATTTTTGATCCATTGCTTTATCCATTAAAGACTCTCACTTGGGGATAGCAAAATAACAATGCGGACTCCCCCTCCCTGCTGAGAAGACAGGCCTTCTGATGCCCCACCAACCTTTGGATTCCTTTTGTTTTCAGTTCATTCAGGAGTTGCCGGACCTTTTTCCCTGAGGCCCACCTGTGCAGCCGTAACAGGCACTGCGGCTAACTATTAACACACATCCATTGGGGAGAGAGGCCCTGTGGGGCGTTCATGGCCCCTCACCTCAGCAGGGACTAAGATCAGCGAGAGGGTGAAGGGGCCAGGCCGATGCCACAGCCAGCCCCTGCCAATGCCCTCCACCTTTGCAGGCAGAAACAGAGCAGCACTGCTGAGCTATGATCCCTGGGCACCAACAGTCATGGGGTGCGCAGCTCGGAGTGGGAATGGCCGCAGGGTTACCATATTTCAAGTTCCCAAATAGAGGAAGAGGAGGGAACAGTTGGAGGGTGCTGGAGGGGGTATTTGGGGAGAGCTGGAGGTTTGTGTGTGTCTACTGGGAGGGAATGTTTGGGGGGTGCTGGAGGGGTGTGTGTGTACTTGGAGATGGTATTTGGGGAGTACTGGAGGGGTGGGTGTGTACTGGGAGGGGAAGTTTGGGGGATGCTGGAGGGGTCTGTGTGTACTGGGAGGTGGTATTTGGGGGGTGCTGGAAGGGTGGGTATGTACTGGGAAAATATTCAAGTTGCTTCCAGTCCCAAGAGACCAGTCACTTCCTCTGATCAATTTGTACTTTAGATCTCACATTAAAGACAACTCTTGTAGCCAATCGTATCATAAACTAACTAAAAGTTTATCAACTAGGAAAAACAAATGAGTTATTTAAAGTTAAAGCAAGTAAGCGTGCCTACACAAGTGAGTTACAGTTGGCAATTCCAAAGGTGACAGAGTTGTAGTAATCTGTCAATTCAAAGTGTCTTTCAGGGCGAACCTGTGCCGAACAGCATGGGGATCTCTCTGCTTATGTTTAGGACTCTTTGCCCATCAGAATGTAGACCACATAGAAGAGATTCAGTTTCTTCTTTTCAGGGATTTCCCCCCTTCATTCCAGAATCCAAATTGATGGGCTGAGTTTATGCGTAGGTCTCTTCTTCCTGGGGGTGGGGAGCTAGGAATGCAATCAACAGAGTCTCTGCCTGATGCTGCACAACGTCTTATTTGCCTTCAGTGGCCCATGGAGGAGCCCTTTACCTTCAGCAATGCTTCTTTTCGTGTTTGGTGCGTTACACAATTACATAGGCTTACAGAGCAAACACTCGGTGTAACTTTGTACCATGGGTTATAGAGGGTATAAGTGAGATCAATACATATAGTATCCTACAGGCATTTTATAAAGACTAAACACATTATCGACTTAGCATTATCAGAATAGATATTAGATGTTGACACACAGGTAAGCAAGACTGGTTTCCAGCTATGCATTTGTAAGTGTTCAGTGAGGCCTGGGACCTTGACATAACTGGCACCTGGTCTACCAGTGTCACAGTCCTGACATAGAAATATGGCACAGAAGTTAATAAATATTTTGTTTGCTTTTTGATCTTGTCCTGTTTTTATGAATTAGTCTATTATAAAACCTGATTCCGATTTCACTTCCACCAGAGTAAAACAAGAGTAATTCCACTTCAGCCAATTGAATTACAATCATGTAAAATCCATGCTCTAAATAGACCCCATGTGTGTCACTGCTGTCCAGACCTGTCAGATTGGCAGCATCAAACGTCAAAGCATCTGTTATCAGCAACAAGCTGTCCTATGGGCATATTTTATTACCAGGGAAAAGAAGGTTGCCGTCAAATGGCCCTCTAGTTTTCAATTTCTTAACCAGAGCATCCCATTTTAGGGCCCAGAATATGAGAAAAAATCAGCCAGGAGTATTTGCAGCTTGAGTACCGAGGGCAGTACAGTAATGAGTGACCCAGTCTGGAACCCTGGACTTCGCGGATATGCATTTCTGGGTCCAAATATGGATCAGAACTTTGTGCCTTGGGCCTTTCTCTAGCAAACTCAGTGTTTCTTTATAATCAGAGGGAGTTTGGCCATTGACTTCAGTGGGACCAGGATTTCACTCAAGATGACTAAATACTTGTTACCGTGTGATCATTGCTTGTAAGCAGCTCTACATACTGGGCTTGATTTTCCGCTGGGCTGCGTTTGTGTCGCCATTTGCCCCCGTGCAAACTGAGTGCTAGCAAGGTGTAAAATGCTATGAAATCCGAGGGGTGACATTTTACCTCTCCTTGGCTCTGGTGTAAATAGTGACACATGGTGCAGTGCAAGAAAGATTCGTGCCCAGCGTGGGTTAATCCAAAATTATTTACCTTGACATCCAAAACATCAGAATAAGGCCCCAAAGGGATATTTCTAATTGATCACATGGTTGCTAGAGACCTCTTATGCCATAATGGTTAATTATGTCATTGTCAAAATACTCCACATGCATATTCATGTTGTATATGAATAATCCTGCACAGTATCCAGGCAACTATTCCAGTAGTTTACTTTTTATTAGAAAATTGGACACTCATATTTTAAAAAAAAAAAAAAGCTAAGCCAATTACTATATTGAAATAATTCGGGTTTGACTGAAACCCAGATGAAGCCTATCTGTGGCCTGCTCCCATACCTTTTTTGGATTTAATGTAATTTACTGTAATTAGCTGCCTCCAGACTCATGTCCATTTCAAAATGTGGCCATGTGCAAAGAGGTTAGGGTGCTGTTTTGAAGAACACATAGCCCAACCCTGTTCCCACTGAAGTTAGTGGTAATGCGCCCATTCAGAGGTGCTGACTTTCTGATTTCCTTGGGGGGTGCTCACCTCCCCGGTCCACCCCAGGCCCTGCCCCGACTCTGCCCCATCCTACCTCTTCCCAACCCATTCTAACCCCTCCCTGAGTGCACCCCCCGCTCCACCTCTTCCTGCCCCTGCTTCTCCCCCAGCCTCAGTGCCTCCTGCCCGCTGCTAAACAGCTGATCCTTGGGGGAAGGGGAAGGAACTGATTGCTGGGGGCCCACCAGTGGGTGCTGAGCACCTGCTATTTTTTTTCCTGTGGGTGCCCCAGCCCTGTTTTATTTTGTTATGTTTTGGCTTTGTTTTGTGAAATGATGCAGGGATAAACTAAGAGAGCTAAGGCTGTGAATGGTTTATCCTTAAAGGTCTGGACTATGGCAGAGAAAAACAGGCTGAACCTATTATTTTATCATCATAATATTATATGAAAGAACAAATTTCAGGTCCAATCCTGCAAAAACTTGCAGACATGAGTAACTTGATGCACATATATTGTCAGTTGGGAGCCCATACGGGTTCAGGTTTCTGTCTGCGTGGATCTGATTGCACGGCTGTAGTATGTAAACCAGTGCCATATGACTGCATGAACAAATCAGGGCTAACACACAACTCTCAGCCTTATATTAGACACATGCCCCAAAGTAAAATACAATTAGTACTCCTGGGGGAATTCTGTGCCAAAAAAATTAAAACTCTGCGCACAATATTATAAAATTCTGCATATTTTATTTATCAGAATAACACAATATAATCACTCCGGTTTCAATTATTTCAGTAATTTATTTAAACTACAGTACAGTGGATGGAGAATGGGAGTTGGGAGCATTGGAGGAAATCCCCAAACACCCTTGCTTAACAGCAATGTAACTAGGTTTGACCCTTTATTTCTAGTTATTAGTCAACAAATATATGCAGCATATGATCAGAGTTGCATCATAGGCAACTGAAGAGCAAGTGAGGGCTGGGGAATCAAACTCTCAGTTTAAACTGGCTACTGACCACCTCCAGAAAGGTCAGTAGCAAACAGTTCCTGGAGCACATTCGGATAGGAAATTTATTCAGTCCAAAACTTTAGACCTGTCCTAATCACTAAAGCACCCAGGGCCGGCTCTACGCACCAGCAAACCAAGCACATGCTGGGGGCGGCACGTTTTCAGCGGCGGCATTCCGGCCATCTTTATTTTTTGCCTCAGGTGGCAAAAGCCTAGAGCTAGCCCTGGCAGCAGCAGTGCCGTCATGCGCGGGAGGCGCCCTGGCGCCGCTGCAGCTCACACCGCCAGCTGGGAGGGAGCAGTGCCCGCACCTTGTGGCTGGGCCGGGCGGGCTCCGAGTGCAGGACGCTCTGGCTGGGGGTCACCCCGCGGGGTGCATGGAGCCACCTGCAGGTGCCGCAGGGCGACTGCCCCCCAGTGCCGCTTCCGGGGCTGGGCAAAGCGGCCCGAGCCACCCAGGGGCTGCAGCAGCAGTGGAGCCATAGAGGGTGGGGCGCTGCAGTGTGGGGCCCAGGCCACGTCCCGCTCTCCGGGGCTCCACTCCCTCTGGGGCTGCCCTGCCCTGGCTCCTCAGGCCCCTGCCGGGGCAGTCCCCCTGGCTCTGCCCTCCTGACTCTGCCCTCCCGGGTCCTGGCTGGTCCTGGAAGTGGGAGCCCCGGCTGGAGGGACCCTGGGCTGAGGCACAGCCCGGGAGCCCTGCTGCTTATCCTGACCCTGCCAGCGCCGGACCAGCTGGAGGTGAGGGGGGAGTGGGTGGAGTCAGCACTGTTGAGGGGGAGCCCAGGGCTGAGGTGGCAGGGGGTGTGGGTGGGGTGGGAGGGAGAGCCCAGTGCTAGGTGTGAGTGGGATGTCGGGGAGAGCCCAGGGTTGGGGTGGGAGAGGGCACTGGTGGGGGATAGGGGCAGCCAAAATTTTTTTTTTGCTTGGGGTGGCAAAAACCCTAGAGCCAGCCCTGAAAGCACCATAAGCATTTATAAGGCCTTACTGTCCTTTACACCACTCTGGCAATGTAAAGGAGCCTTAAAACTTTTACATCTGTTTTATACTCCTGGGGGAATTCACAAAGAGAATGGGAACAGTTCACTAAGCAGGCAGGCTGCTACATTCCGCTCTGCCTGATGGGGCAGAGCCTGCCCCACACCCACCTCCTCAGAAACACCCCGAAGCCCTGCCCCTTCATGCTAAGTGTGCTGCAATAGTGAGCAAGAGGGACACATGACTACACTGCTGCTTCCCCTGAGTGGTGATTTATGTGTCCACTGGTTGGTCCAGGTGCCTGAACCAACTTGCTTGCGCTGCCAGGGACGTGTGTGTGTGTGTGACACCACTCTTGTGGCTTCCCTTTGCTTTCCCATCAGAAGTCATTTTTCTGTGGGGAAGCAAAGAAATCTGTGGGGGACATGAATTCTGCACACTCACAGTGATGCAGAATTCCCCCAGGAGTAAATTATCCAGACCCTTAGCAGATGCAAATCAGCATAGATCCATTGACTTCAGCCAGTCAACACCAGCTGAGCATCATATGCCTAATGTATTTTAGATGATCTCTTGTAAAATTACTAAGAGATTGCTAATGGATCATTATCTTTTCAGGCTGCAAGCCTGGACTCTGAACCAAATCACCAGAAATCCATGAAATACTTTGAGGCATGTGTGAATAATGTAGTAGGGAAATGGTGATCCAATATTTGTTTGAAAGATGGAGCCAAGGTGATTACACAATAATTAATTAATTAGTTGCTGCTGTTACTTTTGTACTGGGAAATCTCTCTAGTGCCTGGTGGTGAAAGCTGCCAAACTGAATGTATCTTCAGTGCATTGACTCCATCACTATTTAATAAGGGCTCTTGCCTATGCCTGGCATTCTGCTGCCAAGGCTACTGAAATAGAAACATCTAAAGTCACAGTATTTAGATGCTGAGAGTCCTTTCAGAGAGTGATTTCTGCATTTAGAAATGTCAAACAAATCAAAAGCTTAATCCACTAGAGGCTTCATCCATATACTGATAATATTTGCTGTAGCCAGGCTGAAAGGACCTGCTGCACAATTACTGTAATTTATCCAGCTTGCTTAGAGATTGGAATTTAGCCTAAGAATCTCTGATACCAATACCACATCTTTTTAGACATATCCCAAGCACGTGGCCCAGTTGGCTGGATTCTATTCCTGGCTCTGCTATGGACCCTTTCTGTGACTTTGGGTGAGTCAATTAGCAACTCTGTGCCTCAGTGATTTTCAGAGGAGTTACTCTGAATGTGTCCCCTTCGCGCTCTCTCTCTCTGTCTCCCCTCTGTGTCCTGCCCCTGCACTCTTACCAATCTTAGTGCAAGCACCTTCTCCTCTGCAGCCCCTGAAATAGCTTGCTTGTGATTCTCCATCTCATTTTAAATCTCAACTGGAAGCTTCTTTTCTCTCCTAGAAGCTTTATGCCTCTCTGTTCCACTCCCCTCCTCCCTCCCCCCATTATCTGTGGTGGTTTTCCTTTGCATTTGTAACTGTGTATGTTTAACCCTATTATGTATCAGAGGGGTAGCCGTGTTAGTCTGGATCTGTAAAAGCAGCAAAGAATCCTGTGGCACCTTATAAACTAACAGACGTTTTGGAGCATGAGCTTTCGTGCGTGAATACCCACTTCATTGGATGCATGTAGTGGAAATTTCGTGGGTATTCACCCACAAAAGCTCATGCTCCAAAACGTCTGTTAGTCTATAAGGTGCCACAGGACTCTTTGCTGCTTTAACCCTATTATGCATTTTGGGGGCAGGCTGTGGGTGAAAGATGCTTTACCAGGAAAGTTGTGCTGTGTCTGCCTGCATCAAGTCAGAGGTGAGTTTCACCCCCACCTTTTTCCATGTGTCTTAGGGTATATCTATACTACAGCAGCACAGTGCTGCAGCTGGTTTACTTGTAATGTAGATGCTTTCTACATCCTTGGAAGGGGATTTTGTGTTGATGTGTAGTTAATGCATCTCAAGGAGAGGCAGTAGCTGGGTTGATGAAAGAATTCTTCTACCAGTCTAGCTGCATCTACGCACAGGGTTAGGTTGGCCTAACTGCATCACACGGGGTGGAAACTTTTTCACAGTCTTGAGTGACGAAGCTCGGTTGATCTAATTTTTAAGTGTAGACTTGGCCTTCTACACAATATCTTGAATAGCTCTGAAACCTGCAGGGTAAAAATACCCACTAACCAGGTTACAAAGGGAGACTCTCTTGCTGGCCTAAACAATTTCCTGCCACCAGCTGCAGGGCAGTGTTCATGAGCGGTTCAACAGCTGCAGGGTTCCGCCCCAGAAGTAGCTGCATCTGTGATGTGAGAAGTGGTCCCTGTATGGATAGTCGGGAAAGTCTTTCAGGATGGAAGGTGCTAGCGTGTACAGGCTGAGATTTCCAAGGAGCCCACGGGACTTCAGCACCTAAATTCCCTTGGGATCTGTAGAAGGGATAACGTCTCCATGTGTGTCCCTGCTCTGTGCTGTGTGTTCAGGGGAGCAGAGGGAAGGGCCGAGCCAAGCGCTCAGCTCACCAGCCAGGGAACGGCTGTATGGCTCCATGCAGCCTCCATAAATGCCTCCTCAGCGACTTTTCTGCAGTCGGTTGATCTTGGGGAGTTGTCAGATGCTGGCCCCAGTGGAGGGTGCGGGGAGGATGACCAGTGGGGGTCAGGGATTGCCCCCCCTCCTCCCGCAAGTACATGCCCCTAACACCATGTGATTCCTCTCTCCTCCTTCCCAAGCCTCCCTCCCCTGCAGCGGTGGAGGAAGGAGGATAAAGCCCGGCGCTGGAGCCGCAGAGAGCTCACACACGCCGCCTCTTTCCAGTGGCCGATCCCCCCAGCCCAGCCCGGCCCCGCTCCCCAGCGCTGCTGCGTCTGAGCGCGTCCTTCTCGCCCCTTGTGCGGAGCCTGGGAGCTGCCAGGGGCCCGGAGTCTTGTTAAGTTCCGTGGAGCTCAGATCACAACGGGGTGGGGGGATCGTGGGGGTCGCCTGCTGCAGTCCAAAGGTAAGAGCCGCTTTTCATTCTCTTAATCGCGAGGGGCGGAGGGGGTTGGCTGTGTGTGTGTTTGCGCGTGCAGGGGATGGAGAAAGGGCCATTGTGCAAACCCCCGTGCACACACAGATTTCATTGTCTGGAGGCAGAGGGTTTCGGCAGGAGGGGTGTTTGAAATGCACACACCGACCCATGCAGAAAATCCAAGCATAGGAACCCTCTGCCTCATGGTATTGGGAGATCAGCACTTGGGAGCTGTGCTTTGGGGAGAGCTCCCTGGTCTACCCTGGGAAGAAAATACTTCACACATCCCCTGGGCTCTTCTGCACAGGGCACTTTGGAGGGAGCTAGCGAATGAGGAGAGGAGAGACCTCCCCGCCTTGCGCTCAGCATTGCGGAGAATGGCACTTTATCACTGGGAACGCTGAGTCCATCCTTGAGGTTCAGTTATTTTGGGACTTGGTGTTGGAAATATTTCTTTTGGTTTGATGGTCCCGGGCAGTATCTCTGTGCTCTGCGGTGTGAGCAGAGTCCAGGCTGAAAGCGGATTCTGCTCCGCCTGCACAATATGCTTGTTCTTTTCCTCTTCCTGAGAAAGCCCAGACTCTTAATGGACACTGGGGGAAGCCTCACTAAAGCCACTTCCCTTTCTCTGCCCTTTGTCCAGTGCCCAGAGAGCAGCTGAATCAGGATATGTGTGTGTGGCACGGGGAGCTGACAGCTGGGGGGATAGAGATAGGAAGGGTGATGGCATGGAAAACTGAGGCATGTGAAGGAGGTTGAGGCAAAACCTGCAGTATCTACTACTCCAGTATGCAGAGGTGTGCAGGCCACCTTTTTGCCTCCCCTCTCCATGTGCCCATCTGACATAAGACTTCATCTGGACCATAGCTAACTGTGAAAACCAAATCCCCCTGGGAATAACTCTGGATCGCTGTGTTATAACAGGTGGCTTTTGTCCCCTCTGTTTCAGCCCTGCCAGTTTGGTGAGTGGGAAGGTGTTACCATGTGACACAGCACCAGGGACAGAGCAATGGGGGAAGGGTGTTAAGAAGCAGTATAAATGTAACACTGTGGGCAAGACAACAGCAGCGGAACCAAGGAACGACAGGCAGCTTCAGTGTGATGGTAACAAAGGCAGCGTTATAGAACATGGGCGGCTGGAGCATATCAAGAGTGTACAGGGCCCCTACAGGAAAACACTCGTTCGAGATTAGGTTTCTTCTGTGGCTTTGATAGCCATTAACTACTCCTGCAGATGAGATGCTAATTGTCATGTTAGCCACTGGTTGGCCAACCATTGTCTAGTAACTGCTAAATGCATTACCATTTCTTCTCATTCTCAGACGCGAGCTCATATTTAAAATACCCAGCTGTAAAATACTGCATCGAATAGGGCCAGGCTACAACAAGGAAGGTCAGGGGAATAGGTGGGGGGAGGAGCGATCACAATGGTATGTGATTTATGTTATGTACTTTGATGTGAAAGCCAGAAAGCTTAAAGACATTCATTTAAGGTAATTTACTGGGCTGTCCAGGAGGTGCAGCACTGGGCTGCATATCAAAGCTGATCTTACGTGAGCATAGGGCCTCCTATACCTGCCCATGAAAGTCAAACCCTTACGTGACCTAACTGTTTATTTCCTAATGTTTTTGGAGAAAAAATGATATAGTGAATTAATTCATTTTGAGGAAATTCTGTGTGTGATGCTGAAAGGGGTGTGATGATTGGATAAAGGCTATTGAAGTCTTATCTCATTAGCTGATAGTTTTCAGGATGCCTAAAGTATAAAGACTGAAGGTGTAGCTTGTTCTAACTGGTCTATGCACGGTGTTTGTATTGGTATAACTGTGTGTGTTGTTTTTTTTTTTAACTCATACTGATACAACCCCTCGTGTGGACAATGTGTATAAAATGCTTTACATTGCTATGTTTTATCCCCTTCCCTTTTGTACTGGTATAATTGCATCTGCACTAAGGGGTTGTACCACTTTAGCTATGCCATTATAGTTAAAGTGGTACGACTTGTGTGTGTGTACAAGACCATGTTTGAAAAGTCCTATGCCAACAAGGCAGTGTAGACTTTAACACAAGCTAAAGGTTAGGCTCTCCCCCACACTTTATCTCAACCAGTTTAACTTGTGTAACCAGCAGTGTGGGGTCTTAGCTGTACTGAATTGTCAAATGTGTCAGAATGCATTAGCGAATGCATTCTAACAACATACCTGTTAACCTAGTCTAGATAAGGCCAGAATACTGAAGTGCCTTCCAATCCTCAGAGTTGTCTTTTCTCTCTTAATTTTTAACAAAATGAGATGCTGGGTCCTAGTTAAAGAAGAGGTGATTTGTGATGAAATAGCATGTACGGCTTCTGAGGCTGCTTTCTTGTTTTTATGTTGTTTTTTTCCATCCAGCTGTAATTACTTCTTGGTAACTTCTTTTTTCCTTTTAGTTTTAACACTATCAAACAGATGTTCCAGCGCCTGGATTGTGCAGTCTTTTATCACACTAAACAGTTACAGTCTTCAGTGAGAATTTGACTGCAGGATTAGTCCCAAAAGAGAGATCGTTTGTGATTTAGACTGGTTAGGAGCTTTAACTCTTGTAGCCGTAGAATTACATTGATCCTGCAGGATGAATGCCGTTGAATAACACTGCGTTTCTGCTTAAAAAGAACAATGTGCTCCTTCCTGCAGTGTTAAATCCCTGGGACTATACAACTCTTCCCTCACTTGTTCAGCTGGTGTTGGTGGATCAGTTATTGGAATGTGCCAGTTAATAAACTCCCCCACTAAATTTTAAATCTGTTAATGAGTTTATTAGCTCTCTGCTTTTGTTTTTCTCATTCTTTCTCTGTCAGTAAGGACGTTCATTTGTACTTTCGTTTTCTGTATCCCAGTCTTATTGGCTTCAACTTGTTAAACTTGTAAAGTCGTTACAAGAAAATAGGAGTTGGTCAAGTGATTGATTTGGCGAACTCTGCTGACAAAACAATTTGCAATTTATACTGGGTTTCCTTGGCTAAGAACTTTGAGCCAGATTCTCAGCTTGAATGTAGATAAATTGTTGCACTCCGCTGAAGTCAATGGAGCTACAACAATCTATGCCAGCTGTCGATTGGGCCCCTTGGCTTTAGAATCTCAGTTCTGTCCTTCAATAAAGTCAGCCTGTGCTTCCCAAGCTTATTACATGGGAAGGGTATGCGTGTATTCGGTTGTTTTCCTGAGACATTGCCTGCTGGGGAGGAAAAAAGAGCTTCCAGATTCATTTAATCCCTGTAGACGCAGCAATGCTAACAATCAAAGCTTGTACTTTCCACCAACAGAAGTTGATCCAAAAAAAGATATTACGTCACCTATCTTGTCTCAGTGCTAACACTGATTCACAGCAGTAATGAAGTCTTGATATGAAAAAGTGAGGTGCAGTGGATATAAAAACCTACGGTACCCAGGAAAGTGAAAGGGTAACAGACAACATGCACTGCAGCTGGAGAGGATAATGCGAATTCAAGTGAGGCAACATGGAAAACACCTGATCTGCTTGTTAAATGAAGTATAAACAAAAATATTAGACTATGTGTTGCCATATGAACAAGTGAACTGAGACATGGAATCTGTCTTCTCTTCTGCAAACAGTGGTTATTAAAATCCACGGAAGGTATGGTGAGCTATAAAAACTGGTATTTTAGCCATCCTGTCAGTTAGCTAGAGGAGGATTTTGCATACAGAGGACTGCTAACTAGTTGTTCAACATTTTGAAAACTATCCACCCCTTAAGGTTGACATTTTTAGCATCTTTTGCAGCCACTTTTTTCAGACCCAGTGGAGACCCCTTTTTCTAACCTAAATACAATCGAACCGTTCTCCAGTGAGCAGCAATGGGGAACTTGTTTGCTTTGCATAGAGCTCTTGTCTGGTTTGCCATGACACTGCCCTCATTAATGCTAACCATCCATTCCCATGCCTTGCTGAGAGAGGTTTAGTGGTTCTCTCAATCAAAAAGCACAGTGAGGAAACGAAGTACCCCCAATTTTCGCAGGTGTGTTAAAAGCTAATTTTTCTTTTAGTCGCTATATACCTTTGTAAGGGGTAACAATGGGAAAGAATTATCTGACACTCTGAAGAAAGCCTTGCTGAAGGAATATTAACATATTAGACCTCTTTGGGTGAAGTGCCTTTTGTTTCCTTGTTTTCCTTTTGAATTCACAAAGAACATATTTTGGTTTAATTTTAACTAATGTGCTGCTGTTCAATAGCTAGTGGGCTGCTTCATGCTGTTGCAATATGACGTAGGTTGAACTCAAGTCCACTACAATCACTTTCTACATCAACTGTGCTCTAACGAGGTCAGGAGAATAATAGAATAGTTCCCAGGCCCACAGCAGGCAAGGGGTACAGACCGTTGTTGAAGAAGAGGATGAGAGAGTTGCTTTTTACTAATGACTATTCTTGCTTTCATCTTTTGGGGCAGGAACTGTCTTTTCTGTTCTGTATTTGGGCAGTGCCTAGCACAGTGTCCTAATACACGTCCGGGACTCCTAGGAACAACGAGAATACAAATAATAAGTAATAATAATAATCCACTGCCAGTTCCCCCAAGGAGCTGATATGGTAGTGAAGGATCTGCTGGGCAGAAGGGAGCCTGTAAGAGAGTGGACTCACCCCTGCGGCGCCTCCTGCTGATTTCTTCTGGGAATTAGCTTTCCAGCCTCCAGAGCGCCCTCTTCAGGCCAGTGATCTGCTACCGCTTGGCCCCCATGTCCCTCCCTGGACTCCGGTGCCCTGTTAGCTGAGGTGTTGCCCCCTGGCAGTAACCCCTTTCTCTCAGGGTCTCCCCTCCCCAGGAAACTCCCACCCACTATCCCTACTTCACCTCAGTACAAGGCTACTGCCAGTCATTGTCTAGCCCCCGCGCCCTGGGGCAGACTGCAGTATCAGCCACTCATCACTAGCAAGGCTGGGTTTGGATCTGCTGCCTTGGCCTACCCCTGGGCTGCCCTCTGCAACCCCCAGTACCTGTTGGCCTTATGCTAGGCCGCAGCCTGGAGCTTTCCCCAGCTCCTCTGCCTTTTCCCCAGCCCTGCTCCACTCAGGTATCCTGTCTCTAGCTCCCTGCAGCCAGGCCCTTCTCCCTCTACAGGCAGAGGGAGTCTGCCTGGGCCTCTGGCTCACAACTTTTTATAGGGGCCAGCTGGGCCTGATTGGGGCATGGTCCCGGCTGAGCCTACTTTCCCCCAATCAGCCCAGGCTTCTTGCCCCAGCCACAGCCCTCTCCTGGGCTGTTTCTAGCCCCGCAGAGCAGGGGTGGGTAACCACCCCACTAAAGAGCCTTGGTTGCATTCCCTTCCTTCCAGCCACACTCCTTACACAAATAGTGGGGCATGGCATAGGGACCACTGCACTGGGGGCTGGTCTGCCCTGGAAACTGACATCAACATAGCTACATCTCTCATGGGTGTGAAAAATCCATGCTCCTGAGAGACGTAGCTAAGCCAACCTCTAACTCCCAGGGTAGACTGCTATGGCCTCTCAGGGAGGTGAATTAGCTATGGTGATGGGAGAACCTGTCCCTTTGCTGTAGTGAGTGTCCATACTGAAGTGCAGCAGCTGCGCTGCTGCATCCTTTTAAATGTAGACATATCCTGGGGCGGCACCACTGCTGGTCCTTCCATAGCCAGTTAGAGCAGCTTTAGGGCTGCTTTGCACCAGCAGTGTAAATGCTCTCAGGAAGAAATTCCACCCATCTTTCTCATGCACATCTCTCCATTGACTTGAGTGAGAATATTTGCATGAGCAAGGTTTGGCCCTGGGGACTTTCTGGGATTGTTAAACATGCAGAATAAGGAATGCCCAGGTTCCCTAAGAGCCATTTCCTTTATCTGCCAGCGCGTGATGCGCAGCTGTTCAGCTTGATGGCCAGGAGTCAGACACGTTTTTATGTTTATTTCTCCCATTCCTTGTAGCTCTGCTGTAGCTGTTGAATATATTCATTGAGCTGAATGATTCCCCATCTGGCACAGTCCATACCAGGAAACTTGCAACTTCACCTTCAACTTTGGAATATAAGATAAGGAAGGGAAATAACTTATTGACCTACTGTAGAATTTGGCTACTATCTACATACGTGTACTGTACAGTGTAATACTTTTTGCCACAGAATTGACTGAAATAGAATAAATACTAAGAATCTTTTCATAACCCACACAAATAAGTTGTAAAGACATAAGTTTAGGGTGACCAGATGTCCCAATATTATCAGAGCCATCCCAATATTGGGGGCTTTGTCTTATATAGGACCCTGTTACTCCCCCCGTCCCTGTTTGTCATGCTTGCTGTCTGGTCACCACGCATACGTGCAGTGTTGATCCCTTGACTGCTTTGTCAGAGCTTCCCAGGTACAGTCTGTCCACTAGGTGTCAAGGTCCTGCTGCAAAAATGCATGTCCAAAGCCACAAGGTTACTTACATTCAATAAGGAGGTTGAACTATAATGTGGCATTCACAGAAGCAAACGAGAATTCATTAGTTGACACAGCCATTAGTTAAAAACCCAGGTGCTAGGAAGTAATCACCAATGATGAAAGGAAGAACAATTTGTCTCAAAACAGAGCCAAAACCAGCTGTTGCAGTCTTAGTTTTCCCCTGCACACCAGCTAGTTAGAGAGAGAGCGGGAGATGACATCCATAGTAAAAGCTAATTGTGCAATATTAAACATTCTTCTTCCAGTGGCCTTCAGCTCAGTGTGAAAAGCATTTTCTTTAACGAGTGAGTCCCCCCAGTTACATAGATGGCAAAAGTACTCGTGCCAAATTGTGTTCTTGTTGTATTGGGTTGGCGTGAAGTTTTACATAGTGGGTTCACCAGAAACTAGTTATCCATTGATCTCCTGAGGGTTTAGCATTGTGACTCAGCTGATGGAATAATATGTTGCTGTAGGGGAGAGAAGTGTGACCTCAGGTCAGGATTCTCATGTCTTTGGCAAGCAAGGGGAAGGGAGGTGAGCACGCTGTGTGTGCCAGTTGGCTAGCAGTGAACCATGTTGCAATCCACCTGCATGGCATGGAAGTGCTTGTACAGAGGGTCCTGCTGTCTAGTAGCTGTAGCGCTGGGATCTGGGAGGAGCATTCAGACAGAAAAGCACAAGATGGGGAAGTATCCTTCCATCAATGATTTGCACTTACAGGCCAGAGGAGGAGGAGGGAAATTCGTCAGCACAAGTGGGATTTAACTGGCCAGAGGAAGTATGTTTATCCAAGGAAAATAGAGAGCAGAGGTAGGGGCAAGTTTTCCTGGTGTGATGCCCAAAGAAACCATGTCCCATACCAGGCACTGCAGTAAAGGAGCAAGAAAAGGTCAGGCTTGCCAAATGTTCTCATCACTCTTTCTGCCGAAGCATCTGCCAGGTGTGTGAATGAGATCAGCCCTTGTGTGCCTACAGACAGCCAGAGGGATGGGAACAGTTTTTTCTTCGCTTCTCGCTGGGCTGGAATGATTTGTTCATGCTAGTTCAGCCACACAGTTTCTGATCAGCTTGGGTCCCCTCCTCTGCCCGCAGCCAGGAGCCTGAAAATTAGTTACCCTGAAAGGGCAGATTCTTCTGAAATATTCATATTCAGGTTGCGCCCAAAATGTGCTAGGTGTTTTCCAAGCACAAAGAGCAAAGGTCTGAGTGGTGACAGGCACACGCCATGCTAGTGCTAGGTGTCGAGGGTTTGCTTTTTAAAAACTGGGTTTATTTGTGTTATGAAAACTTGACGTTAGGGTTTCTTTGGTTTTGGTTTGCTTTGGAGTGGCACTTGTTGGGATTGACGTGAAGGAGGGTGATGGTGGGAAGGGGCGTGGGAAAGGAGAGGGGGATAGTTGGGAAGTGAGGCTGGGAAGTTGAAGGGGGCACTGATAGGGGACGGGATGAAGAAGGAACAACCAGTGGCAATAGAGCAGATAAGGAAAAGATGCTCAATGTTGAAGTATCAGAGCTGAATGAACGATGGTGTCAGGAGGCTGCAGAGGCTCTTCTGCTGCTCCTCATCTGGAGGGAGGGATACTGGGGCTTGGGTTAGGTCCCTCTGCCACCAATTCAGGGGACTGGAAGGCCTTAATTCACACCCTGCACCGTCATCTATATCCAGTGCTGGCTGTTCCCTGCAAATTCCTCTTGGATGCTGCTGTGGAAGATTCAAGGGTAGGGGGGCATGGCTTGTTTTCCCGTGCAGGTCCCTTGGGGTCTGGTGGGAAGGGTGGACAAAGGCCCTGTCCCTCTGTTGCAGATGGTGCTGTGTATTTTGGGGGATGCGAACATTTCCCAAGTCCACTGCCTGTTTTAATCATTATTTGCATCAGGGGCGCAGGTAAAGACCTCCACCAAGATTGAGGCTCCATTGTGCTAGGCCCGGAATAGATGGTCCCTGCTCCAAAGAGCTCACTCTATAAATAGATAAGACAGAGAAAGAGCTGAGGAGGAGCACAAAGAGGAGAAGTGGGTGTGGATGTGGGAGGTTAAGTTCTAGGATATAAAATTGTAGATGTGTTGGGAATGGCAACAGACTCCTCTGCATTTCTGCAAGGATTTTCCTGTTGTGTCTCCTGGGACATTAGCAATTCAGCCCAGGAGGTTGTAATGAATCTTGCTGAAGTCATAGGAAGCACAGAGTTTGAATACATCAAAAGAGCCGTGGTACATTCGTCTATCTATGCTTCAAAATCGCACTCAAACTGGATAACCGATGATGGCAGTTAGGATGCGTTCCAGTGAAAGTTAATTGGGGACATGAAGCAAAGCGAGAGGGAGGAATCCTCACCAAAGGATTAGTCTTGACCCCTGTCATAATCAGGATGATGTTACGGCTGGGTTTTTAGGGCTGCTATTCTACTGCCATCTGAGTGGCCCCAGACCCAGCTGCTTTAGTAAAGCCATAAGTAAACAAAGGTTGCACTTGGTTAGTTGATTTTAATGTAGCTGGCAAATGCCCAGGGGTTGCTAAGCTGCGTGTCTGAAGTGTTTATACCGAAGTCAGTCTCTGGTTTAATTCGGATACCATTTCCATGCTCAGTGAGTTTGTGGCAAGGCTGGTTTCTAAGTGGTGAAAAGAGATGTAATCTGCTGTTGGGCTGACTACTAACAGCAGCATCTGCAGGGTGCTGCTCCGTGGTAGTAATTGTCTTTAATAAGGCAGGTCTCTGAGTCCCTCTCTGCACACTCACAAGCTCTACAATGTACAGTCTGCAGCGCTCACTGCTCGGAGATGGATGGTGCTCTGGGGATTTCTTTTCAGGCTCATCTTGCTTTCTTTCACTTGTCACGAGGAAAAGGAAGCCCACTTTGCAAAATGGAATCCATGACAATGTTCCCAAGCAAGAGCTGCATGGAAACATTCAAGTGTGGGGAGAACCCCCTCTATTAATCAGAAGCTGCCCTGTTTTAAAACCTCTGCTACACAGACGTCTTTACTTGTGTGTGCTGCCTGGAATGTAAGAACCCTAGAGAGCAGGGAGGTGGAATTTCTAGTTCGGCTCTTGGGGTTGTTCCCTCCACCCTCACTTCTGCTTAACTTAACTCCAGCTCTCATGTCACTGTCTGTAGCTCCCTAGCTGCATCAAGCACTTAAAGAGAAGGGCCGATAGGGGAAATGTTGATCAAGAGCCTAATCCTCCACTTATCTCCAATGCATGTGCTACAGATCAGAATAATCTGGGAGCATGGAGAATCCTTCTCTCTGTGCCTTCTGTAATTAACATCCTTTAGCAATGAGTTATTGTTAGCCTACATTGGTAAAACTTTGTAGCACAGAGAAATTTCATGACTTAATGTCTAATTCGTGGTTTATACAGGGCTAAGATGGTTGGCACTGTAAGAGCATGTGGGATTTTTTTCATTTCTAGTTCAAACTAAAACGTCTTAAAAATATCTTGTGTGTCTGGATGCAGAAAAGATGTCCTGGTTTTTAATCTGTCACAATACATTTTACTATCCTGCTGGAAAAGTTATGAAAGGAGATTTTGTTTCTCTCTTTAAATACAAGAAATGCCTTAAATTTGTCAGTAACTTTGTGAGACTGAGGATGGATCTCGATCTCCAGTGACATGAATGATGATTTGCGCATCTTAAACCTCAAGATGACACCAGTAAAGTAGTAATGCCTGGCAAGTTTTTGTCTTAAATGCACCCTCTGTGATGGGTGCTATATAGACACACAGTGAGACACAATCTCTGCCCCAAAGTGCTTACAGTCTAAATAGACAAGTCAAAGGGTAGGAGGGGGCAGGCACAGAAAGATGAGTGACTTAGCAAAGGTTACACAGCAAGTTGGTGGCAGAGCTGGGAATAGAGCCCTGGTCTCCTGGCACCTAGTCCAGTGGGCAATCTGCTTCCATGTATGTTGATTTAGTCTCATGGGATTTTTATTGTCTTCATCTTTCTGGGATGTTGGTACCTCTTTTCTTATATTAACAATATTACTTCTGTACGAAAACAACTCAAAACAATGGTAACTTTGCCATTGAATTCAGTGGTAACAGGTCAAGCCCGGATATGTGATACGTCCTTCAGAGTTAAACCCTTCTCCCAATGCAGTCCCTTCCAAAACTCACTTCGCCTTAAATGAAAATGGAAGCTTGCCTTAAGTGTGTGCTTGTGCTACAGATTCACATTTGCAGTCAGTCCTAGTCAATTCTTGCTAGTTCTTGCTTATCCTTTGCCATTTTTTTACTATTAGTTTTTTCCTTAAAACTTCCTTAAAATATAATCCGTAGTGTCCCCCTTTGCAGAAATCAAGACAATTGTAACTTTTTGTTAGGCCTTTGATCTGGTAACTTTCAGCTCTGGCAAAACAAGGTTTACAACTTTGTCAGAGACAGGATACTTGAAACTAACAGCTTGCCTCATCGTCTTTCAGGCCTGTGCTTGGATGTTCTTATCCAGACCTCCGTGGTCTTCTTGTTTGCTTCCCCCTCTCCCCCATTAAGTTAGGTCAACGCAGTCCTACAGAAAATTCTAATAACCCACCATAGTTACACATTAACTTTACGTCACATGTTTACTGCCCATCAATAGCCATAGATTAATGTATAGCAATTCCACATCATCGCAAAGGCCATATAAGTACCATAGGTAGATAACTGACTCCGTCTGGTGCATACGGAAACGGGATCTCTCACTTAGCCAGGGCTCAAACCATTCTGTGCTCTGTAGATCAGCAACATCTTAAATTGCACCTGGAAGTCAGTACAAGTATGGTAATTTCATCCACTACCAGGTTAAATCAGAACTGACCTTGACGTGAAGGTGGCATGTCCAATTACCAATCCTCTAAACCATCTGCTCCTTTCCACTTTTCACTGAACTATTGTACATTCAGCGAGAGTGTGCTGCTTTCGGTGTCTCTGTATTAAAATTTAAAGCCTCCATTTGAGGCAGACATATGTGAGTGTGAGGTAACACAAAATGCTGAAGGCAAAATAGGATTGCTAGCTTGTTGGATTACTAGCAAGGGGGGAGGGATAGCTCAGTGGTTTGAGCATTAGCCTACTAAACCCGGGGTTGTGAGTTCAACCCTTGAGGGGGCCATTTGGGGAACTGGGGTAAAAATCTATCTGGGGATTGGTCCTGCTTTGAGCAGGGGGTTAGACTAGATGACCTCCTGAGGTCCCTTCCAACCCTGATGTTCTATGATTCTATGATTTAGAATATAAAAGGGAAAGTGCTGCCAGTATGATATAGTGCCATGAACAGAGGTCAGTGGACACGTATCCTAATCAGTAACACAGAGCAATGAGAATTCTGCAGCCTAGAGTGAAATTCACAATTGATTCTTCTCCCTCCAGGTTTATCTGCAGACTTCTACAGTGATGAATATTCCTCCTTTGTAAATCTTGCATCCAGAGCTGATTACGTATTAGCGTCTGGATTTTTGAATGATGCTGTTACTCGGGAATTCACAGAGTAGCACAGCAGGTAGATTAATATTGTATACAGGCTTTTGAATGCCTGGGTGCTGACTGCGTGGCATGAAAGGACTACCAAAAGAAAGGTGATGTTCCTTGTTAGTAATTAAAAGTTTATCTAACTAAACTTTGAATTAATAGGAAGTATTCAGAGGTCAGGGAGAACTTAGATCCTGCTTTTCTTTTGAATCAATTTGTTCAAATATTTCTATCAAACCACTCGGTCAGAGTCTCACTGTAACATGGACAGACAGCCTGCACCTCCCTTTCAGTTTCTCTGTTTTCTCAGCCCTTTATGTTTCTCATTTTAATCATTTTGACAGAGGCAACTGAGACTCATATGGTCTGGGACCTTCCTACCCAAGAGGCTACCTTTCTGTCTGTGCTCTGTCCCAATAGCTGCACGTCGGCTGGCTGCTTCTGCAGATTTGAACTTTTGAGAGCCAGACGCAAAGGCATTTGTTGTGGAGGGTCCTAGGCTTGCTGCCTTGGCCGATCCCCCGGAACCTGAGCTTTGCTGACCTTCAAAATGTGGTGGTTCTGCTTGCTGAGAGTAGGCAGGGTATGTTGAATATGAGCTTTCCAAGGTTATGTTTTGATCTAGCAACTAATATGTAAATGAGGTCTTGAAAATATGCACATGACCTAAAATGGCATCTATGCAAGCTATTGTCCTGTCCCCCCGACACATTATTTAGAAATTGCTAGGGCCATTGAAAGCCAGTCATAGCCATTGTACGGTGTGTTGTGAATGAGGCTGGGCCTTGTAGTCACCTCACTACAGAAGTTGCATGGGGTGTGTAGTGTACAGTGTAGGGAACCACCTGAAGAGGTAAAACAGTCTTCTGTTTAGGATGCGGGACTAGGATTCAGAAAACCTGGGTTCAGTGCCTGCCTCTGCCATAGTCACCCTATGTGACCTTAGGAATGTTGCTTACCCTTCCTGCACCTTTAAGTTGTCAAAATGAAGCACAGTGCAGTTTGTCAATCAAAAGGGGACTTTCACACACCAGAATGGAGTTTGTAGACTGACGCAGACATATACAGTCTTGTCACATTGCCGGTTCAGAGTGCTGGCAAGTGTGGCTTTTCCACCAGTCAGCACTGCTTGGAACTGGAGAGCAGCAGGGGGAGATTTTCAAAGGTGCAAAGGGCAGTAAAGTGCTCCCACCCTCTGGATGTCAATGGGAGCTGGGTCCCTAACTCCCATCTGTGCCTTTGAAAATCTCCCTGTTGACAGGTAAGAAGTTGGTTCCCTGCTTAAGAGTCCCTTTTATTTGCTGGGACAGGGCCAAATAGCTGAAAAGCCATCTTGGTGGGACACGCTGAGCCAGATCTTCCAAAGCACCCAGCGTGCTGGGTGTCACAATGAGAGTTTCTGGTTGCTGCGTACCTTCGAAAACCTGACTCTTATTTGGGTGTCTCACTGGAGCTGAGGTCTCTTGAAAACCCAGCCCAACAGAGACTAGAACTGTCTGGGTAGCTGTGGAGCCTCATCCTCCTGGTCTGTTCTGCCTCCGTTCTCTCAGTGGGGAGTGGGCTCAGAGCATCTTCATGTAGGTCAGTTGACCTTTGTTCTTTCCACTGGGCTGTAAGCTAAGATCTGGAGTAAGATGTGATACAAGGCAATCCATGGCAGTGTCTGCTCTCTTGTAGCATCATCCTGTTTGGGTCTGCATTGAGAAGGTGAGGAGTTGCCTGACCATGAGTCTGTCTGGCATTGTGCTGTGTCCACTGGTATCCTTGCTAATTGTCTTAAAGCAGTCGGACAAACTGGGACAGTGCTTCCATCGAGTCTGGACTCTCTGCAACTTTGCAAAGTTAAGTATGGAAAGATCCATTCTCCCTTGACCTATTTATCCTTGGCCTCTTGTATGGGCTGCATTGTGTCCTGAGGAGGAGACCTTTGTTCTTCAAAGCCCTTTATTTTTAGTCCAATGAAAAAGCTTTGCTGCAACTTAGTGGGGAGTTGGTCTCTCTTACCCCATCCTTGCACTCTCTTTCTGAACTTGCTAGCTGCTACCTGCTTCCCTACTGTTCTTCATGAACTTAAAAGCTCACTCAGTGGGTTTCACCTTCCTCTTTTCACTATGCTCTACTTGTTTCTCTTTATTTTCTCCTTAATCTCTGCCTTTGCTTTAGTTCCTCTCCTAATTCTAACTTTGTGTGTGTGGGCGCATTTACCTTATAGCCTCGATTCTCTCCTGCTCTCCCTGCCTTGCCCTAGCACTACGCTTTTGAAATCACACAACCAGGCCACCCCATTTGTCCTGCTGCATCCCAGTGTGTGTCCATAAATGAAACATTTTCTCTTGTCAACTGAGAGAACTTTCTCAGTGCTTCACTTTGCCACAAACAGCAGTAAACTGAAGACTGCATTCTAGCAAGTGGCTTCGGCACTAATAACTGTCATCTTCGCTTGATTTAGCTCAGCTCTTTCAACCGGGACCTGGGGTTGAAAGGAGAGTCGTTTGCCATTGGCATTTGAGGGCTTTAAAGCTTGGATCTGTTGCTGTGGTCAGTGTTGTTCAGCCAGTTGAAATACAGATTGATTTATTTTTCACAACCCACTTACATAGACAATGGTGATTGCTCTTGCTTTGGTCTCTCTCCTGCTGCTATAGAGAATTTGGTTCAGAGATCAGGTCCAGAAAATAATTTATTTTTGAGATCTTGGAGAAATGGGTAAGAATGTCAAGTAAGTCACTCGTGCGCTTTGATGAACAGCATTTGTAATGACACCAGTGTTCCGTTTCAAAGGTTTCTGAAGGGGTCTGTCGTGGAGAGGTACATGCACAATTATCATTGAAGTGTTATATGTATAAACCAGGAGAGAAAGCATTAAGACTGCAGATAACATTCCAGACTTTCTGTATTCGTCCCTGGACTGGTACCAAAAGAGTGTAGTGAGACTGAAGGAGCAGGGACAGTTCTAAGGATCAGGATCTCGCAAATCACCAGTGTTAAAAAATTAATTCTTCACATGATTTCACTGGAACCCCAACAATCTCCTTTCTTCAGTGGCACCATGGATTCATTTAGAGAGAGATTTTCAAAGGCATAAAGGACAACTGCCCAATTCCTACTGAAAGTCAAACCTATCTCCTGTTTGTACCTTTGAGAAATCCCCCTCTTACGAGCCATTCACAAGGCATAACAGCCATATTAGTATTGTATTACTGTAGCACCTCAGAGCCCAAAAAAAACCCTGTCCCTGAACCAAAGAACTTAAATAGAAAGATGTACACAGGGTGGGGAAAGGGGCAGAGTGAACATTGTGATGGTGGCACATGTCATGTTACTGCCTCTATGTATGTATGTATGTATTTATTTATTTATTGTGAGTTTGGGGGAGTTGGGCTAAGGGGGAGGAGAGAAGTGGGTAAGAGGGGCGATGCAGAGGTGAAGAGCCTGTGGGTGAGGCAGAAGGGGAGGGTTGGTGCAAACAGCTGATCAGCACAGTGCAGAGAGGATCCAGTCAGAACTGCAGAAAGTTCTCCAAGAGGCCTGCAGCTTCTGCCCCTGATGGCTGGAGTCTCCTCTAGTGCCCTCAGAGTGTGTGAGGGGGACTCTCTTGCATAGTTCTGGGTTCAGGGAGGTGCCGGGGAGACACATGGCCATGGCTGGGGTCCATTCTCTCCCTCAGTGTCTCTCACAAGTCCTCCGAGATCAGCTGTTAAAACCACATGAGAATTGAAGTGGGGGAGATGAAAGATTAGCAGCAATCAGAATGGCGTGATTTTGAAGTCTGACCTTTCAAGTTAGTGCTAGAAATACACCAGTAAACCAGTACAAATTCTGCCAGGACCAGTATATTTTTTGCAAGCACTGGTCCTGGACAAGGGATCAGAAAGAACAATCCCTGCAGTACATTAAAAACTCACTTCTGATTAGCCTCAATGGACTTTAAGGTGCTCATCACTTCTCGGGGCATGTCGATACGGCAAGGTAGCGTGCGGCAAGCTGGGTGTAAATCTACATTGCTGTAGTGTGCGATGCACTAACCATCCTTGGGGACCATGCTTCTGTACCCTAAAAGTTCTGTGGTGTGACTTGCGTGCTGCTGTTTCAATCAGCAATAGGTTGGAGCACAGAAGTAAGTTCTACATGGACAGTTAGTGTGCGGCAGGATACAGCAATGCAGATTGACACCCCAGCTTGCCATGTGCTAACTTACTGTATAGTCAAGCCCTCACAATCAGGCCCTGTGCTGGCAGTCCTGTTGACAATACATGAGCCAGGAATAGAATCCAGCTCCCTTAGTTGTTTTGGCTCAGAAGTATTAACAGGAGTAAAACACAGTAAACTTTTTTCTTGTAGACACTGTAGTCAGAAAAATATGACTCTATATGGACCCAGGGAGTAGAACTGACAAACAGGAAGGTGCCATATCTGCATAGCCACTTTTCTGATCACAACAGTTCCTTAGGGGATGGGGAAATATTCTCAAAGGGGCAAAGACCTTTTTTTCTTCTCAATTATTAAATGATTTTGGCTTTCAAGCCATAGAGGAGAGTTTGGTCAGTAGGAACAGAGTAGAGGTGATTAAATGAAAGGGTTATAGATGTCTTTGGAGCAAGAGTCTCTTCTTTTCCCCATAACCACCCATCCCTACTTGGCTTTGCCTCACCAATATATCAGAAAAAGTGTCTTGGTGTTTCTGCACACGTACAACGTGCATCTTGCTGCTGATGTTCTCTGTAGGGACTGTAATTGCATATGCTGCTCTTTAGTGTGGGTATCTGGCAAGTGATGGTCACACAATTTCAGGCTTGAGAGCTCCCGCTGCCCGATGTTTGAATGAAAGAAGCAATCTCTGTTTTGTATCTTTATGGTGTTGCTAACCACGTACAAAACCCCTTAGTCACTAGTGGCAAATACTGAACATCAGGGTTTCCCAGGAGCTGAGAAAATCATGTAAAAAAACAACAACAAAAACAGACTCTTCATCAAAGCCATAGGCAAGGGTAATACCATGTAGTGGCAGGGTCTTGGCTGGGCCACATTCTTCAAGTGACAGCACTTTTTGTAGCTTAAGTCAGCATCTTATGTGCACAGTCTATCTAATGTTAATGTAGAAAGAGTCAAGTATATTTTTTTTCCAAGATTCAATTAACTTAGTTTTAGTGTTTAGGAATGGGATACTGTCATTTTAAATACTTTGAGCCTCTTCACCATGTATTTCTTTTGAAGCATAATGTTGTGTAAAGAACATTTACACTCAGGGAAAACTGCTTTCATCTTTTATTTTAATATTCTGTGTATGGTCTAATGGAAAGGCAGTGCAAAACTTTGTAGGTGAGGTTAATTGCTTGTGTTTATTTGATTGTTATCAAAGGGAAAGTACATTTTACTCTGCCTAAAGGAGCTTAACTTGTTGGCTGTCCTGCAGATACAAGGACTGTATCATTGTTCAGTGGCAGAAAGTACTTATTGTCACCTGCTTCCCAGGGCAGTAATCATGAGTCTGCGATAGCACTCTTCCTTTGCAGGTTCTCAAAGTGCTTTGCAAAGTGTGAAGTCTTACAGGTCCCCCTGTGAGTTACTGTATATATGTATTAATTTATCCATCTTAAAAAGCCAGGGCACGAACAGAATGGTGGTGTCTTCCTGACTCCCATGCCCCCATATTCCTCTGCTGACGCCACTAAACCCCACTCTCAGAGCAGGGAAAGTAACGCAGGACTCCTGACTCCCAGGCTTCCTGCTTTAATCGCTTGGTCCTTCCTTCACTTCAACAAGGAAGTTTACCAAAAAAAAAAAAAAAAAACCTTAAAAATATCTTCCTTCAATTGTGCTTATTCCAAATTGAGCGTGTTCACACACTGACGTGGCCCAAAATAACAAAAGGTGTGAAATGAAAAACAATTCAGTTACTTCAGTGCAAGCTAATGCACAGAGCAGCCCTAAGAGGCACAAGACCAAGCTATCCCATATTTCTGGTTAGTTATCCCCTCAGTGTTTTGGAAATGCTTCCAACAATTGATATGAAATTGTCTCTTCTGTTTATTTAGGAGTTTTCTGCCTTCCTTGTCGCCTTGCAATGTACACTTTAATTAAACACTGTGTTCTCTTTTGAATTCAATCAGCTACCGTTTTATTATTTGAAGCTTTACATAGCTTGAACAGTGCATGTGCAATTTTAAAAGTAGGACAAGGAAGATGTTTCCTTCTGCTTCTGTGTTAAATTTGGTTGGTTTGTTGTCAAGAGGGAATTTTGTTTGTTTATTTCTGTTGTTTTCTCTAATGCTCAATAAGAACCAAACACACTTGGGAAAGGCTGCATGATAGTCCCCTTATCTGTAGCTCATCTTGTGTCTTTGTAAAATCAGTAAACAGATCTAGCTACCTGATTCCCACCACCAAGCTACAATGACTTTAGCAAAACCTTCTTCATTGCCTCTCAGTTCTCTAACCTATCATTTGCTGTGATTTTTCTTCTGTCTTAGTTATGCATTTGCCCTGTGGCCCAGAGCCCTTAGTGCCTTGTCAGGGAGCAGTGAACTTTTGAGAACATAAGAATGACCATACTGGGTCAGACCAGTGGTCCATCTAGCCCAGCATCCTGTCTCTAAGGTGCTTCAAGTACTCCTGTTCTTTTTGCGGATACAGACTAACACGGCTGCTATTCTGAAACTTGTCTTCCAATAATGGCCCATGCCCAGGGGTTCAGAGGGAATAAACAGAAAAGGCCAATTTACTGAGTGTTCCATCCCCTGTTGTCCAGTCCCAACATCTGGCAGTCAGAGGCTTAGGGGCACCCAGAGCATGGGATTGCGCCCCTGACCATCTTAGCTAATAGTCATTGATGGACCTATCCTCCATCTAATTCTTTTTTGAACCCAGTTATACTTTTGGCCTTCACAGCGTCCTCTGGCAATGAGTTCCACAGGTTGCCTGTGCATTGCTTTTCTTTGTTTTAAACCTGCTGCCTATTAATTTCATTGGGTGTTCCCGCTGTTTCTTGTGTTATGTGAAGGGGTAAATAACACTTCCTTATTCATTTTCTCCATACCATTCATGATTTTATAGACCTCTATCATATTCCTCCTAATCGTCTCTTTTCCAAGATGAACAGTCCCATTTTTTTTTATCTCTCCTCATATGGAAGTTGTCCCATACCCCTAATCAATTTTGTTGCCCTTCTCTGTACCTTTTCCAGTTCTAATATATCTTTTTTTGAGATGGGGCGACCAGAACTGCGTGCTGTATTGAAGGTGTAGGCATACTGCGGATTTATATAGAGGCATTATGTTATTTTCTGTCTCATTATCTATCCCTTTCCTAATGGTTCCTAACATTATGTTAGCTTTTTTAGACTTCTGCTTAACATGAGCAGATGTTTTCAGAGAAAACTCAGTGGTTTGAGCATTGGCCTGCTGAACCCAGGATTGTGAGTTCAATCCTTGAGGAGGCCATTTAGGGAACTGGGGTAAAAATCAGGGGATTGGTCCTGCTTTGAGCAGGGGGTTGGACTAGATGACCTCCTGAGGTCCCTTCCAACCCTGATATTCTATGATTCTAATTATTCACAGTGACTCCAAGATCTCTTTATTGAGGGGTAACAACTAATTTAGACCCCATCATTTTGTATGTATAGTTGAGATTATGTTTTTCAATATGCATTACTTTGCATTTATCAACATTGAATTTCATTTGCCGTTTTGTTGCCCAGTCAGCCACTTCTGTGAGATCCCTTTGTAATTCTTCGCAGTCTGCTTTGAACTTAACTTGGGGAATTTTCTGTCATCTGCAAACTTTGTCACCTCATTATTTATCCCCTTTACCAGATCATTTAGGAATATGTTGAACAGCACTGGTCCCAATACAGTTCCCTGGGGGCCCCCCACTACCTCTCCACTGTGAAAACTGACCATGTATTCCTACCCCTTGTTTCCTGCCTTTTAACCAGTGATTGATCCATGAGAGGACCTTTCCTCTTATCCCATAACTGCTTACTTTGTTTAAGAGCCTTTGGTAAAACTTTAATAAGTAAAATGACCTTTGGTAAAATCTTGTCAATTTGCAATGTCATCTGGAAGGCTCACTGAGAACGACTAAATTCTGCAAATTAGCAAGTAAGTGAACAAACACAATAAAAAAGTAAATAAAGTGAGGCTAATGCATTGCACAATATACTTCATTCATCTATCTAGCAAATGTCATTTAGCGTATGGGCCACAGTGCATTTAGTAAAATTACAAACTCTTAATAATATGAGACTTCAATCTAGCCCCCTGATGGCAAATCGTTTCCCACGGGAGTGGAGAGACAATTATTCACACGGAAGAATGGCTCCGGGTGTATGTGGCTAAGTGCAGATCACAGTGGTTCTCAAGTGTACATGGGTTTGTAATGTGTTTGGGATCCTTGTAGATGAAAGGTTCTAGATAAATGTAAGGTATTATTTAGGCCTTGATCTGTGAAGACTTACACCTATGCTTCACTTTACACATTGTGCATAGTCTCATTGACTTCTATGGTATTAATTCCAACTCCAAAATGTGAGCATGCATGTAAAGCTCTGCAGGATTCGGACTTTAGATTGCAAGATCTCTGGGACAGGGAATGTCTCTCACTATGTATTTGTAGCTTAGAAACACTTACCTACTTCACCGGAGAGTCAGGAGGATAAAGA
The DNA here is from genome assembly GCF_025201925.1 of Gopherus flavomarginatus. Lineage (NCBI taxonomy): Eukaryota > Metazoa > Chordata > Testudines > Testudinidae > Gopherus > Gopherus flavomarginatus. Next base: position 45,164,429 of record NC_066628.1, on the reverse strand, counting down.
TTGTGACGCATTCGGCCACAGAAGTACCTAAAATAGATAATTAGATGGGGCCCCAATTTTGGTTGTAGAATGTAGGCAACTCAGTAACATCACTGATAAATAATAACAACTCCTGTGTGTGTGTGTGTGTGTGTGTGTGTGTGTGTGTACATCCCTAGGGCTGGATGTGTACATCCCAGAGGCAGTGTGTTCAGCAAGTCCATGAACACTTGGGGAGTAAAACTGTGTGGCAGTTGGGTAGCATTTGGTTCAAATGCTTTGTCTCTCTGGGGAGTTTGTGATTTTTTTAAAGGTTTATTTCAGCTTGACCTAAATAAGTATGAAAGGGGAGGGCAAAGCTTTTTGTCACTTACAGACTTTAAAGAAAGCAAAGTTGGAAATAGATTGGCTGTGCTACAGCCCTGCTAATCACGCCATCTTTTCTCCCCTCCAGCTATTCCTGATTGCCGTCTCGAACCCTGATGCTTTTTGGAATGAGCGCGTGTGGCAGGAAGGCTCTGACTCTGCTCAGCAGCGTGTTTGCTGTATGCGGTTTGGGGCTCTTAGGAATTGCTGTTAGCACCGACTACTGGCTTTACCTGGAGGAAGGAATCATCCTGCCCCACAATCAGACCACTGAAATCAAAATGTCGCTGCACTCTGGTCTCTGGAGGGTCTGCTTTTTGGCAGGTACGGTGTTTTGTACAAAGAACTGTTCACTCTTGTGATTTTCACATCATCTTCAGTGAAGAAGCTTTACCCAGTAAAGCAGTGGGCCGGGAGCCAGGGATTTTAGTCACCTTTCGTGTTTTTACTGCAGATGTTCTGCACAGATCTTGGGCAAGCCACTTAACCACTTCTTTGCTTCAGTTTCTCCACTTGCACAGGGGGGTTGGGGTGGTATAATTCTTTATGCATCAATTGTAACTTTACAATCGGTCCTGAATGAATGGTGGCACAGAGCTGTGCTGCTCAGGAGCACAGCAGGGAAGGAATTACTGAATCACAATTCTCTCCCTGGTTCTCCCCATGCTCCAGCAGGAAATAACCGGCTACTGGATGTGGAATGGGAGGGGCTAAATCGAGGCTCCATTGGTCCTTGCTCCTGCACACCCACTTTCTGGCCACCTGTGCAGTGGGGAGTAGCAGCTCTATGGAGATTACTTCCCCTTCCCTCCAGTGCAGTGACCTGTGATGCAAGTAGTCTGCATAAGAAAGTTGAGAGTTTTCCCTTGCATGATGGGATGAGGTCACAGTCCTGCTTTTTTTGTTTATAAAATGGTTTGCAATGCGGTGGTGTCAGGTGCTTTAGAAAGGCAAAGAATAATGATCACCACTGCTGTAATTCCGCCCCCCCCCGCCAGTTCTTCAGGGGGGTTGCAAGTCTTGCACCACTGGTTTAAAAGAGTGCAAGGCTAGAGTAACCCAAATAATTTTCCTAAGGGGACCAAGCCAGTGGCAGAGCTAGGGGTCACCCAGATGTCCCAATTCACACTTCTGTGCTTTTTACTCACCAGACCATCCATTTTGATTAATCATGTGTTTTGTATCAAATGTTAAACCTTTGTTTTCCTCATCAAAAGTCATCCTAAGCCAAGCCCTCTCTAGCTAACTTAGAATTGCATGGTCTGTCAAAATCCCCCTCACTGCAGATTAGCACTTAGCTCTCAGAGCTTTCTCCTATTCAGGAACAGCTGTTTACATGCAGTTTGTTTGAAAATGCACAGTAGTACCCCATGTTACAATGAACTTCCCATAGCTTGAGCTTTGTTCTTTTCCATTTCCACTGCCCTTCAATAAATGTTCGGAATGACCAGCACAATGTGAATTTTGTATGTGCTGAGCTAACGTGGTAGATACATGAGACCAGCTCACAGTACTCCCTTAGCTATTACTCTTTTTCCAGCGACAGTTTAAAAAGCCAGTCCCTCAAGGATACAGTAGCTAGCAGGCATCTTTCTGCAGCACCACATGCTAACAGTTATGACTCAAAGAGCAGCAGAAAAGGAAAGTTTTTTGCATGCACTGAAATTCATGTAAAATAAAACCAACCTTCTATTAAAGAAAACATTTAATTAAATGACAAGCATGAATCAGACTCTTGTCCTTGCAGGTGAGGAGCGTGGCCGGTGTTTTACTATAGAATACGTCATGCCCATGAACGTCCAGCTGACGTCTGAATCAACAATCAGTGTTCTAAGTAGGTGGTTTATTTACTTTTTTTGTTGTATCATTTATTCTTTAGTTAAAGTTCTAAGGAGTTACTAGGAATTACTTCAGAACTCAAGATGCAGAGGGAGGCTTCTGATTGCCTATTAGTGCTGTGTTGTAACATACAACCAGTTGCTTATGTACTACTACACTTTTTACTTGGTGAAATGCCAGACATGCTCAAAAGTGTCTGATTATGTCTCCCCCTTATGCTGGGGTGCTCACAGCAGCTACAAGCTAGGCCCTGCATCCTGTCACTGGAGTGATCAAGACCAGTGACTTTTTTGGGGATAGATGAGTTTACATTCTCTCCCCGCTGGTGACGAGTACAGCACATACAGATTGGGGCATTGCACAGATTTAGATCCCCTGTGGGGTGGAATGAGTTAAGGATGGAATGTCACAGCTCTCACTGTAAAGTCCTATGTTTTGTTTTTGTCACTTCGAAGGGCTGGTCCACACTAGGTGGGGGCGGAATCAAAGTATCTTAGTTTGACTTACCTGGCTGTCCTCATGGCGGCACGTAGACCGCCGTGGCTCCTCCATCGACTCCACTTACTCCTCCTGCTCAGGAGGAGTATGGGTGTTGATTCAGGGATTGATTACTACCTGTGTAGTGTAGATGTGGCCTAAGTGTGAACCTTAACCATGCTTGGTACATTTTTGAGATGATAATGAGAAGTGTTTAGTGAAAAGACTTGCAATGCTACCACAGAAAATATCGGATGTGCATCTATAAGGCTTCAGGTGGAAACCACTCGTAATACAAACATTAACAGGTGTGTTCTCAGCCAGGTATAATTGCACCTTCAGTCAACTGCTTATCAAAAAAGATTTGGTATGTTGGTTTGGGGGTGGGTGCCAGCACACACATGAGAGAGCAGGAGAGGAAAAAAAGAGATCTAGAGAAAGCTACAACTTGGAGATGTAAAGAACCTGGTCTGTGCAATCTAGCCCAGTTCTGGTGTTAGGTAGGGAGGGGCTAACACTGTTCTCATTTTTCCTCCCCCTTTTTACAACCAGAGATGATTCGTTCTGCTACGCCTTTCCCTTTGGTCAGCCTCTTTTTCATGTTCATCGGGTTTATACTGAGCAATATTGGACACATTCGGCCTCACAGAACCATCCTGGCCTTTGTATCAGGAATCTTCTTCATTCTGTCTGGTGAGTTTCATTGGAATGATCTTAACATTGCACTTGCTGTCTCATCTTGGTATCCTCTGAAAGCCCTTGTACTTTGGGAAGGGATAATAGCCATATAAACCCACAAATTTGTAAAGCTGTAGTAACACTCTGTTAAATCCTTACTTTGGGCTATGTTGTGCTATAGTATTTTTAAGCAGAACTCCTCATTGAAATCAGGGGTGAGGTGGCACATTATGGCTAGACCCGGTCAAAATAGTCATCAGACTTTTTTTAAGATGAAAAATGGCTTTTCAACAAAATGGAAATGTTGTGGAAAATTACCTTTTCCATCAAAAATGCTTGGGCTTTCATCAAGAGCTTAATGTGAACATTTTCATAGGGAAAGAAAAATTCCCAACCAGCTTTAATCATGACTGCTTCACTTGATCTGTGATATGATACCATGCAGTCTCTTAGCCTGGCACAATATATGAGCCTCAACCTCAGGAATTCCAGATGTATGGAGCCAGAGAAAATCAATATTAGAATTTACATCTCATAAGGTCCATCTATGAATAATAATGAAAAAAATACTTGACCCAAAAACTATTTTCCGTAGTCCTTGATAAATCTGCCTTTCCATGTTTTATTTCTCTTTCTTGAGGCCTGTGGGAAAAAAAGGTGTGGTGAGAGGATTTTTTTTTTGTAGTTTTCAGCATTCTCCAAGAATATCTTTTAGCTTATTGTTTCGGTAACTTCGGGGGCTCTTAACTTGGTCTACAAGTCTATTCCGTGCAGTATATAAATGGTAGCTCTTTAGGGACTGCAGTGGTATAATGAGACATGTAGGAGTTTGCATCCACAATTTATTACTCCCATAAGATTGGACTCTTTAAAAAAAAAACAAAAACCAAGACCCTTTATTTCTTATGGTAAGTCAGTCTCAGGGGATGTTTGAAACTTTAAAATAGTCAGCTGGGATCTTCCTACATGAGACAGGTCAATGTTTTATTCATAGCGTTAGAGGAGTGTTAAACAAGCAGCTGTGACAGCTGAGCTTTAAAGCATTTTCGTACATGGATCACTTGTAGTTCAGAAGAGTGTTGCTTAAGAACATAACGGTTTGACTAAAAGGACTTAAATGCATTGATCCTTTCAATGGAGGAGAAGCCTGTTTCCCCAATTTTTTGAAATGCAGCCTACATATTTTAAATTTTAGATACAAATGTTCTCTGAAAGGAGGAACCACCGTGAGCTGCTTTGTGTCTTTACTGAAGAACGTTTCCTTCTGTCATTCTCCCTTCCCAGGTTTATCTCTGGTTGTGGGGCTGGTGCTGTACATATCCAGCATTAACGACGAGATGCTGAACCAGACCAAGGACTCAGAGACTTACTTCAGTTATAAATATGGATGGTCATTTGCTTTCTCTGCTCTCTCTTTCCTTCTCACAGAGGTACTTGTCAGTCGTGAGCTCTCTGGAGTGCCTATAAGGACACATCTATATTGCCCCACAGCTTCAACTACAGAGATATGAATAGCAGTATGCACCAAAGGGCTGCCCTATAGCTCCCTAGGGTGGATGTTAACTAAAAGGTTCCTAGTCCACATTAACGTAGTCCTCTTCAAACAGGACTCCATTAATGCAAAGAAGGAAACTTTTATTCACGCCCGCAGTGTCCACACGGGGGAGTTAGTGCAACACTTTTGTGCTCTCTGCTATTCACACCTGTGTAGTCCATACTGTAGGGCAGTGTAGTCTGGTCTGTTCTCAGGAGTTAAAATATTGACTGTTGGGCCAATCCATTAGGAATTGGTTGTTATGAAAAGGAGGATTGTGATGGGGTTTGAAAGGGCAAGAATCTTGAGGAGCCCCTAATCATTAGTAGACATCTATATGGAATGACAAACAAATAGGCTGATCCTGCTGCTGTCAGCTGAGCCTGTCTCCTGCCAGCCAGTGCAAACCCTGAATGCCAGTGGTCAAAGTAGGTTGACTCAGGAGAAGCAGGAGCACCTTGATGACAAGTGTATTGTTATCTCCGTGTTACAGATGGGGAAGCAGAGGCAGAAGTGACTTACCCAAGTCAGGAGGCCATTTGTCCAGTTTTGAACTGGTTTGTCCTCTTTTTGGGTGCTTTGTTCCCTGTTTGGTCCTGGCAAACCTGGACGTGGTTTTGTCCAGTATTGGACAGGGGACTCTATTTTTAAAAGCAAAGTCACGCCAGCGGGGGCGGGGTGGCACACTCTTAAAGATGGCACCCCCTTGTGTGGCATGACCCTGCATGTACTGTGCATGAGAGGCCATACCAGTGGGGGTGAGGTGTTGCGCTCCTCAAAATGGTGTCCTTCAGTGCAGTGTGACCTCACACGTGCTGTGCGTGAGAAAAGCCCTGCCTGTATGGGTGAGGTGTTGTGCTCCTCAAAATGGTATCTTCCTGTGCAGCGTGACCTCACATGTGCTGTGCGTGAGAGAGGCCATGCCAGTGGGAGCCGCTTCACGCTGTTCCTGAAACTACTGGAATGGCCACCCTATAACCAACGTCTTACCACAAGTCATTTGCAGAGCAAGGGAATGAAATTAAGTCTGCAGGCGCCCAGTCTGATGCCCTGCCCACTAGACTATGTTGCTTTCATAACTGCACGGTCTTGTTTGTCGTTGGCAATGCCAATACGGCTCCTGAGTATCATTCATTCATTTAGAATTAAATCAACCCAGGTTCCTATCCTGTGAGTCGCATCTGTTTCATTTTTTTCCCCTTCAGAGTGCTGGTGTGATGTCCGTCTACCTGTTCATGAAACGATACACAGCCGAGGAGATCTACAGGCCCCACCCCGGCTTCTACCATCCCCGTCTTAGCAACTGCTCTGATTACTCAGGGCAGTTCTTGCACCCTGATGCCTGGGTGCGCGGACGCAGCCCCTCTGATATTTCCAGTGATGCATCTCTCCAGATGAACAGTAACTACCCTGCCCTGCTCAAATGTCCTGATTATGATCAAATGTCCTCCTCCCCATGTTGAATGGCAATTAACCCCATTGCCTACTTGGGATTAAGAGCAAGCAGCTGCTGTGTCCTGACTCAGTTTGTCATTTTTAGGCCACTCTTTCAGGACAATCCTCTATTTATATGATCATAGATGGTGTTAATCATTGCCTAGAGAGTGTGGTAGGTTTTTGGGTTTTTTTAAATGATGCTTACTCTGCATATCTGAAATACATCTAAGGTCCTGATCCCCCAGCCATTCCACACACCCAACAAGTAGTAGATTTGGATGTGGAATAGATCCAGGACTGGGTTTAGGGAGGGTTTGATATCAAAGAACCACCAGTAGCAAAAATGCATTTCATGGTAGGTGGCACAAGCTTGTGTGTTTGTATCAATTTGCTGTAGATTTATTGGCATGAACGATACATGTACATTTCTAAGTAATGGTATTAATTAGAAGAGTAAAAATTGCATCTTGATTTGACATTCACAATGATGGACCATCATTTCTGTGTATCATTTCTAAGTAGGCCATAATGATCGGTAGCCATCCCTCCCAACTATACCTCAGGGGATTTTCAGAGGTCTATAATTACGTTAGGTTCCCACTGACTTTCTGTAGGAGCCAAGACATTCATTTAGGGCATTTGGCAAATCATGTCCAAAAACCATTTATGTTAGACCTCCCTCCAATACGGCTTTGAAAACTTTTGACATCAGAAAGGCAAATTCTTGAAACAAGCGGTCAGATTCTCTGCTGATATAAACTGTCATAGCTCCGTGGAAGTCAATGGCACTCTGCTAATTTCCCCCAACTGAAGATCTGGTGGCAAATTTTATATTTTACAGAAAATAGTATATTATTTCAAGCTTGATTAATTTTGCAGCGGACCTTCGTTGGGGACCTCATTATTCATGAAAAAGTCAATGTTATACACTTTGGTCTTGGAGGACTGAGAGCTACCAAGAGATGAATATCAGTCCATTTCTAAATTTAGTTTGGGGAACTGAAGGTGAAAATCTATATACAGTACTGTTGTAAAAAAATACAAGATTATTGAAAGAACGGTGTCAAAATGTATGGTTTCTACTCTTGTTGTTTTAACAGCCTCAGAAAATGTCCGCATCAGAAAATCCTGCAGGTGTTTTTTGTATATTATATTTTAATTTAAAGTTTGATTGTACTAAATGTAATGCACTGACTTTCAGCATCATTACAATGTATTTGTAATGACCCTTGTACTATTTTATCATTACCATATATACTCGATCATAAGCTGGTTAGTTTATAAGCCGACCCCTCCCCCCCAAGATGGATAAGTAAAAATGGAAAATTTTTAGAATCCGTTCATAAGCTGACCCTATAACTCAAGGGTCAGCAAACTTTGGCTCCTGAGCCATCAGGATAAGCTGCTGGTGGGCCGAGATGATTTGTTTATCTTGAGCGTCCGCAGGCACGATGGTAAACCTAAGTAAAGAAAGTGTCCCAGTGTGGCAGCTGCTTACCCTGACGGGCTGGGACGGCAACTGGTGGGGAAATGTTTTTGGGGAGCCACAGCCTGCTCAGGGGGGGCGTGGCTGAGCAGCACAGCTGCAGCCCGCCAGGAAAGCAGCGTGGGCAGAACTGGAGAGACGCTGGCCTCGCCTCTTCCCTTCTGTCTCTGCTGGCTGTGCTGCCTCTCCCTGCTGCCTCTGTTGGAGGGAGGGACTGTGTCCCACTTCTTCCCCTCTATACCCGTTCATAAGCTGACCCGCTTCTCTGGTGCTTCCCTTTTTTACTAAAAAAATTCGGCTTATGATAGAGTCTATACAGTATTTACCAAATATTCCAAAATATGATCCCAGTTCTGTATCAGGATCCAATAACACAGACCCCTGTGCCCATTGAGTTCTGTGGGGCCCCTGCACAGATATATGGGTCTGTGCTTGCCGATCTGACGTAGTATCAGGGCTAATTCTATCCACCTATTCCAGATAAGAAATGTAATGTATATACTGTCGCCTTTACTCCTGAATAATTTGCTTTATTTTAAACTAGGGCATCATTTTGTACACTCCAGAATTTGTAAATATGGTTATTTATCTGTAAGTTTTTATATTCTCTCACTTAAGGCATCTGTTTCTCATTTTAAAAATAATTTATATATTTATGTAATAGATTTGGTTTTAGGCATCTTTAAGCATTAAAAAACAACAACAGAACCCTTACATTAGAGCTTGATATTCATTACTATAGATAGAAGATGACCTGCTCAGTCCAGATGAAGGGTTTAAAAGCTGAGCTTCTTTTAATGTGTGGTGTTGCAATGTGCAAATATATATAGGCCTGCAAACACATATGCTCGTTGTCAGGAAAACATCCCTTTTCAGAACAGTTATTAAGCATCTTCTTAAATTCCATCAAAGTCCCATTGGATGGGTCTTCTTCATGTGCTTAGTGTGCTCTTGAAAGGCATGGACTTCAGCACATGCTTAAGCGCTGTCGTGAATCAAGGCCAAGAGTAATCTCATAGAAGTCAATGGGACTACCCATGTGATAAAGTTTTCCATGTGTATAAGTGTTTGCAGGGCCTGAGCTCTGTTAGGGAGCTAGGCTATAATCAGGTACAGTAATGATTCATGCCTTTGCCATTTTGCCCACTGTTCAGTTTTCAGACTTTAATTTTCAATCTTGTTCATGTTTGGTTAGACTCTCAGTATACTGAGAGCATTTAGAATAGAACTGTTTTTACCGATGCAATGTTTATAAATTGATTAAATAAGTTTGATGGTATTTACATCTTAGATTCTTTTTTCCAGTTAATCAAGAACTGTGCATGAGGGGAAGAAATTTACGTGTTTTTATTTTAATAATAATCTTGAAAAAAAACTGTGTACACATTTGTTAGAAGAAGTGCCAGTTGAACAATACTACATGAGAATTGTTTGAAACCACAGGTTATCCGTTTCAGAAATGATCTGCCATGCAGTAGATTCTCCAATTTACTTTTAAATCACCCCAACTCCTCTGTGTGGGAACCTAGCAGCTGTTGATTTTTTGTTACCTGACCCTGGTAAAGAATAATGGGGCAGGAGAGGAGGAAAGAAACCATCATTATTACAAAAGGAGTCTCTTCCATCTAAGTGGCTTAAAGCCCAGAATAAATCAAGGATGAAAATTGTCAAAGTAACTTATGTGGATCATTTTGCCTCCAAATGGAGTTTAAGTTCAGTGAAGGTGCAAAAATTCCTCCTCAAGGGCTAGATTAGAGAGACCAAAAAAAAAATCTGTCTAGCTTCCACTCTGCTGTGCAGCTCCTAAAAAATTTAATTCCAAGGTGCCTGGGCATCTCAAGAGGCTTTGGAGAAAGATTTTATTTACAGAAGCCTCAAGAGCAAATTGCTTCCCATCAGCCATAATTCTTCCGGCCCAATTTTAAAAATGACTGGAGAGTCCGAAAGCAGATTCTCCTGAATGTCCAGTGACAGAGGCCTATACTCATCCCTCCTCTATAGCCCAGTCCAGCTCCTACAGAAGTCTTTCTGTTGGCTTCAATGGGAGCTGTTTCTGGCTCCTGCATCTGTTTTTGCCCCCATTTCCGTACTCTCATGGTCCGCTGCGCTGCTCATTTTCTAGAGGGGATTGGTGCTGTGTATGCAAGTCACTTAAGCACATGCTTATCTTTAAGCATGCGGGTAGTCTCACTGAAGTTCACTGGGACTACTTACATGCTTAAGTGCTTTGCTGAACTGAGGCCACTAACAATAAAATGAATAGAGAGAGGCACGTTGGGCAAGTGTGCTGAGTTTGGCCAGCTGTGTGTTTGAATGTGTGTGTCAGATCTGTGAATGGGGATAGACACCTCCCTGCTTCCCATGGAACATATACAAGAACAAGCCTTAATGTGCCAGGCAAAAAGCTTTACAACCAGTGTCCCATCATGTCAACAACAGACAGCCCTGTCAAGGCTGAATCTCCACTCTATTACTCCGAGTGCAGAAGGTGAGGGCCCGCAAGGATTTTAAAAATTAATACTGGCCACTCCAGGCTTGTATTAGACTCCCAAAGTTACAGTTTTTCTCTGACCTTGGCCTGGTAAACGCTGCCACCACCCAAATGCAAAAAAAAAACCAAACCCTTGGACCCAGGAAGGAGCACTTGGGAATTCCTCCCTGTGGGGTACCCTAAGCCCTTTTTTCCCAACCCCCGGAGAAGAGCTGAAAAAGAAAACAAAGGAAATTAGCTGTTGCTACCAGCTAATCAAACAACATGCACAAACCTCTTAGGGCACCACAAATCCAAGCCTGTTCTTTAAAAAGGTAAATTCTATTAAAAACAAAAAGGAAGAAAATACATCTGGAACTTAGGCATTTGCTAGATTTTAAAAGAGCAATTCCAAAAATTAAGCACCCAAAATAGCTTTCTTGGGGGTTAGCTTAAAGGTTACAAGCAAACAAAAGCATCTGGGGTTAGCACAGAGAAGTCCACAAGCGTTAAAAAATAAACGGAGTAAACCTAATTGCGTCTTCCTAAACATTCCTAATTTACTTGTTGTTAAAAGTAGTTGTAGGTATGATCTGATGTTTTTCATATCTGGTTCAAACTTTACACAGCATTCCTGCTTATAGCATTACTGCTCTGTCACCTTCTCCGGAGAACAACAAAGGGAAATTTTGTTCTCAATTTTAAAAGTTCTAGCCTTCCCACTGGTTCTTTTGGTCAGGTGCCCACTCCTTTCCTTATACCTGTGGGCTTGTTAACTCTTTACAGGCAAAGCAAGCAGAGAACAGACACCAAGAGGGATTTTACAGCTAACTGGCTGGCTGGGTGTTCATAAAAGGGAGCCTTTCCCCCCCACACCTTCATTTATCACAAGCCCCCCCATCAGCATGTGGTACACAGATCTGGTTGCTTTTACAGATCTGTCTGGAATAATTGTTTCATTCTCAATTGCTGATAACGGTGCTGTCTCTTGGTGATGGCTGAAAAGCTGTTACCTTTGCATTCTACAGCTATGGTTATTGTATACTCCTGGTCAATCAATTTGAGAGGAAAGGAAACCCTGGGGTTTTGCCATGATGCAGAAATCATCTTTGCTACTCAGAAGAATGACAGACCACTCAGGATGGCTGTGTCACATGGTCCTGATCTCTCATACATTGGAGTCCTGAAATGTGTAATCCACTAAAAACAACATGGGACACTTTATGCTAGCCTAGAGTAAAGTTAACACAGTGGAGCTCAAAGAGGAGCAGCATGGATCTTTCCTTTGCAGTGTTTAAACACTGCATTGTGTTTTACATCTGCCCTTGCAGATCACATGCAGAAGCCTCACACCTTTTACAAGCCCCCCCACCACTGAGTCAGACCATTGTGTTTAGCAAGAGTCTGGAGGCAAATTAGAAAGATAATTACTCTTATTCACTGATGAGCTGGAGAGATCTGCTTTATTCAACAGCTCCACACACGCAAGGCCAAAAGCCTGTATAAACACAGTTACTGACAAAATTGTGTCACTGTCTGGGTAGTATTGCATCTTTAACTGCCTGGTGTGCTGCAGGAAAGGGTGGTGCTTACCAATTCAATGGTATTCTTGCTTGACATCTTTGTCATGCTAGATTATGGTACTGACAAGATTACCAAGCTTCTGTATAATCAGACCCAGGGTTGTGAAGACTTTGTATGGGAGCCATGTGTCTGTGTGTGTATGCACTGTGTACATGTATAAAACCAGGGCCGGCGCTACCATTTAGGCAGCCTAGGCAATCGCTGCCTAGGATTATTGAGGGAGCGGCATTTTGCCGGGGGTGCGGCAGGCGGCTCCAGTTGACCTGCCGCAGGCATGCCTGCGGAGGGTCCGTAGGTCCGCAGCTCCGGTGGAGCTGCCACAGTCATGCCTGTGGATGGTCGGCTGCTCCCGCGGCTCTGGTGGACCTCCCGCAGGCATGCCTGTGGCAGCTTCGCCGGAGCCACGGACCAATGGACCCTCCGCAGGAATGCCTGCGGCAGCTCCACCAGAGCCGCGGGATCAGCGCGGGGGGCGGCGAAATGGCCGTGCTCCTAGGGCGCGAGAAACCCTGGCGCCGGTCCTGTATAAAACACACATTTTCCTAAACATTCAGGCACTTTGGCTTGCTAGCTAAACTAGGAGTAAGGGTGAAAAATCTAACTGGTGCCTGATTTCCATAAAGTTCCCTGTGCTCTCCAGAGCTGTTAAATCCTGCATCAGACTATAGCGTTTTTTTCTTTCACCTGCCACCAGCCTCCCACTCAACACACCCAAATGAATTTCAGCAGTTTGGTAGACAGAGGTGGAGTCCATGACATTGGGCGGCTGATGAGGAACACATGGTAAGTGAAGAAATAGCATGTGGGAGGTAAGCGAGCCTGGACTCTGGTCAGGAGATGGACCTTTGGGACTGAACAACAGTGATGTCATTTGAGAATACCTGTCAGATGAAGACTAGGTGTCTCCTCCTCCCCACCCTTTATCATAATCCCATTTGTATACTCACAGAAGAACCTTTCTGTAAGATTAGTGCAAGGCTTGGGTGAGTGGAGAAATGAGGCCTTTTCGGCTTCTCATCTCGTGATCCATGCTAGGCCTTCCCCCAGCCCACCAAAGAAATACATTGCTGGTCATGCCTTATTGCATAATTATTTCCAGGCTGCCAGGTTAAATGGAGATCGGACTTAGATGTCATGGAAACAGAGAAATAGGGGATGGTTTAATTCCTCCGTTTGTAAATTAGCTAGGAATACCCTGGAAGCCTTATAAAATAATGAGATTCGGCTCTGAATGGAACAGGCTCATTAGATGCTGCCAGCTAAGCTTGATTTATCAGATATAAGTAGCATAAAATATACATGAAGGAGCCGATCTGGCTGGGCCTCCTCAGCTACCATTGAGGTTGAGGGGAGCTGAGAGTCCTCAGCACCTGGCTGGATCAGGCTGCTGGGAGCTATTCTGATTTACTTAGCCCTACCTTTACTACATAAGCTACAGGGGAATGCAAGAGTAGCTGAAGCAGCAGCAGCTCTGCTAAGATATGCTGCACTCTAGCTCTGATACTTGCATCACTGCAGTATCTGAGCACCTCCCAACCTTTCATGTAGTTATCCTCCCAATGCCCCATTTTACAGATGGAGAATTGAGGCGCAGAAAGACTGAGTGACTTGTCCCAGGTCACATGCGGGGGAGGGCTGTGAGTGGGAAAGCTGGAGATTGAAGCAAAGTTGCCTGAGATCCAGGCTAACCCTGGACCCTTCTCCCTCCCCTTCATGAACTTGGACATCTTTAACTGCCCTATTATGGCAAAGGTGGTGAGGCAACTCTGGTGTTACCTCAATTTACCTTGATCCCAGTCAGTCCAGATTCAGGCCTGGATGAGGTACAGAAGCCGTGCTGGTTGTGTTGGCTGATGATGAATCCCGGACCCTCTACCTGCCCCGAGCAGAGGGCTGGGGGAACGAGAGCAGCCCCTGTCCTAAGTCCCCACTCCACAGGGTGCAGCACTCAGGGCAGGTGGAGGATCTGGGGCTCCCCACAGCAGCCCAGGAGCCTCTTGCTACTGCTCAGCTCCAGCTTCTGGCCTGGCCAAGGGCCGGAGCCTCAGGAGGAGCAGGGGGTGGGGCCTCATGGCAGGAGGGTGAGGGCTAAGGCTAAGCTAAGGCACCATCCCTGAGCCTCAGGCAGCCACAGACCGATGCCACAGGGACTCCAGGACAGCATTTGTTCTGGAGTCATTCAGCCCGGGACCAGGACTTGAACTCTGCATTTCGGGGCTGTCCTGCCCAATTTGGGATGGAGAGTCACCCTAGTCACAGATGATTGTAGGCAGGTCTACATCTGAGAGGAGAGGTGGCAATGCAAGTCCTGGCCATTGCTGATCCTGGGGCATTCAGGAGCTGGTGGGGATCTAACAAGACCCAGATTGCTGACCTGTATGACAAAAGGCCAAACGGTCCTTTGGTCAAGAGGCTCATGGAACCTCTGCCTTTTCTTCTGCTTGTTTCCCCCTCACGCTACCCTCCCAGCAAACAAGCATCACCTGCATTTTTTAAGGACTGAGTTCAATGTAGCAGAATGGAGAATTAGATCCTGTTATGTTTTGTTGTATGACCTATGTCATACAGTGTTATGGCTGAGTTCTTGTACATCTATATTTTAACTGTATTAAGGCTGTTTATCCAGCTTGTGTATTAATCTTGCACAGTGTCCATGACTCAGATGGGCTCTGTGATCTTTCAGTTTAAACTAAGAAGGATATAAATGTCTTACTTCCCTCTGTTGCTAGTTTATTAGCTATTTAGAAGAAGCCATATCTCCATGGTGTGACGTTTCTTCCTAAACAAGCAAAATGTGTCATTTTCAGAAAACCTTCTGGTAATAAGATCTTGCTCTGGGATTTTTTTCTATCCCAATAACAGACGTGAAATGAAAGTTTCGGATTCACAATTCACACATACAATAAATAAAAGACACACCCTTTTTTTCTCTCTCTCTCTGGTCCCATAATAGGGATGTTGGGCCTTTTTCAGATTGTACTGCAACATCATTTGTCGTCTGGGGTTTATTTTTTCTGTTGTTTCATGTCTCTGTGAATAGTACAAGCTCTTTGAAGAGTCTTTCTTGAATTTGTCTCTCTGCAAATTGGCTGAGCTGAATCTGGACTGTGTATGCTGAAGTCATATGAAACAGAATAGCTCTTCGTGCCACTCTTATTAGGGAAGCTGACTGTTCACCTCTGGGGTACCGCAATGTGTGTAAATGGACATACTCCATTCAAACAGCAGCAGACCTAAATACATTTTAATTCTGGGGCCATTTTTCCTATGCACACTTGTAGTTTCTTTTTATTCATCTGGGCTTTCCTTAATACACCGTTGGGTCTCTCGCTGAAGCCAGTGGTAAAACTTCTTTGACTTCAATGACAGCAGTATCGGGTTCGGGCGTACAGTACCAATAGGTCACAAAGTAACATTCCCCATGGTGAGGTGTAGCCACTCTTCTCTCTTGGTTACAGAACTCAGATGTAGCAGTGTTGTTTTTGTAATGTCTGCCACACAGGCACATAGCCCCCTGCAGAGTTAGGAAAGCTCACAGAGCTATATACAGCACTAACTCCCAGTTGCAGCATCTATTCTTCCCCCACACATTCTGCAATGAACCATAAAAATAGAACATCCAGAGGAACATGCCATGAGTCCACCCTGCATTTGTCAGATAACTCACTGGAGTTATCTGCCAGGGCCTCCAACGGTTGTACTGGATCCCACTTCAGAGAGAGATCCCAATCCAAACCTCCTTGAAGTCAGTAGGAGCCCTTCTTGTTGATTCCAGTCACCTTTGTATTAGCAAAGGTCCTGATTCAGCAAAGCACTTAAATGCATGTCTAAATCACAATGATTTCAGTGTCTGAGTATGCATTGCTAAAGGGGGAAACTCACATGGGTTTGCACCAGACATTTGAATCCAGTGAAACTCACAGAAGGCATAAAAAGCCCAAATCTGCTTTCGTTTCAACTGGCATAAATCTGCAGTAATTTCACTAATGGGAACAGAGTGACTCCAGATTTACATCAGTTTAATTAAGGGCAGGATATAGCCCTGGATCCTTGCTAACAGCTTAATTCAAAGCTCCAGCCAAACACTGTTTCTGTTTTTCATGCTATTACAGCCGTGCTAAGTTTGTGACCAATTCTCTTTGTTTTATGAAACTTCCCAAGACAGGGAAGACTTTTTATTCTTAATAGATGGAAGCTGCATTTCAATTAAAAGGTTAAACGCAGGATGATAGTGTTGCCAGAGTAATTTTCTGGTGATACATGTTAAATAAATAATACATTTGGTCCAATGGGGAGTTTTCAAACTTTGTGCGATTTGAATTGTACTGACATTTAGGCACCATTCTGCATGTGAAACAAAATAATCTAAAAAATCCCTACACATTGCCAGCCTTTCTGTTTTATTGTGTTCAAGAGAACGTACATGTTTATTAATAATTCACCTATGAATAATTCACCTATGATAAGTATTGTTTTGAAAACAGACAGTGCAGCATTCCAGATTATTCCCTGATAATCCATCAGTACCAACATCATCCGCTAAGAAATCTTGCAGCTGTGCTGATAGGCGACTGCTTTGAATCTTTAATTCAAAGGGCAGTGCACCTTACATACATTTTTAAAAAAGGGAATTCATCCTTTGACTGGGGTAGGAGGGGAGGAATGGTCTTTTGTGACTTGTCTGCATTCAGGGTTGCACCAGTGTAATGTTTTAAATGGATTTAGTTAAAACCAATGCAAAAAGCTACATGGACATTCCTTTCAGTTTAAACCAGACTTATTTCAGTTTATCTTAAGTTAATTAGGAACAGGTTTAAACTAAACTGAAATAAATGGCTCAAAAGCACAATAAATTTATTTAAACTGGTGCAAGTTTGTGTGTCCACATAGTCTAAGGCCCTTAATTCAGTGCTTCAGTCCTAATCAGCAAAGAACCTAACCACGTGTTTCAGTCCCGTTGACTTCAGTGGGACTTAGACTAAACTCCACTGTTGTAGTGCTTCAGTGTAGCCAGTCCCACTACAGCGCTAGAAGGAGTTCTTCCATCACTGCAGGTAATCTACCTCCCTGAAAGGTACCTCCCCAAAAGACAGTAGCTAGGTTGATGAAAGCACTACGTCGACGGAAGAATTCTGTCTACACTGGGGTTAGGTCGACTTACTTACGTCTCTCAAGGGTGTGAAAGCATGGCTATGCAGATATAACTTTTCAGTCCAGATGAGCCCTTAAGCAAGTGTATAAAGTTCAGCACATTTAAATATTTTGCTGAATATGGATGGGCTTAAAAACATGCTTCAATGCTTTGTTCGGCTCAGGCCTCTCTGTAACAGTTGAACTGAAGATTACAAAAAATAAGTGCACTACCAATTCATGACCATGAGTTTCTTTGCAGCTTTGACGCATCTTTATAAGGAGACATCTGTCTTTTGAAAAATTAACCTGGAGGTGTTGCTGGTTGGTTTGTACGGTAACAAATGCCAACTTCTCCAGCAGTTTCAGAGGAAAAAAATGTTCCATGGAGACAGGAGAAGGACGTCATTTATGTAATAGCAACCGCTGTGCAAAAGTACTGCAATCAAATTCAGTTTATCTGGAGATGAGCTTGTCGATTTTCCTTTTATAGGGAAGATAGGTATGTTTCTCACAGCTGAGAAATTAAAATATGACTAAAATGATATTAACCCACTCAAACAAGGACATCAGTGTCAGAGGTGCCACTGAGTTGTCACCTCAATTTTGTGGGCCAGATTCTGCTCATTTACTTTACACGAATTGATTGTAAATCTATTGACTTCGGTATTTGGCACTAGTGTAACTGAGGCAGAATGTGGACCTTAATGCTGGTTTAATCTTCCTCCAATAAGCATCATCAAAGACTGATCCTTAATCACTGGTGCGAAGGGGATAGAGAGGAAAGAAACCAAGTTTCCTCTCGTAGCTTAATTGAGGAAATTGCTTTAAGAAATATAAGGAGCAGACAGATAGGAAGCACTGCCCTTGTCATGGTCTTGCAACTCCTGTCTAGAAAGGGTTTTCCAGCAGCCTGTCACACCCTGCTGCATCTGTGCTGGTTGCTAAGTTTGACAGGAGTGTTTTCAAGGGGGACGGCCTGCAGTTGGAGGCAGAGGAAGTAAAGCAAACAGGCTGTCTGGGGAAGGACTGGGAACAGAACGCTGATCAGCTGCAGCCTGCCTGAACCCCTGAGTCAGGGGAGAAGAGGGTCTGTGGTATTATTTGAGGCATGGGAGCCGGGTAAGGTGTAGGGAGAGACCAGAGTAGCTGAGACAGCCTGCTGAGCCTAGTGGGGCTGAAGGTTTGGTTGTTTTCATATTTCTGTTGGATTTTGGTTAAAAAACAAACTTTAAGGTCCTGTAAGTAGTAAAGTAGTTTGGCTGGAGGGCCTGGTCACTCCTGCAGTTGAAGTAGGCCAAATACCGCGGAAACTGAGGCAAAGTTGTTCAGCACACCCCTTGTAGCCAGATGTGGTGCTGCGAGTGGCAAGTTTTCCTATCCACGCATTTATACAACTTTTACATCTCCCCTGTGAGATAAAAGGTATTATCTCACTGTTATAGATGGATAAATTGAGGTACAAAGAGTTGAAGTGATTTGCCCAAGGTCACTCAGTAAGTCAGTGTCAGAGGTAAGACTGCAATTCAGAAGTCCCAACTCCCAGTCACATGCTCTGACCACTAAACAGGATGTCTAGAGAGGCCCAGGAACTTCATACTCCCTGGATTGCCTGCTTTCCTTGAAGTCCTGAGGCCATGGCTTTTCCATCCTCATCTGGATCCCAGGGGTTTTATTTTAATATTAATATTAAATATTAATTCCTGGGAAGATTCTACTGAAGATTGGCCAGAGGCTGCAGTTGCATCAAATAGATCTTCACTGCTCCAAAATCTGCAGAGTTCATATAAAGTGGTTTCTGCCGGGTCCCAGGCAGGGGCTTCCTTCCTCCTAAGATATTTAAAATCACTTGGGTTTTTCCGCTCATTTCCACCCCTTGGCTGAAGTTATTGGCAAGGGTGAGCTGACCTGAAATCCTTAGTGATAATCAGAGAGCTTTTGTATGCATTTCCCAAACCCAGTGTGTCACTGTCATACCAAGCGTAATGACTGTTAGACAATCAACAGCTCAGTAAGAGCTTCAAAAGATATGCCAAAAATGAGCAGCTTGGTGTTTACAAACAGATCACAAAATTCACCCAGTCAACTGGGGACCAGAGATCAGACACACAGTTTAATTCATCCTCAGCTATTGCTTTCAGAGGCTTTGAAGCAACAGCACAGAAGAGTTATAGCAAAAACTAGGGGTTCTGTTTCAGTAACACAATGCAAAACCAGCTCGAGCCCCCACCCAGTGACCTGGGACAATTACATACCACCCCCCTGGGTGCCTCTAAGAGGCAATACTTTCCCTCTCGCAAGCACAGAATCTGTGAGCAGCAAAAGCCTTTTAATAAAGGAGGGAAACAATGTCCCATTATGTTAGGGAAACAGCATAAACAGGATTCATAACATCAACCATGAGCAAAAGGCCCACCTCCAGGTAAGTTTGACAGTGTTCTTTTCCCCTCAGAGTCTTAAGTCCAGCAACCCAAAAGTCACCCCTCCCACAATTTGTCCTTGGTCAGTGCAGTCCCCTGAGTTCAGAAGTTCATCTGCAGAGTTTACCTCCCAGCCTGGGTGGAAGTGGGGGGAAGTATGAGGGGCATCTTGCATGCTTGGGTTGAGGGCTGCCTCTCTGCAGGGTTCTGCTGCAGTCTTTGCTGTCAGCCTGCTGGCCACTCACCAATATGTCTTCAGGCCCCCCTGCAACTTAGCACAGTTCTCAGTGATTTCAGCTCTTAGTAACTTCAGCTGCTAGTAAGGGGCACCCCACTGTTGGCACATTCAGAACCACTCACCCAAAGTAGGTCTAATGCTTAGACCTAGGAATCAGCCTGTAACAAGGCTACTAAAAGAGTTAAAATTAGCTCTGTTGTTAGACAGCGGGGGTGTGTGTGTGTGTGTAGGCACTGGTGTTGTTTTTGAGCCCCATACTCCAAGACACACATCCCTCTCTCAGTTCACTAGGCTTTGGAACCCATGTCCCTTGCCTAGCGAGTGCTACTTTGTTGAGGGTGAGTCCCTCCGTCATAAAATGCCATGTACAGTTCTACTGTCCTTGATTCCATAACCACGATAACAACACTTTATTACTCCTGCCCCGATAACAAAGAGACTGGGGTCCCACAGCAGCCAAAGTGACCATTTGGGCAAGCAGTCCCTTCATGTGGGTGTGCACATGCAAACAAGATCAGCCCCTGAAGTCCTTTTCCACACCTCTCCACCAGATGTCAGGGTAGAGCTCATTCTGACTGCTTATATCGATGTAGATGAGAGAGTGGTCCGTTTCAGGGACAAGAGAGTGGTTCCCATTTGATGGCTTTTCAACA
The DNA here is from genome assembly GCF_025201925.1 of Gopherus flavomarginatus. Taxonomy (NCBI): domain Eukaryota; kingdom Metazoa; phylum Chordata; order Testudines; family Testudinidae; genus Gopherus; species Gopherus flavomarginatus. The sequence continues at coordinate 45,144,138 of NC_066628.1, read as the reverse complement.
ATCTCTATCAAGAGCCCAATTCTTTGAGCTGCCGAATGCTCTGGCAGTCACAATGAAAGTGGAGGGTTCATGGCATTGTTCAAATAGGGCCTGACCCTGCTCCTGTTAAAGGACAGGATTGTGACCTGCCCCCAACACAGAATACAGTGGTGTAAGAGACACCGGGTGTCTCATTATTCCCGTGTGTAGGCTATCAGCATGATGGGTCACAGCATGGAGAGGAGAGCAGTCTTTGTGCATGGAGCGGGTGGGCAGCAGCACCCTTGGATCTGCTCCCTAACATCTCATACAACTGAACTGAGACCAGGGCTTCCTTTAAAAACTAGATTGATCTAGCTATGTTGTTCAGGGCTGTGAAAAATTTCATGCCCTGTACAACATAATTAGGTCAACCTAATCCCTGGGATAGGTTAACAGAAGGATTCTTCTGTTGACCTAGCTACCACCTCTTGGAGAGGTGGATTAACTACATTGATGAAAAAAAAAAAACTTCCACCAGCGTAGGATGTGTCTACACTACACAGCTATAGCTGTGGAGCTGCAACTGTGCCACTGTGGTACTTGTAGTGTAGACATGGCCTAAGCTAGCCTGGTGGTGTAAATAATTTGCTGCATATATAGATTGATGGCAGACCTGGAGGCAGGCATGAGGAATGAAGAGACTGTCACTTTAAGCAGCAGAATTCTTCCCCTGCTCTCCTCCTAGGGCTGTGCATCGACACACTGCCCCTTTACTCAAGGCAGAGTGTGATTGACTTTAACTCAAAGTCAATAGCTAAACTTCTTCAACGGGTGCAAAAGTGAGCCCCTCTCATAGTTGAGATAGGGACTTGTTTTCTGAAATCATCATGCACAAGTCTACCGCCAAGATCCTGATGCCACTACCCCTATGGGTAGTACAAATGGTGTAGTATGAGTGGCAGACTCTGGCCCCATATACATAACTAGCGTTAATGTTCTGCTGTTATATCATGTCAAGCACAGCACAATTAGAGAGCACATAGTATGGAATGCCATGCAGCTGCAATTAACATTCGATTTAAGTAAATCAAGTTTTTAAAAAATGTACTACTTTAAAGCTAGACATGCTCAAGCTGGAGTGAAATCTGATTTCTGCTTACACTTTAAAAGGGAATGACATGGTTTATTACTCTACCTGTTGGGTTTTCTACATGCTCCTTTTTGAGTGGGTTGTGAATTTTAAAAATGGCCTCATGTTTATTCCGGACAATAGCATTATATATTATTTATTATTATTCAAAATATAGATAAATAGAAAAGGATCTCAGCTAGTGCAGAACAAATACAGAGAACCCTTCATCAAATCATTTATTTCCATATAAATGATTGCCATTCTGCAGCATTTGAAGGTTAAAGGCTCCAGCATGGAAATGCAAAATTTGAAAATCATGTCAATGAGCATGTGATTATTTAAAACTACACAAAAAAAAAAAACAAAAAAAAACCCACAGCAGATGGACAGGCATGGATTTCCCACTGATGTGGTTCAATATCTCTGCCTGACTCAAAATAGTTGAAATAAAATAAAATAAAAAATAATAAAAATGGGAACACTTTTTTCATCTTTTCAGGAAAAGTAGGTCATATCCCCCCGGGGGTTATGCTTTATTCATGTAAATACATTTTTGCAATTAGAAATGCAAAAAAAAATCCCCCACATTTGTGTCAACACAGACATGAAGCGAGTAAAACTGGGTCAGGCTGGCTTGGGTAATTCTGGGGCTATCTCAAGGATCAGGTAGATCTGTTGAATAAGTCATTTCCTGTTGTTTTACTTTGTCCTCTGATCAACCTGAAAGATGGTCTGTTTTTAGAGAATCTGTCCTATTTCTCCCTTGCTGTGAGTTGGTAACTTACTTCTAAACCGTCTCTCAGTGGGTATTCACCCACAAAAGCTCATGCTCCAAAACGTCTGTTAGTCTATAAGGTGCCACAGGATTCTTTGCTGCTCCTTTCCTCTGATTCACTCATTAACAACTCTACTTTCTTCCCTGGTGCATCTTCCTCTGCCTCCAGCTAAAAAAGGCCCCCTCTACCACCTTCAGCCAAAACCACTGCCCCATCTACCACCAATTCCTCCCAAGAATCCTACGTACTCTGCTCCTAGGGCCAGATTTTCAAGCGCTCAGCACATAAGCAGGGCCAGGTTTTCAGAAGCACTCAGTATCCAGCAGTTCCCATTGACACCTAGGGCAGGTGCTAAGCACTTCTGATCAGTTCAGTAGAGATGCCAGGAAGCCCTTCTCCTTGGCCCAGTGTCACCCAGGTTGCTCAGCTGAAAACCTTGGAAAATTGCTAGTCTCCAAGGCACCATACCATGTACCTGGGCTTTATCCAGTGTCAGAAATATCAAGGGAAAAAATGCATCTGAAACTGTTTCAGCTCTTTCTAGCAAGCGAGATTAATTGGTGTTCAGTCTGCTGCTGGTGGGTGCTAGGAAGCAGCGGCACAGACAGCCCTACATTTGCAGAGGAGAAAAAATGAAAACACTTAAAGCTCTCCAGTGTGAGCTGTAGTATAAGAATAATTAAGGCTGCTGCATTAACAAGTCGTTTGATAATGTTAAACTGACGACAGCCTGAGATTATAACATTGCAACCTATGCTTAGTTGGGTTTCTTTTTTCCCCATCCTCTGTGGCATATTTGCATTTTCCCAGACATGTTTAAAATTCTCTTCTTAAATGGCTCTTCAGCCAGCCAGGAATTTCAGTGTAAAGATTGTTGAACACTTTTGCTTCATCATGGAAAGAAAATGTCAAGGTCAAATATATGCCGTAACAGGATTGTTGGTTTTTGATATCTATAGCTATTCTGTGTGTGGCTAGACATACATGCACCCATATATAGTGTGTGTGTGTGTGTGTGTACATAATACATATAAAAATCTATAATATGTCCCTGAATTCACAGTTTAATCGTATACAGCATTATAGCTTGGGCAAGCTACCTCACCCCTCTGTGCCTCAGTTTTCCCGCATGTAAAATATAGATTATTATACTTACCTCCTTCGTAAATCTCTTTAATATCCATGGATGAAACGTGCTATATAAGAGTAGGTATTATATTGTTATTAGATACTTGTCCTGCATGGTAATTTGCAGTGAGTTCCTCTTACACAGACTCTCTCTCCCTTCAAGAAATTTCCAAGTCTGCAAGTGACTGACGATAGCAATAATTGGAGCAGCTGTAAGAGGCTGTGACTGAGCTGCATCAGTCTTCTCAGGCTGCGAAGGCCTAGATATGAAGCCCTTCACCCCCAAGAAAGCTTTACACAAAGGGAAGAGGAGTAACACTGTGAAAGAATGCTGGGTTTTCTTTAACATCAGTGCATTTTCCCATAACTTGACTTCCAATACACAGATATAGAAAGTGAATAAATCGGGATCCCCCTCCCCCTATTCAAGAAAGAACTTAAACATGTTGATTTACGTCTTGTTGACTTATAAGCAGCCATAGATGCGGATGCTTTCCTGAATTGGAGCCTGTGTGTGGGACAATGGTAGGTCTGGGCCTAAAATGTAGGCAGATACTCATATTAAGAGGAGTGCCTTGGCGCTTACGTAGTCCAGGTCACCATAGTATCTGAGCATTGGTCAGAAATGCATGCGAGACAAGTTGTCCTAATATCCTTTCTTCTCTTCCTGCAATACTGACTTCCTTTAAATATATCGGGCACCACTGAAAGGTTTTTTGACAGTCAGCATTATTCTTTTTTTGTCAACAACATCCTTTTTGTACCCAATTAAACAGACTGAGAGTCATTTTTCTCTGCCAGAGCATTCAGAAAGCAAGATGTTGTGATGATTAAATGCATTTAAAGAATATTAAAAATGGATCTCTAGGCCTGTCCCGTTTACTTTAAGTTCTCAGTTTTTGTAAGATGTCCAGAAAGATACCTGAAAATGAATTAGGGTTAATCCACCTCAGAATAATAATTAAAGCATGGAATGGTCAAGGCCCCTTTAAACCGATCAGTTAAAAGATTGGGGTGTAAAGAGGCTGTGCATTTTCTTTTCCCTATTTAAAATAGCAAGACTGAAGAGCATTTGCCTAGCAAATCTGTGAGACATTCAAGATTTTTCAGAGGTGCCGAGGAAAGTTAGGCACCCAACTCAAAATACACTATGATTCAGGTACCTAACTCCTTTAGTTTGTCTGAGGCCTTGTTCACACTAGGAAATTTTGCCAATTTAAAGTGACAACAAATCTCTGGTATGAAGGCAATGTTACCAAGATCTATCTGAGGGACTTATATGGCCCCCATTATCATCAGCATCTAAGTGTCTCACAGCTTGTGGCCTCACAACACCCCTGTGAGGTAGGACAGTGCTATTAGTCCTATTTTACAGATGGGAAACTGAGGCACAGAGTGGCATAGCTAAAGTCACACAGGAACTGTGTGGCAGACCAGACATTTCCACCCCATTCTCCCAAGTCCTAGAAAAGCTTGCTAACCACTGGAGCATCTTTCCTCTCTAAAAATGCTTCTTCTGATATAGTTTGTTCTTGTTCAGGACGTGGCCTAAGCTATACTTGTATAGTCACCTTTATTCTTGTATAACTACATTCACAGCTTATACCAGAATATCTATTTCAGGTTAAAAAAAATCACTCTGCACCCCTAATCAAAATAGTTCTATGGGTCAATGTTAAGTGTAGCCCAGGCCTTAGGGTTTTATACTGCAGCCCATCACCACAGCACCTGGGCGCCTTCCACACAAAAACAATAGCAACAGAAAAGTCCCTAGCCTGCTTCATAGATCTCCAGCACTTCTCCCTTTTCCGGGTCAACACGCTGGTTGGGGGAAGGTTTTGGTAAGGGGCAAAGGGAAATCCCAGCCTAGAAACTGAAGTGAATTTAGTGCTTGTGAATGTTGTTGGATTGACAGTCCTAAAGACTGAAGTCCACTGTCACCACAGAACGGGTAGCAGACTGGGTATCGGTGCCAGCTCAGTCACCCCACCCCATCACTGTACCTCTAACCTGAGCTGGATGGACGCCCCCTAGGGGTAAGAGGCTCAGTCTCCATTCAACCATGGGCAGGGGAATGTGACTGGAGCAAGCAGAGGCTGAGAGAGCGCTGACAAAGAGCAACAGGAGATGCTTCCTTTGCCAAGAAAAGGAGAGAGAAAAAAACTAAACAGAAAAGAGGAAGAAGGCTGTAGCACCTAGTATGGCGTATAAAAGGGGAGTGGGAGGCGAGTGCGCGAGCTGAGGAGAGGCAATGAAAACTAAGGCAAGATGTGTGCATCTTCCAGGTTAGCAAATGCTCCCCAGCTGCTTCTCCACGACCCTTCCGTCACCCACCACCACAAGTGGGAGCAGCACATGCTTACTTTGCAGCTGAAAGCTGTACTGTCCGGTGCTTCAGCCCTATAGATCGAGTGTGACCCAAATCTCCGCACACACCCCTCCCCCCTACACACTGTCCAAATTGTCCCGCAGCCTCCGCCTGGAACTTCGCAGCTCCAGAAGGGGTGAGGTGCACTAACCTCGCAGTGATAGGTGGATTAGACTCAGTGCAATCTTAGTTCATCTCCAATTTAGCCTGCAAGCAGGACTGGTCACATTAATCTCTTGACAGCATCACTTAGACTCCTGTAAACTACTCAGATATGATAAAGCGACCTCAGATATGATAAAGCGTTCTTCAGGAGCCAGGGAGTCCACTGGAAAGGACATGTTCTATAATGTGCTCTGAAGGGTTATGTTATGAGCCAGACATTCGTTGAGATGGTGACAGGGAAAGGTAAAATGCTCCACAATGTGAACAAAAGAGTCTGCTTTTTGAGGTAGTCCTTAATTCACTTCCATGGGTATTTCTATTAACAGATCCCATGGAAACCTTTCATTGTGACCTTCCAGCTGGAATCAATAAACTGTCTGTGTTTTGAGCCTCTTCCCTGAGAAGATAGATAGTTACAGTTTCAGTTTCGCAGACATTCATTCCACCAGCATGAATGAACTAGCTAGCCAATTCCGTTAAAAGCAGCCTCCCTAAATTCCATCCATGCAGTTTCAACTCCAAAGGTGCTCCTCTTCATTTCCTGACCTACCCTACGCACATGGCACATCATGTAATGGAAATGCCAAGAGACTTGGCAAGCTTGGCTAAAGAGATTACCAGTTTCTCCCGTGTCCCAACCGCAGGGCTGGCTCCAAGATGAGCGGCAGCACTTCGTTGGCAGCTAAATCACACGGCTTCTTCAGTGGCAGTTCAGCAGCAGCTCAAAGAGGAAGAGAGGGAATGAGGGACCTGCTGCCGAAGGGCCATTGAAGACCCAGACGTGCTGCTCCGATACCGGACGGAGCACCGCCCCTTTGAATTGGCCGCCCCAAGCACCTGCTTCCTACGCTGGTGCCTGGAGCTGGCCCTGCCCAACCGGGGTGCTTGCTGCTGCAACATCTGGATCAAATATTCATGAGCTAAATGGAGTGCAGAGAGCTCTCCCAGTCTTAAAACTGCCTTTTCCTGTTGTCAGGAAGCTACACTTCTGACAGGTTGCAGTAGCTCTAGCAACACAGGCTGGGTGAACATCAGGAGAGTTCCAGGGAGCTTTACCAATGAGGCTGTGGAATGGCCTCCCAGGTGAAATGGTGGAAGCCCTATTGTCTGAAATATGTAAAGTGAGACTAGCCAAAACACTAATAAATGTAGTACCATAGGGAATAGCTCTGCACTGGCAAGGAGAGGGGCTACGTGGGTTGATAGGGTTTTGTAACCATTAGCATCTATGACCTTCTGAAGTTGAATTCAAGTGATTCACCAGGGTAGGTCTTATGCCCAATGTTAGGTAGCTTTGCCTAGTAGTTGGAACATAGAATTGGTGTCAGGAATCCTGAGGCCTATACCTGATTCCAACAGTGGTTCATTGAGTAGCAACAGGCAAGTCACTCAGCCTCACTTTCCCAGTTGGTAGTGTTAGATGAGTATTCAGAGTTGATCTCACCAAGGATTCATACCATGGCATTGATCTATTCTAGCACTTGCTCTGTGCTCTCTGTGATGCAGCTACATTAGAGCTAGAAAACCAGCTTTTTATTGTCTCCTTTACGCCCCCTCAATGTATTCCTCATTCCTGGTCCCCCAGACTCCTTTCCCATGGGTGTACCACTGCCCTAAATGACATGCCCAAGGCTACATGGAGTCAGGATTAGAGCATGGGACCCTAGCTCAAAGAGGTGACCAAGCTAAACTTGACGCACGTTGCCAAGAAAGGGAGCAAATGTAGCAATACTCAACTGCTGTGGTCTATGGATTCCTGGGCCCTCCAGGGAGTCCCCCAAGCTGGTCCCCAGCATAAGCTAGAGCAGCTAGAAGAGTATTCTAATTTATACTCGCCTGCAACATCACCTCGAAAGGGTCACCTGCGCAGCAGAGACTGCAAAGGTAGGGGTGGGGGGAGGGGTATGCTGGCAGCTTTGTGCCACATGGGAATCCTACTTGGGGTGGGGGATGTTGCCTTAGGGGGTCATTTGTCAGCATTAGCTTGGGTTTGGTGACAAAATGAGGCCTCAACAAAGAGCAGAATCAAGGCCCCAGCACCCCTATCTCCTAGCCCTATGCTCAGTCCACGCTGTCAATTCTTTGCTGAGTCAAGAACCCGCAAGGTTTTTCTTTGTTCTTTTTTTCCTTTGCAAAGTACATATTGAAGCAATGCTTTTGTCATTCAGCGTAGAGAATAGCAGGCATGACACTGCTGGTGGTAGAGCAGTGGCTCTCAAACTTTTGTACTGGTGACCCCTTTCTCATAGCAAGCCTCTGAGTGTGACCCTCCTCCCATAAATTAAAAACACTTTTCATGTATTTAACACCGTTATAAATGCTGGAGGCAAGAGGGGTTTGGGGTGGAGGCTGACAGCTCACAACCCCCCCATGTAATAACCTCACGACCCCCTGAGGGGTCCCGACCCCCAGTTTGAGAACCCCTGTGGTAGAGCGACTTGCTTTGTTTGTTCAAACCATAAGCCCCTGAGTTCACCAGCTTCTAGATTTTTATTTGGGGCCATTCTGAGCAGTGCTAATTAACCAATAATTACTTGACAACACCTGTCCTCCTCTTCCCTTGGAAAAGAAACAGCAAAGTTCATGAAAGGAATTCCTCACAGAAGGTGCAAGCTAAGAGATTTAAAATGTGGTGACTTTCGCTAGCCCTTTTCTCTTCCTTTTTGATTTGTACAGCTTGCACCACACACGATATGCACCAAACTGGTGGCGACTGAGGAGGGAGAGCAGAGACTAGCTTCATCTTGAAAAGAAAATGATTTTCGCAAGAAGTGTTGGGGAGCTTTTTTGTTTTTCTAAACAGCTCTCAGATGTCCCTTTTCTGATGCTTGTTTTGTGGCGCCCCCTTCTGTACCTGAGGAGAAACAGCATGTGCCAGGTTTAGAATTTCTGGTAGAGGCTTTCCCAAATGACTTCCATGCCTAGCACTAGGGAGTTTCTGACTGTGTTAAGGACATTCCCATCCCTGATTGTTAGGAAGAATGGCAGTGGCTGTCTGGGAGTTTTTGATACATGGTTTTATGGTTGATATATTCTTTTAATTCATAACAGCAGGAGGGAATGTAGAATCTCAGTCACTATCTTTTCCCCACAAAAGAGAGACTCAATCACTTCAAAACATTTGTAATCCAAAAATGTTTTAGGGATCTCCAACTGCATGTTTTTTAAAAGCAATATTGACCCAGTTTAGATCCAGATTTTCGGTGAAAGGATTTTTAGAATCCTAACTTTCACAGAACTGTTTTGGTTACTTTTAAACAGGCAAATATATATTTTTGAATGTAAACGTTGCCTTGGATGTGATTGCAGCTGAAACATTGCAGGACTATGCTGATGCATGAGAACCAGAAAGGAAAACAATACGAGATCTGATCCTGCAGTCATGTGAGTTGACTCCCATTAAGGCAACTGAATAAGGATTTGCGGGAGTAGGTCTGCTAAGTAGAGACGGGCCTAAGCTGAAAAATTCAGAGCATTTCAAAGCCCTGACAAACTTCAGGAGTGCATTGGATCCAAGAATTGGGGAAGGTGCCATCTCTGTTAGACCCTGTAATGCTCTTGGTCTCGGGGAAGCAGGTAGCATCAGGGTTCAGTGAAATGCTTTTATTTAACAATTGCATAAAACAACCAAATGGCTGGAACCTGATTCAGTATCTTAGTCAGAGACCCCTTAAACACTGTGGCTGAGAGTTTGTGTTGCGCCTCCAGCAAACACCGCACCGGAAGTGCAGCAAGAGTGGCTTTAAGCCCCTTTATGTGCTTGCCTGTGTTACTCTAGGCTGCTCTGACCATTGGTGCAAACAGAGCCATCAGGGGCTGTTCTAATACAGCAGCTTACCAAGGGCTGCCTACGGGCTACCCTACCTTCAGCCTCGATTGAGTGCTACAATGTCCGCCTCCTCCCAGACTGGAGCCACCCGCAGCATCAGTGTTTAATTTGTGCCAGCTTGCCAGGGCTGAGACCAGGCACCTTTGGGTGTGGCAGTTCATACCCCCAGCACCTCTGCATCAGTTATGAATATACAACTGTAACCCTTCTGCCCCTCTGAGTTGGCAGCAACAAGGGCCGGGTTCAGTATCCAGGGGTTCCGTTTCAGTAACACAATGCATAACCAGCTCGAGCCCCCACCCAGTGATCTGGGACACTCACATACCACACCCCCCTGGGCACCTCTAGGAGGCAATACTTCCCCTCTCGCAAGCACGGAGTCTGAGTGTAGCAAAATCTTTTTAACAAAGGAAGGAATCAATGCGGCATCCCATTGGAGAAACACCACAAACAGGGTTATAACACAAACCATAAACAAAAACCCACCTTCAAGTACATTTAGCACTGTCCATTTTCCCCTTAGGGTTTTAAGTCCAATCACCCCAAAGTCCAACAACCCAAAAGTCTCTGGTCAATGCCACCCCAGAGTTCGAGAGTTTATCTGTAGAGGTCCCTCCCCCCAGCCTGGGTAGAAAGGGGCACCTTAAGTGGTCCGGGGCCAACTGCCCTGCCTCTCTGTGGGTTCTGCTTCCGCCTTCTCCACGAACTGCTCCGCTTTACCAGCTGCTCCACTCTGCTCCTCCAGCCGCACTCAGGAACTGCTCCGCTCCACCAGCTGCTCTGCTCCATGAGCTGCTCTGCAAAACTCCTTGGCTCCGCTCGCTCTGTGGGCCGCTCCACCCATCCCACAGCTACTCCGCTCTGCCAGCCGCTCTGCTGCCACCAGCTGTCCCGTGGTCCACTCCAGCCATCCCCGCAACTGCTCCACTCCGCCAGCTGCTCTGTTCCACAGTATAGCTTCGGGCTCCCCCACTAGTTAGCACAGTACTCAGTGCTCTCAGCTCAGTCATTTCAGCTCTTTTGTGATTTCAACTCTTAGTGATCTCAGGTCTTAGTAGGGGAGCCCCAGTGCTAGTGCACCATTAGCCCAAAGTGCGTTCAGCTCAGTAACCTGTATTTAGATTCTTGAGGGAATAAAAAAATCAGCTCTGACGTTCCACAGTGGAGAGAGGAGGGAGTGCAACTGGTGCTTCTGGCTCCACAAGGAGACTGCACCACCAGGTAGAGATACCTATCCCCAGCCTCTCTCAATTCTCTGGGTTTTGGAACCCATGTCCCTTGGCTAGCAAGTACCACCCAACTGAGGGTGAGTCATTTGCCACCAAGCAGTCCCATCGCTCAGCAGTCTGGGATAGGGTAGCCGTGTCTATGCAAATATACTCTCTGAAATTCTTTCCACCAGATGTCAGGGTAGAGCTTATCCTGACTCTGCTTACACAACAATTGCTTGACCCCCAGCACCATTACAGTTAAGCACCGCGGCAGCGTGCCTCATCAGCTGTAGCCTGCCGGGAGGGGCAGTGTAAGATAGGCACAGGCTGCTCCAGGGGAATCATCCCCCAGCTGCTTGTGGGCTATTTACAACCCCTATATTATGCCACAGTGGCACGTAGGAGCCAGAACCAGGAGACAGGACCTCTTCCAGTCCGCCTCCCTGTCTTCTTCTTCGTGTTAGACACACAGGGTCCACGAGGTGGCCAAAGGCCCAGACCTAAACCTCCATTCTGAACATCCCTGAGAGCGAGGGAAGTTTGGACCAGTGTCCAACCTTTGCAGTTCAGACCCAGCTCTCCTCAAAAAAACCCATATCTCAACTCCAATCCCCAGAGGATGTGAGCTGGTACAACTCCCAGCTATGGAGCCTTGACTCTTTAGCTCAAGCTGAGGCAGACCTGGCTTTTAGGTCTGGCGGTCCCTTGTTCACTCCCCCTGTGTGGGCGAAGGGGGTGGCCATGACACTAGCAGATGCCTGTCACAGGGTGACACTGACCCTTTAAGAGGAAAGAGGCCAGTGCACCCATGACTCCTCAGTTAACCCCTATCTGAACTTAAAAAACGACACTTGGCCCCTCGAGAAAAGGCTGGGTGAGTCAGAGAAACTCAGGATGTGAGAGCGTCAGGAATGGTCAGGGGAAAGCTGCCTGAAATTCGCAGCTGAGTGAAAAGATGAGCGTGAAGCAGCAAGGCAGAGCTAGCAAGAGTTGCATGGGAGGAGAGCGCTTGGTGAGACCTGACCAAAGCTGGGGAGCCCTGATGAGCAGAAGGCTTGGGCCGTGGCCCCTAGGAAAAGGGGACAATCCAGGTTGGTCTGGGGAAGTTGAGCCTGGCAGCAAGAGGGTTGTTGCAGGAGGGTGGGTCCCCTGAGCAGAGGTAGGACCTCCAGGCAGAGAGGTCTGTAGAGTGGGGCCCTAGATCAGGGGCGAAAGGAACTGAGACCAAAGTGCTGCTATTGACTCTCGGGTGGGTGACTTGCTGAAGGTGTCCTTGGAGAGGGGAGTGGGAAATACCTGTGGTAGGTTTATGTTTATTGTGGAAACTGGAAAATAGTTTTATTACTAGGTATTTGGGAACTACTGGTGGGTCTGAATAAGTTATGCTCAGAGGAAGGCTTGATATAAAAAATATGCCAGTAGCTGAGTTTTTATTTGATACTCCTCATAAAGGTTGTATTATCTAGTGGTTAGTACAAGGGATTAGGAGTACAGAATTTGGGGTCGTTTCCTGGCCGTGGTACTGAGTGGCTATGTGGCTCTTGGCAAGTTATTTATCCTTGCTGTACCTGAGTGCCGCCATCTATAAAATACGAATTAAGAACCAGGTTTGGTTTGGCTTAATTGATTAGTGTTTGCAGAGTGCTTTGAGATGGGCCTGAACCAGAGCACTAGCAATCCTCCCCCACCCCTACCCCACAAATTGTTGAGGCTGTTCAGGTTCTTGCCTATCCAGGGCCTTGCCATAAAACTAGATACCTGATTTGTTCCATACAGCTATTTTTCATACAACGCTCACAGATATGCACTAGGAAACTAGCAAAGGCCCCAATCCGGCAAATGATCTACCTTTGGGAACACTTTGTTCCAGGGCTTTTCTTACAGTTAGGAAGTTTTTCCTACTGTCTAACATCAATCTCCCTTGCTGCAATGTAAGCCCATTACTTCTCAGCCTCTCCTCAGTGGAGAAGAACAATTTGTTACCCTCCTCTTTATACCAACTTTTTAGGTACTTGAAGACTATTATCATGTCCCCCCTCAGTCTTCTCTTCTCCAGACTTCAAAAAAAAAAACATTTTTTTTCAATCTTTCCTCATTGATCATGTTTTCTAGACCTTTCGGTCATTTTTGTTGCTCTTCTCTCGACTTTCTCCAGACCCAGTACTCCAGTTGAGGCCTTATCAGTGCTGAGTAGAGTGGAAGAATTACTTTTTTGTGTCTTGCTTACAGCACTCTTGCTAATACACCCCAGAATGTTTTTTGCAACAGCATTGCATTGTTGACTCATATTTAGTCTGTGATCCACTATAACACCCAGATCCTTGTCTGCAGTGCTCCTTCCTAGGCAATCATTTCCCATTTTGTATTTGTGCAACTGATTATTCCTTCCATCATTTTTATTTCACTCCATTTATCCAGTTTGTCAAGATCATTTTGAATGCTAACCCTGTCCTGCGAAGTGCTTGCAACCCCTCACAGCTTGTATCAAATCTGCAAACTTTGTAGTGTACTGTCTATGCCATTAATTTATAAAGAGTTCAGCTAGAACTGCTGCTCACAGCAATTCTTTTAAAGTCTCTGTCCCAGCTCTCTTTCGTTGTCTCTCTCTTTTGCAGCTTTCTGCTGCTTGTATAGGGGAATGACCTGATCCCTACTCAGGTGTGCCTACGTAGTAACTAGGTTTGACTGCTCCCAGGTCTCGAGCCCTTAAAGGGGCAAGCCACACTGTTACAGATACCAATAAGATGCCACAAAGAGTAACGAGAGGGATATTTACAGTAGCAGCCAGACTTACTGCCACTCTACATCCATGTGGCATTACTCAGTCACAAACCTGAAAACACACAAAATGTTGTCTGTGTTTAATAAATAAATGCCATGTTAGTTTAGGTTTCCTGCCCTTGGACTTTTTATTTAAATCCTCTGTCCCACATCTGGGTTACTGCTGCAATCCTGTAAAAGTTACCAGCACAGAGGTACTGACTGAGTCTATAGTCCAGCTGTACTTCCTAAGGCTTATTATTGTGCCTGCTGAGTTTAAAAATCACATTGACAAAGGTAACAGTATTCCTTTATGCCCTGTTTTTTTTGGATCATCTGACACCAGGGCTGGTGCAAAGAAGTTTCATGCCCTAGGCCAAACTTCCACCTTGCGCCCCCCTCCAGCCCTGTGGCAGCTCCCCGCCCCCCTCCACCCTGAGGCATGATCCTCACATGACAGCTCCCCCCCTGCCCTGAGGCCCCCCCCCCCGTGGTAACTCCCCCCCCCGCCGGGGAGCCATGCAGCACCTCACCTCTGCTCCGCCTCCCAGCTCACTTCTGCTCCGCCTCCTCCCTGAGCACTTCGCCCCCGCTCTAATTCTCCTCTCAGGCTTGCAGCACCAAACAGCTGATTGGTGCTGCAAGCCTGGGAGGTGGGAGAAGTGGAGCAGCAACAGCACGCTCCGGGAGGAACTCTGTAAAAAAAAATTGAGGGCACCGTTTTTTGGTGCCACCTAGTTTGCCTTAATGGTAGCCCTGGCCCTGTCTGACACTATGTCTGTGTATGGGTGAACAACTCCAACCTGAAACAAACATTGTGATTCATCTATACGGCTAAGAGCAACTGAGTTCCCTAGCCATATAGTTATGCGCAGCTGTTATTTTACTATTGCTAAAATGGGAATAATGCACATTCCTGTCTGGTACCTTAGAAACTAACTCATTTATTTGGGCATAAGCTTTCGTGGGCTAAGACCCACTTCATCAGATGCATGGAGTGGAAAATACAGTAGGAAGATATATATACATAGTACGTGAAAAGATGGGAGTTGCCTTACCAATTCTAAAGAGACAATTCAATTAAAGTGGGCTATTATCAGCAGGAGGAAAAGGTTTTCCCTAGAAGGAAATTCCTTTCATGATCAAAAGTACCCAGAATATAATGCCTTTAGCACATGCACTGCCTGTCTGTATTTGAAACCACATGCTGGGATGCAGATCATTTATCTGTCCAGCCAAGTTTGTAAATTACAAGTGAAATGTGAAGGTTTCTGCTTCTTGGTGAATAGATCTTTATTTTGCTGTAGGTATGTCTCCTGGGATGGCGAGGGTTCAGGGAACAGAAATTAGTCTTAAGTGGAAAGACCTCTCTTTCCACACAAACACAGATGAGAAAGATTCTTTTATAAAAGTTATAACTCTTCAGGAACAGGAGATGGCAGAAGAGTTTGCTTGGAGCTCCTTCTGGAAAGGCATAAATATCTGTAATATTGTTTCTGAGTTCTTTTCCCATTGAACATCATCACTTTGTCCTGACAGTTCAGTGATCTCTTCAGCAAGCATTAATCTCTAGGGTTTATGGAGTTGCAATATAAAGTTTATTCTGGTAACTCTGAAGAGATTGCATCTATACTATTGATGTGCCAGCCTTCTCAGTAACATACTCTGATATTTTCTCATTGTTGCCTGTACCTTTTGATTATGAAGAAGCTGATCATCTTGTGTTAAATTCATAATGCTCATGCCACACAAAGGAAGCATTTAGCGAGCGGAATTGGGCTACACATGGCACAGTAAAGTCCTTTCTTTGTTTATACCTGTAATTTTACTTTGCTGGTGAATTTTTTTTGGTACTATGCAGGTGGGTAGTTGACATGCATGTTCTTTATCAAATAGACATCCAAAGAGAGACAGTGGTAGAGCTAATCCTGACATGTGTATATCTGATCATATGCAAAAGTCAGGTTTTTCCTTAATGATTGTTTTTCCTCTTACTGTGTACTGGACAGCACAGTTTCCAAATAGGAAAGGAGAAGAAACTTGCTTCTCCTCAGTCTTCAATGCTGATGATCCTAACCCTGCTTTTTCAGATAGCTGAGAATTCATTGCTTTGATATGCCATGCCTGGGCACTCAGATTGTTAAGCAGCCCTCTCTTTAGGATTGGATGCAGCTGCTACCAAAAGATTGAACATAGTATGGCAAGCAGTGGGGCACCTCATTAGCAACAAAGGCCCAATACAAATGCACCACACCTGTGCTTTGCTTTGCACACTCCACTGCCTCTCCGTTCACTTCCGAATGGAGTTCATAATCCACAGAGCACTAGCTACTTCAGAGACTGCCGGATTCTGCACAATCCCCCAAAGCAATTATGCAGGGACAGGGCAGCTGGATTTGATTATCAGCTGCCTGGGGTTTTGCACTTTTAAATTATGTGCAGTGCTTAGATAGGCAATCAATAACAAATAGAGACATAGGCAGATAAGAGAACCTGAGAAGTCCTTCCATTCTGATCCAAATATAGTCCCAGCATTTCCTGTGCTCCATGCGCTACTTGCTATGGGGAGATATGTGGACATGCCATGATTCCTATTCCTTTGAGAGAAACTTACTTAACACGGGTTTCTGTGACTTGTTCTGGCCGCTGTTTTTAGTAACCTCTAGGGAGGTGCCACAGAGGGCTCTACTGTTGGGTTCAGTTATTGCGATAGCTACTTTGTGATGCTGAGCACTTGAACGATAGTGCGAAGCTCATACCTGCTCTACAGCATTGAGCCCCTCTTTTTCTCTTTGCCTTGAGGTGTGTTGATAGGTGTGAAGGGAAGGAGGGGAGTTAAGTAATGCAGGATCTGACAGTGTGAAGAGCTTTAGCCTCCTTACTAAGTAGAAGCTAGTCCCTGTCTGATCGTAAAGGCCAAAACCTTGTACCATTGTTATCAACAGCAAAAACACCCTTTGACTTTCATGAGACCAGGAGTTGGCCCAGAGAGAGAGGGAGTTCTGGAAGTTGTTCTCTTGCACAAAGCATGCATGCTTCACGGGACTATTAAGGGACTAATGAAAGATCAACATGCTGAGGAAGGTTTGTTCAGATGATTCACTCGTTATTTGGTGGAAAAGGAATGTGCAGAAATTAATCCATAAATGTCTCCTGGTTATAGAGATAACATATTTGCATGAGAGTGGGTGATATGGTTTCATCTCTTTAGCAGTAGGGGGAAGAGAAGAGAAGGACCATAGACAATAATGATGGCCCCAGTGAGGGCTACCTTGATTTCAGAAGTTAATGAGTTCTTTCAGTTCTCAACAGGAGAATACTGTAATTATGTGCTGGATTCTGAAACCACTTTTCTAATTCCCCTATAAGTCATACAGGGTAGCAGGAGCTCCCTCACCTCAGAGATTCATGGAGATATTTTGTAATTTGCAGAGAAAGGTTTGAGTTTTCATTCTAATCCACAGTTTCTAGCCACTCCGGATCCTGGCCACCTATCAGATAGGTTCCTAAAAGTTCCTTACTGCAGGCAACTTTGACAGAAGGAGTCAGGGAGAATCCGGGCACCCCAAAAAGCTAATCTCATAGCTTCAGATCAGGCCCTTCAATTTTGTATTTAGAAGAAGTTGCTTCTTTACCTCTGTCCTGGTAAAACACTAACAAACATCTGTTGGGTCCTGGATTCCAAGAGCATACCTGAGAGCAAATCCAATTCTAAGTAGACACTCCTCTCCTGATACCACCTCCCAGAGCACAGGTTCTCAGCCTGGGAGTTGTATAGCCCCGCATAGCCCTTCCCACATTGCTAAATGGGAGGGGACTCCTGGCTGGATCCTGGCTACATGGATGTGAAGTTCTGAGGATAAGGGATCCCCAATATGGAAAAGTTTGAGAAACATTACCCCAGAATATAGTACTGGGCACAACTTCTGAAACATTTGTGAGTGGGGTGTCTCTAAGTGGACTAAGAAACAATGCAAGCTGAATTAGACGGAGAGGGGAGAATTTAGGTGCTGGATAGACAAATACAGTCAGGAGTGTGGTATTGCAATATCTTTTGTTCAGAATAGTGCTAATCTTTTCTGAGCAGTGCCTGGGTCAGTGTGGGTCATTATAAAGCTGATAGTGAATGAAAGAAACCATCTGCAACCAGATCTTGTCAATGAGAGCAGGATCAATCCTCTCCTTGGGGGCTAGGTCATGAGCCAGAGGTGGACAAACTACGGCCCACGGGACCCTCCTGCTTAGCCCCTGAGCCACTGCCCCGGGAGGCTCACCCCTAGCCCCTACCCTGTTGTTCCCTCTCCCCTCTGCCTCAGCTCGCTCCACCGCCGGCACAACGCTCTGGGTGGTGGGGCTGCGAGCTCCTGGCCTGACGCCATGCTGGTGGTGTAGACGGCTCCAGCCGGTCGGTGCGGCTGCCTGTCCTGGTGCTCAATGGTTTGATCATTGGCCTGCTAAACCCAGGGTTGTGAGTTCAATCCTTGAGGGGACCATTTAGGGAACCGAGGTAAAAATCTGTCTAGGGATTGGTCCTGCTTTGCACAGGGGGTTGGACTAGATGCTTTCCTGAGGTCCCTTCCAACCCTAATATTCTATGATTCTGGGCAGCATGGCTGTAGCGCCGCCAGCCACCAGTGCTCCAGGGAGCACGGGTCATTGGATAGAGGGCAGGAGAGTTTGGGGTGGTGATCAGGAGGCAGGGGTATGGATAAGAGTTGAGGCAGTCAGAGGGCGGGGAACAGGGAGTTTGAATAGGGGCAGGGGTCCTAGGGAGGCGGTCAGGAAGGAGGGGGGGGTTGGATGAGGCAAGGGTTCCAGGAGTGGTCAGGGGACAGGGAGAAGTGGTGGTTGGATGGGGCAGGGGTCCCCGGGGGGCAGTCAGAAATGAGAGGAGGGGTTGGATGGGGTGATGGGGAGGCAACCAGGGATTCCAGGGGCACTCAGGGGACTGGGGGGGTGGATGGGGCAGGAGTCTGGGGGGAGCATCAGGGGGCAAGAAGCAGGGAGAGATAGGGGGTGGGGGCCAGGCCATGCCTGATTGTTTGGGGAGGCACAGCCTCCCCTAACAGGCCCTCCATACAATTTCCGAAAACCGATGTGGCTCTCAGGCCAAAAAGTTTGCCCGCCCCTGTCATGAGCCCTCTGAAGTCAATGGCTAAATGGTCAGGCCTGGATGAGGATTCAGTTTGGACTTAAGTGGCGCATGGGCGTTATGCTAGCCCTCTGCACAGGGGTACCTTTCACCTGGCATGGGTTTGTCTAGATTAGGAATAGAGGTTAAGGTTAGTTCAGGACTAGATAACATGTTGAGGTCAATGGTAAGGGGAAGCCTAGGGTCAAGTTTTACCAACTAGTCAAGGTAAAAAGTGTTAACCTGCATCCAGGGCCGGCGCTACCATTTAGGCAGCCTAGGCAATCGCCTAGGGTGCCAGAATAATTGGTGAGTGCCGTTTTGCCGGAGGGGGGGACAGGAAGCTCCAGTGGAGCTGCCGCAGTGGTGCCTGCGGAGGGTCCACTGGTCCCGAGACTCCGGTGGAGCTGCCGCAGTCGTGCCTGCGGACAGTCGGCTGCTCGCGCAGCTCTGGTGGACCGCCTGCAGGCACAACTGAGGCAGCTGCACCGGAGCCGCGGAGCACCGGACCCTCCGCAGGCACCACTGCGGCAGCTCCACCGGAGCTGCGGGACCAGCACGCGGGGCGGCAAAATTGCCGTGCACCTAGGGTGCTCAAACCCCTAGCACCAGTCCTGCCTGCATCTACACTAGGGAGAAGTTGGGGTTAGGTTAGCTAACACTCTACCTAATCTAGACAAATTTTATGACGCACTGAGATTAGAGCAACCTTTCAAAAGTAGCATACAACTCATTTCTCCTACTCTGTGCCTTTTTCAATCACACAGGTTCTGCACCACCACCAGACTCTCGACAGCAGAGACAGGTATACTTTTCTACTTACTTCCCAAATCAGTCCTCTTAGGCACAGTTCACAGGCATATTTTTGCTGGCATTCAAATTACTTCCAAGGATATTGGGAGGAGGGGGAATGAGCTGCATTTCATTACAGTTCTTCTAAAGATTCAAAGATGTTATGCAACAAAAGGATTAGATTTGGCAATTCAAACCACCTTTTTAATAGACCTTTCTACTGCATAATATTTTTTAAGGACCTGGCTTGCAGAGTTTCCTTCTAGAGCTGTCTAGGCTCATTATCAATAGCAGCATCAAAGACATTTTTCTTTTCATATGCTTGTCTGGGGCGTCTAAGTGAGCATGATTACTTTTTCTTAAATGAATAGCTACTTTTCCCTTTATAAAGAAGTAGAGCAACAGGGATATTTTTTTTTTGACACTATCAGGTTGAACCTTGGGAAGATTCAGTGTAGCATGTGTTCATTATTTAACAAAACCAGCTTTTCTTCTACCTGAATTTCTTTCTGAATAATGTATTTTGCCATGTTGCATGCAATACATTTGAAATAATGAGGCAATAATGTCCTATTCAAAGTAAGGTTTGCACCAAAATGAGATTAACCCATTGCAGAGTCCGGGGGAATATGTCATGTGTTGTTGAAGGTGACAATGGAAACTTGTATGGCTTCCATCCCAATTAAATATACACATTGCTTGTGTCACACATTGAAGTGCACAGGCTGGAGTTCATGGCAGCTGAGTAGCAGCCAGTTGACCTCATCGCAACTGTTTTCAAGGGAAAAAGGCTTCTCACCACTTCATATTTGCTTACACAAAATATGCTTTTCAAGTGAAGTGATCGCATTCAGTCAAATGCCCAGGCACCCTGCAATGGAGGCTGTTCATCTTAGCAGGAAGAGGTAACCAACCATATGACCTTATGAAGGTGAAGTGCTTTTACAGCTCTAGTTAGTTTAGGCCCAAAATCTGAAGTCCTTTCTCAGTTTTCACTCCATCGTGACTCTTGCAAAACTGCCATTCACTTCGGATGGGATAAACAGAGTAAGGATCTTAGTATTTGACCAACAGTGGGACAAAATTAGTCCTGATGTGCATTCTAACCCCTCCTGTTATGAATTATAAACTCCATTCCAGTTTCTAATGGGTACTATTGCACTCTGCTGGTTTTCACTTTCTGTCCAACCCTGATTTTCCATGTTGTCATTCACAAATGATTACCCAAGCTTGCAACAAGTCATTTCACTCTAAGCACTGCCTGTCAGTGCTTAGAGTGCTTGACATATGAATATAGCATCATTTAGACTATGTTGCATTCTGAGGATAGAGTTTGTATCCAAGGGGCAGATTAAAAATCATAGCACAAACGAGTTGTTTGTAGGAGTCTGCATTCCCAGCAGGGGAGGTTGCTCACTGAAGTGTTTGACTAGGAAATGAGGGCAGAGGTCTGTTGATTGCAGGGAGGATTATCTCAGTGCAGAGAGCTGACTAATACTGCTGAATTTACAAGCAGTTGGGACAAGATTTTAGTTAATTTTGTGGGTGCTAGATTCTCCGTCCCTAAGGATAAGTGTTCCTGGACACCAGTCCTGTTCGTGACCATAAGAAGAGATAACAGAGTTTGAAAATATTTAGAGGTTCACATGTTTTGATGTGACTCTGTCTGAGAGCTTTGTACTCTACATAAACATGCCTTTTTAAAAAAAAAAAATCACTAACTCAGGCAGCATTCTACTGGGAATTTACTTAGAAGACAAGGTAAAAGATCACCATTCTGGAACCATCATAGCAAATGTGTTTACGATGAGCCATACCCTAAAGCCGCTACTTATATTCCACTCAGTTCTTACTCAGGCAAAACTCCCACTAGGCCTGTTCGGCCTCTCACTTCCACTGGTGGAAATGAGAAGTAACTCAGTGAGAATCAAGGGCATTACACTGATGTGAAGCTGTTGTAAGAGAAAAACTCAGCCTCCATTGACTTCAAGCCCTAAGTAAGCAAGCATCTCTGGTTTGGTTAAACTGTGCTGTGCACCAGGACAGGGAAGTGGGGATGGGAATGGGCAAAAGTGACTGTAATTTGCACTCCCCATAATCCCCACTTTGGCTCACACCATAAATTAGAGCAGCCTCAGGGCTTTTCTAAGTTATACCAGCTGGTAATGGCCCCAAGGGACAGTTATACTAGACAGGGATTGACAGAACACAGTAGAGCTGTAGGCACACTCCATCCCTGTGGAGCACCCCTCGTTATGCTCCCTGTGCTGGAGCGAAGTTTTGGGGGGAGGAGTATGCCGAGCTGGTATAGCTGGTTCTCCAGTTACATGCTAGAGGAATCCTCATCTGTTCCATTAAGGTAGCTTTATGACCACAATGGTACAAAGGGGCTGTCTTGGGACCAGAATTTTCCCCATACCTTTAGTTCTTTGCTGTAGCACGTCTACTAGCCTTCCTTTCCAACCTGAAAATGAGTACAATGAAAACGGCTGTAGCTAATGCACTGGACTGGTTTGTCTGTTGATACAGTTAGAAGATAAGTAAATACGATTGATTTATGGCTGCGAACAGCCTGAACTCTTTAGGATTGTTTGAATTATATATCAGGACAGTCATCTTCTATTTTGTACACTTGTTTTGTGAAAACTGCAGCCACATAGGGATCAAGGTGGGTGTGCAGAGGGGAGCAAGGAGGAACTGATCTCATTCAGCGTATAATGAACAATCCCTTGCTTTGCTGTCATCTGTCTGGATATGAAAAGCAAAAAGATGTAAGAGTAAGATGGCATATTATATCTACCTCCTTGCTGCATCAAAGAAATCAACATCAACAGTAAACAGCTACCCCTGAGAGTCAGTAAGCTGCTGGAAATATATCACTGTGCTCAGCTAATGAGGCTGCGTATGATGATGTAGTGGTGAAAGCCTGAATATGAAAGCCAAGACACCTAGGTTTTATTCCCAATTCTGCCACTGACTTGCTAACTGAGCCTGAGCAAGTTACTGCATCTCTCTATGCCTCGGTCTTCCCATATATAAAATGGGTATCATATGTGCCTATTGGGAGACTTGATTTATTAATGCCTGAAAATCACTTTGGGAATATGCTACACTGCTACCTCCATATAATGCCACCCGATGTAACACGAATTTGGATATAATGCAGTAAAGCAGTGCTCTGGGGAGGGCGGGGGGCGGGCTGCACACTCCGGTGGATCAAATAAGTCCAGTATAACACGGTTTCACCCATAATGCGGTAAGATATTTTTGGCTCCTAAGAACAGCATTATATCGAGATAGAGGTGTATATACTGTCTGCATATACTATACAGAGTTGATTGTCATGTGGGATCTGAATGGGGGATGTTTTCAAGGGAGAAGAGGATCGTTCTACATTTATTCTTTACTGGAACTCTAATCCCCAATATCTCTGATCTGTTTTATTTGTCATTTTGTCTTTGTTATTTGTATGTGTCCATAATTGGCCTGTTCAAACATAAGGAAATGGTTAGTGTGTGCACATTCTTTCTGTGGCAATTCATAAAATTCCTATGGTGACCTGGGGATCATGACTTGGGTTTGTGTGCAGATAATTGGCTTTATCCAGTGGCTGTCATCTTTCAAAAGCAAACCATCTCACAGCATAGCTGGAGGCTTCGAATCACTGTTGCCAAATTTGTCCCCTTTGAGGATCTGTTTGCATAAACAGGACTTTATTTCAGATGTCTGACTCATGGCAGCTTGAGCATTTCACCTTTTGCTTTTTGAGAACATCCCATTAATAGATCTGATTGGGCAGGTCTCCTATTTTGTTCTATACAAAACCTGACTTTTATCATTGGAAGGTCAGATTCTGGTCTTGGTCTTTACATCACTGTAAATTAAAAGTAACCTCACTGAAGTTGGTGTAGATGATTTGAAGCTCCTTGCTAAGATCCTGTTTTGTATACATTTCCCTTCCTACAGCATGCTTAGTTCTGGCTTTTAAATCCCGAATGAGCTTCCTAGTAATTTCAGGTTTCAGAGTAGCAGCCGTATTAGTCGCTATCCGCAAAAAGAACAGGAGTACTTGTGGCACCTTAGACACTAATGAGTTTATTTGAGCATAAGCTTTCGTGAGCAACAGCCCACTTCATCAGATGCATAGAATGGAACATACTAAGAAGATATATTTGTTAGTCTCTAAAGTGCCACAAGTACTCCTGTTCTTTTTTCTAGTAATTTCAATACATAAAGTCTTAATAAACGTGACTGTTCTCTTCAGAAGAAATATTTGTTTTTCTGAACTTCCGGTACGAATAGCTAATCCTAAACCACAATCATAGATAAAGAAATGGAGAAAAGAAATATAGAGTGACCAGATGTCCCGATATTAGGGTCTTTTTCTTATACAGCCAACCTATTACCCCTTCTCCCCATCCTGATTTTTCACACTTGCTATCTGGTCACCCTAGTTAAATGCTACCTGTTTGGAAGCAGGTGTGTCACTTTTACAGTAGGCAAACTTTGATATCTGCATAATCCTTTCCCTATTGGGGAAAATATCAATTTTTTTCAGAGGTGCAAGAATGCAAAGGTGGACACATTGAGGGGTGTTTTGGAGGATCTCAGACTTCTAAACTGACAGCACACCAATAAACTCTGAGAACTGATTTCAGCTCATTTCATATAGATAGCACACTGCCAAGCAATATAGGTCTGCTATAAGTATTTGCCCCTAAATAACCAGAACACAATTTCCACCACAAATCATAAGATTTGCCAAACACTGGACCACATTCTATTTCAGTATTAAAGAGTTCTGCTACCATGGGCTTTATATATATATTGAATTGACATTTCTGCATATTGCGGATTTTAATAGATTCTTTTCTTTGTGAGCAAATTTAATTTCATTATTAATACATTTTGACCCCTGTCCTAAGGCTGCTAATTACTCATGTGCTATCTAATTTTAAGCCTGGTTGAGAGAACCTATTAAGTTTATTACTCTTATTAAAAACAGCTGAAACTAAACAGACAATGGAAATAATTTTTGACTAAACTAATTATCGGAGTGGAAGATGCTAATGTGTTTTGCCAACTGTGTCTCATGTCTCCTCTGCTAACGTGCAGAATGGTCATGGCTGTTCACAAAGTCTTTACCTCTCTGTCAGCAGAAAGAGAGGATACATCTGCGCTCACCCTTTATTCATTCTTTTCTTCAGGCTTGTTAATGCGGTCATGCTGTGCTAACTCTGCCTATGCTTACTGTTTTAATCAAAGTCTCTTTCCACAGGAGAACCCTAAGAGAAATAACCGGCATTTATTTACCAAGATTTTTTTTAAAGTGATTAGAGATTTTGGGTACCCAACTTATGCCTTAAAGGGGCCTTATTTTCAAGAGGTGTTGAGCATGTGAAAATGAAGCCACTTGCAAGTGTCTCAAATTGAGGTGCACAAAATCAACAGTCACTTTTGAATCTTGGCCATATGGTTCTCCTATACAAACATATATTTATACACTTACAGCAATTCTAATAGGCAGGTTTGTGATAATTCATGAGACAGGTTAGAACTCACTCAGGTTTTCCATGTTTAAAAAAAAAGCAGCCATCTACTTTCTGTGATATCTACGATCTCTAATTTGTATTAAGGGTGGGATTTTGAAAAGTGGTTAAGCAAGTTTGGAAGTTAATGGGAATTGTGGTCCTGTGAGACTTGTTGCTCCTAAATTACTTAGGGGCTTAAAAAATATCCTTCCCAAAGAAAACAACAAAACAAGAGAACACAAAAATAAGATCCCCATGAGAGAACACAGTGTGTCTGTATGTTTGTCTGTTTGTCCCCTGTAGCAAGCTACATCTGCAAACAAAATGGCAGATGCAGCAGGGAGCAAGATTTATCTCTGATTAAAGGTACAGTGCAAAGAAAACAAATTACAGATACAAGTTATATAAATCAGATTGTCACAGTGATCATAGGCATTTGCAGATCCTCTGTGTAAATGAGTATTTGTAGCAATACTCAGATGCATAATCCTCAGCTAATGCAAAGATGGCACAGCAAAGAATGGCTAAAATTAAGACTAGAGATCTTAGGCGGGAAAGACCATATGCTAACTTCAAAATAAATGAAAGCTATTTGGGTTCTCTTGTTGGACATCATAACCCCCCTTTGAACAGGACAGAATATAAATCCAGATGTGCATTCATTACTAAACTATTTCATGTCACCATATTGAAGAATTCGAGCAAACCCAGTTTCTTAAGGATCACTCGCACAACATGAAAAATGTCTGGGCTCATGGACAAGCAAGCATCCTTCTAAAAACTGACTGTTAATAGAGTAGATTTCCTCATGTATCACTAGGGCTAGCCTGGGTTGCAGGAGACCCTAGGTCAGGTCCCTGCTCCTCTACAGACAACCTTTGGCAAGTCACTTAGGGGATGTCTCTGCTACAGCTGGAAGCGGTAGCGTAGTGGTGGATAAATAGAGTTTACCCATTTCTTTTTTTACTACTACACTTCTGGAAGGTGTAAATTCTGGCTCGGGGAGATAAACCCATTCTAGCTCTGACTGGGCTAGTGTGCTAAAAGTAGAAGTGTCGCAACCATGATGTGAGAGGAAGGAGAGGAGTACATATCTAGGGTCTCAGTCAGGGTTGTATTTGTGGTGGATGCCCCTTCCCGATGCAGGTCCTTTTTTTTTGTTTTAGCATACGAGCTTGGTTAGACCTAGCCCAGGTATGTCTCCTAGAAGTGGAATTAACACCTTCCAGCTCTAATGGAGACATACCCTCAGTCTCTCTGTGTCTCAGTTCCCCATCTATAAAATGGGGATAATACTTCCCTACCTCGCAGCGGTGTCATGGAGATAAATACATTAAACGCTGATGTGTTTTAGATACAATGGTAAAGGGCACTGTAACCAAGATAGGCATATGGATAGATAGTCATATCTAGGGGGAAACACTGTCTGCCCAGGGATCAACATGTAAGGCTGAGGTGTTTTTAAAGCCATATAGGGTGTTTTAACTCTCAGGTCCCATTAATTTTAATAGGAACTTAGTGTCCAAATCACTTGGATGGTTTTGAAAACTTCAACCTAAATTAATAGTATTTGTATATGTAAAATACTGTATATACAATATCGCAATAAAAATGTTAGATATAATGCAACTATCCTTTCAGTGATTCACATGTTCCTGGGTAGGGCTGTTATTTTAGAATAGAGTTTCAGTAGCATTGCCAAAAACATTAATTATTTTTATTTATAGTGGACCATATTTGCAACCAGAGACTGCCTGGAGGGTTGAGTGCAGTTTGCAGAGAAACAATGCACACACACCACATCCCTTTATTTCACCACTTTGCCATTTGCCAGAAAGGGGGAACAAGGACAATAAACACGAAGGAGAAGCAAATCCAAACTCGTAATCCAATGCATCTACTTTGCATTGCATCACAGTTCACTTTCAGCTCAGGGTCTGTTAGGCCGCATCATGTTACATCAAGCGACATATGAAATGATGGAACCTAATGCACAGTGAGCGCTGGAAAGGTGAAACAAAAGAACAACCTGTCTGTCATCTTCTTCATTAGTCACTGTGGTTTTGGGGGGTTATCGAGAATGCAGAGGGCATTTTGAGAGGGGGTGAAGTTTATTTTGGGTCGAGTTTTCCAGCAGACTGTTGTTCTGAGAGGCACTTTAATTTTAAAGACCTAATTCAGGCTTATTAAACTGCTCTATTAGGGCGTTTGCTTTTAATTGCTCTGAACATCCACACAAACCCCATTCTTATTTTGTGCCACCTGTGACCAAGATGGATTTGGCCCATTCTCAATGCCATGGATTACTATTATCAACCCCTCTTGCCTTTCCATGTCTACTCCATTCTCAGTATCCCTACATGGTAGAGTTTTCTCTGCTAGGGCTGACTCCACCTTTAGGATTCCTTCATAACTAATGCAGTGACCAGCCTGATGGAAAAGCTGAACAAGTTATTTTCACCTTCTTGCCTGACAGAGAGTGCACCTGTGACAGGGGTATCTACCCCTACACAGGAGAGGAAAGAATTAATGGAGGCCAATTAGCCTAGTAGATTGGGTGCTGAGAAGAAAACCCTAATTAGAGGAACAGGCTCATCTGTGTAGGAACAGGTGGGGCTTGTATAAAGCCAGGTAGCTGGCTGCAGAGAGGGGTGACTGTTCTGGGAAAAGTTGTTGCAGAAGGAGAAGAAAAAAAAAGTAGGGTACTTGCTCCCTTGGCAGAGAGAGGAATGTTTAGGGGCAGCTGCTGCTGGAAAAGGCTGCAGGCAAGTAGGCTGCAGTCAATCTGTGAATGGAGGGAGTTAGAGGCTGGCAAACCCAGAAAGGGTGGGATCCAGTGATGTAAGAAGAAGCCCAGGGAAACAGCAGCTCACCTGGGAAAGGAGGGGAAAAGAAAAGAAAGAGAAGAATGGGGTGGAGGGATTCAGAAAAAAATAAAATCAAATCCTAGAATTTCAGTTTTCAAAAACTGAAATGAAATTTTAAAGTTTGAAATACAAAAAAAAAACCCATATTCATTTCATTTTGTGAAAAAAATTAGAGAACAGTCTTGAACAAAAAGGAAATTTTAAAATTCAGTCAAAAGTGTTCATGGGAAAACACTTGCCATTTTTCAGCGAGCTCCTGCTCCTGCTGCTCTGGATCCCCAAACTCAGCTGGAGAACTGGACTGGAATACCAGTAATAATCTTAAAAATGGTTTTATCTCAACAAAGTTTCATTTCTTATTCTGTAAAATGAACATATTTTTGTTTAGTTTGAATTTGAAGGTGCTTCTAACAGTTCTCATCTGCCTCTTTTGAAGAAGGCAATTAAGCAGATAATTGCAATAATAACTAGCTGACTCAGTAACTTTCCTGTTTAGGCAGGCAGCATTAAGCAGAAGCAATGGTCAGTTTAGATCCTGAAGTTATTGGTTTTTAATCCTGTTCTTTTGTTTCAGAAAATGTATACACCAAGCCTGTGCTTATGTATGTCTGAATGAAAAGGGAATTCAATAATTGATATCAACAATCTTCACAGCTTGCTTAGTAACAGTATGCCAGCTGGCATCATTTATTGGGATTTCACAACCTTGTCACATTAAATTGAAAACACTGAACCATTTGAAAAAATAATGCTGGATTAAAACATGCAAATTGGGATAGTCTTTCTACTAACCTTTTCAGAAATGCAGACTTGTATGCAAACATGTTAGTTCTGCAATAGGAGATAGTTTTTACTATATTACATGAATAAATGCTAACCCTCTTTCAGCAACTGACTTATTCAGGTGTACCAAAGAAAAAGCCAGGCTGTCTGAGACTATTTTCTTTGGTAGTAAAATAGCTTACAACATTTCCATAAAATCCTGTAGAATTTATGAGGGATGAAACAAATACAGCCTATAAGTACTTACATGTGAGAATATTTCAGATAGTAAGAGTCCTTTAATCTACAGACACAACAAGAACAAGATCTAATGGCTAAGATAAAACTAGATACATTCAGGCTAGAAATAAGATGAAAACTTTTAATGTTGAGGATAATTAATCATTAGAAGAATATGCCATTGGATGTGGTGCTTTCTGTCTTGAAATGATGATCAGATGTCTTTCTAAAAAATCATGTGCTACAGCCCATTGACAAGGTCTGAGCTTAATGGAAGAATTACTGAGTGAAATTCCTATCTGTTTTGATCTCTGTTACTCAGGAGGTCAGATAAAGTTATCATAATGGTCTCTTCTGGCCTTAAATTCTATTAATCTATGAAGTAGCATTCTGTAGAAATTAGTCTAAAAACCAACAGGATTAAATACTTTCTAAATAATTTAAAACAAGCAAGAGAAATGAATACAAAGTTACTACTTCTCTGCTACATAAGTCTTTAGGTTAGTTTAAAAAGTATGTAGAACGTTATCATTCTTAATGAAATTCTATAGGGGAAAATATGCTCCCACTTACTACCTTGTGCGCCTTGCCAAAAAAGTGCATATATAATTTCAGTTGAGAAATAAAAAATGTTGAAAAATTAGCTGAAATTTACCATTTTTTGAATGGAAATAATGCATAAACTCTGAATGCATAAACAATCTAAGTAGTCCTTACTCACATGAATTCAAGGGGGCTACTTACCAGAGTAAAGGCTACTCATATAAGTTTGAGAGAGCAGTTTATTAATAGGCAAACCCATTTTTAAAGGTATTTTATTAATTTTCAGCATTAATAATGCCCAACACCAACAAACAGATTTTAAAGTGAATGTTCTGAAAATGCAGAGAACTTGCTGTCAGTTTGATCACTCGACATGTCTTCTTGAGACGATATGTATTTCCTAGCCTTAAATTCTGTTTAGCCCTCCCTTATTCAGACATCATTAATTAGTGTTAGTATCTATTTGACAAAATAAAGATAAATCTTGAGCTCTACCTTAAGGGACAACTATTCAGTTTTCAAATGAGAAGAAAATGAGGCTCACTCCTTTGCATTCTCTGGCTGCAAAATTATCAGGCATTGGAAAAGCAAATCAGAGAATCACTTGCTAATACCAGGAGCTGTAGGGAGATTTATTTTCTTTACATCTCACACTGGCACTCGAAGGAAAAGGTTAGGTGTGTCAGAGATGGTTAAGGCTCTGAAGAAGATAGGTATATGTGCGTGGGAGAATACAAGGAGGCTGGGTGGTCTGAAGGAATGAGCAGAGTCAGAAAGTCCAGAACTCTAATCCTAGCTCTGCCGCTGACTTCTGGGGCCTCAGACAAGTAATTTCAGTTCTATGCCCCAGTTAAATATGGGTATCGTAATAGCCACCTAACCATATTGGTAAAAGCAATTGGATGTTCCTATAGCAGCAGGCCACTGCCATGTTCTGGAGCCTTCTGTGGAGATGTTGGGACATTAAGCTTACTACGAAGCTGTGTTGCTAAAGAACCATGATTATACCAACTCTGTTGTATGTCAGTGAAATGTGGGCAATGAGCAAGGCTGAAGAGCACCAGGTTGACATTTTCGATTCTCATCATCTTCGTCAGCTGCTCTACATGAAGCAGCAGGGCAAGATCACCAATGAAGATATTTGTAGCTGAACATACCCACTGTTTTCATCAGCGCTGGTTCAGTGCTGGCAGTTTTCTTCTTAAGCTAGAAGATCGATGAATTACAAAGCATGTTACCAGGCGTTACCACTACATGGCTGGTAATCACACGAGTGCCAAAAGCTTTAAGATCAGCAGTGACAGACATAAACTGAATGACCAGCAAACCATCTTAAGGACCTAGTTAGAGATTGATCTGGGTGGAGTTTGCTCTGCAAGGAAGCCATGGCCCTTGCATGGTTTGCCTTGGTGATGATGATACTGGCAAAAGCAAAATGATCACGCATGGGTGAGGCAAGGCTCAATGACTCAAAACTTAATGCAAGAGCATGGTGCTTGCTTCTTTCATGTATCTTCCACATACGAGTTTTGCTGTTACAGGCACTTCAGAAGTTTGCTGAGAGGTCTGATTAGGAAAAAAACACTCAAGAGTCAGTTTTATTGGGAAACAGGCTGAACGTGTTACCATTAAATGCAAAGGAACATCTGTAGCCCCTGTTGATTTGCTTATTCCACCCAATAGGTTCCCTAATAATTCTTCTCATAACATTAATTCAGTGCACAGCTCAAATGTCATCCTCAAGAGACAATCAGAATTCGTATGTTTAACCTTGTCTTCCCTTCCGCTTACACATCAGGCATTCCTGTCTCCTAGCTCTGTGCTTTGGCTCACTAAACCATCATAATCCTCTCAACCATGGAGTTAAACAACATAACTATTTGAAAGAGCTATTGGCATGGCTTTCTGAGATCCATAATGGACAAAATTCAACTGTTTGTTGCATTCTAGTTTTGGTAGAGCTACTTTTAGTGGCCTATCTGCCCCCTGGTGAAAAGCATGATTCAGAGGTTGTCACTACAGTTTCATCACCTGTAGTTAACGTTCTGGGAAATTTCTGGGTCTCAGTTTCTGTCCAGCCATCTGCAGGGAATTAGGGTCAGATCCTCAGCTGGTGTAAATGGTCACCACTGACTCCACCAAAGTCAATGGAGCAATGGCCATTTACACTATCTGAGCCTGAGGATCTGCCCCATATTGTGCCTGAAATACGGTGACTCACTGCAACAGCTGTGTCAGGTTCAGCAAAAGCAGAGCAAGTCATGTGTGTCGTGATCAGATTATTCATTCTAATGCAAGCAGTGTTTCTGTGGGACTTTCTTTGGGCTGCTTAAATATTCTAATGGAGTCTGTTGAAAAAAGCACGTTTATTCATCGTATAAAACCTCTGACAATGGTCAGTTAAGGAGAATTTTAAAGTTTTCTGTTTGTGTCAGTTTTAGAGGCTGCCAAATGAAGAAGATATTTAAATAAAGATGAACCAGCTGGCAGTCTAGTTCCTGGGGAGATAAAGGTAACAAAATATGTACTACCAGGAAAACTCACTCTCTTTAATTTAATCTCACTGGCAGCACAATCTACAGTGATTAAATGTAATCAAGTGGTGTGTTTGGAGATATATTTTCAGTTGAGCAATGGAAGTGGGATCACTAACTGAATAGGTACTGCACACAGCAAGCAGGGAATAAAATGCTGTGCTTAGAGGTAGCTGGATAAGCTCAATTACAAAGGTGTTCAGGACGTCTTTAGTCAGTTCTGTAAATCTGAGGTGAACAGCAAGGTCACAAATTTGCCCAGTGATAACTCAAGGTGGTATAAATGAAAATATGCCTCAATACAATTCTGAGGCTGGAAATGTTCAATCTTATATCCAACAATATCTGCTTATTTACATAACTCTTAAGTAACCCTCTTGAAAGCTCTTCCCTTAACTGAAAATATTAGGTGAGATTTTCTAAAGCACTTCTGTGATTTAGACGCAGGAGTCCTGTTGACTTTCACCCAGGATAATTCTGAATGGATTTGAACATGGAAAAGATGTGGTCCTCTCTGATCCAACTGTGCCTAATATAATGGCCTGTACCTCAATCCCACGAAGAATGCATGCAGGAGGACACCAACACCCACACAGAGCCCAGGGTTCTGGTGCAACGTTTCTCAAACTGTGGGTCAGGACCCCAAAGTGGGTCATGACCCCATTTTAATGGGGTCACCAGGGCAAGTTCACTGGAGCTCAGGGTCCAAGCCTGAGTTCTTCAGCGCTGGGCAGCAGGGCTCAGGTTACAGGCCCCCTTCCTGGGGAGGTGTGGCTTTGGCTTTGCTGCCTTCCCCCTCCCCCTGGGATGGCAAGGCTTGGGCAGGCTCAGGCTTTGGTCCCCCTCCTGGGGTCCGGTAGTAATTTTTTGTTGTCAGAAGTAGTAGTGTCCTATGTTTGTTGATATTGAGGGCCTACCCCACTTAGGATCCACACTGTCTGTGTCATAAATG
Organism: Gopherus flavomarginatus; assembly: GCF_025201925.1. NCBI lineage: Eukaryota > Metazoa > Chordata > Testudines > Testudinidae > Gopherus > Gopherus flavomarginatus. Next base: position 45,111,456 of record NC_066628.1, on the reverse strand, counting down.
GATAGTTAAGGGTTAATACCTCTTTTACCTGTAAAGGGTTAAGAAGCTCAGTAAACCTGGCTGACCCCTGACCAGAGGATCAATAAGGGGACAAGATACTTTCAAATCTTGGTGGGGGGAAGTCTTTTGTTTTTGCTCTTTGTTTTGGGGGTTGTTCGCTCTTGGGACTAAGAGGTACCAGACGTCAATCCAGGCTCTCCAACTCTTTCTGAATCAGTCTCTCATGTTTCAAACTTGTAAGTAACAACCAGGCAAGGCGTGTTAGTCTTATTTTTATTTTCTCAACTTGTAAATGTTCCTTTTTGCTGAGAGGATTTTACCTCTGTTTGCTGTAACTTTGAACCTAAGGCTAGAGGGGGTTCCTCTGGGCTATATGAATCTGATTACCCTGTAAAGCATTTTCCATCCTGATTTTACAGAGATGATTTTTACCTTTCTTTCTTTAATTAAAAGCTTTCTTTTTAAGAGTCTGATTGATTTTTCCTTGTTTTAAGATCCAAGGGGATTGGATCTGGACTCACCAGGACTTGGTGGGGGAATGGAGGGGGGGATGGTTAAATTCTCCTTGTGTTAAGATCCAAGGGGTTGGATCTGTGTTCACCAGGAACTTGGTGAAAAAGCCTCTGAAGGCTGCCCAGGGAGGGGAAGGTTTTGGGGGGACAGGAAGTGTTCCAGACATTGAAATTTCTGGATGGTGGCAGTGTTACCAGATCTAAGCTAGTAATTAAGCTTAGAAGTGTCCATGCCGGTCTCCACATCTGTACCCTAAAGTGCAGAGTGGGGGAGGAACCTTGACAGTCTGTGTGTGTGGTATGTGTACATGACTTATGTAAAGGAATCCCTATGAAAACATGTTCTCAGTTCTGCCTTTTGAAAGGATTCAAGAAGAAACTATTGTTCCATTCGCTTTTTCAAAATGGCCTCAACTATGCCTCAAATTTTGCAGCTGCGGTTTTGGGCTCCCCAAGCACAGACGCTGTGATTGGCTCTTGCCCAGGGTATAAAATCTGGGGTTAGGTATCTTGTACACTTGTTGTCCTACTCTCACGCCTGTGAACCTGCACTAAGGCCAAGGTCATTCTGGCCCAAAGTAGGGAGGGCTAGGACAATTATTAGCTATACCTGAAGGAGATGTGGCTTGAAGTGATACCTTTCTACATAGGGCAAACACTTAACAGTTGGACTAAATTAAAGCAGCCCAACCTGGAAGCAGAACTCTCAGACAGTTGGGGAAACTAGAGTGAGGTTAGCAACTCCAAGAAACTGCTGTATGCTAGGACAATGCTGGGGCCTAAAGAATAAAGCTACCAGACTTCATACTTGGTGATGTATGCTTTCAGAATGCATCGCTCCCCGTAGCTGTTTCTTTGCATGAGTAAGACTCCCATGTCACCATCTTTATAGTTGCACTGGATCAAGCTTCTAGAATAGACACCTGACTAGAGTGAGCTGCCCTGGCGTTTTGAGCTGGTGCAGCACAGGCACAAGAGGGAATCTGAATGTCAAGTTTTCAATGAAATGTCAATTTTCAACTAAAAAGAAGCTTTGACTCAATTTTTGCTAAGCTTTGTTTGGGTTTTCAAACAGCTGCAGAGCTGATTGGAATTTTTTTGGTTTTGGAAAAAGTAGTAAAAAATTGTGGAGAAAATTTGTGAGATTTTAACTATTTTGTTTCAACCAGCTCTAGTGACATAGTTAAACCAGTGCAAATTTCTCTAAACTAGGTAAGCAGAGTAAATAATCTCTTGATTTCTATTTCATCTTTCTCCGGTAAACAAGATGTTGTTTTAATCTACATCTGTGATTTGGCATTGCCAGTTAATACTGTGGGAATGAATGCTAAATGTGCACCCCAGGTGAGAAATGCTGCTACACTCCTAAAGAAAGAGCAAAGCATTAGAGTTCCCTGACCCTGAAAACATCAATGTCCTAGAAAATAGGAGTGTTTATGTATGCACAAGCGAGCACAGGCTAGAACAAGACGTTCTTTGACCTTAGCTTTCCATTCAAAAAGATGAAGCTGAATGCAGATTAATTTGAACAATTGGAACTTTATTAAACCCCTGGATGGTTCTATCCAGGAGGCTCATTTGCTTCCAGCCTAACTCTCTATATTTTCTGTTCCCACTGCCATCCCCTTTATAAAAGTCTCTCCAGGGAACACTAGCCCTGTGACTCCAGTTCCACTGATTGTGATATACTCAGGGACGCTGGATATGGTTGTGGTGTTCTTCTCCGTAAGGCATTGAAGGTGCTTATTTAACAATTAAACCCTTGTCATTTAACCATGGTAGAACACAGTAACTAAAGCCTGCTGTCTGCAGTTCTCTGGTCTGCCTCTAGCCCTGAGCACCACCTCTCAAGAAGTGGGCTGTAGCCAGGACCGGCGCTAGGGGTTTTAGCGCCCTAGGCGCACGGCAATTTCACCGTCCCGAGCCCTGGTCCCGCGGCCCTGGTGGAGCTGCCGCAGTCGTGCCTGCGGGAGATCCACCGGAGCCACGGGAGCAGCCGACCGTCCGCAGGCACGACTGCGGCAGCACCACCGGAGCCGCGGACCAGCAGACCCTCTGCAGGCACAACTGCGGCAGCTCCACCGGAGCTGCCTGCCGCCCCCTCCGGCGAAACGGCGCCCACCAATTATTCTGGCGCCCTAGGCGATTGCCTAGGCTGCCTAAATGAAGGGGCCGGCCCTTGCTGTAGCCCATGAAAGCTTATGCTCAAATAAATTTGTTAGTCTTTAAGGTGCCACAAGTACTCCTGTTCTTTTTGCGGATACAGACTGACAAGGCTGCTACTCTGAAACCTTTCAAGATGGAGAATGTAGCTTCCCTCCTGTAGTGACACCAATTGCCCCACACAAGGACCTGCTCTGACAGTTTTTGCATTCCCCAAAGCCTCTAATACAATATTTTAAATTACCTTAAACTGTCACCTAGAAACTTGGCACTATCTTTTGACAGCTAGTTTTAGAGATCCAGCAGCTCCTATAAAGGGTGGGCTGTGTGTCCTCAGCCCATTACCGTAAACTTGACATCTAAATGGATATTTGTGATATTTTTAGTCCTTCAACGAGAGGGATTCTGCACAGCTGCCAGACACTCAGGCAATTCTGAGTGGTCTCTGGAGCGCTGCCATTGTGCAAGAAGCACTTATGCCCAATTCCACCTCCAGAACACCTCAGATATGCAGAGTATTGTAAATAAAACAGTGTCATCTGTCTAAACAAAAAGCTCACACGTAATTAGTTTCTTTCCGATTGCAATGACTTCTGGCACTGCACCCCCTCAGCCTGTGTAAATATGGGCATCTAGCATCAGCCAATACTCATTAAATAATCTTTTCCACCCAGACTGCCCCATTTGGATGGGTCTGTCTAAACTATGGTTCAGGTGGGAATGATTTGGGGGATTGAAAAGCTGGTGTGTGTTCTCATTAGTCTTGGAATGAGCCCTGTGGGAGGGGCTTTGAATTTCTGATCCATCTCATGTAGTCTTAGGAGTGCCATAGCCACACATTTGTGTTTATTGCCTGTTTTCACAGGAATGGGATGAGTGTTTTTGTGGATAAGATGCTGATACTGTATTAGCAGGGTTTTAAACATGTCTCCCAGTATTCCATCTCCTTTCCTCAGGGATCTCTTGGAAAAGGCAGAGGAAAGAGGGTGCCAATAGCCACAGTGGTAATACAAAGCTTCTTTTTTCCACACTAAGTATTTTGTCCAGGCTTTTCACAACTCCTGCTGCTGTAGCTATTGGATCAATGTAATTTGTCTCCTCTCTCCAAAAACAGCTTTTGTTCCAAGCTGATGTGACTTAAACTCTCTGGGGCATAAGCTCCAGTTTTCTGAGTGCACTTTAAGGGGACTTACAAACGCAACAATGTCAGTACAATGCATATAAGGTGAAGTGGGCCTTTCTGAATGTTATCTTGTTAACCCTTCCAACGCACTTGTGAAGCAGGGAGGGAAGGATCAAAGCCCACCTTTCACAGATGGGGAAATCAAATCAGATTTAGAGGGTAACTATCAGATTGAAAATCACAGCCCAGATTCTCTGCTGTATCCAATCTCCAGTCTCAGATGAGCATTAATACATGGGCTTCTCCAACCGAAGACTACTGGTAATGCCCCCTCCTCCCTCAGCAGAGTATCTGCCAGCTGAGAAAAGCCAATTCTGGCCATGCCCCTCCTGCCCCAACAGACCACCTATGCTGCGGCAGGGAGGCTAGAGGCATAGGAGTTACCTATATCGGCTGGACAGCACCGCTTCCCTTGGCTCCTTTGTACCAGAGTGGTACAAAGGGGTCAGGTTTGGGCAGAGAAACTGGCCCTACATTTCAAAAAATACTTTCTTTGATACCTTGCTAACAACATCTTCAGTTCTTCTATCCATTTAACTTAGGTATAGGAAAAGGCTGCTGCCCATGAATCTATGTAGTTTGCTTTCTGCTTCTGTACAATCTGCATGCAGGCTGCTGCTAACATTGACAATACAGACATGGTGAAACCACCTGTTTCTTTGATGAATCTATCACTATTGACTGAATCACTTGAAGTGATTCATGGCTTTGTTTGAGAATTTCTAGTGTGACTGCAAGATTGTTTGTGGATTTGTGTAATCCTCCAAAGTCCCTTTACCATGTTCATCATTACTCTGCGACAAGATTATTGGGTACAGCAAGAAAATAGCATTTTGCCTGAGAGATGCTTATTCTGTCAAGGTTTCTGCAGTTTTGCACTGTGTCCTTTGAAGAATTTTTGGCAATTTAAATCACTAGATTTATTTTTTGTGTGGTTTTTGGTTTGGTTCACTTTTGCAGGAGATTGGCTGCTCCATTTAATTACCTTATATAATTTCCAGCATTCATAGTATATGGTTTAGTGACTCGTGATGGGGATTTCAAACTCCACACTGTCCCAAAAAGAGTTAATGAGCTGCTGTGGACTTATTCTGCCCTGTCCCACAGATGTCAGGCTTAAAGGGTAGAGTTAAAAGAGGAAAGTCCACCTCAGATGTGGCGGATTGGGAAGGAGAAGAGATTTCCAGCTCTTGCTCTATCGGAGAGGCCTGGCTGGGGAGAGGAATGACTTAAGAGATGGCTGCCTGTCAGAGCCTCTGTGAGGGAAGGTAGGCCTGACATGGGACAATAGTTCTTGTGCTTTGCTAGTGCTGACTTGCCTGCGGTTGAGGAGGCAGGTGGCTTCAGATATTTCTCTGCCTGAAGAGAGCGACAGGCAAATAAAAAAAGTGTTTCTTTACACCCAACCGAGGCCTGAGCAGTGGTTTCTCAGCCCAGGAGCAACCCAAGTCACTGGACTGTTGTAGGAAAGTGTTTGGGAAAATTCAAAACCACATTCCTGCATGATGTAACTGCCTCTGCTGTATGTGCGGGTGCCCCCCAAAACACTGGAGGGTGAATCTGAGGGTGCATTTAGTGAATACAGTAATGGCATTGAAGCCACATAGTGCTTAGCTTACAAAGGTGCTGCACAAACATAAACAAAGAGACGCGCCTTGCCCCAAACAAATGACTTCAATGGGGTTCCCCACGGAGTAGGATTCTACTCAACATGAGTAAGTGTGATAAGATCCGGCCTTAAGACAACAAGTGATATATGAAGGGCTGTAAAGAGGGAGAGAATCGGTTCTAGGGTTGCCAACGTTGTCTGAAAAACTCAGGATGAAATTCTGATCTCACGGAAACCTCTGGGAGTCTTGCCCTTGACTTCAAGGGGCCACAGTTTCACACTCTGCATTGAGGAGAAATCATGACTGATTATTACACACAGTCAATGTGAAGCTTTGTATTTATTTTTAATGGCAGCATTTCACATCTCTCCCTCTAGATACGTTTACCATATTCCTCAGTCTTGTATTTGGTCATTTTTATTGCCCAGCATGACAGCCGATGGATCAAGCATTATATTTACTGTGTATCAAAGTATGTACCATATTTATAATGTTTACGATTTTTAAATTATCAATATATTGCACATCAAAATCTAATGTCTCCTCCAAATAGCCTAATAAAAAAGCTCAGAGCTAGTGCTGCTGTTACCTGTTTTTAAAGCAACATAACAGCAAAATAAAACCATCATAATTTTGAGACTCATGCTACATCTAGATATTTATGAAGTGAAATATAGACAGAAATAGAATATTAATGATTTGTTTCATACAAGTCTCTATTTTTTTCAATTTTAAGCCAAACTGTCTCACAGCAGTTTAGGTTTCTTGCACATAATTATCTACCCTTTGTTAAACATAATAACCTACACTTAGATAGTTGTTTGCACCCTAAATTGTCTCAAAGTGCTTTACAAACTGATATATCCAGAGATCACTTTATCGATCCCTAAAATGTATCTGTCTCTGGGAGATGGGGATGTGATAGCAATTGTCAACAAGGCACAGCAATACAATTTGTAAAGAAGAATACCATAGCTATCTGAAACTGCAGGGAGATTTTAAGCAGGGAGAATATATTTGATGGAATTGGAATTACAGTTTGCAGGAACTGGGAGGTATAGATCTTATTTTCTGTCTGGAAAGAATTGTCAGGATAATTTGGATTAATTATATGATGGTATCTTGGCCAGCTGCATCCTTATCCTATCTTGTAGGCTTACTTTGGAAGCAGAAGGTCTTCAGTTCATAATGTAGCTCTGTGTGCTTCTGGTCATTTGCGTGTCTGTGTGTATCAACTCTTGCCTTTCTGGCTGACTGGTTCTCTCCCCATCAGCATATCTAAGGCTTTGTTCTCTTCAATCCAGTTTTCATATGTGTTCAGATGGCTTTCAAGTAAGTTTCGGGGCAGTCTTTGGGCCCAATCCTGCAAACCTGACTGCAATAGGACTTTCCTAGACCTGAAGAAGAGCTCTGTGTAGCCTGAAAGCTTGTCTCTCACCAACGGAAGTTGGTCCAATAAAAGCTATCACCTCCACCACCTTGTCTCTGCAGTGGGGATGCTCAGATGAGTGAAGGTGGCTGGATCAAACCATTGCCAGTTTATCTTCTTACATTATGAATAAATGAAAAGCAGAGCCAGGAAAGCAAAAACTGCCAGATGACCCAAACTCTTTGATTTGGAGAAGTTTTAATGAGCTTATTTAAACAAAATGTAGATACTGGTCCTGCTCCCACAGAAGGCAATGGCAGAACTCCCATTGATTTCAATGGAAGCAGGACTAGAGCCAGAACTTGTCCTCACCAAGTATCTCTCCCTCCCTGGCTGGTCTCACTATCACAAAAACCTACTGAATCAAATAGACAGAGGAGCAATTAACCAAGAAACCTCCAGAGAGAAAGAGGCCAGGAGCCAAAATTCCAGATGTGACTCACCTGAAACTATGGGGAACTGAGTTCAGATCTGCATACAAACTTTGATGCTGTTTCCTATGTGTATAATGGGTTGGACCAAAACTGCAGCTCCCAACACCTCTGAACTTTGGAGAAGTTTGGACCAGAACATGACCTCACTTGGTAGCTGAGACCCACTTCTGTCCCCTGAACTTTTCCTAGTCTTAGAAGATGACTCAAATTAACTTTTTTTAAGATTCTGAAATTTTATTCCCATCCTTATCACCACATCAAGAACCACCCCTTGTTGATTTTGCACTGTGACCATATTAGAAAATACTGAACATGCACAAGAGGCTGTGTCATGGCTACAGAGCAAACTGCACCTTAGAGCCCTCTGAAGCGCACTCTGTAAGTGACAGGCCTGGCTTCTTCACTTTGGGGAGAACCATGCAGTCCAACTGCACTAGACTGGATCTCTGGGCTGCAGTCCCCTTTGTTCCCCACCACGTTAACAACAGAGAGCCAACTCCGTTTTGGCTGCTTCAGAAACCAGTGACAGCAGCCTATATTTGCAGTGACATAGAAACAACATCTTCAAAACAAAGTATTATTTATTCATCCTTTGAAAGTACAAGCATTTCAGAAAATGGATTAGCAGAGGGAAAGGCGTAGGTGCAGACTTCCTTACCAAAATTCAACCTCTCTACCGACAGCTCAGGGAGGTCCAGCGTATTCCCATCTGAGTTGGCAGAGCCAACCTCTTCTGCTAGCAGCTTGCTCCCTCTGTTTCTATCAAGCTGTCAGCATCCATCTTCTGACAAGCCACTCACCCTCCTTCCTGAGGCTAATACTTCTGGGTTTAGGATTCCCTTTGATTCTTGGGAAGAGTAAACCATTCTAGCCTGGACGGAGTCAAATAGGGGTATTCCCCAACAGCTTTTCCATAGTTTCCTCCAGAATGCCTGTCTGTGTCGCTGTTTGCTTTCCTGTTGGCTTCTCCCTGAACAGCCTCCTTTTGTTTAACTCCTGGCAGGCAGGCAGGCAGGTAGGTAGGTTAATAGGAAACAGATAACCTAAGGGGCATGTGACCTTGATAAAAAATGATACACCAAATTCCTTCATTCTCCACTGGCTATTCTTGGGAATTTGTACTCATGATCAGGGGCAAAAGTTCCAGATATCTCACAAGATTGTTCCAAGGAGAATTCTAAACCCAGTTTTGCAGAGCTAAGAGGATCAGAAAGTTGGGGTGATCTTGGATCTGCATCCCATCTTTAGAGTGTTTGTCTGAACCTGGATTCTGGTGATTGCAGCATTGCATGCTCACTAACCATCTTAGAAATAATGCCTGCTTTCACTTTTACTTTGCAATTTCCTCTTTAATGGACTAAGAGTTTATAGTGCTTTTCAAAGTGTGATACAGGCGCATGCTCCCTAGAGAACACATCTCTGATGAATATCTGGCTAAGGCTCTAATAAAAAATCCTTTCTGCTCTCTGGCAGTGCTGCAGAATTTCCCTTCAAATACAGTATTATCTGGCTTGAAATTATTCAACCGTCTCTCCTGGGAAGTTACTTTAGACAGATTAAAAGATAAAATGTGATGTAGAATTGTACCCTGATTGATATAAATATTTAAGACTTAGCCTAAAAATGTGCATTTCTCAATCTACCTTCCAATATGTTCACTTTGAAGGCCTTTTAAAAATGGTTAAAATGCAGTTGTGTGTGCAGCAAGCTATTTCCTTTCATTGGACTATGGTAATTCTCCTCCACTCTCTAGGCAGGCCAGAGATACAGATGATAAGCTTTGCAACAGATTGGCTCATTTTACACTTCATGTGATTTCAGTCAGCATCACTGTACCATGCTGCAGAAGGCTTTCCCTTAGGTCTAGAGAGGAAGAACATTTGTTTGAAATAAGATTTATTTTAAGTACATTAAAGACACTAAATGTGTCTTTATTTGTGTGGAATGACAAAAAGTGGTTCTTTTGAATCCAAGGATTCGGGAAGTAACCCCTATATAGTTCCCATTTTCAGTTGCCAGCATTTTAGGCCATGCTGTAATGCAAGTGTATTAAAAAAACGTGCAGCAGCACAAGGCTTGTTCATTGTGAACTTTAAAACAAGGGGCCAAATCCTCAACTTTCATTGACAACTGCTGAAGGGGCACAAATATTGGCCAAATCTGCCTGGTACAAGAAGGCGTGCTGGAACAATTTGTATAGTGGGGGTGCTGAGAGCCATTGAACCAAACGGCAAACCCTGTATACGATGGAAACCACTTCAAGCCAGGGGATGAGGCAACACCCCTAGCACCTTTAGTTCCAGCACCCATGGATACAAGTGGAAGGGGAGAGAGCCCAAGAGTCACCATCTTCTTTTCACTCAGCACACAATCCCCCTCTGCACAAGCATTGTGTGTATGTTAGTGGGGAGTGGCCATCTGGATAGAGGACTGGAGTCAAGGGCCATCATTCCCCATGGCAAATCCTGTTAAACTTCCTATGGAAGTGAATGCTGCTTGTTCCAGTGTTAGCTCCCATCCCGTGCCTGCCAACATCACTTCAGTCTTGTTTGGATTAAGCCTCAGTCAGCTCATCCTTACCTGGTTTCCATTGTCATAAAGATATTGAGATATTCACCCCAATGCAGGAGCTGTGTCTGATGCGATGGAAACACAGAGAGTCTCATCTGGCTACCACATCCCTCTGAAGGGACAGCCTTGATTCCTTCTGTGTCACCAGAAGCCACAGAGTAGATGACAGACTTGGACAGCGACCGTCAATGTTGCTTTTTAAGTTAGTTACCACTTTTTAAACTTATGCACATCCCTGTGCCCATTGACGCTCATTGCAGGATTGAGACCACTGTCTTGTTATCCCTGTGCTCTTGTACCATCTTCCCAACCTCCTCAACCACACTCTGAACTTGTGCTCCTGACATTTTATCTTTAAATGTACTATTTCAGGATGCAATGAATTTTCCAGCCACGGGTACCTACAATCAAACTGTGGCTTAACTAAGGGGTAAATCTCTTAAAATAGTACCCTAAGAGGTAAGAAAAGCAGTTATGCATAATGGATAAAGAGCACAAAGAACTGGAGACATGCAGACTTGTGAAATGTGTGCATTGTTAGTGCATTTTACATTTTTAATGTGAGGTCCATTGATATTTTATGTATTAATTAGCAAGCCAACTAATGTGAACCATCATGTCTCAAAAGATGATGAAGCAAACAAATTAACAGTATTCTCCCTTACCTGTCAATACTATAAAAAAGATACACCGACCTATGTACTGTAAAATAATCAAAATCCTCTGTGTGTTTTTACAGAAATACAATACACAGATGCCACTTACACATTGGTTTTAACTTTTTGATTTTTCATGCAAGTCTCTAGCAAAAATATTTTTCAATTTTAAAGAATGGAAAAAAATAGAATTCTTATAGACAGAGCAGCATTGCCATCAAGCCTGTCTCATCCTATCACTCTTGGATATCAATTTCTAGGCTTGGCTGACAAGCCTTGGCAGCTGCTTTTTCCAATAGTAGCATCTGGCTTCTTGGGAAACTAATTATGATGTTAGTATGGAAGAATCAGAGTTGCTTCTGAGTATGTCGCATTTATTAGAAAGCAGGTATGTTGTCTTGCCTTCCATGATTAAATCCTCAGCATATTTAATATAGTAAAAGAAACTATAGAATAGAGGATATGATATTTTCTGTCACATGGCAAATGATCAACTATATTTTTCCTCTGCAGTGATTGTTTTTTGTCTCCTCACCCCAAGATGAGAGTCAGAAAACAATTAAGTGACATTTTGGATGGGACAAGGAAAAGGGCTTCTGACTTCTAAATCTTCCCATAAAATCTTCACTTCCTAGCCTAGATAGATGTGAGAGATCGTGGTGACCTGCCTGCCTGCAGTTCATTGGTGGTGCTCTGTAGAGTGTGGAATCCCCTCAGATGAAAGGCACCTTCCAAGACATTATGAATATAATAAAATGAGAAGGAGCGAATGGTCTTGTGCGTAAGACACTGGAGAGATGGATTCCATCCGTGACTATGCCATAGCCTTTCTGCATGAGTATGGCCAAGCCTGTAATTCTGTGAATAGCTTTAGTGACTTTACCATTTAAATGTGTTATGTACCCGATACCGTTTATCGTTCATTTTATATTTTCTATGTTGATTTGCCTCCAAGGGTCATTCTGCAGACTTCCTCACTTCAGAAATGTGTGCAGCAGTGAAAACCCACTGTTAAAGGTTCAGTTTTAGAGTTGAATCCCATTATTATTCCAGATATAAAAGGAGGCCATCTGACACTACACAAGATGCAGCTCATGATACATAAAACATTTTTCATCTCTTTATATGTGGTATAATTACAATTAAATGTTTAAAGATTTTCCCCCTTGATAACTGGCATCAAATTAGATAGGAAAGATATCAAGGCCCACGGGGGATGACAATAGTCAATTACACTGGTGTGCTTGTAGCTTCAGGGTATTAAATATTAGATATTAAAACTCATTCTCTCACACACACAGCAGGCATACAGCTAAAAGCTTGGAAAGGGCAAGGGAGAATAAAGAGAAATGTCTGTCTTAGGCTTTGATGATGGTCAGACTGTATCTACATCAAAAGCTTTATTCGATGAAGCAATGATTTTCACTCAGAGAAAAACTGAAGCAAGTCCCGGCTCATACCATTTGCAAAAATATCTTTAAGGAACATTCTGGATTTTTAGATCTTAGGTAAGAAAAGCTTCATGTCATACTCCCTCAGGGTCAAATTCTGCTTGTAGGGATGTGGCATTCATTTGCAGGTGGAGGTAGGTATGTTCAATGGTGAAAATCTTTGCATTTTGCTATCCTTGTGATATGGCTGCAGACTTTGGATAAAACCTTGTGAAGATGGCTGCTCTCACAAGATTTTGGATGTATCCAAATTGGATTCCAAAAACAATTTATTTTCAGTTCAGAAACAGAAGGGTTAGGGTAGGATTTGAATCTGAACGTCATGGAATTTGAAGGCATTCAAGTTTCTATCTTTACAAAGTGACAAATATTTATTGTTCTGGACATCGATGTGTATATTATAAACTCTTTTCTCTATTCCTCAGGCCAGAGATTGTTGCTTCCTGTGTCTGTACAGTGTTTAGCACAATGGGGCCTTGAAATGCCATGGAAATTTAGGATGTTATAAATAATAATAAAGATCCTACACACAGCCAGAGTTTTGCCATTAAGGTCAGTGAAAGCATAAGGCTGTAAGTAATCTTATAAGCAAAGGATCATTTTCTAAGTCTGCAGACCAGAGATTACATAACAGACATACTTTTCTACATACGGGGGTCATAGGGATTTTCATTTAAGCAAAGTCTACATGCTTTTCTCTATTGAAAACTTTAAACACTTTTTTGCCTTCCTCTCACCACGAACAGAGATTATTCTATGATTGGGTCTATTGGATCCAAAATCCTTAGAAAATCACTAGAGTCAAACTTCAGTGTAAAATACTCCACCAGCTTTCTGCAGTGGAATATCATATTAGCTCTGTCAGAATCCACTTCATGCATTTAAAAGAATACAGAGTTTTCCATTTTAAAACTGGGGGAAAAAAGAGGAGGATGGGCAGAAACTGTCTGCTTCTGATGCGGCTCTGTGTAACGGTCTCACCTATTTCTCACACACTCAGAATTAAGGCCCTTTGTACCATAAACAATGGCTTTCCATGCAAAAAATGTAGTGGGAAAACCAATCCCATGCACAGCAGCATTTGGGTTTGTATTATATGGATACTGTATTTTATTAACTGGCTCTTCTAATTCATTTCTACTTTCTATGGGCCAAATCCTTTCTTTGGCCCAGCCTGAATTACTGGGCCACAAAATGAGGAGTCCCACAGGAATCCTCATTCTCAGACATTGGAATGACAGCAGAACTCCTTTGTGATACTCTGCAGCTGCTACATGTGACCCTTACTAGGGGATATTGGCTGGTGGATCCATGTGGCTGGAAAACTGTGGTCTCATTCCACCTTATCCTGCTTTCTAATTCCTTTTCTATGCTGGGGACACCTGAGGAGCACAGTTCTGTAGCATCCAGGAGTTGCACACCTACTGGACTGGAGCTCCCTGAACCCTGGGGTGCTGATCCGTGACTAGGGTGCCTTGGTGCTATGGTCATACTAATAATTAAGCATAGGAATAAATGCTCCGCCAGGTTTAAAATACCTGTCTTCTGCTGCTTCGGTATCTCACTCCTGCTCTGCCACAAAGCGCAGGGGTGCACAGATCTCTTTTTAAGTGAAAAATGTATTGAAGTTTATTAAACTTAAATGTCTGGGAGAGGCTGATGATTCATTTGTCTTTGGATTTCACCTAAACTGGTTCTGCTATCCCTAATAGAAAGATTTTCACTTAAGGGGAGTTTATTAGAGGCACGGTTAGGCACCTAACTTCCACGGAAAGTCAAAGCAAGCCTTGTGCACCCAACTCCCATTTTTGTTTTTGAAAATCTCCCCCTTCATTTGCTCATAAGCATTTCTGTGGCCCTTCCTGCTGTCTTAGCACCTGACTACTTCCCAAATGTAATGACTTTCGGAGATAGGAAAGCATTACCTCAGGGGTCGGCAACCTTTCAGAAGTGGTGTGCCGAGTCTTCATTTATTCATTCTAATTTAAGGTTTCATGTTTTAGTAATACATTTTAACATTTTTAGAGGGTCTCTTTCTATAAGTCTATAATATATAACTACATTATTGTTGTGTGTAAAGTAAATAAGGTTTTTAAAATGTTCAAGAAGTTTCATTTAAAATTAAATTAAAATACAGAGCGCCCCAGACCAGTGGCCAGGACCCAGGCAGTGTGAGCACCGCTGAAAACCAGCTCACGTGCTGCCTTCGGTACACGTGCCTTAGGTTGCCTACCCCTGCATTACCCTCTATTACAGGTGGAGAACCAGAGGCACAGAGTGAGTAAGTGACTTAGGCTATGTCTACACTATCACTTTTGTCAGTATAACTTATGCCACTCAGCGGTGTGAAAAAAACCACTCCACTGAGCACCATAAGTTACGCCGACAGAAGCGCCACTCGTTGTGAGTGGTTTGATTATGTAGACGGGAGAGCACTCTCCCATCGGCCTAGAGCAGCTATATGAGAGATCGTACAGCAGTGCAGCTGCACTGGGACAGCTGTCTAGCTGTAAACTCTCTAGTGTAGACATGGCCTTGTCTACATTACCCGCTGGATCGATAGACTAGTCTAGACGATAAATCGACCACCAAGCACTCTCCTGTCGACTCCGGTACCCGACCAGGGCGAGAGGCGGAGTCGACGGGGGAGCATCAGTGAAGACACCGTTGTGTAACTTAGATCTATTTCCCACCCCCTACAGCTCACACAGGAAGCCTGTGGCAGAGGTGGGAATAAAACTCAGAAAACCTGATTACCACAAATGCAAATACAGAGCCAAGGCCTGTAGTCTTTGCTTGGTTTTTACTCAGGCAAAAATCAACAGGATTTTGCCTAAGTAAGGTCTGTGCAAAGGTGGAGTAAAGCTGCCATTCGGACCATTACTTTCAATGGCAATAACAGCAGCTTCTACTTCACAGGCTCGTTGGGAGGCTCTATTAGCAGATGGTTGTACAGTGCTTTGAAGATGGAAAGCCTCGTTTAAGTGCTAAGCAGTAGCATTAGAAAATCAAAATCGCATTTGTGTTCACATTCCTCATTCTTTGCATTTCATTTGCTGCTCTTTGTTTCAGGGTGTGAAGGGTTTTTGTTTGTTCTTTAGAGGATGACTGTACAATCTATAAACCTGAAATGCTGCAGGTCATCTTTCAGTCCTGACAGGGTTTTAGATTTTCTCCTGCAGGTAAGGTTTTTGGTAAGCAGTATCTTCTTGTCTAACTGTCATGCAGGCTGATCCTTTCATTTCCTTGTTGAGTTTAAATGCCATGCTGTTCATGTAGATGAGTTTTAAGGTGTTCCCCTCCGCCACTCCAATTATTCCCTTTCCAGTGCATCCAAATCATATGCCTGGCACTCAAGCCCATAACCTGGGGGTCATCTTTGACTCACACTTCTTTGTATCCATCCATGCAGTTAAAAACTCTCTTCCAAACTTTCATCCATGCTGCACCTTGAGAGGAACTCCCCAAAACATCCGCAAAACTACCTCATCCTCCTTCAAATCCCTCTTTTAAAACTCTGCTTTTCTCTAATGCCTGAAAAGAAACTGACAATGGATAAGTGACTAGTGTGCTGACTCATAGACTCTAAGGCCAGAAGGGACCATCTTGATCATCTAGTCTGACCTACTGCACAACAGCAGGCCACAGAATCTCACCCACCCACTCCTCTAATAGACCCATAACCTCTGGCTGAGTCACTGCTGTCTTCCTCAAATCGTGATTTAAAGACTTCCAATTACAGAGAATTCACTCTTTACACTAGTTTAAACCTGCAAGTGACCCAGGCCCCATGCTGCAAAGGAAGGCTAACCTCTCCCCTCCCACCACGGTCTCTGCCAAACTGACCCAGGGGAAAATTCCTTCCCGACCCCAAATATTGCGATCAGTTAGACCCTGAGCATGTGGGCAAGACCCACCAGGCAGATACCTGAGAGAGAATTCTCTGTAGTAACTCAGAGCCCTCCTTTATTTCATCGTATTCTTTCCTTGCATTCCCCTATCTATTCATCTGTATCCATATGTTTCTTATCTTAGATAGTGGACTGTCTGTTGGTTCAGTGCTTGTATAGTACCAGCTCAATGGGTCTTGATCCATTAGTGGGGCTCCTAGGTGTTATGGTAATACAAATAATAACTGTTTAGTGGCAGAGAAAACTCTTTTGTACTTAGCCAGCTTCTCTCAACTACATTTCAATGCATTCAGTTGATCTGTAACCTTCCCGTACTGTCGTACGCTTGAGTAACATGGACATTGCGCCGCTCAGACAGGGCAAAGCTGGAGGCTTTCCACCCAAAATGCCAACGTCGTCTATTGGGCATAAAGTGGAATGACTTCATTTATAATGCAGATGTTTACAGTGGCTCTGGTCTACAGCCTACTGGGGCTATTGTCTGCAGACAACATCTTACACTTTTGGGACTTGTTGCAAGAATGCCACAAGACATTCTGGCGAACGTCATTCTGTGGGTGGCTTGTAACATCTGGGATAAAATTTCACCAATCGAGGGGTGGAGGTGGCTCAGAGGCAGACCCCCTATCACATGAGTGTATCAAGTCTGCTCCGATGTTGGACTCAAGCCCTTGTGGCTGCACAGGAACGGACCAAATGGCGAACAATTGCTACAGCCGACTGTTCGGCTAAGCGCTGAAGAAGAACCAGATGATCTGTACTTAAAAAAGTGATTGAGAGCTAGCTAGTCCTGAAGCTCTTACTCATTACTTGTTCAGGCAAAACCCAACCGATTTCAATAGAAAGTTCTGCTCACAGCTTCAGAGTACTGTATAAACGCCAGCTACCTGGTATTCATAAAACAATCAAAACTGACACTAAAATAACACTATTAAGTATGTAAAGTGAAGTATGTGATCATGTAATTAAAGACTGTACCATAATGCATATGAACAAGGGGGTCAAATTAAGGTTGAACAGGCAACCTTAATTCTGGCATTTCCTAACTTCTGATTGCTTGATTTTGCAAGCTAAATCATGTTCTCTTAATGTCATTTTTGCGTGTAATATAAATATTGTTTTGTCTTTTTCTTCTGTCTACTGCCTCTTTAAATCTCTAAGAACTCGGCTGTGGGCAGTGGAAGGCAGACATTCTGTATTCATTTCAGTGCAAACTTTTGCTCCCACATTTTGATTCAAATTCACACTGACTTCAATGTGGATGTCACAAAAGGTAGAATATAGCAGCCTGAATAACCCCCAGGATTAAGAGATCCTAAGCACTTCCCTGACAAACATCATAAATGAAAAATGGCTCTGAAAGAACTCTCTAGAATCTACTTAATCAAAGATTTTTTTTTAATTTTTCTTTAAAAAGCACATTGTCCTTTGAAATACAGTTCATCGTTGGAACCCTGAACAATGCAATCACAAAGGATGGGGATTCACGAAGCTACTTAGGTGCCTAACATCCAGTAAATCAATACAGTTGTGAATCTCACCCAGAAATACCTGCAAGCATCTAAATGAACTGCACTGGATCAGACCTATATTTCAGGAGGTTTGTAGCTCTCGTCCTCCCACACCCTAATTCAAACGCACAAAACTAGTGCTGCCACATTCACTCAACACAAATACCTATCAACCGATCAGCAGTGCTTTCCAGTCATCTGACTCCTCATTCAGAGGAAGGAGGGGCAGTACTGATGTGCTTACTATGATCAGACACGGGAAAGGGAAACAGTGGTAGTATGGTGAAAATGTGTTTAGGTATTTCTCCCATCAGCATTCTCCCGGAGAAAACCTTTTCACATCCTGATCCACTCCCGTTCCCTAAAGGAAAATAGGAGCCAGAATATGCACCTATAATGTTGTTTTGTACTTGATCATAGAATAAAGGCTTGTCCCCATGAAGAAATTTACCAGCATAATTATATTGCTATAATCAAATCTCTACAACTTCCCCGTGGACTAGAGTGACCAGATGTCCCGATTTTATAGGGACAGTCCTGATTTTTGGGGTCTTCTTCTTATATAGGCTTTTATTACCCCCCACCCCTATCCTGATTTTTCACATTTGCTGTCTGGTCACCCTACCCTGGACACTCTTACTCCAACATAAGGGTGTCCAGATGGGGAGTTATAGTGGTATAATTATACTGGCATCATTACGCTGGTAAATTCCCCCATGTAGGCAAGCTGCAAGAATCCCTTTCCAAAAGGTCAGGTTCAGAGATTCTGAAATCTCTCCTGCCCACGGTTCTAAACTGAAGCAGTTAATATGAAAGATTCTTTGTTAAATCAATAGGCTTTCTGTTTTCAAAATGCGTTCCTTTCATCTTTGAAATCCTCTGCAACTGAAATGAACTCCGCCCCGAATCAATTTCCCTAAAGCACATCTTTCCTTGAAGAAGAGCGCTGTGGAAAGTGGAAAGGCTGTCTTTTTTCACCAACAGAAGTTGGGCTGATAAAAGATATTACCTCACCCATTTTGTCTCTATCGTTCCTTCTTGGCAGGAAGCATGTCATTAGGTGTTTGGTTTTTTTAGATAAGATTTCCATCTAGTTTAATATTATAGTTATAATTTATTAATATTACAGGTAAGACCCACTGTATGTTAGCTACAGAACAAAAATAAAAGAACACATGGTCCTTGTCGCAAAGAATTTACAGTCCCCACACGGACAAGTGGCCTCTCGCTGTTATCCGAGCCTACATTTTTGACTGTTGTGAAGTGATGCTCGATCTGAGTTTTTGTGGAGCTGTTGCATTGGACTGCACCAGGGTGGGAATTTTTAAGGCTTGGTAGGAGCGGCAAAACTTGTTCTCTACTGAGGCAGTGAAAATGTGTCACTTCTGTGCTGGGATGGCTTGGGGGTCCAGATATTTTTGGTACACTGGGAGCAGCCAAACCTATTCTCTGGTTAGGCATTGGAATTTGAGGGGTTGGGACCAAAACCTAGCTGGATCCAGCAGGATTGAGGTGTCAGATCCAGATATTGGCAGGGTTGCTACACTGAGATCTGGGCATTTCCACCCCTACAGCTCCCATCTTCCCTCCCCCGGGATGTGGATACCAGCTGTGGGTGCCCCCTTTTTAACACTCTTCTGCTCCAAGAAAGTGTTGTCTTTTCTCTCCCTGGTTGGACTCTTGTCCCTGGGTGGAGGTGCCTCTTCCGCTCTTCTCCCCCTGGCAGGAGAATGGATTTTCTCCTCTTCATCTTCTCCCTCCTTGGGGGCAAGGCAGCAGAGAGACAGAGATTCCTGACCTATGGTGCTTTCCCCACCCATCTTCTCTCCCCGAGAAACAGGATCCCAGGGGACTGTATCCCCTAGCCACTATCTTCCCAGGTATTCCCTGCACATCTCTCCCCACTTCCTTCGCCCAGAGGATAGGCTCCTTCCCTCTCCCTGGCTCAGGGAGTGGATCCCTAGGCATGCACTTCCCTTCCTCCACCTCTGCCCACCAGGAGATGATGTTGGGGGACGAGGGAGGGTGTCACTCTCGTTCTCTTTCCACATACACAGCCCATGAATAGCAGGCTTGCGGGGAGGACTGAGGACCTCCACCAAGTTAGGCAGGGACAGGCGCCTGCAGGGGAGGGCGAATGCTCCAGGCAGGGGGCACCCAGCTTCCACAAAGCCTCTCCCGCAGCACCGAGGGGGCCTGATCAGACCCCAGGAGCTGGACTGGGGCTTCCTCCCTGGTGCGTGGCCAAGCTCGGTCTGCGCCCCCGCCCCAGCCTGAGAATTACCTAGTGGTCCAGCGAGGAGAGGCGGAGCCTCCGCCGCCGCCGAAGCGCCCTCCGCTTGCTCAGCTAGCTGCTGCTCGGAGTTTGGGCAGGGGGAGGCATGGCTGGTGAATGCTGGAGAGGGGACCCTGGGCACGCAGCGGCTCAAGAGGGGTTGGGAAGGCGCGGGATCTAGCTTCTCCCGCCGGGCTCCGGGGAGGAGGCCAGCCCCTCCCCAGGGAGACTTGGGGCATTTCCCCCCCCCCGCCCCCCGGCATGCCCGGGCTGCCTCTCCCCGCGCCGGGTGGATGGCAGGCGGGGGAAGCAGCGGCGGGCGGACAGTGCTGGTAGGGGGAAGGCAGCGCCTTGCCTCGGTCCATTGCTGCCCCCTGAGCCGGCGCGGGGGGCTATGAAGCACCATGGTGTGGTGTGACCGGGGGGTCCAGATGCTGCTGACCACGGTGGGAGCCTTCGCCGCCTTCAGCCTCATGGCCATCGCCATCGGCACCGACTACTGGCTCTACTCCAGCGCCCACATCTGCAACGGGACCAACCTCAGCATGGAGGAGCCGCAGAGCCAGAGCCAGCCCCGCCGGGCGAAGGGGGACCTCACGCACTCCGGGCTCTGGCGGATCTGCTGCCTGGAAGGTAGGGCCCGGCCTGGGGGGTTGGCTGGGGGAGAGCGCGGGGAAGGAAGCAAAGATGCAGAAAAGTTACTTGCCGGTCCAGGCTGGGTCCCTCGCTGGGCTCTGCCCCGGCCAGCCAGACCCTAGACGTGGCCGGACTCTCCGCCTCGGTCCCTGGGTCCAGGAGGAGGAGGAGGAGGTGGTTGCCTTGGCAACCGGTCTCTCAGCGATTGCTATGGGAACCGAACCTCGGCTGGGGATGCCTTGCCCAGGGTAGCTGCCCTCTCCGAGCCCCGCTCTCTGCCCGCGCTCCTGGGCAAACACACTGGCTGATGCCGCTGGGAGAAAGGCGCGGCGCGGCCGGGCGCCAGGCTGGTGTGGTGGGACCTGCCCGTTCAGCTTGCGGGGGTGTGTGTGGGTATGGGGCGGGGGGTCCTAGTTTCTCTTAGGACAGATCCCGCGGACCACTACTGCAGCCCCTGCAGTGTGTGCTCAGCAAACGCCCAGAGACAGGGTCCCTGCCCTGCGGGGCTGCACCGTCTAAACAATGGGATCTGAATCAGACTTACAAGACCCCCCCTGCTCCCCAGTTACAAGCTAAACCCCACAAAGGGGTCAGGACGTCTCGTCCCCGCTCCCGCCACAGTAGCTTCTCTGCCAATTCGGCTCGTTGTTTTAGTAACGTGGCGCGGAGCTGTTCGGGGCTGGGGGGTTAGCGCCACAGACTGGGAAAGCCCCCCCGAAAGGAAGCAGCTCCTGGCAGCCAAGCGCCCTGAGCACCTGGCAGTGGGGAAGGAAGCCGGCCGAGGGGGATCCAGGCGCACCAGGAACTCAGGTGCTGGCAAGGGGAGCCGGGCTGCTGTGGCGCTGAAATCTCCACTCTGCCTGGTGCCTAGGCAGGTTGTGGAGAAGGGAAACTTTACCAACAACCAGACGGGACCAGCGATAATTCAGAGAGGGGCAGTTATTACCGTGTAGATTTTGTTTTCTTAGTTGTGGCATCCTAGAAGCGCTGTTAACCTGTTGTGATCTTCTCCGCTCCGCTCCTGATGTAAAAGGTTCCGTGGGAAGATAGTTTTTCTCTGGCAGGGGCCCGCTTTGCTACCTGATGAATATTACCTAGGCAATATGTTGCATATCCATCATAGCCTCAGAAGAAAAATGCTTTTCAGTCAAAACATGGAAGAATCACAGCCTGTTGAAACCTGCCCTGCTTTTATTGGAAATACAGATCCTTTGCTTTGCAATTCCTTAAAGGATCCCAACACGTGAGCTGATTTTTTTAAATTACATCTAGAAAATGTGGGTCTGAGCCTGAGCGATGCTGAGATTATTTTAGAAGGGGCTGAGCATCCTTAACGCCCCTTGAAAATCATTGGGCCGCATTTTGAGGTCCTGGCCAAGTTTGGTCTTCTGACCTCCAGGCTCTATGTTCATTGGAAGAGTAGGTTCCTCAGCATCCATCAAGAGTTGCTCAGCACAGTTTGCAGGAGTGGGGCCGTCATCTGGGGTAAAATCCTGCCTTTGCTGGACTCAATGGGATTTTTGCCATTGATTTAAGTGGAGCCAAGATTTCACCTTGATCTTAAAGAATCTCATAATTAGATGCCTAATCGTGCTTCCCTTGAAACCATTGACTTCAATTGGACCTAGATCAGCTTCTTTGTGAAAAACTAAAGTGTCTAGTAATATGTTGAGAGCTGGGCAAATATTGCAGATAAACGTCCGCTAATATTTGTCTACATTGTTCACACTGTGGTCCCTTTTTGCTTTGAAGAGGTGAGCAATCAAATTTTACTTGCACAAGTATTTGCACCTGCAAAGTCACATATAGAAGAAATTGGGTTGTTGGAGTTTGAACAATCATCTATTCAGGGACCCGAACAGATGCCATGTGACTTATCTAACCAATCTCAATGAAGCAACATTGATTGACATTCAAATATTCATGAACATACCACAAAGTAAAAAAATCTGAAAATTATTTGTCAAATTCAAAGAACGAATAAATCTGAGAAAATTGATATCTGTTCATGGACAGAAAGAGAGGCTACATTCATCAAATAAATAATTCATTGCAAATTATTCACTCTTCTCGAACACTGTCTTTGAAAATATATTGTACAGGTCCATGAAAATATCAAAGTTTAAAATCACATCATGGCACCTTGGTTTCAGTAGTGTAGGTTTTTGATGTTTTAAAAAATAATGAAGGAATGTTAAAAAAGATTTCCAAGTAAACATGAGTGACAATCTGAGCTAATCAGTTTGCATGCATGGTTCTTTTATTAAAGTCATAATATAATACTTAAAATTCTGATGAGGCCGACAGTGGGAAAACATTTTCAGGTTATGAATGTTTATGTTTAATTTAATTAGTCTGGTTTGAAGACCCATTTTTAGAATGCTGGTTTTATGGGTTTTTTTTTTTTGCTTATTTGTTTAATAATCGCTATAAAAAGCCACTTTGTTTATTTTTCTGGGTTTAACACCACCTGAGTCTTATCTCAGTGACAGATCTAAGACATAAACATTCATAAGCTGAAAATTTGTTAAACAACCTCTTAAATAGATACTGGCATGAATAAAGTGTTAGATGTGAGTGTATTTCAGGTCAGTTGAAATTGTCCATTAAAATATTTTTAATCTTTTTTCTGTTAAAATGTACACTCTTGATTTCAAACTGTTACATATCAAAACTCAGAACATTCCAAATTTTCAAAGAGAAAATGTTGAAACACATAGACAAAGATAGTGCCTTCTCTGAGCTGTAGGCAGTCTTTAGTGTTTTCCTCTTTTCCACATTGTTTAATAAATCCACAACCAGTAGATAAATACAATTTAGGGCTCTTGCAAATTCTCTTTTTTGGTTGGGATTCTGTTTGGGCTGAAATCTTGTTGTCCAAATCAGTTCTATGGATTGCAGTCACACTAAAATAACACTTGTGCAAAATTAGTTTAGTTTCTGGTCAATTAATACACACTTTTGGTCTTTTTATCTTCTTTCTTTCAGGGGTGGAAGTTGGAGGTTCACTAGGTCTTAGAAGGCTTTAGGGGTTCTCACAACAATCTTTCTGGTGGTCTCTGCAGCTCTGACAATTTAATATGTATATCTAATTTATCCATTCTTAAATAACAAACTGTTAAAAAATTCCCCAGTGGTAATGTTCATATACTTATAGTAGAAATTGTAGCTTCATGCCTCTTTTACTGATCTTAGGGTAATGGTCTAGAACCTGCATAATCTGTAGAAGGCAGACCCATAACAGTAGCCCATAACTGTGATCTCTTTTTAAACTATATGGTTACAGTCTAGGGGGACAGATCTTTAAGTGATGTAACTTATCATAGCTCCATAATGGAACTGTGATGGTTTATGGCAATTGAGCATCTGCCCTGAGAGGTCAATTCTGCAAACACTACCAGGTGTAAAGCTTCCTACTACAAATAGCCCCACTGAAACCAAGATAAGCTAAGTTAGAGAACCATACAGCTCCACATAATTTTTCTGTAGCTTCTACTAATATGGTATATGTCCAGTACCACCTGGTTGGATGTGTGTATCGAAACCTAACCTAGAAAAATTGTGGTATGTTTTAAAACCACCACCATATCCTTCCCTGAAATAGTCATACTCTAGTCAATAGAACTATTCACAGTAGACGGCACTATTCCCAATGTTTACAAGGCTGGGCCCTATGACATTAAGGTAGGAAAATGGAAAATTTATTTGTTGTTTGAAATTATTCAAAGAGTATTTTATTAAACATTTGAGTGTATGGATTACCCCTGAACTATTTGCAGTGACTGTTGCTTTGAATAGTCACTGTTTTGTAATTTGCCGTTTGTGTTGTCTGATTGGTCACTGAATTCACATGGGTATTGTTTGTGCTCCTTGACTGGATGGCTGACACATTTATAAACAGGAGAAAAGCACGAGCGAATCACTTATGGCTCAAGCATTTGCACAAATGCCTATTTGCACAATTATATGCAACACATCTGGCATGGATGAATGCACATTCACTTGGGTATTTGTGACATGTTCTGCTTCTGTGGACATCCTTGAAAACAAGAGAAAATTTGCTTGTCCAATGTTTGAGGCAAGCACTTAAAAGGAAGTTACTATCCAAGGTGAATACTATAAGAGCAAATTCATGGTTCTTACTGAAACAAGTAAATCATTAACATGTTTCCATCTCAAAATGCTCTGTTCATATGAGCCTATACTCATGCTGTGCAAGTAGATAGCTCTATGTGGAAAACACAAAGATGAGTGAATGTATCATGCAGTACTTATGGGTGTGCAATGAACTATTTCTTGGGCACAGTACATATTCTGTAGGTAGAGCTGAGGCTTGACCATTTAGCACCGAATGTTTTAAAACAAAACACACTTGAGCAGGGCTCTAAGAATCAGCCCAGATCTTCATTCTCTTCCAGTCCATGCATTCTTCTGATTCCCCCTTTTTTTTGCTTATGATTAAAACACATCACTTTCCCTTCATGATGTTAAAGAATTTGTGCTGCATGGATCAGTTTTAAACATGGTTCTTATGAATCCAGTATTATCCTTGTAGTACTTGTGCAGTAGGAATTTGCCAGATGCTGGATGAATTATTTTTGACAGACTTTTTAAGCTAATTTTTCTATTTATGGCATTTTGCTTGCTAAATAGAGTTTCTGATCTTAAAGCGACTTGTTTGGAAACAGAGTTTAAATCTCTTCTAATTTCTGACCTCAGATCATCACACTGTGGGTCTTTAAAAACTGGGAAAAACTGTGTTAGACAAGCTGCTAACAGAACCTATACTAAAGGCTTGATCTGTTCTTTTAAAAAACGAGGGTCTCTACATGCACTTCCTTCATCATTTTCAATGGCAGATCTCAAAATACAGCATGGATTTAGCACAACATCTATTTTTCCTACATTGCTGTATGAAACATGTAGCTTGGGAGTCAATTTATTGCATATGTGACTTATTCGTTGATGGATTAATTTACCCTCTTCATTCAGGTACATAGCCAATAAGGAGTATCAGGTTACACAGGATTTCTTTACATAGCTTTCAGGAAGTCAGATATCCCAGTGCAAAACCAAGAACCCAAGGATGTTCTGTGCATTAGTGACAGTCCCCGAAGACCATAAACCAATGAAAGCATATCTGTAATCCAGATGTTAACATTTTTTTCATCAGTGGAAGAGGTAATGTGGATAATATTCATTTTACTTAATAGTTTCAGAATATAATATGTGGGAAGAGTCAAGGGCACAACAAAATATACATAGTAGGTTGACTACAGATTGTGCTGGTGTGGTATATATAATGTATACGGTAGACAGTCATAGAGGGGTGTGTGTGATATAGCTATATGCAGGGTATTTTGTGATGGGAGCAATCTAAACAGGAACTGAGAATGCAGGCAAATATGGACCTATATTCTTCTGGTCCTACATATGGCTCAGTGACATGGGTTACACAATTGCAAAAGACTGTTTGTTTCTTATGTGATGCTGATCACACTTGCTGTACTAATCTATGTTATATATGGTAAGGCAGTGGCTAGGAAAGCCACTCTGGATGGGTCAGTCAGAAAGGACACATGACTGGCATAAGAAAGCTTAACTAGATGGACTCTTTCTGCTGTTATACAGTGTGAGCTGCATAGGTTAAACACTGACTTTGGGCTGTATCTTGCAAGATGCTGAGCACCATAAAGCACATAAAAAACTTGGAGGGTGGGGGAGTAGACGTGAGTGTGTATCCATTCTAGAACCACAGCAAGCTTTACATCAATAAAGGCAGCAAGAAATGGCCAGTGACTTCTCCTTCTCATCTCCTTCCCTTCATCCCCTCAACCCAATGGCTGAACCTATGCCTTCAACTGCAATTGAGGCCAATTATCGCTATCTTTCATCACCCAAAAGTCTGCTAGGTGCTTGACAGGAGAGACGACTCATACATGGTCTGCTTGCCAAAGAGCTGACCAGCTACTTTCATACATGAGACAATAAAAAGGCAAACAGAGCAGCGGGAGAAAGGATGGTCTCATGATTAAGGCATTGGACTGGGATTCAGGTGATCTAGGTTCTACAATCCAGAAATTTGTTAATTTCCTATATAACCTTGGGAAAGTCATTTAATCTTTCTGTGCCTCAGTTCCCCATCTGTACATCAGGGATAATAATTTTTTTATCCCTAACTTTTGTCTGTCTTGTCTGTTTAGATCATAAGGTCTTTAGGGCAGGGACAGTTTATTGCTGGTGGATTCTCTGCACCCTGAAGTCTTTAAACCATGATTTGAGGACTTCAATAGCTCAGACATAGTTTAGGGGTTTGATACAGGAGTGGATGGGTGAGATTCTGTGGCCTGCTTGTCCAGGAGGTCAGACTAGACAATCGTAATAGTCCCTTCTGACCTTAAAGTCTATGATTCTATAATTCTATTACTCTGAACAGGTCTACACTATTGGGTTAAGTCAACCTACGTTACGCAACTCCAGCTATGTGAATAACATAGCTGGAGTCAATGTACCTGAGGTTGACTTATTGCTGTCAACTGGAGAAACTCTTTTGTTGACTTACTTTATCCTTCTCGTTCTGGAGTTGACGGGAGAGTGATTGGCGGGCGATTTAGCTATCTAGACCCAATAAATCAACCCCCAGTTGATCGATGGCTGCAGGGTTGATCCACCAGTAAGTGGAGACATGCCTTCTGTGTTTGTACATCATCTAGTACAGTGGGTCCCCAATCTGAATTTAGACTTCTAGATGCTGCCGTAACACAATAACAACAGGGAAGAGGTGGTGGGGAAAGATAGGCAATAAGATTATACAGTTACTCAGCAAAGGTATGCACACAGTATAGGTGAATTAAGTATTTTCTTTGCATAGTGTCCTATAAAATGGTAAATATTATATTAATGTGCCTTGGTAGTAAAAGTTTCAGGTCAGTCTTCAGGAGTTCCCAAGCTGTGGTATGCATATCCCTGTGGGGGGAGGAGGGCGAGAGAGGGTATGTGAGACAACTCTTAGGGGCGCACAGTAGAAATTGTGTCGTGGTGAATTTTATTTATTGCATTTTCATAATGGACTACTCGGACAAACCTTTAAAATTCTTTGGGAATGTGTTATATAAAATGTGGCAGTTAATTTCCTTCAAGCTGTACCAATGAGAACACAGCTACACAGAGACGCTGCCATACAGAGCCCTCACCTCCAATCACCATACAGCAGGGGTTCGGTTGCCCAGCTTCTGTCCAGTCTAACTGAGCTCAGAATTTGTGGGGGGAGGGAGGGTGTTCGGTTGTATACATCACACTATAACAATCTGTACTGAAGAGTGAAATATGGACCGCTAAATACACACCTGTCAGTATAGCCGAGAAACTGAAACATATTTATAAGTGCTGTACAGAAAAAAACATTATTTTATCACTCATCTGATCTGGTTACTTTGCTCCACTCCAGCAACACAAGGCAGCTGTAACCCAAGTTTAAACAGCCATTTCAATCATCATAGCACAAAGCAGCTGGAGTGTTTCAATGAATCTTGCCCAGGAACTTTTACATGTAAGCAATAGTTGAAGAACAGCACAGGCTCTGTAATAATAAGTAAGTCTATCTGCTCACAGGACCCCTAGCTGTTAAGTATTGAGCTCCCTCATCTTCCACTGACGTCAATGAACAACTGAAGCGCAATCAAAAAGAATTTCATTTCCAAATACAGTACTGTGTCTTCTCTGTCTTTTCACTGGCTCACGTTTTCTACCTTGTGCCAACGTGTCTGTCTTTTTATGCACATTTTGGTTTGTCAAAACATGATTGATTTAGTCCAGTCTCTTCATTTTCTAGGTCTCCCTGACCTGCATTTTCTTTATTTGTCCTAGTCATTTGTTCTCCTCTCCCAAAATACATCTCTTTGTTTTACCTTGATAGAAGACACTTAGAGTTTCAAAGGAGAGAATGGCTTCTGTCCATATATTCTTTCATAATAGCTTTCCACACATTGGTAAGTAACTTTTGCTGGGCCTAGGTGGACCTTCAAAGTGATTTCCCATCAGAGTGGATTTCTGGTTGTTTTGTTTTATTTATTTGTTTATTTTGCCAGTTTTAATAGACTTTGGATCAAATTCAAAGAAGTTTTATCCACTTACCCTTCCAGTGAATCTGGCCATCTGACAGTGTGTGGTAATACAAGCATCATTGTTCAGCCCTGCCTTGTTACTTCTTCTTGTTCATGCGTGATAACTTTTCCTCTGTAAAAAAGGTATCTTCAAAATTAACTTTCGGTGACTGCAATATTCTTTCATGACACAAACCAACAAAGACTGAACATTCTGCCCCAGGTAGAAATCCAAGGATCTGTAGTTTCTCTCTATTCTCAAGCCTCCTTGTTCTCTTCTCTGGCAACCAAAAAAGTTCTGATCACAAAGTTATTGAAGGTTGGTCTTATGCCTTACTTACACGCATCTATTTTCTCCACCTCTTTCACTTTGTCTCCAGTGTGTTTATGTTTACTTTTAAATAATACTTCACATTCTTCAAAATAAATCAAAGTTACCATGTATCTAATTATATATCTAAAGGATCCAGTGGTAACATAAACATGTTGTCATGACGGTTGGAGGACAGGAAGCATAAGACAAAGGAAGAGAGGAACTATTATGAAAAAATTACATTTTCTCGCGGGTTGTCAGTCTTGGTTTAAATTAATCCCGTTTATTATTGTTTTTTGGGTATTCTCCCATTTAATTGCTATCTTGGTTTGTGCCACTGGCTTATGCCGTTTGAATGTTTCTCCTTTAGCTGATCCCATTAAGTCAATAATGCTGAATATTTCAAAGATATTCAGGAGAAGAAAATATTCTCTATTGAGCGAAGCTCCATTCTCAGTTCATACTCATTTTTTTCCAGTGTTAGATAGTAACTCTTTTTAAACCATTGCCTGGTTTAATACAGGAGATTTCAGATCAGTTTTCATCTGTTCTTATTCCCTAAATAACTCATTTTAGTATTGAATATGGATGACTGAACATTTTCTCTTGTCCCAAATTTTGATGTTTAATGAGGTTTAGACTGTTTATTCTGCCTTATTTGTTTCCCAAAGGCACAGTTTATGTATGGTTACTGTGAGGCATTAAATAGAAACCAGGACATGTCACAGTTATGACTTGAAACAGAATATTGCCTGGAGGAGCAATGCCTAACTGAAATCAAATCTAAAACATTTCAAATATACCTATTTTATAGCTCAGCAAATAATGTTGATTGCTATAATCAAAAAATTCTGGATAATTTTGTGTGAGAATTACCTTGCTTTTTGTCATCTCTCCTCCTCAAACATTCAGCTGTACATCCTCTAGTGAGATTGCAAGCTCTCTGGAGTTGGGCCAGCTCCTATTTGTAAAATTCCTTTGTACACTTTTAGTGCTATGTAACTAATATCAATAACATGTGTATAAAGGGTGTGTGTG
The DNA here is from genome assembly GCF_025201925.1 of Gopherus flavomarginatus. NCBI lineage: Eukaryota > Metazoa > Chordata > Testudines > Testudinidae > Gopherus > Gopherus flavomarginatus. The sequence goes on along the minus strand of NC_066628.1, from coordinate 45,081,661 downwards.
TGTGTATACGCATGTCTGTAGGAATGTGTATATAGTACATTTCTGGTTGTCTGTATTGCCTGGGGAACACTGAAAACTTTTTAATAACTTGGCATTTGGATAAACCGAAGTGCTATTTTGCTATTTGTGATCCAACATAGCGCTACATGGGGGACATACTGCGGATTTGGATAACTAGGATTTTTGGATAAAGAGAATTTACAAAACTGGAATTATACTGTATATAACATGCATAAAATGATTTTAAAACATTATTAAGTTTGTGAAGTCAAACAATCAAAAGTTAGAATATGCCAGAAGTAAGGTTGCCTTCATACTGACACCCACATGGGTCATCAGCATGGTTGGAACCATTAGCACTACTGCAGAGACCTCTGTCACTTGAATAACTGATAACAGTAGTAGGTTGTTATCCTCTATGTGAATCAGCACATAGGACACTTTGCTGGTGGGTTTCCTGGGTATTTGCTGACAACAGATGAATGGTGAGACTCAGGGACCTATTCCAGGCTGTGGAGGGGAGTGTGCCCTAGTGAGCACTGAGTCTTCTGCCCATTCTCCCCAAGTGTGACCCCCCTTCTGCCCAGTGATAGTGCTGGCTTCTTGTCCCCTGTTTGCCCAGCAACCCTTTGGGGATAGCACATGCACAGTCCAGCCACTCCTAGGAGCTATCAGGAGATAGAGCATGCTCAGTTGCTCTCTGGAGATGTAGTAGAGGCCTGAGCATGCCTATTGTGCACAGAATCTTTGGAGATTTTAGCTAAAATCTAAGTCTCTACTGAACATGTGAAAGCTGAGGGGTTTTTTATTTTTAATAAGCTGGACACATTTTGGAGGATTTTCATAGGAACAGCAAAAAGACACATCCCTGATCCAAAAGTCACTCCCTTGCCAAATTTCAAGTCCCTTTTTCAAAGCATGGGGCCAATGGAGCTTGTAAAAGAAAAGGTCATAATCAGGTATTTAACATTACAAAACAATGTATTTTTCCCTAGCCTCATTCTCAAAAATGACTGAACCATTTTGGCTGACATTTTCCAAATAAAATTCAGCCCAAAGAAGACACCCAATATAAAAAATTTCAGCCCAAATGATTAAAATTTGGCAAGGTTATAAGCAACTAAAAAGAGGGTTTTGTAATGGGAAGTATTAGGCAACCATAATAATAAGGAATATTATCACACACACAGCATATAAAATTCATAATATAAAGAATATTAATTCAGTAGTCTAAGTAACAGATTGGGAGTGACTTCTTGCTACCTCAGCTTCAAATCTTGGCCTGTGAGACTCAGCTGTTCACCCTTCTGTAGTCCAGTGGACCCATAATTGTAGGAGCACTAATCTTACAAATGTATATGAATCATTTTCCCCAAAAGAAAAAAATGACATAACTAAAGTGATGTCAATGAAGAACAAGGAGACATCCTTTCACATTCTGATGATGGCTTATGTGCATTAGAAATCATTTTGCACGCTTTGAAGGAAGAAGAAAGTGATGCAGTGCACCATACTTCAACTTATGCACTATACCAACCATAATTTTGAGATGTTCCATTTTATGAGGTTCTCAGTTTTATGAACTCCTCAGCCCACAGTGAGTTTGTAAAATAGAGATTCTACTGGATCTAATCTGAGCATAGATTGAGTGCTCAGGTATTTATAGTAACAGGGAGTATGAGAGAAGGGAGTAAAATTTTCAAAGTATTTAAGTGACTTAGGAACCTATTTTCAAAAGTGACTTTTATTTGAACACCAATGGGACTTAAGCACACAAGTGACCTAGGAGCCTTTGGAAATGTTACCTGAGCCCTTAAAATCTAAGGCTCTATCTGTTCCATATGTGAATTAAAGATCCTGTGGCACTTTTCATTAGTGTGTTTGCCCTGTCACTAGACAGCATTTCCCCTCTGTTGTGCTATGCACTGCACCCCTCGCTGGTGTGCTGTACTACTTTTTCAGTGGTAGCAGATGCATACTGTTTGCAAAGTGCTTTAGCATCCTGTAAGATGAAAGGCGCTATGTAAAATATGGACCATACACTAGTAATAACAAAGACTGTAATCAGAGTACATTTTCTAATGATAATCACTCAGAAGATTCGGTTGGTACCTACTACTTCATATTTTTTTATTAATGGGAAGTCTAATTTATATTTTGATATCAATTCTGATATCAAACAAATTAAAAAGCAGCTGCCCTTGTTGATCTATCCAATGTGATTGAAAGAGATTTACTCTGAAAATCTGCTTTCTACACCTCTTTCCCTTATTTTGATTTGAGATCTTGTCCTGATTTTTCAAAACTGACTTTGTAGCTAGCTGTAGCCAATTTCCAGTGACCCTTTCCCGTTCATCTTGGTATCTAAAGGGTGAAATCCTGGCTGGAAACAGAGTCTTTGGGCACAGCAGAACCCTCTAGAGAAGGAAATAGAGGCCAGAAATAGTCCACCTGGATTCCAGATCCTCTCTAAGGCCCCGATTCTGCAAAAAGTCAGCACATGCTTAGCTCTGCAGGATCAATAGGACTGCTCACATGCATAAAATTGAGCAGATGTGTAAGTCTTTTCAGGATGAGGACCCAAATCTGTAGAGCAACTATGCTACAGATGAAGATACAGAGGGGCATTCTGGGGCAGTACCAACAGGAATAACCTGCACTGGGAGGGCTGTGGAAGTGGCTGCAGATGGCTAAAATATGGCCACATGGTTGTATTGCTTTTATAGCACTAATTTGCACCTGTTTTGGTGGCCAGCTGGCACAGAATTTGGCCCTAAATGTGTGTTTAAGCCCTATATTAATAGAGGCATTAGAATCAACATGTCATTAGGCAGGTAACTGGAAGACATCGTGTAGGCTAATGAACATGATCACAATACTGAATTAATAATTGACTTTTTTTACACATATGCATGCTTAAACCTGGATGCGAACTAAGCGACACTTGTGCTACCACCAGTTTATCATTAAAATGCAGTGCTTGGATGAAAATGTAAGCTTCAATTAGCCAGCCTGCTCCTTCCCACTTCCCCTTCCGGCTTCGCTTCCCACTGGAAAGCAATGATAACAAGCTCACATTTATCATCGGAGTTTTTCCTGGAGCTGTGCACTGAAACATGGTCCCATCTGAGCCCTTTCAGTGAAGACATTTTTTCGCTTCAGTAGTTTGGCATGCCGCACAAAGGCGCTCTGATTTTTAGTGACGTTCACCTCCTCTTACATAAAAATGTTTTCTGTTACACTCACTGGGCATATTCTTTGGTGTTAGTTAACGTCCAGGTGCATGGGTTAATGGAAAGCTGAATGGGTAGTTAAACATTTTTATCATAGTACAGTGGGTTACGTTTGTTGCCCCTCCCTGTAGTCCACTGATAACTGGGTTTTTCTGAAAGCATCAGCATCATAGACATTAAAGCTAGAAAACACATGTAATCTAGCTCATAATCCTGGCTGTGGAGGAATAGTCCAGCCAGTGCGTCGATTGTGAAGGCTGCTAGTTAGATTGCCCACGAGATGGAGCTTCCACTATCTTTTTTGAAGAGACTATTCCACAGTTTAATCTCACCATTACAAAGATTTCTTTTTTTTTAAATATGGCCAAAATTTTCCTTATCTTAATTTCACCCCATTATTCCTAGTTAGGTCCCTTTGGAGTACTACTAAATAGCTCTTTGTTGCTTATACTTTGCACTTAGCCAGGATGTGAATATTTTTAGTTCTTATAAATTGGTTGGCCCTCCCCCCCTTTCATTGTTTTAGTTGCTCTTCTCTGGGTTCTACTCCTGGTTCTGCAGCTGGCCCGCTGGCTGACCTGGGCAAGCTATTTCACTGCTCTTTCCCCTCCGCCAGGTGGCGGTAATGGAAAGTGCTTTGAGCTCTAGGGATGAAAATTAGGTATTTTATTCTTCTTCTCTGAATTCCCTGTAATTTGTTGAGATCTTCATGCCCAGGAATGAATTCAGTATTTTCGGAGTAGCCCTGTCAGAGCCATAAGACAGGAAGCATGGTCTAGTCTTAGACTGGGCCCCAGGAGCTCTGTTTCAATTCCCTGCTCCACCATAGACGTCTTGTGTGACCTTGGGCAAGTCATTTAAGCCCAGAGCCTCAAAGGCGTTTAGGCACTTAGCTCCCCCCCATTAAAATCAATGGACGCTAGACACCTAAATGCCCTTTGAGGACCTGAGCCCCTGTGCCTTAGTTTCTCATCTGTAAAATGGAGTTAATAGCCTTTCCCTACCTCACAGGGGTGGTGTGAGGATAAATACATTAAAGATTGGGAAGCGCTCGCATACCTTTATGGCCACTATTACTGTAGTATCTCAGATTGTTAGAGTTCTATGATGCTTACGATTAGAGCTGGGCTCAACGTACAGAAGTAGAATCTAGGTTTCAAACACTCCAAAGTCCAGGAGTGATTAGGCTCAGAGTTGCATTTGGCCATGGTTAAGATTGGCTCTTTTTGCAAAATTCAAATATGAGTCCTGAGTGCGACAGACTGACAAGATCCACCTGATTCAATTGAGTTAAACCTTACTGAAGTAGCAGAAAAGAATCCTGTGGCACCATATAGACTAACAGACATTTTGGAGCATGAGCTTTCGTGGGTGAATACCCACTTCGTCAGATGCATGTAGTGGCAAAACGTCTGTTAGTCTATAAGGTGCCACAGGATTCTTTGCTGCTTTTACAGATCCAGACTAACACGGCTACCCCTCTGATACTTATTGAAGTAGTGTTAATACCTTTGGGGGTACATCATAATAAAAATACAATTGTATATGCATTATTGTGGCAATATATGTACCGTCTCTAATAGGGAGGGGGATCTAATGTACTTCCTCTATTAGCAGCCCTTTTAAGCTACCTCTCCCCACCCCCCAGGAGAGGTTCACATATACTAGTTCAGACTGGATTCTCCCAGGACCAACAAAGAAAGGAGTTTGGGTTAAATAGCCTGATTATAGGCTGATCCAGTACATGGACAGGACCCCTGGCCCATGGCGGGCTACAGTCCTTAAGGGAGGGTTGGGAGGACTGGGCCTACTGAGTCCCCATAAGACTGGGTGCTTGTTCCAAGCGGAAGCTGTGATGACTTGGACTGTGTCTACACTACAGCCTATGTTGGTCCAACTCATGTTGCTCAGGGGTGTGTGGACAGCGCTATGTCTGCAGGAGAGCGCCTTTTGCCAACTTAGCTTCTGCTGTTCATGGAGGTGATTTAATTATGCTGGCGGTCAGCATAGAGCATCTTCACCAAACGTGCTGCGGCTGCACAGCTCCGCCACTGCAGTGCTGTACATGTAGCCATGGCCTTGGTAACCAGAAGGAATGTCCCTTGGGTGGGGTTTTGAAGGCCTGGTCCTGCCAGAGCCCATGTTAGGCTTGTGGTGGACTCTGGTAAGGCGTGTAGGTTCTTTCGTTGTTTTTAATATGTTTTCTCTGCAATGCTTTTTCACCTGATGAGTAAGGCGTTGCGTAGTACTTATGACTGTAGCATTTACACCTGTTAACCATCTCTGAAGAGACAGCCAGTCGGTGTCCTTGGCAACCTGTCTGTGCTGGGAAATGCACAGTGAAGAAGATAGGGAACTGTGCAGTCTGGAAACACCTCAGTCAGAAGGGAAAGGGGCACGTGTCTCCACCCAAGACAGGCAATGGCTGGGGAGCTGGAAGCCTGATGGTTGGGTGCCCTTTGCTGGGCCACCAAGGGGAAATACAGGTTCAGTGGACCTGAACTGTGACACTGATTTTGTCCTTTGATCCAGGACTTTGGATCAGGCCCACCTCTACCTATAGGTTTTTTCATTGTTTAACTTCAGCTGGATGTTGTAAAGGGCTGGTATCTAGTCCTTAATTCTTGCTTTGTATCAAAGACAAAATTATTTAGAAAGATAAAAGACAAGATATTATTTAGCGACCCAAAATTTAATGTCGAAAGGTCTGTACATTAGAACTATTCTGTCAGTCATCTGGTACAGTCCAAAGTCTAGCCATCAAGTTGATGTAATCAGACTAGCTCCATTTGTAAGCGGTTCCTATTTCTTGCCAGTTCTCGATAAAACCAGAAATAATGGGTCGCTTGTTTGCAATGTGTTTACGTAGCCTTTTAATCCAGAGCAATACACAAGATAATGATGTTCTGATTTGTTTCCCAACAATCTGTGTGAATGCCGTGGGGAGAGAGGTGTGCCAGCAATATTGGATATGACTCTACACTCTCCTTCTTCCTGCGCCGCAGTTTAACTCTTTGCTGAAGCACAGGCCAGAGTTCAGTCTTTTCAGGCCATTTCCAACAGCATTACATAGAGTTAAACCCCAGGGTTGTTGTATATAAAACCTTGGTAAATGGATGGGAATCATCCCCCATCAGTTTCAGAGCGTGAGCACCGTACACTTTCCTAGTAAAACAAAATGAACACAAAACACGTTGTAAGTAGTATAAAATATCGTAAGTAGTATTTGGAATACTAGGAATAACTTTTAAGTAAAAGCTATTAAACAGTAAATCCACTGGTGTAAATTTATACAGATCTTCCCCCTTTGTTTTGGTTTGAGATATTCAGATGCAAGGTTTCAATATAACATTTTCTGTACTTTAGTCTCCAACACCAAAACACATTCCCCTCTGATCTTCTCTCAGAGGTGATATTGCCATATAGTGTGATCATTGTCTGTAGTGTGTGTCACCTGGACCCTTCAGAGCTTGAGAAATTGCAGCATCTCTGCAGACAAACAAACACTGGGGATGTTCCCAGCTACCAGCAGTCCAGCCCTTGGGTTAATAGCTGACTGGTCCTCTCGGTTGCTGGTGAAACATATGTCCATAGCTTGTATCTAAAGTGGTACAGGGATTGGGATCAGCATATACAATATCCAAACCCTGGATCTCTATAAGGCTGCCACTCTGTAGGGCTCAACCTTCTCCCCGTAAGCCCAGCTAAGTCAGGCAATAATTCACCTCACCAAGTGCTGCTCCATTCTGTCTTTAACTGAAAGAATCCAAGTTTAGAGCAGTTAGCTCAGTGATTCTCAAACTTTTGTACTGGTGACTCCTTTTGCATAGCAAGCCTCTGAGTGCAACCTCCCCTTGTAAATTAAAAGCACTTTTAATATATTTAACACCATTATAAATGCTGGAGGCAAAGCAGGGTGTGGGATGGAAGTTGACAGCTCGTGACCCCCTCCATGTAATAACTTCGCGACCCCTCAGGGGTCCTGACCCCCAGTTTGAGAACCTCTGAGTTAGCTGATAGCTATATGTATGTTTCCCAGGCTCTGTAGCTTCTGAGGATATGTCTACACTGCAACGGGAAACCTGTGGCTGGCCAAGGGCGACCAGACAGCAAATGTGAAAAATTGGGACGGGGCTCGGGGGGGTAATAGGAGCCAATATAAGAAAAAGACCCAAAAATCGGGACTGTCCCTATAAAATTGGGACATCTGGTCACCCTAGGCTGGCTTGTGCCTGCTGACTCGGGCTCATGGGGCTGGGCTAAGGGGCTGTTTAACTGCAATGTAGATGTTCAGGCTCAGGCTGGAGCCTAGACAAGGTAGGAGGGTCCCAAAACTGGGGCTGCAGCCAATGTCTCCATGGCAGTTAAACATCCCCTTCGTCCACATCAATGGGAGTTAGGTACTTAGGCACTTTTGAAACTACCACTAAGTACCTATCCCCAATTTTAGGCCCCTGAATCCATTTTAAAAAATGCCCCTACTTGACTTGCCCAAGATCACGCAAGCTGTGGCAGAATCGAGGAACCAAATCAACATCTCCTTAGTCCCCATTCAGTGCTGTGACCACAAGGACATCCTTCCTTCTACTGTACTTTTATAAGTGTTTACTATCAAAGGATCTGACCATACTTTGCAGATGTGTCTGTACTTAAGCCTCCCAATAGCCTTGGGAGGGAAGCACAGCAAGTATAAGTATCTTTAAGTAATTCCTACAGGCAGCTCTCTGGTAATGTAGAGCAGAGGTAGATTGCTTGTCAAACTGGAAGATTTGAACTCAAAATAGTTGTGCTGCCAGGTTTGGGCCAGTTAGTGATGAATGGTGTGGCTGAGAGCCTTGGGGGGACTTCTTTTAAGTGGTAAAACTGCAGAGCCTCTGGTTTTCATTCTTGCTATTCACATGAGATATGATGACCTCTTCAGCATGCCTTCCTGACAGCGGCAGGGATCTCTCTCGATTGTATTCAGTAGCGATCTAGGGAGAAAATTACACTTTGCTTAAAAGGACCAAACGACCTGTGGTTTAACTCCATTGGCTCTAGTAGAATTACACCAAGAACAGATTTGGACCAATGGCTTTTCCATACTAATGCTCAGCAGCTGGGCTAAAAAACCCATTTCAAAGGCAGATTAAACAAGTTTGAATGGTAGAATATTCTTTTGCTTTCCATTCACATGTATCATTTTAGCTACAGTTTGGAATGCTGCTCTGGTAAAGTGTTACAGAGGCATTCATTTAAATATTTATACAGCATTAGTGTGTAGCCACGCTCGTATGATTTTAAGGATATGTTTTTTAACAAATTAACTACCAAATAGCCTTTTTGTATATTGGTTGATATTATGTACTCTATTTATGCTACCCTGGTGTGTGTTGGGAGGGTTGTGCTGTGGAACAATGACGATGTCAAAGTGAGGCCCAGGGGCATTGTGGAAATCTAATTCTTGGAACACCAGTCTTGTTGCCATGGAGGAAATGTTCTCAATAGTGTGTTCTGTGCTTCTTTACAGGCCAAAGGGATTAAAGACCCCGTTCTGTTGATAAGCCATGTCAGTTCACCAGGGGTGTTAGAACTGAAGCTGTTCATTTAGATAATTATGGTTCACATTATCAGGGGGAGAAATGCTGAAATACAAGCTGAGCAAAGAGGTGACATCACAAAAGTAATGTGTAATTGATAGCAAGAGGTCTGACTTCTGAAGTTTTCTCTTTGAAATCACAGTTACATCGGGAACTGTGTGTATTATATGGGATCTTGCATTTCATCTTCTCTGCCCATTCCTCACTTATTATTTTAGATGCAGACGACAGTTTACACCAGGGGTCGGCAACCTTTTGGAAGTGGTGTGCCGAGTCTTTATTTATTCATTCTAAATTAAGATTTCGCGTGCTGGTAATATATTTTAACATTTTTAGAAGGGCTCTTTCTATAAGTCTATAATATATAACTAATCTATTGTTGTATATAAAGTAAACAAGGTTTTTAAAATGTTTAAGCAGCTTCATTTAAAATTAAATTAAAATACAGAGCCCCCCGGACCGGTGGCCAGGACCTGGGCAGTGTGAGTGTCACTGAAAATCAGCTTGCGTGCCGCCTTCAGCACACGTGCCATAGGTTGCCTACACCTGGTTTACACTAATCACACAGGGCCAAAGCCTGAGAGCCTTACCTTTTGCTCAGTCTTTACTCCGGCATTGATTCAGGAGTTTGCCTAAGTCTGGAATGAGTAAAGCTGCTGGCTCAAGCTTGTTCAATGGGAGCATTGCTTGAGTAAGGACAACATTTTGGCCCATTTGTAATCACATTGGGATGTAGCTAACTTTCTCATGCCCTGGTTTCTGAGATGGCTGCCCAGGGTGTGCTTTGATTCTGACTTCCACTGTACAACAAAGAGCTTATGAGATGACTATTGGAGACTGACTAGTGCAGAGACTGGAGCTGTGTCTAATTTCCCTTACGAAACATGAAAGATAGTAAAGAAGAAACAGTCCCCATAGTCCAGTGCTGCAAAGAACTCGCAAGTTTGGTAAGGGGGTTATCCCCATGGCCAAGAAGGGTCTTCAGGAAGGTCCGGCATGGCCAGATCATTTTGTAAAGGCCCAGGTGTGCTTCCCCACCTCTGTACGGTACTGTAAAGTGAAGGCCTGTTAGGAGGTTGTCCTTGTCCTAATAGGTTGAATCCAACCCTTTCCCCTTTTGCCTCCCACCTCCCTGCTAACGTCTCTGGGGCCTGATTCATAACTCCTTCTGCAAGCAAAATCCCCACTGAAGTCGATGAGGGTTTTGCCTATGGGAGAAGTAGGGCAATAAGTGAAGCACTTACTGAAATATGCTACAGAGCTGAGTTGAGTTTAGTGTGTTCAGGAGAAGGAGAAATTCAGGGTGGTGGTTCCCTCCCTAGGATGGAGTTTATCTTCCTCCCTAAATACTCCTATACCATCCTTATTAGGAATGTCTTTTTTTCTCTCCTTGGTTCATAAGGTGCTTTGGAAAGGCACACATTTTGCCCTGGGAATGCACCAAATGATCCATTTTAAAAAAATTACTTTCAGCTGCCCTTTCTATTAGTTACTCTGTTCTACCACCGGTTTACTTAGCTGATTTTTTTAAAAACATACTACTCAGTAGACATTGTTTGCGCCAAACAAAAGCCATCTGGGCTTGGCATCGGTAGGTAACATTTCTCACAGCAAAAGGAAGCACAGAGTGAAAAATGGTCAGCTGAAATAAAGAGAAGCATTCTCCCCCATGAGAGAGGATAGAAGGAGGGAAAGGTACAGCTTAGCTTTACTTGTTTTGCTTTTATTGGGGCTTTTCTTATATTGTGAAAGTGATTTTTAGTCAATGCTTGTGGGCAGGAAATACTGTTAATTTGCTCTCTTTTAGAGACAGGCACTCAATACGTGTCTGAAGTGTATACTTGACGCATGTTTCTTTTCACGTGCTGTCATCAGTTCCTTTAGTTCGGCAGATGCTCCATTTAGCAGTTTAAATGGAGCCTTGTTTACTAGAAACTATTTTCAAAAATAACATTTGGAAACAAGTATTTTCAGTCTCTAATAGGTAGGGTGACCAGAAGTCCCAATTTTTTAGGGACAGTCCCGATTTTGGGGTCTTTTTCTTATATAGGATCCTATTACTCCCACCCCCGTCCCGATTTTTCACATTTGCTGTCTGGTCACCCTACTCACAGGGATGTTTAGAGCAGCTCCTTGTTGCAACTCTCCTGTGTGGCTGCACGCAGACATTGACTAGCTAATTTGTATTTGAAGAGCTGGATGCAGTGAGCAAAGCTCAGGTTTTCTCCCACACCTCTAAAGCCAGTCATTTAAATGCCCTCTGGCAAATTCAGTTCTGGTGTAACTACGCTGAAGTGACTGGAGCTGCACCCAAGGTAAATTTACTGCACCATAGTGATGTGCTAGGACTTCTGTTTCCCTATTATAATAGGGCAGTATATACAGACTCAAGGACCAATGGCCTTTCCATTATAAATTCCTATTTCCAGAAGAGAGTGGCCTCAATTTAGAAGTTTAGATTGAAATTCCTATTGCCTGAAATCCTTAGTTTGAGCACCTCAGAATTGGTTCAACCCATTATGGAGCAATGGCCCATCTTTGATACTTGGATCCAGGTCCTAACCTCACCAAAGTGCAGAGAGGTCACAGACCTGGGCGTGAATCTCTGATTTTCATGGTTCGTAAATGCTATAGGCTTGAAAAATGCCTCTAATGAAAAAGGAAACCATACTAGAACTATGTTAGCAACAAACATGTTTATAGTTAATACTATTTTGCTCCCATTCAGATAGGGCCTGTTTTTAACTAAGATTGTATAATGAATTTTAGCACAAAATCTAAGGCATCAGTCCCTCCCATCAACATGGAAAAAGCCACAACTGTTGATGCACTGAGATGCTGCCATCCCTGAGAAACTGTTGATCTGCATCTTTCATGTTTGTGATCCATCGCTTCAGAAATGGTTCTGATTGACTCCCAGTGACTGGATTTATGAAGATCTAGGTCTGTCCTGTGTAATACAGAGAACACGATGGGTTTGTCATGATCAGCTCTTGTACACTTTGCCTTTTATTCATTTTCTTTTCCTTGCTTTAAATATTACACAAATGTCCAGGAAACCAGATATCCATTTGATATTAGAGCATTGAACTGAGCCCACAAAAGCATGGAAATGCATGATTAAGAATCCCTTTTCAACCTTTGCTTCATTGTGCTTTGGAATATCCGTATCCTATTCGTACATTATTGCCTCTGGGCCACATTCTCATCTCAATTACCTCCATTTAATCCAGATTTCAGTGGAGTTATTTTGGATCCACACTTGTCGAAGTGACCCTATAATCTGCAAACTCCCAAATTTGCTGTGGCTCCTCCTCAGTGGATCACTTATTTGCATAAAGTTACTGACTTGTGCATTTGCAGGATCGAAGACTACATATGTACTGTAATTCACACTTCAGCTCCTGACACACTGATCATCGCACTTTCTTGGAACTCAGTGGCAAAATTATCATTGGAAATAGGGTCAATGGGAGCAAAAGCAGACTACTATGTCAAACCCTTAATCCTACTGCACATAAATTTTTGAATAGATGTACTACTGGTCGTGTACTTTGGTATAAGCACAATACAAATGGTTTCTGGAAAGCAGTTCCTCTGACCTCTGGGTTTCATCCTATATAAATGTTGCTCTTTAAATGAACTTTTCAAATGCAACAACTTAAGAGTTAAAGGGGCCAGTTGTGTTCTCAAATAGGCATAATTCACAAGCCCTTAGTAACTTGAGAGATTCAGGGCTATATTCTGATCTGTTACCCTGGTGTAAATCCAGAAGTAAATCCAGAGTAACTGCTTTGAAGTCCGTGGAGTTACTTTGAATTACACCCAGCATATCTAAGAGCAGAGTTTGCCTCTCAAGATTTCCTTATGTAAACAGATACCAACTAACCCTGACTTGTCAGGAACATAAAATAAAACTAATTTAAAACCCAAGCGGTGGCTGTGGAATAAATTCATACATTTATCATTTCAGAAGTTCTCATCACTCCTGTCCCATGTCCCACGAAATATAAAATATGAGATTTTAAAAAAAAATATTTTGACTCCTCTAAGAATAGAATACAATTTACACAAACAAGACAATACTGTTGAAAAAGCATTTCCTTTAACACATTTGCTCACAATGTATCCTACTTAAGCATGCTAGTCAGATGGACTTTTAGATTTCCAAAGCCACAGCTCATGTTGGCAAATAAATTAATTCGACATCTAGGAATTGCTTTCAAAATCTTTCAAGGAAGGACATTTTCTGTTTGAGCCTTGGTTTAAGAAATTCTATGCATTTCAATATCTGGTGCAAAATTTACTCTGGACCAATTTAAGGGCCAGATCCTGCGAACACTTACTTATGCAAGTATTTCCATTAACTATAGAAGTGGGGCTATTTGTGTGAATAAAGGGTTCACAGGATCAGGGCTTGGTTTTGCATTAGCAGATGTAAATGAACTTATTCAAATCCAAGCAAACCTTATATATTTTGAGGCTTTCAAAACTAACTTCAAGCTGAATTTTAATACACATGCAATATTTCTAGTCTTTATGGACTGACTCAGAAATAGCAATATGAGTCAGACTCATATTTACATAAGACTAGACTGTAACTTGGCCTGCATGCCCATGCAAGTGAATAAGGACTTGTCTTACACTAATGCTCCAGCAGGCATGTATACACACTTACTCCCCTCCCCTGGAGGAGGTGGGCAGGGAATGGTCTGTGCTACAGATCCACACATTCCACTCACTGGCCAAGTATAGCTGAGCCAGACCAAGGAATGCCATAATTTGCTGCTGGTATAGGCCAGCAGTAATTTACTATCCCCTGGGAGCAAGAGAAGAATTGTGATTGAAAGGTGTGTCTGAGTTGCAATGCATCTAGAGCCTTCTCCTGCAATGGAGCACTTTAGACACCACGTCTTCTTCAGGACTGTGCCTCAAGTTACAGTCTAGCTCCTTACATTATACGCAGGCTCCTCAGTCACTCTGTGGGAACGTGTACATTACGTTTTTCAGAGCAAAAGAAGAATTGCCTGCAATATTTCTGAACCTAGCCCCAGGTCTGCAGGGGCCAGTTTACAGCTCCTTAAATCACGTAATCTCAATTTGTTTAAAAAATAAGTTTCTAGCCTTCATACTGACTGGTTAAAGCTTGAAATGTGATCCCCAGGGCTCAAAAACCAGAAGACAAATAGAAAGACCGCCCATTATATTATTTTTAATATCTCATTTTTAAGACAATCTCACAGTTTGGGGGGATCTGGCTCTTGGTATCTGAATGCCTGGAGTTGGCAATACTAAAACGGTCATGACCTTAGAGAAGAAACTACAAATGACCATTGGATAATTGGATTTATTAGAAAGATATGGGGGCAAATGCAGAAAACTTGGCTTAGGGAGCTGTGAGTTACAGCTGTGCCAGCAACGCCTCTGTGCCCTGGAGGGGAATTCACCCTGGGTGACATTTTGAAAAGCCCCTAAGTGACTTAGGCCTTGTCTACACAGGGCAATTGACCAGCAAAGCTATAGTAATATGATTACACTTTTGTAGCTATATTGGTATAAACTATGTAAGGTGACCTGATGTCCTTATTTTATAGGAACAGTCCCAATATTTGGGGCTTTGTCTTATATAGGTGCCTATTACCCCCTACCACCATCCCAATTTTTCATACTTGCTGTCTGGTCACCCTAAAACCATGCCATTAAAAGGTCACTTTTATTTTGGAATAGAGTGTCCACCTAGGAAGTTATACCAACATAGCTATAGTATAATTATAGTGCTTTAGTTCTGCGGGTCAATCTCTGCATGTAGACAAGCCCTTAAGACACTACTCCTATTGACTATCAACGCAGTTTGTGCTCCTAAGTCACTTTAGAAATAGCTCACACCCTGCCAGAGGGCAGGTGATGTTTCAGGCAGTATTTGGACCTGGGGAAGGGTATCAATTCCCTCTGGGCACTCCATGAGAGCTCTAGGGAGTCACTATAGAGAAGTGGTAAATCAATGCCCACACCATATGTCATGGTTAAGTCCTCTTCCTGGACCCCAGCCACTGTTTGAATTGCTATGACCACCCCCTACAAGCACACAAAAGGTTGACGTTAAATGGCACCCCACACACACACACACACAGGATATGTCTATACTACTCGCCGGATCCGGATCGGATCGGGGGGTAGTGATCTATCTATTGGGGATCAATGTATCGCGTTGCGTCTAAGTCGAGCTAAGATACGTTGACTTCAGCTACTCTATTCTTGTAGCTGAAGTTACGTATCTTAGATCGATCCCCAACCCCAGTGTAGACCAGCTCCCCCCCCCACACACACACACACACACAGAGCCAGCTCCAAGCTGGTGCTTGGGGCGGCCACTCCGGAGAGGGGCAGCACATCCAGCTATTCGGTGGCAAATCCCTCACTCCGGCTCGGAGAGCAGGACCTCCCACTGAATTGCTGCAGATAGTGATTGTGGCATTTTTTTTTTTGGCTGCTTGGGGCGGCAAAACCCCTGAAGCTGGCCCTGCAAGCACGCACGCACACATGCACACACACACACACACTGCAAGCATGCAGCTGGGATTTGTCACATGCTCCGGGAGTGGAGTGAAGAGGCATTTTGTTTTAGTCTCAGTGCCCTGTTAAATATTGGCAGCACGTCACTGAGTTGTAATGATTCAGTCAGTACCAGATTTTCCCCCGGCCCCTTTAAGAGAGCCAGGACTTTGGAAGCGTGCCCTGCCACTGATTGTTCCCAGTCTGATTGTCTTGTCAAGACAATTACAGAGTGAGAGTGAAGGTGCTCTGCTTGACATGTGGGTAACTGAAAGCCCTGTGCAGTCTCATGTGCAACAAGGTGCATTTGTAATATGCTGAAACCAAAGCCACAGTAAACTACGCCGCACGGTGAATAAGAAGGGAGGGAGGGAACTGCTATCAAATCCATGTGTCTCCACAGAACAGTATTCCCAGCTCATTACTCCTAGTGTTACCTCACGAGCTGGCCTTTCGGGGGCTCTCACCAAGCAGTGAAGCAGCTGCCTGTCGCCAGCTATTAAAACCCAGGTAAAAACAAGCTTATCCGAGACGCTGAGGTGTTGCGAGAGCCCAGTGTCTGAGCATCACAGCAGCAGTGTGGTGAAAGCAATTACAAACTAGACCCTGCAAGATGTGCCAGGGTAGGCCTCAAGATCCCTGTAATGGCAGCGCCTATGGAGGCAGACTCTGGGGCCAAGCATTGAGCGTGCATATTTCATTTTCTGAGGTATTTGGTTTTGCCTCTCCTGGAGATCTGGAGGTGGAAGGGGGTCAGGGGTGGAGTGTATTCTGCTCTGTACCCAGATTTCCCTGTGGAAATCAGTAAGGGCACTGTCATACTCCAAACTCCCTTCATGGCCTCTGCTGCACAGCCACACCGGGGGGCGGGGGGGGGGCAGTGGAGAGCAGAACAACTGCTGCAGGAGCCCCCAGGCCAAGGACAGAGGGGGCAAGATGGCTCCTGGCTCCACATGAATCCCTCCCAAGATCCATAGGGTGGGAGTGGCTCAGTCCCCCTCAGCTCCTTTCAGCAGAAGGGAAGCCTCATGGATTTTTCTCCCACCTGTAGACCCCTCACCCAACCCCGTCTTTTGCCAGGAGACAGATATGCCCATCTTTTGGTTGATGAGGAAGCAGAGAATGATTCTGGGGGAGAACGGGGCTTGCAGAGTTGTTATTTAGATTCAAGTCTGGTGTTCATAAACTGGTTTGTGCACAGCCACCACCATCACCATCATTCTTTCCTCCGTGAGATTGAGGCATTTCAGAGCGGAAGTGATTCTGAACTAAAAAACAGATACTCAGAACTCTTATCAATAAAATATTTATGCACCTGTGCTTTAGTGCACTGCAGATTTGCATTCCATGCGTTGCATTCTTGTGAGTGAATAACATTGATTAAGTCATTTCTGATTCATTAACCAATTTTCCTAGGGCTACTTCTGCAAATATAACCAGACAGTTATATTCAGTTGTGTTTATTAGCTGGTGTAACGGAGAAGTTACAGCTTCTGTAAACTTAAGAGCAGCTTGCCAAAGTGTCTTGTTCTGAATCTCAGCAGAAAGGAAAACATGTCTAATGAATAATTAAAGCTAAAAGAGCAAACACTGCCTTTTGCTCTCTCTCATTTTTATGTCTAGCTTTCCTTAGACAATAGAAAATTTCAGATGCAGGACTCAGATGAGTTCTCCTCAGTTCCTGTTCATTAAAACTGATCTTGTTTGTAATTTGTCTACATTTTGATTATTGTTGTTTCACTTGTTAATTGTAAAAATTTTAGTCCATTTTCAGACTTTGGGGATTAAATGTTTCAGTTGCAAGCTTTTAATTATCATTAGCCAGCCACTGTATACATACATGTATACCCTTGTCATTTGTGTCACTCTATCAGCATATCTATGGAAAACAGTGATTGTTAAGGAACAGTGGAGAGGTGTATGCACACACACATAGCTGAAAAGGGATTCAAACCCAAGGAAAACAAAAGACCACTGGCCATAAAAGGACCTAAAGTAGCCATCTGGTCAAATCCATCTGTCACACTCTCTCCTCTCCTGCAGTCCATTCTCCTAAACATCTCATTTTTCTAAATTCTCTCCTTAGCTTCCGCCTTCCTACTTTCTTCCACAGCTCCCTTCAGCCACCTCCTCCTTCCTTTCTCCTCCTGATGACATGTCTCTTCCTCCTTAATCACATCTCTCTTTATTTGCTTCCTCCCCTTCTTTCTGCTCCTTTACTTGCCCATTCCTCCTCTTAAGCTGCATCCTTACAGCCCTCATCACCTGCATTTTCTCCACAGCCTTCCCCAGGCCCCTCTGGCCATTTTGCCCACAGCCACTCCCTGCTGCCTCCCTTTATCACTGCTCACAGATGTCTATGGCGATCATCACTGTGGTAGGTAGCTGGGCCTTTGTTTCCAATCCAACTCTGAGTGCCAACAGGCGATACCCCATCTCTACCTCCCACATCCACGTATACAAGTTATATGCAGAGGAGACCTCCGACTTTGTTATGGAGCTGGCTTGTACCAGTTATTTCAAGCCCTGTATATACTACTAATAACAATTAACTATCATTAAATCAACAATAACCCTGTGATGCAATAGAGCAGCGGTTCTCAAACTGTAGGTTGGGACCCCAAAGTGGGTCAGGACCTCGTTTTAATGGGTGTCGCCAGGGCTGGCGTTAGACTTGCTAGGGTCTGGGGATGATGCCAGAGCCTGAGCTCCAAAGTCCAAGCCCCACCGCCCAGGGCTGAAGCCGAAGCCCAAGAACTTCAGCCCTGGGTGGCGGGTGTGACGCTATGCCCCATATTCTTCATAGAGGGCATGGCTACACTGGAGAGTTGCAGCGCTGATGATGGGGTTACAGCGCTGCAACTCACTCTGTGTCCACACTTGCAAAGCACTGCCAGCGCTGCAACTCCCTGGTTGCAGCGCTGGATGTACACCTGGTTTGCTTGGGGTGTAGCGATTCCAGCGCTGGTGATGCAGCGCTGGTCATCAAGTGTAGCCACCAAAAGCGCTGTTATTGGCCTCCAGGGTATTAGGAGGTATCCCAAAATTCCTGTCCACAACAAACCGGAAAAATGGCTGAACTCCGATCTCCCTGTAGCTACTTAGCTAAAAAACAAACACAGCTGCTCTTTGCTCCAGCGAGCGAGCGAACGGAGGCAGGGGAATTGCTTTGGAATGTTCACAGCTGTTTGCTTGAGGAGAGAGGGGAGGGGTAGTGTTGAGCAGCTGCTTATATGGTCTAAAGACTATTTAGGAGTGCATAATTTGCATTTAGTGAATAAGAGACAGGTGGGGGAAAGGTCAAAACTTTTAAAATGATTGAAGGTAGGCACTGTGTATCTTCCAGTCCTTAGAACTTGCAAGGCAGGGAGCTGAGAACAGTGTCAGCTCCAAAAATCCACTCTCTCTGTCTCCCCCACGCTCTCTGTCACACTCCACCCACCCTCCTCTTTTGAAAAGCACGTTGCAGCCACTTGAATGCTGGGATAGCTGCCCACAATGCACCACTCCCAACAGCGCTGCAAATGCGGCCACACTGCAGCGCTGGTAGCTGTCAGTGTGGCCACACTGCAGCGCTTTCCCTACACAGCTGTACGAACACAGCTGTAACTCCCAGCGCTGCACATCTCCAAGTGTAGCCATACCCAGAGATATGCTTCCGATATGAATATGGCATAACTAAGATATGTTTTATGCAAGATGGGGCATGAGAGATATCACTGGAAAGGTTGTGATTTACTGATTGTAATTATCTAATTTGTATGCATGTATCATTTCTGTATCTGAAGTTAGGAATGTTGACTATGTAACAATTACAGCTGTGATTTCACCTGCAATCAAACTGGAATGGGCCACTAGGCCTTTGAAGATACTATTGAAGAATAGGCCTTTGAAGATACTAATCTCCTTCCTTTCTGAGAAGTTTCCTGGGAAGCTGCTTTGACACAGCAGGGTCATATGAGCATGTCACCTGTTACTGAACACCATTTTGGACTGCTGGTATTTTTCCACTAGGAGGAGGTGGGAGTCAAACTGGGAAACAAAGGATTCCCACCCTATGAAAATCCTATTCAAGGCTGGGGAGTCAGTTAATCTAGGTTCTTCTCCACTGCCTCCCCACCCAAGAAGGAAGACTGCTGAGAACATCTGAAGAAACAAAGGAACTAAGCTGGGGGTGTGTGGAGAGGGTGGCGGGGGCTGAACCTAGGCAAGAAAGGTCAGCCCGTGAAAGGAATACCCGGAGATTTAAGTGACAAGCAGTGCAGGTCACCTTCAGGAAATTCTGCAACCTGCATAAAACAACATTTAGGGTGAGAATTTGCTACTATTAACCAGTTAATTTAGTGCAATACACTTAGTTTGTGTGTTTTGTTTTATTTGCTCAGTAATCTGCTTTGATCTGTTTGCTATCTCTTATGATCACTTAAAATCTACCTTTTGTAGTTAATAAACTTGGTTTTTGCTCATCCTAAAACCAGTTTGTGTAACTTATAGCTAGGGGGCAGGGGGGTGAGTAAAAAGCTGCTCATATCTTCCTCCACACTGAGTGAGGGGGCGATTTCATGAGCTTGCACTGTATAGATCTCTATGTAGCACAAGACAATATAATTTTGGGTTTCCATCTTAAAGGAGGTGAGCACTTGAGTACTGAGCAATCCCCAAGCTGAGTCTTCCCACACAGAACTGATCTCAGTGTCTGTGTATCTTTCTGCAACTGTGTGTGTGTGTGCGTGCGCGCGCACGCGCAGGAGACTTGAGGGCCTGGCACAGGACAGGGTTAGGAAGCCCAGGCTGGTGGAATAGGTGGGGTCACCGGGACTCCAATGTATCAGGTGGCACCCGGGCGTGAGGAGCAACCCGTCACAGTGGAGCTCAGGGTTGGCCTTAGGCTTCAGCTTTGGTCCCCCTGCCTGGGTCAGTGGGGCTCAGGCTTTGGTTTTGGCCCCCCTCCACCTGGGGTTGTGGGTCTCGGGTGGACTCCAGCTTTGGTCCCCCTCCTGGTCCTTCAGACCCCCTCCTGGGGTCATATAGTAATTTTTGTTGTCAGCAGGGGGTCGCAATGCAATGAAGTATGAGAACCCCTGCAATAGGGTCATGTCTTTGCATGGCCTTCAAACCTGATTTCTGTATATTTTCTTTCTAGATTGCATTTAATTTGCTGGAGCATTTCTGATTCTTTTATTTTTCACTCTAGATCCTGGTCTATCTAACTGCATCCAAATTGTGTTTCCAAGGTTAGGCATCATCTTTGGGTGTCCAACTGTATAATACGGTCTCCTCAGGGAGATTGCATGGTCTACCTCGGTGGCCTACCCTTTGTGCTAATGCAGCTCTGTGGTGGGCTTGAAGCCTTTGGCTCAGGTTCTCTGAAATGCAGCCATCATCAAGGTATGGACCTGAACCAGCCGGTCGCATCTCCTTCTCCTAACCTTTGGATTCCTTGTAGTCATTTGTCTTGCTTTTGGTCCTGTATCACTGATTGTGCATGATCGATCTCTGGAGACGGTTTCTATGTATAACTCTCAACAATCTGGCATAGAAATGAGGAAAACATGTTTGCTCTGAAATGAATAAGGACCCAAATCAAGGTTGCTATATTGTAGCGCCAGATATATAGCAAACATTCCCTTCAATTAAAATGATTTATGGAGTGATGTTTTCCTATTACTTCTTCAATATCCAATTTTTAAAAGAAGTGTCATCAAAGAAACTAAGTTTGGTGATGGATAACCACAGATTGAAGAGATCTATGGAAATTTTACACGATGCCAGCAGAGTCAAAATACCCCATGCATTCCTAATCAGTTGATTAATGCACTTGTACAGCACACCTTCCCAAGCGCTTTGTTCTATAGCTTTGTGGAGGAGGGATAGCTCAGTGGTTTGAGCATTGGCCTGCTAAACCCAGGCTTGTGAGCTCAATCCTTGAGGGGACCATTTTGGGATTGGTCCTGCTTTGAGCAGGGGGTTGGACTAGATGATCTCTTGAGGTCCCTTCCAACCCTAATAATCTATGATTCTATGAAATATAACACTTTTCCTTTGAAAGTTTTTATGGTATCAATAAAAAGGCTTGTAACCTTTTATCGGGGATTGTCTTCATGGCTCTGACCTGTGATATCACCAACCAGTCATTACGATTGCTCCCGTGCAATTACAGGAGTTACTGAAATCAACTGTTTTCTATTGTGTACATTTGTATTGTGGTCTGATTCATACCTGTGTGCAACATAAGCATTGGAGCTTGATCCTGCAGTGCTTACTCATACAAGTAGTTCTTACTCCTGCAAACCACTTCACTTTACAAATAGGACTGATTCCTCTCTTGCCTTCTCAAGATTTACACTGTTGTAATTCCACAGACTTCGGTCGAGTTATTTCTGCTTTACACCAAGGCAAGCGATAGGAGTGTCATGCCCCATGCTTTTAGCCCAGTGCCACAGGGTGTCTGCCACTATCCTTTCAGCTGTCATGAAGAAAAACCTTGATATACAGTGGCCTGTGCCCTGGGAGTTGAGCAGCTTGGATCCAAGAACCATGTGTTTAACAAATGGAGATGAGTCAAATGATAGAGGGTAATTTAGAACAATTTCCCTTTAAAGTGTCAGGGCAATGCTTTCCTTTGCCATAATTTCTGTACTATCTGTCAAGGTAAAGATGTTCTTTGCTATTGTAGCAGATTGAATAATCAGGTCTATGCTAGGAAATAAGTATTATGATGACATGTACGTTTCTGACTCATCATGAGATCTCACAAGTGGCAGCATTAATGTGAGCTACTCTTTCTACTTACCAGTAATTGTACCATTAATGCGTGTCGCCACCATGTACTGTGGAAATGTAGCCCACCAGCCTTTGTAGGCTTTTAGGGAAACAGTGTTAGGCAAGTATGAAAGTCAGAGAGCAACCTAGGATGCTGGATTGTGACGGGGTTAAAGGGTGTTTGCTCCCAGACCAAATCCTGCTGGCTTGCTGGAAGTGAACATTTCCTTGCACCACAGCCTCCCTTCAAGAACAAGTTAGGTTGGTGATGTAATGTAACGAGCCACAGGAAGAGTAAAGGAAGTCTAGGTGCCTAGGAAGAACTGGAGATGGGTTTAAGCCACAACATTTAGATCTGAACTCTTTTGTTTGGTCCCTTATAAGCTATATGCCAGAGACACTCTTCAGAAGCAGATCTAATCATCCTCAAAAATTGCCACGGCGTGTTGGTTCTTACTGTTTACAAAGCTGGTGGTTCACGTTACAAATCACAACTCTCCTACCAAGGTGGATGAAGGAAATTCAGCAGCTCTCAGTATGGAGATTTTGTAGTTCCAAAAGGCTCTAAAAGAAGAAAGAGCTAGTGGGCAGTTGGCAGTAGCTTAAGAACACGTATGGAAAAAGTGAGACAACAGATGATCTAGGAAATCTGGCCTTAACAGTATGCTGAGTAGATTTACTTTACTTCAGAAAGCAGCATTCGTGCCTTGTATATGCCCACATCTATGTCAAAGTATAAATTAACAAGGGAATTTGGAAGGATGTAAATGTCCATTCCTTTATCTTTTCTCCCTGAGGAATTGACGGACCATGATGTAGGCTTTAGAATTGTGCTGTGCTCACAAAAGAGGGGCCAATCAAATCTTGGTTGATCACCATATTAATGAGGAAGAACTGATAACAATCTGGTATCTAGGAAACTAGATAGATGAAACCAAACTAACTCCCCCTTAAGGGAAACTCAATCCTAGTAGCGCTAGCAGTGGGGAAAAGCACTGTTTGACAATGTGAAAATAAATATGGGTTGTCACTTGGCAATTATGAATGCTACATCAAACAGGATGACTATCTGATCTCAAGGTTGTAGCAGACAAAACTGACATTTCAGGCCTCTCTAATGATTGATAGACTGGCAGTAGCCTATCCTCTGCCCTGAAAGAGACTTCCTGATGTATGGTGCCATATGCAGAGGCCAGGAAAGAGAAATGAGAAAGAAATGGCTTTTGTTTTGGATGAAGATGAATCTGATGTCCAAGTGGGATACAATCCATTCAATCCTAATATAAATAGAGAGTAACACTGACGTCATTAGAGGTAGTCTGGGTTTATTCCAGTATGAATGAAATCAGAATCTGGTAGGATGATGTGGGATATTTGATTGAAGATACTGTCCTCATTGGTGCTGGAAAGCTATTACTTCTAGAGCTACCATGTGGCCCCAGTTAGTATGAAGTTTGAAATTTGCCTAATGAGAAAAAATATTAATATTCAATGCAGAGAGCAACATCTGCATCATATTCCAGGAGACATCAGTGCCTGGAGTAAAGCACTAGTTCTCTGACATGGCTAGAGAACTTTGCACAGGATGATGTGAATATTCAATGACATTTGCTGGAGATCAGCAACAATGATAGATTCCAACCTGGTGAAATTAAAGAGAAAAGGGTGTGGCAGGGAACAAGAAGTTAAAGCTTCCCAAACTACTACTAAGCCTCTTGCTATTTATGGCTGCAAAAGTAGCACACTCAAGACACAAAATAGGTCACTTCAGAAATGTGGCACTCCAGCCATGCTGCATATTAAGACTATTATGGAACAGCAGTAATATAAGTAACATAGCAATGTCAAGTTAGTGCCATTAGTGGTGGGTGGGGATGGCGGAGAACGCTTTAACTATTTAGGTTCCTAGCAAAGAAAGAGGCTAGAGCTTATGGAAGGATACCAAAGGAGAAACTACAAAGGGAAATAAGACTAGACAATGTCATACAGTGGATGATGTTAGTGAAAGCAGAAGATCTTAAGAATGGTGAGCAAAAAGCATGTCCTTCCCACATAGACAATTCGTGATAACTAAGGACTTTGGTACTAGGACATGGTGAGCTGCCTCATGGGTTGGAGGGCTTAGGGCTAAGACAACCCTGATTACAGCACAAGCCCGACCTGAGAGGAATCAGGTGATTCCAGTCCAAAAGAAGCAAGAAGTTACAGTAAAGTGGAGAAGTCCACAAAACTGTAGCAAGGTCTATAGCCATTGCTGGGAGCCCGGTGTCTCCTGCAGTGCCCTAGTCAGTGTGGGGGAAGCTCGAGAAGCAGGAAAGAGTGAGGAAAACTCTCCAGGAGCGAGGCCTGGAAAATACCCCGTGCAAGCCGGTAACAGACTGCAAAGGCCCAGCTAGAAAGATTGTGGGAAAGGACAAACCTCCAGGCAGGAGCGGCTGGGAAGCAGAAAGACAGTCCCTCAGGACTATGCCCAGCTTTTTGGGTGGGGCTGCACCCAGCTGAAACTGGGCTGAAGACTGAGAGTTGATGTCTGTTTCTGGATTATCAGGAGAGAGTCGCGGAACTGGGGCTGGGTCCTAGAGGGTCAGTATGCACCTGGGACTCAATAAATTGGACCCTAAGAGGGGATTGTTTGAATGACCTTTGAACTGAGTGAGTTCTTAAAGGGCCCTGACCCCTCACCCACTTCCACTACAGAACATTGCCCCGATTCAGCGCTTAAGTGGGTTCCGCAACTGTGGCCTGTATTACAAAAGATGTGACTTACGGCTCTGTGCATCAACAGTGCACTTCATAAAACTGACCTTTAAGATGAAGCAAATGCAAACAAACCATCATGTGGCCAAACTGTCAGGACTCACAAGGGTGTCAGGTAGCATCTGCCTCAGCCGCTGGCAGTGACTTTCAGAAGGAAGCTAGACTTTGGGTCTTTGAGCATCACAAAGATTGCTCAACTTCCAAACAGCTCTCAAAGCCAAAAGACCCAATAAACACATATTTTACCTCCCAAGGTTTCTTTCTCTGCTAGCTTCCCCATCCCTTACAATGAAGCCAGTGTGAGATGGCAGATTCACACCTGGCATGTTCTGCACACCACCTGCATCTATTAGGGCATGATTTCCTTTATAATGACAGCATTAAACATCTTTTGGCAAAGGCTCACAAAATCTGTACTTGTTTGAGGCACTTAAAAAAAAGCTCATGAAATTCTTTGAGAACAGCAGGAGATAAACAATCGACCGATGGACAAATTAATGTAGAAAGCGACAAGTCAAGCAAAGTCTATTTCTTTATAAGCAGAGTGGGCAGCTGGAGATAGCAAAACCCCACACATGAACATAAGGAACATGGAACAGACTCTGAGGAGCGTCAGCCTTTCCTTTCTTAACTGGCCATTTTATAGTTTGCTTATGGCTTGAGTAAAACCTAGCTGAAACCGAGGGATGTAACTGGTACCCTTAATTTAAGAAGCCATTAAATTCCTTTATGGAACCAGGTAGCTGAAATAATAGGAACCTCTACCTAAAATATAGGCATGTGTGTGAGGCCACTCAGGAATCCAAGCTACATGGGAAGAGGGGTTTCATGGGGTTTTATTTGATGGAGCTGTATATGTCTGTGAGAGAAGCAGGAGAAAAGACCAAAGAAGCAGACTCAGAGAAGCAGCAAGGAAGAATCAGACCCAGTCATGGAAGTAATGGCAGCATGACCCTGAGAAAATACTAAGAGAGTGAATTTGGGCTAGGTGCTGTCTGGAAAGGGGGCATAGAAATTGTTCCAGCTGTTTAATTCCTGCTGCATTCAGGGACACAGGACTTTGTATATCCTTTGTAAATATACAGGATTGCATCAAAGAAATACTTGGCTCCACCATCAGTTTCTCTTCCTAACCAGAAGAAACCATTGGACCCTGAATAATGGCAAATCATTCGAGTCAAAAAGAGGTAACAGAAGAGAAAGGGAAAAGAGAAAAAAAGTAAACTTTGTGGATCTTATTCTGCACTGTGGTGTCTGCTGGTGAAACTCTATTGCAGTTAGTACAGTTTTGCCAGTGTAAAACCAGAGTAATGAATGCAGTGCACAGCCTGGCTCACTAATTCTAAACTGTGCAGAGAGTGTCAGCAATTTCTGATTTATACAATCTCCTTAGTTCTCAAGCCATGCTGCAAAATATTTCAGAACTTGCCCGGCATAAGAACGATGTAAGAAAAAAAAATGTAACAATTGCCATTCTCCCCAGATATGTTCTAGCTATTGTGAGTCTCTCTCTGTTACTGGATGGATTTTTTTTACTTTCCTCAAATTAGAAATGCAAAAGTATTTTATTTAAAAAATAAAAATAAAAATGTGTGGCTATTGGTTAGATGAACATTGTGCTCCTGTAGATTTTCAGTTATAATTGCTCCCCTTCTTGTCATGTTGTTTGTAATGTTACCCTCAGATCAACCCTCTCTCGGCTGATGGTTTCAGAAGATGTGTCTAGTAAACATTCAAGTTTTAGCTATAAAATTGGCTGTCAATCAGCCCTGGAAATTGCAGTTCATGGCTTAATCTCAGAACCGATACAGCATGGGGAACAAGAAGGCAGGCCTCAGTTCATTGCCCATCCCATTCTGTGCAAATTATGGTCCTTATGCCTGGAGTGCAGCCTGTCCCTGAACTAATCCTTAAAAACCAACTCTCTACTCACCTTCAGATCCCTTCTCAAGATCCATGTTTGGTGTGATACCTATAAGAAATCAGCCAATTGGTTGATAGCTAGGATGTGCCACTGTTTTTTAATATACTAATACTTTTACCTAAAAATAAATGATATTTAAATTGAAAATGAAGGCTGCTTTGGTAGCACCAAATTGTGCATTGGCTCATTGATGTCATCACATTTTCTGGTTTTTGTTACCCTTTGTAAAGGTGTAGAATAGAATATGGGCTAATTAAAGCAAATGAGCAAGCAACATAGCCGGAGCGCATTGCATTCATTCTGTGACTATACAAAACACATTGTTGTGAAGCAGTTAGCATTGCTACACACATATCACACCTAACTCAAACTCCAGTAAAGGCAAAGCTAAACCACCTGAGAGTGCATACCCTGTTCTCCTCCATCCACAGGCACACACCTTACTAGTGTCACAGCTATCATCTGCTTACACATCATGCACCGCAACCTTAGCTCTTCCCCACTCAGCCGTCCCCTCTCCAAACTCCCCTTGCGTCACACTATTCCTTGTAGATATTTGAGGCTGTATTATGTTGTGCATGGTTGACGTAGGATAGTGTGGGGTTGGCACTGCAGGGGGTCGCTTGCTCAAAGTGCGAGATAGAAAACTGGCCTCCCTGGAGAGGACAATATTGATTTTTGTCTGAGGCGTCTAAAATTGATGCTTCACTTTAAATCTCATCAATAAGGGAAAATAGGGAAGCTGAAGTAGGACGCTTTGAATGGAGCAGCACCCCTGCAGTGCAAGCACAGAATGTTAATGAAGAGGGAGGGGGCACCCGCCAGAACCATCTCTCCTCCCGCTGCTATCAACATCTCTTCTCTAAATGCGTGCTCGGATCAGAAAGACACAGAATTTCTATTGACACAAACGCCCTGCACTAAAGGCCCTCTGCTATAACGGTGCCAGCTTCTTGTATGGTGGAAGTATACATTAAATGACAACAAAACACTAGCAGCATGGAATCATCCTCTGGCATATAATTTCCAGGAGTGGGAAGGGAGGCAGCAAAAGCATGGATGGCCTTGACAAGTACTCTCAAATATTTAAGCACTCCACCTTCCAGTACTGCGCTGGAAATGCTTTTCTAAATCATCAGGGAATGTTATTACTGACAAGAACTCAGCATGGTGAATGACTAGGATGCTTAAAGATAATCAGATAGTGTTTGCTGTTTCATCCAGATAAGGCTGTGGGTACTGCACCGCATGGCCAAGAAAATACAGGGAGGAAAAGAATTGAAACCCGAATTCCAATGGCAGCAAAGCAGCACTGTCTTTATCCCTGGTGCCCAGGATTTTGAGAAAGTTCAGATCTAGTCAGAAGCTCACTGGTCAGGCTAGTCTCTCTTATAGGCCTGAATTGGAAGCTTGAATCTGTACACCCTTCCTTCCTTAGGAAAGTTCAGATCTGGAACTGAATGTCACTGCTCAGGCACATCTTTAACTAGAAAGCCCAGAATAATACCAGTGGCATGATTGCTAAGCTAGTCAAATACTCCATTTGAAAATGATGGATAACTGTATGACCAATCATGATATGGTTTTGCTATGAATGTTAACATATAAGGTTAGTCAGATCTTATGTTTCAAGGCAGTAGGTCATTGCTTTCAGTGGTCGGGAAGAAATGTTAACCCCTCTGAACATTGTTACACAGTTGGATAGATGTATCATATGGGAGGATTATTTGAAGGACAGGGGAGATAAGAAGGTACTGCCCCAGAGAAGAAGGATAGTTGCTTTCCTCTGAACCATTCTGTATTGCCCATGTCTAGAGTCAGGCTACATGGAACGACAAATCTGATCTGGTGTTGGAAATCCTACTTTGTTAAGTAGTTAAAGTAACTTTAGCAAATACTATTAACTTAGGTACTTGACTGGCACCCGTAACCATGGTATCTGCACAGCTAGCAGTCTTGTAAAGTGTTTATCCTCACAGAACTCCTGTGATGTAGGCAAGTGCTTTTCTCCCCATTTTACAGATGGGAACTGAGGCCCAGAGAGTGAGTGGCTTGTCCAAGGTCACACAGGAAGTCTGTGGTGAAATCTGAACCCAGGTTGCTGGTTAGACCCTTAGTTCCTGAATCATTCTGCCTCCAACTATATCACTACTACATCATAAATGTGGGCTATTCGTTATTATTGGATCAAATCCTCACTCAAATTCTGATTGAAATTATTTGGTTGAGCGAGGTTCATTATCGAGAAGTGACCCATTTCGAAGGTACCCATTAAAACATATATCAGTGATCCTTTCGGGGGAGGAATAGTCCTGCTGGTTTAATGGTGTATTGCACCTTGGCCTCAGAAGGTGTCCAAAAGCGCTGCTCAGTAAGGAGGTGGACTGTTAGGCAGTGACATTGGTTTATACTCATGTCTGGTGGAAGCCAGAGTAGAAGTGAAATATTCCATATCCCTTTCTGAAGGGGGTAAGAGACAGCCCCAGTGTTCTGGCAGACACAACATCTCTGAATAAAATAAGGTTCTAAAGTAGAAGATTATCCCCATGAGCTATTATTGATATGAGGTGGCCACATTTGCTTACACACTGATCAGTACCTAACTGCCACTGTATCATTTCTTGTCAAGTACTATGGGAAACTTTAAAAAAGATACTAGTATTTTATGTAGATACTTGAGACAATGGGCCATTGAATTATAATATTAGACATTGTACTGGAATACTCTGTCTTCTTTTACATTTCACAGCTTTTGAACTTTCTGTAGGCCATTACCACTTGCTGCGGGAAGTGCTGCATATTTTGTTCAAACTCAGTTTTGGTACAGTCCTTAGTTACATTATTTTTGTTTTAATTAGATCAAGCAAAGAGAAGACTCGGCAGCTGTGCTAATAAGCAAAGAGATGTGCTTATGCTCACCACAATTTCCTGGCTGACGGTTATTCTACAGTCGCCACGTGAGCGGCTCTGAATTTTGCACCAGTCTGATTTCAAAGTTTAGTCCTATGAAAAAATATTTGTTGCATTTTGGGGTCAGTTCTGCCACGAACTTTGTTACTTCAGCCTACTGCAGTTTATGTGGCCAAAAAATAACAACAATTTCGGTGATAACCAATATATCACTGGAGTTCTTGACAGTGAGGTTAAGCCACACAGAGATTTTCATAAGCTCCCACTGAGCTGCATTACATTGCATTACAATTGTTTATGTAACAAATGTACCTAACCTGTTGCTGTTACTACCCATCAAATACCAGATGTTAGACAAGAGCTGGAACCCAAACCCCTGATCTGAACCACATCAATATTATTAGGAGAGAAGTTTTGGAATCCAGACTTTGATTCAGATTCAAATGTCACAGCTTCCTGTTCCTTCTACAACCAAACGGAAACCCCAGATCCCATCACCTGTGACAGTTGGAAGGGGATTTGAAATCTAGATGTATTCTAGAAATGTCTGGCTTGGAACCATTTTCAATGTGTAGCTTCATCGTGTGTACCCTACATGTTTGTATTCTTTCATGTGAATTTATTGGTGTTGAAATGTTCCAGATGTCCTGCCCTGGAAAATGAAAGGTGCTATCCATGGACCAGGAATGGCATGGGCAGCAGCAGTGCAATATTTTCCCATATTGCCCTCTCAATGTATTTCAACCCCTACGTAAAAGGAAGCCCCTCTAAAGATGAGATCGAAGTCCAAGTCTCTATATCCATCCAGTTCTTGGCTTCTCTGCTCACATTGCCAAAAATAGCTTCATCTGAAAAATCAGGATTTATTATGGAGACACTGGTCTTCCAGGAACAAAACAGAGATCACTGGGTGGCTTCACCTAAGCTAAAAAACAGCTGACAGATTATAACAACTTGGGCTGTGTTTGCATCCCTGACTGAGCTCCATAACTCATTGTGAATCTCCTGAATTACATAGTCCGCCATACAGATGTTGCCATTAAAAAGCCAGCATTTATGAATACTTAACACGTCATACTCTCTGTGATACCAGAGCTATTTCCTCTTTGTAACAAGGGGCAATGCTTCATTAACTATGTCAGGAGTCACAGCTTTTGGAAAATGTTGACTTAGAACAAAACATGCCTCTCCTATACATAGCTTTTAAAAAAATGAATGGGAGGAAAAAAGAAGTCTGAATACAGAAATTGGCATCCAGACACTACCAAGCATCTCAAAGAAATAACCACTCCAATTTCAGATGCTCAGACAATATGTTGTGTTGGGAGAGAGTCGCTTTCATTTCATAAACTTCAGTAAAAATAAGCTGTAAGATGGTTAAAAACTATATTTTGGACAGATTGCCTTATTTAAGAGCCATAAAAGAGCAACAACCAGTCTTGAGTGAACAAAGAGTGGTACCACAAAATATGCTTAGCGGATACTAATTCGCAACTGAACTGCTGTGACTCATCTTACAGACAATTCAGGTGGGTCATTTATGCACACAGGATGAGCTACTTAGCTGTTGTTTAGAGCCATTGAAATGAATTACAGAGAATATTCCTGAGCAGTTATCACAAATAAAGTAGCCGTGCCACTTTATCCTGGGAATGAATTCAATGAACTGTGTAGTAACAAGACCTGCAGTTGAGAGCCACCGAGCACAGCAGAAATCCCCTGGCTTGGTCATTCTTT
Source organism: Gopherus flavomarginatus (assembly GCF_025201925.1). Lineage (NCBI taxonomy): Eukaryota > Metazoa > Chordata > Testudines > Testudinidae > Gopherus > Gopherus flavomarginatus. Next base: position 45,050,207 of record NC_066628.1, on the reverse strand, counting down.
TCTAGAAAATCCTTATTATGAGTAAAGTAAATGCACAGCCGTATCCTAGAAGGTGCAGCTGTACTCCTGCTAAAATGGTATTAAGTGAAGATTTTCAAATCTTTGTTTGGTGAACCTCAAGCCCTTCTGTGCAGTAGATAACTCATCCTAGATTAATTTTATTCCTGAGTGTGAGAGCACCGGTTAATGAATAATAGAAACACAGAGACTGATCTGCACCGTAGGGCCCTGCTCCTGCACGTTGTTGATGGATCCCTGGTCCACATGACGCTCACTGTGAGATTGGTATCTAGATTATCTTGTTGATGTGAGGAAATTGAAGACCAAACCCTACACGAGAATAACTGCCTCATGAGGGGGAAAAAATGGAGCAGAACAAGCAGATGACCATTTATAAAGGTCCTTTTTCTGTGTGTGCATTTCAATGTCTTGTTTGTTTTATTCTTGTTTAGGAATCTACAAAGGACATTGCTTCCGAATCAACCACTTCCCTGAGGACAATGACTATGACCATGACAGCTCAGAATATCTTCTCCGTAAGTGTCAAAATAACATGCCTCCTTAACAAGGATAAGCAGTAGGGACAGGTGAACTTGTTGGGGTAGCTAGATACAAACCTTCTTTAACTCAGAACACAAGGTTCCTTCATCCCTAGAGATTGTGCCACACTGGCAGTCTGGATGCAAAGACCCCAAGACTTTGGAGAAGTTTGAAATCTGAGCCTTGATCCAATCCAAACACTGCAAGTGGCCCCAGACCATATAATGGCCCAAACCATAACCCTGGGAAAATCTCAATACTCACATCACATTGATGTCAATAAACGTGTCTTATATTCGGGAGTGGGACTTTGGCTCCAAACACACCCCAAATTGCAGTGGTGTAACTTGGGCCAATCTCTTTAACTGATAAGTCAAAAATGGACATGATTGTGAGTTCTCTAAGGCGCATCAGTCCAGCTCTGTTTTTTCAGTATCTAAACCAGGGGTACTTGGGACCAGGGGCCCATTTCATTCAAATCTCTTAAACTCTGGAGGGATGTGCCTTTTTCTGTGTGTAGGGAGAGAAAGGTGGGTAAATAGTTCCAGGTTCAGTCATGCTAATCCATGTGGGAAAAAACTCATTTGAAAAGTATTTATGGTCAGGTCATTGCTCTCTCACTCCTCCTCCTTCTCTTCCCTTCCCCCTCCCGAAATACTTTTGAGAGAGTACAATTGTCTGGTCAGACGCAAAGTCATTGCAGCTCATTATAGGTCTCAAGGTACCAAGGGGGCAGTTCCCTGCTCGGTTATCTCAAAGCATGTGGAGTTCAGTATCTGGACATCACTGAGCCCACAGTAATCCGTGGGGAGTTGATTGGTAGAATCCACTCCCCTGCCTAAAGCCCAGACTTTTAAAAGGTATTTAGATAACTAATTCCCATTGATATTTCAATACCTTTGATGCTCTGGATCCAAGTCCCTTTTGAGAATGGGAGTTAGGGGCTTAAGTCATTTATGCACTTTTGAAAAATGTCCTCTGGTCTTATATTTGCCTAAAGTTATTTGCAACTCAGACCTTTGGAACGTTTTAGCCATTTGGTTGTGAGATCTGGCACTTGCAAAGACATTACAGTAGTAAGGGCTATATGGATGTGTAGGTAGACAAACAGAAGTGGATATTTTTCCATTATTTAGAATAAGAATCAGACCATCTGTGGCATCTTTGCTATATACCCAATCCTTATCCGGAATTTCAGTATAATTCACCACATATTTTTCTCAATTTCTTCCCATTAAAAAAAAGTTGGGCTCATGTTTTAAGTCCTCATCAATTTGCAGTTAAGACAGCATGGCAGGAAGGGAAGCCCAGTTTATGTGTTTTGCTGATGCTGAATTGTTCAGGTGAAGGGCATCAAAAAGGCACAGCGGAATGATCGCATTAAGCTCAGAAGGTTCACAAGATTTTTCAGGATTCAGAGGGTGGCTTTGTACAGCCTGCTTCACTGATACCAGCATACTGTAAACAGACAAAAGACAAATGAAAAGGGTTCACATTGTTAGTGCTATGGGACATTAATCCAAAGCTCACTGAAGTCAACAGACTGACTGATTTAAAGCCCACAGAAATCAATCAGAGAGAGAGAGAGAGAGAGTTTAAAACACTGTGACATCAAGAGATTTATATACACTTCAATTTTCCTATTTACCATTGAGACGTCCCATTAAATAAACAAATGACAGATGCCATCACTGCTCACATGTGCACAGAAGACTTATACTCAATCTTTTGTGGGAAAAGTCACCCCACTAGGTATAGGTTTTAAAAAATTTCCTCCACAGGCCTGCACAGAGACTTAAACAACAGATAACTTCTTACCACACTGTGCTGTGTTCAGTTGACAGGAGTATAATTTCTGGAGCTACCACGATGTAACAGCTGATTCCATAGAGGACACATCAACCCAGCGGAGTTGCATTGGTGTAACTGAAAGGAGAGTTTTCCCAACTCTGTCCATGGACTGCATGACAAAGGCCTTGTCTACACTGCCACTTTATGGCGCAGAAACTTTCTCGCTCAGGAGTGTGAAATAACACCCCTGAGTGACGCAAGTTTCAGCATTGTAAAGTGGCAGTGTAGACAGTGCACCAGCGCTGGGAGCCGCGCTCCCAACGCTGGGAGCTAGTCCCCTCATGGGGGTGGGGTTTCTGCCACGACTACACCACCACGTTAAAGTGCTGCCGCAGTGAACATTGGCAGTGAAGACATACCCTAAGTAAACCCTAGGTAAGCTGAATTTATTTTGCTCCTTTGATCTTCACACCTGCACTCCATCCACTAGTCTAACCGGTAAATGTAACTGCTAAGATTAAATCCTGACAAGCAGTTCTCCTATTGACATTATGGGGTTTTTTTTTAATAAAAGGAATCCTGCCATTAAAATGTTTTAATTCCTCCACCCACAAGTGGTAGCTAGGATAAGGCGAAAGTAGAGAAAAGGAATTATACTTGTCAGAGATCTGAGATTTGCTGCAATGTATGCAATCATGGATCAGTGATGGTTTTAGAATCCACTATCTTGCAAAGCATCAGTTCTAAAAACAAATACCAAATACCACTGGAAATAATGGAAAATAGGGATTCCTTGCTTTTCAATTATATAAAGCTTTCAAGCCATGGCAGTCTGTAAGGTATCCGATCTGAAATATCACAATAATGTAAAAAAATAATTTAAGATGTTTTCAGTGTTTTTATAAAAATATAAGTACCGACTTTACTGTCACACACTGATACCTGTTAAATTGGATTGCTGTAGCTACTTTGTCTCCTGATAACGAAGGCAACCTGGCCTTACAGGTGAAAGGATTTGCCAACTAGGGTGACCAGATTTCACGATTTTATAGGGACAGTCCCGATTTTGGGGTCTTTTTCTTATATAGGCTCCTATTACCCCCCATCTCCCGTCCCGATTTTTCACACTTGCTGTCTGGTCACTCTGTTGACAATACTACCAGTGAAATCAACTGTAACACTTTAAACATTGTCAATATGAGCTTTTCCTTAAAACATGTGACATAAACAAAGCATGTACTCACAGAGCAGAGTAGAGAGATTTTGTTGGCTCTTGTATGGAATGACAGCATCACTCATTCATATGAATTGTGGCTCTTCCACTCACAACTTATCCCAGCCAAACTGTGTTAAGATAATAAAAGTCAAGTAGGTGAAAGAAAAGGGGCATTATTTAAAAAAAAAAAGAAGATCTGGGTTCTGCAAAAGTGCATCTGCTCTTCCACCTGCAGCTACTGCAGATGCTTGTGGAAATCAGGAAAATATACATCTGAATGGTAAGTTATATGCAAAGTTGCTGTAGCCATGGTGGATCCAGGATATTAGAGAGACTAGGTGGATGAGGTAATATATTTTATTGAACCAACTTCTGTTGGCGAGAGAGATGAGCTTTTGAGGTCACACAGAGCTCTTCTTCATATGTAACAGAGGCCTGGTCTACACTACGCATTTATACCGATTTTAGTAGAGTTAAACTGATTTAACGCTGCACCCGTCCACACAACGAGGCCCTTTATATCGATATAAAGGGCTCTTTAAACAGGTTTCTGTACTCCTCTCCGAAGAGAGGAGTAGCGCTGAAATCGGTATTACCATATCGGATTAGGGTTAGTGTGGCCGCAAATCAACAGTATTGGCCTCCGGGAGGTGTCCCACAGTGCACCACTGTGACCGCTCTGGACAGCAATCTGAACTCGGATGCACTGGCCAAGTAGACAGGAAAAGCCCCGTGAACTTTTAAATTTCATTTCCTGTTTGGCCAGCGTGGAGAGCTCACCAGCACAGGTGACCACGCAGGGCTCATCAGCACAGGTAACAATGCAGTCTCCTGAGAATCGAAAAAGAGCTCCAGCATGGAGCGCATGGGAGGTACTGGATCTGATCACTATATGAGGAGAGGATTCTGTGCTAACAGAACTCCATTCCAAAAGACGATATGAAAAAACATTTGAAAAAATTTCCAAGGCCATGATGGAGAAAGGCCACACCGGGACTCAGTGCAGTGCAGAGTGAAAGTTAAGGAGCTCAGACAAGCCTTACAGAAAACCAAAGAAGCAAACGGAAGGTCCAGGGCAGGGCCGAAAACATGCTGCTTCTACGCTGAGCTGCATGCAATTCTAGGGGGGGTCCACCACCACTACCCCACCCCTGTCCGTGGCTTCCGAGGTGGGGGTGGTAATCTCAGCCATGGCTGAGGATTCTGCGGACAGGGAAGATGAAGAGAAGGAAGAGGAGGATGAGCTTGCAGAGAACACACAGCACTCCATTCTCCCCAACAGCCAGGAGCTTTTTCTCACCCAGACGGAATTACCCTCCCAGCCCTCCCAAGCCTGTAGCCCAGACAACGAAGCCATGGAAGCGACCTCTGGTGAGTGTACCTTTGTAAATATAAAACATGGTTTAAAAGCAAGCGTTTTTTAATGATTGGTTTGCCCTGAGGACTTGGGATGCATTCGCGGCCAGTACAGTTATTGGAAAAGTTTGTTAATATGTCTGGGGATGGAGCGGAAATCCTCCAGGGACATCTCCATGAAGCTCTCCTGGAGGTTCTCCAAAAACCTTTGCAGAAGGTTTCTGGGCAAGGCAGCCTTATTCTGTCCTCCATGGTAGGACACTTGACCACGCCATGTATGTAGCAAGTAATTTGGTATCATTGCATGACAAAGCCTAGCTGCATATGGTCCCGGTGATTGCTGGCATTCAAGCAACATTCGTTCTTTTCTCACTGTGTTATCCTCAGCAGAGTGATATCATTCATGGTAACCTGGTTGAAATTCAGGAATTTAATTAAGGGGACAGAGATGGCCATTCCTACTGAGCTGTTTGCCTGTTGCTTAAAAGAAATCCTTCCTTGCAGGTAGCCAAGCAGGGTGAGGGGAGGAGGGGATGGCGCTGAGCTTTTTCGCATTTGGCTAGCAGGGATCTTCCCTGCTCCCAGCCACGCGGTGGGGGGAGGGAAGCGGGGTGATTAGCAGTGATCTTCCATGATACCAGCCACGCGGTGGGGCGAGGGGTAAAGCGATCATCCCAGAGAATTGGATGGGGGCGTGGTTGCTGCTGCTGCTGCATGTTAACAGGAAAGAAGTAGCACTGAACAGGATTTGCTTGGTATTTGGGAAAGGAGAGCACTGTGCATATGAAGGCTGCAGAAGCCGAAAGACAATGGCTTACCATAGACGCATGCAAGCTGAATTCTGCTGCCCAGACCTGCTTCTGTGAGATCTCTAACACTAGAGCCGCAGGTACTCAATATTAAGATGCAAAATGCGACCTTGTAGTGAAATCACATGTGCTATGTAAGGTGAATAGTGTTGTTCACTGTGAAAGAGTATAACCATTGTTCTGTAAAATGTATCTTTTTAAATACTTCTCTCCCTTTTTTACCTCCCTTATGCAGCTGCAAATTTTTCAAGCCTCCCTACACCATCCCGAAGGCTATCTCAGATAAGGCGGAGGAAAAAAAAGATGCGAGATGAAATGTTCTCAGAAATCATGGAAGTAACTCTCAGTGAAAGAGCTCATCTAAATGAGTGGAAGGACATGGTATCAAATTACAGGAAAGATGCCAGTGAATGTGAGGACAGGAGGGACGCTCGAGATGAGAGGTGGCACCAGGAAAATCAGAGGTGTAGGCAGGAAGATATGCGGTGGCGGGATGCAACGCTGGGGCTGCTGCGTGATCAAACTGACATCCTCCGACGTCTGGTGGAGCTTCAGGAACAGCAGCAGGGTCACAGAGTGCCGCTGTAGCCCCTGTGTAACCACCCTCACCATTCACCATGTTCCATATCTTCCTCACCCAGACGTGTAAGAACGCGTGGGGGAAGGCTTCGTGCACCCGCCCACTCCACCCCCATGGACAGCCCAACCAAAAGGCTGTCATCACTTCGCAATATTTTTAGTGGCCTTTTCCTTCCCTCCTATCCTCCTCCCAAACCACACCCAGGATACCTTGTCAGTTCTCTCCCTCTTTTTATAATTACTTTTTAATAAAGAATACATGATTTTTAAACGATAGTGACTTTATTTCCTTAAGCAAGCTGCAATCGAAGGGGGAGGGTGGGTTGCTTACAGAGAATGAGTCAATCAAGGGGGGCGTTCATCAAGGGGAAACAAACACAACAGTCACACCGTACCCTAGCCCATGATGAAACTCGTTTTCAAAGCTTCTCTGATGCGCACCGCTTTGTGGTGTGTTCTTCTAATCGCCCTGGTGTCTGGCTGCGCGTAATCAGCGGCCAGGTGATTTGCCTCAGCCTCCCACCCCGCCATAAAGGTCTCCCCCTTACTCTCACAGAGATTGTGGAGCACACAGCAAGCAGCAATAACAATGGGGACATTGGTTTGGCTGAGGTCTGAGAGAGTCAGTAATGTGCTCCAGCGTGCCTTTAAACGGCCAAATGCACATTCTACCACCATTCTGCACTTGCTCAGCCTGTAGTTGAACAGCTCCTGATTACTGTCCAGGCTGCCTGTGTATGGCTTCATGAGCCATGGCATCAAGGGGTAGGCTGGGTCACCCAGGATAACTACAAGCATTTCAACATCCCCAACTGTTATTTTCTGGTCTGGGGAGTAATTCCCTTGCTGCAGCCGTTTAAACAGAGTAATGTTCCTGAAGACGCGAGCGACATGAACCCTTCCTGGCCATCCCACGTGGATGTTGGTAAAACGTCCCTTGTGATCCACCGGTGCTTGCAGCACCATTGAAAAGTACCCCTTGCGGTTTACGTACTGGGTGCCCTGGTGCTCCGGTGCCAAGATCGGGATATGGGTTCCATCTATCGCCCCCCACAGTTAGGGAATCCCATTGCAGCAAAACCATCCACTATGACCTGCACGTTTCCCAGAGTCACAACCTTTCGTAGCAGCAGCTTAATGATTGCTTTGGCTACTTGCATCACAGCAGCCCCCACAGTAGATTTGCCCACTCCAAATTGATTCCCGACTGACCAGTAGCTGTCTGGTGTTGCAAGCTTCCAGAGGGCTATTGCCATTCACTTCTCAACTGTGAGGGCTGCTCTCATCTTGGTATTATGGCGTTTCAGGGCAGGGGAAAGCAAATCACAAAGTTCCATGAAAGTGCCCTTACGCAGGCGAAAGTTTCGCAGCCACTGCAAATCATCCCAAACCTTCGAAACTATGCAGTCCCACCAGTCTGTGCTTGTTTCCCGGGCCCAAAATCGGCGTTCAATGGCTAGAACCTGCCCCATTACCAGCAGGATCTCCAAAGCGCAGGGGCCCGTGGTTTGAGAGAATTCTGTGTCCATGTCCTCATCACGCTTGTCGCCGCTCTGCTGTAGTCGCCTCCTCCTCACCTGACTTTGCAGGTCCTGGTTCAGCATAGACTGCACGAGAATGCACGAGGTGTTTACAACGTCCACGATTGCGGTCTTGATCTGAGCAGGGTCCATGCTTGCTGTGCTATGGCGTTTGCACAGTTCACCCAGGAAAGAAGGTGCGAAACGGTTGTCTGCTGCTTTCACAGAGGGAGGGGGTGAGGCTGTACCCAGAACCACCCGCGACAATGTTTTTTGCCCTATCAGGCACTGGGATCTCAACCCAGAATTCCAAGGGGTGGGGGAGACTGCGGGAACTATGGAATAGCTATGGGATAGCTACCCACCGTGCAACGCTCTGGAAATCGACGCTAGCCTCGGACCATGGACGCACACCGCCGAATTAATGTGCTTAGTGTGGCCGCGTGCACTCGCCTTTATACAATCTGTTTTACAAAACCGGTTTATGTAAAATCGGAATAATCCCATAGTGTAGACATATCCAGAAACACTGGATTTATTACGAAAAGCTATAACCCATTTAAATCACACACCCCTGCCGGCTTCTTTCTCACCATGACTGGAAAGGTGTTAAGGGGCCACTTTACACTGAACGGTCCCTTGAAACATGTGTTAATTAGTTATGCTAAGCAAGCTGTTTCATCTTGTATTTAGCTGTGACACTTGGAGTACATTTCCCAGATGGGAAGGAGAGCTCTATGGCGCTCGAACAGTCATCTCTCTCACCAACAGATGCTGCTCCAATAAAAGATATTACCTCACTCACCTTATCTTTCTAATCTCCTGGGACCAACACAGTGACTACACAGCTAAAAGTGAGTTAGGCACCCAGCCTGCATAGGTGCTTTTGTAACTCACAATAGGCACCGAGCGGCATATTTAGGCACTTAAATACCTTTGTAAATACGGCTCTTAGACTTTGAACCTGAAAAGCTCTCCACAGACAGAACCCCTCTGCTCAAAGGCCCTGATTCAACAAACCATCCCTGTTGAGCACCGCACTTAAGCATAGGCTTAACTCCTAATCCCATCAGTGGAATGTAAGCATTTGCTTAATTGCTGTGTGAAGTTGGGGCCCCAGAGAGCCCCACTGAAAGCAATGGGGCTCTACATTGGCACAGAGCAGCTTGCAGGATCAGGGCCTGTGGCTAACTGCATGCACTTCTGCAATGCATGCGTGTAGCAGACAGGAATTACCTGTGCAGCCAGGGATGCGCTGTTGCACAGTGGTCTGCAGCTTCCATTTTTGAAAATGTATCCCACACTGTTCATGTAAAACAGTAAAAGCCAGAACAGAAAGGTAGAGCTTTCTGAGTCCTGTGTGAAGAAGTGCAGAACTGTGCTGCCGTTTCTTTACCAACAGAGGTGTCATACTGGATAGTAGTGCAAAGAGACAGGACAGTAAACAAAAAAAAATAGAGGAGAAAGCAAAAACTGGATTTCCATTTTTTTTGATATGTTGTCATTTTATTACTAGTATGGGGAGACATATGTAAACTCTGCATAGTACATATAAGCTGCTTTTAAATTTCAGGACCAGAAATACATGTTGTAGAAGGAAAACTCTGCACTTTTGTGTGGGAAGAAAATGCCATGTTTTGACTCCCTGTGTGTTAATTAACTAACAAAGCAAATATTATCTGTGGTGCTAATTATTAGGAGTAGAATAGCCCATGCTGTGAATTTGGCTTCTGTAGTAAGTATTCTCTAGTAATAGTGGAACATTTTAAGGAAGTCCTTTTAGTTTAAGTGAAATCAGAATGAACAGCATGAATGGGGGAGGGGAATGTGTGTGACTCTTAATTATTATGAATTTTCTGCCTTTGACAACGATATTCATGAAAGACTAAGTGTTTGAGTGCCCAGCTCCAAGCACCTTAAAGGGTGCGGATATTCCAAGGGTGGGCACTCAGCACTTTCTGAAAAATTAGCCCCCTTTAAGGCATCCCAGGATGGGCACTCTACAATTGAGGCACCTAAAAAAAAAATCACTATTTGCTTTTGAAAATCTTGGCCATTGGTCCTTATATTGTATGTTACGTTATACACCACAAATAAATGGGGACAATAGCGTGGAATCCCAATGTTCAGGATGCGCTGGGGAATGGCCCCGTTAACAGGACATGCAGATTAACAGAACACACTGTCTACACTGCACGGCCTATCCCCCAGTGTAGACGCAGCATGCGCAGTCAAAAAGAGGGGTCATGACAATGTCAGAACACCACCACCCTGAACGACATTGGCTTGGAGCAGCATAGCACTCTTGTGGTGGTATAGCTGCATCTACAGTGCGGGGTTTGTTAGCACACTTGTTACCAGGGTGTGAGGTTTTCATCACATCCCTGACAAATATAGATATGTCAGTACAAACTTTACATTTAGACGAGGGCTAAATAGCGCTGCCTCTGTCAGGGAAGCTGCAGAATCCACTGTGTTACTTGAGAGGCTCCACGAGACAGGAGAGACACTATCTATGATAGCAACAGGAGAGGTGAGTGAAATTTTTCAGATGAAACTTTTTGTGAAAAATGCAGAGTCAGGTCAAGTGAAACATTTTGCAAATTCACCAAATTGTTTTGGTACCAAAAAAAAAACACCGTGAAAAAATTTAAACTTCCAGTTTTTTTTATTTGAAACAACTTTTCATTCAAAATTTGCTTTAAATTTTATGTTTAATTAATTAAAAACCTTTTAAAGAAGCTCCACATCAAAACAATATGTTTCCAGCAACCTGAAACAAATACCTGCCATGTTTTGGAATTGCTGGCAAATAAAAAAAAAAATCAGTTATTCACACCATTTCTAGCACCAGAGCTTGTGTGAGCTTCATGTGCTGCTTTGAGACTCATAAGAACACGGTAAACCCAGTGACGTGATTGTGTGAGAAGCAAAATAGAAGGCAGCAGCAGACATAGGTATAGCAGACCATGTATCCCAGCAAGAAATGAGCAAATAATAGAAATATATTTTCTTTGCATATTCATCCTAAAACTAGTTCAGGCTGCCTAAAACTGGATCCAAAGAGCAGCGCCAGATAGTTTTACATTATTTTATCTGAACCATTTTTATAACTGCTTAGAAAATGTCTCCAGCATAAATAAGCCCTATGTAGCAAAAACACCAAGTATGGCAGGACACAAACTTTTCTCACAACTACAGTTCAAAACAATTGCAAGTTCTTTGGGAAGGGAGGGTCTTTTTGTTCCATGCTTGTACCGCACCTAGCACAGTAGAGTCCTGGTCCACGAGTAGGCCTCGTAGGTGCTACTGCAATGCAAATAATACATCATGATGGTGGTGCCCATGCCTGCTTCTGTTGTGGTGCATGAGAGTTTTTGTCATTCATTACCATGGGAGCAGGATTGAAGCCTAAGAGAGCTCTGGTAAACAGCCAGGTTAGAAGGTACTTGGCTAACGTGGGCAAATCACGGTCACGAAAACTAAAATGAGAACCCTCAGCTACGACATCTGGCCATTTCTCCTCAGGAAATGGGGGACCTGGATTACCATGCCTGCCAAACAAGGAGATGGGCCTTGAAATTTCACCCGAGAGACAATGCATCATTAGTGCGACACATTGCAGTTAGTGTATTAGATTTCCATTACTCATCACTAACCAAGTCCTTTATCATTGTCTGGGTCCCCATCAGGGGCAGCTCTAGCTTTTTTGCCGCCCCAAGCATGGCAGGCAGACAGCCTTCGGCAGCTTGCCTGCAGGAGGTCCCCAGTCCTGTGGATTCGGCGTACCCGCCGCTGAATTGCCACCAAATCCACGGGACCCGGGACCTCCCGCAGGCTGCCTGACTGCCGTCCTCACAGGGACTGTCAGGGTGCCCCCCCGTGGCTTGCCGCCCCAGGCACGCGCTTGAAGTGCTGGTGCCTGGAGCTGCTATTGGTCCCCACTCTGTACTAGCCACCACCAACCTCACTCCTTACTGTCCTCATGCCTTTGTGCACCCCGCCCCGTGATGATTTCTCCTTCTCTGTTTAGCACATTGACCTCTCCAAGGCCCTTGTTACAAAACCTCACCTCCCCCTCCCCCACGCACACCTTTAGACTAACAGACATATTGGAGCATGAGCTTTTGTGGGTGAATACTCACTTTGTCAGATGCATCCACCCACGAAAGCTCATGCTCCAATACGTCTGTTAGTCTATAAGGTGCCACAGGACTCTTTGTGCTTTTACAGATCCAAACTAACACGGCTACCCCTCTGATACTTTATCCCTCTATGTTTTTATTACAATTCTTGCTTTCCAGAACAGTTTAGTCAGTGTATTCCAACACCCCATCCCCTGTGCCCATCGGCTCCTCCTTTCTTTTCTGTTCTATATCACTATTTCTAGTGCATTCGACCATATTTCTTCCTCCTCCTTCTTTCATTTGCATATTCAGCCCACTTCTTCCTCCTGTTTCTTGGTTTAAGCTCATTTCATTTGCTGCATTTGTTTTCCCCTCCTCATTCCCTTCTGTTGCTCTCTAACCTAGGGGTGCCTTGGTTTTGATGCCTGTCCTGCACTGGCGGTATTTAAATTCTCCCATGGTGGCTTAGATACCATTGTTGGTGGATGGCCTGACAGCACCTAACGTATAAATAAATAAAAAGCGTGACAAATGATCCCAATTAAATGCAAATATTCACGATACACTAGTCTCAATATCTTCCTTTCTAAAAGTCAGGGACTTTGAGTCCATTAATATTCGACAGCTGACAGAGAGATACTAGCAAGACTGTGCCATGAAGACAAAGAGCTTAATTACCTGAATTTGCGGGTGTCACACGTGTACCAAACCACAGCTACATCTCATAAAGCTACCCACGTGGCATTATATAGTTAATAGTCAGCTCAGGCATTTTTCAGTGCTTTTGCCTGCAAGATGATGAGGGTTAGTCTCTCTAACCTCGTTGGCATTGTTGGTGCGTTGTCAAAAATGTTCCACATGCAGCAGCATCAAAAGACAGATTATGGCAATAGCTCCAAACCTGCCAGCAGAAATCTCAAAACATTTAGGAGCAGCTAATGAAAAGTGTATGCAGTCAAAATCACTTTGTCTCCATCGCATCAGCCATCAGCTCATGACCTTGGGTTTAAAAACCGGCCTCCACATGCAAACGCCGTGATGGTGCCAGGCCAGCAGAGGCTGAGGGTCACCCTGAGGAAACGTGCCTTGTGATCTCTATGGTAGCACCTGAAAAGGGATCTGGGCTAATTACTGTCTCTGTCATGTTTTTCCTCTTATATATCCCTCAGGTATTGTCCGTGCCTCCAGTGTATTCCCCATCCTGAGCACAATATTGCTATTACTAGGAGGACTCTGTGTCGGAGCAGGAAGGATTTACAACAGCAAAAACAACATTATCCTCAGTGCTGGGATTCTGTTTGTTGCAGCAGGTATGTTCTTGCCTGAAATTTATTTATTTAGTAGCGTCTCCTTTCTAAATTGGAAATGCAAACACATAGATGAGGCTCAGCAGATAAACAGCTCCAGCTGTACGGCTGCCTGCAGTATGAGCTGTGATGTGCTGAGAAGCAAAGGCTGGGATGGCACCAAGTGCCCAAAACCCATTGAATTGGAAAGTGGAGGAAAGATGGTCCAGCCTTCATGATGCTAGCCTAGGACTTTGGAGACCTGAAGTTCAAAGACTTGCTTTACTGCGGGCTTCCTGTGTGACCAGTGCAACAGTTTACCGAGAGTCATGGTGGATTCTCCCATCACTGACAATTTGTAAATCAAGACTGGATCTTTTTCTTAAAAGATCTTCTCGAGAAATTATTTTGGGGAAGTTCTCTGGCTTGGGTTATATAGAAGATCAGACTAGACAACCATAGTGGCCCATTCTGGCCTTGGAATCTATGAAAACCTTGGGCACTCACTTTGGCCCAGACCCAAAAAGGTATGTAGGCTCCTGACTGCCATTGATTCCAGTGAAAATTAGGACCCTAAATACCAGAGTTGTGCCTCAGTTTCCTATCTGTAAAATTGAGATAATATTATTTCCCTATGTCATTGGGGTGTTGTGAGGCTAAATACATTGAAGGTGCTCCGATACGACAGTAAGGGAAACCATGTAAGTACCTTAGATAGCATCTAATTCCCTTGGGCTCTTTTGAAGTCCCAGTCAGATGTATAACCCTCCACATAACTCATTTTAAGGATATTTGTCCAAATGGCCCTACAGTGTTTCGGATACATAAACACAGTTTGTTGCAGAGGAAGATGGTCACAGCAGGACAGCAGGAGGTCAAATACTGTTTCTTAAAACCGCTTCAAACTGCACCAAGCCTATAATCGGAGACTGGAACTGGCTTCTCAAGGCTCATTGCTTTTCACACATAAGGATTCTGGATGACAAGTCAGAATTAAAAGCTAGCTAGAAGTATTTATAATTTGTTGCGTTTAGAGATTGAGGCCAAGCAGGGAAGGCGGGGATGGAGAACTGGTCAGCTAAGGGACAGAGATATTTCCCATGAGAGCCTCAATGGTGTGTGGCTTGATGAGGATTTTCCCATGGATTTTAATGAAGCTTCTCTTTGGCTCTTGAATATGAAATGGTTTTTAAAATGAGAGTTTCCAGCTCAGCAGATGGGCTTTCCATATTCTATCTTGCTACCAAATGACATGTCCTCTTCCAGCATCTGTGCACAGCAGCATAAAGAAGAGCATAGCAGCTTACTCTAGTAATGGGCACTTTAAAATACATGTATCAGTGATAAAACACATATCCAGTCTCAGCAGGAAGCTGGGTAACCCATCTTTTGGCATGGGATGCCATATCAAATGACAGCAGATTGTTAGAGGGAGGGATAGCTCAGTGGTTTGAGCATTGGCCTGCTAACCCCAGGGTTGTGAGGTTAATCCTTGCAGAGGCCACTTAGGGATCTGGGGCAAAATCAGTACTTGGTCTCACTAGTGAAAGCAGGGGGCTGGACTCAATGACCTTTCAGGGTCCATTCTCGCTCTGACAGATAGGTTAGTATCTTGCCATGCAACAGATCCAGAAATGGGGCTGTTGTGTATGGGAGAAATCATAGTTAAATCCAAATGACCACAGAAGGTTCTAATGAAACCATCCCCTGCTAGCCATGTTTGAAATCCAAAACTAAGTTTTGCAAATGCTCCCTATATTAGAGGCCAAACTATGGCCACACTAATATGTTGGAGGGGCTAAGCTCAAGGCTTGGCAAATGAGCCAAACCAAAACTGCATTGAATGCTTACACCCATCACCGTCAGGCTGCCTGAAATCTGCAGCTGGACCCAAATTATGGAGTCTCAGCCCATCTCAACAAATGACGGTGGGAGAGATTTGAGAAGTGAAACATATCTTGAAGCACACAAGTTGCAGAAATAGCATGCAGGGATAAATACCTTGGTGGTGCATTTTATGAACAAGCTAGTGGATTTCTAAGAGCACAGTGGCTGAATGAACACAGCGTGGGCATGTGTGAGCTTCCTCTCATACTGCCAGGGGCTTACGAGAGCTCCCTGGATACTTACATAACTTCCAGCAGTTTCTGATCCACATAAAGGAGCACATTGCACCTCATCGTCTCCAGCAAGGTGCCTGTGTTCTGGCTTGCCATTGCCCTTGTGATTTGGTACAAACAGAGCAGATGGCATGCTGCATGGCAGCCCATTTGGTCTGTGTTTTATGGATTTCCTTCACACGTTTTAAGCTCCTGTGACATCCTAGCACATTTTCCACACTAGAGACATCATAGAGTCAGTCACATTGTTAATATCTTTCCTTAAAGCTTCAGATTAAATATGCAGCATTTAGATGAAAATCCATCACGGTGAAGGATAATTTATTTTGATCAAGGTGAACAGCTATAGCCCTGGGCTCACAATGTATCTTTATTACCACTTCTGACTATTATAAGGCCACTAAACCACATTAGCCAGTTCTAACTTGTCACTGCTTTGTCACCATTAACAAAGAACTATGGACCAGTCCTGTTCCACCAAAGTTAGTGGGACTATACAAGCAACTTGTGAGACTGTGTGACCCAATGGACGGGCCATTGACATGAGAGTCTAGAGATCTGGGTTCTGGTTCTGCCTTGCTATGTTATTTTGGGTAAGTCTCAGTGTCTCATTTTTCCCATCTGCAAAATTATACTTTTCTTCCTTTTTGAAGCACTTTGAGATCCATGTATGAAAAGCCCTATGTATCCTTGAACCAAATTTCACTGAAGTCAATCAAAATATTTTCACTGATTTCAATGAGGGTTTGCTCAGGCTTTCTAAGAGTTATTATAAACTATTCAGTGAGATCATGTCTCTAGTTTCCAGTAGATATTTTTATGCATTTCCACAGAGAAACTTTTTGGTTTGTTTTTAAGTTTATGACTGCTAATATATTGTTTTACTATAAATAAATGAAATCTTGCCTTGTAGCAATTTTAAGTTTTCTGATCTAGAAGGCAATTTTGTTTGAGTTTCTGCCTTCCCACCAATGAAGACTAATTTTTTGTTTCTTTTTCCAGGACTAAGTAATATCATAGGGATCATTGTCTATATATCCAGCAATGCAGGTGACCCAAGTGACAAGAGAGATGAGGACAAAAAGAACCATTACAACTACGGCTGGTCTTTTTACTTTGGAGCTTTGTCTTTTATTGTGGCTGAAACCATAGGAGTACTGGCAGTGAACATTTACATTGAGAAAAACAAAGAGTTGAGATTTAAAACCAAGAGGGAATTCCTTAAGACTTCTTCCTCCTCCCCTTATGCCAGGATGCCAAGCTATAGGTACAGGAGGAGGAGATCCAGATCAAGTTCTCGATCTACAGAGCCTTCTCCGTCTAGGGACATTTCTCCAGTTGGCATGAAGATTGCCAGTTCCATCCCTATGAATGAAATTTCCATGTACACTCTGTCCAGAGAGCCCTTGAAGGTTACAACTGCAGCCAGTTACAATGCGGACCAAGAAGCCAGCTTTCTGCAGGTCCACAACTTTCTTCAGAAGGAATTTAAAGAAGGACTCCACATCAATATGGTTAACAGGAGAACGACACCTGTCTGAAGGGTTTGCTTTCTCTCTCTTTCTTTTTCAAAGTGTCAAAACAGAATAGAGCCTCCAAAAAAGAGAAGGAGCAATTTAAAATCCTTCTCAAAACAGGACATGTGCTGGGCTAGCAAATGGAGACCTTGGAATACTGGAATGGCCTAAAGATATTGTACATTCATAGCTGTTTTAAAAGCTGTTTGGAGTTTGTTTCATTAAAGTTCCCGATGTCACAAGAAAGTGAAAGCAGCTCACATCCCTGCAGTTTTGTAATGTACACAATGTGTCAGAGAAACTGGAAAAGAGTTAGCTACTGGGGCGTTTTAAAGAATTACAGAAGAATTGCAATGTGATTTTTTTTAAATAAAGCCCCTTAAAATAATCATAATTCATGGCCAAGTCCAAAGCTTATCACAAATGGAGCCTAATGCAGCTCTTCAAAACTACGATCCGGTTTCCTTTCACACAGGGAAGAGGGAGCAGAGATCTGTCTCAGAAGCAACTGCCTCCTTGAGAAAATAAAATCTAGAAGGCAAAACTATTTGCAGCCAGCTTGTGCTACTGAACTGTAGCATACCAATGTACTGTGTGTTGCAGCATTCTACAGTGGGCGAGCTACAGCAGTCAGTACTGCCTCCACTGGTAGATCCTGTGCAATAGAACCAAGGAGCTAATGGAGCCAATGCAGATGAAGCAGTGAGCATAGAGTGGATGCATTCTAAAATAATGAAATGGTGTGGAGTTAAAGCAGAAGCTGCTCAAACGTATTTGCAAATGTCATTTCTTGCCTAAAGTTTAGAACACTTGAATCGTCTCATTGCTAATAGACCTAGTCCCTGATCCTGCCAGGTGCTGAGTGCTTCCTGCGTGTACAGGGTGCACCAGACCTCTCAGGATCAGTTTCCTATCACTACGTGCTGCAGGAACAGGAAACAGAGCTGGGCCTGTAGGAACCAATACCCGTGAAATTGAAGATTCCACAAGGGTTGCACATTACCCTTTTTCCTTGACGCTTCACAAGTGCAACACTAATGCTAACGCAAGTTAATGTATCCAGGCTACATGTGTAAGAAAAGGGAAAGCTAATCTACCAATCCAACCTACTATTCAGAGTGGTGAACATTTCTGCAAAATGCAGACTTATAGGTCATGTAATGACAATTTTAAAAGATAGATCAAAAATAATTGCAGTTTACTAGATATTTATTAAACTTTTTATTATGAAAAAGCACCCCGGGGTGCAAGTTGCAGTTGTTTTTACACTGAAACTGTGGTTCAAAGTCATGTAATTTATTCTGGAATGATGGAATTCACTATGTTCAGAGAGGCCCACAGGACCCTGTATGTAACTTACGGTGGGGAAAAACGTGGATTTGTGGGGTTTGAGGGGTTGTTATTTGCTTCTTTGTGATTTTTCTAAAAAGGGCTGAAATATTTTCTTTTAAATTCCTATTTCATTTTTACATTAGACATTGTGATGCTCTCCTCAGGGAAGGTGAGTATGCTCTCTAAGCCAACAAGCTGGAATGTATTTCTGCCTCTTTACAGCCAGCGGATTTGATCATTTCTATGAGTATCCAGAGAGAGGGACTGGACACTGCAAAGCCACATTCCTGTGGAACTTGAGTTCACTGAACGTTACTTGCAAGGCAAGGTTTAAACTAGCACAATCTCAAGGAGTTTCTGGGTCAGGCACACAGACTGGAGTGGCAGGGAGCTCTCATATAGTTTAAGCTCCAGCAAAGCTCCCTCTCACTAAGGCAGAGAGGTAACATAGTGGCTTATGGCTCTGGGAACCCTGAGGAGAGCATCAAAGACTTTTAGGCTGGGATTTTCCAAAAGAGGCTAAGGGCTCGATCGAGAGATAGTTGAACTGGGTGGAAGTCCCTCCACTGACTTCAGTGGGCTTTGGACCAGACTTCATGGAAGCTAAGGATCCAGCTCCTTTGAAGAGTCCAGCCCTAGGTCTGGTCTACATTACAGACCTATAACTATGTCACGCAGGGTGTGAAAAATCCACACCCCTTAGCAACAGTTATATCGACCTAACTCCCCATGTAGACAGTGATATATTGGCAGGAGAGCATCTCCCACCGACATAGCTACCGCTTCTCGGGGAGGGGGGTTAACTACGCCGACAGAAGAGTTCTCTCCCGTCGCCATACAGCATCTTCATTAAAGCACTGCATCGGTGCAGCTGCATCAGTGCAAGCGTTTTAAGCGTAGAGTTGACCCTAGGTCTTGTCTGCCCTAAAAACTCTACAGTGAATGGTGGACTAGTGAAATAACATCACAAGAGCGAAGACTGAAAAAGTTAAACAACTGAGGGTTGGAGTCCGCAGCCAGATTTTTTAAAAATGCTTTGTTCGTGAACCCCTACTTAACATCCATGACTAAGTGATATTTTACGTAAAGGATGTCTTTTTTAAAGGTTGAACATCCCTCCACCTTTCAATTAGGGCACAACATTTCCCAGTAAAGTTGAGCTGAGTCCTACAAAACTCCAGAAGGAACGGCCTTGGCATTCCAAACTACAAGAATAAAAAATAAAAAACCAACAACAAAACCCACAAATAGCTCAGGCCTTCTCACACCATCATGAAGAAGGAAAATCAGGTACAATCTCAATTTTTAAAGAATCCTGTCCTTGTCCTCTTTAAATCCAATTTAGGCCTCAATCGAGCATTTAAACACATGCTTAATTTTGCAAGTAATCCAGTTAAAGCAGATCGGTGCATTAATTCCTCTTTAAGAGTTTATGTGGCTCTAAAACTCCGCTAGGATCCTTGTTTAAGTCCTCTGTACTGGGGTGAATTTCACCCTGAGAGCTGAATAGAATGGAATGTAGGGAATTCTTAAGGCATTAAGGGGAAAGATATTAATAGCTTTTTTAATTTTTCAAATGCTGATTTGAACAGGAGGGAAAATTCTTATCTACTTTCCAATACAGAACTTTTTGAGGAAGAGGGATGGGTGGGAGTAGGTGAAGTTATTAAACATCTTGCAGATAATTTTTTACATAAATCTTTATGCTTTCAAACAATAAATTTCCTACCTTTTTGAGATTTCTTGATTAAAATCATTTTATTAGCTATGATAGAGGTAGAAAAGCACATTAAAGAAAAGCATTCTGTCTCAATGTGTCATACTAAGTGCTTATTAATTTACACCTATTATAGTCAATGTATTTCCAAGTGCAATTCCCCAGAATTGTTTCCTATTGTGTTAATAAAGTAAGAGTTAGAAATTAGTCCTCATTTGTGTTTGCTGTAGTTTAAAAAAATCATTCCCTTTCAAAATCCAATTTCCCAACCAGACAGTGTTTCGTTCAAAATTTTTCCACCAGCAGGCTGTTGAGTAGTCCCTTACTCCATGAGTAGTCCCTCTGAAATCAATTTGGCTACTCTAGGAGTAAGGTAAAACACAGCAACACTGAGGGCAGCAGAATCTCCTTTTGTTTTATGTGTGGACAGTACTGGGCACAATGGAGCTCTGATCTCTAGGATTTTTAGATGTAACTCCAGTATTAATAATAATAATAATCAGGTTCTTTGAAATAATCCTAGCCAGAAAACACAACATTCAGTATTAACAAACAAAAATGGCTACATGGAGTTATTTGAACATCTCTTCCTATTTCTCATTCCAAACAGAATAGGGATGAAAATAGCAGTCACTTCACATGCTATTTATTTTCAGTAATAGAACATTTTAGCATTTCTTTTTCTGTTCTTTCTGTATAGGTCACATATCCACAAGGGCTAATCTACCATGTCCCTTGAGGTTATATTTCTGTCTGCAGTGCTAAAAGTATTATTTCCAATGTGCATCAGTTCTGCCCATATAATCACAAATACGTATACTGTACTTACTATTATTTTTAAATAAAATGTTTTAAATGTGTGGAGAAGGTATATAGATTTTAATTTCCAAAGTCTTTGGCCTGAATACTTATAAAGTGTGTGTTTTCTGGTAAAATGGGTATATATTTTTAATCTTGTCAGTGTCCCTTTAAGTAGAAAGATTCTAACCCAGGAGACTATTTCACTGGGTAGTGACATGGACTCTTATCTCATCAGTTCCAGTCCCACTGGGCAACCAGATCTAATCAGATGTTCAACTTGTCAAAACATGGAAATTGAGACAAGGCTTCTCACAGTCCCCCACAGAAAAGTTTGGTTATACTGTTTGAGACACAACTTCAAGTGAATTTTTTAGCAACCTGCAATTAGGATCGATGACCCTGCTCTGGACAAAAAAATTTTTTTAACTTTTGTCCAGAATTCTAAATGAACTTGAACTAGGCATGGGGGGGTGTAGCTGGGGGAGAGGAGGTGGAGGGAAGGAGGTGGGATGATGAAATTTGGTTACAATTATTTTTGAAAAAGCAGCAAAGAGTTCTGTGGCACCTTATAGACTAACAAACGCATTGGAGCATGAGCTTTTTCACCCACGAAAGCTCATGCTCCAATACGTTTGTTAGTCTATAAGGTGCCACAGAACTCTTTACCACTTTTACAGATCCAGATTAACACGGCTACCCCTCCAATTATTTTTGAGGTTGTTTTCACATTTCTCTTAACACCCTAGTTGCAGCTGGGAAGGCTACCACATGACAACATACTGCAAGATAATATTCTCATAGTATCTCTCAAACCAGAAGTCCTAATCATCGCGGGATAAACGCTATGCTCACACACAAGATTTCCAACTAAGTGGTTGGGTAACATTGGGAAAAGCTGTGTAATTTCCGGAAGCTTTCACAACCCAAATCTAACGCTCTTGAGGTTTGCCCATGAGTTATTATGAATACTGCAGCGTACACATCCACTAGTAAAAGCAAATGCCGATCAGTAACAGTTTCACTGAGGAGTCCACATCAGACTCCCTGTGGACATAGTGACATACAGCCAAGTTTATGGAAATATTTGCTAATTTTGTGTGCCTCTGTGTTTGGGACAGTCCCAATCTGGGACTTCCAGGACCTGAGTTTCAAGAGGTGGTGGGGACCCATAGATTCACAAAGAAGTCAAATGATACCCTTACAATCCATTCCCATCCCCACTAGGGTCTGACACGAACTCTTTTCTGTGCATTCACCTTTCTACATTCTTGCAAGATTTCCTCTGAAGAAAGAGCCTCATGTCTACCCGCATTTCAAAACTCTAGAAATTTTAATATAAAATCCCCAGCTGTGCAAAATGCACTGAACAAAGGTCATGAGTTCAGCAGCCCCGCTATTCACCCTGAAACATTCTGAAACATTCAATGATCCCGGGCAATATTTCTTCTTCAAATGGTGCTTTTAACTTCACCTTTACATTTCCCAAGTCTCCACATTCTCTAAAGATAAAGTGTATGTGTATATATATGATCAGTAGACACATCTGGAGGTAAGCAAACAAAGGATTCAGCTTTTCAAATGCCTCCATTCCCAGGGGGTAAACCAGTCAAAGCTCATTCTCAGTGCAAGGCTGACTCTGCCCTTGACTCTGGCTAAGAATGAAGTAGGTCATCAGGGATGTTCCCACATTGCAGGGCAAGCTGGGGTACAGAGTCATGAGCCTGAATTCGTGAGCCTGGCTGCCTCACAGCGCACAGAAATAACTGATACAAGTATTGGAAGGGAAGATGATTGGGAGGAATGGAGGGAGAAGCTTTGTGGCCCGTTCAGAAAGTGAGAAAACCACAAGTGTAAATGCCAGAGGAGAACAAGGCTAGACAATGAATTTTCCAGGCAGAAAAGAATGCAGCTTTTGGTCCGGAGATATCTCATTTAGCATTTTCTCAAGGAAAAAGACATAATTGTGTGTCTCATAGACACAGCTGCTAAAGTGCAACTAATTAACCCCCCCTGTGCTTCCCAACAGGTCCTCATTAATAGTATGTTTATATTTCATGTGTTATTGATTTTTAAATGTGGGTACTTGCCAACAGGAGATCGCCAGAACCACTTAATGATAGTTTATATACTAAAGCCTTTTGGAGGATGTGCCATCATTTTCCCTTTGTTAACTGCTTTCCAGAAATCAGTTTTGTCTCTGCATTCATAAGATGCTCATACAGTGCACAACTGGAGATGAATTGGAATAGAATCACCCTGAGGTTCCATTTCAAACAGGCATGATAGAAAACACTCAATTTAAAAAGGAACCTAAAAACCCAGGCATTTCAGGCCAGCAACCCTGTCACCCCTAGGTAACTTTAAAATCTAAGGGGGAAGACACAGGGTGTGTGTGGAAGGAAGTAGTTCCAAGGCCAGAATCCCTTCCCCTTATACAAAAGAGAGGACACAGTCTTTCAGGCTGTGCAGAAAGTCTCAGCTCCTAACCTCTGCTTGATTAGGGGTCAAGTCAAGAATTAGTGCTGGGTATTTCAACAACATAAACAAACCCACCCATCTTTTTTCCTTAGAGGGCTCAGGCTGACAGTACTCCCAAGTTGTTTCTCACAAGTAACCCACTCCTCTGGATTCCAGCTCTTATCCTGGGCACCACCCCCAAGAGCCAGAGTGGCTCCTCTCAAAGAGGCCACCCCACAGGCCTGACAATCTGCACAGGTGTAAAGGGCTGGAGATGTCTGTGACCACAGGAGTTCTTTAAAACCTTCTTGATTGGTGGGGTGAATTTGACCCTGGAATGCTAGTGCTTTCAGCCTTGCATAAGCCCCCTGCCTCACGAGTGGATTTCCCCTTTCTTTCTGTATGAAGTGTTCTGTGTTTTTTAGACAAGCCCTCTCAAACTGATCAAGGCAGCAACAGCTGAATGAGAGGAGACAGCTTGATCCTTGGCAGGAGAAGCAAATGCCAACTACAGCTGGAAGAAATAACTGATGAGTTAACAACATTTCTGTCCTGACAGGTTGCAATTAGACTAAAGCAGGATCACTAGTGATTGCTTCCCCAGCAACAGAAAGCCTGTTTTGGGTGCAGTGGCTGTGCCTGCACATGCAAACACACATTAACTTCTGTACGCTCGACTTGCGAAGGACCTGTGGAGTTTCCAGCATCTAGAAAGTAAAGTAAAAATGCAGCTCATAAAATCAACTGATGTCTGGTGAAATTTTACAAGAGACTACTTCAAAAGAAAAGGCATTAAATTTTTAATGCATTATTTTTCTGTTTGAGAATCTGCTCCCTTTAGGCTCTTCTGCTTTCATGAAAACTCACAGCTGTCGTTGAGAAAACAGAAATGCAAGCTGCTGTAATGTTTCTCTCCGTGTGTGACACATTATTCGACTTTTATGCCTCAAAAGATATAGTGTTGTTCAGCCATTTGAAACATAAATTTCTTCAGCTAGGAGGCAATTTATTGTGTATGCATGGCCATCCCTGGCAAGGTCCACAAGGGAATAATAAAGGCTTCCCTGGCTCTTGTGAACCTGACAGCTTCATTACCTTTGATACAGACACTTTGAGAGCTAAAGAGGTCCTGCTGTACAGTGCCAGTACCTGCTAGCAGTTTGCTCATCTGTAGCGCCTTTTGTCTGAAGACCCCAAAGTGCTTTGCAAGCATTAATTATGTCACTAGCCTGTGAGATAAGGAGGTCTATTATCCCCATTCCACAGATGGGGAAGCAGAAAAACTAAGTGACTGGCCCAAAGACACACCGTGAGTCTGAGACCAAACCACAACAGAAGAAACCAGATCTCCCACCTCCTACACCTGCTAGGAGATAGCTAGGCCCTCATTTTCAGGTGTTGAAAACCTGCAACTCCCACTGATTTAATTAGGAGCTGTTGAAGATCAAACCCTAACTGACCCCCTCCTTTGCAGTCCCGGCACACGGGCCAAGGATGTAATGGGTCACGCAGAATGAACTCTCACCTTCACCCACTTGGCTGGAGGTGTGAGCACCTTGTTTCGGCTGCGTGCAGCACCATGCCGTACCACTTCTACGGCTAGATAAGGGCCTTCAGTCTCCAGGGCTGTCAAGTCAGTACTCTTAGTCAACATGAAATTTTCCTTGGGGTGGGGCGTCAGACTCATATCACCACCTTCTCCAAAAAAAATCATCATGTGATTGCATTAGGGGCTGGTAATCCGCCTCCCTTGGGCTGACTCATACTGTACTGGAAAGGATCCCGATTGCCAGACTATGCCTGATATTCCCATAGCAGCTGTTTTGGTCTCCTGACAGATTCCTTAGGCATTTGAAGCTGCTTAGTGTAGGAGTCCCCTTTGATGGGTGTTGTAGCTGAGCTGTTGAGTTGTTCTCAGGACTTTCTTGTCCCCTTGAATGTTATTCTCCTTCGAAGTTGAAATTCAAGGATTTTTAGCCACTTGCAAGTAAGGTCTCTGGGGAGATTCCCAAGGTCCTTTACAGGAAAAACAAATGCTCTTGGAGATAATGCTAGAGCAAACTGGTCATCAAGGGCTCACTGCAGGCTGTTTTACACCCACGTATACAGGGCCAGAATCACTAAAGCTGGTGCAGGGAGGCAACATATATAACAGTTGCTGCACCAGAGAGGTCCATTGCACTCAGGGGCTTCTGCTCCAGGAAAATACACATGGTAGTGCCCTTTGCTACCTTCGTTTGGGCTTCCCTCCAGGGACTTTCTACTGGGGAATTTATAGTAGGAGCCACTGAGGCTGAAGTGTTAAATCAGGGCAGTACTTCTACATTCTGGCTGTGCCCCCTTCTAGACCAGTGCTGGCCCCACTTTAGGGGCAGCACTGGCCTCTAATTACCCATCACCCATCACCCAGAAGAAGTGAAGCTGAGACTATATATGGCTATACAATTTCCTCCCTGTTGTGTGTTTTACTCTTTACACAACACAGTAAGTAGGAACCACATGGGCACAATGGAGTCCAAATAATTGCATTTTCTGAACAATCACAACAGGCAAGCCTTGTTACATAAACACACTGCTACTCTGGTTGGCTTCTGGCTACTTCTAGAACACAACACTTGTGAGCACCACTAGAGAATTCAGACTCCAACAGACTCCAACGAGAAACTGCTGAATTGGAATTAATTTGCAAACTGGACACCATGAAATTAGGCTTGAATAGAGACTGGGAGTGGATGGATCATTACACAAAGTAAAACTATTTCCCCATGCTAATTTCCCC
The DNA here is from genome assembly GCF_025201925.1 of Gopherus flavomarginatus. NCBI lineage: Eukaryota > Metazoa > Chordata > Testudines > Testudinidae > Gopherus > Gopherus flavomarginatus. Next base: position 45,024,260 of record NC_066628.1, on the reverse strand, counting down.
CCCACACACACTGTTACTCACACCTTCTTGTTAACTTTTGGAAATGAGCCATCCTGATTATCACTACAAAAAAATTTTTTTTCTCTTGCTGATAATAGCTCACCTTAATTGCTTAGTCTCGTTATAGCTGGTATAGCAACACCTATTTTTTTATGTTCTCCCTGCATATATATATATCTCCCTACAGTATTTTCCACTGCATGCATCCGATGAAGTGGGCTGTAGCCCATGAAAGCTTCTGCCCAAATAAATGTGTTAGTCTCTAAGATGTCACAAGTACTCCTGTTCTTTTAACCTATTTAAAGAGATACTTGCCTATTCCTATATACTACACTGGACGGGGGTTTGTGTTGACAAAAGGTAGTGCAAACCTGATGTGAATGTGGTCTACAGCATATTTTCTCTTCACTGTGACCTGCTGGATATGAGCCATAGGCTAAAGCCCTGCAATACCGCACTGAAAACCAGCATGCGGGAAGTGATTTGTCTCCTCAAAATTTTCACCATGCTGCACCTTCACTCACTGAACCAAAGCACTTTACTGACATTAGCCATTCACACCTCAGTGCACCGTATTAGCAAAGCTAATGGCAGGTCTCAACAACTGCATGCAAGTACAAAGGAAAACCATGAACACTCCAAAGATGTCTAACCCCAAAAAGGGATCACAGGCAGCCATCAGAAAACAAAAAAAAGGTGGCACACAAGAGAAAACAGAAGCATAAGAGCTAGTGATGGAGAAGACTTACCAGATGGTTGTGTCCACTATCCTGTAAAAGCTACGGACAGAAGGTCAGTATTTCACTCTCGTGCTTCATAGCACATAAACAACAAGCATTTAGTTCAATCATCTCCATTGGTAAGCACCAGGAGTTTTCTATCCTGAACCAGAAATACAGGAACTGGTTTGTTTAACACTCCTGCTTCATTGTAGAAGTTTAGCACTGACATTTCTGAGCTGGCCTCAGCACTTTACATTGAGTCAGGGTGCTCGATCTGACACGCTGCTAAGTAGACCTCTTTTAGATGAAAACTCAGTTCTGTAGCGCTGTAGTCTAGACTTGCCCTAAGAGAATTCCCTTCTGAACAGTAAAGGGCCACTACCATGAAGAGCTATTGAACTGATTCAATTTAACATGGAGGCACAGTCTAATGGTCACAGAATGGAACTGGCTCTTCTGAGGGTCTAGTTTCAGGTTTGGCATTTACTCATTGTGCGTTTCAGTTGCTCCAAAAAAGGAACAATATACTATTATTTAGTTGTGTTACCATAGCACCCAGGAGCCTCAGACATGGGCCAGAACCCCACTGTGCTAGATGCTGTACAAACACAGAGAAAGAACTGTCCCTGCCCCAATGAGCTTACAATAATTTACTAGTCCACCATACAATTTTATTGCAATAATTAATGCTTATGAAGGATTTTGAACGATGTGGATTCATGCTATTATTAACAATCATTATTATCCAGTTGCCACATACAGATCTCCAGGTACAACTGTTTTGTTTCATAACATTTCAAATATATTTTCTCTCCCCCACACTTCATTTTTCCATGGACTCATTTCTCCAAACCCATCACCACTGACTTGAACTGACACTGTTTTACCTTTATTTTGACATTGTAACATGGTGTTCACAAACCAGTATTGAAATAGTTTTGACATTATCTTGACATGGTAACATGGTATTTACAGATTCCCATTGACATTTTTTACCAACGTTTTGACATGCAGGCATTGTTACCATCATCAGTTTGACATTGTAATTGTAATGTCATATCCACAGTGGCCTCTGTAGCTTTGCATTGACAGCCTCATGGAAATATTTTTGTGATCCTGAAACGTCTCCAAGAGAATGGGATGGGATTGTTCCTCCTGGCTATGCTGGGAGATTTGCTGCCAGCTTCAGTGGGGCCAGGAGTCTATTCCTCAAAATACAATCATAGGGCTGCACCTGCTCAATGGTGAGTTTTCAATCTTAACAGTACACATCGCCAGTTAAAAATAATCAGAGAGACTGTGTGGTCCAGTAGGTAGGTTATTGGACTGGTTGTCAAGAGACCTGAGTGCTAGTCCCAACTCTGCCACCGGTCTGCAGTCAAAGGGCAAGTCGCTTCATCTCTTTTCTCTGTTATGTCTATTAAGAGTGAAGGCTCTATGAGGCAGGGACTGTCTCTTATGGTGCATTTGTATATTGGTGAGCACAAGCTGTCTGTCTTAGGTACTTTACAGGTCCCATTACTTTAGTATCTGAGCCCCTCACAATCTTTAATGCATTTATCCTCACAATACCCTGGTGAGGTAGGGCGGTGCTATTATCCCTTTACCGATGAGGTACTGAGGCACAGAGCAGCTAAGTGACTTGCTCAAGGTCACCCAGGAAATCTATGGCAGAACTGAGACTTGAACTCAGGTCTCTCATGTCCTAGGATGGTGGACAATCCTTTCTCTTTATGGAGAAAATTGGTCCCCAGTCCTGACTAGGGACCAATACATATACAAATAAATAATAGTTTTAAGCAAATGTCCTGATTTGTGTTTCTGCTAATGCCTTAAGATCTCTCTCTCTCTCTGTACATAGATAGACAGGTGTGTGTGTGTGTATTTTGCATTTTACTTGTTTTTTACTTTTGCACTGGAGTCAACTTGGCTAGTGAAACTAGACTCCACGTTTCATTTTCCATCTGGAGTAAATTTAAACTGATAATTTTCATGCACTAGCCCAAAGCTCATGCTTTTTTGTCATCTAGGTTGCCAGCCCTGCAAAGGAATTTTAAAACCCCTTAAGTCTGTTTGCATGTAAAATGCCTGGTCAACATTTCTAACCTGTGAGGACTTGCAAAATGTCTTTTTTTTTTAAACACAGTCTGAAAATTGGGAACTAAGGGCCTGATCCAAAGACCACTGAAGTTAAATAGAAGGACAGCTATTGATTTGGATACAGCTCCAAACTTCTTGACAATGTCTCTTTAAATACATTTGACATTTTAAAAAGAGAGAGAGAGAAAGAAAGAAAGAAAAAAGGAACCAGGTCCAATTAATTTAACAGGTTTAAATTTTACAGGCAGGCAAACTGAAGATCTCATCTTAGCCATGTGTGACTTGAAACACCTGAAATATTAAAACCCACAAAATTAGGGCTGATAAGAGATTTGCTAACTCAGCCGTAACAATTGAAGTATTGCTGGAACCACTGTAATAAAACTGAACAACAGATCAATTTGGAATGGACATGGATGGATAAAGTTTATGGATGCTACTCTAGATGCTCAGGGTCGTTGCTAGGGGAGTGCGGGGCCCAGAGTGGAAGTGACGGATTCATCTCTTCCAGGATCGATTGTGCCAACCAATCACACCGGCCTGTGGGAGCCCCCAAAGTGCCGGGCCCAGAACAGTCGCCCTGATTCATCCTACCCAAGGAACAGCTCTGTAGATGCTAATCCTCACTAGCCCTCTAAGAATATACCACACTGTGAGTGCTTTAATCCAAACCACTCTTTTGCCAAACTTTGTTAAAGTTCATCCGCTTAGCTTCCTTAAACAATGCAGAACCTTGGATTGTGGAATGCATGGATGGGGAACCCCAAAAGATTGCCCTCAAGGATTTATTCTAGACTATTCTAACAGGGGAGGGCTCCAAGCCCCCCAACTCAGACTGTCCACAAAATCCATGGAGAGGTTAAGGGTTCCCTGAGAGGTCAGGGTTGTCTGCAAAGAGACCCTGGACCTTCAACTTGTCTCCAGGGTCCTCTAGCCTCCCTTGGCTCTCTAACAGCCCCATATCTTCCCACTGGCATCTTCCCCCCCCCAGCACCTTTCCATAGCATGGGGGTCCTATGACGTACAATAAGTGTGAACCACAGTTGATAGTAGAGGCTCCATCTGGATTAAATTAGGTACAGATTCTCCCTCAGCATTCTTAGTTGAAAATTGAAAATATTTTTTATGCTACAAAAACATTTGTGAAAAAATGAAAACTTGCACCAATTTTTTGTGAAAAATATGTTGTTATTATTGTTGTTGTTTTTAAAGGTCATTTTTTGACAAAGAAAACTTTTTGATCCAGAAATGCTGGCAAACTCTACTTACCTACCTCAGACACAGTGCTGCAAAGCTTAATTCACGTACAGTGTTTGTGCAGCGCTTTGGAATTTTGCTATCTGAGGTGACTCCAGAGCTCTTTCCCTGGGACCCCTCCTCTCCCCCGCACACTCTGGGTGGGACCCCAGCACCCAGCAAGGCCTCTGCTTTATGATGTTAAAGTGGTTTTCCCACTCCAGTTCAAGTCCTCCGAGGCTCAGCCCTCTGACTCGGCCCTGGAAACTTCACCCCATCCAGGGTTGTGAAAAAAAACAGAATAAAAGAGGAAACAACACAAATGAATCATCCCAAAGCTTTCTTCAGGATTTCTAGTTGCGCTATGGCCCTAAATAGTGTTCACAGGTAAATAGAGAGGGGAGTCAGCATCCAGCTAGCTGGCTGGCCAGCTGGCTCACCCACCCTTCCTTCATCTCTTCTGGACAGTGGTGATCGGAGGAGTTTCTGTCTTCTGCTGGCTCTCTTTCCAGGAGCTGAGGAATGAAGGTCTGCCCTCCACCCTGGTCTGCCTTCAACTGAGCTGCGTTTCTCCCTCTGAAGTTCCTTCCTCCAGTTCTGACATCTCTCACAGATGTGAGGGAGCAGGGCCACCTGAGCCCACGTTAGCTCATTAACGTGCGTTTCCCAGTATAGGGTTTGTATACCCCATCACAGAGGGCGAAGTACCATAATCGCCAGTTATAGTTTTAGGACAGGGATGTGTTTCAACCGCAGAAGAACAAATCAGTGTGGGAGGTGGGGATTCTGCCTCACTAGGCTCATTATATTTCCCTTCTCTGCAAGAAGCAGACTGCTGCTCTCTGCTCCATTTTCAGTGCCATACCAAGCTTAATAAAATCTACCACACAACTGCCTCGGTAGGAGACAAAGCGTGATGCTGCAGAGCAGAGCACAAGGCTCAGGCACCACCACAAAACAAGCATTTCTGGCCTGCTGACAATCCCAGATCCAGCCACCTATTTACCAGATATGTATAGCAGCATGCCAGCTGCTACTGTGCAGGCCACACGCCAGCTCTTTTAGTTATGGTCATGCGGGAGGTGAGCCTAGAAAAACAGAAAAACTGTTGTACTGTGGAAAAGCATTTTCCCCTCGACATTGTATTTGATTTGTATCCTTCCCCACTCCAGCACTTGCTGAATGGTCAAGAGGTTCTCTTTCAGCCTGTGTCAGTGCTGCTGAAGAAAACACTTGGTCAGATTCCTGTCCTTGCCACTCATGGCTGATTGTTAATTTTAGGTGATGAATAGGTAGTGGGCACTGTGCTTCCATACTGGAGAAGAACCTGAATCACAAAATTCTGTTCTGGAATCAGAGACAAATCCAACTCCACCAATGTTTGAGACGTTTGGACCTTTGAAAAAACCCAGCTTCAGGGTGTATAGGAGGATAGTGTTAGAACCAATAATGGGTTCTTTGGAATAAAAGTGGGTTCACACCCATCTTTATTACGAAGACAAATGCTTTTACACTCTAACAGGAAAGTTAACATTTACACCAGTCACGGCTCCTGGCCAGGTCTTGAGTGGTCTTGTGGCCATGAGTATTAATGACACTGAACTAGCTTTGCTCTTAGTTGGCTTATGGAACTTGCTGCACAAACCCAGCAGGGATGAGCTTGTAACCCAAGCTGCATCAGTTAGTTTATTCATTATGTGCATTAATAGAATCCTCACTCACAAGTCTAGTCACCCAGTCTCCTGACAGATCTCAACAGCTGTACATGCGGCCAGCTGTCCATCCCAGCCCACAACCTGCTCTACGTTTGCATCACACGGTTGACATTTGAAAACGCTTAGACACGCCAAGACTTTGAAGACCATTTGAATAACTTGCAGCATTCCTTCAAGTAGGCAAAACAAACGCGACAGGGCAGTAATCACCCAAAAGAGTCTGCCCTACGCACTCCAGTGCAGTCCAGCCATGGATGAAGGCAAAGCACTGAAAATCCGGCTGACTTTCTCTGTTATCTTGGTTGGCATCTCCTTAATGTTTGCAGCTGTGGTGACTGATCACTGGGCAGTGCTGAGCCATAGACTGGAGCATTACAATTCCACCTGTGAGGCTGCTCACTTCGGGCTATGGCGGCTCTGCACAAAACAGTTTTACATCCAAGACAAAGCCACCAAAGAGAGGAGCTGTGGGGTGATAACTCTGACAGGAGGTACGTGTTTGCATTCATTCCATTTACACCCTGAAAATGCATGGAAGAAAATGTCAGGCTATTCTTAGTGACACTTTTTAGGAAGTAAAGAAACATGCAGAAATCAATATGGTTCTTGTTTCCATGGCATTTTATCTTACAAGATTCAACACGTCGATCTGGTTTTCATATTAGTCTGAAAAAACTCCTCACTGTCACATTTCATCGAGGCCTTATCCTAAATGCATGATGCCCTGCCACCGTATATATCTGTAAGCAGATTTAATACACTACTCTTCAGCTCTTTCAGTACAGCAAAGATAGAGGGTGGCATCAAGGGGACCAGACAGGAGAAGGCAAAAGTCACAGAGAGAAATCAGGAAGGATATTTTCCCACCGATGTTTTGCTGACATCTACAACCCTGCAATGACTATGCAAGGCCTTACTCAGGCAAAACTTCCATTTAATCCACAGGGCGTTTTGCCTGAGTGAGGATTACTGAGTGGGGCCAATATCTGGTTTCTAGATGGAGTTTGTAGTTCAGAGAGCTATGCCAGAGCCGCTTGTTCTTGAAAGATCTTAAGTAATTCAACAGCTACTCTTCATAACTAGTTTTACTTAGGGCAGTGTGGAACTGCATGCGATGGTATATTTCTCCAAGTGCCAAAAATGCTGTAAATTAAGTGAGAAATAATCTATCAGTGACTTATGAGGTCTCCTTAAATTTCATACAGTGACAGAAAGCAAACGTGCTGTGTCTGTGAGGAAAGAAGTCTAATTGGACACCTTTCTTCATACTGTGTAGTTACATGTTCTGAGAGTAGTCACATTGAAATGAACAGGAAGGATGGAAGACTGCACCCCTCCCTGGTTTCCTGGAAGAGCATTACATTAGCATGATTCCTGAGAAGTTGTATTACATTTCTGCTGATTGCAAAGTCTGCTGCATTCACGCAATATGTGCTAATACCCCTTTCCTGACTTTTCTAATTTCAAGAGGCTAATGGCAAATTGGATTATTTCCTAGTCAGAAATTCCCCTGAATAACAGGATTCCATTTTGATGACCACCCCTGGTTGAAGTTAAAGTTAGATGTTAATATATTTGTAAATTTGCTGTGGAATTGTATAGTGATGATTCTCAATCTATCTGGCTAAACTATTTACTATTAGACAAAGAGGCTGATCCACGGCATGCAGATTTGAATTCAGATCTGGTTTTCTACCACATTTGGGGGCATTTAAATTTGGAGGTTTCACTTAGCCCCATTTCTAATTAATATAATAAATACATTCTACTATAGCTAGTAACCTCAGCTATAGCATTTTCTCTGCATGTCAGAAGCTTTATGTTTAAGGGGGAGACAGACAGATTGAGAGAAATAATTAAATACAGCACATTGTTGGATAAATTTAAAACTCGTAAATATCCAGCTGTCTCAGTAAAACAGATTCATCATCTAAACAGCACAAAAGTGTTAGATATCTTTGACAGACATCAGCATGTGCTTGCCTGGACATCTCATAGCTGTGCTATCCGCGCCCTCTGCGCTGGCTTCTTAAAGTGCAGAGTAAACAAATGGGTAATTATGGAGACAGTGAGCTGAAGGCCTCTGCGGAGCAGCTTGACAGCAACAGAGATGACCTTTAGATATTGGATAGGTGGGCATACTTTTAAAGGGCTTGACAGATACTCCTGGGATTTGATGAAATTCAGTTTCAAAACCATTATATTCAATAACACGGAATTCTTTCATGTGTGTCATCGGAAGTTCTAAAAGAGCCCTTTACAACCACTAATTAAATGCTCGCATCTCTGCTGTTAGGTAGATTCTCTTATCCCCATTTTTACATTAGGGAAACTGAGGCACCAGAGGGGTCAAAGGCTGGCCCAAGACCAGCCATGCTAAGAGTCCATGACAGAGCTTGGAAAAGAACTCAGAGGTCCTGGCTTTCAGTACTCCACTCTCTCTGCTAGACTACGCTGCTCCAGAATGGCACTCCTTGTTGTAATGATTTCACACATCTGAGGAGAAATGCCAGCAAAGCTTGTCAGACTTGGATTAGTCAAGAAAGGGGTGTGAAACAAAAAACAAATGTTGAGTAGCTGACCTGTATGTCTGTAAATATGTTTTTCTGAAAATCATATGCTACCACCATCATTTGAAACATGACCGTTATTTACCACTTGGTTAATAGTTATCTACCCACCCCTAGTCAGGGGGAAGTGGGATAGCATTGTTTCTGTTGTTTATTACTTGTTGAGCTTAGCGCTGCATAGAATACAGTGGGCAACTTCGAACTTGTAGTCTTATGGTTTAAGGCAGAGAGATTTACATTTTAGCCACACTTTTACAGGTTATTGACAAATTGGAAAGGGCTCAGGAAACTGCTACAGAGAATAACAAGATCCAGCGGCTCAAAGCTGAGGCTAGACAAAATCAGACTACTCCTAAGTAATCATTTTTAAGTGTGGATAATTAAACATTGGAACATCTTACATAAGGATGTGGTGGGGCCTCCACTGCTTGGAGACTATAAATCCAGATTGGATAGCTTTCTAACAGGTCTACTGTACCTCAGCCTGAAATGAGTGGCTTGATGAGGAGTCACTAGGCGAAATTCCACAGCCTGGTTATGCAGGAGGAGGAGTAGATGATCGAAATGGATGAATCTACGAAATTGAGTCAGGAGTCCTAGGTCTGGTAGGAAATTCCTGTTTGAAAGTGAGCAAGTCACTTGAACTACCTCTCGTGCCTCAGCTCCTTATCTGTAAAAGCAGGATAACAGGCCTCACCTCACCTAGAAGATGCTACACAAGTGCAAAGAAAGATTATTTTTCTGCCTTTCAGATAGCTGGAGAGATGGGCTCAAGCCACTGAGTTCAGAGCCAAGGGTTGGGAAGTGTGTGAGCCAGGGTTTTGGTCTGTCTATGTTGTGAAGGACCCCTGTGAAAGGCTGTATCTCATGGAGTTTAATTTATCTACTTCAGAAGGACAAAGGGTCACTCTGACAGTATTCAAACCTGCATTTCCAGGGAGATTAGGCATTCCAGACATTGACATAACGTGCTGATGGATCACATTCAGAGCAGTTGGAGATATCCGGGTACACAGGTGCATAGTTTTGTTGGTCACTAGCCAAGGATGGCCAGTATTTGGGACGAATACATCACGTGGCTGCAGGGGAGAGAGGGGGCCTCCTGATTCATGAGTGACCCAGCTTATTCCTTCCAGCAGCTCTAAATCACTGTTGGCTTCTCTATCATTTGCCCCGGCTAGTTCAGCTGGTTTTGCTGAGATTAGACAGACACATAAACAGGAATATTCCAGGGCTCACTAGGCCCTACACAGTTTAGTTTACAGGAGTCGTCTGGATCATGATGGGTGCAGGATATCCAAAGTAAGGGGTCTGCTGGAAAGTGATCTCAGCATCAACTCAAGCACGGCTACCACGATACTAAAACACAAACTACCACATGTAGGTCAGAATACAGCCACAATGTAAAATGCAGTCAGCATCTTCCACTGGATTCCTATCAAACAACGCAGAAGCCCATGTTGATTCTGCGATGAGCATGAAGAGCAACTCTGTGGGGCTGTACCGTAAATGGGTGGTTTATTCATGAGCACAGGAAAGGGACCAGGGTCCCAAGGAGATTTTCATACTTCTATGTAGCCATTTTCTTGCCTTCTTCAGAAATAAACTAGTGATTCTCCCTGTCTCTCATGGTCAGGAGCATGGTGAGAAAAAGTGTTAGGGGACCTGAAGAAATAGAGACAGAGCATGTCCCTTAAAGCACTGGTAGCCAAACGGTGGTCTATGAAAAGCTAGCTGGAAACACAACACTGTCTCCTGTTTCTAGTTTCCAGATGGTAAATTACATAGAGGAAGCAAGGAATACATTCAATATTATCCTAACTTTACTTTTCCATGTAGGCAATTGCTGTAGTGGCCACAGGAGGTTTGTGAAAAAGAGGGGAAGTGGTGCATGCAGTCATGGACAGTAGTGGAGGTAGGCTGGGCAATTATGAATGGGAAGTGAAGTGTTCTAGGCAATCATGAGTGGGAAGGAAGTTAAATCCAGTGATCCTGAATGATAGTGGAGGTGTCCAGGCAATCACAAATGTCAGCAGAGAAGGTCCTGAAAAATCATGAATAGAAGAGGAGTTAAGTCCAGTGATCATGAATGCAAGGGGAGCTGGGCTGGGTGACCATGAATGGGAAGGGAGGTGTCCACAAGAGACTCTGTTATGTTGTGGACCATGCTATGAATACGTTTGAGAACCTCTCCTAAAGTAAAGCTATTCACAGTTCATTGATAGCTTTTTTACTAGCTCACCAGGGTAAGTTCATAGCAGAGATACTGCAATACGAGGAAGAGAAAAAACAAAGATTCTGCCAAGCTTTCATCTATTGTGAAATCCATTTTAAATCCCCATTATGTAAATAGAGTGTGGCACAAATGAGGTTTTTTAATTCATGACGGGGACTGTAAAGGATGGAAATGGCTCAGTTCTATTGAATAACAGGGGACTGTGTTGATAAAGATATTCCTGGGACTAGAGCAGAGCAGTTTAAATGATGTGCTGAAGCATTTTTATTATGACAGGAGAGTTAATTGCTGCGCAATCCCGTTGTTTTAATTTGAGCAAAATTAGTAAAAGGACCCCTCCTCTCATGCCCAGGGAGACATGACTCCTTGATGCATATTGATTCCGCCAAATTTAACTCAATACTCCCAGGGTAGAATGTTTACTTGTGTTTAAGGTTTGCTACTTGTATTCAATGGGGCTGCAGCAGTGTAAACAGGGGACATCTACGCTGGAGCTGAAGGTAGGCTAGACATACCTGAAGTAGTTCCAATTGAACTAATGCACTAAAAATAGCAGGCCAACCACAGCAGCATGAGAGCCACCCCGACTACAATCCCCTCTGAAACCCAGGAATGTACTTAAGACAGCGAGTCCTCTCTACCCCTTGGCAGCCGGGCTTATGCCACTATTTTTAGTGCACTAACTTTGTGAGAGCTATTGTGGGTATTTCTGCATGAGCTGGAAATTACACCTCCAGCTCCAGTGTAGACATACCCTGAGAGAATAAGCCCATGTACCAGATCTAGTGTTGCAGTGGGAGATCTCCTGCTGCATTTCATGTGCAAACAGCATCTCCCTGCTGATCCGTCTTAGCTTCATGCTAGCTGAACAAACTGCTCCAAAACCAGCGCGGCAGTGACATCCAGCCAATTTCCTGTGATACATGCAAAGCTGTGGCCCTTGCCCCTGATTAGTTCATGGATGGTTCATTTTTGGATCCTGGCTTTGCATTAATCAGCACAAACCAGGTTTCTCTACTGCCAACACCTTTTCTGGAGACTAGTTAAAAGCAAAACCAATGTCTTAAAGACTAAGCATCTCCATTTCGTCTTGGCTTCCTCTGCCCTCTGTCACAGGGATCAAAGGATCCTAACACTAGTCTCCATCTCCCCAGCATGGAGCAGCATTGATACATATTCTCAACCACCATACGCTCACGCTAGCCACCCCAGTCCTGAGGGCTTGGAGACACTTTGTTCTCTTGTGTGCATCACTTGCAGTTTTAGCCTTTCAGTATGCAGCAGCTTAAACACAAAACACAGTCACTAGTGTTTGAGTTGAGACATGTTTGCTCAAATCTTTTCCAGTGATAAAAAGCAAGTAAATGAGCAGAAGCGGAGGGACAGAATAAATATCAGTTTATAAAAAAATATAATAAAATAACTACCTCACAGAGGAAACTTCAGCTAATGAGCCCATGCTCATTAGTGGGTTATGCATGCTGCTCTGTAACTGTCTGATCTGCTATTGGAAAGCAAATAAATACCGTCCTTGTAACAGCAACTCCAGAATATGCCATTTATGCTGTAGGAGACATGAAAAGAACTGGGTTGATAAAGTGCAATATTATGGCATCTTATTACCATTAAAATTAGCTCTTTAAATATACACAGCACTTTACAAAGGTTTGTCTATACTGGGGGGTTGCTCTGGCTGAAGGCAGTCATGCCGGGACTCTAATGTAGTGGCTCCAGAACAAAACCCTCGTGTAGACAGCTAAAGCCATAAACTGCATCAGAGATGCTTACCCGGGATTCACACTGCACTAATGGCTTTGTGCATCTACACTAGGGGTTTGCACTGCCTCAGTCGTGTCTGGCTACCATTGGCTGAAATTTTGAAGGTGCTGCAGTGAGATGAGTGGTCTCACAACCCACTGACTTTATAGTCTTTTCTTTCCAACTTCCTCCATCCTCCATTATTTGTTCTACAAATTATGACCACTTGTGATCCGTCTTGGCAGTATTCCCCAGTTTTACTATGGCAAATATAACGTCATGGTGCAGTAAATGTGAGATTTTTAATACAGTCTGTAAAGACAGGGTTGACCATAGTCTCTTCGAAGTATCTGGCTGGTCATTAGCAAAGCACAATTAGACACTTTGCAGTCCTGTTGGCTATGTCTGCAGGATCTTGATTACACAACTGCCATCCAAATTCTTGTCAAGGGGCTGTTCTTTCAGCTATATGTACTTGTCAAGACCTCACTTAAATGAGTTATAAATAAATGCTAAACACCCTCCAAATGGTACAGCTGGCAAAGCTTAATGTCAATGGGCATCATCCCAACAGACCCTTCTCCTCGCACTCACTCCAGAGGCTGAAAACATTGGTTTTTGTACGCACAAAGAGATGCTTTCCATCCTGAGCCCCCAATCTTTGTTCACAAGTGTCGCACCACAGAATAGCTGTCTGTGACACCAGTAGAATAGCCCAGGTAAGCCCAGGACAGTGGGACCCTGCTCTGTTCTATGAAAACTTCACTGGCTTCATTGCGTTTCAATAGACAGTGAAGCTTCACTGAACTGTAAAAGGATTCCAGGCTGCAAAACCTCATCGATTCCAGATACTACCGAGGCAGAGAATGCTTCCCTCTAGTCCCGCTACTTGTCTTAACTGCCAGGAATGGCAAGAAGGCAGCTAAACCCATCAACACCAGTGGCAAAGAGTCTGAAGCAGGAGAGGGAGCTCTTACACTCCCAGCCAACTCAGAGGGGAAGCTGGGGTGGGGGGACTCTTCTGACCCAAGCTGGGCAGAGGGAGGGAACCCCCTCCGATTTTAGCAGCTCCTCAGAGAGGTGTAACATCCCAGGCAGCTCCCTGGCTTGGTGGAGAGAACATTAAGCAGGGAAAGAAGGAGGGATGACATTCTGGAGGGGGTGAGCTGGCCATGTGGGTTGGCAATGGCAGAGAGGAGAGGAGAGGAACATACAAAGCCAGCCAGGGGTGCCAGTCTCAGGAAATGCCCCAGCATGGGACAGTGAGGAGGCAGGGATCTGCACTGGCTGCTGATAGAAGGAAAGGGTTTTCTGTAATTCCTTCTTAAAACAGAAAGATTGACTCCATGGGCCACGCTTTCTTTGGGAACCATGCCCAACAACAGCCTTGCGATTGCTCTATCTCTGCGGACGTAGCTGGCTGCCTTTCGGGCAGCATCCATTCACCTGCTCAGACATAAAACACTCTATGCCAATTTCTCCTGTCCTCTACACATGTGCAACCCCAGGGAAGTCAGCGAAGTCACTAGACATTCATCTTGGTGTGAGAAGAGAATTCATCCCTGGTGAACTAAAAAGCATGTCCTCTCTAGGATTGTCAACCTTCCAGGATGGTCCTGGAGTCTCCAGGAATTAAAAATTAATCTTTAATTAAAGATAATGTCATGTGATGGAACCTCCAGGAATTCAGCCAACCAAAGTTGGCAACCCTAGTCCTTTCCCAAGTACCTTGGAGGACACTTTGCCAGCAGGGCTTGCCATGCATAGTAAACATAACGTACACAGATCAGACCACAGACTGGCTAAAGCTTAGCACCTCTTCATGCACTTGGCTACCAGGTTTCAGGAAATCCAAGTTCCATTCCCTTTTCTTGATTCTTGCCACAATTCCTTGTGTGGAATACGCCGCAGAACGTTCCGAGGCTACACTAAGTGGCATTAGGACTGATCTGAGAAACCGATGGGGACTTGCATGTCGATTAATATTCTATTATTTTATATTAGCTGCTTGCGGAGAGGTCAAGTGAATTTGAAACCACTAGCAGGACGTTTCCAGGCAATGAGTTTGTGTTGTTAAGGGTTTTTTTGACTGGCATGGATGAGAAGTATTCTCTAAAAACGGAGCATAGGCTCAAGGCCCATTGAAGCCACATGAAGCACGTTTAAGTACTTTGCTGGATCAGGACATAAATCCCTGTTTAAAGCCTCTCATTGCCTGGTTTGTTCTTAGATGAACTGCATACTGGACACATCTGCAGCTAGTTCGGGATTAAGGTCCTATTAATCTCTACCCAAAACCATTTGAATTTTTCAGTTCCACTAATGTAAAAGAAAATTTTATTTCCCTAATGTTGGTTTCTTGAACTCAGTTATACTTAGTGACTGATATTCTCCTTTGTTCTTGTTCAGATCGTAACTGTTCCTACTTCAAACACTTCTCTCCAGGACAGAGCACAGAGATATTTGAAAGAACCACCCAAAAAGGTAAGAATTTGCTTGGACGAACTCTTTACTGGCATGACATGAACTAGGCGTACATAGGAACTAATGTGAAGGGTTTCACCAGATTTAGGGCCCAATCCTGGTGCCATTGAAGTCAATGGGGAAACACCTATTGATTGTACAGGGAGTTAGAACAGGCAGTGGGCACTGAGATGGCTTCTTATCCCATTAATCGATGCTCTGGACCAGGCACCAGATTCCTGGTCCAGATTTTCAAACAGCAGTCCTTTCTCATGGTTTCTATCTCCCATCCTTGGTTTCTGCTCAAATTGTTCCTTAGGCACATGAAACTGGCATTATACATCTAAGGGCCAATTTGGAAACCCCCAAAGCCTTTCCACCGCATGTATGGTACTCAGAACACTGACACTCCCTCCTATCTCTAAACAACAGCAACACCAAAGGATGTTCATAAAATCTAAATAAAGAAATAAACAAAATTCCAACCCCAAGAAGAGTTTTGACTCCAATGAGGGAGAGGTACCCGAGGCTCCATGTAGTCCAGTGGGGTCTTTGCTATTGCTACAATGTGACAGGCACTCAAAGAAAGAAAGAAAGATATAGGACACAGACTTCCAGCAAAGATATCCACCTCTGAAATCTGACCAGATAGTGTTCTCTTTGCTTGCATGCAGAAAACTATCTGCATCTCACAGACAATTTAGACCCTTTCTAATCAGTCCTTACTAAAACCATATTTTTAGCTTTAGTTTGAAGTGCTTGGCTCTCTTATTAAGGACAGATCTCCTTACATTTTGCTATACAACATATTTCAGTGTGGAGTAAACCAGATGATGGTTGCATTTCACATATTAAACCGTCTGCTTTGCTTCCGCTGTAAATAAACATGATGGAAAACCCTGCAGCACATTTTTTCTAAAGATGCAATTTCCCCCAGACACCGGGAAGATTGTGAATTTTAAATGATACTCAGAGTGGAATAAAGAACAAATATCTGAACTACCTGCTTTTGTTGGCCATTTACATGCTATTATATCCATCCATCTGATCTGAAAAATGTCTCTACTACGTTATTAGTCACTTCAGAAGAAAGCTGTGAAAAACATCTTTTCTTTGACAAGAAGGAAAAAGCCTAAACCACCACAAAAGGTTCCTAAATTGCAGCTAACTCTTTCAGGCAGTTCAAACACAGAGCAGATAACACAGAGAATTTTTTTTTTAAGAAAACGCCAATAGAAAAAGAAGTATGAAAAAGCGACGAGAACAAAGAGCAAGATGCTTTGGCCTACTACAAAAATAGCTACATTTCTATGGAAGCCAGTTAGCAAGAGGCAGAAAGATTCTTCATGATTTTGCTTAGAAGACAATTTTAAAAAATATCATGGAAGGCAAATAGCACCAAGCAGTGCTATGTTTCACGCCTGGCTACACATGTTAAATATTAAACACATCTGAAAACTAATGCAATATGTAAGTGAAGATCTGAATTATTCAACTGGCAACTCCCCCCACCCCCCTTCAGATACTGAATTGTGTTTTGGCTGGGTGAATCATCTTACACATAGCTGAACTTGGCTGGCTGGAACACCTTTGGAGCGAGTTTATTCCCACGCTCTTGAGAAGCTAGATTTTCACAGAGCTGGAAAACTTTGTTTTGCAGGATGAGGAGAGGATGTTGCTGTGTGATCCTGGGTAAGTCATTTCACACACACACACACACACACACACACACACACACACACACACACACACACACCTGTTTCCCATTTGCCTGTCTTGCCTATTTAGCTGTTGAACCTCTGGGGCAGAAAACTGTCTCTTAATATATGTTTGTACATTGCCTAACACTATGTGGCCCTGATGACAGGTGGAGCCTATAGGAGCTACTATAATAAACATGTCTAATAAAAATAGCATTGCTTTCTATTTGCCCTTTTCTTTTTTTTTTCTTTTTAAGGAAAGTCTAAATAGAATAATAGAGTGAAACACTTCTCAAGATTTAAGACCAAATCTCTACCCTGTCTGATAAAACCTGTATGGGAGGAAATCTAATAAACTAAAAAGTTGGTCATGACAATTTATTGCCCTATATTAAGCTACTTCTGGGCTCTTGTCCTCCAGAGTCTACCTCCAAGCCAACTCTGTTTAAACATTTGCAGGGGACGGTTTTAGGAAGTGATGGCAAATCTTGAAACAAAACATGAGGTCTCGTGTGCTCATTTGCGAGGCAAAATGTGTTTGCACAGCTACTAGCACAGTGGGGTCTGGGCCCAGGCCTGGGGTTGGTCAGCGCTACTGCAATACAAAGAAATAATAATTACGGCAACATATTCTTATGCTCATTTATTTCATCATAGTACTGGGTGGGAATTGTGACTACAAACAGAAGGTGACCTGATCCTGCAAACTTCTGACCCGCTTGTAGTCCCATTGGGCCCAGGGAAGACAATGTAACTGCTTGTGAGGGTGCGGCCTAGTCAAGTGAGGACCAGGCCCAGAGTTTCTATCATGTCACTGTGTGTGTCATTTGCTTTTTTCAACATGGGGCATTTAGAAAGCGTCTTTGTCCTTATCCTGTTGGGTCTTACTTTTGCTCCCACTGACTTCACCAGGGGCATGACCAAGACCCATAGCTCACCACACTTTTTCCGTGCTAGAAATACCTAGTTCTCTTGGGCCACTTATCTGCAGCAAGGAAAGAGCAGCTGTTTCTATTTTAACTTGTTTCTTTCCTTTGCTGAACTGATCCCATTGCAGAGGCGCTGTGGCGGGTAGGAGAATACAGGAAGTCACACACATTCATCAGTCTCTCCCTCTGTTTTGCCTCGACAGAGTACAGCATTTCAGCTGCAGCCATTGCCATCTTCAGTGTGGGCTTTGCGATCATTGGAACAATCTGCATCCTCTTATCCTTTAGGAAAAAGATGGATTATCTCCTGAAGCCAGCTTCGATGTTCTACACCTTTGCAGGTAGGCCATTTGGTGAGCCTTAAAAGAGACTAATGCACTTAGATCTTGGGGCAATGAGCGTGCTAGAGAGGGGGATGCCATGAAGGCTGCATTCATCTCCTTGCAGTGGAAAGACAGATCATTCCATAAACTGAACTTACGCTACTGAGCTCTGAAAATTTGCCTGACAAACAAGAGTCAGCTCTGGGAGGCTATACTGTGTGAGTGTATCTGTAGAATCACCTGTAAAAAATGGACATTTCTAAAATATTCAGTGTTAGACCCTGCTGTATAGAAGGGATATGTGGGAGATTCTAGGGACATATATCTGTCCAGGAGACATTGACCACCAGTGTCACATCTTCAGCGCAAAGCTGATATAGGAAGGGGTGTCACTGATGATCCTGAATATGCTGCTTGATTCCCCTGTGCTTTGATAAGGCATTTGCACTACATTTTCTTTTCCCTTGAAGTGGATTATTTCCATGCCATACTCCTGCAGTGTGTGATTGGTCCATTTATCTCAGTGCAACCATATTAACGGGCAGTCTATTAAAACCTTACATTTGTTTATTATATAAATAAGGGTTAAGCTGCTTAACCGCCCAAACTGTCACAGCATTCCTGCTTGATGACAGAGGGGGTCACTGTTTTACTCCAGGAGGCAATGGGGGAGGGGACTCTTGTCTCCCACCCCATCCTCCATTAGCACTGCCCTAGCCCAGTGTTAGAAGCATCAGTATTCAGCACAAAGGGTTCGCTGAAATCAGGGCTGACTAAAACCGGGTCTTTAGACAAAACCTCCTTTATGTCCTTGATGCCTCTCTTCAGCTGCCTCATTGGCTTTGACTGCAGCTAATTGTCCCATGAGTCTTTGGTGGGCTCTCAACTCAAACTCCTCAGGGTTTTTTTGGGTTTTTTTCGGTCTCCCTGATCCACAATTCCACCATTAGTCTCTGGAGCTCATGTTCTTCCTGGGCTGCGTGGTACAGCAATTGGACCAATTCCAATGGCATGTTTTGCCCTTTGGCAACCCAAGCAGAAAGGTGCTCAGGCCAGTATTTATGAGTAAAAGTCTCAGCTCCTGAAATGAAGTTTTCGTTTTATGGGATCTTCCCCTCTCCTTACATAACTTTTCAAGGTCCGTTCTGTAAAGCCCATCATCTGACTGTGGTTCGCTCGTTGTGTCTAATCTTCAACCTTTCAAACTCTCGATATCAGTTTTAAACTTTTAATAGATCCTGATTATGATCTATAAATCCAGTTGACCTGTGGCATGTGAATCCTGCCAAGACTACCCCAGTGTCAAGCTGTCTGGAGTGGCTCAGGAGTGAGAGTACCAATCTCAGGGCAGAGCCTTAGGAAGCAGGGCACACCTTGGATACTCCAACCTGACTCTGTGACAGATGGGCCCTGACCCCAACAATCACAACAATATTCAGCTTACTCCCAGTCCCAAAGGACCAGTCACTTATCCCAGATAATTAAAGTCTAAATCTTACACCAAAGATAATGCTTGTAGCCAATCCTATAATAAGTGAATCAAAGACTGATTAATTAAGAAAAAGAAATGAGAGTTATTGACAAGGTTAAAGCAATTAAAACACACACACACAAATAAAGTTTAGGCTTAGGTTCCAAAAGGTAACAGGCGCTTCTATAATAAGCAAGCTCAGTATCCTTAGGGTTAATTCAGGCCAAGCACTGAGGATCTTTTGCTTATGCTTAGTAATTCTTGACCCTCAGAGTCTAATCAGCATAAAGCTAAAGTTTCTCCCTGTCAGGGATTTTAATTCCCTTCCCCCAGAGTTCAAGCTGATGGAATGAATCCCCATGCATGTCTCTGCTTCATGGATGTGGAAGAAGCAATCAACAAAGTCTTTTGTCCTCTGATGTTTCACAATGACTCATTTGGTTTCAATGGGTCTCCTCATAGACAGGACCCAACACCTTTTGTAGAAAGCCAGCATTTTACATTAGTTAATGCTTGTTTCTGGTGCGTTGCCCAGTTACAGACCTCACTTCTAACATGGGGGACAGATGTTCTAAGTGAGATTACTACATGCAGTATCCTAATAGCATTTCATAAAGTCTAAACACTAAACACATTCTTACAAACTTCACATCTATTTTAGAAAAACAAACGCACAGGTGAGCCAGACTAGTTTCCAGCTCTGCATTTGTCAGCGTTCAGCTGAGGCTTGGAGGCATTGGCTTGAGCTGGCACCAGTGTCACACAAGGCACGAATCAAAGGTCATCTGAGTCAAGCCTCGGATTATGAAGACATCTCAAAAAAACATGATGGCTGAATTTTCACTGTGACCAATACTGTCTTTTCAACCCACACCCCTCTTGCCTGTTAAATACCATGATGGTACTTAGGTAGTACAGTGATACAGGCTTTATAACAGACAATTCCCAAAGAATGCTTTGGGGACCAAATGCCTGGTTTTAATTCCACTGGTTTGCCTGCTGTTGAAATGCATAGCAGAAAGAGTGAATTATACAGTGTTTTCTTCACTTTTCAAGAAGCCCTATTTTACATTCACAGCTTCATGAAGTACTTTGTGTCTTCGATCATTCCCAGCCACGTCTAGCCTTAACCAACACCCGCCCAAAGGACTTTTTGTTTCTCCTTAAGAATGAGGCTGAGATTTTCAAAGCTGCCTAAATATAAAATGTTATTTCAAGCTCAGATATAAATCATTGTCTGAATTTGGGTGCCAAACTGGCAAGACTATTGGTCCCTGTTGCATGGCACTTCTTGTGCCTTACAGCTCAAAAGGTGACTTGAGTACAGTCCATATCTAAATGGGGAGCAGATATGTCATACTCCAAAGCTCTTAGTCTAGGAGACAACGGCATAACAAGAGCCACAGTGACTGGCCTTCGAAGTTAGAAAAATTCAAAGTGGAAGTGCAAATTTTTACAGTGAGGATTAATTAACCCTTAGATCTGTGTCCCGATGGATGTGGTAAGTTCTCTGTCCCTTGGAGTTCTTCAGTCCAGAGTGGAGATCTTTCTAAAAGACACACTGTAGTTTAACAAAACGTCAGTGGGAATGACACAGGAATCATTGGGTGAAGTTCTATGGCCTGTTATGCAAGAGGTTCAATTAGGTGATCCTATTGACCCTTAAAACCTGTGAATCATCTATGAACCTCACTGCATAGTCTTGTAACCAGTAGGGGCGGCTCTAGGTATTTTTCGCCCCAAGCATGGCAGGCATGTTGCCTTCGGCGGCTTGCCTGGGGGAGGTCCCCGGTCCTGCGGATTCAACGGCATGCCTGCAGGAGATCCATTAAAGCCGCGGGACCAGTGGACCCTCCACAGGAATGCCACCGAAGGCAACCTACCTGCCACCCTCGAGGCAACCAGCAGAGCACGCCCCGTGGCTTGCCGCCCCAAGCACACGCTTGGCATGCTGGTGCCTGGGGCCTCCCCTGGTAACCAGAAAGGCAGGCAGAGAGATCAGGTAAGAATGAAAGCAATAAAGATTGAAACCCCTGCTCTCCAGCTCACCCCTCTCTTATTTCTCCAGGCCTGTGCATGATCATCTCTGTTGAAGTCATGAGACAGTCTGTGAAAAGGATGATTGACAGCAAGGAGACCATCTGGATAGAATACTATTATTCATGGTCTTTTGCCTGTGCCTGTGCCTCGTTTGTCCTGCTCTTCATCTGTGGGATCGCTCTTCTGCTAATCTCCTTGCCTCGCTTCCCACAGAATCCGTGGGAGTCTTGTATGGATGCAGAACCAGAGCACTAAATGCCGTCATCTAGGCTCACTGCTAACACAATACCGGAAAGTGCTATAAAAGAATTGATACATTTTTTTTTAAGTGTCAGGATGGTGGAATATGAAGACAAAAGTGTCCTTAGTTAAAACCAGGTTATTGAACCAAAGGGAAGTTCAATACAATTATTGTTTGTTGGGTTGTTTTTTTTTAAAAAGCATGAAGACCAGCAACTTGGGTTACTCAATTTGTACCCTCAATCCGTCTAATGCTGGGAGAAGTTATCGGCAATTTAGGAATGCAGTCTGCAAATACAGCTGAGGGAAAGTGAGAGAGCACGAGGTGGTTTAATGAGAAGGTGCATATTCTAGTAGTTAAAGCACAGGACTGGAGTTGGGAAATCTAGGTCGCATTACTGGCTTGGCCACAGACTCACTCTGGGACTTACAGCTTCTCTGTGAGTCAGTTTCCCCATCTGTACAATGAGAATATTGCTTCCCTATCTCACCGGGGTGGTGTGGGGCTGATGTTTGTACATAATTTGGAGATCCTCCCATTGGAAGTGCTGTATCTTTAGTAGTATTACAATAAAAGAGGTTTAAGGATAAAATCAACATTACAAATGTACCCCCTAAAGCTCTACAAATTATTTTGTTCTGCCTATCTAAGCACCTGTCATAATTAAAAGTCCTATGAGGAGTCTGGTGACACCTTAAAGACTAACAGATTTATTTGTGCGTGAGCTTTCATGGGTAAAAAACCACGTCTTCAGATGCATCTGAAGAAGTGGTTTATTACCCACAAAAGCTTATGCCCAAATAAATCTGCTAGTCTTTAAGGTACCACCAGACTCCATGTTGTTTTTGTAGCTACAGACTAACACGGCGACCCCTCTGATAATTATAAGTCCTATGACTCCTGTAGTATTGGAATGCTAATGGCAAAGCCAAGCAAGTACTGACCTGCAGGGACAATGTTTTCTTTTAATAAAGAGATGTGATCCCCCACTGAGGTACGATTTCTGTTTTCAGGACAGTGGTTTTGGGGGATGAACCATACAGGTATCTGCTTCACTGTAACTGAGTGATACTTCCTGTACATAGCTTCACATTTGTGTCTATTCCTGTTGTGTTTTGTTGGAACAGGCCACTTGATTCTTCTGTTTTGTAAAAGTATTTTTAAGCAAGAACCCTCTAAGGGAACTGCCAAGGAGGCATGGACATTATAATCAAAGCTGAGCGAATCTCATACGTTAAAAAACTGCACAGCTGTTATTTATGCGTGTTTGAAAGAAAACGTGAGCTGTTTTGCTCAGAACAGTGTGTGGAACAACCACACAGAAGCCAACTGTATGATGTCAAAGTTATTCATTGTACTGCATCATAACTGCCAGTGCTTCCCAAAGGGCAGGGATGCTCTGTTCTGTGACCAATGCAGAATAATGGCTTAACAGATCACCACAGCATTGCATTGGTACATTAAGATCTGCTTCTGACACAAAGCATGGAAATGGGCTGCTGACTTCAGAACCTGGAGCCTCATCTTTAATGTGACAGCTAATTCTATTCTTCTGCAAAATGGGGACATCCATGTTCCTCAATTTGCCACATCAAAAATAAGGGGCAAAGCCTTAATCTGAAGCACATTGGGAACCATGTGGGAGTCAAATGTAAGGCATAAATAACGTGCCTTATTTAGTGGCACCCTTTCCCACCGATTTCCATGAAAGGCAGATTTCAAGGAGCGATGAATAGGGACCATTATCCAAGCTGCTCAACAATTTGTGTTTTTGCATGAAATGTTTTGAAAGAAAATGAGCAAGTTTTGTTTCATTTGAAATTTTGTCTTTTTTTTCCAAATTTTAAAATTCATTTAGAATTTTTGGGAGGGGGTTCCCTTTCCTCCTTTTTCCAATCAGAAAATATGGGGTGTGAGAGTCCAAAAGTGAGAGAAATTGGAAGGGGGGGAGGACCCTCTCTCTCCCTTTTTTCCATTGGACAAGTCTGAAAAAAGTAAAAAAAGAGAGAGAGAAAAAAAGGCGGGGAAGAGAATGTTACTTTCTCTCATTTACTAATGTAAGACCATTAATAATGGTCCTGGAAGAGGGCCAGGAGCATAAAAAACCAAAACGAGGAATTTATTACTATTTTCAAGAGAGGATAAATTGATTTTTTTTAACTATTTGTTAACATTTTTTGAAAGAAAACATGTCAAAAACATTTGTATGCAATATTTCATTTTCCAAAACAGCTGATTATTTTGACAAAAATATCTTGTGCAGAAACATTTTCAGCCAGTCTCTGTTATTTCAATTGCTTGCTTCAGCATTTCTGACAGGGTCTAGTGGTCTGAGCATGAAGCTCAAGGTGCCAGGAAGTCCTGGTGTCTAACCACGGCTTTGACAGCCCCAGCTTCTATCTCTAGATTAATCTAACCTAGAGATAACACCTATCTTTGAGGATCTGGGCCTAAGAGCCTGATTCAGCTGAGTTACACCAGAGTAAAATTGGAGTTCCTCAGCAGTGTGAAACAGGCTGTTACCATTACATCTCCATTTCCCCCCTCTGTAAAGCAGCAGTAATAGTAGTACAGGGTTTTTCTGAACTGAGTTAATATTTGTTGAGTACTTTGAAGCTGGATAGTGCTAAGTGTTACTTCGTATACTTGTTATAAGAAGTTGGGATTGAGTAGCGTGAGCTGCATTTTGGATCTAAAATGGGGGATGCTGCCTTATGCTGAGGGACAATATCAGTTGCCATTGAATAACTGTGAACTGCCAAATGGTATCAACATGTTATGTTTGGATACAAATGACATTTCACACCTGCCAGAGAAACACATCTCATTGTGTGTCCCTTCCGAACAATATCCTGAGGAACACAGGGGTAATTTTCTAGGGAGAAACCATGTGCCAAACAAGAGAACAAGGAATCACTACAGAGTCATGAGAAAAATTGGTACAGTCTAAACTCAGATATAATGGATTACACGCCAGGGCAATGGATTAATCTGGGTAAAAGATTTGGGATTAGTGGGGAATTTCCATTGTATTCACCAAGCAACAAGGGACAAATGAGAGTTTTGGACATCTGAGGTTTGGCTGTACAGTTATTGAACCTTATAATCCCACCCTGCTCTGTGAGTTCCACTGAATAACATTGCATTCCTGAAGCAAAGACACACACCTCATGGAAAGGCATGTTTGCTGCACTCTTTGAAGTTTATGAGATTATTCAAGTTTATTTTATAATTATTCTTTGGTGAAAACATTTCTTTAAATTATTATATTTGACACAAGCTGCCCAATGGTCATAAGAACATAAGAATGGTCATACTGGATCAGACCAAAGGTCAGTATCTAGCCCAGTATCCTGTCTTCCAACAGTGGCGAATGCCAGGTGCCCCAGAAGGAATGAACAGAACAGGTAATCATCAAGTGATCCATCTCATCGGCCATTCCCAGCTTCTGGCAAACAGAGACTAGGGACACAATCCCTGCTTATTCTGGTTAATAGCCCATTGATGGACCTATCCTCCAGGAATTAATCTAGTTCTTTTTAAAACAAAATAATTTTTAGAACTTTTTTGAAGGTCAAGTTACTGTACATTTCCACCAGCCCAACATATTAAATGTTTTTTATATTAATTAGCAAGAAAAATTCATGTATGCTGAAGAAACAGCAGAACACACAAAAGCCTGATCTAAAGCTCTGTGAGGTCAACAGAAAGACACCAGTGGGTGTCAGATTGGATCCAAAGCAAGTTTGAAATGTTTTACAGCCTCTTTATGCCCACTTGTCACAGGTGTAAATGCCAATGTGCAGTGCAAGACAGTGAGGAATTAGACCCATCATCCATTTAAGTCAAAAAGCAGAGCTACAGCCCTTTTCTAAAGCTCTTGAAATCACTAAGCTTTATTTTCTATCTGCTGCATCTTAAGGGGCTTTTTGCTAATTTACTATTTACATGTGTTACCCGCCATGCTGCGAGTGAAGCATGGGTCCGACTTCATTTTGCTTTTTTTCAGACATTAATAAACATTGGCGAGGGACTTCTCCACTAACTCAGCTGTTGGTATTCACCCTTGCAACAGCGGCTCTAAGCGAAAGTCTCTTCCGCTATCTCCAAATCTCCCAGCCAGGGACCTGATAATGTGCTGCAAGAAAAGTTAATAAAAGTAATTGGCCTCAATGCAGAGAAAACAAAATATAAACGTGGGGAGGAAGGGTGGAGGGAGAAGAAAGGGGAACTTGAGCCAATTTAAGTTTTCATTCTCTCAACTGAGCACCTGGCAGGAACTCACCCACTGATATTACTATTTCTGTAGCATGAAAACGTGCAGGGAATTAGTATTGGAAGGAATCATCATCAGAAGAGGAGAAGAGGGAATCCCTGAGCTAAAGAATTCACATGCTAACAACATGGACAAGTAGGGTGCAAATAAAGCAGTAGCAAAATAACGGGGTGATAAATGGACCTATGGGGAGGATATTCAAAATGGTAAAGTGACTTCGGAGCAAGTGAGTTGATCTTAAAACAAGAAGATATTGCGTGTTAGTCCTGGCCCTGCCACAGCTCCACTAGCTGGCCTCCATTTTAGTCCTAGCGCACCTAAAAATCTCCACTTGTCCCTCTATAAAATGCCATCCCAGAGTGCTGTGAGCATTCTCCCTTGGTGCTTCTAGCCCCCTTATTAATGCGGGTTCCAGGCACTAATGTTTGCCCAGCACTTTGAAATTATACACCATCATGTCTGCACAAAGTGAAAGTGGAGCAGATTGATGCAATAGAATATTTATACATTTTTATGCAAAGATGAGGTTTTAGGCACAGGCTTGGAGAGCTGAGTCTTTTATTTTTAAAAGTCGTGTTGTGTGAATTCAGCGTGCAGAAAAGGTGCCAGACTAACAACCCTGGAGAATAAAGTTGTTTGTTTAGCAACTAGTTAGCTAGGTTCTTGGAACAGTGTTTATCACCATGGTATCTGAGCACCTCCCAAAACAAATCAAACTCACACTAGGTCAGTGACCTTTGTCTTTGCTCTTTACGCTGGCCTTCACCTCTTTTGCTGATTTTAGTTGCAGTGGTGGGAAGGCAAAGTCACAGAAGGGCGTTTCACACTGAGATCTGAAGGCTGTGGGATGGGTGGGTCATTCTCATCTCCCCAGCAATGAGTTACAAATGAGTTACACTATTGCTGAGAAAGTCCCATTTGCTGGTTTCATGAGCTTCATAGTTCCTGGGGAGAATAGCAAGAGAGAAGAGATCATTGGGAAGCGGTAGGCACTCTCGAAGGTACATAGAGACAGTTTCCGGGAGAATCTAGAAGAGTAACACTGAGACCTTGAATTTGCCCCAGTATTCTCCAGGGAACCATCCGGGATGCCAAGTGTGGTGGTAGTGGGGGGGTTCTGTGATACAAATGCAGGAACTAGACACGCAGAACCCTGAATTATGAAACAAACTCAGGTTTATAAACTTCAGCCTTACCAAGTGAGAGCTTTAAAAAGGGGTATGTGTGCATGAATAGTGCTGGTCAATGCAATTTGAGATGTAGGGTTATTTTTAAAACAGAGGGTGTTGGAATAACAAACTGTTCTCAGTTGTACAGCACTTGCACTGGAAAAAGATGGTTTTTCATGCACCTCACCCAATCACATCCCTTTCCATTATCAAAGGGACACATGACAAAGCAGCCCCATGCTGAAGGAAACGAGAAAAGGGAAAAGAATCCCAGCTGAACATGCAATACGTCCATGGGAACTCCCAAAGGAGTAAAGGGACCAATGAGAGAGAGCAAAAGAACCAATCTAAAAAACACAGATGAGGTTTTTTTAGACGGCGAGCTATTGTTAATTGTTAATTACTATTACTACATACAGAAGCACTTAGGGGCCCTATGTAATATCAGGGCCCTGTCGTGATGGTCTCTGTAGACTGGAACGGAGAAGGTCTGGTGTTCATAAGACAATCTCTCAATTAAAATGTGGCCCGCACCATGAAAAAGTTTGAGAGCCCCTGTGCTGATGGGTTAGCAATGGGGTTTCATTACATTTTAGCAGATTGTCACTAGGTCCATGGACAATAAGATTAGTTGGAGGGTTTTTTGGTACAAAACCGATTTCCTCCACTATTTTTGCTGGTTTTTGCAGATTCAAAACTTTCATTTAAAGAACGTTCCCAGGCTCCCCACCTTTGTAGCTTTTTCCATCGCAAAAATAATCTCATTGGCAAAGCTGTAAGTAGATCTGAGGAGTTTCTGGCTCCAGCGTGGGCACCATCCACCAGCCTATTATTCTCTTGGACCATTCATACTTCTATAATGTGCAATCAAGCAGCTCTTTCTACTTCCTACAGTCTACCTTTAAAGACTCGGTAGACAGTAACTGCCCTGAGTCCAGGACAACATATGTGCACATTATTTCCCTGATGGAATGACCTTATGATTAACTCTGCTTCAGATACATTAATAAGCTGGTCCAGCTTTTATTTGTATTGAACGTCTGAAGCTGAATGTTTCCCAGGGTATCTTCTTGAGCAGCATCTGGTAATGGGGAAGATAAAGGTAAAAGCTTTCTAGCAATAAACTAAAAAAGGGATGAGTGTGTCCATGCAGCCTTTAATAACAACGCTCACTGAGTTCTTTACCAGGGTCAGGAGATCTGGGTGGTGTTTCTGTCTTGCCCACAGGTTTCAGAGTAGCAGCCGTGTTAGTCTGTATCCGCAAAAAGAACAGGAGTACTTGTGGCACCTTAGAGACTAACAAATTTATTTAAGCCTAAGCCCACAGACTTGCAGTGTGAGCTGGGACAACTCTGTGCCTCAATTTCCCCATCTACCACTGGACAAATTCTTCCCTATATCCTCAAAATGCTGTAAGGCTTAATGGATGTTTGCAAAGAACTTTCAGCACCTGGGTAGGAAGGCACTAGAGAGGTGCAAACTTATCATGGCCGCTAGTAAAGGTATGTTTATTTACAGGTGCCAATTTGGTTTTTGACCCATTAAAAAGATTCTAACGCTGCAAAGGGCGTCTGTCTCAGCACCAGCATGGCTGTAATCTGGCACTGAATCCCTTACCAGACTCCAGAGGTATGCTCAGAACTGCTCAGCAGGTTAAAGCTGAGGTATCAGGTGTCAGTACAGATACTTTCCAGCTAGCAGCCTACAACAGAGCCTGGAAAATAGTCAGATGATGAGAGTGAGCCTGAAGAGGGGCCATGTTACAGTCATTAGCGCAGATATTTTAATTCCACCCCAGCTTTTGGGACACATGAGTCTTCAGGCCCAGGGGACTGCAGATGCAGACACTGTGTTCTGTGAGTGCATGCCACCCACCGGCACTCTGCTACTGCTGTCTCTGCTGCCCTCTGCTGGCTCCTTTGAGGAATACCCCAGGCTTCAGGCCATCTTCCTCAACACAGGGGAGGCAAGGTCCACTGCCTCCTCCTCCTTCTCACCTGTTCCCATGACTAGGTCAGGAAACAGGGTTGTGAGGGGGAGGCCCATTGTTCTCCATCCTGTCCTGACACTAGAAGGGAGGAGACTTTGAGGATATGGGGCTCAGAGCCTAAAGGTAACGCCAGCAACTAAGAAAAAATCTGCAGCTAGAGCTGTTCTAATGGAGAGAGAAGAGTGCAGGGAGATCTTTTGTTCTGGGACATTTTCGCTGCCCCACAGCAGCAGAGCTTTCCCAACATTGCAGGTCAGAGGCCTGTTGGTCAAGCTTGCTATTCAAAAGGCACTGAAGTCACCCACCATCTGCTACAGCAGTGTGTATCTGTACTGAGTCCTTTGCATAAATACTCCACATATACACGCCCATAAAGAGTAGCTCCTTTATCCTTCCTCAGTTCAGAACACACTACCGGGCTATATCTCTCCACTTCAATATTTGAGGGTCACTTTCTCTATCTGCCACCCCAGCAGCAGTTGAGCTTTTTTCAACTCTTTCCCCCACCCCACCCTTGTCAGCTAGACAGCGCCTCATTGATGTAGGTGCCCATCCATCGCTGTTTGCTACACTTTTATTATGGCCTCTTCTTGCTTGAGCAGAGAGTTAATTGGTGCTATTATAAATCTTGCCATTAACCAACAAAGTTATAGTGCATTACACCCTAGCAACTGTTATTACTTGACAGACAAATGCATGTGTTGCCTACTTGGTAAGCCAGATCCAAGGCATATAGGCAAGGGAAACAGGTTGTGTTTAGCAGCTAATGGAAAATGGAGACAGCTGGAATTTCCCCAGTTTACGGACAGATCAGATTTTAACTCCACTAGGACACTGAGGATTGGAAAGTTAAATGCAAACCAGGTATGTGTTTTTGCTTTGGTAAGACTGAAAAATGGAGCAGAGGGAGCAAAAAACAAATATAATATGACACAGAGAAAGGGAGAGAGAAATTCTAATGGCATCAATATAGGCAGGGTGCACATCCTGCCAGCTTTGACTATGGGGACATCTGGTCTTCATAGTCTATCTAAGGTACCAGCAAAATTTCTAATGGATCCCTAATATTTAAAACTCAGCTGTCAGCTCGGTCCCTTTCTTGGGCTACACAGCGAAGAGGCAGAAAGTCATTTTGTCCCTACATCTATTGCCTGGCTTTAATACAAGCTATGCTCCCAGATACTCACCTAGTGTAAAAGCAGCATCGCTACATTAAAGCTGACAGAGCTATGCTGAGCTACCCCAGTTGAGGCTCTGGCTCATTGTTCATAAATGAAGTTACTTTTCCCCTCTGCAATGGCCGCATAGAAAACCAAGGAGGAGGAAATCCAGTCTTCCTGCATCAGTCTGCAGTGGGTCAAAGAGGTTTATGAAGAAGCAGCCGCATGTGGCTGTAAACACAACCCACTGGTAAATGTCAACATTATTTATTGAAAAGACATTTTTATTATAAACACATTTTAAATGTAGCAGTAAAATACCTTCTGTGTTACCATGAGTCTTTACAAGTTAAAGGAGTGCACTAAGACAGTTATTACATTGTAAATAGATACTGGAAAGCCTAATCCTCAATGCATTTTACAAGGAATCACAAAGTGGTTAAGACAAATCAATTTGAAAAAAGCACCGGAAATGGATTATAGCTTCGTCGTGGTGACTGGTAAGAGTGACCTGAATTTTTAGAAGATGTAAATCATTCAGGGCACTTTACAATCTTTCTCCACTTCTTAGGAGGTTTGCCAGAACTTATTTATTTATATGCCATTTGTCTCTAAAAATTGCAAGATCTGTTGCACTGTAAACTCTGCTTATGTCATTAAGGAAACTGTGTTTGTCTGTCTCCTAATGAAAGGGAATTGACTAGTTCAGAGTTTTACACCTTCACGCGTGATTCAAGATTATCCATTTGCTAGGTTTATGAACAAATTTGTATTTAAAGTGAAGTTCGGCCCTGTAAAGGGGGCTGGCCTAAGGTCTTTATGCTAGGGGTTTGAGCCTAAGTGCGTTGAAGTCCATGACAAAATTTGCGTGGATTTTAATGGTGCAGGAGCAGGGCCCAAATCTCTGTGAAGCCTTCAAATTATGCCTTTTGGGGTGAATTATACTTCCAAAGAGCCTAACCAAGGCTTCCTGCTCCAGTTTATACCCCACTTAAAATGGGTCTTCCTTTGATTTGGTATCTCCAGAGCAGATGTGTTTCTCCAAATGCCATCTCTGGGAGCATGCTCCTACGGTTCCATGCTGGGTTTGAGATCAGAAAGGTTGTTACCTTGGCACAGCGTTCATAGACTACCCAGGAGATTTTCTAAAGTGCCTGCCTGACTTTACTGGGGCTTGTGCTCCCAAATCCCTTGGGCACTTCTTTAAATCTTCCCCCAAGCTCATTAGGGATAGGCAGAGGGGGCATCGAAATACCCAACCAGCATGGGTAAGGCAGCACCAAAATATTTGTGAATAATTGAGTACCTATGTAGTATACACAATGTGGAAGTCAAGAGTTGTACACCAGTTAACACCTGAAAGACACACCAGTAACGTTAATGGGACTATTAATTTCTGTGGATGATATAAAAAAACTTGTTTAAATGGTCCATTCATTGTCCAAGCCCTTCTTTTTCATAAACTTGAACGAGAGATAGACTGGGCTCATTTACCATACTGTCTACGTAATTCACCATTTTCTTATACGACTTTATGTCCCTTTACTAACCTGCCACATTCATAGTCCTATCTGTAACAGCTCACCTAGCCAATTGCTTGAGCACACCGAGTCTCCGTCAGACCCAGAGTTGGAGCTGACTGCAAACTCTTTACTGAATGAATATATTAACTTCTCAGTGCAGGACCATATAAAATAATTCCTCATTATCTAACAAATATACAAATGCGCTTTTTGCTAAATCTGTTACAAGTTCAGAATCATCATCACACTTTGATAATCGCATTTTCACCTGCTCCTGTAACATGCACCTGTGATTTGTCAACAGCGTAACTGGCTGTGTCATGAGACTGCAAGGTAGAACAATACCCTCCTCCCCAAACTTACCCTGGAAAGATGCATCTGTTTTATAAATGCAAAAATAAATTCAAATCACAGATGGATTAAGAAAAAAAATCTTTAGCGTGCTCCTCCTCCATTGCTTGGCACAGTCCCAGTACTGCACCACAACCATGTGTCACCCTATGAATATTCACAGTACATCACAATTATTGGAAGGTCTATGTTGATCCACACTACAGAGGCATTGGTTTGTATTAGGAACAGACAAATGCCTGACTCAGACCTCATGACTTTGAATATTCAACTCAAGTATTGTGGGTTGTGCCTTCCATTTAGCACAGACTATGAAAACTGGGGCAGAGGTGGAAAAGAGAAATATAGAACAAGGAGCAGCCAAAGAGGAGAAAAATACTGAGAAATCTGGAATGGTATTACTCTATGTATTCAAAAGTGACCAGTATTTGATTTTGGGTGTCCAAATTGTGATACCTTCAAGGAGCCTGGTTTTCAGAAATGCTGAGCATCCACCGTCTGAAAATCAGGCGTGTTAGATCGGTCACTGAAACATGGAGGCAGCTAAAACCACAAGTGGCTTTGGAAGATTTAATCTACTTTCTGTGAGGCAAGATCCATTTCGGCCAGCCTTGTTTGAAAAAGTTCTTTTGTCATTAATACCTATCACTGGGCTCCCTTTAACTAGAAAACAAGCAGTGAGTATCTGCTTAGGGTTATATTAATAGTCTAAAAGTCAGTCCATAGAAAGTTAGGAAAGTAACTTCTCTCTGATCAGCTGTGCATGGGTCCCCTGCCCTTGTGGAGTAGACTCCTCTTAACAGCAGTCATAGTAGTTTCAGAGCTATTCGGAAGCCTGCTTACTTGCTCCTGTGCTTTCTGAAATATGTCTTTGTATCCTAGTCATAATTAGCCGTTTTTAAATGTGCTAGTGGTAGAATGTAAACATTATGGGTAAAATCTTGCCCCCATTAAAGTTAATGGCAAAACACCTATTGATTTTGATAGGGTCAGGATTTCACCCCCTATATCTGTAAATAAACAGACCTCACCTAAAGACTGGGGTAAAATTTTCAGCAGTGCCTAAGTGGCTAAGGAATCTAGGTGTCATTTTCAAAATCAGCATGATTTGGGCACTTTTTAAAATTGGCTTTAAGACCCCTAATTCACTTGGGGCTGTTGAAAAGGTTACCCCAGAAGAACATGCAGGAAAGCACCTGTGCATTGAGGTCAAGTTTGCACACTAGGAACTTCCAACATTGCTACCACTTAGCAGGGGAAAATGTCCCCATCATCAATGTTTGGGGACTGTATTTAATGTCTCCTACAAATTCATGTTGAAATGAGTGGGCCATTCCTCTAAGAGTTTGGCAAGTAGTGCCAGTAGTCTGAGCTTCCTGGCTCCGCCGAGCGAGGCTGGTCTCCACTGATCTGGCGATACCTGTCCATTTCCAAATGGGCCACAGCCAGCTCTATTGCTTTGGATTTTCTGCTTAATTCACAAAGCAATGTGTTGGATGCTCCACGTTGACAACCAGAACAAGCCATTGCAGGTGGCATTCTGCTTCACAATGATTTAGGGACAGGCCAACACTTCTCAGACCAGCAGAACATGCTCAAATGGGCTAATTTGAAACGTGTGGCCATTCTGACGTCTTTACTCACATTGAGAAGTACCTTACTTTGCAAGCAAGGGCTGCTCATGGAGTAAGGTACAGTTCAACAGGACAGAATGGGCAGGTGGCAGAATCTGGCCCAAGGAGCAACGGGTGAGGGCGATGAAAAATGGGCATAAACTTGACCTACTCACACATTCTCAACAGGCAGCAATCATGGTGCAGTGAAACGCAGATCAAGCTCAGTCTGGAGAGCAGGCATCCATTTCCACAACTCCCTCCTCAGAAGGGCTGCGCCTGATGCAACAGTGGTTTGCCTTCACCCATGCTATGCAGAGGAGGTGTTTAATAGCTACTGACGGGGGCTAGAGCAAGCCACTCATCTTCCATTGTCTAGTGTGGTCACACTACCACACCAATCCCTCTGCAGGTTCACTGTGCATACACAATTAAAGGCAGACACGTTAGAAATGGGTGCTGTGTTGGGCTACTCCACCAATGATGGTAAGCCGGGATGTTGAGACACATCAATATGAGAGGCCCACTAACCACCCACTATGACTCTTCTAAAATCCTCCTCTAGCCTCAGGCAGGATCAAGCCCACTTTGGCGAATGAATGTTCAGTAGCGTGAGGATGGATGTGATGCTTGACAAAGGGCTACTGCCAATAACAGGCATTCACCTGTCCATGGTTCCCACAGAAATCTCTCAAAATAAGATTTACTACAAATGTTTTTCATTTTTACCGAAGGGGGGGGGATGGTGTTAGCCCTTGGAGGACAATGTACATTCTAGGTGAACCCCTGGGAGCTGGAGTTTGGTGTCCTAAAGACAGGAGATGAGGGGAACATGGGTGTATGCCCAGCATTTACAGGAGGGCTTCTGGTTGCTAGGAGTCAGTGGAATCATACTCTAACATGGGAGGGGTTCCACTACTGAAGGTCGAATCCTATTTCAGGAATCTCCTCCACAGTGGGGGAAATCTGGCAATGGCACAGGTTGGGGTAAGAGACAGGTTGGTAGCTTGAGAGGATGGACTGGAAGGGCTTCCATGGCAGAGGCTCTGTCAGGTGAAGCAGATGCCCAGAGGGCAGGGGAAGGTGATGCTAGAACTGGCTAGATAGGAAGAATTCAAATTGGGGATGTTTTCAGAGAGAAGCTGTTAGCTACAGCGGGGTCTTACCGATCACCGTTGGGGTCGGGAAGGAATTTCCCCCCAGGTCAGAATGGCAGACTGGAGGGTTTTTGCTTTCCTCTGCAACAGGGGCACAGGTCACTTACTGGTTTGAAGTAAATAGATTCTCTGTAATTTGAAGTCCTTAACTCAAGATTTGAGAACTTTGGTAACTCAGTCAGAGGTTAGGAGCTATGAGGAGTGGGTGGGTGAAGTTCTGTAGCCCAGGATGTGCAGGAAGAGAGACTAAATGATCATGATGGTCCATTCTGGCTTTAAAGTCTATGAGTAGCAGGAAAAATCAGGACAAGCCATGGATGGGTGAACTCATACCCAGCATTGCAATGAAATTTACCAAACACAATGAGTTAAAATACTGTAACATTAATACCAGAGAACTGATTTCAGGAACCATCCTGTTTCAGAGTTATTTCTAGCCTCACATGTTAGAGAGCAGGATCTCTCACTGTTTCTTTTTTCTGATCTAAGATGACCAAGATAAAGGCTTGTAAGATCTCTGCAAAATGAATCCTTAAAATACAGAAGAAAAATCTGCCAACTACATTGTTAAATAATGTCTTTTTTAAAGAGCAGCATCTGTTACTGTTAAACAGTAACCTTAAATTAAGTGATTTACCTTATAGTTCCAATAATTTACTCTGAAGTTCTCTCTCAATTCCACGGTGTGCAACTAGCTCCTAATGTAGCAAAAAACCACAAATTTCCATGAGAGTAGGATATTTTGCTCATGAAAATGTGGAATCAATTTAAAAAAAATCAAACCCAGAAACTTTTCTTGAAATTAAATGCAGTCTTTTAGTTTAGAGCCAGATCCTGTAGTCCTTATCGAGGCAAAATGCCCATGGGCCATACTGGGAGTCTCTCTCAAGTAAGGAGCACAAGGTTTGACTGTAACTACCATGTTAAGGTTGGTATTTTAGCTGTGAAAAAGTCTACGGCTGGTCCGATGCTCTTTGGAGCAAATAGATGTTGTAAGTGATCGTCTATTGTATAATTCAGCTTGCCTGGGTGGCAAGACAGACTGGAATGCGCTAGATGTGACTCCATGGTAAGACTGATCCAGTGCTTTAGGAGCTCACACTTGTTACTGGTGTGATGACATCTAATGATTGAACATACAACCAATTTGGGGTGTTTGCTCTACTTTTTGAGTCTGCCCTGAGGTTGGCACTCACCCTCCTGAGCCATGCCAGACAGTGTAGCAGTTAGCAGGATTCACATATCACATGTCAACTGCATTTGCAGATCATGACCCAACACAGTTAAAAGTTTAAATTTGATATTGAGAGTTTTTAAAGGTTAAAGATTAGTCATAGTGAGTGAATCGCAGTCACATGAGGGTCTTGACACAAAAGACCTTGAAAAGTTATGTAAAGATGGGGGAATATCCCATGAAATGAAAGCCTCAGATCAGGACCTGAGAGCTTTGTTCATAAGCTTTAACTCAGCGTCCAAGGACACTGCAATGACACTGGTCCTACTGTAGCACTTGGCACTCACGCTGTGAGCCACTCCAGACAGCTTGACACTGGGCATGCTCAGTGTTAGAGTTGTTTGAAATTATTTAGAAATTCAGGAGAAAACAAACAAAAAATCATGATTTTTTTTGTTAAACTCCCTCCCGCCCCAAAACCAGCTCTACTCAATCTGGTGTTTTCAAGTAGCTATAACTCTCTGGGATTTGAAGAAATTAGGAATAAAAAGGCCTCACTGAGGACAGTACAAGCCACAGGTGCTATTTTAAACCATTTTAAAACAAATCTTTTTCTGGGAAAAAGCACCTGAAAAATTTCTCAAGTGGTGGAGAACATTTGGCTCACCCTAAAAACTTGCATATGACACAGTGGATTTTTATAAATTATCATCCAAAAGATCTTGCTCGTGGACTTAAACAATGAAACAAATTAACCAAAACAGTATAAAACATAGTTTAAAGCATGAATGTAGAATGCTGCTACTGTAGTTATAATATCAGTTATGACAGGTTTAATAAATGTGGTGAGATGAAAACACCTTCTGCTTAACTATTTCACAGATAGCAGTCAATTAAAAAGTGCTGTTTATTAGTTAAATATTCAAATATGGTAAACAGAAACAAAAGATTGCTCTATATAAACGAGTGACTTTGAGACCCCTGAAACGACAGTGCCAACTTGGCAAAGTGAAGTGCATTTGAGCCCCACCTAACTTTTTGTCATAGTCTCTTGCATATTACCAGGAACTCTCCACAGGACATTCAGATTTTCTCCCAGACCTTGTCAGCCAGCTCTTCAGCTAGTATCACTGAAATACATGGATCTATTGATGATTTCCACCAAGCTAAGAATCTGGCCCTTGTAAATTCCCATGAATCTATCTATTTCTGCAGTCCTCAACTGTGCAAATGCCCAATGAAGTCAATGGCAATTTTGCTTGATTAAGGGTCACAGAATTTGGCCCCATCTCATTTTGGATCCTCTTGATCTGGTGGTATACATCAAATTGTTAAGCAGTATTTGGAAGTGTCTTTCCATCCGTCCCCTGACATCTTTTGTTTGGTTTTAAATAGTAAGAAACAGATTAACTAGTTATGCATGT
The DNA here is from genome assembly GCF_025201925.1 of Gopherus flavomarginatus. Taxonomy (NCBI): domain Eukaryota; kingdom Metazoa; phylum Chordata; order Testudines; family Testudinidae; genus Gopherus; species Gopherus flavomarginatus. Next base: position 44,986,919 of record NC_066628.1, on the reverse strand, counting down.
TCTTCTTTAAAGCAGGAAAAGGAGATTTTCAGCTAAATTTCTGAACCCTGAACTCAGCAAAGATTTATAGTAACCATTCACACCTCTGTGGTGTATTGAATTTAAATGAGTCTTTTATGTAAAGACCCACAGCTTACAACCCAAAGACAAACACAAATAATTTTATTATAACCAGAACAAAAATCTGACTGAATACAGCAGCAAGCACTGCTCATCAGCACAGTCTCTCACTGACAGCTGTGAAAGTCTGGAATTAACCTTATGCTTTCCAAGTAGGGGGTGGAAGAAAAAATGCGCAATTCCAAAGAGAAACATGAAGTTAAAGCCCCCCCACAACTCTGAAATTGTAATTCTGACATCTAATGGAGGAATACTGTAAATAAATCAATCCCAGTCTTCTGAAAAATCAATTATGTCCCAGATTTAAAGAGATCTCTTGAAGTCTAGAAGGTGGACTACCACCTCCGGAGAAGCTAAAAAGATACACCCCTTCCATTTCAAAATTACGAACAAATGTGCAACACCAGAATTCCTAACAGATAAATTTTATCCTTAGAACTTTTTGTCCAAAAATTTCTCTTTCATTTTTACACACACTGTAGAATTCTCTTTCTATATGTTGTCCTAAAGGACAATGTTTGTGGAGATCTTGAGTAGAACTCATATAGATAAACAAGTTGGAGATCATTTTAGTCCCAAAGAAGATTTAGATAAATTTGGATACAGCTTTGACAAACATTAAATCTCTTCTTTAATGATGTTCCTCAAACAAACAGTTAGCAAAATATTTGAAATTCTTTGTATAATGTCACATTTTAATGTAAACATCAAATAATGTACCAAAAGTTTTACTGGAAGAAGAAAAAGAAAAACCAGAAAAAAAAACAAACAAAACAAAAAAACCTCAAAGCGGCACAATTATTTATCTTTATACCACTGGCGAAGGGGAGAAAAAAGCCAGATTACAAACATTTACACATGCATAGTGGAAAAAAAACAAAAAACCAAGTATTTTACTAAATTCACGCTTTTTTTTTAAAATAGTTATTAAATCTACTAAGCACCAACATACCTAAAAATTCATTTTCAGCTTCATGATTCATTTAAAAAACCTATCAAATTAACCTTTCAAACAAGCTTAAATTAGTAGCTTGTCCAAAAATAAAATGTAGAGCATTTTTGTAAGTATACCAATGCTTTTTATCTGAATGTTTCCAAACAATGGCAAGTGTCTGCAAAGAATGCCTTTACTTTACCCTACAGTGGATGGAGAATACAATACCACATCATACAGAATCTAAAACTATAAAAGTCTCAGAATGCAGCATCCCTTCACAAAAAAGCTGATAAAACTGAAAGTATTTATAAGATGCTGCACCTTTATTTAAAAAAAAATTAAATGAATTTAAGCAGAAATAACATACATTTTTACATTAACTGGCCATTTCTGGTACAGAAACCCAGCACAGTATGCTAATGTTATTGAATAAATGTAATTGCTACTTACAATTTCTTTTTAAATACAATTTAGACAAACTTTTTTTTTATTTTATTTTTTTTTAAAGTTGCACAATTAACCTCTTAGCTGCTAGCTTAATGCAACACATTGGTAACATGACACAAATTAAAAAATAATGTGTTCGTGTGTGTGTATGTGTGTGTGTGTGTGTGTGTTCTACATAAAAGCTTTCAAAATTCTGGCCCACATCAAAAAATGCAAAATAATGGAATATAATTAAAAAATTAGTTGCAAGTCTAGCAGCAAAGCAATTAAGTGAGGATATATTTACTAATATAAACAAAGGGAATAGTTGCAACTACAGGTGAAGCCCCAACTATCTTAGATCTACTGACACAAATAGAAATTAAATTCTCTCTAAAAAAAATAATCTGATTATTTAAAATAGGAGTAAAAGCCATTGCTACCTGATGAACTACCTAGGCTAAGTTCCTGAAACAAAGACAAAGGGTCACTATTCTTTTTTGCCTGCTCAGGAGGAGGTTTGGGCTTTGGCGGAGCCCGCAGAGCACTTGCGTAGGACATAGCAGGCTTGTTCCCGCCAGCATTCTGCTGGCTGTTGCTGTTTGATTCGACGATCTGCTTGTTGGGCATAAGGGGTGGGAACTGGCCGAGATGCTGAAGCACGTTATAGTTGAAGGAATTGGACAGCTGTATGTTTTCGGCTTTCAGGTGATCCTCTGGGGGTTTGACTGTCTTCGGTGGAGCTGAAAACAGAACAAATAAAGCCGGTTTAACTAAATAGCTTTCGTTAAGTGAAATCCATTTGCTGATGTCCTCATACAAAATGATAAACTGACATCCAGATACTGCAGAACCTTAATATTAAGTTAAAATGACATAAGGTTTGAGATCAATATTAGATTTCATCAGGGCCTCTTTTCAAATGATTCTAGCTTCAGACTATTTTTTCCTTAGTCCTCTCTTTTGTACGAGCAAATAAACCCATATAAGCCTCATTACATCCACATCTATAGGAAACAGAGGGACTAAACCTATTGGGAGCAAGGACTGAGTAAAAACTGAGTGGGAATGTAAGGATTTGGACCCTACAGATTATGTACCCGAACAGGTAGTCCTTTTATCTGCAGTCAAAATGAAACCAATTTCCTAATCTTGCTGTACACAGGTCCAGTGTGATGGATGGCAGGAGAGAGATCACTTGATCATTACTTGTTAGGTTCACTTCCTTTGAAGCACCTGGTATTGGCCACTGTTGGTAGACAGGATACTGGGCTGGATGGACCTTTGGTCTGATCCAGGTTGGCTATTCTTATGTTCTCATGAGCTATCACCCAGAGGTATATGATACAATCCATGTTAAGGCCATAGCTTCTATATCATCAGGAAAAGCTGATTACATTGTCAGTAAACTTAATTCTGTGCTATAAGGTCAGAATGCCTTGGCTCTTACATACCAAGGGAGGATGTATTTTTTTGTGTGCCACAAGACACATTTCACATTAGTCCAATAATGTAACCTTATAAGGTCAAAGACGTTTCCCAATCAGTTTTATATGTGGGAGAGAAAGCCTGGGTTAACTATTAGGAAAAACGATCATAAGAACAAGTAGGCAAGGCAACAATCTGCTAAGGAAGGAGAAGCTATGAAATCAATAGGAGAGACATTCAGGACTGAACAAGTCACCTATCTTCTATCAGGAGAGACATTCTATTCATCCTATTCACACTGATCCTGCCATGATGCACAGGGTGAACTAGCTGACCCATTACAGAAAAAATGCTTCATGTTCAGGCCTATGCTAATTCAAACGCTCTTTATCCAATGAGACAGATCTCCCACGGTGGGGAGTATATTTCACTTTCCTTCTCATTTCATAGCTTAAACAGGCTAAAATTAAAATTGACAGCACTGTACATAACACATTCACAAACAAACTCAGACTTCTGATGCAACCCAACTAATTATTGCTGTTTTAGACTGAATGCACTCCTGTTAATTGATATGTTCTAACTCCATATTTAACTCCTCCTGCAACTATAAGAAAATTGCTTTAAAGCAACGAGTATGAAACTGCTTTCAAGTGAATTTTCTGAATCCTAATGAAGTATCCTACTTTCAGCTGGGGAATTCAGCTGCTGTTTTCCAGGAGCTAAGAAAACTCAGCCTTTTATTTGGAGGATAATGATATAAATGAAATCTAAAATAATGCCAGTGATGGGCGGTGGGCATATTTTCTAATTGTTTCCTTCTTTAAAAATTAAATGTTAATTTCATGAGTTGAGTATACAAAAACACCAGTGCACACAGACACCTCTTGTGTGTGTGTTTCTAACAGAAAGTTTGACAGAAAGAACAGACAGGGTTACTAAACTTACAAAGAGAAAGCAATGTAAGATTAAAGAGAGGCCAGATGACTTGCATGAGAGCCCCAGGTGAGAAGGAACTGTAAATGAGGCACCCAATGCAGAAAGAAATACGTAATAAATACCACTGATAACAACATAACCTATGTGTTTATAAGTCTATAAAAAAAGGTCACATTCAGCAGAATGTAGGTCAAGCCTCTCAAACAGCCTAATCACTGACCACTAGTACCACAATGGAGAGTTAAGATTGGACTAGAATTACCAGGCCTGCAAAACTATAAAAGTGGAAAAACTTAGAAGACATCAAAAGTGGATTGCGTTCCGTTGCATTAGGTGTTACACATGACAAATTTATGTGTGTGTGTGTTTATTTATTCACAAAAATGGCTGCCATGCCTAAGGATGGAAACATGTTTGTATCAAATACTGATGCTAGTCTAACTTGCCCAACTGGCCTTAGGATTTATCAGCTGGTAGCAATAGATATGTAAGGTACATTTTATATATCTCTATTTCCTTTCAGGATTTTGTTTAGAGCCTTACTCTCAACGGTTACACGAAATCAATGAAATGTGATACATATTGATCCCAACAGAGTCTAGCGGGAATTTCAGAGCTTCCATTGCATCAGCAAACCAAAAAGCCTAGAGCAACATCAGATCTGGATGCCACTGTGGTAAGATAGAATACAGTGAACTTGGTACCTTATTTTTCCAGTGCAAAAAGGAAAACGAACATTTTAAAGGATGTGCCCTAAACATGCAAAGGCACAACAGTGCTGCAGTAACAGACGGTATAATATTTCCAATACTGTTTTGGAATATCAATATTTTAGCACTCTGAAAACGTAAAATGCATGAGAGGAAAGTAATTCTAAAGCACCGCAGTATGAGATTTTTTTGTTCACTCTCTGCTTTTTTTTTTTTGTACATATGCCATTAATTTAAAACACCTTAGTAACTAGTGCACCATGAAACTGAAGGGAAGCAGAAACTGCATGACACTGTTGGTTTTAAGAAGCTGATCAAATACAAATAAGTCTTTTGAAGATAATATACAGTAGCTATCAATAAGAGTTGTTAATACTCAAATGGAAAGTTCAGGTACATTAATACTGATAATTTTTTTTTTTTTTTTTTTTAAAGAGAGCTTGTTTTTCATGTGAAGTAAGTGCGGAGAAAAGGTGCCATACTGGCAGACTTGTTATTTGCAAAGTAGCACAGTAAGATTCCCTACGCTGCCCCAGCTCCACTCTGGAATGACCACCTCTAGCAGTGAAAAACTAGTTGGTGTCCATGCTAAATCAGTCTCCACTAAGACTGCCAGCAAGGAAGTTTCAAGTGTGATTCTTCTGTGATGTACCCACGTCTATCTGTCAATGTGCTACTATGGCCTATATCACTGATGTGTTTAAGCATGTGAGTTCACTAGGAAATGCACTGAGATCTCAAACTCAGTTCCTGTAGATCACCGTCAAAATCTGAGATGGTGACAGTAACAGGAACCACAGCTTTAAGGTGAAACAACATATCTCACATCAAACCCCTTTTGTCACCAGGTCCTCTTAAGCACAAACTGGCTGAACTTGAATCAAAGGAGGAGAATGTTTGAACTTAGTAAGATTTCTGGATGACAGTGGAGCTATTTGGAGGAAATGCTTCACAGCATTCACTTCTCAGTCACATGCAGCAGACCAACCTGCTAACTACCTGAGACAACAGTATATGAAAATATGAATATTGTTGTGCACAACAATTAAAAACCAAAATAACGAACCCTTCAGAAATATTTTGCCTAAATTCACTTCAAGTCTCGGCAGCCAATATATATACGTTGTGAAGAGCAGCTAAGCCTCATTTAGAGTTTGTCACTCTGGCCCAAGCAGCTCACTCCAGTAAGGCAAGTGGAGGGATTTAGAAAAAAACCAAACATTACTTACCTAACAGTTCTCTGGGTGGTACTGCTCTGTTGGATCCGTTGCATGGAATGTTCTGATATGGGGCAGATGAGGTGGAGTTTACCCACAGCTCAGGCGATGAATAGTTGAAAGAAGACTGGTTACTATGGTCCTGAAGCTCTTTACACTGACCAAGATTGTCTTGAGGAGTGTTAAAATCTTCAGAACAAGCCTGGACTGAACTAGAGGAAATTCTTCTTTGGTACAACGGCCTGCCTGGTCCTCTTGGTTCATACTGCATTAAAAATAAAAGTTCTTTAATTCGCTGGCATACATGTTATGGCAGTTTCCCCCCTACATCTCTCTAATAAACGTGAAAGTGCCTTCAAACACTGAAAAAATCTTAAGAAATTCCCGCTAGTAATGACTGCATTAATTGACAAAGATTGTTAATGATAAAGAGCAACAATAACTTAAAGCATATATAAAGAGGGTATAGAGTTAACGGTTGAGATTTCTTGATTTGTAAGTACTTGTTATCTCAATCTTAACGTTAGTTTTCCTTTGCACAGTATCTCTCTATAACACGCAAATTTAGTCTCCAAAGGGTTAAATAAGGAAGCAGGACATTTACATGAACAGGTGAAAATGCTCAATTACAATGCATAGAAAATAACTGGCAGGTTTGACCTTTGATTTCTACTATAACACATGAATGACTTGCATACCAGGATTTGGGGCACGTATGAGGTCATATTTATATACTGGCCTTTGCATGAAGATATGCAGACAGAGAACAAATGCTGTGGAGGACTGTTTGTTATCATGGGGAATAAGCAAAGAATTGTATTTGAAAACACAGAAAAGACTTGCTTCCATTGATCCTGCAGACAGGGTAGATGAAAAAGACAGGAGATGCATTAACTCCTTGGTACCAATAGTTGAGATTTAAGGACGCTCTAAATGCTTGGGCAATTCAGGACAGACACCCTCTGTTAAAGTTTAATGCAAAAGATAAAGTTGAAGCAATGCAGAAATTATGGTCACAACTGACTGAAAGAAAAGGGAGAACCTTATTTTGCTTTAAGGTGGACTCTAATGGTCATTTGGGGAAAGACAGGTGTTCCACAGTTTGTTACCCTTCTCTGCTGGTGCGAACTTGTCTAAATAAAGCAAAGGTAAAGTTCCTTCTAGATGAGGGCAGAGCAAACATAGTGTGAAAGTGGAGATTCTGCAGGGGCAAATACAGACTGAGAAAGGCACGAGGCCAAAAATTGTTTTGAAATGCAGGCACTTAGTTTCACATTTCCTGGTAAGAAAGCCCCATTTTGAGTAGAGATGCAGGGAGCATTTGAGCAGAGACGCTGCACATGGAGATGAAAAAACAGCTTTAAAAATTATTCTGATATTACCATATTCCACCCCAAACGATCAGTACTAAAAGACCAATAAGATTCAATGAAAAACTGCTATCACAATAGTAAGTAGAATAATGCTAAGTATATAATAGAAAAGCATGGAATTACTAACAATTTTATTTATAGAGCTGAAATTATAACAAATGAAATAAATCTTAAAATACAAACAGAACACCTGACTGCAAGCAATTTGGGGCAAGGACTGTCATTTCCTATGTGAGTGTACGGTGCCCTATCTAACTGGCCTCCAGGCGCTACCACAGTTCAAATGTTAAAAAAAATACCGGCAGTAATATAAAAAGTCAAATAAGAAGACTGCACTGAAAAAAAAAAAGGAGGGGGAGAATATACATAGATTGACAGAGATTAAGGACCTAATATTTAAAGGGACATTTGCTGGCGTATAAAGGGAGACCAGGTAAATAACTATATGTGCAAATACACGGTCTTGACTGAGGTCATTTTGATCTAACTACTGTATCTGATTTAGCTGTTTTTTAAAAACCAGGCTCTATGTCTGAAATATGTTTAAAACATTTAATTTTCACAAGCTTTTTGTAAATAGAGAGATGATGACCTGAGGCAGATATTGCAGAATAACTGATCATTAGCGGGGCGGCTCCAAGCCCCAGCATGCCAAGCGCGTGCTTGGGGCGGCATGCCATGGGGGGGTGCTCTGCTGGTTGCTGGGAGGGCAGCAGGCGGCTCCGGTGGCCTCCACCGAAGCCGCGGGATCGGTGACCGGCAGAGCGCTCCCCACGGCATACTGCCGTGCTTGGGGCGGCGAAATGTCTAGAGCCGCCCTGATCATTAGAGACAACTTATTGCAAAATTCTCTGATTGTTAAAAGGAGTGGTCTTGAAGGAAAGTTTTCTTCCAAAGCCTCTTGTGGCTATAGCTTTTGGGACACAGGATTTTCTCTGATTTGTTTTGTTTTGTTGTTTTTTTGAAGCAAATTAAACAAAAAACCCTGGTTTTTTAAAAGAAGGTTTTTCCTTTCTTTCACATTTTTATTGCATAAAACATAGTATTGTAGCACACTGAAAGAAACATATATTGCCCCCAATGTATCTGCTTGTGGGCACATACAGTGTGACTGGCAGATCAAAGAATATAATGCTAGCAAAATACTGAAAATATTCATAGATTCTTGCTACTACTAGTCCGTAGGAGGTTTGCCATTGATTGTAATGGCAGCAAGACTGAGTCCATATCATATTTCCAAAGTGTAAATAAAATGTAATATATTACAATCAGATATTACATAAATTAAGATTAAGATTATGGTCCTAGAATAATTCAAAAGAACTTTTTTTTATGTTTTGAACTAGGGGCCAGATTTACAGAGGTATTTAGGTGCCAAAGATGTAAATAGGTCATCATGAGATTTACAAAAGCGCCTAAGCAGGTTAGGTGCCTAACTCCCATTGACTTTCAATTAAAATCCTTCCAAAATCAAATTGGCTAATGCCTGAAGTTCTAACCCTAAATGTAATTCTGTATGTTAGTACTGTAGTTTGATCACATTAATAGAATGAGGAATAATCTGATAAATGGTAAAGTGAAGGGGGATGCACCTAGAAAACACTTTCCACATTGACACTATCAATATTTTCTCTGTATTTGATTTCCTGGGTCAGTCTGCCTCCTGTCTGAGGACTTATGTGATCCTGCACAGTTCTGAAGCAGCATGGGGGTCAGTGGTTGTCCAGAGCACCCAGCACTTCACCAGATCGAGAGGTGAGGATGCTTGGCATCTTACAGGATCAGACTCTTTCTTTGTAGCAGCCACAGTAAACAACAATCAACTTAGAAATACTGTTTGTCACAAACCACGCAGGAGAAATTGCAACAGAATGAACGTTTTTCACATGCACTCCAGAGTTCAGGGCACGTATTATATCCAAGGGAAAATGTCAGACACTGAGCAGTGACATTTTGAGCTATTGTGAATCTTTCTGCTCTAGCTTTCTCCTTTTCAATATAGAGCACTTAAGCCTCCAATTATGAGCCACCTCTAAAAAAGTACCTTTAGAAAAAGAGGGAAAATGTCAGTTTGGGTAGATAAAAATAGCTTAATTGTTGTTTTCCTTCAATCCCTAACCATGTAATTAGAGTTTGACTGCAATATATCCTGAATTCCTCCAACAGGAAGGCTGCTTTTGATAATTCTGTTTTAGGACATTGGTGGCAGAATACCCTGGATATGTAATGTAGCCAATATGTTGCTGCTGCTTTTAGAGTTTAAAGATCTCCAGATTTGTATCTTAAATCAAAGATTAAAAAGCTCCATGAGGGTCCAGGTCCTGAAACCCTTATGTAAGTAGCCACATTGACCTAACATTAAATACCTGGTGCTTGTAAAAACATGCAGGGACAGATCTTTATTTGGTGTAGACATAACTCCATTATGGAACTACACTAATTTTCAGCCACACAGGATCTGGTTCTCAAGTTATATTTTCGCCTCTTTAATCTCTGTTGGTTATACAGAAGGCAGGATTGATTAATAGCCATGATAATGTTTTAGAGAAGAAGAGGCTCCCATGGCAAATGGCTCACAGGGATGATCTACCTTTTCAGACTACTGTACCCCTTTCAGGAGTCTGATATGTCTTGTGTTCCCCAAGTTTCACCTCACTTTAAAACTACTTGCTTACAAAATCAGATATGAAAATACAAAAGTGCCACAGAACACTAGTACTGACAAATTGCTTACTTTCTCATTACCATGTAATTATAAAATTAATTAATTGGAATACATTTTGCTGTACAGTATACAGAGCAGTATAAACAAGAGGGAAAATCAGCAGAGTCCTGTGGCACCTTATAGACTAACAGACATATTGGAGCATGAGCTTTCGTGGGTGAATACCCACTTCGTCAGATGCATCTGACGAAGTGGGTATTCACCCACAAAAGCTCATGCTCCAATACGTCTGTTAGTCTATAAGGTGCCACAGGACTCTTTGCTGATTTTACAGAACCAGACTAACATGGCTATCCCTCTGATACAAGAGGGAAAATGTCAGTTTGGGTACATAAAAACAGCTGAATCGTTGTTTTCCTTCAATCCCTAACCATGTAATTAGAATTTGACTGTGATATATCTTCAATTCCCCCAAAAGGAAGGCTCTTTTGACAATTTTGTTTTAGGACACTGTAAGAAATTTTAGTTTGTACTGACTTCACTACTATTTTTTTATGTAGCCTGTTGTAAAATTAGGCAAATATCTAGATGAGATGATGTACCGTCTGGAAGTCCTCTGCATACCCGCAGGGGTACGCATACCTGGTTGAGAACCACATGCATCTGCTTTCTAATCACCAGATTCAGTGGGTGGAGGGAAGTGATCAACCATATCAGAACAACAGTGCATGTAAGAAGATGCCTGTTTCTCAAGAAAAGAAAATGCCTCTGTCTCACATTCCTGAGGAAACATAGGCACTTACCCATAGGATTCTAAGTAATTAAACTCCATTTTATATTATATATATAATAAAATTCATAGTGTTTATCAATATCTATTCAACAGCTTCATAAATGGTTGGCTAATGGCATACAGAATACAGTTATAAAGTTTGTGGACAATACCAAGCTGGGAGGGGTTGCAAGCGCTTAGGAGGACAGGATTAGAACTCAAAAGGATCTTGACAAACTGGAGAAAGGGTCTGAAATAAATAGGGTGAAAGTCAATAAGGACAAATTCCCATAGTATGTGCACAGGTGCAAGTCCACAGTACTGATCATCATTCAGAAACAACAAATGAAAGCCTGGTCCCACTGAAGTCAATAGGAGTTTTGCCATTGACTTCAGGGGAGCCAGGATTCATCCACTGAATTCAAAACCTGAATTATTTGTTGCAAAGGTAACATGCAAATTCAAAAAGAGTTTGTCCCCACTGACATCTCAGAGAATTCAGAATACATTATCTACCATAAAAGGAGGTTATACAGCTAGATCTGGCAGACAAAGAAGGAGGAAGGAAGGTTGATGCATTTTTTTTAATCCTTAAAACAGGAATTTGATGAGTATATTGCAGCCAATCCTTTTCTGAGGCATAAAAAAAAGAAGTTGACACACAGAACATTTAAATTCAACTTAAATGAGTGCATTAGATACTCCTTCCCACTAACTTCAGTTTTAAATATCCATTTACAAGTAATTTTACTTTTATTATTTTTGTGAAACATTGAAGACCAATTTTATTTTGTAACAGCTTTAGTTCAACATGCAATGCAGATTTCTTTGGTTTAATTTAACAGGCACAGAACTGGCTTTACTAATTTCACTGCTCTCAGCATTCAGGGCACATCTCACTATGCACAGTATATGTATAGATGTAGATTTTCCTGCTGATGCATATTTTTAATGCACAGGATAATGGAAAGAGAAGCAATTCCATAGGGCTTACAGATTGTGTCTCAGTTTAAAAATAAAAAATTATTATTGCTGAATAAATTAGGGTCCACTGGCAAAACTACTATATTCACTTTCCCCTTGTGTCATATTTTGTAAACTTAGAAACAGGTGAAAAATAGCAACAAATGATTGGACAGCCGCACAGAAGCCAATGCTTTCTTGCCTTGGTTGGGCTTAGAATATTATACAATATAGGAACGCATTTCAGACTTCTTTATTGATAAAGAAAGCAAATGCCTGGTGCCAGAGTCGTCCTTTGGGTAGAGCAAATCAGGGTGACCGCTCTAGGCCCTGCACTTTGGGGGGCCCCGCGGGCCGCTGCAATTGGCCAGTGCGGTCAGTCCCAGAAGAGACGAATGTGTCACTTCCACTTAAGACAGAATGCAATTTAATAGATCCTCTTTGCACCTACCAAATGGAACTGATGCAAAGAGTTTTGTATCAGATCTGGACATACAAAAAGGAATCAGGTGTGGACAACAACAAATGTGTGTACTGTAACACTAATTTATGGATATGGCTACATCTAAAGGTAATACAGATTTCAGTGTAAAACATCCTTTGAATCGTGAAATATTCCTCTTTACTACTACTGCTCTGCAATATCAAAGATGAGAATATAATATAAAATTAATGAGAAAAAAGGACAAAGTATCTCTCACAGGTCATCAGATATAAAAACATGGGCGTGTTGCAGATGTACAAAGCTGTTGCAGCTATAAACATTTATTCGCTACCTGTGGAGTAATGGGATAACTCTGATAACTTTCCATTAATACCTGCTACAAGCTGACTATACTCAATGAAGTTTGCAGGGAAACTGAAAATTACCTGTCCATCACACCACATCATTTAAATCTTAAAATGCATGAACTAGTCAATGCTACGCGCACATCTGGTTCCTGCACTTAGTTATATACAAAGAACATAATATATTCTGCCTAAAACATAGTATTTCAGTACACGGTAAAGCTTAAAATTTTAAAACACAAACCCTGAAATCTTTACAATCTTACCCTCTTATTTTATAAAATGTTCTTTTGCTAACTTTATAGCCAGTCTTGGTATATTCACACACTGATCCTTTTCATCCCTTGAAAATAATTTCTAGATAGCACATAGTATCCTCTGACACATGAATGTTTTCCTTAAACACTTTCCATTTCCCCACTGTGCCTTTTCCCTTCTAATGCCCTTATTCTAGCTGAGATTAAAAAATGAAGAAAAGGGCAAAGGGAAAACAGAACGCCTTCAAAGATAAAATAGTAACCTTGATTTTACAAACCTTGCCAGCAGTTAATCTCACAGTCTATGAACACAGAAAATCAGATATCCTTATGGGAAAAAGTTACAATATGAAATACTGTATTTTCAAGATCCAAAGATAACATTTTGCTAACATAAATACATTTTGATCATTTGTGCTTCAGAGCTGAAGCACAAAAATCAATTTTTTCCCTTAAAAAAAAAAAAGAGATGGTACTTTTAGTTAAAAGATAAATGTTTGATAGTATCAGTATTTGTTTCATACCGCACTAGGCTGACTGTCAAAAGCACACATGTGATGGGAATATCATAAATGAAGTATATCAGTCATCTTCACTTGGTAGAGAGGAAAAATAGACACTTTTGTGAAATGTACTATCCACTCTGTTTAATGCCTCATCATCACAAATAATTAACATACGGCTTAAGTTTGTATATTTATATAAAGAAACACAAAACCAAGCATTACATACTATGCCGGTAGAGACTCATCTTCTCTAATTTGAGAACGATCAGCTTTTCCAGCTGTAACATTGTGGACTTGAAGTAAAATCGATAAACTGTCATAGTCTAGTGATTAGCAGAGCAGCTCAAATGTTTCTTATAGTTTCTCAGTTGATGAAAGCTCAAACACTAACTAGATATTTTCTTTTATGATTTAGAGCATCAACTCTATTTTAAGTTTTATGCACAGAAAAACAGCTATCAAGCTGAATGAGTGAACTAAACTAGCTTTCGAATGACTGCTAGTATTCAGATCTCCCTGTGAAACTTGACCTTGTAGCAGGAATCTGAGTTAAAAATACATCCAGCACTTTGTGTTTTCTTTATGGAACTCTGCCCTGGCCTTTATCTGAAAGGAGCCCAATTACAAGCTTGAGAGGAAAGATTTGTTCTTTAAACATTTTTTTCCAGCATTTGGCAAAGAGCAATCCCTTCCCCTCCCTCAACATCATGTTTTCAAAGGACTAAAATTAATTTGTACTAGTTAAATAGTGATTTGCTTTGCTTGTACATAAGTAACCAGTGTTGTCAGCACAGATCTGTAAGGACTATTTATTAGTTTATTGCTACTGCAAAGCCATCAAAAGGAAAGAAAACATTGCTCTCGTGCCCCACAAAAATAATTAATAATTGTGTTGAATCTTGGCAACAAAGGAGTAGATTTCATACAGTCAGGGGTGGTCTAATGGAGTGGGAAGCCAGTCAGAAATTTCTGACTTCTAATCATGACTTTCTGCCCTGGCCTACACTACAAAATGTGAATAATCCACACCCAGAAAAGACATAGTTATACTGACCTAAGCACTGGTGTAGTGAGCAGTGCATTGGTTGGAGAGTTTCTCCTGCCAACAGAGCTACCACCTCTCATAGAAGCAGATTAACTAAGCCGAGGGGAGAAGCTGTCTCCCGTCAGCTTAGAGCATCTTCATTAGAGTGCTGCAGCTGTGCCAATGCAGCATTTTAAGTGTAGACCTGCCCTTACTATGATTCTATTTGTGGCTCTGGGCAAGACATTTAACTTCTTTGAATCTGCAAAAAGGGGTACAATACAGTAGAATTCACTTTCAGTGCTTTATTCAGTTACATGGAATAAGGAATCTGTTCTGCTCTCATTGAAGAGCAAGGAAAAACCCCCAGTGCCATGAGCTAAGCAGGATGAGGGCTCAAATCTTAATTTCCAAAAGCCTGTAACTCCCTGCCAGCAAAGAAAGGGCTGAGTGCAGAGCCCTGAAGTACCGGTGTATGTCTGAGGGGAGGGAAAGTGGTTGCAAAACTTTCCTTTTTCACAGGCATTCAAGACATGAATTTTTAATCTACAACATATTTGCAATTCACTATTATTAGACATATATTTCCACATACATATATGTATTAAAATCCCCATACCTCTTCTAAGCTGTGGAGCGAAGAAGCAGATACTGCTCGAGATGTGAGCGGATGAAATGGCTCCTGACCCACTGCATGCTGATGACTCTGTATTTGTATAAAAGGGTTCTGTTGTGATCTATGGGGCAATGGAGGTATACCATAATGAAAGCCCTGCCCCATTAGGTGATTCTGCTGTAGGTTAGCATAGGTCCATGATCCATCAGGTTGCAGGTACTTCAAAGGAGGTGGGGTTATGTGTTCAGATGGCAGTGGGAACGGGGGATTGTATATTTGGGGCAAATGCTGCTGAAATGCTGGGTTGTTGGACATTTCAATGTCTCTGTTGTTTTCAGTGAAGTTAGGAAAGTGGCCACTATGGTTTGAGTTGCATGAAGGAGAAGGGAGCGCTGGTGGGCTTCTGGGCTGAACTTGTCTGTATTGCAACAGTCTGGACTGGGGAGGTGGCATTTCAGCTAGGTCTCTGCTTTCACTTTGATCGCGGTGTGACAGCTCTCTGAGCAAGTCCTGGAACCTGTATTAGCAAAATAAATGTTATTAAGATGGAGAAATGCAAAAAGTGCATTGCTAAAGCTCCACCCATTTTGAGGTATCAGGTTCTGAACATCACAACCAGATTGGCGGCAAATACAAACCGTACAAAACATTATACTTAAATGTGCACAACAGCAAGTCTAGCTTCAAAGACTATAATTGTGGGCAACTGGAAATTAAGGACAGGAGATCTTACTGGACTGACATACCAACCAAAACAATCACACAAAACTCAGTGATCAATATCCTTCTGAAGGCTTGAAAATTTCTGGCCTTTCTATTCCAACGAGAAGGGCCTATTAATAATAATGTAATGTATCTAGGCCTATTGCTGACACTGAACATCATAATAACAGCTCTTTATAGGACTAATAGTGCCTGGCACCTGCGCATGGTATTATAGTGAAGGTGGGCTATGTTCTGTTTTTAAATGTAGTACTTTGAGAATTCAGACAACAAATACCTTGAATATGTTGCCTCTGTTTCATCTTCTGTATTACTCGCAAGTTTCCAGTTTGCCCTAACTGGCTGTTGGTGCAGTCCAATTGGTTGCTGGGGAAGATGTTGTAGGTGAGGATGGTGATGGTGTGGATATGGAATATTGCCTTGACTGAGATACGCATTATGCTCATTCCATTGCTGTAACCTTGCTTGCTGCTGCTGCCTTAATGTTTCCAAAGCTACATTTCCATGCATACGATCTGTAAAACATATACAAAAAATATAAAAATTTACCCAACCTCCCTTTTTCAAAGCATTTGGTGCCAAAAAGGAGGATTCTACCATGTGGTATATTAAATGTAAAAAATAGTAGTGATAAGAAAGTATACAATGGAATCTCCAAATTTACCAGCACCAAAAATGTGTATACCAACCACTCCATAATGTATATATGAAACTCATAATGAAATACTACATATTAAAATATACCCTAAGGAGCAAATTATTCCTGATCACATTACTTACTTACTGAAACTAGCCCAACAATGACCAATTCATAATTTTGAAGTCATACAGCCATATCCCTGACAAGTAAATACTTTCTTTATTTTCACTGTAGGGTAGCTACATTTACTCCCATCAGTGGAGAAGAGCAGTGGTACCTACCTAATGTCTCCCCTATGGGCATTCCTGCAGGATTCTCTTCAATGAAGTTGTTCAAGTGAGATGGCAGCATTGGGTTGTGCTGTGCAATAGGTCTCAGAGTGTTACTGACTTCTTGCAACATGGGTGGGGGATGATGTTCTGACATCACAGCATCTACTGCAGGAGAATGTGGTCGGTGGGGAATTGGGTTATTAAAAAAAGACTGGTTGGGGCCCATCTGGTAAGCAGGGGAAAGCTGTGAAGGTTGTGGAGGCTGCTGATTTACATGATTATGCTGCTGGACTACCTGGCTCTGCTGGGGTTGTATTTGGTTTTGCTGTTCAGGCAAATGATTATGTTGCTGACTTAAAAGATTTTGCTGCTGTTGCACAGGATATGGCTGCCTGGGGATCTGGGACAGGTGCTGGTAGTGGCGACTGGGGACTGCATACTGTGTATGGGGAGGGGTGAGATGTAGATTCAGTTGCCTAGGGTTGAGATTATCTTTGCGATGAAATTTAGAATTAGGATAACCAACGCCGGAACGCGACTCTGGACTTCTATTTTGGAAATTTCCTTCTACGTCAACCTAGAACAAAGGAGAGAAAACATTTCCAAGCTACTTAAGAAAACAAAATCCCTGTAAGCTATGACTGTACTACACTAAACAAATTAATCTAACACTGACTCAGGCATACAAAACCTCAGGAATGTGGGAAGAATAAGGAAGCGAAAGAAGGTACTGAACAGCTTAGACATATTCTTCTCTTTATTTATCAAACTGAAGGTATATTCTGCCTTCATCTTATTTAAACTCCTTTACACTGTTTGTGACATTTTATTAATCTGAAATTTCTCCCCATTAGAGAGAGAAAACTAATTCCTTCATAGCTATTTCACTAGGTGCAAACTAAGAAGTGCACTCCATATTTTCTTCTTATTCTTCTATATTTAAACGCTGCACTCAGACATTTCCATCATCAAATTTCTTTTTGTAGCTGCTGTTATTGCAGAAATGAATTACCAGCTGCTTCCTTATGATCATATCTAATTTAGCTAATTATAGACAACTGTCAAATTTTGAGCCTTTTGCTTTTATTTCTAGGACACAGACACCAAATATTTCAAGGAAAATGTCATTATTTGCCAGTTTTCGACATTTCACTTCAGAACACTCCATTATATGACTCACATCTTTATTTCAAAAACTAAAATTGTCGTCTACATTACACTATCCACTTGCTCTCCCAGAAAATTACTGAAGATTTCCGAGTCTTCACTCCTAACAGAATTATTTACATTTATAGGAGTTTTATATCAAAAAGTACATTTCTAAACATTTAAAAATCAATTACACTCAGTGCTATTCCTATGTGTAGACTTAAAATTTACAAATCCATAAATTTTAAAAAATTATTTACGCTAGTAGTCAGTGAAATCCAAATAGTAAACAATGGGATTAAAATCATGAGCAAGGACAAGCAGCATGAGAAAGCATTTTTAAAAAATCAGATTCAAATCTTTTAAATTTTCTCTTGTCCTTGGGTGACAAGAAGAGAGACCTATCGTCACTCAACAACAACCAGCGCCGATCAACACTGATGGGTTCTGAAGGAAATCCCATTCATTGCCCCGGGATAGAAATGTGGTGACTGACAGGGGAGAGGGCCTGTTGAGCAGGAGGGAAAGAAATGATAGAATAAGAGTGAGATACATAGCAACCAAAAGAGAAGGAAAATTCTGGGGAAAAAATAACTCAAAACAGACCTGTTTGGATTCCACAGGTTTTTTCTCAGGTGTCCGAATTTTATTAATTTCAGGTCCAGCACTGTTTTCGATTTTACCTAAAAATATTTATGATATTTATGCATTAGTTTCTAGGTATGTAAAGAATGAAGAAATATTTTCAACATGTTTGTTTATTTTCTTAACTTTAACTTTTGTATTTGAATCATTACAAAGTACCTCTTCCAGTTCAACAGCTGGGCTACTGGAGTTATTGCAGGAGAAAGTAATCACTGGTTTGTGCAAGAGAAATAGAAATGGGCCGAACACACGAACTTTTATCCTAATCACTCCCCTCCCTGAACTTTGGTAGCTCAGTGACCTTTGATGCAAACAAACACTGACTATATTGTTTCTAAAGGCAAAAAACCCTTACTTAGCTCCTCTCTAGTTTTAATTTTTAAGCCGCTAACTTTAAGAAAAATGAGAACACTGAATGATTCCGTGGAAAATTATTCTTTTCAACCAAAGCAAAGGCCATCCCTAAAAATCATCCATCACTGGAGTTCTGTGAGATGGCAGGGAAGTGATACTAAAGATATCAGAATCCTACTGCTAAAAAATCTGAACCCCAAGTTAAACTTAGCTTTTTTAGATTCAGTTAAGATAAACATCAATTCTTCAGTGAAGGCTGCCATAATACCCTTAAATTGGCCTACTGATCCTGAACTTTGCAACACATGAGGAGGTGCAATAATATTAGAAATCTTGCATCTGATTAGGTAAGTATATTTCCCAAATATGGCTTATGTATTTGGACAAATAGAAACATAACAGACATTTATTGTACTAGACAAGCTGATCAAAAAAGTTTCTTAAACTTGTAGTTTACACACAAGAACGCAATATCCTTTTTCAGCTGACGGCTAGCTTTGAAACGTAACTCCTTTAAGTGGACAGATCAGAAATGTTCATATCAAAGTACATGTTAGGAAAACCACAAATCTCAGCAACCAAAAGAATTAGTCAACAGTCTCCTGTGGCACCTTACAGACTAACAAATGTATTGGAGCATAACCTTTCGTGGCTGTCATGCATCTGACGAAGTGGGTATTCACCCACAAAAGCTTATGCTCCAATACATTTGTTAGTCTGTAAGGTGCCACAGGACTCTTTGTTGCTTTTTACAGATCCAGACTAACACAGCTACCCCTCTGATAAAAGAATTAATGCATCTCTGGAAGTATTTTTTTTTTTAGTAAAACTGCTTCCCCTTCTAATTTTTATAAAGTACTCGTGCATGAAGGCAAACTAAATCAATCTAAAGCATATTTTTGATGTATGGCACTTACACTTTATACAGAAGTGAGGAGATATGTAAAGTGTATATTCAGTTTTAAAAGATATTGCTTTAAAACAGTATTTATAAGGGCAAATCAAGAAAAGCTTTTAGGATCTCATGAGAAAAGAACACCTAAAAGATGGGACAGAAAATATGCCATAGGCATTTACATGTAATAACATTTGTGTTTCTGAAACAGTTATTTCAACTCTCCCAACAATGTTCACTTCACTGAATAGCTGATGTTTGAGTTTTGCTATTATAGTTTCTCTTCAATCTCCAGTAGAGTACTAATGACATAATTCTTTTTTCTGTGGTACACTGTTCTTCGGTTTATTCAAGTGTATTTCACAAGATGAATTTGTCCTCTGAGAACCGTTTCTACTAGTTAGCTTACTGAAGTTCAAGTTATTTAACTGCCATGGCCAAAATCAGTTTCTCCAGATTTTCCTCTTCTCTGAAACCTAGAATACTGTGGGAGAATAACACCAAGGACGGCATGTTGGGTTTCTCTCTGTATTATCCCTGTTTTAATGAGCTTTAGAGTCCAATTATCAGTGCAATTATTTGAAAATGAACAATAATGTCTTCTGGTGTGCTATTGTGACAGCTTACATGTTTAGTATACTGCTACTATATAGAAAGTGTCTCAGATTTCTACCTCAGCCTCCAAGTTTTCAAATATTTAATGAGGAAGGATTTTGCAATACATTGTTTGAATGAAAAAATCCATCTTAACAGCACAAATGGCTTCAGAGCATCTTTCAATTATGATACAAGCCTTCAGCATTAAGGTGCAATTCTGCTCTGAAACTGGATTTTAAGCAAATAGCATCACAGGGTTCCCTCTTTATTGTCTCTCAGTGATGCCTCGTCAGATTTTCAAGTGTGGGCCAAATCTGCCTTCTCTTATTTGTTTGTGCAGTCTCAGAGAAGGCAATGGACCTACTCACGTGAGTAAGGCGAGGAAGATTCATCCCTCTGTAGATTAAATTTTTTTTCCCCCTAACTGCCTATCTTGCAACTGTTCCTGAGATCTGAAGTCAAGCTGCCTTCTCTCTGCCTTGGTAAAGATTCCACAATACAAATTTACTTTGAAATTCTGTTGGTGATATGAGTGACAAAACACTCCAGCTCACCCTCTCATTGCTATAGAGGGATAAATGGAGTAAACTACTGCTTGTCACTATAGCAAGCAAATATGATTCAGAATATCCATCAGGAGAAGATCTCTTGCATATGAAGGTGGTATTTTTACATAGTCACTTTTCTGGTCATAACCACAGTTTAAGGAGAAATTTAAGTGGTAGCCAAATCTCAAATGGGACCACAATGGTATCTGACTTTATTTTAGATTCACTCTTCAATTCCCAGAATGGGGACTATTTTATTCTAATCCCTAAATCATGCAATGATTTTCCTATATATTGGAATATAAATAGTTTTTCATCTATATTAGAAAAAAAATCATAAATGACATTTCAATAACCTGGGTCCCTGGGTTTTCAGGATACTCCAGTAGGGTTATGTCCAATGCTAAAATCATAGTCAAGGAAATGAATCCTCCACTACCACCAGTCTACAGTCTGGTCTACAGCCTTGCACAGCCTCCCTTTAAAGACACACAATTCATAGCATAATAAAGCCTACAGTAAAGATAGAATTTCCAAACACCAGCTATTTTCCTGGCTAGGCAACATCACAGATAACCACTTCTGCTTAATATAGTTGCTAATGTTTTACAAAATATTCTAACTTTGTGTCTATTTCCTCACATCCACATCCCAAAACACACCAACTCCGTGGGGAGTCTCAGGAAAGAGAACAGGTTCTGTGTGGGCCATGGGAAATGAACTATCATCAGACCCCTAAAGAACAGGATTGGTGTTCACAAGTTGGGGATAGCATGGAGAGCCCTGCCCTGTGATCGCCAGTCCTGTGTGTAAACAGAGGAACAAGTTTCCATTGCTGTCAAATTCAGCATCTGTCAGGAACATTCAAATTCACTTTAAAAATGGCAGGTTTTCCTCACAATATTCTGTCGGAACTGCAGATATCGTCACCAAACAAGAAGTCACTTGCTGAGGGATTTGAAGAAACATACAACTCACCATTTCGATTTTGTTCATGTTGTTCCTTTTCTTGATGTTGAAGTTGCTGCTGCCCTATACTAACTGGTGAATGATGTCCCAGGCCATAAGGTATAGGAGACCCGCGCCCATGCGCCTGTAAGAGGTTCATATTATATGCCATAGCTGCTTGGTGCGTAATAATTCGAGGGTCAACTGCAAACCTACCCTGATACCCTGTCCATGGCACCTATGTAATTAAGAAAAAAATAGATG
The DNA here is from genome assembly GCF_025201925.1 of Gopherus flavomarginatus. Classification (NCBI taxonomy): domain Eukaryota; kingdom Metazoa; phylum Chordata; order Testudines; family Testudinidae; genus Gopherus; species Gopherus flavomarginatus. Next base: position 44,965,142 of record NC_066628.1, on the reverse strand, counting down.
CAATAAATGAATGTACATTTAAGGAAAGGCACAGTATCAGTTACAATTACTATAGCATCATCAGGAAGCACTTCTCCATAGTAGCGGTGATGATGAGGTGATAAAGCATGTGTGACTGATAGGAAAAAAGAGCAACAAGTTCAGGCAAAGCCCAAAAAGTTAAGGCATAGTAGCAAGGGTCACAGAGAAGAAGATTTTTGAAGAAGAGTGAGATAAATCAACAAGGGCTACACTGGGAAAGAGGGCAATTATGGAAGTGCATCTGACAGGAGATAAGACCTGAAAGCCACTGAAACAAGAAGGCAGGGACCTTCCCTTCTCCTAATTGCAATAAAAGCAGACAAAACTGATTAAATAAAGGAGGTGGGTCAACGTACCATTACTGCAGATATTCAAGAACAGGTTAGATAACATATTAGTGAAAGATGGACAGGGTAGCCTATGAACTAGATACCATGACCAGGAAGGTCACTCTGTCCACGAAATGCCCCAGTAAAGTCAGTGGGGCTCTGGTGGGCACAGCAAGCAGTCCACCCACACGTTACACACTGAAGGACCTAAACATCTATGTTATGGGCCATATTTTAAAAGGCGACACCTGGGGGGGGTCAAGAAGGGTCACATGCCACTCCTCAGATGCCTGGGGGGGCACATTCAGAAGGGAATCACAGCAGTGAAAAGAGCAGAACATGGGGCCGCCAGGTGGTTCCATGCTGTCAGCTCCTCCGACACGGTTGTACGGCCCCCAGTCCACTCCTAGCCCTTCCACACAGCTGCTTCTCCTAGGGTCTGTACAGCTGGAGGACAGGGCTGGGGGTGGCACCACTACAGTCGTGCCAGAGTGGCATGCCCTTTTTTCACCTGAAATCGGTATCTGGCGCAGCAGGAGAACAGAGCCCCCCCTTCCCCCAGGAAGAGCAGTGGGGCCCGGGTTGGGGAGCGGGACAAGGACGAGTCACGTGGGGGGGCTTGTGGGGAGGTCACATGCCCCCCTTTGTGTTCCTCCCATGAGTTGCCCATCTGTTTGAAATAAAATTCACTTCCTGAAAGCGTGAAATCCAGGGTCTTTAAAATACTGTGCATTTCGTTCACTAAAATCTGAAAAGGAAGACATCCCTGGATCAGATTAGTTCAATCTTGCCTTGTGGGGAAGTTTATTAAAAAAGGACAGCCCATGAATAAAAAGAGAATGAAATGAATATCATCAATGTTCAGTGTGACAAACCATCCTTAACTGATGGCAGCAGACAACCTCACTCATTTTTTACTCTGGATATGAAAGATGCCCTAAACGATACAAAAAAGGCTTTTTGTCTTACATGGCCGCAGTCATTTTATTATATTTTTAATAAATCAATCCCTATAGCATCTTCCAAGTAATTCATTAGATTTTTGCAAATATTTGCCTTTGAAACCTGCACTCCTGAACTTCAGCTCTGGGCTATGTGCTTCCTCCAATTGTGTCTGTGCAATTTCAAATTATCTCCAATATACTTCTTTTTGAAAGCAGATGTCTTATTAGTATGTGGACCTTCAGATCTAATTATTTAAAAATCCATCCCCAAGGCGGGGGTGGAATATAAACATACTGATATTTTCATATTTTTTCTTTTGATTGGAGGTACGTAGGAATATATTAGGTCTTAAACTGTAAAACAGAAAAAAATATTTAAATTATCTTGTTTTGATATTAATAAAAAGTGAGTAAGCAATTACAAAGATACACCTGCTGGCCTTCTCATTCCATTTAAATCTAACCATCATATGCAGACTTCTGGTAACCTAGTAAAAAGAAAACTTATTTGACCTAATGAATGGAAATCAGTGGTCTTACTACTTAAAAAAGGAGAAGATTGTGTAATCTATAGTTGCCAGATGGTTTGGGCACCCACAGCTGAAAGCACGGGTTTATAGCAAGCCTCAAAATAGTAGCCATGAATTGGATTTTTATAAAGAACCCACACAACTACTAAAAAAGTTAACAGTGTGTGAATATTTACAAATGTATAAGAAATTATATGTACATAAGCGCATGCATACATCCTATCCCCAAAGAAACTTTCAGGAGATGTGCACAACTATGTTACCACACATCATTATTTCTGTAACCACTGTTCTCTCTTCCACAATTCCCTACCTACTTTTTTCTGCTCTTAATCTTAGACTGGAAGGTCTCCAGGTGAGGGAACATGCTTTTTATTTGTACAGTGAAGTGTCTAGAACACTCTTTGGTGCTACATCAATGTATAGTTCTGCAAGTAATTCCTGCAACCTAACTGAAACTGCAAACATCAGGGATTCTCATCGTATGCTCAAATTATAGCTTCTTCTTTGATATCTCAAGGATGATCATTATTTGGTAACATTGTGGGTAAAGTCACTCAGAATTATAGTTGCTACATCTAATGGAGAGAGGAGGGAGGGAATACTGACTCCCATTAAAAATAAGTAGGGGAATTCTATTGATAAAGCAATGCCAATGTGATCAACAACAGAACCAGGCATGTAATTTCAGCAATACAATGATCCACAAAGGAAAATTAATAGTTCTAATTGATCAGCTGGACAGTTAACTGCTTGTAATTCAATTTTCATATGCTGGTAATATTTTAGTGCCCAAAGCTGAGGAGAGCTATAATCATCTTCTATTGTCTAGTGTGTTTTGGTTCAGCAGTATGACAACTTCAAACGGTGTGCTAGTCATAAAGTAACAGCTCTGAGGGAATTAGATGCACTTCTTGTGATGTTCCAGAGAGAAAGATACATCTCCCATTATGCTTATTCCTTCAGGGGACTCTGATGTGCACCTGTGAAGTGTCACAGAAGTGGATTTGAAAATCAGACTTACATGCAGAGTATATGAAAGACTAGAAGCATAAACTCTTGGATTTTCAGTCAAATTAGCCACAGTAAGAGGTCCTGTTCAAGTACTCATCTGTTCAACATTCAGAGACATGGGATTATAGTCCTATCTATTCAAATCACAAGCTTTAAAGCAAACATTGCTATCATATATCACAAAAATGACATTGAATAGAGCAATGAGTATGTCTGTGGTGAGTATTTAGGGTCTGAACCTAATCTTATACCACTTTTACTGTGGTGTAATTCCACTGACTGCAGTGTCTCCTGAATTACAACAGGGAAAGGCAAATCAGAAAATGCCCCTTAGGCCTGGTCTACGCTAGAAAATTAGGTTGTCTTTAACTACGTCGCTCAAGGGTGTGAACAATTTATTTAAACCTACCTAAGTCCCCGTTTAGACAATGCTAGGTTGATGGAAGAATTCTTCCATGGATATAGCTACTGCCGCTCAGGGAGGTGGATTACCTACGCCCAGGACCGGCACTTCCATTTGGGCGACCTAGGCGGTCGCCTAGAGCACCAGGATTTGGGAGGGTGGCATTTTGCTGCTCTCGGTGGCGGGGGGTCCTTCCGCGCTCCGGGTCTTCGGCGGCAATTCTGCGGCGGGTCCTTCACTCGCTCCGGGACCAGCCACTGAAGTGCCCCGAAGCCCAGGAGCGTGGAAGGACCCCCTACCACCACAGAACTGCCGACGACTGGGAGCATGGAAAGACCCCAGCCTAGGGCGCCAAAAACCCTGGCGCCGCTCCTGCCTACGCCAACAGTGTTTACACTGAAGCACTAAGCAATGTTTGTAGTGTTTCAAGTGCAGACAGGCCCTTACACAAAATGAAGAGAAGCAACTTTGAAGCCCCAACTACTCAGCAAGCCACATTTTCTTAGCATGCTAGAAGACAAGCAAGCAAACCCATTCTAATTTGGGTATAGTATTATACAAATTGTGTTGTTTACATGTTATATTTTTCCTTGTATATTTATGGTAATAAAAGTATGATCCATGGCCTGCCAGGTCTGGATTCTGACGGGTTAAATTAATACAAAAGATGGATAATATTGTAACTTGTTTTAAAATCCACGTCACTGAAACAGTAGTAAAACAAACCTGTAAATTATTATCTTAATTAATGAATGTGGGGAGTTTGTGTGGAGGTTGTATATACAGTACCTTTGTTTATCTAAGGAGAAGACTGGGTAGGTCAATGGTTCAATTAACTAACCTCATACCTAGCAAATCTGAGATCAAAGGCTACCATGATAATATGACTGTTCTGAAAACCCCAGGGCTATTATGGACTACTACTACTATGCTTTATAAAAGATGAGGACGTTTGAAACTTTACAACAGTTCTCTCTTCACACTTCTACACAGAAACCACATTGTCATTTCTATTCCTCAGCAAATTCAACTAATGCCTGTGAAACAATATTATTCAGAAAGCTTTCAATAATTGACCATTATATCTCAACTGTTCCTGCATTCTCATAAGAAGGCCAGTAATTAATCATGACCATCTTCATTCGATTTCAATATGGGTAAACCTCATATGGCTTAAACACGAAAACCCTTTTAGGCTGTGTGATATTCTTTGTAGGAGCAACATCATTAAGCCCTTGCAGCTTGGTGGTCATCACCATATTCCTAGCCAGGAAAACCCAAGTAAGCATGAAAGAGGCTGGCACACTTTTCACTAACTAGTCTTGTATTCATTTTTATCTAAACAATAAAGAAGAAAATAGGGAAATAAATGCTTACAGGCAAAGGCACAGACATGACCATATTTCCTCCATAGACAGCAGGTACATAAAGAATACTTGTCCCAGTGTGAGGATCTATCCTTTGAACAGGGCTTGGAGATTTCCCCAGGTTGGGATGAGGTCCAAGAGGAGGAGGTGGAGGAGGAGTATACGCTCTGATAGGATTTCCAATTAGGACAGAAGGATTGGGCTGAACTGAAAAACAAAGAAAAAAGAAACATAAAGAGAGGAAAAGAACATGAAGTACTTCGGTGACTTATTTTTTTCCCTTCCAAAAAAGGACCCTTCTTTACAAATTCATCTTTATACAGAAAAATCTGATGCAGACAGAGAGAGCATTAATCTAAAATCAATATTCTTTCCATAAGTTTCCCCAGATCCAATACACAAGCTAAGTTTTAGTGAACTTCTGGGACTAGGAGAAAGCAGAGGAAGAGGGTGAGGAGAGGAAGAAGCAAGGGGAGTTATTTAAAGGAGAAGCTCCCCAGTGAGCACCAGCTATACATTTTTACTTAAATTTGACATGACCGTTAAGGTAGCCAAATGAACTGTACAAATTGCACACACAACAAGAAGACAACCCTGGTTTGCTTCTCCACTCTTTTAATAGGAACTAGAAATGCTTTTTAAATTAAAAACAAATACATATAGGTCTGAAGTCACTGTAGACTACCTAGCTAGACTATCATGATTCAGTAAGTTATAACTCTGTGTGGATCCATATGTCCAAGTAAGTCCAAACTATGTTATAAAACAGTTAGAGGACTATCATTTTATACCATGAGTCCCTTACACAGCCATTTAGCTAGTGAAGATAGGTTCACACACCAGGTTATTATATCCATTCCAAGGTGGTGTATACCATGGGTTTCAGACACAAATCCTCTTCCATAGGTCAGGAAACCTTGGCAGAATGATGGTAGCAACAACTATGTTGCAACAAGGTTGTATCTAGGTTCTAAAGTCAGCAAGCAAAGAGCATATAACGAGAACCCAGGAGTTAACTAATGTCTACTTAAAGTATGCTGAGATATCTGCTGAATTCACATAAGGAATAAATGACTTTCATAGAAATAATGGGCCTGATCCTCCCTTATATGAATAAATCAACATTAACTTCACTGAAGTCAAACTAGTAGAAGCATGGGAGAATCAGTCCCAGGTTCTCCAGAGAAACAGTAGACACTTACCAATTCCATCAGTTTGAAAATGGTCATTCTGATTATGATGATGACCCTTGCCCTTTAATGAAAAAAAAATCATAATGACTTACTTTTCCTTACATGTTTAATGCAGACCAAACACAAAGACAGTTCTTTATTTCAACACAGTAACAGTCAAGTAAATTAATTATAATTACAGAAAAGAGGTTGGAAAAAACAGCAAATCTGCGACTCTTTTCTTGAGTATTTTTACTTGCCCAATTCCACTGGTTCAGTACTGTTCCACCAAGGCCAGTACAAAGTACCATTAGTAAGCACCTCTGTTTCACAGTGCACTCTGCCCATCCTGCCAATTTCCCCTGCCATACCTGACTAATAAAAGGGAGTACTCAAAATTGCACTGTCCCTAATATTGCAATATCTGAAATGCTCCCATTTCTCCCTTTCTCTAAAGGAAAAGATACAGATTTGCTTTATTATTACTGCTTGAAACAGAAACTACAAGCTATGGATTTGAAATGACCAGTTTCACTCTAGTTTGTGTAAGTGCCTCTGCCTTTGCATAGTCTTTAACATCTTATGATATACACGAGAGTTGGGGGACAGGTTCTCTGAGGATCTGATATCTTCTTTGGCTTCAAATTAAAATTTTAGAACAGAAACACTTGTTAGGATAATTATTATTATTTTGGTTTGCCAGCTTTGACTGATTACCTTGATAATCTATAAAGAATGGATAAAAGAACAAACTTTTCCATCATCACAGATGTGCAGGGAGAAAGCAAACAGCTGTTACCAACTTAATTTATTATTAGCCGCTCCCCTTCATCAACGTATGCACATCTGACACTCACAAACGGGTTCCCAAAAATGTCTAGAGCTTTAAAGCACACCAAAGGCCCTGGGACCTAAGCTCTAAACAGTAACAGCAACCTGCAGACAAAAATTATTTACATAGATTTTAAGGTTTGATACTTGATTTTCAGCTAGTTTGACTCTGTTTGTATACATTACATTTACATTTTGCTGAAGGGAACTTTTGATTATGTATTCAAAAGACATGTATAATAAGCGCTAAGGAGCTAATCCTTATTTGTATAATTTGTACGACAAGAGAACTTTTAAAAACAAGAAGGCAGTTGCTTACATAGGAAGACTGAAAATAAAGTAAAGAATAAGCAAAAGACCTGTAAAAGCTGTAAGTATATAAAAGGCTGCTAAATGGAAATAATGTACTCAGCAACCATTTTAGAAACTGACTGGAAAATCCAACGCAAGCAATTTAAGCATTGTTCATCAAAGGTTACCTCCAGACTACAAGGTAGGGGTGTGAGTATAAATAGCAGTATAGTGGCACTGGAGGCATGGCTTAGCAGTACTGAGTACCTACTCCCTTGCAGGTCTGTATTCAGCCTCTGCAGCTGCTACCCATGCTACCACACCTACACTGCTATTTACACTCCTGCTAATCTGCATCAAGCTAGTGCAAGTATGTGTACACAAGCAGGGGAATCACACCCCTACTTCACAGTGTAGAGACAGCCAAAGAGATGGCAGAGAGTACTGCTAACATAATCCCTTTCTTTCTACCACTCAACAGTATATATCACATTTTGTAAGTATTCTAAAAATACTTCCCCGTTATATTAGCTGAATGTGTCAAGTCAGAAATGTTATATGTTATGGCTCCTGAGATTTTATATGCTGCAGTGAGGAGAGATGCAGTAGAAGTGATGGGCCAGCCAATTGCTGCTAAGTGATGCTGCCAGCGGTGGAGGAGATAAAGCATGGCACCATGCATCCTGAATGATAATCTGAGCTCCTTTTAGTAATTTTCTGTTAATCAGTCACCCCATCTTCTGCAATTCATTATCGGTTGCTTGGTCTTTACCCTACCCCTCACCCCGCCCCCGGTATCTGCTGCCCAGAAGGGATGATAGAGCAGATCTACAGAAGCTCTGGAACAGCAGATCTTTGGGATGAGTTCGCCTCTGCCATGTGTATTTTATATTAGAAAGGGAGGCTACAGTCAGAGCTATCACTCCTACACTTTAATGAACTCTTAGGCATCAACTGAAGAAAGCACCTAAGCACCTGAAGTCAACAGGACATGCACATGCTCAAAGTTAAGCATGTTCATACGTTCTGAATAGGATGCTTTTCTGAATTAGGAAATAGACTCTCAAAATTAAAATATTTTTTAAAACCTATTGAGGGCTGCAAAACTTTACTTGCCCAGTAGATAAGTCTAGGTAGTTTTCCAGAAGTCTGAGCTAATTAATCAGTTGTCTAAGTACAGAAACAGGTGGATTTGACAAATGTTGACCTATGCATAAAATGGATCAAAGGACAGTGTCAGACTGGTCTCTGAATTTCTTGTTGTTTTTTGGATTAATATTATTTTTGAAAAGAAAAATTATTATTTATTTTTAATAGTTGTGTTTAAGCAAATAAAACCCCAGAAGCTTTTAAAAAGGGCTATTCATATACTAAGAGACCTAATACCAAATCACAATTTAGGCAAGTTTTGTGCCTTATTATCAACCATTTGTTGTTTACACAAGTCTATTGCTGCATTTGTTTATGCTGTCAATTGGTATCACATAGTCTGTTATATGCCCACAAAAGTTCTGCTATACCTAACATACTTGCTATGCTTTGCAGCAATTGCTTTTAGGGACTGTATTTTCAAAATGTGGAAAGGTTGCCTGGTTTGACTAAGATTCTGCATGTAACTGCATCACATGGTGATTTTTTAAAAAAATGTACAGTGCAGTTCTACACACGTAATGACTCTATAAATGGCACCGTGGAGCTCTCAATGACTTCTGGATTAAATTTACTTCCCACAATAGCAAACCAACCCAACCTAAGAGTTGAAAATCAAGCCAGATTCTTTCTGGTTTGTGCATCATCACCATTAATAAACACAAACCCACTGCCTTCAGTTAGGTTTCACATTTGGCCTAGCACAATTATGTTGATAATGCACATGCCAGTACAGAATTCAGCTAACTCCATATTAGCTGTTTTGGCCTTGAATGGGTGACACACGTAAAAACTTATTAAAAACTATTAGCCAGGATGGGCAGGGATGAAAACCATGCTCTGAAGTGTCCCAAGCCTCGGTTTGCCAGAAGCTGGGAATAGGCGACAGAGGATGGATCACTTGATAAATTACCTGTTCTGTTCACTTCCTCTGAAGCATCTGGCATTGGCCACTGTAGGAATACAGGATACGGGCCTAGATGGATCATTGATCTGACCCAGTATGGCCGTTCTTATGTTCTTATATCAAGGAATACAATTTAGGCTGAGTAAGCAAAGGGTCAGATGTAAGAAGGTACCAGATTTACAGAATCACTTTCCAGCGTAGATCACAGTTAAGCAATAACTCTTGAACTGCACAGATATCCATAAACTCAGTACAGAACAATTCTTGGGGACTAGTCTTCCTATTTCTTCAGTAGTAGAAATACATTAGCATCATTCAAGTCTCAAGCCTCCTCCCCACTAACAATAATAACTGTTATATTTAAAGAGGCCTAACAAGAACAAAACTAATCACGGGCTTTTAAAACTTATAGGGAAAAAAAGGGGAGGTTTATTACTTATTGCAGTTACTTCCTACGTGTGTTCAAGTATTATCTGCTTACTTTACTCCTGTCATCTGAGATGACAACTTGTCAACTATGTTCAGATGGAAAAGCTCTTATTACTGTGATGATGTAGGTGGAAGAAAGATATTCAGATCTTAGGTTGAAAGTAAAGTGCAGGCAGTTTGAAAATGTATCTTTTGACTTATATAGCAAATGTGCTTAGTTTACAAGTCATTGAGAGAGAAAAAAATGAAACTGCCAACAAAAATTTTTTTTTTACTATAACAATTTATCTGCCTTACAGAAACAGTGATTCTTACTTACTAATACAATGCATGTCAAAAACATTTTCAAATTTTACCAATTAAAATCACACATAGCAAATGTTTCAACTGTAAATTGCACTCAAGACTGAATCACCAGTAAAAAATGAAATTATTGAAAGAGCAATAAGAGCAATTTAAAATGAACGGACCTGAAGTTTCTTATAAGCCTAATGCTTTTAAGCATTATTAGGAGCTTTAAAAAGCTGCATTGTGTGTCAGAGACCAATGGATCTTGATAAAGTAAATGAACAGTCCCAATTATAAAGACACATTTTGAAAGGATTATCAAAGTGAAAGCTTTTTTTTTTTACTGCACTGACAAATAAAATTAAAAATCAGCAATGAAAACCAGCATTAATTTGAAAATTCACTTTAACTGTTAACTTGTAATAAAAAATATAAAATTGCAAAAAATTCTGTTTTTTCTTCAAATAAAATGAAATTTTTAACAGGCCTAACAAAGGACTTTTTGATTACAACTGCAAACATGGATCAATTAAAACAGTATCTTATTTATTATCGTTTTGTGACAACTAAATGTAGAACTTCATATTATTCTTCATGAGCGCAATTCAGAGGGGAACATATGCTTTAACCATTCACGTACTATCTTCTCGCTTGGGAAGGGGAGAGAAAGTTAGTTTTGTGTGATGGTAAACTTCACCTTTATATCAACCAAGAACATCTTCTAGTTACATCCTTGACAGTAATTAAATGTGGCCTTTTGATGAACAGCAATAATCAGTTAATGCTAAATAAATACTGTATTTCAATAGATTCAAGGCAAGAAGGGACCATTATGATCGTCTAATGTGACTGCCTGCAAAACACAGGCCACTGAATTTCACCCAGTAATTTTTGCACCAAGCCTAAAAATTTGTGGTTATTGTTAACACTGGTTCTTTTTTCCCCTCTCACTGGCCAGTCTTTATCCACCTGTTGTCTCATCTTAGATTGTGTTTGTACAGCACCTACCACAATGGAGTCCAGGACTGGGGCTCCTAGGTGCTACGGTAATACAAACAATAAATAAATGAATGAATGGTGGTTGAGCTAGAGCATATCTTTCAATAAGAGATCCAATCTTGTCCAGTCCTAGCTATTGCTAAATAAATACCACCTTGTAATTAGGTCTAGTGCCTTCTTTTGAAATTGTTGATGGCGCCTTCAGCAATTGCATTGACATCTCCGACTGCAAGTCTGTATATGCGTGGAAGCTATTTTAAAACAACAACTAGCCCAATAAACCTCTTATGTCATTTCTTGACAGATATTTCTACCTTCACTCCCACCTCCTGACAAACTTCATTACCAGTTATGCTTTACCTTGGGTGGTGATTGTTGCTGTTTGTTGGTATTTGCTGAATGCTGCTGTCGCAGAGCCCGAGGGATAAACTCAGGTGCCAGTGGATTCAACACATAGGTTTTCTTTAACTCCAGAGCCTCCAGCTGAGCCTTGATCTGTTCAAACGTGATACCGTGGAGGCTCTCATTCTCATGACACAAGGCAATAAACCTCTCCCAAAATTTCCTAAGGAAAAGAGATTATAAAGAATAAGATTTACCAACTCAGGTTATAGTTAACAGAGGTTTTACACAGCTAAGTACAGTTTGTATTTTTCCTACATGCCGATCTTACACATCATGCCTCCAATTCTGCAATGAGATCCAGGGGCTGGGCCCATGCATAGCCCCAACCACAGAGTAGGCATAAGGCTCTGTTCAGGCAGATCAAACTCCAGTCCTAAACTTATGTCATATAATTTCTGATCCTATATCTATGTCAACATAAAAGCAAAGACTGCACTAACCTAGACATTTTCTAGAAGACCAAATACACAGTAAAATCACAGATCATCATTAAAGCTCTACACTTTACACCCATTAAACGCTATTAAAGCTCAAAAAGCCAAATGCTTTACAAAGAAGATTAGTATCATTATCCCCATTTTTTCAAATAGGGAAACTGAGGCATGGAGAAAAAAGTGACTTGCCCAGGGTCACCCAGCAAAGCAGTGACAGAGCCAGAAACTGATCTCAGGTCTTCTGAGTCCCAGTCCAATGTCCCATCAAATAGATTATACTGCCTCCCCTGGAAGAAGGAAGTTGTCACTGTCAGGATCAGAATTAGTTTATCCACTAATATCCTGCTTAGTTGAGGCAGCAGTTTCAAACTGCAAAGTGCAGCTATGCTCACAGCCCCAAGCCCTCCCATTCCAAAAAGAGTCCAACCCCAGAGGGGTGTGTGTGTGTGGAGGCGGCAGGCCCTACTCCATTAACTGAGGCAAGGGGAATAATATGGTGAGTTAGAAGAGCTAAATTCATTTCCTGGCTCTGCCACTGATTCACCACATGACTTTAGGCAAGTAACCTCTTTGATCCTCGTTTTTTCCATCTGTAAAATGGGTTAAAACTTGCCTACGTCCCAGGTATGTTGTGAGGCGTAATACATTAGTACATGTAAAGCACTTGAGATCCTTCAATGGCAGGTATGAATGCAAACTGTTCTTATTATAATACTTTGGATGTTTCTCATACGGGTTTCCAGGTTCATGTAAGAAAAACGATTGTATTATTTCTCCTATAGTGCTGTAATTAGCTTTTTTTTTAATTAAATCACTTAGTAAATGATCATTTCAATCCGTCATTCCAATTTCTCAGTGTGACTCATGTAGAAGTCTACTCTTTTTTTTAAACATATGTGGCAATATCTATTGGTAAAACATTTGATTTTAGGAATTCTAACAAATACTTTTTCTGAAAAGCAAGCAGAACATGGGACAGTCATTTTCCTCTGAAAAAATTTAAATATCATTGTTTAAAAAACAACAACAACAACAACAATCAGGATCTTATCTCCTTTAATCAAGGAAAAAGTATTAAATTATCTCCTTCAAGCAATGAAGGGTGATGAAAAATAAAAGATCTAGGGGAAAAACTACCTTAGACGTTGAAATGATGAAAACTCTATGAGGCACATTTAATAACAATCCATCTCTTTAATTTTCATTTTTTTGGTAAGAGATTAAAGACAACAGGCTGACAATATTTTATACTAGTAAATGTCTTCTGACAATCTCAGATTGATTCTGTACTGGAAGGTGTTGAAAAAAATTGAAGGCCTGTATAATGTATTACTATTATTCATAAGCAGATTGGGGTGCCTGCTTCTTCCGTTTTTTCCTGAACCTAAGGTAATAAGAACTATAGTCATATGTAGCTCTGTAAATGCTTTACAGAAGATGGGAAATATAATTAGTGCCCATTTTACAAATGGGCATCTCATGAGGCCAAGCGAATGAGCAAAAAATGATTTTTAAAAATAAAAGACTGCCTTCTTGGGCAAAAATCTGGCTGATTCTTCCATAGGAGAGAGAGGCCAAAACACAAGCGTTTTGTGTAGAGTTTTGTGTACAGTGCACAAAAACTGTAAACGGATATTCTGCAGGTCTTCTGCACATTGACCTGCAAAAAGGATTTAGGGATCAAAGTTCCTTGATCCACCTATGGCAGGGTTTCTCAAACTCGGGTCGCCACTTGTGCAGGAAAAGCCCCTGGCGGGCCGGTTTGTTTACCTGCCCTGTCCGCAGGTCTGGCCGATCGCTGCTCCGGGCCAATGGGAGCTGCGGGAAGTGGTGGCCAGTACGTCCCTCAGCCTGCGCCACATCCAGCAGCTCCCATTGGCCCGGAGCACCGATCCAAGGCCAGTAGGAGCCGAGATCAGCTGGACCTGCGGATGGGGCAGGTAAACAAACCACCTGAGCTGGAACAAGAGCTGTACCAGGGGAAAGAATTGTGCCCAGGCCTGGAAGGTGTCCAGTCTGAGGAAAAAACTTACTGAAGTATCTCTAAGGGTAAGATTATCTGTACTGAGTTTGATTAGACTTAGATTTGCGCATTTTATTTTATTTTGCTTGGTTAGTTACTTTGTTCTGTCTGTTACTACTTGGAACCACTTAAATCCTACTTTCTGTATTTAATGAAATCACTTTTTACTTATTAATTAACTCAGAGTATGTATTAATACCTGGGGAGCAAAGAACTGTGCATCTCTCTCTCTCAGTGTTACAGAGGGTGAACAATTCATGAGTTTACCCTACATAAGCTTTATACAAGGTAAAACGGATTTATTTGGGCTTAGACCTCATTGGGAGTTGGGCATCTGAGTGTTAAAGACAGGAACACATCTGTTAGCTGCTTTCAGGTAAACCTGCAGCTTTGAGGCAAGTAATTCAGACCCTGGGTATGTGCTGGGGCAGACGGGTGTGTCTCGCTCAGCAAGACAGGGTCCTGGAGTCCTGAGCTGGCAGGGAAAGCGGGGGTAGAAGCAATCTTGGCACATCAGGTGGCAGCTCCCAAAATGTTTCTGTGATTCAACCCGTCACAGTTTCTATAGGGGACTACTGCTTTTTTTGTTCTATATTTGTACAGCACCCAGCATAATGGGGTCCCGGTCCATGATTAGGGCTCCCACGTGCTATGGTAATTTAAATAAATAATTATAATTAAAAAAATAGTTCTAAAAGTGACAAATGCTATAGGACAATGTGGAAGTGATGAACCATTGCTCTACATGCACTGTGGAAGACAGAGACTCTGGCGCAAGAATGGAAGCAGCATAGATAAATCCCGTTATCTCTGGAATTTTCAAGAAGAAAGAAGCAGTCCAAGAGTGAAAATCTAGCCATACTGAAGTTCACGGCAAAACTTGGCTTGACTTCAAGGAGGTCAGGATTTCACCCCACATAGGTGAAGATGCAGGGGAAAAAATAGCAATGCGCCATTTAGCTCCAGTGGAATCACCATTCCAGATGCTGGCTGAGTCTTTGCCACTGATATATTTCTCCATGCCCATGTATGACATGGAGCTATTTTATCAGAGCTAGGGGTCAAAGCTTTACAATATTCAGGCATCCGAGATATTTCAGAATATTTCTTGAGCAATTTTATTCGAAAACGAGTCATCAAGCTTGTTGATTAATGGGGTGACACACTGGGTATTTGCAGATGGACAGTTTTTCACCACACAGTGTCAAACACCTTTTGCTTTAAATTTTATAATTACCCTAGTATTGATGACAGAATGAACGAAAAGTTTAATGCTGCTTTTAAAAATAATTCTGCTCACTGTCTAGAGCTAGAGATGGAGAATTATTTGCTATGTCTCTTATGACACAAAATACACATTTATTTAAAGCCTTTTCATTTCATTTAGCTTGTTCAGAATGGCAAAGCACGAAAATAAACTAGGCAAGTCATACACAATGAACATTATTTCTCACGTCATACCTCACCAAGGTTAGGGACTGTTTTGAAGCATTGGACCAGAAGTGCTGGCAACTGTAACAACATAGGAAACGTACTCCATTTGCTACCCCTTGTCTCCTACTGTCATAAACAGATTGTTAAGGGTTAATGTCTCTTGTACCTGTAAAGGGTTACAAGCAGGGAACGGGACACCTGACCAGAAGACCAATCAGAAGACAAGATACTTTTAAATTTGGGCGGAGGGAAGCTTTTGTGCGTGTTCTTTGTTCGTTGTGTGTTCTTCTCTCAGAGGGTCTGAGAGAGACCAGACATTACTACAGGCTCTCTAAGTTTCTTTTCTAATAGTAAGTAAAAACAGGTGGTTTAGGTTTTTTTAAGTGTTTTACTCTATTTGCAATTGTGGATCTGGTTGGTTAAGTTTTATATGTGTAGTTGCTGGGAATATTTTGATTTGTATTGGTACTGGGGGGAAAGTCTCTTTCTGGTGTCTGTAAGCTATAGGACCCTGTAATATTTACATTTTGAAGTTACAGAGATAATTCTTTACTTTTTCCTTTCATTAAAAAATTTCTTTTTTTAGAGAAACTGATTGATTTTTTTTTCTTGTTTCCCTTGTATTAGTCCAGGGGATTGGGATTACTCACCAGGACGGGTGGGGGGAGGAAACGGGAGGGGGAGAGATAGAATCTCTCTTTGTTTTCCTTGAATCTGTTTGCCTCTTTGTGGAAGGGAAGGGAGATGCTTCTCTGTATGGTGATTTAAGAGGAGGAACAGTATCTCTCAGGATAGCCCAGGGAGGGAAATTCTGGGAGGGGGAAAGGTGAGGGAATGGTTTATTTCTCCTTGTTTTAAGAACCCAAGGGATCTGGGTTCTTGGGGTCCCCAGGGAAGGTTGGGGAGGTCAGAGTGCCCCAAAACACTATGTTTTTGGGTGGTGGCAGTGCTATCAAATCTAAGCTGGTAATTAAGCTTAGAGGATTCAGGTGCTAGCATCTCATTTTCTGAACTCTAAGGTTCAGATCTCAGAAAGAATGCTATGACACCTACTGCACTTGGTCTTTTAAGGAAACAGGACAGGTAATCAGCCTAGTTCCAGGTGGCAAGTTCACCCAGCCTATGGGAACGCAGATCCTAAGGAGAGATGCCACTGGTTGACTAGTGTCATTCATAGGCGAATCTGAGGGAGGGCAAATGTCTCTCTTGCAAGACTGCAGGAATAGTTACTAAGGGTGGGTCTACACTACAAATTCACAATGGTGCAGCTGCACCACTGTAGCATGTCTAGTGAAGACGCTCTAAGCCAATGGGAGAGAGCTCTCTCATCAGCTTAATAACTCTTCCTCCACAAAGAGGCACTAGCACTGCCTACACGGGGGTTTAATGTCGGTATAACCTACATTGCTCAGGAGTGTGGATTTTTCACACCCTGAGCGACATATTTATATTGAAGTAACTATGTACTGTAGACCGAGCCGCGCACACATAAGAATTTAAAATAGCCATTCTAATGCCAATCTTTCGCTGTGATTTCATGGAAATGAGAAGTGCTCTTTTAAATTTCACTGTATAGATGTCCCATTTTATGCATAAGCATCAAGTCATTTTACTGTAAGGCAAACACATTTTGCAAGTTTTTAGTGAGAATTAAACAACAATATGGAAATATTTCACTGAGACGCTACAATGACAGAGCTCTCTGTGATTAATCAATGCAGTTACCAAACCTACCACAAAGCACTAGAACTCCACTGAGGCCCATGCACTTTTGTTTAAAATGCCCCAAGCAGTCTCTCTATACATGGAACACTTGTACTGGAGTGTAAGAACAGAAAATAAAACACTGCTATCTCTGCTTTGCAGTTGCTCCTGAGTTTAAAGGGAGTGTCTGCCAAACAGCCCTGTCTAGTCTGCCTGTAACATACAGAAATGCAATGATTACCCGGGGCATACTTCGCATAGCTCTCTACAACTATAGCTACAAATTCCTGACTCACTTTGACAGGCATTAGAATATTTATAAAATTCAAGAACTCTCTAAACTTTTTTTGAGGTCTGTTTTTCTGCACAAAATGTCACTTCTTCCAGACTTCAGAACTTCTCTTCTGCTAAAAAAGAACTCTCTCTCTCTCAATAGCAGAGTGCCCAAGTCCTACAGCAGGAGTTTCAAAAAGTAAATAGTCAGTGAAACAAGACAATGGCATATTAAAAGCAATGCTCAAGATACATCTTCTTGATAAAGCTCCCACACATTGCTTATTTCTTAATTAAAGAACTTTTTGTTGTGTAAGTTTTGCAAAGAATATATGTAACAACTGTTGGGCTTGGAAAGGCAGACTGGACCATTAGCTGTTAAAACTGCAATTTAATGGTGGCCCAGGCCTAAATTTTCTTACGTTTCAGATCCTTTAAAGGGGCTGATTTCTAAAATTGTGTTAAGACAGAGTGTATCTCTGGTAAGGTATCTCAAGTTGGGCACCTAAAAAATTCAGAAACCGAAAAACACTAATTACTTACGAAAATTTGAGCCATAATGCTTTGCTATCAGGGCTCAAAGGGGTCAGAATTTGGGTCTCAAGGTCATTCTCAGTACCCTGAACCAACAGAAGCTGGAGAACGTATGGATGAACTGTCTGCATCACTTAAAAAGGATGACTCTTGAGCCAATCAGCAGGCCACATAACGGTCTGTGGTACTAATGGATCTGAGAGCCTTGCCCCCTTACTGGGCAAACCCAGTGTGTCCCAAAAGCCCATGGTGGGGCAGAGGAGTATCTGAAATAGACCAATTTCCTTAAGTTTGATGACCAGCATCTTTTCCAATACACCAAGGGATAGAACCAGAAACCTCCAGAGTTGAAAGCATGAATTGTCTCTGCAGCTTGAACTAGAAAACCAAGCCCTGTAGTTGGGAGTTGTAACAAACTCATACTCTGTGGCTCAAGAATGGAGGGGTATGCGTAACAAATGCTGACCAGTGAGTTACATAAGCAGGCATGTTCAAAAATGCAAGCAAGCAACATGGATGGTAAAAATAAAACACACACAAATCCTTTCGATTTTCACAACCTGATAGCAGCAATAAAGAAAAGGTGATTTTGATGCTATCCCTTTAAATAAGTATTTAAATTCAAATAATATTTTAATAAATGTAGTAGCTAAAGGTTTGGTTTCCATTTTCTAAACAACAGGTATTTGGGCTTCTCTGAACATCTCCATGAACATCAGAAGCATTGTCCTAGAGAGACACTGCTCAGGAAAGTGAAGTCAATGTAAAGGGACAAATGACTTACACACACACACACTTCTGCTGCATTGTTATAGCATAGTCAGTGCAGCATTTCTTCTGTTTCAGAAACAAGCTTAAGGCTCTGTCTCTGATCATCTTAACATTTCACCTCTTACACAGAAAGAGAAGCCTTTGAAGACAAAGTCCTTTATATCCTTAAAAAGACTATTTAAATCTCCTGCCATTTTTCACCTTTCCTCATTCATGTCTTCAGAAAGTTCATTTATTTGGCTCCCATTTGGCTTATTCTAGGTTTACAGAGAATAGCTAAACAGCTTTGTTCTTTCCACTTTCATATGACTTCCATGATGTTTCACACACACACACAAAAAAGTAATAAATCATGCTAATTTTCAATGCCCAAATTTACTTGCAATATTTATATTGACATGCAATGTTATAATAAGCACATTAAAAACAGCTGAAAATGAAATGTAGGTCTTGAGCTATTAGTATCAAGTACATTACATATAGTATCATTACATATAGAAACGCAGGCTCTTTAGTAAGTAACAAACAGCTACACTGTGATTTTGAAAACACATTAAGAACCAAAGATGGGTCAACCCTGAGTGAACACTAAAGATCTAACACTAAAGTGAACACTGTGGTACTTTTCCTATGAGTAGAGGCCCTTGCATAAAGTTTTCCCTCCCCTACTATCCCACTCCTGATCAGCTGGTTACCCTCACTATACCTTTGCACTGTCTTTTCTTCAATTTGAAAGTTCATATCAGGCTCTGCCAATACTGCATTTCAGTTTTCCCTACTTAAAAACATTTCAAAGGAGCAGAGTCCTAAAAGAAGATACTGTTTTCAACCATACTGAAGTCACTTCTTTGTTGGGCAGAGAAGTACCTTAACCTGGCATTCTGCCTTTTGGTGATTATATCTCTGCTACCTTCATGTTCAATTCACAGAGATTTTGTACAGAAAAGAAAAGAAAAAGAAAAAGAAAAAGAAAAATAGCCATGTGTTTAATAATTCTAGGATCCCATTTAGACTTTGAAGTTCACCAAGATAGATGAAAAGGTGACTTCTCACCTTTACTGGGGTTATTGATTGTTTGGAAACAAAAAACGTGCCACCGTAAATCCAACTATTGAAAAAACAAAACACAACACATCCTTTTACATCACCTGATTTACACTACTAGAAACTTTACAAACTACACTATCACAAATCATTTCAACTTAAAAAATATACAATTCCCTCCATTAGCAATCTTCCAAGGTAACACAATTATTCCCTCCATTAGCAATCTTCCAAGGTAACACAATTATTTCCTCCATTTGCAATCTTCCAAGGTAACACAATTAAACAACACTATCAGTTCAGAATCTACACTATATTCAAAAAACTGTTTCAAGATAACACCAACTCAGTCTTGCCAACAATCAGAAAAAATCAATTTCTAAGCACTCTGCATGACCGGAGTTAAGAATTGCATGTTTAGTATAGAAGAGAAGGCATGTGGATGATGGAAATGGATGGCATAATATGGACAAGGTGAAACCATGGTTGTAGACCGCAAAGGATGGATGAGAACTTAATTAGTGTCCTCCTGGCTTTTTACCGATACTGTGGCATCACCTGAGCAATTTTAACTGATTTGTTTAGTGGAATTAGTGGATTTGTTTAACTGTTTTGTTTAGTGGAATATATTTAAAATGGTTTAAAAAATTATATATGCTTTTCCAATTAAATTTGTTAAATGCAACTCGTTTGCCTTTGGAGCCTAAAAAGCAGAACAATTTTATATAGTCCATAGATTGTACTCAAATGCATAATATTCACTAGCACTTCTGCTACTACTGTTTAGCCAAAGAACACACATACTGTACCTGCATCTTCCAATGGAACATAAAGCAATTGGGTCTCCCACCACAGCTACGAGGGACTGTGCTCTTGTAATGGCAGTGTTGAGAAGTTTGTAATTGGACAGAAAACCATAATCCAAGTCCTCTGTTGAATCCTCCAATAACTGCTCCTTCCTTTTGATCGGTGTTTGCTTGTGTTTGCACGTATGCCGTGTTCGCACTGTGCTGAGAAACAAAACTCTAAACTGCTTTCCTAAAAAAAGAAGAGATGAAAGTTTGAGATAATTTTAACCATTTTCAGATATGATGCAACCAAATGACAACACTTGCTAGACAGATTTCACAACTTGACATTTTACATGTAAGTAATTCTGGAAAGTTTCTGTTCAGCCGGTAATAGACGTGGTACCAAATTACACCAAAGGCTACATCTTATGAAAATCAGCCATTTCTGTTTCACAGCTCAGCAAATAAAAATGCCATAAAAGTCACAAGAATACAAATTTCTACTTATGTGAAATCAATAAGATATATGCTGTTCTTTCCTGCTCAGCTATTTGAGTCTGCCAATTGCTACCCTGCTACGCTTGTCTGCTCTTTGTCTATTTAAAACATGATCCTGCAAAGGAACATGCCCCCGCACAATCCTATTGTTGTCAGCAGGACACAATGTGGGAATAGGAGTTCAAGGGTATGGATTCCTTTGCAGGACCAGGGCCTTGGATTGCAAACACTCTGGGGCAGTATGTTTCTTTATGGATCCTGTCTGTTTCCATAATTGTTTGCAAAATGCCTAGCTTTTTTCCCCTCCATTTACACAAAACGTCAAATTAATTTTGAAAAATATTTCACAAATCATGCATTTATTGCTTTGGGTATTCTATGATGGAATAACATTCAATGAGAACGTGCACTAGTCAGATCCTGTCACACCAACATTACTGACTGTATATTATTATATCTACTCTTTTTACTCAAGAGTCAAGATTATTTTCACTGCTTTACCTATATGTTATTCCTTTGTTTAAATTGCTATTACTAACGTACTCTAATCATAAAGTACAAAGATATTTTGAGTGTGAAATCTGGGGATCACAGTTAAAAAGCTTACTGTAAAAAGCCTCCTATATCACTTGTTATAAAATTACAAAGATTGGAAAATTACATACAAAAATTAGGACTGCATTTCACAATCTTATCTTTGTTAACAGATCCTTAAGACATATAACCACTACTTACCCTGAACATTTAGCACTCTTTCTACACTGACGTCAGATAATCTCTTTTTTCGAAGTTCTGCCCGAATTCGGAACACTTGATCAGCATATGGTGTTACAACCCCTATACTGCCATCATCCAATTTTCCCCAAGCTACCGGCCACTTTCTTCTCAGTTCTTCAACACGTTCTACTATTTCAAATACCTTAAAAAGAGAATCATAGACCCTCAGTCAAAAATATTGTTAAGAGTTCATTTGCTTTTTAGTCCAGTATCATTCCTTAATATAAAAACAGAAGTGGAATTTTAAAGCTGTACCGGATTTTACAGGCAAAATATTATATAAAACCTTCTTAGTAAACATAAAAATCTGCTACTGTATTTCATAATAATGTTTCAAAACACTATAGCTTACAACAGTATCAATAATATTTGGGGTCAATACTCTGGAACACTGTAAAAAATTCCAATTAAGACAAATGCTTCCTATGAAAAAATAATCTTTACAGCCCTGATCCGGCAAACCACTTAATCATATGCTTAACCATAACTACTAAAATACTTAAAGTTAGGCTCATGCTAAATTTTGGAGCATCAAGGCCTAGGGTCATATCTATATTTAGATATGTCAGGAAAATATATGCATTTTTATGGGATTTTTTATTTTTACTTTCTGTTTGTATATTTCATGTAACATTTTGGAATCTAAAGAAAAAGAACATACACACAAGCAAGTAAACTGAAAGCTCCTCTGTCACGTAAGACTGCACCTGCCTCTGCTATCAATCAATTCAAGTGAGGAAGGCATATTGTATGTCTCTGAGGAAGACCAATAGGAATGGAGAATCCAGAAAAGAACTTCAGTGGGTATATGAATAAACTGTAAATAAACTCTTTTCTCCTTCCATAGCAGGTGTGCATTTCTGAGAGTAGAAATACACTAGGAAACCCAGTCTATATTTGTTTTTTTGGCCCCATGTGGCCTGCCGGCTCTCTACAGGCTACTAGACGAAAGCTCAATGGATCACTGACTGGGAATCACCAGGTTAGATATAAAGGTTGGCTGGTGCTCTTCACTTTATGAAGTTTCAAGGAAATCTTTGTAAGCTTGCCTTAATCAAAGCTACTTTATTATGAGGAGGAAGCAAGAGAATTGGAGACGTCTTTATTAAATATTACTAATCTGAGGTTTATCTTGCTCCCAATAAAATAAGTGGCAAAATTCTTACTGATTTCAAACCGAGCAGAATCAGACCCTTAATAAAAGAGGAGTATTTTCCAGAATTAAAATGGGAAATTTCAGGGGTCAGGGAATTACTCAACAGAAATGAAAAAGGATAAAATGTCTGATGATAACGATTACATATTATTTGCATTATGGCAGCTTGGTAGAGGCCCCCGAGACTGGAATTCCATTATGCTAGAGCTGTAGACACACATACTGAGGCAGTCCTTGCCCACAGAATTCAGTCTACATAGCAAGACAGAAGGGGGGGAGGGCAAACAGAGGCACAGAGATTGGAAGTGACTTGACCATGGTCAAGTAAGATGATAAGTGGCAGAACCAGGAATAGAATCCAGACCTCCTGACTCCCAGCCCAGAGCCCTATCTACTAGACCATGCTGACTCCTCTCAACAGTTAGGAGGCAATTCTCTCCCCAAAACCAATTTTAGTTCTAGATGTTTATAGGTTCTCTGATAACTCAAGCCAGGGAGATGTGTACACTGAAAGCAGTAAACTTGTAAAGCAGCTAAACAAATGTTTGCTGTGAAATGCTGTTTGAAGTTAACATTGCAAAACCCTTTCTCCAATCCTTATTTTTTTTAAAACGTTCCAAGTTATTTTAAAGCAATTTTTAAATTTCTTTCTATTTTAATTTTTTTATATCAGCATTTATAAAACATGTGCTCTGGGAACATTCACATCTTTAAAAATATATCAAAAATTCATAACATGCTGTTAACCACTGGCAGCAAATAGACAATTCCGAGATTAATTATCAACCATCACCAGCAAGAGGAGGAAACGAAGAATTCCATCCCTACTCCTTTTAGATTTGGTGCATCTTTCATGAACACTCTTACTCAGACAAAGGCCTGGGTAAAAAGGTGGGCTTTGAGAACCGAAAATAAGAGCTAGTCAATCACTAGAAAGTGGCCACCTACAATTCCAAGTGAATCTATGATAGATTCGGTACTCATCAGGATCATGCCTAAAAACTACTTTAAAAAAAACAACAAACTATCTTGATGACACAAAACTATCTTGATGACCTGTTCTCAGTTCCACTCCTCATCATCAAAATGATCTCCTGCTAGGAGGAGACAGGAAAGACAACAGCCCCTACTGAGAGAGACTGGGTGGAGATATTGACACAGTGACAAGTACTTCTAAAACACATTGTAAAACCTTTCTTAATATCTATATTTTCATTCAATAAACACTTACTTAGCTACCCAAGGGATGAGAACTGATCAATGGAATTTTCCTATAGAGCTTCAAGCTCATTCTCTTAATGGCAACATAACAGAATCTACACTGTAAGAATTACAAATATTCTAGATTCTCTTCACTGCCTACCCAGTTATCTTTAGAGGGGTTGTTAAAAATAATTCAGCCTTTTTCCAGTATTTACATTAATTAGCCTTCAAATCAGCAGGCCAGGATTTTAACTGCCAGTGGAGAAATATTTTCTGAACGTTTTTACTGATATAAGTTGCAATGGACACATACCATAAAATAAAAAATGCACTCACTCTTACGTGAGATTACAAAACAGAAATGACAAGAAAAGGACTCGCAGAATCACATTCTAGTGAGAAATGTACCACACAAACTAAAAACTATGGGCCAGATCCTAGGGTGGTGTTAAGTTAGCAAAGCTCCATTAATATATTCTACACTAATTTACACCAGCTGAGGATGCAGCCCTGTGATATTTTTCAATAAAAACAAGTATTTTATGTAACTGTCTTGGTAATTAACAGCTGCAACAGATTACCTAGAAAGGGGTAAATTCCCCATTGGTTGGAGTATTTAAATCAAGAATGGATGTCTTTCTAAATGAGATGTTCTAGTGCAACTACAAGATGCTGGGTTAAATACTGCAATCACTGGTAAGGTTCTGTGGCCTGTGTTATGCATTAAGCCTACCTAGATAAGGAAAATGGTTCCATCTGGCCCAAACATCCCTGACTCAAACCATACTAATGAATTGATACACCGAGAAATGTTCATTTTATTGCTTTTTCGCTTCCTTTTTTTCACTTCATACGTTTCAAACTTTTCTTGTAATACTGAACATTTCTCCACAAAATGTGAATTTTTCACATTAACCTTCTAGTATGTTTCCTATGCCACAGGCTGATGAGCACAAATTAGCATCCATGCTAGTAGTCTGAGTAGTGATCACAGAGCGTGAATCTCAGATTACATGAGTGCAGTACAAACAGGATTTGTGCACAGATACTGTCAAAATATTGTAAATGAAACTTGTAACAGTTTCACAGAAAATCAGCTGCACAGATCTGATATATTCTTTATCCAAAAGGTGGATCTTTGGGACTAGGTTTCTATCACCTCTAGTGAATTTCGCAGTGTCATTTTGTGTATGAAAATGGAATGGTCATGAAGTTAACGCCTGAAACTGGGGGCTGCGCTGGGAGAGGGCAGGTTTAAGGGGTGGGTGCCAGGCACGTCATCTTTAACATAGAGTAAAACCATGGGCATAATTCAGATTGGCTTTGGCTGAACAAAGACAGCGATTCAGAATCTCAGACTTGCTTGAACGGGATTTGAAGGATGGCTGGACTGCTATTTAGTTTGTCACATCCCTCGTGCCTATCCCCATCCCATTCCATTCATCAGCAACTGCTGCTTCCCAACTCCAATGCTTCTTGGAGTCTTGGCCTCCAGTCCTGACGCTTCACACGCACAGGCAGACTTGTTGTATCCATCAGGAGCTTCACTGATGTTAGTGGGGCTCTGCCCACACACAGC
The DNA here is from genome assembly GCF_025201925.1 of Gopherus flavomarginatus. NCBI lineage: Eukaryota > Metazoa > Chordata > Testudines > Testudinidae > Gopherus > Gopherus flavomarginatus. The sequence continues at coordinate 44,939,842 of NC_066628.1, read as the reverse complement.
AGTTTGCCCACATGCACAAAGTTACAGGATCAAGACAACAGAGTGTCCCAGCCATGGACATCTCCAGACTCACTCAGCTGAGCCAATCAAGCCAATCTGATTATATTTAGCACTACATTGTTGGCCAAGCGAAGTAAGGTTTTATATCCAATTTGATGGCATTTCTCTGTTTGTCTGTCTATTTAGAATGTAGCAGGACAACTTCTGAAGACCACATCAGATCAATTCCAAAATTTCAGGGATCTTTCTAGACATCAAAGGGCAGAAGCATTTGATGAAAACTAGAAAACAGAAGGGAGAAATGAGGGACATACAGAGCCCCTGGCATTTGGTCAGTAGCTTCTACCACCTCCATAAATTGTCTACAGATCAAAGAACGGATGGATGGCAGCCACCACCTTCTACCATAATAAATAAATACCCACTGTCTCAGCTCTGGCCATCACTCCAATACAGAAATAAGAATGGTGGAGACAGGAGAAACTAGGACAGCACACAGAGCCCCTGGCATGGGGAGAAGAATGGGAGACCTCGGCCTGGGGAGAAACAGAGCCACTGACATGGGGCACAGAGGGGAAAAGGGGGGGACACAGAACTCCTGGCATGGGGCTGGGCTAGGGAAGCTACAGAGTCCCTGAAATACAAGAGGGTGGGAGGGTGGCACACAAGGAGCTTGTGGGGTGGAATGGAGGAAAGCAAAGAGCTCCTTCTGTGGGCAATGTGCTACTGTGTGACCCTCCAGTAGACATATTCAAACTTTGCACATTTTTTGTCAACAGGAATCAAAAGTTAGTCGTACTGTTACACCATTACTTCTGAGCTTCTGGTTTGCTTGACAAATGGACAGACAAAAACATAAAGCAGATCCACAGAACCTAGTCAGCAAAGATAAAAGTTGCAACCATAGCCAGGAATATTTTAAATATTCCAGATTTTAGGAGTGCAGTAAATATATGTTGGTGGTATTCGTGCAGGGCTTGAAAATACTTTAACTGCAATTCTTCCAAGCGTCACAGTTCCTAAATTCTCTAATAATTTAAAAAGTCTATTCTGTTGCCAAAACACACTCGAATAGATATACTAGATCTGTAAAAACTATTCTAATCCCTTTGCAGGTTTATTCGGCTACCAAATAAATTCCTGTGAAAACTCTGCTTCTGGATATATGCTTAGAATTATGATCAATAATAAAAACTGGAAGTATATTTTTCAATTCTGAAACCCTTATGCTTTTCGTAAATATGATATAAGCTTATACACTCCTATAATGCCTGCAGACACCATTGTAACACTTAATGTGCTAATACAAAAGTGGGAAATTTTTTAAACAGCAAAAGCAAACAGTAATAATGCTCCCTCATTGTTTGAACCCTTCTTGTCAGTATTAAGCAGCTTTTGTCCTTTATTCTTGTCTGCAGACTACTAATGACTCAATTTTCATTCAATGACTGACTGGAAGGCAGTGAAGATATTTTAAGAACTTTCACAACCTTTTTCATTTATGAAAAGGAGATACAGGTACATTAATGAGAGAAGTCAGTAGCCTTCGGTTTCTTTGTTCAGTGATGTGTCCTGAAGTCACTGGTGTTTAGTGTTCAGCTGCATTACCAGTAGCTTCTTATTTCAGCAGATCTCTTACTAACAAACAACGTCAAAACAAATGCAGCACAACTATGTTAAAAATTGCCCATTGGATTAAATGCTCCATGGTTAACAGATAGTAGATGTATAAGCAACTATTATAGTGCTTGCTTTGTAATGAACAGTGTTGCTAAACTACAAATCAGCTTCAGTTATAATCCTCAGTCTTCAGTTTCTCATAAATTTAAGACAATATTTCCTTTGGGGCTGAATTTTTCTATGTTTTGTTTCAGAAAATGGGTCATTTTGTTGTTGTTAAAGTTTAAGGAAAATATGTTCAACCATGTTTAGTAGAAAGGAGCCTAAACAACAAAATTTGAATAAGGATTCAAAGTTTGTGGGTGTCAGGATTTGAGGTTTAGGTCAAGCCCCTAGGTAACACTACATGTTGGAGAGGGAAATCCCACTGTTTCTACTAGCAGTAATATTTTAAAATAATCACTGAAAGAGCGATGAGTTTTGAATTTGTGTGTGTGAATAATAGTTGTTCTGGAGAACAGCCCACTGTCATATTTGAAAAAAACTATAGATTGAAAAATCACTTCTGAGCATGCTCATTAGGGGCCTGATCCCAAAGTCTGTTTAGGTCCATGGGAATCTTTCCAAAGACTTCAATGGGCTTTCATCAGATCTTTGATCTCTAGCAAAGAAGAAGAATGGCCCAGTAGTAGGGCAATAACCTAGAACAGGAGTTCTCAAACTGGGGGTCAGGACCCCTCAGGGGGTCACGAGGTTATTACATGGGGGGTCACGAGCTGTTGGCCTCCATCCCAAACCCCACTTTTCCTCCAGCATTTATAATGGTGTTAAATATATTAAAAGGTGTTTTTAATTTATAAGGGGGGGGTCGCACTCAGAGGCTTGCTATATGAAAGGGGTCACCAGTACAAAAGTTTAAGAACCACTGACCTAGAACTTAGGAGACTCAGGTTCAAGTCCCTGCTCTGTCACAGACTTCCTGCATGAGCCTGGACAAGTCACTTAGTCTCTCTGTGCTCAGTTCCTCAGTGGTCAAAATGGAAATAACAACATTTCCCTACTTTAGAGGGTGTTGTGGAGTGCTTTGAGATCTACTGCTTGAAAATGCTATATACAGTTAGGTATTATTATTATCTACTGAAACAATTTGCATAAACTAGTCTGAACATTTCATTCAAACACAAAACATGATCCTTTAAAAGGAATAAAACATTGTTAATGTTAGGAACAGGAGGAAATCACAGGAGTGAAAAGAAGTGTCGATTGCACAACCAGAGACTGTAAACAATTCTGCAACCGTCTGAAAATTCCAAGCTTTATTTTAAATTGTAAAAAGAATTCCTATATTTCAGTTGCTAAGATTCAGCCATCACAATGTCACAGAAATTCCCGGGCAAGTAATGTACAAGCCTGAGTAAACTGTAAGCAGCTTTCAGCCAATTTGCAAAGAGAAAAAGAAGCTAACTCCATTGAAATAGTCATCAGAAATTATGGTCATGATTCTGCAAGCTTTTCATGTGCGTGGAGCCCAGCGGAGTGCCACTGACTGAAGCGGGGGTCTGTGCAGTTGTAGAGGTGGTGCAGCTTGAAGGACTGTTGTCTATTTGCTTAGCTCTACATTCCATAGTCAAGTTGTGCAAGATGCTACCGGTTCTATGAAGGCTGAGATAATCTATGCCATCAATCTATATCAAGCACTAACGCCAACAGACACACAAGGTGGGTGAGGTAATATCTTTTATTGGACTAATTTCTGTTTGGTGAGAGAAACAAGCTTTTGAACTCCCTCACCAAACAGAAGTCAGTCCAATAAAATATATTGCCTTACCCACCTTGTCTCTTGAATATTCTGGGCTACAACAACACTACATAACCCAATAGGAGGTTGTTAAAAAAAACCTCTAAAAGTATGCAATTTGATAACAGATATTGTGACAGATAAAATGCTTAAGTGTACCAAGAATTCAGATTCTTGAGAAAGCAATGAAAGGTAAATCCAACGAAGAGCTACCTCTGCATTGTTGTAGAAAGCTGTACTGTTTTTCTCCTGCACATCTTCTCCACGTGCTGTGAAGAAAGTCAAAGGGTAGAAATCTTTGTGTGCTGGCTGCTTTCCACTTGCCATCAATTTGCCCTCATAGAAAAGGTCAGAGGTGTAACTGCAATGAGGCAAAACACAGAATAAAATGTGGAATCTGCATTTGGTCCTGTAGCCCACTGACAAATATGCCATCAAAGAAAATAATGTTTTATACTGAAACAAAAGCCCTAATTCTTACTCATTAATTCTAACTGATTTCTCTTACGTGATGTTTCCACATTACAGGCAGTGCTGGTAGTGCCGCCTAATGTCTGCCCAACACTTCCCATTATAAAACCCTACTTTCAGTTGCCAAACTCTAATCCTACAGACTGAAATTCTCTGTGACAGTGTCTGCCTCAGACTGAGCTGCATCACAAATGGTTCAACTGTTCCAAAATACGTTGTTTTGCCCATGTTAAAATTCTTACAGCTATTTAAGTTAGAAGCTCTAGCCCCTCACTCAATGCCTTAGAGCAAGGACTTGAAATTGGGTAGCAATATCACTCTGGTGTAATACCAGCAGCACTTCTGCTGCTCCCATCAAAAACTGCCCAAATCTGGTCGAGTTCTGAGCCTTTGAAAAACCTCTATTTGCACACGCCCAGTAACAAGTTGTTAGCAATTGGCAGCTAAAGCTCTGAAGATTTTGTCTGTACTGAGCATGCTCCAGCGCAGGGCTGCAGGGACTGAGCAGGGCTTTTCTTGCAATTGCTGTTACAAGCCATTGTGGTGCTGGTCATTAGAAGTGAGAGCAGTGCTCCCCTTGCAGATACTCAGGCAGTGTGGAAGAGAAGGAAGCTGTCTGATCTAAAGGGAGAGGAGACAAGAACCAGACCTGGGGGCGGAGGGCAAGTAGATTGGAACAAGGGTTGTGGGGAGACTGGGATGGGCTGGGCAAGAAGATTGAGGTAAAGAGTCAGGGGAGGAAGACTGGAGAAAGGAACCACCCCTTCCTCTCCCACCCCACAAAATAGTATGTGATCATGTAATTAAAGAAGTGTGTCATAATGCACAAGGGGTACAAATTATGGTATGAGCGGGCCCCACCGGACCTCAACATTTTTACCATGGACTTGTGTCCGTGTAGGAACACGTTGCTGACCCCTGAAGAAAACTGTCTGCACAATCCATAACATATTATATCAGCTGCAATCTTAAACTGACAAGTCCCTTAGAGAACATGAAAACTGTCATTCTTACAACCCCGTATCCCTCAGTTTTCCCACAGAACAGGGATAGCCTTTACTAATTATTAATCATTTGTATTATTACAGCGCCTAGGAGCCCTAGTCATGGACCAGGACCCCACTGTGCTACGCATTATACAAACACACTACAAAAAAACATGCAAGCTTCCCAACACTGTCCCACTCATAAGCCTCAACCTGGACTTGGAGGCACCACCTCTAGAAGTGAGAGATTTGCTCAGTCTTCGTGACCCCCTAATCCTTGAAGGCTGACAGTTATTGTAATTGTGGTTTTGGTTGGAGACGTAGACAACTGTTCACTGGAAACGCAAAAAACTCATTTCACATATGCCATCAAATCACCACCAGATCACAACTTTAAGTCACTATCAACCAGGGCTGCATTACACTAGACAACCCTGAGGTGAATGTATCTATATCCCATCTGTAATCTAAAGCAGAAAGAATCAGCCTCCCTCTGAGTCCCATCAGCCTCCCTCTCATTTATAATGTCTAGAAATTTATCGGAAACTAAACCACACTTGAATCTGTAATGCAGTGTACATCTAAGGGAAAGAGGTCTTATTATATACTATTCAGAAAAGTGTGTTAAGCCATTTTTCTGCATTTTGCTGTGAATACAGTGAGTGATAATCTAATTAACATGACTGGATAGCAACATAATATTCTTCACTAAATACTGAACAAGGACTTAAACTTTAACATTTTTCCCCATGACTGCACTGATTCTTTTTAGCACAGTTCATGGATGAGTTCATTATACTAGCAGCCATTAGTTTATCACAGCATAAAAATGACAAACAACTAATTAGTGAGTCTTTAAAAAAGTAATAAAAAATGACACTAACAAAGTGATAAGATCATAATTTGACCAATTTTTTTCTTTTTGTACTTATAAGATTACGTCATTCTATAAGTTGGAGGCAGCTTTTTTTTTAAAGCAAGAAAAAATATCAGTGCTCTTGAATTATGCTGATGCTGCCTAAATTTTTGAAATTAATAAAAGAATTGCAGAATATGAACTGAGTTGAAAGCTGATGAATTTCAATTCTACCCTCATTATTTAAAAGAAGTACTAGGTTAGTGGTCCAAACCACTACAGGTTTGAAGAGTGTTGCTCAGTGTCATGAGCTATTACTGCAATATTTTTATAAGGGCTTCAAAATCAAGGTTCTGCAGCTGCAGAGGCTACTTCCTGTGTGGAGAGGTGGAAATGGCTATGTGGTATGTCGGATGCCATCAGGTGATCGAGGGACATCTACATAAAACACATCATCAGACATCAGCAAGACCAGGATGGATAAGCGGGAATGCCGATGAGAAGCGCAGTCAGGAAAATAACTCAAATACTTTCCTGATGGACTGTTTTTTTCTCTAAATGGACAACTTATCCTAAATTCTCAATACTGAGGGACAATATTCACTCATTGATATATTTTGCTTTCCGCCACCAACTCTCTGTATAACTTTTTTCATAAGTAAAGTACCCAAATGCATGGACGCTAGATATCTGAACTGTATTCTTAAAATCATTCATCTACATTTGGGTTATTGCTGATTATGCACCATATGTATCTTATGACTTTAAAAAAAAAACTTTGTATTTGTGGTTAATCTAAGCACTATACCCAGATGTACAGACACTCTTTCCTCAACCTATGTATTATATAAATTTTTTATCATTTGCTTTAATAAAAATTTTATTTCAGCCATGTTTGGTCACCTGAACCTCCTGCTTCTTCAGGATAGAATCACAAATTAGCCATGACCTTTCACAAAGACATTGGGGAACATACTAAACATATTCACAAAAAGAACAAGAGTATTTGTGGCACCTTAGAGACTAACAAATTTATTTGAGCATATAGTTTCGTGGGCTACAGCCCACTTCATCGGACGCATAGAATGGAACATATAGGGACGAGATATATATACATATAGAGAACATGAAAAGGTGGGAGTTGCCCAACCAACTCTAAGAGGCTAATTAACTAAGATGAACTGTTGTCAGCAGGAGAAAAAAAAAACTTGATTATCACTAACTTGATTAGTGATAATCAAGATAGCCCAAACATGCTCAAATAAATGTGTTAGTCTCTAAGGTGCCACAAGTACTCCTGTTCTTTTTGCGGATACAGACTAACACGGCTGCTACTCTGAAACGTGAGCATATTCAGTGAGGGTTAACTAATGTCAGCCAGAGCAGGAAAGACTCACAATCAAGGCACCTCTCCCTGAATAACAGCTCCAAAATAGGAATGTCAAAATATACCCTAATTTTTTGCTCCCTGCAGCTAGTTTCAGAACTTCGTCTTTCTTTTTTTTTTTTAAACAAAAAAACTTTTTGTCTCCTTATTTAACAGTGGAAAAATTTCTCATCAATTAACTTTTAAAATGCAAAACTACTAAGATTTTATTATGTAAATACAAGTTGTAGCTGCTTCTCTCTCTCTTTTGAACTACTTGTGGCACTGAAATGACAGAGTTGTTCTGCCTTTCGAGGTTCACTCACACCAGTCAAACAAAAGTGTGATACAGTGAAAAAGTTCACACCTACTTGATGATAGCTTCATGGGAGCGATAGTTCTCACACAGCAAGATCCTGCATGGAAACTCTGCAGGGTAGTGCTCATAGAGCCGATCAAGTAATGAAACATGAAGATTTCTCTCCCTGGCAAATTCGCTGTAGACAAAAGGACTGAGCTGTAATAGACACACACATACAGAGAAAATTTAACGAAATATGCAGACTTGGATTTTCATATTCCTAAAAGAAAAACTCTACATTAACTGAAGGATGGCCTGTAAACAACTAAATCTTACAAAGCTGCTTCAGTAGTATTAAGAAAACATATGTCCCTGACATGGATTTGGGGCTAGTTACAATAACTACATAGAAACATACTTTTCTGCTGCAAAAGTGACACAAGTATATATGATCTTAGCTGAACAGCAGAATATTTTGTTATTATGTAAAGATGAAAGGAAGAAAAAAAGCTTGTTTACATGCATGTGCCAACACTAACCCAAAACACTTATGTCTATGTTTCGCTTACATAGTTTGCAGGCATCACTGACAATCTCAAACAATGGAAGGAGGTACACACCTCGCAGAGTACTATTTTGCAATTTACTAGTACTTTTAATTTGAGGATCTCTTCAAGGCTTATAAAATTAAGTTATTACACTCACTGGGAGAACTAGGAATAGAACTCAGATGCCCTGTATGCTTCCCTAATGCCTACACCACACTAACATGACTTTAGTGGTAAGTCGCATCATTTGCTGTAGCAGGAAAATGCATAACCCAGGATTTCAATTTAGAAAGGTAAGGAAATACGAAACTGATTTTACAACATAGTTTAGACATGCTTGGAAATGTTAAGCCTACATATATATTCTGCTATGTTAATAATCTGAGATGCTGTATTTACTATATCAATGTCAGCTCACTTTTAACTTTAGAAATGAAAATGTTGCACACTGAGGTGAGATCACTGTTTTTTAAAAAATATGAAAATAGCCAAGCTATTTTACTTGAAAAAACAGCTTTTTACAGAGGAGGAGTAGGATAGAATAGAGGCAGCAATGTGGCCTAATGGTTGGGGGACTAGATGGGGACTCCGGACACCTGGATTCAATTCCTGGCTCAGTTACTGCTTTGCTGGGTGATGTTGGGAAAGTCACTTTCCTCCCTCTATCTCAGTTTCCCTATCTTTCAGATGGGGATAATGATAATGACCTCCTCTGTAAAACATTTTAAGACCTATGGATGAACAGCGCTATATAAGAGCTAGGGATTATTATTAGAACAATAAATGCCCCACTGTATCAGGTCTGTAGGTCTGCAGTCCCAACAGGAGTATTTATGCAAGGATTAGAGGAACCATAAGCATATGACATTACATCTGTTATAGCAGTGCACAGGAAGGACTGCATTCTCAGTAAACTTCATTACAATGTCAACACTATAGTTTATTCTCTCATTGTGCTGTAAAATGTCAAGAAAAGTAATGGCAAATCCATAAAAGTCATGTTAAAAGTCTAACTTAAACCAACAAAGCAAGTACGGCTGACCCTATTCTTAGCTCACTCCCTTTTGCCTTCAGGCAGCAGAATGGCATGCCATCATCAGTGTTTGAGACTCCAACAATTTCTAAGCACAGCATGGTGACAAGAGGGCAGAAACATAATGCTATTTTAAACTTCAATTTATCTAACAGAATATTCACTGCTGGTTTAGATCCTCTTCCTGATGTTGTCATTAATAAAAAAAAGCACTGCCTAAATCAGAACATGTGATATCTGTTTTCCTTCACCCCTTTTAGAGACTGTGTGGGCTAGTGGTCAGAGCACAGAATGAGAAGGAATTCTTATCCTGGTTCTGCCACTGACTCAGTGGGTAGCCTTAGGCAAGTTACCTTACCTCTTTGTGCCTCACCTTCCCATATATAATATGGGGTGATCATACTTGCTTGCCCACCTCATTAAATTGAAGCACTATGTAACTTTTAAACTTATAAAAGAAAGAACTATCCCAGTGGTTTCAGCATTAGCCTAGAACTTGGCTGAGTTGGGTTCAAACCCCGGCTCCTCCACAGACTTACCTGTGTGTTCCTGAGCAACTCACTTAGCCTCTCTGTGCTTCTGTTCCCCATCTATAAAATATAGCCCTTCTCTATCTCATAGGGATGCTGTGAGGATAAATACCTTAAAGATTGTGAGGCACTCTGATACTACAGTAATGGGGCCAGATAAGTACCTTAAATAGATGGATAAACTTAATACATTTTCTGATGGAAATATAATATAAACCAAGTTCAATATGAAAAAGTCCTGAGGCTCTTACTTGCATATGGTCTCCAGCCAAGACAATTCTTGTGTTTTTATTCGCTAATGCTAGAGGCATGATCGTCTCACACTCCATGGCCTGCGCAGCTTCATCTAACAGAATATGTGTAAAAAACCCTAAAAAACAGAGACATCAGCAAATAAAAGAAATCGCAGATATGATTTTAAAAAAAGTGATGATAATATGATAAACTACCTAGAGCATTACATTCTGATATTCACCAATGAAAACTATCCACACACTCAAATGCAAATGATTGTCTACTAACTGCTAAAAAACATCCAAACAACAACACAGCATATCAGATGGACAATGGTGGCCAACTGATTCAGAAAATTATTTTAACTTTTGCCTGAGAGAATACCTCTTTCCCCTGCCACCCCACCACAGCTAACTCAGTGGAGATAGTGGATCTGGAGCTTCCTTGATACAAACCAGAGGGGACCACAGGCAGATTGTTCTCCAAATAGGTTTCTCGACTCCAGAATTTGATGTCCTACTGGGTCTGACAGAGCCCAGATTTGTTAACCTTCCAGACACACTGCCAAGTCCATCTATTCTTACAGGCATTTAGACTTTGATCAAGCAAAGCACTTCAGCCCATGATGGACTTTAAACATGTGTGTAGTCCCATTGACTTTAGAGGCACTATAAAAGTTATACACACACCAAAGTGCTTTGCTGGAATAGGACACTAGGGAAAGTGGGAGTTCATGAGGGGAGGAACTGGAGGGTGAAAGAATTTAAATAACACTGGGCCTGATCTTGGGACAAGAACCTGACAACCCTCAAAGTAATAACTGGAAATTCTTATGCAATTAATATAATCAATACATAATCTGTAGATCAGGCTACACCATCTATTCATGGGAGAATTCGTAATTGGAAAAAACTGATGAACTAAAGTTTTGAACAGAAAATTTTAAATTTGTAATTGTGTTTCTTAAGTGTCTTGATGCTCTAGATAGGTAAAAGAGAAATATAAATATGTATTTAAATTTTTGAGAAATGTCTCTATATATTTCTTAAAGATTTAAAATGGCACAAGAGAACAATTTCAAGTACAATTGAGTAAGATTTACTATATGTAAAAAAAATCTAACAATCATTCTTCAAAATAATATAAACTAATTAACAGCTATTGGTTATCAAGGGATAAATTATTTAATGCTTTATGACAAAAACTAAGAAAGTGAGCCTTGAACCCCTTGTAACAACTTTATATGTGTATCAGTATGAATATACGCAGCCCTTTACCAAATAAGTAAGGTAAGAATTTTTGTCTCAAAAAGATCACATCGAAAATCTTGAAAAAAATGTATAATGATTTAGAATTTAACCTTATCTATAGCAGCAAGTGTGTACAGCCATAAGGAGTTAATCTTAAAAATATCTCTAAAGAGATTAGACATTGTCTAAATGTCAGATGAAATTTATTTGTGGATCAAGGAAAGTGATGGGCCCTAAGCAGCCTTTGCCCCAGTGAATTAGTCTAGGTTACTTCAAATCAAATAACAATCTAGAAATAACAAATTAATCTCTTTTTAATGTAATGGTGTGTGTGCCCGCAGGTGTATGCGCATGGGGAGGGGGGGCCAGGGAGTATGCATAGCTAAGCAATCCACAAAAAGTACAGAATGATCTGTGGGTGTTTTGAAAAGTAAATTACCTGATAAAGATATGAAAATATGTACTATATGTAGAAAAACAAGATACCACTACTAACGTCATCCCAAAGACTTTGATTCAACAAAGTACTTAACATGTAAGTCAATCCCTCTTCAGCAAAGTGTTTTGCTGGATCAGGGCCTGGAGTTGGCATGGTAGAAATGGTCAAACAGTTTCCATTGAAACAAAATTTGACAAAAGAGATAAATAAAATATTCAGCATCCCTATCTCTCCCATGCTGGATCAGTTCTAAATAACGGACAATGCTGGGGGGTCTTTTTCATTAAAGTTTGATTTTTTTTAAATGATCCCCATTTTTTAAATAAACAAAGTTCAGAATGAGGCTAATCTGAATACCAACAAATGTATATTGTAATATTTAATACCTCTGTAACATTCACTAATTACAAAGATTTATATTTTCCTTCTTGTCTCTGGATCCAAAAGGGAAAACCAAAAAGAATATTGAGAGGGTTCATTTATGGCAGGGATGTGGAAAGATGTAAGAGCCACTTTGACTGGTACTGGAAAATATGAAGGAAACTATTTCTCAAAAGTATTTTAAAGATATTTCTTGTTTGAAATCTTCTCACCAGGTTCAAGATCCAGTTGACAAAGATACTGTGAAGTATTCAAAGTAACAACAACTACTCGTTGTCTAAGAATATCTTCTTTCTGTGGCATCTGAAAGGTGGAATGTGTGCTTGAAATCAAACAGTACTGATGCACTACTGGGTGGACAGTCTTTACCCAGCGATTTCTGAAATATACCCTAGAAAAGAAGAGAGGGGCTCATTTTCTACAGGACTTAAACACAAAGACAGCTTAACATTTCATAAGCTAAGATTCTGTTTTCTATTACATAAAACCAGTTATTCTGGAAGTTAAATTTTGCCACACAGTGTAGAACTATAGCAATTGAGAATTAATAGGCTGAGCCCTTTATATTAATACATGTACACAGCTACTGGACTCAGTTCCACAGTGACTCATGAAACAACTATAAGAATATTGATGTTAATGCAATTGTAAGGCTAAGTACCAAGTATCTATGCATACACTGTACGGATAATTATCTGCTCTTAAGTGGCTGAAATCCAATTCAAATAGCCTCTGAGCTTTAATAAGCCTGGTTTGACTATCATGTTGAATTTTTATTCTATTTAAAACTCAATTCATTGATACTTTGGGAGTATTTCATATACTGAAAAACAATGAGGAGTCCGGTGGCACCTTAAAGACTAACGGATTTATTTGGGCATAAGCTTTCGTGGGTAAAAAACCCACTTCTTCAGATGCATGGATCTGAAGAAGTGGGTTTTTTATCCATGAAAGCTTATGCCCTAATAAATCCGCTAGTCTTTAAGGTGCCACCGGATTCCTTGTTGTTTTTATGGATACAGACTAACATGGTTATCCCTCTGATACTTGGTTTCATATACTGAAATACCACTTTGGATCCTAATCCTGCAGCTGGCAGAGCATATGGCACTAGTCCAGTCTTCTGGTCAGTTACAGGTTCAGGGCCTTAAAAAGTATGTGAAAGGATATTGCTCAAATCCTACCCTCCCGTTTACACTTATTGAATGTCTTGTAAACTCTAAGAATCAAACAGAAATTCTGTTCATTATTTTATTGTGAGGGGTCATAATAAAGATATACTATATACAAGAAGGAGATAAAATTGGGGAGGGGGGAGAGAAGGGAGGAATTCTAGTACCAGAAGTCAGGATTTTCCTCAACTAAACTTTAGTAATCTGGACATTGTCATCAAAGGCACGGAGTAATGTCATCTCAAAACACATAAATAAATTAATTTTAATGGGACATACTATGTTATTTCAATAGAGAGTTCTGCTTAAAAACTTATGGCATGATATAACCCAGTTTGTGAAAAGGAATGGGAAAAAAAAAAAAGGCAGGGAGAGGGATTTGGGCCATGATCCAGCAAAGCGCTTTAGCGTAAGTAATCCCACTGATATAAATGGAGCTGTGCCAAATTGCATCAGCTAAGGATCTGGCCCAAGATGTCTAAATCAGCATATAGGCATTCAAAAAACAGGGATTTATCCACCTAAGTATAACATGACTGAAAGATATGGGATTTGGACATCCTATGTAGGTTCTCATGTTTGAAAACTGGTCTCACAATATCTACAAGGATCCTATTCAATTATGCTCCATCTAACAAGACAAAAACAATTACTCGGGCTATTCTAAATTTGGTTTATGAAAACAAAGGTGATAATGTCCTTATGGGACAATGAGCACAGAATGAAATGCAAAGAGATGCAAATGCATTGCATTATTCTGAATGACTTAGTTATTCATCAAAGAGTAAGGCTTGAAATTGACATTAAGTTACTAAACAGAAACACAATTAAGCTAGAAATCAGAGCAGAAGGAAGCGATTAAAACTCCTGACTTACTCTAGAATATAGAAAAAAAACACATTCTAACGATATAAATATGTAGTTATCACCAGCTGTCAAGCTGAAGATTTCAGCCGCTATTTCATACCTCAATATAACAAGACATAGGGAATACAGAACAAGGGACAGAGAGTAAGAGCCTAGATTCTATTCCCAGATGTGCCACAGACCTCCTGTGTGAAATAAAGCCATTCACTCAACCTCTCTGATTCAGTTTCCCTGTCTGTTAAATGGGGAAAATCCTTACCTATCACTTTGTAGAGGTATTTGTGAGGATTACTGAGTTTCATATGAGTTTATGTTTGTAAAGCACTTTGAGAATCGTGGCTGAAAGGTGCAATTGAAATGCAAAATACATGGTCATTAGACATTATTATACCACGCACTGTCTTTTATCACACAAGTTTAACTTTGCGTGACTCAGGTTGTCTGACAGCATCTCAAAAAGTATCTCTCCTTAACAATTAAATTTTCTTATGTTGTTATGAGATTAAAAAGGGTAACCTAGAGCAATTATTCACCACTGGAAGAAAAGGCTCATAGAATCTCAGAAAAATATGGCTTTAAGGGACCTCGAAGATCATAGAATGCATTCTCTCTCCCTGCTCCCCCCTTCCCGCGGAGGAAGGACCAAGTATACCTACACCATCTCTGACAGGTGTTTGTCTAACCCGTTCTGTGAAATTGCCATCATTGGAGATTTTTAAATCTCCTTCGGTAACCAATTCCAGTTCTTAAGCATCCTTCACACTTGGAAAATTCTTCCCAATATCTAACCTAATTTTCATACAGACTACGTCAATTATTTCTTGTCCTGCATGCAGTGGACAAGAAGAACAATTGATCTTCATACTTTTTATAACAGCTCTTTACATATTTGAACACTGTTATTAGATCCTCCCCCAGTCTTTTCCCCCCAATAAATATGCCAAGTTTTTTTTAACCTTTCCTCATAGGTCAGGTTTTCTAAAACTTTTATCATTTTTGCTGCTGTCCTCTAGACTCTCTCCAGTTTGTCCACTTCTTTCTCAAAGCATGGCACCCAAAAATGCGACACAGTACTCCACCAGAGGCCTGACCAGTACCAAGCAGAGCAGGACAATTATCTCTCATGTTTTACACACAGCACTCCTGTTAATAAACCCCAGAATATTTTCACAACTTTTTCACATTGTTGACTCATATTCAATTTGTGATCCACTAGAATCCTCGGATCCTTTTGTACAGTACTACTGCCTAGCAAATTATTCTCCACTTTGTATTTGAATGTTTCACTATTCCTTCCTAAGTGTTGTACTTTGCTCTTGTCTTTATGGAATTTCATCTTGTTGATTTCAGACCAATTCTCCAATTTATAAGATCATTTTGAATTCTAATACTGTCGTCCAAAGTGCTTGCAATCCCTCTCAGCCTGGTGTTGTCCGCAAAATTTATAAGCATACTCTCGGTGCCGCTCTCAAAATTATTAATAAAAATATTGAATAATGCCAGACACAGGACCGACCACTGCAGGACTCCACTAGACACATCCTTCAATGTGACCGCAAATCATTAATAACTACTCTATGAGTTTGAAACCAGCAGTGCACCCGCCTTGCAGTAAACACTTGACAGATGTGAGAAACTGGGAAATGTCATGATATAAACCAATACTAGTACTTTGCCAAACTTTGAACATAGTGACTTTTTTTTAATGAGAATTTGTGTCAGCAAAATCTGCCTCTGTAATTTCTTTGACTTTAAGGGCAGAAGGGCCCATTATGATTATCTAGTGTCTGACACGCATAACAAAGGCCAGAGAATTTCACCCAGTAATTCCTGCATCAAGCCCACAACATCTGGTTAAGCTAGAGTATACATTTTTGATTCCACAAATTTGAATACTTGCACTTGTAAGTATCTGACTGCAGATGCTATCAGGCAATTACAAGGGCAAGTACTCAAATTTGTGCCTGCAACTGATTTTGCTTGAGCAAAGTTACAAGTGAAAATGATATGGGTTTAAATTGTGGCCATGGAAAGGGAGGTTTGGCCAGCTAGCTGAGAATTCAAGCACATTATGTCAAGAACCCAAACAAAACACCTAAATTAAGAGGAAATTCAAATCTGAACATTGTGGCTCAGGCTGACCTATCTTTGCACAGAACTAGAATATACTTCATGCAGTGAAAACCATAGGAAATACATGGTGAAACTGAAAAAAGCATGGAAAATTTACACAGTAATCTCTGTCAAGCCACTAGTACTTTGTAACAGAAAATCTGCAAAATCTCACAGCAGGGATCCATCCCTTTTCAGAATATGGCACTGTACATGTTGCAGTATTTTCTAATGCCATTTTAAAAGCATTTTGGGGACAACCTGCAATTACAATGAAATCCATTTAAGTTATTTTTCTAATCTGACACCAGTATGTTCCAGAAAAAGCATTTACTTTTGTCGAGGTCTACTGATAAAAAGTACAGCGAGTGGATCAAATTCTCTGCTAATCTAACTGTCCATTGGCTTCAGAGTTACACTAGCAGAGAATTTAGCCCAATATGTCTGTTCAATGTTCACTTGCTTATTTTTTTCTGTTCCTCCACATTATACTGTTGTGGCTGAATTTCTATCAAATTGTTTGAGTGAGCAGGGCCAACAGGCTAACTGTAAAGTAACTAACTTCTTAGGGTAAATTTTCAAAAGCACCTAAGTGAATGGGTCAGGAATAGGGCTTAGGCCTCAAGAAACAAACCTCTGGGATAAGCAGAAGGGAACCTCATTTCAACTCAGGCTCTAGAAAGGAGGATCCTCTCATCTTTTCTACCTGGGAAAGGGTAAATGAGCACTGCTTTGGAGCGCCCAGCGTCGATCTCCTTTCTGAACAGCTGAGTGCTGCTGCTTTTTCACATCCCTTTCAGATAAGAGGATCTCCAACTTAAATCCTAGTCACTCCCCATCAACTCCTCTGCTGTTCTTTGCAAAAAGCCCATGCACATCTAGCCCTGTGGGAGGATACGCTGATTGACACCTCTTTATTCCAGAAAGCAGAATTCATCGCCCAGAGAACTGTGAACAGTCTCATTATGAACAGCTTCAACTCAGAGATAAAAATAAGCTGTGATGCTGTATAAAATGCAAGATAACTAGTTGTACTAATTCAGTCACCAATGTTACAAAATGGCAATAAATCTTGTATGAAAAAGGTCACGTAAGGTATAATCTGTTAAGTATGACTACCTTGTTTAAATTCGTGTATCATCATTGTATGTGAAGTCATGAATATTGGCTATGTGTTGTTTTGTTCTTGAGTGACACCCACAAGGCAAATTTACATCCAGACCAGCCATTCCTGTGCTGGGCCACTGAAGAGATTCAATCCACCCAGTGAGTCCCTACAGGAGACGTTTCATAGAGCACTGAGGCAATAGCTGCCCCATAATGCAGCAGGGTATATAAGGACTTGAAAAGGACATGTGATCTAAGACTCCATCTTTTGCCAGTAACTTTCCCCATACGACACAGAGGCCATCGGTGCAGCCCGGGGCAAGCCGGCTATAACTCTGCAATGGTTTCCATCACCTCAGCACTGATCCTGGCAACGATGAGCACGGCATCACCATAGTCTCTGTGTGCGGACTCATCGGAGTCTGAATCGGACATGGACTCATAGGTGTCCCCGGAGAAGCTGGCACCATAGCCGCCGGCACTCTCAGACAGCAGGGATGACTCAAACTTTCGCCCTGGTACTATGGCCACCACAATGGCAAGTACCGACTCAGATGCCGACTCAGTGGGCCCATCTGGACCCCGTGGGCTTACTACCAGTCCTAAGGGTACGCCTAGGAATGCTCCTTTTTGGTCGCTTCTGAGAGAACTGAGTCTAGGGCCAGGGATCTCTCTCGAACATCAGCCACCACTATGATCAGTATCATGGAAGGTACTGTGCCCGGTGCCGTGGCCAGTACCATAGCCAGCACTGAGGAGGACTCCAATTTGGGGGTGGATCTGCGGCATTCTGAGGAGCCGGATGGGCAGGAGGGGCCCTCCCATGTTTGGGCTCCTCATCATTGTCTCCAGATGAGCCAGTGGCAGCAATATCTGCGGGGCCTCCCCTTCCTGACAGCAGAGCCCACCTTGAACTTCTGAGGTGGGTCGCTCCAAACCTCAGGATGCAGATCAAAGAGGTCTCTGACATGTCAAACCCAATGGTGGGACATTTTATCCCCTGATAAAGACCATTCAGGAGAACAAAAACATTCTGGCAAAAACTATCCTCTCTGACTCCTACAGCTAAAGGAGTCGAGATGGTACTTTGTGCCCTCCAAGGACTACGAATATTTGTTCAACCACCCCCGCCGGACTCCTTGGTGGTGGCGGCTGTTCATTAACACCTTACAGCTTTGGAAAAATTCTGTTGGTGGCTTGCCAAGCAGGCATACCCAACAGTCTTCGCATCACAGGTGTGAACGCACAGAAGCTGCCCTCTGTCTCTGAAGGTTAGAGAAGAGATTATATGTAAGAAAGAAAATTAGCAGATAAGTAAATTTCCATTAGTGACCCCTTTAGCCTACGCTCCATCAATGCTAAAAATCTCCAGAAAGAGCAGGTCCAACCTCTACAGCTGAAAGGATGGACTCAAACGATATCAGAGAGAAGAGAGAGGAAAAGAAATTCTCTGACCTCCAGCAGGGGACTGAAGGATCTACTTTAAGTCAGGGCAGGTTCAATCATAATGCACAATCTGTTTCTATCTAAAATATCGTGTTATTCAGTTTTCTCTCATTCTCACACATAATTATATCTGAATTCCTTCACATTCCTATAGATCCCTCCTACAGAGGCTTTCTGAATATATCATTAAACAGTATTTCCCTTACCATATTATTTTCTCATCTCTTTCGTCCACAGCTTCCCAAATCATGCTGCCCTACCTACAACATCTCTCTGCCTCCATATCACATTGAACAAACCTATTTATTCCTTACTTTAAGGTGTAACAAAGAGTGCAAAATTGGTGTGGAATGGGATTATTACAGCATTCATTTCATACTGAAAACTATACTTAAAGTTATGCTGACATCTCTGATATAAACTCTTGCTATCACCTCATAATTTCCTGAAAAAAAAATCCATCCTGAGCTACAATTTCCCATGCTTGGTCTCAGCTCTTTACATTTTTGTCTTTGTAACTATGACAGTACAAAGCAAAACCAGTAGAGGGATGATTTCTTTAATTTTTTTTTTTCCATTTAAACAATTGGGAAATTAAAGGCAGATCTGTATAGTGCAAAACTCAAGTTACAATTTTTAACACTCAAACATTAGGAAGAAAAAAAACAAAGCTTAGGTTCTCAGTCATCTTAACACACCTACCCTACACATATGGAATATTCCAGCTCATTAGTTATTTTTAAAATATGTATTTTATACACTGAGCTAATGTACAATGGGCACCATTCTGACCTTAGATACACACATTCAGCTACAAATGACTGATACTACATCTTTGCTATGAAGTTAGTTATCTACCTACGCTCCAGTTAACTCCTCTTGAGTAAGCCTAGCGCGAGTGAGAGCAGCCACGCTCCAAAATAAGACTCGAGCGGCAAAAAGTGACTGTTTTAGCAGGTAATGAGTTGTGCTCAGTCGAACTGTAGTCTATCCCACTAATTGGCCACTACCTCAAGTTAAAAGCATCAGATTCAAAGCAAAGGTTCTGCGGGGAGGACTCAAGCTATAATTTGAGTTATCTCTTCAGTGAAGTTGCATGAATAAAACTGGCCTCCTACATATCTAACATTGGTGAGCTAATGTTATTAAGAGACCCTCAACTTTTGCACATCCTAATGTTTCAGTGATTAAGACAGAAGTCAATGGGACTCCACACAAGTGCAGGGGTCTAGTCGAACAGTTCCCAGTGTAAACTTAATATTACATTAATGTAAGGTGATGTATTTAATATTAAATTGTATTCACTGTATGTCAAGGTTCCTTCCCCACTCTGAACTCTAGGGTACAGATGTGGGGACCCACATGAAAGCCCCCTAAGCTTATTTCTACCAGCTTAGGTTAAAACCTGGTACTCTGCCACCACCAAGTGCTTTAACAAGAAACAGGGAAAGGACTACCTGGAGTTCCTCTTCCCCAAAAATATCCCCCCAAGCCCTTCCACCCCTTTTCCTGGGTAGGCTTGAGAAATATCCCCCCAAGCTTCTACACTCCCTTTCCCTGGAAAGACTTGGTAATCCCCTCACCAATTAGTCCTGGTGAACACAGATCCAAACCCTTGGATCTTAAAACACTGAAAAATCTATCAGGTTCTTTCTTAAAAGAAGAATTTTATTAAAAGAAAAGGTAAACTTCATCTCTGTAAAATCAGGATAGAAAATAACTTTACAGGGTAATCAGATTCAAAGAGCCCAGGGGAAGCCCCTCTAGCCTTAGGTTCAAAGTTACAGCAAACAGACGAAAACCCTCTAGCAAAGGAATATTTACAAGTTGAGAAAACAAAGATGAAACTAACACGCCTTGCCTGGCTGTTACTTACAAGTCTGAAATATGAGTGACTTGTGCAGAAAGATTTGGAGAACATGGATTGATGTCCGGTCCCTCTTAGTCCCAAGAGCGAACACACCCAAAAAGAAAGAGCGCACAAACAAAAGCCTCCCCCACCCAAGATTTGAAAGTATCTTGTTCCCTTATTGGTCCTTTGGGTCAGGTGTCAGCCAGGTTACCTGAGCTTCTTAACCCTTTATAGGTAAAAGGATTTTGGTGCCTCTGGCCAGGAGGGATTTTATAGTATTCTCTACAGTAGGGGTCGGCAACCTCTGGCATGCGGCTCGCCAGGGTAAGCACCCTGGCAGGCTGGGCCAGTTTGTTTACCTGTCGCTTTGGCAAGTTTGGCAGATTGTGGCTCCCACTGGCCGCGGTTTGCCGTCCCAGGCCAATGGGGGGCAGAGGAAAGCGCCACAGGCCAAGAGGCGTACTGGCTGCGGCTTCCCACCACCCTCATTGGCCTGGGACGGCGAAGTGCAGCCAGTGGAAGCCACAATCAGCCGAACTTGCCAAAGCAGCAGGTAAACAAACTGGCCCAGCCCACAAGGGTTACCCTGGCGAGCCGCATGCCAGAGGTTGCTGACCCCTGGTCTTACCCTTCCCTTTCTAGTTATGACACTGTAAAATTAATCTGAAATCACATTATCGTCTGTATATTAATCAGTGAGAACGTTTAACATCCATTTAACATGCAGAGCTTGCAGAGCTAAAGGCGTCTCCAGGGAACAGAATGCTAATGGGTGTTGCGTGTTGTTTAGCATGATTTTTTTGTTTTAGCTTGCTAATGTTCTCCTTATTGCTTATAACCAATTATGTAAATGACCTGTTTTCTAACACAGTCGATGTTTATTTTAATTCAGATTCTATGGAATTGTACTGAAGGATTTATTTTTTATAAATTTTATATCTCCTGAAGCCTTGCACTCTGGGGACTCTATACCGAAGGGGGTCTTTGGACATTACCACAATACAAAAAAAGAAAATAAGAAAGAAATAACAACAACAACAACATAGTGTGCAATAAAAGTTTTCATTGTACTCCTTTGTGGTGATCTACATAATATCTTAAGCTTCGCTATACATCAATAATAAAGCTATCATCCTTTTTATCATATCATACTATCATGTATTTACTATAGTTTTGCTTTGAAGGTGCTGTAAATAACCAAATCATAATTTTATTAGAGAACGTAGCTGAATTTAAAGCAGAGTATTCAAAACTTTAAAAATTCTATGACTTCAAGCACTACACCATTGATGGAGTAATTTATTTACTTTATAGATAACCTAAACCACAAAATATATGCATACAAAAATGATTATGCAAGTGTCACTGCTTAGCAAATATTAAGTCATCTTTTCGTTGAAAATAAATGTTACTGTCATCCCAACTAATCTACAGAAACATTCTTAGTAAAGATAATATTCAGCCATTTCATCACTTGTATAGCAAATAAAAGAAAACCTAAAGCAAACTGTTCAGCCATCTATAAACACATCAATCACTATAAGTACCATTTCCAGCCTTGACATTTAACTGATTCTGTTTCACTTGATATTTTCCTAGAATATAGAAAAAGGCTTATGGCACTACTTAAACTAATGGCAATGATTTTAATTGAAAAATTTCATCATGACAGACAGAATAAAGGAAGCAAGCAAAGGACTAAGTCTTCTTTACTCTAATTAGAGTAGTTATGAAAACATAAAATGTACTGCTGGTGGGGCAATTATCTTAACAACTGAAGAACAGCCCCTCCTATCCAGACTGCTCAACAAAACACCTCATGATCCATAATATAAAAAAGATACCTGACGGATCCATATACTCAGTACAGACACTTGCCCTTTCTCAATGCTAGAATGGGATCATCCACCAAAGAAATAAAATGCTTTCTTTGTACCATGCCAAGCTCTAAAAACAGATTAAAGGAACTCAAAGAAATATGAAGAGTCAAAGCTAAAGTTGTCTCATCAAAAATGTCTCAATAACCTTCCCCAAAAAAGCAAATATTCAAGACTGGGTAATAACTGGCAAGAATATTAATATTAAGTGATAGCTTCTTAAGTATGGGCCTATCTACTGTGGGCTTAACTGTTGGCACCTTGCCCTCCTGAAAGTAAGCATTAATCAACCCCTTCACTGATGGATGCAAAACCTCTCCACAAGGTTTCCACAGAAAGGCAACAGATCCATCTCAGAAGCTATAACTCAGAATTCCTTTGCCACACCATAAAACTAGATGAAATCCCACTGGTAATGGTGAATACGTCCCATCCTGTTTCGACACTATTCAGCTATTAAACTGTCAGAGATGATTTCATAATCTGTAATAACTGTCTAAGAATACAATCATTTAACTCAGAGATTCATATCAATTATTAAAAATCAATTTGTCATCTCTAGCTATCAGTTGTGAACAACACACTGCATGCTAGACTAGTTCACGTAATTGGATAACAAAACACTAATTTACTGTGCAACAAAAGCCAATGGTACTACAAACAATAGCTTGGTAATTTGTATAATGTTCCTCTGAACAGAGGAATCTTTTTCATCACCAACAATTTCAGACTACAGCAATGACTAATAATAGTATCAAGCACTTATATAGCACTTTTCATCAGTAGATCTTAAAGCCCTGTACAAAGGAGGTAAGTACCATCATCTCCATTTTATACACGGGGAAACAGCACAGAAGTGAAAAGACTTGCCCAGTGTCATTGAGCAATCTAGGGGTAGAGTTAGAAATAGAAACCAGGTTTCCTGAGTACCAGTCCAATGCTCTGTTCACTAAGCCAGTTTATTTTTCACAATACCCACTTCCCCAAGCAGAAATTAAATACAAAAACATGTGTGTGTAATATATTTAGAACACTGGGATTTGGCCAGTTTTCTACAGAAACCAAGAGATTAAATAAATTAAAAGAAAACATACTTTGCACAGTAGGTGGAACGTGAATGCCAGTGGTATGCAAGTGCAAATGACAACTTTACGGAGCCAATTGGCATTGCTATTTTTAGCTCTTATGCATGGACTTTGACAGGCATTTAGTCTCAAGGCCGTCCCTAGCTATTCTGGGGCCCTATGCAGCCCCACCATGGGGATTGGGGGGGCTGGCCCCAGGCCTCCGCGGGGTGGGAGGGAGAGCAGGCCCCAGGCCTCCACAGGGGGAGCAGGACTGGCTTGGGGGGCAGATGGAAACTACCCCCAAGCACTCACCAGCAGCGCGGCTGGGGCTAGGTCGCTGCACTCCTGCCACCGGTGAGTGCAGCCCTGGCCCTGCTGCAGAGCTCAGGGGAGTGGGGGCGGGGTTGGACAGGGGCGGGAAGAGGTGGGGTGGGGCGGAGCGGAGCAGGGGTGGGGGCCCTGGGGAAGAGCCAGAGCAGGGGCTGGAGCAGCACGCAGCTGCACAGGGCACCAGGAAATTTGGTGCCCCAAATTTCCTGGTGCCCTGTGCAGCTGCGTACTTCGCGTATGGCTAAGGACGGCCCTGTTAGTCTGCAAGTACTGATGCCTATTACACCACATGCCCCATACCTCAAGGCTAAACACCAAAAAAATGTGTTTATCTTTTGAGCTACAGAAGCTCACTCATGGCATAGAAGTCTTGAAAAAATATCTGAGTAGATAGTCTTTTGATTTCTTACAAAGCACAACAGCTGAATGGGGTCCTTACGTTTGTATGGGTCAAGCAAGATGCATGTTCTTCTACACAAGAAGTAAACTTATTAGCATCCAAAGCAACTGAAAATTAAACCATTCACAATGGCCTGCATAAAGTCTCACATCAGAACATTCCACGTGTACTGCAGGCAATTTCCTGCCCACCGGGGTGAATTCCACTGAACTCCTGTTAAAATAGATACCTTGAGGAATGAGTGGAATTTTAAGGCTACCAGACTGAACAGCAGCCTAATAGCAAGATAATTCCAGGGGAAAGTCCACAACCACTCATGATGTTCCAGTGTTGGCTTCTGCTATGATTAGAGATGTCACAATCTAGCTCCTTAAATATCCAACTGTGTAGTGAATGTGACCCAGAAAACATGCTCCTCTTAGACAAGGACAGTAACTTTAGTGATACGACTAATGTGGTTTTATTTTGGGAGTCTGGAATAGCTCTCTCTTTCATTCCAGTGCAACTACCAATGTTATAACACCCCTTCTATTTAATTATGCTGATTTTCACAATTAGCTGCTTAATAACCGATAGTACTTTTTAAAAGCAAATTTTTTAAAGAAGTCAAGAAATGTATAAAAGACAAAAAAAAGGGAAAATCTGTGCTGCTTTCATTTTTTTAAAAGTAGAAAATTATCATAGGAGGAAAATAATTACTTGTATACTGTCACTGACAAACTACAGCAAAACTTTTTGAAGTAATCAAAATCCAGTGCCAATTATATTCAAATTAAAATGTTTAATGACTTTTTATAACAAGTAATATTTGAATTGCAGTTGAAAGAATATAAAATTGCCTCTTGAAAGAGTCGTGTATTAACTTTACCATGGAAAAGAGATAATTTTTTGTACCAATTGACATATACTTTTGAGAGTCAGACTGAAAAGTTGAATGAGAAGTGAATGGGAGCCCTGTGCCCAGAAAGAGGCCAAAATTTGGCTCCTATAGCATAAAGTGAATGTTCTTTCTACTACACAGCACTCTTTTACAATGTTAAATCACATAAATCACAATGACTACATATGGTCATTGAAAAGAGGGAGAATATTTCCTTCCATCCCCACTAACAACAGTACAGGATGCACACAATGCCTTTCATCCCAAAGTGCTTTACAAAGTGCATTATAAGACATTCCTAAGGTGTAGTCGCCTCTGAGGTAGCTTTAAAAAACCACAATAAATATAGTCTATAAGGTGCCACAGGATTCTTTGCTGCTTTTACAGATCCAGACTAACACGGCTACCCCTCTGATACTTGACACAATAAATATGTGTATCTGCCTTTATTTAGATCCCCTGGGCCAGATTCTCAACTTGTGTAAATTGTCATTACTGAAACCATGTCAACAGAGCTATGACAATTCACACCAGGTGTGGATCTGGCCCCCTCTGCGCAACCCTACTGACTTCAATGAGGTTGCACAGTTTAGAAGTTATATAGTAGCACCTTAATGTAAGGTAAAATGCAAGTTAATATGGTGTATTTACATCTTGATGCTCAGAGAATCATGCACATAAATTCCCACACTTTCAGATGAAAATATACCACACTGACAGTATATTATACAGCATGATCACTTAGCAACATCTTCCAGAGGACTTTCCTCTGCCAATAACTGAATTTCTCCTCATTGTCTTACTGTAAGTTTAAATCCTCTTCCCCATATTTTTTTCCTTAGCTAGTTCCCCCAAGACACCCATGTCAAGCACAGTTATTCACATATACAAATTACTTCAAACTGCCCTTTTAAAAGAGGCCAAACTAATTTCACATGATTCTCTAAATATACAGCTTCTATGACATCAAGAGATTGCTTCAAAAAGCCATGTGAGTAGCCCCAGTTTCCAAATTACTATGGTAAAGGTGTGCCAAAATCTTTTTCAAAGTACAATCCAATTAATCTCCATTTTATTTTATCATAGTAGCTTTTAGAGGAGCATATCAAAAGTTTGCTCAGCTAGGAAAGACACATTTATCAATAGAAATAATAATAGCTTAAAAAAGGATGTCTTTATCTTTATTTAACACATGAAACAAAATCACATTGACAATACGCTTCACTTTCCATTTTATCCATATTCCTTTTAAACAGACTAAAGCACTGCTCTTACATGACAATGTGCTTTTAAGTGTTAACAGTTCTTTAACCTTTTTTTATAGACATCTTTTCTTAAGAATAGGATTTTACAGAGACATAATAAACCTTAAAGAATACCTGAGAGGTCTCGCCTGGGGATTGCCTGCTTCTACATATGGATGTAAATAATCCTTTATGTAGAGATCAGCAGCACTATTAGAATGGGTGCAAATGAGAATCCTGCTGGAATAAATGGTGCAAATAAAAAAGCAATGAAGAAACAGAAAACAATTCAAAGCAGTAGAATACAAAAAAAAGGAAACAGTGGCCATCTTCCTGCACATTTCCCTCAATGAAACTAGTCACTGGCCTAGCCCAAGTTTCATAATTCAATGATGCCCCTTAACTCACTTTTTCCAGATAGGAAAAGATTTAAACTTTAAATACAACTTTTAAAAAGTATTTTCTGATTATTCATCTAACCTAGATCTTAAATAAAACATAGCCTTTATTGTCTAACACACCCCACAGCTTTCCACACCAAGTGAAAGGCATTTATTCTACATCATGCCAATTGTATTGATTTTTTTTCTAAATGGGAGAATATATTTTAAGACTATAACATTACTTTCTTAATATCTATTCAAAACAATGATGGATGGGTTTTTTTTTGAGATGGATGGAAATTCTGTACTGCTAACTTTCACTTACATTTAAGTAAAAAAAAGAAGCATTTCATTTTTAATAAACTATGTTGCTCGGTCTCTCTCGTGTCCCAGCTCACCTAGTATCCTGCTGTTGGAGTATGTGCTTGACTGCCTGAGCCAGAGTGAACGTTTTGCCTGTCCCATAGGGACCGATGATAAGAACAGGAGGCAGTTGTATCGAAAGTGGAGTTGTGATAGCCAGAACAGCTTCTTTCTGCTTTGCATTTAGTCGAGGGTCCAACTGCTCATCCCATTGTCTGTACAAAGAAAGCAAGACTGTTTGTACAAGCAGCAGCAATCTAAAGTCAATTAGAAATAAAACTGTACAGCATATAAAAAAGACTTCAATTAAAAATATTACGTTATCAACTGTATCATTTTGAGGCAGTTTAACAAAATCATATGGTATTCCAACAACTAAACAACCATATGCTGTTATCACAAAGCTCTGTTAAAGTTCATGATAAATCAGTAAATTACTCAAAAGCAAACTAACCATTGCATGACTTACATTGGCTACACTGATAATAATTAACCTCTGGAGTATACATTTTGGATACAGTGTACACTTCACCACCACAAAGACAATATAATTAAATGGACACAAAAACTACATCTTCTATTGTCATTAATCAGCCAAACAATACTTATTAATCATGTTTTCAGTAGAATTATGGATGATGTCAATTTAAACAAGTCACCATTATATATGATGAAATACAGACATTCAAGCTTGGTATAGCTGAACTAAGAAGAACTGCAAAAAATAACACAGAGAACTTACAGCTACCCAGTTAATAGAAGGCTTTTCTTCATTATCGTTCTTTACCATAAGAAAAAAGCATCTGAAGTCTAAAAAAAGTACTGGTACTATAACTGGGTTAAGGGTATCCGCATTTAAACAGGAAGTTACTTTAGGAAAGTTCCAATGAACATAAGAGGCTAAGGATTTCTATATGCAGTTTTTAATATTCTCACTGACAGATTTAAAAGTAGGTATACATAGTAAGAAACACCTGTCACTTTGCACATATGGCCATACTTTTGTAATGTGATCTGTCTTGCTACTTACATTATAATTCTTCTGGGCCTGGACAACTTGTGTTGGGTAGTGGTATGGGGTAAAACCAAGAGGGAATTAACTGAATTCCTAACTCATAAGACTGCTATGAACAACTAGATGACTGAAGAACCTAAGAATTAGTGGAAAGATGATAGGATGTAAAAAATAGAAGAAAAACTACAGGCAAAGACAGTTTGAGTCAGTCAAGAAAAGATAACAGGCCAGATCCTATGGTGTAAATTGTCATAACTCCATTGATTTCAGTTGAGCTGCAATTATTTACACAAGTGAAGCATCTGCCTCCCCAGAGCATGTCGGAAAAATTCTGCACTAGAAGGATAAAGATATTGGGCCAAATTCACCTCTGACATGACTCTACTAACTTATATAAGATTTAGGCCAAAGTAATTAAATCCTCCCTGAATAAAGATCCGTAACACTCAGCTCACAGAAATCATAGAAGTCTGATAAAAATGTGGACTACTTAACAAAATTACACTAACAAGAAAAAGTATTTTAGAATGATATAAATGGATAAGATTACATGGGATTATTTAGGATGAAAGAAAAAATAAAGCCTTTGAACTGTAATTTTAAAACAGGAAAAAGCCTTAAAAATTAACTAAGAAAATAAGAAAAAACAATCAAAATGTTTCAAAATAAAGCCAGTCTTAATGACCATTCCACAGATAAACGAAAAGTTCCAGCATTACACTTACATACATATAATCAATGCAGTAGGCGAAAGTTTGCTATGTAACAAGTACCTAAAAATGGATTACGCACCATACAGAACTATTTTCTCATGTTATAAATACTGATGTCACAAGTATGCTCTGATTTATGCTATCGAAGTATGCTGGCCTGGTATGCAAAAATAGAGCCATTTTCTTTCTGCTTCGTGTATCTTCACCAACAATAAATAGTCACAAATCAGATGGAAAATGATATGATGCAACATTTGCTATTTTACAGCAATTCCTGAAACCTTAAGAATATTTTGAGAATAGTATCTTACAAACTGCATTAACAATTCAGTATTCAAGTCTCTCTTTAGACTGAATGCAAAAAGGAGACTGTAATCCAGCTCAATTAAGTGGCACACAGCATAGCATATCTTGAAATTTTCCTACTGTACAGGTGCAACAGCAGACTTTTTTCTTCTTATCTGTAAGTGGCAATGCGCAACATGCCCTCAAAATTCAACTCTGATCCCATTGTTTCATTCCCTGACCATCTCACGGGAGCTTTAGAGCCAATGTACCACAGAGCTATAGGGAGAGATTTTTAAAGGCACAAGTGGCGGTTGAGCACTGAATTCCTACTGACTGAGAAATGAGTGCCTACGTACGTCTTTGAAAATGTCCTCCAATGTAAGAAACAATGAAAGTGTGCAGTGCTGGGGAAAGAAGCCAAAAACCAAAGTGTCAACATGATTGTGTATGAATTCATACTAACACTCTTCCCACTCAGGAATAATAATTTTTTTCACAAGAACATTTCTATAAAAGGTACCTAAAACTGTGATGATTTTTTTTCCTTAATTTGCAAAAATTAATTTTCTTCATTTATTTGCCAAAAAATTCATGGACTTCTCTCTGGCAAATCAATGTTTAGTCAAAAAGTCCATTTAATAGCCTTTTTGAGACCCATGCTTCTTCACATCACTTTTAATTAATTTCACACTTTATCCTTCAGCTACTCTGGTTTTAGAGTTTACAAAATTTAATCTCTGAGATAGAGGACAAAAACTGTAATATCATTTTAAGTGGGAGACCGTTCATAAACCCTGAGTCAGGAGCTGTGCTGTATTAGAATCATAAGTTTGGAATTCTTATCAGGCAGTCAGGTCACTCTGCTGCTGATGATGATTTTTACAACAAAATGAAACAAATATACATTCTGAATGAAATATTTTATTATTATGTTCTGAATATAAAATTCACATTGTGCTGCATAGATATTGTTTTATTGGTAGAACTAATTTACACAGCGCTTGATGACAGACAGCTTCTTGACATCAATAATGTTTCCAATATTTACTTATAGCAAATTTGTTAAACGTAATTAAATCATGTGCATACTAGCAATATAAAGACTAACTTAAGAGCAGAACAGTAATTTAGTTTCTGTTACAGACAGCACAAAGATTCTTAACAAAAAATATGGAAAACGTAAAATTTTATCTGAATTACATTTCTGCCTTTTCTCTATCCTCTTCTCTCACACCCAGGCTTGTTGCTAAACCCTTTCTGTTCTTTATGGGCGTGAACCAAAACTCAGTTGAAGTCAATGGAAAGATTCCCTTGAATTTAGTAGGCTTTGTAGCAGGCTCGCTCCAAAATCCATCCCTTTCTATCTCTATAACTAAAGCCTTGGTCTCTGCACCAATCATCTCTTACCTGTGCTACTACAGCCACCCACTGTCTTCTCTGGTTTCCACATTCTTCACATTACTGCATTCCAGTTTATCCAAAGGCTGCAACTAACATCATCTTCTTTGCCTAATGTTCTGGCCACGTCCTTCCCTTGAATCCCTGGGCGAGCTTCTGATCTACTCTCCATCACAATCACATTCTTCATTCTCGCCTTCAAGGTTCTGAACAACAACTCTCCTGTTCATGCTGAATACTATCAATTTGGCATGCCTCATCACTTCCCAGGTCTCAGTCTCACTAGAGTAACTTCATGACTTTTTTCACTTCTCCCCCTACACCTAGAATATCTACCATAATCCTTTGGTCCTGTGCTCAGGGTCCAATTGACCACCATATCTGGGGTTGGGAAGGAATTTTCCCCCAGGTCAGATTGGCAGAGTCCCTGGGGGGGTTTTGCCTTCCTCTGCCGAATGGGGCGCAAGTCGCTTTCAGGTTTAAACTAGTGTAAATGGTGGATTCTCTGTACCTTCAAGTCTTTAAATCATGATTTGAGGACTTCAGTAACTCAGCGAGAGGTTATGGGTCTACTACAGGAGTGGGTGGGCAAGGTTCTGTGGTCTGCAAGGTGTAATCATGAGACTAGAAGATCAAGATGGTCCCTTCCGGCTTTAAAGTCTATGAGCCACAAAGCTTCACTCTTGCCACCATCAGGTCCCTGCATAAAAGTCTCTTCTTTCAGTTATCATTCCCATTCTGACCTTGACTCTACCACTCCTGCACTTGTGCCAGATTTGGCTTCCTCAGAACTATTAATACAATCTACAGATTTTACATTTCAGAAAAGCAACCAACAAAATGAGGACACAGAAGATCTCACAACAGTTTGGTAGTGCGGTGCTGTTGCTTCCCATACTTACTATCACATCTTTGTTGGCCAGACACTGCAGTGCCACATCTAACTCTGGGCCTGATCCTGAAAACTCACATAAGTAGTGCCATTATCAAGTTTATAGGACTACTCATGCAAGTGCAAATTTGCAAGTTTAGGCCTGTATATTGTAAGTCCCTTGGGACAGGAACCTGTACTTTTATTTCTCTATAAAGCACTATCCACACTTATAGCAGAGGGCTAAAGAAATAGGAAATAATAATAATATGCTTCAGTCTTCTAAAGCTATGATGTAATTGCAGTACATGTCTGCTTTGAGAAGAACAGGGAAAAGTGATCTACCAGTCATAATCCTACAAGAGTCTGTTTTCATTTTCTGTTTAAAGCAGTTCAACTCCCTTCCCTGAACCACCTTCAACATTCATGAAGCACAAAGATGTACCCTTAAACAGGAAGTGTATCTGAGTCATCAGTTATAAGGAATTCAAAACAGAATTAACATACCAGCTTTGATATGCAAGTGTTTGTATTTTTGTACCTGTTGGGGCTCCAGGGTATGGTGGGAGTCATGCGGACATCTGGAAACAAAATACTGTTGTCCTTGATCCTGTCCAAGGCATAATGCATTTCACAGAGGGGTAAGCGATTTAACTGAAACTGAAGTTCAACCTACAGTACAAAATGAATGAATGAATAGATGTACCAGAAAATATTTAATTAAGAGGACTCTTTTTACTTCAATTTTATCTTTCAACAAATTATACTGAACTTCAGAAAAACTCAAGCAAGCATAATGGGATCAAAAGATTAATAATAAAGTTAACTTGCTTAAGCCCATTCTGAACAATCACAGAGAAACAGATGATTTCTTTGTAGTATAATTTGTGTGTTTGACTACTATGAAAGGATTTCATCATACTTTTAGAAATAATTGAGTAATCTCTTGCAGAACTCAGAAGCATATTTTTAAACTGTGTTTGAAAACAGAAGCTGAAAAACAGGTTACAGAAACCTACTCTGGCACTTTGACCTGGTCAGAAATTTTCATGGACCAGTAGATGGCCCTATATGACATATTCCCAAGAGAGGCAAAACCCAAATACTCTCTGTACCCAATCAATCATTCTCAAAGTATGAACTTGTTGACTGCATTGTACTACGAAGACTTCCAAGATACCTCACAATCTTTGCAAAGATGGATTTCTGAGATTAGTTGCATACTAATATAATCATGTTCTTTCTTTCCAATTACTGGTGTTTTCATTTTAATAAATAAAGAATGATGACAACAAAATATTGGTACAAAGCCAGAAATGGTAGCATAGCATGTTGGCATCCGTGATTAAACCCAGAATTAAGCTATGAATGGTAAAATGAATTTATCCAATTGCATTACTAAAGAAGCAAAGATAAAGAGATAAATTTTAAATTACAGAAATGGATAAAAGTCACTGTTAAGAGGAAACAATTCATGAAAATGATCCACTCAAACTATAATCTACATAGCTTTAATTTTACATTTATTAATCTCTCCAGAAACAAATGGCCCTGATGAAAATATTGAACACAAGAATTAAATCTTGATTAAAATAGAAATCTATAGAAATAATTTGACACAAAACCACACTAATAGAAGAGAACAAATAAATCCATAGTTGCTGTGATTGTTACTCAATGTGGAAGCACAGCTTTTCATAGTATAGTAACAAGCAAATTGCCATGTAATCACTGTAGGGCAACTTTGGTTAGCATTTAGTGATTTGACAATAAGAGCATTCATGGGGGTTTACTACAAGATGTGTGCGTGTTGGCCAACATGACAGCACTGATGGTCAACATATTTCAACCTGTACAGAAGGGCACTCCTCAAGAAACACACTCATTGGAATATGCACTAACAACACTTGTACTTCTATGGAAACCTTCATTCAAGGAGCTGAAAGCACTTTACAAAAGTGGGTTAAGTACTTGTGACAAAGTAGGAAAGTTCTTGATGTGTTATGTGAATGCTGAGTGGGGAGTATTGACCTGGGAAGGTTGCAGGGGAGTTTTGCTGGGACGGCCTGCATTGGGGAAGGGAGCATACCTGAGCATGTAACCTGAGAACCCAGGAGGGGGGTTGGAGGCCAGGTAACACCTCTGCCCCGAAACTGGAAAAAGGACAAAGGCTGGCGGAGGAGCCGGGGGGAGGCTGAGTGAGAGGCTGGAGGGAGTTTCAGTATGGAACTGGCTGGGAAATGGAGAGGGGCGCCTCAACCAACAGGGCTGTGGACTCCCTGGGGGCCCCAGATGGACCTAACTAAAGGGGGTTCTGTTGTCTGTACCGGTAAGACCTGTTTTGGACTGTGTTCCTGTCGTCTAAATAAACCTTCTGTTTTACTGGCTGGCTGAGAGTCATGGTGAATCGCAGGAAGCCGGAGGTGCCGGACCTAGTCTCCCCCCACACTCCGTGACAGTACTACCTTCCCCATTTTATAGATGGGAAAACAGAGGGACTGAGAGGTGACTTGCTCAAGACAGCACAGTCTGCAACAGAGTTGAAAACAGAAATTAGTGGACAAACTTCGAGCTTACCCCAGTGTAAACCTGGAGAAATTCCACAGAGGTCAATGGAGTCACTCTAAATTTATACCCATGCAACTACACTAGAAAATTTGGTCCCAGATCTATTAACTCTCAACTCCTGCTCTAACAACTCAATAATATTTGACCATCCTATTGCTTAATCTCCCTGCTATCAAATGGTAAATATTGTTACACCTGGTTAACAGCCAGGCAGTTCAACTGGCATCAATCAATCCGATGGCATTCTTAAAAATCTGTCTTTGCTGGAAGTTTCTCAAAAGCCCAAACTGAAAATTCTAAAAATAAAGAAGTACCAGAAATTGAGACGATAACGTCGTGTTCAATTAAGATAACATGGAATCTAAAAGTCTTAATATACTAAGTAAAAAACCCTCCTAATTGTTACATTAAAAATCCTTTGTGACAATCAAAACAGCAATTTGAGCACTAAAAAAAATGGCTGATCATTCCTCTGAATTAATAACATTCTCTCTCATGTGGAATAAAAACCCAATCAAAACCAAACCTCAGAACTTTTCTAATGCAGGCATCAGCAACTAACAGTACAGTGTGACCTTACTGCTGTAACCCTCATCCTTCACTAGCTGTTATATCCCAGTGTTAGCAATTGCTTCATAAATTTAGGGCTCAATCTTGCAAACTCAACTGTCAACGTTTCAATTACTCCAATTTAGGGCATGCAAGCTTACGCTCTTAACAATGAAAGCTCATTGGGGCTGGAATCTGTTGAATCTGTTGAGCACTACATTCTTGTAGGGCAATATGTGAATAGTAACACGAACAATACCAATATTCACTAAAAAAGCCAAATCCAACCCTGGTTTTAGTGGTGTAAGTCTACTAAGGGCAATAGAGCAGTGCCTACTTACACTAGAGCTGAATTTGGCCCAAAAGTTGGAAACCTCTTAAAAATCAATATAAAGACTTGTAATATTCATCCCTATTGTTTATTTGTATGCAAAAATCTAAAGCCAACCATCTAAACAGAGATAAAGGTGATATTAAAGCTACGTAGCATTCACTATGGATTTCACTAAGCAAGGCAAACGCAACGACTTAAAAAAAAAAAAAGATTTTCAGAAGTTACTTGAATAAGGAATCTCTTTTTCCAGAGCCCTGGTTAGTTTAAGATGGGAGCCTACCAAATGCTATATATTATATACATTTTACATTTACAAATATACATTTAATATAGTTTTAATTTTAACATACATTTCACAAATAGTAATATAAATATTTGGATGTTGCACTATTCTGGGGGATGTTTACGTTATTTTCTGAACCAGTCACTGGATAAATCTCATAACGAAGTGTACAGGAACTATGCTCTAGACAGCCTCGGAGGAACTTGGTATGATTTAACTAGGGTGTTATTTAATATTTGTATTGAAACACATCAGACACACAATGAAAAGGACACATATACTTTTAGTGCACAACTCATGCTTCTGCCTTGACATGTTCTTTCCTTCTCAGTGATCTTGCATCATAATTTGTCAGATCATTCCCTCTCTAGTTATTAGTGTATAGACTTCCTCTCTGAACACCACATGGCTGAGACAGAGGCAAGGAAGCATGCCATGCTTTGATGCTAGCACTGTGGGGAGAGGGAAATGCGTTTCTCCCCTGGATGGGTGACATACTGCTCTTGCTCAGCACACAGAAGTGCAAAGCCTGCTCTGCTAGTTTTTTCATCAGTGCGAGAAGAGGAAAGAGCGGGAAGGCCTAGGTAAGATCACAGAATGCTTAAGCACAATGTGCCTCCAAGCAGCACGCTGCAGTGCAACAACCACATACCTCAGAAGGGAAACCATGTGATTTACTGGAGTTCCTCCTTAGAGTAAGTTAGTCTTCCACAGGCCCTGCTCCTCCAACTCTGTCTCATCTTCACTGTACCAGGACCCCTGAGCCCCACAGCCTTTTCACTGCTCTTCCTCCAAACCATTACCAGCATCCATCAGACCCAGTCTTCCAAAATCCTCACTCCCATCATCCGTTGTTCTCCAACTCAGGTCCTCACAGCCATCTCTCCCCACAGTCTACTCAGCATCAGCAGCCAAAGTCCTAGACCCCACCCCCTGAGGTTCAGTACTGCCTGTTGTTCTCCTTTCCCCTCACCTTCACATAGAGTGGGCATAACCTTATCCTTTATGGTAGCATTCTTAAACCCTAAGCACAGATTCCATATGGGAAAATGGGGCATTGGTGCCTAGCTCAATAAACTCCTTTGAAATTCCCATCTTAAGTGTCCTGACCAACACTACACAGTGAGTCAGTGGCAGAGGAAGAAAAAGATTCTAAGATTCCTGGATCCGAGGCCTCTGCTCTAACCACTAAGCTATACCACTCCCTTCATGATCTCTAAAGAGTATGAGAGATGTCAGCAATGCATGAAGAGAGGTTACAATTCATTGGTCCCTAAAAAGCTTCTGTAATATTAAAGAGGCAATGTCAAGTTAAATTTTAACAACTGACTAGTTTTTAAAAATTCATGTTTCAGTGGAGTTCCCTTCAAACAGTTTGCCCTGAATTTTTTTTTTTTTTATCTTTTAATAAAAATATCACAGGAGTTTATCTTCTCCCTGTGCAATTGGGGTTACACAGGAACAAGGCTCTGCCAGTGCAAGGCTAGTGCTTTTAATGGAAAAACAGCTAAGCTGACTATGCGCGAAGTGCTGTCAAATGAACAAAGTAAACAAACAGAAAGAGTCTTTTTTTACTACTACTTTCAGTTACAGTCATCTTACGTGTTCACTTAGCTGTAGTACCTACACAATTTTCAGACAGAAATGTGATTTTATGTTGGCAATGTCCCTATAACAGCCCTTTCTAGGAATCTGAGTTAGTGTTAAACATCTCTTACTAACTGTATGTACTTCGCCATTATACCTTACAATAAATGTAGAGGTTTTTTGCCTAATTCGGATTAACTCATTCTGTTAGATATGCTATTTTGTGAAGTACTGACTGATACCATCTGGGAAGAAGTGGTATATTACCTGCATTATCTTTCTTCATTCCAAAACAAGAGAACAGTGGGAACAGAACTATAGTTCCACTCCCAGTTAACAGAAAATGACATAGGACCGTGTGGGCCACTAAAGAAAATTGTCCTGACGTAGCCTACAGATGGCCGGGCACCAAAAGGAGCAGAGATCAAGAAAAAAGAGCAGTTCACCCTGGACAATAGTTATTTCCATTGCACCTCTGTAAAGGATGCACTTGATAAAATCAAAACTGCAAACATATTAAAAAGCCTCCATTACCTTAGAAGCAGGGCACCAGGAAAAATGCATGATCAAGGAGATTTTTTTACCATGGATTACTGGAAGAGATAGGAACCAAACTATACACTTTATCCAAAGACCATAGCAATAAGACAGATTTGGCCAACATTTAAAATGAAACATGAAATCCTGGCTCATTTGAAGTTAATGGCAAAACTCCTATTGACTTCGGTGAATCCAGTGTGTGTCCAAAATATATGGAATCAGATCCTGAGTTCCCTATTAATTTTTCATTCAGTTGTCAATCAGTCCTTGCACTGAAGAATTCTCACTGAAAATTAGGACTAATTAAAAACTATATAAAAAGCGTTAGGATTTGACCATTCGTTCTCTAACAGATTTACACAGCAT
The DNA here is from genome assembly GCF_025201925.1 of Gopherus flavomarginatus. Classification (NCBI taxonomy): domain Eukaryota; kingdom Metazoa; phylum Chordata; order Testudines; family Testudinidae; genus Gopherus; species Gopherus flavomarginatus. The sequence goes on along the minus strand of NC_066628.1, from coordinate 44,902,417 downwards.
TACACTTCTTTATGAGTAACTGTAGGACCCAATTCTCATTCTAAGATATTGGAATCCTAAAATGACAGACCTGAACAGCTCACCCTACCTGAGAGTTTCATAAGAAGTTTTAAAAGAAAAAAAATAAGTCAAAGTTACTAAAAGCCCCAACTTATTTTCTATTCCAGTGAAGTTTACAGATAGAGTCAGTTAGTAGCTTTAATTATTGTTTTAAGAAAACAATCATTAACCGCACTCAGTATGATACAAGTCTTGTAGACTAATTATCCAGGTTAAATGAAGACATTAAGATTCTTGCATATGTTTCACAAAACAAAGTGAATGGAAGGTGACATGCCCTCCGCAAAAATGGATTTATTTCAATCAATTTCAGTGGCCTCAATTTGCAATTATTTCTGTTAGGTAGCAGGGTCAATCCCCTTATCTCCACCAGGGAGACACAGGGAGGGGGGAATTATTTGATTTTTGTCAACTAGAGTTTATTCTTCCATATTCTAGAGCAGGATGTATTTACATTACCTGAACTATCTTGTCCATAAACCCCACAATACAATTTAAGGCCAAGCCTTCTATTTCGGTCCATTTCATGCCAATTGCAGAGTAAACAAAGTACTGACCCTATCTCCAATACTGTTTGTCTTGGCAATGGTGCTGTAAATCTTAACTTTGTGACAGGATTCCCCCATTAAAGACACCTGGGCTAGGGAAAATAATAGTCTCCCTCTTACACAGACATCTATCTGCATTTTCATTTTGGTTTCTGTTATTCAACTAAATAATTTCTTCACCTAATGGACAGTTTCTGCAAAGCCTACCAAGACACTGGGCTTAGTATAAGCCTAAAAAAGACTGACACAATGTGGCAAGGAGTGGAGGAAGCACCCTCCATCAAGATCAACAACTATGAATTTGAAGAGGTGAACAAGTTCACATACATGGGGTCCACTATCACAGTCAACCTTTCATTTGAAACAGAACTCAACATCCGTATTGGAAAAGCCGCCACAACAATGTCTAGACTGCAAGAGAGTATGGCAAAACGACAAACTGACAGAACTCACAAAGATCTGTGTGTACCGTGCATAGGTTATCAGCGCACTTTTGTAGGGGAGTGAGACAGGGACCTTATAATCTCACCAGGAAAAGACGCTCAACAGCTTTCATATGTGTTGCTTTCATCAAATCTTTTGAATTTCCTGAAGGGAAAGAGTCATCAACACTGAGGTGCTCAAACAGGCCAGCATACTCAGCATCCAAACATTACTCAAACAGAGACGCCTGCGCTGGCTTGGGCATGTGTGCCGAATGAATGATGGGCGCATCCCAAAGGCCAGCCTCTACGGCGAATTATCAGTCAGGAAGAGAAAGAATGGTAATTTACCAGACAGTAAGCAATTCTTTGAGCTATTGCCGTCGGTGTGGATCCTTCTACATGTGCATACATAACACATGCAGATAGGATCAGATTTGTTTTCTAGAATATTGGTGTCTGTCGGGGCCGCACGCATGTGCCTTCCCATACTTTCACACAAGGTGATAAAGGGCAGAGTAGCTCCAACAGTTCCCTCACAAGTCAAAGCCCATGGCAGCTTGGATGGAGGGCAGATCATGGGATTCACACTGGTTGCAACACCTCGAAGAACACGGTTACTGTAGGATAAGTAACCGCTCATTCTTCTTAGAAAATGTGTCAGTTTGGAACCTGCTATAGGCAAGGGGCAAGTTGTATCCCCTCAGGATGTTGGGAAGAGGAGTTTCAGCTACGTCAGTCTAATAGTCATTCGAGTACTGCTCTCCCACATCTGACATCCAAGCCCAATGCATAATGCTTGACAAAGGTCAGTGGATTACTCCATGTCATCACTTTGGAGATCTTGGAAACTCTCACATTTCTGAAGCAGGAGGAGGATGTTGCTTGAGGTCTGGTTGAGTGCATCTTGATATTCAGCAGTAAAGGAACAGTAGCCAATGGATGACACAGCACAATACCAGGAAGATGGTCTTCAGAGAGAGGTTGTGCAGGGAGCAGTCTCACAGAGAGGCTCCATGAGTCTCAGGAGAACAAATGAGGACCCAGGCAGGAGTAGGTTTCTCTGCCCAGTGAGTATGTATGTTAATAGCCCATTGAGAAATTTTGACACCATGGGATGAGAAAAGACTAAGCATGATTGTACAGACTGATGACAGGCTGAGACTGAAAGCTAAACCTTAATAGAGCTGAACAAGAGGCTGGTCTGTTTTAAGTGTAATAAGTAGCTGATGTTCTGATGCATCGAAGCCTGGACTGAGTCCACACTATGCTGGGCAGCCCATGTCAAGAACCTCTTATTTAGATGAATATATTCTTTCAGCAAAGGTTTCCCCGCTATTTATCATAAGCCAAAGCCATCATCATGGGTAGGGTATAGGAGCAGGAATCTGGAGCAAGGCAGAAAAACAGGTCCCGGAAATAAACAGGGGTCTGGGATAAGGAAAGCAAGAACCAGGTCAGACAACTTCCTGTGCCTCTTCATGGGTGGGGCTCTTTGTGAGCTAGAGCTTCGCTAGCCCCCTTCTCCACTGGTTCAGAAGAGCTGCTGAGTGGCAGCCATGGTCTGACCATTACCTGGGGACCCATGGGCCCAGGTTCAAGGCCTGCAATCCTTCACAGAGGGTTTAGACTGCACTATAAGGTTAGCAGTTGGCACGAAGTGCCTTGCCTCACCTTGCCCCACTGTACCTAGGAGTCAAATTTTCCACAATTTTTTTGTTTGTTTTTTTTAAGGAACATGCTTCATGATAAATAGTGAAGATAAGATAGCCAAATAGGCTGAAAGACCAGTTACGGGTCTCTGAAGAGAGCAGTAGGTTGCACCTGCTGGATTCTACCTCGCTGCCCCAGATAATAAGGGGGAACTGAAGTAGGGTCACACCCTTTATGCCCTAACACAAAGAGGCAAAAGGCACATGCATGGCCCCAACAGACATTGCTAGTAAAAACAAAATCCAAGTGTCACATGTGCATCTACAAAGAGATCCACACTGACACATACTCAAAAACCAGACAATACAAAGCCCAGGGGCCACGAGGAGAGACTGCAGAGAAAGGGAAAGTGACCAGACAGGCAAAAGGCAGCAGAGCTATCAAGAAAACAAGAATAGAGAAATATCGCAGGGAGGTGTCAAAAGTGGAAAGAACACCTATGCCCCACCACAGACACAAACCCATAACAATAAAGATGAAGCTAGAGGCTCTGCAGAACAAAAGTCCATACTCTGGCACAAAAATGGCTTAGTGTTTGAACTGGAGTTCAAAAACCTCTTATTAGCTCTCAACCTGTATCCTTGAAAACATGGAGAGAGACAAGCTAAGATTTGCACAGGATGCTTAACCATATCAAAACAAGTTATATCAGAAACGAGTCTCATCAAAATATATTTTTACTCTATCAGTTTTAAAATATTTATTCTATTACATATAAAAATCAAATTTAAACATAAAATTTTAAACTGAACTTCTCCTTTCTAGATTTTCTGCATATAACAAGGAATAAAAAATTCTTATTAATATCTTTCTAGTCCTTTGGCATGTAATTACGTTAGGAGGGAAAAAGCAGCAAAAATTGCTCCTATAGCAAGAATCTTCCATTCAAACATACCTGCATTTCACAATCTGCTCGAAGATTAAGTTCTTCACAGCATTCCCTGGATACTCTCAAGAAGATATAATCCTTTGTTTTCTCTTCAATAGCTGCTTCATAAACCTTCTCTTTGGTTCCTTGGGTTTGTACTGACTTCTCTTTAGTGACTGGCAATAAATAAACAGCATTGACTTTGGTCATCACCAGCCGTCCAGCCAAAGTGTCTTCAGAAAGCGTTTCAGTGAGCTTAAAGCGGCCAAAAAGTTGTCCGTTTTGGGCATACTTTGCACCTCCGGAAACACCAGTGAGCATGAAGCTTGCTACAATCTGCAATTGCACTTTTATGTTGAACCTAAATCAGAAAGTATAAAGTTAGTTCAGAAAAAGGATTTGATTTTAGAAATCAGGATTCAATGTTAATGAAATAAAAAATGCCTCCAAGTTCAGAGACACCACACATTCAGGAACCAACCCTATTTCCCTTATACTGAGTAATACCTTCTTTCACAGCAGTTCAATGGGACTGTGTAAGTAACTTTTCATTGTGAATAAGGGGGGCAGAATCTGGACTTGTGAAAGGGAAGCTTAATCACAGTACTGTAGAACATTCAAGAACGTTGTGCCTCCATTCAAAAAGGCAGCTACAAATTCTGTCAATAAGAGAAAAATTCCCCTGCAAGCAGCTGCTCTGTTTGTAATGGCAGGTATGGCAACTTTTTAAATGTTATTTAAGGGCAACATATACTTTAAGGGTAACAAATACTCAGTTTATTCAGAATGAAAAAGAGATCCTCAGAGTTTCTTCTTTTGACAAGGAAATCTGATCCATGATTCTAAAACCCCACTACAAGCAAAGTGACAATGAGGTAGAGAAATTCTATAAAGGATAACACAATTGATATATTCTTTGCCATTGTCAAATTAATTCATTACAAAACAAATTTATGCATTACAAAACTCAAATTATATCTATATATTAAATAAATTAGTAAAGATATAAAGAGGTGTAAATATACATTACCTTGGTGAAGGAAAACAACATATAGTAAAATGAAGGAATGCAATTTTAAACAAATGAAGTAACTGAACAGTACAAAACCATCTGAGGGAAACAGTGTCTATTTTGCTTCTGAATGGAATGTAACTAACATCAAAGTGTGGTTACAAGCAGTAACATTGTTGAAGGTTTTAAAAAGACACTCTAAATAGACAGAACCAAATCCTGCAATTTTTACCAAGGGAAAACTGCCCGAAGTCAATGAGAGTTTTACATGAGTAACGTCTGCACCATTTTTCTTGCAGCAATGAAAAGTTATTTTAATATCTTGTAAGCTGATGAGATATTCATGAATTGACTACATCATATTCTTTAAGGACATATACACAGGTCCAGAACAGAATACAGTTTCTATTCGTTCTGCACACCCTGTTCTAGGTGCTGATCAGAGAAGGCAGGCTGCCATCTTGAGAGAAGCAAAGGGCTTACTATATCCTCATAGTTTAACAGATTCTTTTAAAACTTCATGAAATTAGAAGCAATGACCAATAAATAATGAGAATGCATCTATTTTAAATGAAGGATTAATATCTAACATATCGCATACCTAATCACATAGGACATCTGTGCACAAAGCTCCCACTGGCAGTGAGTTCTTTCTGCTGTAACATTTAGCCATGACTACCCACACAGCATTTACAGTAGAAGTAGCAAATCCACTCTTTGTATTTACACTTCTCAAAAAATTCATATACATTAAAGATAAAAATGACCTATTAGCCTGTCTTGTCCTTTCCTTTTCTAAAGGACAACGATCCAATACATTTTCTAGTTCTTTCTTCATTCTGATTTCTAAATGTGCCAAGTAACAGAGCTGCAGCCACTCCCATGGAAGTGTATTACGCACACTCATATATCTGTCTCAATGTCAGCAAGTTTAACCTAATATTTTGTAATGAATTACTGGGGAATACATCAATGAAAGTAAAAGGGATGCAGAATACAGTGCTTTCCACTAAAATGAGCAGTTATCTTTTTATCACGTGAAATGGACAATTTTCTATTGTTGTGTGTTGTCGCCGTATGATGCTTTCCACATTATGCTAACTTGTTCAATTCGTTCAGCTTCCTTCCAGCCATTCCTGGTAAACTATTAAAAGTGCATATGTAATACTATTTAATCCATTGTAAAAGAAAATCTTTACTACAACCTATCACAGTCCCAAACTAGTACCAAAATCAAACCAGTTTCAGTTCTTGTCTGTGCATGTTAAATGCCTATTAAACCCATGGAAGATTATTTTTCACATCTGATAAATCTTTTTGCTTAAATGAAAGCTGCAAGTCTGTCTCCTTGTGATGGTATTTCATTCTCCGTACAACAATTGTATACTAAGATATACAAACATCCCTGTCAAATAAGCAATGCAATGAACTAAGATGATTTTTTCATCATCAGTATACTTAAGATCACTGTAATAGCTACCAGGGAATTTACAGTAAAAATGATCATTTAGTTTACCTCAAAGCATGAATTCAGCAGACCATGACTGAAATTAAAATAAAATTCCATCCACTTTCTAAAAGCATTTAGGAAAAAGCATGCAAGATTTTTTCCTTGCCAACTGACAATATAGAATTCAGAATTATCTATTAGTCAGTTACAGATGTTAATTCCAGATGACTGCTGCAATATTGTGTTAAATGTATATAAACCTCAGTAATGTTTAAAATCTCATTATTAGTCAGATATCAGGTGGCAGTATAATGTTTTTATTTAATCACAGCTTTCGCTAACTTGAATCAATTTAAAACACAGTCCATGTTATTACACATATATTAGCTGAATAACTATATTACTCTTATTCTGAGACATGCCACTCTTTACAGCATCATCCTAAGTGGCTACATTGGTTCTAGTCTACTGATTAGAACCTTCTTCTCCAGATCATTAAATTATTTCCATTGACTAGGGAGACACCCTCTGGTGAGCTATTCAACTACCAAATCCTCTAGCACTACACTTCCTTCATTCACTCCCCCTTTCCTTCTTAAATTGAACATGAGCACACTCCATGTTCATGCTTAAGATTTAATTAGATGAACCTCACTCCCCAAGCAAAAGATCTGAATCAGACCAATTAAAAATATCATTTTGGACTTGCATTGCACTTTCCTAAGTTTGTTTCTATAAACAGATGAATTAAGCCTCTGAACATACCTGTAAAGTCAGGAAGGATTTTACAGATTGTGAAACTGAGGCACAAGGAGGTTAACTGCCACATTTTTTTTTTAAGTGACCTCTAATTTTGGGTGTTCAAAATTAAACACCAAGGGCCTGATTTTCAGAGGTGATGAACTGAAGTTCCTGACTTCAACTGTTGACCTGGACAGTCAGCACTTCTGAAAATTAGATAATAGGTGTCTAAAGTTAGGCACACAAGAATGGAGCACCGAAAATTAAAGGTCAGGTTTGAAAGAGCAAGCCTTAGCCATCTGCCCAATATAACACTCCAAATCAGGGGTGAAAGCAGCAACACAACCCAGGTTTCTTGCCTCCCAGTCCAATGCTCCCTATCCTAATGTATTAATTACTAAGCCACTGTAATGGTAGCTATGAACATTTGCTTTACTGTAGGTTCTTTCAAAAAGTACACCATGGTGCTTTTCTAAGAGGAAATAAACTCCTTAGTTTCCCAAACAACTTGCTGAAAAAAATTTTAAAAAATAAATTTTTATTTTTGAGGTTTCTCTCATATTTGACAGCATTTTTCTGGATTACACAATGGATGCTTTCACACTAACACTTAAAGATCTGATGTTCAGCTAATCAGAAATGCAAGTCCAATTAACACTTTTTAGTGTGCTCTCGCATAAACACTTTACCACAAAAGCCATAATTAATTTTTGAGAGTTCTTATACTGTAAATTCAAGCTTTGTGTAATTTTAGAAATACTTATTCTTCACTGAGAGATGAACTCTCAGGTGGTGAGAAAAACTAAGCTTGAGTTTAATTTGAAACTTCAGCTGTCTTAGTCATCATGCCACCTCAAAATTTTTGTAGTGTTTGTACTTCTTTCTCTCAGATTTTTCTGGGCAGCATGAAGCTGGAGACAAGCAGAGTAAAAACGAACAGGGAAAATCTATCCGTCAAAACCTCAGCAAATCTGCCCTCTGCCCAATATTCCAAGCTTCCTGCAATGTTATAAAATTTCAACATAATTATGCTTCTATTTCTAATTCGCTAGGGAAAAGGTTATTGTCTATATTTACACCACAAAAGTTTAAGACTTACCAGATCATTAGCCCATCCACTGCCAATGCAGACTATAGCCCTCCAAAAGACCAAATATCCCATAGAGAATATGGCTCTGTGTCCCAGTTTTTTAAAAGAACAGGAGAACTTGTGGCACCTTAGAGACTAACAAATTTATCTGAGCATAGGCTTTCGTTGGCTACAGCCCACTGCATCAGATTCACAGAATGGAACATACAGTAAGAAGATATATATACATACAGAGAACATGAAAAAGTGGAAGCCCATGAAAGCTTCTGCTCAAATTAATTCGTTAGTCTCTAAGGTGCCACAAGTACTCCTGTTCTTTTTGCGGATACAGACTGACACGATTGCCACTCTGAAACCAGTTATTTAAAAGGTTCGGTATGGTGTTTAACATTCATGTGTGTAAGTTCCACATAGGGCATGCACAGAAGCATTTTACTACTGCGTGGCACAGTGTAATATGCAGTAATAGCTCATGAACTCAGGGCCCAATGAAACAAAAATACATTGACCTTCCATGAAAGCCAATATGTGAGGCTTCTGCAAACTTGAGTGAAAATCTAGTCTACAATTTGGATAGCAAAAAATGTCCTACATGTGTACAATATAGTGTGAAGGGCAATTATTTATCTCTTAGATTCATTAGTTAATGCTTTTTACGGCACTTAGGTATTATTATTATTATAGCCTACTTTCTTTTTTAATGTGAGAGTGAGAAAGATGATGAAGTTTAAATCCTCAAAAATTATATGAAGGGCTCAAATTTCCACCAGATCCAAACTAGCATCTAAATTAGAGCTTGGCTTGCACACCGGCTTGTTCCTACAAAGCCCATATTTGCATATGGAAATCAGAGTGCGGCTTATATATTCAAACCTTTATTGCCCCCATTTCCTACTCTAAGCATGTTAAGTAAAATTTTTCATCAATATTGCAATAAACACAACTTACACAAAGCTCACCAAGACCTTCCCAACCCCACCAGACTCGCTTTGACAGTCAATTAAAGATTTTTTACGAATGCCATTGCAACCTCTTCTACATGACACCTTTCAGCACTTGTCCTTTGGCCCTCCAAGAAAAATGTCTGGAACAAGCACTGCAATTTGCAGTGTGCCTTAAAGGTCAGTCAGTCGGACACACACACACGCAAGCACGCGCACGCACACACACCCTCAAAATCAAGGCTAGGAACAAGAACAAAAGTGCTGAATCCTTTACCAAGAAGGACTGCAACCAACACCCTCCAGCTTATACTGAGGGCTGTTAGCTCAAGTGCTGGAAATGACCACACCCGCTATAGCACGGCTTGGCAACCTTTCAGAAGTGGTGTGCCGAGTCTTCAATTATTCACTCTAATTTAAGGTTTCGTGTGACAATAATAAATTTTAATGTCTTTAGACGGTCTCTTTCGATAAGTCTATATTATATAACTAAACTACTGTTGTATGTAAAGTAAATAAGGTTTTTAAAATGTTTAAGAAGCTTCATTTAAAATTAAATTAAAATGCAGAGCCCCCCCAGACCAGTGACCAAGACCCGGGCAGTGTGAGTGCCACTGAAAATCAGCTCGTGTGCCGCCTTTGGCATACATGCCATAAGTTGCCTATCTCTGTGCTATAGGATCACAAGGAGAGAGGCAGTCTTGCAGGCAGACAGAAACAAACCATTAAGGGTGTCAGATCAAAACCAACATTATGAATTTGACCTGAAAATCAACTGGCAGCCAGTGCAGATTTTGGAGTATGGATTATGTGCTCCAAGAGGGAAACTCTGCTTAATAATAATCAGCGGGCTCAGTTCTACACCAGCTGCAGCTTCCAAAAGGCTTCTGCACATAGGCCCATGCAGAGCACACTGCATAATCCACCTTTGCTGAAAAAATGCCATGTGCACACAAACAGGTGCATTCTGAGCTCAAAATTGGAGGTGTCACTACTGAAAAATTAGCCCAAAGGGCAACATTTCATTTAAAGCAAGCACCACCAGGAAGCTGGTGATTCTACTGTATCATCAATTCACCAAGTTGTATCTAAGTATTGCAGGGTCTTGATACAGCACGTGGTGTTACTCGCTGCATATGAAGCCAGAAAGTGGCCTCAAGTTTTAACCTTTGCTCTGCATTTTCTTGTGCATGTTCAAGCCTACAGCATCATTTTCAAATCATGTACACCACCACCTTCTAAACAGGATCAATTAGGGGCTGATGAAAGTGAGGAACCAGCAGTACTGGTTAACTCAACAATGCACTGCAAACATGGACTGCAAATTATTCCAGTCCTGGACCTCTCTTGAGACACCCTGTTGACAATCAGCTGTTTTATGATCTGTACAAATATCTACTAGAGGCTAGTAAGATCCACAACAATCACCACTTGTAACCTAAGGCACAGGGGATCATATGTATGTAGAAGTTCGACCCAGTGTATTAAAATGGGTTGACTATAACATAATTTAATCAAAAGAAGAAGATTTCTATCAATTCTACCAAACAGAAGACACTTAAAAAACAGGTACAGAATTTATGTTTATTAATCCACTTAACAGAAAGTCATGCAACAGCAATAATTTATTGCAGAACCAAATTATCCAAAAGTGAAGCATCATGTATTGGAATGTACTCATTATTCCATTGTTTGTACATGTAAGCTGCTCTTTTGTCTTCCATGAGATGATGGCAACGTCATTTTCAACATGAATATTAACATAGTAAAAATATTATTTATTTGTTGTTTGTATCACTGTTTTCTCTAAGTCTGATCTTGGTTTAAAAAACCTTGAAAGTTAAACCGCCATAAGAATACATGTGATGGAGGTTAGCAAGGGGGAATCTGTGTTTGCTGAAAATAACATCATGTAGAAGCAAATTTTTTTGTATGTTAAATTCCAGCTCCCCAAGAGAGGAGAGCTATGACTAGGTATATTCAGCGAACTGGCTCAAGTTTACTATCGCTTTTACCAGATATGAAAGCAAAATGAATAGATACTGTTTTCCTGTTTCAAAAAAGTCTCCTTCAATAATAGTACATATTATTAACATTCTTAAATGACCACTGCATAATTCGATTAAACTCCTAATTACGTCCAGAAGCACAGTGCTCTTCAGAAGACATTCTTGTATTGGTAAATTCAAGATTTTACTTGCTACCACATCAGGTTAAGGGGGAAATGATGCCAATAAGAGTTCTTGACCGGGTGATATGTCACCTTAAAAGATTTTCATACCATACAAGTGAAGGTGAGATCATTAATCACGAATGCCAAAATAGAAAAATGGTCTAATATAGGACGAGTATGAGCCTGGAACGTGTACATTATTTTTCCACTTGCATCCTTCTCATATGTCTAACGGTGCTGGACAGCACATAAATAACAACAAAGAATATTTCTGACACAAAAAAATATAGTCTACATTCTGTGCCAATCTTACACTTGTAAAGCTATTACTCAGTCTGCCTGTTTAGCAAATAGTAGGTAAAGCATCAGTTCTCCAAAGCAGTTACTCTAGATGTGCATGTGTGCAACAGAAATCAGGATCTGGCCCACCATGACATGAGAAGGATTCAAAAGTTTTCTTAAACCTGCAATCATCTACAGAGAAGAATGGTAATATTTTTCTCTTCTGAAACCCCTTTTATTTGAAGATGTCACAGATAACTGAACTGTAACAGACTCTCTTTTTTGGCAAAGGAACAGAAACATTCTAAATTGCCCCTACTATCCTCAACGTTGTTTTGTATTTAGGAAGCTATAAGAAGAAAAAAAACTAACCTTAGGCCCCTAGGAAAATACAATACATTTGAGGTTAGCGTGTCTAACCCTAACCAAAGGTTAATGAAGACATCTCTTTATCTTCACAGCCATTTATTGCTACAGTACATATTTCCATTCCCCTCTATGAAGAGGTAAGATTTCAAGACTCATGTCCACTCTTAATTTACTTTAAAGATGTAAGAAGGTTTAATGGCTAAACTGTTAGCCCTTTCAAGACCAGTCAGAGAAGTGCAATTACAATGAAAGGGTGACATCCTGATCATTTTTAGTAGGACAGTAACAGCCATTTAAGACAGAATTTTGTAAAAGTATTACTTACTTGCTGACTTCCTTATACTGTGCTATTTCCTCAATATAAAGGAGGTCATGCAACCGTGACTGATAGTTGGTCTTGGTCAATGATTTGTCCAGGACAGACTGTGTAAACAGCTGGTCAGCAGATAGAGGAATTTGGTATCTGATAAGAAGGCTCTTCTCCAATTCAGTAGTTTCATTAGGCTCAAAATCTACAATAGTCTTAGAAGTAGAATCCCAACGCTTAGCTGTAGTTAGTAACTGTTGCCGTGCATGCATCAGGTATTCAAGATCTGCATGTAGAGATACAAACAGGGACAAGACTTCAGTTCAAATTCTCCAAGATAATTTTCCACACTTTGATCACATGTAAATGACATATATAAGTGGGAAACGTTAGTTTTTCCCCACCACAGCTTATTCATGTAAAACAGAATAATCGTGAATTTATAAGCTAAACTTAATTTTTAACTAACAGAATATGGTTTGGTTCTTCAAGGAGATCACAGGATTACTGAAGCCACTCAGCTATCTTAAAATAATGAAACTGCAGATAACATTCTCCTTTGTCTAGGACAGTTTTCATAATTTTACAGTTGAAGAACTACTCCAACTTCAGATGTTGATTGACAACAGACACAAGAACCAACTCACACACAAGAATAAGAGACTATCAAATTATAACAACTCTACAGATAGAAACAGAGAGAGCATACAAATTAAACAAGTGATGGAAGGATTCTATTATTATAACTAAGAGCAGTCAGAAGCATCCATAGTATCTGCATGTCCTTTTCAAAGGTTAGATATAATACCAAACACGTTTCCCCTCCAAAAACAGAGAAAATATACATGAACCTCACAAGGTAAATCATAGCAGCTAAGCTGTGGGGGAACAAGTAGGGTAGGTGATAGGGAATCTCATAACTTGCAGTACATGAAAGGCCTTTAGCATATTAAAAACTAAGTCCTAGGTTATTATAACATTAGGGTTAAGCATTTGAAAAGATTCACATTGTACAAACACAATTAATTATCCAAGCATCACCTGAAAGTGTGACCCACATTGAAAAATGGAAGGAAATTAATGTTTCAGTCTATCCTTAGTTAGCACTGATATGTCTCTACATTGTAGCCCAAAAATCATAAACACGAAGTCAAGAATTTTTCATAGACCCCTGCAACAGCCATTAACATGGCAAAAAATCAACACATGGCAACTGCTATCTGGAGGACTAAGTAGGGGTTTCATGTAACAGAACTATACTTAAGCTAAAAGCTGCAAATGGTTTAGCATTCATGGTGAAGCAATAGCTACGTTTTAATGTATCGTCTTTGAATCGAGCTTAAAATGTGTGCCCAGATATCACAGCAGTGCCTGTGAAAGACTTAGAGACCCTCTAACTTCAAATAAAGTATTTCATTTGATCTTTATCATTCTGTATCCTAAAGAGATTAAAAATGTGATGTCTGAGTGATAATATGAGGCCAGTTTAGCAACAGGAATCTCAGATTAACATCACTCTTCAGCCATAGGAAACAGATGTCTCACTTAGTAAACTACTCTAATATTTTTGAAATAATAGAGATTAGAAAGAAGATATAAATAATTCTCTTCTTCCTCTAAACTGAATCATGTTAGGTGCTAATGATGTGCAACAGGAGAAAAAAGCCCATGTTTGGTGGTTTCGGAATTAGGAATTATCCACCATGACATTTTCCTGTACTGATCATATATTAAGAGTGTAACAGTTCAGTCAGACTGTCAGGACACTGTCTTGTTTGCTAGGAAATTGGCCATTTGACATTGCATGCTGCAGACACTTCCTGTAACTGTTGGTCTGACATAACTATTTTCTTAGTGTTAACATGGAATATGCATACAAGGTTGCCTTCTTAAGAATCTTGTGCATTTCCAATTCTAAGAACATTTTCACTGCATGGAAAATTAATCTTCTCTTGATTACTTGTAACTTCTTCCATGAAAGAGAGAGCTCCCCAAGAAAAGTGATAGATGCTGCTCAACTTAAATGTCTCTTCTTAATACTATTTAAAAAGGAGGAAGCTCGTCTTTCATGATGTCATAGTCCAATATCCTTAAAAGTTATTACTGACCTTCCCAAGTCACTGCCTAGATCTATCTGTCATATAAGAATTTGTACCGGTCATGTAGATACTCAGCAACAAAAGGTGAAGGCCTCTTTTAGGGTTGTTTGCTCAATGTTACTTCTTCCGTCAGACCTCTACATACTATAACCCAACACTCCATTGCTTAAGGAAATATAAATGCAAAACACCCACATGGAACAAGATATATGTCTAACCACTATTCCATCACTTGCTTTCAGTTGCAATCCTTACCCCTCCCATATGTTGTCTACATAGATTGTTAGCTCTTAAGGGAAAGACTCTGTACTTATGTTTGGTTGTAAAGAAACTAGCGCACTTTTGGGCATTAGATAAATATTAATAATAATCTGACTGATGGGAGATTTCCTTTGCTATCTCTCTGCATACAGAGATGTGGCATCTCAAAAAGAGGTGCTGTAGTGAACTCGGCAGGCATTACACTATGCAGCTTCATCTTTCCATTTTGCACCATAGTGCCATTTATATTGCCCCTGCCCTTGATCTATTTTTAGTAGTCAGCACTGAGAAATCCTGGCAGTTTAAGCTGACAAGGACACTGACTCGTCTGAAGATTAATACTTTTGCCTTTGCAACTACATTATGGCTTGGCTCTCTTGGTCTTAAACAGCTCTACAGTGCAAGGACGCCAGGGTCTCTGCAAGTTTACTGACTTTGGAAACCTGTCAGCTCTGGTTAGCTACCCTCTTGCATGGAGATCACATAATAGTTCCCAAAAAGACCACAGCCTTGCTCTTAAACACAGTATCTCATGCATTCTGAAACATACCCTATGTGGAATTCTAATGTATTGTGGACACAACAACTTCCTGCTTTGGGCTAAAAGTATTCAGGTTATCTGGAAAGAACAGTTCATAAACTATGGCATTTGCTATTTACATTTTCTCTTTGCTGATCTGGTAAATGTACATCCGTTCTATGTAAACAAAGGATAGGAATAGCAAAAAGCAAGAACTCTAGCCAACGCACGTACTGTGTGTATTAGTGTTTAGTAATGACATCTATCATTATTACTGCTAATAAAAAGGTCTTAAAAGCCTTGTATCACTAAAAAACAAGGAAATATGAATTTCCTGGACCACTGAAAGACATAGGAATAGATCTGGAGATGCTAGAAACAAGAAAGAGTCTCTGCAATACATCTTTGAAGGGTAACAAGAAATTAATAACAATAGCCTGCAGAATTATGACCTCTGCCAAAAATTAAATCAATGTTCCTTCAAATCTTTGTGAGCTGAACTCTTCCTGGGATTCCCTGATGACTGCAATAGACAGACTAGTGAAACAATCTTCTTGAAGAGAAAAAATACCCTTAATTGACAAGTATTCTGGTAATCTCCCAGACAATCATACTCTATTTCAGTCAGAATCAGTCAACATATTTCTGCCCCTCCTAAGCAGTTTTGACAGTTTTGGTCTGGATCTCATCAATTTCCTAAGATTCACAATTAACAGGCGTACAACTGGTTGTATTTTCCTACCGCCTTTAGGAGGAGATTATGCTAAATGGTTCTGAGTCCTGACCTCCCGTTCGGATAAATGGATTTGCACACCATTTCCAAACCAAGAATCAGTGCTCGGCTCTTGGCTTCTCAATATTTTTAGTCTTCAGGACAAATCAAGTTCTCAGTCATTGCCAAGCAAAATATTTCTCATGATCTTCAGACTATACCAAACTGTTTCTGAGCCGGGGGGGGTGTCACATAAAAAAATTGAAATTCTTCATAGAGCATGTTTTGAAGCTGAACCTAATCAGCATCTGGAGAATGTCCATGCAAAAAAAGCATTAACAGGACCACAAGCATTTCAGAACAGCCAAAGCAAAACACAAACACTAACTAGAAACTGTGACAAATGACTCAAAACTGTGAAGAAAGAATGGCTTTCGTGCGCTAATCTGGAAATTCTTTTGCAAAAGGGCAAGTTAGTCAGAAAAGAAGCAGCAACAAATTGGTTTTATTTATTCAAAAACAATGAGAAATGATACTAGCAAAGCAGAACTGAATATCAGCCATTATTCACGTCTGTCTGACTCTAGCATTCAGTTGCTTTAAAATGTCCCAAGCAAAAGAACTGTAACCACCTCTCTTGGGAAACTCTGCCAAAATCTATTAAATCTATTTTTCTCAGACACAACCTCAATTTTCCTTCCCTTAGTTTCATCTCATTAATCCTGGTTATTCTCATTGCAACACAGTAAAAATGCTTCTTAGGCCCGTTAGTCTTTCCATCTCTCCAATCTTCGTAGAGACACAAATGACTACCAGGCCTCACCCTACCTTCTCTGCTTGTTGCCAAGCAACACACATTCAGCTCTTTTAATCCTTCCCCATAAATCAATCACTCCTGCTCCCTGATCATCTTTCCCATTCTTCTTTGAATGCCTACCAATTTGTAGACATCTTTCTGATAATGAGGTGCCTAGAACCGAAAATCCTGATTTCCTGTAACTGACAGGAATAGACCAATGCAGTAAACAGAACAATATGATCATGGCAACATTTAGTTCAAATTTAACTTGAACACATAAAAATAATCATGTTTTCTGCCGAGTACAAGTAGAGACAATATTGCGTTCCTACAATTTCTAGCATTTCTATATCAGCACTTAGGACCTGACGGTCCCCTGTAAATTGGCAAGGCAACATTAACTCCAATGACACTATAGCAGTTTACACCTGCTGAAGATCTAGCCCAAAAATATGCATTTATAGACATGTAAGACATTATATATTATATCATGGAGGACATTCATTATCTGCTAACATAAATGTTCTGCACAGAGATGAGAAAAGAAAAAAAGATAGTATGACAAATTATCGTGTATTTATAGTAAACTGATGATCATATCACGGGATGCTGATCATACTGACCGATGAGCACTGCAGGATGTGTTTCTGATTCTCAAAATTACCACAAAGAGAAACATTCTTTTGGACATTTCCACTGAGTCTGTTCAGTAGAAAAAGAAAAACAGCTGAACATTACCTTCTGTTGAAGCAGCATCAATCATTACTCGTTGCATGAGTACTGGTTCCAACCCAAAATCGAACACTACGGTTTGGCGAAATGTTCCAAAGATTTCCGTGTTAAAGGCTATACTGACTTTGTAAATGTAATGATCTATTCCATTTTGGGCCATCTTTCCTCCTGTCCATTCCTGACAGTTTTCTGGGACTTCTTGTGATACCTGGGTAGTGCTGTCTCCAGCAGATATTGCAACGATATTGAAATGAGGACGATGGGCATCATAAAGCAATGCCACTCGATACAGCATTCTTGCAGGCTACAGAGAAATGCAAAGTGACAATAAAATGCTGAAAATTATTTTATGAAGTGTTTCATTTGAGGCCAGATTAGGGGAGGCTAAAAGAAGCCTCAACTTCATTCAGCAGGCTCAGCTGAGTCTCTGCACTCTCCAGAACATAGTGTCCCCATAACTCCCAGCATCCACACCGGCAATCGCCACCCCAGTGGGGGGAAACAGAGTGGAGGTTAGGCCATGCCCCACTACTTCACTTTAAAAGAACCATTTTGGAGTTGAAACACTAAATTTCAAAAGTCTGTGGTTTTCTGCAGCAAAGAAATAAGATCCAAGTGCTGCAGCATGCTAGCTTTAATATTTACCTATTTTCAAAAGAGGGGGGAATCCTACCTTACAAGTGAGAGCAAATGTCCACGTTTGTTGAGACTTTTTGGTGGTGACAGTAACCGATAGTTCAGGATTATGCTCTACCCTCACTCCTTCTACACATTCACTAAGCTAGATTTAAAGAGAAAAAAACCTTGCATTAAACTTCTACAGACATTGTCAATAAAGAAGACATTCAGGCCAAGTTAATATCTTAAAACAGAAAGCCTAAAATGATTGTTTCCTAAGTTGAGGGTTGGTTTCAGCAAAAGGATAGTGCAGGATTCTAATATCAGCACAGGACAAGAGCTAATTCAGATACCTGCTAATCAGAGAGGCAAACAACAATTAAGACCGTAACTCAAGAACATCACATTATGTACGCAAAAAAACCCAAAACAACCAGCATCCAGGGAGAACAAACACTACCTGATTTTCATAAGCATGGATCTCAAAAATCAGTTTAGGTCACTTAGATCTAAGATTTCAGCTGGAAATAAGGGTCTTATACAATAAGGCACCGAGACTGCATTTCCAACAGACCCGATATTCTCAGTGACTTCAGTGAGAGTTCTAGAGTACCAAGAGAGCAGAATCAGGCTTTCTGCTCATTAAACCATTTGGCAAATTGCCCACTTTCCCCAGATTTTATCAACAATAGATAGAGTGAAAAGAAACTCCTTCATTTCAGAAAAGCTGGTTGAATGCTGCAAAACTAGTGCCACAAACATTCTTTGGAATTGCAAAGAGCTGCTGGGTTTCATCAGATCCATAACCTTTACTCTTTAGTATGCACAAATGTTTGTATGATCAAATGAAGTTTGGAGAATGGCTTTTCTTCATGCAAACTACTGCAACTGCAAGCAAAGAAGGGGAGTCACGCACAAAAAGGAGTATTTGCCACTGAAAATTAATGCTTCAGTTTAAAAAGCACCACCATCCCCAGGGAGCAGGAACACCACCACATGACAACTTGCGATCAATCCACAAGTTGTAGTTCACAAACTCCTTACTGAATTCCTGAGGAGAACAACTGCATTTGTAGAAACTACTCTCAGTCTATGAAAGCTTTGTAAGTAGGAAAAGTTTCTTGGTAATGAATAATTTGTCCAGTTCTAGTGGTAAGGGCTAAAAATAGGCTCATCTGATACTTTTAAATATGAACACCGAGAAGGAGTTTGTTTTCCTTACCACTTTCTCAGGAGATAAAGAATTCATCCATTTCTCAATCAAGGTTTCCATATAACTACCCAAACATTGTTTGTTTTCCTTCTGTTGTTTTAATCTTATCAAGCGGGAAGCGTATCGTTTTTGCCATTCTGTTAGCTCTTCCTGGGAATGTGCTGAAGTACACTGTGCACCGTACCTGCAGATCCCCTGCTCTAAAAATCTACATAAAACATGAAAGACAATTATGTCTCAAACTTTTCAAAGTTCCAATTTAAAAACAAGCAAACAATAATTGAGATTTCACTTCAAGGTGTTTTCTTCTGGCTTTTGATTCTCTCACATAAAACATAATATTTCAGGGTCAGTCACTAGAAACTGGTTTAGCTACATATACATGTACGTACAGGATTGTTCTGCAGCAGCCTCTCTTGCAGTAATGCCCATAATGGTGTATGCAGAATTTTTCCAATTTAACCATAAAAGGCCATAGATCACTTTACTAAGAAACTTTTACATTCAAATAAATACGTGCTGAACACCTAACAATGTCAATGACAAACTTTTCCCTAGAGGTCATGTTATTACTTATCAGATAAGTGCTCTTTCAGCAGAAGTTTTCTGAAGCAACAGTGACACCATGTGGTTCTTTTAGTTAACTTCAGTACATATTGTGTAAATGTTTTATAGATAAGATTCAGAAAATCTCCCAAAGTACATACTGAACACCAACATCTTTGAAACAAGAGAGTCAGACCAAGTAGTGTATAATACTTTATTATATTTGTGGGGTTTTTTTAAATAGTGTAAAATAATGTTCCCATGTGATATCATTTTGCTTACGCTTTAAAATTAAGAAATCCCTTTAGTGTCATCTTATCGCCCACACACAATTTAAGAATTGCAGTTTTCTCAGAAAATGCTATGCAGCTGTAATTCTACACTTTGCATTCAAATAGCTATATTTGGAAAATATTTTGGTAGCTAGAACTTTAAACGTGTCAGCTGCTGCAGCTCTACCATTCTTTAAAGCTGTAAATACTTAAAAAATTAGACTAGATGGAGGGAGAATTGGAGGATAGAATTTAATTTTTAAATTATAACACTATTACGAAATCATCTGGTATACAGCATAAACAGCAGACAATCCTCACTTCTACATGAGGAACCTAAAATTGATTAATTATAACACCACATGTACCAAACAGCTGACGACAGCCAAGGATCCAAGCCATGATCTTGTAAATGTAGAAAATGCGTAACTATAACATTATGTTCATATATAAATTTACACTACAGAACGAATTTAGACATCTTCCCACATTGATGTGTTACTGAAAAAGAGGATGGATCAACTAGGTCAAGCCACAGTAAGTTACAAGTTAGATACTCAAATCATTGATAGATACAGCATATGATGATTAATGTTATGACCGTTTTGTAGTAAATATATTATGTAACAATGCAAATTAGATGGTAAATCTTGAGCTATGTAATTAAAAAAATCACAGAAAAAACTTGAAGCAAAGTGTCTGCTATACAAGCCACATTTACTTACAGTTTATTACTTGAATTAGCATACTCTTTTCCTTTAAGAAAAGTTTAGAAAGTTTAAAATGATGCCACTGTGTTGTGAAGGTTCAAAATGTAAATTTTGTATAAAAGAAAGTAAACATTTTAGATAGCATGTTAACAGAAGTGTTCTCATATTATTTACTTAAAATATTTTCACTGAAAACAATTCTTTGTTTGGATTTAAACACTCCCCTGCAATGTCTCTAACATCATTGTACCAGTGCTGAAATTCTAGAGTGAAACTGACTAGGATAAAGAAGTGAAACTGACTAGTCTATTTTCACAGACTAAACTAAATGAAGGGCAAACACAAAACAAATTTATAAAAATGTGAGTAAAAGAAATTGTTTAAATTTAGAACAATCTGTACTATTACTAGCAATACATGTAAGAGACTGTTTTGAATCTATAGTTTTATCAACATCCTTTAAGAAGAAATTTCAAATTAATTCCTGACCTAATTAAAAAAATACACCATAATATACACTGCTGGATATTTGGAATTTTTACTATTATTTAGAAAATGTTTTCCCTTTGTATCAGAAGTGTTCTTATTTTTGAGAAAATATTTCTAGAAACAAGTATTTGGGTTCTTCCTCATCAGCACTTAATAGGAAGACAAAGCACTTCAAATCATTCACCATTAACTAGTTTTGCAAGTTCTTTCATTTCTCAGTACTTCTAGCAACAATTACATTTATTTTACACATTCAGTTCCTTATTGAGTACGTTTTGCAATTCCTTCATTTCATTATCTAGCAGATGCCACATCTCTATTGCCATGTGCCAACCTCAAGACAACTGTGGTTTCAAAAATGAATATTCAGTGTTCTTACTGTCTCTTTATAAATAAATCTAACTCCCACAGCCAGAATTATAATAATCACATGGATTCACTAAGTTAATAGCTCCTGTAATACAGAAGTAATCAGTAGACATTAGATTATATCTTTAATTGAACAAAATTCAGAATTGGGATTAAAAATCTGGCTCAAAATGCCACTCTTTATAAAGGTACAATATTGAGAGTTAAAAACAGAGGGCTTGATTTTTCTAAAATGCTGCTGCTTCTTTCATATGGCAAAAAAAAAAACCAATCAGCAACATTCAAATAACCAAGCCCAGGAGCAAGATGACAAATTTCACACAGTGCTCCTGTTATGTAAATGACATCAAAAGGCTACCAAACATCAAATTGTCAAGCTCCTGGCATGATTACCAGCATGAAATTATAAAATGCTGAGCACCAACACCACCTGCTGACACCTGGGAATCGCAGGTGCTCAGCACCTCTGAAAAATCAGGTCCAAACCACCTAGATTTTCACAGGCTCAATCATACCAGCTGAAAAGCAGGTCAGATTGCTACACATCCTGGGAAATTAATTTCTGTATATGTGACACATGCAAGACAGAATCAAGTCACAGTGCAGGACTTCCCAGGTTACTATATCTTTTGGCGCTTTTACTAATGACAAAAACTACATATTCCATACACAGGCAGCATGGTCTAATGGACTGAGACAGAGAGACTAGGAGCTAAGAATGCCAATCTTAGCACAGGTTGTGTGATCTTGAGCAAGGCATTTAGTGTGTGTGTGCACGCGCGCGCACGCTTCTCCCTCTGCAAAATGGGACTAATCATACTTAAGGGTTGGTGTTATTGACTTCATTTTACAGACAGAGAAACTGATGTGCTGAGAAGTGAAGTGACTTACCCAGAGTCACACTGTGAATGGGTTCCCTGATCTAACAGGTAGGTTATATTCCTTGACCTCATAGTTTCTCCACTCATGAATTAAACAGTTATTGGCAAACAAAAGAAATGAAATTATCCCTTAAACAGAGGTGCTTCTCATCACCGATAAAACAGTATCACTTTACCTCTTACACAACGTGTACTCCTCACTACTTGTGACGCCCCTGGGTGGGGGGCGGAATTGCCAACCATCCTGAGATCCTGTAGAGTAATGGAGGATTCTGGTTATTGTTCCAGCTGCCAGTATTAGAATTATTGGTAGTAACTGCACAGGGTTATATGTTTCTGAACACCATCTCACAGCATATAAACAGACAAGCGGGTCTTCTGTTTCTCCATAGCAATATAATGAGCAATTAATTTCAATACCTGAGAAATTTATGTGGGACGAAAGTTGGAGTCATATAAAGCAAGTTACAGAAATTAATCTGTAGTATTCCCATAACAAATTGACCAATAAATGTGGCCTGGTGTCTCCAAACAAAACTGGAGAGGAGGCATGCCTCTCTCATTTCACTAACTCAAGCTAACTATTCCCCTTCATTGCTAGTGCCTTCCCTCCAACTAAACATCAGGGACAAATGATTGGGCTGTGCCTATACAAGACAATGGTGTTTCTTCAAATAGCTACGGTGGTTCCATCATCAATGCTTCACCATGCAACTCAAAGCATCTTTTAAGTACGTTCTACTTACCATCTTCCAAATCCTCCCCATGGTATCCTGAGGGTATTTTGCTAGCTGCTGCCTGCAATTACAAAAAAAAAAAAGATATGTTGGTTCACATATCAAGATTTTGACTGTAAGTTCCATTTTACTACTGTATTCATAAGAGATTGTATTTTATCGGTCAGTATAAAAAAAAAAATCTCAGCTAGTTCAAACAACATTCTGGTCACAAACCTGAGTCTCATGTTAACATGGCAGCAATCACAGTAACTGAACGGGGGAAATCTAATGTGAATATTAAAGCTACTGTACCACAGTGTACTTCTCTGATAAAGGAAAAAAATTGAATTGTACTATCTAAAAACTTTGGCCCCAGTTCACCACGACATCAAACCGTGGCCAATAGGAGCCAGTCACAGCTCAATGGATCCTCATCAATCCAGCCCCTGTGGAAGTAAGAACAGTAGGGAGCCTATTCTAACGTCTGTCACTGGTATAAGGCCCATAATGGCTCTTATGCCAGGGGAGCATGGTATGGTAGAGCTCTACTACGCCGTGTCCCTTCCCGGTCCCAACCACCCCTTGTACACCTGATATCCCTTTTTTCTATCTTTTACTGGGGTAGGAGAGGCAGCTGGTGCAGAAAGTTGCAGAGGCACACCTCTGCCAGCGGAGAGCTCTCTCTGGCTATTTTAAGATCAGTCTGAATCACTCACATGGCACAAAGTGGTCTTAGTGGAACGGAGTGTGTGTCTTTTTTTAAAAAGCTATTGTTTAAAAAAGAGGGACTATTATTTTTGTGAGTGAATCATACTGCTGTTAAAGACATAAGAATTTAACATTTGACATTGGCAAATGAAGTAGTGGGCTGGTCATTGAGCAGATTGTTCCAAAGCTGAAAGTAGATGCAACAGAAAGAGTCGAAGTGCAATCATTTTAATTTGCATCTGGAATAAAAGCACAGTCTTACAATGCACTGACACCTCTATTTGTTTTATATTTAGAGGAAATGACAAGCAATGATTTAAAGAATATGAACAAAGTCCATATAGGAAAACAGTAATTCGATCAATAAATATAATGTTTAGACTAACTCCTCCCTCTTACAGATGTTGATGGAACATCTAGAATTTGCTAGGCACTTTAAGTCTTACGTAATGTTTAGGACACGGCTAAGAGCTCTAGTGGATAATTTCCCCTGGAAAGAGGAATGACTTTCTGAGTCATAAGAAATAAATACAGTGTATGTGGATGCTCTCATTTTTCTCTGCTCAATACTGCAAGCCACGGTCAACTGCTTTTCAGCATTCTTCTTATTCTTTCAACAAAAACAAAAATCCAAGACTAGTGCGAGGCTGCTTCAAAGATGGTAAAGACTGGAAGGGCAGTGGAGGCTATGGTGCCCAATATACCTTGTTCACAGAGCACAGAACAAAACATCCTGCAGCCAACTGATCAGTTTTCACCTTCTTCCCAAGAACATGCTTACTCTTACCTCTGTTTCAGCAAGAAGCATTTTGAGTCTTGTCAAATCTTTAGTTACCATCCCGTTCTAGGGAAAGAGAAAAACGTTAGTGCATTCGGTACGTAAATCTTCTGCTATGGTAAAAACAGGCAGCAAAGAACATTTTTTTCTACCCAGTATTTTGGGAAAGGGGATGGGCAAGAGGGGAAGACAAATGAGCTGTTGAGTTTTATTACGTAACGGGAAATGACATACTGTGTACACTGAGCAAACATTATGCAACAAGGAAACTTGCCGTTGATAAAAGCTAATCTTACGCGACAGGTGTCAGGCAAAATGGGATACATGTGCACGACAACTTGGTAAATAAACTCTAGGAAATCTGGCTGTCACCCACATGAAGCATTAATAGCCTCAACATTCACAAGACAGTATCATTCAGAACAAATACACTAGAGGCACTGTGGCCCACCAGAAAGGGATTCAAGAGACCTAGATTCTATTCAGAGCATGGCTACTGGCCCGGTGGGTGGCGTTGGGCAAGGCATTTCACTTCTCTGTGCCTCAGCTTCCCCATCTGTAAAATGGGGATGATGATACTGACCTCCTTTGTAAAGGGCTTTGAGATCTATTGATGACAAGTTCTATATAAGAGCTAGGTATTATTGTTATTAGAATATTTACTCCAACTCAGAAGGAGTCAATATCAGAAATGTACACTGCTGTATCCATGATCTAGTCACTTCTTCTCAAGAAGCTATTTCGCAAATTGATTACTTTTACAGTCTAACTCTTTCCATTCTGGAGTCTCTTCCCTTTAACGCTTCTGTACCAGCTTTCACTACAATGTAAGGGTTAGCCTTCTAACTGAAAAATAACTTCACATTCAAGGGAATCCCAAGTAAAATGCTTTAAAATGAATTTATGTCAAGTAAAGTAATCTCATACACGTTGAGGGCACAATCCTGAACCCAGGAGTTCTGATTCAGGTCTGTGATTTCATTAACTGACCACTTGCTGCATTTATTAAGTGCCACTGAGTTTGTTAGGTAGCAGATGGTTATAATCCTCCTTTACATTCCACCTGTACTACAGAGCAGCAAAAAGAAACTCAAATATCTTTACTGCCAATCTGCACATGTGATAATCCTCATACACAAAGCTTTTATTTGAAATGCTATTCCATTTCTTTCCAAAAACAGAGTTCACAAATCCAACTTGTAGGGCTCATCTATAGAGCATCAAGAATTTAAGTTACTGAGAATCATTCCCTTATACTACTGTGGGGGAAGCTGGATGCATTCCAGCTTCTGCAAGTAAAAACACTCCAAACTTTATTCATTGAATTACTCCACACAGACACTGGGAGAAGTCAGTAAACCATTTGCTGGCTTTAATATTCCTACTGAAAACAACCATGAATTATGATCTTTGATCTGTCATGAAATCTTAAGTTTCAGTTTGGGTGTAGGGGCTTCACTTAGAAAGACCAAGCTGTGTGTCAACCCACTGTAGAATAACAGCCTGAAATGCATTGCCTAGGTAATGGAGAATTTGGCTATTTACATTATTTTTTCTGAAGGCAAACTCCTACTAAAAGACATGAAAATGTATGTCAATCCTTTTCATTCTTTTTGTTTATCTTCATAACCATATCAGATAAGCTTCAGATAAATAAAAGTAAATTATTATTCAGAGAGTGCATTATTTTAAAGAGAGAATATATCTCAGCAAATGTGTTTGCCATCAGAAGTGTATTACACCAACGTAATGTATTCTTCTGCCGTTACAATATTTATATCCAAATTTAGATTTCTTCAAAACTAACCAATCATCCAAATGCAGTAGGATACACAGGATGCATATTTGTTCCTTGCACAGCACCCCAATCTTAGATGCTATAAGGGGGTATAACAGGAAGAGGCATGTTTACAGTCAGTGTCGCACTGCATGTCAACCAATCCCAAGACTTGTTAAAGATGCCAGGATTCAACAATGGAAGCCCTCCAATCAAGGGACAGTAGCCCCAAAGGTTGACCAGTGCTACAGCGATCAACCGCAATAGGGAAAACAAGAGCCCCTTCCCAGATGAAAGTGAAAGGAGATTTGTACCACCACCACCACCACCACTTCTACCAAACATTTTAATCTTCAAGTAGGCTTTAGATTTTATACTCTTCAGACCAAAGGCCCAACAATTACTTGGCACAGCTCACACATTGTATAGCAACAAGTGGACTTATGGTATTTTATATATATTAGTATTAATGCTGCATGTTTAAGCTCTTAAATGATTCAACAATTATAGGAACACCCTTAAAATGATAAACTTGTTAAAATTAGAAATTTGCTTTCACAGAACGCTTTTTCTTCCCAAGGCCTGAGTTCAAGGAGCTTTTGAAGTCATTAACACATCTGAGAGCAGAGCAGAGCCTTCCTTACGCTATCTTTGATGTTAGTGTTACCATCAGCTTATACAGGTGAAAGCTGCAGCACAGATACTGAAACTGTGTGAAACTGAAACTGTGAGAAACTGAACACAGATAGTAAATCCTGTGAAGGCTGATGTACATCCTTAACTTTACACGTGACTAGAGTCAGGGAGACTACTCATGCGCATGACGTAAAGCACCTCTGTAAGTGCTCTGCTGGATCAGGGCCTAAAAGAGGAAACTTGAACTCGGGTCCCAGCAGGTGAGTCAAACTATCTGATTTTAGAATGAAGTATTTAGATTATTTTCTATCTCCAACAGCTGTGAAGTTTACTTAAAAACAATTTGGGTCATCTTTAAAAAATATAATCACATCAATGTGCTCTCTGCTATAAAAGCTGAACTTAGTCAACTGAAGCACACACAAAAAGGTCTCAGGTAGATGGTTAAAATACAGACAAAAAGGATGGAAATGTATGTGCTGCTCTATTAAATGGCACATGTATAAAAATTACAATACATTCCATGGGGATTAGATGCAGACCACTAACCTGAACATTCTACAGATTTATAACAAAAGTAGAAAAAAAATCCGCAAAAAAGCGCACTGGCTCAGAAACATTGATAAAGCAACAACTGGGGCTCTTGCTTACATATAAGCATCTGAATATTTTAATATATATTTATCCTTGGATTTTCCATATGAATTATTTTATCATCATCAACTGGTCAAGGAGACAGTCTGAGGTTTGCTACTAAATGACTAAAAAAATCCAAAAGTAAGTTAGTTTTCCAGTTATGTAAATTAAATCACATCCACTTACCAATGATTCGCCCAGCAGTGATTTGGAAAGAACATTAGATACAATCTGCAGCTTCCCTTTAAGATGCATGTAGCAAAGCACTGCACGGAAAGAGCCATCTCCCTTGGCCAGTCCCTCTCCCAGCACTGCAACACAAAGCACCAACTTTTAGCCGCACCACAAGACAGTACAAGCTTAACTAAATCCAACTCAGTTTTCCCTTCACCTTTAAAACTAAAATGTCATCTGAGACCTAGGTTCACACCTTCCCTTCCTGAATTGGCAAGGCTTGGACCAGCTTTGCCCTCATACCTACTGTCATTTAGCAGTGACATCTCCCACCAACTAAGAAATTATGTAGATGAGCTCAAAGGAGATGCAGTCCCATCATCCTTTAGCCAACAGGGTGATGACAGCATCCTTGAAGTTAGGGGACAGTTACTTCAGCTCTTTGACAAGGATACAGAGGATCTCCCTCATTCCTGCAAGCGTCAAAACTGCAACAAACCACATTTTGGTGATAAAAATATGTTCATGAGGATCCATTCATGCTAGCAAAAAGTATACTTTGTAGTTTGCAAATTTACCAAACCTCTTCATTGGTCAGTCGCTCTAAAGAAATTAATATTCTTACTACTTTAAAACAAAATAGTCCAGGTGACTTGGTATTCACTCATGCTGCAATAGGAATGATTGTTTTAATCCTGATATTTAAAAACTTCATGTATCAGTAAACTTTGTACCAGTAAACTCTGGGATCAGATAGCTAGCCAAACAGATACTTTCCTTGACATTTGCAATAGCAAAAAGATTTATTTCATGATACAGAAATGCTCCAGTCCAGTAGTAATAACACTTAATTATATGTGTTACCTGGCCAGAAAGAAAATATCGTTTTTAAGAGACTGAAATATTAAGTAAAATTATGCATGCAAATTGTAATAATATAGGAAGCCTGTTTGTTAAAGTTACAGTCAAAAATATACATTGTTGTTATTGCAGACGACATCACCACTTCTGTTTCTACTGCCAATCACCAGGTATGCAATTCTTATGTGTGTGTAGCTCCCACTAACGCTAATGGGAAGTTTACAGGCACAGGGACTGCAGCATTAGATTCTCAAAAACACATCAATTCTCCCACTTAATAGGTGTGCATGTCGTTATGGGAAATTATGTGAACACATCAACGAAATAATAGTCCCAAAAGAACATCTATATAAAAAATGACAGGACATATTTTCAACTATATAATGGCAACCAAACCCTGATTTTAAGATGCCTAAAACATGACTCTCTGAATTCAAACCACACTGCGGCTGCTGACAACAATTTCAGAAGAGACTTATTCCCAAATCAGAAGGAAAAACAAAGCTCCAGAAACTCAGTTTTAAGATGTATGACAGTTAATAATTAGGATAACATACCTCAAACTTTAGATACTCAGTTAAAGATATTTTATATATTTAATTGAATGGAGTTATTTAGCTAAAGCATTCTGTTGCAGTAGGCCAGCACATTGTAACTTTTCATTTTTAACAAAATTCTTTGAATATTTATGGAATAATTTAAGAGATTCACCATTATACTAAGCCCTAGTGCTTCTACCAGTAAATACAACTGTTTGTAGAGAATACATACTTGTAGCGTACATGTTAGAGCATGCATTTAATTCCTTTTAAATCAAAATGAAGTCATTGGTGTCTGCAATATGTCAAGTCTTGTAAAAAGTCCTAACTGCAGATTGAATAAAGCTTTTTCTGTCAAAAAGGTTTGTGCATGCTTCAATGGATACCGTTATGGCAGACAAGCCTAAAACTTGATACACACATGGCATTTTTATTCTAAAATGTCCTTTCAATAGTAATAAAAAACTTAGACCCACCAAGACAACCTCTGCAGTGGTTTTGAATGCTAGCTGCTGGGAGAAGATCAATTAAAAGTACAGAGTAGAGGAAGACAATCAAACCTGCTTATATATATTATAAAAATCGTCCTGGTATTAAAATTGTTCTAAAATTATATATTTTAAACCTGAAGAGAAAAAAGGATTTGTATGTATAATATGCTAGACCAGACTTTTGGCTAGAACAGCCCTGTAAGTGTGTCTGATTTTAAAGACTTATCATGGCCAGAACACTGTTTAATTTTTTTTCCCTACCATGCATTTCAAAAGAGATCTGTTTAAATTAAAAATACGTGTTAATCTGCACTACAATTGGCATATTTTTTCAGCAATTACCATATTGTATATGCCCAATAAGGAAAAATATTCTTAACTGTATAGCTCCTTTGAAATATTCAGGTATCTGCTATACATGCTGAGAAGAAACAAAGATAGTCTCCCAGTGTAAGTCACAAAGCTGTCTCAAGGATAAATCCTACTCTTACTGCAATCAATGGCAAATCTTCCATTTGACTTCAATAGGACCCAGACTTGGCCCTCAGAATATTAGCCAATGAAAATACAATTAATTTAACGGCATTCTCTCTTCTCCCTCCTCTCGCCATTATTCATCCTTCCATGCATATCTTCTTGGCTCTTTATTCATTGTCAGGAAGGACAACTGAGCTGGCCAGTTCAGAACAATGCATCTCTGGCTCTAGCAGCAGATACAATAGGTGGATTTTAAATATAGCACTGTTTAAAGGACAGCATTGCATGTGATGAATACATAGAAAATATTCAGAAGGGATAAACTCTCAATCATCTCATCAAGTGAATACATCTATAGTACAAGTAATCACACAGTCCCCATTTAACAATTGCTTTCAAACTGAATCAGGGTTTGGGGAAATCTTTGTATTACAATTCAAGATTAGTTAAAGAGTCAGGGCACCAAAAGATGGGACCTTCCCACAGTATAATTTATTTCCCAAGTCTATGTTAATAAAGCCTGACTCCATGCCCAGTGAAATAAATGAAAAGAATCTGATAGTCTTGGGTGCTGGATCAGGTCCATAATAAAAGAACAGAACTTTAGCACGGATGGTTAATTCCTCTATAAGACTCCAGTGCAATAACGCACTAGAATACATATTTAACTTTAAGTATGGGCTTTATTACACGTACTTAAGGACTCTGCTGAATAGGGATGAATTTAAGCATGTTCTTAAAGTCAAGCACATGCTTTGCTGAATCATGGCCTAAATGCCTCTGGGAAGGCAGGCAAAATTGCCAGCTTCTTCTTGGCCATCAAAGGGATTCGTGATCCACTGGTCAGCTGCCACCCTCCACAGCAGAGGTGGCTGTATTTCAGTGGGGTTGTACTTACATTATAAACCAGAACAATAATTTAGGTAGGACAATTTTATGACATTAAAAAAGCAAAAATTTTGATATTTGTTTTGGAACGTTCTGTAATCCAGAGAACTGATTACATGTAGTTAGAAATCACAATAGATAAATAAACCAGCATACCATGCCTACAGTCTTCATCTGCTTGTCCATAGTTTTTCTGGAAGAAGAAAAAAGAAAAGGTTTAAAAACAATATTATTCCAATCAGGATAAACGACTTCCTGCTCCAATCAATAACTCCCTTTGAAACGTCAAATAACCCATTTTCTCTTACACATTCTATTTTTCAAGGTAGAAAATGTGATATAGTTGAAGGTAGATTAGTTCAAATTGAACTTCAGACATGGGTCTAATACATTCACCTTTAGAATGCTGTCTTTTTCTAGGACTCTAACCAAATGGGTGTTTTAAGAGAAGAGGCGTCTGTGTGTTTGTGTGAAGCCACAACATCCGGAGGGAAACAGAAAACTATCATTTCCCATGTTTGCTTAAAATTCAGACTGTTACCTGTGCATTGTACAGTTTACTTAATCTTGCACTATTATGGTGCTGTCAGAACCTGCAGGGTCTATATGGTACTTGAAAAATCACAGTTTGTACATGTTCGGTAGAGACTTGCTAGAGTTTTGCAGCTAAATTCCCTGAAGATCCCATTCAGATAGGCAACCTTAATTCTGGCACTTCCTAACTTTTGAGTGCTTGACTTTGTAACCTTATTAATAAACTTTTAGCATAGTTTTTATGTTAATTCAATATATATAATGTAATGCATTATTAGTGAATATTTCTGTTGCTGGAATAAGCTTCACCAAAGATAAAATATGTTTCTTTAGTCAATCATTTATTCAGATCCAAACTACACTTGGGTCCCAATCCTGCAAGCTACTATACACAGGTAAACAGACCCCTGCAAAACTGAATCCTTACATCTACTTTTGCAAGGAGGGGTTTTATGTCCAAGCAACATGACAATGATAATAAGGTTCTGATTTCTAATTAAACATTGAAAGATAAAAGGCACTTGATTCTTCTTCCCAGGTCACCTGATACTATTAAAGAGTCACACTCACAAGTTGTAAAAAAGAAGCAATTCTATAGAGAAGACTCTCAATTTTTATGCGGTCGATTTCAGCCTGGCATGCCTCCGGGAAGTGAGCTGGGGGGTACTGGCTGAGGGAAAGGAGTGCCTCCGTGCAGTGCTTCACAGCCACTTCATAATCCTGCTGTTTAAGTGATTCACATGCTTGTTCACAAGACTTCTCTGGTCTTCTGTCTGCCATGACTCAGGGACAGAAATCCTAAAGAGGGGGCAAGGGGATGATAAATGTTGGTTAGCTTTATACTGGTGATCAGATTTTGGCAAGCCTCCTTCTGTTCTCACTTTCAAGGCACCATAATCTCACCCCATCTACCCAGCTCCACTCATGTTTCCTACCTCATCCCCTCAACTTTTCCTAATCCTTTCTTCATACTGCTTCTTTCATTCACCTCCCCTCTTGATCTTAGTTTTAGCCAGGATTCATCAGAGTACATAAGCACATGCTGAACTTTAAGCCAGTCAGTAATCCCATTGGTTTCAAGTTAGGCACATGCATAAGTACCTTACTGAATGACTACCCACCCAATGCTCTGTGCCTTCATTAATGACACCCCCTATCCTTCGAGAATAACCTACTTCCTAGTCACCAAGTGTCTTTTCTCTCAACCTTCAATCCTCTCCTCCAAGCCACCCCTCTCTCCAGGAGCACTTCTGCTCTTAAAAGTATGTGGTCTCAGGCCGGTGGGTGAAAGTAAGAAAGAATTTTAAGTGGCTTTGCTGTTCATTTCCAGTCTCTCTCATGTTTTATTCATATTGATGTCAGACAGAGCCCAGAGGTCCCAAGTAGGTCAGGTAGCATTATGCTTGCTGCCATCTTCATTTTTTTGGGACTTTTGAGTTTTGTTTTTTAAGGTGTAGTCTTTTAGAAAAGAAAGCGTAATGAGGAGGGGTGTAGGGGTTAGCTGGATGCTACCAAAACTCACTTTCAATGGCTTAAGGATGTTTTTTGTTTGAGATAAAGTTTACATCCAAGGTGGTAAGGATTATCTTCCAAAAATATACACGGTCAGCAAAGCACAAAACCTTTCAGTAACTCCCCTCTACAATATTATCCCTCCCATGACTACATTTAGATATATTTTACAGGTTCAGGACAGCTATTTTAGTTTAAAATGGACTTGATAAGAATTTGTTTTGATAGCTGAAGCAGGGAATGATGCAATTTCTCATTTTCTTTTTAGCATGCAGCTCACCTTTGGAAAATTTTCCTAAAATAAATTATCTCATACTGTTATGAGATATGTATAGCTCTTGTAAATATAAAATCAGCTTTTGTGATTTTTAAAATAATTTCCATCTCTAGGACATTAAAAATTCACTATTAGAAATCCCCATTATG
This sequence comes from Gopherus flavomarginatus, assembly GCF_025201925.1. Taxonomy (NCBI): domain Eukaryota; kingdom Metazoa; phylum Chordata; order Testudines; family Testudinidae; genus Gopherus; species Gopherus flavomarginatus. The sequence goes on along the minus strand of NC_066628.1, from coordinate 44,869,064 downwards.
TTTGATCTTTCTAGGTTTTTATCCATCTAAGGAGCCTGAATTTCAAAAGTCTAAAGCTCAAATAGATAAGAGCAGGCCTTTCCCATTTAATCCACTGTGCCTTTTTACCCATCACCACATGCTCTTTCACAGCTAATGCTTAAGCGGTACACTGTAAACAAGAAATGTTCAATATGTTTTACAGCCGCATGGTGTAATTCTCTATTTGTCTTGTATAATTCTTCATTTAATTTTCAGAATCACAAGGCAAATGAATGTCCAATGTTTAAAGATTTGTAAGAACAACTTTGACTGAACCCATCTTGTTTTGATATGTTAGAGATGGCTGTGTGTGTGTAGGTAATTTTGTGTATTCTGCCTTTATCCTGATGAAAGACTATAACTTTACCTTCTAACTTAACAGCGATCTTCCAAATTCTACTCTCACACACCCACCTAGAGCTTTAACTTTTGCTGATGGAGTAAAATATCATTCAAGTTTTCATTATCATTGTCATGGTAAGGACAAGCAACAGATTTTGTGCACTTAAGCACATAAGTAACCTTATTCACCTGAGTAATTCCACTAATGTCAAAGTTACCCAGATGTTTGCAGGACTGAGTCTTCAACAAGTATAACGAGGAGTCTGGTGGCACCATAAAGACTGCGGCTACAGACTAACACGGCTACCTCTCTGATATTCAACAAATATACCTTTTTATTACTATTTTGGAAGGCTGACTTGCAGTTTTATAAAAGCCAGTAACTATGATTTAAAAAAATCATTTGAATCGTATTTAAAAATTAAAAGTAATTGAGGCACATATGCAAGTATCCAAGTTTGACTATCCTGACACACTATTCCTGCCGTTTAAGTGGCCACTTATGTCACACACTAGTGTTTCCAGTCCCTGATTGAATGACTTCCAAGATGGCTACATGAATACTTCCAGCATGGGAATTCATAGCCACATCAGTATTCAGAAAGGATGAAATCAATAGGAGTTTTGCCATTTACCTCACTGGGGCCAGTATTTCAACCCAAATGTTTTCTTTCCACAAATATTCTCACAAGCCAAATTTTGCAAATGTTCACAAAATCAAAGCAGATTCAGAGATTTTGTTCAGATGAAAGTTTGCAAGTGCTTTTGTATAGTCCACACTCAGTTCTCATGTGTCCATAATGTAAAAGGAATGAAAATGGGTTCCTCACTTGATCGGTTGATTCCACCAGTAATCACTGGCTTGCAATATCTATATATATAGTTCCCAGTATTTAGCTCCAAGCTGTGGAACCAATTGGCAAATGGAATAGAAAATTAGCTCTACCATAGCCTGCAATGTTCAGTTCACTCATGTTTTTGCCCATAGTAAATTTCCCATCCTTAGGACTTGCTCCAGTATTAGGAACAAGTAATTGTTGGAGGAACCACAAATGAAGAAATGGGATTGGCAGCTCGTTCTCTGAAAGACTCAAAAATTTAAATTACATTATCCCACTACAGAGCTACAAAAAGAGGATTTCACTTCCTCCATGACACTTTTGATTTCCTAATTCCTGCCTCACCACCCATATAAACAAAACTCCCTGGACCATTGTCTCATTAAACCTCTTTACTGTTTGAGGTGTTTACCTCAGCAGCCTAGGAGAGCTGTATATGCTCCAGACCTTACTTTAACTGTCCAAGGGTAGGAGGCGGTAATATACTTATAACTGATAGGCATATAGCTTCTTCAGAAGGTAGGGTGTCTAACCATTCTCCCCACAACCTATTACAACACAGAGCTGTTATTCCAGCTTTGAGATAAATTTACTCCCAGGGACCACTGTGGTCACTGAGCAGCCATGCATCAAGGTTAAAAATATCTTGGAAATTAAGCTCACCACCTACCAACTGGCTCTGCCACTTTTCACAAGTTGTCACCTTGTAAAAGAAAAAAATATTTTATTTATGAATTGTCTTCTACGGGCTGGCTGAATTCCTGTTGAATCAGCTGGCCTGAAAAGGAGCCAAGTTTCGCACCCTGAGCAGTGGCCTTTTATGCTGAAGAGGCCACACAATTTCTTTTGGTTAATGCTCATCCTTAGAGAGCATCCGAGGAGCCATACCAGAGCTTTACTTAATCTAGAGTTTTGGTTGGACTGTATACCTATTGGACTAAACTGTGTCACATGCTCTGCGTTGAATGCAGAATGTTGAATATAGACACAGAAGATCTACAGAACACAGAAACAGGTAGGGAGCCTCAGAAGGCCAATTTGTTAATTGAATTTAATCCTAAAAAAGCAAGCTGATACTTGGGCAAGGTACGGAAACTGACAAATTTAATCAAGAAACAAAGATTAATTTCATTTTGTCATTCACAATTCGCATACTCATTAACAAAATCGCTCATTCAATTCTAACCACATACAGTACAGGGCATGTAGACATCTACGGTCATACATCTTTCAGAACTTGTCTATTGTGGTTCCAGTGCTGCTCACGTACAAACAGTCAAGAATAATAAATATTTGTATAGGCATGGAGAGGAGGCAGTTGTTAACTGAAATTGATTTTCAGTTCCTCAAAGATTTTTTTCATAAACAGTATAATTTCTAATTTATCCCATGAGTAAGCATGGTGTAGCGGTAACAGAACAGGACTAGGAGACAGAGGATGTGAAGTCTATTCCCAGCTGTGCCAAAAATTCTCCCTTTGTGAACTTGCGCAAACTACCTATAAGCCTCAGTTTCCTCCATCTCCAAAACAGGGATTAAAATACTAACTCCCTATAAGAGGTGGCGTGAGGATTATTCAGTGTTTGAGAAGTGCACATGGAAGTGCACATTTATATAATTATTTAAACTTAGGAATTGTAATAAAGCATCAACATTTTAATTATGTTTTATACAGTTTTAGGATATGGTTTGACACTACAATCCATGTGATAACAATGCAAGACTAAATACCACACAGGCAAGAGTTTATGTAGTTCTTCCCCAGGATAATCCAAGAAACTGAAGAGGTCTTTTAGCTCCTCATCCAGCACCTTCTGGAGAAGGCACTTTAGCATAGGCAAATTTACCTAATAATCCATTCCTCCAAGTTTTGGAAGGGGAGTTAGTCTGGCCCCGCACTCCCAATAAAAAATTTCCAGCCTCAGTGTTCTTAAAGCAGTAGAAAAAGAGGAATGATGAGGTTAGAAGGAAGAACTATAAACAACAAAATCATCTAGCTCATCTATTCTAATGTAAACGCCATCCTTCCTGGCACACAAGAGGCTTTTGAAGAATTACATCATGGCTGGATAGTTGGTCCAACAACAAACCAAAACTAAGTGGAGGAGGAGAGACAGCAGAACTGAACTACAAGTTTAATATTTTGGGAGAAGTTCAGCCCATGATTGTGCACCACTATACATCACAGCTTAATGGTGTATTTTATGGAGTCCAAGCCTATGATAAAGCAGACAAGCTGACAGCTAACCAGCTAAGGCAAACAGATCTAGGTTCTTTCTCAATCTACCGCAGAGAATCCACTTTCTACCTAGTCAACCAACAGATATGTGTCTGATTCTTCTAACTGCAATGGCACAAGGATTAAGATCAAGGTCTTGTATGCCTATTTGTACATTTACAAAGTAGGCAATTCAGTAAATATTTGCATATTTTAACAAGCATTAACCTCTCAAGTCAAAGATTAATGATAGAGCAGTGATGTCCAACCTCTGGCCCTGCAGAGCAATGTCTTAAAAAGAAAACAAAATTGAAAATGAGCTCCCTGAGCCACACCCTGAAATTTTTAAACTGAGGAGTTTTGAATCAGACCCATCATTAGGCAGAGGAAACAGGGGGCACGGCCTCCTCCAACTGCCCCCCCATTTCTCCTGCCCCCCACAAACAGCTCTGCTCCAAACCAGAAGCACTGTGAGATGGCTTCCTGGCAATTATTTTAAAGAGACAACAAAAGCCCAATGGAGGTTTCTTTTATTATTATTATTACAAGATTTCACTTAGAGTACCTAATTATTAGAGCTAAGTGAGTGGCTGATTTAGCATGAAAGCTGTTCTTGTCTACCTCTTAAATAGGGTACGAATCACAGATCTACAAAGAATTAAACACAAAAATCTATGTTTAAATAATTTAAGAGTGGGAAAATAAGATGGCAGCAGAAAGAAAATTCAAGTTTAAAGACCAGAACACTACCAATTGGGAGGGGTTGGAACCCAAACATCCCAGTCTAAAATATTAATAAAAAAGAAGTTACTAAATGAATTTTATTAAATGTCTAAACATTGGGAGAAAGAGTATTAACGAATAAGGACCAAATTCTACAATCTTTACTCAGACAATCATGTCAATTACTGACTTTATTTGGAGTTTTGTCAGGATGAGGACTGCAGGATTTGGCCATAAAATTTCCATCAGCAACAATCAATAACTTTATTGATCCTGATGCTCATCATACAAACTATGTCATTAAATAAAATGCAACACAACCAAACAGTCTTTACAAATCAGAGGTTTCAAAACTGTGAGTAGTGATTCTAATTAAAAGATATTCAATACTAAGACAAATTAGAGAGAAAGCATATGAGATAGTAAACATACAATCACTTTAGCATGTGCCCGGCACTACACATGGTGCAGCTCAAGAATTCCAAGAAAGACAGTGAGCTTACGCAATTTATTATCACTGGTAAAAATGGAATGTGAACTACTCATAGCGGAAGATCTTAAAAATCTGCTAAGGGGCTTGTGGTAAATTTTTCATTAGGAGAAGGATGGAAGTTAGATAGCAGATAAGGACAAGGCCCCTGTGACTTGAACATGTTCTAGATATTTTTTTTTTCAAATTACCAGCAAATATGGTGTTTGTTTTTTTCATTTACACACGCACCTAGAGTTCTGGGTGGGTGCATTTTATAATTTTATAAACTGGAATAAAGCAGACTAGTACACTACACAGTAAAAATAAATGTTATATACAAACAACCTGTTAACTATCATCTCACTGTGTCTGTGATTGCATCAACATTTTACAGACAAAAAAAGATGACTCATCAGTGTTTAACTGTCAACACTTAGCAAAGATCCAGCATAAATCAGACAATGTTATTTTAGTAAAACAAAAAATAATATGCACACCAACAACTATATCATCTTACATAGTAACTAAAAATATATACATTATCAAACCTTAACAGACTCTTAAGTTTCTACTGACCCAATTTTAAGGCTCACCCACAACTCTGGATGAGGCTGACTGTAACTCCAAGTTGCCACTCGAGTCCTTTAGATTAGTCAAAATTATTGTTACTTATTTTTCTCATCTATAATGATAACAGAAACTTACTTACCTTTGCCTATATTTTTAAGAAAATAAATCAAACCACAGAAGAGTATTGTTCCAGGTAAAAACCGCAAAATAAAGGTGCACATCAAGAAGAAAACAAAGCTCTTTGCAGGCAAAGACTTCTACTCTCCTATCGTACTCTCAGCTCAGTCTGATAGCTGTACAGTACCATGAAAATCGTACATCCACAAACCAATTCTTAATAACAGGAGAGTAGATAATGACATCAATGCAAAAGAATTATGAACTATATTGCAAAAAAAAATGTTAACTCCCAGATGTGTGGGATAGAAGTAAAAGGGAAAAATTAAAAGGTTGCTTCTGTTTTCTTCAAAAGCATAGTAGCAAATATCTCTTGCATTCACACGCTGGTCATAAGGCTACTGCAGTAATACTATTTATGCAGCACTCAGAAGCGTGTTATGCATTTCACAGAACACTACAAAGGCTAAGTCCCTGCCCCAAACAGCTGACAATCTAACCTGTTTTCTAGAAAGAGATGAATTACTCCATTTATAATGTTGTGCAATTGCACGCAAAATGGCCCTATGTTCAAAACTGATGTGAAATCTGAAATCAGTCTAGAGCAAGAAGAAAACTTATGTCCAGGGTTGACTGTAGCACAGCAGCGCTTCAGAACTTCAGCTACATGGCCTGTGAGAAAGGGGATATGACTAGATCTTAGAAGGAACATAATGAGGTAGAGTGCTCCAAAAACACATCTTTTAACTTCAAGACACCCACTGAATGAGTAAGTACTTGTATTGTCTTTCCACCTAGAAGAAAGGCCAAGGAGAGGACAGCCAATCAAAAGGGCAAGTGGTCAATCTTTACTCATGTGAGTAGTCCCATTCACATCTACTGAATAAGGGCTGCAGGACTGGAACCCAGCTTCAGAATGGATGGGTGGTAGCCAATCCTTGAAGGCTTTAGGCAGGGTTTATCCTCACAATACAACAATAATAAAAATGGGATGGTATATTACATTAAGCAAAGACCTGACCCCAACACCTGCAGCCTTTGAACTCTACAGACATCACGTATGGTAAATTATAAGAATGTATAACATGTTGAGATAGATTTCAATACAGATACCCATAAGCTTTTATTTTGTTTACTGATTCTGGAATCAGTGGGAGAGAGAGGACAGTCTGCACTGACAGTGACATTATATGTGGAGAAAATGGATAAGGAAAAAAAGAAAGACCATTTTAAGACCTTTCAATTAACTTCAGCTAGTGGCCCCCTAGGATTATTATCCTCTATTTAAATTGCATGTGTTATCTCCTCGAAACCTCTACCCAATTTACACTGACAACTCCTAGTCAAGGGATTTGTCAAACTGATTTAGCCGTGTCACGTCAGCTGCCTCTAACAAGGTATCTGTTGAGCAAATCGAGACCTCTGGCTTAGAATCTGAAAATTATTTACACAATGTATAGATCTAACTGCCTCATCCATCACAACTACATCACTAATTTCTTGATCTACAGCCTTTCAAGTGATCCATTTTTTCAAGGCTGTCCATAAAGTGTTACAAGTGTGTGCGCATGCCAGAATTGCCTGTACAATCTTAATTCACCTCCTTGTATGCAGCATTATGATACACGATCACATTTTACTTCTTCCACAGGACCCCTACCTCATTTAGTGCTCATAATGAATGGACAGTGCTCATTCACTGAGCATCAATTCAATATGGTGTTTTTTCCACATTGTTCAATGTGTGGCTTCGAGCCTTATTTTACTGTGCGCTATTCAAATCCTGCCCTAAAGTCGGAAATATGATTTCCCTGGGGGCTATTGTGTGATACCCAACACTTCCCTGAGATGAGGTGGTATAATATTCCCATTTCAGAGATGGGGAACTGGGCACAGAGAGATTAAGGTCAAAATTCCACTACATTTGGGTGTCCAATTCGACATACACCTCTACCTCGATATAATGCTGCCCTCAGGAGCCAAAAAATCTTACCATTTTATAGGTTAAACCGTGTTATATCGAACTTGATTTGACTGGCCGGAGCACCCAGCCCCGCCCTCCCTGAGAGCTGCTTTACCACATTATATTCGAATTCATGTTATATCAGGCGGCGTTATATCAGGGTAGAGGTGTGCTTTGTACCTGATTTTTCAGAGTACTTAACATACTATAGCACTCCATATATTCAAGCATAGCTCCAACTGACTTCAGCGGAAGCTGTGAGTGCTCAGCCCTTTTTCAAATCAGACCCCATGGTCTCAAACCCAGCACCCAAAAAATGAGGAGCATACTAGTAGAGACCATCTGTGAAAAGTTAGTTTAAGTCGCTTGCCCAGCATCACATGGGAACTCTGTGGCAGAGGCCGGGATAGAATCCAGTTCTCCAGGGCAGCATTCAGCTGCTTTATTCATGAGACCACCCCTTCTCATCTTGTTATCTCCTATTTCATTCATTACACACCTTCCAACTTATGCAACAAATGAGGCAATGGTCCTACAGACAACAGCCTCCTTCTGTATACAGCCCTGATTCATCCTCAGAGCAGGTCCATCCTTTGCACTGAATGAGGCAGGGGTCCTTTGGAAAAAATAGTACATAATCTTGTAATTAACGACTGTATCATAATACACGTGTTCAAGGGAGTTGCTCACATAATCTTAACTGAGGCATTTCCTAACCTTTGAATGCATGACTCTGCAACCTTAATAACATTCTTTTAACTGGTTTTTTCTGTGTATAATTTCCCAGATTTTTTAAAGAGTAAACAGAAATTCCATCACACAGCATCATATTGAAATCAACTCATCAGCAAGCAGAGTTGGGACCTTTAGTTCCATCACACAGACCTCTGCCACTTGAGCTAACAGAGTAACTAACAGCAGCATCCTTTACGTAGAGCAGCATGAGAGGATGGGGCACTATGCCAGTGTGTTTCACAGACATCTGCTGCCACCAGAGGAATGGCGAGACTCAGGGATGTTGGGTTTTATTCTAGGTGATGGGGGAGTGTGCTCTAGTGTGACCCATCTGCTTTGTACTCTCCAACTTGTCCTTAGCTCAGTCCTCTCTTTTCCCTACTCCTGGCTCCTCGTCCTGATCCTATTGTCCTCGCCTAGCCAGTCTCAGTCTCCACTGCTCAGGCTTCTCATTGCAGTGTTATTCTCCTCACTTATCCAGTCATAGTCTGACCCTTCTGAACACTCCATCCCAGTCTCCCTCTCCCCACTCCCAGCCTCCATGCCCAGCTGTTCCGTTACTCCCATCACTTCCCAGTTCTTCATCCAATCGGTCTCGCTCCCCTACTCTGGCGTCCATTCACTCTCCTTCCTGTCCACATTTCTCATCCCCACTGACTCCGAGTTCCAGTCTCCCACGTCATTCCATCTGAATCTTTGTTCCAGTCTCTGTGCCCAAACAGTACCAGTTCTCCTGCTGTACCTCAGCTCTGTCATATCGATGTTCCCTCCTGGCACCCTGCCCCACTGGTTCTCTAACCCAGTCTCCTCTCCCATCCAAACTCCCAGCTTCAATTTCCCTCTTTTCCCCTCCCCCACTAGCCTCTGGGCCACCTCTCCAACTCCAGACCTCTTGTCTCAGTCTATTCCCCCACCTAGTCTGAGGGTCCAGTTCTTGTCCTCTCTGAATTCAGCGGCTTCTTCCTCCACACTCCCATAGCCCAGCAGGGAAGGGGGAGGGAGGGGGCACAGAGAGCACAGGAGAAAGTGCCCTGAACCCAGGACAGAACACAGCAGACCAGGGCTACAATTGCAGAGAAAGTCCCGCTTAGCCCATCTGCAGCATGCACAGTGTAGACAGAATATTTGAGAATTTTTCAAAAGCTTTTATTTTCGCCAAATTTGGACAGATTTTCATGAAGATGACAAAATACACATCCCTGAAACAAAGCTGCCCCCCCAAATTTCAAGTCCCTGATCCAAAGCAGAGGTGGTGCTAGAATTTTTCAATGAAAAGGATGCCCGAATTTTTAACAATGTATTTCACCCCAACCTGGTTCTTGGAAACGACTAAACTGTTTTGGGTGAATTATTTTGGTTTTTTTACAAAGCCTGTCAGAAAATTTCAGCCCAAATGGGTAAAGTTTGGTAAAGTGATAATCAAAAACAGAGTTTTATTATAGGAAATGTCAGGCTACCTTAATAATGGGCAGTATTACCAGCCTCGTCTACAATTCTTTCAATTTCTTTAAAGAAATCTCTTTCTAGATATAAAACAATTGTTCATAATAGCCCAGTCTCCCAGTTAAACTGCAGTAGCCTGTATCGTGTACAGTTATGCGTTCTTACTGCTCTGTCTCAAATAGATGTTCTCAAATGTTTCCATGGTGTGGACCATATCTTAATAGAAAGATTCACCAATGATTACATAATTAAGTCTGTGAGTCTGTCATAGAGGTCACGGAAGTCACTGATTCTGTGACTTTCCAGGACCTCCACGACTTTTGCAGCCAGCAGGTGTGACTGACTCTAGGGCCACTCAAGCAGCTGAGGTGGTCCCAGGGTCAGCCTTACCACCACCACCCCTGCAACAGCGGCGATCCTGGGCCGCCCCCCGCCAGAGCTGTGGGAGTCCCACACCACCCCCCGTGGGCAGCGGCTGCTGTGGACCTGGGCCAGCGGGGCTGTCCCCTGCCAGGAGCGGCGATGGCGGTCCCGGGCCGGCAGGGCTGTCCCCTGCCAGCAGCAGTGATCCTGTGCCGCCCCTCTCCCCCAGGAACCAATGGGCACCCTGGAGTCCCCCCAGCACCAGCAGGAGCCGCAGAGCCCCCCTCCAATACCAGCAGGAGCCCCAGAGGCACCCCCCAGCACCAGCAGGAGGCCCAGAGGCCCCTCTCCAGAGCAGCAGCTGCACTCACAGACCCCTCCAGAACATCAAAGATTTAGTTGGGGTATTTATAGTACAAGTCATGGACAGGTCAGGGCCCATGAATTTTTGTTTATTACCTGTGACTTGTCCATGACTTTTACTAAAAATGCCCATGACTAAATCTTAGCCTTACACATAATAATAGCTCTTACTAGGTATTTGAACAGCACCCGGCACAACAGGACCCTGATTGGCATCTCTGGGCACCACTGAAATATAAAATTTAACTACAATATTGGAGAATTCTGGTAATCTCATAGTTGCACAGTGAGCTTTCAATTCCCAATACTGTCCAGTGCTGGGTTGTCAGACATTGCTAAAAGTATTTTTTCCAAAGCATCAGCTGTGGGCACAAATACTTGTGGATCTTGGATACGATCCAATATCTGTCCCTTACATTTTCAAAGCGGTGCATGGGGTTAACTCATGTCACTCTAATTAATACCAGTTGCAGTAACAGAACAAGGCCTCCAAGCATTCCTTTGTAGGTATAGGTGTCTATGCGGAATGTTTTAAAACACATTTCACAGATTCAAAGACAACAGATATACTACAAACATCTCTCATAATGCTTTGAATATTATATTTAGCACTTCATCTTCAGTCTTCTATCTTTAGTCTTAACTAGGCCAGATCTACACAATTAGGCCAGGTCTAAACTAAAAAGTTAGGTCAATCCAGCTATATCACTCAGGATGTGAAAAATCACGTCCCCAAGTGACGAAGTTATGCTGATCTAACCCCCAGAATAGACAGTACTAAGTCCACAGAAGAATTATTCTAGCTACCACCTCTCAAGGAGGTGGACTAGCTACTCCCATTGCTGTAGTGAGTGTCTACACTGAAGCACTGCAGCAAATTAAGTGTAGACATAGCCTTAGACTCCAGAGTATCCAGCTCATGGTCCTGTGCTCAGATGACAACTCTCTCAGATTTCTGCAGTAAAATTCTTTTTAAAAGTAAGAAATTATTTGTCTCATCATATCCCTTTCTGGGAAACCCATGAGAAATTCTCTTTCTCGACAGCTCAGTGGTTCCAAGTCTCAGTGGTGCAGTCCTACTGCGTGCTGCCAGAACAATTTGTCCTGAAATGTTCAATTTTCATTTTCGCACAAGAACATTTTCCACTTTTGACACATCCCAGTCCTACAAACCTGATGACTGAGGCTATGTCTACACTACCGCAGTAAGTCGACCTACGCTACACAACTCCAGCTCTGTGAATAACATAGCTGGAGTCGACCTACCTTAGGTCGAGTTACTGCAGGGTCTACACCACGGATGGGGGTGGGGTGTATGTGGGTGGGGTGTCGATGGGAGAAACTCTCCTGTCAACTTACCTTACTCTTCTCATCGGGAGTAGAGTACAGGGGTCGACTGGAGAGCGATCTGCTGTTGATCTGGCGGGCCTTCACTAGACTCACTAAATCGACTGCCAGTGGATTGATCTCAGAGCATGGATTCTGGCTATAGTGTAGATGTAGCCTAAGAGTATGGCTACATAGTAGTTGGGCACGTGCCTCCCATCTTGTGGAGACAGACTCATGTTAGCTCGGCTCAAACCAGCACACTAAAAACAGCAGCGTGGGTGTTGCAGCTTGGGCAGCAGCTCAGGCTCTTTAGCCCATCCAATCACCTGGATCTAAGCTTGGGTGAGTAGCTAGAGTCTTCTCCAGAACAATGAGCTTGTCTACCCAGACTAGGAGGCTTGCTCTCAGTTATCATGTAAACTAGTTGTTTTGAACTTTTTTTCATTTGTGGACCTTTGAAATATTTCAAATGGAGCTGTAGACCCCAATTCTGGCAAGAAAGAGAAAGTGTGTGTGTCTAACTAGCCTAAGGCTAGCAAAACAAAAGTCACTCACTTATTCGGAAGCCATGTTGGCTATCCTTCACCATCCTACAGGCGAGTGCTATAGGAGTTGGCCAAAGTGCCCCAATCCTATAAACACAAACTCTATAACCAAAACAGCACTTCAAATAATATCATGGACACAATGCTATAATAGGATGCCACTTCAGTACTGACTGAGAAGCACAGACCCTGAAAATTGCCAATCTCCGAAGCAACCCTAGGATTTTCCTTGGAGATCTCCCCTCTAAGCAAGAGGAGAAGAAGAAAGCCTGATTTTGCTTGATGCATGAGATGGCACAAGCTCAGAGTCTAAAAAGTTATTTGCTGGATGTTATCTTGTGACTCTCAAAGAATAGTTGAGAATCCCATTAGTTGGTGAGGAATTCAGATGAGCTCTGGGGAGGGAATATTCTTTTGCAGAAGTATATAGCTTTTTTTTAAAAGATACCCTAGGAGAAAATGAAATAACCACGTAAGAAATTAGAATAATATAGGAATAAAAACCTCTTACTTGTGCATCTCCTCAGTCACAACTCTACTTTTTACTGTGAGGACCTCTATATTTTTGTCCGCAAAGTTATGTTACTTCTTTGGTTTGCTAAACCAATGTATATTTTGCCAGCAAATTAACCTTATATTAAACACTTCTGCTACTGTGACAATGCAGATTCTCAAGAGTAGCAGTCTTCAACTTTGGCAGAGTTACTTATTTCCTTTTTTAACATACAGTCAGTAGGTCTCAGTTTGTAACATGGATGTCCCAAAGTTCTAAGCAGTGTAACTTTAAATGTCAGTGATAAACAATATTTTTATAATGTGTAGCTATACAAAAATCTTGCTAAACAATCTCAGTACAATGTGATAGAGAAGCTGAATGGCATTGCCACCGTTTCTGGATAACACTTACTCTAAAGGTCACAAAGCCAGCTTGGAACAAGCCAAATGCTGCTCCAGAGGCAGTGGATACTAACTTTCACTTAACTCCTATAACTCCAGAATATACAAATTCTGATCTCCTGTCCTGTTGTTATTCGTATCCCTCCAGTTTACTCACTAGAGCTCTTAGAAGCATTAGTCCTCCCATTGATTAAATGAGGGTAGTTCATGAGATGTAGTCCCAGCCAATATATAACCTAAAGATTACAAAACATACACCTTTATCTGGCCATTCTTGATCCCAGAGATATTTCCTGAGGCCACACAACAGAAACAAACCAGGCAGGGGATTGCAGTAGTGACTTAGTACATAATATCACTGCAACAACTTTTCTACTGACTCAGCAGCAGTGCAAGCATACAGGGGCTATTGTTACTTGGACAAGCAAGATGGTTTACTATTAATACCAATTCTCCTTTCTGCTAATGTGTGCGGTTACTTTTACTCTGATCTGACAAAGATTCAACACACGCCACACCAGTTAGAAAATTTGGTAGCTCACTGCTCCCTTATAAATGGGATGAGGCAATGGCAATAGGTGAGGACTTTCAGTTGTGGAATGGAGCATCTCAAAACTTTTAAAATGGCCTTCGTGAAAAACTAAGTCTTGGGCTTGCTGTTGCCTTTGCCTACAGTCTGGCTTTCACAACATGAACCTGCAATGTGATTGTTTGGGCACAAAGGGAAAAAAGATGAGATGAAAAAACTGAGAGTTGCTGTAGATGGCATTGTGACTGCCCACCGAATCCTTGAGCATGCCAAGGTATTATATCCACTGTAGCTAAGTCAGACATTCTAACTTACCATTGCAGTGGAAAGGTAACAGGAAGACAAATTTCAATTTAGGTAATTACATTCTGCGTGCTTAAATTCTCCATGCAGTTTCAACTGTATACTGTATTTTTTACCACCTGTCCTAAATTAGCATACAGTTTTCAGTGTTTCACTCCAAAAATGAGTACACTTCCATGTATAGTTTGGATCTCACTTTGTAAAGCACCTATGTGGGGAAGGGAGGAAAGCACTATATAAAAGATTTATTTTTGCACAAGACATTTGCATTACATATCATCACCACCATAACAAAATCACCACATGCCAGTCTGTGTTTCCAGACAGCAATCTGACTTTGCAGTAAACTAAAATCACTGCCTATAGGAGGGGGTTTTTTTTGCCAAAGAGATTAGGAAAAGGGCTCAGATGCTGAACAAAGTCTCCTGGCAGCAAGAGGTGGAGAGAAGAGAAAAGGTTGGCCTGTTTTCCTGGTTAAAACTTCCCATGAAACTCTCTTAAGCACTGTCTGTTTTTTTATTGAAAAGTATGTCCTATATGAACTTTTCAAATGGCAATGTCTGTTTTAGTGTTCTCTTCCTCTTTTTCTTTGGAAAAAAGGATGAATAGTACCAAACTCTCTTTACTTCAATCCGGAATGAAGAGGCTGGAATATACATATACTATTTTCCTACATACATTCTCCTAGATAAGGCTAAGGCTTTTAAGAAGAGCCCTATCACCAAGGGTTGCTAAAAAAATGGTAAAACAAATGGGGAAACAAAAAAAATTGTTTATTTGTTCTGATAATCCCTAATCCATCATACAATTTATAAATTTAAAGGGAAAAAAATAGAATAAAATATTGTTCAGTGCTTGTAGCACAATGGGGTCCTGGCCTTGAGGTATTTCTGCAACCAAATAATAAATAATAATAAATGCAAAACCCTGATAGATGAGCGGGAGAAGAAATCTATAACAAAAATCCTGCTGCCATTTCCTCCTCCATACTAAGCAGCCGGAGGACTTCGGTTGAAGTGGAACATTGTAATGCTGTTCCAAGAAGATAACCATGACAGGGGCTCCTCAGGCTAAATACCCCCTGTACCAGGGGCTCAAGTAGATTTTAGGAAGCAAATCAGGGCTGGATGCACAGAGATTCATTAAAATCCATGGCTTCTTGATCTACATTGACCCACCAGCCATTTCCTGCCATCCCCCTGCTCCAAGAAGGGGAGCACACCAGCTGCACAAGATATTCCAACCCCGAGGCTGCAGTAGTAGCCACAAAGCAGCTCCACAATTCCCGCTCATTCCCCAAGCAGGCTCTCCCTACTTAGGCTGGGGGCCAGGATCTGGGACACAAAGCATATGTCATCCCAAAGCTCTTTGCTAATTTAGACTTCACTCCTGCAATCAGATCTATATGGCTATCACTGACCTCAATGAAGGAGCTCCATAAGAGCACAAGGATCAGGGGCCTTAAACTGGCATACCAAGTTACACACAGGGATGGGTTCACTCACTACTAAAATCACCTGTAGGATGAAACACAGTAACTAATGCAGAATGATAGGACACAACAACTTTAAAAAAACAACACACTGGAAGTGAGGAAAATATTGAACTAAAATGGCAAGGGGAATTTAAGCAAGCAAAATAATTATCTGCGTTGCAGGAAATCTTTCATCAAACTATCATATTAACAGATGCAAAGAACAATAATAATTATACCTAGCTCTGATATAGTGTTTTTCATCCATAGAACTCAAGGCTGTTTACAAAGGAGGTCAATATCATTATCCTCATTTTACAGATGGGGGAAATGAGAAGGTATAGGGTGAAGCAACTTGCCCAGTCACCAATCAGATTCAGTGCTTGACCCACCAGGGCTCACACCCTCCCCAAACACTCATATCTACTATTACATATATTTTTATTTTACACTGAGATGGAAATTTCTCTCTGTGTCTCTAAACTCGAAACAGAAAAAATGTAATTACAAGTGAAGACCCTGATTCTGCAATCACAGCTGCTAACATGGACCCATATGCCCACGAAGAGCCACTCTGCAGTCAATGGGACTCCATACAGGGGCAGGAGTCCTTGCAAACAGACTTGATTGCAAACAAAATATGGGTTAATGTACTGCTTGCATATCTCACTTTAACCTTTAGTCACTCGAACAAATAAAATATAAACTTCTACAGCCTTTCAAACTTAGGAACTACAGCTCTAAAATACTGATTTTTTCCACTAATTAATCTAACTCATTAAAAATAACCTATGTTCATACAATAAGAATTAAGGAGAGGACTGGAAATAAAATTTACATTATACACCTCACTTGGGGATGTTACAGCTCCAATTTTTCCTGAACTAAAAGTTTAAAAATGTATTAACAGAATAAAATGAAAATAGAATATATTGCACACCTTCTGGCTGCTCCTTTGCTTAACAATAAAGGCATACAGTTCTGTGGACTAGAGCAAAGTTGAGACACCGAAAACTGAATACATCCCCTGCTCCTAACAATTGGATGCAGTGAAAACCAGGCCTGCCATAATCTCATTCATCTAGAGGGAGAATCCTTCACTCTTTATAAAACTGCTTTCAGATTAATGAAGTAGCACTCACTTGTTGGATGTAGGATTTTTCCTCATTTGTTTCAATTTAACATTTAAAATCTCCTGCCTTGTCTAGAGATTGGAGGAATTACTACTGCACACACAAATTCTCCCATAAAAACCAGCTCTGATGTTTTCAGACCTACTAACTTCTCACTCACGTTGTGTTTAATTTTTAAAGCAGATGTCCATCTTACAACTAATTGTTTCAACAAAATTTTGCAATTTATAAATATTATTACAAATCTCACTCCTTCCAATCATCTCCTGAGGGAAAACGATGTGAACTTGACAAGTTGACTCATGTTGTGATCCGTTTTTTAATTGTTTTTTTACAAAGTGTCTGTTCCTTCACCAAAGGATTGTTATTTTATTTTTTTCACTATTTCAGTAATGCTATTTTGGGGGAGTAGAAAAATGATGAAAATACCTCCTATTCACAATATGCCAGCTTGACCAGCCATGATGAATGCAGATCTGCTATTTGGGTCATTAATTGGAAAGCAGTTCTAAATCTCATGACTGATTTTTTTCCACTGTTTTTTCAGTTAGATTGCAGCTATGTTACATCTTTCTCATTATTTTAAATCTCCCTCTTCAAAATCAACCAAGCTGGGACTGTCTCTGTGAAAAACAATAATGCTAATGTGCCAAATCCTCACTCATTTTGCAATTCATATTAAAGTACAGTTTGTAAGAGTGTTTTCATCCAGTAAAAGGAAGGAATTTATTTTGTCTTGTGTCAATTATACATTTAAAATCTCCCTTTACTCAGAACTACCACAGCTTGATCAACTCTGATATATTCAGACCAACCAACTTCTCATATGTATGAAAATTACTACAAGAAGCTAGTCCTGCCAACACTTAAATGCAGATAACGTCACTCATGGGAGAAATCCTAGCCAGAACTGGGGTCTCTGTTTGCAGGTTTCCGCCCTAAAAGAATTGTTAAGGCTTTGTTTGGGGACAGACGGGGGTTCAATAAGACCTTTCCACTTTTTAGCTTCCACAAGATTTTTAGTGCATAAACAGTGATTTCAGAGGGTCTTTCTGGGTTAAGTCTCCTCACTTCACATTGCCTTACCTTGGAACAGCCCCCGTGTGGCAGTCAAAAATACAAGTTTACCAAGCCCTCGCTCATCTGGGGCTTCATTTTTAAGGCAATTGTTAAAATCTGACTTTTTTTTTTTTACCTCTCAATAAACCCTAAAAAAAATTTTTTTTTAATATCTCCTTTTCTTCCCTGGGGTCATAAACTCCCCCACCCGGTGTAAAAACCCAAAAGACCCACACCCCCCAACCCTACCCCTGAAGAAACCCCTGACCCGGGGGGTGGGGGGGGGAGAGCAGCCAATTGTGTGGGAGGCATCAGCCAGCTCTGTCCGGCCTGGGGCGGTGTCTCTCTGTCCCTGGGTGTCTCGCCCAGGGGGGCAGCTCAGCAGCCGCCCAGGCTCAGGCTGAGGCTGGTTGTAAACAGCCCCCGAGCTGCTGCTGCTGCTGCAGGCCCCTCCGCAGACACAGGGCCCTCTCCAGCCGGCACTGCTCAGCCTCCAGCCCGGCCAGCTGCTTCAGCCCGAGCCGCCGGGAGGCTGCTGGGCCTCGGGGGGGGACCGATCCCCTCCCCGGGGCTCTCCCAGGCCGGGCCCCCCTGCCCTGGGCCCCCACAGGGGGGGAATAGGGAAGTCCTGACTTACCTGTCATTACTTTCTACGCCATCTTGGATCCACTTGTCAACGTCCCCACAAAGCATTGTGGGAAAAAACCTCCCCCCACCCCTCTCTCCTTCCCCCCCCAGCCCAGGAGCAGAGCAAAGAAAGTTAGAGCGGAGCCAGCCAGCCAGGCGGGGGGGCTGCTGGTAAAATCAAAGTGGGGAGACCCGTCCCAAAGGGAAGCGGGGGCGGATCGGAGTGAGGGCATGGAGCAGCCAGGCTGCCTGGCATGCTCCTGTCTGGGGGGTGCTGGACAAGGTGGGCTTCCCCTTGCAGTGTTTTGCAAAAGGAGTGAAATCGCTGGCTCCCCATGCACCCCGCAAGCGGCGGCCGGAGGAAAGAGTGACTGCGTTGAAGCGTGCGGTTTCTGCTTGCTTTTTTCTCTCTCCCTCATCCCCCGGGAATTTTCCTCCTGGGGAATGTCACTGGCATGCATCAAATTGCCTAGGTCAGGACAACAGGTTTGGACGAGCAAATTATTTCACTATCTGTTTTCCTTGCAAAATAAGTATATACTATATTTCTAAAGGGGGGGGTTATATAAACGTATCATTGGATTTGCAGACATAACTGCATGTAACTGCATTTTCTGGGGTAGAGTTTATTGAAAATAGGTGTTTCCTCTTGCAACTTTTTTATTTTTCAAAAAGCATGTACCCGTTCAGAAATGCATTATTGGATATTTATGCATGCCACAAAATGTCTTGTACACCAGCCTCTGCGGCAAAGTGCACCAGTACATGGAAATATGTTTTTGCCTTGCACTTATTTTACTATAATTTTTGCAATAATTTGCTTTCCCCATAGGAGATTATATTAATGGCTCGGTATACATATACCAAATAATGTACAAAAACAGTATAACATTTCTCAGGAAAGTAGGTTGTTACATTTTAAAATATTTTTCCCTTACAATTTTGCTAAGCAGCTTTCCCTTTTGGAAACCAATTTTTGGCTCTGTATCAAACTATTTTGTATAACAGGTTTATTTTTGCAAAGAACTCCTTCCTGTTAGCAATGCATTAGTGGCTCTGTTTTCAAAATGCTTAGCAATCATATTGTTTCAAATATTTTTCTTCACAATTATCATGTTTTGCAAAATAACTTTAGAAATGTTATTAACTCTGTGTGCATGCTTGTCATAAAATGCTTTGCTTGTTATGCTTTGGGGCAAACAACATACAAATACAGTACAAGACTGGAAAAATTATGATCTGACTACAGCCTTTTAAGGTAGGTCACTTATGAAGCAGGATTGCAATTGTTTTTTTAAAACTTTCCGCTCAACTTTTTTAATTAAGAAAAATATAGGATTCAAATTGGTTTAGCACTGAAAATTGTCCTAAATGCATTTATATTTAAGTTTAGACTGAAGATCATCCAAGTTTCTTGAGGACTAATCACTAACACACTATCCGAGGCTTTGCCACTGCAAGCACAGAGACTTTTATGCTCAGGAATATTTTCAATACTCATATAACACATTCTTGATTATTACAAAGAAGACCCTTTGCAGAAATAGAAATAACACAAGGAAATAAATTGCAGTGTGAAATCTTTTGCTGCCCAGATGTTAAATCAAAGCACTTATCTTCAACTTTAAAGACATGTTTGCCAGCATGATTAACTGTTTCAGTGCCATGGTGAAGGCCATGTCAGGGACTGCGGAGGAGTGTGGTATTTCCACTCTGAGGGAGGGAGGACGCCATTTCAAATGACAAAAATATTCTTGTGGAGCCTGCCCTGGGCCATCACTGCTGGCTGGGGAGGGGCTGCCTGCCTGCCTGCCAGAGGCACCCATCCCCCAAAGTAAACATGCTGCAAATGGGAACTAGTCACAAAAAGTTTCCACCCCTCCCCCCGCCCCAACGACCTTTCCTCTCTGCCATCAATGGTGCACTGTGACTTTAAATGTCTTTTAATGTATCTGTGGAAGCGCTTGCAGCCATACTGACAAGCCCCCTGAAGGACTTGTCCTCCTAGGTAACTTGGATTTGGAGGATATTAACAAGACCACTATGTGGGACAAGTCAACTGTCAGTTTATAGCCATATCTCTTTTAAAAACACCAGAATTACAGGAAATAGTTAAAGAATGTTTCACATCTACTTAACTGTTTATTATCCTTTTCTGTTCTACCCTTTGCATTTCGTTCAGCCAGCACATTTGAAATAGATTAGTCAGTATCAAGTTTTGTTCCTTGTCAATTTCACTTTCGACTTTTCATACACTTTCACAATGTTGCAATGTTTATGTTAAACTGATGAGGAGTTTTGCTTTGTTTTTTAATCAGCTGGAATTTAGAAAGGAAGAGATTTAGAAAAATAACATGTCCACTAGAATTAGAAAAAAAATGAAATCTTCTCTATTTGGCTTATGTTTTACAAAAGCTGCTCTTTGCCAATATTTGATCTGTCTCTCTTAACACATTGTACAATGGTAAGAATTATATTGTGTACATAATGATTAAACGAGAGAAAGATTTGACACAATGTGTCAGGGGGTAAGTGCATGTTCCTATTCAGTCTATATTATATTATTTCACATTTACCAGGAGCTTTTCACACTACAGCTCTGCAATGCAGCCACCCCTGGGAAATGATAGCAGCCAACAGCACACAACACTATCCAAAGATGAGGGTGGGGGAATTCTGGCCATGGTATTGGCAGAAGCCTCCACTATTATGAGAAATGCCATGTATAACATACAATACTGAAAATCTACATACATATTTCATCTGAAGATCTTGCTACTTAAATTAAACCCCTGAACATCCATGTGAAGTAGCAAGAATTGTTGCATTTTGCAGAGTAGTTAATTGTGACACAGGAAGGTAAATGGACGTGCCCGAGGCTACAAATGGAATCAGCAGCAGAGAGATGGGAATAGCGTCTAAATCCCAGTTTTTTGCTCCTCTGTTCAAATCACTAAGCTATAGATTCTGATCCTGGAAAATGTGAATGGTCAGGGATTTTTCCATACGATTGCCTTCTCCAACCTCCTTCATAATCCATATTTATTTGAGGGGAAGGTGCAAACTGTAAAAGGGCCAGAACAAAATTTAATTGATGAAAATTAACACCCTTAACTTAACTGCCACAATGCAAAAATAGGAAGGGCTTCCAAAAAGCAGATATCTACTTCCTCCTCTTCTAAGGGCCTTATGTGACAGCCACAATTTTGGTTGATACATTAGCAATTGAACCTAGCACCTCTAGCACTAAACACCTTATAGACTCATAGACTCATAGGTCAGAAGGGACCAATCTGATCATCTAGTCTGACCTCCTGCACAAGGCAGGCCACAGAACCCCACCCATCCAATTTTATAACAACCCCTATCCCAGGACCGAGTTATTGAAATCCTCAAAAATGGTTTGAAGACCTCAAGCTGCAGAGACACCACCAGCAAGCGACCCGTGCCCCACGCTGCAGGGGAAGGCGAAAAACCTCCAGGGCACCTGCCAATCCGCCCTGGAGGAAAATTCCTTCCCGACCCCAAATATGGCGATCAGCTAAACCCTGAGCATGTGGGCAAGAGTCACCAGCTAGCACCCAAAAAAGTAAGTTAAGTAGTTACAGCTTGAGCGAAAGAGACAGACTTGCCGCCTTTGTGGATTGGGCACAGAAAGAGATACATAACACACTGACCAGTGGATTTCATCTTCACAACCCCTTATCCAAAGTTTAAATTGTGCACTGCAGATTTCGGAATAACTGAATGAACGACAACATTGAATCTGGCTACATGTGATCCAGGAAGGGGGCATGGATTTCTGTATTTCCTGTCTGCTTTCCAGGTGTGGAGCTGGGCAGGGGCATCACATCCTAAGCAGAGAGGATAGAAAAGATGGAATTTCTCTGGCCTCATCTCTGATCTTCTCCCACACACACCAGTCCTGTTTTTTTCACCTTTCCTTTTGGCCTAATCCCTTTTGTCCTCTTGCTGTCCAATAATAATCCCTTTTCTTTCTACCTTCAAAATCGTAATGATTTTATAATTCTCTTGCACTACCTCTCTCTGTCTTTTTGCTGAGCTAGCTTGGTTGGAGGCAGCACTACACCTCCACAAGTGACAGGTGGTGGCAAGTCCTGAGTCAGCAGGTCAGGAAAACAGCAACATTGGAAATGAGAGCATTAACAAATGAGTGTAGGACCAAGCCGGTGGACTCTGGTACTTGACACTGGAATAAGGTGCTCGCTTCTGACTTGTATCAGACTGGTTTATATATGCACACATTGTGCCTTCTCACCACCATTCAACCTATGTTTGGCTGATCTTTAAAAGGTTTTAAATTCTGTAGAGCAAATAGAATGTAATGATTCAAGCATGGGACTAGGAGGTAGGATTCCTGGGTTCTGCTGCCAACTTGCTATCTAAATTTGGTCAAATTATTTGCTTTACCTGTCTGTACAATTCCATATAATATTTACCTATTTGGCAACAGCATTGTGAAACTCGTTTATAAAGCACTAGGAAGAAAGTCACTCTATAAGTGCAAAGTATTATATGCCATGAAGTTAACTCTTACCTTAGCTAAAGATAAGGAACCTTTATATTGGCCTGTTTGTAAAATGGGAGAGAGTAGCTATTAAATAAATTGGTTAATCTCTTTATACAGCCCCCATCACTATAGTGTCTTAGTACCTCACAATCTTTCGGTGTATTTGTCCTCACCACCCATTATCCCCATTTTAGAGATGGAGCACTGAGGCACACAGAGGCTAAGTGACTTGCCCAACGTCACAAAGGAAATCTGTGGTGGAGCAGGATATTCAACCTGGGTTTCCCATGTTGTGGGCTAATGCCCTAACCCCTGGACCATCCTTCCTTTAAAATGGGGACTGTATTAATGCAAACTCATTAATAATAGTGTTAATTATTACAGGAAGTTGTTAACCAAGCTTTGCTCTATTCAGGGATGAATCCCACCAATATTATCTACAACAATAGTTTTTCTCAGGCTCCCGCCCATTTTTGGGTACCTGTTACACCAGCAAGTATAAAAAGAAATCTGTATTTTTAACTCATGTCTGATCCACTAGATTTTGAATAGTGACCAGAACCTAATCTCTTTGGTATTTGTATTTCTAGAGAATAACTGCAATATTCAGGGCAAGTAAAGTTGCTACTGATAGAATCTTTCAGAGCAGTTTATGGACCGGATTCTGCAGAGATTTTCCCACTGGCTTAAACAGAAGCCAAACTCGGTCCTATAACAATGCAAAAACAAAACAGGAGGAGGTGGTCAAACTGCACTTCATGGCTTTCATGCTGGCTAAAAACAACTTCCAGACATTAAAATCAAGTTTATCCTTGCTCAGCATGGACATGATTAGTGAGAGTAGCATCAGAGTAGTGCCTAGAAGTCAGCACCCCATTGTATTAGACACTATACAGACAAAGTCAAAATTTAGATTGTATGCTCATTTAGGTTTGGACTAAAAGACCCCATTCCAGTTTCTGTAAGAGTAGAAATTTGCCCCAAGATCCTTTGTTAAAATCTCCCCTTCCTACTGGTGACTCTGGATCTCAGCACAACACCACCATGTGTGTGAGTCACACAGAAATCTGCTTTACTAAGACCTCCCTACCCCCAACCTCCCTGACTGTAGTAACTGAGTAAGATGACATGGGTAGTTGGCTTCCAGGAAAATGTTGCCAGGCCACTCATAGCTCCATTACTGGTGGATATTCCCACTCACTGCCATGCTATGTGTTGTCCATTGTTTGTTTCACCACAGAACCGCTCTCCATGTCACACATCTATACACAATTCTATACAGCAGTTGGTGCAGAACTTCAGGATCCACAGCACTGTTTAAATTAAAAAAAAAAAAAAGGGGGGGGGGGCAAAATGTTAATAATTCATCCATTCCACGCCCCTGAAAAGTTTGGTTTTCAGACAGCAATTAAATAGAATTTTAACTTAAACAGTAATAAAAACAAAAAAAAACAAGCAACAAAACTATAAAACCAGCATAGTCACTAGCATCTTTTAATAAAATGAAAATGGTTAATTAAAACAGATTACATTTGATTAGCAACCTAAAAATAAAACTCTGTGGTTTTCCTGTACACTTTTCTTTATTAGTGGCTTAAATTATGACAGGTGCCAAACTAAAGATAGGATCTTTTAAAATGCATTTAAGTTAACTTAAGAGTCCTTCATATTAGTATTTTACCTCTACCTATAAACATCTAGTAACAGAAGACAATTAAAAGGAAGTCTAGATTTAAAAATAATCACAAATTCCTGTATGGTATTGTTTGTACACCAAGGTGCAGATTTTTGCCAATAACGAATCACTTTCACTGCTGGTCTGATCATCTCAAGCACGTGGCCAGCTGTATAAGTTGAGCCAACAGCTTCCTGAGAGTCTCAGGGTGGCCAGGAAATCCTGGCCTCTTTCAGAGGGTGTATCACCTACATGGACATTCAAATCAACAAGTGTTAATCAGCCTAGTCAACTCCAGCCTCTTCAGTGAGAAAGATCCAGAGAGGCTTAGGGTAACCAGACAGCAAATGTGAAAAATCGGGACCGGGGGGGTAGTAGGAGCCTATATAAACAAAAGACTCAAAAATCAGGACTGTCCCTATAAAATCAGGACATCTGGTCACCCTAGGCTTGTCAGTGCAATGGGTACAACTTGACCAGCCCCAGCTTGAGTCCTGTCCAGAACTTGCACACACATTATGTACAATCCTTCTCTGTGGTCCCAGCTGCTAAACTACATTAAAAGAAGCACTAAAACTACACTAGTATTTCCTTAATGTTACTTGTTCCCTATAAGCCACTGCTGTACTTGCTGCAGAGATGTTACATGGCTGAGTGGGGAACAGAGGGTTTGTCTGTTCAATCACGTGCTCGGAGGGAGTTGTTCCCAAGACAGTCTCTGGTAGATAAACTATCTTTAGTTCAGCTCTGGACAGAATATGCAAGGAAGAGGTTTAATGATTCATCGCTTCATACGGAGACCACAGCTGCCTACGTGCATGAGGCATCAGCGAAACAGACCCCATGACTTCCTGCTCCTGAAAGACAAGCCTCTACCAGTGAACTTATAGAAGCAACTCCACTGCGGTCAGGCACAGAAACTGGCTCTTGAGCAGGTCTGATGTATTCCATCCAGCACTGAGTAGCTGCCTGCAGGAGGAGCAGCAGGCCCAGCACCCCAGATGGCATTTTATGAATTCTTTCCCTGCTGAGGAATGGGGTGTGGGAAAATCAGGCATCACTCCCTGCTACTCTCCATCAGTCGAACCTCCAAGCTGATTGTCTCTCCTGCAAGTTGGAGAGGCCTGGGCTTTCTTATATCGTTTAGAATCTTTCCCACTACTCTGTCCGTATCCGAGCAGTGAATGCTTCAACGCTCCCTATCCACCTCTCAGTGTCAATCTGTGTTCCTCTGCCCCAAAAAATCCACCTGTGCCCCCTCCAAAAATTAATTTAATCTCCCCTTCTTCCCCCTACCCACCACTGAGGGGAAAAAAAACCAAAAAAAACCCCAATCCCCTCACCCTTTTCTCCCAAACTCACCATGTATTTGGTTCTCTAACTGGCCAGTTCCAGACAGGAATCCTGAGATGCAACACTCCCAGCAGCCTAACAGGACTATCCCATTCCTGCCCTTCTGCTGCTTGCACAGTAAGCCTATGGAGGAACTCAAACTCACACTTTTATCCCAGGACAGCAGGTTCTGGGATGGCTTGTTAAAACACAAGCTCCCCCTGACCAAACTGGGATAGGAAGGAACCAGGGGAAAGGCTCAGATCTACAAAGGATTTGATGTCAATGGAAGGTAAGAGCCCCAATATATATCCGGGCCTGGCTGACTTACCCAAGACCATACAACCAGTCAATGGCAGAGCTAAGGTTAGAACCAAACAGTAGTACTTAGCCCTATTAAGCAATAAAGCAAACTGTTTCCAGACAGTCATTTATGGGCTGACTGCTACTCTTAAGAGTATAACTATTTGACATTCCCCAAATAGTTCCTGTGATGTTCCATAAGGAGCAAAGGAGCGTCACCTCTTCTTTAAAAAAAAAAAAAAAAAAAAAAAGCCATGGGTCAAATTCCCTGGACCTAGATACTTTCAAGGTGTGGAGTTTGTGGTATTGGTGATTTTCAAACGGGCCCAGTGAAGTCTTTCTTGCTGGTCCACAGAATGAAATATTTTGAGAGCCAAGCAGTGTT
The DNA here is from genome assembly GCF_025201925.1 of Gopherus flavomarginatus. Classification (NCBI taxonomy): domain Eukaryota; kingdom Metazoa; phylum Chordata; order Testudines; family Testudinidae; genus Gopherus; species Gopherus flavomarginatus. Next base: position 44,842,773 of record NC_066628.1, on the reverse strand, counting down.
GTGGGGAAGGCAACGGGAGAGGGTGTAGGTCCCTGAGAGGATTTCTCCCCTTTACAGGACGGTCCTCAGAATGACAAGATTGGAGAATCCAATTCAGAGATCCAGACCAGGCTGCTTTCTCAAACACACACATTCCTTTTCATTTTAATGAGGTCCTTACCTTATCTGGAGATATGCACTCTAGCCTGTAGGCATGCGCTCTTCCCCACAACAGCATAATGCTCAGATAGCACCATGAGGACACTGTTAAGATTATAGATCTCAGGTCTCTTTACATGCATGCATGTGCACCCACGCACAAGCCAACACGTCTTCATGTTGACCATAAGCTATTAATGAGGCAATCAGATGGGACACATCCTACCCTCTTTCAACCGTAAAAGTTTGCAGACCCTCCGTCTAAAGTAATTTAGAAATGAAGCATAACTTGAGATTGCTAAGAAGAGCTGCCATCTGGTGGCATTACCATCTTTTTTGATTTTCTCCAGTTCAGAACTATTTTCAAATAAGCATGCCAACAATTACAGTCATTCTGTCAGTGATAGAATAGTTACCTGCCAGCAAAGAACTTTCTCATGGTTCTTCTCCACAGCTAAAGAACTGCCTGGTTTCTATTCCACATAATTACTGTACTGCCTGTTTGCTCTAACTGTGCCAGTTGGGATTCCACCCTTATCTTGAGTTTCATGATCTATGATGTAGGTATTTGCACACTTCAGTCCCACATATTGACAATAACTTGCCCCACCCCCAAAGTAGCTCTTTTCTTGGATCTTCCAGCACCGAGTCATTTTTAAACAAGATTTTTCCTGAGTAACTTCAATAGTAAGTGATAAAAACTCATTTCTAGAGCCGGTTGTTTTACAAACATAGGCCCAGGTTGGGCAATTGGATCTGATAACACAGGAGCCCTGTGGAGCCCCATTGCCCCAGTTGCAGGATCAGTTCCATGCGTGAGTTCTGTTCCCTGCTTACAGCCCCCAGAAAAAACATACTTAATTTCAGCATTCCACCTAGCAACCCACTTCTCTTTACTCCTTAGCAGCGCAGTGAATCCTGTCATTTGTTCAGGAGCTGTGCTTTAAAAACTTCTGGATAACCACCCCACTGTGCTTGTGTCTTGAATACAGAGAGTTGAATGATGCTCTCAGACCTTCAGTTCTTATTTAACTTCCTTCACCCACCACTGTTTTGAGTGCAAGTTAAAAACATCAGCTGAAGACAAATGGTGTGCAGTTAAAAAGGCAGGTTCACACCCCCTAAACCTTCTTGATCCACAAGCAGGTAAACAGTAAACATTCAGGCAACCCAGACTTTGTTCTGTTTTCCTCACCTTTCCAGATAAAAATCAAGAAAGCAGCAGCTGCTTTTTATCTTCAAGAGGATGCAAAATTACCTGAGCCCAGAAGAGACCCACTGAGGTGAAGTAATCCCTGGCTTGCAGAATCAAGGCCTATATAGACACCACGGAATCCACGACAAGAATTATCATTACTTGTGGGGTGAATTGCAGGAACAGCAATGCCATAAAAGAGGGCAGGAAGTGAAGAATGATTTGTCTGCTAAGAGCACAAATTTAACAATATTAAATCACCTAATATTCTTGGCTAAGTAGTTTTAGGATACCTCTACACTGCAGTAAAAACAGCTGTGGCTGGCCTATGTCAGCTGACTTGGGAATACGGGGCTATATAACTGCAGTGTAGATGTTTGGGCTCAGCCCTGGGTCCCAAAGTCCATTCTCGAGCGTGAGCCCGAACATCTACACTGCAATTTGATAGCCCTGCAGCCTGAGCCCAGGTCAGCTGACACAGGCCACCAGAGTGTTTTATCGCAGTGTAGACATACCCTTAGACTGTACGTTATGTAGAATAACTGACCCTAGAGTCACAACCACAATGGGAAGAAAATTGGCTGTGTGGCAGTCAGTGTTCAAATTCCTGCTATGTCATAGGCTTCCTATGTGACTTTGGGCATGTACTTTAATCTCCCAGTGCCTCAGTTTCCCAACTCCAAAATGCTGTCTTTGTGTTGTCTAATGACACTGTAAGCTTCTGGGGGCAGGAGCTGTTTCTTCCTACATGTACAGCACCAAGCACAATGGGTCCTGGTCACATTTAAGGCCTCTAGACACCACCATAATACAAATGATAACAATGCTATAAATTACCAATGTTTTTCCATGCACGGGGATTTGACACTCTGGAACCCTTTGATTGGATAGCTGAGTTTTTGGTGAAGCTTCACGTATCCTGCAATGCTGTATGTGAGGTTCTATTTTGGCAGAGTTAGCTCAGTTATCCACACAGATCTACAGTTCACATTAATATTTAAAGGATAATGAGAATAGACAGACAACTTATGTAAAAGTCAAATTTAAAAAAAAAAAAAGAGACCTGAAATTCCAACAGAGGCACTAGAAGTTATATCTTTAGAAAATTTAAACAACCTTCTTTCTCAATACATTAATTGTAGTGCAGTACTAAATCTCTTACCAGCCAGTTATATACACTGAAATATACGCTGAAGAATATGTACACATCACAGAAAAAAAAATGATTGATACTTAGGTGCTTCAGAAAATTTTACTCAATGGATTTTCAAAAGCCTCCAACTCCCACTGATTTAAAAATTTGGCGTACAGCACTTACACAGCTTCTTTCATTAAAGGATTTGAAGGCACTTTCACGCACATTAATTTTAGTACTGAATTGGGCCTCAGCTCAACTCAGGACAGCAATCTAGTTCAAGACAGCACTGAAATATATGCTGAACTTTAGGCATGTGCTTAAATCCCATTGATTTACATTGTCCCAGCTGAATTAAATAGAAAAGTAACAGCATAAATAATGAAAAGGGCATTCAAATGTTAAGTAGTCAGTTTTAGCATCTAAGATACTGTAACACACATATTATTTAAAAAGCGTTTTTTTAACCTGATAAGTGTCCCTTTTAGCCTCTTCATTTCCATTAACTGTGAAATATCGAACATATTCTTGGTACTGGACTTTTCAAGGTAAGTTTCCAGTTCAAATTTTATAAAGTAATACATACCTCCCAAGGGATAAAAATTGATTTAAAAAAAAAATACCCAACCTATTATGTGTAGTGTTTGGCTCTCTAAATACCTGTGTGCCCAATCTTGGAGTTGTTGCACAGACTTCTAGAAACTGACACTTAAATTTCATCTTTGCTTTTTAGATTCTTCAGAGGCTTCTCTTGGCATCTGGAAAGCCACTCCACCCCTCCTTGTCTCTCTTATGACCAGTTCAAACAAGCAAGTCTCTCTTGTCTGGAATATAATTAAGGCAAAATGAACAGAACAAGAGGGTGGATTTGAAGCATCATCCAAGTTAATTATGTGCTACTGGTGCCATTACAAATTAAAATTCACAACCCAGTTAAATTAAGGAGCTGGCCAATACCCATAAAAGCAAGGCAATTCAGAGCTATGTCTTTGAAATCCAAGCTGCCTTTATAAGATGAGGTGCTGGGTTTAAAACCACTGCAATACTGAAGCACAAAGAAAAATAAAGCATTAGTCTTAAACCTGAATTTCTTGGCCTTTATACAAGTTAGACCTCTGACATATTAAATATTTATCATTGTATGTTACAAATAAAATGCACCACAGTAAAACACTTGCCAAAAATGTCACAGCATACCCCACACATCTTAAAAACAAAAGTAACTGAGTAAAGAAATAAGTGTAGACTTATTTCTCAGGTGGATCAAGACAAACATCTACAAATTTATAAAAACAACTACTGGGATAAATCACAAGACTAATTTTGATAACACAGGCAATACATTTTATTATGTTTTCACCAACTGTAGCAAAAAATGTTTAACAATTAACAGATAATCAAGGGAACTTAATTATCAACAAGACTTCCAAGAGATATTATTCATGTTTTAAGTTTTAGACAGGAGGGTTTGGGTAGGGAGAAAATAAACCAAATATACACTGGGGTAATAGTCTATTACCAAGTTTTAATGCCTTCTTCAAAAGCATTAAGTATACTGAAGCATCTTATTGCAGGTTATGTATCATTTCCTCTTTGGCAATAAGATGTGTGGTTTTGTTAACTAGGGCCATCAGTGAGTTGAGCTTGTGAGACCAGTCATTGAGTAGGTTATTTGGGTCCTTGGGCCTCTGGAAATTGATAATTCCTGCCAACCTGTCTACTTTTGCAAAGATGGTCTTATTTACTACTAGGTTGGACAGGAATTCCTCCGATTCCTGCAAAGGAGACAAACGGCACTGAATCAGGAGAATAGCATTTGTAATTAACAAAATACTTAACTGGAAATTTGGAAAGAACACAACAGCAGTGTGACTGAGGTATTACCAATACTAACAGTAATACAGTCTATTAGAATTACAGTACTAATAATGGCCATAATATTTAATATTAATACCTCTGGCATTGGAATTATGTTGTAGCTGCTGAACTACCTAGGGTCAACAAGCTTCTGATGTTAGCCACACTAAACAGCTAACATCTATTTTCAGTTCAAGATGCATCTAAAAACTTTCAAACTGCACAAGTCAAATACACCTGAAAGCCTCTTAAGGTACATTGGGAGCACTTGGCTAAACAGCTTCCAGAACATGCTTTCTGCTGCTAAATTCCACACCAATTACACTGTACAAACATTGGTCAGGTAAATTATGCTTCTGTGAGGTGGTGTTGTGCAGAGCAGGAGCTGCAATTAAACACCTTAAAGCAAATACTCTGAACTAAACAAGCTGTGAATTTGCCCTCTCCATGCTAGATGCTGCTACGAGTGGAAACAAGTTTTGCCACTTGGAAGACTTAAAAATGAAAGACCTATGTTCAAGAAGAGTGACAAATCCATAAACCAGGGAGTTCAAAGGTAAGGAAGAAACCCTATATCATTAGTCAGTTTTAACCAAGTATTGCTGAGGGCCTGAACAGTGGAATATACTATCTAGGTACAGTATAGAACCTGATGCTAACACTCCTTCAGATTTGATTTGCCTTGTGTGTTTATTCTTTGCCTTGTAACAACTTGAATGCTGTTTTGCGATACAAAATTCTATTCTAAAACCTTGAATAGGCAAGTGTTCGAAGTGTAGCCTATAAACATATTATCAGAGGCAAAATGAAAAATATTCTATTTAACATCTGTATTATTACTCCTGAGGGATTTTAAACAGTTTCTCAATTATAATCATTGAACCAAAATTAAATTTATGTTACCGGAATCTCTCTGAAATTTAATATCGTTTTTTTTCCCATTTAGTTTCTGATGGTAACAGCTGGAAAGCATTGGTTATACCAGGATGGGCATCAGAGACTAAAGGCAATATTGTCAGGGCTGTTGTGAGGATAGATACATTAAAATAAAAGGTTGTGAGGCGCTCAGATACTACAGTGATAGGCATAACTATGAGAGAGAGAGAAAAAAAATGTCTCCAGGTTCTTTATTCAGAGTGGTATATTTCTGTCTCCTCTTTCTGCACTGGATGCATGGCTGTTCCAAAACACTATTTGTGATAGACTTGTAATATAGTTTTAATCTTAAAAAAATACCCAATGCAAATAAATGCAAATGAAGTCCAAGTGCTATTTTGTTGAATACTGAGTTCTCTACCACATGGACACATCTAAGAAGAATGCTGAGGATATCCTGAGCAACACTTACATCAACAGATAGATCCAGGAGCTGTGCCATCCTCTTCATTGTAATTCTGGTATAATATTTTGCCATTATTCTAATATTCTGGAATAAAAGTGTTCAGAATAGAAGGTTATTTGTAAAAAAATAACTGACACAGGCTGCAAAAATATAACAGTCAATGTTAAAAACGGATTAGGACTTGTGTTGGTATAATGGCTTATCCAGAGAAAGGTATGCAAATGAATAAGGGGTCTTTTCTTGGACACATACAATTCTCCTGCATATACCAAGACAAGCTACTGCCTCTCAAACTAATAACTAATGAAGTCAGTCACTAACTACAGATTTAAACAGCAATCTTTTCAAGTTTTTGCCCTAATTTCAGAGGGCCGAGTCTTACAATTTACGTAAACCCTATTTATATATTAAGTATTTGTTTGCACTTGTGCTATTTTGTTTATAATTCCATTGTTTGCTCAAACAAACTGCTATATTCCAATCTGTTAAAGTGAAAGCAAAAATTAGTTTATGATTTCCGAACCGATGTGGTGGAATGTGCATTACTCTCAGAGTGCTCGATCTACTTTTTTGACACAGCATCAGCTGCTAGCCAAGAGACATACCTACAGAACAAACACATCAGGAATGCAAAAGGAGAATTAGAACATTATGGAAAGAAGAAAAGACAACTTATCAGTTGCTCTCATATCTTCTCTCCTGTCGCTCTCTTTATAAATAAAGTAAGCAAAAGGCATTTCTAGCAATTCCATGCTTAATTTATATCGTAAGAATGGTTAAAAAGCAGGCTATACTTACGTGCTCCACAACTCTGTTCTTTAAGTCTTTCCATCTCTTTTCACCTTCCTCTGTATAACCAAAGACGTCTGTGGCAGGACTGTCAAGACTTCCTTCTCTTAATTCCTTTCCATATTCCTCAACTAGGACGGTCCAGCGCATCAACTCCATAGTGGTAAATAGTTTTAAAAGATCTCTGTAAATGGTTTAATGTAATCAGTTCACAATTCTATACCAACAAAACTTGTATTTTGTATTAAAAATCCTGCCAACAGACAAATACAAGGCAAACATAATTTTATCACTACTACTCATAACTTTTAATTCTACTCAGCACTTTAAAAATTCATAATCCACAAACAGGAAGTTTTTATATTAACATTTCCTACTGACTGACTGATTCACACACACATTCACTTTATGGCCTCAATTTCCGCTTCTTCATACCATATGTTATCTTAGAATTTGGCACAATTTTGCACAGGTGGCTATCAAACCATTTTACACCCACTTTGCACAGCTGTAGTTGACTATACAAGCCGCATGGTATGGTTTTGGGAGAGTCAGATACTCAGAGATAAATTTAAAAGGGGTTGTCATCAACTCAGCTTGTCTTGTCTATCTGCAATTCTGCATGCAAAACTTGTATGTACATTCATGGGTGCAAACAACATTTAAGGATATAAAAGTAATTTATGCTTGATTTGTACTCAGTGTGCTTATGCAAAAAGGGTTTGCATATGTAAATTCTATCACTTGCATGTAATAACTGCATATGGACCGTATTCTGAACATTAGACTCTCAGTATTATTTAGTGAAGTATTATGGAATAGTAGCTGTTCAGATTATGTCCATAATACAGAACTCTCCATCACAGACACACATTTGTGTTAAGTTACTATTTATAATTCTGACTTGCACACACTCAAACATCTTTATAGATTTTTTTTCCACACCACATTGATTGTATAGGAAATACTGACAATAGACCAGTGGTTCTCAACCCATGGCCTAATCAGCACAGAGCTGTGGCCCATGGGACATCCTCAGGGCCATACAGGTAGTATTGGATCCAGCCCACATAACACATTGTGGGCCACATATGCGGCCCACAATTGTAAATAGTCTACTGCAGTGGTTTTCAACCTAACAGTAGCTGAATCCCCTCTGCCTTCAAAACACTCCTTAAAGGGCTGGGTTTGGTTTTTTTGTTTTTGTCAGAGTGGACTATTCAAAAGATACTTACTTATACTTAGGGATTTCTTCTAGTTTTTTGTCACTGCTTATTCTGTGTACCAAATCAGACTGTTCATTGTCATAAGGTGAAAGGATAACATACAGAACAACGTTCTTCAGTTCCTGTTCAAAAGAAAACATGGTTTGTTTTTTATTACAGAAAAACAGCCAGAAAAAACAACACAATACTGATGTCAAAGTAAAAGCATTTCTCAGAGTATGAATAAAATCTATGTGAGGCTAATCTACTCTACATATAACAATATACATTCTGTAAGGCTCAAATTTATTAGGAAACTAAGGTAATAAAACAAAATAAAAATAAATTTAATAATTAAATTTGTAGAAACAAAATTTTTACATTTTGATCACACGGCAAGATGATTCAGGTCAAGTTATTTGTTTTTCTCTTAAATGCTATTATTACAATCTTGAGTTTGCAGCATTTGCATTGTGCACATGGTTTCAGAGCTAGCTCCATAAATTAAGAAAAATACTGTTCAGAATTTAATTTCACAAGCTGTTTCTAGGCTTTCACTCATGAAATGGAGAAGTTCAGTCATCCTCAGAATTTAAGACAACATACACTATGTCCTTGATACAAATAATGATTACATAAGGACACTGAATTGCTTTTATTATATTCCTCCTTATGTAGACAGTTTGTTAATGTTCATATACAGATAGATGGGCTAAAGGATCCATGTTCATCTAATCAATACAGTAAATATAAAGTAAAATGGATATTTGCCACTGTGAACTCCTGCAGTTCCATTTGCAATGCTTTTACCTGCTGCCATTTTTCACTTTCAGCCTGGATGCAAGGAGTATCATAAATGGCTCTGTAGTGCTTACAGATTGAGAGGTAGGAACCTTCATGTTGATCCAGCTGAATCATTAAGTTGTAGTATTTCAGCTTTAATTTCTGAAACAATTTCAAACAAATGTCAAAATTAAAAACAGATCCACTAATCTCACAAATTACATCCAATTGAATTCCAAAGACTGATTATACAAAAACTCCTGTGCATGAAGAGAATGCATGCCACAGACTGACAGAAAAAAAAAAATCCCTCCATCAACTTTACCTCCGTGTTTTCTTCCTGGAAAAATTTGGTGTTAATTTTTTTGCTGATAATTTGGGTCCGAACATAGTCTTTTACAGCCAAACAGAGTCTCATCTGCTCCAAGATGAATTCCACCCGCTCTTTCTTTTCCATTGAACCATAGGTTTCCACCTAAAAAGGAAATTGAAGTGTTTAACTCTATGGATCTTTATTTAATAATGTTAAGGAGAGAAGCATGCCTTTCTACCAAAGATTTTCATCATACTTCTTTCATGTGCTTATTATAAAATATTTAGCTTTAAACCAAAGCTGCTATATGTATAATTCTACTGCACAGACTCACTGAGCATCATATGTATGTTATAACAGAGGACAAATTTATATGGTCTGACTGTATGCATTAAAATCACCCAAAGAGAATACATATAAGATAAAATTCCCCCAAAACTTGCCTTATATACTTGTTTGTGCATGCATAGCCCAACTTATACAACATGCATACACAAACCCCAACTGACATGCCTCATTTATGCACAGATACATTTAAACATTTGCCCCTTGTTTTCTGGAAAAGTTTCTTAAGAAAAAACAAACGAGGAGTCCTTGTGGCACCTTAGAGACTAACTAATGTATTTGGGCATAAGCTTTCATGGGCTAAAACCCACTTCATCAGATACATCTCCACTCCAGGTATCTGATGATGTGGGTTTTAGCCCATGAAAGCTTATGCTCAAATAAATTTGTTAGTCTCTAAGGTGCCACAAGGACTCCTCGTTGTTTTTGCTGATACGGACTAACACGGCTACCAGTCTGAAACCTTTCTTAAGGCATGAAAATTAGCTGCTTGCTTACACTCAGAAGTCTCTACCTTGGAACAAAGCACCCACACGCTAGATGACGAAATAATGACGTTCATTAGCTCTGAAAGAAGTGTATCCACCCTTTCAGCAGAAAAAATGGTGGTTGTTATGTGACAAACAGATGGGAATTCTCAGGCTCTCAAGAAATAGAGATGTGAAAAAGTGTAGGGTTCTCTTTGGCTATACCCTCACATCCTTAAATCAGCCCAGTCCTAAGGATTCCTTCTACACAAAGGACCCACACACTACTCTTAACAGAAGAAAACATGGGAGGGAATTCCTTCCAGACACATCAACAGCCAATTCCCTGTGCCAAATTCATGTAAAAAAACGCAACAAAGAACAAGTGGATCCAAGAACACTTCATTTTGAATGACGGCCTGAGAGAGTTTGAACTCTCCGTTCCAGAAGTCAAAAGATTAACTAGGACTAAACCTTCTGTATCAGCTAATACATGGGAACTCCCTTTCCCAAAAGGGAAATATTCCAAGTAATTTTCAGCATCAGCCAAATTAGCAGAGCTAGAGCATTTTAAATCTAATTACAATTCCACTGAAGATAGTTAATTGGTTCCTGGGTAGCTATGCTTGATTAAGCCTCAAATCTCGCTACAAACAACTGTCAGTCGGTGAGAAATTGTTGATTTTTGTACGTGAAACACTTATGAACCACATGATGCGTTACCTGTAGTTCTTGCAAAATTGAAGCAGCTTCTTTCACATCACCATTTTGTTCTTTTATTGTTGCAAGTGTATTTGTAAGACGAGCACGCTCAATTTCCACGTATATCTGGAATTAAAATAAAATCCAACATTGAAACTTATTTTACTAAGTAAAAGTGTATTACATCTCAGGCTGTGATATACACATCTGCATAACTTTACCCCCACGAGTAGTCTCACTGAAATCTTTCTACTGTTCTTCAAATGAAGTGAACATAATGTGATGACTTTGTGAGTAAAGCATTAATTTATGTTACACCTTTAGGAAATGTTTCCATAGAAGTTCTCTCTGTGCTACAATAAGAGTTTAATATTTGGAAACTCAAATTACATTGAAGAATAGTGTATAGTCTGTATTTAAAAAACATTACAATAGGAAACACTTCTTTTTAATATTTCGTTAGTCGATCTATTGTTCACCACCAGTGCTGTAGCCCTGGAAATATTCAGATAAGAGATACAGCAGGGGCAGTAACACTGTAAAGCTCCCTCTGTTACTCAGTCTCAGCCCCGATCTGGAAGAACAGCATCTAGGAATAAGATAGTTCATTCACCTCTCTACCAAGATTCTCAGTGAAGCAAACTATGATGGTTCATTTTGTGATGGGAACTGTTATCTGCCACAAACTGGACAGAGACCATTTCCTTTTACAAGCACTTCTGACCAGCCATCAGTTAACAACTTTTGGTTACTAGCTACCTAGGCTTGATTTGAACTGGTAACAGGCGTAAGAGTAAATAAACACAGACTTTGCTCAATAGAAAGTACATTTTCCAAGAGGAAGGCTAGGACAACTCAGCCATCGACTCAGTATTCTATGTAACACTTCCTATTTTGTTAATTTTCTATCATACCTAATAAGACTAAGAGTAAGATACATGTGTAACATAATTTTATAAATATACAATTTGTAACATCACACCTCAGCTGCTGAAAACAGGTGTGTTTTGTCATTGCAACTGCATAGGTTCTTCCAGACCATCTGGCACACTAGCATCATCCTCAATGACTTGAAGAAGGGTTTTATTTTGCCTTTCATCAAAAAGGGCAGCAAGGCTGAAGGGAGTAACTACCGAGGTATTATACTGTTGGCAGTCCCAGGAAGTCTTTGTTTCCATGTTAATGTCTTGAATTCGTGATGCATTTCACAACAAAGTCTGTGCTGTTTGAGACCTGGTCATTCCACTAACAACCAGATCTTTACCTTGAGACAACCTTTTCTTAAAGTATAGGCCTTTATAGGCAGGCCTGCATATATATATATCCTAATACCTACTATGCTGTGTTTAACTCCAGGGCAAAGATTTTGGTTCTTGAGGTTCTACTGAGTGCATGATGTTACATTGGAGGAGGAGGCTTATACATGGAATAAAGCAGTGATATTCGGACCTGTATGAGTTAGCAGTGAAAGAAAGAATTGCTTATCACTGTAGAGAGCGATATGAACCAGAAAAACCCATGGATTTTTTTAATACACATTTGGGCAAAAAATTCTGAGATAGATCAAATAATGCCAGTCTTCCATTCCACCTGACTCTGCTTTTTCCATCCTTGTCCACTTCCCTCTGGTCTCTTCCTTCACTTTTATGTCTATTTGTGCATTCTGTTTTTTGTATAATTTTCCTCACCCTAACATGTTACATCTGTGTAAAATTGTCTGATTTTTTATTGTCCAGTCTTGCAGTGTTGACAAGTTGCATAACTGCATAATTTTATTGCAAATCCTGTGAATTGTGCAGTATTTAGTAACATATACAAGGTGTAAGTCATTTACCTTTTTGTTGTTTGATTATGAAAATTAACAGATATGTTAATCACCAAAAAAGGAATGCTGCTACACTGTCGGCAATCTCATTGTCACCAAAAGCTTCAGTGGTGCAGTAAGACTGCCATTGATGGAAACAGACTGGACATCCAACTAAATTGTCTGAAGAATCAAGCCAGAGATCTATCCAGGGGGTATTCGATGTGCAAGGAAGCTATGTCCCTTCCAAATTTGCCTTGATGATGATGATATGTATACAACTTTAAGTCAACAATAAGTACCGAAAATAAATCTTAAAAAGACATTGTTGGGACCAGTTGAACTCAGCATTTGCATTTTTTAAAAGCAAAGTTTACAAAAGCTGAGGCTAATAGAAATGTTTCCATGAATTATATTTTTGTTCCTTGCTTTTTTTAAATTCCTACATCCAGATTTTTAAACAAAAAAATCACATTTCGTGTTTGGAAAAGAAGCATTCGACAGCATGCTAATCCACCAGAATAAGGAAGTAAAACTGACTAGTCTATTTTTATTTCGCAAAAGGAGAAATGTAAAAAATAAACCACCACTACAAATAGTGACAAATAAATTGAATTTTTTAGAATTCTCAGCTTTAATACTTGAAGGTGTCATTAAGATAGAGACTTAAAAAAAAGTTAGTATTCCAACAAGCTACTTAAATGAGCAATATAGGGAAGTAATTTTCCAAGATATTTTGAATAGAAATATACAGATTTCCTTATCATATTAATTTCAAAATGTATTTTGGCTCTCTCTCTAACCAGAAAAAGGAAACGAGACATGCTTTAAGGAAGGCAAATATCCTTTTTATTACACCACTAGACATCAAAGGGTTCCAGTCTGAAAACAAAAAGTCTTACCTTTCCTTCTGTTACCATACGCAGTGTGTCTATTAATCGCAGTTTGATTGGTAGGTCTGTAATCTCCTCAACATAGGTACAGCACTGCTGGACCATTTTAGCAACTGCCTGGTATAAACAATGGAAAACAAAATATTACTCTATTTTTAGATTTCTAGAAGTCTGCCAAAAATATAATTTTGGGGCATTTGTAATCAAATGTTAAGATATAAGAACTATTAATATCAAAGTAAATGGACTCTCTCCCAAAATAAGCATGGGGGTGTGTTGGAGGGGCTGTTTTCACTCCTACTAGGCATGAACTTAATAGGGTAAAAGAGAAGGATAAAAGACCCATGGCATGGCCATGGCTGGCTTGGGGCAACTGACTTGGGCTTGTGAGGTTACAGCTGCAGGGCTAAAAATTGCTGTGTAGATGTTTGGGCCCACCCTCACAGAGCTTGGGCTCCAGCCTGAGTCCAAACATCTACACAGCAATTTTTCAGCCCGAGCTCCAGGAGTTCGGGTCAGCTGACTCAGGTCAGCCACAAGTTATTTATCCCCTGGTATAACCGAAGTGAGCAGACGCCCTTCCACAGGAAGATATTACTGAGATCAGAGGCTGGCTCAAGTCAAACAGGATGTGTCTGTATCACTTCTCTCAAACTTGTTCTCAACTCACTTGAAGAGCAGAATTGACATTTTCTTGTGCCAAATCAAACTGACTACTTAGCAGGCTGGAAAGAGCTTATCTGCTTGCTACCCAATTTCCATAATATAAAAGGAAGTGCTCAGTATGCATTTTACCCTGGTCTAAATCAATAGTGGTGTATACTGTCCCTTCCTTTGTGGTATCTGTAAATGTCTTGAAAAATATAAAGTTATTTCTGATTGATGTCAGCATACCATTTCAAATGTACGCGTTCTCACATGAAGTGTAGACCATGATAAACCACAACAGTTCTGTTTAACATCACACTTTACATGTAAACCAAAACCTATAATATCAATTTCATTATTCATTTTCTTCTGGAAAAAGTCAGTTTTACCATTGTGAGCCAATTACTGCTCTGCCGTACTATTATATTTGTATTCCACTATGTGCTAAGTATCTTAGTCCTTTTGTTCCTTCTTCTCAACACAAAAGGGTGAAAAAAAAAGTACAACTAAAGTTTTTGCAAACTCAAAATATATCTCCTTCCACACAGCTCAGTTTGCTCTGCTATCAAGCATAAATAAAAATATCCTCTACATTTACAATCACTAAAATAAAATTAGAACATATCAATCTTCTTAAGTCTGAAGGCAAGAGCTGATCACCAGCTAGGGTCAAGTACAAATCCCCCTATGATATAACATTATTGAATAGCTAGGTGCATTTAAAGAGGTGGAGGTTACAACTTCATCGGAAATATCAGACTTTGCAATCCTCATGTACCTTACATGACTATTAACTGATTAGTTCATTAAGCCTTGTTAAGTAAAGAAGAATGGTTGACACCCAGGATTTAGTGGGGAAATAAAGTCAACCGTTAGATATACATATAAGTGAAAGCCACTAGTAATCCTGTTTCATATGAGCTAGATCATGCTTGACCAGTGCAGATTATTGTCTTTCATGAGACTTGAATAAACTGAAATTGTAGGCAATCCCAAGCATCAGCAGTTCAGAAACACTTGACATACAAGACTAGCATACTAGTTAAGAACAGCTTAATAACACATTATCTTGGACTGAAAAGGAAGCAGACCTCAGTGATCAGGGCTAAGTATCTCTCGCAGACAACACAGCAGAGAATAGGTAGGCAATACACCATGGGTTATACACTTTGGACTGCTTAATGGAATTTTACATTTCAGGCTGTCCCTTGCTCTGCTTCATCACCACCCCACCCAACACTGGTGTATCATTTCCATAATATATCAGTTGGAGCATATGACAGAGTACTCGCTAATGCTAGTGCATGACAGTGGGGTCCTATTCCAGGGTGCACATTGGCAGAGATCCATCCCCGCTAACAATAAATGAGAAAGTCTAAAAAAAGAAATTAATATAAAACCTGTATTGGGTCTCGTATTGTTTATTCTTGATATCACCAACAGGTAACAGGGAGGTGTAGAAATATGAACCATGAAATTGAGTAAGAGTGAACAGATATAAAGAAGACCAAAATGGAATGGGCAAACAAGACGTCTCTTTATCGTGCATGGATTTTTGGCATTTCATGAGGCTTGGGGAAAATATAGTATGACCAATGTATTAAAACAAAACCAGATACAGTGCCATGGTGACAACAGGGTTAAAGGCTAGATAGACAGATGAAGAAAAAGGAACTGGTGTTGCTAGTCATCAGAGACCTGAAACATAGGAGTAGCATGAGGTAGCGACCAAGAAGGTTTAACAAATGCTGGAAATGAGCAAGAAATGGAGGAGATTGGAATTGATACAAAAAGCTGCATAGGATGTTTAAATATTGTGTTTAAAGTGAAAGCTACTGAAGAGGCATAAAGGGAGGAGAACAGGAATCTATGATTACAACTAAGAGGCTAGAAAAAAATATATCAGAAATAAGATTCAAAGACAAGAACTAGAAATAAAGGGACAAAGTCAGTGAAGTTTTTTGAATTGATGTTAAGCTCCAGAACAAAGTGACTGAAATTTAACAGAATCCCACATTCACAGCAAATTAAAGATGTGTTCACTCAGAGGAATTAGTGAACAGATTACTGTTGATACAGCAGCAGGGCACTAGGAGCTTTAGAAATATATGAAGACAAAGGGTAACATTTTCAAAAGCAACTCAGGCACTTAGGAGTCGAAGCCCCATTGACCTGCAGTGAAACTCAAAAGCCTAAATCACTTTTGAAAATTTTACACATAGGCACTGTCCCAAGAATTTGCAGACAACCTAACAAAACAAATGAACAGAAGAGAAAAAACAAAAAAAGCAACATGAGTGAAGGCTGCAGTTAAGCATGCATGAGTGTGTGCATATTAGGGATGTAAATACCATTTTTAAAAGTATCCCTTTTAACTATTAAAATTATATTGTTTAACTGTTTAATCTTGAACATGATGGGGGCCCCACCCGGCAGGGGTCCAGTGCTGACGCCTGTCCCCACCCGCCGCCTGTCCAGCAGGGATCCGGAGCTGCTGCCAATCTGTTTTAAAAATTAACTGTAATATATTAACGGTAAGGCTAATACTTATTCGTTAACCATTTAACTGTTTAGTATTTTACATCCCTAGTGCATTTTTCAGTAGGCTAATGTGGATGACAGCAGGGTGAATTTAGCACACAAGCCTCCTTAAATAAGCCTATCAGAAGCAGCAACAGAAACTGACATTAGTATATACAGAAGGATATTAAAACACAAACAGCACAGGCACTACACAGAAAGGGAATTAGAAAGGTAACATGGTATCTTTCCTTCCTAAACAGCTGCATTTCTTTGTTTAAAAAAATGTAGTCACCTGTTTTAACTGACTTCTTCTCTTTGACAGAATAATAATATTTTCATTAAGAGCATCCCAATCTTTAGCTTCATAACACATTTTTACTACAGCAACCAAGATACGGGACGTGGAAACCATATCAGAGGCCTGCAACAAACAAAAAGTGCATTAGTTATTACATATAAAACTTAAACTACTGAGCCACTACCACTGCAGAGCCTTGACAATACAAAGACAGGAGCAATCCATTATAACTCCAGACCCACCATCTTCAAAAGAATGGGGAAATATGGCACAGAGCCAGACCCCTACTCCACCGCCCCCAGCTACACCACCATCAAAGGTAAGGGGGAAAATGGCAGAGCCAGACACTCTAATTTCCCACTATACCACTATCTGCCAGAAAAAGGTTAACACCCCAGAAATAAATGTGCTGCACAGCATAATCGACTTACCGTTCGTGTCTGTTTTTCCAAAGAGAGTAAGGTTTCAATGACCTCTTGAAGTCTTCCTTCCTAATATCATGGACAAACAGTATTAGGACCAACATTGAAAAAAATATAGTATAGTTTAACCCAAGAATAGCTACATCTGTTATAGAAGAAAAAGCATATAGCAAAGTCGGGGTGAAAGACTAATTTCAACGTAGTTTATTTCTTTGACAAGGAAGATAGGAATAAACATTAATACTCAGCATTTACATATCACTTTTCATCTGTATATCTCAAAGCGCCTTACAAAGGTGGATAAGTATCATTACCCCCATTTTTTTTTTTTTTATGGATGGGGAAACACAGAAATTAAGGAACAAAATTACAGAGTGGCCTTTGGTTTTGAGTGCCTAACTTGGGACAGCTTGGGTCTGATGTTCAGAGATCATGACCACACATTGATCTCATTGACATCATTTGGACCGGTCACAGCTCAGCATTCCTAAAAATCAGGACTTTGTGCGTCTGAAACCCAGCATCCAAACACTGAGATGCACAAAATCAAAAGCCACTTCTGAAAGTATCTGTTAAATAACTCACCCAAAATAACACAGCTAGTTAGTGATGGAGCCAGGAATACAACCAGATCACTTGAGTCACAAATCCATTCCCTCTTTCTCATGTAAAATGTGTCTATGCTTTATTTATGTAAATTTTAGAAAATCCCACCTTCAGATACTGCCTCATGGAAGCCCAAACATCCCAAAAGTATATTTATCAGAAAGGCACGGCATATTTAAAGTTCCCTCATTTTAAACATAATTTAGTTGTTGTAGTACAGGGGTTGGCAACCCTTCAGAAACGGTGTGCCGAGTCTTCATTTATTCACTCCAATTTAAGGTTTTGTGTGCCAGTAATAAATTTTAACATTTTTAGAAGGTCTCTTTCTATACGTCTACAACATATAACTAAACTATCGTTGTATGTAAAGTAAATAAGGTTTTTAAAATGTTTAAGAAGTTTCATTTAAAATTAAATTAAAATGCAGAGCCCCCTGGACCGGTGGCCAGGACCCGGGCAGTGTTGAGTGCCACTGAAAATCAGCTCGCGTGCCCCCTTCGGCACACGTGCCATAGGTTGCCTACCCCTCTTATAGTATATCTCAGCTTTCCTTGAAATTCACAGAACCATTGAGAACTCCACACAGAAGTGATACTCAGTTGCAACAGTACACATTTTCACATTAGGAACCTGGAGTTATGAATAATCTCAGGGCTGTCAAACTATGACGATTTGAATGAGAGAATTTCAAAAAGCTGCCAGTTTAAACGTATAGCTGACTATAACACAAAATAAAAAAAAAAAAAGAAAAACAGAACACATTCCCTCACCTAGAAAGTTAGCTTAAGTAACAGTATGGCGAAGGTAGGAATGTAACTATCAATTTGAAAAGAAGTATATTCCTCCTCTCCCAGTATACCCATAAGCCTCCATTCTCACATGACACACAGTAAGGCTGTGTCTTGACAAGGAAATGTGGTCAAGCTTGAACATATGCTAGATAAGCCAGACTTAAATTCCTAAACACAACTTTCTTCCGAATGAAGATGAAAGGTAACACCTGTAATTTGCTTTAGTCGGCCAAATTCTAGTCTAGGCTAGAACATGACCACCTGCATTAAACTACCTGCATTTACACTAGGAAAAAACAAGTTGAGTTTGGGTCAGGCTTAGGACTGCTTAACCTAGTCAAGACAAAGTCTAAGTAAATATAAATGTAGTTAAATACTGTAACAAAAACCATTGCTGC
This sequence comes from Gopherus flavomarginatus, assembly GCF_025201925.1. NCBI lineage: Eukaryota > Metazoa > Chordata > Testudines > Testudinidae > Gopherus > Gopherus flavomarginatus. The sequence goes on along the minus strand of NC_066628.1, from coordinate 44,824,119 downwards.
TACACATCTCTCTCCTGATATTAAACAGAGCAAGCTAGGAGGTAGGTGACACATGCCTGTGCACTTCATATACATCCTAATCATGGTAGTACAATGCCTGCACTCATTGGATACTGTGGACTATATGTCCTATATTTGTCTATGGGATTTAAAGGCCATTGTAAGGAACTTTAGATCCAAAAACTGAGATTGAATTTCGAAACAAGTATTATAGCAACACTTAATAGAAATGTTTGTAACAAACATTGCACCACTGGGCTACTTAAGCTTAAAAACTGGAAGAATTTTTAGAAAGCATTAAGGTATCAGTAATACAGATATGGGAATTTGCTTCCAAAAGTTACTTCTATCCTGACCAAATCCCTTGAAATTGTGTACCGCGGCTTATCTAGTATATGTCCACCTACAATCACAGAATTAAAGTGCACACTGACATATATGGCCTGGCTGACTACAATGCAGGGTAATAGCCTTGGTTTCCTAATTCTTGTACATCACAACTGTACACGTGTCATACCTGGTATTAGTCCACCTCCTCCCTATGCAATTTTGCAGGCTACACCTATTGGGAAAGGCCAAGTGCGGCATAAAGGCCTAGATCTGGCTGCTCCAAAGTGTGGGGGGTGGGGTGGGGTGATGGAATGATGCCTCCAGGATCCCAATGTATGCTGCATTGGGCAGTCTGTGTCTGGCTATGCTGAAGTAGAGGGATTACGAGGAGGTGCAGTTTTGTCACTACACACAATCCATAGCTGCTCTCCTGGGATTCTGCTGTATGTAGGGGCAAACTTGACCCGTGCTTATCTATGCAGAGACAGCCCCCTTTCCCGCACACAAAGGCCTTAAAATGTCAGGTATCAAGGGAACACAATTGTTTGCCACAAGCTGGGAGCAGAGGACAGGGAATGGATCACTGGATGATTGACTCTGAACCACTTGACACTGGCCACTGTAGGCAGCCAGGACACTGGACTAGATGGATCATTAGGCGACCCAGTATGGTCGTTCTTATATTCTTACACGGTCCCCATCCTCCCGCCGGGATTCCATCACACAGCGCCCTCTGTGCTTGCCTAGAGCTGCACGCTTGTGGGTATTCTCTCTCCCCAGATCCCTTGTGCACCAGTCACCAGGCTGGTGGCCTTGTGCCTCCTGTCCATCCCATAAGCGGCACACGCCCCTGGAAAGCAGGTCTGTCTATCTCACCGGCAACGGAGCAGCCTGCAGCTAGGACGCGCGACGGGGCGCAAGCTAGAGGACAGGGGGCCTGTGCTGGATGAAGCGGGGAGGGGCACGGCTCTGTCAATAGCAGGAGATGGGGCATGACACAGCTCTATCAAGCCAGGAGCGCTCCCATCCCATCTCATCCCACGCCGCTTCCGCACCCCCGCTGTGCCCCCCAGCGCATTTGCCCCTCCTCCCCTCCGTTTCCGCAGGGGGGCGGACCCCTGGCGTGCCTGCCCCCCGCCGGGAATGGGCACTGACCCCCCCGGCCCTGCCCATCCCCCCGCGCAGAGAGGGGCTCTCCCCCACGGCGTGCGCGCCGGGCGCTTCCTGCGGCGTCCCTCCCTCAGCCCCCTGGCACCGCTCTGGGGCAGGCGAGCGTCCCCCGGCCTGGGCCGTCTCCCCCGCGGGCGGCCTAGCCCGGGCCGCGCCATGACTCAGCCCAGCCGCGGCCGCCGGCTCCCCTTTACCTGGGCCAGCCGCTCGCACTCGGGCAGGCGCTGGTCCACCGTGGCGCTGTAATCCACCTCCATCTTCACGATGCGGCCGTCGGACCGCTCCGCGCCGTCGTCCGCCATCCCCCCGGCTGGGCTCCGCGCGGCGTCCCCGGCCCGGCCTCAAACACACACCGGAAACCAGCAGGGACACCCGCTCAGGCAGCAGCGCGGGCAGACGACTCGCGGAAGGACCCCGCAGGCACTGGCGGAGACACCCCGCAGCAGCTGCAGGGCCCTGCCTGGCAGGGAGGGGGGCGAGGGGCAGACCTGGGGGAGAGGAAGTAGCAGAGCACTGGCCTGGGGGGAGGCATCAGTAAGGTCCTAGCAGTGGAGGAAGGAACGGGGGGTGGGGGCTGTAGCCGGGCCTTGGCTGGAGTGAGGAGCAGGAGCAGGAGCAGGGCTTTGGATGTTAGGGAGGGAGCAGGTGTGGGCAGGAGCAGGGCCCTGGGTGGGGGTAGGGAGCAGGTGTGGGGGAGGGGCAAAACAGGACTCTGGAGGGGCAACGGTCAGTAAGCTTTTAGCTAAAGGCAGGGGAGAGGTGCTGCTGTTTTTAGGCTTCCCTCTCTCTTCCAAGCCCCCCACCCCCACGTACGTTTTTTGAGTTAGGTAAGTGGTGCTGCCCTACAGCCTCTCCCCCTCTTCCTGTTTCAATGTACTTTAATCACTGGTTACAATAATGTTCCAAAGAGATACACACTGAACCTACGAAACAGTAGCGTGCTGAGTAGCACATGAATGTAATGTTACCCTTTTATCATGTGGGATCACTTTGGTGTAACATCAGGTCCCAAGCTGAAGGTACCATCTCACCATAGCACAATGATTCTTGAACATTGTGCTGTCATGATGTAGCAGGATGATAGTATTTGAGTGTGGTGTCAGTTTGCTATGATCTCATCACTAAGGTGGCATGTCAATGTAATGATGCTTTGACATTGCTGTATGGCAGCATGTTTCAACATGATAATGCTTTCATGCAGCACTACTCAGACTGAGACTCATGAACCACAAGTGGCTCTTGTTGTTCCTCCTGTAGTTCTTTGCAGCACATGATACTACAACACTCTGTGATTTGATTATTAACCAGTCAAGATGCTTTTACTATGTTATTAACCAGTTGTAGTTGATAAAATAATAGTTGGTCAGTCATTTTGCTGTGAGAATAATATATATAAACTAAATATTTCCCCTCTCCTACTGTTTAAATATGAATATATAGTACTATAGTAAATGAAACAATGAATTCACACTACCGTGGCTCTTTTGGGTAATGTTGATCGCTAATTTTGCTCCTGGAACACTGAGATCTGAGTGTCACTGCTTTCATACAACATGACCACATCACGCAATATCTTGGATGAGATGTGATGATGTTTTAACAGGACAAGTTATATCTCGGCCTGTGTTAATGAAACATAAATCATACTGTAAAGTGGCATGTTGATCTAACACAATGACTGTTTAATGCAATACATTGTTGTGCAGTGCGGTGTCACTTAATCCAATAATGTTTCACTATATCGTAATGAGATGATGTTTCAGAGCACTGGGATGAAGTTTTTATAAAGTGTTGTAGCATGTTCTGATACATTGTAGTGGCATTTTGTTGCAACACGTTGCACTACATCATACTAACATTGGAACATTTTGATGCAGCATTGTCACATATGGTGATAGGATGCCATCATATTGCATTGCAATACTCCAAAATAAGTTTCCACTTAACCATTGTGTTGTCATACTTTGATCCAGTAGAGAAACTCACAGAATGTGAAGTGTGGGGCCAAACAACAGAGAAAGATCCTGAGTTAGACAGTTCCTCATGCTTTTGGGTCTTTATTAAGTAGTCCAGGAACAAATAAAAACTAAAAAGTCTATTACTACACAAAATAACAATCTTTATTATAAATCAAGGACAACATTTAGCTGAAAGATACTCTATGCCACATATGTGATAAACTGATAATCAAGGGAAACTTGTATTATTTTCCAATCCTTTGTGACATAAAGCCAGATTTTTATCTCACGTACACTGATGTAAATCCAGAGTTACTCTATTGATTTAATGTGAGTTAATTCAGAATAACACCATTGTATCTTGAGATCAGAATCTGACCCATGCTGTCTTGATAGAAATATAGATTCATATATTATAAAGCTAAAAGGGACATTGTGACCATCTAGTCTGACTCCCTGCATAGCACAGGCCATAGGACTTCCCTGAATTAATTCCTGTTTGAACTAGAGCATTTATTTTATAAAACAAAACAAAAAAATCCAAGTAATGGAGAATGCATTACAATCGTTGATAAATTGTTCAAATGGTTACTTACCCTCACTGTTAAAAATTTTGCATTATTTCTAGTCTCAATTTGTCAAGCTTAAACTTTCATCTATTGGATAATGTTATACCTTTGTCTGCTAGATTAAAAATCCCTCTATTATAAAATTTCTGCTCCCCATATAGGAGGATATAGCCTGTGATTAAGCCACCCCTTAACCTTTTCTTTGTTAAACAAAACAGATTGAGCTTCTTGAGTCTTTCACTATAATGACATGTTTTCCAATTCTTTAAGCATTCTCGTGGTCTTCACGGAACCCTCTCCAATTTATTAACATCTGTCTTCAATTGTGGACACCCCAACTGAACACAGCCTCATATGCCCTTAAATAAACAGCTATGTTAATTTCAACTCCATCAAAAACAAAATAGTGATTGGCAGTGATTTTAACTAATTCCACAATTTATTTTTATTAATTTATTTGAATTTGTGACTCCAAGTATCTTGAAGCACCAGCACTCTCCATGGAGGTGCTTTCCACAGGAGAGAAAAAAAATTGATGTTAGTAAGGTTGTTCAGTGCTTTAAACTCAAGTTTTTAGGGATAATGTGACGTAATGTTTTCCTTTTAATTATTTCTTTCCCTTGCCTTCCTATCAGACAGGTGCATTATCACATTTCCTTCCCCCCCCCGCACCTCACATTTATGGAAGGATAAGGATTAAAGGGGAACACGAGTACCAAAAGTTGCAAATGTTTGAAAATACATTTTTTAATTTAATCATTGTCTTAGGCTATGTCTACAGTAGAGAGTTTATAGTGGTGCAGGTGTACTGATGCAGCTGTGCTGCTATAAGATCTCTTGTGTAGCTGCTCTATGCCGACAGGAGAGAGCTCTTCCATCGACATGATTAATCTACCCTCAATGAATGGTAGATGAGTAGCTATGTTGGTGGGAGAAGCTCTCCCGCAGACATAGCGTGGGTCACACAAGTGTTTATGATGGCATAATTTATGTCAGTCATCATGGGGGTAGAATATTCACACTCATGAGTGACATAGGTCTAGTCAACGTTAGTGGTAGTGTGGACATAGCCAAAGACTCAATAGATAGGGAGAGAGAGCTTTCAGGGAACCAAGAGCCTCATCTAAAGCTAATTAAGTAAATGGAACAGCTCCTATTGACTTCAGGGGCTTTGGATCAGGCCCTAAAGAGGAGAGGGAAGAAAATTAATTCATACTATCACTATCTTCCTCTAGCACAGGGATCGGCAACCTTTGGCATAGGGCCTGCCAGGGTAAGCACCCTAGCAGGCCAGGCCGGCTTGTTTACTTGTCACGTCCACAGGTTTGGCTGATTGCAGCTCCCACCAGCTGTGGTTCGCTGCTCCAGACCAATTGGAGCTGCGGGAAGCGTTGTGGGCCGAGGGATGTGCTCACTGCCGCTTCCCGCTACCCCCATTGGCCTGGAGCGGCGAACCACGGCCAGTGGGAGCGGCAAACCATGGCCAGTGGGAGCCACAATTGGCTGAACCCGCGGACATAGCAGGTAAACAAATCAGCCCGGCCTGCCAGGGTGCTTGCTCGGCCCGCCAGGATGCTTACCCTGGTGGTTCATGTGCCAAAGGTTGCCGAACCCTGCTCTAGCACTTGAGGAAGATATCCTATAAAACCTGCAATCCTGAGACCAGGATGCAGCTTTTGTCTCCAAATTTGATTGCTTGCATGGATCCAGCAGGCCAGTCCCTTAATTCAGTAGTTATTAAACAATAAAATATCTGAAAAGATGGTTTGACTTTTATTGTTAGTTCCATAAGTCCCGGCTGTGTTTGGCATTCAGCAGATTTAACCAATATTTTTTTTTCCTAGAGCATAAATGGAAAATTATGAGGATAAGAAGTTCTTCACTTATCACACACAGCATGCTGTATTTCAGGATGTGGTTTGTGAACTTAGAGGTAAGTCTGAGTAATATATTTTGACAGCCTGCAAAAAATAAGGGACCAGATTCAGGCAGACACTGCTTCCCAGAAATCGCTGCCCATCTCCAGGTAGAAGTTTTCTCAGGCCCTCAGAGACAGTAGCAGTAGAGATGTGTTCTGGGGTGGGGCTAGTGGTCAGTAGGTGTGGTTTGTGTGTTTATGTGTAAATATCACATGATCTGAAAATAGTCCTGGCAAAAAGATCTGTTGCTGGCACTAAGCTGAGTATGAGGCTTCTGCTCTCCAGAATATAGGTGTACATTAATGCTACGTTTGCAGTGCGCATGTAGGCCCATGTTTGGGACCACTTGACATAGTTTTTGAATTTGGCTTACTAAATTGTGAGAACGATTTTTGCTATGGTATATTAAAAGGGACTATAATGTTTGGTTGGTTTGTGGTGGAAGCTAGTAAATTAATTTAGGGCTTGAGCCTAAGGTCATTGAAATCAATGATAAAACTCCCATTGACTGTAGTGGTGCAAGATCAGGGCTTTATGCAGAAACAGCATGTGGTTTTCAATGGGAAACCAGTCTTAACCTAATTTTCCAGCTGGGTCTGAAACACAAAACGTTTAGGAGCTTAATTCTGCTCCAATTGACACTAATAGCAGAACTTCGATTAACTTCAAAAGGGGTAGGATAACAACCCTAGTTTTAAGATTACATAGTGAGTCTCTTCCAAATTAGAGGTGATGTCCCAGATACTGTTCCCCTGCTCACTGCTCTGCATGCAGTCTTCCTTTGGTTGTTTTGTGTCACATTATGTTTTTCTTTCTGGTATTCTGCAACTTTATAATGCATTTATTTTTATATGACTGGATCCTCTAAACCCATCACTCCGACCCCTCATCCACTAGGCAATAGGGTTCAGAGTTTGCAGGACTGAGCTCTTACTTACTGAAACTTGAAATTGGATGATATGTCTTTGGAACAATCTTCCCTGGGTGTACAATACCAGGGATATAAATAATGACTACAGCCTGATATTTGCACATGGTTGTTACCAGGTTTGACATAGCGGACTCATTTGATATGGAGGAAATGCAGTGCCTTGTTCATATGTTTAAGCTGAGAATCCAAAGTACTGAGACACAACTCTATGTAAAATTCCTAGAGCCTTGATGCTCCATTGCCTTAAGGCCTTGGCTACACTGACGCTTTACAGTGCTGCAACTTTCTCGCTCAAGGGTGTGAAAAAAAACACACCCCTGAGCGCAGCAAGTTACAGCGCTGCAAAACGCCAGTGTAAACAGTGCCCCAGCGCTGGGAGCGTGCCTCCCAGCACTGCAAGCTAATCCTCATGGGTAGGTGGAATACCTGCAGCGCTGGGAGAGCTCTCTCCTAGCGCTGGCACCGCGACCACACTCGCACTTCAAAGCGCTGCTGCGGGAACGCTCCCACGGCAGCGCTTTGGAGTTTTGAGTGTAGCCAAGCCCTTAGTTATTTACAGCTGTGCAAAGGGAGGGCAAAGTGGAGGTATAACTCTATCATCAATGCAAGAAAATAAAGAAGTGTTTTGTTTGCTCCAGTAGATGGCACTATGTTCCTCTTGGGCTAAGTTTACCTATAGGTTCATTGCCAAAAAGGAACTGAGATTTTTCACTCTCTCTCATTATGGCATACCTATTTCATTTTCGAGCTAAATTTATATCCATCCCTATAAACCTGATGTTGCAACACTTTTAAAAATATTGTAAATTATTTAAATTAAAATGCAGAATTGCAGGAATATTACAGTACTATTTACCATTTATACAGCACTTTATATTTTCAAATTATTCTCACAGATAGGTAAGTATTATTATTCCTATTTTAGGGGTGGGGAAACTGAGGTACAGAATTTAAGGCCACACAGTATTTCAGTTTCACAGCCAGCATTAAAAGTCAAGAGATTCTTGTGCATACTAACAACAAGGAGTCTGGTGGCACCTTAAAGACCAACTGGTTTATTTGGCCATAAGCTTTTGTGGGTAAAAGATCACTTCTGAAGACGTGTTGGAGTCCGGTGGCACCTTAAATAAATCTGTTAGTCTTTAAGGTGCCACTGGACTCCTTGTTGTTTTTCTGGATACAGACTAACACGGCTACCCCCGATACTTGTGCATACTAACACTATTGTTAATATTAACATATTAATTAATATATTAACATTAGCTTTACACCCTTAAATGTCACTGAAAAACACATTTAAAAAAACCAGGCAAATTAAAGGCTTAACCAGCTGATTGCTGCTTCCCAAGCCATGGAAAAATTTGCCTATTAAAATTGGATCGGCTATTTTGGCTAAAGTAGTACAGAGGCACATGTTTTCACTGACGTTTCTAGGCGACTGTTTTAAGTTTGATGACTGACGTGAAAAACTGTTGTAGCCAAGTTGAAAAGCCTGCAGACATATAATGAAGGACTAACCGAAAGGGAAGTAGGTGAGGCTACTACATCCTGTGTTTATTATATCTCCTTTGTGCTCATTGCACCAATTCCTGAAGGCCATCTTGTAGTTCCTTTGATAATAATAGGACCTGATCCTGCAAACCATCATTCAGCAATTGTGAAGTCAGGATCCTATGTCTGAAAAGTGTTTTGAAGTTCAAAAAATGCTACGAAAAGGTAAAATGGAATTATTCCATATTTCCGTAACAATACTATGTAAAGCCTAGGAGTTAGAGATTGAACAGATCTTTTAGATAATCATTACTGTTTCCCTGCCAGTGCAGGACTCTACTTACAGAACATTTTCCAGTGTTTTGTACAGTCTTATTTTTAAATATGACAAGCAAAGGGATTTCCTTCACTCCCCTTGGGAGACAATTTCCACAGCCTAAATAGCTTTTGCTGATGGGAAGTTCCTCTCGATTTCCCAAAGTTCAGTTTCATCCCACTACTCCTAGTTACACATTCCTATGTGACCCAAAATGATTCTGCAATAAAATAAAACCAGTCGTGCCTTTGGATTTCATTTCTCTCTGCTGTCCACTTGCAAGCTTCCTTCACTTTCCTTGCTGGCTACTGGCACTCTGGGAGAGACATGCTGTTTTGTTTAAATCCTCCACATTCTTTGCTGTGCCATTTCCCCATTGGCCGGATGGGGCCATCCTTCCTGTTGTGGCTGCTGATGTCAGACACACACTCGGACGGAGCTGAGGCTGCTGCTGCAGAGACTCCTCAGCTCTGCTAGCTACAACTCACACACACTGAGCTGTGGTGGGGGAAACCCAAGCTCCAGGAAGGATCAAAGGTGTGTTTGTGGGGGGGGAAATATCAGGCAGCAGATCCAGTGTCTCTCCCACAGTGCAGAACTGGTGCGTGCATAATAGCAGCTGTAATACAGAGAGGAAGAGGGAGCCTTGTTTATCAGCCTGTAAAGGAAACGTTATAAAGCCTTTGTCTTGGAAGTAAGCATCTCATCCTTGCTGCTACCACTGCTCCAATGTGCTGCTGCTGGTGACATTAATATTTTAGTCTGGTTGGTTTTGGGTTTTTTTTTGGTTTCTCCAGGCATGTCTTGATATAGCTGAAAAGGAACTGTCGTTTTAATACATTTCCAGCGGATGTCTTTGACTTTAAAGATCGCGTTTGATGTTTGAGACTTCTTTGTGTGTATGTATGTGTGTGAAATTCACATGATCTCAGTTTGAAGGAGGAAGAACTGGAAGAAAGGAGCAGTTGTATTGGTTTTTCTTCTTGCTGGGTCATCTCTCCTGGATGATAGTGTTGGGGTCTTTTGAACACATTGTCACACACTTGACCAGGGGCTTAATTCATTTTTCTGTGGTTTTGTTCTTGCCGTGATCAGAGTGCAGAAATAACCACTCTTCTCTAGCTTTGCTGGTTTGCAGCAGAAATATGCTCTTGAAGGAGTACCGGATCTGTATGCCTTTGACAGTTGAAGAGGTAGGTGCATTCACTAATAATGCTTATAGTACATCAGCTTATTTGTCCTTCCCCACCCTCCCTCGAATGATGGCTTAGAAAAACATTAGTTATTTTGTGTTTATTTTACTGTTATTTTAATCTGTACAGTAAACTCTTTCCTGTTGTGATTGGTGTAGAGAAGCATGTTTCCATTGCAAAATAAGGAAATCTTATGTAAGTGAAAGTAAGTGTAGTGAATTCACTGTCATCGAGGTATTAGCTGTAATAATTTAGAAATCAAACTTTTTGAAAGGGTTGATGTGTGTTGAGATCTCGAATCTAATAAAGCATTTGTCCAGTAAACCCAACTTCTAAATACATGAAAACCTTCCTTCTTTAGACTTAAAAATCTCCCTTACATTATTGTTAATAAAAATGGCCTTAAACTTCACAATTGTAGTGTGTAGCTCTCTGATAAAATTATTAATCAATACACTTTTAGTATTGAAAAAGGTATGTTAAAGTCACGTTGCTTTCTGTCAACCAGACTAAACTCTCTGGGTCATGGACATTGTGTTTTTTATTTGCCTGCAAAATATCATGCACATTTATGGCAAGGTATACATATCAAAATATGTATATGTAATAGATTACTTATACCTACATATATAGATACAAACATACACTAACTATATAAGTGTAATAAATAGCTAGACAGCTAAAGGCCGGCTAATGCATACATATATGAGTATATTGGTGATGGAGCTTTCTGTTGCACAATGCCACAAACAAATAAAAGGATTAGATGCTGCTTTATTAGTTCTTTATGTTGCTGAGGTCGACGCTAAAAGAAGAGAGGAAATACTGTTTTGGAAATAGACAATCCTTTGCCTAACAGCCCCAGACATTTGATGGTGCCTCTTCAGGTCAGTCAAAATCTGAATGTGCATAACATATTTCTTTTGCAAACAACCACACTCAGAAAAGTTTCTACTTTTGCTTTTCGTCAGTGTGGCAGGCCATTTGGTTTCTAAGACCTTTCAGGGCCACAGGAGGGCGCTTTGAATATGTTTCTTTTCCTGCAGCCTTTCTTTCCCCCATCCCCCTCTCTCCTTGGTGCAGAAATGTATATAAAGGCAATGGGAATACTAATACTATAGTGATTTTATTGCAGTGAATTTGTATTGCATAGTTTAAATGTAGCACTGCATTGTCTCTACATTTCTAGAAATCTGCTAGACTTCAATGATGTATAATGTTTGTGCTTTTGGTATTATGCAGTAAAATGTACAGACAATAGCACATTTGTAGCTAGTCCTGCATTTCTTGCACTCTACAAACTCCCATTGCAGTCAATGAGAGCTTGGGGTAGTCTAGGAATGTAGAATTTAGCCCTTAAAGATAATACCTCTTCGATATCTGAATGCAATATTTGACTATTAAATACTATTACATACAAAGTGTTCCCAAAAAATATTGTAAGCATTCCATGTTAAAATATAAAAGATGGTCACAAAATACATTTACTTTACAGATCAAGGTGTCCATTATGTTGTTTGTTTAAATGGTTACTTTTAGATGAATATTTTGCTACCCATTGTATATAACCTTTTTTCCCCAGTGTATACAACTGTGGAGTCCTTGTTATCATGTCAGTAAGTACACACATCTGTATACAGTCACTTGGAGATACTCCTATGGATCTACGTAATTGGCAAATTAACGTAATATTTTTAAACTGCTGAATTTCAGATCTGTTTTTTTCGTAGGAGTCCAGTCCTGCGCCCATAGAAGTCAGTGGCCAAACTGACTTCTGTGGGACCAGGATCATCAGAAAGCCATATGTATATGTTCCAAGGTAATAATTTTCCTGTTCTCACATACGTGTGTCAGCTGCAACAACTCTTTCAAAGAAGAAATTGATAGAATAAGCTGTCATGTTGTACTGTAGCTCTTAACTTGTCCAATCTATTATTTTATTGGAAGAAGCAGTTTGTCAAAGCCAAATTTCTTTGAACTCAAGCTGCCCTCAAAGTGAATCACAGTGAAGTATTAGCAGTTAGTTATGTGTTCAAAAAGGAAACAAGTTCCTTTTCCTTTTAAAAATTAATGTTACATAGCATTCTAGGGTGGTGAGAAAATCCAAACCCCTAGTAAAGTTTGTACAGCACATAGCACAAAGGGGTCCTCGTCCATAACTAAGGCTCCTTGGCGCTATGGTAATACAAATAATTAATATAATAAAAATAAGGACGGATCACATTCTGTAGCGGGAGACTCAGGTGAGCAAGATTAGGTTGAAAATCTTTTGTCCTCTATAATATGCACAGAATTATTTAGGATGCTCACCCTTGCTGCAGATTATTCTTTGGTGTTAAGTCATCCATTATTTCATCTGATAACCACAGCTGACAGATGTCAGTGACAGAGAAGGGAGATGGGTATGATCTATAGTATTTCACTTGTTAATTACACAATGAACTAGAGCAGTGGTTCCCAAAGTTGGGACGCCACTTGTGCAGGGAAAGCCCCTGGTGCGTCAGGATGGTTTGTTTACCTGCCACATCCTCAAGTTCGGCTGATCGCGGCTCCCAGTGGCCGTGGTTCACTGCTCCAGGCCAATGGGAGCTGCTGGAAGCAGTGGCCAGTACGTCCTTTGGCCCACGCCGCTCCCTGCAGCTCCCATTGACCTGGAGCAGTGAACATTTCCTTATTCACTTTCTCCACACCATTCATGACTTCTATCAAATTCTCCACCCCGAGCCCCGCATCATCTCTTTTCCAAGCTGAACAGTCTCAGTCTTTTTAATCTCTCCTCATATGGAGATATTGGAAATGAGAGTTTAGTTGTACGCACACTTAATATTACCATTGTCCATATACATTACTGACATCATGTCTACTTCCAAACTGATGCATTGTGGATAGGGGCACTCATCTTTTGAGAGCTAAGAAACATCTTGGAGCTAGATTCAGAGAGGTCAAACTACCTTCTGCAAGGTGTTTTTTGCCCTCAAATCCTGTGGGATTCAGTGGGAATTGAGGGAGTGCAGCACCTTGTAGGATTAGGATAACTAATAACTGGTTGAAAAATTCAGCATTTCTTTCTTACACAAAGAGTTTGGTTTTCTCTTTTCTATTCTGTATAGGTTCTTACACCTCTCTCATTACCATAGTATCTGAGCACCATCCTGTAGCATATTAAGCAGTGTGACTGACATCTTTCATGTGTTCATTCTCATAGCCTCTCTCTAGGAAGAGAAGTATGTGCAGTAGAGTGTCTTGTTTTGGTAGGGCTATGTTTTGTTTTGTTTTGTTTTTGTGCCTTTTCCTTACTAAGAATCCTATTGCACTGTTCCTTCCCCCATTTGAAAGTTCTGGCTATGAGCCTGTGCACTTCATACATGAAATCATGAAATGCTCCTTCTCCAAAGAGACTTTTCCGTAGCTGTTGTTTTGTTTTGAGGGGTTTTTTTTGTACTGACCTACTAATTATCCATGCATAAAACTCTCACATAACATGAATGAAAAAGAAGACTCCTTCCTTACTATTCAGTGAGGTGTTGGGGTTCGTCTGAGATCTTTTCTACTCAGTTCCCAAGAACCCAGTTCGACTCCAGTCTCGTCACTCAGTTTCCTTTATTTGTCATACAGCAAAGTTACACTGAGTAGATCAAGCACAAGCATAGGAGATGGGTATAAGGCATACCACACGTTCAAAGGTACACAGCAAACCTCTTCCTTTATATATATTTACACATTGCATTGCATTTAATATACCATTGCATTACGTTTTGAAATTGGCTTGGTTGCTTTGTAGGAGCCAATCCCTATACAGCATGCTTTGTCCATGCACAATTTACTCTTTACGTTGTCTTTGCATTACCATCTTATCATGTCCATTGTAATCTTATCCATTGTAAATGGTTCCCCCTTACTGTAGCTAGTACAGACATTTTGTTTCCAGCCTGCTGATCCATTTACCTTCCTAATCCCGTCTCCCAGAAAATAAAGCCTCACTTATGACAATTACTCATGTCAAGCCAGGCCTACATGTTGTATTGTGGTGATCTCCAAAAAGTGAATTATTCCATAACCATATGTATGGAAATACCCAGGCACAATAGGTAAATTAAGGGTTGGGTTTTATCCATATTATGTAAGCAATTTAATTCAAATGACTTAGAGTCAGATTTTCAAAAACAGCTTCTGCAATCATGTGCATAATTTTGTATGTGCAAATTATAATTTGTGTGTGAAAATGGAATTGTATGTTTAAATCAAGTAGTTAAATGTCTACCTGATTTGTACAGAAGTAAATCTGCACAGACGAATGCAGCAGCTCTCTTGATCAGATCAATGCTCTCTTGATCATTAGGTCCTGGATATTATTTCAAGGGAAAATGTCATTTAGACTCAAAAATTGATACATCTCAAAATAACAGGGCAGTGCTAATTTCAGGTTTAGACCTTCTGGTATCAGGTGTGCTGGGGCCAACTCCTGTTGTCCTTTAAAAGGCAAATCTTCCATTGAAGGAACAGTAGTTTCACCAAAGTATAGAATGTAAGAGTTAGCCCCTGAAATTTTATTTTGGAGTCTGAGCCACTGACTGAGTCATGCTGTGTCATATCTAGGTCCTTATGAAGAACGTATTCTGGAAGGACTCTGCCATACAGAGTAGCTTCCCCATAACTACTCCAGCTAGTCTACTTAGACAGTCAATTGTGTATTGATGCCATTGAAGATTGATGCCCTGGTTCAAAGCAGGTTGAGGTTCATCCTTATGCAAGAAAAAACACACAGTAATGTCAGTGGGAGTTTTTTCTATACATCTGTAGCATTAGTTCCTTAATATTTCTTAGCAATTAAAACATTCCCAAGGATACAATTTAATATTGGTTAATATTGCCATTAACTGAAAGATTACCAAGTATATATTTTGCCTTAAGGGCCAGATTATTCCTGGCTTTTGTGCAAAGATACAAGGTAAAGTCCAGGAGAGAGAAATAGGATGACCAGATAGCAGATGTGAAAAATCGGGACAGAGAGTGGGGGGTAATAGGAACCCATATAAGAAAAAGACCCCAAAATCGTGACTGTCCCTATAAAATCAGGACATCTGGTCACCCTAGAGAGAAGTACATCTTTGCACATTTGCTCTGTATACCACGAAGCTCAATCCTTCCCTGAGCTCTTGCTAGGATACCGTTGCTCCATGCCCTCCTCCACCTTTAAGGCTATATGTCGCTAAATGTCACAGTCAAGTCATTACAGGACATGTCCACACTGGAGTTAAACACCTGTGGCTGACCTATGTCAGCTGACACAGACTGGGGCTGCAAAATTGCAGTTTAGATGTTTGGGCTTGGACTGAAGCCTGGGCTCTGGGACCCTCCCCCTTGTGGTGTCCCAGAGCTTGGGCTCCTGCCTGAGCCCAAATGTCTACATTGCAGTTTTACAGCGCCACAGCCCAAGCCTGAGTCAGCTGAGAAGGACCAATCACGGGTATTTAATTGCAGACATACCCACAGAGAGAACTGCATGTCAGTTGCCATGAGTCTAGGATTGTTTTCAGATATTTCATTGGAAACTGTCTAATTACCTAAGTAATAGTCTGGGAAATGTCTCTTGGACTGCTTTCCCAGGATAAACACAACTACAGGCAAGACTTTGCAAATTTAACCAAAATATAAATGATGTCTGACTAGCCCTCATAATGCAGTTGCCCACCACATGCCAATTCTGTCATCCTGGTTCCTCATCTTGTAGTGCTTGCATGAGGAATTCAAAACCCGTCCCTCTGTTGACAGTCTTAAACCTTGCAAATTACAAAAGTAGTTTCTTTTCAATAGTACATAAGGAAACTAAAGTCTCATGAAGTAATTGCTTTGAACATATTTCCAATCTTAAAACCAGGCTACAATTAACAAAGCATTCCAGCTCTCAATTTTCTTTCCCATTACATTTTAATTTGTTCATTTTAACTAATAGGAATGTTTATATTGCATCATATGAGAAAATACTACAGGATCCTACATAATTTTTTGAAGTACCAAAGTCACTCAGAAAACTGTTGCTAAACAGCTGAAGAGTGTTTTGCCTGCAGATAGTAAAAAGATTCAGAAAGGTTTGTGCTCCATACCAGATCATAGTTCCTGTCTTCTTTCTGTGTAGAAAATATCATGTGACTTTAATACCTTCCAGCTACATTATCTGAAAATGTTGAGCAAACTGGACAATATGGTGGAGGTATGTGTGTGAACATGCATATTGTGAGGAGCTAGGCCAACAGGTGAAGCCTAGGATCTCTGTGATAATTCTCTGAGCGATGTCTGGGGAATGATTACTCTGCAGGGAAATGGGAGCCAGCAACCTTTTCCTTCCAGTTTGGAAGATTGAGTTATTAATTGTATAAAATGATATTAGAAAAATGTGATGTCATATCTCACCAACATTTTGAAGCCAAATGTAAAAAAAATTAAGTCATCCTCAGTATTTTCCAGAGAATGGGCTGACTATCACCAGATCTTAAACTTATTTTGAAGAAACTTCCAGTGAATAAAATAGCACAAATTCTGCTTTTATTTATTCTAGTGCCAATCAAGAGTATCTCCACTGAAGTCAGTGGATTTATTCCCTGTTTACCCTGGAATAAATAAGAGCTGAATTTGGCCCTTGCAAAGTATTTTGGAGCAGCCCCATAGTCACAAATACAAACAAGCAATGATTGGCAAGATATTCTCAAATACAGACTGAATTTTTTCTAAGTTTTAGTAAATCAGGATTTTAGAGCTTCCAAATAGGAGTAATGATGAAAAGTGTCTGTCGTGTTTCAGACATCCAAGTATTAGGTCCTCCCTCCGCAAATATGGACTATTTACATAGAAATATTTGAACAACCAGTTTTGTTTGGTGACATCTAACCCTGAAGAGCAGGCCCGCTGATGGGGGGGCAAAGGGGGCAATTGCTCAGGGGCCCGAGCGATTTAAAAGGGCCCGGGGGCGGCCACGGCTGGCAGTGCAGCAGGGCTAAGGCAGGCTTCCTGTCCTCTCTCGCTCTGCACAGCTCCCAGAAGCAGCCAGCATGTCCCTGCAGCATGCATCCGCGCACTGCCCCCACCCTGAGTGCCAACTCCACAGCTCCTATTGGCCAGGAACTGTGGCCAATGGGAGCTGTGGGGGAGGTGCCTGTGGGCAGCAGTGTGCGGAGACCTCCTGGTTCCCTGCCTAGGAGCCGCTGCTAGAGGGGTGTGCAGGTTGCTTTCGGGAGCTGCCAGAGGTAAGCACTGGTCCCCTACTCCCTCCTGCACCCCAGCCCTCTGCCCCAGCTTAGAACCCACATCCTGCACCCAAACTCCCTCCCAGAGCCTGCATCCCCTCCTGCACCCAAATTCCCTCCCAGAGCCCACATCCTGCACCCCCTCCCACATCCAAACTCCCTCCTAGAGCCTGCACTCACACTCCCTCCCACACCCCAACCTCCTGCCCCAACCTGGTGAAAGTGAGTAAGGGTGGGGAAGAGCGAGTGACAGAGGGAGAGGGGATGGAGTGAGCAGGGGTGGGCCCTTGGAGAAGGAGTGGGACAGGGGCATGGTCTCAGGGAAGGGGCGGGACAGAGGCAGAGCAAGGGTCTTTGGGTTTGCATAATTAGACAGTTGGCAACCCTACCGAGCAGGCATGTGGAAGCCCTGGCTGTGCCGGAAGAGGGAGCCCAGCAGCACAGCCAGCAGCTCGCTGGGCACCAGCAGCGCAGGTGCAGCACCACCCAAATGTCAGGCGGACCATGTCTGTGGCTTGTGTATGCGTGTGGGCCCATTGACTGTTCTGCCCTGGGGTCGGAACTGCTATCAGCGGGCCTGCTGAAGAGATTTCCTAGCCTGCTAATTGCTCTGTATACAAAGAGCACGGTTTTTTTAGCATGTCAGAGAGAGAGATTTAAGGCTGTAAGAAACTATTTGAGGATGTGTTTGTATGCACAGAGAATTAGCTGACAGTACTTATGTACGTGCATAATTATTTGCTGGATTGGGAACTTTAGCTCCAAAACCACTGGCTTCTTTCTATTACATGATCTTTCTAAAGGAAAATCTCTTGTTATGATAGTGAAGTACTGTATAGAAGGACACTTTCTTTTTCTCTAAACTACAATCACCCACTAGGGGGCAATACTGTAATCATTACTAATGAATAAAATAATAATTGTTTCGGGTTTTTTTTCAAATATAACATATGCATATGTTTTCAAAGAGAGGTAATTAAACAGAACATTTGAATGGATAGCAACAAGTTGTTTGTAAGCAAGAGGAGAACAAATAAACATTAGATACATGTCAGATTTTCAAATTAGGTTCATTTTTAATGACCTGTAACTCAAAAACAGTCTGACCACATTCTTCAGACTTTGCAGAAAAATTATTCTGATCCTACACAGTAAGACTGGCAGTTTTCATACCAAGTTATAGGGGGCAGAAATCTTGCAGCAGTTTTCGAACTGAAATGGGAAGAGATTTGTTCCTCATCGTTGCTCAGCAGAACCTGGCTCACAATTGTTATCTTCTTTCTGCAAATTAATCTGCTGAAGTACTGATGTGCTTGGCAGAAATGAATTAATGGCTAATTACTGATCTAGAAACTCTCCTGGCCTTCACTTTATACATCTTTTTATTCTCCAAAAGAAAGAATTGTAAAAGAATCACTTGGACAAGCAGATCCGATCTGATATCTCATGGTCAGTTATATCTGCCTACATGACAAGGCCTTCATTAGAACATGACCTCTGATTGACCTTAAAGATTACAAGTTAGGGAGAACAGTTGTAACCATATAACATCTAAAGCATGTGAAGCTACTACTATGTAGGTCCTGGAAAAAGCCTGAAGTAAATTGACTTCTAGTAATAGCTATAGATGTTTTTGTTATATTTTTATTTATAGTCTAGTAGTTTAGAAGAAATGATTGGAAGCCAGGAGGGATGTGTTTTAAAGGGGGAAGAGAATGACTGGCCTGCTTTACACTGAGCTCTTTATAGCCTCACTCAAGCCACCTATAGAACTGGGGAAAAGTAGAACAGTGCGGAGCAGATGTCATATTTGAGCTGAACTCTTCTGCAAATAGAAGATCAAAAATAATTCTTCTTTTACACTTCAGCCCCATTTCACACTTCAACCCAATACTGTAAAAGAAAACAAAAGTGTTATTGGAAAATTCTGTGATGATTAATTGAAAAATGTATTGAGGTAAAAAGAACTTGTCAGTGGAAAAGATTAGATGTTAGCTGAGCAGCTCTCCCTGTAAACACACACGTGTAAATTACAGTAAAAATACACTTGGGATTGACAGAGGACAATGGGTATTTCTTTCAGTGTTGAAGTCCTTTAGCTTTAAAAAGCAAGAAGTTAACACTTACACTTTTGATTGAAAGATTTGATCTGCCATAATTTAGAGCCCAATCCTGCAGTCCCTACACAGGAAGAGCTGCCAATTAATACATTACACTTATAGTACCTTTTATTCACAGAGCTCTAGACCACTCTATACATTTTGGTTTTCTCAAGAACTTTGTGAGGTAGGTTAGTATTTATTAGACCTGTGTCACAGATGGGGAAACTAAGGCACGGAGAGTGTAAGGACTATATTTTCAAACGTAGCCTCTAATTTTGAGTGCCTTAATTTAAGGGTTTTAGCCCCTTAGCCCAATTTTCAGAGTGCTGAGCACAGGCAGCTCCTATCTAAGTTAATGGGAATGGCCAATGACCAACACCTCTGAAAATCAGGCCACTCTTATTTAGATTTCTACCTATGGATGGATGTAGATGCCTAACTTTAAGCTCTGAAGTTTGAAAATTTTGGCCTTGATAAGTACATTCTCCCTTGCTACAGTCTAATTTCCTAATCTGGTTTTGAGCTGTAATGCTGGAAATACCCCACTTTTGGATGCATTTTGTCAGACTCTAGATGATAATCTCAATTCAAAAATAAAATATTAGGCAATTGTAGGCCTTAAAGTGGAGTAAGATCTTTAAGTTTTTGGAGGGAAAAGATTTCTGTAATAGCCATATGAACAGGTTTGCTCGTGGAAACGCTGGCTGGTAAGCCTCTGGGTGAATTAACCAGCACAGTGAGTCCACCGAAGTACCTTCACCAAATGTCTTTATTATTGTTTGTGCACCAGGTACATCACAATATAGCAGCAGATCTGTGAAGCCCTTTCCTGCTCCCCGGGTCAGCCTTGTTTTCTTCCCTGGGTTCTCCAGCTGGTAAAGAAAATACCTCATTAGCTCATCAGGTTCTGTAGAGCTGTAAGTGATCCCTTCTGTCCTTCCAAACCCAATCATGCTTCCTAAATCCCTCCTAGTCTTAACTACACCCAGTGCCTGGGCTGATAAGTGACTAGGGTGCTGGCCTCCAAAGGGCTGAGATAGTTGTTTGAAAATTAGCACCTCAGCCTGTGTGAGAGAATGTATCCAAGTTGGTCTGGCAGGTTTTAATACAGATAACATCTGTTAGGAATTGTCTTCTCCTTGACAAAATATTCTGCCTAGATGATCATATACCCCTATAACCAATGGTTTTGTCATTGACTGATTCATCCAGCATCCTCTCTGTGACTGGTGGACTGACAAACATGTTCCCCCAAGCTGTCTTTCTATAGCTGAGTCAGTTGGGGTTGCTGGAATACATGCAGACATTGTAATTAGCTATTCCATCCTGAATATCTGAACACTTAAAACAAAGATTTAGCTCTCATGCTAGACACTAATATACTGTTGGCATGGGAATAGTTGATCTGCATATGCAAACTGGCTCTTTAGTTATATTCCATAATTTTGGATGAGGCACGAACCTTGGCTTTACATCCTTATGCGTGGAAAAGAGAAACTCATTTATTACTATAAGGAAAAAACAAAACAAAAAAAGCAGTAAGCTATTATTTGCAATTTCTCTAGCCCTTTGGGCGTTTACTTTCCTGGTTTACACACAACTCAGCAGCGTTCACGTTGACAAACAGTACAGTTTGTAACATTTGCCACCTTGATCTTGACATTGAGCATCCTTCTTATATCAATATAAAAAGTCCTATAGAGCAGAATGTGTCATCCATTTGCAACTTTGCTGTGATCTAATGGCCCCTTCAGTGTAGACTGAAGAATTCTGTATTAGTTATTGCCCTAAAGCTGTGAAACTGTTTCTCACTGATGTACGCACTGTTGAGACATATTCTTATCTAATTTACATCAGTGTAAAAATCCTGAGTAGCTTCACTTACAGAGAACAGAATACAGCCCCTTTCATTTGACTACATATGCAATCCATGATGAACAACTGTCTTTAGCTGAAGTTAACAGTGCCTACTTAGAGCTAGCCCAGCAGACGGTGAAAGCTGACCATTTTATTGTTTGCTGTACAATGTATTATCGAATTGGGGACACTGGGCCACATCCTCAACTGGTTTAAATCAATGCATCTTCACTGAACCCAGTGGAGCTATGCTGATTTACACTGCTGAATATCTGACTCAGTGTTTTCCAGGATGCCAGTGGAACTATTGTTACTGTCAAGATAAAATAAACTATACAGTGTGTGAACTGGCACGTAACTAGATTTAAATTAGGGATTAACTAGTTAGCAGCTGTTGTACTGGGAGGTTATTTGCCAAGGTATCATATTCTGTATGATTGCTGAAGCCCAGACATATCACGTGAGAGAATAATGTGGTCTAGGCTCAGAACTATAAGCCAGCAGCTCTTTGCTTCTGACCGTAGCTCTGACACTGTCTCTCAGTCTGGCCTTGGACAAATCTCTCAATTTCTCTGTGCCTCACTTTCCCCAACTATAGAATGGGAAGAATAATACTTACAGTGTCCCTGTGAAGTAGGTGACATTTACTTATCAAAGTTTGCAATGGGCTGTTAAGGTGAAAGTTACAATGCAGATGCTAATTATTATTGTGATTAGGACCATCATCTGATCTGAAGTATGTTAAACCTGATTTTTATTTCTAAAATGCTCTTCAATATTTCAGTATAGATGCAGATAAGCACCAAAATACACAAATTTAACTTGGAGCTGTGTCCTCCAGAAAGTTACAAACTCTTACCTCATTTTTATATAGAAGAATTTTCACAAATACTGTGTCAAATCCCCAAATATCTTAAATGCTCAGTCACAGTTTGTTTGGGGGTGGTAGAAAAGCAAAATTCAGTCAGACATATCAACAAAATTTGAAGAAATCCAGCAAACATTTAAGGCCTGATTCAAATCCAGTTGAAGTCACTTAAAAGACCCATTTACCTTAGTGGGCTTTGGATCACATTTTTAGAGGCAACGTACACCTAATTTCTACTGCAATAAGATTTTATAGACAGAACTCTTAATCCAACACTAGATTTTATTCCTTTAAGTCGTCGTCTTGTTTCATTTTTCTCCTTGGTTTCAGTTAACAGGTGACTGACCAATTCTGAATTCCCAGAAATGTACAAAAATGTTCTCTACGTTTAGAGCATATTCTGAATTTTTCAGGGTACAAAATTACAGAACTGCAGTTTCAATGATTTTATTAGAAAATCTTTCTCACTTCCTCCAGATGTCTCCTGTGGGATTGTGGCTGAACTTTATTTTATTTTATTTTATTTTATTTTATTTTGTTTTATTTGCATTGCAGCAGCCTCAAAGACCTCAGTCAGGAAAATTAAAATTGTTTCCTTCAGATGTTGTCTTTTTTCCCCTTTTCCTTATTCTTGCTAAGATTTTCTTTCTCTCTGATCTGAAACCCTAACAATTGCCATATTTCCTATTTTGTTGTTGTAGCTGAGCCTTTTGTGGGAATCCTATAGAATTTGCCCAACTTTAAGCACGAGTGGCCCATTTGAGGCAAATGGGATTATTCAAGTGCATAAATGTATGCAGGATTGGGGCCTTAATCTAGCAAGAGGTTCATACATCTTATCTGCAGAACAATCAAAAGTCTCTAGATGTTTTCCTCCGTTTGTTTTAAGATTGATTGCTCCTCCGTACTGTAATTTGAGAACATTTAGGCCCTATGAAAGTACAGATTGTTTTCTGTACTTAGAAGCAATAATGTAGTAACGCTGAATGTCTTTTGTTTAATTTCCATCATATTAGTTCTTGGTTTTGTTTCAGCATAGGCTAAATGATATTGCACAACTGATGACCTTATGTTGTTGGCTTTGAATAATTATTTTTCACAATACATAACAAAATAATTATCTGACAATGCCAGGTTTTTTAGCCAACATTGTACTCAGTTGCCTGATTGACACTCATTCAGTGAAGACCAGTACATACATGACTCAGCACTGTGTGTTGTTACACTTATTTAGTTTACATTTTTATATCAACATTATTTGGAAGTGTCATATTAATCTAAGTTTGAATATACCGCCTTATTTGAAACACTATTACCATGCCACAGTGAAACAAAACATGTTTGCCAGAAATTTAAAAACAATGATAATTGTAGTGTTAAGAATGTTACCTGGTATCATTCTGGGTAATAAACACCTAATCAGATTTTTTGTTGATAATTTGTGAATACAAATCACTTTAAGAACTCAGGTACATTTAAAATAATCTTTCTTGTAGTTAGGCACAGCGAACTGTGTGGTGTGGATATATGTAACCTGACTCGTTCTCAAAGGCACCTTATCATTTATCTTTAATATTGTACTTGATATTGATACTTATTAAAGTCAGTGGAACTTTTTTGTCATTTACTTTAATTGGAGCAAGGTAAGACCCGCTGTATTAATTTTTTAAATTAGTTTATTTCCAAGACCTCATGGGCTATACATTGCTATTTATAATTTAACTTTCTCAAGCAACTACACTGTTTATGTTACCATGGTGTTACATGTCATACTTGGGGATGGCTATCAGTGCAAAGGCTATTACTGAAAATAGAAACACTCTCCTCCAAATAACAGCGTAACAGGTGGTTACGTTTTTATGAAGTCATAAGACTAGTTAGATACAAGTGAATTATAGTCTGATACCTCTGACCTGGCCTTTTCACTAGGCAATATTCATGTATCCTTGTACTGCTGTTTTATCTTTTAGTTTTAAGTGCTATGTAATCTTTCAGTTACAGAAGGACAGAAAGTTCTTGAGCTCAGAATTATTGCGAAGTTGCTGGAGTTGGATTTAGTTCATTCACTGGTGGAATAAAGAACATCAGTGATTTGTGCTGATTTAGTTCAGGGGATGGCAATGGTAATATTGCTGCCTGTTCTCCTTCCCTTGGCAGCAGCTGCCCTGGAAATGCAAGGAAGTACAAATTTCAACAAATTGCACGAGTAGGGATGAATCCAAGAAATAACCCTTCAACCAAGTCAAATCCACACTGACATTTGTCTAACACTGTTTGAAATTTAGATGTACAGTAAATTCATTGCAGTTTGTCCAAAAACTTGGAGAAGAGGCATAGGAGAGAGGATGTGACAGGCAGAATTGGACCCCAAAGCCTGGCTTCATTCTACCCCCGTGGTCACTAACCCACCAAACTGGACGACAGGGCTGCAGAGGTTAATTCACTGTACTGCTCAGAGATTCAAAACTGGGAGTTAGTCAATTGTAGCTGAGCCTGTTTAGTTTAAAGGGGTTGTGCCAAAAGGGAGAGAGATGAGAATTGTGTTTACCAGGAGCTTGGGAAACTAGTGAAACATAGGTGTGTGTGTATGGTTTGTACTTTATTTATTTTCTGAGTTTACTGCTTGTAAAACTGTGCGCAAGAAACGTACATCCAGAATTTTTTACCAGGCCTGTGTCAGTTTCGGTTAAACTGGAACCCAAGATTTCACAGTTCAGGGCGACTGCACCTGTATTTTCCTTCTGTGGCCCAGCAAGTGCACCTACTTTTATGCTCCTGGCTCTTTAGCTGTTAACTCTTTTAGGCAGGGGTGATCCAAACTGCCCAGTTCCCTGCCTCTACTATGACTTCCCCAGCAAATCAGACTAACTAAGGAGGCCTGCTTTGCTTTCCCCTCAGAGGCTATAAACAGCATAATTACTTAGTTATAAGGTACCGTCCAGCTTTCCTAAGCAAACAAGTTTATTCTTAAGGTGCAAGTATTACAGAGAAAACATATTAAAACAAAAAAAGAACCTACACTCATCTAATAAGCTTAACAGAGATCACCCCAACTCCCGCACGGGCCCTGGTAGGAGTCAGTCCTTCAAACCCCAGACAGGGGTTCTTCTCTGGTTACAAGTTCATAACACTTTTTTTCTCAGAATAAGAACACTCATGAATTTATGAGCCCCTCCTTTATACAGTTTGGGCCTTTGATCTTATCTTCATATAACAGATAATCATCAGCCAAAGGTTCCTTCCTCACTGTGAAGCTTTGAAAGGCTGAGTTGTTGCATAACTGGAGAGGCTACATTTGCATAAACCTTCCCCTAGAGATTTCCTGGAAAACCCGCTTAACTTTAAAAGTTCATGCTTGTCTGGAATATTGTTTAAAATAGTCCTTTGACTCTCATAACACTTCCCCAGGTTTATATTAGTCATGTCTTCCCCTAGAATTGTTACATACAATCCCACAATAAACATAAACATTTGTATCTTTAATACAGTGAACACCTAAGGGCTTGTCTACACTTAAAACTCTAAAGTGGCGCAGCTGTACTGCTATAGTACTTCACTGTAAACACTCTGTATGCCAACAGGAGGGATTCTCCCATCAGCACAGGTAAATCATCTCCCCACGCACTGTCTGCACGGGGACTAAGGTTGGCTTAACTACACCATGAATTTTGCACACCGCTGGTGGACATAATTAAACTGACCTAATTTTCTAGTGTAGGCCAGGTCTGTGATAATTAAGCTTCATTCATCAAAGTTTTGTCAAGGATATTGTAGGAAATTGTGATATCTGTCACACAGGTAGTAAAGACCTACCTGGAGAAGGGTTTGTGTTCAAACTTGAGCCTCTGCTGGCCTTACTCTTGTCTCCCCTGCCCTAATATATGTGCATGTATGCGCACAGACACACACAGATTTCACTACAGAGGGCAAAATATTTTTGTAGATCCTTATCTTAAGTTCAGGCTTGACAAAGCCCTGGCTGGAATGATTTAGTTGGGATTGGTCCTGCTTTGAGCAGGGGGTTGGACTAGATGACCTCCTGAGGTCCCTTCCAACCCTGATGTTCTATGATCTAATGGATCCTGACAGATCTCATTCGTTTATAATCCCTCATAACAACTTTTCCCTCCTATCTTTTCTTCTCTTTTTTAATGTTTTCTCCTATAGCTCAGTGGTTTGAGCATTGGCCTGCTAAACCGAGGGTTGTGCGCTCAATCCCTGAGGGAGCCATTTAGGGATCTGGGGCAAAAATCTGTCTGGGGATTGGTCCTGCATTGAGCAGGGGGTTGGACTAGATGATATCCTGAGGTCCCTTCCAACCCTGATATCTATGATTCCTCCCTCTCTGTCATTCTCTTCCTCCAACCCAAACAGCTTCTCCATCTATTTTTTTTTTTCAAGTTCTTCCTCTAAGTCCCAGCTTGATCATGTGCTGCCCTGGGTTCCTGCTGACTTCAAGGATCAGGCATCCAGAGTGTATTCCTACAGATTGCAGTTGCCCTTAGCTCCCATTAAAGTCAGTAAGAGTTTGGGTACGTCTACACTACGGGATTATTCCGATTTTACATAAATCGGTTTTATAAAACAGATTGTATAAAGTCGAGTGCACACGGCCACACTGAGCACATTAATTCGGCGGTGTGCGTCCATGGTCCGAGGCTAGCATCGATTTCCGGAGTGTTGCACTGTGGGTAGCTATTCCATAGCTATCCCATAGTTCCCGCCCCTTAGAATTCTGGATTGAGAGCCCAGTGGCTGATGGGGCAAAAATCATTGTCGCGGGCGGTTCTGGGTAAATGTCATCATTTCTTCCTTCCTCCGGGAAAGCAATGGCAGACAATTATTTCGCGCCTTTTTTCCCTGGATTGCCCTGGCAGACGCCATAGCACGGCAACCATGGAGCCCGTTCAGCTTTTTTTTTTTTTACAGTCACCATATGTGTACTGGATGCCACTGACAGAGGCGATACTCCAGCGCTACAGAGCAGCATTCATTTGCTTTTGCATGATAGCAGAGACGGTTACCAGTCGTTCTGTACCATCTGCTGCCAGTGTAATTTGGCAATGAGATGACGGTTATCTGTCCTTCTGTGCTGTCTGCTGCTATCATGGGTGCCCCTGGCTGAGATCGGCCGGGGGCGCAAAATCAAAACTGGGAATGACTCCCCGAGTCAATCCCTCCTTTATGGTTTCTAAAAATAGAGTCAGTCCTGCCTAGAATATGGGGCAAATGTACTTGAGAAGCAGTGTATCAGAGAGTACAGCTGCTCTGTGTCAGATCCCGCAGAAATGATGAGCTACATGCCATTCATGGGGGGTGCCCCTGCAACAACCCCACCGGTTGCTTCCCTCCTCCTCCAACCTTCCTGGGCTACCGTGGCAGTGTCCCCCCCATTTGTGTCATGAAGTAATAAAGAATGCAGGAATAAGAAACACTGAGTTTTTAGTGACATAAAATGAGGAGGAGGCAGCCTCATGGTGCTATGATAGTCCAGGCAGGACATTAAGCAGTGTGGGGGAGAGGAGCCCAGCATCCCACTGCTATGATAGTCCAGGCAGTACAGAATCTTTTCTTTTCACATGAAAGGGAGGGGGCTGATTGAAGCTCAGCCCCCAGTTGCTATGATGAGGACAGTTACCAGCCATTCTGTAACATCTACTGGGAATGACTGGGAGTCATTCCTATTTTCACCCAGGCGCCCCCGGCCAGCCTCACCTGAAGTCAGCCAGGAGCACTCACGGGTTGATAAGAAGGACGGTTACCAGTCCTACTGCACCATCTGCCACCGGGGAGGGGAGAGGAGCGGATACTGCTCTTCACTGCTGCAGCATCGCGTCTACCAGCAGCATTCAGTAGACATAGGGTGACATTGAAAGAAGTCAAGAAACAATTTCCTTCCCTTTTCTTTCACATGATAGGGGGAGGGAGTAAATTGACGAGCTATTTCCTGAACCACGCCGGACAATGTGTTTGAACCTACAGGCATTGGGAGCTCAGCCAAGAATGCAAATACTTTTCGGAGACTGCTGGGGACTGTGAGGTAGCTGGAGTCCTCAGTACACCCTCCCTCCCTCCATGAGCGTCCGTTTGAGTCTCTGGTTTCCCGTTACGCTTGTCACGCAGCACTGTGTAGCCTGTAGATTTTTTTTTCAAACGCTTTGGCATTTCGTCTTCTGTAATGGAGCTCTGATAGAACAGATTTGTTTCCCTATACAGCGATCAGATTCAGTATCTCCCGTACTGTCCATGCTGGAGCTCGTTTTGGATTTGGGACTGCATTTCCACCTGTGCTGATCAGAGCTCCACGCTGGGCAAACAGGAAATGAAAATCAAAATTTCGCGGGGCTTTTCCTGTTACCTGGCCACTGCATCCGAGCTGAGATTGCTGTCCAGAGCGGTCACAGTGGAGCACTGTGGGATACTGCCCGGAGGCCAATACCGTCGATTTGCGGCCACACTAACCCTAATCCGATATGGTAATACCGATTTTAGCGCTACTCCTCTCATTGGGGAGGAGTACAAAAATTGATATAAAGAGCCCTTTATATCGATATAAAGGGCCTCGTAGTGTGGACGGTACAGTGTTAAATCGGTTTAACGCTGCTAAAATCGGTTTAAACCCGTAATGTAGACCAGACCTTTGTTATGTACACAGTGGCTGTGGAATCAGCCCTTAACATTGTTTCTACAAACAAGTGAAGGGAAGGGTGTAGGCGAGAGGGAAGAAGTAGCTGACCTTTGCTGTAATATCTATAAAACACTTCTTTACTGAAATGAGTTTGCAAGTCTATTATAGTGCTGGCTGCTGTGTTTAGCAGGTGGCAATGTAACATTTTAGCAGATTTCTGGAGCCAAACCTTGATTCCATTTCATTTGGCACAGCAGTGAAATTTGTAGAAAGTAAGGGTGCCCTGGAGATATTTCTCATATGTTTGTTTTGAGCTACATAGAGTTGGCTTGATCAAAACTAGTAGGGAAAGTATTTGGTACAGCTTATAATTATAAAATTTGTGGTTTTAAAACATTCTACTGCTGACATCACATTTGGTTTGGAAACCAATTTCTTAAATTCATCACTTCAAGAAATATACAAACATTTAATTGTTGATGAGTGCCTCTACTCAGCCCCTGTTATGCTGTGAGTTCTGATATTTGAGAAATTACTTTAATTTGATTTAAGAGTAGTTAGCTAGTACCATGAAAAACAGAATGGGGTTTAACCATGTGACTATAGGAATCATATGTTAAAATCCTGCATGGTGCTTCAAAAATCTGAGAGTAAAAGTTTTTTGTTTCTCAGTAGAAGTCTTGCATGCACAATGACTGCAGAGCCTGGCCATCTATGTGGTGTTAGTGACATCCTCAAGTATGCTGCGTAGGGCAGGAGAACCTTGCAGGTGAGGCTGTAGTTTGAAAACAGGTCCAGATCTGGCTTCCTGATAATCATTTAGACAGTGGGAGCTCTGCAAGGGCAAAGGGGGGAAATCCCACCTCTCACTTGCACGCTCATAAGCACACACACAGCCAGGATACCAGGGACACTATATGTGGGCTGTGTAGGAAGGAATGGATGGTCTGTGTAGTGATTGATAGATCCTCCAGCCCCATCTTGTCTCCAAAGAGTGTTGACCAAGATCATGTTAGTAGCTCTAATGAGAGTAAGGACAATATAGTGTACAAGGTTTATGGAATCCCTGAATATGTTCATGGCATCCTACCTCTCCTAGCGTAGCATTGCTGCAGTGGTTCAGCCATGTCAAACAACCTCTGTGTCTGCAAAGGAGGAATGGGAGTTTGGTCTAGGTGTCCTCTGTCTCTGGTTATTGGTGTAGCTGTTTTGGACGTCCAAAGTTTTTGCACTAGTGCAGAGAATGATGAAAGAGAATGAATTTCTGTTGTCCCAACCCCAACATCACGCTTAGGGTGATGTGATTTGCATGTTTATTTTTGCATTAAACCCCTTTTCCTATTTTTCTCTTTGTTCCATTATCAGCGATGTTCAGACCACAAGACAGCAAATTTAATTGTAGATTTTTCAGGCACAGATTTGCTAGTATGTGAGATATTAAATCATTCAAACTATCAGTGTTCTCTTCCTCTCCTTGCCAGCAATGAAGAAACATATTCCAGAGTCTAAACTAGCTGTGTAGGGGCACTCAGAAAAGCTAGCTCCACAGGTGAGAAGTCCAGTTATAGCCTGGCTTGAAAGGCATTTGTAAAATATATTTAAATAAAATGAAACAAAACATAATTAATTGACAGGGTTGTGCATACAATAAAATTGACGCAGCGACTCTTGAACAAGTTCTATATATTATTATATGTTTCTGATGGTTTTAGCTTATGACCATCTCTCAGGCTTCAGTATATTCCTTCTGCTGGAATTTTGCCTTAATCAGAGGCTAAGTCAATCTTTTGATTGGCTTTTTTCTTTTTATATGAAGCTCTAGGATGTAGACTATTGACAGATCTTTGCCACAAGGATAACTTTGTGTGTATTTATAGCCTTCCTCCTAAATTCACTTCCAGATAATTTCTCATTGCTCCTCCTCCCCATTCTGCCCCCACCCTCTCCGAAAAGCCAACATACTCCTATCTTGACATGGACACTTATATTCAGGCTTTGTCTGAAATTTGTTATTTAAACTGGTTTTGTTAAACTGGTGCAAAAGGCTGTGTGGGCCCTTTTATTTTGGTTTAAACGAGGGACCAGGTTTATTTCTGATTGGATTTAAACTACAATGAAATTATTGTCCCCACAGCATTGGTTTAACTAACTCCATTTGAAATATTATTACTCTGTATTATTTGTACTAACACTTTGCATTAAAGTAGTGTAATTTTATGACATAGGCAAGACTGAGGGCCAAGTGAATTGCTAGGAGGTTTTTAAACCTTCTCACAAGGCTGCAGCTACTGCCCTCCTTTCATTGGGTTGCTGTACAATGGTATACGTAGTACACAATTCCAGAGCCCTTCTGCAGGGGGAACAGTGTCAGATGTAAGGTGGGATCCTTTATCTTTCTAAGGCTTCCCATCCTGCTGGTCATTATACATGTATATACAAGATCAACTTTATACAAGATCAACTTTACTGTTACAGCAAAGCTCACCCTGTTCCCTGAGGCTGCTAACAAACTGCTAAGTAAGGAGCTGAGCACTAGTTTTGAAATAGTCATGCATATTTAATGATAGGAAAGGAAAGAAAATTCCATGTCTTAGCCTCTCAAGACAAGAATAAGAGTAATTCAGCAAAAGGGAAACAAGTCTGCAAGCTGTTTTTAGCCAGCTGGAGTAGGAATTGCAGCATTCTAGCTGACTAGTGTACAATTGTGGGTTTTATATGTTATGTATCATGTTGTGCACACCTTTCCCTGCAGAGGTGCCTGTGTTTCACTAGTGCTCTGTTTTTAAACATTTGGGAATCCTTTGGTAGAAAGGTGCCATAGACTTGTAAAATATTGTTAGCTTAAGAGCTGCATTGGTGAATCTGAGTACAGCATGTCTAATTTTTCCTCCACTAGAAGAACGTTGGCTCCCCTGGAGGTGCGGGATTGGAGAGGACAGTATAGAAATAGGGTAGTATCTGTCCTGGACACTATACCATAGTAGTGTAAATTGGGGCAAAAATAGATTTTTCTGAAGGTTCTGAATAGGTCATGGGAGATTCCTCAGAGAAAGATATGTTGAAAGGATATTCAGTCCCTTGTGAAGTGACTGATGAAATTCATGTATTCTGTTTGACAATGGTAAAGGTTTTCATTGTCTTTTTAACTGGAAATATAAAGAACTATGCAGTAAAAAATAAGACTCTGTTGCAAAGTGAATAGTTCTGCCAATGCTTTTAAACTGTTTGGTTGTGTAACCTGTGTCATAAAAATGTGCTGAATCATTTGGTCCAGGGAAGTGGGATTTATCATAAGGAAAAAATATGGTTATTAATTTTTTCTGTTCTGTGTATTGATTTCCCCAAATCTTATTTCCATGCCCATAGCACTCTCCCATATATTTCACTCTCCATTCTTGCCTCAGTACTAGTCTCAAATGCATACTATGGGACTTGATAATATCAGTAACTTGGAGGTAGTTATTTTTCTGGCCTTTATAATAGATGACCATGTAATAATACCTTGTGATTAGTATGGATGTACTCTCATGGGGACTGAGATAGTACTTTTCTTTAGAACAGGTGACTGTTTGCATGGTTCTCTCTGTGGGGTTGCATCTAAGCAACCCCGTTGAAGTCACTAGTATTTCACAGGTATAAATGAGGATAGAATTTTCCCAGCCTATGTGGTATAAGGCCAGTAAAATTATTCCCATAAATGGTTCTGGAGCTACTGGGTCACAATTTCAGCTATAGTTTCTTATTTTATGTGGCCTTATTTTCCAGTTGTGCTTCTATGGCATCTTTCATACAAGAGTTTCAAAGCTAAAGCAGATGTTCACCCACTTTGCATTTGGGTAATGAACTATTGGTTGCCCAGATGCCTGATTTGGATGTGCAGCTTGCTATTTGCATACACCAAACACATATACATCATGTTGAATGCAAAGGTGAACATGCAACGGTAACACCTTTAGCTGAAAATTTGATCCATTGTGCTCTCCATAGACAATTAATCCGCTATGTGTTACTTTGCTGAGAACATATTGGATAAGAGAAAATGGAAAATGTCTACATTATCCCAGCATTGAAATGCTAAATTTGTCACTGTAGACTGATGGAAAGCTTCTGTGGTGACTTTACCAGTTCTCCCAGCTTCATACTGATATGCAGTTAGAAGCACTTCTCTCCTAGGCATCAAATAGCAAACATTCCCTTTTATATAATTTTTATGCTGGTGGAATGTAAGGATGTTCAATAATGATGAAGTGAGCAAGTTCTCATTGTGTTTGTTTAATGTTCAGCATTTATGATAAATTGGGAAAGATGTATTGATTCCTCCACAAGTGGGCTCTTGCTGAAAAGCAGTGACTCGGCTTGTCTGCCTAATTAAGTTGTTCAGAAGGTTCTGTGGCAGACTAATGAATAAACTGGAGGAGCTTACTTGATGGAGCTGTTGTCCTGAAAGTGCTAAGATTTTTGTTTGACTTTAAGATCATTCTAACATATTTAATAAGGGCTCCTTTGCAAGTAGTCACGGGGATCCAGAGTGGCTTTAAAAATTAATCCTTTAACCCTAATGTAGATTTGTCAGTGTGGCACGCTAGTGCAATTTGCATTATCACTAAGCTGCGAACAGCTGACTAGCCTGGAACCAAAAGCTTATGCACTAAACTATTTATTTTCCTATTTCCAAGTCAGCTGCTAGGGTGCTATATATTGCTACTGTAATTAAGCATTGTTTCTCCATCATAATTCTAATTTTTGAGAGGCTATTATATCTTGTTAGACTGTCTCAGGTCATGACTGCCATCTGGTATGTGTTCATTTTTGTTATAAATCAAAAGAATAAACACAGGTGTTGCCATATAATATGAGACTGCAATGGTTAAATAGGAAGTAATTTTGGTAATGGATTGGTGACTCATCTTTATCTGTAGAAGAACATGGTGGACACTAAAATTTCAGAACCAAATTCTGCTCTTTTATCACACTCATAAAATCCCACTGAAGTCTGTGCACTTGCAGTGGAGTGTCTGGAGGGGGAATTTGGACTGCAGAGTTTTACTTTCATTCTCTCTTAGAAAAAGGTCCTGTCAGTTTATTTGTGTTTATCTGAGGATGACGATATTTTCAGGGGACCATTTCAGGTGGGTGAATAAAACTTTAGTTCTATGTGGAGAGTGCGATGAAAGAGGGGAATGTCTCTCTTCATCTCATCCTGTACAATGTAAAACTGGTAGCATCCCTCTGCTATGATGGAAGGTCAGCATATGCAGTGCTATTAGGGGAGGAAGTTTCGTCTCTGCTAGCTGGTGCATATGTCTGCCCAGCAAACACCACTTCATGCATGTAGGCAAAACAATCATTATCTTGAATACGCTTTTTAAAAATAGCACACACACTTCATTATACATACATTACTGTAACTGCTCTCCTCCAAAGCTTAGATGCATACTGATTATAGTGGTCTTTGCCCTTAATATAGATTCCACCACTCTTAAGTGCTTAAAATTAACAGTTTTAACAGTCAATCATAGCTCATGGGGAAGGGGATATGTAATGTAGGTAGGTAGCATCTTGTGAAATGTTAGCATTTGGATACTGCGTATGAATGTAAAAATTTATGACTGACTTAAATGGCTTTCCTTGTAGATACAAGGTCAGACACAGATCCTATATTATGGAGAACACATGTTTATTTGTAATAACAGATACTTGTCCTCCTCTAGGTCTGTGAACCCATTTTCCAAACTTGAACATTTAAGTGAGGCTGTCCAATTCCACCTTTCACCAACAGTTTAATAAATTGGCACTTGTGTCACCTTCTCTGATAAACCTCCATTTTAATAATAATAACAACATCAATACCTAGTGCGCTTCATTCGTAGATCTCTAAGGGTGTGTCTACACTGTGAAATTAGGTTGAATTTATAGAAGTCGGTTTTTCAGAAATCATTTTTATACAGTCGATTGTGTGTGTCCCCACAAAAAATGCTCTAAGTGCATTAAGTCGGTGGACCACGTGTCCACAGTACCAACGCTAGCGTCGACTTCTGGAGCATTGCACTGTGGGTAGCTGTGAGTAGCTATCCCGCAGTTCCTGCAGTCTCCGCCACCCATTGGAATTCTGGGTTGAGATCCCAGTGCCTGATGGGGCTAAAACAGTGTCGCAGGTGATTCTGGGTACATGCTGTAAGCCCCCCCCCCCACTCCCTCCCTCCGTGAAAGCAACGGCAGACAATCGTTTTGTGCCTTTTTTCCTGGGTTACCTGTGCAGACGCCATACCACGGCAAGCATGGAGCCCACACAGCTCACCGTCACTGTAAGTCTCCTGGGTGCTGGCAGACGTGGGACTGCATTGCTACACAGCAGCAGCTCATTGCCTTTTGGCAGCAGACCGTGCGTTATGACTGGTAGCCATCGTCGTCGTACTCCTGGGTGCTCTTTTAACTGACCTCGGTGAGGTCAGTCAGGGGTGCCTGGGCAGACATGGGAGTGACTCAGCTAGGTCATTCTCATCTTCTGCTGAGCACCCAGGAGATGACGATGGCTTGTAGTCCTACTGCACCGTCTTCTGGCGAGCAGCCAGGAGATGATGACTAGCAATCGTAATGCAGCATCTTCTGCCAAGCGCCCAGGAGATGATGATGGGTAGCAGTCGAACTGTATCATCTTCTACCACCCTAAAGATGTAAAAGATAGATGGAGTGGATCAAAACAAGAAATAGACCTGATTTGTTTTGTATTCATTTGCTTCCTCCTTCCTTCCCTCTGTGAAATCAACGGCCTGCTAAACCCAGGATTTGAGTTCAATCGTTGAGGGGGTCATTCTGTGTGACAGTTGTTTGTGTTTCTCCTTGATGCAAAGCCACCCCCTTTGTGGACTTTAATTCCCTATAAGCCATGTCATCAGTTGCCCCTCCCTCTGTCAGAGCAGACAATCGTTTCGCGCCTTTATTCAGCCCAGACGCCATAGCACTGGGATCATGGAGCCCGCTCAGATCACCGTAGCAATTATGAGCACTGTAAACACTACGCGCATTATCCTGGAGTATATGCAGAACCAAAACTTGTCAAAGCAAAACCAGACAAGGAGGCGATTGCAGCGTGGTGATGAGAGCGATGAGGACATAGACATGGACATAGACTTCTCACAAAGTACAGACCCTGGCACTGTGCACATCATGGTGTTAATGGGGCAGGTTCATGCTGTGGAACGCTGCTTCTGGGCCCAGGAAACAAGCACAGACTGTTGGGACCACATAGTGTTGCGGGTCTGGGACAATTCCCAGTGGCTGCGAAACTTTTGCATGCCTAAGGGCACTTTCATGGAACTTTGTGACTTGCTTTCCCCTGCCCTGAATTGCCAGAATGCTAAGATGAGAGCAGCCCTCACAGTTGAGAAGCAAGTGGCAATAGCCCTGTGGAAGCTTACAATGCCAGACAGCTACTGGTTAGTTGGGCATCAGTTTGGAGTGGGCAAATCTACTGTGGAGTCTGCTGTGATCCAAGTAGCCAACGCAATCAAAGAGCTGCTGATATCAAGGGTAGTGACTCTGGGAAATGTACAGGTCATAGTGGATGGCTTTGCTGCAATGGGATTCCCTAACTGTGGTGGGGCGATAGACGGAACCCATATCCTATCTTGGCACCGGAGCACCAAGCCAGTGAGTACATAAACCGAAAGGGATACTTTTCAATGCTGCTGCAAGCACTGGTGGATCACAAGGGACGTTTCACCAACATCAGTGTGGGTTGGCCGGGAAAGGTACATGACACTCGCATCTTCAGGAACTCTGATCTGTTTCAAAAGCTGCAGGAAGGGACTTTCTTCCCAGACCAGAAAATAACCGTTGGGGAAGTTGAAATGCCTATAGTTATCCTTGGGGACCCAGCCTACCCCTTAATGCATGGCTCATGAAGCCATACACAGGCAGCCTGGACAGTAGCCAGGAGCTGTTCAACTACAGGCTGAGCAAGTGCAGAATAGTGGTAGAGTGTGCATTTGGACATTTAAAAGCATGCTAGCGCAGTTTACTGACTCAGATAGACCTCAGAGAAACCAATATTCCCATTGTTATTACTGCTTCCTCTGCGCTCCACAATATCTGTGAGAGTAAGGGGGAGACGTTTGTGGTGGGGTGGGAGGTTGAGCCAAATCGCCTGGCCACTGATTACGCACAGCCAGACACCAGGGCAATTAGAAGAGTACAGGAGGGCACGGTGCGCATCAGAGAAGCTTTGAAAACCAGTTTCATGACTGACCAGGCTACGGTGTGAAAGTTCTGTTTGTTTCTCCTTGATGACACCCCCCCACCCTTGGTTCACTCTATTTCCCTGTAAGGTAGCCACCCTCCCCATCCCCTTCAGTCACTGCTTGCAGAGGTAATAAAGTCATCGTTGCTTCACATTCATGCATTCTTTATTAATTCATCACACAAATAGGGGGATAACTGCCAAGGTGGCCTGGGAGGGGTGGGGAAGGAGGGAAGCACCAGGTTGGGTGGGGGAGTAGGGAAGGACAAGGCCACACTGCACTTTAAAACTTTAAAACTTATTGAAGGCCAGCCTTCTGTTGCTTGGGCAATCCTCTGGTGTGGGGTAGCTGGGTGGCCGGAGGGGCCCCCCACCCGCATTCTTGGGCATCTGGGTGAGGAAGCTATGGAACTTGGGGAGGAGGGCTGTTGGTTACACAGGGGCTGTAGCGGCGTTCTGTGCTCCTGCTGCCTTTCCTACAGCTCAGCCATACACTGGAGCATATGAGTTTGATCTTCCAGCAGCCTGAGCATCGACTCTTGCCTTCTGTCAGCAAGCTGACACTACCTATCATCTTCAGCCCACCACTTACTCTCTTCAGCCCGCCACATCTCCTCGTGTTCATATTGTGCTTTCCTGCACTCTGACATTGTCTGCCTCCATGCATTCTGCTGTGCTCTGTCAGTGTGGGAGGACAGCAGGAGCTCCGAGAATATTTCATCCCGAGTGCGTTTTTTTCACCTTCTAATCTTCACTAGCCTCTGCGACGGAGAAACGTTTGTAGCTGGTGGAGGAAAAGGGAGAGTGGTAGTTAAAAAGACACATTTTAGAGAACAATGAGTGCACTCTTTTACATTAAATCTTGCTGTTCACATTACACAGCACGTGTGCTTTCGTTACAAGGTTGCATTTTGCCTCTTGTATTGAGGGCCTGTTGGTTTGGTGTGAAAAATCACTCACACTTCACCCTCCCCCCACCACATGGCTAACAGCGGGGAACATTTCTGTTCAGCCACAGCCAAAGAGCTGAGCAGGAACGGGCACCTCTGAATGTTCCTTTAATAAGAGCACCCTATTTCAACCATGAATGATATCATTCTTCTGAGGATAACACAGCGAGATAAAGAACGGATGTTGTTTTGAATGCCAGCAAACACCGGGACCATACGCTGCCATGCTTTGTTATGCAATGATTGCCGACTACATGCTACTGGCCTGGCACGATAAAGTGTCCTACCATGGCGGACAGAATATGGCTGCCCTCCCCAGAAACCTTTTGCAAAGGCTTTGGGATTACATCCAGGAGAGCTTTATGGAGATGTCCCTGGAGGATTTTCGCTCTATCCCCGTTAACAGACTTTTCCAGTGGCTGTACTGGCTGCGAATGCCAGGCCTAACTAATCAGTAAACATGCTTGCTTTTAAACCACGTATAATATTTACAAAGGTACAGTCACCAAAGGTCCCTTCTCCACCTTCAGGGTCCAAGAGTACACCTCAGGTGGGTTTGGGGGTTACTGGCTCCAGGTCCAGGGTGAGAAACATACCTTGGCTGTTGGAGAAACCGGTTTCTCCACTTCCTTGCTGTGAGCTATCTTCAATCTCTTCATCATCATCATCTTCCTCATCCCCAAAACCTGCTTCCATGTTGCATGATTCTACATTGACGCAGTTAAAGCACAGGGTTGAAGTAGTGGTGGCTGCACCCCGTAGCATGACATGCAGCTCATCATAGAAGCAGCATGTTTGAGGCTCTGATTCGGAGTGGTCGTTTGCCTCTCTGGTTTTTTGACAGGCTTGCCTTAGCTCCTTAATTTTCCCGTGGCACTGCTGTGTTATGGCCTTTGTCCTTCATGCCTTTTGAGACTCTTTCTAATGTTTTGGCATTTTGTTTACTGGAACAGAGTTCAGCTAGCACGGATTCATCTCCCCATAGGACGAGCAGATCCCGTACCTCCCGTTCAGTCCATGTTGGAGCTCTTTTGCGATCCTGGGACTCCATCATGGTCACCTCTGCTGATGAGATATGCACTCACCTGCACTTTGCCATGCTGGCCAAACAGGAAATGAGATTCAGAAGTTCTCAGGCCTTTTCCTGTCTACCTGGCCAGTGCATCTGAGTTGAGAGCACTGTCCAGAGCGGTCACAATGGAGCACTCTGGGATAGCTCCCAGAAGCCAATACTGTCAAATTTCGTCCACACTACCCCAAATTCAACCCGGCAAGGCTGATTTCTGTGCTAATCCCCTTATCGGAGGTGGCGTAAAGAAATCGATTTAAAGAACCCTTTAAATTGAAAAAAAAGGGCTTTGTCGTGTGGGCAGGTCCAGGCTTAAATCGAGGTAAGGCTGCTAAATTCAACCTAAAATCGTAGTGTAGACCAGGCCTAAGTGTAAAGGAGGGCAGTATCATTATACCCATTTTACAGATGGGGGAAAGTGAAGCACAAAGGTCTCTCTCACCTGGAGTCAGGGCCTATACTTGGAGATGGGGAAGAAGCAGAAATTGAAGCTGTCAGTGTCCAGCACATACCAAAGCAGGGATGGCAGCTCTTCCAGGGGCTCCGGCCCCCAGGACTCCCTGGAACCAGCTCCCCGTTTCCTAGAACGCCAGGCCACCATCTTTTCTCACTGCTTCCTCCACCTCCTCCACTTCCAGGCCTGCTCTGCAAGGAGAAGTGAGGTAATTGGCAGGTAACCCGATCCCCCTCCTTAGGAAGATTCTAGTTGAACCCCAAAGCATTTGCTGGAGAGATGAGAATGGAATAATCACATTATACATGCTGTAGAGATCATTCGATAACTTCCCATTCATTTGGTTCAAGGTGCAACAATTCAGTTAATTCTGCAATATAAGAATTCAAGTAGTTTATTTGCATATATATGAATGAAAATTTTTGGGGTATTTTCTAACTTGAATTATGATTTTAAATAATAAAGATTCTTTGGTACCGGCCTTACAGATTTAAATAACAAAACCAGCAATTTACAAAAAGGACTTTGTGTCTCTCCATAACACAATGAGTTGTTTCAGATAGATACGTCTGCCATTTCCTGTTTTGTAATGGTTGTGCTTTGTTAATATTATAATTTTAGTAGATTTTTAAAGTAGAATTTGCTTTTACAGGATGTCACTTACATACATCACCTTTATACCTTAGCCTAGATTATCAAAAATACCTAGTGATTTGGGGATCTCAAATTTTGGTTGCCCAATTTGATACACATTAAAGAGACCTGATTTTCAGAAGGTGTGAGTTCAGCTCTTCTGTAAAATCCAATCTCTTTAAGGTGTCTCAAATTTGGCACCAAAACCACTAGCCACTTTATTTATTTATATATATAAAAATATATATATGTGTGTGTGTGTGTGTGTGTGTGTGTGTGTGTGTGTGTGTGTGTATATAGGCCCTTTTCACTCCAGTCAAGGAGCCGCTCGTGTGTTAGAACACTAGCTGGGTTCAAAATCAAGTCACAAATGAAAATTAATTTGGCCTAATCACAAAGACCCTGCATACAGGTTTACATGATTCAAAACCATATTTTTCTCTCCTTCTTTCTCTTTCTCTCTTCTACATGCCTCCCACGCCTTGTTTTAAATCATAGTTGTAGGAGGGTAATTACAGGAATGTAGCTTTCCACGCTTGTTGGGTTTAAGTCATTCCATGTTCTTTTGTAGAATTATTTATTAGTTTTATGTTGTTAACTTTACAGAAATCTATTGATTTTTATAAACAGAGCTGGACTTAAGACAGTTGAATCCTAGAATGTTAGGAATAGATAAAAGGAATGTTAAAAATGTGGTGGTTTTTAA
Source organism: Gopherus flavomarginatus (assembly GCF_025201925.1). Taxonomy (NCBI): domain Eukaryota; kingdom Metazoa; phylum Chordata; order Testudines; family Testudinidae; genus Gopherus; species Gopherus flavomarginatus. The sequence goes on along the minus strand of NC_066628.1, from coordinate 44,783,495 downwards.
AATAGCTCTGTTAATTACATAATTACGTTGCAAAACAGACATTCCATCCTGCTTTGATAGATTGTTCCGTAAAACTAAGATGTTTTGCAGAATACAAGTACGCAGCACACGAAGCAGTACAGTTCATGCACTGTACTGTATGGGAATTTTTCACCTCTTTTATTTGGGTAACATGAATCACCCTAGAAACTGTTCTTTATTCCCATTTGTTTTCTGTTCAGTGTATCGAGTTAATGAGGGTACATGAAAACTACCTTGTTAATACAAGTGCTGTCCTGTCTGGTAAAATTGTAGAATCTGCTTCTAATTCCAAGATATTGAGATAAATTCATTGGTAGTGTAATTAGGCACAACTCCAATGACTCAAGATGTTTACCAGTGCAACATGGCTACCTGCCACTCCCATGGACACAACTCTTCTACAAGGATTTTAGACAGCTGGGTATTTACGCTTGTCCACTGAAACCATTGGCTGGCTGGTGACCAGTTCTTAAGGAGAATCAGAGAGGGAGAATGTGCAACCTTTGCTGCTCTTGGTGATGATTGCAATTTCCCTCCATTTTTGGCAAACAATGAGGGGTGTGAAACAGCATTTCCATGTTATATTATCAGTTGTTTTGCCAAGCAGTGGTTAGCAACATATCACATTCTTCAGCTTTCATTTGATGCTTTGCACATTTACTTTCCCTTTATCTCCTAAATGTATTAGCAACATTTGCTGTATTTCAAATACTAGCCCTCTTAGGATGTGTAGCATTTAAGCATAGGATATTATATCATGAGGCATAATTCTTTTGTCTAGACTTTGTCATAATCAGTAGTAAACATTCTGCTGCCATTTCATCGTCACAGTGTTTCTTCATGCCCAATGCACACAGAATTGACGGCCTTGAAAATAAAGGGGGACTCTCCATGTCCATATTTAAATGTAATGTCTTCCTTCAGCCTTGCCTACTCCCACTGATTATAAATCAGTAAATGCAAAATACAGTATGTACAATGTCCATTGCCAAACATTTGATTCTGATTTAATTAATTGACTGCATTCCTATAGCATGCTGATAAGCAAGATTAGTGTCTTTCTCAGACCTGATCCTGTTCTCGGTAAAGTCAGTGGGAGTTTTGCTTCTGCCATGACTACAGAATTGGAGCCTTAAGGGATAATTCATTCAACAAAAAGCAGTATATGAAATTCAAAACACATTCTATGCTGACTTACGCTCTGGGCATCCCCTTTGACTTCTAGTGCAATGGATGAAAATCCAGTAGTTTTGCTGTAAGGGGAAAAATCAAGGAATCTCTAGAGTTTTGTGAATTTTAACTTCGAAGAGCTACCTCAGTCATGTTTCCATCTATTCAGAATGGTGCATGCAGTCAGTCTAAAGTGTAATTAATGAACCCATTTATATCAATAATGTTAAAAAAACACTATAACCAACTAGTTAATTTTGTAATAAGAAGACAGTAACCAGAAAAGAGATCTTCTAAGGCAGTATCTATCACAAAAAGGAATTTATTGTTTCTGTGAGTGCCAGCTACAGAAGTGCCACGTGATTTCATAGATCATCACCCTTAATCAACGAAAGCTTCCAGGCTAATAGCTTTGTTAAACCAAATTTACCACCTACCCATGCTAAAGTTGCATCTAGGCTCATAGACATATATAGTGGGTATATCAGTGATGCCAGATGCTTTTAACAGAGCATATTTGGAAGGGAATAAAAGTGCACGCTCAAAGGCTGGTGGCAACGTTGCAGTTGTTCAGCTTTAAACAGCAATCAGGTACAGCTTTATATTATAGGTTAGAAGGGTTCCTAGAACCCAGAGGAACTCTCTCACTGCTGCTTGTCTAACGCTGTGGCAAAAAATGGCAGGTATGATTTTTCTGACTCAAACAAGTACTAGGCCTTTTCTTTGTCTTTTTCCTTCCATAAAGCATCACAGTGCATCTTAGCATGTGGCATTAGCATTCACTGTGTTCTTCTAAGGTCCACATCACTTTGTAACATTCAAACCATTGCTCTGCACAGAATTTCCCTGATTTAAGTCAAATGGTGAAGAAAATGGTGTTCTAAAATAGAAGTAATAAAGACAAGATGGTATTAAGTCATCAGAGATCTTTCATCTAGCAATATGTGGCCAAATTCTTCCTTAGTGTAACTATGTTAAAGACAGTAGACTTACACCAGAAATGAGTCTTGGCCACTAAGCCTAGTACACCTCTACCCCGATATAACGCAACCCGCTATAACACCAATTCAGATATAATGTGGTAAAGCAGCACTCCGGGGGGCCAGGGCTGCGCACTCTGGTGGATCAAAGCAAGTTCGATATAACACGGTTTCACCTTTAATGTGCATGAGCAGGGTCTACGATTAATGTGCAGCATGTTATTGCGCTTTAGAAATCACAGCCCTGTAATCTGCATTACAGCTCCATGTAGACAAGCCCTAGATACAAGTAACCATTCCTGGTGTTTTTCTGGTGTTTATTGGATAAACACCAGTTTTGTTTTGTTTTTTTTAATTGGGGTTGTTTTATCGTATTTGGGTAAAACCTAAAATCAGAACCCCTAAATATAATAATATTCTAAACTGCTGTAACACATTATTGTAGCCTTTGGTGGGACAGAGTTACAAAATCATGAAAGCACGTTTGTGTGAGTGACAGACAGTGTGTGTCACTGCATTTAAATAGGGCATTGCTCAAAATAGTACTATTCTGACTTTCCATGGGAAAGTACTTTCTGTTCAGAGTGAAATATTTTATTTCTCTACCTTCTCTCTGAGAGAATCATTTCCAGCTAAGCAAATCTCTGTGGAACATGAAGCCTGTCTTTTTTACCTTGTTGGAGTTACATACCTTGCTTTCTACTCTGTGAAACCCTTTTTCCAAGCTGAAATGTTTCGTGTTTGAAAAAGATCTAATTTTAGGACTGTTTAGCCAAAAAATAATGTTTCTCTAGTCGGTTGCAGGAAAGGTAGACTTTCCATGCCTATTTATTTTGGAGCAACATACTTCAGGGAAGAAAATAAAAATAAATGAGTCTGTTTATTAGCCATGAAATAGAATTCATAATTACAAATAATTCAAAGTTAACCTCCTTCCAATGTTTCTACATGTGTTCTTTGAAATTAATAGAGGATATTATGCAGTGTAATGTTATGATGCAAGTTCAGACATTTATATACTACAATAAAAGCAACAATATGATCATGTTAACAAACTATGAAATAATAGTTATTGAAGTATGACCACTATATTCTTACAACCATGCAAACGTGAATTTCGTGGGGTTAAATTAGTGTAACTGAGCAGAATTAAATCTCCATATACTCGGCCGACTCATGATTTACGGATTAGTTTGCCAAGTGGTGGACCCAATTCTCCTCTCATATCTGGACAGTGGATTTTCCCTTCTCTACATACCCAGAATTCTCATGGATATTGAAAATCTATGTAGGTAGGTAGAATCAACTTCTTTAAGATGAGCCATTGTGTATAGCTGAGTGGAAAACTTTGCCTTCAGAAGCATTCAAAAGTGTAATCCTCACTTAAATATAGTGTTGCTGTAACACATGCAAAATATTACAACTGTGTTATATAAACCCAACATTTATAATTGTACAGTCTATTCTATATATAGTTTAACATGCACTTTTCTATCTTCTCTTTCTCCAGTTTTTCCTGTAAAATGAAATGTTTGTGTTCTTCTCTACACATTGCTATTTACGTTGCTTCTTTTTTTATTTAGACCAGACTTTAATGCTGCCAAATCAGTATTAAAAAGACATTCACTAGGATTCTTAGAATGTGTATGTCTTAGTGCATGTGTCCTTCTGAACACCAAATTAGGAGTTTGAGTCAGTGAGACTAAAATGAATTTTAACTGTTGCTCTTAATTAGAACAGACACTAGCATCTTCTGATGCCTCATATCATATTTAAGTAGTGTCCCCATCTATGTTGTGTTATCGCAGTACTCGCTAGTGCCTCCGTAATTATGGGCCTGTCAGCATTTCCATTACAAACCCCTATTTTACTGCTGGAAATTTCACTCCTGGGTGAAGTTTGGTATAAAAGCTTTCTGCCTCAAAGCAAGAAGGTTTCAGAAGCTATTCTGTGCTCCTTTAATGTAAAACATGAAGTTTTGAAGCTGCTCACCCAAGTTGTTATTTTCAGAGAATACTATCAAACGGTCAAAATATCGATCCACTTTTCTTACACTGTGAAATGAATTTGACAAGTGCAGGATTGACAGCCCTGCAGGCTGAAGTCCTTGTATTTATACACAGAACAGGTACAGCACAGGCAGAGAAAGTATCTACTTCTGCAAACTGCCATTCAGAGTGAATACCATTAGATTCTTGACTTGTCTACAGAGATTCCTGACAATATGCCAGTTGCAATGTGTGCATTTGTCTGCTAGAACCTCGACTAAGACCATTTCACAAAGGCTACCAAATAGCCATCAGATGATAATTTCAGCTGCTATCACCTTAGGCTGGCTTTGAACTAACTTTCTAAAAGGGAAAGATTGCATCTCTTACTAGTGAAGCTATTCAGTCCCCCATCACTCGAAAATACAGTAAAACCTGCCTTAGAGACCATCTCTGAAGAGAGACCACTTGTCACAAGTGACTACTTGCAGAAACCATGGTACACCACCGCTCTCTGTTGTGCAAACCTTTGAAGAGAGACCACCTCTTACAAGAGACAACTTTTGCTAACTTCCGTGAGTGGTCGTGCTTGGCAGATTTTAATGTATTAAGGCCTGAAATATGATGATGTGTGTGTAATATTCAATTCGTCCTAGATTTTTCACTTTGAAGCGAATATACTGTGTTGTGTGAACAAAGATTAAGTATAGTATAATTGCTTATAAGGATACCAAACCCATAGGCAACAAGAGAAATACTTAGTTTCTTTACTGTATAAGTAACGGGGAATGACATGATTTTGCTTGATAGCTCTGAACCATCACACCCACATGGTATAGGAACTACTTACATCACACAGTTTCATCACAGAGCTTTAAAAAAATAATAGTGCTCACTAATATCAAACACTGTTATCGTTCTTTATCCATAAGTCCAAATGATTGATTCTAAATGTTAGCATTATTTCTACTGTAAATTGTAAACATAATTCTAGTAACTTAAAAATGTTACTACTTATATACACAATTGTCTGCCTATGTCAATGCTAAAATAAATAGTTGATGGTAACATAAGTTTTGTTTTTGCGTTGCTGGTAATGACTTGCTACAATATCAACAAAATTGCTAGCAATATAAACAGTACAGCTACCAAAATACACAAAACATTCACTAATGTAGTTTCAGTTGGCTTATTGTTAGAGGAGTAATGTTGTTGCTAAAAGTAATATGGTCACTAACTCAATTGAATTGGCAGCAGCTCATGAGATGTTGGGCCTGATTCACCAAGGTGTTGGGGACCTTCAGTTACAATGAAGTCAATGGCAGTTTATGGCATTCAGTACCTTTATGGATCAGGCCTGTTGTAAAGCGGGAAGTCCACAGTAGGAAATCAGTTATGTCATTCCAGCTGTGAGCTGGCACTAGGGTGACCACATGTCCTGATTTTCTAGGGACAGTCCCAATAATCGGGGCTTTTTCTTATGTAGGTGCCTATTACCCCCCCACCTCCTGTCCTGATTTTTCACACTTGCTATCCGGTCACCCTAGCTGGCACTGGCTGCAGTTTCCTTAGTTCCTAAAAAATAGTAAAACAAATGTAAGCAGGAATTCAGATAGACATAAAAGGGAAGAAAAGGCTTAGGAAAAATACGTTATATCTTCAACGTGAGTTACAGACACTAGCTAATGAATCCATTCACATAGCAATGAGATGGGGTAAATGTTATTATCCCTACTTTAGAGGTAAGGCAATTTGAGACAGGAAATTTTGTCGTAGGCTGCAGAGAGGAGGGGTCAGTTTCAATGCCAGAAGAATTAAAGCTCAGAAGATCCTGATGTCCAGTTCCATGCCCAGACCTCAACCATGTCTCTTTCTTTATTTTTAAAATGATGGATGGTTATGGTCCTTAAATTACTGGGATACTTAGCAGTTTTACTAGTATACCTCTCCAATTATTCATGTAGATCTTGTCAGTCTCTCTCTATATGGTTTTAGATGTATTTAGATTGCAGTAGGACTCACAATACGTTAGGTGCTTTCAAACACATAGGAAGACTCAGTTATTATCTGCAACAGCTTACAACTAAGGCCCCAATCCTGCAATCCATTGCCCATAGGCAGATTGGTGCAACCGTGCAGAGCTTCATTGAAGTCAATCAGTGGGACTCTGCATAGAGGCAACAGTCTGCCCATATACAGCAAATTGCAGGACAGGGCCCTAGGTAGACAGGACACGTGAAGGGAGCAGATATGACATACAGCATATGAGCAAAGTAATCCAGGATGATAAATGTTCACATATCTTATCTTTGTTTTGTTTTTTAAAATATCAGCTATCCCCTGGTGTCTTTCTAGTGAGATGTTGTTAGTTTTTCACCAGTCTTTGTCCACAAACCCACATGGCTTTAATTTTTATTTTTCAAACTCATTAAAGTCCTAGGTAAACACTCTCCAGGCCCAGAACTCCCATCTTCACTCGCTGCTCTCTTTCTTTGTATATATATCCTTTTCTCTTCTAAATCTAACTTTTCATTTCAAAAGAGTGTAAGATTGTTCCACTTCTTTGAGCTTCTACCATAATAGTTATTCATACCGGTATTTAAACTGATCGTGTCCTCTGAATGTCCTCCCGTTTAAGATGGGCTTCATCTATATTTCAGTGACTTTGTGAAAAGGAAAAGTAGAACATAATTCCTTTGATTAATTCATTGGTTTCCCATTCCTGAGGGGCTAATACGCAATTGGAAGCCTAAGAATTTTGCAGGCTAGAAAACGAAGGGACCTAATCTGAACAGTGGTAAAGTGAAACAAGAAAATAATACATCTTTAAAGAGGGATGGGAGATTTGTATTTAGGTATGGATGATATCTGCAGGATTTTAGATGAATGCTGTGTATTATTTATTATGTGGTAGAGCTCAGGAGAATGAAATGACTTTCCCTAGTCACTTCTACTTGGCACAGTCACAGTTCACAATAGGCATGACCAAGAACACCTTTTTCCTTCCGCCTCTCTATAGAGTGAGGCATCTGTCATCCTCAGTTCAGTTGGCCAGATTCTCTCCACTGCTTCAGAAGCACAAAGGAGCCCCAGACTGGCTGGATCTCCATAACAGTGCTCTAAAGTACACTGGGACCAGTGTCAAACTGGCCCCAATATCAACGAACCACACTGTGGCCTCTTTTGTGGCCTCCTCCCCACACTGTGCCCTGTACACACTGAGGTGCAAAAAAGAATCGTTTTTGAAGCAATTGGAGGAGAGGAAGGTGATCGGGAACAGTCAACATGGATTCACCGCTCTTCCCAACCAACCCCCAAGTGAGGCCTATTACAATCACACTACATTTTCCTAGTGATTTTTGTCTATTTTAAACATTCCAAGCAATTATCCTCATTTTCTCTTCCACAGTGAGAAAGATTCTCCCAAGGGGACACATGAGGGTTACCATTTTATGTGACCATTTTAGGAATTTTCCCAGCTTTCTTGGGGCAGTTCCGGAAGTCACCAAATGACTTTTGAGACCACTGTGTAATTTTGACAGGTTGCAGTGTGCTGATGATGTTATGCAATGCAATCATATTTTTTTAAATGTATATAAAGTCTGCATCATAATGTTATCTTTTCACATAACAGGATGGTATTGCATTGAAATCTTACAGTATGTCATGATATGCTGACTCAGAGGGATGTCTGCATTTCAAAGTAAGGTATAATTATAGAGCAGGTAGACATACGCACCCTAGCTTTAATCTAGGTACTATCGGTAGTATAAAAGTGGCATCACAGGCTTCAGAGCAGGCTATATATATTCCAGTACGAGTTACCAAGAACCCAGCTTGATAGCCCACGCTAAAATCTGTGCCAGCATATTTTCACTACTACTGTTAACACGACCATGTTGCTGCAGTGCTTAAATTACAGGATAGACTTGGGGGTGGGAGTGCAGGCCCTCATACTACTTCAATTCTGATTTCCCCCTTATTTCTCATTACTACTGAAATTAAATCAAGCCACTAGAGAGTCATAGCCCTCCCTATTTTTTCCCATAATTTGAGTCCTGAGTGCTGGCTAAATTAAAGATAACATGGGAATGCCTACCTGTGCTACCATTACACCTTGTTTTGTGGTATAGACATACCCAAAATCACAATGTTATGATAGCCACATTTTTGACACTGGGACATAAGCAACAAATATATCTAATATATATACTTGTTCTTAAGCCGAATATTTTTGGTAAAAAAGTGACGCATCAAAAAACAGGGGTCGGCTTATAAATAGGTCTACACCAAAATTTGATGATTTAAAACTCTATGAAATAATTGAATTGAGTATCTAATATATTTTTGTCATTTTGTTTACCTGGAGCATCTGCAGGCATGGATCCCCTTGGCTCCCTGTGGCAGTGGTTCACTATTCCCAGCCAATGGGAGCTGCGGGAAATGGTGCACCACTTCCCGCAGCTCCCATAGGCTGGGAATGGCAAACCGCGGACACTGGGAACTGAGGGGCTCTGTGCCTGTGAACACTCCAGGTAAACAAAACGTCCAGGCCCACTAGCAGCTTACCCTAACAGGCCAGGAGCCAAAGTTTGCCAACCCCTGAAATATAGGGTCGGCTTATGAAAGGGCCATACAGTTTTTGCTATTTTTACCTAACTATCTTGGGGGGTTGGCTTATAAACGAATGGGCTAATGAACGAGTATATATGGTATATTCCTAGATATTTATACCCTAGATATATTCCCTCCTAAATTAAATTAAACATGCCATGCAAAATCCCTGTGGTAGGATAATTGGAATTCTTCCAGTGTTATATAGTAGGAGTGTTCTTCTCATCCCAAAGCAACTTTACAGACATGGGTAGCAGTACAGCATCTCCATTCATTCCTTCAGTCTGGGTTGTTGCCTGGTCTACTGATTACTTAGGAGCTCCAAATTAGCACACTGAGGTTTGGTGGGTTCTTATCCCAAGATCAGGCCCAGTATTATTAAAATTACCATTCAGTTGGGAACCCTGCTGTGCATGTTTGCAACACTCAAACCTGCTGTGTTTGTAATAGTTTTATTAACACAGTTAGCAAAGTTGCAACACTCCAACCTAGCAAGGTAGATAGAGATAACACAGAATGTGCATCTGAGCGGCCATATACTCGCACCATCCCTTGCAAAAGGACCCGAATCGGTGTTCCCTCATCATCACAGTAGTCATCATCCTGGCATGTCCCAAGGCACACAGGTTGGGATACTACTTTTATAATGTGTTACCCTGATGCCACTATGCCTAATGCTTATTCAGCAGGCATTTCATCCCCTTTTCCTCATTTGTATTTCCTCACCCTGCTACTTTGGGGATCTCCTTCTCCCATAGGTTACTAATCCTCTTAAGCTCAAGTTCATGAGCATATACATCCATTAGTTACCATATTATCCTTGTGGTTGGACATCTGCTGCTGTTCCTAGTTTTAAAATATCTGAAACTGGTATAGACTAGAATCTTGTGGTTACCTCTCAGCAGTTTAGTAATACTTGTGTATGACAGCATTCTATCTTGCGATACCTTATAATCTAGGGTTGTTCTTGGTTATCTCCTTATGCTAAGTCTTTTTGGGCTTTATGCCTTGATTATTTTAGCTAAGCAATAGCTTACAGGTCTTGAGACTTGTAGGCTTATTGCATTACCACCTTGATTCAGGGCCACCGAGAGGATTCAGGGGGCCTGGGGCAAAGCGGGGGAGCGGACATAAAGATGCCACCCGCTGGGCGGCACTCCGAGTCTTTGGCGGCGGCAGATCCTTCACTCGCTCAGCGAGACCCAGAGCGAGTGAAGGGCCTGCCACCGAAGTGCCGCTGAAGACCTGGACCGCTGCCAGGGGAGTAAAAATTAAAAAGGCACCTCTAGCCAGGGAAGGGATTCTTGGCCAGAGCTCACGGGGCCCCTGTGGGGCCCAGGGCCTGGGGCAAATTGCCCCACTTGCTCTCCCCACCTCCCCCGGGCGGCCCTGCCTTGACTTATATGGTGCCTTACCTGTAGTCTGCAGGTTTGCTGTACTGTTGCTATAACAAGTGAGTTTCAGATGTAATGGATTGTTAGGCCAGAAGTGGTGGTAGCTCTGAGGCTTAAATCTTTGCCAAAGGAATAAATTTTAAAAGGAACTAAAATGCTCTGAAATCGGAAAGGTTTAAAAAAAAGTTCAAAATCATTGAGTTCCATATTTCTGTTTTATCTTGTTACTTTTAATAAAAAGTGGAAAATCAGCACTCTTGAGCAATCTGCACGGTGCAATGAGTTACTGAATCAGCTTTTCACATCTACAGATCTAAGATCAAATCTTAGCATAAGTGCACAGAGAAAATGATTGGCATTGAGGGTTGGTGAGTATGCATCCTGGTCCCTAGCAGGCACTTGTCCATATGAGAAAATCCATAGACAACTGGTGTTTTCGGCCATCCCCGTTGAAAGGAAACCCTTTAGTGGAATAGCTGTGGGCACATTGCAGGACAAGACAGACGGGGGTTGGCAGGGCCATCTGGGAGACCCAGGATATGAATATCAAAGGGTGTTGAAGATCCAGAATTTGAAAACAGGTCTTCTGTGGTGCAAGCCCAATAACCCATCGTATTTGTTTGATCTTTCTGCATGTTAAGCCCTAGCTCTTGAAAAACAGTAGGCCCTTTTAAGAAAAGAATGTGGCCACATTAAGACACTCTACAGTGATCCCAATTTTCCTCTCTGTCTGGATTTTGCTTGGAACAGGGGAGCAAGGGGGCCTTCACACAGTCTGTTAGAGCTGTCTGCTCCTGAACCAGCCCAATCCCAGCATCAGAGCAACCTAGAAGGTGCTCTAACTTGTGTTAGTGGAGGATCACCATGGTAGAGCTCCAGGCCATCATGCTCCCATCTGACCCCCTATACATCCTTTCCCATCTTAGCATGCACCGTATATTGGGTGTGGGGGGAGCCTGATGCAGGAGCCACCTCTGCCAGGTTTATGGTAGCAGGGACCTCTTCTCTCCCAGAGGAATTCTTTCCTGACCATTTACGGTTGGAACCTGGCCCAAGCTGTGCAAAGCAGATAGATGGTATGGGAATATCTGTCCCGTACCATCTAAAGCCGATACTCTGACTTCTTCTCTCCTCCAACCTCTAGCCTAAAATGTTATGGTTCTAGATGCTGTAAGGTGAAATGTAAACAGTGTCATGGGTTCTTGTGTTCTCATCAGCTCAAGAGGAGGCTGGGGTGTGGAAACCCTCTGAGTTCTAGGAGAAAAGATCTGACGCTGCACTAGGTTAAGTTGAATTTGTTATGACAAAACTTTCTTTGAAAGCCCGGTTATTTGTCAGATCCAAGAATGTCTATATTCTGGGTTGATGGTTCCTGGTATGTGTGGGGTTTAGAAATCAGTGAACAGAATTAAAAAAATAAAACAAGTTGACTTCCCAATTGCTGTCACTTTAATTCTGTAAGTGCCATTGGAAGATGACATGAAAGTATCATGTTAATGGACTGTCATTCAGTTGCCTTGAATGCAGAGGTTTTCATTTTTCCTCTACTTAATAAGCTTTGTTTTGCAACAGTAAATCCTCTTTCATAGCCAGGTTGTTTCAGAGCTCACTTGAAACATCTTAAATCTTTACAAATATGACTTACTTATTTTCAAGTTCAGTTAAAAATAAATTTACAAGAACAAAGGTCATTTTGTCCCATCTTTTATGTTGGCTTCAATATTTAAAAAAAACACTAAAGCTCAATGAATTATCTACTGCCTTCATCATGCCCTATGGTAGCAGTATTGTGGGTATCTTATCGCAATACCTGGTATATTGATTGCCTTATAATTCATATATTCAGATATCCTATAGTCGTGTGGTGTGGCTTGCCTAAACACCTACTCAAATCTTACAGCATCAGGTGGCCAGTGAGAGTCTCAAAGGGCAAGTAGATGATTGGATTCAGCTTTTTTTATTTTAAATCTGTTTTTACTTGATTTTTTCCCCCCACTATTCCAACATATTTGTTTCACAGCATGGTTGCCCACAGCAACGCCAACAGTTGGCTTCACATATTGTGAGGATATCACTGCAGGCTTCTCCCAGTGCCAAATAGATAACTATTAATCAGAGATGACTGTGATCACTCAAGGGAGCAAATGTCTCAGTAATATCTTTTTAACCAGAGAGAAGATTTTTTTTGTTTGTTTTTAAGATCAGCTGAGTTATCTGGCCTGTACAGAACAGAAAGCTCTCGGAGCACTGCAGTGGTGGGGACAAGGGTGAGTCAGACCCTGAGTAAGAGAGATGCAGCTGAAATGAAGTCCTGTAGCAGTAAATGGTACATCTAGTGTATTAACCTATCCCTACTTCAGCATTATTAATGATTTTAGAAGCATTGTCACTATAATTTGTCCATCTCTTTCACCTTTCATCCAGGGATCTCAAAGAACTTCACTACACTCTTGTAAGGCAGTTTAGACTCCCCTCCCCTCCACCCACCCAAAACTAGCAAAATAAAAACCTGTTAAAAAGTATGTAAGTTGCAAAGTCGGGTACTCAGAAGATAGGAAACGTGTGTGCAACCATAAATCTGATAACCTTAATTCTGCCTGCTTTCACATTTACCCTGAGAATGAGGCACGGACCTGTGGAATGAACAGTGTGTGATCATGTAATTAAAGACTGTATCATAATATAATCTCCCCACAACAGGCTTGAGAGCTTTTCAAAGAATCCTTTAAAACAGAAAGTATGAGGCCACTTAATATAGGGATCCACTGCCAACTCTCCCTACAATCTATTTTGCAAAGGAGCCCTGAAACACAGATGTTAGATGACTTGCCCAGGGACATGTGGAGGGTCAGGGGCAAGGCTGGAAATGGAACGCCATGGATCATGAGCCTACATGCTATCCACTAGATCACGTTAGTTTATTATGTGGTAAATTCTTTAACCCACTACTTTCCTGTGTTTAAATGTTAACGAAATAAGGCAGAAGTTACTCACTCCCATTAAGATGCAGCTCAGTGTGGTTAACAAAATGGATACCTAACACTTAGGATAAAACAATTTCTCTCCTGTAAAAAAAATGAATTTAAATATATCTATTTGGTTGGAGTAAACTTAAATAAGAACTAAAAATAATGTAAAGACAGTATTAGAACTTTCATGTAAAAACTGTAATGTGTATGCTGGATTCTGAATGTTAAGAGTAGTGCATCTGATCATTTAAGTATTGCCCCCTCAAAGATCTTGGCTATTGAACCACGAGTGCAGCTTTATTTTGGGCATTCTCTTTAATAAGGTTCATTAATATTTTAGTGATTGCTACAGTGCATTTCCTTAATTAAAACTGTTTATGCTAACCGATGAATAATTCACAGCCACACAAACAACACATGTCAAAGGACTCTGCATGAAGTTCCGTTGAATTATTTATTTTTATAAAAAGTAACAGGTTTGTTGAACAAGCACTTAGCAATATAGATGAAGATCAAGGTTTGTCAGCATGCAACAAGTTTGTGTTTTTAGTGCCTGCTCTTTGTGCATGCTAATAAAAGGCATGATACGTATTGAACAATGAGCTTTTATGTGGGTTGACATCGCTAAGATAACCACTTGGGTATGGGCTATGAACTAAATGACTTGTTTGGAGTTTGTCCTTGTGATAGCATAAGGGGAAATGTTGATACGCTTTAATTTCATTTTTATTGTTTTATTAAATTGTAACTTATTTTTAGAGTGAATCTGGTTTTCTCTTGCTCAGTCACTCAGGCCTAGAGGAAAGTCCTCTGAATAAATTTCCTGGCTCTGGAGATCTGGCTTTTTCTAATATATGTCTATGTAAAGTATTCAAGTCACTTCCTGCCCATATTATACATGTATCTTTTGGCAGCAGAATATGGCCTAAAGTCTTACACAAATTATAGTCAAATAATTATTACAGAGCACTTTACTGTAGGACTGGATGAGTGTGGAGGACAAAACAAGGTTATCTCTAAAGGTATCAGACCAATTATGTATATATTTGGCTGTTTTATTTTTCAGCTTTATTCCCCTGGTGCTGCCGTATAACATGAACTGCTGTACCCAAAGGATAACCTTAAAAAGGAGGCAACTGGTTGTCAGATGCAAATGAGGAAGCAGTTAGCCTGAGTAGAATATTGAACTGGTAGGGTGTGTGCTAAGAAGGGAATTCTTTGTCGCTGGAAGGAAATAATCTTCCCCTAGAACATGGAGCTGTACCTACTCCATTCCACTACCTGTGCTTTGGTCTTACCACTGGATTAATTTACACACTGCCTGCTTTCCCTCCTCCCACTAGGACAGTGGCCTATGGAAGTTGTTGATTCTCCTGCCTCAGCCAACCCCCAGCATGGAAAAATAACTGGGGGGCTCTGTAGCACAGGATAATGGTGTAGAAGTTCCCCAAATCACTCTCCCTTTCACCCTAATCAGTATAATCACACTGGTTCTGCTGTAATTAGAAACCTCTTCATCCATCTAAAGTGGGAATTTACCCCTTTTATGTATGTGTTCATAAGTATCCATTTTGGGGTATGAAAACTTTCTGGCTGCATATTTGGAAGGCATAAATGTGTGTGTCGTTTTTTTTTTTGTTTTTTTTTAATGAACTAAACACAGGCTGGTCTTGTCAACCACTGTTCCTCTAAATTTCTTTGGAGTAATTAAGCTTATACAGTACATAAGTGAACCATGATGTACAATATGCCTTAGCCTGATGTCAGCCTTCAGAGTTTTCAGTGGACCCTGCAAAGAACATATGATATGTAAAAGGAGACTGGATTATTTTTTGAGGAGCAGGCTGATGGATTTTTAATACACATTCTGATGCACCGTAAAGATAAAATGCTCTTTTAATGGTGACTTATTCTTTTTATCTCCCCATGTGGGGTGAATTAATGCTTCAGAAGTAACTATTAGAACAAGGCATGTGGAACAACGAAAGATCATATTTTTTGCAGCCTGCCACAAGGATGTTTTAAATGATACAGGTCCATTTTACACTGTTGTCTTCCAAAGTTACAGGATTCCCCTAGGACCTGATGCTGCACACTGCAGATGCAAAGTATCTCATGAGGAAGATAAGAAGTGATAAGCATTAATGAAAGTGTTGCTATAAAGAATTTGACAAAAGGGGCCAAATTCCTTCCTTTAGACAAACTCAAGAGATAGCTGACATTCATTGCCTTCCTGAGATCCATTCCACACAACACACACAGACACACACACACAGACACAGATTATCTTCTGCAGTCATCTTTGGGCTTCTTGCCTGAAAGTTGACTTGGCTGCAATTTTGATTTTCCATGTCAAAAGAAAGTAAATAAATTTCCACCCACTCTATAGTTATCAGGTTTGTTAAATACCTGATGCATGTCCAGAAGCCAGCAGTGTCAAGAGAGATTGATACGATCTTTGCACATTTGATATGCCTCTATTTGAGCCACTTATATCTTCTAGGGTTATGATTCTCACATGCAGATTTACAGAATAGAATCTTTGTTCTCAAAGGTTTTTTCCTGAACTGAAATGGCCAACTCTTTTCTCCCTTTACTTGTTCTTCAGGATTTCAACATGTTCTTGTCTTGTTTCATCTTACAATAATTTTTTTTTGCACTTTTAGATAACACCTTTCATCAAATGATCTCAGAGCACTCTAACACACTGACTAGCCTAGTCTGCCAATTAGGTACTGAGGCATCTACATGACCTGTATTGTACCCTCTAATATTTGCCAGCACAAAATTGCACCTGCAATTATTTTCACCTGCAGTTCTACAGGCAAAAAAACAGAGCCCATTTAAAGGTGCATTTAAAACAAAACAGCCTTTTGATTCTTTCATTTTAGTAGCACAGGTTAAATGTCTAGACTCCACTAATTTGATTGTTGCAGAGCATCCAAATATTTAATTTCACTATGGATGTGTACTGTAAAATTCTACCTTGATGCCTCAAAGTGGCACAGCAGTGACCCTGTCTGACGGCGAGGATGGCAGAGTGTATTCTTCAGTAGGTTCAACCATGCTATTAAGGTATCAAACTACCAACCAAGGGAGAGGACAGCTGTCCTTCTTGAGGTGAGGTGTTAGCTAAGTTGAGGAGGTAAATGTGCCACTGACAGCATAACCAGTGGGTGGATGAAGAAATGGCCAAAACAATACGAATAAACGGGCCCCAACTCCTTGTGCACTCCTTGATCTGTTCTACAACGGTGGTTGGGAGTTCAGTCAAGGAGACGCTGTTAAGAATCTCAGGGGCCAGAAAAAGGACTGCCCTCTCAGTGTGCACCTATAACTGCAGGACACTTACGAGAGACAATTCAATCAACCATCTAATGGAGGAGAAGGCAAGGACAGTCTGCGACGTCCTTGGTCACTGCAGAACACGATGAAGAACGGAGATGGAAGTGAAGTAGAGAGACAAAAATACCATCATGCTGCGAAAAGGAGAAGGTGAGAGAACCATTGGAAGAATCAGCTTCATCATCAACAGGGAATGGTCTCCAAAAATCATCTCCTGCAAGTTCAAATCATCATACATCGGAGTGCCACACCTCTAACTGAACAAGAACAGCACTCTCAACACTATTCAGATCTGTGCTCCCATAGGCACAAGTGAAGATGACGATGTGGAAGAATTTTATCAGGAGCTCGAGGAAATCCTTGCTCAAAAATCCACATATATGATCATGATGGGAAATTTCAACGCCAAAGTTGGAAGACGGAAAGAAGGTGAAAAGTTCATTGGAAGATATGGCATCGGCAAACAGAATCCATGAGCAGAGCGACTGGCAACTCTGGCAGACACAAAAGAAATGTTCATTGGCTTAAGAAGAAGGCCAAAAGGAGATGGACATGGCTCGTGCCAATGTGAAGAACAAGAACAAGATTGACCGTGTTCTGATCAATAAGCAGCGCATTGTACAAGACATCTCAGCAGTACCATCATTTAACACTGGTAGTGACCATTGCTTGCTCAAAGCATGGCTCAACTTCAGTGAAAAGGTAGAGAAGAAAACAATACAGATGGCAAATCACACAGCAGCCAAAAATATTCAGTGATACAATCTTGAAAGTGAACATTTCCATGGAAGGCCAGAGTCTTACAGATAGCTGCAATGAGGATTATAAAAACTTCACAGATAAATTGAGGCAATGCATGAAATTAGCTGAGAAAGAAAGATTGAAAAGAGCAAAGGGAAAAATCTTGGAGGAAACACAGAACTAGAGAAGCGGAGGAATATGAAGCAAAATGATGGTGACAAACTTGAGTACACCCTCCTCTGCAAGTTGATAAGAAGAAGACTAAAGGAGGACTTCAAGAAGTACCTAAATGAAAAGCTCTTAAAGACTGCTTAAGATTGCAGAAGCCTCAAAAAATGCAAAAGGGAATTAACACTGTACAGGTCAACAATAATGGTGCTACAGAACAGGGATGGAAGTGGTCTGCAAAGATTTTTACACCGAACTGTTCACATCTCAGGTAAATATCCCAGTAGCAATACTTCAACAAACCAACAAACATGTACTTCCATCAAAGTTGAATATGCAGTTCACCAAATGAAGGAAGGAAAAGCCCCAAGTGAAGATTCACTGACAATCAAAATAAGAGCTGGAGGCCAATACCTCTGGGAAATGTTTGTTCAGAGGTTTAGCTATTACTTGGAAATGCAGAAGATACCACCTAGCTGGAAGGTGTCCAACTCCCTTTTTCTGTTGTATAAGAAGGGTGATCGTGAAGATCTAAAGAACTCTCGTCCAATATGCCTGCTCTCACATGTCTACAGGCTGTTCACCAAAATAATAACAAACTGACTCTCATGGAGTCTGGACGAGCAGCAGCTGAGAGAGCAGGCAGGCTTTCGGAGGAATTTCAGCACACTGGACTATATTTTCACTATAAGTCAGCCATTGGAATGCTAAAGGCAGTACAAATTCCCTTTATTTATTGCCTTCGTTGACTATGAAAAAACGTTTGACAGAGAAGAGATCAATGCAGTGTTAAAGGCTCTTGCAGAGCATTGACACCAACTATATCAAATTATTAAAGGAATCAAATTCTGACTACATTATAGATATAACATGATTTGATACCTCGCCACCTTTGCATCCCAGTTAAGAAAGATGTGAAACAAGGAGTCATGGTTTCACCGAAACTCTTCACAGCCTGCCTTAAAATGGTAATGAGATGGATGGATTGGAAGGATGAGCATCAACGGAGAACAGTTAAACCATCTCAGACTCGTGGATGATATTGCTCTGATCGCTGAAAATACTATCAAACTTCAGAAAATGCTGTGAGAACTCAGCACAAAAAGCGGCCAAGTCAGACTGAAAATTAACCGCTCCAAAACAAAATTTATGTGATCTGATTACCTTACCAAAAGCCCAAATAACAATCAAGGGAGAACAAATAGAAGAAGTTGAGCAATATGTCTATTTGGGCCAAGAAATTAACATGAGCCACAATCAGGAAAGTGAACACTCACGAAGAAACAAAGCAGGTGGGTGTGCATTCAGTTCTATCAAGGATGTCCTCCAAGGAAAAATCAACAAGGCAACACGTACCAACCTCTTCAACTCAACGGTACTGCCAACAATGTTGTATGGCAGCGAAATGTGGGCGCTGATGAAGACAGAGGAGCAGCAACTATCTGTCACAAAGAGGGCGATGGAAAGAAGACTTCTGGGAATTTCAGTCCACGATCGAGTCCCGAGTGAAGTGATCGGACGGCAGAGTGGAGTGCAGGACATCGTTGTTGAGAGCAGGCATAGTAAAATGCGATGGGCCTGACATATAGCGAGGCTCACTGACAATCAATGGGCTGCAGGTGTCACCGGATGGTACCCATGGGAACTGAAACAATCATTTGGCCAACCTCCAAAGAGATGGGAATATTTTATCATGAAAAGACATAGCCACACATGGATAAGAAAGGCCGGGATATGAGAAGAATGGAAGATGTGTTGTGATCAACGCAATCTATATGAGGGCTGAAGGACCAATTGATCAAAGTGATGCATGTGTAACAAGTACAATGCAGCTTGGAAACAATATAAAAAATTACCCATTTTACACTGTCTTCTGAATTTATTAAATAAAACCTCAAAAGTCAAGTTGGATTAGTTTGAATTTTCAGTATGTAAAATAGTTAAGTATTAAATCCTGATGGTAGTATTTTTTTCAGTTAATTCTTTGACACCCTAAGAAAGTTGCCTCAGATATGTCATAAGGCACTTTCTTATTTGCCACAAAATGTTATAAATATGTTATTGCTCTGTGTGATTCTAACAAAGCTGATGAAACCCCTTTGAGCCACCTTGGTGCTTGAGCTCAAATTCTTACATGGAGTGTTCTTTCTGAAAACATCAATTACTCTGCTCTGAGAAGGTGACATTTTTGGTATGAAATGGATTTTATAAATTGCAGAGAATTCTTCATAGTTACTGGAGGTAACTTAAGAAAGGTAGTCTGAATCAAAAGAAGTGCTTGCTCATAAATCAGGTAACTATCATTTGTCATGTAGCATGAGGGAAGTCATATCTGTATGTGTGTTTTGTCCGCCTTGTAATTAGAGATGGGCCTAAATCAGAAACCCAGATCTGCACATCCCTGAAAGTTGGAGGATTTTAGAGAGACTCTCAGAGCTGAACTTCCCAGCTGGACTCTGTTTCTAATAAAATGAGCTGAACACAAATTCTGGGTCCAAAGACCCCGGGCTTGTTGGAGAAATTAGGCTTCACCTCCAGATTTCAGTTTATGGATTGGGGCTGTTGCTGCTTAAAATTATTTTGTGCAGTGTTCAACAGGACTGCTCACTTCTAGACAACAAGGAAATACATCTTAAAAGAAGACTAACAGCTAGTTTTATTTTCTAAATCTGATTTTAGTTTATTGGGAGAACCATACAGGGGTTTTGGTGCCTGGTTTAATCAAGGCAAACTATTAACCTGCGAAAGATGAGATTAAGACATCTAAAGCTGTCAAGTGCCAGATTCCATGATGACTCAGCTCAAGAAGTCTTTAGTGTCCTTCAGCCCTAAGACCATATGCTCTCACAGTGTTGCTGGTATGAGTTTCACCTACTGACAACTTGATTTAGATGAATTTCCAGAAATCAGTCACGTTTGCTTGTGGAAGCTGTTCTCTGTTGGAGAATGTTACTTTCCACTTCAGGAAAAATGGATTCAAGTGTCACCCTATATATAGGGCCAAAACACACTGCTAATGGATTAGCAACAGTGACCGGGGGAAAGCCTACACTTTTTCCACTCTGACTTTTCCTGGGATATCTTGTCTGGAAATAGCTTTTTCCAGGAACCTCAATTAGAGGTTGGGATTGCTAAGAAACTTGAGTAAACTCTTCAAAAAGAATTGCATCCATTGGTTTTCCTTCACTGTACAGCATATTAAATTGAAACATAAAGAGATTTAATAAAAAGGTTTTTGACAGCTGTTGGACTAGATCAGGGGTCAGCATCCTTTCAGAAGCGGTGTGCCAAGTCTTCATTTATTCACTCTAATTTAAAGTTTCACGTGCCAGTAATACATTTTAATGTTTTTAGAAGGTATCTTTCTATAAGTCTATAATATATAACTGTATTGTTGTATATAAAGTAAACAAGGTTTTTAAAATGTTTAAGAAGCGTCATTTGAAATTAAATTAAAATGCAGAGCCCCCCTGGACCAGTGGCCAGGACCCACGCAGTGAGAATACGGCTGAAAATCAACTTGTGTGCTGCCTTTGGCATGAGTGGCATAGGTTGCCTACCCCTGGACTAGATTAATCAAAAAGATTAGTTTCATGGGTAAGAGTTTTCTTATTTTTAAAAAAACAAATAAAATACACCTTTATGTATTAAAGCTTAAAAGTAGGTCACTGATACCGTTGTGTGATAATTGCCTAACCTTGTTGTTCACTGTAATGCAAAGGGTTATGGCAGTGAAAGGTAATGAGCTGAATCTGAAGCTACACCATGTTTGTGGTTTGATTGGGAGACACGTGCACATAAATATAGCACAAAGGGTGTGAAAAGTAGTACAAGGAATGGAGTGGGGTGAATGCAGAATTGTAACCCAAATAGAGGCACACGTCAAGTGTCCCTGTCTGCATTCTACGCTTCTGAAATTTCATAAATGTAAATACAATGTATTTATAAAATGTCATCATCTTTTCATAACACTGGATTTTGTTGTTATCCTACATATCGTATGAGTAGGGTATTACACGGGAGAGGCTACACTATTGGAGATTTCATCACTTAGAGGAAAAGACCGACAAAGGGTCTACATCTCTGACTTTCGTAGGGTAGTCGTTTCAATAGCAAAGCTCCCATTTACTTCAGTGGAACAAGGAGTGACACATCGGTGTCCAAGGCCATGTGTGAAATATTGCTGAGAACACAATGGCTGCCATATTTGCCTTCAGAGTCACATCAATTCACTGTTTGTTTGGAATGATTACTGTAAAATGCATTGGGATACTGTCATCACTGTCTGAGATCAAGCTATAGTCTTGCCCTCCTCCATCTGGGGTCTCCTGTGATCTTTATTTTCTGAAACAAGGGGCACAGAACTGGGGGGTTTTATCATTGTCTGCTGTTGGAAGAATCCTACTGGGATGCTGTTTGGCCTTCTTTCTGAGGTTTGCTGTCCCTGTCTGAACTCTGAGGCAAAAGTAGAGACAGACCCATGCATTTTTAGACTTCTCTCTTTAATATTAATTCTTCTATATTTCCAATATGAATTACTGACATCTTGGTTTTAATTGGTCATCATACCTTAATAGGGCTGTCTCCTCTCTAGTCTCTAGAAATTTGTGAATGTAGAAATCTTTTGACAGTCTCTTGAAAAATTATCCTTATCCCCCCATGTGGAAATACCAGTAAACAGAACAGTGTAAACTATTTAAATACAGGCAGCTTACTTAGTGAGAGAATTTGTACTGCAGGATACTGCTCATGAACAGCAGCATTTCTTGAAATTTCATGAGATCCTGCACACTCAAGGTACCCTGCAAGCACTTGTCAGCAGGCATAAATATATCAATAGCTAGCATCAAAATAGGGTGTCGGCTACAGCTAAGAAAACATGTTTGCATGTAAGCTAAGAATTTGCAAGCCAGTTTTCATTTCAATGCAAATTAAAATGTCCTGGGTTCTGAACCCATTAACCAAAGGCCCAACACTGTTCCCATTGACTTCAGAGTAAGCAGGACTTCGGTATAAGCAGTCCCAAGATCTTTAACCTGGAGGATGCCACTACAATATTTAGAATAGATCAGATATCTGAAGTTGAAAACACTGAAGAAGGGCCCCATTCCTCCTCGATAACCTGATTTCTGGTTTCCATTGACTGAATACACAGGAACCTTAGCAGAATTATGAAATGTACTAATGCTTATTTTCTTCAAGAAAGGCAAAGCAAGCAGCTTCACAGCATGTGAAAGCCAGCTACTCCTGCTGCAACTGTTTATTCATTATGCTAAAAAAAAACATGTTCCCATGAATCTAGGCAATACTAAAGAATGCTGATGATGTAACAAAAAGCCACCAGATGTGTAATGCAGCACAAATTACAGAGGCATGCAGGAATTCATTGAAAAGAAACATTTTGAAGGTCAACTCAAACGTTAAACTAGTCAGGTTCTTTGTTCATGGTCGGGGCAGGTGGTATTTCTGTAGCTGTTGTAGCAGTAGCCAGAATCCCTGCATTTATGTCAGGATTTCCACTTTAAATCTCAGGGTTCAGGTGTTTATAACTCTGAAATTTTAATATTCTTTGAATTAAAACTTCATATAAAAATTGTTTATCCAGATGCTTTTTTCCCTCACAAAATGTTACGTTAAGCAGATTGTTTTATGCAAGTTCAGAAAGAGACATTGCTGTCTCAATTATTCATTCTAGATCTCCTACCAGTCATGTAAATTCAATCTTACACCACCTTCCCCCTCATTTAAAGCTTAACTTTACACCAGGGGCTGGATGGTTGAAAATGGGATAGCTATGATCAGCCCCCGCTTTCCAGTGTGCACAAGTAATGGTCTTCCTGTAACTGATTGCTCAATCATTTGCCAAGATTAAAGCATTGTATTCTATACAGTCCAGTCTATGTGGGAGGAATTTATACAGCTAACTCTCATCAGCACTAACAGGAGCTACATCCTTGTAAATCATCTGTGCTTCAGAAGAAAAACTAGATTCTCTGAAATCTTCTACTCTCACTCTCACAAATCTTCCACTCCCTGCAGCTCTCCTTCTTCCCCCTCCCTGTAACTGAGAGTGACCTCTCTCCTGGTTTCCACATCATGCCTCACATCCACAAATCCTTTTGTCATCTCTGGGTTCTCCTGTGCCTCCTTCTCCTTCAGTTTGGACTCTGGCCACATCCCCATTCTCAATTTCATAGAATCATAGACTATCAGGGTTGGAAGGGACCTCAGGAGGTCATCTAGTCCAACCGCCTGCTCAAAGCAGGACCATACCCAACTAAATCATCCCAGCCAGGACTTTGTCAAGCCAGCCCTTTAAAACCTCTAAAGATGGAGATTCCACCACCTCCCTAGGTAACCCATTCCAGTGCTTCACCACCCTCCTAGTGAAAAAGTTTTTCCTAATATCCAACCTAAACCTCCCTCACTGCAACTTGAGACCATTACTCCTTGTTCTGTCACACTATCTTCCACACTATCGCTCCTAACTTTTGCAACTGCATCTCCTTGCCCCTTCTCAATGCCCCTTTTCCCTGGAGATTGAGACTCAGGAATCCTTCTAGATAAGAGAGTCTCAAACTGGGGGTTGTGACCCCTGAATGGGTCTAAAGGTTATTACATGAGGTGTTGCGAGTTGTTAGCCTCCACCCCCAAACCCTGCTTTGCCTCCAGCATTTATAATAGTGTTAAATATAAAAATGTTTTTAATGTATAAAGGGGCCGCTATTATAGGCTTGCTGTGTGAAAGGGGTCACCAATACAAAGGTTTGAGAACCTCTGAAATACGTTCTATTTCTGACTCTGCCACTGATTTTGTCTTGTGACCATAAGTAAATTGCTGAGACCTGAATTTTCAGAAGTGCTCTCTAACTTGCTTACTTCAGATGTTATGTGCCCAACTTGAGAAACCATCCTGGCACCTGAGATCTGTTGGGATGGTCTGGCACAAAGTTTCCAGGTTTGAACTTTGGTGGCTGGAGACCAATTGTTCTCAAGGGAGTGCCCTCCAGCTGGTACTGCAAACCCTATATTTGTTTAACCTAGAGTATATATTCCAGGGCCCTTCCAGAGCTAGTGGGCTGAGGATCTTTTGTAAGTTTTTATTTTAGAGTTGATTTTTGTCCTTTTTTGTATAACGCTTTAATATTGTCAGTACACCTTGCAATTATTGATGGGCACATTGGACAAACAAATGTTATCCTGCAAGGTGAGACTACTTTATTCTACTTTAGATAACAGTATAATTATGTTTCTTTTTTGCACACCATTGGATCCTCTCTGCAGTTGCTTTTGCAAACATGCATGGATTTTGTTCAGAGATTAGGATATGATGATATCTTTGATAAGTGGATTTGATCTTTTAGCTTGTTTTTTTCTGAAGACTGCTTCTCTAATAGGATTCAACCCAAAGATAACCATGCGTGAGACATAAATACACTTCGAACAAATTTAAAAAGCAGCGTAAATAGGAATTATGGTAGGGAAGGATAGAAAATATTTTACATATAATTAACTTCGAGGATTTAACTATGGCATGTCTCACTAATAATCTGTAATTAAATAAAGTCAACTTGTAGAAAATTTAGTGTTTCTAGATCTTTCTTTTAATGAGTCAATTTCTTGTGCAGTTTCATAAGATTGAGTTTTTTGTGTAGGCAGAAACACCTTTTCTTTCGGAGGGCAGTGTTTTGGTAATGTGTTCTTTTTTGTGGACTCTCTTCTTCCTACCTGTGCAATGAGAACAGCCATTCCAAAATAGTCCAACAGCTAATAAGGACTTCTCTGCACATAGTCTTCAGTAGTCTCTGTGCTCTATCCTCACTTTACGTTTTTCCAGCAGCACCCTTCTCATGTCACCTCAATCAATCCACTATGTAGCTTTAGCAACCAAGCATCTAGTTCAGGAGTATAACTGTTTCTTCCAGGCTGGTAGCTCCCACAGTGTAAGATAGACATCAGAGCTCCCAATTATGGTGAGAGACATTGTATTCTGTTCCTCCAAACAGCTATCCAAACAAGGAGACAGCCATGTATTCCAGGGGTAGAAAATAGTCCAGTTGTGCAATGATTTTTGAATGTTTGAATCTGATTTGTGTGTAAAATTTCAGAATTTGAATGTTGTTTTATTTGCTGGCTATTCTTGCAAATGGAAGATAATATAGAGCTGACTTGGATTCCCACTCGTAAACAGTGTCTTTTAATAAAACCTTGAGATGATGAGTAAAGTACCTATTAAAGCTAGTGACAGGTTTGATTTGGTGCCTGTTGGGTGTTTTGGTTCAGAAGTTTTCTATGGAAATAGATAGTTGAAATTGTTCTGGCACAAAAGGTGGGTCAGGTAGTAGCCAGTGGAAATCTGCCTTTACACAGTGCTCTAAATACTAGTATATTGCACATTCTTCTCTACTAGTTGAGTCCAGTCAGGGAATGTTAATAACAAGGAAAACAGACAGCTCTGTCAGAAGCTGGAGGTCGTGTGTCATGACACATATTTTCCTAAATTATTCTTAATTGCTATGAATCACCATCTACACAAACTGCCCGGATTAGAGTGCACAGCCTATATGCTGTATAAGCCGATGTTACCCTTGCTGACATGTGAGGCTCTGTATTAACCTACAGATGAGTATAGTGCATTTGGCTTTGTCATTTCAGAAGACAGATGGGGGGAAGATGTCCATTCACAATAATAGTGCTGTTGGATTTAAAATAAGTGGGTAGAAATGAAAGGCCATTTCTGTTCAGGTAATAAATGAGATGAGAAGAAGAAAATCCATCCGGTTGGCCTTGTGGTTAAAGAAATAAACTGGGACTTCAAGGCTCTGGGTTAAATTCTCAGCTCTATCACAGACATCTTGTTTGACCCTGAGCAAGTCACTTAATCTCTCTGTGTCTTAGTTCCCTTTCCCTAAAATAGACATAACTGTTTCTTTTATCTGTCTCATATTTAGATTGTAGATTGGTCTTTAGGGAAGGGACTGTCTTTAATTATGTATATGTACAGCACCTGGCACAATGAGGCCCTGATCTTGGCTGGGGCTTCTAGGTGCTATTGTAATACAAATAACAGGAAACCTCCATACATCCTGCTGGATAAACATATATGCCTGGACGTCTACTTAAGTAACTGCTTCCGGCCACAAAATATCTTAATAAAATTTGTGTTGAGAGAAACGTCAACTGGGAACCACCAACTGCTGAGTACTATTCTGAGCTCTGGGACCAACTCCATCTGCATGTTTGGACATGTAACTTACCTGGGGATGACAATCCTTTCCTGCATCATAGTGCTGTTTTGAGGAATAGTTAGGTGTTTGTAAAGTGTCATGAACATGGAAGTCACTATATAAGTGCTAAATACCTATACCTTTCCTATACCCACAATAAAATATAACATTGAGTCATTATTAATGTAAGTACAGGGGGGATATGACAGGATTTTTGTGTAATTACCCCAGACCTACAGCAGTATAACCAAGAGCAAACTCTGGGACCTAGAGAGCTGAATATGATATTGACTTGTCTGTTTTATTTGTCAGAGTTTAACTAAGATTTAGAAATAGTTTTTGTACCATCATGATTCTGCCTGAATGAATATCCAGAAGTGTATTAATCAGGAGATCTTCAATGATCTGAAACTCAAAAAGAATCCCACAAGAAGTGGAAACTAGGTCAAAATACAAAGGATGGATATAAACAAATAACACAAGTATGTATGGACAAAATTAGAAAGGTCAAGGTACAAAACAAGATTAAACTAGCTAGAGACATAAAGAGTACAAAAAAATTCTACAAATACATTAGAAGCAATAGGAAGACCAGGTAAGCCCGTTACTCATTGCGGGGTGAGGGGAGACAATACAGAAAATGTGGAAATGGCAGAAATGCTAAATGACTTCTTTGTTTCAGTTTTCACCAAAAAGTTGAGTAGCAATTGGACATCTAACCTAATGAATGCCGGTGAAAATGAGGTGGTAGGATCAGAGGCTAAAATAGGGAAAGAACAAATTAAAAATTACTTGAAAACACCTGAGGCAAAACATCCTAGAATACTCAGTGAGCTGACTGAGGAGGCAATTAGCAATTATATTCGAAAAGTTGTGGAAGACATGAAATTCCCTAGGATTGGCAAAGGACAAATATAGTGCCCATCTATAAAAAGAGGAATAAGGACAACCCGGGGAATTACATATCAGACTTAGGGTATGTCTACACTACCCGCCGAATCGGTGGGTAGTGATCGATCTATTGGGGATTGATTTATCGCGTCTAGTGTAGACGCGATAAAATCGATCCCCGATTGCTCTGCCGTCAACTCTGGAACTCCACCACGCACGAGAAGCAGAAGTGGAGTCGATGGGGGAGTGGCAGCGATGGATTCGCCGCCGTCCTCATGGCCAGGTAAATCGACCTAAGATACGCCGACTTCAGCCACACTATTCGCATAGCTGAAGTTGCGTATCTTAGGTCGACTCCCCTCCTCCCCCAGAGTAGACCTAGCCTTTGTCCTGCCTTGAATGCAAGGGACTGGACTAGAAGACCTCTCGAGGTCCCTTCCAGTCCTATGATTCTATGTTCATAGAAAGCTTTAGAAGATTGCACTTTTAAAATAAGAGTCAGAACTATTTGCTATTTATAACCAAAAGTTTGTTTCAATTGTGTGTCTTGCCATAAATCTAAAACCTCTGGGATAACTGCCTACTATCAGTTCCATTGGGTGCCCACTGCATTGATGTCAGTGTAGTTGCATGGGTGTAATTGAGAGGGTGGGGGAGGTCAGGTTTTTTTTTGTGACCTTGGGTGAAATTCTGACCTCGCTGACATCAATGGCAAAACTCCCTGGGAGTTCCCTAAGGCCAGGATTTCACCCTTTGGTTCTAATTCAGTCTGCAAATGAAATACTCAAGTGACTCATTTGCTCCAGTTTTGATGCTGCGTTTGATTTTTGCTTCTACATCCACCTGTTGTCACTTCCTGAGAATAGGACTGGAAGCTATTGACTTGTTTCAGCATGAATTGTTGCACGAGAAATGTTTGATATAGTCAGTCTTAAACATATGAACTTCCAAGTGCCTTCAACAACCATTAATTCTAACAGGCCTAGAGGGTGCTCAGCACTTTCCAGGATCAGGATCTTACTTGCAGGGAAGGATCTAATTGCTTGGAGCAGTTAGTTGCATATCATGAAATAATGGTGTGATGGCTTCTCTCTTCACCAGCACATTGGGGATTGAACCAAGGACCATTGGAGCTGCTAAAGCTTGAGCTAAAGAAGCCGACTAGCTGGAGGTCATGATGACTCATATCCTCTGTGGATCAGCAAATGGAGGCAGGGCCTAAAACACTCACTTAACCAGTGTGTTATAATAGCCTGGGATAAGTCCCAAGTACTTTGCTCTGGTTATATAAAAGCAAATATATACGTAAGGATGCACCCCAAGTTTAATCTTTATTTGGCTTATAAGAATTGCGCTACCAGATGGAGCCAATGGTCCATCTAATATCCTGTCTCTGCCAGCTTTCAAAACCAGATGCTTCATAGGAAGGTGCAAGAACCTAGAATTGGACAACACTGGAAAGGGAAAGTTCCTTCCCAACCCTCTCAATCAGTAGTTGGCTTAGGCCCAGAGAGTTTCTAGCATTCCAAGCTATTTCATTGTTGCAGAGGTGTCTTCTTTATACATTTGAACTGTGCTTTATAGAACAGCTAATATTTTTCTTTTCTTTTTTTAGTTTAAATAAGTCCAATTTTATGGTACCTAAGATGTAGTTGGCATTTCAAGATTTGATTCATTTTTGAAAACTAGGTATTCATTTAAAATTCACAATTGAAAAATAAATTGTAGAAGTTCAATCAGCTGCCTCAATAACTCTGGTTCTGCCACCAGTAAAGTGCAGTTGTTCCCAAGGCATTGTTCTTTTTTCCTCAAATAGAAATTATGTTGATTAATATAACTAAGTGCAAACTGGTGGCTCACATTTAATTATATAGCAGGCATACAGTGTGTAATCTTATTCATTGGTCAATATATCTGACTTAAATAAAGCCATTTGAAATGCACAGCATAGCTCCAGAGTTCCCTGGCTTAGGAACCAAGGACTTAGTTGAAAGAGCATGTCCATGATATTTTATTTTTGCGTTAGACAGTCTAGTTCCTGAATCTGAAAATTACCCTAACGACTTGGGGCTCCATTCCATTATTTAATTTAAATAGGAGTGTTCTTAGAGTAAGGACTTCAGGATTGAACCCGTAGCAAAACTAAAGTCACTAAAGCAAATCTTTTCCTTATTTACACCCTGGGTAATCCCATAGAAATCAGTAGGCTTCCACAGTGTATAGAGTCAGGGCGAAATATGATCATTATTTATAGTGTTGACAAGAGAAAATAAACCTGAACCTGGCTCATAAATCAGGAAGCTGTACCATACCAGCTGTACTTTAACCGTGAAGAAAGAACAAAACTTTGAAAGGTGAGAATATTATTGATGGGTTAGGAGGCAGTATGATTTTTCAGCTGGAGTTTGAACTCAAAAACAAATCTGGGCTACAGTTCAGACTCAGTGGCACCAAAATTTCACAAGCTGTCCTAGCAAGATTCAGCTCCAAATAGCGCCTGTCTCACAAAGTTGCCTGTGTTGGTGAAGCTTTCAGCACCTAGGTTCAATATCTCAAGAGTAGCTATCTTGTGACATTTTGGCTGCTTCTGGGAAACAGGCCCAGATTCCTGGATGGACCTGAATCTCAAAATTCCCAGTTCTGGATCTGGATATTGAATCCTCTTTTCCTCCTCCCTACCCCTCAAATGAGGTTCATCACATACAAAAGTAGGACTGTTGAGAAATGTGGCAGTTAGTTCAGATTCAGGAGAAGAGGAAATGATACAGTTCTGAGGGTATTGGAAACCAGTGTGTGGGTTTGGACGCTTCTGTACAGAGAACTCAAGCCACCTGGGCGAGTTTTGAATCTGTAACTTAACATTCCAATTCAAGTTGCCTGAAATTTGAACAGGTTCAGTTTTGTATCTCTAATTTTACCCCATTTCTTTTCCTGACTAAATCAGGACATAGGGTACGTCTGTACTACCGAATCAGCAGGTAGTGTTCGATGTATTGGGGATCAATTTATCGCGTCTCGTCTGGCCGCGATAAATCGATACGCTAATCAACGCCTGTACTGCACCTCAGCAGGAGGAGTAAGCAAAGTCGACGGGGGAGTCGCAGCAGTCGACTCGCTGCCATGAGGATGGCCAGGTAAGTCGAACTAAGATACTTTGACTTCAGATACGCGAATAGCGTAGCTGAAGTTGCGTATCGTAGTTCAAACCCCCCGCTAGTGTAGCCCAGGCCTCAGGAAGAAATTCCAGTCTATAAAACATTTTATGTCTTGTAGGTAACAAGTGTAAATTCCTGTCATTATTCAGTTTATTAAATGATGGGAATGTCATGGCCATGTTGCTATCTCCTGCTTTTAAAGAGTGAACATATAATAATGTCTAACAGAGAATTAACTCCTTAATGGTTTAGAATTCATTTCTCTTGAGTGAAGTAATGTGCACCAGGGAATTGAAAGCAAATGGCCAGACTGCTTCGCTGTAGAAAGTGAAATAATTTATAAATCTTTGTTTTCACTGAAAGAGATTTAGTTTTTGGCAGTGGAAGCTGCTTGTTTGTATTAAACTTCTGCTACATGACATCAGTTAAAATAAAAGCCACTGTGCAAAATGTGACCCTGTTGGGAATGGTAGTGTGCACTACTTCAGATAGATTATTTTATGCTGAACCACTGCATGTCATATCTTTGAACACCTTTTGGGCCAGATTTGAAGAGGTGCTGAATACCTCTAACTCCCATTAGCTTTACTGGCAGTGACAATTGCTCAGCAATTCTCAGTATCAAGCTCTGTATTCTAACCCATATTTGCATATGAGTTCAAGGATGCAGGTATTCTAGTGCAGAAATGATGTAACAGATTTTCTGTTGTAAGTAAACAAATCCCGCTGTGTAGAGTCTTGTCATCCTCATTACTACAAACACCCCAGTCTCTCAATAAAAATGTGACAAAAACTATTTGAAGTGTGGGCGAGGGGTGTGTGTGTGTGTATGTGAGTGAATAGTTAGGTCTTTGGTCTGTAGTAGTTGAAAAGGTTGATACCACCTGCTGTTCTGTTAAGCAGAGAAATGAGAAATTTAGTTTTGGAATACAATGCTATACTTTAAGGTCTTGGTCTTGCTGTCTCTACTCAGTCCCATTGACTTCAGTGACAATATTGCCTGAGTAAGTACTACAGAATGAGACTCTGCAATTGCAGCCTTTGCATAGTGCCCTTGTGATCTGACATCTTGGTACCTGCAAATGCCTGCATGCACCCTTTGCTTTAGCCATCTTGCACTTAGCTCACTTGAGTGGGTCTTCTATAGCCACTTCTGAAGACACGTCTTTAATTTTAAATAATTGGTTATGTTTAAATAGACAAAAACCAGAAGTGTGAAGTGCTGCTGGGATGGGACTAGAATGCAGGTCTGGGGTATAGTTGACATCTCCATGTTGCTACCAGAAAACCATGGTAGGGCTATATGCAGTACCTCATAGACCCTGTGGAGATAAACACCACAGGAAGTACCACCTCAGAAAGCCAGTCTGACACCTTCCTTTGTGCCCTTCCCCCCATTGGTCCAGACAGAAGGTTCAGGAAGTGTCCATTCATGTAGAGACAGGTCTGCAGTTTGGCTTGCCCTTGGCTTCCGCCCTTGAACTCCAACTCCAGTTCGACTCCTGGCTTTGGTACTTGGATTCTGAGTCCAGCTTTGGCCCTGGCTTCGATATTGAGAATCCAGCTTTGGCCCTTGAGCCCTGATTTTGGTACTTGGGCTCCAATACCAGCTTTGACCTCAGGCTTCAGCGCTTGAGCTCTGACTCTGGCTACGGACCCTGGCTACGGACCCTTTGAACTCAGCTCCATTCCCACCCCCTGGCATCAGTACTAGTATCCTGACCCCAGTCTGAAGCCCAGGCCACTGCCCTTAGGCTCTGGCCACCATTCTGATCCCTGACCTAGGCCGTGGACTCTGGCACTGACCACTAGGCCTGACCTCCCACGCCCCAGGCATGACAGAGAGCCTCAAATGAATGGAATCAATTTTACAGGCAAAAAAGCAACTCACTGTTTTTGGCTCCACTGCATTAACTTGCCAGAATCTGCAGTAAAACCAATGTGGCAAAATAAACCAAGGCTCAGTTTGTCCCAAAAAGACATCCTGCTTCCTGAGTGACAGTGTGAAGGTGTCTCTTTCAAAACCAATTACAGTTATCAGGGAACCTATCCACCTCCTAATGCAAACTGGGAAGTGTAGGAGAAACTGCATGAGCAGTGCTGGCTGAGTACCAAGTAACAAAGATTTTGCTTTAGTGGCCATATTGTAGTCTCACTCCTCTCGCTCTTGCATCCATGCACAAGAATCATGGCTTTTGAAGAAGTATGCCCATCCAGTCATACTGCTGTATCTAGTACCTACAGTTAGGGTGACCAGATGAGAGGGAGAAAATATTAGGACACATGGGTGGGGGGTTCACTGGCGGAGCAAAAAAAAAGGGGGAGGGGGCTGCTGCTGGCGGAGCGAAAAAGCAAACAAAAAAAGGCAAGTGCTGCCGGGGCAGAGCGAAATATCAGGACAAGTTGCGTCCCGACTGATCTTAGGACAAACACCTGAATATCGGTACGGTCCCGATTTTATCGGGACATCTGGTCACCCTACCTACAGTTCTACTACTAAGCTTATCCACTTCAGCAAATAGCATGTCAGTAGCACAAGGATATATCTGCTATTTCACCACTGCAATGAGATAGGATGAATTGGCAGGGACTGGAAGTGGTGCTTGCAGTATAACGTTTTTTGACTCCCACCCCTATCCCAGCTGTCACAGGTGCCACCCCAAGTCAATGAGTTGAATTTCCTGGATTTTTGAATGTTATTAAATTCAGCAGACGATCTGGAGGGAGTCTATCCTGTGCTGGAATGAACTTGATCCTTTCTGTCTATTCTTCTCTTCCTCCCCACTTTAGCTTTAAAAATCCCCCCCCCCCCCCCCCCGGTTTGCCCACCTAGACTCAGTTAATGAAAGGCTCCTATAGTTCCTGCCACTTGACTGTAACTGAGAAGTGCTGTTTCTGGTGGGATGGATTTCCTTTATCTGCCTCTTCCTCTCACTCTAGCTCTTCAGGTCAGATGTTTCATCCTCCAGTTTTGCTCTTCTTCTCCAGAAAAAACTGCATCTGTACCCACTGTGGCTTCAAAATCTGTGTTTGCATTTGCAATTGGGCAGTTAGACACGTGGCTACACAATGTATTTGTGCAAATGCTCATTTGCACTCACACCGTGGGTTCCGCTGGTGCATGCATGTTTGGGCAGAGGCAGTTTTTTGCCCTCTTTGTAAAATTCAGCCCTCAATTCCCACTTCTTATTGAGCATACAGGGAAGAAGGGAACTTTTACAGTTCTCTTCCATGCCATTTCAGTGTCTCTGATACCAGTCACCTCACCTCACCTTCCTTCCTTCCCTGACTATCTTGTGAGTTATTGCAGAAGTCCCCTGCCAGGCTCAGACCTGTCGACTCCATAACAGCCATTGTAATAATTGAGTTTTTCTGCAGCATCTCCTTTAAGCTACTGTCGAGATAGGAGGTGCTGTAATGAAAATTATTTTCTGTACTTGATGCTGTGAGGCTGCTCGTTGAACATTAGTCTTATCTGAACGTTAGCCTTGTCAGAAATCCTGTGCGATGCTACTGCTGCTGCAGACCTCCCAGTGGAGTCCGTCAGAGCTGATGTAATTTTTTTTTTTTAAGTATTTGTTACAAATGCTGGTTTACTCATGGAATAGGCAACCAACCGTACGAGGGAAATACCTGGCTTTGTGGCAGCCCTAATCAGTAATCCACAAGGAGCTGGAGACAAAAGAATAGAACAAGATTCTGGTCTCTGGAGAGAACTTACACTCATTAACAAAAGGGAAGACCTTGGAAGCATTTTCTGACAACACACCCATGCTGGAGTCTGACATGCCATTTTTATTGTCCTCCACTGATTTGCTTTAGAACTCTTCAGAGCGCTAATTTTGTTCTCAACGTGAATTGTGTAATGACTGTAGATGAGACCAACATTAGGTCAAAAAAACAGGGCAACAATCAAGCAGTCAGGTGGTGTTCCTGGTCTGGCAAGGATGCTGGGTTTTATTAGTGTGGTTTGGATTCTAATGTAGTTTGTCTCTGACTGCAGTGTACTAGAATTCTTAAATGAATTTGTGAGATATAAAAAGTATTGTATTATGTTATATATGGCAAATGGAATCCTGTTATTTATAATAGTTAATGACTAAATCAGATGTTGCTGAACAAAGATTAACTTCTTGTTTTAACCACATTTATACTGCAATTTAAATATTATTGTACAGCTTCTCCAACAGCCATTCACATAATCTAATAACTATACTTGGTATTCATCTAATGCCTTCCAACCAAGGATCTCAAAGAGCTTTACATTTGTTAATGAAGCAATCTTAATTAAACCCCCCTTACAGTTATCCCAATTTTTCAGGTGGAGGAACTGAGGCACACATGTGAATTGACTGCATTGACCCTGCCATTTAGCAAGGAATCAAACCCAGTTCTCCTGATTCTCAGCCCTTTGCTTTAACTACAAGGAGTGTTATTAAGAGATGCTGACCTGTGCACAAATGATAAATGACTTGGCACAAGTCATTGAGGGTATGTCTACACTGCAATGGAAGACCAGGATTAGTAGAACTTCAGTTAGAAGATCCTTAGTTTGTTAACCTAGGGTTTGAATGTCTCTACTCATTTGTAACTCCAGATTAGGAATTGTTGAACCCTTGGTCTCAACCTAGAGATCCAGCACCTCACACTGCGTTATGAGGGTCTGAATGCAGCCACCCGTAGCCCCAGATTTCCTAGTGATCTCCCCAAATGTGGTTGCTCTAGCTCCTTGTTCGGGGTGTGGTTTGGGAAAACCTGATTGTCCACCAAATGACTGTCCAGGGGACACAGAAAGTCGGCCTGTGGGATTGTGAAATACTTTTGATGGCCTCTCCGAGCCTGAGTCCAGTGGGGCTGCATCTACGCTGTAAAGAAACAGAGCATGAACACTGGGTCCTGCCTTCACTGAGGCTTGGACCCTGGGTCCGAGCTCTGGATTAGCATGATTTGTGTGTAGAAAAGAGGCAGGGCAGGCTTGAGCCTGAATTAGGAGTCTTGGCTTACATGGCAGTGTAGACATACTCTTAGGGATAGTGTCCTAACTCTGTACCTTGGATCATTAATTTCCCAGGAAAACATGCATGTTGTTGAGGGGGTTTTAAAGTATTCCTCTATCTCGATATAACGCTGTCCTCGGGAGCCAAAAAATTTTATCGCGTTATAGGTGAAACCGCGTTATATCGAACTTGCTTTGATCCACCGGAGTGCGCAGCCCCGCCTCCCTGGAGCACTGCTTTACCGCGTTATATCCAAATTCTTGTTATATCGGGTCGCATTATATCGAGGTAGAGGTGTACATTTTCTGTACAAAAGTTTCCAACTAGGTGCCTCTTTCCCAGCTGACGGGTTGGGATCTTTGCAGAAGCTGTGTTTGAAGTTCTGGAAGAAAGGGAGGTATTGGTGTTACTTAGGGTGACCAGGTGTCTGGTTTTCAAAAAGGGACCCTGGCGGCTCGGGTCAGCACCGTCGACCGGGCCATTAAAAGTCCAGTCAGGAGTGGCGCGGCACTAAGGCAGGCTAGTCCCTACCTGTCCTGGCTGGCACCGCACTGCGCTCCCCTGCCCCAAGAACCGGCTGTGGGGGCGCAGTGCCTGCAGGCCAGAGCTGCGCATGGAGCCTCCTGGCCCCCCCTGCTTAGGACTCAGAACTGCTGGCTGTTCCAGGGCGCACGCAGCATGGTGCCAGGACAGGCAGGCAGCCTGCCTTAGCCTTGCCCTGATTGGGAGCCACCCGACCCATGCCCCAACTCTGAGCCCCAATCCCTGCCCCAGCCCATAGCTCCCCCACCAAAGCTGGAGCACCCTGCTGCACTCCAAAGGCATCCCAGACCCCATCCCAGAACCCACACACCCAACCCAGAACCCTCACCTCCCCCGCAGCCCAACCCCAGCCCAGAGCCCCCTCCCACACCCCGAACCCCTCATCCCTGGCCCCACCCCAGAGCCCTCGCCCCCTCCTGGACCCCAACCTCCTGCCTCAACCCACAGCCACCTCCCACACTCCAAATCCCTCGGCCCCAGCCTGGAGCCCGCTCTTGTACCCCAACCCCCTCATTCCTGGCCGAACCCCTGAGCCTGAACCCCCTGTTAGAGCCCTCATCCCCTCCTGCACCCCTGCCCCAGCCCAGTCAAAGTGAATGAAGGTGGGGGAGAGCAAGCCACCGAGTGGGGGGAATGTAGTGAGCAACGGGGCAGGACCTCAGGGCAGGGGTGGGACCTCGGGGAAGGGACAGGGCTAGGGTGTTCGGTTTTGTGAGACTAGAAAGTTGGCAACCCTAGTGTTACTGCGTAATTGGTGGGACCTTCTGACTGAGGATTAGAAGTGACTTGAGATCCTTCCTGGTGTCTTCTGAGCTAAAGGTGTAGAGATGGAATGTTGCTTGGCCTGCCTAAGTAGACACATGCCCATTGAAGAACCACTGTTGGACCTGGTCATGCCGGAAAGGCCCTCCATATGAGTGTGATGCGAATCCATTGGCTACCTTGTTACTTTCATACAGGATTCACATTCCTGACAGGATCTGCATCTGCTGTGGCCACATATAATGTGGGCAGGCAAGCCAAGGAAGTGCATGATAACTGTGAAATTAGAGAGATTTTATACCATAAATGGACATGGATCATCTCCTTATTTAAAAAAAATCAACTCATTTTGGAGAGAATAAAATAGTACAAAATTGCTCACCATCTTTTTGTTACTATTTCAGAGGGTTTTTGTTTTTACTTTGCTGCAAACTTCCTGCACACACACATCCCAAGATGACAGTTTTAAAAGCTGCAGGGCCAGATCTCCAACTTGTGTAAATTGTGATAACTCAATTTCAAGGGGAGCTATGCCAATTTACGTCAGCTGAGCTTCTGGCCTACAGCATATAACCAATTCTGTGTCCAAAAGGAGCATGCCATTTGTGTGCTTGGTTACACTGGTGCAGCCGTATTGACCTCAGAGGGTATATGACCCATAAAATCCCTGAGCAGTTACATAATAATTAACTTATTACTAACATAACATTACCAGAAATGACAAATGAGCACATTTGTATTGTAAAGTTATCAATTTACATGTCTTGTTTAATTACTTTCATTCTGTCTACAATCCAGACACCAAAACCATCTGGCTGTTTTCCCTCAATCAAGACAACCTTTTTTTTAAGATTTTCAGCTTTGGAGGTAGTTCACAGTGCATTAAGCAGCTACCTAGAATTTAATTACTTGATACTCTTATTTACCCTTTTCTACATTTTTGCAGATAGGCAGGGCCAGAGTTTCAGTTCCAAATGGCCTTTGCACATGCAATTGGTTGTGCATCCAGCGTAAAACCCACAGAGGGGTAAAAGGGATGGAGCTAAGAGGAAAGGAAATAAAAGGGAGACATAAATGTGAGCTGGGGGCCCAAGACTTTCTACTGGGCACGGAAATTATTTGCTATCCCTATTTTCAATAAAATGGGCTCAAAGACTTGTTGAGTTAAGTGCATAATGGTTGCTTCCTTTGCCTACAGAGTATTGGCAGTGCTAGCTTATAATTGTTTATTTGATATGGGCAAATATTTCACAGCCAATATCTGATTTGATTTAGCTGATGAATTTAATTTTGTTTCCTCTGGTGGGACATCAGTAAGCAGACCATGACTTCCTCAGTTTTATTTAGTATTCAGTTATTTTTATGAAAATGTTTTAAACTTTGGACTGACTCCTGAAAGTCCTGAAAATTTGCTATTCAGGTCATATTGGTTAGCTGTGATCAGTCAAACGACTCTCAAGCACATTTGGTGCAAAGACTTGCGTGTGTCAATCTACAGTTCAGTTTCCACACATAGGACTTTGACTTTTCTGTTAACTGTGCCAGCAAAACACAGTAACAAATGGCTATGGAAAGTGAACACACAAATAAAAGCACAACCTCGGTGAAATGCACCTAGTTCATATATTTGCATAAAACTGTTTACAGCATTTTCCCAGCTCTGTTCTTCATTAGTATTAATTATTTGTATTAAAGTGGAGCTTAGAGGCCACAGCTAAGATCATGGCCCAGTTGTGCTAGGTGCTGTGTATATATACATAGTGAGAAACAGTAGACACTCCAAAAAGCTTACAAGCTACAGTAAATAGGCAAAACAAAGGTTAGAAGTATTATCACTAGTTTAGAAAGGAGGAGTTAAGACATAGAGAGATTTAAGACCTGGTCCAAAGTCCATTGAAGCCAATGGAAAGAACTCCAATGACTTCAAAGGAGAATGAATCAGGCTTTCAGGGTATGTCTACATTGCATTGTAAGC
This sequence comes from Gopherus flavomarginatus, assembly GCF_025201925.1. NCBI lineage: Eukaryota > Metazoa > Chordata > Testudines > Testudinidae > Gopherus > Gopherus flavomarginatus. The sequence goes on along the minus strand of NC_066628.1, from coordinate 44,744,555 downwards.
CCAGGGTTTGAACTCAGGCTCAAACCTAGCACCCCTCCTGTCTACACATAAAGTGTGCTAATCCAGGACTCTGAACCAAGGGCCTGGCATCCCATGGGGGTGGAAGGTCTGAGCCTGAGTCAAGCCAGGACCCAGGGTTCAAGCCCCATTGCTTTGCAATCTTGATGCAGCCCCACTGGATTTATGCTCTGGAAGTCCACTAAAAATATTTCACAATCCCACAGGTCAGCTTTCTTTGTCCTCTGGACAGTCAGATTTTCCACACTGCACCACAAACAAAGGGCTAAAGCAGCCACATTTTGGGAGGCCGCCAGGAAATCTGGTATACGGGTGGTTGAACTCAGGCCTCCATAATGCAGTATAGATGCTGGAACTCTAGCCTGAAACCTGGGGGTTCAACAATTTCTAATCTGGGGTTACAAATGAGTGTAGACATTTAAGCCCCTAGGTTAACAAACCCAGGGTCTGCTAACTCAAGTTCTACTAACCTTAGGCTTACATTGCAGTGTAGACATAACCAGGGTGACTTGCCCAAGATCACACAAAATTTGTGGCAGAACTGGAAATTCACCTCATATCCCCAGAATCCCAGTCCGGTGTTTAACCACATAACCATTCTTCCTCTGCTGATCATTATGGTAAAATACTTTAGGAAGGACTTATGTTAAGACCAGTTTAGTTTTGTTCTCTGCTGTGGTGCTAAAGTGCCCAAATATATTTTGTAAAGACTTTATAGCACAAAGTAGAAGCTATCACTTAGAGCCCATTTGTGCAAGTCTGCTCACCCAGAGTACCTGCTGAAGACAGAAGTGTGCACCTATACGGAGAATACTTCTAAAAAATTCTGGTCTGACTTCTAATTTTAGACAAGAATCAGACTGACCTTCATTATGCTGTTGCTAACAGAAGCCCTGTTACCTGGGTGACTAGATTATGTCACTATGCAAATACCATCTGCCCATTTAGGGAAAAGAAAATTCCTCACTGAGACAACATCTAACCACTAGGAGTTAAGACACATCAGTGAGTCCAGCCTAAAAGCTGCATTTCAACATTCTTAAAAAAACCCCAAGGCCTGGAATCAGTGAGGATTGGTCTTTGAAATAATTGTATGAAAGCTCTTCTTTTGATGTAGTAGAAAATGTTTCGAAGCCTGCCCCACCTAGTGGATCTTTACATGTTGAAAGTGTACAGTCATAGGCAGATCTCTGTTCCTGAAGTCCAAGCAACCCCATCGCATGAACTTGAGAATGAAGTCCTAATATTATACTTATTTTTATTTCTTTGGCACTTCTGATTTTAGCTGGTGGTTTTATCAGACTGGGATTTGTATTCTGCTGTTATATTGGTTTCATCATATATTATGAATTACTATACAGTTCCTGTTGCTCTATTATGCACTTTGCTAATATTTCCTTCTCTTTTTTTGTATTATAGGCCTAGTAATATGTACCGGCCAACATTTTCAAACTTGAGTGCCTAAATATAGGTACCCAACTTATTTAGGTTCCACTGACTTCAGTCAGAGCTATCTTTGCTTTGAAAATCAGGCCACGTTTACTTGATTTTACTGGGCTTGGGGCAGGTTGATTGAGGGTAAAACATTAGAGTCATGCTATAAGGACAATGGGAAGACTGACTATGAATAATTTCACACACCTCTGCAACCAGTTCAGGGCATAATAGTTCCAAGTAGGCAGGAAGAACATTGGAGTCACACTTTGTTACTCCTTTAAACAAAGCAGCAACATGCACCCTCTAGCTAGGATGACCACCCGTCCTGAATTGGGCAGGACAGTCCTGAAATGCAGAGTTCATGTTTTGGTTCTGGGCTGAATGACTCCGGGACAGCATCTTTTCTGGATTCCCTGTGGCGCTGCCCCATACCTGCCCGAGGCTCTGGGGCAGCGCCAGCCTCTTCCCAGCCCACTATGAGGCCGTTTCCCCTACTCCTCCTCTACCCTCTGAGGCCCCGCCCCTCACCAGGCCAGAAGCCAGAGCCGGGCAGTATTAAGAGCCACCCAGGGAGCCCAGACCCTCCACTTGCCCTGGGTGGCGCTCCCCGGGGAGTGGTGACACAAGCTGGGCAGGGGTGCTGGAACAATTTGTATAATGGGGGTGCTGAGAGATATTGAACCAAACTGTAAACCCTGTACATGATAGAAACCACTTGAAAGCAGGGAGTGGTGCAGCACCCCTAGTTGTGGCACCTATGGGCCCCCGCCCTGGGCAAATGGAGGGTCAAGGACTCCCCAAAGCAGCCTGGGCTCCCTGGGCACCTGTGACCACAGCCTGGCTCTGGCTTCTGGCCTGACCAGGGAGTGGGGCCTCACAGGAAAAAGAGGAGCAGGGGGCAGGGCTACAGGTTCAGGGCTCCTGCATGTGACCGGCTTTTGCCTTTTGAAAAACTGGTCACCCTACTGCTTAGCACATGCTTCGCACTGCTGCATCTATCCTATATACTTGGAGCTGTAGAGTGTGAGCAGGCTCCCTAACCAACAGATTGTACCAAAGGGTGCAAGCTGGATCAGAGGGTCCCAAGGCACGGTGCTCTTGCATGCACATAAGATGGCTAGATGCACTAGCATGCCTGAGTGGCAGGTAGGAATCCTGCCACTGTTGGGCTGGTGTACTAGGGAGGGAGGCATTGTGCATCACAACTCCTGTCCTAAGCCCTTTTTCTCCCTTAGTGCACCTCTACAGCAGATGGCAGCATTTTGCCCAGCACATCAGGGCAAATAAATGCAAAGTTATTTTAATTCAGGCCATTTCTTGCCTCTGACATATGCATGGACCAATGACAACATATGGCTCTTCACTGTGGTATTATTGTCTTACAGTTGCCAGCTGCTAGCAAAGAAGGGAGTTGAGAATGTTTCACAGATTTAGAAATATGGCACAATTTAGCATTGTTGCTGGCTGTTTTATTGATGTTGTGTCCACATGAACTGCTAGAGCACCACGTAAAAACTCTGGTTCTGATTTAAAAGCCTATTGCCAGCTCACTGCATCAGTTTTGCTTGACTTGGGCACATGGACTTTTGGCATTACTCTAATGTTAATTAAATGAAAGTTCTAGAGTGTGGAAATTAAGGAGGTTGATCAAAGTTATTAAACTGCTACCAGCCTGTAAAATGCCTACTCCTGAAGGATTTTCAACTGATTTCTTTGTTCATCGCAGACTTTTAGTAGAGCTATCAAAGCCCTTTAAAAAAAAAAAAAAGTCCACTTTCAAACCTTTGCAGAATTCTCACCTGACCCTATAAAATCTCAAGGCAAACTGTTTGTTACTCAGATTATTATAGCTTAGTCTATTAGTGTATTGCAACCATACTTTTGGTTTTTGTTTGCTGAGCTTTAAAAAAGTGATATATTTTCACATTGTGTTCCACAGTGCCATTTTGGGCATTTTTCCAAACAAAATGGATACACAGCACTTGCAAATTGTTTTGTGAATGTTTTATGGGAATACATTTGAAAAATTCAAATCAGAAAGAAATAAGGTCTTTTAAGGAATCTTCTCAACTGATAGACATGGTAGCAGTCAGGCAAATAAATATCTATATTTTTAATTTAGTTCTTACAATTGATTTTTTATTTTTATATCTTTACTGTTAGAGCAGGGGACTGGCAATCAACAATCATGGATTCTTTTGGTGGCTCTGCCATGGTGGACCTTGGTTCAAGTTCCCTAAAACTATGCCCTCGTCTCTTTCCCCAGTATACTATCCCTTAACATATAAGCATATGCTGTGAAAAGCACATCTGTAAATGCTATGTCTATTGCCCCAAGATGACTTCCGTAACAAATTTGCTAAATTTGCAAGCAAAACAATGATATTCCTAAAAGCTCGCTGGGCAGATCAGATTGGAAAAAGTCAAACTGTGTTCTGTCTGGCTCCCAGATCATTAGTGATAAATGTTCTGCCTGTGGAATTTGGGGCTTGTCTACATGGGGACACTCAGGAAAATTAAACCAAATTATCTGAAAATGTGAATTCAAAGTGGATTAGTTAAACTGCATTTAACCCTGTGTGGACACTCTCATTTAGCAGTAAAGTGGCCTTAATTCAGTCTATTTTAGTTAAGAGTTCTTACTCAAGTGTGAGCTGGAATAAAATTCAACACACTCTCCCATAGCTGTGCTGGCTCTGGAGAGCTGTCAGGGTAAGAAGTAATAGCTTATTGTACTCAGAAAATGTGATTCTGGCTACACACAAGGAGCAGACCTGTTGAGTAAAAAGATGCTAGTTTTACACAATCACTTTTCTGATCATAACCACAAGTTAATTACCACACAGAAGTATTGTGAGATTTAACAAATAGAGCTGGATGAAAAATGGCTGGTTTTTTTCCTGCTGAAAATTTAAGTGACAACTTCTTGGTCAAAATCAAAAGTCAAAATATTTTGGCCAAAAAACATTTAGTTCAAAATCAATTTTTTTTTATTTGGAAATGCCTCTGTGGTACCTTATGAGTGTTGTATTTTGGGGGGTCTCACATTCCCATTGTCCTCTGTAGACCAAACTTCTTGGCTGGACTATATCTCCCATGATGCACCATGATCTTCCCTTTTGCTTAGCAACCACATGCATCCTGGGTGTCCCTGGCTGTGGTGCATCATAGGAGATGTTATCTAGCTTTTTATCTTTCCTAACTACAGTGCCTGAGCTATGCCGACATTATTCCTCCACCATTGCTACCACCAAAAATTATGGCTACAAAGTTCATTAGTATGGAAGCAGCCTCCAAATGAGTGCAACTTCTCAAAGATTGGCATAAGAGGTTCTCAGTTAATATTGCATAGCATTGCCATTACACATTGCGGGCTCTTATTGCTGTCACTTATCCCAGTTCTGTGACAGTAATTTACTTATGCAATGAACTGTGTCTATCTTCATCTCAGAAATACTGCTGGGGAATGAGAGAAAACTACTACTAATTTTAAATTAGAGCCAGCACCCAAGAATGTAGGAAACAGTTTCAACTAGAATAAATATAAGACACATTGCTTCTCTAAAGGCTTGATCCTGCTCCCATTCAGGATACTCGAAAAAACTTCCATTACTTGAATGGTGCAGAATCAAGCCCTCTGGCTGTATCTTTTTAATTGTATAGTTGAGTACTTGTCATTTTAGAAGTGTGTTTTTGCTAAAACATAGACAAGTCTGCAAACTGAATGTTTTCAGATATCACCAAAATAACAAGCATAGGGTGACCAGATGTGCCGAGTTTATAGGGACAGTCCCAATTTTTCACCCCCGTCACGATTTTTCACATTTGCTGTCTGGTCACCCTAAACAAGCGGGGATTTTTCAGAGCCAAATGCAGACCTAGGGCAAGCAGATAAAGTTCCACGGACTTCCCTCATGTCTGAATTTGGCCCAAAACTCTTTCTATATGGAAAATTATGCCAGAGCGTGACACATGTTCACGGACTGACCGAACAACAACAATAATAGCACATCATTGTATCCTAGCAACAATAATGTCTATTCATTGCCATAAAATTTTGCTTTACGTAATGTATTTCTGTACAGTAATGATGGAAACTTTAAAAATCTGCAAAGGAGGATTTCAGACTCTTAACATTGTAAATAGAATAGGCTTTTAAAATGTGATTCTTTGGTTTGGAATGTATTTGCCAATAAGGAGAAATAGAATAACAAAGTGTTCCTTTCACAAAGCAATGTCACAGGGAAAATCACCTCTAAGTGGCACCCTTTATTGTTTGTGTCTTGATCACAGTGTTAGAATTTTGGAAATTGAATCCTTTGGCATCCTGCCCTAGAACGAGACATTCTGGTATTACAAAAGAATAAGGCTAAAAAGCTATATAAGGTCAAACTGGTGCTACTGAAAGTACAATACATAGTCTTCTTTGTAAAGTAAAAGTACAGACAGAAGTATTTTCTGTTACAATTATGATATTTCAGAAGGACTTTATGGCTCATGAAATAGCAATGAAATGTGTAGATTTTCACGTCTTCTTGACTGGTATGGATTCAAACCAAGCCTATAGGCATAGAAAGTCATTATCTGATGATATGTGAAATGAGTTACTGGTAGCAGTGCAGTTCCTAGTGAAAGATTGTCCAGAGAGAAATAATAATGACAGTGCATTCAAATAATTACTGAGTTTCTCCTCTGCTGCTTTTGAAAGGCATGTGATTTTGCCATTTAACAAAGGACTAAATGCCCAATTTACAGGCCAGTTACTATAGATTAATCTGTTGTCAAGAACATCAGGAATTACTTTAAGAACACAAATAGAGGAGATTGGGAAAATATAGACTAACTACTGCAGAGAAAGTAGTTTTTCAGAGAAAGTGCAGATCCTATAGTACATATCAGGCAATACAATGGCACAATCCCCATCTTGTTAGAATTCTTTGATGTTGTTGGTTCCAAAGTGAAACTGGTGGATGCATTGGACTTTGAAAAAGCATTTGACACAGCTCCTCTTTGGAATCAAGAAGTAAAATTATTATATAGTAATACATTGTGTGTGTATTATATTTAATTAGAATGAAATTAAGGAAAGTAAGGAATAGCCATGACTTGTAATCTTTAAACTGTAGTCTTAAAATGAGTGTTTCTGTATTTTTAAATGACTTGTCTATTGGTACAAGACTGCAAGTTTTCACAGGACAAAAAATTGAGAGTTACAGTTATATTAAATTGCAAGTTGGGGAAAATTAAAAAGAGAGATCGAATTTTGGGAAAGAAAGTCAGTAGAGAGGCTACCATATGGAATACCATTGTCTATTCTGGTTGCAATTTGGAAAAATAACTTTGTGAACGTCTCCTAAAGGCTTTGGTTTAATATGTAGTTGCCAAGATCACTAGGATTTCTAGAATTCATTATCAAAGTGCATAGTTCTGCTGTATAAGACTCTGATCCATCCGAGCATTTAAACACGTGTTTAATTTTAATTTTTAATTTGAGTAGTCCCACTGAATTTACACACAATTCACATACTTAAAGCATACCTTTAAAATTAAGCATGTGTGTAAGTGCTTTGCTGGACCAGGGCCTATAAAATGCATCTAAATTACTTCATCCTGTATAGTCATCCCTCTCCTCTGCCACCACCTCAGATTAATCAACTCTTTCTCAGCAAATGCTCAATGCTCAGAAATTGTCATTTGCTTATGATATTTTTAATTCCCATCCCCTTACTTACCAAAATAAGAACATAAGAACTGCCATACTGAGTCAAACCAAAGGTCCATCAAGCCCAGTATCTTGTCCTCTGACAGTGGCCAGTGGCAGGTGCCCCAAAGGGAATGAACAGACAGGTTATCATCAAGTGATCAATGCCCTGTCACCCAATCCCAGCTTCTGGCAAACAAAGGCTAGGGACACCATTCCTGCCCATCCTGGCTAATAGCCATTGATGGACCTACCTTCCATGAATCTATTTAGCTCTTTTTTGAACCCTGTTATAGTACTGGCCTTCACAACACCCTCTGGCAAGGAGTTCCAGAGGTTGACAGTGCGTTGTGTGAAAAAAATACTTCCTTGTGTTTGTTTTAAACCTTCTACCTATTGATTTCATTTGGTGACTCCTTGTTCTTGTATTTTGAGGAGTAAATAACACTTCCTTATTTACTTTCTCTATACCACTCATGATTTTATAGACCTCTATCATATCCCCCCTTAGTCGCCTCTTTTCCAAGCTGAAAAGTCCCCTCTCCTCATACAGAAGCTGTTCTATACTCCTAATAATTTTTGTTGCCCTTTTCTGAACCGTTTCCAATTCCAATATATCTTTTTTGAGATGAGGTGACCACATCTACACACAGTATTCAAGGTGTGGGCATACCATGGATTTATATAGAGGCAATATGATATTTTCTGTCTTCTTATCTATCCCTTTCTTAATTCCCAACATTCTGTTCACTTTTTTGACTGCCGCTGCACATTGAGTGGATAATTTTAGAGAACTATCCACAATGACTCCAAGATCTCTTTATTGAGTGATAACAGCTAATTTAGACCCCATCATTGTATATGTATAGTTAGATTTATGTTTTCCAGTGTGCATTACTTTGCATTTATCAACATTAAATTTCATCTGCCATTTTGTTGTCCAGTCACTCAATTTTATGAGATCCTTTTGTAGCTTTTCACAGTCTGCCTGGGACTTAACTATCTTAAATATTTTTGTATCATCTGAAAATTTTGCTACCTCACTGTTTACCCCTTCCAGATCGTTTATGAGTATGTTAAATAGAACTGGGCCTTCTTCACGTAAGAACTATTTGCATATAAAGAACTATTAGCCATTCACATGTTGTTTGAGTTATTGGTGAGGGAAAATATCTTAATGTTGAAGAAGTTTGGGTTTCTTTCTTTTTTTATTTCCCCACTGTCCAGTCATTCAAAAATAGCGGAAGGAAATTTTCTCAAACTTTCAAGGGAAAAAAGAAAAGAAAGACAAAAAATACATATGGACTGAGAGCCAGAGTATAATATATCTGATGGTAAGTAGTCTGTGAAAACAGAGGATTATCATGAAAATGAAGCCAAAAACTTAACTATGGTGCTCCGTACAAGCAACTTCTATCCATCTGTCTATCCATCCAATGTATCTACTGTTTTCCTCTTCAAACTGTATCTAAATCAGCAGGCCGTTTAAAAAGATTGTGACTTTAATAAAAAAATAAACAGCAGAAAAGTTACTTAGGCAATTATCTTTCTACAACAATCCAAATGGCATATTACATTAATATTATTGTAATCATAATTGGAAGTTTAAATAGAAGGCTATTTTTAATAGCTGTGGTGATTTAATATCCAACTCCAAACCTTTTGGAAGACCTAACTTCATTATGTCCTAATCTCGAGAGAGAGGAAGAAAGCACATACCAGGCATTCTGCATATTCACCCGGAGAGAGGACTTTGTATAACTAATAGGCACATATAAAATAAAAACACTGCATAATTAAGAACTCGTCCATGGGTGATGATGTGGATATAATGAATGCACTTGCAGCACAATATAAGCCATGATTAAGTGTGTGAGAGGGGAAGGGGGAATAATAATAATTCCTCTGAATGTACAGTATTCATTATATTTAGCTAGACTCATTGAAACACTGGGCCCAGCTCTGCCCTCCGTTATCTCAGTGCAATTCCATTGAATGTAATGGGATAGCACTGGTGTATGGAAAGGGAGAGCATGAGTCAGCCCAGACCATTTACCTTCATTAAATTCATTTTTGTAAATATGATTTGGGACTAGATTGCCCTCCATGCATATCGAGGCAAAGGGCAGCCACAGTCTTGGTCTTTGCAGTTCTAGATCCACTGTCAACACTGGACATCCCAAAGGAGGGTGAAATGGGGAAGGGACCATCCTTCCTCAGTCCTGTCCAAGCATGGCACAGCACAGACTGCACTCTTTCAAAATCCACCACAATAGTAGTATGGCCAGACCAGAGAGATGGTGAGCCAGAATGCTTCAAAGGAATGCTGCTAGGGCAAAACACCTCAATTCTATACTGCAGATCTCCTGCTGGATTACTGTCTCCAGTAAGTAGACCAGAGGTAGGCAATCTATGGCATGAGTGTCAAAGGCGGCACCCGAGCTGATTTTCAATGGCACTCACACTGCCCACGTCCTGGCCACTGGTCCAGGGGGCTCTGCATTTTAATTTAATTTCAAATGAATCTTCTTAAACATTTTAAAAACCTTATTTACTTTACATACAACAGTAGTTTAGTTATATATTATAGATTTATAGAAAGAGACCTTCTAAAAATTATAGAATGTATTACTGGCACGCAAAACCTTAAATTAGAGTGAATAAATGAAAACTTGGCACACTACTTCTGAAACGTTGCTGACCCCTGAACTAGACTGTTTTGAGCCACAGAATTCAAAAAATAAATTACTTTTCTGCTGTTTTGTTTACTCTGGGTGGAGTGAGTCCTAGCCTCAGCATTCAGCCACAGAAGCCAGGTTGGGAGATGGGTAAATACACAGGGGGAAAAGCTGCTCACCCCCTACAAGCTGCAGAGCCTCTGCACTCTTCACAATCCCCCAAATTCTGCCCACTTCTTGTGCCGCGGGAAGGACTAGATGTGTTGTCTGAGGTGCACTCCATGAGACTACTAGGGCAGAAATTGCCCTGTGTGATTCTGAGTTTCAAAACAGATAGTATGCAACTGGATATATCAGAGAGACCCCTTCTCAGCACTGATTGTGCAACTTCTTTTTTGCATTGGGGGGGGCGCAAGGGGTTTGAGCATTGGCCTGCTAAATCCAGGGTTGTGAGTTCAGTCCTCAAAGGGGCCATTTAGGGAACTGGGGTAAATATCTATCTGGGGATTTGTCCGGCTTTGAGCAGGGGGTTGGACTAGATGACCTCCTGAGGTCCCTCCCAACCCTGATACTCAACAATTCTATGATTCTAACAATTCTAAAGAGCTACCATTTTGTTCAGTGAGTATGTGCAGATTGGGAATTCACAAGATGTGTCTGGGTCTGATTGATGTTCTCTGTGATTTGATGTTCTGCCAAGGGATTTCTACAGTATGAGAATCAATGAAAAAGTGATGATCAGTGTCAGCACAACACATGGTTTTATTACTGGGTAACATATCATATCATATTACAAATTATTGCCTGAGTAGAGCCTACTTGCTCATTGTCCGTGTTAATGTACATCCATCTCTTGGTGTTTTGGAGCAGATGGATACGGAGGAGAACAGCCTATATTTCACTGTGTGAAAATGAATAAAAATGTGAAGGACTAAATGGAAATAGCAGTTCCTACAATACACTGTCAAGTGCAATCACTGTGACAGCTTATGAATTTACCTTCATTAGTGAAACTGAGGAGGCAAGTATGGACATAAGAGTCATATATGGAAGAGAATTGTGTAGAGTCTTGAAGATGAGGACAAGAAATGTAAATATGATGAAGTGGAGATAGAAGATCCAGTGGAGACTGGGATTTGAAGAGGCCTGTGACGTAGCCAGATTAGCAAGGAAGATACTTTTAGTGAGCACATCTGGAAGAGGGGGCATGTTATGTGTCTAGGGGATGTCAGATAGAGGGAGTGGAAAGGGGTCAATATATGTGCCTTTTGTTTGTTTTGTGCTTGAAGTGACATTGTGCTGGTCGTTGTCTTAACGTTTGGTGTGTGTCTTAGGAATCTTTCCAAGTAGTGAGAGGGTGATGTCTCCAAGGGGATGTAGGATGTAAAAAAGGAAGAATGATGGGTCTAATAAAAGAGGAGGTTACAGCTATTATTCTCTGCAATTATGGGCGGTGTGTGTGTGTGTGTGTGTGTGTGTGTGTGTGTGTGTGTGTGTGTGTGTGTGTGTGTGTGTGTAAAACATTGCATAAATTAAACAAATCCCCAGGCAGCTTTAAGTTGCACAACCAGCACTTATGCAGATGTCTCTCTCAGTAGGCTAACCTCACACTTGGTAAGGCAATTCACATCTTTTCATGTATTTATACCTGCTCCTGTATTTTCCACTCCCTGCGTCTGATGAAATGGGTTCTAGCCCACAAAAGCTTATACCCAAATAAATGTGTTGTCTGTAAGGTGCCACAAGGACTCTTTGTTGTTTTTGCTGACCTAAAATGTTACAAATGTCATATTTTCACACAGATGAACTTTGACCAGTTTCTCTAGTATGTTACATGATTTCTCTCCTGCAGAGGAATGAAGTGATGTTTTAAGTGACTATGTTCCATTGGAGTGAGAGCACTTGAGTGAGGCTGTAAGGACAGTACTGGAGGTGCATTGTGACTTATATACCTGGTACACTGAATAGCACTGCAGCAGTTTTTGGCTGGGTTTTGTTAGGCTGTCCCATAGCTCTTCTACTCACATTGGAAAGTTGTCACCTTCAGCTCCAGCCCCAGAGTTGGTGCCTGTACAAGGAGCCGCATATTAACTTCTGAAGAGCTGCATGTGGCTCCGGAGCCACAGGTTGGCCACCTCTGTCCTAAGATTTCTATACGGGCCAAAGCCCTAGTATAGGCAGGTGGCACCAGCAGAAGAGTGCCTTTGCTGGAGAACTGGTATAAGCTAGGTGTACTGACAAAAGAACTCTTTTGCTAGTGTAATCTCTGCCTGTATTAGGAAGGTTTGCTGATATGGCTATACTGGAGTACAGCAAAACTTTATTAGTGCAAATAAGGCTTAAGTCCTGATCTTTCAAATGCCTCTATATGTGAATATTCTTGCTGGTTTGGTGGAAGTACTCAGGTGAGTAATGGTACACTCAGCATAAGTGTTTCATGAATCAGAACATAAATTGAGATAAGAACAACAAGCAGGTGACAAAGGCAGGTAGGGTAACAACAACCAGCCTATAGAGTTGCTTAGGATACACACTTTGTTCACCTATGTTTCCCCAAAATCAGGATATCATTTGGGAGGTACTCAAGTGAATGCCCAATATCTGTCCAGCTCTGCCTGTCTGTACCTTCAAGAAGTTAAGTACACTATTTGTGAATGAATGGACCAAATTAGTCTCTTAATTACATCTGAGCAATGATATTGCACACATTTCAGTTGAGTTCAATGAGTTTGCACAGATATAAATGAGAAAATATGGTCCATCAGCTTGTACCTGAAGATGTGCTTTTGTGTTAAATATTTATACAGTATATTAAACAATTTAATCTATCACTACTTGAAAACTCTCCAACATACTCTCACTGCAATCAGCTTATATTAACAGGAACCTGAAGGGGTTGTTGTGACAGATGGGTTTTAATCTGTGTTTAATTTATATTTGCTATAGAGCAGAATTTATCGTGAGAGAAGTCTAAGAACTGTGAGATCTAGCTCTTTAAATTCAGAGGAAAAGCAGACAATGGGCTGTCTGCTAGTTTAACACCGTTCCATCAGGGACAGTATAAAGCAGCTTAATTACCATCCTGAAAAGGACTTCTTCCAGCAATAGACAATCATCAGAAGAAAGTGGGATTATGGTGTAGGCAGCCAATTTTCAAACCAGAAAGGGGGCTACATTATTTGAATAAGTTATTCACTCTGAATTACTCAGTTTCAGTAAATATCTCTTCTCCCATCTTGACCCTGTCCCCTCAGGAGCGTTTTCTGAAATATTCCATGTTAGCACGTTTGTTTCTGCTCCCACAAGAATATACTTCATCTTCCAGAACTGTTACAACATGAATATTAAAATCAATTCTGTTTGCATAACAATTTAAATGAAAGTGGGCCTCGATTTTGGTTCAGTATTTTTATTTATACATGGTAGGTAATAACTCTTTTGATGCCTCTATCTGGGTAACGAAGTTGAAAAGGACACTGTCATCCTAGGTTAGAATGAGATTTATGACTGGTTAAAAATAGGATTTTACACATTCTAAAATGAGCAGAAATAAGACAACAACCAAACTCAGATATCTAGCTATGTTTTTTAATTATTATTTTTTACTAACACCCTTCACCATAGTACTTTACCCTGGTCATCTTCAGCTGTGATTTAGGCCAGAAGGCTAGCATGTTACACCACCTCGTCCCAACCAAAATTCTTGATAATGAAAGCAGACAACATTGTAAAACCTATTACAGATAAAGGAAGGAACTTGAGGAGCTGTGCGGACCCATAAGTGTGCATGCACCTGCATTTGTTTGCTCAAGTTGTGCATGAACATAGGTAGTTAGAAATGCAGTTAACAGATTGTGCATGCAAGACAGGCTGAGGACATGAGCCAGTGGAACTAGCTCCTTCATAAACTCTGCTGTTAGGAGTGGGCCCTGGGTAGTTGGTGGGCATGGGGTGAGCTGCTCAGGATTAGATCCAGGCCAAGTCAAAACCACAAAGTCAGAATCCGTTACCAAATTGAGAGTGTGAGGTGAGAATCAGGGTCAGGCCAGTCTGGGCCAGGTTTTTTCACCAAGGTGAGTAATGGTCTTCAGTCAGACATAGGATGAAATTCAATAAGGACAAATGCAAAGTACTCCATTTAGGAAGGAACAATCAGATGCAAACATACAAAATGGGAAATGACTGCCTAGGAAGGAGTACTGTGGAAAGGGATCTGGGGGTCATAGAGGACCACAAGCTAAATGTGAGTCAACAGTGTAACGCTGTTGCAAAAAAAGCTAACATTGTTATGGGATGTATTAACAGGAATGCTGTAAGCAAGACCCAAGAAGTAATTCTTCCACTTTACTCTGTGCTGATTAGACCTCAACTGGAGTATTGTGGCCAGTTCTGGATGCCACATTTCAGGAAGGATGTGGACAAATTGGAGAAAGTCCAGAGAAGAGTGACAAAAATGATTAAAAGATCTAGAAAGCATGACCTATGAGGGAAGATTGAAAAAATTGGGTTTGTTTAGTCTGGAAAAGAGAAGACTGAGGGAGGACATAATGATTTTCAAGTACATAAAAGATTGTTACAAGGAGGAGGGAGAAAAATTGTTTTTCTTAACCTCTGAGAATAGGACAAGAAACAATGGGCTTAAATTTCAGCAAGGGAGGTTTAGGTTGAACATTAGGAAAAACTTCCTAACTATCAAGGTGGTTAAGCACTGGAATAAATTGCCTAGGGGATTGTGCAATCTCCATCATTGGAGATTAGTTAGGCCTATGAGTCTATGATAGTAAACCAGGATCAGAGTTGGGAGCCGAGCCTAGGTTGAGAGCCAGGAGTTTGGGATCAATGAGAGTTGCAGCAAGCAGGATCTAAGGCAGAAGCATATCAGAGGTTTGCATTGCTCAGACAACTCCTAAAAATGGCTTCTTGGTTTATATGAGGAGTGCCAGCCAAACAGAGAATCATGGAGGGCTATCACTCATGCCCTTTAAGGTGGGACTTCCTATAGGGATTAGTCTCTTATTTCCTCAGAGCAGGGCCAAAATTGTGCCTTGTTCAGTGCTGGGAACATTGTCAGCAGGGGTGCAGGACAGCTTGCATAGTGGGGGTGCTGAGAGCCATTGAACCAAACTATAAACCCTGTATATAATGGAATCCACTTCTAGCCAGGGGATGTGGTAATACTCCTAGTTCTAGCACCTATGATTTTTGGCACTTAAAAATAACAATGAGTACTAAATGCAGCACTGCCTCCCAGAGAGACCTAGGGAAGGTCTCCACTGGGGCCAGCACACTCAGTCTGTGAGCTTCATTTTGTCCCTTGGGTGATATGGCTGCAAAGAAATGTAATGCAAACAGCAGATACTATCTCTTTTGATATATTTGTTTTGGCCATGACTTAGGCTATTGTATAGGTGTCAGATGAAACAAGAGCCAGAGTAGATTCTCTAAAAGGCTTTGTCTCTGCAATTTAGTTTGGCAGTAAATAATTTCAAATAAGAGATGAACAATGGAAGACCTGAAGTAGCATTCTTGGATTTTTTTTAGGGCTGTGACTGCTCATTGTGTTTTCTCTTTGTGTCAGAGGGAAATACAAGACTAACAAATGTAACCCTTACCCAGCAGGGGAGGTAACAGCTGCATATATTGTTAAATGTCATAGAAAGCATTGTAAATGCAGAGCACAACCCATTTCTTTTCCTTAATTTAATTTTATTTATAATACAAGAGATGCAGATAGGGCCGAATTCTGCTCTAAGTTACAAGGGAGGGGGAAATCAGTGGCCATAGCACCAAAAACTGAGAGCAGAATTTGTCCCAGAAAGGGCAATCCTCCATGTTAGTTATGTGAGGTCTAGTGATTTACATTTTGGCCAGACTCTTGTATTGATTAATTTGTATAAAATTTTATAACACTTTTATGCTGATCTAGCACCTTTCATGAGAAGATCTCAAACTGCTAGCTAAACATTGACCAAGCCTCAATACTCCTGTGAGATATGTATTATTAGGCCCATTTTACTGAGGAGGAAACTGAAGACTAAAGAGAGTGATTTATCTAGGGTTGTTCCACAGAGCCAAGAACAAAACTGTATTCCAGACCAAAGGTACATGTCCTTTCCTCTAAACTGCACTTACTTCCACTGTTAGCATTAAGCACTGGAATAAATTGCCCAAGGAGCTTATGGAATCTCCATCACTGGAGATTTTTCATAGTAGGTTAGACAAACACCTGTCAGGGATGCTCTAGATAATACTTAGTCCTGCCGTGAGTTCAAGGGAGTGGACTAAATGACTTCTCAAGGTCCCTTCCAATCCTACAATTCTATGATTCAATGAATGAATACAAGCCACACTTTAAAGAAACCAGACAGTAGAATTAGAAATGAAAACATCCAGCAGGTCAACAACAATGTCAGTGCTCCCTACTTCATCTGAATTAAAGACATTATCAGTACATTTTTCTAGCTTTAAATACTATAGTCTAGGTAAAAATCTCCCATGTACACAGGACTCTGAGTCTGATCAAAATGGTAGTTTTGCATGAATAAGAGCTGTTGGAGGAGGACCTTCTGCACAGAAGTAGCTTAAAATCAATTATTATGTACAGTGCTAAAGTGAGCCTACTGCAAAACAGATTTTACACCTAAATACCAACACTAATAGTGCATGAGCTTTTATGTGGCTTCAAACAGTAGCAGCACCACAAGTCCTAAAACATAAAATGCACAAAGAAAATTGATAGAATTTGATAATAACATTTGCAAAAACATGTTTTAAGCCTAATGGCTATATTAAAACTGTGAAGATCTTTCTTTTTTTGCTGTGTAATTTCTCCTCCACTAAAAATCATGCCATGCTTTTCTGAATTGCAGCTGTATGTAGACCTTTTAGGTTTAGATGCCTACTCACTAGCGATTACATTGGATCGTTGTTCTGACAAAAACTGAAGTTCAGTATACATAGCTTTTAAATATAATTGCTTATAATGAGGATTACCTAAACACACTCAATTGTAACAGGTTTTACAAAACTGGCTGGCAATTGCTCTAATGTTGAAAATAGGAACAGAGACAAAACTACATTGATTTTTTTCAAATTATGTAGGACCTTTGTTACCTCTCTGCAAGCAGGTGGCATTCCCACTCTGTCTGAACAGAATAAACACGCTTTGTTTCTAGTCCAAACTAACCTCCCTCCTGAGTTTTGGCTTCTTTGGCAATTTGAGATCTATGGTTGAAAAGAACTATATAAAAGCTAAGCTTGGTGGCTGTTCAGGGCTGTCCATAAATTATGTAATGCACTGGGGGGGCAGGGTGGGTCCTTATTGTTGTGCATTTTGTTTCAGTGTTATAAAGGGTGTTGAGTCTTGAAAATCACCTAAAAATGTGTTATGTAATTATGAACAGACCCTTGGGTTTCATGATAAAAGCTCAAATGTCCCAACCTCTCTTAATTAACGGTTGGAATCAACAAAGATGCATGTACTACTATGACTCAGCAGTAATTACCCTGTGTATTTATGGGTAATTGAGGGGTTAATCGCTTGACATCAGGTTGATTAAAGAGGAGTCCTGCAATCCTGTACAGATTATGAGAGTATGATCCCACCTTATTTCATTCTTGTGAACCAATAATCAGAGGCACTGGTTTAAATGCTTCTTGACAATTCAGTAACTTACAGCGTTAAAAATACTCTATCTAAAAGGAATACAGTGAATCTGATTCTCCTCTTGCACCTTTTATTTACACTGGTGTCATTACATTTTCACGGGAGAGCTACACTGGATTTACACTAATGTAGTGGAGAGAAGAATCAGGCCAAATAAATCTAAATTAGGCTTGGAGTATTTTGGTTGGTTGGGTTTGGGGTTTTTTGTTAGTTTTATACGTTAAAATTAATGTCACTTTCTCATCTTTTACTTTTTACTTTGCTGATATCAAATGCCTTCAATAAGCTTTGACTTGGAAATCTTACTTGCTGAGTGAGGCCTGTCTGGGTGGAAAAGTTGTCAAGAGCTAACGGAAGATTAGAATCTTACCCAGAATTTAGATTGCTGCCCTAGTGACTCCCGGTGTCTTACTAATTCTTTGATTTTAAAATTACATACCATCAGTCAAACCTAGTGGCTACAAGAGAGAGCCCGTGGGGGGGGAGATGGACTCACTGATTCAGTCTCTCCCACTGCCTATCCTGTTCTTTTGAAACAAAGACAGGCTCCTCTTATCTCATTTGTAATTTCTAATTGGTGGTGAGGCCACTCTTAACCAGTCCCCAGCAGCGTCCTGTACCTTTGGAGCTCTCGCTCTGCCTGCACGCCTTTCCAACATGTACCTATGAACTCTCCTGTCTGGTGGTTGGTCCTTGAACCCACACTGAAAGAGGCTTTTGGAGACCTAGCCGTGCAGTGCCATGCACGTGATCAAGCCTTCTCTTACCAGCTACCAACACAGTCTCTGGTTTCCTAGAGACAACACACCCTTGTTTCCCTTTCTGCTGATAAAATCAACTGCTCTCTGTTGTGTTAATTTAGATGGCATAAATGGCCCCAAAGACTCAAATGTGTTAACATAACCCAACCACTGCCCAATATTAAACAGTTTTAAAATGAGGTTTGGCGTTTGGTATACAGAGAGCTCAGCCTGCTTAGCACCATGAAAAACACCATTAAAAATCCTTTTAACTTTTTATTACAGACCTAGAGAAAGAAAGAATAACAGTTAAAGAATGTGAAATGTGAAGTATTCAGAAAGGCTTTTATTTTAACAACATTCCTTGTTCCAGCAAAAACAATGAGGAGTCCTTGTGGCACCATAGAGACTAACAAATTTATTTGAGCATAAGCTTTCATGGGCTAAAACCCACTTCATCAGATGCATGGAGTGAAAAATACAGGAAGCAATATAAATATTTTCCCTTTAGTGTAGGGGGTCTACAAAGAAAAAACTCTTGGTTCACAGTCTCTTAGGTGGTATTAAAGATGGTAACTACTGTCCTTTTGGGGAAAAGAGAAGTTAGTCGAGCTGGGCTGGGCATGTAAGAACAAAAATGATAGAAAATGCAGCATCTATCTCTGGTGTTGACTCTGACTTGCAGCCTTGCTGCAGGAAAAATACTGGCACAGCACATCATCTTATCAGCCACTCCAAGACCAGGCAAATTTGTACCAGCATCAGGGGTTTTTTATGGCATTGCTTTTAGTTTCTTCTTTCTGGCAACAGGCTTATGTCAGTGTTGCAAAATATGCAGTCTTGGCCGGCTAGCTAGACTCTTATTAGATAGAAGGAAAAAGAGAGAGGTAAGAAAGAGAAGCAATAAGGTGGGGAAGGAAAAGAACACATAGTGGGGAGGTTTGTGACACAATCTTATATTCCAGGCAATGGTTGGGATTCAAAAAGAGCAGGTAGAGGTGGCAATGTCATCCAAGTGCCTCTCTCTGGTCCAGTCTCTTCAGGATGTCTCTCAGGATCAGGATAACAAAGATCCAGGATCTCAGGAGTTGGTGGTGGTGGTGGAAGCCATAATGGTGAAGCTTCGTCCAGAAGCTAATTTTTTTCCCAATGTTTCTTCCCTTAATGACCCCAAAATGGAGTTGGGCCTAATATCCAACACACCAATTTTGGTTCAGTGATTTCCAGTTCTACACTTTTTTTGTTTAAACAGCCCTTGACTTATGTCAGGAGGCCGTTTTGTTTGGACTAATTCAGTCTTTCTGTTTCTCTTCTGTATCTTTTCCCATCAGCATTTGTTGTTACAGTTTATTGTGACACCTTATGAACTTACACTAATTTTTTACAGTTGTGCTCACCATTAGAGTAGTTTTGTAGGCACAGTTATTACAACTCCTATGCAGTAGGACAAAGAACGTAGAGCTCTGCTCTCCCCAATTCCTTTCCTTGTTCTCCACCCTGCAGTGAGACATGGAAAAGCCTGAAATCTGCTTCTCAGTTGTCCTGTCCCCCTATCAAAGTTGCTTTCTCTGCAACTTTCTATAAAAGTCAAAACCATTAATATTTTTGGTAGATAATTAAACTGATCAGTCTCCTTCTTAACCAAAATCCAGACAGCCCTGGGACTCAAAACTGCTTTTTCTGCAGCCTGTGCAGACAGAGCTCCCCCTCCCTCCTGTGCTTTGCTCAGTGTCAGCCACAGTGCCTGAAAGCCATGGTACCTGTGGCACCCATGCACCATGCTGACAGTGCTGAGGGCTTTAGCAATCACCTTGAAGCCTGGGACTGGGGCTAAAAGCCTTAAGTTAAACAGGTCTCTCCACCTGCACTGGTGCTAGAGCTATACTCAGAAGTCTGCCTGAGCCTTAAGCATGCCACGCCTCATTTTGTACAGCATCCCACAAGTGTCTGAGCCAACCTACACTGGCTGTTATGGTTCTTGGAAAAATGCAGTATATTAGTGATCATAATGCTGATTAGACAGTTCATTATTAATAAATTACGGTCACTGGACACTGTGTTTCTCTTCCACTTGAAGAGATAATGTTTGAAAACTTTCCAGCTGGTTTACTGAATGCCTTTTCATTAAAGCAGTTCCAGCTATGCATTATACCTCCCGATGTCCACTGCAATATGGTTTGATTAGAAAGCTTCATCCCATGCCAGAATTGCATCTGTACATGCTATTGAGACACTAACATGCTGTATTTAAAGGGCAGGGTAGCTCCTAAGAGTGAATAGTAACAACACTGGCAGGCCA
Organism: Gopherus flavomarginatus; assembly: GCF_025201925.1. Taxonomy (NCBI): domain Eukaryota; kingdom Metazoa; phylum Chordata; order Testudines; family Testudinidae; genus Gopherus; species Gopherus flavomarginatus. Next base: position 44,724,016 of record NC_066628.1, on the reverse strand, counting down.
GATGCTGATCTCATTGACACCAGTAAATTCAGAGCGATTCCACTGAATTCAAAAGTTACACCTGAGATCAGGATCTGGCCCTCTGATATCAAACTTGTTCAGATCAAATTCTGATAAGCTTTGTTGAATTTGTTAGTAGTTTGGAAGATGAAAGAGTCGATGAGGAAAGGTGCTATAAAAATCCAATTCTCTAGGTAGTGTGTTTGAAACTGACATACTGGATATTGTAAAGTCCTGTACCAAGAAAAAGCCTTTCTTTACTTTCAGAAGCATCAAAATATGTATAGTAAATAGTACAGAGTACTGTATAAATGAAGACTGTTTCTCATGGTCGAATAGGATAGCTTGGAGAATCAATAATAGTTTATAGAAACTTTCACTTATGGATCACTGGCTCAGGTGAGATATGACCAGAACTTACTACTATCCATGGCTGGCACTAGACCAAATGGCATACCAAGCGAGCAGCATCTTTGGAGCTCCTCCCCCTTCATTTGTTAAACTTTTGAATACCTTATTTTTATTGCATTTGTAGCCCATTTCATGACTGACATACAATTTGCATGCAGGATTTATCTCTGTCATATAAGATGCTAAATTTGCATGCTAGGATTTGTAAATTTGTATTTATTCAGGCAAATAAAAAACTTGTTTCCTCTAAGCATATGGAAACTTTTAAATTTTAAGAATAACTGAAATGTACTAACATCAAGAAATTGAGCTGTGCACCAACATTGGGTGGACCAGTAGTAAATAGTGTTATGGTAGGTGACAGCCTTAGAATGTAAACCCTAGTTCTTTAGTTCAAAAGGTCTGTGGTGTTCTATTTCAGATGTTTTCCCATCAGATTGCAATGGAGCTTTTTGCTTTCTATACTGAGCTCCTGAAGGCTTCTGTTGGGGCATCTTTTATCTCCCTAATACTATGTTCTGCAGTCTTAGAAAGTCATCAAACGTTACATATTAAGCATGACAAAAGAAGTAACAGTGTTACTTTTATATTTTTGCATAAATAGTGGTTCAATAGATATCTCTAGCATCTCATTAAATATGTCCTTTATTAGTCGCTACTTACACTCTTCAAGTCTTAAAACACAAGTACACTTTCAAGATTACACAGTAAAACAAGATTACAGTATCACAGCTGGGCTTTCAGTTTAGGTGATTCTTATATCTCATTGACTGCCTAGCAATGCCTCACCCCTTATACACCTATGAGGCTATGGCTGACAACATTCTAGGAGGGTCAAGGAAAATATAGTTCTCAAAAAGTCTGGAAAGTTCCATGAGAGTCTGCAAAGATCCAGAAAATTCTAGGAGGCTAGTGAAAAATGAATCCACATATGGAATACCAAGCATGTTACTGCAAACATTTTATTTTCCCTTTTGTCACTAACAACAAAAATAGCACTCCAGGTGGTTGCCTGGGTTGTCTGCCCCCTAAATCTGCCTGCTGCTATGTTATGGTTGAGTGGTGTTGAATATGAAACAAGTTTGGTGGGTGGCCACCCAGCTTCCACACCATCAAAATTAGCAACTTTCTGGCCAGTCTCAGGAGAGAAGCCAATGTCTGATTCACCCTGGAGTAGCCTTTGACTCCTAGAAGTAGTCCTCACAGGTCAGGTTTAAGGTACAGTGCCAGGGTAGTGTGAAGAAGTTTGCACTGCTGCTGCCTCTGCCCAGGATTGTTCTGGGAATAAACCAAAGACTTCAACCACCAGGCCTGTAAATCTGGCTCCTTTCACCAGCACTAAACCCACCTGAAAATTTTGCCAAAGAAAGACACCTCTACCATTCCAACCAGGACATGTTTGCAGGGCTGGGGGCTTGGTAGGACAGGGGCTAAACCCTGGGACCACCCACTTGACCTAGTGGATTGGCCCCCCTTTACAAGGGGCACTTCAGTGAGATAATGGGAACTGGGATTGGCTCCCTGTGGACTTGAGCAGCCTGTAAGAGGCCACACAGGCAAGAAGCTGGTCTTCTTACTTCCTCTGCATCACGGCTAAGCACCTTTATCCCTTTTCTTCAAGAAGGCCTTAAACATAGGCTAAGTAGGCAGAAGCTTGGTGTGCTACTTGTAAGGGGACACTGGGAATAACAAGGTTATTCTGCAATGGGACAGTCCTAAACTGATAAAATATTATATGAAAGCTTCATATTTTTATTATAATAAACTGTTCTCTCCTGGTGACAAACCACGTCTCATCCTTCCTAAAGGGTCTCCCTGTTTCTGCCCAGTCATATACTGCAGAATCCTTTGCTGTCATTGCCACAGCAGCTCCTTTAAAGCAGTGGTGCCCATTTTTTAAAATAAGGTGGCCTACCAACTGCAATTTGTCTTTTTTTGAGATCTCCCCATTACATATATTCACCTTCTGCCCTGGCCTCCACCCTAATCCCAGCCCAGTGCAGAGGGGAGGCTTGGAGGTGAGGAGGGGGTTGAAGAATAAGCCCATCCTATACTCACGCCACAGCAGTGGCTCCTGTCCCATGGGGCTGGGTCCACTCCCCGCCCCAAGCATTGCAACCTGGTACCCAGGATTGCTTCACCACTCAGGTTTGGCCCAGCCACCCTCCATCAGGGTCCAGTGATAGGTTAGTCTGGCCCCCGATGTGATTACCCATCTAGAACCCATTGGTGGGTTGGGACCCACTGTTAGGGAAACACTGTTTTAAAGCACTCTGGTATCGAGCGACACTGGGACCACGGACCACTGGGATTGAGTTTGGGAAGGATGAAATTCTATAGGTGGGGGCAAGTTCCATCCTTTCCAAAAACAGGAAGATAGGAGGATTGCTGACCTGGGTTGACAGGTGCAAGAGAGGCAGCAAAGAATGATGATACAGAATAAAGGAGGCACTAAATCCTATCTTCACTTAGGGAATTATTGCACATACACCTGACTCTGCCAGACGTTTCTGAATCCATACATTTTAAATTTAGTACAGCTTGTACTTGGAAAGCCTCCATCAAGGCTCCCCCCAGAACTGCAATATTAGCATCTTCCTTCCTCCTCTCTTTTGGCTGCTGTTTTAAATTGTTCTCAGGACCCAGTTCTGCTCCTGTTGAAAATAAAAGGCAGAACTCCCACTGATTCCCATAGGAGCAGGAGCAGACCTTTAATTTGCAGTTCTCCATGACAGAAAGTAGTCCAGGGGAACAGAGTTAATATCTCTAGTACTGCACAGTAATGTAATTTCTATTGTGCATAGTGTCTCAGAAACCGATATCTCAGTGGACCATGGTAGGCACTGTTTGAAATAATAATAGAATAGTTTGTACACAAGTACTAAACACTACCCTGCTATTTAGCACTTGAGTATATCAGACACATACTGTAGCACTTAATTGTTAGTAATGAAAGCACTTCAATTAGTGTATCAACAATCTGGCACAAACATCATTTAAAAATCTGTCTTTCACAATACATCGGAATTCTTTGTCAGACATCTGATGTGTTTCTTATTGGGGATTAGTCCTCCCATCACAGCTATCCTAAAGAAAGACTTAACCAAGTTAAAAAAAATCCTTTAAACAATAAAATCAAGGGAGAGCTGTTGGTTCTTAACTGTTCTCTTATGCTCCAAAATGTACAAATACAGAGACAGAAAAATATGGGGAAAACTAAATAAAAACAAATTATAAAACTCAGTGAAATAAGAATGAATCTGTCAGTTGTGCAAGACTTTTTTTTAAAACTCAGAGCAGAATCATGAAACTTGTTCAGAAAATACCAGTTTAGAGGTTGATAATAAAAAATATCTTTTCATTCAAAAAATCAGTGAGTTCTTAACCTACTTTAGTGAATTTCTGGAGCTGGTAGAAAGTGCTGGATTGACAAACTTGAATAATAAAGTCCTTGATTCATTCATAGACCAGAGGCAGGGTGGCAGTGCAGGCTTCCCCAAACTGACTGTCCAGAGTGACCTTCAAGGACCTCTAGCAGAAAGAGTGGAGGCCAGTCATCAGGACCCATTTAGTTCTTGGCTTCTCTGAAGAGTCTAATAAGGGTGTCAGCTGTGGTGGCGATATTGTGATGTGGACATTTATCCACTAGAAGCTGAGCAGAAACCACCAGCTTGCTTCACACAGACCATCATGAGGCCGTTCGATATCTTATGGTCACAATTGATCATGGCTACGTTATCGTCTTCCTGCCAGGTATATGTGTGTGTCCATATAATTTTTTACCAGGCTGCCATTTCTGGCACCTCTACAATCATAGCTGTCTAGTCCTGTTTAAAAAGAGTGCCTTGCATATCTCTCCACTTATAAGCAAAAAACGTGGGTGTCTCCTCGGCATAGGACTAGAGATGACCTTCTGAGGTCCCTTCCAACCCTAATAATCTATGATTCTATGATTCTAAGTGAACTCATTTAACTTCAGTGGAGCTACCTTGAATTACACCAGCTGAGGACCTGGCTCTATAGCTACAGATCCTTAAAGAGGTATGCCAAGGGCTTTCAAAGACCAAGTCTCCTTCACGAACTTCTTCATGACTCCTTGCACCTCCAGAAACTTCCATCTTTCAAGAACACTGAGGTCTTTATTCTGATCCATATCACCTATGGTTTAAACCCATTTACATTTTTAAGGTTCCCAAGATGTAATTTACCTATGTCACAATGATCATGTGCCATGTGACTGTTCTTGGTAAAGTACTTTGAGTAAAGTACTATCTTCCCCGGGTAGAAGACACTATGGATGTATCACTATTATTTAGTAATTTATTTATTAGTAATAGTGTTTATTATGATCATTCTAACAGTTCTCAATGCAGTGATTCCCTCTCCCCTCACTACCTTTAAATTGTAATTTTTTCTGTATAACCCTTTGACATTTGGCTTCTGGATATTCATGCGTTGTATATGGCTAATACATTTGCTCCTGTTTTTGTTTTGCAGTACAGAATTGGACAGCTGTACATGATCAGTAAGCATAGCCACGAGCAGAGTGATCGAGGGGAGGGCGTGGAAGTCGTGCAGAATGAACCCTATGAAGATCCAAATCATGGCAATGGTCAACTAACAGAAAAACGGGTCTATCTCAACAGGCAAGTGCTATGCAGCTGTTTCCTTGGACAGCATGCTGCTGTAACCTCCAGTCATGCACAGTGTTGAAGATTTGCAGGGCCTAACATCTTTCTCAGGAAATAGCCTTTGTGTTTCAAATGTAATGTGTTCTATTGATTACAGTTACTGGAAGCTTCAAGGAAAGGGACACAGTGGAAGAGCACATTTGGAAGAGCACATTTTCCATGGCAAAGAATTATGGCCGGAAGGCAGGGTTGTGTTGAAAATCAGCACAGTTCTCTATTTTCTTTCACGCTTCCCCATTTTTCAAAATAGGTAAAACAAAAAGGGGATCTGTTTAAAAGAAACGTAGTGTGCCAGATGGACTGGGAGTCACTAGATCTGGGTTCTGTTCCTCACTCTATGCCATGCTTGCTGTGTGATCTTGTGAAAGTCCAGGAGAGTCTGATTTCCCAAGGCGCAGAGCACCAATAACTCCCATTGACTTTAATTAAGGTTGTGGATGCCCTTAATCGCTGTGTGCTTCCATTCTTCTCTCCTGCACAGAGGTGTTTGAAGATTAATTCATTAATGTTTGTAATGTGCTGTGAGAGCCTCTGACGGCAAGTGCTATAGAAGTGCAAAAAAATGTAACACACTGAAGTTCTTCTTTAAAACAAAGTTATTTTCTTTTCAAAGCCTAGATCAAAGGTAGATTTTTTTTCTAACACCTCAAATCAGCATCTTCAGCTAAAATCAAATAGGTGCATTAAAATTAATCCTGCCTGAAATGGCACAGAGGTTAATCATGTCTCCTCTGTTTAACATCAGTAGCATGCAGAAAGTCACTCTAGCCCCACACTTAGCAGAGAATTGCTTAGGGTAGCAGTGAGCCCTTGGGGTGCTGATGCAGCAAGATTGAGCATTACTTCATAAGAACTGCACAAGGCTAGTGACCCATTTTGGTAACAAAAGATTTGTCTCAGCAAAGGGAGTTGACATTATGAATGACCACTAGAATTGTACGTCCGTGACCTTCTGCAGCAAAGTGACAGGCTTAAAGACATGATGAGAAAAATTGCTTTTGTTTCCCGACAGGCCCATCATTTCCTAAAGCAGAAAATGTCTTTTCTGCAACTGAAATTAAAGTGTTAGGGGTCAGTGCTTCCACACTGACTTAAAGGCCAGTATTAATTTAAAAACCTCTATATTTCTGTTGTATGAAATATATTCTTTAATCTGCTGCAGTTTTTTATTATTACTGATCTAATTGAATGTTGCTGCTTTTCTAATTCTTCTGTGTTCCCTTAGGCCCATTTTTTTTTATTGAGCTTCTCTGCACTGTGATCCTTAGAAGCAGATATAGCAATATTGTGGCAATTACACCATTGCATGTTGTTCTGGAATCCTGACAGATCTGACCTTTCCCCAGCCTAACAACAGAATGACCAGCAATAGTCCATGCCTACAAATAATTGTTCTTGTGTAAAAAGTCTGCTGCGGGCCTTATTCACCACTTTAGAAGCTTAATATTTGTCACTGAATAGCAGAGCAGTGCTGGTACAAACGTGCTTGGCATGCACACGTGTTCAAAATGCTGTGCACAGACACAACACATTTTCAAAAACTGTCCTGAGGATTCATATCAAATAAATTCACATGCCTTTGTGGTTAGTTTTATCTCCATTCCATTCAGAGAAAGAATGTGAGATGTTTACTTCCATCTAGGAAGGAGAAATGGCAAGGACAGATCACGGCACTTTCATGCAGACTCTAGAGATTTCAGGGTAGTTTTCCAGTCTGTCTCCTTCACTTTTCCCCCGTGAGATCCATATTTTTGTGGGGAGGTGAAAGATCATTCTCTCTGAGATATCTTTTTCTGTCAAAAAAGTACCGTATCTGATCCATTGCAACAAAATGATTCCAATATCTTTCTTGACTATTGGAAAGTGCTCGAGAGAGTCAGTGTCTTACTAGAATGCTGCCTGATGGCGAGTGCAGATCTGTTGCTGTGACTGCTCTACTTCTGTTGTCCATAAGTACTTTAGTTTGCAGTTTCCATTATAATAGGGAAAAAAAGCCTTGCCATAAATACCAGTGTATGAATTACATTCATGAAAGACAGTGCTCTGTGGACATGTCATCAGTACTGTGAGTCACAGATACAGGACTGCAGCAAATTTATATATTGCTCAGAAATGTCATCTCTTAGATTTTATGGGTGAAATCCTGGCTCCCTGGGCTGGAGCAAAGGCAAACCTCCCATTGACTTTAACAGGGTCAGGATTTTACCCTATATCTTCAAGCGTAAACAATTCCAAAGTCACATTGACTTGGCCTGGCTTTTTATCAAGTACCTGACATTAATCTAGATTAGAAGCTTTGGATGAAAAACAATTTACGTACAATAGCAATAAAAGGATCTTTTTTCTTTTGCCCAGTAGTTGTCTGTTCAGTAATTCAGCATTCAGTAAGTTGTGACATTGTCAGAACACTGAATATAAAGTTTACTTAGGCCAAAAAACTTCAGAAATATATGGATCTGTGTCCAAGATGGCTGCCACATAGGAAAATGTTAGCAGATTCAGCCAGTCTTAAATCCTTTCCTAACTGCTGAACCCACTCACTGCTCCCTCGCCTTCTCCCAGTCCCCCGCTTCCAGCCCTTATTATATCTCCTGGACCTCACTTTTAGGGTGAAATCATAGCCCCATTGAAGACGACAGAAAAATGCCCATTAAATTTAAGGGGGCAAGGATTTCACCCTCTGTTGGCATTCTAAATGTTTGAGCTGCTCCTACCTAACCACCCAGCACGTCTGGTTTAGTTTACCATTCTAGATGTAGTGTTGTCATCAAATCAATGGGCTTGCAAAAGGTGTAAATCTGCTAAATTTGACCCATTGTTTTCCAGCTGGAGCTTTCCTGTGTTCTTTGAGAACTAAATCAACACAGACTCAGCACTTGGTAACATTTCTGGGGTTTCAATGTACCTTGCAAGTTTTGCTTTTAAATTTTTGGGTTTCAAACTCAGTAAAAACTGATGACTTTCACCTGTTTTCATAGCACAAGTTACCAAGCACGACTGTGATTTTGAGGTGGCTTCAGCTTAAAAGAGATCTCGGTATTCTAAACTAAATGCAGGTTTTCTCTAAATATTCGAGAACTCTAATCAATTTTGCAATGGAGCTAGTCTAAAACTCAAATTTGTTGCTACACTGGAAAGTAGTCTAGTTTCACCTGACTATTTCACACGTCCGCCATTCCTGGATAAGTCATTTGATTGCTGTGTTGTAAGTTATCAGCAACAGGAGAGGCAATAATACATTTTAGGGCAACAGAAGCCTTCACCGAGTTCTGATAATATTGTGTTCTGATGGAATAGTACATGTCTGTCAATCTGTAAACTCCATTCTGGTTTGTGAACTCCATTTTGATTGTTAATCTGTGCTGCTGAGTCTTCACTTTGGCAACTTCAGCCTCCATTTGGAGCTGAAACATCCAGGTGGTATCAAGGAAAATCCTTGTATCTAGCAGAGGGCTAACAATGGAGAGCAAACAAGGGTCGTCTGCCTGGATGGTCTTCCATTCAAATGGAAGCACCCTAAAACAACGACCGTGCTGCAGTCCACAGGAACCAGTCTTACCCAGTCCGGACTTCAAGCAACCAATCACCAGACAAGGGACTTGAAGCCACTCAGGGGGTCACCTGACAGAGGGGACTAGAATTTTATAAAAGAACAAATTCTGCTCTGAGCTGGCTCTCTCTCACCAGCCATCCATTGGCTGACAACAGGAGGGGGCAGGAGCAGATGCAGAAGAATCTCCACCTCCAGTGGCGGCTCCAGGCACCAACGCAGCAAGCGCGTGCCTGGGGTAGCAAGGTGCAGGGGGCGGCCTGCCGGTCACTGTGAGGGCGGCAGTCAGGCTGCCTTCAGCAGCATGCCTGCGGGAGGTCCGCTGGTCCCGCGGCTTCGGTGGCAATTTGGCGGTGGGTACGCCAAAGGCACAGGACCGGCGGACCTCCCGCAGGCATGTTGCTGAAAGCTACCTGACTGCCGTGCTTGGGGTGGCAAAATACATAGAGCCGCCACTGCCCGCCTCCCTGGAAGACACTGACTAAGAGCCAAAGGGCCCTTAGGAGGTGTCAAGAACTGTGGTGGGGTGTTGGTTGGTTGGTTTTCCGTAGATCTGTATATCTCTTATGCTTAGTCTGTGATTAACTTGTATGTGATGTAAAGTGCCTTGGCAAAGTCTGTGTCACCAACTCCCTGAAAGGTGGAACAGTAAACTAGAGTCCTCACAAGGGTGGAGCTCTGGAGGGGATAGGCACGAGCTACTGCAGAGACTGGGAAAGTCCACAGTGGTCTTGAGGTGCAGGTCAGTGGGGCTATGGGGCCCCATGACTCAGGAGTGGGTACCAGCGTTGCAGTCTGTATCCTAGTAGTGTGCCTGAAAAGCCAGACATAGGGAGTGGCTGAACACTGGTCAGACTCAATAAGCTTTAAAACTCATGAGAGCCAAAAGTTTGGGTCCAGAATAGCAGCCTGGTGAGCATCCACAAAGGGGAGCTCAGCTAGGGCCATAACATAAGTGTTTTGAGTCAAACATATTGAATTTAAATAGAACTACAACTATAAACAGCATTGTAACAAGGTGGCTTTCCCCTGATGGGCTGGAGGGATTGGAGCTAGCCATCCCTGATTTCTAAAGAGGCACGCCTGGGTTGGATCAGGTAATTCTGTATAAAGGGCAGCAGGGAAGAGGGAAATGCGGAAAACAGCAGGAAGTAAGACCTTCTCCAGGGAAGACTCCGATATCGAGGGGTTTGGAAGCCAGAACTGGAAGCCTGAGGCTCTAGCCAGGTAGGCCTTGGGTATGAGACTGCCCAAGCAGGAAGGGCCCCAACCAGGAAGATCTGGGAGCAGGGTGAATTGGAGACTGCTGACAGGGAGCAGGTTCCAGCAGAAAGATCTGGGGCATGGGGTTTCCCTATTGAGACTACAGGCAGGAAAAGCCTGCCAGTGACCTGACAAGAGGTTAAAACCAATGGCCTGTGTTTTGGGACCTTGAGTTTTATTTATGTGAATAAACTCAGAGCCCTGAGAAAGGGTGGTGAATGGACAAGAAAAGCCAGGGTGGGGTTTGTGAGGGAGCCCTGTGAGGGAGACATTGTTAGTAGGTCTCTGCAGAGGTGCCTCTGGCCTTGAAGAGGTGCATGGGCTGCTGACCCCACTACAAGCCCACTGTATTTTTTAAAATCTCACAACTTCAGATCAAAAGATTAATCAATCTGACCCACTAGAATTTTAAAGGTACAAGTGATCATGATCAAATAATTGCAAAATGCCAGAGTTTTGGGAAATACAAGAAATAAAAGGTCAAAATATAGTGCTTAGGCTAATTGAATTGAAAATACAAAAGAATGCTATAGAAACATATCATGTTCCTTTATCTCTGTTGCCTAAAATGAGTCCAACTTATTTGAGCAGAATTTTTATGGAAAGTAAAGGAAAACCTTCTGCTAAATTAGTTCCCTGATAAATACATAAAAGGTTGTTACAAGGAGGAGGGGAAAAATTGTTCTCCGTAACCTCTGAGGACAGGACAAGAAGCAATGGGCTCAAATTGCAGCAAGGGAGGTTAAGGTTGGACATTAGGAAAAACTTCCTAACTGTCAGGGTGAGTAAGCACTGGAATAAATTGCCTAGGGAGGTTGTGGAATCTCCATCATTGGATAGTGTAAGAGCAGGTCAGACAAACACCTGTCAGAAATGGTCTAGATAATACTTAGTCCTGCCATGAGTGCAGGGGACTGGACTAGATGACTCTCAAGGTCCCTTCCAGTCCTATGATTCTATGATTTTATAACTGTCAAGTATCAAATTTAGCATTTGATGTAGCAGCTAATTTTTCAAAGAACAAATTCACTGGTTGTAGAAGTTCCAGGAAAAAAGAGCTCTGGTTTTCTGCTGAAGAACTAAAATTAAAATCTAAGCAGGATAACTTATAGCTGCACTCTAGGCAGCCAAATCCAAAGCACCCAATTCAACTTTCCATTGAAATCAATGGACATTTTGCCATTGACTTCAGTGGGAGTTGAGTCAGCAATAAAATGAGGCATTCATAAGAGCAGTGGTAGTGTGTCACGCTTAGTTTTCCATTGTATAAAGCAAACTGTGGAGAAGGCCAAGCCTGTGGCAGAAGAAGTAGCTTTTACCATACTGACATATTCCAGATATCAGAACAAATGGAAAGTACATTTGCATTTAGAATCCCATAACCAAGTTCCCTGAGCCAACAACAAGGCCCATGTTTTCTTCCAAGTGGATTTCAGAGAAATGTCACTCGACTTGCACCACCGCTTCTGAAATGAAATGGAGATGAAGTGGCACTTAGTTGAGGATTTGTTTATAAGTTACATCTGTGAGTGTCAAAATGAGGCAGAAAACCAGTTAAAGATCCTGTTCTTGTAGTCTTTTCTCTTGCTGGGAGCAACAGGTGCTTTGCTTGAGCAAGGAATGTAGGTTTCAAGCCATGACTGGACACTTTTAAACAACGTATTCTGATACACAAATACCCTGACTGCAGCAGACTAAGGTTCACTCAAGCCTGTAGCTGTGGAGCTCCTTTTAAAAAAAAGACTTTCCTTTACTTTCATTCTCTGGAGAGCCCAGACTCACCTCAGTCTGGTGGCCTAGTGGCAAAGTCTAAACAAATACAATGCAGATTTTGTGAGAAAGTTATAAAATCCAACCAAAGGGCCTCTCCCCGGAGTTTTTTCCTCCCTGATATTCCGGCTCGGGTTCCAGACACTTTCCAGAGATCTGGCAATCAAGTTCAAACAAACAGATGTGGTCCTGTTTCTGGTAGAGACCGATAGCATCCAGTGTTCCCTCTAATTTTTCCCACCCACGTGCGGCATGAATTTTGTAATGTAATTTGTTCTCAAGAACCAATGCTTAGGGCTTTGTACAAGAAAAGCATGGGTAAGCAAAAACAAACCTTTGGACAATGTCATTGAGAAGGCGAAAAAGTCAATGCACTTAACTTCTGGTTTACATGAAAACTTGTGGTTTTAGGTGTGGTAACTTCTGCGTTTTGGCTTCCACACAAATGCAAAGATTTATATCAAGCAAAATCTTGATCAAACAATCTTTAATTATCCAAAACCCTCTGATATCCCTGACATGCGGCAGTGGTATTGAAAATTCCCTCAATTAGCCAGCTCACAAACAGTTGAACTTAACTGATTTCCCCCTTATGTTTGGATAATTGAGTTCAGAAGCTACTTGCTGTGGTTCAGTTCAGACTCCATCTAAGACCACATGATCTTTGTCATGCCCCTGGTCTGATCAAAACTATTTTAAATGGAGCCCTGAAGAGTATTTCTATTTGTCATCTCCAAACTTCTGCCTCTCTCCTGGTGGCCAGTGCCCCATCATTGTCACCACCAGTTCTGGTGGCTAAAGCTGATGTCACCCAGGGAATACTTGAGCAGCAAATGTATATAAACTCTCCTTCCCTTTAAAACCAAGGTTTGTCAACTCCATAATAACTCAGGGTTCTCTGAGCTCCACAAATTGGAGATGCTAGTACAAAAATTTACTCCAGCCTGCCAGGGACAGTGCCTAATCATGGTTGTTGTCTTACCATGTGAGTGTTCAAAAGAAATTACTCAGTTGTAAGCTTTTTTGGGCAGGGACTGTCTTTTTGTTCAGTGATTGTACAGCACCTAGTGAGCTCTTAAGCATTGCAATAATACAGATAATAGCGACTGAATGCTGCACTAGCTTTTACCTGGTACAACTCCGTAGAAGTCATCACTCCAGCTGGGTTTCACTGTGTCAGAGGTATTTTTGCATGGTTGCAGGGTTTTTTTCTTGACCACAAAAGAATCATTCCCCCTCCACCCCAATTATCTAATGGTTTTCTTAGTCTACTACGATTGTAGCCAGTGTATTGGTAAATTGCCTGGCAGACTGAACCCTGGGCTAGAACTCAAAGGTCCTTCATTCTAACTCTGGCTCTTCATCATTCTGGCTCAGTTTCCCCATTTGCAAAATGGACATAATAATACATACCCACCAACTTCAGAAGGGTGTTAGTGAGGGATAGTTAATTTGAATATAAAACTCTTTATAATTGCTACGTAGTATTATTAGCACACAGAAAATCCTGTCTCACAATCTGTATTTGGAGTTAATAGAGTACAAGTATTTATGCATCAGTAGAGAATATGGAGGAAGAAACTCCTTAGGCAGAAGTAACAAAATAAGAATGACTAGGCCAGTTTACTATACTTGCTCACTACTGATAAAGGCTGTCTCCTTATGCTAAGAAAACTATAGTGTAAAGTACACTCTGCATCTCATTACCTGTGCTGATTCGTTACATGACCAAGGCTGTGAATTCACAAACCCATACTTTGAATCTTCTCTTTAGCTAGAGAAGTGTAAAAGGAAGTTATTCTCCCTAAAAGAATGAATACATGTGTGGCAGGGCAATGGCCAATGGTCAGGAGTTGGCTAACGTGAGATTTCAATGCAGATTTAAAGGGACACATAACTTACAGACATTACTGTGTGAGGACTTACGGCTTGTCTACACTACTGTGTGGGGTCGATCTAAGATACACAACTTCAGCTACGTGAATAGCATAGCTGAAGTTGACGTACTTAGATGTACTTACCACGGTGTCTTCACTGTGGTAAGTCGACAGCTGACACTCTCCTATCGACTCAGCTTGCGCTCCTTGTTCTGGTGGAGTACCAGAGTGGACAAGAGAGCCTTCAGCGGACAATTTATTGTGCCTATTGACGCCCGCTGGACCGATTGCTGCCTGCCAATCCAGCAGGTAATATAAACAAGCCCTTAGTGTTAGTAGGTCCTGCTTAGTACTTGTCAAATTGTGAGCATGATCAGAAAGTATCTTACAGTTTTCGCAAGTCAATAAATATTCTAATTTGGGATTTCCTTTCTTTGCAGCAAACTACCTAGCTGGGCCAGAGCAGTTGTTCCCAAAATATTTTACATCACAGAGAAGGCTTGGAATTATTACCCATATACAATTACAGGTAACTACTCAAAGCAAACTGAAAACATTAGAAGTTTATTGTGGCTAGTCTTGCGTGTCCTTGAAGGCTGCATGCCACATACCTAGAGACAGACGTTAAAATATTTGAACAATTCCTGTTTAACCACCATGTATTTTTATTTCCTATCAGTTGGTATTACCAAGAAATATGGGTAACATGCAGAAACTATAGATGGGTAAAAACAAACATTACCCTATGTTACCTTCTCCCTTTTTAAATTTCTGCATTAGATCTTTAGATACTGTATATTAAATATCATGCTGACTTGTATCCCATGCTGTCCTATAGACTCCAGAGGGATTGCACAGTGAAGTCTAAGTCAGTACTTTATTCAACCAATGATTTTGATTATTAATATATCTTGCACTTAGCGAAAATAATTTGCATCATTATTTTATTCTACTTTTTTTTCTCTCTTGCCTTCTCTTACCAATGGACAAACTGGGACCAGAATACACAGTAAGTTTTCCATACTCTTTATTTCTTTAATTCTGAAAATAAGATCACTTCGTAAAATCCAGAGGTAGAATCCAAAGCTGGCGCCTTTACTGCCACACCAATGCTGAGCAGGTTCGATACTGGAACTTTATTTTATGTAATTGTTCAAGAACATTGAAGCTAATTTAAAGTGTTTTATGGAGCGCTTATAAATTATTTAACTTATTTTGATAACTTGGTAATGACAGAAAAGAAGTTTCTATAAAAAGACAGGGTTTTGAAAGTCCTGGTTCTTACCTGGAGACAAGAGACAGATTTTGTTTTATTTTTTAACAGTTATAAAGTGCTTGTCTCTGGGTATAGGATCTGGGAAACTGTATCATCTGTAGTCAAAATTAAACAAAAACTGGGCCCAATGCCCAGAAAAACCAACCATTCCCTCAAACAGAGCTGGGCAAAAGAACAGGCACATAAAGAGAGACCGAAATGGTCACAGAGGTACTAACCTGCATAGAAAAACCTTTAGTTGAGTCTTGGAGAGAGAAATATTGGTGGATGTCCTCAAGGAGGAAATTCTAGACATAGGGTCCTGTAACTGAGAAGATCCTGCCCTGAGTTAGATTGACCCTCAGAGCAATGATCAAGGATAACCCATCTGTCACAGTCACTTTAAGAGGGAGTGGGGTCCACTGCACCTGGACTAACTAACTAGTGCCCAACAGGGCTTAAGGGAAAGCACCTGAGCCTTATAAAGGGGGAAACAGCTGCAGGTTGTAAGACGATGCCTGCAGACAGTGCAGGGAGTAGGATGGCTCTTGCAGGGCCCTGAGTCAGTGAGGAGGCATGTGGAGAAGGCTAAACTCCAAGCAAGAGGCACTGGAGGATGGGAAGACAGACCCTCAGGGAGTAGGGGTTGTGCCCAGCTTGGGACTGGGGCAAAAGAAAGGAACTTTAAAAGAGAGGATGGGACCCTCAGGGAAGAGTGGCAGGGTCCAGCTGAAACTGGGGTGAAGAGTGTTGGTCTGAGTCTATTTTGAAAGATTGTGTACAGGACTTAATAAATTGGACCCCAGAAGGGGGAATATTTTGAATATCTGGCCTGTGTGGACTCTTTAAGGAAGTCTGAATTAAGGGGAAACTGAGGCAGGCCTCAGTAGAGCCGCCATACTACCCATCAGCAGGCACTACAGGGCAAGCATGCCCTTTTACACCATTCCTTCTATATTGACAGTCCAGCATTTAAAATGCTTATGCAACATTTTTCAAATGAGCAAGAGATTAATGTGATGAAACTGGAAAAGAAGAAATCCAGGGACAGTTGGGAGGAGGCTCAGAGCTGAGAACATGCAGGAGGTAGGTAAGGTAGACAGTTAAAATTTACTCAAAACTCTACTCACCAGGTTGCCTAGTTTTTATGTATGTTCTGCATTTGTATCATGCACAATATCCCTATGGCCATTAGTGGTAGTCCACACTTGGAATGAGGGCAGAATCAACAATAGTGATCTGAAGGCAGATAGTTCATTGCTGTATATTGTCACAGGTCCAGTAACTTCAATGGGCCTGTGACAATTTACACCAGCTGAGGCTCATCTTGCACTGCGGATTTGGGAGCAGAACTTTTCCCTAAATTGTGTAAGGAAGTTGACATACATCATGAAATGTGGCATTGGCATCCATTACCTACGCTCTGTTTTACACTCTGAAAACTTTTCATCAACTTTTCACCTGTTAGAAGTAGATAATTTTAATAGTGGAGAAAACTACCAAGAGAACAGCTAATGGTGATGTGCATGTAATGGCTAAATTAAATGTGAGCTTTTGGATCAGTCTTTGTTATAGAGAAAAAGAATCCCTTTTCCATGCAAAAATCTAAACCATGTTCCTAATAGCAGTTGACTAAGGAAGATGTTATGGAGCCAACTGGAGAAAACAACTGCAGTAAATCACCAAGACCTGTGTACACACAAGTGACTGCCTCTGGGGAACGATAACACAAAGCAAAGATACTAATGGGTGGGAAACAGTTGGGAATGTTGAAAGTGCCTAAGGAGTGATAGCAGACCGCAAATTATGTATTAATTTGAAATGCAATGCTATAAGGCACCCCCAAAAGAGTAACACAGTATATAAAAGCTAGGTATTATTATTAGTCAGACAGTAAATCTGAATCAGAGACGTTATGGTCGGTCCCTCTTTGCGCAACTCTGGTAAGAACCACAGGTAGGACGTGGATTTCAGTTCTGTAAACCTCCATACAAGAGATATTCACCAACTGGAGACTTCAAAGACGACCAGTAAAAAGTGATCAAGGGGCTGGAGAGATTGACTTATGAAGAAAGATTAAAAGGCTTGTAAATGTAAAATTTGGTTTAAAAATAACTTAAGAGTGGAAACAACTGTCTGTGGGGAGGAGGGAGTAATTGTTGTGGGTGATGCCAGGAGACACAGCTTGGAATATTGGGACAAAATTAAGCAAAGAACATTTCAGGCACATATCAACAAAACTTCTCAATGGAACTACTACAAAATGTCTTCCAAGAAAAGTGAAGAAAGCCCCTTGTAGAAGCTTGGGTGCATTAAAACAGGAATGGAAAACACAGAAAGTGTTATGAGGTTATGTTGAACAATAGTTACCCATTGCCTACATTATCATGTCCAATTTAGGTGGTCCGCTTAAAGGTATTTGCCCACATTTTCATAATTAGGTGTCAAGGGTTAAGGACTAAAGACATTTTTAGACACCTAGATGAAAAGTGACTGAGCACCCACAACACTCAAGTTTGAGAATTTTGTAAGGGAAAAATATTAAATATTAAAAACTGTCTCAAGCTGCAGGGGTAATTGTGTAAGCTTAATAGGCCTTTGTCTGCCAGAGTAAAAAATGCAGAGATCCAGAGGAGATTTTTCTTTTCTGGATTTGTCCAGCTGGATCAAAAAGAATTAATGGAAAAGCAACCTCTCTCTCTCTCTCTCTCTCTCTCTCTCTCTGAGAAACCAAGTGAAAATGGCTTCTAGAGCAGGGCTGCTGTACCTGTTAGCCAATAAGGAGCACAGAAAAAATACTCATGACCTGTTCAAAGTGAAAGCTGAGATTGTGGAGAACAAGACAGAAGCTTCAAAATAAACAAATAATCAACCTGGTCACCAATACTGAAAGACTCAGTCCTGGTCCAAGCAAATCAGTCTCATGTTCAAAATACACTGAAAATCAGTCTCAAAACATTTGCAGATACCCACATAGAGGGAAGGGGGAAAAAATAACAAAAAGCTAATGTAAGCAGAATTCAAGCAGATCTTTTGCTGGTTCACATATACAGTCCAATCACACACTAAGGCTAATTTCAAAAACTTCTGCAGTCAATTTTCACAGTACAAGCAATATTTAAATACTGAGTCTGCAATTTTAAAACCAGCTGGAAAACTTTTTGACCACATCATGATCAAATTGGACCACTGATAAATTTTTTGATCATAGTTATAAGTATGGAAGCTAACATAATATGGGTCATTAAATAGCATGCTTAAGTGGCATAATTTGATCAACCTGCAGAGATCAGAAAAGAATTGTCCTCCACCTGCCACTGACTTCAATGAGAATAGAATCTAAGTGTGGAAGTGTTTGTGAAAAACAGTTATTGAAGAGAAAGCAGGAGACAGTAATCCTGTACTGATGATCTATCATATTGACTCTATTTTTCCTATAGCAAGTGATTAATGGAGAATATAATACTTCAGATAACAAGTATCAGGGCACCGGAGTGATAGTTGTTAAATGTCCTATTATTGACCTACTGCTTTTGACTAGTTTTGAGAACAGACCAGTTATGAACTTCACTTAATCAGCTGCTAATTAATCCATAAAATAAGTTATCAAGAAGTACAGTGATTACCTTGATAAGCAGACAGTAGAGTTAAGCAAGGGAGCAGAATTTTTGTTTCAGATAAAATTTCAAAGAATCTGAGGGGAGGGGTATCTCTCTTTTTCCCCTTATCTGAATGCCACTGCTTGAATTTTGGATGCATTTTATTGATATGCTTTTAATGAACATGCTAATAGGCTCTATTAGTCATGCAAGCAGCAGTAGCTATCAATTGCAGCACTGGGGCCTAATACAAGTTAATGAGCAAACCGCTTTATTTCAGAATTCTCAAATACTTATCCCAACTGACAACTGCCAGACTGCCTCTGAATTTATTATGTGAAAATTCAGCTGTAATTGGCTAGTTAGACCCCTAATGATCTAAGAGCTGCGCTTGCCCAACTAAAACTCACCATAAAGTGAATGGCAATTGTAGTTGTACATGAGTTACAGGTACAAGACCCAGGTTACCTAGTAACAATTCCAAAATCTTTGGGGAACTCAGAATTCTCCTGAATTCTAAAGCTGTTTTCCATCTTTAAGAGCTTAATCCTATTGAATCTTCCCCTTATAGGTTATAGCAGGATGCCTATGAGAATTCCTTTATTCTTCTACTTGGTTATTATGAATCAGTCAACATCAAATATTCCCCGATTTAGGAAACACAACTGCTTTCATTATCAGTGCTGCTGCTTCTCACTTCTGGCCCTCTTTTTTTCTCAGCAAGCTACTGTTCCAGCAAGTCAGAGAACAAGAAAAGCCTGAATCAATGATTGAACAGAGTCATCAATGTCAGGCTCAGAGTGGTTAGAGGCAGTTTATTCCTTCACTCTTTCATCCCCTAGAGTCTGCAGCTGTGATGTAAACAGCCGTTTTCCTACTGAACTTGGCTGTTTGTGCTGAACTTCTCTTCATAGTTTCCTTGCACTTTTTCTTCATGTCTCTGCTACTCTCTCCTCCCTACAGCACTGTTCCCCTCTTTGCCACTCTCCCGCCCCTTATCTTGTCTTCCATACTCCACTCCTCATCTCTTGCTCTCCTTTGTCTCATCCTCCCAGATGTGCCCTACTCTTCACATCATTGCCTTTCTCTGTTTGACTTCTTGGACTTTTAGACGTGCATCAGGGCTGGCCATGAAGTTTCCCTCTCTTCCAAGTTTGGGCAATCTAGCAGGGAGAGTAGTTTGATGACTGAGGTTATATGGATCCTCCTCCTAACGGAGGAAGGAAGAAGAACCTGGCACCAATCCCAGTGCAGATTTCACCAAAGGATCCACACATAGTTTTTCTAGGGTTGAGAAATAGCTGGAAAGTTGCAGCATTTATGACACTGCCAAGTCATCCATTTTCCAGTCATCATGATCATAACTTCTTATAAAATGACATACTTTTCATCCTGATTGACACCAGCTTGTGCCGTAAGCAGTTGGTACTGAATGGCACTACTGTGTGTTCACACTCCTGTGCAGTGCACGGTCTCCTGAGGGTAGGCAGTAATAGGGGGGCTATTTATGAAACAAGACTCTGAAGATTCCACGAGACTATATCTAGATGCTGTACGAGGCAGAAGGAAACCGTGTCATGTGTACAACTTCCACCTGAGTTTGGTTTTGCAAAACATTGCAGTCATCAAGCCAGCGATGCCTGTTGACTTCCATGAGGTCCAGAATGAGGAGAGCCAGCTGCTTTAAGGAATAGACGTAAGTGGTTTCTTGATCTACCAGGCTCAGCAACTGCCACCCGGTGTTTTCGCAGCAAGATTTTTTTCCTCAGAGTTAAACTTCCTCTTTCTTTATTTTTGGATGAATTGGGCTAAGTTTTATATATTGTTAAGATAAAATCTTGGCAATAATTTAAAAAGCTGCACCATTATATTTTGTATTTGGTATCAAAATTGTGCTAGGCGCTTAACAGATATTCAGGAAGATAACAAGGAATGCCCCAATCTTGCAGTGTGATCTGCATGGGCAGACTGCTATAGCCACACAGAGCCTATTGAAATAAATAGTGCTCTATATAAACTAATGAGATGATAGCTCATGTCAGTTGATTGGACTCTTCAAGTTGGTATGCATACTTCCACCTTTTCATGTTCTCTGTATGTATAAATATCTCCTGTCTGTGTGTTCCATTCTATGCATCCAAAGAAGTGAGCTGTAGCCCACGAAAGCTTATGCTGAAACAAATTTGTTAGTCTCTAAGGTGCCACAAATAGTCCTGTTCTTTTCACAGATACGGACTAACACGGCTGCTATTCTGAAACCTATATAAACTAAGCAATCCACCTGCATGGATCACAGTGCAGAATCAGGACCCAAATAGTGTGTTGTCTTTATGCTTAAAAAATCTGTAATTGATTAGTATTTTGCTAACAGGGCAAGATACATTTAATTTACAGAGACTAGCTTTTGCTGAGTACAAACTATACACCAGTGAAAATGAGAGGTTTAAAATGATTTTAAAATCAGGTCATTATTGGCTGTTCACATCCCCTTATGATCCTAGTTCTTTTAGGATCCAAGCCTATTAATGGTCTCATTGACGTCAGTGGTGGAGGATCAGGCCCAGCGTGCAATAACTTCTCTGCTCTTTTTAGAATTTAAGACACCAATAAAATAGTTGATTTCTTACATATTACAGACCATTTAAAGCCACAGCCAGCAAAAATATAAAACACTGTCAATAATACAGCACCCCCTGGTGCAGAGTGTAAAATGTTGAGTGCATAGAATATAAAGCAGTGAGTTCCAGCCCAAGGCTAAAAAGTAAAAAGGATCATGTTAGAGACTAGAAAAAACTGGTACATATTTTTTGTCTAATACTACATCTGCCCTTTAACAACCAAAAATGTAGGAATATGCAATGGAAATTGTGTTTGCATATTTGTGTCCCACACTCATTAGCTTCCAACATCCAGTAGCTTTTTAATGAAATCTATTTTCCACCCACCTAGACATTCTGAAGTAAAAATAATGCAGTGTGATGCATGGGGATTTTAGCCCTTCAATTTTACCGTATGTGGGAGCTTTCCTCTCTGAATTAAACATAGCTCTAACCCAGGGAGTTTGGAGCAAAGTGACTGAGTTCGTTGATAGATAGAGTTTCTGTGTCTCTAATCCAGTGTCTATAATGCCTGTGGGGATGGTGTTTGCAGCCTGATTGTGTCTCTAGCATTAGTAGCAGTTTCAGGATTTTGGGTGCACAAGCATACAGAAAATACCGTATTATGACAATAGAGAGTGGGAAACCTCTGCATGACATTTACTTGTTGGTAGAAGGCCACAGCTACAGCACCTCAGCAACATAGAAATGATAAGGGGGAAACAGCAACTTGTGCAGGGTACTTCTTTCTGTACCAGGGTGAAATCCTGGCTCTGCTGAAATTGATGGCAAAACCCCCATGGACTTCTGTGCAGCCAGGATTTCACCCTGTGCCTCAAGGGAGCAAGCTTCAGGCTCCTTCTGAACATATCAGGGTGGGCTGGGGAAGGGGACTGACTGTCTTTATTGAAAAAAAAATCTATTTTTATCTGGGATGCTGTAACTATCTTTATTTGAAAAATAGATTTTAATCCCAAGTGGGACAGGAATAGGCCATGGTTAGGAAACCTCTCCTACCCACCTGAGCTTATTTTTTATTTCTTTTCCCTTGAGATGATCACTTGAGATGAATTTCACTGTTCATAAATTATTAGTGCAACATTTCCAAAGATCTGTCTCTCTCATATTAAAAGTGGTTCAGAGAACATGAGGGTTGGCAGGAAGCTGGATGAGCTTTTCATTCATTGTAAGCTTAATTAAAGTTAACGCAACTTCAAACATGTATTGGCTGAAGTGGTGAATCCTGCAAATTGAACAGTTATAAAGATCTACATGTCTGGGCCAAATTCTTGTCTCCTTTACATTGGTGTAAATACAGTGAAACTGTTGAAGTCAGAGGAGTTACTGCAGAATGACACTGGTATAAGTGAGAGCAAAATTAGGCCATGACTGACCAAATATAACCTCCACATTCCTGCACACTGTCCTTTTCACTCACTTTGGAAGACATCATCTCCCATTAGGATCTGAACCGTTATCCTCAACTTGTGAAAATGAATAAGAACAGCCTATATTTAGACAGTGCTTTTTTATCTTGAAAGACCCCAGAGCACCTGACAAACGAATGGGCCCGCTTCTGCTCTTGTGTAACTCAAGAGTTGCTTCAATGAAGTCACCTCAGTGTAAATCCCCATATCAGTGAGATCAGAATCAAGCCCTCCCTCTGTGGGAATCACTCTGTGAAGTGCAGCCATTCTGCACTGAAAACAAGAAGCAGGGGTTTAGACAATGAAGTGGAGAGTACATTTTCCAGATGAAGCTACAGGAGTTTTTAGGCAGGTGGAAGGTGATTACCTCAGGCTAGTCCAGCTCTTCACACCTTTCTCTCTCTCTCTCTCTCTGCATACGTCTCTCTGGAGAGCATGCGATGTAGTTAACCACACAGAGATCAAGGGACTGTAACGAAGTGGCAACAAGAGCAAAGCCTGAGTGGTTTGTGATGTAATGCGGGTTCTGCAGTATGAGCACAGCCTTGTGCAGTTTTTCTCCATCATTGTTCTTAAAAATCAGTTACACCACAGCAGATTTACAAACCTGTGGCTAAATCATCCTTTTTTGGGGCTCTTCTCATACAGAGGCAAGCACTAAAATATGTGCTATAGGGAACAATCCTTCATTGGCCAGTGATGGACAAGTAACCCAATAGGCCTTTCCCATGTTTTACTTCTATAATCAAGGCTAGTTTAGGGCATAAGCTTGTTTCAGGGCTTCAGCCTTTGGAGTCATGTGACTACACCAGACTCTGAGCTTTTGTAATAGAGTAGGAAGATGCTGAGGGGATATTATGTAGAGCTCAGTTATGCTCCCCTTCTTCCTGCACCTCAGCTAACTCTCTACTGAAGCACAGGCCAGATTTCTGTCTTTTCAGGACTTTTCTGAAAGCATTAAGCAGAGTTAAATCTCAGGGCTCTTGCATGCAAAACCCTGGTAAATAGGTGTTAATGATTCCCAGTATGAGACAGTACCATACAGTTTCTCAGTAAAGAACCATTTAATGCACACACAAAACATTACAAATAGTATTTGGAATACTTATGAATACCATAAACATGAGCTATTAGGCAGCAGATCTGTTGGTATTCTTCATACAGATTTCCCCCTTTGCTGCTGTTACATATATTTTTAACATAACATTTACACTTCCATGCCTTGGTACATACATATAAACACATTCTCCAATTTCTCAGTCTCAACAATGTGTATTGACTCATCAGAGCTCATAAACAAAGGCAGTTCCTTTCCAAATACTTCAGAACCAAGTCAGCAAATAGTCTGGGGCCTCCACAGTTGACTGGACCTCAGTTGCTTGTGAAACAGAAATCTGTAGCCTGTATCTGAAGTGGTACATGTATTGGGATCAGCATATGAAATGTCCATTCCCTGGATTTTTAGAAGGCACTAGCTTTTCCTTGTGAGCCCAGTTAAATCAGGTCTGATGTACACCTCTCTCACTGAGCTCTGGCCAGTTCTCTCTTTAACTGAGCTAGAATCCCAGTTTCAAGCCATTAACTAATGGCTAAATGTAAGTCCTGTAGCCTCCCGGCTCTCCCTCTAGATCCATGATACACACAACAGTGGACCAAACATTATCCTAATGGAGAGCTTCTCTAATAAGGGAAGCTGGACTAGCACTTACCTATATCCAAAATGGTACAGGTATTGGGCCGCAGCTCTCACAGCAGACACATCTGCATGCATCAGCCACTGAGTCCACAGGACTGTCTACAACTCCTATATTTATTACCTTCCTTACCTACTGTGCTCTGATTGGCTGAGCTTTCAGAGGATGAGTGGCTGTGACCTGCCAAGTGGCTAGCCTACAATGAAAACCTTCATAAACAGCATCCAGTAACTGCCATGCCCTACTTTTGGATGTTCTGGTCCCTTCTAGCTGAGTTGCTCTGCCCAGTCTTCTACACATCTGCAGAGATATAAAGTATTCATATCTCCTCCCCATTGCTTCTCTGCCTTTCTTTGGACTTCAGAGCAAATGCTGCAGTATAAAGCATGTGGGTTACATTTCTATTTTAAAAAAAAAAGTTTCTAGCCCTCATGGCAGTGAAGTAAAGCTTGAAAATGTGACCTGGATGTGTAGAGTTTCCATCTGATCATTTCTTCAGAGGACAGGTTTTATCTCTCTGAGGGACAGGAAAAAAGGTTCAAATTCTGCAAGAACCCCCAGAGGCTGAATGGAGGCCCTGCACATCTCTCTCAGACCCCCCGGTTCCCACAGTGACATAGTCAGCTGAGAGAAGCAATGGGTCCATAAAGTAAGACACGTTCAGATGAACCCTTTGAGTTTGGTTTAGGTTTGCTCCAGTAAGCCTAGCTGCACCCTAAGGGCTGTTGTGTGGCTTTTAGTCACAGCTTTGGGTTGGAAGTAGTGCAGCTTTGTGCCTCATGGTGTTCCTAAGCCTCAAGGGGGAGCATGCCTGCTGCTACACCTGTTCAGGGCATGTAGCACACACTTCCCTTGGTGGCTGGCCAGCTCCACTGGCTGGTTCAAGAGAAGGGGATTGGGTCTATGGCCTTGATTCCGCCCTGCCCTTCCCCCTCCAGTGCCCTTGGCAGGAAACACTCCTTAAACTCCTCATTTCTCCCCCTGCCCCCATTCTTATTTATTTCTGTCTGGGAGATAAGTCGTTCAGGGTATCAGCATCTTAACAGAGCAGAGATGAAGGTGGAAGCTGTTCATGGCTGCCATCAACAGGTTCTTTGATCTATCAATGTAAATTTTTAATTGTGAGAGTTGTCAATTATTGGAACAATTTACCAAGGGTTTGTGGTGCATTTTCTATCACTGACAGTTTTTAAATCAAGATTGGATGTTTTTCGAAAAGATCTGTCCTAGGAATTATTTTGGGGAAGTTCTATGGCCTGTGTTTATACAGGAGGTCAGACTAGATGATCACAATCTGGCTTTAGCATCTGTGAATCTATAGACAATTACAGAGATGGTTGAAGCTGCTGAGTCTGCTAACCAGATGTCAGGGGCTCTGTGTGTCCCCATTTCCCGCTTCTGGTTTTCTGATGTTCACCAAAATCAAGAGTTCTGTCCATTGATGCCTAGAACATTCCCTGAAATTTTGGAATTGATTGGCTATGGGCAGGGCCAGTGCAACCTATTAGGCGACCTAGGCAGTCGCCTAGGGCACTAGGATTTGGGGGGTGGCATTTTCTTCGGCAGCGACCGTGGCGGCCGGATCTTTGGCCGCCTAAGTTGCCGCCGGCATTTAGGCGGAGGGAGCTATGCAGGGGGGCGCGGGGAGGGGCGCCTCAGGGCAGAGGGGGGGAGCTGCCACAGGGGGCGGGGGGACGCAGGGACGCCTCAGGATGGGGGAGGGTGCAAAGGTTTTGCCTAGGGTGCGAAACGTCCTTGCACCGGCCCTGGCTGTGGGGTTCGAAAGTTATTGCATTACAGACAGAGAAAAGTCATCAAGTCGAGCATAAGACATCGCTTCACTTGGCCAATCTCACTTCACTCAAACATCTTGTCCATAAGTCTCAGTCCTAGCATATGCTCTTCAATGGGAGTCAAAGGCACTTTGCTCCTTGCAGGATCTGACTTCATTGCCAGGAAAACATATATGTGACCATAAGACAGCACAAAGCCTGAAAAGTGAGAGATGGCCAGACTGAGCATTGACATGAAATGACTGCTGCCCCTTAGCTAAGATTTAAGAGAATATACCTCAGCCACTCTAGCAAAGAGCAGGATTAACTCTGACAATCCAAAAATAGTTTCCAAGGCTTCAGGATTAATATTCATGAGGCGTATAGAGAGGTACAGTGCACTGATGAAGTCTCCAGCAGCTCACTGGATTTTCTGCAGAAGGTCCCCCAACGGGTAATGAAACTAGCTAAAATACTGTTATCCTTCGTTGGTAGAGCAGCTTCCTGAATAGGTTACAAAGGGCAAAGGAACCCTTTTCTCTGGCCTTCTGCCCAACAGTTTTATTGCAAACCATTGTAATCCCTTCATCCACCTCAGATGTACAGTAATCGCTATGAAAGGATTATTTTTACAGCCCTATCCATAGATTGACTGTAAAATGCCATATGTGTTTGACTCTGTCCCTTTAAGGCTTTGGTACTGGTTTTGGCTTGCCTACATTTTATCCTGTTCCTGTAAGTGTTTCTTATTGCTATGGCAACACTAATCAATCATCATGCTAAAAATAGCCCTTTCATTTTCAAGAGAGTGTCTGTAGTGAATTGAAAATCCAACTGTGGTATGTATTTTCCATATACTGCTTTCACTTCCCCCTTCTTTAATCTGGGAATACTCATGCTTAAATCTGGTAATTACTCTTACAGATAGATGCATTTGTTTCACTACTCGCTCACTTCTGCTGTGAAATCTCCCCGTCGCCTCAGAAAGCAAAATCTTAGTGTATTTCAACTTTTTGTGCATTGCATTCTCCCTGCACATCTGATTGCAGGTATCCCAAGTTTGCAGGATACTTGAGATATTCAAACTGAGTTTATAATGCAATTTCCGTGGATTTGATAGCCATGATATAGAAGTCAGCTATCAAGACAGTTGTATCAAAAGGAAACTTAGGACTAAGGGTCATAAAAGACCAGGGGAATCCTGCAAATGTAGACACGTTCTGCAGAATTTAAGATGTAATGAAAAAATTATGTAAAAATGTGATAGCCTGGAATTGCTACTTGTTTTTTTCTCTGAGAGGCACTTTGCAAACCTTAGTGATGTTGAAATGGAAAATTGGAAATGGAATTGCCCCGTAAGTTCCAGTGCATGCTCTGTGTATCAATCAGCTGCCAGGTTTGTGCTGGAATACATCCCCGGGGGAGGCAGGGCAGGAAGGAGTAGTGCCTTGAAGAGTAATACACTAACAAAATCATTGCCTAGCTTTCCCTGTTGTGTCCGATTTTAATTCTTGCCTAGTTCTTGTTCTTTAAGGGGAAAAAAATTCTTTGTGCGTGATGAATAAGAAAGCCTTTTGAGTGCTGCATAAACAGTTCCCTGGTTCTGCCAGAGCTCTGTGCCAGTTACTCAGAGAGCATCTGATGAATCACAAAATACATTCTGTGACTTGTACAAAAATTTGGACCTTGCCTAAGTGTTGCTGAAAGCCGATGTTACTACAACAGCAGGTGCCAATAACTTCAATGATTTTAAGAGTTATATTTGCAATCCAGTAACTGTAGGTGGAGTTTAGTATTCTGGGGGGGCTTTTTAAAGTTCCCATTGCCATTTTTAGTTTCAGCAAGATTTGTTACAGCCCAGCAACTGTACTACACATGCATTTAGATTGGAACCTGGTCAGGACATATGGTTTCCTAGTTCCTTTCCCATTATACCATATGAGGCAAATGGCACTCAAATTCTCAGTCTTTAATCTTCCCTTAATGTTTCTTTGGGGGAAACAAGCTGTTAAACGAGGGCTCAGCCAGGTGACAAAGACATTATTCTTGTAGCTCTCATACTGCATATGCAGTTGCTGAAGCTAATTTTTCAGGAAAATGCTGGCATTCTATGGGGATTTTCTTTTCTTTTAAGACTTGGTATTTCGCTAACAGATTATTTATCAAAGGGATGTCCTAGCTCATTGGGGTTTATGGAGAGCAAAGGTTGTGAGTTGCTAGCGGTTGACGAGTGGCCTCCTTCCAGGCACCCCCTTGAGGCCTCGGGGCAGCCCTGCATGTTGTCCCTCACGGCTTCCTCAATAAACTCAAATAAGAAGCTTTCACAAGGCCTGATGAGGGTCTGGTGTATTAACTTAAAGTTCAGAATTAAACACAAGAAAATCTTCCTTCCAGCCTCAAAGTCCCTGGGTGTCTGAGGGCTTCCCTCTGTAAGCAGGCTGCTCCCAGCCCTTTCTAGCTGGGGCAACTCCCTGGGTTTCAGGGTAAGTGGTGCTGGCTTGAAGTAGTAATAAGAGCACCCCCACTATGAAAATTGTTCCAGCACCCCTACTCAAGGTCTTCCCTGTGGCTTCTCTCACTCACTGTAGTCTCTCCTCCTGAGTCTCCTCCCTTTTCCCTGCAGCTTCCTGCTTCTCTTTGAGGACTCACTTGATCCAGCTCAGATGTGCTTCTTTAGTAGTCAGGTTTGGCTAGCACCAGATCCTCCAGCCTTCGAAGGTATGTCTACACAGCATGTTGGAGTGATCAGGAGCAAGCCTCCCAGCCCGGGTCTGCAGACTTGGGCTAGCAGGGCTCATGCTGGTGCTCTAAAAATAATTGTATAGCTTCAGAGCCCAAGCTGCAGCCCAAGCCACATCTTCAAAGCACTGTCTACACAGCCATTTTCAGAGCACTAGCATGAGCCCCACCAGCCCAAGTCTGGAGACCCGGGCTGGGAGGCTCATTCGTGATTGGTCCAAAATGTTCTGTAGGCATCGGCATGCCCTAAGAGGCAAGCCACCTTGCTACACTTGCTAAAACAGCTTTAGTGAAATATACCAGCATTTCCATGCCAGCTTATTGCTAGGCAATCAAACAGGATAGCTAGTGGCAAAATACAGCATGATGAAGAGCCATTAATGTAGTCAAGGTTCGATCTAAGGGGAGAAAATAAGTGATGCTGTTCTCCCTATCTTTTCTCAGTACTGATGCCAACATGAGATGGCACTCGTTCTAGATTGTGCAAATCGTTATAATGTTGTCACTCTCCTTCTCGTGTGCTTTGATCCTCAGTGAAATAGTTTAAAACCTTGAAAGTCAGAGTGGCATTTCCAAATGTGTTCAGTGTTGGCCTAACTCTGCTCCCACTGAAATCAAGAAGACTGCCATTGACTTGGATGGGGGCAGAGTTAGGCCAACACTGAGCATTTTAAAAATACCACCCTTAAAGGACAATCAGTAGGCTGCAGAGTTACTGCCCCATTGAAATGAGTGGGAGGAGGTCACACCTTTTATAGCTAATGTTTCAGGCTGTGTGCAGACTCAGGCAGAGCATCACTCTCATTAGTTACATATAAATAGTATTTTGGAAAATTTTCTTTGTATCCTGGGGTTGGACTTTAAAGAGAGTCTAGACTCTGGAGCACAGGAAACAACCACCTCATTAAAGTAGTGGCTTGTCAAGCTGCTGCAAGATGGGCCAATTCATTCTGGAGCATAGCATGTAAAATGGCTGGGCTCTGTGTTAAGAAGCATCCTGATCTGCCTCATTGCTGACAGACAGCTGCTTAGCTCAGAATATCTGATATCTATGGGTAGAGAGGAAAAGTGAAAACTGATATGGACTTTTTTCCAAACTGCAATGATGTTGTGGAAATTATCATCTAAACAGACTTGTCATAAGAAGAATCAGTCTGTATACACAGCAGTAAGCATTCCCTAGGCCCCTATCACAGGTGACTTTTAAAATACTTGAGGTGAATTTTGCCCTTGGGCAGAAGACCAAAGCATCACTTATGCAGGACTTAAATTTGGGGTTTGCCATTTACTAAGAAGCTTGCTAGAGTGTCGCCTGATTTATCCAATACTGTTATATAAAATAGGGTCATACCCCATATGTCTATATATTTAAAAATCCTATCAGTTACCTGTGTTTATTCAGGAGTCATAATTGTACTGAACCTGCAGCTTTGCTTTAGCCCACTAAGGCAGAGAGAATGATTTTGATTGCTATCCTCTATTAACTGTGAGGTTGCAGTGATTTCAGGGGCATATCTACAGTGAAGTCCTGGAGTGTGATTGCAGCTCCAGTGGATATACCCAAGCTAGCTTTAATTTGTACCTACATCTATACGAGCTGCAATCATAGGATGATTGCAGTGTAGATGTACCCAACGGCAACAGTTTCAATAAATGAAGAGAAAAGATATTTATATTGTGGAAAATATGTTCCATCCAACACCCCCAGGGACTTGACAGTCAGATCATAGCACATGGATACTTTTGCTGGTTCAAGGGAAGAGGAATCGTTGGCGGGCGGGGTCTACATAGCAACCAGAAACAGAAAAGTGGATGTGACAAAACCACTTGTGCCAACAAGAGGGTTTTCAGTGACAACCTAGCAATGAAGGTTAAGATGGCAACACCACTTCCTGTGGCAAGCAGGGTAATTGAGGATATGGGAGCAGCTACACTGTCCGCAGCCATTAGAGCCAGAGTGGTAAGTGTCATTTACATAACTGTTGAGGTTTTGGACAAAGCACCAGGCTTGTACTGTGTAATTTAAGAAATCAGCTTTGTGGCTTCTCAAGTTGGCCAGACCTGGATCTCTCTGCTCAGACAGTACATGCTTTGATGACTCTCTGCCAATTGGCTGCTCATATATTTCATCTACAGCTTCTTCTGTTTGCTAGATTTGACTTTTGACTTGGTTTTGTTTTCTTAAAAGTTGTGTAAAAGAGAGAATTAAATCTGCACCCTCGGACCAGAAGAACTGGTGTCTAAAACACATTAACAGACGGTGACACAGAGCTATAGCCTGAAGAGATGCACGCAGAACACCAGTCAACTGTGTTTTCCTACCAAATGCTCCAAACATTTAGCAACTCATGAAGCATCCACTTTTTAAAAAAAAATTGGTGAAATTTTTAGTGAACCCAATAATTCAAAACTAAACACTGACCCCGAGTAAAGGCAGGCATACCCAGACTCCACCCACACAAAACCACACTTGCCAGAAGCCATCTCCAAAATGCAACAAGTTGCAACTGCCCTCGTCTCTTACATGGCACTTCCTGGCAGAAGTCTCAGCATGCAAAATTCCAGCTTGAATCTAGTTGGAGCATTACGTGCTCAGACCTGTAGTCTCTGCAGGCTACACGCCATCCTATTAAAAATCACAGCTGCCATGGGCAGCAGTAGAACTCTACATGCTATGTTTTGGCCACCTTATTTTCTAGCTGTTCCAAAAATTCTGCACGGCAGTATGTATGAGATGAGTCTCTATTTCTTTTTTATTTAAAAAAATCTGCAGTATATAGCGTACTTCCTATAGCAGTTTGCTTTATCCACCATTCACCTGCCCATGCACACAAAACAGCTAGGGTAAAACAGCAAGCATACCCTCGATGCTGTGGTTCTTTACTGTTTATAAGCTGAATCCTTCTGGAACCATCAAATGTTGCTTCGGGCATAAACAGGACACTGCTACCCTCCCCCATCCTGGGCCACTCTTTGCATGTTCTCTCTGTTGTTAAGTCCCATATTCCCCCTCACACCCCCAGCTTAGTAGTATTTGACAGAGGAGTTCTTTCAGTCAGCCCCTTTCACACGTTCCTCTAGCTACCCAATAGAACACCTGCCACAACAGATGCTCTGGCTTCATTCTTAACGTGTCCCAAATATTTCCATCTTCTTTTCTGGATAACTTTGGAGATAAGCTATTGAACTCTCTGATGAATCTCGGTATTTGTGATATACGTTTGCTTTCCAAGGCATTTTAGACATCTGTCTGTCCCTCTGATGGATTTCCAGCTTTCACATCCATATATAAAGGTGGAAGGAACACTGTTTGTAATGGATTGAAAAAAATATTGAAATCTCTTTCATGCTCAGACCAGCTAGCAACTAATCAGCAAAGCATCTTGAGAGTCTCGTGTTGTCCATCTGCTCTGTCTTTTCGTCATCTTGCTTTTATGTGTAATAGCCTTCCCATTAGGCACCAGCAAACTTTTCACTGTAATTCTCTCCCACAATCCTAACCCATCCCTGGCAATCTGATGCATTCCCCCACATGAGAGCATGCACTGTGCTGTGCTGCGCTGTGGCAGGGTTCGTGTAGCCCAACAGAAGTGGGCAGCCCAGTCATAATACGTTGAGTAGATCTTTAATGCAGAATGTGCAAAAAACAACCCTTTTGCTTGACCCTCTTTCAGAAGTTATAACTGAAGCTCTGCAGCTGCCTTTAGAATTTGGGGAAATAAAATAGAGATGCTTTTGGCAGATTGGAAGACCTGGGACAGGAATAAAATGTACTGTATGTTGAGGTCAGCTGAGACTCTTCTGGTCAAACCTAAGTTGGAAGACTGTCTGGGTTTCTGATCTGTTAGCCTACGTTGCATTAGCTCCATCTCTGTCTGGTTGCTTATGAATAATGAATACACTCACCTAGCCTTTTGAGATGTGTGCATACCAAGTAACAGATGGCCCCAAAGATAGAGGTAATTAGAACCTACTGGGCTATCTCTGAAGGTGTTCCATCCTCCACTGCACACACCACTGATTTTCTTCTTGCACCACATTATCACCAGTCTACTACTAATATCATAAATAAGGTGCGTAGTGCATGGCCTAGATATTTTCATAGCTGGTAAGTATTGTGTTAAATGTTTGGTAAAAATTGTTCTGTAAATCCATTGAAGGGCCCTGTTCTGGCATAAACATCTCACTCTTTTTTGCACAAAGGTTTGAGTGGTCCATGCTTATTGCTCAGCTGCTGCTAATGAATAGTAGGTGTTCTGTGGCCAAAATTAGAAGCTCAATCAATGGCTTCTTTTCATATAGTCCAGGGAATAGAAAACAGTAAATTCTCTGGTCTCCGGAAGAACCTGCTTCCCCTTTCAGTTTTGCTCTGAGGCAGCTGACTCTCCAAGCTACCTCCCTTCCTGTTGGAAGAACAAAATCAACTCTGATCAAGTCCAAATTTGGACCAGTAGCAATGTGAGCACGGAAGCATAAAACTTTCTTCATTGTGTAACCTCAATACATAACATTTGAAATAGTCACAAGCAGTTCAAAGACTCTTTGCCATCGGGCATCAATTAAATGTCTTGCAAAGAACTGGCATGTCAGTGTCACTGACAGTTAATGCAAGAAAAGACTTGATGCCTTTATAGTAAAGTGGCTGAACTAGAATCATTCAAGGACTGCTGGCCATCGACTCTGGAGGTATGTCTTCACTACTGGCTGGATTGGCGAGCAGCGATCAATCCAGCAGGGATCGATTTATCATGTCTAGCCTAGACGTGATAAATCCATCCCCGAGTGCTTACCCGTCGACTCCTGTACCCCAGCTTGGCGAGAGGCGCAGGCAGAGTTGATGGGGGAGCGGCAGCAGTTGACTCACCATAGTGTAGTGAAGACACCGCTGTAAGTAGATCTAAGTATGTCGACTTCAGCTACATTATTCACATAGCTGAAGTTGCGTAACTTAGATCATTTTCCCCGCCCCCCCCCCTCCCCATTGTAGACAAGGCCTGGCTGCTTAAGAATAGTGAAAAAAACTGATTTGGGAGCAAGAGTGTGAAACGCTAAAGAAAAGATGCTTGAAATAGTCTCTAAAGGGAAATTGTGTTGTCTAGCACTGCAAATTGCACTCTTAGAAACCGACTGAATGAAACAATCCACAGAGAAAGAAAGCTAGCCTTTGTATAAAGTAACACTAGTGGATATATAACTAGTTGTCCCACAATACTAATATTAGTTTAGTTATAACTTTGTTTTAGTGCTCAACTTTGGGATAGAATCAATATATCCTTTCAAAAGCATTTAAAAAAAACTTGCAATTGTGGAGTTTCAGTGATTTTGATTCAATTTTTTGCAATAATCAGGAAAAAATTGGAAAGCTGCTAGAAAACAGGATTTATTGAACATGTGACCTGATGAAGCAATTGACATTTTTAATTGATCGGACACATTTTGCTTTCTTTGCAGTGCTCATTTTTGCCTAAATTCTCCATTCACATAGAAACAAAATATGAGGACAACAAAGGAAGCAATGACAATGTAAGTATGATCTCTTTTGAAAAATAAATGTTTAAACCCATGCAAGGGCATTGTTAATCATGAAATATTCCTGGGGCTTGCATGGCTTACAAACTGAAAAAGAATGCTCAGCAGTCCTTAATCTTTGCACCTGGATAGCCAACTCATCAGCGTGAAGAGATGGACTTAACTGACCTCTTGAGGGCCCGGTCCAGCCCTACATTTCTATGAAGGCTGTGCAACGTGCAAAAGAATTATGTAAACCATTATGGTATAAAGAATTTGTGCCTCTTATCTTACCTCCAGGCTCCTCCTCTAATCTCAACATAATTCATGGGTGTGAATTTAGTGCTCATGAAGGATTGTGTAGAATGAGGGAGCTATCTATATTATGTGTGTATGTATCGTGACAAAGTTCCTCCTCTACCTTGTTGGGTCCTGCACTTATTGGCGGATTTGCTCGCCTCAGAGATTCACCATGTGGGTCAGGAAACAGCCCAGAGACCTTCCCCTTTGGTAGAAGTCACAGTCCAGGTCAGTTCCTCCTGTGTCTGATCAGGAGTTGTGAGATTTGGGAGGAACCTGGGCCCGCCCTCTACTCCAGGTTCCAGCCCAGGGCTCTGTGGACTGCAGCTGTCTAGAGTGCCTCCTAGTACAGCTGCGCGACAGCTACAACTCCCTGGGCTACTTCCCCATGGCCTCCTCCAAACACCTTCTTTATCCTTACCACAGGACCTTTCTCCTGGTGTCTGATAATGCTTGTACTCCTCAGTCTTCCAGCAATATGTCTTCTCACTCTCAGCTCCTAGTGCCTCTTGCTCCCAGCTCCTCACGTGCACACTACAAACTGAAGTGAGGTCCTTTTTAACTCAGGTGCCCTGATTAGCCAGCCTGTCCTAACTGATTCTTGCAGTTTGTTCTTAATTGGCTCCAGGTGTCCTAATTAGCCTGCCTGCCTTAGTTGGTTCCAGCAAGTTTCTGCTTGTTCTGGAACCGCCCCTGTTACCTTACCCAAGGAAAAGGGATCTACTTAATCTGGGACTAATATATCTGCCTTCTAACACTCTCCTGTAGGCTTGAACAGAGACTGGGAATGGCTGAACCATTACACACATGTGTAATGGTTGCTTCTGAAGAAGTGGGTATTCACCCACGAAAGCTCATGCTCCAAAACGTCTGTTAGTCTATAAGGTGCCACAGGATTCTTTGCTGCTTTTACAGATCCAGACTAACACGGCTACCCCTCTGATACATTACACACATTGAATCTATTTCCCCATGTTAAGTATCCTCACACCTTCTTGTCAAACTGTCTGAAATGGGCCATCTTGATTATCACTACAAAAGTTTTTTCTCTTAATTAATTAGCCTCTTGAGAGTTGATAGGGCAACACCCACCTTTTCATGTTCTCTGTATTTGTATGTATATCTCCTTACTATATGTTCCATTCTATGCATCCGATGAAGTGGGCTGTAGCTCACAAAAGCTTATGCTCAAATAAATGTGTTAGTCTCTAAGGTGCCACAAGTACTCCTGTTCTTCTTGCGGATACAGACTAACACGGCTGCTATTCTGAAACCTATATTATATGTATGTCGGTTTACCTGCTTGGTATTATCTATGACTATATGGAGCTGAATTAAAAGGGGTTGATAGGCAGAACAAACAGGAAACAAACCAAGGGTCAGAGATAAGACAGCTCTGGGTAAACAACTTCAAGAGAACAATGGCTGGGCCATTAATTTGGAAGATTCTCTTCCCAGGCACCAGTCAAAAGTTACACAGCTGTTTCCTCAAGACCAGAGCCTAGAAATCAGAAGAGCCATAAACAGTTAAAAAGTATCTGTCTAAAGAAGGAGCAGGTAAGTGGCCAGTAGCAATTGAAGGAGAGACATTGACACAGAGACCCTGCTAGAGGCAGAGAATGAAGGAGGTCACTCTATCTATCC
The DNA here is from genome assembly GCF_025201925.1 of Gopherus flavomarginatus. NCBI lineage: Eukaryota > Metazoa > Chordata > Testudines > Testudinidae > Gopherus > Gopherus flavomarginatus. The sequence continues at coordinate 44,687,919 of NC_066628.1, read as the reverse complement.
CAGCCCTGAGGTGGGGGTTTCTGGGTTAAGTGAACCTTCCTAAGCTTGCAAGGAAAGGGTAAAGTTTAGATAAGACCAGATGCATGTAGATTTTTGTTATTTTAACCCAGTTCTCTGATTGCTGTGAATCTTTGGGTGAATAAATAATATGTTTATTTGGAAAAAGCTGTTTTCAGTCACTTTAATCAGCTGCTGGACACAGGCTGGGAAGTTTCTGGAGGAAAGTTTCTTGCAAGTGCCAAATACACTTGAGCTGGTTTTGTTAACAGTGTTGGAAAACAGCGTGGCTGCAGCCCAGTTATTCAAAGTGATTGAACTGTGGGGGTCCACCCTTGTTGAAGGAAGTAAATCCTGTCACATGAGGGGTGCATTTGAGAGGGACTGCAAAGGGTCTACAACATAGGTCACCCTATTACAATTACATGGGTGCTGGGTGGCATTTCTGGAGACTGACATCCTCTATTTACTCACACATTGTCCCAACCCTGACCTGGTGGAACCTCCTATAGTGGTGAGAGAATAGGTCAGGCAGCCCTGCTAAATTGCTGAGTTGATGGGTGCATAATAATTGCACATTAGATAACTATAGTCTTGGTTTTAATCGTGACTTTTGTGATGCAGACACTTTTCCACTGAGAACTGTTCTGAGGCCACCAAGCAACCATTGGATGATGATAACTTTCAGTCACTAGTTAACCTGAGCTAGATTCAAACCAGTGACTTAGAAGGAGAGAGGCTGTATATTCCATTGCCAATTGTCTTAGTCTTCCAGTATGTCCAGTTTCATACAGTTATTAAATGTTCTCTCCCCCTTTCTGGCCTTAGTAACACTTAACTCAGAGAAGGCCCATGGCTTATGATCAAGCATTTGTGACAGATGGGAGGGACACATAGTGTCCTAGCACAGTCAGACTGCAATGGCAGTTGGCAGTAAGAAGACGTGCTCTTCACTGGTAGCATGGAATGAGGAAAGTTGGAAAGTCAGTTTTCCACTCCGTTCATTAACCAAGCAGCGGATGCTCAAAATATTTTCAGGATGTCAACTCTCTGGAGCAAAAATGTTACTGAGTCAAGCCCTGAATAAGTGTCAAATCAGTGAACTTAAGGCAAACTGGACATGGGTGGGATCCTCAGCTGGTGTGAACTGATGTACCACTGTTGAAATCAAGCTCTTTATAAAGGTTAATTCTGACAACATTCCCCATTGAGGTAGGTATTATAGTCAATTTTACAGCTGAGGAGCAAAGGTTAAGTCACTTGCCAAGTGTTACACAATAAATCAAGGGCAAATCTTGGGACTATAACCCATGAATCTTGACGCTGACCACTGACGAGGATGTAACTGGGTGTTGTGCTGAAATGATGGAAGTTAAATAAACATGGACCTTCTGCTGTTGAAATAATAAAGAACCTGGTTCAAAGACCACTGGAGTCTGTAGAAAGACTCCCGGTGACTTAACGGGCTTTGGACCTGGTCCCAGGCGCATTAGTGCACTCAGAACTAAGTGAGTAGGTTTAAAACTCAGTTTTCACTGGGGTCAAAGTATTCTTTTATGGCAAAATTTGCAGCCAGACTCAGGCTAAATATAAAAAATTTTGCTCAGTCAGGTAACAGCAGAAAGAAAAATTTTGCTAATTTTTCCTTTTAGTGCTCAACTTTTCATTTGACTCCATTTAAATATACAAGTTAAAATAATTATATTTTTGTATTTTCTCCTCCACCCCTTCCCCTGCCCTCTTTGACAAAAGGCAAATACAGCTTTTAACTGAACTGTACCCATAGCATTTTCACCTCTAGTGCTCTGGTGAATTAGCAGCATCAGGTTGCATTCAAAGATATTCTATATTTCCCTTCACTTTAACTGCCAACCATTGATGTGGAAATAATTAACTGTGGGAGATGCTTTCATACATTTTGCCATTTCAGTACAGAATATGTTGAATCATGCCTAATAATAGAGTAGAATGAGGAATAAATTTATTGTCCTAATAATGCATGAGTGACTTTAGCTAGGCTGTTTCTAGGCTTTCCTTGAGATTGTGCAGATCTTTTTTTTAAATTATTCTCTGAACTCTGATCCCTTCTTCAGTTGCATGTGATTTAATGAAATAGATATTGATTGTAAAAAGCAATAATTAAATTGAAGAAAGCTAAAGATAATTATATTGATTAGTGGATGAAAGCAACGTAAGTGCTTTCAGGCTCCTGTTATTGTTTAGTGAGCTAGTAAATTAATATTCCTTCTTCACTTAACATGATGCATTATCTGGTAGCATTCGGTCTAATTCCAGTAACCCATCTAGATATAAATGTCTTCCTGACTTTTCTTCTTAAAATAAAGCTAATAGTCTTGAAAGCAGAAACTAATCAAAGACAACAATATTAACAAGAACTGTAATTAAATTGTACCCAGGACCCGATTCTCCTCTGCCTTACACCTTGTGTCATCATCAGGGCGGCAGGTTTGTCACAGTGGGAAAAATATAATGGATACTGTGGTTTTCCCATTTGTCTGTGACTTGTCTTTGTGTCCATGATTTTAATAAACTCACCTGGCAGTGGCAGCTCCTGTGGCTCCAGTTCTGGGTGACGGGCTGGAGCTGCCTCTCTGCTCCAGACATTGCAGCTTAGCACACGGGGTCTTGACAGAATGCGGGGTTGGGCAAATGTGAGTGTGTTGAACTGTGACCTGGTGCGTGGGTGTCACAGCACTGCTTAGGTTTGGCCCAGCTGCTCCTCTGTCGTCGTGACAGAGGGGAGCCAGGCCAAACCTGAGCAGCACTGTAACCCCATGCTCCAGAGTGGGGAACAGGGCCCAGCCCTGCAAGGCAGGAGTTGCAGGCGCCACTGCTATGGGCCACCTCCTGATGTGTCATGGTATTTTTAAATCAGAAATCACAAAACCCATGACTTACCGTTATGCTCCATTATCTTGGATAAAAAATCTGCAGCTCTAGTGATCATTTACCTTTGTGAAAAATGGGAGTAAAATGGTACCATTCTGTAGCTTTGCATTTGCTTTGCACAAGTTGTAAACGATGACACAAAGTGCAAAGCAGTGGAGATTGAAGCTCCTTATTTAGATAACACACTAATGAGGCTTGCATACATGATAGTGGTGCAGTACCATAAATCCAGCCACTTGTGATTTCTAGTGCTACAGCACAGCTGAAGTAACTAGCTGTTCACATGGCAACTCTCCCTTTGGAAAAACAGAGTCAATGTTGGATGAACATGTTAGTACAGCAAATATTGTCACTGTTCTACTGTAGTTTTATGGGCTCATTAATGGTATTTGAAACTGGGCTAATGAGGCAAGCCATTCAGCATTGCTCCTTAAGGGTCGTTTTAGAAAGTAGAGTTTTTATTTTAAATTAGAAGGTAATATTTTTTTTTAAATGTGAATGTCTTATAAAATATGAATGGCCCCAAACTGGCATCTCTCAACTCATCACAAATATTGCCTCCCTCATGTGTCTTTAAGTCAACTGCAACATCTGTTGCTTTTAGCTATTCTGAGGCAGGAAACGAAAGAGAAAAGACCCTGCTGGGAAGAGAGGAACTATGTCTCTACAGCATCTAGTGCAATGAGGTCCTACTTCATGACTGGGACTCCTAATATTAATATTAATAATAATTAATAATAACAATAACAATGCCTACAATAAGGGCTCCATTCATGAACATTGACAGATGATACAAGTACAGGCCTGTCTCTCTGAGTTCCATCTTTTCTCACTTATTGCATGAAAAATAATGCATAATGTGCATATTTCATTTTTATTTTGTCCATAAGATAAAATCAGCAAAATAAGAGATTGCTATGTGCATATATAAAAGCCCTATTTTGAATGCCAGCTCTGCATTGGTTAATAACAGATATGATGGAAGGGAATTTTGAAAGTTTTCTAATGCCTTAAATGGTATAAATTCACAGATATGAGTGGTATGACTTGCTGCTTGCTCTGTATGATTGGATTGTCCTGGCCTTCATGAAAAGGCATGTGTTCATTAATTGTTGACTTCACTTCTTAGTACAGGCAGATATTTGTTTCTTCCTTTAGTCCTGTACCCATTCAGCATTTATTATCTCATATTAGATAAATTTCACTCCAGAAAAGGTTAGGTAGAGAATAGTCTGGGTTTTCCCAATCAGTACTCCCCAAATTCTGCTCTGTTACTGCCACAGATACTGAGACTTTGTTTATTTTGTCCTTTTCGGGGATTGTGGCCAGACACAGTTTAGCTGTCGGTCACAAATAGTATCTGCCGCAGTCCTCCAGCTGGTAATAGGATCCATCCAAGGAGGACCACATGTACTGTAGATTTGTTATTATAAAAGTCATCCAGACTTGCAATGATCATTGGTCCTTACAATATAATGATATTTATAGGACAGCCAAATGATAAAGTATTTGCTAGGCTATTTGTAAAGTGCTGCACATAAGAATGTACACTACATTTAATTTATGAACTGAGAGTGTGCTTGAATTTTAAAAAGCAGACACCCTAAAAATGAAAAAAATTATGTTTATTCAAACTCAATTGTCTAGTCCTTAAATAGCCTATAATGGAGGATTACAGGAAAAAAAAGAAAGCATTTATTTTATTTGTAGCCAGGAGTTCTACAGGCTTTGGTTTTTATAGTTCTGTTTTCAAATTCAGATTAATAAAGCAGCTGTCTACAATAGCTGTGATTTACCTTAATAAATAGCAATCCCTGTAAGAAAGATGTCTTGAAACGTCGTCTTGACGGTCCTCTCATTTACACTTCAAAAGAGATAGAGCCAGAGTTAGACATTGAAAAGATGATAATATACCAGGTCCGTGAACTGTAAAGTAGGTATAAATATTAAGTATTGTGACTAGATTTATCAGCTTTGGGCCGTAAAATGATAATTTTCTTCAATCCTCCTCTGATGTTTGTCACTTAATTTACAGTCATTAAGGCCAGCTATATTGTTCTGATATTTCAGATAGTGAGGGGACTCCATCTCAGAGACTCTTAAGGTAAACATGCTGTTTTCTCCACCCTCCATTCCCCCATGCCAAAATAAATATAAATAGGGAATTGCACAGCTTGCCTCTCATTATATAGAAGGAGGGCCCAGTGGTTTGAGCACTAGCCGAGAACTTTGGAGACCATGGTTCAAATCCTTGCTCTGCCACAGTCTTTCCACATGATCTTGGGTAATCTCTCTGTGCCTCAGTTGTCCATCTGTAAAATGGGGATGATACTTCTGTGCCTCACAGGTGTGTTGTGAGGATAAATATATGAAAGATTATGAGGCACAACAAAGATACTGTGGTGATGGGGACCTGTGACAGAGTTTGAATAGCCTCAGGCTGACTCACTTCTCTGTGTACTTGATAAGGGTCCCCACATGAGCGAAAGTGATGAGATAATTAAGTACCAAGTGATGTGATAATTAAATACCAGTCAACAAGGGGATTCAGCTGAGGACAGTTAAAAGAGAGAGCAGAAGGAAGGGCCAGAGATGTCCAGGATCTCAGGGAGGTGAAATCTCTCCCTGCCCTGTGGCTAGGGAGAAGGCAAAAGCCTTATGTTGTGGGGGAACAAGGACTTGTGTAGCACACTTTAAATGAAGCATTTGGTGTTAAACTTGTCACTGATGTCCATGAGGACTATATGCAGTAAGGAGTGCGGAGTGAGGGAACCCTGCCCTGTGACAGGCCTAAACAGTAGATAGATAAAATGCAAAACCTTAGTTTCTGAAGGTCTAGATGTCTTTCTGCTTTGGTAGAGGATTTCATCAAACCAAAATTGAAATGGATTCCTTGTCTTCTCCCAGCCCTTCATCTGATATAGTACAGGAAATATTTTCTGTGCACATAAAAAACCCCTTTGAGCCAAATTCTTTGCTTGGAGATAGAGTTCCCATTGACTCTGATGGTAACAATTAGTTCTTTCTAACAGATGATCATATCCACTCCATTTTGTGCCTTGGGTTAGCACATGATCTCTCCGAATGGGACATGTGTTTGAAGATATTGATTGACCTCAAGCAATTTTAGTCTGAGGGAAATGACGGTGGTTGCTGTCCACTCCTGAATCCTGTAAATCCAATAAGTGGAGTGGATTCTCCAGGTTTGAATAACTGATATGTCAGAACTTGGGACACTCCCCCTAAGGGCTTTTGCTTCTTAGAAGAGTTGACATGAGTTGAACTCTTTGTGTGGGGATGAGCATTCGTTTAAGCATGCCCCTTGCTCCTGCTTTGTCAATAAAAAGTGATGTGGTAAGTGAACATTCAGGGAATGACACACATTTCCTCAGGCACTTAGCTCTGACGCAGATATCCATAAGGTTTGCTTACGTTTTTAGAGTTCATATGGTGATAGATTCTCTTTAAGGACAGCTGGATGGGCCTTCATGGTAAAAGAGCAGTGACATCATGACAGCCAAGGAAGAGAATAAAAAAAGTCCAGGGAAAATATTTGACACTTGTTCTTCCCCCAATCATCATCATCATCATCATCATCATCAGATTTTCTTATTTAAAACTGGTAGGATCAGGGTCAATCAGATTGCTGAGGTATTTATATGTACAAAAGCGTATGGATCTCAGAGACAATGCCTTTAGTTAGCTCAGTCAAAATATTCCTGAATAAAGTGAATAGGAGGTATATCTAAATTTTATTTGATTTTATTTGATTTAGGCAAACTGGGAAAATAGGATTTGGGGCCTAATTTATTCTAGGGTTACACAGGTTAACATCAGTGTACCCTGTCATGGTGCAAACTCCACCAGCAGATAAGATTACAGTAGCACAAGGCAGCTGCAACCTCAGTTTGGTGGGGCTAGAGGTGTAAAGAGTCAGTACAGCCCCAAAAGTGGATGAGCTGCTGGAAAGAGGGTATGGCCAAGGTTGCTGCTTAAGCTTCTCCCCCAGCACCTAGAGCCCCACCTCTCACAGCAGTTTCGCTTATAGAACTTTGACAGGAATTATAGCTGCCCTACCAACCTGCAAAGGGAGTAAGAGATAAGAGAACAAATTGTGGCTGGGGCTACTCTGCCCTTGAAGTAACAGGGCCTGACTAGCATAAGTTACCCATCTAATTTCAAAATGGACTATATATTTGTCTTTACTGAAGTTTCCATTTTGAAGATAGTCTGAATGGAACAAGGTTGTCATTGCTGATATGATGTCCTGGGGCATTTAATCTATAGGAAATTTTTCAAGTATTAACAGTGATGACAAAATACCTGCAAAAAATACAAAGGCAAAATTACTCAAAATCTGAGAAATCTTTTCACATTTCACTACGAATGAGAAAATGGGCCCATGTCAGCAGAAAATTCCACAGTCCACCAATTTGTCACTCAAAAATGAGCCAGGAAAGTTTGGATTTTCTGAAATTTTCAGTACAAAAATAACCTTTTTGTAAAATGTCACTGAAAAATCAAATCCGCACAAAGCCACCCAAAGTGAAATGGCAAAATCTTTCATGCAAAATATGTTACCTATTTCACACATCTCTCGTTGTTGTGCACCACAGAGGCTATGGGGGAGCCACCTCTGTCTGCTCCCTTATTTGTAAAGGAGCTTTGTGTTTTAGAAGCAATGGCATGTCATCTGTTGCAGAGTGAATTCTTTGCTTTGCTGAGACCTGTATCAATTCTGCTGAAATAATATTAAGTCATTAAATCATCTCCACCCCCATAATCCATTTATTAAAAGTCAATTTATATTGCATCCGTTTCTTACAGGCTGTCCAAGGAGTGTATATAAATGAATTAAATCTTGGTCTAGAACAACATTACAAGTTTTCAAGAACAAAATGTTTCACCTTTTTTTACGCAGACCTTCAGTGACAGGTCTGTACACAGCTATATGTAATAGTTAGGCTGTTATAATCTGAAGTTAATATGTTCTCTCCAGAATACAAGTCAAATTATAGCAAGTGAATGTTTCAAGCGTGAATCAGATGTCTTAACAGTCTCACATACGCACCCACGCACACATGCAAAGAAAACAGAATTATTGATCCTTTCAGATGTATACTTCTCATTGTTTGTCTACACATCTTTGCTATCTACCAAAGCTATGTCAGACAGCTACACGAGTCCCTTTGTGGGTGGGTTCAAAGCTGATATTAACCTCGTTATAAATATACACCAGCATTAAATGGTAATAAAAATATATAAAGGGAAGGATAAGAGTATGCCATGCATAGCTAGCAAAGAGCTGTTTTTAAGCTAGATCTGCATGCCACACACTTTCTGGGCCAGGTGAAAGTTATTGTAGGCTAGGGCAAACTGTAGTTGTAGGTACAGTGTAGGCAGATGCTATTAAAATTAACGATTCAGTTGCAGATACACATTTCACTTTCCTTGGGCTTTTCACATTGGTTGCAGAATTCTCATTATCTTTGACAGACTTCTCTTTTTATTCAAGAATACATTTCTCCTGATACTTGGTCACTGAATTTTACTGCCTGGTTGGTGATAGTGGGAAGCAAAAGGTACAGAACTTAAAAATAATTGAACAGTTCTCACAATAAAAAAGAATTATTTATAAATCTCTTGCCACCCTGTGCTGCTTGAAGTATAAAACTTATGCCCTTAAGAATATGACTGGTCTGTTACATTGAAGAATACCATGAAAGTTTTTAATATGTAGCATAATAGAACAGGATACGCTTTCTTTTGTTAGAGAGGTGTGGAGCGTTTATTAGCAAGAATACTGTACATACATCCTCTTAAGGGCAATATAAGACAGTTGCAAAGATTTAGAGGCATACTCATCTTTAAAAATAACAGGATGTGGTATCTTCACAATGGGCCACATTTTGTGTGTATAACTGAATAACGCTGTTGCAGTAGGAGCTACAAGCATAAATGTGGACCGAGAGAAGAATACACCTCCAATGTGCTCTTCGCTCTCCAACAGAATGCAGTGTCATCAACAGAATTTTGGTCCTACAAAAGATATTACCTCACCCACCTTCTTTCAGAATTGAGCATTTTTCAAATTAAAGCACAGAGGTGACGCTATTGTGCACATAACCTTGATGCAGAGGAATAACAACAGTATGGTTCGATAAATTAGCGCAGTATTGTTCGAAAAATTAATAGTCAGAACATGCTAAAAATAGGTGGCTAATAGGCAGATATTGCGTGATATTTAGCCTCAGAACAGTGGAGTGTCATCATTTAAAGTTAGGAAATCTTTTCCAACTTATAGTTCTGATTCTGCAGACCTGGGAAGTGATTGAATGTACAGTGTTACATCATGCTTCGAAAAATATGCTCCTTCCTCTTTAATGTGCAACTTTGCAGTGTCTGTTGCCATATAAAGAAACATGCAGCTGGAGTAAAATTAAGTTGTAGGTATTACCTGAAATACAAGGGTGACAAGCAAAGCTGTTTCTGGTTCTGCTCTTTTATTTTTAGTTTTTTGGTTGCTCTCTTACTTAGTAAAGTGGAACCTAGTTATCGCAAACCCTGATATAGCGCAGTTCCACTAAATCCTGAAATGGAACTCTGGCTAGAGTGAACAACTGTTCATTTCTGTTTGAAGGGAAGTTGTGCCACAAAACATGCTGACTTTAATAGAGAGCGTTCAGTTGTACTCTAATTTAGCCTTGATACACCTTTATAAAATAGAAATATGCTAATTATGAGCACCTCTTATTACATCATTGCAAAATGTGCCTGAATCACATAATAGGTTCTTTTTAGGGACAACTTTATCTGTACTATATTGATAATGTTTGGCAATATTAATTGCACTGTTTACTTGTGTCCTACAGGTTTGCAATGAAATCTTTTCATTGTGAAGAGAGCCCCACCTAACGGCTTTTTTGACAAACACAGGCAAACATGCAGGGAGATTAAGCTCAAAGTCACACGGTATGGAGGGCCCAAACCTTGCTGAACCATGGGTGTTGGAAGTAGGGGTGCTACTGCACCCCCTGGCTTGAAGTAGTTTCCATCATACACAGGGTTTACGATTTGGTTCAATGGCTCTCAGCACCCACTATACAAATAGATCCAGCACCCCGTGCTGAACACCTTTACAAATAGTCAGTACCATGCGCACGCACAGGCTTCATGGAAAACAGAATTGAGCCCATTATGACAGACGGCTATTAACCAGACAAAATCATCTTACCTCTAACTTCTAAAACTTCAACAAATAGTAGAGAGGCCGTGCACGGCAAGTCCAGTACCTGGTCCTGCATACAGATGTGATGGCATTCAAAAACTAATCACTGCTCAGTAGTAGTGGGGAGCGTGGTGCACTGTTTCTAAAAATTATCCTTCTTCACCCCAGGACAAATCTAAAAAACTACACTTCATATGAGGGGACTAATAGTGGGGCTTGACACAGAGCTAAAAAGGGGAGAGGAAGGTTATAAATATACAACTACCTTTTGAAGTTCACACCATGGCAGACAATATCGTCGCTCATTTTCAATGGGCCAGATTTACAACTGGTATAAATAGGTGCAATTTCATGGTCTTAAATGGGGCTGCCCCTGCTTAAAGACATTGATGGCTATGGTGCAATGTGTCCAGGTAGATAATTATCCTGGGTGAACAGGTATTGCAACATAAACCAAATCCTGCAGTCTCTACTCAGGCAAAATTCCCATTCAAGCAAATTAAAGAGATTTTTTTTTTATTATTGTAAAATTTGGGCTTGGGTTAACCAACCTTTTTTAAAGCCAAATTACAAACCTCAGAAAACAGAGGTTTATAATGGAAATGCTGACACAAGCTGCTATCCGATGCTGTGGTATTAAATTGGAAATTAGCCAACAGTTCTGGCTTTATGCCAATCCAAGGAGAGTGAAATCACAAGTTAGAGAGTGTAGGCTTTGTGCCAGATTTTTAATAAAAAATAAAATGCTCATATTTACAATCCTTTTTGCAATGTTACACCACTATTTATACATAAACAAACATCTTTCCTCAACGTACCAAAATAAACCCCACTGTCTTGGGTTTTGTTTCATAAAATTTTTAATTCTCCAGTTAAACATTCTCTCCCCCTCCACCATTTTCCTTACAGGCTTACTTCTGAATTGCCTGGGGATGTTCAGGGACTTCTATAGATCAATAGGCGTATTCTGGACATCTTGGTGAAACTTAGTTCTAATGAAAATAACCAGGATGTGGGAGTGGTGACCAGCAAATAGCTGGTTGTCAAGGTTTTAGAAAGGAAATTCACAGGCAAAAAATTAGAATACTATTTTTAAATGGTGAGGTTTTTTAATTAAACCAACTATCTAATCACCTAATGGGCACCTGAAAAAAACAAAAACCTGGTGGTTTATATAGAGAGGAATGGGATTGTTTTGACTCTTGATACAATCAGGTATTAATAGTTTGTGTGTGCTGTTGGAGTGGCAGGCTGTGATAAAGGATGCACTACAAACACAAATCAGCATACCTCCAGTTCCATATTCAGACTCATTCAAGGCTCACATACGTGTTGGCAAATGCACTCCATTGGGGTATGAGAGATTCCCAGGGTCAAAACCAGCCTAGCAATCTTCATTCTCCTCATACACCCGTATAACAACATTTGTTGAGTGTTAACAAGCACTCATTTAGCTTGTATTCTAAAAATCTGTGTGGCCTCATTTTAGGTTTATGCTTTCTGGGTCCAGGCTCTCATTCAGATCAATGGAAGGTCTATTTGCAGAGTAAACATACGCGTAGGACCAAGCCCAAGTGCGAAGAATCAGGAGAGGTGTGTTGGTGTAGCTTCAGTGTGGCGGGGGTGGATTTTCATTGCTTTAGAAAGAGGAGTATGTAGTTGTTCAAGGGTGCTCTTGCTGTAGCAGGCATAAGGATAGTAGTGATGAATCAGTTAGGTTCTTCTTAGTGTAAGAAGTTACAAAATAGCAAGCTAGGAAATAGCTCAATATATTTGCTATTAGAAAGGGAGTTTTTTACATCTAGGGCATTCGTTCAATTCTAGCTCAGCTCACAGCCATTAGTCTGGCTGCTTGTAAATCTATGTGAAAGTAGTTTGTGGTCTCAGTTCACTTCCTAATGGACAGGAACCCACATCACAAAATCCACCACACCAACCAGTGCTAATTGATGTATGTTGGTGGTCTCAGGAAAGGGGTTAGGACTAAGCTGGCCATAGAAATTAAATATCCCGTAGAAGTGGTCCTTCTGCTACAGAATTGGCAGGCAGCTGTGCTTGTTTTCTGGATGAATAGGAGACTTGAGCTTTCAAAATTCTGAATCTGGCTCCTTCCTCAAGTACTAAATTCACCTAAAAATGTTAAAATAAAAAAGAAAGAAAACAAAATGGCAAAATTTCAGCAAAAGATACAAAGGCTCTGGAGACGCTTCAGCAAAACACACTACCTATTCAATCCCATTATCAAAGCACTTGCTGTTCCTATTCCAAGGAACAGGAAAAACAATAACAAACGTTGAGCCATGAAAAGGATTCTGTAACCAGAGTATCTGAATAAATAAAGAAGAAAGTTTCCATTCTAGCAGTTGCTAAGGAATCGCCGCCCTGGGAAATGATGAAAGAGTGCCAATTACAGCGAAAATCCCTCCCAAATGTTGTATTTCAGGGAGGAAAGTTCTATGGCAGGGCTGGTTACAACAGACTGATGACTCTGCAACTGCAGAGGGACCCTGGTTTGAGGGAAAATCTGCTCAGCCAGTGCACTTACTTCTTTATAAACCTATGGAGGTTAGGTCCCAACATCAGTGCCAGCAGGTCCGTTGCCCTCTGCACAGTTATCCAAATAGTGACCCCTTTGTAGTTTTAGAATATTGAACCTATTGTACGGGGCTGGAATCCCGTCTCCATTATGGGGACCTGGTTTTATGGATGTGAACATCAGGACGAGGGCAGTCAGGCTTAGTGATCAGAGTTGGGAGTCAGAAACCAAAGCAGGGGATCGGAGGCAGAGTCAGGGGTCAAATCCCAGGTCAAAGCCAGGGGTCGGCCCTCATTACATTTTGGTAAGTGCTGCTAATTCAATAATCTTCATAAGGATTCAGAAGAGGTGGGGGGGTGGTAATTGTGAAGAACATTTTGAAAATACATATACGGAAGCTAGCTTGCTTGTTGGTACTTTAGCACACAGCTAGAGCAAGTGAGCCTCGTGAGGGTAGTTAGCACACATTGTTTTAGAATATATTTAAAAAAACAATACTCGCAGGCAGAGCAAAACCAACTGCTGCATGAGGATGGTACAACTTGTTCCTTTCTTTTTCAATAGTAGACACTAGATACAATCTTCTGCAATTCTTAAGTGGTTTGGGCCTGTGCCCATTTTTTTGTGTCATGGGTAGGAAGCAGAGCCAGTGATTGGCTGTAAGGAGACATGGCTGGTAATATAGTAAGAGAGAGGCCCTGATACGCTCATTCTCTGGGCCTGAGGAAACATTGGCTGCAGAACACTTATAATGCCATGTTTGACACTTCACAGAGCAACTTTTTAACAACAATAATTATTATTCCTTTGAAAACACTTACGTTAAGAGAATGTTATGGTTGCACAAAGAAGCACTCAAAAGCCAGTAACCTTAACACTGCCCACTTGTTTTTTCCATCACAGCCAATGATCATCTATTATTACTCATGTAATACAGCATATCATACTTTTTTCCTGCTGCCTTAGAAATCCTGTCATCACATCTTGTAGTAATTTGTACTTTTTTGTGTGTGCCTTAGAGTCCTCATAAGTTATTTATAACCAGTAAACCATCTTACACAATGTACTACAGATAAAGCATAACGCATGGTTGGTGGAAATTAGCTGACACATACAGGCCACCTACATTTTCAGCTGAATTAGCTTTGTAGTTAACTGTCTCATCCCTTGAAGTACATTAAAGGAAGGTGGTGCTGCTGGCTGAGGAGAAATGTCATGGCTGAGAATAAAATCTGTCTGGGGATTGGTCTCGCTTTGAGCGAGCAGGGGGTTGGACTAGATGACCTCCTGAGGTCCCTTCCAACCCTGATGTTCTATGAAAATACATATCTTAGAAAGAGAACCTAGTTAGCACCAAAACAGCCCATCCCACATCTTATGAGTTCCGGAGGCAGGAGCTTCTATATTGCAAACATATGAGCTGTTCAGCTCTAACATTTCTAGGTGCACAGATAATGAGGCCAGGGCACCTGCAGACATTCACCATGCACCCTCACAGCATTTTTACTGCACAGTATGGTCCACTGGGTAGAGCACTAGACCAATAATCAGGAGTTCTATTCCTGACTCTTTCAGCAGCCTGCTATGTGACCCTGGGCAAGTCACTTTGTTTCTCTGTGCCTCTATTTCCCTTCCCACCCTTTGCCATGACTGTTTAGATGACAAGATCTTCATGACATGGGGCTGTGTCTTACTATGTTTATGTATGACACCCAGCACAATGGAAATGTTAAGCTCTGTTATAATACAAATAAGCATAACTAAGCGAGCCATGCAGACAGATACAATGCATCCTTCTTTCGTGTACACTTTATGAGCAAAAAAACTCTGCGTAAAATGTATTGTGAATGCAAAGAGAGTCATTTTCAGTGGGTTATTAATTGGTCAAATCAAAAGCCAGTTTTCACTGGAGTGGTCACTCACACTAATTATCTAGGCCCAATTTCTGTTTTCTTTCCTGATCCATTTTGGTACTAGAACTTGTGTTCTGCAAGATTTCTTTTCCTAACGGGGAATACGTTTATTTTCTATGCTCCTCATATTAAAAAACTGTGGAACTGCTTTTGCTCAAACTTAAAAAAAAAGAAAAAGTTCAGGCAGATATGAGGCCTGCAATATTTCAGCCTGAACGGAGGAAGTTATAAATGAATGAAAACAGGAATGGAAAGACATGTGCAAATGTAGCTGTCTTGTCGAGACCGATGTGCACACCATCATGCTTGTAGTATTTTCCCTTCAAAGGGCTCCGAGTTTTTCATAAACTTCAAGGCCTAATTTTTCAACTGTGGCCACTAATTTTGGGTGCCTCATTTTTTGAGTGCCCAACCTGAGATACCATGGGCCTTATTTACAGATGTGCTGAGCATCCACAGCTCCCATTGACTCCATCGGACATTACAGCTGCTTAGCACATCTGAAAATCAGGCCCTAAATCCTGGTCTACACTGGGGGGGGTGACTGACCTAAGATACACAACTTCAGCTATGAGAATAGCGTAGCTGAAGTCGGCATATCTTAGGTGGACTTACCTTGCATCCTCACAGCGCAGGATCAACTGCCGCTGCTCCCCCGCCGATTCTGCTTCCACCTCTCGCCACGGTGGAGTACAGGAGTCAACAGAGCGATCGGGGATCGATTTATCATGTCTACACTAGACGCGATAAATCGATCCCCGATAGATCAATCACTACCCGCTGGATCGGCGGGTAGTATAGACCTACCCTAAGTGTTGCACGTTTGGTGCCTCTGAATCTATGAAAATGCAATCTACAATAGCTAAAAGTTGTTCTATCGTGCTCCTATAGGGTGTAGGCTATAGTTACATAAGGTGAAATTCACCCTGTGCAGAGGTCTAGAACAGGGCCAGTGCACCACTTAAATCCCACTTAAATTGAGAGCTTAAATGGGACTTAAGTGCTGTGTTGGCCTTATACAGGCCTCCCTGCAAAGGAATGAGTGTCACTCATACAGCATAGTAGATCCTGGGTTCTTCCCTTTCTAAGATAGGGTGACCAGACCTGATTTTATCGGGATTGTCCCGATATTTACTTGTTTGTCCTGCATCCCGACCAATGTTCAGTTGAGATGCGAATTGTCCTGATATTTTCCAGTCCGGAACACAGGTGGAGGGGGCTCGTGCCCCAACTCCACACTGATTCTGCCCCCTCTCTCCCCCATTTGGATCCCTCCCCAAATTCTCACCCTTGCCCCACCCCCTCACTGTCCATTGGATCCCTCCCCAAATCCCCGCCCTGGCCCCACCTCTTCCTCAAGCACGCCGCGTTCCTCTTCCTCCCCCCTCCCTCCCAGGCTTGCGCGAATCAGCTGTATGGCAGCACAAGTGCTGGAGGGAGGGGGGAGAATCAGGACGTGGCAGGAGGCAGAGCAGAGGCAAGCTGGTGCGGGGCGTCGAGCTGCCGGTGGGTGCTCAGCCCCCACCAATTCTTCCTATGCTCCGGTGGCTCTTGGTGTTTTTTGCTTTTGTTTCGGTTTTTTCCTCCGCCGCCAGCTCATGGGTTTTTTTGTTGTTTGTTTTTTTGCTTCGCCGGCACCCACACCCTGCATCCCAATATTTCACGTCTCTCATCTGGTCACCTTATTCTAAGAGAAACACTGCCTTACAGTCTAGAAAAGAATTCACCATCCGTTTATTTTTAGGGGAAAACTATAGTAATTTCCTTGCCTTTAAAATGATCTGGCTCCTGCCCCTAATCCTTCAATAGCTTCCCAACCAGGGAGTGTATTTGCCTTTTTCCCCCTACAGTTGATTAGTTTGCATTATCACTTGCTGTAAATGAAATGGATGCTGTTTAATTCAATCTGCGGTTTCAGGGACTCTGTATGATTTCTCCCCACCCTCTGCTCCCACCCCTAGGGCATATCACACACAACTTACTGGAACTGAGCCATCCTATTGGTAATGATGACTGGCATATCACATCTCCAAACACTTGGGCTCTAGCAAACTCCTGAGTGTCTGTGCCAGTTGCATGGGGAGGACTTGCAGGAAATTGCCCCAGGACTGAGTCTTTAAGGGATAAATCCTGCGCACTCTATGCTATATAATTGATTTGAGTGGGATTATTCAAATGAATCAGGCAAGCAGGGCTTAAACCATAGCCAGGAGCTTTCTGAGTTTATTTAACTTTCAGGGAAAAGCGGAGTTTTCCAAAAGTACCATAACAGGAATGCCTATTCCTGCTTAAGCCTAGTAAAATTCTGTTCTCCATCTTAGAATTGTAAGGGGTATTAAGGCCTTGTAAAAGAGAACTCATCAATTTGGGTTTAGCTTGCACTAAAATATGCATGTTATTAAGATGGGAGTCTGATATACCGCCAAGATTATTTGCTGGTGGAGGGAACTGTCATCAGGCACTGAGGCCAACAACATGATTGCTTCCTTGGTGGTAGAGGATCTGCTTGAAATGAAATGTAGGGAAATATTTAATCCCTCAGTTTGCCAATTATCACCATTCTGTCATAGTCCAGACGACTATCATTATCTCTAGTTAATTTCCTAGCATGCGGCCTGATAATAAGATTCAATTACTTTATTTATATTTAAACAGCAATTTTAAGGAAAGCCTCTATAAAACCTTGAGGACCTGAAGAGTTAACTAAAATCACAGTCGCATAGGGAGAGGTTGTCTCCTGAGTTCCTAAGAGGCACAGCACAGAAAACAGAGCTCAGCGGGAGAGGGGGCTAAGATGGTTTTAAGCCACCTTTGTACCCTCCTGATCCTGAGCTGCTCTGGGAGCCTCAGTGACAGCAGCTTGGGGGCCATAGCGCTGTTCAGAATCTCTACAATGCTGCAGAAGAGGGCCTGTCTGGATTCTGCCATTCCTGTGCTGGGAGAATCCTCCGTTGGCCAGATCACGGCTTATCAAGCCCCTTTATATTGCTCTGGCCCTTTCACCCAACATAAAGGGGCCGGATTGGAGATGAGGATTGTGCCCATAATCTTTTTTTATTTTTCCATTAATGCAAGGTTATTAGGGAGAATTAAATGCCTAATGGTTAGGAGATGCAACCTTGTCCCCCTTGTGCACAGGTTGTATTATTTATGATGATGTGTGGAGTTGGAGCTAGGATAGGCTTTGCCTATGATAGGAACATTCAGTTACACAGACTCAGGGCTGTTCATGGAAGGCCTGATTCTCACTTACACTTGGGCTCTTTCACACTACACTGGCAGTGTGAAGGAACCTTAAAATGGGCATACAGATATACCCACTATAAAGGGGTCTAAGTGTTACTGAGAACCATGCCCAGAATCTAATATTTTATCTTAGCACTGAGGGCTTTCTTCAGTATCAGAGGGGTAGCCATGTTAATCTGGATCTATAAAAAGCGACAAAGAGTCTTGTGGCACCTTATTGACTAACAGAAGATTGGAGCATGAGCTTTCGTGGGTGAATACGCACTTTGTCAGATGCACCCACAAGGTCAAACAAGTACCCTCACAATTCACTAAGAAAGAATCATAGATTGGCTCTGTTTAAAGCAGCACAAAGAACCATGGGATGTGACCCCAGAAGTCCTACTTCCTCCCCTGAGTGAGTGCAGAACCAGTGTGAATGCAATCAAGCAGGCATACTTGAGTATGGTTTTGTGATCTAGCTGCTCACACCCAAATTGGGATAATCCACGTGCCCAGACCCAAGTGTCAGTTGTTCAGGTTAACTCTGCAGCGAACACATACCCTAAGTGTTCAGTCAGATGGTGGAAACTGACAATGACTACAACCTGGGCTAGATTTGAACGAGAAACCTAGGAGAGAAAAGGGTAGCGAAGCTCGCATTACATAGTAGAAAGAAAAGAAATGGGAGTAAATTGAAAAGCATTTGGTTTAATTTCTGTGCCGTGTGATCTTTCTTTAGGCATCAGAAGCTTCTTCTAACGTTGTCCCAGGGCTTTTTTTTTTTTTGGCGTTTTTATTTGTTCTAAACAAACGACTTTATCTCGATACAAAATAGCTCAATTAAAATCTACTGTCTGTTCTTCTGTTATTTTGTGGGTGATTTAATCTGACTGGGAAACTTCTCTTGAGCAGTTTTCATCCCTCTTGGAAAATGAAAGCACACAGATGTTTGTATATTGTAGTAAAGTGTGCTCGCTCTCTCTTACTCTCTTTCAAAATGACTCTTCAGATTTAATAATATTTAACATTCAGCCTTTCTACAATTTCTCCTTTATTAACAAAGCATTCTTGTCATTCACTCTCAGCACACTTGCAAATATAGCTGCACAGATTGGGAGCCTTCCGTTTCTTTTTGTGGGCTTTAATCTCTTTTTTTAAAACTTTTTAATTTCTCCAGACTCTTAATTTTGATTGCAAAAGCAATCAAACCATCCCCCCTGTGGGCTTTAAGAATATCCCGAAGTATTTGGCTAGAAGAGGCAATAAGAGAATTAGACCTAAAAAAGAAATCAATCTTGTACTCTAATGACTTCTTATTTTCCACTGCTGATAAAACTAGGGGATTAAATCTCCATCTGCAAATCTTGTGAGGACAGTCTAAGAAAAGAACACGGACCAATGATTACATGATGACTTGGGCTAGTAATGGGGAGCTGGGACATCATGCAGCCAACTTTTGGAGTTAAGGAAACAGTCTGTGTACTAGTGCCAAACTGGAGTGAGGAGGAGGGGTAATGGAGATGGCGAGGGATGGGATAATAATTTCTTCCTCCTAAATTAACCCTTTGAGGATGGTACATTTTTATGTGCATTTCTAACCATTCACTTGGCTGACAAACTTTCAAAGGCTAGGGATTTAATTGAACAGCCTCCAGACATCTGTCCACCTGACCTCTTTCAAACTTTTTTAAAGGGAGAAAAAAAATTAAATATGTGTAATTTATAGGTTCTGCTAGAAGATTGAGCCTGCAACATGTCAAGTACACAGCTGAATGGACAATGTCAGATGAAAATACGTATTTTAGAAAATTTCTTATCTGTGTTACTAATAGCAACCTGTTAAGAATTTACAAACTGGCCTAGCCCAACCTCCTGCCATATATTTGCCCATTTCCAGTCTCTCTTTCATTATGAATGCTGTATATTGAATAGTTATGTTTCTTGCAGAAATACCAAACTGGCAGTCTAGCTACTAAGTAACGCTGGCATTTTGTATCCTTATATAAAATTAATTGTCCCACTGGGCTGAAATGAAATGGATTTAGCTTTTTTGTATGTTCATTAAATTTATTTTTCAAGCAAGAGAGATATATATATCCTGAAAATGTTAGCCGTAGAGCATGGTACTACTCAGGTTAAACACACTCTTGTCCTTGAATGTGCATGCATGGCTCTCCTGACTTTAGGACCGCCTTAACCTGGCCACCATTTTTGTGCCCACAAAACATTGCAGACACAGCATACATCATTGAGATGCCCATGTAATTGATTTGTGGGCACAGTCAGGTAGGTAGGCATAGAAATTGCCTAAATTGTACATGCAAATAATTGTGGTTGCAAAAGTGCACCCCCAGTATGTAGGTGCAGAAATGGAACCTGGCCTTTCAAATCTGGTCCTAAAGGATTTAAATCCATAGGAGCTTCATGCACACACCTGAGAGCAGAAATTTATCCTGTGACTTTACAGTTTCCTCAACCTTTTAATCTGTAGGATTCAACCAGAATCCTGAGTCTCAGTATAACAGCAGAGTCAAAGCTTTGTCTTATTTCATACACATGCACAGATACATTTCATCATTGTCCCGAAAGCAGAATAACTCTTCTAGAAAGAACAAAAGAAATTTGAGTCTGGAAAGTCAGCTTTTCCCTTGATGGTGATATCTGGCCTAACAATTAGAGAAGGCAACATAAATAATAATCCTTTGACTAAATATCTGCTTTATCCAGTAGTCACTAGGGTCTGGAGCCTACAAAGGTGTGCACAGTGACATGGAAAGGAGTGGATGGAGCAGAGAAGCAGCAAGGGGCACTGTTAAGTACAGTCCAGTACCTCCTGGCTTGAAGCAGGAGTGATTAAATAGCCCAAAACAATGGCTGCTGCACATTCCTCTTAAGCAGCAGTTGGGTCCTGCTTAGGAATGTATTGCTTGTTGTTTGCCTCCTTGGTCACGCCCACTTTCTCCCCTGGGCCTCATTGCATGCTCTGGCACGTGTACAGGGACTCTGGATTCTACGGATGGCTTGGTCTTATGTGGAACATTGAGTGCTGCTGCAAGCGTTCCAAGCATGAGGACAGATTCCTCTGCACTGTGCGCTCTGCTGTTCTACAAGCCATTGGCTCAGTCCCTCAAAATGCCTAGTAACCACTATTGCAGCTGGAACTGTCCTGTTGGAAAGTTAAAGTTTCTTTAAATCTTGCAGATTTTTGACAACGAAGCCAAAGATCTTGAGCGAGAAGTCTGCTTTATCGATATTGCCTGTGATGAAATTCCTGAGCGCTATTACAAAGAATCAGAGGTAAGAGTATAGAACAGTGAAGAAGGAATGTAGCCTAGAGTTCATTTGTCACTGGTAGGGTTTTTTTCCACATGTTTGACCCCTGTTGCAGAACCCAGATGCTGCTTACTAGGAGCTTCAGAGAATCCTCCACTGCAGTGCTAAAATATTGTCAAAAATAGGTTCTTTTTCTTCAACAGCATCGGAGAAGGCTTTTAAACAATACATGGATTGCTCTGCAGTCTGCTTACAGGGAACAGACATGCTTCCGGTTGATCTTTGTTTGACATGGTATCCATATGCAAAATGTGTGGATCTCTTTTAAGATCGTAAGATGTTCATTTGAATTATAAAAGGTCCTTGATGGGACTGTTATGTATATGGAAGGACAGGGCTAGGAAAGGGTTCTTAAGACTCAAACTAGTTTTGTATTTTCAAATAAAATTGTACAGGTCATTAGTCTAAAAATGTGGGCTAGAGCTATAGATTATAGAGGGATCTGGAAGTGACCCCTATATTTAGGTTGCCTAACAATTTCCATTATAAAAGACACTTGCATTCTTTTCTTTGAGAAGTTCTTAAATCTCCAGTTTACAACAGGCCTTTGATATTTAACAGAGGAAATGTTCTCAGGGTGGAGAAGTGCCTTGTCTTTGTTCTGTGAAATTCTGTTTGACTTGTGTTGTTATAAACTGTTCAAAATCACAATTTTCTTTCTCTTGCTTGCATTCCTCAGAAAGCATTGGCAGCCTGCCTAAATAATAACTAACACCAACATTCTAAGGCTGGGCTGCTGCAGCACATGCTTTATTGCGAACACCTGGGAGCAGTGTTAGGGGTGAGGAAAAAGAGTTGGGCTGGGCTCTTCTCCACCCCTGTGTCCATCATATGACCCCAGTGGACCAGGTCCCCCTCTAGAGGCACTACATTGGGCAGGAACCCCTACCCCCCACCTACCAGGAGCAGCTTCCCCTCCATCCACCCCAGAAATCTCCCCAGACCCATCACCTGGTCTCACCAGAGGTGGGGCAGGAAGTTCCCCAATTCCCACTGTGGGGAAGGAGGAGATAGAGCGATTCATGGGCCAGGCTCATCATCCCCTTGGCCATCCCCTAGATCCAGTACTTTAGCCCATTGGTCCACCCACAGCTGCTGCTGCTGCTAGCTAGTGTAGTTAGTCCTGTAGCTCAGGTGGTAGCAGTGTGTGCTGTGGTCCTGAAGGTTCAGGCTGCTGCTGATTCATAGATGTTATAGTCAGAAGTGGCCATTATGATCATCTAGTGTGACCTCCTGCATAACACAGGTCATAGAATTTTGCCAAGTGATTCCTTTATCAAGCTCAAAACTTTTACTTAAGATGCATGCTGAGAAGTTGTTACAATGCACATAATATAATTACATATAAAATAACTATGCTATTCTGCCCTCTTGTGCACTGCATATGCATTATAGCAGAGTCTTTAATTATTTGATAACATACTATTTTTTCCATAGGATCCCTGCTTTGTCTGGGGCACAAGTTCAAAGCACAAAGGGGCTGAATTAAGCTTGCATGAGCAACCATAAATCTGGCATTTCCTAACATTCAAATGCTCAACGTTATAACCTAAATGCTGTTCTTTTAACATCGTTTTTTCTATGTAATATATAAGGTGAGATTTTCAAAGAAGCCTAGGGGATGTAAGCACCCAAAACTCATTGAAGTTCGATGAAGACTGAGCGCCTAACTCTCTTAATTCAGCCAAAGAAGTGAGCTGAGCCCACGAAAGTTTATGCTCAAATAAATTTGTTAGTCTCTAAGGTGCCACAAGTACTCCTGTTCTTTTAACTCTCTTAAGCTTCTTTGACAATTTCAGCCATGTGTTTCAATAATCTAAAGTGTGCTGAAGGGCTCCCTCCTTTAGGTGGATGCAATTTACAGCTGCAGAATTAACACTCACCCTTCAGTGGCAAGCGTGAGCATGTTAGCCTCACACTACCCAACTGCAGGCTCAAAGCAGGTAGCTAGAGGGAGAACTACTCCGATTCATGCCTGCTGTTCATTCTGGAGGCACAATTTGCTTCTGCAGAAAGGGAGGCTGGACCCAGTAATATCCTCATAGCAGGGGTGGAGCACAGTGGCTGTTTAACAGTGCACAACAAGACTGCACAACCATTTTTAGGATAGAAAATGTAGAACTGCCAGTGAAAATATTTGTATAAGATAGGGAATCTGTATTTCATACAGTGAAAGCCATATGTTACGATCTCCTATTTATACTTCCTATTGAAATTTTTATAATACATTACTCATCATAATACAGACGGTGAAAAACTGTATTTCTAAGAGAGTGAAAAATAAGTATATTGTAGAGTAAAAGCCATCTGTTGCGTACTGAAATCCATGCTATATGTCACCTTATGAAATGACTCACCAGCCTCACAATATCTTAACTCTATCCCATGGTCTTCCAGTACCATTTAGGAATAACAGCTGCAGAGAACAGACATGCAGTTAAACTGGCAGTATTTGGCCATGTTTTATGGAAATCAAGTTATATTTTTTCATCTCAATATGCATTTCAAGATACTATAAACATAAAGAGAACAAATAGCTTTTAAGCATGTCTTATGGTTCCTTAATACGCAACTATTAAATTTCATTTTGATAAGGTTTATTTTACAGAGCAGAAAAACAACTTCATGTTAACTCAGTGAAGAGTTTCAAAGACCATGTGTTATATTTCAAGGACAAATCTATGACTCTGATTCAAGCATATTGAGAGGTTTTTTCATGTTGTTAAACAACAAAAATATCCCAACAACTGTTACGTTTCTCTTAGTGCTTGAACATAATTTATGCAGAGACCATAGAAGTTTCTTCAGCAATGAATAAAACACCGAGAGCTAAGATGCCCGTCATTCCAATTTAAGGGAAAAGTAAATATTTAGAGGGAGAGTGTCCTGTACTCATTTAAAAAAAAATACAGTGTGTATTTGGTAGTTGGTAATGAATTTCTAAAAACTGATTCAGTACACTCAGAGGTTTCCAAGCTGTGTTTTCATACTCCCATATGAAGAATATGGACCAGATTCTCAGTTACACTAAGGCTTATTAGTCTACTCTGGCAGTGTAAAGGGGCCTTAAAGAAGGTGTATATATAATTTCTGCCCATTTTAAGGCTCCATTAGCATAAAGGGACCATAGTGTCGATGAGAATCTGGTCCTTTGTATTTTTCATAGTACAATTAACAGTGTTTCTACTAAAAACAGATGGATGTAAAATTTTCAGAGTGGTTCAAAGGGGTTTTTCTACACAATTTACAATACACAGACCAGATTCTCCTTTCACTTGACGCAGCGTTGAATCTTCTTGTAATATGTCAGTGTTTATTGATTAGTCTATTTGTATAGGTGGATCATTATTCCTGTGCTAATGTGATCAGAGAAAATTGTACTAACAACATACTTTTTCTTATTAGGCTAATATTTGTGACTCAAATTGTTTATTTTTAGCTCTGAGGCATTCAGCTTTCCTTTCTCTCCCTCCCCCCATCTTTGTAAATTGACTATCAATATCATAAATATTTCAGGGGCCTCTGCATGAAAAGCCACCTTCTGCAATTTGATTGTGACCCTTCTTTGAGTTTCTGTTTATGAACCAATCCATGGATTATGGACCAAATCTTCTCCTGGCGTAAATGCTCACAGCTGCACTAACTTTAACAAAGTTCAGAAAAGCTGGACCTATTTGTATTACACATAAAGATTATATTCTTATTAATATTAATATCAATATTGCAGTAGTACCTAGAGGCCCCAGTGAGAAATCAAGAGTCCTGTTGTGTTAGGCGCTGTACAAACAAAACAGACATTTCCTGCTCCACAGAGCCCACAGTCTAAAAGAGGTATCTTATTCTAATATATTTGTAGGGATGTATAAGTCCGGTTAAAGAGGTTGTATTTTCCCTTCCATTGCACATCACATAGCAGTTATTTTCACATAAACAATAGAGCCAAAGCTACAGAAGACAGGTCTTTCATGTACATAATCTCCAGTTGGAGTCTTGCGGCGCACTTTGACTTCTGCTGTAATTAAACAGGGGAAATGTGTTTTGTGAGAACAGGACAAAGATTGAAGTGGGGGGAAGGGAAGTGTAATTCATGTAACATATATTTGCTCCCCTCCTCTTCCAAGGCAACAAACAAAAGCTACAAGTTGAAGAGTCAAAGATATAGTCACCCAGGGGCCACATGTGCTGAAGAGCTGTTATCATTTCAGCCAGGAGCATCCTAGAGGATGTCTACCAATGATTGTTCAGGATAATCTTGAGTGATCTCTTGGCCAGAGCCATCTAAATGATCCTAATCCATTTAAGAGTGACGGTCTCATCCTTCAATGTTTGCAAAAAAGCACTACTGAATCACAGGATTTTATTGATGGCAAGCACAAACATAGGCAGCTCCTCAGGTATAAATTGACTTCAAAGAGGTACAGTGATTGGCACCAGCTGAGAATCTGGCCCTTTCAAAAGGAAAATTTATTTTTATTGCTGTAAAGTACCCATGTATTTTGAGGATAGGTGCAAAAAGAATTTTATAAATAAATAAAACGGCTCAGGTATTAATGGATTTTGTATATTAGATAACCACTGGATCAGCCAAACCCCACAATCTTCACTTCCTGCCTTTTTTGCATGCATATACTGAGCATTGTAAATGTCCAAGGCATCTGAAAAAGGTTTATCTAAACCCACATGAGCCTTCATTATCACAAGGGCTGGACATGGTCACAGTTCTGTGTATGCAAACATGCTAGCAAAACCACTAAACTTTGCAATGAGAACTTGGGTAATCTCATAGAGCCAGCATAAGAAAATGGGTTGATATCATTCCATATATAACTCTAAATGAGAATCAAAGGGCCAAATTCAGACTGGGTGCAAGTAAGTGCAACTCTGTCTGAATTTGGCCCATACATTTGTTCAAGAACTAATTCAGTTTGGACTTGGGGGTCTAGCTGTTACACTCAGCTCTCTTCACTTGTACCTCAGTGTCTTCCCTGAAGTTCTTCCTATCTACAATTATTGGTGATGACACTCTGGCTTGGTCTACACTACGTATTTAAACCAATTTTAGCAGCGTTAAACCGATTTAACGCTGTACCCGTCCACACTACGAGGCCCTTTATATCGATATAAGGGCTCTTTAAATTGGTTTCTGTACTCCTCTCCGATGAGAGGAGTAGTGCTTAAATCGGTATTACCATATCGGATTAGGGTTAGTGTGGCTGCAAATCGACGGTATTGGCCTCCGGGCGGTATCCCACAGTGCACCACTGTGACCACTCTGGACAGCAATCTGAACTCGGATGCAGTGGCCAGGGAAACAGGAAAAGCCCCGCGAATTTTTGATTTTCATTTCCTGTTTGCCCATCGTGGAGCTCTGATCAGCACGGGTGGCCATGCAGTCCCAAATCCAAAAAGAGCTCCAGCATGGACCGTACGGGAGATACTGGATCCGATCGCTGTATGGGGAAACAAATCTGTTCTATCAGAGCTCTGTTACAGAAGACAAAATGCCAAAGCATTTGAAAAAAAAATCTACAGGCTACACAGTGCTGCGTGACAAGTGTAACGGGAAGCCAGAGACTCAAATGGATGCTCATGGAGGGAGGGAGGGGGTACTGAGGACTCCAGCTATCCCACAGTCCACAGCAGTCTCCGAAAAGTATTTGCATTCTTGGCTGAGCTCCCAGTGCCTGTAGGTTCAGACACATTGTCCGGCGTGGTTCAGGGAATAGCTCATCAATTTACTCCCTCCCCCTACCACGTGAAAGAAAAGGGAAAGAAATCGTTTCTTGACTTCTTTCAATGTCACCCTGTGTCTACTGAATGCTGCTGATAGACGCGATGCTGCAGCAGTGAAGAGCAGTATCCACTCCGGTGGCAGATGGTGCAGTAGGACTGGTAGCCGTCCTTGTTATCAACCCATGAGTGCTCCTGGCTGGCTTCAGGTGAGGCTGGCCGGGGGCGCCTGGGTGAAAATAGGAATGGTTCTTGGTCATTCCCAGTAGACGGTACAGAACGGCTGGTAACCGTCCTCATCATAGCAACTGGGGGGCTGAGCTCCATCAGCCCCCTCCCTTTCGTGTGTAAAGAAAAGATTCTGTCCTGCTTGGACTGTCATAGCAGCGGCATGCTGGGCTCCTCTCCCCCACACCGCTTAATGTCCTGCCTGGACTGTCATAGCGGCGGGAGGCTGCCTCCCCCTCATTTTGTCTCACTAACAAGTCACTGTTTCTTATTCCTGCATTCTTTATAACTTCATGACACAAATGGGGGGGACACGCCATGGTAGCCCAGGAAGGTTGGGGGAGGAGGGAAGCAACAGGTGGGGTTGTTGCAGGGGCACCCCTCGTGAATGGCATGCAGCTCATCATTTCTGCAGGATCTGGCACGGAGCAGCTGTGCACTCTGATACACTGCTTCTCAAGTAGATTTGCCCCATATTCTAGGCAGGACTGACTCTATTTTTAGAAACCATAAAGGACGGATTGACTCGGGGAGTCATTCTCATTTTTGCCTTTGCGCCCCTGGCCGACCTCAGCCAGGGGCACCCATGATAGCAGCAGACAGTACAGAACAACAGATAACTGTCATCTCATTGCCAATTTACCCCGGCAGCAGACGGTACAGAACGACTGATAACCATCTCTGCTATCATGCAAAAGCAAATGAATGCTGCTGTGTAGCGCTGAAGTATCGCCTCTGTCAGCAGCATCCAGTACACATACGGTGACTGTAAAAAAAAAAAGCTGAACGGGCTCCATGGTTGCCGTGCTATGGCGTCTGCCAGGGCAATCCAGGGAAAAAGGGCGCGAAATGATTGTCTGCCGTTGCTTTCCCGGAGGAAGGAATGACTGACGACATTTACCCAGAACCACCTGCGACAATGATTTTTGCCCCATCAGCCACTGGGCTCTCCACCCAGAATTCTAAGGGGCAGGGGAGACTGCGGGAACTATGGGATAGCTACGGAATAGCTACCCACAGTG
This sequence comes from Gopherus flavomarginatus, assembly GCF_025201925.1. Taxonomy (NCBI): domain Eukaryota; kingdom Metazoa; phylum Chordata; order Testudines; family Testudinidae; genus Gopherus; species Gopherus flavomarginatus. The sequence goes on along the minus strand of NC_066628.1, from coordinate 44,659,794 downwards.
CAACGCTCCGGAAATCGACGCTAGCCTCGGACCATGGACGCACACCGCCGAATTAATGTGCTTAGTGTGGCTGCGTGCACTCAACTTTATACAATCTGTTTTATAAAACCAGTTTATGTAAAATCGGAATAATCCCGTAGTGTAGACGTACCCTCTGTGTGTTTCTCATCATCAAAACTTTTGCTACCACCTTCCTGAGTGACTATGACTCACATTTCGGGGGGCTCGATTTAGAGCAGGGGGTTCCCAAACTTAGTTTGCAGCTTATTCATGGTAAGCCAGTGGCGGGTCATGAGATGCTTTGTTTACCTGAGCGTCCACAGGTACGGCCACTTGCAGCCAGTGGGAGCTGTGGGAAGCTGAGCTACTGCTCAAGAATGAGAGCCTCAAGTGAGCAATTCACATAAACAAATCATTTATCGTAGCTCTGAACTATTATGCAAAGTGTTCTTTACCACCATATCTAAATTCTCAGATTAACAATGTTTCATTTCCTGTTTATAGCAAAGTGGCTGAAGTTGGGGGACAGGGAGTAAGCTTTTTAAATTACCTCCAAATAGAAAGATTTCATGCAGCTGCCACAGTTCTCCTTCAATTTCTGTTTAGTGGGTTTAGTTGGACCCATTAAAACAGCTGTGTTTTAATGGGTCCAACTTGCCACTGTCGAGGTGCTTTTAGAATAACTAAACCTGTATTATACCTCACGCACAGAGAATGATGACATTTGAAATAATACAGCTGCTTCAGCTCCCATAGTAAAAGTGTGTTAAATTGTCAGTATAGTAATTCAGCTTGGGTTAAGCAGAACCAAGTGAAAATCTCCCTGTAGTTACTAACACCAGTTGAGTAGCTTGTAGAATGCCTGGCTAGATTACCATGTGTCCTCCATGTATGCCACAGCTATGTTGTTTTCTGATGGTGACTGCTGGGTCTGAGTTTAGGGCCATTCCCATTTTTATCAATCATTTTTGTCATCTCAGCTTGTTAAAGTGTCAGAGTAGAAGAAAACAAAATGTTCCCTCTATAATGAAAACTGTTCCTTTAAGACTTTCTGATACGGAAAGTTTCATGAAGCATATCAAAGCCTGTGCTCAGTGCTAGAGCAACAAAGGGCCAAATGTCTTTGTTCTGTTCCCAGTTACACCTTGCATTAACTCAAATGGAATCAACCCAGATTTACTATGAAGTATCTTGGAGCAGATGTTGGTCTAATGTCCTTAAATCCCTTTTCACTTTGCATATCAATCACTGTGCTTGTCTACTGGAATAAGTATATTGCAATAGCTATTCTGGAATAGTCCCCCTGTGGAGAATCTATTCCTGAATAAAAGTGACTTTGCTTTGTGAGTGGAGTAATTATTCCAGAATAGAGTAATAATTCTGGAATAAAGTCACTTTTATTCCAGAATAGTGTCTACACAGGTGTTATTCTGGAGTAGCTAAACTATGCCAGAATAGTTAGTTATTCCTGTCAATTTCCACTGTGTAGACAAGACCATATATACTAGAGATGGTCTGTGCCACAGAACCGTGTGCTTCTGTGCCACAGAACCGTGTGCTTTTTTTTTTAAATGTCTTTGCTTTATAGCAGAATTGTCTTGACATTTGGGGTAAAGCAGTATTTATCTAGCAGCCTCAGGGAAATTATTTTTATAAACTTCAAATAAAAACTGAAATATTTAAAAAATGAAATACAGAATTTACAATTAAAATATACTAGTAGGAGTTTGCACTGACATAGCCTTCTGGAGCACTGTACGTACAGTCTGAAATCCAAAGCCTACCCCTCACAGCTGTTGATGAAATGCCAGGTCACACAGTTCAAAATACAGTCACGAAGAATTAGTTCTGAAATGCTAGATGAAACAAACTGATCTTTAGTTTAGGACTAAAAAAAAAATTAACTTCATGTCAAATATCTGTTGGTAGAATGTTCCCTGGTAGGAGTTTAAGAAAAAGAATCTGTGCACCAGAAAGAATCTTTGTCTGAGGCATCCAAAAAGCCACTTGTAGGAGGATAAAAAGGTGCAGTGTTAGCCCACTGCCCTTTCACTTCTGGAGACTAAAGGCTTGTCTACACTTACATTTTATAGCACTCTAACTTGCTGGCTCAGAGGCGTGAAAAATCACCCTCCTGAGCGCAGCAAGTCTGAGCGCTTTAAAGCACTAGTGTAAACAGGCTGTGCTCCCAGTGCTCGGAGCTAATCCCCGCATGGAGGTGAATCACCAGGAGTGCTGGGAGAGCAAGAGAGCCCCAGGAGTAGACTAGGAGGAGTGTTTCTAGTACAAAGCTGACAAAGTCATATAGGCCCAGCACTGGCTGCTGCAGGTCAGGATTGGTGCATTGGCAAGGGCCAGGGATAATCTTGAACATAAAGACTTGTAGGTAAATAGCAAAACCTAAACTTGATCTGATGTCTTCCTGATAGCCAGTGCAAGAACTTAATTTCAGAGAAGTGTCTTGATTAGATTTCACTGAATTAACCCGTAATCCCTCCCCTGAGCTGTTGCTGATAAGTCACTTTACTCTTGCCTTGGGAACTAAAGGTTAAGAATGTAAGAGGACAGACAAAATTTTAAGCCCTGCTCTGTTACACCAGTGCTACTCAACCGTCTTCAATGGGATTGGAATGGTGGCTTTAAAATGTTGTCTGCCCTTCATATTCCTAACCCTACCATTTAATGTCTCAAGATCAGAATGTAGCTGTGTGTGTTTTATTGGGTTGATCTGGCCATGACAACTTTGCGAGTTAATGATGAGTGTAAGCTTTGTAACAATATGTCTTTTGAGGTGAACTCCCACAGAAATCTGGGATTTATTTTTTACGAATAGCAAAGTATTCTTTAGTCCAAAAATTGCAAAGTGTACCCTTCAGCACAGCAAAGCCTTTGTATGAGCCTTGTTCCCTTAAACACTGAAGTCATCTAATCATTTAACTTTAGGGCAAACATAGCATTCAGAATTCAGTACCTCAGTGTGGTCCTTTCTAGAACATTCATCAACCAAAGTATATGGATGGTTTCGAACATCCTTCCCCAACTCTCTCAAAGCTTGTCCGATATAATTTATGAGGCAGACTCATCTGATAAAGTCATTTTGCTAGGGAAAGGCACAAATTGCTCTGTGTTTGCACTACGTTGTATTGCCAAGTACAAAGTGCTCTAAAAACAGCACTTTAGGTATCAAGTGCTAACAAAGCAAAAAGATTGCTGCCTCTGTGCTTGATTTACACTAGATACAAAATACACGGATCCAAGAGTATAATGATTGTCCCCCTTTCAAGGAGTATTTTAAATTCATTTCGAAAAGAGATTCTCTGTAATGCCCAAAGAAATATTTGGATGAATTCCTGATTTTTCTGAATGAGATGAGCACTTATTTTGGAAAACAGAAAGGTAAGTTAGGGGTTCTCAGGACAAAAGTTTTGGTGGCCTCGAAGTGTGGTCACCAGCTCCTGCTGGTGGCTGCTCTCACACTTTTTCCAAAAATACTTAATTAGCTTTAGGAAAAGCAAATAAATATCCACATATACATATCCAAATCATTGTAATTTATGTATTGCTAGCTAGCAGGTCTGTTGTGAAAAGTGATATTAACAAACATACAAGTATCAGTTTTCACAACAGACTTACTCAGCCCAGGCAATCCTGGGAACAAATTAAGCCCTGGATGGGGAGTTGTGGGAGGCAGCCGGGACTGGGTGGGATGGGGGGTCAGGGGTGGCAGCAGGGGGCTGGAGCCCAAAGCCCCATGGCCACAGCCTGAAGCCCCATGGCTGGGGGACAGGGCCCAGGGATGGAGCCCAAAGCCGTGTGACTGGAGCCTGGGACCTGCCACTGCACAGCCAGAGTCCAGGGCTGGAGCCCAAAGCCCCACAGACAGAGCCTGCCGTCCTGCAACCTCAGGGTTGAAGCCCAAAGCCTGAGCCCCACTGCACCTGGGAAGATGGGGCACTCATTGGCTGCCTGCTCTTACAGGGGGTGTGCACCAGGTATCTCCAGATGGGGGCAGAGCCCAACTCCTGCTGGCGGCCCCAGCAACCAAGACCAAGGCTGTGCATCCAGGAGCAACAGGGAGGGGGAGGGGCTGCTACATTGCCCCACCCCCACAATCAGAGCCCAGGAGGCTGTGGCTGCAAGAAAAGTCCCTGGTGGTTGCATGTGAGAAATGCGAATATTGAGAAAACTTAGTGTAGAAGAGTAGGGTGGCGTAACGGCAGAGCCCCGTCCCACCTGGCATGACACAGGGATGGTTGGGCCAAATTTGAGTGAATGATTTTGCGACCTAGCACTCAGGACAATAGTGTCACTCACATTTGGACCTGTCATCCTCCATCAGAATAAGTGGCATTGCAATCTGGCACATGCAGTTGCAGTGCCATTCAAATATGAGGAGGCCAGGCAGGTAACCTGGGCCCTCCCTCCGTGGCCTCCTTTTATACAAAGAGGTATATTTTTCAAAAGGCCAAACCTGGCCACCTTTCTGCAGATGCAATTTGTGACTGCAAAATGGATTGTGAATGCAAATCAGAATACTTGGCTCTTCTGCTACCTGATTTCTGCTCTCCATCAGGTAGCTGGAGGAGCTGGTCCTCAGATTTAGAAGAGCAACCCAATTGCAGGAACAAACTGCACCCTCAGAATGGAAGCTGCCTTTTTGAAAATTTAATTCAAAGCATCTGGAACAGTACTCAGTACTTGTGGCCTGATTCAAAGCCCACTGAATTCAATAGAAAGATTTCTAATGACTTCAAAGGACTTTGGATCAGGCCCTTAGATACTACAGCAATGGGAGCAACAGAACTACCACCAAAGACAGACAGATACTCTCTTCTGTAAAGTACCTGCACCTTTCCTAGGTGTAAGACCAAAGTCAGCAAACGCTGGGATAAATTTTCAGGGGTATGGACAAAAAATTGGACTCACAATTCTTCCTCTTTTTACTGGAGCTGTGCTCCTTTGGCCACATTACTCAGTTTTCTACTCAGTCCTCAAACAGGCAAAACTCCCACTGAATTGAATACCAGCTTGCCTGAGCAAGGACTGACTAATTGCTGAATAATGTCCTTAGGATTTGACCCTTTATTTTCAATGTACCGTAATGGAAATATACTCCCCACAGTCTTTGCCTTTCCGAGCCCTGATTCGTAAAGGTGCATCATGCGATATCTGTATGTTAATGTTTTCTTAAAGGAAGGATTTACCATAAAAGATTTGGCACTTCTTGAGCTATGCAGGTTGCCTGTCCAGGTCTATCACCACCTAGCACCTGTGCTTTAAGCACTCCAGCCAATGTATGACTAGTCCTTCAAACAGATGGGCGTGATTAAAGAGAACCAAGAGACCATCTGTGAGCATCCAGTGTGGTCACTGTTAAAAGGATTCTCAGCCAGGAGCAATGCAGTAGATATCCGTGGCCTGTTTGTGGACCAACAGCTAAGGAAGAGTCTTCATCACTAATATAGTTGTGTGCTGAGTTAACTTTCCAAAAGAACAAAATGCCTTTTGTAACCTCCTGATAACTGTTATGGTTTGAGCAAAACACAAATCCCAGCTGCAATTAGATATTCAAGCAATGTAGATGGTCATTGTTTAGTTTCCTTTGATAAACTATGGAAACTTGGATATTGAGGCACATTCATCGCTGGGGTCATTCTGTTGACTTTGATGGAGTTATCTGGGGTGAATTTGGAACTTTTTATCTAGAGGCTTGCTGCGGTGGGGAAAATATTATACTAGGCACTGTATACACATAAAATGAAAAGATAGCCCCTGCCTTAAGTATATAAAAATAGAATTCTTTAAGGTAACCTCTGGACTCAATAACCCAATGTGGCAGATAAACTTCTAGTTTATCAGCCTGACAAATTCTGGACCAGAAGTTTCCAGATAACATCTTATCTGGAAATAAGATGTTATCCAGGTCAGATAGACCCTACCTGAACATTTCATTTAAGAGCAATCATCAATGGTCCACTTTTAGTTGAGTAAGAGCAGGAAGTTACTCACTGATATGAAAGAAACATCCATGCTGCTAATAAGAAACACAGAATACCTAAATTGAAAAAATGTTTAATAAAAGAAAATTGATCATGGATCTACGCATCTGCAGCTGGAAAATAAGATTTGATGTAGTACAAAGTATACAGTTAAAAACATGAAATAGTAACTGAGAAATCTTCATATGCTGTATCTTCCTCATTAACCGAAATGATCATTGAAGTTTAAAACTATAGATTGCATGTATGGGTCAATGTGACTCTTAGCACTATCTGATATTAGCAGTTATCATCAGTTTATTATAACATTATTCTTCTCCACTAATATAGAACTAGAGATCATCTGAAACCACATGAAAATTCCTTAAAAGAATAAAAGGCAAAAATTTCAAAAGTACATAAGCAATTTGGGCTCCTAAATCCCACTTTCAAAAATTACTTAAGCACTTAGAAATCTAAGTCTCATTTAAAGTTCACAGGAGTGAGGCTCGTAAGAGCCTATGCCACTTTTGAAAATGGGATTTAGGCTCCTAAGTCACATAGGCACTTTTGAATATTTTATCCAATGTTTTTAACAATGTGTGGTGACACTGTGCATAAATGCTCGTATCCTCAAGAGGGAACAGAGAACCTCCACACGTGCCTTTTAGCGGTCGGAGGCAACAAGGACGGGGTCTGCTACAGAGTCTTAGTGGCATTGCTGAAAGTTTTAATCAGCGGCAGCATGATATGGAATGGCCCGGGGAGTGGGGGGAGAGGATGTCGACCATCAGATTGGCCTCCTCCACCACCTCCTCAGTTTTAATATTAAGGTTCTGGGCCACCCATCTCAGCAGATGCTGAAGGACCCTAGTGTCCTCTAAGGCCGGAGTCGTTGAGGAACCCGTCACCGCATCATCCAGCGATAAGGAAGATGAGATGGTGGTTGGTACTGGGGCCTGTTCCCTGCCCTTGGCCCCTTGTGGTCCCGTGGGGCAAGGAGCAGCTGCACTGCGGTCAGTGCCATGGCCAGAGCCACAGTTAGTGCCGTGGCCGGTGCCATGGTTGGTGACACAGTTGGCATCGGGACCGGTGCCCTCAACAATGTTGCAGTTGGCGTCATGAGTGGTGCTGGTATCAGTGCTGAGGGTGGTGCTGCAAACATCACCCCAGTTGCCAATGGTATGATTGGTGCCTCAGTCATCGATGGTTCCATCGGAGCCAAGATCGTTGACATCAGCGGGTGTGTCCCCACCTGGATGCCCAGCCTGAAAGAAGCTGAGGCCACCAATGCCACTCTGGAACCCTAGTTCTGGTGATAGGCCCAGGGTGTCCAGAAGGGCCACTAAGGAGCCTGCCATTGGCCCAGCCACGGTGCCAGGTAGGGTTGTCAGTTGCAGTGGAAGCAGGATCTTTTGCTCCTATTAGAGCACGACGACTCCGCTTCTGACTCTGAGGTCTCTGCTTGTGATGACCATGGAGGGGCGGAGTCGCTTAGTGCTGGATAGCAATGCCAGCTGGAGGGCTGGAAGTGGTTCACCCACAATGGCCACCTGTGCCACAGGCTGATGCAATGGGGTTGGTGGTCTTATGGACGACATCATCGCCGGTTTGCCCACGGAATGTATCAGGCCTGGAACCTGTGCTGGCGATCTCTCACCTAGAAAGTGAGGGTGGCACTGTAAGTGCCAAAAGGTCCACTGCTGCCTCGAATGCCTCCAGTTTGGAGGGGAGCTGGAGGCCTTGTGGCGGTGTGCTGATGAGCGGTGCTGGTCCGGATTCGACTGGACCCATCTCGGGGCAGGAGTCAATGAAATCCCCACCAAATGGGTGCCCGATGGGGGTGTGTTGGCCAACTGGTTGGTGACAAGTTGCCCTGTGTCAGCCTTTTTCCTTTTGTGGGGCACTGGGGAGTGCAACATCTGGGGCCTGTGGGCAGAGCTATGGTGGTGCTGAGGGTCTCTAGCAGAGTCCTTCTTTGGCACCGGCTCATGCATGGACAATACTGGAGCACCAAGGGTGTGGCGCTTACGCCCGGCTCTGACTGAGGCCAAAGTGCTGTCTCCATAAGCAATACTTGGAGGCACTGCTTCCTAGCTTTAAGAGTCCGGGGGCAAAAACTTATATAGATTTTGCACCTTTCTCTAAGATGCCCCTTGCTGAGACACTTCAAGCATGAAGTGTGTGGGTCACTTTTTGCATAAACCTGCCACAGTCCAAGCATGGTTTAAAGCCCAGAGACCAAGACATAACCCGGTGCCGGGGAAAAACATTGGTGGGGGAGACCCCCCCCCGAAGGAAAAAACTACTACACTAACTATCTAACATTAACAAACTATATACACAAACACTGCTAACACGTGCTTCTAAGGCAAGAGCAACAGGGAGTTCCAGCTAGCCATTACAGGCAGTAAGAAGGAACTGAGGCAGGGTTGGGTAGGCAGGGCCCTATAATGGGCACCATGAAGGCATGACTCCAGAGGGCATCCAGGCTGATCCTACGGATATTGCTAGGGGAAAAATCTTCTGGCTGTATTGCATGTGATGCGCACACACCTGTTTGGAATTGACATGAACAAGCACTCAAAGAAGAATACTTATTTACTGCATGCATATTGTACCAGAATATTTGAAATCAATCTACATTGTTGCTATAAACCGTTTCTAAATTCGTGGATCCATCTATTAGAATTCCACATCCACATCTTACATTTTTTTGTTGAACTGTTTGCTTCAGGCAATTATGAGTTATATAACAGTTCTTTCCAAATATCTAGACCAAGCTGAGGTCAAGTTTTATTGAATGAGAAGATGGGCAAACATTATGTGACTGTGATTTGTGATATGAAGCGGTATGTTACTCTGCCATGTGATGGAGCTGATTTGTTTTTTACAGTGTTGTAGGGCTGAAAGCAGAGTATTTGCACTCACATTTAGAGAAGGATGTGAAAGTAATGATTTTCAGAAAGATGGAAAGAACATCTCTTCATTTGAGCTTAGTAACCAGAAAGGTTCATGGTAGAGCTTCAGTTTATGAATCAAATCACAAGCCAAGTCATTGGGGCTAACTATAAACATTCGAAAAAGAATACCACCAAGTGAGGGAGAAGCTCACAGTGAGTGGCAGGAAATAAAAACAGAGTAGTCTCACCACTTTGCCTCTTTCCTAGCTCATCTTTATTCAGCCTCTTATTCAGGACATAACTGAAATTTGTGCCTCAAGTGAAGTGCATATTTAAGTGTTTTTCTGAATAGTCTGGACTTAAGCACAAGCTTTCCTGGATTAAGGTCTCAGGGAGTAGGGAACAGCTGAACTTGATTTTGAGTGTAGATTCAAGGAGTTGCATTGTAAATTCATTATTATTTCCCTGTCCTTATTCATCTGAAAATGAAGATTGACATGGTGCAATTAGCAGGTATAGACATAAGGCCAGATACATAAAAATGAACAAACTAATGCAAATAAACAGCAACTAATCTCTAAGTGTGTCTTGTCTATCCTACCTAAACCTAAACAACCTTTTGTGTTGTTTAAAATAAACCCTGAAAACAAGTTGGCTGTCTTCTCATGACCATATCTCCAAAACATCCCTATTTTTAAAATACAGTTTATTACATGTGCAATGAATTTTGAGAACCTGGAAAGCTGTTTCATTTTAAGAATCAAGACTGGATGTAATGTCTTTGTTTTCAATAGCAATTGTCTTGGCTTCACTGCCCCATCAAACAGTATATTTAGTATCATACTTCTTGGCTTTCAAATAGCTGATATTGAAATTACAATCCTTTCAGGGTTTTGTCCAAAGGTACCATGATTGAGCTGTTACTGGAGGTTCCAACTTGGTAAAGTTTCATGCTCAACCTCAAACAGATGATGTAAACTTGTACATTTTACCATCTGCTGATTATATCCATAATGTAGTTATTTCATAGGCTTAAAATTTATCTAACTTGCTTCCTCAACCTCAGAGACAGAGTTCTTTATAATTTTCCAGTGCTCCCAGTTGGTTTGAACATTAGGACCCTGATTCTTCACTGCCCTCATGACCTGTGTTGTCATTGACACCTGCGCAAAGTGCATGTAAAATGCTATCAAATCAGGATTGTAGCATTTTATGGCTTCTTTGCATTCACTTTGCACAGTTATAAATGAGTACACAAGGTATAAGGCAGTAGATGATAAGGCCTTTGATAAATTCATAAAGGAGCACACAGGTGAGTAACTCTGCTTCCAACACATTGATAATGAAGCTTGGCTGTGTTGGTTTTTTTGTTTGGTTTTTTACCCTTGACTTTTTTCTGTTTATTTTCCATCCAAATGATGTGCAGAGACAGTCCCAAAATAAAATGCAGGCAGGATTTATGTATACAGTGTCTTCAAACTGGGGGGGTGTACTTCCCAAATCGAGATCTAGGCATGCTAACGGATTGAGCTAGCTGCTAAAAATAGAGCATAGCCACAGTGAAGTGAATGGCAGAAGGCACTAGCCAACCTGAGTATGTGCCTAATGTCTCAGACAGGTACATACTTGGGGCAGCTTGCCCCTCCTGCCACTTGCACTGTCACAACTACATATTTTAGTGTTAGCATGCCAGCTCTAAAGTGCAGACATACAGCACAATGGAATCTCTGCTTTCCCTTCTCTAGTTTCTTTATACATGATCTATACGAGAGTTTTAGTATTTTTAAAAAAACACATTGGATATTTTCTCATGCCATTACATTTACTTTAAACTTCCAATAGTTAATTGGTTTATAGCTAAGGATGAGATTCAACAGGAGTCATCCCATCTGGCTCCCTTGCTACTTCAGGTTGAGCAACTCCCTGCATTTTCACTTTAGTGCAGGGGTCGGCAACCTTTCAGAAGTGGTGTGCCGAGTCTTCATTTATTCACTCTGATTTTAGGTTTTGCTTGCCAGTAATATGTTTTAATGTTTTTAGAAGGTGTCATTCTATAAGTCTGTAGGGGACTGCGGAAGACTGTGTCAAGGCCTAGCTAGGGTATTTTCGCTTTCTCGGCGGCCGGTCACTGTAGGACGCGGCACTCCAGTTATAACCCACTCCTAACTGGTTAAAACCAGTTTGCATGGCCCTCAGCCAAAGGGCGTACACCGCCCATGGAAAGTCCCTGGCCTTTGGCCAAGGGGCGGACATAGCCTATGGGAAGTCCCTTTTTGCATATGTATGAGTTGCTTTTGTATTGTGTATATATAGCTGTATGCTCCCGGTCCCGCCCCTGGACTCCGTACCAGGCCGAGCTTTTCGTGCGCTGGGTTCCCCATCCCCGTGACAGCAACACTTGGAGTCCCCGTTGCGGGTGTGTCATGTTACCTTCATTAAAGCCAATTAATTCACCGTGTGTGTGTGGGCCTCGTCCTTGCAGAGCATCCAGGCACGTAACAAAGTCTATAATATATAACTAAACTATTGTATGTAAAGTAAATAAGGTTTTAAAAATGTTTAAGAAACTTCATTTAAAATTAAATTAAAATGCAAAGGCCCCCAGAGCAGTGACCAGGACCCAGGCGGTGTGAGTGCCACTGAAAATCAGCTCATGCCGCCTTCGGCACATGTGCCATAGGTTGTCTACCCCTGCTTTAGTGCATTACACTGAACTAACTCCTGCAGTGGGTAGGGAAGAGGAAGAGTGCAGTCAGCCACAGATCTTCACACAAGTAGTGATGCGTGCAAAGGGGCTGTCCAGCTGACACCCTTTGATAACCCACAAGAGTGTGCTGGCAGATCTGCCATGTTCTGTGGGTGTGATATGCCAAAAGAGATATGGTTTTCAGAAATAGGGGTATGGCTGGAGCACAGTCAGGTGTGTATGTATGCTGCCAACTCTAGAATACGCTAGCAGGTCTCATTGGAAATAGACCTGTTGCTCCTTGAGAAATAAACAGTGCCTTATAATGCATTGTACTAGAATGACCTGTAGCGTCATGCCCTGCCATACCACAATATCTTTTGTGCCAAATGAGCTTCACAGCATCGCCAAGTTTCTACTGCTCCCATCAGAGCTCTGGCTGTTGGGTAACAGACTAGTATTTGACCTCATGTATCTTATTATATCCTACCATTAATTTAAGCAAATTGTGTTATTTTTACTTAGTGTTTATTAGCATGGTTCCATTGTGTCTTAAAACAGACACATTAACAAGCTAACAAATGGGGACTTTTCAGCCAAGGTTTTTCAATTGTGGTTCTCCTTGCTTTGCAGGATCCTAAACATTTCAAGTCAGAGAAGACAGGGAGAGGCCTCTTAAAAGAAGGCTGGAGGGAGACACACCAGCCGATCATGTGCTCCTACAAACTGGTGACTGTGAAATTTGAAGTCTGGGGACTTCAAACTAGAGTAGAACAATTTGTACATAAGGTCAGTGAATGCCTATATGCTGTTATCCTGCACAGGAGAAGAGCTAGAGCCCAAGTGGAACTAGAGAATTATCCTGACCTGCACATGAATAGGACTAGAGATGGGTATGAGCCAGGGAGTTCAGGTTTAGATCTGGTTCCAAACCTCCTTAACATTCAAGGGCGACTGGAACTGGGGTTTCGTCTGTCAATTAAAGAGAAGAGGCCCAGCTGTAAAATTAATCTCTGGATACAAACTTCCCCAAAGGCTCGAGTTATTCAGATCCAAGGCTTAGTTTTTCACCCACCTCTGAGTACAGCCAGTAATAACATCTCCAGTGCTGTGATCCTTAAGTAGGCAGAACTAACAACATCCTTTCCCAAGAGACCTCCATTGCTGGTAAAATAATATTTGTGCTAATAACAACAGCTTTATTGTGACAATTCTGAACTGTTAGATGAATACAATACAATGCTTCTAGACTGAAATATTTTTTCCTGTCATTTCTTTACTTGAAGCTTTTAAAGTCTGTATTGCACTTTATCAGCAGTTCATTTAATGTTACCACAATTAAACAAACATTGTGGGTCTGACTCTGACGTCACTCACTCTGATTTTACACCATTGACATCAGTGTAGTTACTCCCAATGTACTGAAAGTGAGAGCAGAATGTGAGGTCAAAGAGTTACTTCAATTTGACAGCTCTGTTGGCTTTAATGGTTATCTATCTGGATGCAGTAAAAGCTCATTAATTCTCATTATGCTAATCTGCCAATTTCATAATACTAAGAACAAAAACCATGGCAGTCTCAGCCCACTCCTTAGATTTAGAGTCTCATTCTAACCTCAGTCTCACTGATGTAAATCAAGAGTATCTCCTCTGAAGTCACAAGAACTACACCAGTAAGGCCTGGTCTACACTGGGGCGGGGTGTCGATGTAAGATATGCAACTTCAGCTACGGGAATGCTGTAGCTGAAGTCGAAGTATCTTATTCCGACTTACCTCCCCTCCTCACGGCACGGGATCGACATCCGTGGCTCCCCCGTCGACTCCGCTACCACCGCTCGCTCCAGTGGAGTTCCGGAGTTGACGGGGAGTGCATTCAGGGATCGATATATCGCATCTAGATGAGACGCGATATATCGATCGCTACCTGCCAATACGACGGGTAGTCTGGACGTATCCTAAGAAACCAATGTAAATGAGATCAGAACTGGACCATTAGCGTAATATTAAAATATCACCGAATGACAGTTTCTACACAACTGAGTTTGACTTACTGCAGTAGTTCTGATGTCTTTTGCACCATTCATTTGATTTCCTGAAGTTTAGCATGCTTCGCTCTCAAGTGTATATTACTGTTCATTTTCACTGGATGTGAGATTCCTTCTTCTAAAACCAGATATCTCAGGGCATGTACAGAGTTCCAAGATGATAAAGTCACAGTTTCAAAAACTTCTCCTATTCTGCAAATTCAATCCCTTTTTTATTGAAAAATGCCTGAATTTTTCCATAAAGGTTTTGACTCATGCTTTTTGGATAGGATTTTCTATATACACCTCTACCTCGATATGACGTGACCCGATATAACACAAATTCAGATATAACATGGTAAAGAAGTGCTCCGGGGGGGCAGGGCTGTGCATTCCGGTGGATCAAAGCAAGTTTGATATAACGTGGTAAGATTTTTTGGCTCCCGAGGACAGCGTTATAGTGAGGTAGAGGTGTATTCTCCTGCCAAAGTTTTGTAGATTATATTTTTTTCGAAGATTTTTTTAAAATCTGTAATTAGAAATGAGTACCCTTCATAGAATAACAACATCCAGGCTATCTTACAGCTTTCATAAGTGGTCGGAAAGTTATCCATTCCACTTGTCCAAATATTAATTAATTAGTGATACAATTATCAAACGGTCTTCTCCAGGTATTTTAATGTCCAGACATTGGTAGGATTTTGGAAGGTTATTGACCTCTCATATGTGAAAAGAACTAATAGGTTCCATTTTAAGATAGAAGGGAAAGGAGTTCCAGTCTACTTGCCCAAATATTAATATATTCATTGTATAGTTCCCAAATGTCCCCTTCTTGTGTATGTCACCATAGAACAGTGTAGAGTCTCAAAGTTCAGGGTGTTTATGTCCTTCTACCCTATAGAGAGACCATGATGTTACTATAGTTTATTTTTCTATAATGTTTTACTACACAAGATACTTTAAACCTCTTTTTTCTTATTTCACAGGTGGTCAGAGATATATTAATGATTGGTCACCGACAGGCTTTTGCATGGGTTGATGAGTGGTATGGTAAGTCTTATTCACAAAATTAACTTACAAAATAGCCTTGGAAAAGGCCTGATGGAAAACCCATTGAAATAAATTGAGACTCCTATTGGCTTTAATGGACTTTGGATGAGGCCCAAAATATATAGGGCCTTATTTCACCCCTCACTCTACACGTAAGCTTATGCCACAATAGCCGCTTGTGGGGAAGGTGCATCCAGGAGGTGGGAGCAGGGTGTATGGTCCATGTATTTTAGAGCATATGCCCCAGTTCCAGACACTCCATCTTTGGCAGTTTAGTGCTGCCCCTGTCAAGAATAATCTACATGAAAAACAATGCATAGGTTGGAATACAAGCCCATATTAATGCTGCTTTCATAGCACTAATGTGCAATCATCTCCAACCTCCAAGGTCTTGGCCCATGTTATTTCCAACTCAATTTCAACTTTTCAGGATGGGTTTTAAACTATTAATATAAAATGTAATAAAAAACAGAACTAAAAGTTCCTGTTTGAAAAACAAATATAAATGTAGTAGCTCCAATTGAAAACCCACGGGCTCTGATTCAACAGTGGCTGCATACACAACTCCCATGGAATCCATGCTTCAGCTGTAGAAATGGGCACTTTGAATTTTACATGGTAATTTCAACATCTAGTTGATGACATTTTATTGCACAATAAACACACAGGTATTGTGCCATATACATACTATTTCAATAAAGGGCATGCATTATCCCAGATATTTGTAGATCAGTTTCTAAAACATTCTTGTAATATAGAATTGCAATTTAGAAATGTATTTAAAAGTGACAAAGATAGATAAAACCACCTTGAGGTTCAGGGGAATACTGCCTTAAACTTTTCATGAATAATCTGTAGAGATTCTAAGGCCTGGTCTACACTGAAAAGTTATATCAGCACAGCTACGTCAGTCAGGCAATGTGAAAAAACCACACCCTGATCAGCATAGATTTCCCCCGTTGTAGATGCAGCTATGTTGATGGAAAAGGGCCTCTGTCAACATAGCTAAGAATTGGGCTTGGTCTACACTACATACTTACTTCAATATAGGCATGTTGCTTAGGGGTGTTGAAAAAATTATAGCGACCACACACACACACACACACACACACACACACACACACACACACACACACACACACACACACACACACACACACACACACACACACACACACACACACACACACACACTCTCTCTCTCTCTCTCTCTCTCTCTCTCTCTCTCTCTCTCTCTCGACCATGTAGACAGCACTATGTCAGCAGGAGAGCTTCTCCTGCCGACATACCTACCACCTCTCATAGAACTGGAAGTTATGAAGCTGATCGGAGAGCTCTCTCCCATCGGCTTAGAGCATCTTCATCAGACATTCTACAGCGGCGCAGCTGCACTGGTGCAGCTGTGCCACTTTAAATCTGTAGCGTAGACCTGTCTCTGGTCTACTGTAGAAAATTAAGTTGGCTTCACAGCATTACTCAGGAACGTTGCTCAGGAAAAATCCACACTTCTGAGCAGCGCAGTTAAGTCAACCTAACCGCTAGTGTCGACAGCGCTTGGTGATAGGGAGGTGGATTATCTATGCCAATGGGAGAACCCCTCCTGTCAGCATAAGTAGTGTCTACACTGAAGCACTACAGCTGTGCAGCTGCAGCAATTCAGCTGTGGCACTTTAGCGTTTCAAGTGTAGACAAGCCCTAACTTCATTTTGGAAGGTGGTGTTCCTAACCTTCTGTCAGTGTAGGCTGTGTCTACACAATGGGGCTACGCCAGTATAAACTCAATAGAGCAGACGTGATGTTTTCTTCTGTGTTGTTTAATTTAGGGACACATAAACTAGTCAGAGGATTCTGCATCTTTAATCAAATGAGAACAAGCTTTACTTCCTCACAAAGTGTATGTCCCACACCTCAACAAATCCTGATGCCATGATCAGTATCCATAATTTTTGTAAAAGACACAGTGTCTGTGTTCAGACAGTGTCCCCTAGCTACAAATGAAAATAACCACTTCCCAATATTAGTTTAGCTTATCTCTGATTTTCAGGTTTCTTTTCTAATGAAATTCATACTCTTTTGTTTCCTTAAGCTATGTTTTATAGTGATCCCATATGATGCTTTTATCTTGTTTCCTAGATAGATAGATGGATGGATGATAGTAACCAGCAACTTAATGTATATTTTGTTGTTCCTTTGGTAGCTTGGACTGTTGCTTAAAATGTGTAGCGCTGTTTATGCAGTAGGTCCTAATCACAAATACTTTACATAAGCAGATTGGGGAAGACACTGCTGAAACACTTGTGCTGTATTTTTATATGTTTGGCTTAATGTAGACAATTAAACAAAAATCAAGTCATTATTTTCAGCTCCTTGTTTTTCATTTTTGTTCATACACTATGAGGGCATTTCTGTGGACATTTTTTTGTGCAATCACACAGGTATGCTCAAGAAGAATATCCAAGATGCATGACCGCATAGTTGTATCTGCCAGTGTTTGGCTGGTGATGATCTTCAGCACAAATTGCAAATAGAGACTGAGGAATTCCTCTGCTCCCATTACATAAGAGAATGTGAATGGATTCATTTATATGGGAATCAGCTTCATAGAAACAGCTTTAACCAGTGTGTAATGCATCATTTCTAGGGGATTTAACTTATGCCAGAAGAACTACTTCAGAAGAGTCCACCTATGCTTTGGATAGTCCTTGCTTCCACATTATGTGTTGTTAGCTTCGCTATATGCTCTTGCACCAGGTCAAAATGGGCACAGTCTGACTGTTCAGTTGCCAAGGAGAAGAATATAAATTTTTACATCAAAAAGATACCCCTAGTGATGCAGAAGATTACAAAATATGATCAGTGTCTTGATCTTCAGAAAATGACATCAGTGTGAAATGGGCTTTGGTAGACTATCAATCTGAAGTACTGTACAAGGGAATCATTAGAACCTATTCATTTCATGAAAAGGAGTAAGATTTCTCTCCCTGAAGCCATAGAACATGCCTGCTTGAGAAATAAGATTTACTTGACAGATCATGAGTCTATGCATTGGAGGATGAGTCCAGAAGAGGACATGCTAATGAAGATCTTATCCCTGCAGTGCTTCCAAGGGCATAGTTTGCCTGGGTTACCAGCTGTTGTAGGTGTTGAGGTCCTTCATTTTTAGATCTTCCCTAATCATCTTTGGCCAGGGAGGCCTGTGTGTCCCTTTCCTCTACTTCCACCTTCCACAGCACATGTGCCCACAGGGTCCCACTGCACAACAAGAAATCCAAGCTAACAAATGCCAGTTGAATGTAAATTATACAAGAGAGTCCTGTCAAGCTGAAAAGCAGAGGAGTAAAACACTGGTTAAGCCATCATTTAAAAAAGTTGGACCAAATTAATCCTTGATGTAAACTTGCTGAAGTCAGTGGTGTCACACCAGGGATGAATTTAGCTCATTACATTTACAAAGCTGAAAATGAACAAAATCAGATTTTCTAGTATGAATTCACAATGGGACACAGAATTTGCTTC
The DNA here is from genome assembly GCF_025201925.1 of Gopherus flavomarginatus. NCBI lineage: Eukaryota > Metazoa > Chordata > Testudines > Testudinidae > Gopherus > Gopherus flavomarginatus. The sequence continues at coordinate 44,641,637 of NC_066628.1, read as the reverse complement.
TTTATTACTTTTGTTCCAAATGAGGATTCAGAGCTAGCTAAAATCTTGCCTTCCTCTGAATTTTCATGCCTGCACCTTGAGATTTTTTTTCAGATCTCATTTTATAGTTTTCTGGCAAAGAGTGCCTGGAAATAAAGAACCATGCATTTCAATGAAAAGTGCTGGCTAAATCCATATTTATAACTAGGATGGTATTCTATAGTATTGAGTCTAAATTTTCAAGCAAATTGTTTTTCAGTCAATAAATTCACGTTCTTCTACATTATTCAGAAAAGAGGACAGACTCAAAATGAATAAACTATTGCAGCTGTGCTGAAAAAAAGACAATGTACCAATTTGCTTATTGTACTGTAGATCTGATAATAACATACACATCTGCTTTTTCTCATTTCTTACCTATAATGTGATGCTCTGGTGCTTACTCTTTATTTTGCACTGTCTTCCTTCAAGTCAATAGGAAGTACTTGTATGCATTCATCAGAACAAAGACCTTTTATATATACTAGTTCTTTTTGCCCTGCCAAGAACATGCTACTTGTTTCTGAAGTGGAGAAGTAGCCTCCAGCCCCGCCCCTGTTGTCCCCCCTCCCCTGTAGCCTCAGCTCACCGTGTTGCCAGCGCTCTGGGTGGCAGGACTGAGAGCTCCTGCTGGGCAGTGTGGAGGCATGGCTGGCTCTAGCCAGGCGGCGCAGCTGCCAGTCCTGCTGCTTTGAGCAGCATGGTCAGGGGGCAGGGAGCGAGGCAGTTGGATAAGGGGCAGGGAGTCCAGGAGGGCCTTTCAGGGGGCGGGGGTGTGGATAGAGGGCGGGGCAGACAGGGGACAGGGAGCCAGGTGATTGGATAGGCGGTGGGGTGACGGGGGAGCGGTTGGAGTGGGAGGGGACAGTCAGGGGACAAGGAGCAGGGGGAGCTGGATGGGCTGAAGGTTCTGAGGGGGGCAGTCAGGGGGTGGGAACTGGGTGGGGGCAGATATGGGGTGGGGCCTAGGCTGTTTGGGGAGGCACAGCCTTTCCTACCCAGCCCTCCATAGAGTTTTGGAACCCCGATGTGGCCCTCAGGCCAAAACGTTTGCCCACCCCAGACTTAGAAAGTGAGATATTTTCCAGTTCAATGTAAGTGTTTTTCAAATCCCAGTCTTTCATTTATTTCTTTGAATTAGTCCACTTGTGTTCATGTTCCTTATATGATTTAACCATTTCCATAACACTGGAGTTCATTTTACCTTTCATGAGCCTTCACTGATCTTTCTGCATGACTTGATGCATTAATCAAAGGAACAGAAGAAAACTTTGAGCGATAAGAGTTTGAATAAAGATAGAGCAGCCTGAATTCACACAAAGGTCAGGCCTAACAAATTGGATGGTATTCACTGAAGAGTGACACAAAGAAATATCAGTGGGAGGCTGTGATTTACTTGGACATCAAGAAAGCGCTTGATAAAATACCACACACAAGAGTAATATATGAAGTCAAATGTATGGAATAAGGAGGAAGATATCTGAGTCACTATATCTTGGGGGCAAGAGAGGACAATTCAGGAGGGAGAGGAAGGAGACAAGCAGATTGCCACAAAGATCGTAATTAAGATAAGTTGGACACACTTGTATATTAGTGACACAAAAGAAGAAATCACTCCAAAATAAAGGAGAGAATCAGCAAATACAACAGAAGAGAGCTACAAGATTTAGAAGAATTTGGATAACACTGCTTAGAGTTTATAATCTTCAAAGCAAACATTAATCCTCCTAAAAGACTATGAAATTTATCTGCATTTTACAGATCAGACAACGAAGCGGGAGAGGTTAAGTGAGCTGACCACAGGGACAGTCAGTGTCTGAGCCAGAATTAGCACCCATCATTGCCAGGTGCTACAGGGATACTGATGTGATGGGCCATTAACAATGCATTGATAGCTAGCCAGATCCTGACTCATCATTCTTTCCACAGAACACATCTCTTTCTGGAACATAATGACACTCTTAACTGTCAAATTAAATCTGCAGTTTGTGGATTCATTTTTACCTCTCTTCATTGTTCCTGAATCACATTTGGATTATTAGATACTAGGTAAACCCAATTCCCATTGGCAAAACTATAGTTATCTAATGTATGGGATGATGTACTTTTTCAGCTCACAGCACTCAGATTCCATCTCTGGTCTAATCTCAGCTACTGCTGAGATGTGGAAGATGGAGCTACACCATATGATGAAAGGAAGCATCTAGCTTTAAACTCTTGTTCCAGTACTTTTACCTTTGCAGATCCACATATCTCCAGCCCCTCCCCCTGCCAGCCCACATATATGGGATCAGTCCAGTAATTTTTGAATGACCTCTCGAGCCCTGATATAGCAAGACACTTAAATAAATGCTTAGCATTACGCATATGAGTAATCCCATTGACTTCAGTGGGATTACTCATATGTTTAAAGGCTTTTTCAGGATCAGGGCTGGCATGCACAGCAGCTTTCAGGATCAAGCCCACACAGTGATTAGTAAGGCCCTACTAAGGCCAGCCCATCTGTTTCTGTGCTCTCTGAAATTTATCCTCTTTAAAAAAAAAAAAAAAGAAAGAAAGAAAAGTTAGAATCTGGTTAGCTTTGTTTAAACTACAGCATGCCATTCTAGCACAAGCTCAAAGACTGGTGCACGACAGAAAACAATCTTGCAGTTTTTACACAGCCAGAACTTTCCAGGGCCAGGTCCTCAGTTGGAGTGAATCAGCATAAGTCCATTAATTTTAATGGCGCAACATCAGTATACACCCTCTGAGGATGTGGGTTTTTTACTTCAAAAGGAGCTTTAAGCCTAAATTAGGACTCCAGAATCAGGCATAGTACAGGATCCATATCAGAAACCATGCTTGAAGGATTGACGTTATAAGTGGAAAATTTATATTTATGTTGGTTCAGCTGCACCCACCGTTGTGGGTGAATGTGGGTGAGATTGTCACTGAGAGTTTCTATCAATAGGAATTGGAAAACACCAGCTTTGGTGCCCTAGTTCAGGTAAACGTGTAAGTGTATGCATTAAGTATGTGAGTAATCCCTTCCTGTTCAGCAAAGTACTTAAGCACTTTCTCAAAAGTTAAAAAAGAAAAACCAAGGGGAAAAAATTTAACCACATATTTCCATACTCTACCCCCAAAACCAACCTGTCAAAAAAAGAGTGTTTGCACAAATAAGCAAATTATTAATGTACATGGTTATCATTTAGGTTTTCACTTTCGGTACCAGAGTTTTTATGATACCATGTGGTATGTTTTTAAAGGGACTCTGTCAGGCAGGTTAGGTCAAAAATCTAGGATATTAGTAGGAAAGTTTTATTTAAAAAAAATTAAATAAGCCTGGAGGAGAATTTATATATTCCTCTGCACTATTTGCAATCCAAGTATTGCAGAATTGTACTAAAGCATGAGAATCTGCAAGTGAAATTGACTGGAGAGTGACTAGTTCACTGACCAAACTGAGTAAAATGCACAAGTAAATAATCATACAAAATGGTAAAAAGTACATTTAAATTGTTTATGTTACTAGTAATAGTGAAAGAACTTAAGGAAGGAAAAGTTTTTCAAAAATATAAATTTTAAACTGACAGTGTCCCTTCAATGCATGTGTTAATTTTAAAGCTAAAACCTTTGGGCTAGATCCTCAAATGGTATAAGTTAGTTCAAAAGAGACAAATGAGTTTGATGGAGCTACACCAATTTATACCAGCTGAGGATTTGGCCCACTGTTTATAAGACTCAACTGCTAAAAAGGAAAATAGCAGATTTTACTGACTCTAGTATTAATGTGTGTTATCACTGATTTTACTGAAATGTATTTAGTTTTATCCTGAATTAAAACTAATTTCTTCACTGTATTGTTAACTCGAAGCTTTACTAATAAAGAGCATGTCCTTTCCTTGGCAAAAATGCTTTTTAGCATTCTATTTACATTGTTTATTAATTTCTTTTTCATTTCTGTTAATAGGAAAAAGAGTAGGTTAAATGAATGGGTCATTTAAAGTTATTCCATATGTTTCATTTTGATCAGTGCTAAGCAGTCCTTCATTCTCACTGAGAAAGGATCCACTAGTAATAAAGTATTGTATTCTGATGCTGATATAACAGCATAAGTGATGCATATCCTTAAAAGCATGCTCTTGTTAAATGAAGCAAGAGCCTTGTACCAAATGGCAAGTCATAAATCCAAATGACACACAAAACACTTGAGAAGAATTTGAGCAGCAAGAGTCCAAACCCAATTTCTGCTCAAGTTAATTACTGACCAGGTGATAAATTGCTACATTCTCTGTAACTCCTGTCTAAACTTCAGTGATCATCTCTTTATTGGAAATGGTACATATGGAAATATGAAAGTATAGTGCTCTAATAAAGTAGAATTTAAATCATACAAGTTGGGCAGAAAACGTTCAACAGTATTGCAATTCCATCCCACACCATTATATTTCATAGCTGTATGCTAACAATGTCAGACATGCCCGCACAACTATATCTTTTCCTGACATTCAGGAGTGGCCTGAATCATCAGACTTATATAATCTTTCCAAGGGTCTGAGGCTACAAAATTATGACTGGTATTGACTGGTAAACCATTCAGCGTGGTGATTGTGTGTTAGCTTCTGAAACTGCAGCTGTATGCTTCAGCAATGAAGGTTTCTTTTTATTTTGAAACATATCATGCAATATTAAAGATAATGCTATAGAATTCTCTTAGAAAGTTCCTAGAAAGGTAAGTAAATCCTTATATTTCTTAATATCTGTCAGTTAGTGCAGAGGATCCTCTAAAGTCATTTTAGAAGATCTTTCTTGTAGAAAAGCCTGCACTCCAACACTTTTTGCCTAACTCACTTCACACAGATACTCCTAAACATTTTCCACTCCTCCCTGTTCTATGACTCCCTTTGACATAACCTTCCTACACCTTCCTTGGCTGGTTTAATTACCTTTATGAGTCAGCTTTCATAAAGGTAGTTGGCTTCCTGCTTTTTTTTGTAAACCTTCTTTGGCTTCTGCTGAAAGACCATCTATCCCTCGCACCCTCCTTTTTATTAAAGTTTGCAGTGAATTAATGGAAAATGCCAACGTTTTGAACTTTTTGCAGATATGACTATGGATGATGTTCGAGAATTCGAGAAAAATATGCATGAAAAAACCAACATTAAAGTTTGCAATCAACATTCATCTACTGTGGATGAAATAGAGAGCCATGCCCAATCAAGTGTATGTAGTTTTTTAAAACATATTGCCCACCCTCGCCTAATGTGCACTCACAAATCAAAGAAGAATGGTCTTTAAGCATGATCCTGCTGCCACTGAAGTTAATGGGAGGTTTGACATTCAGTGGAATCAAAATCACTCCCTGTAGAGTGTAATCCTGCATTTTTTGTATCCCAAACTCCCACTGAGCTATGAGAGGATAGGGTCAGGTTCATAACTCCCATCTTCCAAGAGAACAAAATCCTCAAAGTTCTGTTGGGTGCACAAAGAGGAATATGAGTAGGAGAAAGATCAAGCTATGTCAGGTTTGGCATCCAGTTATTCTGATTGTTTCAAAGCCATGTCAGTGTTCAAGTGTAATTTGTCAAACAGCCAGGAACATGGGGAGTGGAAAAGTTCTGTGGGGCTGCTGAAATTGTCCCACTAAGAAAAAGGCTAACTGAGTTTTTCACTTGTCTTCAAGATCATTTGCAGCGTTGCCCTTGATAAGCTACAAACTAGAAGCCTGAAAAGAGATACAGTGACATTTCTGTTTTAAAATGTTGGTATTTCTGGCATCTCTAGTCAGGCCAAAATCCCATGGGAATGAACGAAAACTTTGCCCAATAACAATGTCAGGGCTAATCGTTAAGGGCTATATCCTGAAGTCCTTACTCAGTCCTTATTCAATCAAAGCTTCCAATGACTTCAGAAGGACTTTCTCTCAGTAAATAGTGAGGGCTTGATTCTTACACCAAATTTGCACAGGCACAACTCTAGATTTACGTTGGTGAATTCCCATTGACTTTTCAGAGTTATTCCTGATGCCTACACCAGTAAGTGAGATTAGAATCAGTTCAGAATAAAGACCTCAGGATTTGGCCCTATGGGCTTTTGGTAAAAAGCCTGTGGTCCTTATTCAGCCCTTACTTAGGCAAAACTGCCATTATCATCAGGGCAGGATTTGGCCTTTATTAATAAAAAGAAAATGACAGAACGGAGTCATGTATTTCTGAGTCCTTTGCAGCTCTGGGTAAGAATTAGTTTTACCTGAGTGCATATCAGCATGGGGTAAGGTAACCAGATGTCCCAATTTTACAGGGACAGTACCAACATTCAGGGCTTTGTCTTATATAGATGCCCTATTACTCCCACTCCTGTCCAAGTTTTTCACATTTGCTATCTGGTTACCCTAGCATGGGGTTGGATTTGAGGCAAGCATAGACTATAAACCAAATATTAAGTTCAGGCAGGGTGAATGCTCCCTTTCTGCCTCTGAAATAGCCAGTATTGGGAGGGGCACATGGTAGGACTTTCATTGGTCTGCCTTCCACTCTGATGGCATGTTACTGGGGAGTCTTCCTCTCTACATCTCTCCCCACACTGAAGCCATGTTTTATTTTATTTTTTATTATTAAAGGCCTGATCCAAAGCCCACTGAAGTCAATGAAAGGACACCTATTAACTTCAGTAGGCTTTGGATCAGGCCCTAAGTGCAGAAACACTACTCGCAACATAACGCACGTTAAGCAAAATGTAAATCAGCAACAGGGCCAAATTCATCTCTGGTGTAAATGGGTGGGCTCCCTTGAGCTCATTAGCTTACCTCACCCATTTACCTCAAGGGTGAATATGGCTAAAATATCCTCCCCTCCCAGTAACAGGAGCTGCCTGTAGACTGAAAAAGCACCTGGAACAGTAAAGTCAGTTCAGAGGGGAGCAGGCAAATTGGCACTGAATGGGGGCTTTGATTATTTCATAGGATTCTACAATACAGCATAAAGCCTATTTCACACAACAGCGTCATGAAACATTCTACAGTCAAGGCTACATACACACGACTGTGTCACATTAAAATAAGGGGGTCAGTGTGTATAGCTAGTATGTGGTGTTTTTTTCATTTTAACCAGATGGCATCCAACCATAAGGAGAAAATGAAGTAGGGTAGCTTATATCTCCTCCACTGTAGAAATGCAATAAACTTCATTACAAAATCCCTGGGTTATATAACTATGGGTATAAGAGAGAGTGTATTTAGCCCCATAGCTCCATCCTCACATGGCTATGAGGAGTGTTTTTCTCTCTCCTCCTCCTGTGTGGGTTTTGAGTATCACATGGCATGTCGTTAATGTGCTGTTTAGTGTATGTCTACATAGCAGCTGGGAAGTGTAGTTCCCAGCTTGGGTAGATGTACATGTGCCAGCTCTGCTTGAGCTAGAACGCTAAAAAGATTGTGGCCACAATGGCATGGGCAGCAGCTTTGGCCAGTTGCCTGAATACAAACCTTGTGGGGTCAGGTGAGATTGTATCATGCAGCTAGCCCAAGTCACCACGCACGCTGCCACAGCCACACTGCTGTTTTTAGCACAAGAGCTCGAGCAAAGCAGGGACATGTACTTCTACATTAGCTAGGAATTACACCTCGCAGCTGCTGTGTGGACATACCCTGTGTGAAGGAGCATAGGAGGCCAGAAGTAGTAATATAGACAAACATCATAGCAGTGCAAACAAACCCTTCTCCTGAGCTTTCTTTAAATATGCATCCTATGGATCTATCATCATCACTTATAATAGAACCTCCTACAGAATGTTTATAAGGAAGTTTTACAGTACTTGAAACATATTTCTTACTGACAACATATGTTATAGTGCTGGGGACAGGAGCTGTGCAAAACTCAGACATTTTGGTTTACAGGAGCTTTGTGTGAGCCTGTTTTCTGTGCTGGTTCTGGTGGGTTTACATCCGTTGAGTTTCTTGCTGAGATTCCTTCAAATGAACCTACAAACTCAAAGTGAAACTCATCTGAAACAGCTGAATTTTGCTTTGAGCTGTAGCAATAAACCCCTGCATGACACTCCAAATGCAATGCTAGGTTTGAAAAAAGATTTGCTGAACTTTTGCTGAACCTGCCCTGATTTCTCAGTTTGTACAGAAAAACTAGATGAGTTACACCTGGTTTAGGATTTTATTAGAAAATTTTTGTGTTGCTATGTTTGGAACATGTTATTCTGGGCTTACTCTGCCCTCTTGTGGATTTGTGCAGTAGTGTCTATGTGACAGATACATTTGCTCACCTCCGCATGAGAAGGCTTTCTCTAGTAACCGGGAAGCATTCTTTGAGCCTGATTCTCCATTACGTTGCACCTTGTATAATCCTTTACACTTGGACAAAGTAGGTGTGTAATGCTACCAATTCTAATCTCATAATTCCACAGGTGTAAACAACTTCACAGAATTCAAAGCAGTGGAGAATGAGGCCTTTTGTGTGGGGAAGACCTTCCACACGAGCCCACATTTTCAGAAGCGGCCCTTCATTCTGGGTGCTTTCATTTTTGGATACCCAATTTGAGACACCTAGCTCCTGTTGAAAGACATGAAACACTCTCTTCTACCTAAGGACTCAATATGCTATGGGTGTCCAGCACCTCTAAAAATCATGCCTAATGGTGTGTCAAAACAGGCACCTAAAAACAGTGACCTCTTATGAAAACTTTGGCCAGAGCTCCTGTTAACTCTAGTGGAATTCCAATACATGAATCCTCACACTGGTTTAGATTTTGATGGCAATCGCTGCAATGGTGCTACTGAAATCATCTTTGAAATGGTTCTAACTTTCCATTTGTCTTTCTTTTCTTCTCATTAAAGACATGACAATGGATGAAGTCCGAGAATTTGAACGTGCAACTCAGGAAGCCACCAACGAGAAAATTGGGATTTTCCCACCTGCAATATCTATCTCTAACATTTCCCTGCCTTCGTCAACCCGTAGTGCTCCTTCTAGTGCTCCATCCACTCCTCTATCCTCAGATGCTCCTGAATTCCTATCAGTTCCCAAAGACCGACCTCGGAAAAAATCTGCTCCAGAAACCCTCACACTTCCAGACCCAGAGAAAAAAGCACTTTAAATTTAACCTAGCATGTTTCCTTCTGACAAGCCATGTCTGCCAGAACAAGAGTAACTTAACATTTACAAAGCTCGGTGTGGTTGTTTGTTTGGATTTTTTAAACGATTTTACCGATCTAGAAAGATGATTTCTTTAACTCAGACTTGTTCCTTAAAATCCTTAAATAAGTGCATGTGAGAGAACATAGTTCATATATTCTGATTCCCAAAGTAAAGCTCAAAGCCATATGGCACATGCTATTAATGTGAAATTACATTGTCTGAGAATAGCCTGCAACTGTGATTGGAAATGCTGTAGGTATTTAATAAAGCTGGCAAGGATTTCTGAAGGGAACTAGTGTCAATTTAGGTGCAGGGTTAAGTTAAAGAGTTAAAAATCCAATTTTCTCCTATTATCTCGGAATTTCTAAAATTTTTCTACTCTCAGGCTTATCATGTCTAATCATAAAGCTTTGAACTGCTACTCATTGATACTTGAACACCAACAGCAATTATTCAAATTCAGATGTTGCTTAATATGACTCAGGATTTGGGGCCTAGCTAACACAAACTTTAAACTTTTTAAAACTAAGAATAACCAATGCACCAAGGCTCCATTTGTAATTAATACTGACTTTAAGGCCATTGAACTATTTATACCTTGCACAGAATTTATAAAAGATTCCACCCATTTCTTGTTTATATTGTATTTTACTAGTTCTCCCCAGTCCTCTTGTGATCAATCAAGTTATGTGCTGATGTTTGTAACCCCTGCTCCAGATATAAAAATGATGGAAACACAAGCAGCTAAATAGTTTAAAGAGTCCAAATAATGCAAAGATCTTCTCCCAATGAAGCTGGGATCATAGCATTCCTGTCATTCATTCAAGTCCTCTGAGCTCCTGGCTAATCACAATGAAACCAGCTTTCAGAGTCTGATCCAAATCCCATTGAAGCCAGTGAGTAGACTCCCATTGCCTTAAATGGGCTTTGGCTCAGGCCCTAAATAACCACTCGAGTTATTTATGTAAAAAAATCTGGAGTTTAATGAGGGAGGTCTTCTACTAAAGGTGGGGAAGAATGGTCCTTAGTACATTTGGGGATACTTTAGGACAGTCTCTTAAGACAGGTGGGTGCCTAATAAGGGTAGCCTCCTGTACAGATTTCACTGTACTAATCAGCACTGAATGTATATTATGCTATGGTGTTTTACCAGATGCAGAATAGTTGTTGGTTGAGCATGGATAGTGAATAACTAGGCCATGATGCTTTAGAACAGCACCTGGGAGTAAAGATTCTGAAAAGAAACATTTTTTATATGTCCACCATTGGAAAGTTCTTTAAAGATCTTCAGCCACGACCTTTGCTCTGCCCTGATGTGTTACGTATTCAGATTCAATTTCAGATCCCAGTCTAGGTTTCTTGCTTCATGGGCTAATGGGATAATAATGTTGTAGATGCAGCATATTCAGCCCTCAAACAAAAATAAGTCATTCAGCAGTGGCCACTTTAGTCAATTAAGGAGCAGATTTGATGAGTTCTGTCCTGTCCTCACTGTACAGAAGGATTGTGATTGTGATAGGAGACCTCATAAGTGATGAGGGGGGAAATATGGGGATCCTCTGGGCTTACTGAAGGAGAAAGAGGACTTACCCTTACTATATCCCTGTCCTTTCATGCTAAGTGCGGTCTCCAGTAGCAGGAAGCAGATCTCAGACTTTGCCATTGATCTCTAAAAGGGGAGAGTAATGAAAGACATGACTTACAAAAAATAAAGGGGTCATCTGGCAACTCAGTAACATGTAATGTAACGTGGGAAAGGAGAGCAACATCCCTGGCCTGTTAGTGAAAATCACCCTTCAGTCTCAGGAATAAAAATCAGAAAAGGGATTTTCTCCCCAAGCCAGGAGTAAAAAAAAAAATAGGGAAATAAGGAGCCACTTCCTTTCTAAAATTCAGCCTTATGGAGAAACCTTTCCTACTGATGTCCAGTCACAGGACTTGTTGTTGACATTCATATAATGGGTTTCGTCCTCTGCAATGCTACCATTGTGTATAGTCCTCTGTGATGATATTTAACTAATGTCAGCATCTACCACCATTGTTGTTGTAGTAGACTTTAAAATGCCCAGTGAAAGGTGGATATTATCTGAATCACATATTCATATTGAGATGGTATCTTGTACTGTCAGTTATAACAAACATGGTGAAGCAGAGAGACGGACCTCATGGAGTTAAAGTATCACTGAATGATGAAGAATCAATTTGTGGATAGAATTCCCTGGGGGCGGGATATGTTTGTACTGTCTTCCCAGCATGGTAGCATGATTTTTGCTTGTAGAAAAGTTTAACTGACTTAAACCTTTTGACCTTCTGAACAGCTCCATGTCCAGTAGTAGATGCTAAGGTGAATGTGTGATTTTGATGGGCTAGTTTTAGTAATGTGAGAGGGAGGGGAAGAATACCACTGTCAGATGACATTGAAAATGTGTGTGTATTTGAAAGTTAAAAGCCCATGGCTAATAAAATCCAGTAGCTCTTTGTAGGTTAGCCTATGGTTTTACTTCATCCATTATCTCATATATTGTCCATGTTCTGCTTTCCTTTCGTCTCAAGGCCAGCAATTCCATGTGCTTAGTAAATTAACTGGTGATTGATATTTGTGATTTTTTTTAGCCAGTGTAATGCCACAGGTATCAAATGCTAAAAGTACCTCACATCGGCTTATGACTTTAATTAACAGATGGGTGTACTAATTAAATATTCATAATTTCTGCATGTATTCAAATGTTGATATTCTTTTATTTGCTTCTGAATGTTTACCACAGATTAGGACAAAGCATACATAGCTTTACTCATTTGTTTACTTTAGTTAAGTCTCAAATTTCCTATCCTGTGTGGATAAGATCATTATCATATGTAGGTTTGGGGATCAGGCATTTATGAACATTATTAACATATCTTAAGAGCATTCAAGTTAATTAGCTACATGGTGGATATTTAGAAAAGAGAAAAGCATTGATTGAGCATGCACTGGAGAAATAATGAATCCTTAATGCTATGCCTCTGCATGCAATTCTATAACTCTGAGCTCCATTCATGAATACTGTATTACAGAAGTATAATATTTACTGAACAGACAACTCATTTTTCTAATTCACTGCTAGCCAAAATGGGGATCAGTACAGTCCATACCTGCCTTCAATGTGGGTGCTAATGGAGGCAAATAAAAAGATCCATAGAATGGCACTGCTTTGGATGAGAAAGAACTATAGGCTACATCATGCTTTTCACAGGTTACACAAGCATCCTATGCTATGTTCTGCTCTGTTTTACCCCAGTGTTTCTACCATTAAATATGCTCTCAAAAATAATCTTTCAATGTCATTTTATTTTCTTTTTGTCATGGCAGGATATCTGTTTTCTACAGTGTTCCTTATACACATACACAAAAATAAAAATAAAAAAAAGTAATCTAGAAAATTGTTCTGGCAACATGTTTTGAGAAAATGTTTTGTTTATTTTCATTGCTGACATGTGAATGCATTTTGTAAAAATATCTTCTGTAGAATTTTCAGACAGGTTTGTGGGGAGGGGAAGGAAGTAGAGTATTTTGCACATGTTGATTTCTTTTATGGAAAAAAAACTACTATGCACATCTTTAAAGTATGATGCAACGCAGCAAAACTGAAGTTACTTAATAATTCGGTAGCCTCCTTATTCCCTGCTGCCATGACTCGAGAATTAAATAATACAACCATAGTGAGGCTCTACAAACAAATTATCATCAAGAAGAGCACAATGAAGCTGATAAAGCAATTGGCTTATGATTTTTTTTAAATGCTTCTCCCCACTCTGCTCCTACTTTTATATGTATTTCCTCCAGAATAATCACACCTTGCAGAATGATGCTGGCAATTGAGGGCCCAGTCCTGACACAGGTAAAACACCTACTGAATTTAAAAAGAGAGATTTCTCTGAATAAGAATTTGCAAGGGCCTGGTCCTGCCACTCTTATTTGTGTGAATAGTCTTTAGTAATAGACTTCAATGGGATTATTCACTACAGTAATGATTGGTCACACAGGTAAGAGTTGCAAAATAATCCAACAAAAAGGCATAGTTTGATCTTATTCTGTTGCTTTTTGATCGTACCAAGATTTTGGGAGATGATTTTGCTCCATTGAGGGCACAATTCACATTCATTAGTAGTAGTATACAAATTCATTAAAGATCATAAGGCGCTCAAATAGATATTTTGAAACTGGACTATTTGTCTAGTGATTTTAATTTGGTAATAAAACAGCAACAATCTTTAATAACGCATTGGGATTTGCTGCACTATAACTTAATATTCTCTTATTTAAAATAGGCCGAACATACATGCTTTTATGAGTTAGTAAGTGCAATAAGAGAAAATACATGAATTTGTAACCAGGAACTTTTCAGCTGCCATTATTCAGACTTAATTTAGTTGTCTAAATTCCAAAATGCTTGAGGTTAACTGAGTCTAACAATGTTTTTGCTTTAAATGCACAGCATAGTCATTGAATTACAGTCTCCTCTAGTTTTTGGGTGTCACTAATACCGATTAATTCTTTTGATTTCATTTCTCTGAAAGTTCCATGTGACTTTGAATGTCCTGTAATCCTTAGTGTCTAGCTTTAGGTTTAGAGTTATGACATTTAACATTAGAGAATGTACCACTGCCATCAGAGAAGGACCAAGCTTTGAAATGTGCCGTATGTTAAACAATGCAAGGCTAAGCAGAAGAATTTTATTCTCATATCTGTCATCCATATCACTTAGTTGCTGTTTTTTGAGTTATTTATTATTGTTAATAACTTACTTTTCCTTACATTCTGTTGTAAATAAACTACCAAGCAATCTTCTTTACAAGTGTGGCTATTTTCTTCTGGTCAATATCATGTGACGAGGTTCAGATTTATATAATTTCTGTGGTATTTGTTCACTGACCAAAGCAATTTCCCCATATCATTTGCACATAAGCCTGAAATACATAGGATAACACAAGGAAATAAAATTGTAGCTGGACACTCAGCGCTCATCATACCCAATAAAGATGCTCACCAGTGCTTTGGTGCGACACAGTATCGCTATTATTATGGCTGAGGTAATTAAGCACACATCACTCTCAGGTTCACCTTTTCATCTGTAAATTGCGACCATTTAAGTTACAATGCAGACCTTCAGCAGAGATTCTACATTTCCTAATTCTCAATTTAAAGCTTGGCAACCTAGTGGCTTTAATATTGTGCATATATAGTTACAAAGGGAGACTGAAAACATTTACATGGTGTTTATTGGAACTAGTTTCCCCTAGGATGCTGCAGTTACTCTTTTCTCCCCAGGTAAGACCTAGTCAGGTGATGATAGTCCTTAGGGATTGTCTGTTGTTCATGGTCTGGGAGGAACGCGCATAAAAGCTTATCAGCAATGGTGAATATGCTGACCTAGACACATTTCCTGATACAGCAATTTTTATAGTAACAATTTCATAATATCAACCAGAATTAGTAAGTTGTATAGACAGCTACTCCAAGTTATCTTAATACTAATTGTCCATCTAGTTTCAAGGATAATTCTTCAGTGATCCTCTTCTAGACTATCTTTCTCCTCACTACATGGAATATCATCTGCAAACAATGTGCACCAAGGTGCTTTCTTTTGAATGTTCCTTTTGTGGGTATCCAGGACAAGGATAAATAAAAAAGGGCTCAGTGTTGATCCCTGATGCACACCCCACTTTACCCATCATTCATCTGCTGCACCATTAAAAGTTCTGACTGTTGATGTTGTGCATACATACATGGCTTGAACAAGCTACACAGAAAGTTCTGGTATCATTTTCTCCCTCATACTCACCAGATGATTTCTCTTGGAACTTGGTCAAAGGCCTTTTCCAGATCCAATAAATACCATGTGAATATTTTTCATCTCCAGTTCTGACTATATATGTACAGTATTAAAACCACTAGATTGCCAAGCTTTTACACTGAGAATTAAGAAATGCAGAGTCTCTCTTTTTCATTCAAATACCTTATGAATTGATTGCCAGTCTTGATCCTGTTCCGCTCCCATTAAAGTCAATGGGACTGGGCTGCACTTTTGAAAAAGGAAACAAATTTACTGCCTCTTTCTTTATGAAAAGCCTATATAACAAGAATTATCTGGTAGGGAAGCAGATTTAAGTCAAGCATTCTTACAAATAGCAACCTATTATTGCATGGATGCAAAATATCAAGAGCCTTTTCTTTTATCTGATGTACTAGTGCTAATCTGCATATAAATTAAACCTCTTTAGCATGATCAACCATCCATAAGACCACATGAATGGCTGTAGAAATGGTCTGATAGATAATATGCGTAAGTTGTAATGGAAACAAGACTATGAATAGTCTTAAATGTTGTTAATTGCACCTGCCTTTAAATTTCCAAACAGGAAATTCTTAAAGATTCTTTTTAAAACTATAATATTGAGAACTTGCATAATGCTCCACATTTTCAACACACTTTGCAAACATTAATTAGTTAAGCCTTATTTCAATCTCTATGAAGTAAATAGGCAAGAATTATTATGGCCACTGCCGTTCTGTAAGTAGTGTTGTGATTGACACATGGTTTTAGGTATTAGTTCTGAAATCTATTATCATTCCTCAGCACAGTTCCAATGCTGCACATAAAATACCTTTAAAAGGCAAAGGATTGTCTTGTGATTTACAGCATAAGATTAGGAGACAAACCAAGAGGCTTTGTTAAAATCTGAATTTGGATGAGATTATTAGGGTTTATTAGGTGATTCACAAAGGCGATCTAGGTCCAACATTTAGGGCCCACTGACGTTCACAAAACCTCTGCTCAGATGTCCCCAATCCTGTAGATGCCTATATTTCAAATGGCACAGTCCCCTAGGTGCCTACTTGTGCACAGCTGCCTCTGTCCTGACACCACCCAACAGCTCTGCTTATAATTCACCTTTGAGGTGGAAGATCTAGGTTCATGCACTTGCTCCACATCAGGCAGAATGGGGATTTGGACCTGGATTCATGCACCCTGTGCTAGTGCTCTACCCATTGGGCTACTGAGTAAAAGGGGCATGGTAGCAGCACTTTCTCCTCTGTTTTTCTTGAGAAAGGGCCAGTCTGGGTTAGGCCCTTAACTTCAGGAATCAGTTCACAGCTGGGAATCCCCAATGGAGGGTGACACCTATCTCTCTTCAACCTGCCTAACTCCCTATGAGGTGTGAGGCTTAGGCCACAACCCTCTCCTTGGCATCGCCTACTGGCTATTTTAGACAGCTCAGTGTGCTGTCTTTTGTGAATCCCTTTTCTGGCACCTGACTCTCACCGAGCATTGTATAGAGAGCCTGGAGGCCTAGCTCATGGCTGTGAATTCTATTTGACAACATTGCACATAAACAGTAGGTGCTGTAATGCTCAGCCTGGATTTCCTTTTTGAATCTAGCCTTTAGAACCTCCAAATCTTTTGAAATGCAATAGTAAACTTTTATGGATTTTTATTCCTGTGTAGAACCAACCCAGCTCTAGGAGAGTGAACTGAATCATGTCTGGCTTGCACATCCATAACAGAGTTGTCATCTAATTTCTGGTAACTGGGCCACCTGTGTAAACGCATTGTATTCAAGAACATAATAATGGCCATACTGGGTCAGTCTACAGGTCCATCAAGCCCAGTATCCTGCCTTCTGACAGTGGCCAATGGCAGGTGCCCCAGAGGAAATGAACAGGTAATCATCAAGTGATCCATGCCCTGTCACCCAATCCCAGTTTCTAGCAAACAGAGGCTAGTGACACCATTCCTGCCCATCCTAGCTAATAGATTAATGGAGGATAGCTTCATCAATGGCTATCTAGCTCCCTTTTGAACCCCGTTATAGTACTGGCCTTCAGAACACCCTCTGACAAGGAGTTCCAGAGGTTGACAGTAAGTTGCGTTAAAAAATTCTTGCTTGTGTCTATTTTAAACCTGCTACCTATTAATTTCATTTAGCGGCCCCTTATTCTTGTATTATGAGTTCTTGTATCAAATGATGCCTCAGGTACACTTACTTACACGTTCCCACAATAGAACAATTGGATTGCACAGGTGTCAGGGCATAATTTGAGCAAAATGGGATTGCTCAGGTGTAGCTGAGTGCAGCATGTAGCCTGCAGTGTCTTTACTGTTTGTGTTGATGCACGAGCTAAAAAAACTCTGCTTGGCTTTCAGATCCCAAAATGTTTGCAGAGCTGATGGCTACCTGAAAAAAGCTGATACCGCATCAGTGGGACACAATAAATGTAAGCTATTTTTACAAACACATTTTTCAGGGCAGAGCTGCACCTTCCCTCAAAGTGGGAATATTCCAGTAGGGATATGAGAAAACCTCCAGACCCGCTGTTCTCTCCAGAAATCATTTTTTTTTCTTTTCTAGCTTAGTGTCCTGATATTATTTCCATATACTAACGATAATAAAGAGAATCTTTTCTGGGACTGAACAGCTCAAGGTATTTGTACTAGACCAGGGGTAGGCAACCTATGGCACGCATGCTGAAGGCGGCATGCGAGCTGATTTTTAGTGGCACTCACACTGCCCGGGTCCTGACCACCAGTCTGGAGGGCTCTGCATTTTAATTTAATTTTAAATGAAGCTTCTTAAACATTTTTAAAACTTTATTTACTCTACATACAACAATAGTTTATTTATATATTATAGACTTATCAAATGAGACCTTCTAAAAATGTTAAAATGTATTACTGGCACACAAAACCTTAACTTAAGAGTGAATAAATGAAGACTCGGCACAGTTGAAAAGTTGCCGACCCCTGTACTAGACTATAGAGACATTCTCTTCCAGCACCTTGGTTTGCATCCAGCCTCGATCACTATTGACTGAAACTCATCATTCAATAAGTGATATGAGCTTTGTGCCCTCAATCCATTTCCCCACAGGCAAAACAAGCACCCTTCTTGGCATCCTCACCAGAAATACCAACAATTAAATACTCTCTTCTTTTCCCATGCAGAGACTGATCATCCTTCATGAAGAAAGGAAAAAGTTTTTTCACTATCATATTTACTTGTATCAAAAGCAAGAAAAAACATGTGGAGCTTTGCTTTGACTGGCAAATATTCAAACTTTATTCTCTTCAGAAGTGTGCCTTGTTCCAACACATTTGTGCTACCAAACTAGAAAAACATTGCTTGATGACCAAGAGCTTTCTTCAGCCCTTTCTTAATGAATTGCTCATTCTCCTTGGATTATTTCTGAGAATATGTTCATCTAATTGTTACATTTGATTTAATATGACAGTCAGTATATCAAATGCATTTGTTGCTCCCCAGAGATATGAAATACTTTAGATAGGGGATATTTTTCAGGGATAAAGAAACAGAAAGAAAAAAACTCCATGAAAGGAAGAAAACTAAGGTAATGGATATATAAAAAAAGACCATTCTTCAGATACCATCCTGGGTAGGCTGAAACAGTAAAGCGTAGTGATCTACCTGAAACAGTGGCGTGAGTGAGCAGAACAAGAGGAAAAAATTGTTAATTCAGGAAGGAACGGTCCCTAATGAAAGGCAATGCAATCTGTATAGTGATACTGAGAGTTTGGGTTTTAGTCCCAACTATGACTTTAAACAAATTTTCAGATGAGCCCTTTAACTCCAAGTGCCTCAGTTGTGAGTGCCCAAATCAGTATTGCCAACTCCAAACACTACAAAATGATGAGCCAGGCTTAGGCATCATGAAGTTTTAAAAAATAAATAAATGAGGGGTCCTTTTTCTGAGCTGCCTTCTGAGCTTTGGGGCTGCTCTTGGGCTGGATTTTTCAGGTTTTCTCTGCAACTGGGAGGGCTAGGGACTCTGTTTTTAAATGGCAGCTGAGCGCCCCTCTCTGGGAGCTGGGGCTTTAAGTCAGACGTTGGGAAACGTGTGATACAACCAGGAGAGCTGCCAAGCTGAGGGCCCAGCACTCACTCTCCCACTGGAATGCGGGCGAGGGGATGCTCAGCTCTGTGACCAGGATTTGAACCTGCATCTCCCACCAGTCAGAGAGGGTAAAACCTCCCCCGCCGGAGCGGGGCTCTGACTTGCCCAAGGTCTCACAGTACATCAGTGGCGGAAAGAGAGGGGAGTCTGCACCCAGCACCGCCAGAGGGACCACACAGACCTGCAGAGCTGCCTCCTAGCGCCAAACTCCTTCCTCACCCACAGGTCGCGCTGCCGCTCCCCAACCAGAATAAAGATAAATGCGCATGCGTCCTCCCCGGAATGCCTCCCTCTCCCCCACTCCGCATGCGCATCCCCTTCTAGCGGTTGATTCTCGCGCGCGTGCGCTTGCTTCTCCTCATTGGCCGTTTGCTGTGGCTCTCTCGCGGAGCGTGGCCGTGCGTCTGTCCCCAGCTCTCGCGAGAGGCGGCAGCTCTGTAAGATGGCGGTGCTGCGTGAGGAGTTCACGCTGTGCGGCCTGATTGCCAGCGCGGGAGCAGGGGCTGGCCAGGGCATCCTGGGGCTGGAACCTGGCCCGGATCCCGACCGGGTGCTGCTGACCGACCGCGGCAGGACGGCCACCCTCTACAAGGTGATTGCCCTGCCCGGCTGCGGACGTGGCCGGTCTCGGGGAAGCCTCGCTCCTCCGTGGGACGGCACCGCGTGAGATCCGACTGCCTCTTTCCCCGGCACCGCGTGCTCGTCGGCAGGGACCCGGGAAGCGGGGACGGGCGCCCAGGTCGGCCTGTCTCGCTGTAGCCCCGTCTTATATATGCGGGGCAGGGACAGCATCGCCGAGTTGCCTGCCTGCTCAGGGCAGCCCCAGCCCCTGTTGCCGGGCACGGAGCGCGGGGTGGGGAAGGGTCGTGCAGCCTACGGGACTGTATCCCTTCCCGTGTGTCCCTGCTCTGCGCCTCTGCCGCTTCAGCTGCTGCAGGAGCTCTCCCGTTCGTGTTCGCGATAGCTTCTGTAGCCTCTCTTGTCTTCAGGCACCCGCGAAGCGCTGTGCGTCAGGTCTGCGCGCACCCCACGCCTGGCCTTGCACTCGTGGGACTCGCTCTTCTGCATCAGGGCATGGGCTTATCTAGTCTGATTACCCAGCCTCTGATAGTGGCCGGTACCTGATGCCCCTGAGGGTAGGGGAAAAAACCATGTATTTCCTGCAGCCATGCTGCTCTGCAGTATGCCTAGTCTCTTGTGCAGAGCTGTAGTTAGCAGTGTGGGTAGTTGCTTTGCTAACCGTAGGGAAACAGTCTGTCATGAAACGTGACAGTTTGTAACTTTCTGTTTTAGAAGGCAGTGCTACAGCTGTGTTATCTGAGAGTTTTTGATCCTACAGTCTCCATTGCCTACTGGTCTGGGGAGTAACAAATTGGAAATGAAACCTCACAGTTAAATGGCTTTACTCTCCAAATACCTCTTTAATTTAAAAAAAAAGTTGCTAAAGTTTAAGGCTAAAATGTCATAAAAAAAGAGAGATGGTGGTGTGAGGTAATATATTTTATTGGACCAAATTCTGTCAGGGGCAAGCTTTCGAGCTTACAGAGAGCTCTTCTTCAGGTCCGGGGACCAACACTGCATACAATCATTTCAGGTTGATAGAGCAAAATAGAAAAGGTAATCATGTTCCTATTTACGCCACTGTTGTTTAGGGCAGCGATGCAGTTCCTCAATGTCTGTCTGTTTCTGGCAAGTCTTTCAGTGGTTCCCTAGCTGTGCCTCAGGTTTTTCACCTCGGCTTCCACAGCTCTTCACCATGTTGTTGTCGGGCAGCCTCATTTTCGCTTGCCTTCAAGTGTCCATCTTATTGCTACACTGGTGAAGGAATCAGTTTCCACCCAAAGCACAGGACCGATATATCTTCAACACATCCTGGCAGTGATGGTGCTCGGATCCTCTTGGCTGCACTGTGTCAATAGCTCTTGGTTTGAGATTGTTCTGGGCCAAAAGTTACGGAGGATTATTCTAAGGCAGGTTGTATGGAATGATGACAGTTTGGACAGGTCATACTTTCTCATTCCCAGCAATCTGAACAATAAAGTAGTGTTGAAAGTATGCCGCTTTGATAAATCTTGAGTTTGGTTTTGGTGTTGTATTTTGATGATTTCTAGACTGTATTTAAGCTCCTGAAGGTATTCCTGGCTTTATTGATTTTGTTCTGGATGTCCTGGCTTGTTCCACTGTCGTGGCTGCTGGTGCTTTCCAAGTATGTGAATGTTTCTACATTGGTGAGAACATAATCCTCTATCCATATTGATGATGGTGAGGCAATATTAAAGGTCATGATATCTATCTTATTGCAGCTGATTTTCAGTCCAATTTGCTGGCTGAATGTGTTGAGTTGTTTTTTCTTGTGTATATGGGTTGGGTATGATATAGGAGAGCAACATCATCTGCAAAGTCCAGGTCTTCAAGGGATGAGAAGAGTGTTCATTTAATGCCTGTTGGCATGTCTTCTGTTGTACACTACATTACCTAGTTGATAGCCATGTTTAAAAGGATTGCAGACATGACACACCCCTAACATACTTCTGTTTTGACTTCAAAACTGAGCTCACTGTGATCAACGCTGCATGTAAAGTTGAAATAGAAGGTTTTGATGACATTGATTATATGGAAAAGAATTCCATATGCCTGCAGAATGTGCCATAGGCTGGTCCTGTGAATGCTATCAAAATTCTTCTCAAAGTCTGTGAAATGTATGTAGAGTTGCTGTTGCGGACGAGCCACCAGACGAGCCCTGAAGAAAAAATTTGTAGACACACAATTCTGCAGTTGGTCTGCAGAATCAGTGAGGCTTAAAAAGGGGAAGGATGTTGTTAATGCAAAGTCAGTTAGCTTCTCTGTCTTTGCTCCTGAGCATATTGGGGAGATAGCTAACCTGTAGCTGTGCTTTGCTGGTAACGTGCATGAAGTACTATCAGATCAACATGCCTGAAGAAAATATGCTGGAGAAAACGATTAAGTTTTAAAAAGCAATAAGTCAACACCCAGGTGGCTTATGTCCAAGAGTTCTGAAGAAGCTTAGGTATGAAGTGGCTGAGCTTCTAACAAAAATATGCATATCTTATTTTAAAAAGCCAGTGTTCCAGAGTGTTGAACAGTAGAAAATGGTATACCTATCTTTTAAAAAGTCTCTAGGAGTGACCTGGGGAACTCAGTCCCATTGGAAATTGTTGAGGCCAAGAATTTTAACAAGATTCAAAAAGGGACTAGACACTTACATGGTGAACTCTGGATATTCTTGATTGCCTAATTAATGATAAATTTTGGAAGGGATATTAAGCTTCAGGGCTTAAACCAATTTTTAACTAATAGTGTATATCTACGCTTCAAGCTGAAGGTGTAAATGTACATGCAGTAGCTTTGATGAAACTAGCATGTTAACTAGAGAACCGTAGACTCAGGCAACAGAATGGGCTAGCTTCCCAAGAAAGTACCTACGCTCCTAGACAGGATTGTACTCAGGGTGGCTAGCCCGTCCTGCTGCCTGTGCCAATGCAGCTACACTTATATTTTTAGCATGCTAACTCAATCAAAGCTAGCGTGTGTGTTTATGCAAGCTGGAAACTACATGTTCAGCTCAAAGTGCATAGAGACCAGGATGAAACCTAATATGAAAGGGAGACTACCACATATTTGCCTATTATGGGGTTTTTACATCGTCAGAAGTATCTGGAACTAGTAACTGTCTGAGCCAGGGCTACATGGACTTCAGGTCTGATCCAGAATGGTAGTTCCTGTGTTCTTAATATAAACTCCATATTCAAATGAATCTTGATTTAATTTGTTTTTTTTGCGTTGACTCCTTACCCTTTTTGGAATTATGCTTGTCATCCATGGAAATCTAAATTACATATTCTTTTCACTTGTCTAGGTTTCAGACCAAAAGCCACTGGGTTCCTGGTCAGTCAAACAAGATCAAACTATCACGTGCCCAGCTGTGTGTAACTTTGAAACTGGCGAATACATTGCTGTCCATGACGATAAGGTGAGAGAGAAGCTTTTCAGTGCTTGATAATATAAAGGTCTTCTGAGTGAATCACAGGTAATTGTTGATTTTGATTTAGCTATTTTGAAGTACTGGAAAAGTGTGGAATTTCCCAGAATCAATGCAGCTACTCATTATCTTAGGGCTTTTTAAATCCTGGAATGCCCCAGGTTGCACACCATCAGAATTTGGAGCACCTAAGTCATTGCGTCTTTGCGCATTCAGTGGAGAGGATGGCATGCAGGACTGGGATTGGACACACATTGGGATGGGCGGTGGGAAGGGGAGATATCTTATGTTGAGAACCACATATTCAGTTACTTGCCTTTTGAAACTTGCAAGTTCTTTCCTATAAAAAGTTTTTTTCATATGATAGACATAAGCATAAAAATATTTTGGTTAAAATAAACTCTGAAGTAATAAATATTTACATTTTACATTGTGAAACTTGCATTAGCACCCTATTGAGATGATTGAGGTAGTTAATACCTTCACATCACCTGTTCTGCTATCATCCTTCTCTCTCTGTTCTCATTTTTTAAATAGGTAACTGAAAAAAAGTTTGTACCTATATCTGCTTCTGATAAATAACCATGGGTTCTGTTTCTTTACTCTTCATAAGCTTTCTCATGCTAATTAACTAGTGAACCCTACTATATCTTTCCGGCCTGGGCCCTGACCTAGTAGAGGGTGGCCTTGATCATAGACCCTTCCAACTCCTTTCATCTGAATTTTCCTTTTTCCTCCCTTTCAGTTTACCCTCCTCTGGTTTCTTTTTGTTTTCCTTCAATCATGCTACTGTATCTTCTGTTCTCAAAAAGCTATTCATCCTCCCTTTCAAATGCAAGCTTCCTGATGTCTTAGCTCCCTCAGCTCTTGCCTGGGTCCTCTGGCTGTCCCTCCCACACAAACCACTTCCTTGAGACTGCTCTCACTAAGGTCACTCCTCGTGAATTCAGAATTCATTCAAAATTTCCTGATATGTTTGCTTTCACTAACAAATATTTCATATGCCAGTCTGTGATATACAGCAAATGGACTGTTGTTTCATCATATTTATAAGACCATTTATTTTTTACAGGTTTTAAGAATATGGAAGGATGAAGATGTTAATTTGGATAAAGTATTTAAAGCAACAGTAAGTTTTAAAATTAGTAATATATTCACTTTAAAATTAGAATTAAGAATTTTTGGAAGGGAGGATGTTAGCTTTGCAGTGAAATGTTGATGATTTTTTTTTTTTTTCCAGTTGTCTCCTTAATTTACACTTCGAGTAGTATGGACTATTACTAGTAATTCACCTGTGTCCTTAGGCTTAAAGATCTTTCTGACAAACATTCGAGTTTAAACAATTAGTAGGACCCGTGATAACTCTTTGAAACATAATAGAATTTATAGGATGTGAGATTTTCTGAATGGGGCCACTGCGGTAATTAAATTTCAATACATAAAGTTTCTTCTGGCCTGTTGCTGTGAGTAAAAGGTACATTATTCAACTGAATGGGAGTTACAGTCAGAAAATCTTTATTTGCATTTTGTATTGCTTTGTAGTGAGGTCTGGTTGGTGGATATGTTGTGCTTTAGCAGCTATATATAAATTCCTGGTGTCACTTGTCTGTTCCGAATTGTAACCTACTTAATGTGACCCAGAAAAGTGATACTAATTAATTTGGAACAGATGTGTTTCTAGCAATTGCCTCTTTCGGCAGTGAAATGATGCATCACAATGTTTGAGAAAAGTGGAACTTGTTGGGACTCCATTATGAGGAATTCTTCACTGACAGCATTCTATTCCTAGTCAGTTTTTATAAGAAATCTGTAGAAATAAAAATAAATCAAATGTAGAACAGTATGGGGGCAATGAGTTGTGAATGTAAAATAAACTTTTCAAGAGGACATACTTTTCTTGCAGCTAACAGCCGAGGTGTATCAGATACATTCACTGCCCCACACAGAGCCACTTGTGCTTTTCAAAGGAGGTGCTGTGCAAACCTTAGATGCTCTGCTGGCAGCACCACAACAAGAAATTGAAAATGTTATCTCAGATGAAGTCATTAGGTGAGTGATACCATTTTAGGGAACTAGCTTC
Source organism: Gopherus flavomarginatus (assembly GCF_025201925.1). Classification (NCBI taxonomy): domain Eukaryota; kingdom Metazoa; phylum Chordata; order Testudines; family Testudinidae; genus Gopherus; species Gopherus flavomarginatus. Next base: position 44,616,456 of record NC_066628.1, on the reverse strand, counting down.
ATAATCCAAGGAATTGATGGCCATATGTGAATCAAGTTCGAAGTCTTCTACTGTCTGTCTTGTTTTCCCTGAACTGTGTGGAGCAGAGGTGAAAGCGGCTATCGTATTTAAGAATGTCTTGTACACTGTTTTATGGCTATAAGGTTGTATCATATTAAAATGAGTGTACACTTCTACCCCGATATAACACGGTACTCGGGAGCCAAAAAATCTTACTGTGTTATACTTGAAACTGTATTATATTGAACTTGCTTTTGGCCTTGAGCATCTCCGTTATTAATAGTCAGCAAATAGCCCACCTACTGTATGCCGAGCCCTCCGGGACAGGGGCACCTGCACTGTGCCATCTAAGATGGGCATCTCTCCCTGCACTGGATCCGCAACTTCCCCATGTGGACCAGTCTTCCCCAACTTCTCGGCACCAGCTGGAGCTCATGTGACGTTTCCCTGCACTGCAGCTCACCTCCTCGGGCTGTGGCTCCCCCCTGTCCCCTGAGACCCTCTGCCCTTTATCCCACCCCTTGGCCCTGCCCCCCGCTGCCCCAAGCACTGCTTTACCAACCCAGCATCCTAACATGCCGCTCAGAGCAGCATGTCAGAGCCTGACGCACTGATCCGCCAGAGAGCGCAGCGCCCACTCCCTCCCCCCCCCCAGCGCTGCTTTACCGTGTTATATTGGGGTAGAGGTTTATGTATAACGGTCTAAATACATAATTAATGCATTTAGATGACTGAATTGGTGTTGAAGATCACAATGATAGTCATCAGTTCTATTGGCAGTGCATCCAGAAGCTATACTTTGCGTTTTGAGGTGTTATCTTAAATGTATCTATTGCTTATGTATTTTTAGCTCATTGCCCACTTGAAAATGTTCAATTGTTTTTACTTATAGCAAGAAATAATTCTACAACTTTCAACTTTTAGGTGGAGTGAAGCTTTCATGGAAACTCAACAACCTGTTTTAATTTTTACTACTGAGAAAGTGAGTGGCTTTTTAAAAATTTGTTACAGCAAAAAAAAATGAAATAATAACCAGGTTTAAATCAAAATGTAGTCTCTCGTTACATCTCTTGCTCAATTTCATAAATATAAACTTTCAATATGTCAAGTATTGTAATATTTCTGTTTAACTATTTAATTGAATTCATATTACAATTGAGTTGTCCTGTAGTGATGAGCGTGACGTAGTTGAAAAAATCTACAAAATGTCATATAGCTTTTCAGTAATACTGAACTTGTTCTCATTACTCCAGGATAATTCAGGATATTTAATTATGATGTAAAATGTAGTGACAGCTTAAAAAATAAGTCTTACAGAGGCCTACAAATTTAAAGCTATATTTTTACATACAGTATAACCTGCCAGCGACGAACCCTTCAGGACTGCAGGTGGTTCATAATTCTGAAATGTTCGTAACTCTAAACAGAACATTATGGTTCTTTCAAAAGTTTTCAGCTGAATATTCACTTAATACAGCTTTAAAACTTTACTATGCACAAGAAAAATGCTACTTTTCCCTTTTATTTTTTTTTAGTAGTTTGTTTAACGCGGTACTGTATTTGTGGGGGAGATTGTCTTTGCTGCATAATTTATGTACTTCAGGTTCTAAGTAAGAGTTTGATTGACTGGTCAGTGCATAACTCTGAGGTTCTACTGTATAAAATACAAATTCTTTACAAAGATGACCCACTACAAAACTCTCATTTTGGTGGGGAGGGAAGAATTCCTGTGTATTTATCTGAAGTACTGCACATATCTACAGAGTAACAATCTCCCTGAACCTTCACCATTATTTTGCTTTCAGGGAGGGAAACTAGTTTTGGTGTGAATCTAGAGAGCAATTAAAGTTAAAATCAGAACAGTACTATTATTTTGTATTCCTGAGTCCCTAGGAGCACCAGTCATGCTCTGGTTTGAAATCTTAAAATAAAAGCTCGTAACTAATTCTTGGTGCTTGGGATCGAGAGGACTCCCCATGCAACTTCCTCAGAAATCTTACGTTTAGCCAATGAAATGGCTTCTCTTGATCATCATGTTTGGTTTATTAACCAGAAAACATGTATTTTGTTCATGTTAATAGCCTCTTCTGACTCCTTCAGACACACTGTTCATTAGTGGCTGAAAGTGACTCTGATATTTTGTTTTTTTTCATTAACTTGTTTTTATCTTCCCTGTAAATCCATTTGTATTGCATTAGTTTATAATGTCACTTCATTTTGCATGAATTTTACAAACTGTTCCATGTGAGTTATTTTTGCAGCATGTCCAGCTAAGAGTTTAGGTTCATAACGAAACGTCGTGTGGCGTTCACTACTACTAGTCTTGTAACAATATCATCTGTAGCATGTCCCTGTTTTGTAAATGAAATAGCTGTAAACTAATTTTATTTTCTTTTTTTTAGAATGGGAATTATTTTGTGTATGTACAGAAGGTTCACCCAAATATCCTACACAAGTACAAGCTTGAACAAGAAGAATCATCACATCCACTGAGTTTTACAGCATATACAAAAAACAATATTCTCACACTCCTGTGTTTGTGTAAGTCTTATTTTATGATGAATGTAACTGGTTTAAACTTGCAACTACAACTGTTTGTGAATTGCTGTTATCTAATATGACTCTTTTTAAGCATTTTCTTGTTCTGATGGCTGTAAAGTCTTACACCTGGTCATGCTATGTGTTGTAAAATGAGGTGTCTTTAAGAAAGTTCTGCATTTGAACTCTCTTCTGAACTTACTGCATTGTGATTAAAGTCAGTCCATTTAGGTTAGCTTTTTGTGTGCAGATTTTTCTAATGGTCTTAGATGTGTGTATGAAGTTCTAGAAAAATGCACCGCCATGGGTTGACAATCGTTAACTTAAAATGTAGTGTCACTTTTCTCTTCTGATAGATTCTAATGGATATGTGTATAAGAGTCTGATGTCACTGCAACACAGTGTCCCAGAGGAAGAGCAAATTCTGTCCAAGTCACTACTGCTCAAAACTGTAGTGTCTGACACTGCTCTAAAAGGAGCTTCATTAGCCATCCTTGATAAAGATCATGTTGCAGTATTGGGATCTTTGGATTTTCCACCTAATATTGCTAAAGGTAACTTTGAAGTGACTTGTTTTTTGTTTAACTTCTAAGAGAAAATTAAGCTGGCCACATAGACTAGTTGGTGGATTATTTTTGTGGTCTCTTCACAGGAAAGAATGATCTTGGGTTGGAATTTCTAATTAGGGACTTGACAACTGTTTTCAGAGACCCAGTTGTTTAGTGGGGATGGTAAGGAAACTGAATTTCAGACAGAATGCTAGTTTACTGTTGGAAACTGTTATAGTACAGTTAATTATACAACTGAGTGGTTTGTAATCTACACATACTGAAGGGATGCCTCTAATGGATTGTAATTGTAATGTCAAACCCAAGACTAGAAACTACTTTTGCTATTGAATTTCACTCTCTAAACTGCAATATTTCTACACTGTTTTTGCACATGGTATGAAAATATGGTGGGAGGTAACCCTCAGATACCTCACAACTTGTTGGTAATTTCAGCATACAGAAGGAGAATTATCTACTTCTACTGAAAATAAAACTCTCTGGGAAATAGAATTTCAGTCCTGGGGCAAACTTCAAGTTTCCAAACATTTTCTGTCCTGAATCAGGATGAAAAGTCAAATTTTATTCCGGGGGATATTGTGTGTCACTGTGCGCGCACAGAATTTATGTCCCCTGCAGATTTCTTTGCTTCCCTGCAGAAAAATGACTTCTGATGGGGAAGCAAAGGGAAGCGCAGGTGTGGTCATGCGCCCCTCCCCAGCAGCACAGGCAGGCTGCTTCAGGCACACAAACCAGCTGGTAGAGATATAAATCACTGCCGGGGTCAGGCTGGTCAGTTGTGCATGTGACAGAGACAGGCGGACACTCTGTCCTCATTGCTCATTATTGCAGTACACTCAGAAGGGAGGGGCACGGCTTTGGGGTGTTTTTGAGGAGGTAGGCGTAGGGCAGGCTGTGTCCCTTTGGGTAGAGCAGAATGTAGGAGCCTGCCTGCTTAGTGAGTTGTTCCCATGGTCTTTGTTAATTCTCCCAGGAGTATAAAACAAGTGTAAAAGTTTTAAGGCTCCTTTTAAATTGCCAGAGTGGTGTAAAGGACAGTATAGCCTTCTAAATGCTTGTGGTGCTTTAGTGATTAGAATTGGTCTGAATTTTTGGACTGAAAAAATTTCCTAACAAAATGTGCTCCATGAACTGCTTGTTACTGACCTTTCTGGAGATTGTCAATCGCCAATATAAATTGTGAGTTTGATTCCCCAGCCCTCACTTGCTCTTCATTTGCCTATGATATAACAGTGAGCATGTGCCTGCATATATTTGTTGACTAATAACTAGAAATAAAGGGTCAAACCTAGCCACATTACTATTAGGTAACGAGGTTTGGGGATTTTCTCCAATGCTCCCCACTCCCATTCTCCATCCATTGTATTGTAGTTTAAATTACTGTAATAATTGAAACCAGAGTGATTATGTTGCATTATTTTGACAAAATATGCAGAATTTTAAAATATTGTGTGCAAAATCTTCAAATTTTTGGCACAGAATTCCCCCGGAATAAAATGTGAAGCTTTTCGCAAGACTGAATATCCAAAATATTTTTTGGTTTTGGATGTGCTGAAATGCAAGGCAGCCAGGAACGTGTCTGTAGTTTTGAAATCAAATATACTCCCCGCAATCGTCAGGGGCTGGTTTGGTCAGACAGGAAAGCAGGACATCCTAGAAGCTCACCAGGCACATAGCGGGGCAGCCCATGGATCTTGCTTTCCAATCAGCTGGCAGGCTGGCCTCCCTGGTTTCCATCAAGTTTCAGTGGAATTACAACTGCTTGAAAAGTTTCCAACACAAGAGTAACTGCAAGTGCTAACAAGAAAACAACCTCATTTGACTTGCCAAAATCACTTTTGCTGTTCCTTAGTGCTAGGTGCATTACATACATTCTGAAATGCAATTTCATTTTATTTTGAGACGCCTGCAATTGAAGACTGCAGAGAAACGTCATGTCTCTGTCACTTTGAATGCTCAGTGTGTCTGTGTTTTTGTTTTTTTGTGTTTTTTGTTTTTTCCTTTTTCTGTAGAGTGCCTATCTATATGGAATACAAAATTTCAAACATTGCAGACTTCAAAAGAACTACCACAGGGAACCTCAGGACAAGTAAGCTGTAATTTAGTGTTTGATATCTCTGGTACTATAGGCTTCAATCTAGCAAATTTAGCATTTCTGTTTCACTGTAGAAATGAGTACGTACACCTGGGGAGGCAAGGGGAAGGAATGTTTTGTTTAAGCCATGGTAAGAAAAACAGAAGTTTTTGAGCAGCTTAAAATGTTCAACTTTTGACCACCTCTCTTCAGGCAAGATGGGCTTATCCAATAAAACTGCTACAGGGCTATCTAAAAGGCAGGGTTTTAAAATCATAAATTGATTGAAAAGAAACGAAGTGATTGAAAAGTTTTCGAAGTCCACTAGGAGGCACTTAGTCTGCCCAAAAGTAAAGCTTTTGTCTCATTCACATTGATCAGGCAATGATGTTAAGACAGTTGGAGTTTTAGACAAGGGTAAGGGTAGATAGGAAGAAACATCTTATGAGATGTTTAAAAATATTGATTAGAATGGAATTTTGTGCAGAAATCCAAATTAGCTTCTGTACTTCATCTGTTAATTAACAATGTACTTAATATTTTGTAGTTGTGGTGTTATGGGGAGAGATTTTTTTTAACACATGGGAAGGCGCTAACTGTAATCGTATACAAGTGTGAAACTTCATCCTTGGCAGCTGCTGTTGGAAAACTCAAGGATACTCAAACCTCAGGTAAGAGTTTGATTATAAATATTATTTAGTGAATAATTGCAATTTCAGCATACATCATACCATTACAAGTCTATGGAAAAACTTCATAGAAAAAGAACAGGATCAGTCTTACAGTCAAATAGCTGAACTCTAAACAGCTCGAACAGTAGCTTAACTTTCCATTCTGTTACTTTGCAAAAACTTTATTGAAATATGTGCATAATGCACTTCAGTGACATTACATGTAGTGTGGGTGCACTGAAACAGAGCATCCTAACATGCCTTGGTGATGGGAGCGGGGGAGGGGGCGGAGAGTGTGCTTACGAACTGTGAATTTCATTACAATATATTTAACAACATTAAGCATTCACTTACTGCATTTATTTGTATGGATTTTTGTAGAGGAATAATATGACTGTCCAGCATGCTGCTAAACTGTATGTTGTGCTAGTTAAACCTTGAATACTTCTATTAATAAAACTGTACTTACGCAGATTTTTAGGTGGAAGCTTTTTTTAAAGCATCTTTACATACAGTGCTGATTTATTTTTTCCCCTCCCTTTAATACAAATTCCATTATTTTCAGACTTCATCTGATAGCCTTTTTCTCGGAGGTAGTTCTTTGCCTATTTTCAGAAAAGACTGTGCTATTGTGTAGTCAACTTAACACAAGTCAAACTGTTGTTCTTTCAACAGTATTTTACAGATACTTATCTAATCAATCCTAAACATTAGAATAAAGCCCAAGATAAATTTCAGAGCAACTGATGCATTTGTATCTTGACTGATACAGCAATTGAGTTGAACTTATTTTCTAGGAAAACGTTTTTACTTAATGCTGATCTTAAACTTATTTTAATTTAATTCACAAGATACATGGAATTGGAAACAAATTTTGTAGTGACAGGGAATAACTCAACTCTAAAGCAATTTAAAATATTATCAGATTCCCTACTGCTATTAGAGGGAGAAAATAGGCTTAATTTGCTTCTGTTCTTTTGTAACTTAGGTTATTAATATAGGTTTAATATAACTTTGTTTGCACAGGCATGAGAACTGTGTCTTCATATGTGAATTGGAATATGCTTCAAGAAGATGATCTGGGGTCTCCACATGCACAGCAATCTGTAACTGCTAAAACTGAATCCAAGAGAACTGTAAGTTTCAGGGTTATCTTTTTTCCTCGGTTGTCTTTGCGTTGTAAGTAAGGCTATGATTGTCACTGAATCCGTTACTTCCGTTGACTTCCATGACCTTTTCTGCCCTGGGGCTGGAGCTCCCAGCCAGCCCTGCCCTCGCAACTCCCAGCCTTCAGCCTGGTGGGGAGACTCTGCAGCTGCCTACCTGCAGGCAGTATCCCTGCAGCACTGCCTAGCTGCAGTTGGTGGACCCCCGTGGCGCCCACACACTGGAGCAGTGGTGTATCCGGGAGCCCCAGCAGCAGTGGATGCTGAATCCACCTATCCGTTTTTGTCAGGGATATTTTTAGTGAAAAGTCAGGGACAGGTCACAGGCTGCCTTGAATTTTTGTTTATTTCCCATGACCTGTCCATGAGTTTTTTATTAAAAATATCTGTGACAAAAACTTAGCCTTAATTATGAGTGCATGTATTTTCAAAACTTCAGGGTTGGTTCTGGCAGCTAACTGTGTTTGTTTCTAAAACTAGAATCGAACTTCTAAACATTGTTTGGCTGATGACCGTAAGCCAGTGGTGCCCAAACTTGTCATCTTTCACACCACACCCCTCCCTCCAGTAATGGAATCTGTCTTCCCCCCCATTACTTTAAAGTTGGCTCAGCCGAGGAGCTTTGCTGAAGTGGTGCTGGGGGCTGAACTGGGATGGGGTGGAGAGGGAATGAGGGGAGAGTGATGGCCAGGGAGCGAAGTGGGACAGGGCTGGGGTGTGGCATGGTGCTCCCTGCCTTGGATGGGGGCTGGCCTGGGCCCTGCCATGCACCCCCCCTTAAGCATTTCTCCCCACACTCCTATGGGCGTGCGCCCCGCAGTTTGGGGAACACTGCCTTAAACCCCACATACTATTGCTACAACACACAATTCGCACATTCATGCTGCTCCTAGTTATTTTGATGAAAATGTATCAGTTTTGTCTGCTCAGGCTTTGAGGGTAGCTTCGATTTATTTTTTTTCCTTAAATTACAGTTAAGGTTGAGAAGGAACAATGTTGCAAAAGTGCAGCGAGACACCCTTACAGTTGAACAGCTTTTATCAGATATTAAGGTAAGTAACTAAAATATCCTTAGCTCATGTTTTACTAACCTATTAGAATATCTCAAATTAAGTCAACCGGTCGAGTTCTGTCGTTCCCCCTTTTCCTTTCCTGTCCTCGTAGCTTGATACACATATACTTGTAAGAACTAGCCATTTTGGGGATTAAACCATTAGTGTTATAGAACTATTGTGCAAGAAGAATTGCTCATGCATATAGTACCAATGGTATTAAAGCTAGCTCTTTCTACAAAGCTTTAGGAATGTACTGTACAGCATCCGGATAATTTAAATATTATAAACGTACCTTGCACAAAGGTGGAGGCCTTAAATTTAACAGAAATAGACATTCTCAAGTAAATAGTGAGCTTAGAAAAAAAAATTTTGACTGAACTCTAGACTTGGAACTTTTAAATATTCCAGACAGAAAAAGTTCCAAAATTTGTTTTGATTTAAATAAGACATCGATATGGAGGCATGAGGCACCCTGACAATTAATGTTCCAACATAAAACTCTTCTTCCCAAATCTTCTCACCTTAGATACACACACCTTAGGTCACATTAGATATAATGTAAAACAAGCTACTTAATTTTAAAAAGTAGTCTGAAGGTGAAGTCCATCCTATTATCACTTTTAAAATAAGATAATTAAATTTAATACCTGTATCAATAATAATGATTTTTCACTATTGCATATCAATTTAGAAACAAGTTAAGCAACGTCCTGATGCAGTTTTGAGAATTGCTGAACTAACTGAATTGTATTTAAACTTTTATAAAAGTAAACCTGAGCTGACTAGGCAGTAACATTGCTTTTGGCTGCATGCTCTGATTAACTCCTAGAAATTGTTGCAAATGGGGTGTGAACAAAAGTGCTTCCCCTTTTGTTTGAATGTTCATGGCTGCTTTAGTATATGCAATACATTAATTTTAAAAATATTGTTGTTCAAGCAATCCTAGTTCTGTAACTCAAGTTGTTTGGAAATTGAGTAAAGATCTTTGCAAATATTATAGTAACTAATGAGAAAACAGTTACTGAGTATGGGTTGAATGAGACCACTCCCATCTGATTAAGGGTATAATTTTCAGTTCTAGGTCAGGTCTTTTGGTCGTTATAACAAGGCTGTCAAAAGGGGTAATCTTAATCTTTTTTTTTTTTTTTCCTCCTTCCCATGTGATGGTAGGCTTATTAGTTTGCAGGGAAGAAAACCCCTGTGTCGCTCATAAATTAGTCTCTCACCAACAGAAGTTGGTCCAATAAAAGATATTACATAACCCACCTTATCTCTCTAATATCCTGGGGCCGACATGGCTACATCTACACTGGATGTTGTTATCTGTAGTCTGAAGTTGTTGTTTTTTTTTTTCTCCACTTTAGTCTAATCAGTAACAATATGTTAGTCGTAATCTTGTACTTCTGACACTTTTTTAAACTGGATAATGTTACTTTTAGGATTCTTCTCAGAATGATGTTGAAGAGGAATTGTGGCAGTTCTTGTCAAATGCACAGATGTCAGATTTCCAAGCTACCGTTGGATACATTATAACAGGTCTTGTGAACAGGTGTAAAACAGAGCCAACATTTTACCCTCAAAATTGCCTGGTACAGTTGATCCAGACACAAGGACTCTCTTACAGGTGAATATTAAGTGTTTAAGTCCAGTTCTCACAGGAAGACCTGTAAAATTTCTGTTGCTAATATCAGTTTTGGTACCTCTTATATAGCACTTTTCACCAGTAGATCTCAAAGTGCTTCATAATTTTTTTAAGTATTTATCATATCCCTATGAATTAGGGCAGTACTTTTACCCCATTTTTACAGATGATGGAGCTGAGGCACAGTGAGTCTAAGTGACTTGCCCAATATCTGTGGCAGAGCAGGGAGCTGAACCTGGGTCTCCCAAGTCCTAAACTAGTTCCCTAACCCACTGGACAATCCTTCCACACCTTAATCTAAAACAAGATTAATGCTTCAGTAGTTCACATGTGGTCTAAATGTGGGGACTAACTTCTTTATTCTGCCTCAGTTTGTGCCCAGACTTAATGGCAGTTGCCTTGGAGAAGACAGATGTGCATTTGTTGCAACTCTGTCTACAGCAATTTCCTGACATTCCTGAAGCAGTTACCTGTGCTTGCTTGAAGGCTTTCTTAAGGTAAGCAGGAAGCTGGTAATATGTTTCCCTTCCGTTAGTCTAGTTTTTACCTGAAGACTTGGTTTCAATACATTTCTAAGAATTTTTTTAATGTTCTAAGCTTTTTTTATAGATCAAGAGTTAAACAATATTTTAAGAACTTTCAGGAACCTGAAATTGTATTTATTCTTGAATTTTTACTCAGCACCTTGTTAGTCAGCAAATTACTTCAGAGGTCTAAACTGATGCCAGGCTTGTGTGTTGTAGGATTGTCTCCTCTCCTAGAATGTATTTTTGGTATTAGCCTTGTTTCCACTAAAACTGGACTCCCCTCCTTGCTTTGGTAGCTTCTTAAGATGGAAAGCTTAGTCAGTTTTGCCTATACACCATGCTTTTTATGTAACTCACTATGGTTTATCACCCTTACAAAAATGCTGAACTATTGTCTTTTCTTTTTTAATATTCTCTCAGATGGTATATTGCTAAGACAAACCAGAGCATAAAGCCAGGCAAAAAAAAGACTGAATAGCAGCCCTGAAAATCCCCAAATACTCGGAGCCATCCATCTGCAGATTCATTTAAATGCAATAAGTCTTTGTCTCAGTATGTTCTCCAGACTAGCTAGTTAAAAGTGTAGCAGAAAATTGTGAATGCACTTGTTTAAGTGTGGCATAACTTATGCATGTTCTGCAGTCCCCAGACACAGACAAGAGGTTGGAACACTTTGCTCTTGGTTTTGAATGGCCTGTGATACATTTTTACCAGGGCCTGTCTTATGTTGGTTTAGCCTGCTCCTGTAAACTTAAATGGCAAACTAAACCAGTATAGAACACTGATAAATTAATTTTCATGTCCACACACAATTTAACTAAATAGCTATGTTTAACTAAACATAACACCTTTAGTTTAAACTGGCACAATTTTGTGTGTTGGCAGGCCCTTAACGCTAAAATTCTATCTTCTATCTGTGCAAGATGCCTATTGACTACAATAATTCTGTAAACTGTTTGGATTGCCAAAAGTTACTATCCATGGAGACTAACTCATTCTTTAAAAATCTCAAAATGGCAAACCGTGTTGTTCATATTAGCAGCTAATTGCTTGTCAACTGCCTGCATGCTAAATGTTGGAAATAATTATAAACATTTTAAGGAATAAAACGCATAGCTCTATATGAGGGGGGAGGAATAGCTCAGTGGTTTGAGCATTGGTCTGCTAAACCCAGGGTTGTGAGTTCAATCCTTGAGGGGGCAATTTAGGGAGCTGGGGCAAACATCTGTCTGGGGATTGGTACTGCATCTGTATTGTATGCTTCAAAGTGCTAATAGACTATTTTGGTATAAAAAGATTGATAGTGTTGTTGCCTGTGCAAAGAATATACAAACATAAAGCATTTAATAGTCTGTCCATGGAACTACTCTTCCTTCTTATAGCATCAATGACGACAACCTTCGAGGAACAAATGTGAATTTAGATTCCGTAATCAGTTACATCGATATTACACTCAATGATCAAGTAAAAAAACAAAGTGCAACTGTACAGAATGGCTTCAGTTCTGAACTGATGGAGGACGACAGCTGTGATACTCAGTTAACACCGAAACCTCATGTGGTGGACACTGAAGAATTATGCCCTGTTGGACCACAAAAGGCAGCACTGCTGTATCCTTTGATACATATATGCTCTTTTAATTTTGTTACATCATTAATTATCTCTAGTTTTGATTAAAATACAGGCTGTAAAATAAGTGGTGCTTACCATTAGCATTGTTCCAAAGTCTGTCTTAACCTCTTGTTAATCATAAAAAGCTTGTCAGTTGTGATAAATTGGTCATAACTACACAAAAAGTGATAAGGCAGTCTTTGTATTTGTGCTATAAAATAAGTGATACTTAGTTTTGATTTACTTTTGCTTTTTCTAAGTATACAATTTCATGTATACTTAGAAAAAGTATAAGGGTTTGGGCTAAAATGTTAGCTTCACAGAAAGAAAATTTGGTATTAAGTGTTTGGCTGGCAAAGTAACTATTAACTATGTAACTACAGTACTTCTAAGAGAATTGAATCCTTTAAAAAAACAAAATATGCTACACTTGATCACTGAGCCAAACTTTTATCTCATAGTGGAAGCGTAAGGACCAGGGAGAATATTCAGAACCCAAAACAGCATTTCTCCCCAGAAGTCTAGAAAACTACTTTAACAAAATTAAGATCCACTGAATCTTTATAGAAATGACAATTCTTAAAACTGTATTTCCTGAATAATCCTGCACAGAAATGCCATTCTCTATTCAGCATACAGTGAAACATTTCTCTTGCCTCATCTGAAAGACCTTTCAGCTCAGCAAGTCATTGTAAGCATGTTATACTTCTTAGAACTAATTATCAGTTTCGCTCTTAAAAAAAAGATTTCTGATTTATAGTTTTTTTTTTAATGATGGATTCTAAGTTGCATAGAACTTATTTTTATGTATTAGTTTAAGATATCAAATAAGAATTTAAAATAATCTTGTAAGTTCTGAAACTAAATTGACAGTCTCTCTAAAAATGAGATCAATACACTACAATTAACAAATAATGAAATCCTTTTTCCTTTCCCTCATCTTGTATGCTTCTTATGTGCTGATACAGTAATTATTAATCTGTTCTCACTGAACAAAATTTGTCTGTTACTGAACCAGTGCTCTCATTAATTATATTTGTTTGGGGGCAGGATGGGACTTCCAAGATTTCAGTTGTGCTCAGGACACTGTTGGCATAATCCTGGTAGTCAGTGAAGTTAATGCATTGCAATTAAGATCAGTAAAGGCAAGAGTGGTCACTGTTTGAATATGCTCTTTAACAAACTAATGGAAAACTAGGTCCTCATGGATTGGTGATATGTCTGGTGTCTGACTCAAGTAGCAATGACTTAGGTTTGTCAATACAATGATTAATGTTGAATTTCTTCTTACACTTTAAGTATGCTCAATCTGCTAGTTTTCTGTGTTTTCCAGAATTCATTCTAATCCACAGATGGTATCAGAAAGTCTTGAGACTAATAATTCAGACTTACTCTACAAGTTCGTAGGTAGCAGAAAACTAATATATTAAAATTTACAAATAGGGGCATGTTCAGGGAGAAATAGCTAAGAATCTGTTAAACGTCTGTTATAGCAGTCTGACTCTCTTTTCCTTCTAGCTGTTTCTCCGGTATTTGCAGTACCTGTATATAAAGTGCAGTGAAAAAGTTAGTATGGATTTTCCTGGCATGCTTTCTCCAACCATAAACCAGGTGAGAAGATAGTACTACATATTGCCCTAAATTTGGTAATGTCATAATTTTGTCGTTAGATCAGTTCTGTATTGTATTGCATTTATTCATTAGGTGGTAATGTCCAGTTCAACCTTTGATCTTGTAATCTGTTAAACAGATGCTAGATATCATTAAACTATAAGACACGGTAATGCTGATTTTGTCTTGTCTTGACTTGTTTCCGCAGATTATGGACTGGATGTGCCTATTACTAGATGCTCATTTTACAGTTGTGGTGATGCTACCAGAAGCAAAAGGATTGCTTTTTAGCTTACATAAGTTTGTGAGAGCACAAGTAAGTCACATTTCCTATAATACTGAACTAATTTGCATATGGATTTAGTATCAGAATGGCATGTGGGATATAAAAATACAATCAACTCGATCATATACGTTTGTTCTTCTCTACTCATATGCATTGTCCTTTGCATCAAATTTCTACTGTCTTCCATCCACTACCGCCCCAGAAATAACAGTATTGCAGTGGTCCTATATTTACATGTGCACCATATAAATGTGCAATTGCATTTCATATGTGAAAATGGTGAAAGACATTCCATAAGCTTTGTACTATAAACATCTTAATTTTTCTTTTTAGGCACGATTTTACTCTGAACTCAACAAGATAGAAGGAAGTTTGCAAGAACTACAAAGAACAAAACCCCAAAAAGACGTCGGCTTATATTCTATTGAAATGTTGGAACTGGTTTGAATTTGATATGTATTCTTCATAAACTTATTTTTTATTTAATCCCTTCTCTGACAAAGATTTATTTTCTCTTCATAATGGGTTGTGAGCTTTTCTGTGCAGGGTAACATGGTTTACTCTGTAGCTACATTGAGGGATACAAGTTTGAGGTTAATGTATAAAGCTCTCCCATTTTCACCAGATGACATATTGAAGACATCACATGACATCAGAATAATCATACTAGGAAAATATACTCCAGGTAACACTCTAAAATGTGACTTGATTTTACATAAACTTGATTGTATATTGGTAAAATAGCTTAATAGGGTCTTGACAGACACTTTCTTAGATGAGATGACAGTATTATACTGTGCAAGAATTGTTCAACAGTATGAGCCAAATTATAGTCTGGAATCTTTGTTTTAAACATTTAGGTTTGTAGAGAAGGTCATTTTAACACTATCTGCCTAGTTCCCTCATATGTATTATATTGGCAATAAGATTTACTACAACGTGCACAAAAAAGATTAGTTATTCTTACTCCGTAAATATAATTTCTTTTCAGTTCGTCCTTAACATTGGGCAAATTTCCTTTTCCAAAAGATGGAAAATAAGGAGGTTGTCAATTAGCCCTTCCTTATCAGAGTGTAAATCCTGAAGAGAAACTCTTTCTTTTTTTTTTTCTCTCCTCTATTACCCAAAGATTTCTTTTGCCTGTGGCTTTTTCATTTTATTACCTTTTTAGTGTCTAATTCAGAGGTGGGCAGACTACGGCCCGTGGGCCATGTCCAGCCCGTGGGACTGTCCCGCCCAGCCCCCAAGCTCCTGGCCCAGGAGGGTACCCTAGCCCCACAGCCTCAGCTCACTTGCTCTGCTGCCGGCACAGTGCTTTGGGCGGCGGAGCTGTGAGCTCCTGAGGCAGCACAGCTGTAGAGCCCGGCCTGACTTGGTGCTGCGTGGTGGCGGCAGCGTGGCACAGCTCCAGCTGGGTGGCATGACTGTAGCACTGCCAGCCACTGGCGCTCCAGGCAGCGCAGTAAGGGGGCAGGGAGCAGGAGGGGTTGGTTAGAGGGCAGGGGAGTTCAGAGTGGGGGGTGGAGGTGTGGACAGGGGGCGGGTGGTCAGGGCAGGAGCGGGGGGGATTGAATGGGGGCAGGGGTCCTGGGGGGGAGGGGAGCAGTCAGGAAGAAGGGGAGGTTGGACGGGGCAGCAGGGGTCAGGGGACAGGGAGAAGGGGTGAGTGGGCAGGTAGGAGGTGGGAGCTGGCCATCAACCCCCTCCCCTAACTGGCCCTCCATACAATTTACAAAACCTGATGCAGCCCTCAGGCCAAAAAGTTTGCCCACCCCTGGTCTAATTTGTCTGTTTATCTACTAAAACCTCAAAGCTTGGGGAAGGGACCTTCTCTAGCTATAGCAGATCTGAAAAGTATTAAATGACAAGTTTCCCTTCGGAGGCACGCATTTTATGGCTTGTTGTTCCTCTGGTCTTTTCATGATAGCTGAAATCTCAGATTTGGTATTTCATAAAGCTCTTATCTTCCCCACTTAGTTTATGAATTGCAGATCTATTCAGCTCATAGTTAATTACAGTGTGCTTCATTTGCCTCCCATTTTTAAATTTGTTTTCATATTTTACTAAAGACACTTTAGCAACCAAGCCTAGTTTTCTTCACTGAAAGCAGTGAGGCTGTATGGTCCAGCGAATAGAGCATCGGACTGGGACTTAATGACTTGGTTTCTATTCCATACTCTACCACTTATGCCCAAGGTCACACAGTACATATCACTTCACTTTTCTGTGCCTCTTTCTCCTCCCATTCTGTCTTGCCTACTTGGATTATAAATTCTTGGGCAGGGAATGTTTTGTACTGAGCCTGACATAGCAGGTCCCTAGTCTGAGTCTTCCAGGTTCTGCTGTAACCTGAAATTTCTTGACCTTTTTTCCCCCTACATCATGACTGCAGAACCTAGAGTTGAGGAGAAGGAGAGCTGCTTTCTGGACAGGAGGAATTGTATTCTTTTTCTCAGATTAAGAGGTAGACTCTAATAATAGTGAGAACTTGTTCATGAAGCATATTATAGTCTCTCTCTGAGGTAGTAAAACACTCTTGAGCTGAAGGAGTAGACCCTTTTTTCTTAGCCAGAGGCAACTGACTAGAACACTCTCTCTCCCTTTCATGAATTCATGCAAGATTTACTGAATTAACACACATTTAAGTGTTGTTCTGAAGTTTTCTTAAATCTAGAAGGATTGTGATGCCATGCTTATCCCATCATGGGTGCATTCCCAGCTAATGGTCATGGCTAAGAATCTTAAAATAGAGGGAGAAACAAGTTTTTGGAAGCCCTGGAGAAAAATAAATGGAAATTGCCCTCAAAGTTTGGTTAGAAACTGTAGACTTGAGTGGTCCTTGGAGTGCTAGTCATTTGATTTGAAGTAAACTGAAGGAGAACCTGACTTTGAACAAATGGCTCCCTAGTACTCAGTCCAATGTGTTATATAATTGTGGTTAAAGGGTTAGATTAGAAATCTTATGTGAATTTGGTGATACAGTTTCAAATGCATTTTGGGTTAAATCCTGCTAGCTATATGTAACTTTCCTCTAGGCCCCAGTGTGATTTTGTGTGTGAGAGAGAAGAGAATGTTAATGGAACAACATCTTGTCTTAACAGAAGTCAGTACCATATGCTTCAGAGGAGTGTGCAAGAATCCCTGCAATGGTAATTAGGGAGTAATCTTCCCATAAACCATTTCTTCTCAACCTCAACCAGTGGTAGTATTTATGCCTTAAGCAAGAGGGTCTATATTTGTTACATCAGCTAAGATAAAATATTCTCATCCATATAAATGTCTCCTTTTCTTAATCATAAGATCTTGGATTCAAGGGCACTTGTGGCATTAAGTTCCTCAAGTTGATTATGGACTAACTGCAGTATTTCTTCTTACCACATTTAAAATGCAGTTGTTAGCTTCATTGGATGTTTTCTTGCTCGTGTATTATGAGAAGGTAAGTAAGAGCACCTCATCTGTACCACTTTCTAATACAGATAAATGTTTTGCCTCATGGGTAGCTGCAGCCCTTCTGATAGATTTCTTTTTTTTATTTTTAAATCCATGTATTTACCTGTACATGACAAACTTGCATTCTGCAGTTAAAAACCTTGATTGCCCTACATTTTTGAAAGCCTTTTGAATGTGAAGACCAAACCCTAATGTAATGTTTTCCTGAAACAAGTCTGAACTAGCCTATTCCCAGAGCCAGAATTCCATTTTAGAGGCTCTCCCTGTAAAAGATAAGTTGTTTATATCCATTTGAACTCCTGGTGCCTGTGATGAGAGAATGGACCATCTTTCTTGGGGATGGCCTTGAGGGCTCAAATTACTAAAATTATCCTGGAGATTACCATTTACATAAATTTCAGAATGTCAATATCTCATCTTAAAATCCTGATGCTACATAGTGTAACTGTGGTTGGGGGAGGGGTTGGTTTGGTGTGTGTGTTTGGTTTTTTTGGGGGGGCGGGGGTTGTTGCTGTTGTGTAACAGTCACTTCAAAATACCCAACTCTGTGATTCAGGCTGCCAACTTAGAATCATACTTTCCTTATAATTAGATTTGGCAGATTTTGGGTGGGGTGAGAATATAATTTAATCAGATATTTTAAAGCTGCTTTAGATTTTTTTATTTCATAGTGGGAAATCATAGGGGAGAGGAGTCGGACAATAATATAATGACAGACATTGAGATTCAAAAAGTTAGTTTTATAAATGCTGCATAATTATCTACAGCTCCAGTTTTGTCAACACTGGCGCCAACTGTTTAGGCAGGGTTGTAAATATGCAGCTTTCATTACAACATGTTTTATCTATAATAAGGAGAACTCTAAATTCTCAAGCAGCATTTTTCTTACGTTGCCTATCTGTAAATTTGATTGATCAGGTGGAAATGTTTTCATCGGTTTGTGTGTGCATCAGAAAATTCATTTAATGACACTTACTGATAAAAATCTAATCCTTCCAAGCCTACTTACAATGCAGAATTGCCCCGATACCATCAGGATACAAGCAGATTATAAAGTTATAAATGATTATGGCATGATTAATAGATTTTATAAGAATGTCACAAAGAGACACTTATGTACCCAACACATACAAGATGAACAAACAAGTATCTATACCCGGCTTGTTCCTACTGTCACTCACCTGGTGGAAAAATTGAAGGTTTGTGCAGGAGTCCCATTCAGCTACACTCCCACCATGGTCATGCTAACATCAGACTCTTCCCTCTTGAGATGGGGAGCACAACTGAGTCCTCACACAGTCCAAGGCAAATGGTCACAACAGGAAGAATGCTTGCACGTTAGTCTGTTGGAGTTAAGGGTGGTCAGAAATGCTTGCCTACACTTTCTTCCCTTAGTCAAAAACAAGATCATGACAGACGACAAAGCTTGTATGTGTTTATATTGTATCAGTTGTCAGGGCAGATCACATTCCTGTTTGCTCTGCACTAAAGAAAGAAACTTGGAAATGATGCCTGGAAAACTAGATAGTCCTCTCAGCTTCTTACCTCCTGGATATACAAACTACCATGGCAGACAACAACAGCGGACATTTCTCCCTAAATTATAAATATTATATGAATATAATTTGCTATAAATAGCAAAATATTCCTCGTCAGAGGGTTTCCAGAGATTGGCTGCCATGACAAAAGGACAACATGACATGCAGAAAACTCTCTGTTTCAGGACTCAAGCTATAGGAGACGCTTTCCGCATTACATGGACAAAAAGATCTTTTTATATGCATATCCTCCAACTCTATTACTTTTAGAGGTCCTCATCAAGATCAAGCAGGACCAAGCCAAGGTCATTTTGATTACACCAACTTGGCTAACACAAATTTGGTTTCCTTACCTCGTCAAATTTGCCTTTCTCCCTCCATGGTGGCTCTCAACCAAACCTCAACTGTTTTTTGTTTCAGGCTGCAGGTCAGATGCTTCACCCCAATATGCATGTTCTGCAGCTACAAGCCTGGTTCCTCAATCAATGGTTCTCAGGATTAGAGGCAGCCTGTTCTCAGGAGTACCAAATGTACTTTTAAATAGCAGAAAGGAATCTACAAGATACTTTCCTTCGGAAATGGAAGAGAGATTATCTCTAGTATAACCAGTGTTATCTTCACCTATCCAGGCATCTCTTTTCACAGTCTTGGTTTACCTGCTGGAATTGAAAATGCGAGGTCTTTTCATGGGTTCATTTAGTGGCAGTAACAGCTTTGCACATGCCAGTAGAAGGCTTCTCAATATTCACTCATCTGACCACAACAAGATTTCTGAAAGGTTTTATCAATCTATTTTCTGCAGAGTAGAGTCCCTGCACTGCTTTGGGACTCTCAACCTTGTTCTTAACCGGCTCATGAAGCAGCTCTTGTAGCAGCGGCCACATGACTAGGGGCTCAATCCTTCTATGAAGAGGGCCTTATTGGTGGTCATCACTTCTACTCAAAGAGTTGGGGAGACGGGAGTTGTGATGGCAGGCCCTCCAATGTACAGTGTTCTCCAGGGAGAAGGTATCATTACAACCTCATTCATTTTTACCTAAGGTTTCTTGAGTTTCACATTAACTAAACTACTCACCTTCCTTCCCCCCACACCCCAAACTGCACCAGTCTACACTGTAATCGGACTTCCATACACTAAATGTTCAGAGGGCATTAGCCTATTACTTGGGCAGATGTAGGTCATTCAGGAAGGTGCCTAAACTGTTTCTTGTGCAGGTTAGGTCTAGGGGAGCCTCTGTCTCCACTCAAACTTTCCAAATGGATCTCTGGGTGCATTATTGCCTGTAATGGTTCCACTTCCCCCATGAATGACTGACTGCAAATTCTAGTAGATTGTAATCTATGTCTATAGCTGTACTCAAGGACATGCCAGTTGCTGAAATCTGCAAGGCTGCAACCTGGTCTTCTGTGCATATGCTTTGGTTTACGCTGCAAGATCAGACACTACAGTAGGCAATGCAGTTCTTCTCTGAGGGACTCTGTTCCGAAAATCCCACTGCCTTAAGGGGTTACTTCTAGGGAGTCATCTGAAGCAGAGCACCCCCAGGGATGCTATTTGGAGGAGGAGGAGAGGTGTGATGCTGTGGATGCTCCACTACCTCCCCTTCTCCCCTCTGCTTTGGAGTTTCCTCTGTGGACTTCACAATAGAGAAGGAACTGAGGGCAGTTCACCTGCAAAGCCCTATAGAACTTCAGTATGAGGATACGGGGGAGTCGCATCTTATGTGGGGGTTAGGTTCTGAGGCAGCGCATAAGGCGAAAATCATGTATAGTCAAATGCTCATTGAGTGGAATGGCAGGCAGAATCGTCTGCACTACAGGTACAGTATTAACAAAATTTTTTTTTGTTTTGCCAAGCGTGTATAGCTAAAATCACGTAAGTTAAATGCCCCTATGATGCGACTCCACTGTATGTAGGATGCAGGTACAGGCCAAATGGGCACTGCTACCAAAGATCTCTAATCAAAGGCACAGGGCCCATGCACTCCTGAAGTGGGACACCCACAGAGGGATACATCTTAAGGACCTTCCAGTTCCTGCTCCAGTTCTCCTTTCCAATTCTTGTGGCTCTTCTCTGACCCCTCTCCAATTAATTCATCAACGTTCTCTCTGTCTTCAGTTCTGGTGCCCACAATTCAATCTTAAGATTCCCTTCTTCTGCGCGATCAAATCTGTAGTGACAGTTGATAATAGAACTTAGCCAAACTATTGGTGTGCTTTTTGTTTTGTTTTTAAGTTAGGCCCCTGAATAGAAAAGTCTGCGGGGATGGAGAGAGGGAATTAGTGCAGTTTGAATCCAAAATAGATTTTTTTTTTTTCAGTTTTTCTCCCTGGAATTAAATGGAACTTGATTACTATTTGCAAAATAAAAATGCATGTAACTAGTATGGGCCAGGAATCTATACAAAAGTGTTCTGAACCTCTACAGACAGGTATAATATTACTGGAATAGATAATATATTTATATAATTTTTAAATAACTTTTATAGCAGGGGACAAATATTTCAGTCTAAAATCCAGCTGGCTGGTTATCCTGTTGAGAGAGTTGTATTGTCCCCTGAGCGTAACTCATGTAAATCTTGTATATTTACACTTCTTTTGTTCCTATTCATATTATGCTCATTTTTGACTGGCTTTTATTAAAATAACATATTAAAATATATCAGCTTAGTTCAAACCTAATCCCATTTATTTTAAGAGCGTCTTAGCCTATGACTACATCTGTCCTCTGCATAATTAGTGCAACATCTTTTCAGAAAAAAATACCTCTCTGAAAAACACCTAGCAACTTTCCTTTGTTAGATGATATCCCCAGAGTAATAAATCTTCCCCCAAGCAGTGTGTATTAATGAAGGCAGAAGTCTGCTAAATAGCTATCTAGAATACGAGCTAAGCTGCTGCCATTTGTATTATTGGGTACAATCTTTCAGCAAAGGTCAGATGGAAGTGGTTGCTTAGTTTCTTAGGTGGAATTTAGTAAAAAAAACTTGGATATCACACTACATTTTTAACATGGTCATATAAAAGTATATGTAAGCTCAGACGCCCAGACCATGCACAAGTCATAAAATAATTTGAAAAGAAGCACAGTGAACCAAAAAGTATACATGATTTAAACAGGTCCCTAATGTACTGAAGGCCAAGACTATAACAGGGTTCAAAAAAGAACTAGATAAATTCATGGAGGATAGGTCTATCAACAGCTATTAGCCAAGATGAGCAGAGGTTGTTGCTCTAGCCTCTATTTGCCAGAAGCTGGGAATGGGTGACAGGTGACAGATCACTTGATTACATGTTCTGTTCGTTCCCTCTGAAGCATTGGCCGCTGTCGATACACAGGATACTGGGTTAGATGGACCTTTGGTCTGACCCAGTATGACCGTTCTTATGGACTGCTATACCTAATTCTACCAGGTGTTCCTATGGAGTTGGGTACGGCACCTGCCTGTCCCCAGATTGTCCTAGGGTTAGAGTGGTAGAGCCAGCAACACAAGTGGAACAAGAAATTCAGTCTTTGGCAAGGTCTACACTACACTGTTAAATCAATATAAATCACGTTATGTTGACCTATTTGTGTATATCTCCACTCAAATTTGTCTCCCACCAACATAAGCAACCCCATACAGCAACACAGAAAAAACACATCCCCAAACAACATGGAGCCATGGTCAACCTACGGTGGTCAACATAGCATGAGAGTCAACACAAGTTCAGTAATGTCTACACTAACAGTCTTCCACTGTCTGTCCCACAGTGCCCTATTGCCTTCTATTCTTTGCACATTGTTTTTCCGAGCCTATGAGTTAGGTAGTGCTTTGTGCTTTGAGTACTGCTATGCATCAGTGTATGGTGTAGAATGGGCAAAAACAATGCAGAAAAACCAGTCATTTCAGTAAATGTACACAAATACCACACAATTCAAAGCAGCGTCTGAAGCTCCAGGCTCAGAGAACAATCCAATACAGAACGCTATTGGCTGACTGTTGAGAGAGGCTTTGAAAGACCATCTTAACTGTATTGCTCCAGGCTGAGCTCTTGTAATGGCTTGTGTCTGGTTGGTTGAAGTCAGCAAACTGCTCCTTCGCTCCACCCTGTGGCAGCTTTTCCCCATTTGCCTCACAGATACTATGCAAAACGTGACAGCTAGCTACAACCTGTGGGATATTTTTCTTACTGAAATCCAATCTCATGAGTAAATACTGCTAGTATCCGTTCAATTTATCAAAAGTGCATTCAATTGTCATTCTGCATCTGCTGAGCTGGTAATTTAATCTTTATTTGTGCTGTCAAGGGGGCCACTGTATGGCTTAATGACCCAGGGGCGCATTGTGTAGGTTGGGGTCCCCAAAATCAGTACTGGTATTTCAATATTACCTATGGTAATCCACCAGTCAGGAAAGAATATTCCTATCTGCAGCTTCCTAAACAGTCCTGTGTTCTTAAAGATGCAAGCATCATGCACCTTCCCAAACTAGCCCACACTGATATCAGTGAAGTATCTCGATGAGCCATGTTTGCATAACTGTAGATAAGTAGTTGTTTCTATTGATGCACTCTGTGGCAAAGTGGGGGATGTGTGTCATCTATCACCACCACGCTCATCCCACAGTGCAAGAGCTCCATTGCTGCAAATCTGTCCACTATGTCCCTCCCAATGCTGAGAATCTCAATCCTGTGTAGTAGAAAACGATTAACAGACCTGCACACTTGACAATAGCCCCCACTATGGATTTTCTGACTCCAAAATGACTTCCCACTGATCGGTAGCAATCCAACTTTGCAAGTTCCAACAATGCAATTGCTACTCACTTCTCCACTCCCAATACAACTCTTAATTCTGGTGTCCCTATGCTGGAGGTCTGGGGTGAGCTTGGCACACAGACCCAGGACTGTGATCTTTTGCATCCGAAAGTTCTGCAGCCTCTGCTTGTTATCCCAAACTCGCATTATGATGTGATGCTACCAGTCAGTGTTCATTTCTTGGTCCCGAGAAGCAGGCTTCACCATCTGCAGCTGCTCCTTGAAAGCCACCAACATCCCTTGAATTGTACCTCAGCGAACTGCTTGGAGAAATCATCATGTCCACTGTTGTTGCAGTACTTCCTGCAGGCTTGTGAATACATAAGGATCGCACATCTGGTATTTGCAACATTCGTGAGAATAGTGCAGAGCTCTGCAGGCTCCATGCTTTTGTCAGAGAGGGCAAACCCTGAAAACTGCCATGCGGGTTTGTAGGATTTTGAAAATAAAGTGAAAATTATGGAATTAGGGATGGCATCAAGAGACGGTGAAAATTGCATGCTGCAAACTTGAGCCTTGGATGAGTAGTTTTGTTTCTACAACATCTGAAAATTTCCCAAAAGACATCATGCTAGGCAGCGGTGCATGTCACACAGGGATACCTACTGGTGGTCCACAACATTTTGCATCTGCACAAGCAGTCCTGGGTTAGTACATATAACATCGATGCAAGCAGCTACATATGCATGTGCACAAGTGATATGTTAATTGATGACTGTCCTCTGATATAACTTCTGTTGACCAAAGTTTGTAGTGTAGACATGGCCTTGGTCTGTACTTGAAAGTAGTAACAGCATAGATATGTCATTCAGCTGAGGAAAAGAACACACCCCTGCTTAATCTAGTTAAACCAGTGTAATTCCCAGTTTAGATGCAGCTGTGTCAACAAAAGAGGGCTTTACATTAACATAATTGTCTACACTGGGAATTTGGTTGTTATAGCTATAGCTAACAGGAAAGTGTTTTGTTTTTTTTCATAGCCCTGACAAACATACCTATGCTGATATAACTTTTAAGTAGGCCTGTCAAACGATTTAAAAAATTAATCGTGATTAATCACATGATTAAAATTAATTGTGCTTTTAAACAATAATAGAATACTATTTAAATATTTTGGATGTTTTACACATTTTCAAATATTGATTTCAATTACAACACAGAATACGAAGTGTACAGTGCTCACTTTATTATAAATATTTGCACTGTAAAAATAGAATAGTATTTTTCAATTCACTTAATACAAGTACTGTAGTGCAATCTCTTTATTATGAAAGTTTAACTTACAACTGTACAATTATGTACAAAAAATAACTGCATTCAAAAGTAAAACAATGTAAAGCTTTAGAGACTACAAATCCACTCACTTCTACTTCATGTTCAGCCAATCACTCAAACGAGTTTGTTGACATTTGCAGGAGATAATGCTGCCCACTTCTTGTTCACAGTGTTACCTGAAAGTGAGAACAGGCATTCACATGACACTTTTATAGCCAGCCTTGCAAGATATTTATATGCCAGATGCACTGAAGATTCATATGTCCCTTCTTGCTTCAACCACCATTCCAGAGGACATGCGTCCATGCTGATGATGGATTCTGCTTGATAACAATCCAAAGCAGTGCAGCCCGACAGATGTTCATTTTCATCATCTGAGTCAGATGCCACCAGCAGAAGGTTGATTTTCTTTCTTGGTTGTTCAGCTTCTGTAGTTTCTGCATCAGTGTTTCTCGTTTAAGACTTATGAAAGCATGCTCCGCACCCTGTCCTGATCAGATTTTGGAAGGCAGTTCAAATTATTAAATCTTGGGTTAGGTGTTGTAGCTATCTTTAGAAATCTCACATTGGTACCTTCTTTCCATTTTGTCAAATCTGCAGTGAAACAGAAAATTATGCTGGGTAATTATCTGGGTAAAACACAGAGCAGGAGACATACAATTCCCCCCCAAGGAATTTGGTAACAAATTTAATTAACACATTATTTTTTTAACGAGCGTCATCATCATGGAGGCATGTCCTTTGAAATGGTGGCCAAAGCATGAAGGGGCATATGAATGTTTAGCATATCTGGCACGTAAATACCTTGCAATGCTGGCTACAAAAGTCCCATGCAAACGTCTGTTCTCACTTTCAGGTGACATTATAAGTAAGAAGTGGGCAGCATTATCTCCCGTAATGAAAAAAAAACTTGTTTCTTAGCGATTGGCTGAACAAGAAGTAGGACTGAGTGGACTGTAGTCTCTAAAGTTTTACATTATTTTGTTTTTGAGTGCAGTTATGTAACAAAAAAATCTACATTATTAAGTTGCACTTTCATGATAAAGAGATTTGCACTATGGTACTTGTATGATGTGAACTGAAAAATACTATTTCTTTTGTTTATAATTTTTGCAGTGCAAATATTTGTAATAAAAATAATATAAAGTGAGCACTGAACACTTTGTATTCGGTGTTGTAATTGAAAACAATATATTTGAAAACGTAGAAGAATGTCCAAAATATTTAATACATTTCATTTGGTATTCTATTGTTTAACAGTGTGATTAAAACTGATTAATCGTGATTAATTTTTAATCACAATTTTTTTGAGTTAATTGCATGAGTTAATTGCGATTAATCAAAAGCACCTACTTTTAAGTGTAGACCAAGCCACTGTAGAGTCTAGTAATCATGTGGCCATACTATAGCTGGGGTCCTCGCATAGGCCTATGGCATCTGTGCCTTAATATCCAGCCCCAGGTATGAGCCAACTCGCTGTATGCAAGATCTCCCATGTACTGTTCAGTTTTATTTACTTTCACAAACCAAAGAAGAGAATGAATGTCCGTATCAACAAAAATGTTTTACTTTGCTGTACCACCTTTCATCCCGAAGGAACTCAAAGTAGTTCACAAGTTCTGTACATGTATATATTGCTAATCATAACAGAGAAAATGTGTCAGTGAACTCACTTCCCAATGCTCAGAGAGGAGTCCTATATAAATTTTAGTGCACTATACTTCCATGAAAATAGTTATCAGGACAAGTGCAGTTAATTATACTGATTCTTATAGCAGCCAGAAATAAAGTACTATTTATTTTGTTTAATATCCTCTGATAGTTACTGGTAGCTGCATATTAATAAAATACAAGTAAGACGTTAAATATGCTAGTCATAGCATGAAAGCTAGCACCTATGTGCTATAATGTATGTTTCTCTTTTTCTGGCTCTAGGCAACAGTTGAGACAAAAGTTTGAAATCTGAGCTGCATGAGTTTCAGCAGTTTTGGTATATAGGGGATTCATTAATGCCAACCTCTTCTGATTCCAATTCACATGGGTTTTTTTATTTATTCCTTTGAGTTTCAGGTTTGACTTCAAAGCAAATTAAAACAAGCCAGTTATGTTTCACCTGGTTTAGCATTAAAACTGTAAACTCACTCAGGTTCATGCTAAATGTTGAGTTTTGGATTTATAATTAAACAGAACCAGAATCGCTTTGTGGTTTTGGGCTCCATAATGAATGTTTGGTTCAGATCTTAAAACATGTGGGCTAAATGCTGTAAAATCATTGGGCTTACATTAGGAATGAATTTGGTCACTGTCAACAGACCAGCTTATGAACTTTTTAGATGAAGTATTTACCACAATACCTACATTTAATAATGCACTATTCTGTAGGTTTCTAAGAATATCAAGCACTTAAATATTTGTTTATAAGTATGAGAGTTAATGTTATGAAGTTTGTAAAATGCATTCTCCTTCTGGAAGGTTTTTTTTTCTGCTTTGCTTTTAATAATAATAGTATTTTACAAAGCACCATTCCCATCCTTCTCCAACCCAACAAGCAAGTTTGAGGGCCTAGCATGGTTCTCAGATGGAGCAGCAAGTTAATGTAAAAATAGGCACCTTTTTAAAAAGATTAAATGTTGAGCAAAAGAGTGCAAATTTAGTACAGGACTGTGGCTATAACAGATAACTTTGGGATGAGCAGGGTTGTCAGGCTATGCAATAATTGCATATACTGGAGATGCTGCCAAAAGGTAAAAGAACACAGGAGCATAAGCTGGGTTTGCTTGGTGCTGGAGCTGGACTGTAGAGTCTAGCAAAGTTCTAAAGCGCTGTGCAACAGTGCATTTTAAAAAGTAGAACTGAATATAAATGATGAGGCAGCTTAAAACGTGACTAAGGCCTTGTCTGCACTGCACAGTTTGGTTGACAAAAGTCAGGTTTTGTCAACCAAACAGTGGAGGTGTACACACAACAATGGTGCTCCTGCCGATGTAACTTTCCTGCTATGCTGACATCAGAAACCCACCTCAAAGAGCAGCATAGAGCTTTTTGTGATGAAATTAGAGCACCTCAGTGTCAGCGTAGACATTGTGCTTGCTCGGTGGCCCACAAGGGCAATGCCCATCATGACCACTCTGGTAAACAGTTCCTACTGTGCTGCCCTACAGCCACATACACAAGTATGTGCCCTATCTCCTCTAAAACCCCAGGAATTTTTGGAACTCCACTTCCTTTTTGCTCCTTGGGGACAGCTCACATTGCATCTTCCCATCTGATCCCATGCTGGCTTTCCATGCAAACGTGCTCCTGTCTGGAGTATACCGGAGTTACTAGGTAGGTAGGGAAAGGAGGCTGTGCAGTCGCAGCTCTGATCCAGCCATAGGAACTTGAACACCTATGAGCAGATTGCTCATGGCATGGATGATAAAGGGCATGAAAGGGACATGCAGCAATGCCATGCTAAGATCAAGGAGCTGAGGCCGGTGTACCAGAAGGCCCGAGAGGCCAACCATCACACTGGGACAGTGCCAAAAACATGCCATTTCTGCAAGGAGCTGCATGCCATCCTTGGCCCTGACCCAACTTCCACCACCAAGAGCCCCATGGATTATCTGGGGTGACAGAGACAGCGGACAACGAAGTCAACCCCAAGGATGAAGTGGATGAGGAGGTTGAGTTGAGGGGGACGTGGGACAGGTAAAAGGCTCGTCCGGGGGTGAGCCAGTACCTCTTTTTGACTTCAGAGGGCTCTAGTGAGTGCAGCAGTTCGGTTCTGGCATGTCTAAAGCAGGAGGGGGTGCTCCAGTAACTACTCATTTTGCTTTGATACTGCACAGGTACATGAGATAGAGGTATCCTTTATTTTGTTACACAGTGCATGTGGGAGAAGAAATTGAAATTAACACACGGCACTGTTTGCAAATGTTTCTCATTCCCCTGTGCATCTGCGCTGTGGAGGCCCTGCAGAAAAGTTTGTTAATGCAAATTGCACATCTAGATTGCCTGGAAGATCTCTGTAGAGATCTCTGGGAAACTTTCCTGCAGATACTCTGCAATCTTCTGACAAAGATTCCTTGGCAGAGCTGCTTTGTTTCTTCCCCTGTTGTTGGAAACTTTTCCATACTAATAGGCAATGACTTCTGCAGGAACCAAAGCAGCACACAGGCAAGCAGCATATGGACCCGATTTGAAGCCGCATGCATGCAGAAGATGCACCCTTGCATCTTCAGTTACTCTCAGGAGTGTGATTTCAGCTTGATCACCCCTTGATTGTTCGTGGAAAATGATGCCAGTATTCAGAATAGTGTTACTAGGTGCTTGTACTGATTCCCCTCTGAAGCCATCCAGACCCTTTTGTTCCATCTTACACTCTTTCACCCTCCAGGGCGAACTCACTATATTTAGTGCTCTGGCCAAGCTGTGTGCTTGCCCAGGGAAAGTGAGAAAAAGGTGTATAACTTTTATGATTCAGGACTGTGAGTGCACACACAATACTGCCTCTGTGTATTGTTGTTTTTTTGCTTCTGCTGATGTGCCCTTGAGGGACAGCTCCTACACATCGGCAGAGTGAGTGCCTCCATCAGATAAAGAGGTGAATGAGGAGGAGTAAGAACTATGTGTTTTGAGAAGTGCTGCAATTGTCTGTTCAAGCCAATAGCAAGCACAGAGCCTGGAGAGAGACAGTAAATGAAAAACTAAAAGTGGATAGCCAGGGAAGGAGACAGGGGCAGGAGCAGATAATAAAGAGTCAGGAGTGGATGATAAAACTCATGGAGGACCAAACAGAGATGCTCAGGTCCCTGATTCTGCTGCAGGCGGACTCACCCTGCATCCCATACAGAACTGCATTCCATGCCCTCCCCGAACTCCCCACTCATGTTCCCAGCCTGACTCAGTATCTCTTGCATTCTGCCCCAGGACATTTTCCATAACAGCAGCTGGACTTACACACAGCTGGTGACATCCTCATTTCAGAGAGTGCTGCTCAGTGTCATGTCTCTTGTAAGAAATGTTAATCTGTGTATTTCTGTTTAAGAAAAATTTAGTCTTAAAAAGACACAGATTCCTTATTTGTGACCTACACAAGGTGGTTGCAGCAGAAATTTATACACCACGGCAATCGGCACACAAGACTACAATTAATGCTCAGGCAGGAATCATTACAAGCGTCATTCAAGGTGGCAAGTAAACAGTGTCTGTCTGAATGCATTCCAGAAAGACTTAGTGGGTCTCATTGTCAAAATGCTGCTTCAAAGCCTTCCTGATTCAAATGCCCCCTGTTGAGCCCCTCTAATCACCCTGGCATCTGGCTACTCAAAATCATCCACCAGATGAGTCACCTCAGTGCTTGACCCCTGGGGAAACTTTTCTCCTTTGGCTTCACAAATGTTAGGTGGAGCACAGCAGGCTGCTATGACTATGGGAATATTTTCCTCATTGATGTCTAACCTGACAAAAAGGCAGCACCAGCGACCTTTTAATCTGCCAAGCACACATTCTACTGTCCTTCCACATCTGCTGAGCCTGTTATTGAAGCGCTCCTTGCTGCTGTCAAGGTTTCCAGTGTCTGGCTGCATGAGCCACAGGACTAAGGCGTAGGCTGGGTCGCCTAGGATGACTATGGGCATTTCAGGTCTGAAACGAAAGTCCCTGCATGCAGCTTTCTATATAGGCCAGTTTTCCTGAAGATGCATGCATCATGCACCTTCCCTGGCCACCCTGATGTCAGTAAAGTTACCCCAGTGATCCACCAGTGCCTGCACTACCATAGAGAAGTAGCCCTTTCTGTTGATGGTCTGGGGCCAAAATTGGGATATGCATGCCATCTATCATGCTGTCGCAGTTAGGGAATCCCATTGCTGCAAAGCCATCCAATACTTCCCACATGTTGCTGAGAGTCACAGTCCTTTGTAGCAGGAGGCAATTAAGGGCTCTGCACACTTGTATCACTGCAACCCCCATAGTGGACATTGAAACTAATTCATGACTGAGCGGTTGCAGTCTGCAGTTGCCAGCTTCCACACAGTGATCACCACTCTCTTTTCTAATGCTAGGGCAGCTCTCATTTTGGTGTCCTTGCTCTGCAAGGTGTGAGCAAGCTCCACACACAGTTCAAGGAAGGTGGCTTTGAGCATGCAAAAGTTCTGCAGCCACTGCTCATCATCACATATCTGCATCACAATCTGATCACACCACTCAGTGCTTATTTCCCGAGCCCAGAAGTGACAGTCTATTGTGTGCAGCTGCTCCATGAATGTTAACATCAATCTTGAATGGTTTCTATCCATGGCACACAACAGGGCAGGCACCACGGCTTCCTGTTCAGATTTGCAGCTCATGAAATACTGCCAGATCAGCCACATTGTGTTCATAATGCTTATCACAAGACTTGGTGAGCAGTGCAGGATCCATGCTTTCAGGCACAGATGGAGGGCACAAAGTTTACAGGTGCAGTTGAAAAATGTCACAAAACATAGCTGAAAGCCCTTGGAATTATGGGATGGAGAAAACTGCATCATGGGATGGTGATCCTGCCTCTGTGCTGCATTGTGATCAATTCCCAGAATGTCTAGCTGCAGAAGATGGTGATTTGCAGTGGGATAGCTACCCACACAGTGCACTACTCTCTCTGTTGGTTCTAAAGCACCAACTGTGGATGCGCTCAGCCAACACAAGGACCAGGGTGTGAACATGCACAAAGTGATGTGATTACAGCAGTTTATGAACATTTTCATAACTTAAGTCAACCTAACTCTGTAGTGTAGACATGGCCTAAGAAATGTGCATGCCTGGGGCTTGATTGTTCTCTTTCACACTGGTATAACTCAGTTGACTTGAATGGAGTTACGCCTAATGACCAGTGTTGGAAATAGGATGTTGATGCTGTGATTGGATTCGGCAGAGTTGTCATAATTCTCAGGCTCCCTGGAAAATGAATATAATATAGATGAAGCATGGAGCTATGAGATATGTGAGAAAAGTAGAAAGTGGATTAAGCCCAACTCCATGCTTTGTACCAAACAAGACTGGAGTGTGGGTACAGCATCTGCAAATAAGAGATATAGGTTGAAGATGGAAGACAAGAAAATGCAGACTGGGGTAAACTCTGTGGTTTGGCGCTGTTGCTGCTTGGTGTTGGCTGTGGTTAGACATTGTGGGGTGTAGGAGGGTTCTTAGCTATGCACACAACAGGGATGAAGACTGAAGATAGATAGAATAGGGCGAGCCCTGTTACCTGCCTGGTACTGGGCTGTGTTGCATGCAGCTGAGGTGCAGTAGAGCTCCCAGCTGCTTCAGGAGGATAACACTGAGGACAGCCCTGCCCTCTGCCTGGTAAAGCTGGGAGAATCCCTACTGAGGGTGTGTGGTTTGGGTGGGTGTGCTATGACTGGCCTATGCAGCCATACAGAGGGGGAAGAGCCCTGTGCCTAGACTCTGGAGCAGGGGACTGTGGGGACTGAAGCTGGCAAGGGGTGGAGGGATGCCATGTTTTGGACACAGGTACAGAGTAGAGGGAGTCCTGGAGTTGGAGGCTCTGTCCTGGCTGCGTGAGGAGAGCGCTGCAGCAGGTGCAGAGGCGAAAAAGCTACAGGGAGCAGAGAGCCGTGGGCGGGGGCAGCCCTGTCCTCTCTGTAGCTGTGGTATGAGGAGAGCCGGTGGTGGCTGCAGCCGAAGGGCCCAGGGAATCGAGGGGAGCCCCGCGCCCTACTCTGCGCTGAGCTACGAGAGCCCGGCAGGTGGGCTCGGGCCAGGGGCGGGGAGCGCTGCCCGGCGCTGGGGCGCTAACATGGCTCTCCAGACGAAGAGCTGTCGGCGCTGCAGCGCCACCTGTCGGAGCTCGGCGGCCTGGCAGGTCACGTGAGCCACTCAGGGCCTGCTGCCGCCGCCGCTTCCCCCAGTCAGAGCGGAGCGAGCCGAGGCAGAGACGAAGAAACAAGATGGCGGCCGGTAGCGATCCGGAGCGGGACGCCGGCAATTCGGATTGATCCCCCGGCCCTCGCAGTTCGGCGGCCCCCCTCCCCGGCCCGGAACCCTCGCAGGGGGGGGAGCTTCCCCGCAGCTGCCTGTCCGGACTCCGAGCGCCCTCCCCAGCCTTCCCTGCCCCTCCCTTCCCCCCTCAGCCAGCGCCCAGAGATGCGGGGCCGGCGAGGCAGGCCGCCCAAGCAGCAGCAGCCTGCGGCGGCCAGCGCTCAGGCGAGCTCCCCGGCTCCGCCCGCCCCACCGGGCCCCATTGGGGGGCTGAGGTCCCGGCAGCGGGGCAGCAGTCGGGGCAGGTGGGCGGCCTCGGCCCAGGTGGAGGCGGTGGGGCCCAGGCCGAGGGGGGTCGGGGCTGCCCAGGCCTCTTCCTCCTCCACCGTCTCCCCCAGAGGGGGCAGCAAGAGGAAGGGAGGCAGCGGCAGCAGCAGCACCCCTGGTGGTGGAGGCAGCAGCAGTAGGGGCAGGGGCAGGGCTGCGGCTGGAGGATCAGGGGGAGGAGGCGCAGGAGGCAGCTGCAGCAGCCAAGGGAGGGCTGCCTCGTCCAGGAGGAGCATCAGCAAAGTGGTGTACGATGATCATGAGAGCGAAGAGGAGGAGGAGAGCGTGGTGTCCGAAGAGGAAGAGGAGGGGGACCCCGAGGATAACCAGGACTCCGAGGAGCAGGAGGAAGAGGAGATCATGGAGGAGGACGACGACGATGACGACTCCGATTACCCCGAGGAGATGGAGGATGAAGATGATGCCAGCTATTGCACTGAGAGCAGCTTCAGGAGCCACAGCACCTACAGCAGCACCCCAGGTATAGAGTCAATGGGATGCACTGTCAAAGAAAGGGAGGGCACCCTATATGCTCCCTCTAGGTTTGGAGAAACACATTCACAGGGGAGGGGAGAGACCAGCAATAGTAAGGGATGCCTGCAAGCAGACACGGGGGGAGAGAGGCATGCAAATCAAGTGGTGCTGGCAACCACACAAATGCGTTGAGAATCAGAAGGTGCTTATAAACTGACACAGGGAAGGAGAAATAATATGTGCACAGTAGGGATGCTATCAGACACAGAGAGAGAGGGCTTGCAACTGCATAGGCGCATGCTACACCAGAAAGTGTTCACAAACTGGCGAAGGAATTGTATAGAGCATCCAGTGGTACTTTTAAAGGAAAAAAGAGATGCATGCATACTGAAGGGTCCTTGCAGATACATATAGATAAGGATGCCTGTAACACAAAGTTCTTCTTGCAGACACAGGAAGGGAAGTGCATGCAACATGAGGTGTCCTCCAAAAATTAAACACTGGATTTGCAAGTGTGCATTGCAGACATGCATACAGTGTCTAGTGGCCTCAGAACAAAACTAGCTTTACTAGAAGGGAAAGGAGGTGCATTGTTCAAAATGGAGATTGTATTGTTGCAGTTTGGGGGAAAATTCACTGGGCTTCATTGCACTGGTTTAAACCTAGTTTTAATTACTGGGGTATTTTATCCCCCCCCCATCCAAACATTGAACTAAAAATGGAAATCAAAGGTGAAATAGGTTTGTGTTCAGAACATTTGCATTTAAACACTGCATTTATTTCAAAATGTGGCAAACTTTAAAACTTGGTTTATTAATTAGGGGTTTGAGGCTCACTTTGATTATTTGGATTTACAGTTTATCTATTTTAATTATAAAATGTATTCTTTTTACATCAGTAACAAAATTCTGGTCTTCTTTCAGATTTTTAAACCTTGCACTCCTCTTTTCCGTAATTTGCTTTATTATAGGAGTCTTTGAAGCTTCACTCAAAAATTATGATTTGTCTAGGTTATCACTACTTTTTATATAGGGTTCACTTTCACTCCAGTAGAGCTTAGGCTTGACTTTATAAAAAAAAAAAAAAGAAAAGGTCTTGATTCAGGGAGGTATTTAAGCCCAGGCATACATTTAAATTATCTTGTTGAATTGGGCCATAGTCAACAAACACTCTTGCAATCTAAGTATTTGGTATTGAGGAGAAAAACAGAGAGCTCGTGTGAATTTATTGTACTTAATAAAGTAGCTGTGTGGTCTTATACAACTTGTAGTCAACTTTTGAGAAGGAGCAGTAGTACAGGTTGCTAGAATGTGTCCTTTGTTTTAATTATTTGTCTACTTAATGGACACATGCAATGGGGATGCCATTATGTGGTTTTGCAAAACTTCTGAAGGAGTAGAATTTTTTTTTTTTAAAGGTACCACTTTCATATCCTAAGGATCCTAAATGCAGTAGTCTTTTAAAAGACATTGCAAGACAATTTAAATATAATGTAACTGCCAAAGAGAGATCATCTTTTGGAAAATGGATTTTAGTTCACCTGTAGGGATTGTACTTTGATCAATTTGATGTCTTTCAAATAGTCCTTGTTTAAAGATGAACTCTTGTACCAAGTTTAGACCCAAGCACTGAAAGTTACTATTCTGCATTTTCTTAACTATTACATTTCCATTTAGTTATGTGGGAGCCTTTCATAGTTACCCACCTTCTGCTTGGTCAAGGGAAGAATTTGTTTGCTGACTTCAT
Organism: Gopherus flavomarginatus; assembly: GCF_025201925.1. Taxonomy (NCBI): domain Eukaryota; kingdom Metazoa; phylum Chordata; order Testudines; family Testudinidae; genus Gopherus; species Gopherus flavomarginatus. The sequence continues at coordinate 44,581,134 of NC_066628.1, read as the reverse complement.
AGGCTCATGCTGAGAAATATTTTGATGCCAAAAATCCAGGTGTAAGATCCATTATACAGAATACAATATAAAAGTTCTCAAGTCCTGAGAAAAAGTACCTAAATTAAAGAGATTAAATATTTTGGCAAGCAACAAGATACCTTTGGGCACGTGTGCATATTGTCACTGTATGCATACACAAGGTATGTGGTATTTAAGTGCCTACTGCTAAAACAGTACATTTTATAAGAACCGGTAGAATTATAAATTTATGTGCTTATTTGAGTTTAAATCTCAAATTTAAAAATGTGTGCATTTAAAATGTTATCTTTTGAGGCATCACATATATAGACCCCATACTTGTCCCTGAGTTGCCTGTTGGTAGTAAGAAATACTGTATTGTAGCCTGGCTGATATTTTAGCGGTATACTGAAAGGTTTACTTTTTAAGTTACTTAAATAATTTTGTGTCTTGAGTTGCCTCTCAAATTCTTATCTTCAGAAAAGAAGCAGGTGATGCCTAATGTTGCTTATTGCAGGTGATGAATAATAAAGTACCAACTTTTAATTTGAACAAATATGTGTATCACAAACACTGCCACTTACAGATAGCAGTAACTGGTATCTTAATCTCATCAGATCCTAGAAGTGATTTGGGCATGGAACCTGAACTATCCTCTCATTGGAGGTGTGGTCCTATTCATGGTTGCAGCATTTTTGCAGAGATGTGTGTGAGGAAATCATGATGCTGCTGCTTGTGCTGTGTAGACAATTTAAGTACAAGTGTCAGTCAGACACTTCTCACCAGCCATATGTGGACACTTCAATCAAAAATCACATTCAATTTACATGAGTGAGAGAGATTTTTAATTTTTTTTTTAGAATTGTATTAATATATTGAAAGGTAACATGATGTTATATCCCTAGAACATAAGAATGACCATACTGGTTCAGACCAGAGGTCCATCTAGCTCAGGATCCTATCTTCAAACAGTGGCCAATGCCAGGTGCCCCAGAGGGAATGAACAGAACAGCTAATCATCAAGTGATCCATCCCCTGTCACCCATTCACAGCTTCTTGCATACACAGGCTAGGGACATCATCCCTGCCCATCCTGGCTAATAGCCCTTGATGGACCTATCCTCCATGAATTTATTTAGTTATTTTTTGAACCCTACTATAGTCTTGGTCTTCACCTCGGGCAAGGAGTTCCGCAGGTTGACACTGCATTGTGGGGGGGGGGGAGAAGGGGCTCCATTTTTTTGTTCTACTGGAAAGTTTGTGATGTCTCTTCAATGTGCATAGTGGAGTATCTACTACTTTTGATGTTACTTGAATATTTAAGTTTAGGAAATAAAAAAATCTTAGGAATATCGTTATGGCATTGATATAAAGCTTGACAATTAGTGCAGATTCAGTTGTAAGCACAACCATTATGACTGCTTGTTGCTTCCAAAGGATGTGATGTTTTTCTTTTGCTGGGGGAACCAGCATCAGTCATGTTTTGCCAATCAGCTAGTAGTGGGACTTTGACTAGTTCAGCAAATTTACTGCACCACTGATCCAAGTACACCTCTACCCCGATATAACGCTACCCGATATAACACTAATTCATATATAACACAGCAAAGCAGCGCTCCCGGAGGGGTGGGGCTGCGCAGTCTGGCAGTCAAAGCAAGTTCAATATAATGTGGTTTCACCTATAACGTGGTAAGATATTTTTGGCTCCCAAGGACAGCGTTATATCGGGGTAGAGGTGTATCCCTATTCTGTTATGCCTTTGACTTCCATTATTTCAGCAAGAAATTTTGAGATAGTTATCCTTTGTGTTCTGTATTTCAAAACATTGTCTCGTCCACTTGTCTACTCTAACCTTTTACTTTAAGCTTATTATGATGTAATTATGCATATCCAATACTTCAGAAACATTGCTTAATTTAAAACTGTGCTTAAACAAGATGCCCGAACAATCAGTCTCATCCTACCCCCCCATCTCTTTCTCAGTTATTTCCTCCTTTTCCCACAAAACCCTGGGAAGGCAGTTGGTTCTTGCAGCATGGCTTCAAATCAGGGTTTTGCCTAACAGAGAGAATGACATGTCAGTATGGTTGACAAATGATTCTAAAGCACTGGATTTGTGAAGAGCTGGAGGACTATATGTATAAACACTTCATTAAATTTCTTGACTTGGATTTGGCAATGTGAAGGTAATGCAGCTATAAGCCATCATTATTTGCTTCTGAAACTAATCACTTTACCAGAGTCTTACATTTGTAGCCCAAATTATTCTATTGGAGAATTATAAGTGTTGCACATCTCTCAAACTTTTTAACTGTTTGTAATTTTTATTGCCTAATATTCTTTTATGCCCCAGGTTATTTAAATGAAGGGGTGTTATTTAAATGAAGGGGTGTTATTTTAATGGAGGCACTAAGGTTTGGTATTGAGGTACGTAAACTAAACTTTACTGATTGTGTCTGCGCTGTAGGAATATTCACACAGCACTGACTAAACTCCTGAAGTCTTTACCAAGCATGCACGGGGCTTTAAATAAAACCTGGCATGGCTTCTCTTGAGGCAGTCTGTAACTGGTTGTTTTAATTATGAAGAAGAGATGTCACCTAGAGATCGTGCCTGTTATGAAGGAATACGAGGTGATTTGACAATCCTAGTGAGAAGTTTGTATAAAAGAACAAGTGAATAGGTTTTTAGCTAATTCTGTTGTATTGACTTGCATCTTTTACCAGAAAGGGGAGAATTTGTGTGCCAGCTCAAGAATCTTTTAAAAATCCATTTAAAATAAAAACCAAAACAGTTGTGGTATTTTTGCATAAGTTTAAAAAAAAGGAGCATTCTTTGTGTGAATAGTTGGATCTGAACTCCTCCTTAGCTTATTAGCAGTTGTATATTGTGCCATACCAGCTACCTTGTAAATTTCTTCTACTTCTGCAGTAAGGTTTCAAATTTGATCTGTGACCTCAGTGTCACATGGTATTAATATACAGACAAATAATTAGTCAATATAATTTTTGGTAGATTTTCTTGTCTTTTTCCGTGGAGAAATTTAAATATACTTTATTCTAATTCCTAAATTAAGTTTACAGATGCTGAATATAATTTGTAGCTCCTCTAATAATAAAATAAAGCTGTCAGTCATCCTAAATTGCTGAAAAGGTAGCTAAATTGCATCAATCCTGTAAATTTTCAATGTTGGATCTCTGGGTTGAAATTTTGCTTAGATGATAGGAGACTATGAGTACCTCTCAAAATGACCACGCTGGACTTAACTATTGATATATCTCATACTATTCACCAAAACATTTAAAAGGATGTGGGAAGTAGTTTAGGAAACAACAGCATCTTTGTAGCTGACTAGTATTTAGAGGGATCCATATGGTTTTCATGCAGATGGTCAGGTTTATAAGAAACTGAAATTATGTGAAACCAGCGTGTATCAGCTTATTTCAGAAGCAACTAACACCCACTGTTTTTAGAAGTGTGCTGATGTCCTTGATGCTAAAAATATAAATATATATAGGCCACAATAACTCCAAATTCCATTTCACAGCAGTATAAGTGATGGGAAGGGGAGGGATGTGTGTTTGGGACAGGTCCAGTGGCTCACAGAGGAGTGCAATATTCTATAAATCAAAAGTTGAGCCCAGAAAATGATGCTCAAGGTTCAGTCAAAGGACCATATTCTGGTCTGTCTCATCCATACTGTCCCTGCTGCGGTTCCACAAACAATTTGGTGTGTGGTGTTTTATGGGAAGCTGGTACAATTTCTGTGTCTAATCTTGATTTATTTTCCAAGCAATAGAAGTAAACTGAAAAAAGGTGTACGTCTTGCACAGCAACATCCAAACGGTGCCATAGTTGTGAGTAGAGCTGGTCAGAAATTTTCTGACTGAATGTTTTTGTCTCGGAAAATGCTGATTTGTTCAAACTGAAACATTTTTTGGAAACACATCTTGGTGTATTTTGAGGTTGAAATGTTCCATTTTGACCTCTTTGGAATAGAATGATTTTCCTTTTCAAAATGATTTTTGTTTTTTTGTTATATAATATAAAAATGTGACATAAAAACGAATGACCCAAAACAGTTTTTAAAAATCGTTTTACAGGAAATCTTAAGGTATCTTTCTTTCCATTTTGGAACAAAAGAAACTTCAAAATTGTGAATTTCCCTGGAAATACAAAATCCAGTTTCTGCCTAACTCTTATTGTATCATCTCCTCAAACTATAGAAAAGTTCTATGGCACAGCACTTTTATCTGAAAATTGGGTAACTCAAAATCATATATAGTGTAGCAGTCAACTAATCTTTAAAACGGCCTCTTTTTTCACATCTGTTAAAAACACGTATTTAAAAAAAGGCTCTCTTTGACTAAGCTTGGCAATGTATTGAAAAGTGAGGTAGGAGCTGAGGAGAGCACCTGTTTCTAGGGAATCCTCATGCCTCTAGAGCAGTGTTTCCCAAACCTCGGATACCACTTGTGTAAGAAAAGCCCCTGGCGGGCCGGGCCGGTTTGTTTACCTGCCGCGTCTGCAGGTCCGGCCAATGACGGCTCCCACTGGCTGCGGTTCGCTGCTCCAGGCCGATGGGAGCTGCTGGAAGCGGCGTGGGACGAGGAACGTACTAGTCACCTCTTCCAGCAGCTCCGATTGGCCTGGAGCAGCGAACATCCTTTTGTTCCCTGTGCTCTTTTATGTGTCTCCTGACTTCTGCAAAAGGTGATGATATAACACAGAACTCTGAACTGAGGTCTTGGCAGGTAAGTAAAGAAGGATTATAATTCATTACTTACATTTTAGCTGGCCTGCTGTTCCTATTGGCAATGAAAGTTACGGGGAAGGTTTTGGAGGAGAGAAACTAAACTTAGTTGAGAGCTTTCTGGGCTAACAGATGCTGGAAGCAGCTGCCATTGGTCTCGAGATCATGTTTGGTCAATTTAAGACATGACAGTAACTGTCTCTGGTGGAAGAAGAGTTTAAACCTTCCCTTGACTTCTGATTGGAATTCAGGTTGTTGATTCGTTAGAATTTTCAAATTGCTTTTGGACCTGGTTAGCTGAGAGATTGCTACTCCTTGTGTGGTGCTTCTGCATTTGTGGTTAGTTGGAACATACTCATTTTAAACAAAACGGGGGTTCTGAAAAGGCCTTTTCCATGAAGGTCTCCCCCACTGGAATTTATTTCTTTCCTGCCCACCAGAACCCACCTTGGTTAACTTTCAGGCCCTGCTGAAAAGTCCATCTGTTTTAATACATTTAAAGTGGCAGTATATGGGTTATAAGGTACAGCTTGTTTTTTGATTAGCAGGTGAATAATTGAATAATATAGTCTTTATTGTATTTGTTTTGCAATTAAAATACACAATAATTAACTAGAAAAGTGCCCACAGGCCTAATGGGTGCATATTGTGGGTTATAAAATAAAAGAAATAGGGATAAGATTGGGCACAATGACCCAGATATATGCAGTATAGTTATAACGATGTTGATCGCAGGATATTAGAGAGACAAAAGTGGGTGAGGTAGTATCTTTTCTTGGACCAGCTTCTGTTGGTGAGAGAGACAAGCTTTCAAGCTACCCTTCAGGTCTGGAAAAGGCACTCCCAGCATCACAGGAATATGCAAGGTGTGCAACACATTGTTTAGCGGCGTAACTAGTTAGCATATTTTGTAAGAGACCACCCAGGATACAGTGGCCCGTTAACACCTCTGTAGCTATAGGACAAAAAGAGAGGGCTAGTGGGTTGCAGATTGTTGTAATAAGACATAAATCCAGTGTCTTTTTTTCAGCCCATGATTTTTAGTGTCTAGCAGAGTGATGAATTTAAGCTCCTAGGCTCATCTCTTGAAAGTGTTGTGCAGGTTTCCTTTGAGGATGAAGATTGATAGGTCAGGTACGGAGTGATCACTTTGTGAAAAGTGTTCACCCACAGATGATAGGTTTTATTATTTTTTTTTTGTCTTTTATCATTTTGTTTGTGTGAGTTCATTTGAGAGCATAATGAATGTCTTGTGTCACAGACATAGTTGTTACTGGGACATTTAGTGCACTGGATGAGATGCACTGCGTGTTTGGGATCCATGAATCTTGAAAGGTGTGTTGTGGATGTTCGTGGGAAAAGCAGTTGGGGAGGTAAAATTCTAAAGGACCTTGTGAAGTCAATTGTGGGCTTGAAAAACCTTTGAATGCCCTCTTTAAATATTAGTTAAATTTTCCTGTTATTGGAATGCAGATGTCTAAAGTCCCAAATCTGTGCATAGTTAGTATTGAGTTACATGTTATCTAATATCTATGTTCTGGGTTGAATCCAGCCCGAGTAAGCAGTGACCAAAATTGCTGGCTGCTTGCTTATTGTTCTCACTGTAAAATGAGGTTGATCTCTGTTCAATTCCTGTTGATGAATTTTGTGATGTAGATGTTTGTTCATCAAAGTTGGTACTAATGGATAGCTTTGATGGTAATCCTTGTCACTTTTGCTGAGATCAAGTGGTAGAGATTGTCCCTTTATTCCTAGATCTGATCTGGATATCAGGGTGTGGGTTGGTGAAACATATATTATACAGGTAAAAATTCCTTCCTACCAGTATAAATGTATACACTTAAGGGGTTGCACTAATTTAATAACATTTTTAAGCCAGTTAGTTAGATTGAACTAATGTGAAAATTGTAGACAAGCCTTCAGAGAGGGGGGTTTAGGACACAGTTTGGACTGGTTTGGATCTAGAGGTTGTGTTTGGGCCCATCTCTGCTAACGATATATTATTCTTGTCATTGGAGTAGTTCTGTGAAAGGAAATAGCATAAAAGAGCTCTTTTATGCTATCTGAAATAAGAGAGAAAAGCGCTTGAAATTGTCCGTTAGTCTTTAAGGTGCCACCGGACTCCTTGTTGGTTTTGTGGATACAGACTACCACGGCTACCCACTGATACACCTCTACCCCGATATAACGCAACCTGATATAACACAAATTCAGATATAATGCGGTAAAGCAGTGCTCCCGGGTGGGTGAGAGGGGGGCATGGGGCTGTGCACTCTGGTGGATCAAAGCAAGTTTGACGTAATGCGGTTTCACCTATAACACGGTAAGATTTTTTGGCTCCTGAGGACAGTGTTATATTAGGGTAGAGGTGTACTTGAAATTGTCTTGTTTCAGAGCAGCTGAATGACCAGAGTTGTTTTTCCTCAAGACGTTTTTGATTGATAATCTTGGAACTCTTGGGATCAGTTTTGAATAGATTTCTGTGGGTATAGAAAAATCTGAATATTTGAAGATTTATTTCATTTGCAAATAATGGTAGTGCAAAACTAAGCTTTATAGTTCAGCTGTGGATGTGGTGTTGCGTGTCTGTCATATTTACTGTCGCTCTTCTTGATTCTTTCTAGTGATTCCATCTAAGAAAAGTCATACAGACCTTTTGTATTAAGGAAATTTTTCAGTGGAAGGTTCCTGCTTTGATTTGTACTCTCTGCTTACTCTTATTAATTGTTGATGTTTGGTACACCAAGCATTCCTTGAGAGAATGAGGTTGAGATATAATTGGAGAAAAGTAATTGGGAATTTCTCTTGAGATGTATCGTTTTTAAGGAAAATTATAATGGTCATCTTAGGTTGCTCAGCACATTTGCCTTTTGGGTAATTGGTATAAAATGTATTATCTGAAGGACCAAAAAAACTGTCAAAAAGTTATCCTCGCATATGCTTTTTATGTTTAGATCTTTTATGGCTAGGGAAATTTTCGTGTTCTTTTCAGCTGCTCAGTCCTACTTTGCAAAGGGGTGCTTGTTGCTTTCTAACTTAAAATTCCAATGGCTAACTTCACTAGGTGACAACAAAGGCAGCAAAAACGTTTTACTGTCATGCAATCTATACTATAGGAATTGCTAGCTAATGCTAATCAAACCTTAGTGCAAGCCAGCTAACAGACTTTTTTTTTTTCTGTGCTGCACCAATAAACCGTAAGTCTGCCCCTCCAGTGGCCGTCCTGGGTTCCTCTTCTACGTTATTCATACCAAGGGGTGTGAGGATCAAGCCTTTACATTACAAAATGTCATTCTTGAATTGAGGACTTATTTTCTAGGGGCTTTCAAAAGTTCAATAGAACTTGTGGCTGAGTACAGCTTAAATTTAGAAAATCTACTGGCATCCTGACCATACCACACAGCCATCTCTTGTCATTTTGTTAAAAGAATTTAAGAAATGTATTGTATATGGCTGCATAATTCTTGTACCGCTTCTGTGTGAAGCAGTTATACAGTGTGTGTGTGTGTCAACACACCAATTCTCATGATGCTTCAAGTCAAAGCTTTCTGATCTGGGCATATTAGATTTATATGAATGCTCTTTCATTATTGATACTTGAATAATTGGTGCCACATCAATCACATTGTTTAGTCTTTAGTTTTAAATACAGCCATCTCCCTCAGTCAGAGAGTAGAAAATGGGAAAGAGCTGCTAAATCAGGCTCTCTTGCCTGAAAACTGCTACTGAGCAGTAGGGTCTCAAGCACACCCCTAGATAACTAGAAAGCCATGGAACATGAGTTGAGCATGAGTGGAGTTCTGCTCCTGCTTTGTATGGGCTCACCCAGAATGTCCTTGCAGGTGGGATTTTGATTCAGGGACTAGGTGAAAGAGTATGCATGAGTTGTGAAAGGATACAGTACAAATGAAATAAAGTCCTGCCTCTTTGTGGGAACCATAACTATGAATAGTATGACTCTTTGATTAAGTGTTAGGTTTAAATTTAGACACCATCAACTTGAAATCTAACCAATTAAAGTAAAAAGTGAAAAGTAGTTTCAGGTATTACACCTGCTTCTGAGTCCTTCTGCCAATTTGTTGTGGTTCTTACTATCACATTTTCTTTCTTTTTAAAAATATTCCTTTATGTTGCTATGTGAGAAAACACAGCTGTAAACTGACTGTAAGGGAAATAGTAAACTTGAAGTGGTACATAAAAGTGGAGTAAATCTGGCTGTGATGGATATGTATTGGTGACCTCAAAATAACCATGCCCCATGCATGTATTTCAGTGTGTAATTGTAATGAATACAGCTGTCAGTGTGTAAATGTGCTCTGTTTTTTAAAATCTTTTAATGAAGCTGAAGAAAGATATGTCTGAAGTCATGTCTGTATGAGAAAGCTATATCAGTTTAATTTATATTGGCTTTTGACCAGTTTAAGCTGATAAAAACCTCTGTGTGGACACTTCTTAAATTCAGTTTGTGTGGTTTAGTTCAGTTTACCTTTAACATTAATCAGTTAAAGTTAAACCAATATAAGCCTGGTTTAAACCAAAATAAATGTCCACACAGGTTTGCACTAGTTTAACTAAATTGGTTTAAAATCTTACTTTTAGAGTTGGTATAACTTTCTTAAATAGGCAAAGCCTAAGGCCTGTCTACATTTAAAAAATAGATCGACCTAGCTGCGTCTTATGACTGTGGAAAAATTTTGTGCCCTGAGCACTGTAGTTTTGACTTAACCCCCAGTGTAGACATGGCAAGTTTGACTTTAAAAAAAAAAAAAAAAAGTAAATTGTCAAATCTCAGTGTCTGAAAACTTAACCATGAAAGACATCTTGAGAAAAAAGCCAAACTGTTTTGCAAAGTGATCTTAAATCTCAGTCCAAAGGGAAGCTTTTTGGGAGATGTGTAAGCACTTGAAAATAATGGTTTATAATGTAAATGCTTCCTCTGTAGTCATATTATTGTTAGGGCTGTCAAGCAATTAAAAAATTAATCATGATTAATCACGTAATTAAACAATAATAGAAAACCATTTATTTCAATAGTTTTGGGTATTTTCTACATTTTCAAATATATTGATTTCAGTTACAACACAATACAAAGTGTACAGTGCTCGCTTTATATTTATTTTATTACAAATATTTGCACTGTAAAAAACAAAACAAGTAGTATTTTTCAATTCACCACTGTAGTGCAATCTCTTTATCATGAAAGTTGAACTTACAAATGTAGAATTATGTAGCCTCCTCCCCCCAAAAAAACTACATTCAAAAATAAAACAATGTAAAATTTAGAGCCTACAGGTCCACTCAGTCCTACTTCTTGTTCAACCAATTTCCTAAACAAGTTTGTTTACATTTGCAGGAAATAATGCTGCCTGCTTCTTGTTCACAATATCTTCTGAAAGTGAGAACAGGCATTCACATGGCATTGTTGTAGCCGGCGTTGCAAGATATTTATGTGACAGATGCACTAAAGATTCTTATGTCCCTTCGTGCTTCAACCACTGTTCCAGAGGGTATGTGTCCATGCTGATAATGGGTTCTGCTTGATAACCATCAAAGCAGTGCGGGTCGATGCAAGTTCACTTTCATTATTGGAGTCAGATGCCACCAGCGAAAAGTTTGACTTTCTTTTTTGGTGGTTCGGTTTCTATAGTTTGTGCATCGGAGTGTTGCTCTTTTAAGACTTCTGAAAACATGCTCAATACTTCGTCCCTCTCAGATTTTGGAAGGCACTTCAGATTCTTAAACCTTGGGTTGAGTGATGTAGCTATCTTTCGAAATCTCACATTGGTACCTTCTTTGTGTTTTGTTAAATCTGTAGTGAAAATGTTCTTAAAATGAACATATGCTGGGTCATCATCCGAGACTGCTATAACATCAAATATATGGCAGAATACAGGTAAAACAGAGTAGGAGATATACAGTTCTCCACCAAGAAGTTCAGGCACAAATTTAATTCATGCATTTTTTTTTTTTATGAGCATCATCAGCATGGAAGCATGTCCCCTGGAATAGCATAACTGGCACGTAAATACTTTGCAATACCGGCTATAAAAGTGCCATGCAAATGCCTGTTCTCACTTTCAGGTGATGTAAATAAGTAGCATCCAGCATTATCTCCCGTAAATGTAAACAAACTTGTTTGTTTTAGCAGTTGGCTGAACAAGAAGTAGGACTGAGTGGACTTGCAGGCTCTAAAGTTTTATGTTGTTTTGTTTTTGAGTGCACTTACACAATAGAGATTGCACTACAATACTTGTATGAGGTGAACTGAAAAATACTACTTCTTTACCATTTTTACAGTGCAAATATTTGTGATAAAAATAATACAAAGTGAACACTGTCAGCTTTGTATTCTGTTGTAATTGAAATCAATATATTAAAAAATAGTAGAAAAACATCGAAAATATTTAATAAATTTGCATTGGTATTCTGTTTAACAGTGCGATTAAAACTGCGATTAATCGAGATTAAATTTTTTAATCACGATTAATTTTTTTGAGTTAATCGTGTGAGTTAAATGTGATTGACAGCCCTAATTATTGTTGATCTCTTAGACTGAGAAATCCATGTGGTTAATGATGTATCCAGTTTGATTTCGCAAATCAAAATATCCATATTCTTAAAGTAAAATATCTGAAATTATCTTTGAAAAATTGGGACTTCCCTGAGATTCTGAAAAAAGAAGTAAAATTAAGTTGGATTTTGGAAAGTTGAATTCAACCATTGTTGCAGAGTTGTACTTCAGAATCCAAGCTGCTTTTTTTTTTTTTAATTGTTCGAAGCCTTTTTCTTTGACAAAGAATCTGAACATAATAACTCAGACTTCAGAAATGAACTATCCATCTCAGTGGAATAATTCCAAAACCTATAGATGACTCTTCAAATGGCAATTGTTAAAATGATTGGCAATGAAATAGTTATCAGAATCATACACACAAACATAATGTGGTTGTGCCACGGTCCAAAACTCTCTTGCCACCGTAGGTGCCAAAAGTCCTAGCTTCATCCTTTTTAGATGCCCAAGCTTTCAGCTTCATGAGTGACAAATTCTGCAGTGTAATTTTGTACAGTATTGTCAACACAAAAACATATGTAGACTATTGTAAATATGGGATGGTGTAAAATTGAATTGAATATCAAAATAGGGGCGATGGTACTCCTGGTTTGATTTCATGTGTAATCATAAATTAATTTTAGTTTAAATGAAGCTGCCACAGGGGTGCAGAATTTAGTAACGGTTTACCCAGGAAGTACAGATTCTTCATTAGAGACTAGATGATTTGATGAATTATTTTCTGTAAAGTTGTCATTCTTTTTTTTTTTCCTGACTGACTTATTGTTATTACAGTTCTGTGCCACATGCACTAACAATAATACATTTACACATATGTAACATTGTCTTCTGAGTATTCCAGTGCATCTTCTGTGTCTGTCTCATAATCTTCAGGCTTTGTGAGGGAGGATATAGCACCAGCCATATTAACAAATAACTATAAAAGCACAAGACTTGCCTAAATACCATGCATCTAAGTCATTCATATAAGAAATGACTGGGTATTGTTCTTTTGTAAAACATTCTGCATCTTTTGTATGCTTTTCTTGCCTGGTTCTGGAAGCCACTCTGCATACATTGCTGAATTACTCAAAACAAAGTGTGGCTGAGCTGAGAGAGATGACTCTCAGCTCTTAAGGAGAGGCTGTCAGATAATGTGTGTTTTACAATGATATTAGTTGAAGTGGAATTTGAAGTAGTGTAACGAGGAACTAGGTATGTTTGCCTGTAAACAGGCAATTTATAAAAGTGTAACATAGGAATTTAATTAGGTGCATATTTTGTGAATTTAACATTACATAATGTGACACATCTTTGCTCATTTGCACCCCTTAAATTTATTGCAATTTAGCCCTCCCTGCTTTATACCAAGGCAAACTAGAGACAAAAAGGTGTCAGAAGATACCTGAATGCTAATTGCAACTTATGTCCTGAAGCTAAGAGCTCAGTTTACTTCTCACACCTGCTTCAGTTATTAATGTAACAGGTATTTTACCTCTTCTGAGGGCCATCGGAGACCACAGCGTGTGTACCACTGTAAAAATAGATAGTTTCAGTAGAAGTTGGAGGATGATGGGAATAATATAACTGGTGCATCATTTCATATGCTGAAGTGAAGTGCTTCATTTTGGTAAATACATTGTAAGTCTTCTCCTTATCTTGACCAGTTATTAGCTTTTTTTCTTTGAATTTGAGACCAGCAATTTATACCAGCAAGCTTCTCCTCAAAGTACTTAATTTGTTTTCACCATGACAGGAAAGGCTAGGAATGTTACACATGATGGCCTTTCTACTCCTTTTATTTAGACTGGTATGATATATATCAATTTTGCCTCTGAGGCTAGGAATAGACAACTGCATCAGAGAAACATAGCTCTTTCTTCTTTCTCATTTTTGGAACAATATAAGCTTATTGGTGTTTTTAATTCATAAGCCCATACATTCTAATGCAGCAAATTTCAAAGTGTCTCAGGGGTTAGGGTGAAGCCTTCAATTTTCTCCAGTCTCATAGCCAGTCATATCCTCTTCTAGTTCACTCCTGAACTGTCCGAGTACGGAGTTCATATTTTGAAAGCCTGATGATTCTAGGTCAACATGGAAGATGATCCAGACCTATCTTTCTCTTTCTTTAGGCTTCTTACTCTTCTTTTGTGGCCACCTTTATGGTAGATACAGGAGCTCTTTTAATTCAGAACTTGAGCAGCAAAAATTATATTTGTTTGTAGATTCCCTTGCATTTGGTTGAATGGTCTCAGTGAAAAATTTTTGGGATAGGAGCACAGCTACTAGGATTATTCTCCAGACTGTTCCACTTGAATCAGAAGTAAGTTTCAGGAGTCTATGGTTAATTCCAAGAAAATACATGTTCTTTTGTTGGTGCTAAGTGTCTTCATCAAACTGACTCAAGTTTGAGCCTAAATGAATTTTGAATCCTAACAATAGAAGGAATGAATTCTTTCTACATATTCTTGCTGCAACAGCATTTTGTATCTATAGCTGTGAAATCCCGATGTTCTTCTATGCCTGCCATGTTTAAACATTTTCCACTGACTTGTGCAGCTGTTTACTGAAAGAATGCTTATATGCCCTTCTTCCATTTTCCACAGGGTAACAACTCTAGCTTAACTAAACTTGGAAATTTATTTTTATACACTTCTCAATCTTGATCCATTTCTTCTATAATGGAAGCATCTGGCAGTTCATCTTTTATATTGTATTATCCTTTCAGAGTGTGTAATTCAAACATCGTAGCACAAGATTTTTATTCACATTATAAAGTAAATATATAAAACTTGAAATTAGATTAACTACTTTCAGGTTGGGAGCAATTTACCTAATATAGTAGTTGTTTTGAGTCTAATATCTTTCTATACTGGTTTGGGTGCAGCTTTAAAGTGTATTCTATGCTGAAAAAAACCCTTCTAACTCAACAGATCTGACCTTTTGTGTATTCAGTCATCTCTCTGGCTTCTGATAATTAGAAAATGCTGTTCTAGGCATAAGATTAATTTTTCTGCAGCTGTTTTAGGGGCATTTGGACATCTCTCTCCTTCATGATGGAAACTTCCTAAGGAGAGATATACCTATCTCATAGAACTGGAAGGAACCCTGAAAGGTCATTGAGTCCAGCCTGCTGCCTTCACTAGCAGGACCAGGGACTAATTTTGCCCCAGATCCCTAAGTGGCCCCTTCAAGGATTGAACTCTCAACCCTGGGTTTAGCAGGCCAATGCTCAAACCATTGAACTATCCCTGCCCCCCTGGTCCTTTTTTGTTTTATTGCAGGCATGATTTTAAACATTTACCAGATAATGGCAAGCCAGAAGTGAAGATCAAGTATAGACTTTTTTATTTTAGGGGTGTGTGAGAGAGAGAAAGCAGAAAAGAACCACCATCAGTGGCCAGAGGGAATACTCTGGTTAGAAAGTTAATTTATCCACAATTCCCACCTGTTGTAAAAAGGGAGAGTGCTCTAACTCAGTCCTGATTGGGACTCTATTTTCAGTAAATTTGAAAACCCCAGTTGCCTCCTAATTACAAAAAAAAAAACAAAAAAAGTAACAAAGCTCTCCATTCCAGAGTTTCCTGAAAGTTAGGGTGGGTCTTTGCTAATCTGCTCCTTGCCTATTCTCTGTTTATGTCCTCCCCAGTGTTTGGCTCTGGTACTTCTTGTCTTCTCCAAGCAGCTGCAATGAAATTGACATACTGATCAGTTTCACCACTGGCACAAATTTTCATTAACAATAGAGATGCTGATCAAAGTCCTGTTAATTTTACTCTTCAGTTGATTATAGACAGGCAAAATAGCAGAGCATGGAATCTGTCTCCAAATTTAGGAAGACAGAACATCAATACATATTTGGAAGCTTTCCTTCACAACCATATGAGCTGGAAACTTAATTTTTTAAAGAAAAAACTTAGTTTCTGCAGAAACTAATATCTGAAGACACCCACTTTCCACAAAGTGTTTGTATCCCATTGCTGAGTAGGCAAATAGCAACATGATTTGTTGCTAGTACTCCAGTTTCATTTGAATAAAATATCAGTTTGAAGAATTGTATTGAGTATAAAAATCAGTTAAGAATTAAAAGCTTTCAGAGATTAGAAATTTTACTTAAATCTTTCGCAAAACAACTAGTCATACTGAATAAAAATGAGACACTATCAGTGTTTTGGGTGCTGAGGGCATTTGTCTATTTGTTTTCAATTTATTTAGGTTTCTGATTCTGCTTACTTTGCCAATTTGAATACTCAGTCTGGATTTTACATTTCATTTTAAGAATTGAATGTCAGATTTAAATTACTTGTGAAACCAGTTTTAAGTGTATTAAAAATTTGAAGTTTAAACATAAGTCTGAAATGAAACTTGTGATCTAGACTTGTGAATAATTTTATTTAGTACTCTTAAAAATTTGGTAAGGTGAAAATACTGAGCGTAATTGGAGAAATACTATATTTAGCTGAGGGCAGCTGCTGATAAAACATCCAGTAGCTCTGAAGGAAAATTTTACACATGGAGTCCGTTCATAGGTGGCACACTTAAGTATATTGGCTTGTGATTAGCAAAACTCTTACTGTTACTTTTATTTACAGGTAGAAGAAGACAAAGAGTGCATCGTCCACGTTCTCCAATATTGGAAGAAAAAGACATACCACTCCTTGAGTTTCCTAAATCCTCTGAGGACTTAATGGTGCCTAATGAGCATATAATGAATGTTATTGCCATCTATGAGGTACTACGGAACTTTGGCACTGTTTTACGCCTGTCTCCTTTTCGTTTTGAGGACTTCTGTGCTGCTCTGGTAAGTCAAGAGCAATGCACACTTATGGCAGAGATGCATATAGTGCTTTTAAAAGCAGTTTTGCGAGAAGAAGACACTTCAAATACTACCTTTGGACCTGCTGACCTCAAAGATAGCGTTAATTCCACTTTGTATTTCATAGATGGAATGACGTGGCCAGAGGTTCTGCGGGTATATTGTGAGAGTGACAAGGAATACCATCATGTTCTTCCTTATCAAGAGGCAGAGGACTATCCTTATGGACCAGTAGAGAGTAAAATCAAAGTTCTACAGTTCTTAGTAGATCAGTTTCTTACAACAAACATTGCACGTGAGGAGCTAATGTCTGAAGGTGTTATCCAGTATGATGATCACTGTAGGGTTTGTCACAAACTGGGGGATTTGCTTTGCTGTGAAACTTGCTCAGCTGTGTACCATTTAGAGTGTGTGAAACCACCTCTTGAAGAGGTACCAGAGGACGAATGGCAGTGTGAGGTCTGTGTAGCGCATAAGGTGCCTGGTGTAACTGACTGTGTTGCTGAAATCCAAAAAAATAAACCATACATTCGACATGAACCCATTGGATACGACAGAAACAGACGGAAATATTGGTTCCTGAACAGAAGACTTATTATGTAAGTAAATCCAGTCCTTTAGTCTGTTCCGAAGAACATTTAAAACCTTTTTCCTATAAGTACTGTTTTCATCTTAAAGGTATATATTTCTGTAATATAAGATCAAAGATGTTGTGTACTTTTCTATGTAGGGCTCCAAAATCCATGTAATTCAACCATGTAGTTTATCCAAAATGAATGTATAAATACTCTTCTGTATATGACAGAACTTTAATACTTTCAGCCCAATGCTCATGTGCAAAAACAAACCAGTGTGTAGTAGGCATGAATGTGGGAGAAGGGAAATGGAATTTCAGTAAAGGAATGTGTTTTGGTCTTGAGCATCCACAGAGTTACTGCAGACAATAAGAGATTACTTTAAAAAATATGAAAAATAACATTACAGTATCCTTTCTAAAAATATTGAACTTCTTGTTAACATCTCTTAAACTGGATCTAGCCAGTGTCTTCATAGTAGCAGGCTGCATAGAAACCAGGATTTAGGAACAACTTCAGAATACAGTTTCCTCCTGCTGATGGAGATTTGATTGTTGAATATTGGTGACTCTCGATGGTCTGCCTGTGCCTGACTAATAGAAATCCTCTTGGATTACTCACTTTTGCTCCCAGCCAGGACTGCAGTGATGGAGAGGGTGGGGGGAGGGATGGCTTAGTGGTTTGAGCATTGGCCTGCTAAACCCAGGGTTGTGAGTTCAGTTCTTGAGGGGGCCACTTAGGGATCTGGGGCAAAAATCAGTATTTGGTCCTGCTAGTGAAAGCAGGGGGCTGGACTCAATGACCTTTCAAGGTTCCTTCCAGTTCTAGGAGATTGGTATGTCTCATATTATTATTATTACAAATGAAATAAGTCTTCAGGCTGTAAAGAGGAAGTGAATGCATAGACCTATGAGTTCAGGATGTCTATTGTTTTGTTTCTACAGTGACTAGCACTTTGGGGACCCATTCTTGGTTGGTCTTCAGGTACTACTGTCATAAATGTGAATAATAATCATAATCTAATATATGCTTTATGGTAGCTCACAGTACTCTGATCTTTTTTTCTCCTTCTCCCCGAAAAGTTAAATTTGGAGTTGTAAACGGATCATTATTTTCTAATAGAAAATAGTGGAATCCTGGCTACTACTGAAAATCTTGTCTAACACAGTAGCTATGAAATGGCAAGAGAAGTGGAAATTTATGAAGAGAAAAATAAAATGCTTAACATTGTGAGCTTTATTATCTCTTCATATCATCTCTCATTAAGCGTTCAACCCTGGAGAAAATAGTCCATAGTAAGTTACAGTTAATAAAATTTTACAAAATTAATGACTGAAATCTATCAAAATGTTAGTCAGAATCTCTGGGACGAGGGGCCATCAATATGATTGTCACTTGCAAGACATCAGAACAAACCATGCATTTGTAGTCCTTCAGAATGTATTGTCATCTCTTCCTGCTAGCATTAAGACATAATCATTCATTGATACTTGAAGTATTAACTAGTTCTTGAGGTTAAATTCACCAAGGGTATAACTTCAGCTTGTTAATGGAGAATATTAGCATGTCCTGTAATTGTGAGGTGAGGGTTTTTTCCTGTCATTTGAATTATTTTTAGTTTCCCCAGATCATAGAAGCCACCATTGTAGCAGTTAATCTTCTGTAAGATTCTGCAGCCTATCATGTATTGTTAGGTTGATCAGCCTGATCTTGTCA
This sequence comes from Gopherus flavomarginatus, assembly GCF_025201925.1. Classification (NCBI taxonomy): domain Eukaryota; kingdom Metazoa; phylum Chordata; order Testudines; family Testudinidae; genus Gopherus; species Gopherus flavomarginatus. Next base: position 44,562,724 of record NC_066628.1, on the reverse strand, counting down.
ATAACTATGTTCTGTGTATGTGACCTCAGTCAGACGAGGGCTTCCCTCTGTTGGTTTCTGATGAATTACGTAGCCTGATTTATTTCAGAGTAGCAGCCATGCTAGTCTGTATTTGCAAAAAGAACAGGAGTACTTGTGGCATCTTAGAGACTAACAAGTTTATTTGAGCATAAGTTTTCGTGGGTTACAGCCCACTTCATCAGATGCATAGAATGGAACATATAGTAAGAATATATATATATACATACAGAGAACATGAAAAGGTGGAAGTTGCCGTACCAACTCTAAGAGGCTAATTAATTAGGATGAGCTATTATCAGCAGGAGAAAAAAAACTTTTGTAGTGATAATCAAGATGGCCCATTCCAGACAATTGACAAGAAGGTCTGAGGATACTTAACATGGGGAAATAGATTCAATTTGTGTAATGACCAAGCCATTCCCAGTCTCTGTTCAAGTGCAGGTTAATGGTATCTAGTTTGCAAATTAATTCTAGTCCAGCAGTTTCTCGTTGGAGTCTGGTTTTGAAGCTTTTCTGTTGCCAAATTGCCACCTTTAAGTCTGTTACTGAGTGACCAGAGACCAGTGTTCTTCTACTGGTTTTTGAATGTTATGATTCCTAATGTCAGGTTTGTGTCCATTTATTCTTTGACATAGGACTGTCCGGTTTGGCCAGTTTACATGGCGGAGGTGCATTGCTGGCACATGATGGCATATATCACATTGGTAGATGTGCAGGTGAACGAGCCCCTGATGATGTGGCTGATGTGATTAGGTCCTGTGATGGTGTCCCTTGAATAGATACGTGGACAGAGTTGGCATCGGGCTTTGTTGCAAGGATAGGTTCCTGAGTTAGGGCTTGTCTACATCAGAAAGTTGCAGCGCTGGTGAGGGAGTTACAGCGCTGCAACGTAGGAGGTGTACACATCTGCAGGGCACCACCAGCGCTGCAACTCCCTGTTTGCAGCGCTGGCCGTACTCCCGTTTTGTCTCGGGTGTAGAGGATCCAGCGCTGGTGATCCAGCGCTGGTAATCAAGTATAGACACTTACCAGCGCTTTTCTTGACCTCCGTGGAATAAGCAGGTATTCCAGCATACCTGAGGAAGCCTCTGGTAATCAAGCTGGTCTCCTTCCCCGGCTTGCTCTCGCGTTCCCCGAACCCCGAGCAAGCAGGTCTCCTTCCCTGCGGTTTGCAGGGTGGTTCCGGGAACGCGAGAGCAAACCGGGGAAGGAGACCAGCTTCGCCGCGGTTTGCTCTCGCGTTCCGCGAACCACCCTGCAAACCGCAGGGAAGGAGACCTGCTTGCTCGGCGGTTCGGGGAACGCGAGAGCAAACCGTGGGGAAGGAGACCAGCTTCGCCGCGGTTTGCTCTCGCGTTCCCCGAACAAGCAGGTCTCCTTCCCTGCGGTTTGCACGGTGGTTCGCGGAACACGAGAGCAAACCGCGGCGAAGCTGGTCTCCTTTCCCGGTTTGCTCTCGCGTTCCCCGAACCCGAGCAAGCAGGTCTCCTTCCCTGCGGTTTGCAGGGTGGTTCGCGGAACGCGAGAGCAAACCGCGGCGAAGCTGGTCTCCTTTCCCGGTTTGCTCTCGCGTTCCCCGAAACCCCTTGAAGCCGCCCAACAGCGCTGCAGTGTGGCCACATCTAACACCACTTGCAGCGCTGGTTGCTGTAAGTGTGGCCACTCTGCAGCGCTGGCCCTATACAGCTGTACTAATACAGCTGTAACAACCAGCGCTGCAAAATTTTAGATGTAGACATGGCCTTAGTGTTGTGTTTTGTGCGTTTTTGGCTGTTGGTGAGAATTTGCTTCAGACTGGGGGTCTGTCTGTAAGCGAGGACTGGTCTATCTCCCAAGATCTATGAGGGTGAGGGATTGTCTTTCAGGATAGGGTGTACATCTTTGATGCGCTGGAGAGGTTTTATTTGGGGGCTGAAGGTGACGGCTAGTGGCATTGTTATTTTCATTGTTGGGCCTGTCCTGTAGTAGGTGACTTCTGGGTACTCTTCTGGCTCTGTCAGTCTTTTTTTATTTCAGCAGGTGGGTATTGTAATTTTGAGAATGCTTGATAGAGCTCTTATAGGTCTCTGTCTCTGTCTCTGTCTGAGGGACTGGAGCAAATGCGGTTGTATCTTAGAGCTTGGCTATAGACAATGGATCGTGTGGTGTGTCCTGGATGGAAGCTGGATGCACGTAGGTAAGTATATCGGTCAGTAGGTTTCTGGTATAGGGTAGTGGTTATGTGACCATTGCTTGTTAGCACAGTAGTGTCCAGGAAATGGACTGCTTGTGTGGATTGGTCCAGGCCGAGGTTGATGGTGGGATGGAAATTGTTGAAATCATGGTGGAATTCCTCAAGGGCTTCTTTTCTATGGATCCACATGATGAAGATATCATCAGTGTAGTGCAAGTAAAGTAGGGACATTAGGGATTTGTCAGGCTATGAGACACGCTTTTCCTCAACTCTTTTGACGTGGGCATTTTCCATTAGCAGTAGATTATTCCTCTGAATTCCCATTGCTTCTTTTAAAGATTTTTCATCCTAGGAAAAATATTAAATCAATTCACTAATTACAAAAAATCCCAAACCCTAAGTATCATTTGCTAATAGTTTGGGTTTGATAGTGGCTGTTAAATAGCCCATGTCCTTCTCCAGATCTGATATCACAATTTCTATGGCAGCTTGAAATCAAATCACAGGAACTTAATTTTACTATAGGATCAGACAGAGAAAAACTGGGAGAGTTTCAGCAAAATAGTGATTTTAACTTGTCTTTCCTCTTGCACGTCTGTAGTTCTGCAAAATACGTAACCCATGATCAGAGATCCTGCGTTGTTGAGATTATCAGAATACTGCATGCCAGGACATGTGAGCCCCTAAAATCAGCTCCAGATTAAGGTTTTGCATGCCAGTAGTACATTTTAACATTTTTAGAAGGTCTCTTTCTATAAGTCTATAATATATAACTAAACTACTGTTATATGTAAAGTAAATAAGGTTTTAAAAATGTTTAAGAAGCTTCATTTAAAATTAAATTAAAATGTAGAACCCCCCGGACCGGTGGCCAGGACCAGGGCAGTGTGAGTACCACTGAAAATCAGCGCGCGTGCTGCAGGTTGCCTACCCCTGCTAGATCAGTGCTAGCTTGAGTAATAACAACAGTGTAGCCATGGTGGCAGGGGCTATCCTCCTGAGTATAACCCTGCCCAGGCCCCTAGACACATACTGCAGCAGCTAACCTGGTCTGCTGCAGCTACACTGCTATTGATACTCAAGCTAGCTTTGATCTAGCTGGGTAAAAGCCAGTTTGGGTATGCCTACCCATTCTGCAATCATATTTCCTGATTTCAGTGTAGATATACTCTGTCAAAGGCTGTTGAGAGGTAAACAAGCAACTCTAAAAATTTAAAATGGGGATCATTGGAGAACTTTAAGGAGAACTGACACTTCCTTTTCAGCTGGGAGGACTAGTTAGTCAGACAGTCTTTGCAGGAGAATAAAGAAGAAAATGGGGTTTATGAAGGGTAATTGTTCCTAGGTTGTATTTACTCAGAGGAAACAGGCTATCTAAAAATATATATTTTTCCTATTTGGAAAAAAATCAAAATAATTCAAACATCTCTTTTTGCAGTAAACTTGCACTGGAGATGCATATGTCTGACTTCTTCTGTGCACTTCCTTTTTCCGTTAGCAAATGGAAGCTAGAAAATAAAGTGCTAAAAATGTGAACTTCCACTTCAGTCTTAAGAGGATAGTCAAACATCTAAGAGTAAAATATGTACTTGCCTAAGTGCTCAAAATATAGAAGTGAACTAATGATGTAAATGCTTTTTTCACTTAAATGTTCTTTGCAGAGCAAAGACAGAGTTCATCTCTGCATTGTTTGTGTGCTTATGTTGAAGTACTTCAGTGGTCCGTTACCACCTTATTGTTACAAGGCTGGAGTCAAAGGGGAGCTACTCAGTGTGTTTTCAGTGAGCAGCATCCCCTTGTCATTTTCTCCTTAAACCCATTATTGGGCCTAATCCAGAGTCCATGGAAGTCGCTGATAATTCATGTGGTTTTAGTAGGCTTTAGAGCAGACCCTATATGCCACTAGTCTTCTTGGGGAACAGTTAGTTGGAGGCTGTACTTGTAAATATTTTTCCACATATGTTTCATGTGTGACTTTTTAGAACCACAGCTTTAAAAATTATACCTGATGCACCTGTACAGTACCCAGAAAGTAGTGATCTGATTGGTGTGCGAACAATTATAAACTCTTAAGTGTTTGGAATTTTAAATAAATGTGAACACTTTAAAAGAAAATGAAATTGAGGCTCTTTATTATCTAAACTGCTTAATTGGAAATCTTTTAATTCTTTAAGACATCTGACAATGTACCTTTAGGCACAAAATACAAAGATTTTTTGAAAAAGGGGGATACCCTAAATTTCAGTTAAAGATTTTCCTTGGATTAAAACATACTCTTGTAATATTGCCAATACTGACAATACCAGTTGTGTGTATGAGAACCAGAACATGAGACTGATTAGGTTAAAGATTTTTGTAATACATGCTAACATAAATTCAGAAATTGTTTATCATCTCTTCTCTCTTGCCCGAGATCCCAAAATGGTAGTGGGAGAAACTCAGTTCAGATACTCAGGAGAAAAAGTTCTTTACAATCTGAGAATGGTTACAGTAGATCAGACTTAAATAATTTAGAAATCTTGTTATGCTAACATTACACTATTAAAACTGAAATTAACGTTTTTATTTTTGCCATTTTTGGCACCATCTAGGCTTCCAGATACTTATCAGTGATTTACTTCAGTGTTAATATGGAGTCTCTACTCTTACAGGTACAGTTTGAAATTATAGTTTGCCATGGAATGAAATGGAAATCTTAAACTCCCTCAAACTATTTTAATAGCAAGAGAATATGTACAAGTATGATTTGTCACAAATTTTAGTTTTTACGGTACTTGTTTTTCAGATTTAATTGTTGGTGGGTGTTGATTGCAGTGTCAAATTTTATGGCTACAGTTTTATTGTTTTAGTACATTTTTTGGTACCAAATATGCATTATGCTGAACAGTAACTACTAGCCTGTAAACAAAAAGAACAATTAAGGAAAGGGAAAAATTACTCCTGATGGCATTCTGCGCCAAAAAATTAAAAATTCTTCACACAATATTTTAAAGTCTGCAAATTTTTGTTGTTATAACACTACACGCCAGTTTCAATTATTTTGGTAATTTATTTCAAAATACGGGCTTGTTTTCACTGCAGGGGTAAGTTGACATAAGTTACACTACTCCAGCTGCGTGAATAACTTATCCTGGTGTCTTCACGGCGCTGAGTCGTCAGGAGACACTCTCTGGTCGACTTCCCTTACTCTTCTCAGCGAGCTGGAGAACCGGGGTCAACCAGAAAGCGCTCTGCCATCTATTTAGTGGGTCTTCACTACATTGCGACAGCATCAGTCTCCCTGGTGGTGGAGACAAGCCCTACCTATCAGCAAGTATGTCTATAATGGTACAGACACACACAAAAATTCCCCCAAGAATAGAGAGTTAAAGGAAAGAATGACAATCCCATTCCTGTTTCTCTGCCTACCCTGAGCCCAGCCAGGGGGCCAGACACCCACAACCCTCCCCCCAAGAGCCCAGAGGTAGAGGGAGAAACAGCCTTATGCTTGGTACCAGGCTTGCTTGGAGTTTCCTGAACACTGCTCTTTCCTTCCCTCATGGCATGCTGGGAACAGCAGCTGCCAGGGGCCTCTAGCTCCCTCTCCATCCCCCAGCAGTGTCTTCTATGTGTGAGCTGGGTTCTGCTGGGTCCAGTGGCCCCTTGTGGCAGCTAGCAGCACTGCAGCCCATTTCGGTGGGGGAAAGAAATTCTGTGTGCACGTTAATTTCTGCAAAATTCTGCCTTGTGCAGTGGTGCAGAATTCCCCCAGGAGTATACAGCTGTCAGGGATGGTCTAGATGATACTTAATCTGCCATGAGTTCAGGGGACTGGACTAGATGACCTCCCGAGGTCCGTTCCAGTCCTGTGATTCTATACATTAGTGTGCCACAATAGCAAGTGAGAGGGACCACTCTCTCACCCATGATTGCCTGTTCTCCCTCCCCCCATGGTGATTTACGTTTCTATCAGCTGCTCTGGGCGCCCAAACCAACTTGCTTGCACTGCCAGGGAGAAGCACATGACTGCTTTTGCAGCTTCCCTTTGCTTCCCTGTCAGAAGTCATTTTTTAGCAGGGGACATGAATTCAGCGCAGAATTCCCCAGGAGTGTAAAATGCATCTAAAACAGTTAAATCAGTACGTAAGATAAAATTTGAAAAAAGCTTTGCCCTAAAATGAGAACTGAGAGGGCGAGAAGGGGATCGTAGTTTAATTACCTAACATCTATTGGTAATGTCAAATTTAGATCCTTGTTCTGTAGTAATTTGATTCTTACAAAAACAGGTCTCAGATTCTCAATCTGTCATTGATGTAACATTTTTCAAAGTTTGCCTTGACAAACTTCTATCTCTACGCAATACATTTTCTTAAAACTTGGAACCAAAGGCGGTAGGTAGTGGCTCCACCTATTTTATCATCTGTAGTAGCCCCAACTCAAACTTGTACCTCCCCTTATTAAATCATTCAGGTTACACTGAAGGTCTTCAAATTTTCCATTGGAGATATTGCTTAACCAGAATCTCTGGAAGTGAGGAGGAAGTGGGAGAAACATCAACTGTAATAGTTTGGATCAAAAGAGAGCCATAAGTCAAGCTGCCAGGCTATTTAGCAGCCTCTGATCCCTCTGTCAAAACTTAAAATACTTACTAATATTAAACATTAAATTCCACACTTTAAAGATAAGATAGGGAATGTCTACACAGTGGTTAAACACCTGTAGCTGGCCAATGTCAGCTGACTTGGGCTGTGGGACTATAAAATTGCGGTGTAGATGTTCAGGCTGAAGCTGGAGCTCGCGCTTTGGTACCCCCAGAGCCTTGGTTGCAAGCTGATCCAAACAGCTACACCGTATTTGTACAGCCCCACAGCTCGAGCTCTGCAAGAGTCAGCTGACTCAGGCCAGCTGCAGGTGTTTAATTACTGTGTAGGCATACTAAAATGTAAAATTTGTCTTGAGATTTCCACTTCTTCTGATATTGGCTGGTCTGGTAGCATGCTTGTGGTACTGCAGCCATATTTAAACCCAGACTCTATTTCAGGGCAGACAAAAGTTCCTCTGGGATTTTTGTGTCCTCTTTCTAGGCAAAAGTTTGGCCTCTTTTTTTCCCTCCAACCTGCCAACTAATCAGGCGGGGGTGGGGTGGGGTTTTACGGCAGTATTTCAAGGACACTGGGGGGTTCCTTTTACTCAGTACTTCCTGTTTCAGTTGTCAGCAGTGCTGAGGTTTCCATAGATTGGAGGCCTCTGCTCCTCTTCAGCTTTGTGTATGTGTGGTCTCCACCACTCAATAGCAGTATTAGGAAGGGCTGGAAGCCTCTTTACTGAAGCAGGACCAGGCTTTACAGATATTCACATCCAGTTTTTCGTGTGATTTCACTATGTCAACATGACCTCAAAACCAAAAGGCCAGGTTGGACAGAGGGGAAGAAAGTGTCCAAGGTATGGGAGTTTCCACTGACCCCTGCTCTATCAGACTCCTTTTGCCCCAGAAGCAGCAAGAGTCCTGGGCTCCATTCTCTCTCTGGTTCTATCCTCCACTGTCTCCCCTGATTCATTCTCTAGGAGCAGTGCTGACTCACTCAGCCCAGAAATATCAGCTATTTCTGTTGAAACAGCTTCTTTGAGTGGCAAGGATCTCCCTCCCACACTGTCAACACAAACTCCAGACCTCATCTTTCTCATTCTGTAAGGCTCCCAGCAGGCCTGAGTTCTTGTTTTCTTTGGATCTCTTTATGTTTCATGTCCTTTCCAATCTCTATTTGATATCATCCCAAGAAGGGAAAATCCTCTGGCAGGATGGATTTGATTTAAATCGCTAGTCAGGAAGATTCGATTTAATCATGGATTTCTACATAAAAGTGCATTCTTGTTGGTTGTTATAACCTTAATACATACTCTTCACAACTCAGAGATATAGGTTTCATTTTTAGAAGGTACACACTATAAATGTTTGAAGTTATTTATTTTGAAAACTTTTCAGATTAGTTTTATAGCTATATCAGAAAATGAATGGTTATTTTCATTTAACAAAGGTAATTGAAGCAGATATTTATGAAGTCATTGGTAGGTGAACTATCTCCAATTCAACAGGTTAATCATTAATATTCGGAGGATTTTCTTGCCATGCTGTACTGGGAGAACATCACCAGACATTTAAATTGTTTTATTTAATTAAAACAATGTTATGTATTCTGGATTTTTTTTCTTCAACAGCAAACATAGTTTAGCAAAACAAGCATATGAATTTTTGAATTTAGCTAAACATTCAAGCTTTTTTTTAAAATCAGGCTTGTTTTTATTAAAATTGTTTTTAACTAAAATAGTTAAATGAAATATTTTTTTAAAAAACAAAAGAATTAAATCGACTGTCAGCCAGATCAACATGAGAAACGTAAAATATTGGCTTCTGCCACTAACTCAGTTGTCTTCAACTTCCATTTTCCTGTTTGTTCATAATCTAGAAAAGAAAAACAAGCTTTCCAGCTTTTTCAGGTCCCAAATGATTTCTCAGTTTGGAATGAATTAGTCCAAAGGAAGAAAATATTCTTTCTACACTGGCAGAAGAAGCTACTGCTAAATTAAAAGTGAGATTGTCACTCCAACAGTCTCTGAATTCAACTGCTTAAGTGACTTCCACCAGTTCACTGGTGTGACTTTCTTTAAAACATCATCAGCAAACATATATTTCTTGAATGGTTCACCATTAGCTCTGAAGTTTATTATGGTTAGCATAATGGAGGGATGATTGCTGGATGTCCATGTCTTAGCCAACTCCTCTTCTTCAGCAGTTAAGGTTTGACCCTGGTACTGAGTATTGAGAATATTTGCAAGAAAATGACCTGGAGGTAGTGCTCGCCCTGTTCGTTTTTTTAATGCTTGTAATTTAACTCTGTCATTGCATATTTCTCCTTTTAAGATCTCACTCAGTTCCTTCCAAATTTCAACAGCATCAGCAATAAAACAGCTCTTTCCCTGCATTTTGTTCAAGGCTTCAGAAATAGGCTTCAGGATACTCAGCATGTGTTCAACATTTCTCTTAAGCTCAATGTTGAGAAATTTAGCTATTTTTTCATGATTTTGTTCACCAAATGTCATCAGGTTAGGCCAGATCTTGATATAATGCTCAAAACAGTCCACTAGTGAGTTCCATCGCACATCTTGTGGGAGACTCAGCTTGGTTCCTCCCACTTTTTTCAGAGCAGCTGCTGCAAAGTGGTTGTTAACAGAAATATTTTGCAATTTCAACAACATTAGGTTTTATTTCTGGAACACTGAAGTCTGGCTAGGAGATGCATCAAATGAGCACTGCAGCTGTATGTTATTAGTTTGGGACTTTCTTCACTCTCGCCTAAATTTCTTCTCATCTTGGATACATTTGCAGCATGGTCTGACAAAGCTGCGTACTAGACCTTTGAATTTTTTTTCAGTTTGTTATAGCTTTTACTGCTACTTCTTATAAGTATTCTACTGTGTGTGCATTTCCTGATATGTCAGTTGTTTTTGTAAGGAAGACATTCCCTTCTTCTGTTGTCACACAAGTGCATACAACAGGATCATTGTGGACATTGCTCCGCCTATCAAGACTCAGGATAACAGTTTCACCCTCTAGACCTTTTGCACACTGCTCCATTTCTCTTTCATACACTTTATCCAGCAATTTGCCTGCGACATCTATTCTGTTGGGTGGACTGTATCCTGGTCTTAATGACTGAACCATGTTAATGAAGTGTGAGTTCTGAATCATAGGGAAAGGAGAGTTTGTTGCATAAACAAACCAGGAATTTTTTTCATTAATTACCTCTTTTTGTAATCTGCTGGTTGTTTCTGGATGATGGAGATCTTTTGTTCTTTTTGCTGCGGGTGATATACTGTGGCTATGTGACATACATGATGTGACTGAAACACTGTATTTAGCAGATCATTCTGAAAGTACAGAAAATGATGGTGATCTTGAAGGTGGATAGTCTTCAGAATCCTGTATGTTGAGGATGGATTCTCCTAAACAAAATAAGTCAATGCAGTTATTTAATTATTATTACCATACTGCTTATTTAGTATTACTCATTGCATTCACTGACACTCAGTACTACTTTAAAGGTGAAATTGTAAAAGGAAGATCTGCCTATTTCAGCTATTTATTTTTTATCACAGCTGCACCTAAAATGATAGTACCATAGAGTAACCACTATATTTATTGCTTAAACATGAGAATTCAAGAATAGTCCAGAAGGAAGACAGGCAGTCCTTAAAGAAGAATGAAATAAAAAAGTTTAACAACCTGAAGATCCTGCATTGTTCAGACATATTCCTTTCATCGTCTTCAGTGCAGCTTTCTCCTGAGAAGGAATACGTCTCATGATATTGTTTCGTTCGGGCAACCAGGCCTTGAATTCCTTTGTTGCATTGTTTGCATTTTGCATGCATGCCTGTCTTACCCACAGGTAGAGGAACTTTATTAAAATATTCCCAAACTGGGTCTCTTTTACAGCTTGCTGTCATTATAGATTTTCCCTTCTACTGAGAGAATGGTATGGTAGATCTCAAATCAGTGAAGGCTACATTCAGAAAGACCTCAAGACTTCTGGAATATGCTGCTCATACAGTTTCACTTTAGTTTCTACTGCCTGTCCCTCCCTTCTCACATTTATCTCAAGACTTCTTCTTGTCCAAATGTATTCTGCCCCCAACAATCTTCTACTCATTGAACTATCTGAAAATTTGCACTTTTAGAGAGAGGCGAGGTTTGACTCTGTGTACACAAATTTGCAAAGGGACAATAGGATTGAGGTCTGTTACTTCTCCCCTCTATATATTATGTATTTATTTTAAAACATTTTTGCTGTTAACAAGCATGTTATCTCTGGAGACACAAATCCCCAGTTTGAGAACTACAAACTAAGCATCTCTGATGGTATCTTCTAAACTGAGCACTGAATCCCATTGGGTGGATAGAAAGATTAACCTAAATAATCTATACAGAAACCCATGGAACCCCATAAAATGGGGTTCCTAATCCATTAACTATTGGAACTCATTTACAAACTTTTCTTAAACATTATGTAACTATATTGTCGCATACTGTAGAATTAGAATTTATAATCTGTTCCATGATGAGATACATTATAGCTAAAAAATATCTTTAGATAGGCTTTTCCTCAAAAAGCATATTATCAAAAAAATAGAATTAAATAAACAAAATCTGATTTTTATTTATTTATGTATTTTAAATCATTGGTTTTTATCCATCCGGTCCTCTGGGAAGAGCAGTTTCTAATCTAGAAAGGAACAACCATTAGCTGAGTGTTCCTAAACCTCTGAGTGCCGGAAGCTGGGACTGGACAATGGAATGGATCACTCAATAAATTGCTCTGTTTTGTTCACTCCCTCTGAAGGATCTGGCACTGGCCACTGTCAGAAGACAGGATCCTGGGCATTGGTCTGCCCCAGCGTGGCTGTTCTTATGTTCTTTGTAGCTTTTTTCCAAGGGAAATACCATGCCCAGTGAAACCCTGTGAAGAAATTAGTTGGCACTCTCAAAAAATACTTTGTTTTCAGTAGTCTATTTCCTGTACATGATCAGAGCAGTCATGAAACGATTAGAGCTTTGACTACATCCATCTAGATGGCTCAGGATTAGAGCTTTGTGATGTAGCATCTATCTGGATGCTCAGGATTCTGTTGGTGTCTCAGACCGTAACATGACAATTTGTAGATGGTAGGGTAAGCTCTCTGTCTCTATGCCTGGAATGGAGAGAGACATCTACTAGATGCAAATCTATATTGCTGTATGATGAGGTGACCTGCAGGAGCCCTGCGACACCGGAGTAAGAAGAAATGAGAACAGATAAGGGGAGGATGGGGTAGGTGGCTTAGGCTGGGTAACTGTATGATCAGAGCAACAGATAGGACTTCAGTTGTGGCATTTTGGATTGATTGGTAGAAAGCTAGATGGGGAAAAATGAGGTCAAAGGAGGAAACCTGCTTGATGGCCACAGCCAAAGTCTGGGTAAGTCGCTTAGCTTCTTTCTGCCTCCATTTCCAATCTGTAAAATGGTGATAACAATACTTCCCTACCTGACAGGGATGTTAAGAATAAAACACTAAAGACTGAGAGGCACTCTGATGACGGGAGTCTTCTAAGTAACTAAGATAGATAGATGAAGTGGGATTCTGTATTGGTTAGTCAGTAATCTTCTGTGATTTATAAATTGGGTTCAAAATGAAAAACAAACGTGGTTGCTGCTGAGTAATTAAGTAATTTCATAGAAGTATAATGCTTATCAACAGTTATATGTGCACAACGTTAGTAAGCAACAAAATGATGGTCTAGCACCTACAACAGCTCTGCCAATCCTTCCCACTCCCATCGTTGCAGTGGTGTGTTTGTCAGGGATGTAAAACAAGAGTAACAAATAGATACAACACTGTAAGCATGTATTCTCTTTTCTTTCCTCTTGCTCTTTTACCACTTTTTTCTCTTATCTGTTCTTTTCATTTAGTCTGTTCTTCCTTTTTCTGAATAAGCTATATTATCATTTGCGTGCCGTTTTCTCTCCCTTCTCTTCTCGAGTTTCCGCCTCCTGCTTTTCCTCTGCATGCCCTAGTAGTTCCACAATCTCTTCACTGATAGTATTTGAAGCATTTATCAGACTAGCATAAATTTGTCTTGGTTTAGATGAAATATGGCTTAACCACTAACTGTGTTAAGTTTGAAAAACATATAGTTGGCTAAGTGTTAGAGTACACCACAGAGATAAGTAAGAAAAGAGGGTTGACAATATAAAAACTGTTTTTGAACTGTCCCTTTGATCTGTAATCTGTGTGAACAACCTGAAAATTTTCTTAAATAACCATTTTTCTTGGAAACCTTTTAAAACCACTGAACTACTAAATAATAAATAACTAAAACATGCTAAACTATGAAGATCAGATGGAAATTAGAAAGACTAAAGCAGTAGTCCCCAAACTATGGGGCACACCCCTCTAGGAGGGTGGGGGATGTGGCGGGGCCTACGTCAGTCCCCACAGAGGGCATGGAGGGAGCACCACACAGTCTCCCTCTGCTTTGGCACCAGCCCTGACCCCTGCCCCAGCTCCCGGCCTCACTCCTAGGTCCCAATGGTAGCTTTGGGGAGGAGAGGGGGCACGGACAGTGATAATGGGGACCCAAGGTAAAAAGTTTGGGGACCATTGGACTAAAGGAATAAATTAGGTTGCCTTCCAAAAGCAAAGATTTCCCCTAAGTCCTTTTTAATGGAAAGGGTGGTATTTCTTTGCAATATGCCAGATTCTGTCAGCCAATCAAAAACATATTTTGAAGTAGTGTCTAGAAAGGTATTGATTTAATGTAATGTAATATTGCCATTGCTTCCAAGCTCCTGATATTTTTGTCAATTTTAAGGATGTTTGTCTTCGTAGCAACACTTCGGTGAATTGGAATTTTTCTGCACTGTCTGTGTGTAACTGACTGTTTATCTTGCTTTATAATCCTAATTTAAAGTATTATAATATGTAAATAAACTTCATAAAATCACTAAGGGTGCTTGTGTTCCTAAATACATAAGACCAAATCATCCACTTGCATGGGGGGCTGGGGACGGACACGGACACTAGAGAGGGCTAGTAGTGAGGGAAACTCAGCAAGTTCCCTTGATATGTTAGACTGGTTTGTTTGGAAGAATTAGATATAGAGGAGGAGCAGAGCATTGTGCTCCCAAAACCTCCAAATTACAGGGATCTGAATAAAGACCTTCTGCAGTGAGTGCAAGGGCCAGTGCCTTCCTCGCCACTCTGGTGCGTGCGCACACAAGTAAATACTATCTGAATAGTAATATAAAAAATTTATGGTTATTGTGAGATTCCCCGTCTTTAAATTTTTTGACTGAAATTTTAAATATGTCAAAGCCATAATATTGCATTGCTTTTAAGAGTGCTTGGGGAGCATAGGCATTTAGTAATATTCTAATACACCCCTACCCCGATATAACGCTGTTCTCAGGAGCCAAAAAAATCTTATCATGTTATTGGTGAAACCGCATTATATCAAACTTGCTTTGAGCCACCAGAGTGTGCCCCCTCTCCCCCCCCCCACCCCGCTGCTTTACCACATTATATCCGAATTCATGTTACATCGGGTCGCATTATATTGGGGTAGAGGTGTAATTGGAAAGTAACCGTAGTAAATCCCTTTGGGAGATGGACAAACCAAATTTGAGGCAATGATTTAAAAGCTTTTTTTTAACCTCCCAGGGAAATCATCATGAATATTGGCTTTTTTGAGGGAGCAAGGAGGAAGTGGTGTGAAAAGAGCATTTGGAGGTGGAAAGAGAGAGAGGGAAATTCTTTAGAAGCTTGGGAGGCCAAAGGTGAATCTCAAGTGTTATCTTATTCAGCCCTTATTGCTTAATATTTTCTTGGAAAAAAAGGGGAAGGTAATCTCATATTATTTAATTTTCCTCATTTATCTGAAATGTATAAAACAATTGTTCTCAAACTGTTATTGCAGAGAGGAAGATTCAGACAATGAGAAGGATAAGAAACTCTGGTACTATAGCACAAAGGTCCAGCTGGCACAGTTAATTGAATGCCTAGACAAAGATTACTGGGAAGCTGATCTTTGCAAAACCCTTGAAGAAATGTGCCAAGAAATTCATCGGCATATGGATATCACGGAAGACCTTACTAACAAAGCGCGGGGCAACAACAAATCTTTCCTTGCTGCAGCAAATGGTAGGAATATTTGTCTATCATGGGAATGAATGTTAAACACTTGCATATTATGATTTTACTTCACAGTCTTTAAACATTGCAATAATGTCTGCCCCCAAGTTTCATATACACAAATGCTTTTTTGAAATGTATTAACTTTCTAACATCAACCTGGCTGGCAGTAGCAATGTTAAGAACTTTCGAAGTTGCTTCCATACTTCCTGTTTTCAACAGTTCTAGTCCTACTGAACTGCTTGATATGTCCTCTAGACATATTCTTCTAGCACTGCCAAACATACTTATGTCCTGAATTTCCATTGACTTAGTGCTATGTTCCATGTAAGAGTGTGTGTGTGTGTGCTGGGGAAAGGAAGAGAGATGGAGTGTTCATTATTAAAATGGTTAAGTATCCTGTTAATTTAATTTATGTGGTGATATGACCATTCCAGAGAAAAGTCCATATCTATACCTTTTTTGGATTTCATAGGGATTACTAGTGGCAGGGGTTCAAAACAGAGTTGTCCTTCCTGTTAACTCTATCTGGAGGTAATATTCTTTGAAGGGGAAGAATAAAATTTTGAATTACCTGAGAAATATGACTTTAATAGCTTTTTAATTTTAGGTCTGTCGAGTTTTGTTTAGAGACCTAGTCTTCTGCATCTGCAGGTCCACATATTCAATACTCCAGTAGCTTTCTAATTATCAGGAAGTAAAGGAGAAATTTCCTATCTAGTACTTGTAAACATTGACACTACAATTATGAATTATGAGATCTACTCAACTTTGTTTTAATTTAACATTTTTACTAAAATTTCATTTCTCCACAGAATTCTTGTTAAATATTGAAGTCTGAGCCATGTGTTTTAATAGAATATTGTAGACTGCTGTCAAAGTACAGTCCCTTCCAAATGAGTGCCAAAGATATAAATTCCCTAATGTTAAATTTTAGAATTTCTAATTATCCAGCAATCTGGTGTAAAGTAAATGTTAAATGCTACTAACTGAGGGAAGTACATAATGCTCCTCAAATTCAACTATATAATGTTACTGCTACTAGTAAACGAAAGAATTACGTGTTTTGTATGAGTTGTGTATTGTGGCAATAATTCTTGGTTCTGATGTGAAAGATTTAAAGGAACTCCATGGATATATGTGACTTGGTATTTGCTATAATTTGTTTTCTCTAGATAGCTTTGACAAAGTACAAAATCTAGGAAAATCCTAGGCAGAGAAAACAAGCAAGATAAAGTCCCAGCCCCCAAAAACCATGTAGACCACTTCAAAAAAAAAAAGGGGGGGGGGAAACAGATTTGATCCTGACCTCCTGATTTCCCCCAGTGTGAAGAGAGGAAGGAATAAACAGGCATATGACACTGGCTATGCAAAAATTTTCAACAAAAACTGGAGCAAACCCCTAATTTTCTAGAGAAAGTGTGATAGCATCTTTAAACTTTATGTAGAACCCCCACAAACAGTAAGATGAAACTCAGTTTATCTACGGTGGAACAATAAAGGACTCTGTAAAGGGGGTTGGTATTTTGTACATAACATAATCTTGAGAAATCAAGAACTCGAGCATTCGAATGTCCATACATATGAAAATGGAAAAAGGAGTAAGAACTTGGATGTTAAATTTTGTTCTTAGCTACTGGCTTTTGTTTTGTGATTGTGAAAGGTAATGCTTTAAACCTGAAGGCCATCTTGATTTAAATGACTTCTGATTTAAGACTTCTACTTAATGGCTCTCTAAAAGGGTATTTTGATACTTGTTACCTGAATTTTACTGTTTTTTTCCCCTACTGTAGATGAAATATTGGACGCTATTAGAATAAAAAAAGGAGAAATAGTGGAGGATAAAAGTCAGGCAGCTGAGGAAACAGATAAGGACAAAAATGATGTTGAAAATAATGACCAAACAGATACTGAAAAAAGCAAGGAAGAACCTGCAGACCAACTACAGGGAAAAAATGAAGAAACACCACCTGAACAAGATTCAGAAAACGGAAAAACAGAAGGTAAAGAAACTGACCTAGCATTAGCAATATTTTTGTTGTTTTTAAATAACCTTTTACTATCACATTTACTTCTGGAAATATTAATGTAATTTTTACATTGGCAAGATTTTTTTTTTTAAATTGCTTTTAAAGAGAATGCTGGTTTGCTTCTTTATGGTTATATGCCATTGTTTCTCTTTGGTAGTGTTGGATAGCTCATTTTCCCTACTGTGGTTTTACAGTTCGACTCCATTTTTGCTTTGAGATGTCTGGCTTTTCTGGCATGGAACTCACTGGTGGCAGTCAATATGTGTACATTCACCAGTATCAAAGGGTTGATTTCTAATGCTATTTTTTAATTAGGATTAAGTATTTTTGGCCTGTTTCTGTTCTCTAATTCTATGAAGACACTATCCTTACTGCAGAAATACACTCAATATATTTTGGTGCTACAAAGTAGACAGAATACAAGAAACTGCACAGAGTCTGCCTTTTAGCATGGATAAGGCCAGATGACATCCTAAGGAAATGTTAAGAATATCCTTAAAAATTTGTTGTGCATTTTACTGTAGAGCCAACAGACGTTGGGGATAAAAGTAACTCTGTGGCATCAAGCACAGACGGCAGCACCACATATCCTTCTGCAGGAGAAACTAGTTCCTCTGAAGGGAAGAACGCAATGGGGTATCAGTCAGAAACCTTTGATAGCAACAATGTGGCAGAGAAGAAGTTGGCATCAGAGCTCCCCGAGGATCTCTCAGGTACAGAGAGCGCTGTATCAATGCCTCTGTAATTTGGGGAACCTTTTAAGATTTTCTTATTATAAATTCTGGTTTGTCCAAACTAAAATCATTTACAGTGTATGTTCATTCATGCTATTTGCTTGCAGTGCCATCCTTTACTGCTGCATTGTCATCTAACGTTTACAATTTTTTGACGTGGTCCTCCCTGCTGTTAGCATATGCTTCCATGCTCCAAAGATTACTGTGGCTAAGCTTTTCTCATATTCTCTTTACTATATATTTTATTTTTCTTCATTGCAAACCATAGTGGTGGTGAACATCCTACAAAGGTTTATTTCAAGCTCTTATTTGCTAATGGCTGTTAAATCGTTTAACCTGTAATGTACTTTAAAAATTACTAATAAGAAAAAATTAGTATTTGCAGTTATTCATATAGGTTCTTGCATTGGGTTGCCTGGAGAAAAGTCTTGCATCATCCCCAAAATCCGTAAACTGTTGCTTAATAATGTATGTACAAAGTTTGTTTTTATTTTAAGCAGTTTTTTATTTCACTGCAGCAGTAATTCGATACTCCATAAAACTCAATTCTTTTATTGAAACTCAGGAATGAGTATGACTTGCGTAGGTCTGGAGCATTAATTAGTACATTAAAACCATATAAATGCTTTTCAGAAAAGAGAGAGAATATTTTACTTTTGACCAAATTCCTACATTAGCAACAGATAAATTAATTTGAATAACTCATAGCATTAACTGAGATTATGAAAGTTGTATTTTCACTTGAATCAATATTACAAATTAAGGTACTGCAGTTGAAAAAAATACACTTGGTACGCTAGATTTGAAAATTGGTTGTTGATAACACAATGAAAAATGTGGTGTGCTGTGCTCCAAGAACAAGTAAAATGCCTCCATACAGACATAGTTTGTAATGTTTCAGGGTGGTTATTTAACTTTTAAAACATTATTGTATTTAATTCTTTTGTATGAAATGACCCTCGTTATTCTCCTCCACCAGTTAGTTTTATTTCTCTCCATTAGTAGGTAGCTTTGTAATTGGATTAGCAGTTTTATGTACATGTCCAACAGGGAAAATCTGCTTGTGCTTGGGAGGGGAAAAAACATATTTTTGTTTAGGATTTATAGATCAAGCATAATTTTTTTTTCCATTACTGTTTACAAATCACCTGTTGATTTGTACATATTTCCTTTTAGAGTTAATGAGGAAATAATCCTTTTCTTACAGGATATTACTGTAGGGGCATGGGGAAAGTACATATGCCTGTTGATTCCAAATTTGAGTTTATATTTTTTGTTTAAAAATTCATTTACGAAGATGCTTATTGGGCTGGACTCTGGGCTACTGTTCATTGTTACATTTTTGCAAGTAGCTCTAGCTGGTTGCATCCAGCTAAGCTTTTCTACCTGCAGCCTCCCCTAAATTCTTTGCTACCTTACAGTAATAAGTGTGCTGCTACTGCACAGTCATAGTCTTTGGGACCTTTATTGAAGAGCGTGGGGAGACCTCTGATGTACAACAGGCAGGCATCCATTCCCACATAGGTGGAGCAGAAGCTGAGATGTAGATATGGAAGAGAGAATCTCCCCATTTTCTTCCCAGCTATATGTACTCTGGATCTGAGGTCCTTATGTGAATCTCGGTTGGGTGGGGATGGTCTACCTTCCATTTCTCCTCCAAACTCCAGGCCTTGGATGGTTCTATCCTCCCTGACCAGCAATAGGGCAGGTGGACCAAAATTAACACTGGTCATATTTTGGATCTGTGTCTCACCCAAAACAAGGTTAGGGGTGCTCTGAGAACCCATGGATTCTAAGCAGATTTATTCCTTTGCTGCTTCGATGGTAAGTACTTCTCAGCGAGGGAGACCTGGCCCACATCTCAAGAGGATGGCGGGATCTTTCTATTCTCTATTCTGTTCTCTATTCTCTGTAGGGCTGTATACCACATTCACCACCAAAATATCTAAGCACCCTTGGGGAGGTGATGTCCAAAGTCTGGATTTTGTTCAGGGAGGACTCCAGGAACAGAGGGCTGTCAAGAAGAGGTTGTTCAGGTTCAGGCAAAAGCCCTTCTTATGTTTTCCTTATACAAGGTTATCAAGGAGATAGGGAACCCTGAAATAAGCCACATGCTCACCAGGCCCTAAAACTAATTTTATCTTTTCTTTTCTGTGTCTGCTTAAGAGATCGTATGAGACCCACGGGTCCCTCCTGCATGTAGGCACCCCAGTCACTAATTTGGACAGTCAGAGCTCTAGATGGAGGAGGTATGTTTTTTCTGTAAGATTCTGAGCTCAGGAGAAATCATGACCTGATCACAGACCATTTTGACAGGTTCAGCCATAGCCTTGTGCTCTAAGACATCAGCTATTTAGTTCCAACTTCTGAATCTAGACTCTTTAGTAGATCACAAGTACGTGGAGATTTGGACCAACCTGCTTGGTTTTAGACTTATTTCCAGATGTCTCCCTAGACATAAAAACCTTGATCTCCTTTCTACTTATGAGTAACCTCATGGTGGGAAGAGCCGCTGGTTAAGGTCAAGATGCCAAGAGCGACAGACACTCATTATTGCTGCTTTTAAAGGTGGGAGGCTTTGAATCAAGCTCTTCAGAGTTTCCAGGTTGAGGACAGTCCAAGTAGTCATCTTTGGTCCTTCTTTCACCGTGCTCAGATCCTCTTAAGTCTTGCTACCAGATGAGGTTCCAGAAGTCCTACAATTCAAGGACTTTAAGGAATGGACCCAAACTAGCAGAGTCCATCAAACCAACTAAAATGTTTTTATGTTAGGGAAGCAAGCTTCTCCATCCCTTTGGAGGGCAGTCCATTTCTTTTACCAGTAGTGAGGGGATGGAACACAAAGTACCTGTTAGGTGGCCAATTACTTCACTAGGATACTTTATGGATTTCCAGCATCTTCTGAGTTCATAAAGATTTTGTCCATATTTTGTATCTCTTAGGTCAGAAAGCGAAAGCAGTAGGCAGGCATGTCATTTTTAGAATATCAGAACCGTCACAGGCATGTTCTGCAGGGATCTAATCTGATTTTGCTAATTATAACATGACATGGATAAAGATTTAACTCACAGCATCCTGGATGTTCAGAAAGCCATTGGAGTAACAGGAAAACATAATCAAATCATGTTGCATTAAGGATGTTATAGATGTTATTTCTGAATTTCCCTTCTTTTGTAATTGTCAGAACTGTTTAATTTTGTTGTTGGAGAAAATGTCACTCACAGATGTTACAGATAATAGAAGGAAGGTCTTCTTTTTTCATGTGGGTGGTTAAACATTACGTCATTTGTGCCATATATGTGAACTAGTCTATGTAGAGGCTTGTTTCCAGTATATGTGGATAGGGTTTGGTGTTTTTTTAGAATTTCTAGTTTAAAAAAGGCAGTTCATCCAGTTAGAGTAGATGTTCCTAAGCATATTCATTGTCTTGGTGAAATTGTTGCTTAGCTGTAAGAGATGAGGGAGGAGCTGCATTTTAAATACAGCTACAGGCAGTGTGATCCGTTTATTTCTAATTCAGAGATGGTAAATAGAATACAGATTAAAAAATTACTTCATGGGCCACTGTCAGTTTAAAGAAGATTCTTTATCTGTTACTAATAACATTTTATATTTTTAAAACTGTAAGAATTTAAAAAAAAACAACTTCTCACCATTAATGTTCCATTTTTGCATTCCCCCTAGTTTGGATAGCAAAAACAAACTGATCACTTTGATTTCTTGGTTTTTATTCTCTAACACAGTCCTGTAATGCTTAGGTTGCAGACACAAAACTAGGGAGTCTACTTTGTTTTATTAAAAAATATACTCAGTAAAGATGTGTATAAAAATGATTGACTTCTATTTAGTCTGTTTTACAATGCTTGTTTTTATAAAACAATTAGGTTTTGTAATTTGAAGTATTCTTCTTCAGTGGATCCAGTGCTCTGGATAGAAGTCATAACTCAGGGGTATTTCTCTGCAGTCTAGCAAAAGAATTGAAGTTCTTTGGGAGGAGGAGGAGGAGGACCTGGAAGCATCATCAGTTGCACTCATGCTTGCTGAACTAATCACACCTTTCCTCAGTAAACATTTCCAAAGAAGCAAAACTTAAAAAAAAAAACAAAAAAAACTGAAGCTAAAGAAATCCATCTATTATATTGTCAACACTTCATTATCTTTTAGCATGATTTAATATTTCCTTTTGTCCTATCTTGAAGAAAGATAAGAAAATCTCATGCTAAACCAAACCTGTATAGAATACTAGACAAATTTAGGGAGTATCTGTCCAGAGTAGTGTATCCACGTGAGGAGAAACTAAAGTTGCAGGTAAGAAAACTAATTTTGTCTTTCTCCTGAGAGTTTGACAGCATGGATAGTTCTTCTTCGAGTGATTGCTCATATCCATTCCAGGTAGATGTATGCGCCGCGCGTGCACGTTTGCCGGAAACTTTTTACCCTAGCAACTCCAGTGGGCCGGCAGGTCGCCCCCTAGAGTGGCGCCACTATGGCACTACATATATACCCCTGCCGGCCCGCCCGCTCCTCAGTTCCTTCTTACCGCCGTGTCGGTTCCTGGAACTGTGGAGTGTGGCTTGCTGTCCTCCACGTCCCTAGCTCTCATGTACTTGTTCGTCGTCTTAGTTGTAAATAGTTCATAGATAATTCGTAGATAGTTTGTTAGTATAGTAGTTAATTAGAGTCTTGTATATAGTTGTTTAACATCGCTCGCGGGTGGGCCGTTGCCCTCCCCGGCGCCCGGCACCGGGTCCATGCCTGGCTCGCCGGGCTTCAAGCAGTGCTCGGCATGCAAGAAGCCGATGCCTACTAGCGATCCCCACGACGCGTGCCTTAAGTGCCTGGGGGAATCGCACATGAGCAAAAAGTGCCGCATTTGCAAGGCCTTTAAGCCTCGCACGAAGAAGGAGAGAGATCAGAGGCTCCGTGCTCTCCTCATGGAAGCGGCTCTGACTCCGGCACCGGCGGCGCAGTCGGCCAATTCTACTCCGACACCAGACCGCACCGGCACCGGCAAGACTCCCCGGCACCGACCATCTCCGGCACCAGGAGCAGACTCACGTCCCTCGGCGTCTGCAACACCATCGAGGCAGGCCCAAGTGGAGCGCCCAGCACCTACCCTGGCCGCGGCACCGCCTGCAGGGCTGCTGTCGACTCCGGGCCCGGAAGGTCCGTCGAGTCCAGCCCCTCCTAGCTCCCTCTTAAGATCTGGGGTCGAGCTACTGGTACCGTCTACGCCGGAGACCTTTGCCTCGGCACGGGACTTGATCGCGATGATGGAGCCATCGCAGCCTCAGCGGGCACCCCCGGGACGGGTAACCTCCAGGGGTAAACCGATGCTTCGAGCGCTGTCTCCTGAGTCCCAGCACCGATCACCCCGGAGGCGTGAACGCTCGCGCTCGGGGCGCCGCTCGGAGTCCTGGCACCGTTCTCCCAGGTGGTACCGGTCATACTCACGGCACCGATCGCCATCTGCACGGTCCCGGTCGGGCTCCTCTCACCGCCGGCACCGAGACTCCAGGAACCGTTCACCTCGACGTTCGGCTCCTCGGTCGACCTCCTGGCACCGAACCGGTGGTAGGTCCCAATCCCGGTCACCTCCCGGCACCACGCCGGTGGCAGGTCCCAGTCTCCGCTGCCGTCCTGGCACCGCGCTCATCGAAGGTCGCGGTCCCGCTCCCGGCACTGACATCGCTCCCGATCCGGATCCCGGCACCGGTCATCACGCCGTTCCCGATACCGATCCCGGCACCGATGTGGATCGCGGCACCGACCCTCAGCACCGAGGGGAGCGTCGGACTCGGCGCACAGAGACGCATACCAATCAGGCTCAGCGCCTCCGTGGCCTTCTAGGGAGCCATCGGTGTCTTCCCAGGCTGACAGCGCCTATGCCATGGGCCAGAACAGACACTCAGCACTGTTCCAGGACCCTCCACCACAAGAGCGAGGGCCTCAACAGTGGGGGTTTTGGACCCCATGGGCGTATTGCCAAGCCCAGGGTCCGCAACACATTACCCCCGGCCCTACGGGGGAACGCAGACCACCGGAGGCGACGGTATCTAGACTCCCTCCCTCCCCGGAAGCAGACGGCAGGTCCAGTCACCGGGACCCAGAGCTCCCTCCAGAGACGGAGGTGCAGCCCCACATGGAACCCCCCGTGGACGCTCTGTTGCCGGGGGTTTCCTCGTCGTCTTCTCCGGATGAGGCAGTGGGGGGTACCTCGTCCTCCAGCCCTCCCCCGCTCGATCTTAAGGCGCACCAAGACCTCCGCCGCCGGGTGGCACAGAACCTGGACTTGCAAGCGGAGGAGGTGTCTGAAATTGAGGACCCGGTAGTGAGCATCCTCTCCGCCGATGCGCCCACCAGAGTGGCCCTGCCCTTTATAAAAACAATCCAGGCCAACGCCGCTAACATCTGGCAGTCACCGGCCTCCATCCCTCCGACCGCTCGAGGGGTGGAACGGAAGTACATGGCCCCCTCGAAGGGCTATGAATACCTCTACGTTCACCCGACACCCTGCTCATTGGTGGTCCAGTTGGTGAACGACAGGGAGCGCCACGGTCAAGAGGCCCCAGCGCCCAAGTCGAAGGAGGCTAGACGAATGGACCTCCTGGGCCGCAAGGTCTATTCGGCGGGGGCGCTACAGCTCAGGGTCTCAAACCAGCAGGCCCTCCTCAGCCGCTACTCCTTCAACTCGTGGGTAGCGGCAGGGAAGTTCGCGGAGCTCTTGCCACAGGACGCCTGCCAGGAGTTTTCCACCATCCTGGATGAGGGCAAGAAAGTAGCAAGGACATCGCTACAGGCCTCCCTTGATGCTGCCGACTCGGCCGCTCGGACCCTGGCCTCAGGGCTCACGATGCGCCGAATTTCTTGGCTGCAGGTCTCTGGCCTTCCACCGGAGCTCCAACATACTATCCAGGACCTCCCCTTTGAAGGCCAGGGCCTGTTTTCCGATAAAACAGACCCCAGACTAAAAGACCTCAAGGACAACAGGGTCATAATACGGTCGCTGGGAATGCATACGCCTGCGACACAGCGCAGGCCATTCCGGCAGCAGAACCAGCAGCAGCGGCGGCGGCCGTACCCTCAGTTCCGCCCGCGGCAGGACCTCTCTAGGCGCCGTGTCAGGAACAACCGCCGCAGGCAGTCCGGTGGCCAAACGGGGCAGAACCAAGGCTCCGCCAAGGCCCTTCCAGGACCTAAGCCTTCATTTTGAAGGTGCGCCTGAGGTCGCAGTACCAGTTTCCCCTCCAGATCCTTCCCCGCAGTTTTCCAACCATCTTTCTTTTTTGCCTCTTGGCGTGGACCCGAATAACATCGGACCATTGGGTCTTGCGTACGGTGCAGGCCGGTTATCGCCTGCAGTTTTCTTCGCCCCTCCCCCCCACCATCCCTGTCCCTCTTCAGAGACCCCTCTCACGAGCAGTTCCTCCCTCAGGAGGTGCACGCGCTCCTCGTCAAGGGAGCCATAGAGGCGGTTCCGGAAAACGAGAAGGGCAAGGGGTTTTATTCCCGCTACTTTCTAATCCCCAAGTCCAAGGGCGGCCTCAGGCCCATCCTTGACCTGCGGGAACTCAACAAGTATATGGTGAAGTTGAAGTTCCGTATGGTATCCCTTGGAACCATCATCCCATCCCTGGATCCCGGAGACTGGTACGCCGCCCTCGACATGCAGGACGCTTATTTCCACATCTCCATTGCCCCCCAGCACAGACGTTTCCTCCGCTTTGTGGTCGACCGCCAACATTATCAATTTGCGGTCCTCCCGTTTGGCCTCTCTACGGCCCCGAGGGTGTTTACGAAATGCATGGCAGTTGTCGTCGCACACCTTCAACGTTGCCGCATTCACGTCTTCCCCTATCTGGAAGACTGGCTGATCCGAGGCACATCGGAGCTGCAGGTCAGCGACCACGTCTGCAGGATCAGCACCCTCTTTGCTGCCTTGGGCCTCGTCATCAATGTGGACAAGTCTACTCTGCTCCCCACGCAGCGGATAGAGTTCATCGGGGCTGTTCTGGACTCTACCCTGGCCAGGGCCTTGCTACCCTTGCCCAGGTTCCAGTCGCTGTCGGCCATCATTCTGCGCTTGCAGGCGGCCCCGCTGACCTCTCTACGAACATGTCTGGCCCTTCTAGGCCACATGGCAGCCTGTACGTTCGTGACGGCATATGCCCGACTCCGCATGAGGCCTCTTCAATCTTGGCTCATCGCGCAGTACCGGCCGGCCAGACATTCGTTGGACACAGTCGTCACCGTTCCTCAGAGGGTACTGGACTCCCTTCGGTGGTGGCTGGACCAGTCCGTAGTCTGTGCGGGGCTCCCGTTCCATCCGCCCCAGCCCTCGGCATCCCTGACTACGGACGCCTCAGATCTGGGCTGGGGGGCACACTGCGGCGCCCAGAGAACTCAGGGCTTGTGGACACCTCAAGAGATCAACCTCCATATCAACATACGAGAGTTGAGAGCGGTCCGTCTTGCTTGTCAAGCGTTT
Organism: Gopherus flavomarginatus; assembly: GCF_025201925.1. NCBI lineage: Eukaryota > Metazoa > Chordata > Testudines > Testudinidae > Gopherus > Gopherus flavomarginatus. Next base: position 44,536,576 of record NC_066628.1, on the reverse strand, counting down.
GTCCATCTCCTTCAAGGTCGTTGTGTCGCGGTGTTCACCGACAACACGACGACCATGTTTTACATCAACAAGCAGGGCGGCACCAGGTCCTCTCCCCTGTGTCTCGAGGCAATGCGCCTCTGGGAGTTTTGCATAGCCCATTCGGTTCACCTTTCCGCCTCCTATCTCCCAGGAGTGCGGAACACTCTAGCGGATCGGCTGAGCAGATCCTTCCGTTCGCACGAGTGGTCCCTCCGTCCAGACGTCGCCTTCTCACTCTTCCAGAGGTGGGGTCGTCCCCGGATGGACCTCTTCGCGTCCAGGCAGAACAGGAAGTGTCGAGCATTCTGCTCCTTCCAGGGTCGGGAGCCAGGGTCTCTAGCAGATGCATTCCTGATCCCATGGACAACCCACCTGTTTTACGCATTCCCTCCCGTTCCGCTGATACACAGGGTTCTCCTCAAGGTGCGCAGAGACAGAGCTCGGGTGATTCTCATAGCTCCAGCATGGGCCAGACAGCATTGGTACCCCATGTTGCTGGACCTCTCAGTAGCCAACCCAGTTGCCCTGCCCCTACATCTGGACCTGATCACCCAGGACCACGGCAGGCTCTGTCACCCGGACCTTCCGTCTCTACACCTTACGGCATGGCTCCTGCGTGGTTGACAGGCTCCGAGTTACGCTGTTCTACCCCGGTTCAGGAGGTTCTCCTGGGCCGTAGAAAGCCTTCCACCAGGGCTACTTACTCAGCTAAGTGGAAGCGTTTCTCCTGCTGGTGTTCAGAGAAAGGTCTTCGCCCTATGGAGACTCCCGTCACCACTATTTTAGACTACATCTGGTCCCTCAAGACCCAAGGTCTGGCGTTGTCGTCCCTCCGGGTCCACCTAGCGGCCATCTCCGCGTTTCATCCTGGAGTGGACGGATGTTCTGTCTTCTCCCACCCTATGGTGGTGAGATTCCTGAAGGGACTGGAGCGGCTCTATCCACAAATCCGCCCTCCTGCCCCTTCTTGGGACCTCAACCTGGTCCTAACTCGGCTCATGGGCCCTCCATTCAAGCCATTAGCTACTTGCTCTCTGCTCTACCTCTCGTGGAAGACCGCCTTCCTAGTGGCCATTACCTCAGCTAGACGAGTGTCAGAGCTGAGGGCCCTCACAGTGGACCCACCGTATACCGTCTTTCATAAAGACAAGGTACAGCTGAGGCCTCACCCTGCCTTTCTTCCCAAGGTGGTCTCAGCTTTCCATGTTAACCAAGAGATCTTCCTCCCAGTCTTTTTCCCAAAGCCCCATTCGTCCCGCAGGGAGCAACAGCTCCACTCGCTAGATGTCCGTCGGGCGCTAGCATTTTATGTGGACAGGACCAAACCATTCCGCAAGTCCCCCCAGTTATTTGTGGCGGTAGCGGACCGGGTCAAGGGGCTGCCGATTTCCTCCCAGAGGATATCTTCCTGGATTACCTCCTGCATCAGGACCTGCTACGACCTGGCCCATGTCCCGACGGGCCGTGTGACTGCTCACTCCACCAGAGCACAGGCATCATCGCTGGCTTTCCTTGCCCGAGTCCCAATTCTAGAGATTTGTAGGGCGGCGACCTGGTCATCGGTCCACACATTCGCTTCCCATTACGCCCTGGTTCAGCAGTCCAGGGATGATGCGGCCTTTGGCTCTTCAGTACTCCAGGCCGCGACCTCTCACTCCGACCCCACCGCCTAGGTAAGGCTTGGGAATCACCTACCTGGAATGGATATGAGCAATCACTCGAAGAAGAAAAGACGGTTACTCACCGTTGTAACTGTTGTTCTTCGAGATGTGTTGCTCATATCCATTCCACACCCGCCTCCTTCCCCACTGTCGGAGTAGCCGGCAAGAAGGAACTGAGGAGAGGGCGGGCCGGCAGGGGTATATATCTAGTGCCATAGTGGCGCCACTCTAGGGGGCGACCTGCCGGCCCACTGGAGTTGCTAGGGTAAAAAGTTTCCGGCAAACGTGCACGCGCGGCGCGTACACCTACCTGGAATGGATATGAGCAACATATCTCGAAGAACAACAGTTACAACGGTGAGTAACGGTCTTTTTCTAAATTATGTGTGGTCTTTGCTGATTCACTCTTCGTTAGTTTGTATTTTGCTGAACATATATTTTGGTAATGTTAATCAGCAGTTTCAGAATATCAGGATGTGAAGAATATTTATCTTGAATGGCAGGTTAGGCAGAAAATCCTGCTGGAATCTAGGAGAGGTTAAATGCAAAGAACAAAAGAAATAGTGATTAATTTTTCATTTGTAGGTTTGAACTAGTGAAAAGCATGTACTTGTCTATAAATAGACAAATGAACTATTGGCACTATTTATGAAGATATTTATTTATGCAGAATTTGTCTATTTAATGCTTAGAGTTAAAACAATCACTTACTGTTTTTACTCTCTTGCTTATTTGACCATAGACATTTTGAACAGTTGTGGTTGATTTGAAAGCTGATTGAGGAGAGGGGAGACCTTTCTTTCAAGTAGGTGCATATGCCTGTGTATGCTTCGTATGTTAAAGATTGTAGGTAGACTTTTTGAGGTAATTTTAAAACCACCAGTTCTTCCATGTTACAAATGAGTTATTGATGTTTCAGTAGCTTCTCTGACACTTCTTTTCTTAAAGTTTAAAAACTCTAAAAGAAAGCTTAATTGATACAGTACTAAATATCTGAAGTCCTTCTTTTGTAGAAGAAACTGGTCAGATGACCCCCAGCATCAGTCCTAGTGCATCAGCTGCACCCCTCCAGTCTGTCGAAAACAGCAATAGCAGCGAGGTAAATTCTATGCAGAATGACTCTATTAAGACATCTGATGATGCTGAAAATGCAGAAGGAGGATCCCAGACCTCAGAAGAAATAGGTAAAAATAAGTGTCACTAAGCTTCTTTCTAAACTTGATTCTTAAATTTCTTAATTCCCGTATATAAACACATTTGGAATATACTACCTTCATTCTTTTTTCATGTTTGTTTAAATTACATTTTTGTGGCAGGGGAGAAATCCAATGGTGAAAGAAGTGATTCTCCATGCACAGGGAAAGGCACATCAGGCTCGACACGAATGCTTACCCGATTACGAAATCCAGATAGCAAGCTGAGCCAGATGAAAAGCCAGCAGGTTGCTGCAGCAGCACATGAAGCAAATAAATTATTTAAAGAAGGCAGAGAGGTTTGTACTCCATTTTGAGAATTTCTAAAATACAGGATTATATTGGTAACATAAGAAGAAACCTTCTTGCTGCTAGTCTTGAGAAAATAGGGTCAGTGACGTACTAGGAGGTACATGAGCAATTCACAAGTTGGTGGAATTGCCATATCAGAGGTAGTTCTTCCTCCTTTTTGTCCTTTATTCCACCCCCTTTCTCTCTGTGTAGCCGTGCTCTGATTTGCTCTCTGTAAAGTGGTGTGACAATAACAAAGTGGAATAGAGTCACTTTCCTTTAATGTGAAGCAGGTTCTGTTGGTTTCCTTTTCCAGGAGAGTGATGCAGTAGGTATGGTGTACACACACAAACTAGTTAAATATATTTTTACCCCTATTTTTGTTGATCAGATATGTAGAAATTCTCTTGCTAATTGTAACGTCTTGGTATTTTCTTATCATATTTGACTGTCATGTGCCTTTGTGTATTCCACTGAGAGGTGTGCATGCGTCCCATGCCTCTGAGATTGAGGATTCTCCTCCTCATGCTCTGAACTGAGGGATACGGGGCGGCAAAGACTGACAATTTCTGCTGTTCCTTTCTACTGCCTGTGGTCTGATATGGAACCTTTTCTGTGTCTGCAGCATCTGCTAGTTGCTTCTTTGTCAAACTGTAAATATTTGTAAATAACTTTTAGATAGATTTTAGCATAGTCATGGAATAGTTTTTAGCAGTCAGGGCCTTGAGAAGTCTTCCCCTACCTTGAGCCCCCATCCATATGGGATGACCAGTATGCCCAACAACCATGCATTTAACAACTGCATTTCCTGCTGCTGGGCCTTCCCAGTCAGCAGTGACCACCTCAAATGTTTCTGCTGCCTCACGGAAGCTCATGTCCTCTCCAAGAGCACTTTGAGCCAGTCTCTTCCAAGCCAAACGCATCAAGCCTGTGATATAGGCACTGGAGATTCCTAATAAATAATGCCATGAGATGCCTGTTCAACCCTTGCCCGACAGACCCCTGGGTACATCAGGCAGAGGCATCAAGAAGTGCCTGTCAGAGCACAGTGACCTCTGTGTCTGTGGAGCTTATAGGAGTAGAGCTGAGGACTCCTCCAAATGGCGTGAGAAGAGTAGGAAACATTCTGATAAGCAGGAGAAATCTGCCTCCAGGTACTGATCCAGAAAAGGACCTCTTCTCCAACATCCCCCAAGTCAGGTGTGTGTCTGCGCCCCAGTGGGAGTGTCAGGAGTTCACAAGGAGCACAGTGTTGTCTCACTGCTCTGAAGAGTAAGCCGCGGCGGTGGAGCATCCGCCGAATTTCTGCGGTGTTTCAACGGCGATGCCTCTCGATGACGCCACTTAGCGGCAAGCGGCATCATCGAGAGGCGTCGCTGCTGAATTTCAGTGGCGTTTCGGCGGCGACGCCTGTAGATGACGCCACTTGCCGCTGACAAGTGACGTCATCGAGAGGCGTCGCCACTGAAGTGCCGCAGAAATTCGATGGCATTTTGGCCTTTTTCCCCTCTCCAGCCAGGATGCAGGTACATTTAGATGGTGCCCGTGGGCACCCTGCTCTAATTGGGTGGTACAGCCAGGGTCCTCACCCTTCTCTTCAATGAATACTGCTTGTGAATCACCCTCAGGGAGAATATACGTATGGACCGCACAAAGAAGAAAGTTAGTTAGTTACCTTATGATAACAAGTTCTTTGAGATTTGTGGTCCCTATCAGTATTCTCCCTCCTTCCCCGCTCCTGCAGAGCCTTATTCTAAGGTTACTTGCATTAGGAAGGTAACTAGAGAGGCAGTCTGACCACACTGCCCCTTCTGCTCCTCGTGCTCCAAACTGAGCATGAAGACCCCGAGGTGGACCTACAGACAGTTCTAGCAAGAATTTTCCAATCTAGGCACATGAAGTGCCTGCACGTCTGTCAGTGGAAGACAGATAGGGACCACACACATCGAAGAACTCCAGTAACCTTTATTTATTTTACTTATTTGCATACACAAATTCCAACTTCTTTGCACACCTAGTTTGTGGGTGCAACTCCAGTGCCTACGTTAGAAAACTTGGCCCCTAACTTTTAGTACTGTTGTTACTACTTTAGTACTGTTAAAACGTTTTGAAGGTAAAAAAAGATTAAATAAATTAGAAGAAACTAATACAATATATAATTCAGAATGAATGGATGTGACTTTGAAAATTGAAGGCCTGTATTGTAAACAGGAATATAGTAGAGATTATTTAAGATTTTAAATGTTAATAAAAAACAAAAAAAACAACTTTTTGTTTCTTTAACAAGGTTCTGGTGGTTAACTCCCAAGGGGAAATCTCCCGATTGAACACCAGGAAAGAAATTGTGATGAAAGGAAACATCAGTAATTATTTCAAGTTAGGTCAAGAGGGCAAGTATCGTGTCTATCACAACCAGTATGCCACCAACTCATTTGCATTGAACAAACACCAGCACAGAGAAGACCATGACAAGAGACGGCACCTTGCACATAAATTCTGTCTGACTCCTGCTGGAGAATTCAAATGGAATGGGTCTGTACATGGGTCCAAGGTTCTTACCATATCTACTCTGAGGCTAACTATCATTCAGCTAGAGAGCAACATCCCTGCATCATTCCTTCACCCCAACTGGGCCTCCCACAGGTAAAGAAATAGCAAATGTTTTTGGTTTACCCATATTTTATTTCAAAACATTACTTTGTGGCACAGGTGCCAGTTTCCTCCTTTCCTTGGGGGTGTTCAACCCCTGCTCTGCCCCAGGCCCTGCCTCCACTCTACCCCTTCCCCCAAGACCCCAACCCCATCCCGCCTCTTTCCACGCCCAAGTGTGCCCCAGCCCCGCTTCTCCCCCTCTCCCCCAGCACTTCCTACATACCACTGAACAGGCAGGCGGGAGGCTTTGGGAGAGAGGGACGGGGAGGAGCTGATCAATGGGTTGCTGGCTGGCAGGAAGTCCTGGGGGGTGAGGGAGGAGCTGGTCAGTGAGGCTGCCAGTGGGTGCTCCAGACCCAGAGCTCCCACAGAGTTGGCGCCTATGCTTTGTGTTGTCCGTAGTCATTGTCTGTGAGAGCGATATAGAACAGACATTGGAACAGAAGTGTGAGTAAATGTGATATGTAATGCATAACTGAAATTATGCAGTGTTTTAGCAAATATATTTTAATAGTTTAGTCTACTTTAAAATCCTATTGATGTATTGTTCATGGAATGAACTTCATATATTTTACATTCTTTCCAATGTAGGTCTAACTGGATTAAGGCTGTTCAAATGTGTAGTAAACCTAGAGAATTTGCACTGGCTTTGGCTATATTGGAGTGTGCAATTAAACCAGTTGTTATGCTGCCAATTTGGCGGGAGTCCTTGGGACACACTAGGTAAGACCATCTTTATGAATGTATTCTCTTATCTGTAGCATTGGTTAAGCTAAAACTATAATTAAGAGTATTGATGAGAATTCAGTCAGACATCAATCAAACATTCTACCAAATGATACTGAAATCTTTTATTGACAACGTATCCTGTTTCATCGCTCCTTTTCCTTGAAACAATGATTTACTTAAACCCAATGATTTACCTAAGCCCCAGCCTCAACTGACATCAACGGGGAAAGTCTAAGAAAGCAACAGTGAAGAACTTTCAAAAACCCCAATTTGTTGGGATCTGACATTCTCTTATCTTGGGATAAGAGTAGGAGTAACATTCATGATGTTGAATACTCTTGCCATCAACTGCTTTTTGTAATTGTGTAAATGCTCATACAAGTAATGTATGTTATTAATATTATTCCTTAACCTAATATCATTCATTGGTAGTTTTTTCCCTCATCTAAATCTTAGTCATTCAAGGGGGTGGTATATGCCATTGTTAGGGTGTTCAAATTTGCTTACAAAATTTGACTGTATTTGCATGTATTAGATTACACAGAATGACAGCTATTGAAAGAGAAGAAAAGGAGAAGGTGAAAAAAAAAGAGAGAAAACAAGAGGAGGAAGAAACAATGCAACAGGCTACATGGGTGAAATATACTTTTCCTATCAAACATCAGGTAATGTTTCTGCCTTGCAGTTTTTGTTAGAAATAATGAAAGGCTTTATTTTTGTAGGAATTGTCCTTTATACAACTCTGTTTTATACTTAAGATGTTAATGACCAAATTCTTCATTCCATGACTTGATCCTTTGAGTTTGCCTGTGTTTCTTGTTTATGATGCAAAATATGCAACTGTTTTTAATGGAAGTATAATAGGTGAAGAGTGGAGTATCATTGAATATAAAAAGTAAGAAATCTTTTAGCTAAATTGTGCTGAAATGAGATATGAAACAGTGAAACGTTACTGTCGAAACACAAGTTACATATTAAAGGCTATGATATTCTTCAGTGGAGATTCATTATGGAATTGACTTGGTTGCATTTGCTTCTGAATTTTTTAGGGGATTTGTTTTTTATTGCTCATACGCTCTAAAGTAGAAAACAACTAGAATAATATCCTGAGCTCGTGGGCTAACAAATAAAGAGAGTCTTATTTTAAGCTAACATTTGTTAGAATTTTGCTATCGGACTGAGTTGTGTTGTCAGTTTATTTTTGGGTATACATTTTGAAACAGATGTCCTCCAGTATGCAAAAGCTAACAAAACTGTATATCTGCTTCTTTCATCTTTATTAAAAAATTCCTAGTCATTAATGGTGGCATATGTACAGTCTTTGTAAACACACCAGTGATTGTTAGAATCAGTGTCCAGAAGCTAAAATTGCTGGACATTTCTTCCCCTTTGCCCCTCAAAAAAAAACAAAAAAACCCCAGACTTTCTTACAACATCCTTTCATCCACCAACTTCTCCCTTCCCTCCAGATAAAAACCTTGGAGAACAGATAGGTTCACAGCATGACCTGAAGATTAGCAAATTGGGTCTTGGTGGAAAGCAAATTCTAGTCAATGACCTTTTGCTGAAAACATCTAACCTCCAGCTGCATCACTGTTAAATTAGGATGCTATAAACTGGAGTCCTTCAAACAAAGCAAGATCGCAGGAGGGAAGAAGTAGTCTCAGAAGTTACCAGCACCCAACTCATTTAAATGATTAAGGGGGGCTATTGATTTTTATTCAAGAAAATTTTCTTTTAGCCTGAAGTATTGTACGCCTGAAAAGTGCTATGTAAGTGCAAAGTAATAGTGTTATGGTAACTTGCCATACTTCTTTAAACCCATCTGTAAAGGTTTCAGTAAATAATGTTTTTAAAAATTAATGTTGTAAAATATTTTTACAGGTTTGGAAACAAAAAGGAGAGGAATATAGAGTAACAGGATATGGTGGTTGGAGCTGGATTAGTAAAACACATGTTCATAGGTTTGTGCCTAAATTACCTGGAAATACTAATGTCAATTACAGAAAAGTGCTACCAAGTAAGTGAATCTTTCTTTGTTTTGAATTAATAACATACTACTTACTGAATTTACTGCATATTTAGTAGACTGCATTAAGATATCCCAGATAAGTAGGCTTTGTTCTAAATAGTGTTCAACGTAAACTTTAGGAATTTGCTGTTGCCTTTTTTCTGTATAATGCATGTATTTCAGCTGCCCCACAAAATTGATCATTTATGTCAAATTGTCTCATTTATGAAGTTGAGGCAGTTTGTAGTGCTTATAAATAATGTGCATCTTCACATATGCTTTGTTCATGGACAATCTATGTCCAAAAATAGCATTCATAAGCTAGTTATTGTAGATATATACCTATTTTCTATATTAATCAAATATTGTGCCATTAACAAATGTGATTTGGAAACCATAGTTTTGCAGTGGAAAAGGAAACTATTATCTACAGAAATCATGATACAGGTCAGCTTTTGTGGTCAACCAGTCCTATGAATGAACGTGATCTAAGCTCTGTTTGGTACTGTTGACCCTTAAAATTGTCTGTCTGCAGTTTTATTTTAGAAAAGTAGTAGGATGCAAGTAATCTTGGATTTCCTTTCAAATATTAGAAAATTTGTGGATGAATTTACTGCTATGAAACTTTTTAAAACATTTTCTGGAATCCACAAAAACATGCAGGCTCTCTCTGCAGTATTACTTGTGGACACAGTCTTTGGTTTGCTTTTGTAACTGCTAGATTGGATTATTGTTGTCTCATGGAGTGCAGAGTGACAGACACAAAGTCTTTGCCAGTTGGATCCAACCAGGGCTTAAGGTGTACAGGCCAAAATTGAAAAAAAAAAAATTTTTTTTTTTCTTGGAAAGCCTATCTTGAGACACTGTAAAGGGGCCTGATTTTCAGAGGATGGGTGCTCAGTTCTTTCTGGAAATCAGGTCCTTTTAAGATATCTCACACTGTGCTTCCAAGAACACTAGTCACTTTTTAAAATCCAGACCAAAGAGCCCGAGACTGCTTGGAATTTTTACCATTTTCCAGGATTGGGCCCATAGCATACTTGTATATATTCAACATTTGAGCCCCTTGAAAGTATCACAGTAGTGTTGGGTTCTCTTTCTACATATTAACCATGACACATGGTTAATTTTGATTTCAGGAGGGCTGAAAAGGTAAAACATTATACATGATGTGTGTAAAATGCAGGAAATAATGTAATTAAATCATTAACAATGTACAGAGTTATTATGAGCACCTTAAAACATTTAAAACTTTCTACTTTTTTAATCTATTGTAATAGGAAAGAATGATGTTACCACTGAAAATGAGTGTGAATTGGATAAAAGAAAAAGTCCAGCAAAAGTAAAAATAGAGACTGATTCTTTTAAAGAAAGAAAAAAAGATTCTCATGATCCACAACGAAAGAACCAAAAGGAAATAGAAATTTCTGAAACCTTGGAGAGAGTCCAAGTAAAGGAAGAAAACAAAATGAGTGAAGAAAAGGTGGAAATTGATACAAATTCTGAAAACTTAGATCATGCAAAAGCTGAAGGTAATATAGACATTTTTCAGACCTGAATGTGGCATACCAGGGTGCAGTCCAGACAGTAAGGGACTGTTTACCCCTGCCCTACAGCCCTGGGTGCCGTACAATACCTTGCTGGTAGTAGCTCCCACCTGGGCTGCTCGCTAACAGCCTTCCAGCATGCAAGTAACACCCTGAGTGCCTGTGTGTAACTGCAGCCTGCCAGCCACACTTATATTACAGTCTGGCTCTCACCAGCCTGGACTATATTGCAGGGTGACCCCAACACACTCCCACTCCCAGATTTTCCCCCAGAAATATATCTTATACTGCCCAGCCCTCTCCTGGAGAAGGGAATAATATACACCAGTTTACTGCCTTAAGTGGAGTCACCCAAACACTTTAAGTTAAACACACTGGATTAGATAAAACAATAAAACAAGTTTATTAACTACAAAGAGATTAAGTGAGTACAAGGAATGAGGGGTAAGAGTCAGAAATGGTTACAAGAAAAATAAAGATAACTGGCTTTCTAATGCTAAATTTAAATTATTAGATTAAAGTTTCTCACCAAGTGCTTTCAATAGCGTTGCTGACCAGAGTCTTCAAGTCAGGAACTGTCCCCCTAGAATCCAATGGCTGTTTTCTTTGTCTTCTCAGTTGTGGAGAATAAGATGGGCGGGGGAAGGGAGAGGAGGAACTCTTGGGGTATTTACCCCTCCATTTTATAGTTTCGGTCCCTCTTTGAAAGGCATTTCCAGTTGAGAACCGAGAGACAAGTCTGGAGGAGGAAGGAGATCTCGTGCTGTTTCACTACTAAGATGCAGATCTTTGTCCCTGTCCCCCCTTCCTTGCCAAAGAATGGCCTCTTGATAGGTGATGGCTCATCAGCTTTGTTGACATCTGGCTGGGGCCTCGGCTTGTCTTTTTATGTTTTGAGAAACTGGTTTGGCCACTACCCAGATTTATTTGAGAAACACTCCTCAGTCATGATTTCAGCTTATGTTCATAACTTTACACACAATGTTGCTATATACATTTTACTGTATTACTGATCAGCAAGTTATGTGTTTTCAAGTGATACCCTACACACTATTGTAATAATCTCTGTACAAGCCATGCCTTGTGTGGTATGTGAATGCAAGGGTGTATTCTGTCTCTCACACGCACACAATATATGTGTGTGTGACAGAATGCACCTGTGTGTGTGTATGTGTGTATGTGTGTATACACACATACACTCACACTACCTAGGATGTTATATATTTTTATGTATGTTAAAGCACAAGAAACCTTTTAACAAATCTTTTTTAGTTTTGAGAGTCTCAGGTGAAGTTTTTTGACTAGTTTTTAGTCATTGTATTTCATACTGCTTGTCTGCAGTAGTGTACTGTATGTGAATGTCTTAAGTTTTCTGCTTCATGTTTTTCTTAGTCCAGTTAATGTTTATCCAGCCCTTTGTGTAGTGCTGTAAATGCAGTTATTACTTTAAACTTCATGTAAAAACGAGTTATTTATTGTATTTTGTCATTATGGAGAGATCCTATTGATTCAAAAATATTTATTGTTCACAGTGGAAAGAGAAGTTGATTGTGAAAATAGAGCCATCAAGGAAGAACCCATGGAGATAGATGATGTAAAAATTGAATCCCCCACAAAAAATGAGGATATTCACTCTAAAGCAGATTTAATCAATGTCAGCGAGGGGTTTCACTTATGGACTTGCTACAAAAGAAAAGTAAAAACGTCAAAATTGGATGGACTACTTGAAAGGAGAGTAAAACAGTTTACGCTGGAAGAAAAACAGCGCCTAGAAAGGATGAAGCTGGAGGCTAGTTCTAAATCTGTAGGCAGTAGATCTGTGAGTCCACAGAAAAACATAGATGAGCCACAAACAACTAAAGCAAAAGAAGAAAGCCAGATTCACATGTTTTCCCAAGACAGATCCCATATTTCAGGTAAGATCCAAACTGAAGATTCAGTACAGGACTGCTTGCCAACCAGCAGTACACCTTGTACCAAAACCAGTGAACCAGACCAGCCTTCTTTGCCTTCCATAGACAGACTGTCACAAAGAGAAGGCCAAGTACTGGATGATGCCTCTGAAATTCAAAGTTCAGTTCAGAACATCACTAAAGAAGGTGATTCTGAACCAATCGCTGCTGATAATAGTCCAGGACAAGAGGTTCTTAAAAAAAGAGAGAATGAGAGTCCCTTCATGGATGTCATAAAACAAACACACAGAGAAGATATAAGCAAGAGTGGCACCTTAAACAATGAAAAATCTTCAGCACAAAAAATATTTAATACCACAGTGTCTCAGAGTGAATGTGAAAACCCATTACAGCCAGTGGTAACTGAAAGCAGCTGTGAAACAGATGTTCAGCCCATTGCTGAAAAAGCAACCTCAGAAGAAAAACCTGAAAAACAGGTCTGTGACCCAGAAAATAATTGCACACTGGAAAGCCATTCTGAACCAGTGTCCCCACAAGAAGATGATGAGAGAAAACATATTGCTCAGAAAAACACTGATGTTAAAACAGAAAACAAGATTTTATCTGGTCAGAAACAATCGTTAAAAAACGAGCTACCTTTAGAAAAAACACATGAAAGCCAAACTCCTGAACATATGAGTGGAGTAAATGTTAGTGGTGATTTATTGAATTCTAAAGTCACTGAAGCCAATGGTGAAAAGCAAGGTGAGGAACAGAAAATGGAAGCAAGTACCATAAACAAATGTCTTGATCAGCTGAATCTAAAAAGTATCACTGACAAAAAGAACAATAAACATGGAGAAATAGAGACTAAAGTGGAGAGAGAGAAATCGGTGGCATTTCAAATTAATGGAAAAGACAGTGACATTAAGGTATTGTCAAATGAAGACTGTTTAATGAAAGATACCTGTGATACTAAGGCAGGGAGTGATATTGAACCTAAAGTCAATAATATTAGTAAATCCATTCCTGAACATGAAATAAAACAATTGACTATTAAAGAATCCTCTGTAAAACCATTCATGAATGGTGATATCACTATGGAGGACACAGATTTAAAAAATAACTTGGATACTAAATCATGTTTACAAAGTTCTGCAGACATTGGTGGTGAATCTGGAGAGTATCCTCTGCTTCCAGATAAAATGTCTAAATGTGTGCAAAATATTGGAGAAAAGCAGCATTCTCCTGAAAGATCCAGCTTTGTTGATAGTGCTTCTACACAAGCACAGCTTTCCTGTAAAGAAAATAATGTGATTAGTGAAGTAGAGTCCATGGAAACAGAAGCCATTGAGGGTAAGGAAGTTGCACCCTCACCAGTAACTTCTTGTGAGGAATCTAGCTTGAGTAGTGACTTTACTGATCAGAATGGCCTGCAGATGTATAATAAAGTTGAAAATGTCAATGGAGAAAATAAAACAAAAAATAAAACTGTTATTACAGAAGTGACCACCACAACGTCAACTGTTTCCACAGAATCGAAAACGGTGTTTAAAGTAGCAGAGTTGTCAGCCTTCAAGGATGATAAACAAACTATGGTGTCATCTACAGAAAATTGTGCCATTTCCACTGTAACTACCACCACCACTGTAACTAAGCTTACCGCACCTGCTGCAGACAGCAATGTTGATGTCATCTCTGTACAGGAGCACAGTAAAACTGTGATAACCACAATAGTAACTGATTCATTAACTATTCCAGGAGGCACATTGGTGACTTCCATGACTGTGAGCAAAGAATATTCCACAAGGGACAAAGTGAAGTTAATGAAATTTTCGAGACCCAAGAAGACTCGTTCTGGAACAGCCTTGCCATCTTACAGAAAATTTGTTACCAAAAGCAGTAAAAAGAGCATATTTGTTTTACCCAATGATGATTTAAAAAAGTTGGCCAGAAGAGGAGGGATCAGAGAGGTTCCCTATTTCAACTACAATGCAAAACCTGCCATGGATATTTGGCCGTATCCATCCCCAAGACCAACTTTTGGTATCACTTGGAGGTACATACTTTAATGTTTACCTTTTTTAAAGAAGAATTTGGGATGGGGTGAAATTAACTGTAAAAATGAAAGCAATACAATAGGCTTGCCAAAGGTAATTTTTTATTGACTTAAGACATATCAAAATAGGGCATTCTTATCCCAAAATAAGCATCCACACACAGGTTTGAACTGAAATCAGTAAAGGTGTGGGTTACAGGTGATGTCAGGCTTGTCTCTATGGGAAGTTAGTGCATAGCAAGCTAGGGTGTGAATTTACAGCACACTAGCTACTCCAGTGCTACCCCTTACTGTGCACAAAAATGCCCTCTGGCAGTTTAGCTCTGAGCTATACCAATGAGGGTGCTTTAAGTGCTCAGTAAGAATGTTTACGACAGGAAGGTAGTGCCAGAGTGGCAAGGGCACTGTAAATTTACACACTAGCTTGCTGTGCACTAACTTCTCCATGTAGACAAGTCCTTAGTTATTTTTGTTCCCCATGTTGACAAGCCCCGAGCTGCCAGTTTTTGGATGGATCCAAACAACACAGAATCAGAGTTTAAAACAGTGTTGTAGCAAGGTTTACCATAAAAGAAAAGTGATCCTCCCCACACTAAACAAAAGTGGTGGAAATAGATTTAAATGGAACTGATTCTCAGGCTCAGTTTAAAGACCAGTGGAGATGGAACCTCAGTCTTATCTGTAATCGATGAATAGGTGGAATAACTTGTTGGAACAAAATAGTTCTGAGATTGTTTATAATGCAGAAATAACCATATTTAAACTTGATTGTGGCTCAGCTGCATTAAATGTTTTCTTTTTGTCTAGTGTTTTGGTGGTGGTGGTGGGAGGGAATGTTATGACCATTTTTAAGGTCCCATGTTTTTCTTTCAGTAGTTTTATCTACATTAGATAGGATGCTTAACAATAGAGGTCAATCTATACTAGCATTCTCATAGATAAAGATGCAGTAGTGGGAAATGTAAGAAAAAGTTTAGTGTAGACACAATTTCTGTTAAGTTTAAAATGTAGTTATAAATTGACTTTTTATAGCCTGTGTGGATGTGAGATATGCTGTAATACACTTTTAGCCATAACCATGTTTAAACGTGTTTTTGTGTATGTAGACAGGGTCTGAATCTTATTTTCTTTCAACATCCTAATTTTCTTGGTTTTATGTGAACATTCTTCTTTATAACACACAACCCTTTGTACAGTTGGGCCTGAATGGTATATGGTGTCTTGTAGATTTGCCTGCTAAAGCTCTTCCATAATTTTATATATCTCCACTGCATATCCAGACTCGTATGCTTTAGGTCTTGGTTCTGCTCCCATTCAAGATGATGGAAAAACGCCTATTAACTTTAATGATGCACGATCAAGATTTTAGTGAGAATCATCTTAGCAACTTTAGTTGTGTCTCGTGACAGAATGTTTACTAAGAATCATTCTAATTGCTCTGTCTTCACCTTAAAAGACAAGGTGACCCAAATCTATTATTTCAAAAAAGCAATAACTGGTGCTGAATTGCGTTATGAAATTTTTTTGATTAATTCGTGATCTGTTTCTACAGCCCATTATTACTTGCAAAATCTTCAGTATTGTGATCAGGCACTGATATTTTATCTTTGATATTTAAATCATAATAATTGTTATAAACACTGCTGAAAAGTGAGTTTCTCTGGTGGGGAGGGTTTTGCAGATTCCTGCAGAAAATCTTCACTGCAGTTTATGGATCTGCAGAAATATTGTTAATTTTTCAGCTTAGTTCATTGAGAGAGGCCCCTAATTTTGTCCTGGATACCTTCAGATACACTCCCAGCTTCAGAAATTAGTGTTAGCCATTTTGCGCTAAATATGAATCCTTCCTGCACTGTCAGACATTGCTTAGATCTCAAACAAGGCTGCATTGTCCCTACCCTATCTTTTGTATGTGCTGTCTGTTAAGTGCTATATATTTTTCCTCTAAGTGGTATTCAATGTAGAATGTCTTTTGGTCAGCCTCTTTTGCATGTTCCTCCAGCTGCCCAGTGGCATCCCTGCAATGACATGTAAATAACTTGATAAAATTCTCTCTACTTTATCAAAATATGTTTAATCTACCCCCCACTTCCCAACTCATCACCTTAAGATGAGGTTATTTGTGCACACATATCCTTTACCCATTTCCTAAGAGAATTCTGTATATGCTTTGTCTGTCGGATTTATAGATCAACTCAAAGAAACTTTTACAGTTAGGCCCCCCCACAGTGCCATCAACAAGTGACTATGCCTTGTTGCAGACACTTTCAAAACAAATATACTCTATGCATTCTTCTATGGCTTTTCAATCTTAGTTCAGAAAGTGCTAGGTTTTTAGCCTTTTCAGTTTGTTCGGGAGCATTTAAACACACACCTACTAAGAGAAGGCCCTGTTTCATTTACTTATGAAGAAAAGTAGAAATCTTTATTTTAAGGTTTCCTAATTTTGACCTCATATGTCATCTAATAAAGATAATTCTACTCTGTAACACTATAGAATATATAGATGGTCATGTTTCTTGCACGTTTTTTTCCGGGGTCATGTGGAACGAAAGATATTTTGGGGGGATACAACAAACTAACATTGCAGAATTTAGGGGTGTTTGGTACAGCATCTTATCCCATTGTGCCATGAAGTACATAAGGAGATCTGTCATGTACCCAGCCTTGATCCACACATGCAATACACACTGACATCAATGGGAAATCTTCTGGAGATCTAGGACAGTATGAGTTCCAAAGAGTTTGAGGAACTGACTATATTAAAGGTGTTCGTGCTACTTAAATACTGAAAAGATAAAATGAAAACCCTTTGAGTCTTTGGTTTGATTAGTCATTAACTTAATGTATTCAGTTTAAAAATGTAACTTTTTTTTTCTTTATGACTTATTTTAGATATCGACTTCAAACCGTGAAATCATTGGCTGGGGTAAGCCTTATGTTGCGATTACTCTGGGCATGTTTAAGGTGGGATGATATGGCTGCAAAACCCCCACCTGGAGGAGGAACTACACGCACAGGTAGTATTTCTTACAAGCTTTTGCCTTTTTTTTAAATGAATAGTTTGTATTAATTTAGGATATTGGTACTGAGAGTCTGTCTATAAAAGTGCAATATGCTACACAAATTTCCGTTGCTTAAAATCATATAAAATTAACATTATACAGTTTATACCAATTGCTCTTTTACTTAATTTGAGTATTTTGGAGAAATGGATGAATCAGTTCAATCTAAATGCCTTACTTTTCTGTGTACGTTTTTGAAAAAATGTAACCCGAAACAAAGTGTGTAAGAGTTGCTTCCAAACAGTTACTTCAGAATGTTCATCTGAGGTTAAGAAAAATTTCGTCCACCTTGGGTAAAATCCTGGTTCTACTGAAGGCAGTAATGCCAGGATTTTACACCACCTTGCCGGTGGTAGTGATATTTTGCAGAAGGATGGGGTTTACATTTTCCTCTGACAATCAAAATTGGCCAGTGTGTGAGGTAGACAATCTATTCTAATATTACACCTCCTGTGTTTCTAGGAATGAACTATCTCTTAACAATTATTTCTCTGGTTTTTGTTTACTCCAAGCCAGTCAGCACACACAATCACTTATTTCTGCCATTTTTAATTGCAGTATTCTTTGACTTCCTCACTATAGCCCATATTTTCAAATCAGCCTGCATGCATTTGTGCGTGCCTTACTTCCGTGTGTACCCATGCCTACATGCAGGTACAAGCAAAAGTCCAGATTTGGAAATCTGAGCCTGTTCATGCAGAAACTTGAAATAGTCTTTTTGGTTGCCTGTGAAACTCAATGGATCTTTGAAAGTTATTTCTCCACAACTTCCTGTCTTTATTTCTGATGAACAACTTGTTTGCCTTTTATTTTCTAACATAATACATCATATTGGGATTAAATCACTGTAGAAACATCTGAAACTGAAATTACAACAACTGAAATAATCAAACGGAGAGATGTTGGTCCTTATGGTATTCGTTCAGAGTATTGTATAAGAAAAATCATTTGCCCTATTGGTGTACCAGAGGCTCCAAAAGGTATGTTTGTTCATAAGTCTTCAAACTTCATTATAAATTTTATAGAAATAAGTTTAACCAAATTTTCATGGAAACCCTGACCATCTAAGGAGAGTGCAGTGTTGCACAGTTTGAGATAAGTATCCACTCTCCATTCAGTTGTGTTAAACAGATCAATCTAGTCATTCTGTTAGATTTATTATCTTAAAGCCAAAGGCCTTCCTGTTTCTAAAATGAGATTGGCAAAAATGAATGGGGTAATATACAGTAAATCATCTTTATAAGCAGGATATCCTGTCCTTAATATGTTAGAAGAAAATTATCAACTAAGAAAAAGTTAACCCAACTCCATATCTAATCTACCATATGATATTGTAGATTCAAGCAGGCTACCACTGAAAAACTGTGTGTGTGTGTGTGTGTGTGTGTGTGTGTGTGTGTGTGTGTGTGTGTGTGTGTGTGTGTGTGTGTGTGTGTGTGTGTGTGTGTGTGTGTGTGTGTGTGTGTGTGTGTAATATTTATTTTCTCTGGATTTTCAGTAGCCATGCCTTCATACAAAACAAGCTAAAATGAACCTACCCCTACAGATCTTTAAAACTGTAGGCATGACTATATTTTTCTCCTGATTTCATTAAAATCTAACAGCTCTCCTAAATACAGTTTTAGCTTCTAGCTTCCTGTAAATCAAAAATAGCTTGTGAATCTATTGTGCTTATTATAGATTCTTGGAGTATAATGATACTCAGATTACTTCTTTAACAATTAGGTTGGAATTTTAAAAGTCTTCAGCTTTGACCTAACAATGCTGCCATTGAATTCAGTGGGAGTTTGTCTGAAAATTTTACTCTGAATAACCCCCATTTTCAAACTGCAGAATTTGTGTCAAAATTGACACTAAATAACTTTAAATTTGAAACTTTAATTTTATTTCCTGGTTTATTTTAATGACTATTTGACTTTTCTCTAAAGAAACTCCTACACCTCAGAGGAAAGGCCTTCGATCAAGTGCACTGAGGCCAAAGAGGCCAGAAACACCCAAGCAGACAGGCCCTGTTATCATTGAAAGTTGGGTGGCAGAGGAGGAATTGGAATTATGGGAGATCAGGGCATTTGCTGAAAGGTAAGCTGACACGATTTAAATGAAGCATTTTAGTTTGTGTGTACATTGTTAAATAAATGCTCCAACCAGATTGCCCAAGTTCTGGGTGATACCCATAATGAATAAAAAAATTAAGCTTTTAATGTTGTCTTTGCTTTCTTTTTTAAAAATGGACAAACTTAGTTGAAGGAGCAAGTTGCTAGTGATGCCAGAAACTGATTTAATTATGGCAGATCTGTAAACCTTCACGCTAATTTTGTGTTAATCTAGTAAGTAGTAACTAAGCAAACTACTGTTTGGCTGCTAAACAGTGTTGTGTGCCAACAGATTATTTCTGTGCAGCATAAGTCCTTCTGACATGCACATTACTTACTAAAACTATAAAGGTTTTAAATCATTCTGCAATATGAATGAAGTAAATGTGTCCCTTAAAACAAAGGGTAAAGGCAGACTCTTAAGTCCCAAAGTGTACACACATGAAAGGAATATTCACAGTGCTTCACATTTACAGGAAAAGTTTTAGCTAGACCTTTATCTTGCTTTCCTAACAAAATGATACTGTTTTGAACTGTTGATGTTACGCATAAGGTGGTGTTTTCAGTCTCTCAAAAATAGTTTGGACCACAGTCTTGATAAATAGTTTCTTTGAAAGGTTTTGCATTCATTTGCTTTAGAATATTTCAAGGAGTAGTCTAAGAAGCAGGACTAATTCTCAAAAAATCGGTTAACCTGGATAAAATGAAATAGCTGTTTTTGTGTACAGCAGTAATTTTCTCTTTGGTTGCTTGTCTTTGACAGGGTGGAGAAAGAAAAGGCACAGGCAGTTGAGCAGCAGGCTAAGGTTAGTGAACAGAAGAAGGCTGAGGAATTCAAGGCCCAAATGGAGGTTCAACTAAAACAGCAACGATTGGCTGCCCAGCAGGTGGGGGAGCCATTAGTATTCCCACCTGTCAAAAAGTTTGCGTTGTTAGTCTGCGTACATCCAAACACAGGAAATAAAGTATGCCTCTGTAATGCTATTTGTCAAGTATAATTGTAACTTTTCCAGTATATACACAAACTCAACTTTCTGGAAAGATCCCACTGAGATACTGAACATTGTCGCTTATTGTACATAATACATTCATTATTTTGACATACTGGACTCTAAGAAGGATTTTTTATAATTGCCTTTCAGTTTTGTAGATCCAGTTTAGATTGTGTCCAAAAAAGTTTTCCTTCTGCTTTTAAAAGGAGGGTGTGATCTGAAGCATTCCACAGTCTGATGGAAAGCAGCTTCAACACACAGTTGACTGTGAAATTGGCCAGATTAGTTCCCATGCTAGAATTAGTACCTGATTTTGTCCTACCCTGAGTTTCTCTGGGTACAAGCATGGAAGGGAAGAGTTGTGTTTTAACCTGCTAATTAATAATACCCAATACCTGATCGCAGGTTGATTTTTTTAGTTATTTATTATTTTGCACCCTGAATGTTACAATGAAGAATTATACAATTTTTCCAGAATGGTTTCATTTTTCCTTTTGTTTTGTCTTCTCTACAGACAATACATTTCTCCTTGTTAGTGATTGATACCATACGTAGAATTTTAGAATTATCTAAGCATAAAATAAAATGCCATTAGTTAACTTATAAACCTCCATTACTTTATTTTCTAATGTTTCTGCTATTTTATATCTTAAATCATTGGTATTATTTATTCACTTGTAAATAGTGAAAAAGAAATAATGTTGGTGCCTAAGCAGTTCTACCCACTTTTCCCAGTCTTGCAGTCAAGATTCAAATGGATAAGGAGCACTGCTCATCGTGAACTATATTGAAAAACATGCAAATTACAATTGGCATTATTGAATTGCTTGCAGATAGCCATCTCTCTAAAATAAAAAAGCACCACTGCTTATGACAGGGACAGTGTGGGAAGCCTACTGTATGTAAGGGATTGTTGAATATGGTTTTGAGTAGGCTGGAGATTGGCTTACAGTCAGATGAAAAACTTAAAATAATTATATTCTTTTGATGATGGTAAATTAGATAAAGTAGAAATGGAGATATCTTCACTTTCTGTCACTTTTTGTTAGCAAGATAAAGCTGCAGCCAGCAGTAAATTCAGAAAAGCCAACCGTAATTAAAAATTGAGCTATGTGTAATACAGGTTTGCATCTGTCATTGAAATTGATGAAAGCCATAGACACGTACTGAAACCCAAAATATGGGCATATATTTTCAGACTGTAGTTTATCATGCTAAAAAACCTTCTACCTTTTGATCTTTCATATTGCTTGCTAGTCTGAGAATAGTGTCTGAATGCACTGGATTGATTATGTACAGCATTCAAAAGATGCTATATATATAACATTTTGTGCTGTGTAGCACAACGGAATGTATACATCTGCAATACATAAAGTATTTTATGGCAAATTATTATATTGCATGTGTATGTCAATTGTGATAGCTTGATAGCAATCTATAATATAGTCTGCTTCAATAATTTACTATTTAGATTTGCTAGATCCTGTTTGAATACCTTTATTTTTCAGTGGGAAAAATTATGTATTCATCCCTTGCAAAATCCACAAATTGTAACTGTTCATTCGTTCATTGAGTCTTTCTTCTAACTTCTATAGAAGCGACTGGAACAACAGAAGCAGTTACCTACAACAGCCGCTTCGGTCACTACAGCAAGCACTACTGCAACCACTGCCTCCACTCCACAGAAGGTTGTGGTAGGCCCATTAACAGGCCCAGTTCCTACTGGAACCAAAGTAGTGCTCACTACTAAAGTGGGCTCTCCAGCTACAGTAACATTCCAGCAGAACAAGAACTTCCATCAGACTTTCGCTACGTGGGTTAAACAAGGCCAGTCCTCAGCAGGTAAATGATCTGTGTGTCACTAAAAGAACCTGTTGTTAGTCAATGCTTCTATAGCACATCACCTGTTTCTCTATAATATAGCAATATTGGGGTTTGATTTCTAATCTTTGTGGTTAACTTTACCACCAGTTTGGGAGGGGACTGAGGAACAATTCTATTTTGTCTAAAGATGAATGTCCCGTCCTTAGGCGAATATTTTTCCTGCACTCTCAAGCCAGATTGTTTCATTTCTGATCTGTGCCAATTTTATCTGTAATCATCTATGGTGAAAGTGTTCTGTGCATAAATTCACTGTTTCAACAAACTTTTAAAAGATATAATGAGGGGGAAATGACATGACACATTGAAAAGTGGTTGTATAATAACCTTCCAATTTTACTCTTATGCATAAGAAATAATCATATTTACTAATAATAATTTAAGTTCAAAAATGTACTCTCTTATTTCAATAGCTACCAGCACAGCTGCTACATCAGCTACAACCATTGCCAGCACAGGTCAGACGTTCCAGATTGCAGGCAGTCCAGTAACTATGGCAGGCAAAGTGATAACCAAGTTGCCACTTCCAGCAAACAGCAAGATTGTTGCCGTCAATGTGCCATCAACCCAAGGAGGTAGGGGGGAACAATGTATCTTCTAACTTTCTAATTCAGATTGCATTGACATTATTTTCCCAGTGAAATAAAATGTGACTTATCTCTTTAAAAAAACCCCAAAAAAACAGAAAAACCCCAAACTGGAATAAGAACAGGAGTACTTGTGGCACCTTAGAGACTAACAGATTTATTTGAGCATAAGCTTTCGTGTGCTACAGCCCACTTCATCGGATGCGTGGAGTGGAAAATACCATAGGAAGATATAGATAGATAGATAGATACACACAGAGAACATGAAACAATGGGTGTTACCATACACACTATAAGGAGAGTGATCAGTTAAGGTGAGCTATTATCAGCAGGAGAGAAAAAGAACGGTTTGTAGTGGTAATGAAAATGGCCCATTTCCAGCAATTAACAAGAAGATGTGAGAAACTGTAGTGGGGAAAAATCCTCACATCTTCTTGTCAATTGCTGGAAATGGGCCATTTTCATTACCACTACAAACCATTCTTTTTCTCTCCTGCTGATAATAGCTCACCTTAACTGATCACTCTCCTTATAGTGTGTATGGTAACACCCACTGTTTCATGTTCTCTCATAGAATATCAGGGTTGGAAAGGACATCAGGAGATCATCTAGTCCAACCCCCTTCTCAAACCAGGACCAATCCCCAGACAGATTTTTGTCCCATATCCCTACATAGCCCCCTGAAGGATTGAACTCACAACCCCGGGTTTAGCAGGCTAATGCTCAAACCACTGAGAGGGGTGGGTGTGTGTGTGTGTGTGTGTGTGTGTGTGTGTGTGTGAGAGAGAGAGAGAAATATATCTTCCTACTGTATTTTCCACTGCATGCATCCAATGACGTGAGCTCTAGCCCACAAAAGCTTATGCTCAAATAAATGTGTTAGTTTTCTAAGGTGCCACAAGTACTCCTGTTCTTTTTGCGGATACAGACTAACACGGCTGCTACTCTGAAACCAAACTGGAATAAGTCTCTACAACTTTTTCTTTGCTATCCCCAAACAGTGGCAGTTGTTTTCAGGCAAAAAATGTAGGTTTGTATCTTAAATTTCTGCCTGCTCTTACTCGTGACCTTGGGCCTTGTACTCTGAGTCCCATAGTGTATAATCAGAAGCTCTAATTTCTTTTGACAACCTAGAATGCAAAATTCTCTCTTCCGTCTCTTATTAGACATCAGCAAAAGGATTTTTTTTAAAAGTGTTGCAAAACAGACTAACTGCTAATTGTAAATAGTTATTCCTTAGAAGCCGGTGTGACTCATTTTACTGATCAATGCAGTAGTGTTGAATCCTTTTCTTCTTGATTGGAAAAGACAACGTGACATTTTGTGAGCTTGTGGATGGCATATCGCTTCACCAAAGAAAAATACTCATTCCGCCATCTCCATTTTATTTAATCTATGAAAAAATCAGAGACTGCTAGCTTTTGATGGTGCTTTTTTTAGGTGGATGAACGGCACTTATCGTGCTCGCCTACTCCATGAGTTTGAGGCTCTTGGAGATGTTTAAATAGGCCACTTGGAAGCAGGGAGACACAGGCCATCCATATTTAAACATGTGTAAATAATAAACACTTGTATATGGCACCACACACGGGCAGGAGCCTCATCATAAAGATGAATAGAAAGGTTCACAACTCTGAAATATCATTCTTTGCCCAAATCCTTTTAAAACGTCTGTCTGTGGACTGATACTGTGGAGGGAGTTGTATAAGCAACAGAAGAGGTAATACTACTTCCCTGTAGAACGTGAAGACGTTTCTGTCAAGAGACTTTGACAGAAGTCCCACAGAAGTGTCATAAAAACGTAGAGCGTGAGTACTGGATGTCAGTGTGGAGTTCCTAGGATTTATTACATTTGCAATTTTTTGTATTAATGGATTAATTCTTTTTTTATTAGGTGTTGTTCAAGTTCAGCAAAAAGTGTTGGGTATCATTCCATCAACTACAGGTGCAAATCAACAAACATTTACTTCATTCCAGCCACGGACAGCAACTGTAACTATTAGGCCAAATACCACCGGGACTCTAGGTACAACATGTACTTCACAAGTAAGATGTTTTTCTGAGCTTTATCAATTATATTGGGTAAATACATTGGAAGTCATGGAAGGTACATGGAGAAACACAGAAGCGCAGGATCCTACATGCATATGCAGATGCATAGCAAGTCTAATAGACACTTAAGATTTCAAAATAGGATTTTTAATAGGATTATTGAATTATTAAAGTTTTCAAAGGTTGTGCTGTGTTGCTGTGTAAGAGATGCAAGTTTTGATTCAGACTAGAAATAAAATTATACAGTGCCTAGCCTAGTACAGTGGGGTCTGGATACATGGCTGGGGTGCATAGGCACTATGGCAATACAAATAATAATGTGCAAATTTAACACAAAGGGAAATTAACAATTGGAATAATTTACCTAAGGATGTGGTGAATTCTCCTTCAGTGTAGTCTTTAAATCAAGACTGGATATGTCTCTCAAAGATATACTGTAGCTCAAACAGAAGTTATGAGCATGATGTAGATATTACTGAGTGAGCTTCTCTGGGCCTGTGTTATGCTGAGGTCAGACTAGATGATCATAATGATCCCTGTTGCCTTGATATCAGTCTGATTCCTGGATTCAGTGTTATACTCCCTAGGCTGGCATTCACATTTGGTTGGAGTGGGAGGATAAACCCACGCATAATTTTTTCACCGATCATGGAGCCACTTCCATGTTGTCCTTCTTGGCTTTCGTCTGGTTTCTACAACATAGGACCTCATAGCACATAGTTTTAATGCGGAATTGATGCTTATCAGAGCTAAGAAACTTGTCAGGATTGTAAATAAGACAAGAGTTTTGCTAAAGTCGGCTTTAACAGAATTTTCAAGCGTGCAACATATAAATATATGAGCTACTTGTATCCCTTTATTTCTCATTGTTTGAAAAGAATTGAAGGTTCAGCAGGATATGCCCTTTTTGAAAAGTTTTATGTGTATGTTCTCTTTTTGCTGTTTCTAGATAATGCCAGGAACACCACTCCGCCCAGGTATGACAGTAATACGGACACCACTTCAGCCATCAACATTAGGGAAGGCTATTATTCGAACACCTGTAGTGGTGCAGCAAGGTATTCTTCCATCCAGTAGGTTCATTTTAATTATAAACTTCCAGTGTGTGAAACCATGGTTTGTTTCTCCATAAACATTTTATGTATCATTCACCCTAACTCTGAAATTACTGTATTCAGTGTTGGGATCAATCATCAATTTAATCAAGATTACTGAAGAGTCTACTGAAGAGTAATTCTTTCATTCGGGTGGGTACAAAGAACAGGGTTTCCTAGTTGAATAAAAAACTTGGATAAACAGTTTAATGAATAATTAAAATATAAAATGATTAATTTGTAGAAAGGTTTGAATTAATAGTGTTGTGAGAAAACACTGCATGTAATTAGAGGAAAGCTAGATGTTTAAAACTGTCTTGTAAGTAGACTCCAAAATGTTTTACTTCTTGAAATCAGGTTGATATTTTTGTAGGTTAGTCAGAGAAGCGACTAATGATAGATATTCTGTAGCAAGCAGGAATGCTTGCTTAACTTTTCTCATGAAGTTGGGGTTTAGAAGTTTTGTGGGCTATAATGAAAAATGTTGGAAGTGTATTTTTAGCATAACACATTTTGCTGTCTTTAACAGGTC
Organism: Gopherus flavomarginatus; assembly: GCF_025201925.1. Taxonomy (NCBI): domain Eukaryota; kingdom Metazoa; phylum Chordata; order Testudines; family Testudinidae; genus Gopherus; species Gopherus flavomarginatus. The sequence goes on along the minus strand of NC_066628.1, from coordinate 44,510,224 downwards.
AGACTCAACAGGTGGTGACTCAGATAATTAGAGGTCAGCCTGTGTCAACTGCAGTGTCTAGTGCTAGCACAACAACTTCAAGTCCTGGACAAAAGGTAGCAACAGCTCCAGGAACACCTCCACAGAATATACAACCACAAACCACAACACCGCAGCCCACTCGTCCCCAGCAAGGGCAGGTGAAACTTACGATGGCCCAACTCACGCAGCTAACTCAAGGACAGGTAAACAATTTTTTTTATAGACTCATTCATGAAAATATGCCCAGACTGATATCCTTTGAGCTCATCAGTATGGCAGGTGTGTGTATGTCTGTACATTTCATACATTGTGTTTCAGTTTTACTTTTTGGGAAACCTATAATGTACATACAAATCAAATTGTAATTAAATTAAGAAAATAGAGATTTATTTTCTCTAAATATCTTTTGTCTGCTTACCTTGTTGGCTTCAGAATGTGGTGCTGATGCCCATCAACTGTCTTTGAGTGGGTGTTGAAGGACATGATAGCTGTCATTTACACTTGCTTTGGTACTGGGAAACGACAGAGTTACATCATTTGGAACTGGAAAATAGCACTCTTCATTGTTTATGCCTAGACCATGAGAGTCTGGTTAGTGCATGTAAATTTAGATTCGTGCTAAGTTTGGCTGTAAATTGTAAATCCTTTAGATTGTTAACCATTCAAGGGGCCTTCTTTTCTGTGTTTATACGGCACCAATCCCAATTTGGACCTTTGGGAACTACGATAATATAAATACTTAATAATGTTAAGAATGGATAAAAGGTTTAATTGTCAAAATATGCTCATGCCTTTGTGTCATTTTTGACATGTAGAACATCATGGAGGAATACTTTTCTAGGGCAGACTGAAAAGGTTATTGATTTATTGAAGGTGTGGAGAACGGCAGTTATCAGTTGAAGGCAAGAGCTGCCACTGGTGGGACTGATTCAAAGAGACATGCATGACACAGGGAATCACCTTGAGGGTTAGAACTATCCTTCTGATCTGTCTGCAAAACTGGGATGGTTCTGCCTGTATTAAAGATCTCCAAAAAGGTGGTATCCAAAGAGACAATTGAAGCAGTAGCATTCTACCAGCATGCTGACAACCTGGATGAACAGTCAACACTTACAGCTGGGCAATGTCTGATATGCAGTTAGGAAAATGTTTTATTGAATAATGTTGTAAACAGGCAGTTGGGACTCTTGAGGTTGGTCTTTGGGTCAGGAGCCGGTTAATAGGATACCCAGAATTAAACATCATAGATACGATATGTATCCTAGTGATTCAGGATTTAAATTCCCAGAATTCATAATCCTGGGTCTCCTGGATTACTGCATAGTCCACCTAAGAGTTATATCACTGGGACATCAATACTAATATGAATTTCTCCCCTCCCCCACACCCTTTTTTTTTTTTTTTTTTAGGGTGGCAGTCAGGGGTTGACTGTGGTAATTCAGGGACAGGGTCAAACTACTGGCCAGTTACAGTTGATACCTCAGGGTGTGACTGTAATACCAGGTCCAGGACAACAGCTAATGCAAGCGGCCATGCCGAATGGTACAATTCAAAGATTCCTTTTCACTCCATTATCATCATCCGCTACAACAGCTAGCACGACTACTACGACAGTTTCCACTTCGACATCAGGTAGGGTTTTCTGTGTTCAAGAGAAAAAGATGATTGGAGTTAGGTTGTTTTAATTTTTTTATATAGTTGGAGTTAGTCTCTTTCATTAAAGTATCTAGCTAAAACAACAGTGTGTAGGCTTTGAAATCTTCAGCTGAAGCTCTGTGTAAAGTATTGTAGTTCTTTTTAAACCAAAGGGGAAATAGTGCTTCCTCAACTTTAGAAAACCTAGGGCCTCGTCTACACTACACAGTTTTGTTGGCAAAAGGCAGCTTTTGCTGACAAAACAATGGAGGTGTACAATGCTACTTTTGTCGGCAAAACAAAACCACCTTGACAAGAGGCATAAAGCTTTTTTCAACGAAGTTAAGCAACAAAGTGTCAGTGTAGATGCTACCATTCATTATGTCGCCGTAACTGGCCTTCCACAATGCCCTCCATGACTGTTCTGATCAATGTTTTGAACTCGGCTGCCATGCATTCGAGCTACACAGGCATGTGCCCCTCTCCTTTCAAAGCTCCGGGAAGTTCTGACAGCTACGCATGCCACTCTGCTCAGGCAGCAAACAGCAAATCATTAATGTCCTGAGGACTAGGAACACAGCAGCAGGCGTGTGTGTGCAGGGGGTGCGGGGGAGTGAGACTGCTGTGCTATGCAGAGCCAGGGAGGGAGGGAGGCGGGGGCCGATGTCAGGGGTCTGCCCCTACCTTAGGACTGGTTGTTTCCAGGCGCTGTCTGAACTTGGAGACAGCATGCCAACACACTCTCTCCCCCAACACGCACACCTTCTCCCTCCCCATTTTCTCTCACTCCCCTCACACACACATACTTCAGTTGAAAAGTGACTAGCAATCGCCCATGGAATGATGGGATTTAGGAACCTGCATCTTGTGACACTGTACCTGCCCCCCAAGGCATTGCAAACCCTTCCCAAAGCACCCTGCGGCCAGTTGCAAAGTGGGATAGCTACCCGTAGTGCACTGCTCTCTGTTGATGCAAGAGCTGCTAGTGTGGATGCACTCTGCCGACACAAGGAGCATAGTGTGGACATTCAACAGTGGTTTAATTAAAGCAATTTAATTAAAGCGGCATAACTTTTGTCGACAAAACTCTGCAGTGTAGACGTGGCCTAACTGTGCAGATTAATGGAGCTTGTAGGCACGTTGCTTGGAATGAGTGGAATACTCTGTTTTTATCCTTCACAGCTACGGGAGAACAGAAACAAGCCTCACAAACACAGACACAACCAGTGCTGCCACCAATTCAGCCCCACCCTCACAGTCAATTGCAAGCTCAGCCACAGGTGCAAACCCCAAGTATTCAGCCTCAGCCCCCAGCCCAGCCACAGACTACTCAGCCCTCACTTCAGCCTGAAGATCAGACACAGCCTGAATCTCAGTCTCCAACATCAGCTCAGTCTCCAGTCAAATCTGAAGCACAGACTGTCATGGCACAATCAACTAAAACTCCAGTCACAGTTCAGTCTCCACCACAGACCCAGGTTCAAGGGCTGCCTCAAAATCAAATCCAAAATCAACCACAGACTGTTATCCATCCACAAGCTCAGTCCCAAGTCCAGGCTCTGCAGCAAGCCCAGGTGCAGACCACAACCCAGCAACAGATACAAATGCAACCCCAAGCTTCTATACAAATACAAGCTCAGCTGCAGCAGCAGTCGCAACCCCAGATTCAGACTTCCCTTCAGACTCTTCCAGCTGCACAAAATTTAAATCAAGTTACTGTACAATCTCCACCTCGCCCTCAGCTGCAGATCCAGCAGCCTACAACAAAAGTTATTACTGTACCTCAGCTTCAGCAGCAAGTCCAAGTTCTCTCCCAACTTCAGTCTCATGTTGTAGCTCAGATACAGGCCCAGCAGGGTGGTGTGGCCCAGCAGATTAAGCTTCAGTTACCTATTCAGATTCAACAAGCCAGCCCAGTGCAGGCTCACCAGATTCAGAATGTGGTAACAGTTCAAGCAGCTAGTGTTCAAGAGCAGCTGCAAAGGGTTCAGCAGCTCAGGGAGCAACAGCAAAAGAAAAAGCAGCAACAGATAGAAATTAAACGTGAACACACTCTTCAGGCTTCTAATCAAAGTGACATTATCCAAAAACAGGTAACGTTATCAGAAGTAAATACAAACCATGCTAAACACATGTTTCTGTTAATCATATTGATACATTAGATAGCCTGTGAATTGAGCCTCTGGGATTTTCATTTCTAAATTAGATTGCAAAATTGTTTTTGCCAATTTAATAGCACCTCTAAGTTAATTCAGCATCTTAAGAGACTACTGTGCTGTACTTGCTATTTGGCACTTTGAATTAATTTATTGTATCACTGGTTATTGGAAGAAATGTATCTTCAATGTTAGTCCAGAAAAAGTGAGGACTGGTGATTTGCAACACTTCTGTGCTTTCATTGGCTGTTATAGAAAGGACACTATAAGAGCTGTATTAAGTATAATGCTGTTAACTACAGAGGAGTGGACTGTGGGGAGAAAAAATGAGCAGAAACTCTAAATATAGTGCAGCAATTGGACTTTGAGAGAGTTTAACTGACTACAAAAGTGAAACTGACTTCACTTATTTTTTTCTCCAGAAATAATGAAAATTTAAGTTGAATCTCTAAATTCCTTAGTCATAATTTAAGTATAAAAAGTTACCTTCAAAATAGTGTAAGTAAATAAGACTTATTTGTTCAAATGTGACTTAAGTTAGCAAGTGTCCGCATTTCCCCAAGTACTATTATCAGGCGCTACCTGAAGTTTTCAAATGTTGTTTGGACTTTGTGTTCAAGGTGGTGATGAAACACAATGCTGTAATAGAACACTTGAAACAGAAAAAGACACTGACCCCGGCTGAACGAGAAGAAAATCAGAGGTAGGAACACATGATGATGTATCAATAGACGTGGAGCAAATGTGTTCAGTGTTGTCTGTTGTACAAAATAAGGGTTTTTTACATGGAGTTGTAAGGCACAGTGTGCGAGTGTGATTTCTAACCAGTCTGTGTAGACAGTGCTGGTGCTCATTGCAAGTTCCCTAGTTTGCTTTAACATAGTGCTATTTTAAACATTAGTGTGCTTTAGAAATCACGCCCTCGTAGTGTGCCTTTCCCCATTGTGTAGTCAGGCCTTCTGTCTCAGGCTTGGAAAAGCTTAGTTGTGTGAAGTTCTAAAACTGACTTCAAGTAATATATAAATAATGGTGACAATCCATGATTTAAAAGTAACATTTCTAATTATGAGCAGTTTGATTCTCCTGCAATCAAAATAAATGTTGACTATCTTCACTTGTTGCCCAGGATATGGACTGTGATATGATGCATGTGGTTAGTTCTAGCCACAGTTTTTTAATTCAGGCAGATAAATAACTTGGAGAGAGCTCTCAAAAGGAAATGGAAGGATTGCTCCATTATCACTAAGCCTGTTTCTCCTTTCTGTTTGAGCACTCCATGTTATGGTTTCTTAATTTCTTTCCCTTTATTGGCAGGAGCTTGTCCTCTGTTTAACTATTTTACCTCCCAGCCAGCAGACAAAAGTAGTTGGCTTTAGATATTCTTCCATTGCTATTTTGACAGTTTTGTTATTCACTTGATTTATCAAATAATCCTGTGATCAGGAAAAGGAATTCCTGTTTTATAAGGTTTTGATCCCCAGATCAGATACAAGAACAATACTATGCAACTTAGTGTCCACTCAGTGTGAGAAACGAATAGTGAATACACAGTGGCTAGTTCACAAATCAGAAGTTAAAAATTTGTTGGCACAGACTGCTCTCTTAACAATTACAAATGACCAATGTGTTACTTTTAAAAACACAAAACATTTTTGTTAATGGTATTTGACCAGCTCTGTTCGTGGCACTGTCATCTTTCTTCCTCAGTGAGTCTTTTCTTCCCAAAGAGTATAATCTTTAGCAGTGAAACCCAGACTAAACCAGGTAGATGTGGGACAGTGGAGAAGAACAGAATGGTTGATGTCATATGGCCCTACCAAACAACCAGTGTACTCCTACAGCTCTCAATAAAATACCAGCGTCAAAGAGTCCTGTGACACCTTATAAACTAACAGATGTATTGGAGCATAAGCTTTTGTGGGTTAATACTCGCTTCCGACGAAGCAGCTTGCATGTACAAGTCTGCACGCTCAACAGCAGCTACTTGTCCCAAGCTTTTCTTCTCTACTCCTGCTGCACTCAGCTTAGCTTGCAGGTGTAAGTGTTGCCTGTTTATTTGAATACCCTCATGCCAAGCAACATTTTGTCTTCTGGTGAATTGTGGAAGGGGGAGGAACAGAAACTTCAACAGGAATGAAAAGTCCAAAGCAAAAATACAACTATACAAAAAAATTCAAACAAAATGGTCAGGAAAAGACAGTTGCACTGGGGCATAGAGGGGACATATTCTATGGGGGCTTCATGATGGAGCAGTTTGGGAACTACTATCTATAGTGATCTTTACTCATAGAGAAAATGATCTTCTTGGACTTTCTTTTGCTGACACACCAAAGTTTAGTACTATTCAGAGCTGTCAGAAGAAGGACAATTCTGTTTTGAAGCAAGTTTTCCAGGTTTTGAATTTTTTTTCTGCCTTTGAATGGAAACAAAACTTCAAATGTTTTTGCAAAAATGGAATTGTATCGAAATATCTGTTCTTTGGATCAAAACTTGAGCTTTTTTGTTCTGGGAATTTGTGGGTCTACGGTTTACTGGTCACTTCTGACACACAAGAGACATTCACTATGTTCTTAATCAGGCAGAACAGGAACTTAAATCTGGGTCTCTCACATCCCAGACCAGTGCTCTAACCATCAGGTTATATAGCATGAGTCTTTGTTGAAAGGGATAGGTCTCCACAAACTGTCAGTCAAGCAAGTGCTGCTCTTGTGGCTAAATCCATGATTTTACCATCAGAATTAATAATACAGCTTGTGATTTGTGTAGGCTGTAAAGAGAAAATAACTTTAATTTTGTGATTTATTAGACAACTTGGCACAATGTGCTTCTCTGTATTCTTTCCCTAGAATGATAGTGTGTAATCAGGTGATGAAGTATATTTTGGATAAGATAGATAAAGAAGAAAAACAGGCAGCTAAGAAACGGAAGCGAGAAGAGAGTGTGGAACAGAAGCGTAGTAAACAGAATGCTACCAAGCTCTCAGCTCTGCTTTTCAAACATAAAGAACAACTTAAAGCTGAAATACTGAAAAAAAGAGCACTTCTGGACAAAGATCTACAAATCGAAGTGCAGGTAAGAGCAGTTCTTCTCAATGAACCAGGTGGGTTTTCTTAAGTTGGGGGAAAATATTGTTTTGTTTATCAGCTTGTCCTTTGAGTCCTTAAGGAAGCATGCAGGGTGAAATTCTTCTGTTGCATGCCTGTAGCCCTGCTGAATCCCCAGATTACTTTATTTGCTCCATCTAGCATTTAATCTGTGCAGAGGTCTTTTGTGGTTTCTTAAAACAGTTTCTGCCCTATTAAAGTTAAAGGTCCAAATCCTGCAGTCTTGCCTCTCACTGGAAAAGCTAAACCAAGAAGGTCAGAAATCACCCTTCCCTAGTTTTTGCTCCTTCCTCGGCCTTCAGAGGAAATATGACCCATTTGATTCCACTCCTGTTGAGATTTTAACACCGGTGGGAATACCCTTCTAGAAGTGGGGATGGAGCTGCATTAGACATGTTTTTGTGAAGGACCCCACAAAGCCTTGAGCTGGCCCTATCCTTTATTTCTGTGGCACTTTCTCATTGTAAGAGCTTCAGATTTCCAAGAAACAAACAGCAAATTGCAACACAAATGTACCAGAGCACTTAAGGCAAAGGCCTCACAGTTTATGGAAGCTACTGGACCAATGGCAAGGTAGGAATGCTGAGTAAAGATTGTGTGGAAAACTAAAGTGATGTAAAGACATAGCAACAGGGAGCTCCTTCACCAATCATGGTCGAGAAGGAGCTGGAATGTCCAGAGGACAGCACTTAAACCACTGCTCTTAGATCAGAATTCTTTGACTGTGGAAGCTACCCCACTCTCCCATAAAGGAGTGAAAACCAGGAGTGAGAATTCTGGTGGATGGTATCGTTGGGGTGAAATATTGTTTCTGTATGCTTCCCACACACAAGATTTTGTATCCTGGCAATTACACCTCTGGATGGGGGAGCTGCCTTCTGTGTCATCTGACATTATAGTTCATTTGCCAGAGAGTCTGCTGTTGAATATCCCTAATCACCCTTTACATGCCCAAGGAATGATAAATAGGGACTAGAAAATGAACAGGTTTCCCACATGACAATGCAGAATTACCGGTGTGGGACTTCATTAATATGTTAAAGATTCTGTGGATGTTGTTTCAATTCTGAATGTCACAGATCCTATAAGAATCATACTAATTTTTACTTCTTATTGTTACAAGTATAAAGATCTTGGTGATTGTTAACAGTAAAGACTAACTCCATCCTTAATTCAGCTTTTTATGCCTGATCACCATATTTTTTAGCAAGCATGTGTCCTCCATGTTCTTGACACATCCCTGAAGTTCCTCCTCTTTTTTGCCTTAAGATTAGACATAGAGTCACCTCCTCGATACTTATTATTGGACTTAAAACATCTAATCTTAAAGCAGCCCAGGGGCTGGTTTAAATTAATCTTGGAATTTGTACCTGAATGAGTAAATTATTTAAATGACTTGTCTTTTTTAAATGGAGCAAGATTTGAGTCTGGATTCTGATCCTATTCTAGAATGACCTCAACAGGTGTCTTTTTTGCCTTTTTTTTTAAACGTGCTTCAGGAAGAGCTAAAGAAAGACTTGACTAAAATTAAGAAAGAAAAAGAAAAAGCACAGGCAGCAGCTGCCGCCGCAGCCGCAGCTGCTGCTGCAGCAGCAACACCACCTCCTCCTCCTCCTCCTCCTCCACCACCGCCACCATCACAGCATGCCACCAGTGTCACATCTGCCACCACAGTCCCAGCACCAGTATCTTCCCAGAAGAGAAAACGAGAGGAGGAGAAAGATTCTTCAGCTTCCAAGTCCAAGAAAAAGAAAATGATTTCTACTACCTCAAAGGAAACCAAGAAGGACACAAAGCTTTATTGCATCTGTAAAACACCTTATGATGAATCAAAGTGAGTGGGGAATGCAGCGTGTTTGTCCTGTGCATTTGTTTGGTTCAGCTTTAGCATTTAGCTATTAACCTGAGATAGTGATTAGAAATGGGGCTAGAAAATCAGGCTGTCTTACAAGAAGCATGGACTATGAAAGAATAAGCAGTGTCTGGATTACACTAGCAATTACAAATCTAGTACTTCTTTTGAGATAATGTTTTTACCCGTTTGCATGTTTCCATTGTATGATCTTTCTGTCTCACATGCACATACTCTTTATTTCGCTCTGTTCTTTGTTTTGCCTTTTTGCCTCTGCTTTGGGAGCAAATGATTATATACTTGTGTTCCTACTTGTTGGTGTTCTCTATTGATAGGTTAGGTACCGTCTCCCTATAAATAAGATTTTTTCTGTAACTCAGTAGTTAATGAGATACTAACCTATTAGGCTGCAGTTCATTTCGGAAAATGTTTAAAATGGTTTCCAATAGATGTATTTTCTTTTTTCATTTCTTAATATATTACATACCCACCCCACGCCGGACTCTTACTGAGTTGCATTAAGAAATGCAAACCAAGCCAAAAAAAACCCATACTTTTCTACCAGACTCTAGTACGTTTTGGAAGTTTTAAGCATTTGACAAAATGAAGATGGCAGTTCCTAATAAATGGTTTAGAAACTAACTCTGAAGAGAAAAAGAAGATTGTTTCCCGCTGAAAGGGAAATTGTTTTATAGAAGGAATTGTTTATAGAGAAATTAGTAAATGGTGGACTGGATGACTGAATGGACTGGATCACCTCTAGTTTGATGGCTCTAATTCTGCTCAGCTCAGTAATGGTCAAAAGTTGTTACCGTATGATAGCTATGCGGTGGCATCTGAGAAATCAGTTGATGTTAGTGTCCCAAGTCGTCCACTTGACAAAAATCACTCACTCCAAAAGCACTAATTAGCATCTTTGTTTGGGGTTCCAGTAGAAATGCCAAGAATTGAAATGAGCCATGGAGACTGAACTAGCCTGTCCCGCCAGTATTGGTTCCCCCAAGTCACAGCTGAAGGGGGTTCATTTGTCTCTTGGATATTTATATAACTCCAGTCACTATACCATCATGTCAGAGTTGGGAAGCTTAGACTGCTCCTGGTGCTGCACTCATTCTGTGAATGGCAGCCTGGAGTGGAAGTACTCTAATCTGCCACTTCTTTTAAGTGCTAAATGCCACTTTAAATGGGGATTGGTGGGGTGGGGAAGAATAAGTGCTATATTAGGATTTTTGTCTTTCAGTAAAACTTAGTAGGATGCCCTGTCCTGATTTTGTTGTAACATATTGAGCACAGGCCAGTCATGCTGGTTCAGTCTCTTATAAGCAGTGGAAGCTTTATCACAAAAATCAAGTAAATTAAACAAATACATGGATTTGATCTGATGCCTGTTCAAGTCAATAATCTTTCCATTGATTTCAGTGGGCATTGGATTGGCCCATAGATAATACAGGATGACAGCACATTCTAGCATACTGAACAGAGACAACCTTTATTTAACCAGGAAATAAGATTTCCCAAAAACGGAATATTAATGCATTAACAGTGATCCAGTTCAACTTCTCTGCTCATAAATTCTGAATATCACCGTTTTTAAATATACGGTGGCTATGCTGTTGAGCTCAATTATTTTACCACTTGATTGTGAAGTTAGTTACTTTTGAAAACATTTTGTGTAATTTAGTGTTTTTTAATAAATGTCTATGGTTATGAGATACGTTCTTTTTGTGCCGGTGCCTCATTTGCAGTTCATGCAGGATAGAAATGTAGCTTCCAGTTGTGTAGCCTGAACTGCTCCTAAGAGGCAACCTGTGAGATGAGATACCCTATAAATTTGTTATAATGCACTGGATTCACTAAGATCATTCTTTGCTTGAGTCATTTATATTCTTTTACTGTAGATCTTTCATGTTTATTTTTTCATTAATGACATTGAAGCATGTTAGGGATTCACTCATACTGTATTCCAGATACAGGTTATGGGTTAGTCAAGGTATCTGTCTAAGATTTAACCGATAAGTAGGAAATATAAAAATAAAACAACTTTTGAGGCAAAGGATCCAAGTTCTGGACCTGAATTTGCTTTCAGGCCAGCAGGAGCTGGCAGCACTGTGGAGATGGTACTGTCTGCCGTTACAGTGTGGGGGAAGGAAGCAGGAGAAATATCTTGTGCTAGATTGAATTGGTGTTGACTTACTGTAGAGAGAACTACATCTAGCCGTTCTTTGCAGAAAGATGATTTCATTAGATTGTTGAGACTTGACTGATAGGAAATAAGAAGCAATGGAAAAAAAAGGTTGAATGTGGCAGATATTGGGCCGTTAAGAGAATTTTGGAGGCACCCAGAGGAGGGGAGGCATTCCTCAAATTTAGCAAAAATGGTCTAGGTGAGATGTGATTTGATGTGAAGTCTGGGTGCACATTCCAAAACTTCTAGTGCAAAAGTTGGCTAGAAATTAGAGATGTTTATTTGTTTGGTCTGATATATATTGCTAGCTATCCTAGCGTAGCCAGTTCCTCTTCGTCATGCCTGCCCAGGGTTGGTTCTATAGGTTAGCAGAAACTGGCATCATAACAGGTGATAAATAGTAAAATTTTCACTAAATTTTTGGGGGTTTAGTCCTGCTTTGAGTGGGGGTTTGGGCTAGATGACCTCTTGAGGTCCCTTCCAACCTTGATATTCTATGATTAAACTCTAGGAAGCCTGAAAATCTGGAGTCAGCTAGCTTTTGCTCAGTCAGAGAGAGAGAGAGAGGGAGACTGGGTGCCTGACTTCTTGTCCCCATGGTTGATTCTGTTAGTCATAGGTATGTTTGGGGCATCCATATCCAAAATACTATCAAACATCCTTGAATAATAATTTACAAGTTTATCACACCATTCTGTGCAAGGTCCATTATTCGCATGATTCTGTATGGAGTTAAATTGTTTTTGTACCTTACCCAATTCTCCTTCACTTTGTATCATACCATATTGGGTTCTGTCCCATAGTGTTTGAGAATAGACATATATTCTCCAAAGAATGGTCTGTGTTCGTTTGTTGTAATTCTGATTAGTTGAATTACTCTATTTTCAGGATCCCATGTAGAAATTTTAAAATTACAGCACACATTCTTACACAGTTTTCCTTCATGTCATGTTATACCAATATGTATTCTACACATGGCTGGTATGCATGTTCCTTTGTAGTGTACTTGTAACTTCTAGTCGGTGTTTGTGCTTTGCTTTGTTTTTTAAATTAACTGAGACCTACATTTTCAAATCTCGAGAAATTGCCTTGATACTTAACTGGCTTCTGAAGTATGGTTTTGAAAATGTAAATCTTTTTCTTTGGCCATGTCTTTTTGTGCCTTTTACAGTTTTACACATATGCATTCATGTTGGAGATACACATTTTCAGTCCAGTTTTTTCAAAATCTTGTAGATATTGGTTGACCCACATTTACTAAACTGTCTATATCAAGATTGACCCAAGTGACCTTATTTACAGTGTAGCTGCAGTGTCAGATGTAGGCCTTGCAAGGATAGAATGGTAGAGGACAGGGAGACTGAGTCAGAAAATTGCAGAAAGCAGGCTAGCAAGACAGTGCATCAGAACCAGAAATGCAGGGAAAAGTGCCATGCCATTTGAAATGACAATTACATTGTCATTTTCATTGTGAACACTTTTAGGTTCTATATTGGCTGTGATCTTTGTACTAACTGGTATCATGGAGAATGTGTTGGCATCACAGAAAAGGAGGCTAAGAAAATGGATGTGTACATCTGTAATGATTGTAAACGGGCACAAGAGGGCAGCAGTGAGGAATTGTACTGTATCTGCAGAACACCTTATGATGAGTCACAGTGAGTTCTGATAAGAACCTCTTATTTAATATTTAGGTAGCAAACTGCTCTGACTTTGGTTACTTGTTCCTTAAAAAGAGAAAAAAAATATTCTGCATATATTGTATCCTCTGGTATTACAATTTCCTTTTCAATATTTCTCTCTCTCTCTTTCTCTCTCTCTCTCTCTCCCCCAAATGTTGTTTTCAAGTGAGTATTTTGGATATATAGGAAAAGTAAAGTTCTTAAGGTGGCCTCAATGTTTTAAACAAGACCAAGAATTTTAAATTGGGATTAATTTTAACAAGGAAGAGCTAGAAAGAGTAAAACAAAATTGAATATTAGTTGGGACTTTTGTGCTTGAAATTAGTCTCTTGTTCAATTTAGATTAGAAAAATTACTTGGAGTATGGGGTACTTGGGTGGTATCTTTACATTTGTAAGGCTTTTTGTCACCAGAATACCCCTTCTATATTCAACCGCAAGACTCTGGCTTCCATATGAAAAATGTTTGAACATGGTGAAATTGGAGCCCTAGAATGTAGTCCTGTTTTACATGTGTAAAATGTTCCTTGAATCACTGGTCGAGTGAGACTTCTGGCATTACACTGTTACTTTCAGCTTTAAAACTGATAAAGAACTTTTGAAACCTTGTTTCCTTGAAATTAATTCTTCAGTTTTAGGCACTACTGATAATTATGAAGTAAAATTGTCAGGTAACTTAGTTATTGTTTATAAATATTAAATTAGCGTGCATGGTTTAATTAGGATATGTAAAACTGAAATGTCACATGTTTAAATATACAATTGTTTTATATCATGCAGAACAACTACTGAGGTACAAATTATTAAAACTGAGTTTTTTAAAAATCTTTTGCTTTAAATGTAAAGGATAATGTTACTGATATTTTTCTTTCAAATCTTGCAGATTTTACATTGGCTGTGACCGATGTCAGAACTGGTATCACGGGCGCTGTGTTGGTATTTTGCAGAGTGAGGCAGATCTCATTGATGAGTATGTCTGTCCACAGTGTCAGTCTACAGAAGATGCCATGACAGTACTCAGTCCACTGACTGATAAAGATTATGAGGGATTACGAAGAGTACTACGTTCCTTACAGGTGAGGATAAACCATACTGAGAGTGGAAAATACAGGTTTAGAGGTTAATCCAAGACATCTTTCCTTGGGACTAACCTTGGATCTCCACTTGTCTAATTGTTAGACATCGTGATTTTGTTAAGAGATGTAATAAGCTTCCTTTTCTGTGAGGGATGACAATGTGTTGGCCACAGCCTTCTCAAGCAGCATTGTGACATTAAGTAACATTGTTGGTAGCCTGGAAGAAAATCACTGCTTCCAGGTTCTGAGGTATTTTGTTTTTTTAATGAATGAGGATACCTCTATTGAGCATGAAGGAAACAGATTTCATCAGAAAATAAAGGGCAGAGCAGTTGCGTTTTGGGTAGGAAATGGAAGTTTTCAACATAAAATAAGTTGTGTTCTCTGGCTAGCTTGTATGATTTCCAATCTGAAATTATATACACTTCAGCTGAAGTGCAAGGCTGACTTTTTAAAGATTAAAAAAATTATTAACATTTTCTTTAACACGAGATCACCTCCAGCAGATTGATTTCAGCATGCAAATGACTATATTTCTAAGAAAAATTAAAAGCATCTGACCCAGTTATAACATTTTTGCTAGTGAAAATATCATCCCTAATGGTTGAAAAGAGACATTTAAATTGCCATCAGCTAGAAATAATCCCACGTGTTAATAGAAGAGCAGGCTAGTGCAATATGAAATGTGCAGCAAAATATTTGTTTGATTTTGAGCAGTTTTAATTGACATTTTTGATGACAAGTTAATTTTAGATTTAATGAAAGTGAAAAACAATAAATGGCTGAACTCTGTGAGGTGTGCAGCCTCTTCAGTCCCCACTGACTTGAAAGGAAGCTTCTTTGGGAATACTGGCTGAAGTTGGCTGTTTGCAGTCTCAATTCCAGGATGCCCCTCCTCATGAGGACAAACTGCTCATCATGCCAGATTACACTTTTTAGGATATGGACAATCATCTGTTGGGACTAGAGCAAGATCAGCAAATAACACTAGTTGTTGCCAAAATTAGCATCAGATGCAAATCTCTAGCAATCTATAATTAATTAAACAGCTGTCAAGCCCTGGTTAATTTAAATGTATTTGTAATGTTTTCTTCTGAAACTGATTATGCCTTATTTTCCTGATAGGCTCACAAGATGGCATGGCCATTCCTAGAACCAGTAGATCCCAATGATGCACCAGATTATTATGGTGTTATCAAAGAGCCTATGGGTAAGTGTATTGCCAATTAATAGTATGATTGCCTGAGTGCTAATTGATAGTTAATATAGATTTAAAGTTTACATATATTGAATGGCTTCATCTGAGGATCTTTGGTGCTTTATCAATATATCCTCGTTAGGGAGGTGGATAGAACGAAACAGAGATGATGACTTGCTTATGAGCACATAAGTTTGTGACAGAGCTAAAATAGAAACCTGTATACTGACTCCCAGTCCTGCTCCTTAACCATAAGTCCATCCTTCGTAACATACAAAATAAAGTCCCAATTTTTTTAAAGTACAAATTTATTTCCTTTTGATCTTTCTGTACTTCTGTAGTCACTTTCCAACAGAGTGAGTTGTACCACCGTACCTTATCCTTTCTTCTCTCCCCTTACTTAGGATCTCCCAGTGAGAGAAGTAGAAGTATGTGCTCATGTGATTGTTAAAGAAAAAGATCATTTTAGTAAATTGTTTATATAGTTGCATAGTGACTTATGTAATATAGGATGGAAAGATATAAACGCTATCTTTATTTTCTTTGCTATTGTACGAGAAATTTTTTATTAGACTGAAAGCTCTATTGAAAAGGAAGAAAATCCTTTTGGGGCAGATACTGTAGCTGTATAATAATCTGCAGCTATACTATGTTGTGCTGTGATCTTACTAAATCTCAAGGACAAAGCAGTGGTGGGCTGCCTCAGGACATGGATGTAAGATCTCTAAGGAAAACCCAGCTGCAGCAAGAAATGGTTACAAATGTTTGTAATCTTCTTTCTTCAAAGTCAGTATTGTCTTAGCGGTCAGTGTGCTTGCGGCTGGAGTTCGACTTCTGGATGTCACATGAAACTTGACCGCTTCATGCTTTTCACAAAAATAAGGACGCTAATTCTGGTGTGTGAGGGAAAAACTGGAATTTGGCCTCCTAAATTTCTTCAAGTTTCACAGAAAAGGGCTGGCTGTATGTTTTACAGAACACTAATCTTTTGTGGGCAAAACTGTCTGTCTCAGAAACGCCAAGTGAGAACATGGTTGAATTTGCAGTCTATCCGGTTACACTTAGCACATTGTCGCTGTAACTAGGAGGAAGACCACCTGTTACGGATGAGTAAACCACATCAAAAGATATCCATGTTTGCAAATGTTTTGACACTTGGTGGGATTAAAAAACAAGCACTTAGAAGGAATATTTTTAAAGCAAGTGAATCCTTGTTCATTTTCTCAGCCAAGTTAAGAGGGACACTAGTTAATTTAAGTGTAAAGACCATTTAGTTTATATTTTTTCAATGCTTGTCCCTTTGTTTCTAACTAGGGAGTCGCAGCCTTTGTAACTTGCGTAGGCCGAGCTTATTGCACACACCAAGAGCTGCTTGCATTCTTTCACACCCCCCCCACCTTTCTATGTGTCACTCTCCTATCCCCCTTTGTTTCTAGCATTCCCTGTAACTCTCCCCGAGTTCCCCCCATTGTGGAGTCTGTGTGCCCCCCATACTCCCATACCGCGGTTTCCATTCTCCCTGCCTCACCACTGGCTCTGTGTGCGTGCCCATTTCCCCTTCCTCCATGACAGGAATGCTGTGTGCCCCTCCCCCATATGCCTGTGTGCATGTCCCCATTCCTTGCCACCGTTATTATTCTTTCTGTCTCGGAGATAAGTGATTCAGGATGTCAACGTATTAAACTCTCTTGGGAAGATGAGCAGTGATGAATTGCGGTATTGTTATGCTGAAGACCATTAATGGGTGCCATTAACCAGTTGTTGGATAGACAGTTCAGGAGCTGGCATTCGCAGGGACTTCATGTGTCCCTGATTTTCCCCCAAATCAGTACAGTTCTGGCTATGGATGCCTAGGACATACCCTGAAATTTCAGAATTGATTGGCTGCAGTGTTCAAGTTATCAGTTTGCAGTCTGAAAGCCCTTGAAGTCATTCTGCCCTTTGTGTGGTAATGTGCATCTCAGTGACAATTAATGGATGTCCCTAAAAGAGTTATGAATTCAAATAAGGAGTAATCAGCAGGAGCAGATGAACTCCAAATCAAGTGTATTTATTATGCATTTATTGATGACAGCATTCAAAAATAAGGAAAACAAAAAAAAAAAAACAAAGAACAGAATCAGAATTCTCTAATGGCAGTGTCCTGTCTTCATAAGGAGTAAATAGCAGCTCTGTAATGGAGGGTTCAAAAGCTTGAGTTGCTGTAACTACAATGTATAAATTATATATAATGAATTCACGTGACATGGGAGGAAGCACACATTCTAAATGAGACCCCTCACCTGGCATCATGTCACAAGCAACATTGCAGAAAATGTGGCCAAGCCAGTTGTGCTTTTGTTACAATATTTGATGATGATATAAATAAACTTCTGTCTGGGAAACTTAAAGATGTCTCATTTTAAATAACAGATATGGGTTGGTTGGTTTGTTTTTCTTTTAAGACCTTGCTACCATGGAAGAAAGAATCCTGAAACGTTACTACAAAAAGGTGACAGAGTTTGTGGCAGATATGACCAAAATTTTTGATAACTGTCGTTACTACAATCCAAGTGACTCCCCTTTTTACCAATGTGCAGAGGTTCTTGAATCATTCTTTGTACAGAAACTAAAAGGATTCAAGGCGAGCAGGTAAGTCAAAGTGTTCCCCATATTGATAATCGTTTGACTATAACCTGAGTTTGTTTTAGAAAATATTCCTACTACCCTAAGCTTATCCTACTGCACTCATATAAAGGCCTGCCTCTTTCCCCACACATGCCATTATAGCTAGATTTGAAAGGGAAGAATCTAGATTCAGTACATTTGAGCTGTTGGTTTTTGTCAAACTTAGGTCCTGAACCTGATCCCCCTTAAGTATTTATATAATTTTTGTTGAAAATATGAATTACATATCAATATGGGCATTATCATAATTATAAAGAAACTGAACACTAAAATAAAGACCTTTTCAGTTACTGTGAAAACCAAATCAAAGGGACCAGCTTCTGTTTTGAATATTATTAGCTACCTACAGTAACCTGGTGCCAGGTCCTTTCCTAACACTGCAGAAAGGATGCTCCCCCTACTCCAAAGAGCTCACAATCTAAGGACAATTCAAATGTATGCAAAAGTAAACAGTTCCTTGCTCTTACCTAGCGAACTTCCATCTTTTCTTGTTTTGTATTATTGAGATAACCTGTTCACTCATTTTTAAGCAACTGTATGTCCCATTGAAATAATAGAAATTTAAAATTGAGACTAATAGTTTAAAATAAGAAACAGAAACTTAGCTTTAAGTTCCTTTTCTGCAGGAAAAGACTGGTACAGAATAGTCCATCTGGGAACCTTGTTTGTAAAACTAACATGCACTCTGCTTAACATGAACTATACAGCTTGCCAACTACATTTCAGGCTCTAATCCATATGCCCTTATGTATAATACATAGTATCATGTACTTACTGACATGAAACCAGGGAGCTGTGAGTGGTAGTACTGCTATAATTGAGATTGAGACTAGCTCACTCTTGAACACTAGTATAGTAATAGAACTCTCCATATATCAGCGCAGATTTATATCCCAACAATAAACCACCTGTGTTTAATTACAAATATTACTTTCATTAAAGTCAACTTGAATCAGAATTCTGATTATATATAGTCAATTGGTAGCTTAGTCAACTTGACTGTTACACTTGAATTCTGGTAGGTTTAATCATAGAATCATAGAACATCAGGGTTGGAAGGGACCTCAGAAGGTATCTAGTCCTACCCCCTGCTCAAAGCAATACTAATCCCCAGGCAGATTTTTACCCCAGTTCCCTAAATGGCCCCCTCAAGGATTGAATTTATAACCCAGGGTTTAGCAGGCCAGTGCTTTTCCCCTCGAGCTATCCCTCCCCCACAGATCAATTCAGGATTAAATCTATTTGCAATTAACTCTGTTGGAAGCTGCACTTATATCCATCTGTGTGGAAGTTGCTAGTTTGCAAAGTGGGACAAGAGCAGGACTGTGGGAAAGTGCAGGTGTGGGCAACTGAAGCACTTGTGTGTTTACCCTCTTAATTTAATTCTGTGATATCTGCTTTTATCAGGCCATTACTGGCTCATGCTTCTTTCATTCTGTCATATTTGGTTATCCAGCATTCATTGTTTGCACACTAATTTCATTGCTGCATCTTATTTATTGTGCTTCTTCATTTACACCATCCATGTTCTTTCTTTTCTTGCAGATTGTGATATCTTTAGTCTGACCTTTTTAACTGGAATCAGAACTGGATGTTGGGGTCACTCTTTCTTTTATTGTACAGTACCATGACATTAAACTGCCTTAAAAAATCCAGATCAATGTCCGAATATTAAGTGTTCGTTTTAAAATGGAAACAATTATTTGCCAGCAGCCATGTTGGTAAACAAAAATGTATTAAGAAACTCTCTGTTCCTTGGAATACTGTATTTAAACAAAGTCAAATAATTCAGTCTTGGAAACTATGTATTTTAATTAATTATTTGCAGTCACTAATAAAACTGTGAACGTTAGAAAGGGGATTCGCTGAACTCTGATTAGCAAAAATGTGGTATTAATTTCTTTTACTATTCAGTTTATGTTTGAACGTTTATCCAAAGACTTCCCAAATAATGTAACTTAAGTATATTTTGTATATTTTACCAAAAGTACCGTAATAACTTATGAATTGTCTTTATGCTTTCCCTATTACAGAATACTATTATGTATCTTGATTAGTAAAATTTTATTTTGGGCATTTTTGGATATTCCAGTGAAGCATCATGTTTTGTATACAGTAGAATTTTTTAATGCTGTAGCTGAAAACTTCTGTAAAGTTCGGAGATGCTTGTTTTAAATGGTGTTCGTCTCCAAAGATGAACAGACACAACATGGCTGCATTCCCCTCTCAGTGATTGACCCTTGGCATCCTCTTAGAGAAACAGGGTTCTCAAAAATGAAGGGTGCTTAATTCACTTTTTTCTGTATTCTGCAGGTCTCATAACAACAAACTGCAGTCTACAGCTTCTTAGAGTTCAGCGTGTTAACCTAACACACACACAGCAAGAATCTGGTTGTCTGAAAATTTTTAATTAAGAAGCCAGATGGTTTTTAGTCAGGTTATCCTGACAAGACTTGATGTAAACTGTGTTTTTATTGGTCACAGCAGTCAAATTATATTCTTGGCTTATTTTGTCCAAAGGACAAAGGAATAAAAATCAGCAGCACCACTTTCTTGTCAAGATCAAATTGTTGTACTATTGTGGCAGAAGTGCGAAACCTTTGTTTTGTTGGCGAGAGAGAGAGAGCAAGCAAGCAAGAAAAAAGATACAGTAAATGGAGTCAAGTTTAACTCCATGGAAATGCCACGTCTGTTCTTCAGTGAAGAAGCTGGTTTAAAGTCCACACAGAAAACTTTGACTGTATTTATTTATTGTTGCAAAAAAGGACGCTTTTTTATTGCTGCCCTCATTTGTCAGCTAATTATTTTTTCTTATAAAATCCGGCCCCGGTTACATGTAATCCATTCTGTATCTTAACATGATTCCTGTAGGTTAAAGTACAAGAAGACCTCTAGATGTCTTTTCTTTCTATGAAAGGAGCTGCTATGTACACATGTGCACACACAAAAAAACTGGGAATCAACAATGAGTTTATCATTCGTGGTAAAGAAAAACGATTAAGCTTGCATAAAAGTTGGGCTAAGTGGTCACAGACTACAGACTCTGTTGCCTTGAATATAACAGTACAATTTGTCATTTACTCTGCACCAGACTGAAATGAGTAAAATCTATTTGAAGGCATCTTGTTTGTAAACATTTGTCAGATTCTAATTTTTTTCTTTTTGTATTAAAATTCAAAACATGGATGTATAATGAAACAAAATAAATGGAGATAATTTTTCTCCCCACAGATGTAGCTGTCTTTGAATGTGCGCTAATATGTTTGTAAAGTTTTTGAGGAGGGGGGGTCTGTTTGGACTTGGAAGTATCCCAACCAGTAGGGGAGGAAAAGGTAAGAAAGGTAGAAAGGGAAAGCATTTTTCTTTTCATTAAGCAACTACTATCCCTTTAAAAAACAATTCTACTGTGGTGCCATAATTGCTGCATCAGATAATTAAAGGCAGTATTGAGAAATTTCGTTGCCCACTTCTGAATTAGAAAGAAGGCAAAATACCATCCAGGAATGAAGTCCCACATGTTTGTAATTATATCTGTGAAGGGCATTCTCAGTGGTTTTGTCGCTCCCTATACAAGGAAAGCTAGCATGAGAGAGAAATGGAAGCCAACAGAGGGAGATGTGACTTGCAGACTTTTTTTCCTTCTCCTCTCTCTGATCTATCACTTGCATATTGCTTATGTAACTGACTTTGTCCTATTAACTGCCTCCAGTAAATCAGCCAAGGCTGGTTTATGCAGCTCTACAACCATTTTGCTAGATTTTGCACTAATTCACAATTAGCTTTGTCCTACAGTGATCTGGGATTTACCTGGTTTATGGATAAACTTCCCTTGGGTTTAACCACACCCTGCTATGCAAGAACCTTTCCTGTTAATTTCTTAGAAATAAGACATTGCTACTGACCACAGTTTTCTTACAATTACATTCTCAGGTGTACAGGTTCTTCTGGGTTAATTTTATCTAATGAAACCCATACATTTTTGTACAGATACTGTCATTTAACCTATATGTGAAAACTAAAAATGATTTGTTCAATGTGAAAACAAAATCAGTTTATGCTTCTTAAAAATATTATGAGAAGAGTAGTTGCGTTTAGGTTATGTTGTCCTTTGACTTCTTAAAAGAAATGCTACATATTGTATGCATTGTGTTTAATGCAAGAAGGAAAATTCTCAATTTAATGAGTTCTGAAAATATTCTGCATCTCTTCCCAACTTCATAGTATTTCTGTACTATTTATTCATATATAAATATATATGATGTCATTTGGAACTTAATGCGAAAAGAACTTTCTTACCTGTAGCCAATAGATTGCTATGTTTTTAACAGTTGTGGCAAACTGAAAAGTACTTTTTTTGTACGTAATAGGACATTTCATCCTAGACAAATAAAGTCATGTGTTTGACATCCGATTTGGTTGCGTTTCTAATGAAACATTGGTTGATTATGTAGCTCTTGGCATTGCCAAATTTTATATAACTTAAGAATTTTTAATACAAATTATTCTCTTGCTAGGGAAATGTTAACCTCATATAGACATTTTCACATTCTTGACATCTTTTCAGTTTTTCTGTTGCCAGCTAACATGGAGACATTTTCTAGCTTTATTGAGTATCAAATTTTGTGGTTTTGTCTTTTTTTTAAGTGATATATTAAAAAATAGAGATACCATATCTGCAATACCAGTATCATTCCTGTACATGTATTTCAAAAATCATACTTAAAACTGGTTCTTAAAAGCATGAGAATTCATAATACTTGGGACCTGCTACGTTGCTCCAGTGTCCTGTTTCTATGTATTATTACCATGTAAATTCCAAAGTGTCTGTTACTGAATTATGTTTTAACTTAGATTTTTGGTGACACAAACTAAACCAAGCTGAGGTTTGTTTCTCTTTATGCTGTGTCATCAGAGGTCCTCAGATAAACTCTAGCAGATGTAATTAGTCCTTGTGTAGAATTTAGTTCAAAAGCTTTTAAATCCTCATAAAAGGTGTTCATAACAGATCTGGGTAAATCACTGGAGAGACTGCAGTGTCTTATGTGCTCAGTGTATCAGTGGATTGGCTGCAATATATTCATGTTTGTCCTGCTGAAAAAAACACCAGGAGTTAACTTTCTTCTAAAGTAAGACATCCTGTAAAACATTTTGTTAGAAATGTTGAGGGACAAATACACTCTAAAGGGACACTGTCATCTACTTACTTTTAAAATCTTTTGGCTTTTCATTGTTTGTAATAAAATGTACTAGAAGTTTTGAGAAGAAAAATCCCTGCCAGATTTGTCCTTTTTGTTGTCTAAACTTGTATCTGTTTAGCAATGCATGTGGCTATATTTGCTTGCTTCTGTCTGTACATTAGCATCGTTGCTGATGTACTATTGCACGTTGGTGCCCATGTCCTATTAAGGCCTGCTTGACATTGGCCTTTTCGCTGGTGCTTGTTGGAATGTTTTTTTTTTAGGGACTCTTAGAATTGGGAGGATATTTCCAGAGTTAACAATTTACAACTTAAGTTTGACAGTGTCCCTTTAATGAAGATAGATGTGTAGCCTGATATGTGCACCTCATCTGCTATCCCAACACCACACAAAATAACCTGAAAGTGAAATGTAAACTGTCTTTTAATGATGAAATCATTAAAATCTGTGTAAAGCAAAATTGACTCAGTATGAAAAGCTAGCTGTATTATAGACTAGTTTTCTATGGAACATGTACCTTACTGTACATTTAATACATTTTTGATATGCTTAGTAATCTGCCCCATACTAGCTAATGACTGCAAGACTGCTAATGTAATTGAGTATGAAATGTTTTGATCTTTAAAGAAATTCTCACTTTTTCTTTCTACTCCTTTGCTGCATTAGTAATCTATTGTAATTCAGAAGTTTCTTTGCCACCTCACCTCTTGAGCTTGTAAGGCAAGTATTATAAATAATGGCTCCCCCCCCTTTTTTTTTCCAAAATCAGGTACAGCTTTTAAAATAGTGTGATCTTGTTCAGAGAGAGAGTCTGGAAGAGCAATCCAAATGATTTAGAAACATCTTTCTACAGTATGACACATCTACATATATTTTTAAATACCACCAATTAAAACATATGCTGGGTTTACCAAAAAGTGAAAACAATGAATA
Source organism: Gopherus flavomarginatus (assembly GCF_025201925.1). NCBI lineage: Eukaryota > Metazoa > Chordata > Testudines > Testudinidae > Gopherus > Gopherus flavomarginatus. Next base: position 44,486,518 of record NC_066628.1, on the reverse strand, counting down.
GTTAAATGTTTAAGTAATAGACATTCATTGATAAATATTGGACTGCTCCCTCTTAACTTATTATATGACACAATAAATAATCACTTCACCTCTTCCAGAAGGAAGGTAACATTTTGTGATGCGAAAGGAAAAATAAAGCATCTTGCTGCTTTTCCCTCTTTCAGTAACGTCATGATGTCCTAGTCCCTGTGTAGCCCAATGAAAAAATAGATAACACACCAAATAAGAGTTGGGCCCAAATAAAATGTTGTGTAATTCAACTTTACCTAATAAAGACTTTATTTGTTTCCTTAGTGGCTTAACTCTCCAGGTGCAATGTTATTCTAGGGTGTGGGTTAAATCTAGGGGTGGTCGAATGTTGGTTTGTCCTGAGCTAGTGGTCTCACTCCAGCTGCTGTTCATCACCACCACTGATATCCTATTTGTCTCCTGGGGGAGAGCAGTATTACATGAGTCAGGGCAATGGTGCTACCCTTCACCCCCTACTCCAGGTGTCTGCTTCAGATCACTGTTCAGTGCCATAGATGAAGGTAGTGGGGGAAGTGTGCCTTGCTGAATCTGGATACATGGAAAACTGGGCATCACTGAGCAACACTCAAATATCAGAACCCAAACTTGAGACATTCATGTAGCCCTTCCTCCAGTACATTGAGTTGCTGCCAGGAACAGTCTTATTCTGCCAAAGTAAAAGCCCCTCATTAGAGTTTTCTTGGGAAAATTTCAACTGCCATCTCGATTGTAAATGGCCCATTCTCCATGCTCGCTCAACTCAGTTCTGTACTGTACTCAGTTAAATGTACTGTCATAAAAGTAGTAAGGAGGCACTGTGACCTTTTTGGATAGATGCAAGGTCCTGGTTGTCAGGTAGCAAGCGTCTCTGTGGGTACTTCAATCATATGATAAAACTGTTCTGATTCTACAATCAGGCTAGCTAGTGTGTGCAGCCCAGTAAACCAACCCTTCACCCCTCTCCCAGTTGACAATACAAACCAATGCTCATTTACAGCAAGAATAGTGTTTTAGAAGTGACAGCAGTGTTTGCAGTCAGTGCTCTAAGCCTAGTGCATGGCAAGAAACGAATCACATGAGAACAATTCCGGGAAGGTACTTTTGCAGTTCTATTAATGTCACCTTGCTTGCCTACCCATACAGTTTTGGTTTCTGAATAGTCTCCTGGTAAAATCGTTTGGTGTACTCTGCAATAATGCATAGTCACCTAGGTGTACCATTTTGCTGAGAGAGTCCTTGCTTCAGCTGCCTTTAAAAAAAAATGTACCTCATTATTATGGTATTATTGACTCTACAACAGAGTCAAAAATCAGTGGTTCCAGACCTGAATTCTACAAAATGAATGTATTCTCCTGGCTGGCCTGCCAGAGTCATACAGAAATCAAGATTGATATTTGCCTCTGACTTCTTCCCCCACTCCCCACCATGGCTATGCAGCCTCTCATTGAAGCTAACACACGTTTGACTGCCTATATCTTACTACCTGCGGAGTCGGTGAGCAGCAATCGATCTAGACCAGATGCGATAAATCGACAGCTGAGCGCTCTCCCGTTGATTCCAGTACTCCAATGGAGCGAGAGGCACAGGTGGAGTCGATGGGAGACCGTCAGCTGTCGATTCACTGCAGTGAAGACACTGAGGTAAGTAGATCTAAGTACATCGACTTCAGCTACGTTACTGATGTAGCTGAAGTTGCATAACTTAGATAAATTCCCCCACTTCCTCTGCCCCAGTGGGTAGACCAGGCCTGAGATGCAAATTTAGTTACTTTGTCTAATGGCACGTCTACACTTACTGGGGATCAATGCTGTTGCAACCGATGCAGTGGGGGTCGATTTACCGGGTCTAGTGAAGCTAAATCAACTGCGGATTGCTCTCCTGTCGACACCAGTATGCCAGTGGAAGGAGAAGAGTAAGGTAAGTTGATGAGAGAGCATCTCCTGTCAACGCAGCGCAGTGAAGAAGCTTTCATAGCCCACCTGCCAGATACTTCAACATTTTGACAACAGCAAGAGATTTTACTGCTATTCTAAAAGGCAGCTATTTTTTCCCACTGTGAGGGGAAACTAGCCCCCCACAAGCTGTTTTAAAACAACATTTTCATTACTAGCTAAGCAAGTTGATGCTTTTTTTTTAAAAGGCATTAATCTTTTCACTGGGTCTCTTCCTGAAAATTTTTTTTTTTTTAAGTTTCTGCCCAAAGAGTAGAACTGATTAAAACAAACAGATGAAAAGGCTAAGAAGCTGGATTTGAGATAATTGGGGGATGGGGAGGGGTGCTATTTAGGAACATTTAATACCAGCATTTCCTACAAGGGGTTAAACGTAAAAAAAAAAAATATTTGTTGAAGTTTCACTAAGGCTCTAAAAGTAAAAGATCAGGTCCAACATAGAACTGATTCCAAAGGTAGCTTTACTGTTTTGCAGATATAAACCTCATACATTTGTCTTCATAGAAAAATTATACCAAATACACTCAGTAGTTTCAGGGTTGAACATCCACTCCAGAAGAGTAATTAGGCATGCAAAATGTGTATGCAATTGCATGACTGATTTGCATGCCTCGGTACCATAATTTGTACATGCAAATAGATAACTATACACATACTAATTGGCTATTTTTGCATGCTTTGTATTCAATTAAAGAAATAAGGCATAAATTTTTAAAAGAGTAATTAAACATTGGAACAATTTATCAAGGGTCATGGTAGATTCTCCATCACTGACAAGTTTAAAATCAAGAATGGATGTTTTAGAAAAAGCTTTAGGAATTATTTTGGGGAAGTTGTATGGCTTGTGTTATGCAGGAGGTCAAATTAAATGATCACAATTGTGCCATCTAGCCTTGGAATCAATAAATGGATCAATCTCCAAACATATGTGTGAGCTCCAATAAGGTGTGCTATGGCATATGTATTTTGAACATGTTTCTAAATGACAAGAAAAATCTGGTCCCTTATATTTGACAAAAATTAGTATAATTATACATTGTTTTCATAGTTTTAAAAAACAGTATTATGTACTTTGAGGAAACCAAAGTGCTGCAAAAATGTTATTTTGTCAGAATGCTTAATTTGATAAATCCTTTGATAGTGTTTCAAAACAAATGTCTACATATTTATGCTGTGCAGCCTTTGAGCTACAAATGATCATGCAACACATTACAGATTTAGGGGTTGAATGTTCTTTTTTAAAATCTCATTGCACTGAACTTTAATACTATGAAATACACCGATTTGAATATTAATCTAAGCAATAAGAGGCAGCTGTTTTCAGTTAAACTGGTGTAAAGCCAGAGTGACTCCAGTTACTCCTGATAAACATAAGAGGTGCTGACAAAAGAATTTAGCTCTAAAAATAATCAAAATATTAGGATTTAAATTGTGTATTACAAAAAAGATAACATTACTTTAGAACCATATTTAAAGAGATTTAAATCCACTAACCAGCTTGTGTTCTCTACAGTTAGTGAATAGGTTTGATTTCTAGGCTTTTTTTTTTTTTTTTTGGCAGACTATAATAGTATCTGTATATAATCAGAACCTTTGAAAGAAACATTGTTTTATAAACTATATTAGAAATCAGGTGTTCATCAGTACTGGAGACAGAATTAAGCAAGAGCTGAGCTGTACCCTCTAAAAGGATTCTTACTATGGAAGGAAGGTCAGACTCAATTAAAGTAGAGACCAGTTTTGTTCTGCTAGCTGACTGCCCGTGCTGCTTATGCCCTAGTAAAGCAGTTAGGACTGTAGCCTCATCTACACTTGGTGTGAGCTGCGCCTTGAACTTTACGATCTCTCTTCCTGTTGAATCTTTTTACATAGTTGCTGCCGCTCCTTAGCAGCCCATCTCCTGGCCGCAGACGACCTCTCAGGAACTGCAGCAGAGGTGCAGGTAGCTGCCGTCTCTTGTGGTAGATCTGACCCATCACAATATATCTACTTCCTGCAAAACAACAAATAATTTAACAAATGATTGGTTTATTTTCATTTTTTGTTTGTTTAATTTCCTTTACTTGTTTCATTTTAGAAAAACACCTTTTCCAGTCTGGATGATTGTAGCTTAGTCACTTTCTTTTAACATAAACTGGGCTAAGACCAAATGTGTTATAGTAGCAAAATTCAAATTATGAATAAAGCAAGCGATGGATGAAAACTGGAACTGGCTATGCCAGCTTCCCCCCACCATCACCTTGACTTTTGGGGATTGGATAAAAGAAGCAGGTCTGCTTGCTGGTGAAAGCATTGCCAGGGCAAATGTTTTACAGAATGTAGTTTTAGGGGATTTGAATGGCTTTAACCATTCTGCCTTGCAGACAGTTGGGCTTGTTTTGCAGATACAGGGAAACCAGAAAGAAAAGAGTTTGTGTGCCCTCTGCTCCTAAATGAAGCTGTTCCTTCTGCCCAACCTGTCCCCTGAACCCCTTTTAAATCTAGGCGAACTGAAATCCCACACCACCTACAGAAACTGACTGGATTTAGCTGGGATTCATTACCAAGTTTAAAATCTGGACATGGTTTACTGCAGTTTAAAGCATCCACAATGAGAATGTGAACTCGGAAGAAGAAGCCATCAGGGGTGATATATAGGCGACTCATCTTGTATAATCCGTCGCTATTTACCAAGAGTGTAACAAGGTGGACTCCTTTCTCCAGTGTTTCCACATCATGAACAATCCCATTCACTGCTGTTTTAAGGGAGAGAGGGAAAACAATCACTCGATATACTTGCTAGTGGCACATTGATACTCAGCTCATGATACATGTGGAGGCTCTAAACGAATCACAATGGTGCAGTGAACAAAAGTCTTAAAAGTTTATAAAGTACTTCCAAGTTGAGTCTTATGTGTTGTTGAATAACAGTGCAGGTTAGGAATGGTGGGGTTGAATATTCATTTGAAAGGGAGAAGAAAAAGAAACATTCATTAGCGTATTCTGCTGTATTACTATATTACACTGGAGTATTATCTAATTTGAAAGGAGAGTCCTTGCTCAGTATCCTTGCAATGCAGCCTGATAAAGTAGCATGAGTCCTAATCTTAGCAAATCACATAGAGCTGTGCTACACCATTTCTGCCTCAGAAAGACTCAGGACTGGGCTGAGTTAACCGAAGGCCTGGAAAATCCCCCACATATATTCTAGATAGACTGTGATAAAGTCACTGGAGAGGTAAGGCTAGATAGCTTCCTTGACAAAGGTCAAGGGCATACCTGCCTCATGGAGTGAAAACTTCTCTTTGAGGCAGCCACTAGCTTCTTAATCTCTAGATGTAAATTCATGAGGAGTAAAGCCCCTTCTGTGATCACTCTAGGGGAACCGTGGCCATGGGCTGTGCAGATTAATGTTCATTCAGGCTGAGTTAAGAGACATGCTTCTTTTTTTTTGAATTTAAGAAATAAATGAAATTATTTAATCATTAAAGGATGAAATACGCAGAGGGCCAGTACAAGGCCTCGATCAGAGATCTACGGGCTGGACGTCATTCTAAAATTTTGACTAAAAGGAAATTAAGGAATGTTTACATTTGTGGAAAACTGCCTAATGTCTAGTCAGGCAAAAAAGATGCCTCATACTATGCTTATTTTCTGGAAATAGAAACACCTGTTAACTGGCACTAGACATGTATTTTACTTATCTGCTTTTAAATATTGAGACAGATACCATCTAATCCCCTGCTGCTTTGAGAATGAGATAGCTCCATTCAGAAAACTTGTGCTCCAACTGCCAGTGCAATTAACCCAGAACTACACTATCTTTTGTTACCATCTGTGTGTGTGATGAAATGGCCATTAGACTCTAATGCAGCATGACCGCTGCTGGCAGAAGTCCTATGAAGCTAAAGCAGAATCTGGAATGTCGAGAACATGCTGTTCAGGCCATCATCTGGCATGGTCTTCCATCCAAATTATATCCTAAAACTCATTAGAGCTAGGTAAATAATGCAATGGCAGTTAAACAATACAGCTACAAAGGTAGAGGGAGAGAGATGTATCCAGTTGTGGGTTAATAAGAAATGGAGAATCATACAGACAGCTTGTGAAATGACTTCATCACTGACAGTGATGTGTGGATGGAGTGGGGACCCTAAGAAGGCCAGTGCCAGACAGACAGAAAGGGGATGAGACAGTGAAACGTGATTGATGCTATTTGTTGTGTATGTATAGGAACATCTGTTATTAGAATAGGCTGGAGCAAGCCCAAGAAGGCTTTTAAAAACAAGAAAGGAAATGTATGTGCTAGTAGCATTGGCCAACGAGTGCGTCTGCCATGCCTGCCTGTAAGTGAGAATATATACAATGGAACAAAATGGTCTTACCAAATTCACTCACACAGAAAGCCTCTGCTTCATCCCTCTCCCTCCTGCACTCCGTCAGGCACACCTTCTCCTTGTTGTCAGCATCTAGAACTGCAACAAGCACGTATGTTGTGGATGTGCAGCATTAACACAACATGGCCCCCGGAGTTCAGGACTGAAAGTAAATAACCCTGTTCTTCTGATAGGTCACAAAGTCCCTTCCTATGGAGGTTCCCCTTACCTTTTTTCAGCACGTTGAAGTGATACAGCAGGCTAGATGACTGGCGGTTGGTGACCCAGGAGGGCTTGCTGATGTTTCTTATAGGGTCATGCTGTTTGTAGGGATTCATCTTGCCAGGTCGGTTAAGGTGATCCACCATATTGGGATCTTCTGTCTCAACTGTCCCTGTGTCTTGGAAAGGATGCATCTCAGCTAAAGTCAAGGATCTGCCTTTATAATGGGAAAATGCTCTACGGTGGAAGTGTGCCGAGATGCTGTTCGCTGCCTCGGACTGAAACCTATCTGCATGCCTTCTGTTTGCATGACTGAATTCAAAGGAAGCAGAAGGAGGTCCCTCCATGTGGCTCTCGGAAGCCAGGACCCTGCCATCCTGGTGAGGCTCTTTCCTCAGCCCTGTATTGTTTTCCACTGAGGTCTTGGACTTTTTCTTTTTGTCTGGTGAGACTGAGAGGATGTCAGCAGCTTTTGGCCACTGGAGGTTAGCTGGAGACAGCAACCAATGTTCTGTTTGATTCTCTTCACCACCACTGCTGCCTCTAAATGGGAACTTAGCTTGGCTTGGTGTCGAGTCTGCTGCACTGTACCCATCCTTGCTGAGTGCTCGAATGGGTTTTCCAATATAGGGCAGGTATCCTATGTACAAATAAACAGAAGAGATAGAAGTGTTTTTAACTTTTTTTGGAGGGGGGCAGAGAGGGACCTTTTTTATATGTGTGTACAGTGCCTGGCACAAAGGGAGGGGCAATTGAAGCCTCTAGCCATTACCACAATATAAACAATAAATAGTCCACTAAGAGGAATAAAGCAGAGTGCCCATATCTGAAAGGCATCTGATTTCACTGTCCCCACATAAAGAAGGATAGCACCTGCCTTTCTGGGCATCATTGCTTGTGGAACAAAATCTGAATTAGCTTCTCATTTCCAAAATGCTGCGGGGTTGAAAATAGCTGGGATTCATACAACAAAACAGCCTTTCAAAAAATGCGGGGGCCAGAAACACAGGAAAGATTAGAGGGGAACTTTCTAGCTCCTATTTCAGACAGAATCCCAGTAACTCCAGCATGGAACTTGGCCCAGCTGTGTGCAAGCTGAACCCTGGTGATCTGCATTTTTACTATTATTGTTACAAATTAAAAACACGATTTATAAACAAACCCTTCTCTCGAAAGAGACCTGAAAGTCCAGGGAGCATCCGGGGGAGCCAGATTCACAGTGCAGCTCGGGCTGATTGTTTAAAAGGCTATGACAACAGAACTATTTGGTTTTCCCATCCATGGGATGCCTTATTGACAATGTCATCTGGACTTTTCAATGCTCATGGGCTTTGAGAATTGCTGAATAGATCTTTATCCAGCATTTTTTTGGACTTCTGACTTGTGCGCCATAGAGCTGTCAAGGAGCCCAAACAGCTCATGTTTGGTAGAAAAGCCATTGCTTTTAAGTAATGATCCCACGCATTTGTTCCTGATGGTAGAAAGATAGGATTGAGAGAGATCTGCCCTTTATTTCTAAATGAAAGTTAAGAAATTATTATGATGATAAAATATAATTGTGTTTTTGGATCAGGCAGCTTAACAGCACAGTGTAGTCCAACTGGGAAAATTTCCAGGTCTCATTTCACACCACCCTTTCCCCTTTTGAAACTCTCAAAGCAAATTGACTTTCCTTTTAGACAGAGTTTTCTTTCCCCTGCAGTTTTTTCCCCTTCAAATTTGCGGTTCCCCCTTCCTTTTCAGCCTATGCTTGCCATGCAATTAGTTTGCCAATGTAGAGTATTCAAAAACAGTTTACCCACACACACAATGTGGGTGCTCGCGGTTTGCGGTTAATAGTGTGTAGGAGGCTGATCCTGACTCGTCTTGTGAAGTATTTGACATACACAGATGAATAAAGTCCTGGTTTATCTCCAAATCCTGATTCTCAGCTGTTGACCTCACCATTACTTCTCCATTGCTCTCACCAGCTGTTGTCATGGGAAAGATTTCCTGATATTTGGGCTGAATGCATACGAAGTCAGAAATTTCCATGAAGACTAGTTGGGGGTGGGGGGAGGTACAAGCTGAAGACAGGGACATGCCAGAGTGCACTGGAGCTGTTCTGCCTGGAGCCATGGAGCCTGAACAAGTCCTTTCAAACACATCTCCTACCTGCGATGTTTACCCCCAAGACACACTTTCACTAAGCAATGAATTTCTAAGAAGAAATTAAGCACTTTGTCATGACCCAGATTTCCAATCCCCTTCAATTCCTCTGTCAGATCTCTGGAGACTGGGAAACTAGAACTTCAACATAGCACTTGATTTTTTCTGTCCGCAGGGAGAGATGCACCTTTTACCTCCACGCCCTTTGCGGGATGCAGAAACAAATCTGTTTAGTCTGACATGCAAAGGGCACAGGTGGGAGCTCAGAACAGCTGAACTAAACCACAAATTTGGAGCCTACAGGGAGTAAGAAGGGGCTAACAAAGTCACATAAGAAACCACACACATGAACCACTAAGTAACTCACAAACTGCTCAACACTGGCTGACTCAGGATTCATGGCATTAGCTGATTCTCTGTTTCTTGCAGGTGCTCTCCAGCCTCCCCAGACACACACCTTCCTCTGACACATCAAGTATCTCTGCTTGCTTGCTTGACCAATGAACATGCTAAAAAGTTCCTTTTCTTGCCTCTCATGTGCTTGCTGCTGCAGCGTGCTGAAACGGATGCAGCTGGAGAGGGCTGTCAAGGCAAGAATTGGAAATAATGTGTCCAGTCTTTGTGGGAAAGAGTGACGCTCAGCCTCTCCCCTTCTTGCTGGAAACAGCAAACCTGCCCTTTTCTGCTTTGGAATGTTAAGAAACTTACCTGCCACCAAGTTGGACGATGATCCCATGACAAAACAGAAGAGCAAGAATGCTTTGGTTGTCATGTTGAAGGAAACCTTTTCCAGACTCTAAATGAACTGGAGTCTTTTATGCCCTTCCTTCTGGTTCATGCTAATGAGAGGCAGCCTTAGGGGAAACATGAATCGCTCCCTGGACAAACCACTGGAGCAGTACCAAGCTGCCGCAATCCTGCTAGCCTCTCACTGCCACTTCCTAAGAGAAATGTGCATGGAGCCCCCACACGCTGGCTACAATTGCCTGAAATGTCAGTTCTGTCTCTGCCTGATTAAATGGATCTTCCCTAAACTCCTACGCTCTACACAAAGTAGTCGGGGTTAGGGGTCTTGTTTTCCTTCCCTACCTCTGAGGGGAAATTGTACAAAACATATCAACGCATAACTGGCTACAAGGAACTGCATTAAAATGCAGCATACAGAATCAGGGAACACATCACCACTACATGGCTGCAGTTACTTTGGGGACAGGGAGGGATGAGATCAGCATTTATGCACAGTCGGTTACAATGGGTGCATGTTTTTTAAGGTCAGTTATATTGTACATCTGGCTATTCCAGCCCTTACTTCATGGGGATTTTGCACATTTGTTATAGTTATTGTCCATTGTCAACGGAAAGGTCTGCTGTTCCCTGTATAGTTTCAATTGATTTAAAAACCCGGTTTCAGTAACTTGAATGAGTCTCTGGAACTCTGACACCCCTTCTCTCACCTTACACACACCCAGCCAAAACCATCTTGAGTGTAACTTTATTGATGTGGGATTCATTTAGCCAAATACACTTGTTCCTATCTAACTAGTTTAAACAGTCGAGGACTTTTCTTCATATTACCAAGCCAGATGTTCACTGAAGCTGCTTACCCCACTGCCTGATAAGGGATGTTATGAGGATTAATCACTTAGTTTATGCCTGTTTAGTGCTTTGAACACAAAAAGCACTAGACAAGTGTTGTGAAAGGTCATTAGAAATATCCTGGAGCCTGCTTACTGAAGCCATCTTTACAGACAGAGGAAAGCTATGCAATGAAAGGCCCCAAAAGACTGCTGAATGTTGTAGTATCTATCGCTTAGTTTAAGCTTAAATGGTTAATGATCAATGTATTAGAATAAATATATATAAACGCTCTATGGATTTCTAATGCGCCTGTCGGCATGCTCTATATCAAGTTACCAGTCAAGACAGAGAATGGTTGGGAGAATACTGCAGCTTTAGGATTGGATATTTGCCCTCACTGAAGTAAATGGTAAACTTCCATTCCGTTTAATTATTTTAAATAAAACAGACCAGAGGTATATGAAAACTTATTTTGGTTGCTATCAGTTAAAGTGGAAATTTTATTTATTTGATGTCTGATGTAGATACTTGGTATTTCTTTATAGCTGGACCGTCTTATATAATCCAACAAATTCCCCAGCAGCACAAAGTCTTATTTCATATAGCTGTGTACAGTTTATTGCACATATTATTTATATGCAAATTAGATACAATTAACTTGGGTTTAAACAGAGACTGGGAATGGTTGGGTCATTACACTAATTGAATCTATTTCCCTATGTTAAGTTCTCCTCACACCTTCTATGGGTCATCTCAATTATCACTTCAAAGGGTTTTTTTCCTCCTGCTGACGATAGCTCATGTCAATTGATTGGACTCTTCCAGTTGGTATGCATACTTCCACCTTTTCATGTTCTCTGTATGTATAAATATCTCCTGTCTGTGTGTTCCATTCTATGCATCCGAAGAAGTGAGCTGTAGCCCACGAAAGCTTATGCTGAAATAAATGTGTTAGTCTCTAAGGTGCCACAAGTACTCCTGTTCTTTTTGCAGATACAGACTAACACGGCTGCTAATCTGAAACCAGTTTATTCTCCGTATATCTAAAATGGTTTGCAATATGTAAGGAAATTGTAATACATATACGACTCTATTCTTTAATTTCCCATTGCCTCATGTGTTAATTCTTTTTCTTCTGTTACAATATGCCGTTTAAATGTTTTAATTCTGAAAGTATGTTATTGTGGGGGAAAAAATCACTGTAGAAATCTAAACCCAGACACAATGCTGAACTGAATTCACAACTGGAGATTCACGCTAAACATCTCAGCCATTTATATTTTATTAATTTGGCTGTTTAGGAGTTGTTCCATCACAGTGCATTCCTCTCCATTTCTCCTGGGGTTAGGTGGGACAATGAGGAGCTACACACCAGAAAAAGCAATGGGGTGGATTAGATGAAATACACAGTTGTTCCGTAATATTTACCTAATATGCTTCTACGGGACTGTGCTATGGCAGGCAAGGAGCAAATACAACCTGCAAATAATTAAGTTCATTTGTTATGCGTCTTTGAATGTTAAACTCTTCATATTGTTTAAATTCCTCAAACAGTAAATAAATCAGCTGGTTAGTGTCTGAACACTAGACGAGGTAAGCACTGGCGCCCCCTGGAGGATACGGAATAAGAAAACGATGCCTATGCTCTCTTCCCTGATTCAGCATTTTCTTCCTTATGTAAAGGATGTATGGGGCAAGATGTGAGTATGAGTATGAATACGTGAGGAGCTACATGTGAAGGTGTCTTTCTGGGTGTAATTTATATCTACTTAAGGAGTATGTATGTGGGATGCATCAGAACCATGTGGACCTTTTGAAGATATAAAGAAACCACTAAGTAGATACAACCTTCTGATAAAACTATTTGTCAGTATAATACAATCCATTTTACTGTATTGCTGTGTTTATGTCTGGGTGTTTCTCCTAAAAATTCAGCTATTTGAAAATTTCAGCTTCACTAGCAGCACTGTGGACAATGTGGTGGTTAATATGTCTACACCAGCCTTTGCACTGGTGCTACTACTGATGAAGCTGCTTCTCTGTTAGCAAACTGTAGTGAAACACTCCTCGTATAGGATTCCTTCTCCCTATGATAAAAGTTTAGAACTACAATTTTAGCAACCAATTTCATCTATTGAAAAACCCCAGAGACCCTGCACTGGTGACAATACTGGCTTGCAGTGAAACACCAGATGAATTCCCCATTCCTAATCCCCATAGAGAAAAGAGCACTGACGGTCTGATGCCATCCTCACCCTGATGTGTGATAAACAGTGAAAAACACTAGGGCTCAGATTTTAAAAAGCAGTGAGGTGTCAATCTGCTTACTGCTGCAAGACCTAAGCGATTAGAAGGCCATTTCCAAAAGTGACAGAGGCACTTAGAAATCTAAATCCCATTGATTTTAAATGTGAGTCTTGGGCACTCATGCCTTGTGACAAAGGAAGTTAGCCGTCTAAATCCCTTCGGCATTGCAACGCTGAGACAACACGTCTCAAGTCCTTTAAAAATCGGGGCATAAAAGACCAAAAATTAAGTCCAAATGAAGGCCTGGTTTACCTCTGTATCTCCCCATAATCCAATCGCATGCCAAAAACAAAGCACAACACATCCTCCAGATGCTGAACCACCAGCACTAGACCCTAGGAAGGCCCAGTCAAAACCAGTGAGGACGGAGCTAGGCTGATACAAATTCCTGCACGAAACGAGGCCCCCGATCCGAAGCTCCCCGCAGCAGCGGACAGACTCCAATGGGCTTTGGCTCGGGCCGTCATCCCAGGGCCTCTCTCGCCCTTCAAAGTGCAAAACAAGGGGACGCCTGCTCCTTACACCGCGAGGCGCCATCAGCCCAGACAGCCGGCACCCCGCCCTGGCCAGGAAAGGCCACCCAGGCACACACCCGGGCCAAACCCCGGCCTCGCGCCCCGTCCTGGGCAGGCTGCGCCCCTCTGACAGGCGCCGCTCGGGGCTCGCTCCCGGGCTGTCCATGTTTACATGGGAACCGGCGCCGCTCGGGGGTCGCTCCCGGGCTGTCCATGTTTACATGGGAACCGGCGCCGCTCGGGGCTCGCTCCCGGGCTGTCCGTGTTTACATGGGAACCGGCGCCGCTCGGGGCTCGCTCCTGGGCTGTCCGTGTTTACATGGGAACCGGCGCCGCTCGGGGCTCGCTCCTGGGCTGTCCGTGTTTACATGGGAACCGGCGCCGCGCTGCCGGCCCCTTTCCGCGGGCGGCCGGGGCAGGAAAGCCCCACGCCCGCCCAGGAGGCCGCTCTGCAGCCCGGGGAGCTCGCTGCCTCTCGCCGGTGCTGCTGCCCGAGCCAGCCCGGGCTCGTTGTACGGGGCTTTCCTTTCCGAGGGGCCGAGCTGCCCTGGGAGCGCCCGCCTCAGGCTGCCTTCCCGAGCGAGGCAAGAGCCTGCAGCCTCGCTGTGTTCTCCGCCCCGCGCCGGTGCAGGAGTCCCCGGCACGCAGCCATCGCGGCCCCGCTCCATGCACCAGCCGCCAATCATCCCCTAGCTCCTGCGCGTCGCCTCCCCAGTGCACGGGACGCGGGACTGCAGGATTAAAAGTGTACCAGGGCGGCGGCATGTGCAGCCCTGCGGGCGATAATAACGTGGAAGCGGCCCAGGAGCCCGGCGGGGCGCCCAGCCGCGAATTTACCAGGCTGCTCCGGCTCGCTACAAAACGTGTGAGCGGCACGACCCAGATGGGACTCGAACCCACAATCCCCAGCTCCGGAGGCTGATGCCTTATCCATTAGGCCACTGGGTCACCCAGTGAAGACGAGGACGGGCACGCTCTAAAGGCGCCGCCCGGCTTCAACTGGCTCCGCCCTCAGTCCTCGATGATTCCAGCCTCCCTCTAAGGGCCCCGCCCAGCCCAGGGTGGCCCGCCCCCCACTTGGTCCCACACCCGCGGAGCTCTGACTCCGCCCCTCCCCAGCTCTCGCAATCAACAAAGCGCGCTAAGGGCTCTGCCCTGCCGTTCGCGACACGCCCTTAGCCTGTCAGCGTCCCGCCGTTAGCCCCGCCCCTAACACGCGCTGGGCTCACTCGCGCGCAACGGCCGTTAGCTCCTCCCTCCCCGCGCGCCCCGGTGGGCGGTGTCACCTCCATGTGTTCTGGCCCGGCCTTTGGACTCGCCCCCTCGCGCGCGGCCAGGACGTCGTGTCAGGCTTTCCTTTCCCGCGTCTTCCACAGCCGCTGTCTTCCCAGAGCCCCCTCCGTCGTTCGCACTGCCAGGGCCCTCTGCGCCCGTACCCCTAAAGTAGCTCTGCCCTGATCTGAGCTCTGACAAGGCTGGGAGTTGGCTCCCCCAAGAATCCTGCTCCCAGCCTTGCTGGGGTTACAAGGGCTCTGCCACACAGGCAGTGGAAGAGAAGCCCTCAGGGTCGAGCAGGCCCAGGGCCAGCTCCAGCGTTTTTGCCACACCAAGCAGCGGAGATAAAAAAAACCAAAACGTGATTGGGAGCTGTACCGCTGCCGCTGCATCCTTCAGTGGCAGGTCTTTCCCTCCGAGAGGGACGGAGGGACCCGCCGCCGAAGAGCCAGCCTCTCCCTTGTGCCGCCCCAAGCACCTGCTTGCTGCGCTGGTGCCTGGAGCAGGCCCTGGGCAGGCCTCTGGGTAAAGGAAGTGGGAGCGAGAACTCAGAGATCCCTTCGCCAGCCCATTTCGCCTGGGTAATTTATAATCCAGAAAAGTTCCCCGCAATAGTGGGACCATTCTCCTGCTTACATTTGCTACATGAGAGAGAGCTGCTGTCAGTGTGTTCTCCCTTCAACTTTGGAATTTGCTCTATGCTTGGTTCTAAATAGTCCAAATTTATTTGATCTTTTGGGCATGCTGCAAAGCCCCTATTTTTGAGCTGGTTTTTGAGAGGGTCTGCTGGTGGATCTGTTAGGAAACTAAGGTCTAGGATGTTTTGGATTTGGAATCTAGGGGCTGGAGTAGTATGTGACGGTAGGTTGCTGCTCTTTTGATTTGATTTTTAGTATGTAAGGAGTGCGTCTTCAATCAATTTGCTTTAAATCCCAGTAAAGAGCTGCTGGCACTTCTTTACGTCCAGCGGCCCTCTGATTAGGAGGCTGAGTCTTGGTTTTGCCAACAGCAGGAAGGAAGGCACAAAGGGTATGTCTTTGGGTATGTCTAGACTGGAATAAAAGATCCACAGCAGCACCGTGGTTGGCCCAGGTCAGCTGACTAAGGCTCGGGCTCTGGGGCTAAACATTGCTGTGTAGACATTCCAGTTCGGGGTGGAGCCTGAGCTCTGAGACTCTCCGCCCTCACAGGGTCCCAGAGTCTGGGCTCCAGCCCGAACCTGAACATCTGCACAGCAATTTTACAGCCCCACAGCCCAAGCCCCAAGAGCCCAAGCCAGCTGACACAAGCCAGATGCATGTATTTAATTGATGCGTAGATGTACCCTACATTGCAATGTAAATCCAGGGTTAATAGAACTCAAGTTAGCAGACCCTGGTTTGTTTAACCTAGGTCTTGAGTGTCTATACTCATCTGTAACCCCAAGTTAGGAACTGTTGAACCTTGGGTCCCAACCAGGGGCTCCATTACATTACACTGCATTACATAGTCCCAGGTCCAATCACCCATATTGCACATTTTCTAGTGCCTTCCCAAAATGTGACTGCTGTCACTCTTTCTTCATTGCGAAGTATGGGAAAATCTGACTGTCCACCAAACTTGATTGTCCAGAGGACAAAGGAAGTCAGCCCATGGGATTGTGTGACACTTCTAGAGGATTCCCAGAGCAAGAGTCCAGTGGGATTGAACCCTAGGTCCTGGCTACGGTGGCCAGGTGCCTGGTTTTTGACCAGAAAGTCCAGTCGAAAAGGGGACCTGACAGTGTCCAGTCACAGTGGGTGGGGAAGGCAGGGAGGTGCCAGGTCATCGCCTGCCCAGCCCCTACACAGCTGGGGCTGCCTCCTACCTGCATCAGGCAGCTGCAGCTCCCAACCATGGCTCCGCAGGCAAGTCCTTCCTGACCTGGGAGAGGAAGAGCAGTGAGTGGTAGGGAGAGTGGGGAACAGAACAGAACAGGGGGTGGGACCTCTGGGAAGAGGCAGGGCAAGGAGGAAGAGGCAGAGTGGGGGAGGTTCTGGAACTCCTGCTAAATATTACAAAGTTGGCAACCCTAGTCCCAGTTTGACTGAGTCTCAGATGCTCCACCCCATGTGGTCCTTGGTTTGACCTCTGGATTAGCGTGATTTGTGTGTAGACAGAAAGGGGGTAGGCTTGAGGCTGAGTTTGAACACTGGGCTTACAGTGCCATGTAAACCAGGGATTCTCAAACTGGGGTCGGGACCCCTGAAGAGGTTGTGAGGTTATTACATGGGGGGTCGTAAGATGTCATCTTCCACCCCAAACCCTGCTTTGCCTCCTGCATTTATAATGGTGTTAAATATGTTAAAAGTGTAAGTTATAAGGGGTGGGTCACACTCAGAGGCTTGCTAAGTGGAAGGGGTCACCAGTACAAAAGTTTGAGAACCACTGGCGTAGACGTACCCAAAGTGTGCAGCAGTCCTAGGTGGCGAGGGGTTTGGTCATGCTATAGGGCATGTGACTATTGACAAGCCCACAGTGAAAGTCCATTCACTCCTGACCCGGTAGGGAGGAAGATATGACTAATGACTTCCTCCTTCAGGCTTCACTCAACCTCCCTGCTCAGGTCTACTGAAAGCTGCAGCTTTCGGCATATTTTTGGACCTTTTCAGTCCCCATAACAAAAACAGGCCCCTAAGGGGACAACAAATCCTAGCATCCTTCAAGATGACGAGGAACAAGGCCGAGCATTGGGTGCTGGAATCTGTAGTCTCCTTCGGGCTGCGTGACGCTAGGTGGCGCATCGTGTGCTGGGACTGGTAGTCTTGGAGCCGCGAGTGGTTCGTTGTAGGCTCTGTGACGTGTAATCATCTCTCCCCGGGATCCCGGCGAGGTTCTCGCGAGATCACTGGCTCCCCTACACACACCCCTCCACCTCGCGAGAACAGCTCTTTTTTCAAACTGACCAATGACAATCTTGCTTTGGCTCGAATTGACCAATAGGAGAGCGAAGACGCGGGAAATTTAAATCCCGCCAGGGGCGGGGTCAGGGCAGAAGGGGCGGGGACAGCGGCAACGTGTTCGCTGGTGGCCTAGGCGAGTCAGTCAGTCAGTGTGGCAGCAGCTGTAGAGACGGGAGGTGGTTTCGGTTGTAGGTGGAGGTCTGGTGCGCTGCGTCCGGGAGACGGTGGGGGTGATGGAAGAAAAGGGGTGGAGAGGGGGAAGTTCGGGGGGGGGGGCTGGAGTAATAGGGGTGAAATGAGGTTGGGGAGTTTCTATGGGGTATTTAGGTGTGGGGGAAGGGCGGCGGTCTGGGGCTATATGGGCTTATGAGGGGGCAAGAGGCTGGGCGGGGCGCGGTTCTGAGGCTGTATGGGGCGGAGGTGGTGGTCCAGAGCTGTAGAGGGTGAAATGAAGTGGGGTAGTTCCTATGTGGTGTTTGTATAGCGGGGTGGGGGAATGCGTAACCCCCACCCTCCATTGCTTATTACAGGGCGCTAGTGTAGTTTCCGTCCTGCTGGAGGGTGGATGGGTGGGGGATTTCTAGATTGCAACTCTCCCGGGGGAGGCACTGACTGGGTTACTGGCTTATTTTGAATCGGGTGGTATGTTCTTGACCGTGTGACTGTAGCTGCTTCTTTGTGTTGGTTTGGGGCTTGGCTCCCCGTAGCCTACATAAGGAACTGTGCTCTGCACCCCGTTATAAATGTAGTGGCTGCACTGTGCTTGGGGTGTGTCTGCAAAATGGCTATCTCCATTTAAAAGGCCATTATCAACTTTAACTCACTTTAGGGAACTGACTGGGTTTCAAGTTAGCTACCGGTTCTGCATCTACCTGCCCCCGAGTCAGGTTGCCAACCTATGTGTTTCTAATTTCCCTTCTGTTTTTTTCCTGGGGTGGGGGAATAACAAACTTTCTTGTTGCTATGCCTGAACGACCAATGTTATTTGCAGAAATAACTAATCTGATTATGCATTGAGGGCTGTAAGAAATCTAAATATAAAATACATAATTTTTTGTTTATTCCTAGTAAATTTAGGTGTCACTAGTAACAATAGCAAGCTTTTTAAAAAAACAAAACAAAACCATCCCTTCTGATTTTTTTTAACTTAACAATGGCATTTTTCAAATCAGAGACAATGCTAGTTATTTAGTTTTTAAGTGGAATTATCTGCAATCTGGACATAGTTCTTTATCTTTAACCCCAATCTTGATTTCACATGCATGTCTTAATCTGAAATCTTTTTGGCTAAAATAAGTTAATTGCTAATCTCAGATCTGTTTCAGGTCTATCCCTTAAATTGGTATTGCCCGAGGTCTGACTCCTGTAAAAGATGTCTACCAATGAGAATGCTAGTGCAGCAGTTGCCCGTCTGAACAGATTCAAGAATAAGGGAAAAGACACTACAGTGAGTATCTGATCATCAGTTGGAGTCTGTGTTTTTAAGCATAATTTAGCCCTTTAAAAAGAGAAGTACAGTTCATCACGAATGCACATTTTGCCCCTCTCAGGAAATGAGGAGGCGGCGGATTGAGGTTAATGTGGAACTGAGGAAAGCTAAGAAAGATGATCAGATGCTTAAAAGAAGAAATGTCAGTACACTCCCAGATGATGCCACTTCACCTCTTCAGGAAAACCGGAACAATCAGGTAACTAAGTCCCCAACACGGTGAGATCAGGAGGCGTTTTTCCCTCATGCTGGGTTGTGGTTTCTTCCATCAGTGGATATGTTCCTATGTATGTCTGTGGTGCTGTGTAATTGTTACCAACTGTAGCTGCCCTGTATAACCTCAGACTGAAGGAACAAAAAGATACAGTATAGCTAGGCTTTGTCTACAGTGGGAAGATGGTTTTAAACACAATTATCTACACTAATGTTAAGTGTTTTTAATAACATTAATTAAAATTAATGTTAGCACACCTAACAACTAACTTTCCCAATGTAGACAAAACTATGGCTGACACGGGTTGGGAGTCCCATTATAATTGCACAATGCTCAATAAACTATTGTGCATTTAACCAGTGCTTTCTCATAGCACTGTGCCTTGCTGTCTAAGGGAGCTTTTGCTTGCTATATAGACACACATTCTTACCAACATAGTCTTAACAACTTTCTGTTTTTCATGCAGGCTACTGCACACTGGTCTGTTGAGGAAATTGTCAAAGGAATTAGCAGTAACAATTTGGAGCTTCAGTTGCAGGCAACTCAGGCTGCCAGGTAAGAACCTTCAAGGTCAAAGTTTATCCAACTCTTCTATGTGGCTGGGGATAGAGGGGTTCAGCTAATCGGAGCACAGGTATCAATCACAGCAAATACTTATTCGAAGCCTAGTTCTATGTAAACATTGCTAGCACTTCTATAATCTGCTCTTTGGCAAGTAAACATTTTGGAATTGACACTCTAGTCAGCGTGGAGAGTAGGGCCAAATGGAATTATAACCTAGCATCATGTATAAACTTTAAATGATGAAAGGTTTGACCTGACTGTGGGACTTAGAACCTGGCACACCTGAGCTGTCCCCCAACTCTGTTTCTGGTCTTAGTGGTGGCACAGAGGTGCTGCGATATTTTTTTCTATAAACTGAGAATGAAAGACCTTTTTTTAAATCTTGCATCTGTTTGTTTATATAGTATGCTGTTTATGGATAGAACTGGGTGCTTAGTTTAGGCCTGAGAATTTAAGACACTAATGTATACAAGTGGAAAACAGGTTCTGTGATCTCACTTCTGAATGAAGTGAACAGCACAATGGTTCCAGTTAGGAATGTGGTCCAAGCTAGCAGAAAGATCTCACATGGTTTTTGTGCAGCCTCTGGCAGCTGCTGCTCTCTCAACATTAGAATATACCTCTTGAGCAGCTCAGATGCATTATTACTGTTGCAGCAGCATGAAGCTAAGTTTCACTTCAGTTACTGAACAAAACCTCTAAAGAAATTTTGCCCAAAAGCAATTTTGTTAACATTTTAAAGCTTCCTAGCTAGCTCGTGTTCAGCTGACTTGTTGTCTGTCGGAACATCTCAGTACATTTTGCTGCTTCCCCTTTTGAAAGGTGTTTTTTTTTTTTTTAATATTTTAAAAAGTGAATCTCAGAATAATTAAACTGTCCTAAAGATTTTAGTGGACAAAAATAATGCTTCCTTATTTTTATTTCTTCCTTAGGAAACTTTTGTCCAGAGAGAAGCAGCCCCCCATTGACCATATAATCCGGGCTGGTTTGATTCCAAAATTCGTCTCCTTTTTGGGTAGAGCAGAGTGTAGCCCTATTCAATTTGAATCTGCTTGGGCGCTTACCAACATTGCTTCTGGCACATCGGAGCAAACCAAGGCTGTAGTGGATGGTGGGGCTATACCAGCCTTTATATCCCTGTTGGCTTCGCCCCATACTCACATCAGTGAACAGGCCGTGTGGGCTTTAGGAAACATTGCAGGTATATCAATGTGATGTATGACCATTGTTTTCAGCCCTACTTCCTTATATACAAGGGGAAGAGAAAGCCATTGAGGCCAGATTTTCAAAATAGTGTAGTTTCCATTTACCTAGCAAGCAGAGCTCTCTCTTGCAAATCTGGCCCCACCCCCAATGTCATCTAGCGTATAACAACCTGAACTCCCACATGGAGATGGTCACAAATAACTCTTTGTCTTTTGGGTAAGTACAGTATTCCATACAACTTCTATCAAAACCTGGCAATCTGTAAATTCCATTCGACACAACACTTCCATATTTCACTACCATCTTAATATAGTAGCTACTTCTCTTTTCAATACAGTCTGAGTAGACTCTGCTTTTTCTTGAAACAAGTGTGTTTTTTGGGGCGTGGCAGGAGGAAGTGAGTCTCATACTGAGGAACTTTCAGGTGTTTGTCTGCAATCTGCCAGGTTATAGTCAGTCCAATCTAGTTCTTGAATTCTAAGTTGATAAATTCAGATACAGCAAGAGTAAAATAGTGATGCAGATGATCACTGGAGCAATTATTTTAGTACTTGAATCCTAGAAATGGCTGTTAAAATATTGCATGGCTTAGGCAGTGAATTTCTGGGGTACCTCTGTGTTCTGCATAGTCTCAGAACCTTAACTGAGGCTGAAGTCATTTCTCTTGACATCTAAAATCTTAAACTAGCCATAGCGTGGCAACTAGGAACTGTGGTTCTCAGCCATGAGAGATGAGAATTCCGAAGTACTTCATAATTTGCATAAGACACCATCAGGCATCTTAAAAATCCTTGCTCAGGAATGGACTACAGGAACTCATCAACAGCATTAAGTTCACTCTAGTTTTCATGCACAGTGCATTTATGTCTGACAATGTAGGGATATGTTAGGGTCCAAGAGTTTTTATTGAAATAAAAGCAAAAATGTTTCTATAAACCTGTTCTAGTGCTACAATGTGACTGCTTACTACATGTGGGGGGGAAGGAAAGGGTCTGACAAAATAACCATTCAGTAAAAAACACTTCAACAAGACATCAAATTAAATTGTGAGCGAAAGATTTTAGTCTCTGAGAGTGGATTGAAATAACTTTGACTGTAAATAATAGGTGTCTTAGAATATTTTTAATCTAAGGCAGGGGTCCCCAACACAGTGCTCCCGCCTACTGGCTACCAGACAAGCAGCCACTGAGAAGCGTTGCCATCGAAATGCTGCTGAGAAGCATCAATGTCAAGAAGCGTCGCTGCTGAAATGCTGATGCCTCTTGATGATGCTACTGCTTGGCGGCATTTCAGCGTCTGCTTGTCCGGTGGCCATGCTCCTCGGCGAATTCAACTAAAGTATCTTAAAATTCCCACTTAGCATAACTCTCATTTATGTATTTACTCTAGAATTTCCTTCAGACAGAATGAATGTTCCAGGTTCAGTGCTGGGTCAAATACATTTTGTTGGAAGGGTGTGGGGTTGGGTTAGGTTTCCATTAGAACTAGGGAGGGTGAGGGAGAAAACTCTTACTTAATTTTGAGTTTCGTGAAAATTTGTTACCAAACCTACATCTTAAGCCACATTTGAAAATATCAGATCAGGAAGTCCATGGCTTTAGTAGGAAAGAAAACATGCATTCCCAGTGGCTTATCACTAGTAGCAGTTCTCCTTTTGTTCACCAATGCCTCTGCTTCTTAATCAGTATCAGCATTTAATGATTCACTAAACTAAGGAAGAGACACTGTTTATACACAGACTGCTATTTGGTTAGGAGTTTCCTCTTCCTGACATAGATATTTCTTCTGGCTTTCAGGTGATGGTTCAGCCTACAGAGACCTAGTTATTAAGTATGGTGCTATTGACCCATTGTTGGCTCTACTTGCTGTGCCTGATATATCTTCTCTAGCAGTAAGTGTGCATCACAGATGAAGTCATAATGGAAGCACCAAACTATTATAAATCACTAAAACTCCCAGCTGAACAGGAGCTAACCACAAATGTTTTACTTTTACAGTCTGGATACTTGCGCAATCTTACCTGGACCCTCTCAAACCTGTGTCGCAATAAGAATCCTGCACCACCCATAGAAGCCATTGAGCAGATCCTGCCTACCCTAGTTCGTCTATTGCAGCATGATGACCGTGAGGTCTTGGCAGATACCTGCTGGGCAATCTCTTACCTTACTGATGGTTCTAATGATAGAATTGAAGTAGTAGTGAAAACTGGACTGGTGCCACAGCTTGTGAAGCTCCTGGGATGTGGTGAACTGCCAATAATGGTAAGATGATGGTGTAGTGGCAGTATCGTAGCTAATGAGGTTAATCCGAGGTGCGATTATTGCTAGTTGATTACTTTAGCATGTATTTGTCTCACTCCTGTCTGAGTTTTTTATGGGGGAAAAAAAAGAGCAGTGGCTTTCAAATCTTGTTAGCCATTTCATGTAGTCAAAAGGAGACCCATAACACATACTTTAGGTGATCCATGAGTAGATATAAGCTTAATTACTAGATGGTCTTTCCTGAGGACCTCACGTGAATGACCTATGCAGCTAACAAGCTTCTTTCCTCAGTAACTTTAACAGTTTGACAATGTCTAATGACGTCACTCTGGTCTTGATTTCACTTATGAATCATGACCTGAAGAAGAGCTCTGTGTAAGCTTGAAAGCTTGTCTTGCACCAATAAAAAAATACTACTTCGCCCACCATGTCTCTTGTTATGAATCATGAGTAGGTCCCTACCAAATTCACGGTCCATTTTGGTGAGTTTCACAGACAGGATTTTAAAAATCATAAATTTCATGATTTCAGCTATTAAAAACTGAAATTTCAGTGTTGTAATTATAGGGGTCCTGACACAAAAAGGAGTTATGGGGGGGTGGCCAGGTTGGGGGGGTTGTAGTACTGCTACCTTTCTGTGTTGCTGTGGTGGTGGTGCTGCCTTCAGCACTGGGTAGCTGGAAAGCAGTGGCTGCTGGCCAAGATCCCAGCTCTGAAGGCAGATCTGCCCCCAGCAACAGCATGGAAGTAAGGGTGGCATGGTATGGTATTGTCATCCTTATTTCTGTGCTACTACCTGCAGAGCTAGGCCCTCAGTCAGCAGCTGCCCCTCTCTGGCCAACTATCTTGGAAGGTAGTGCAGAAGTAAGGGTGGCAATACTGCAACAACGCCCCCCCACTCCACCCCATAACTCCCTTTTGTGTCAGGACCCCCAATTTGAGAAATACTGGACTCCCCTGTGAAATCTGTATGGGGTAAAAGGAGACAAGACCAGTTTTCATAAGGGGAGACCAGATTTCACAGCCATGGAAAAACACATTACAGACCGTGAATTTGGTAGGGCCCTGATCATGAGGCATGGATAATGACTATCAAAGATACTCCTTCAGACCTAGTAGCTTTTCTCAATTGACTAGTTTGAATTACCAATGGCTTCAGTCCACAACACAGATCTAAAGCTTGGCATTCTAATGGCAGTGCTTGGCAATGGAATCTGTTAAAGGCACATGGAATCTTAAAACTTAGCTCAATATGGCTAGAGCCTGGGTTCTAGGAGTCCAGCTTGAGTCTTCCTCCCATCTCCAGCACTTGTGATATGGATATTGTGCTAAGACCATATCTTCTCCACCTCAGTTTACCTTCTGTATAACAGCTGTAATATCTAGACCACTTCAGGTTTCTCAGATGAGAGGTATCCTAGTGGTTTATTCCACAGCAGCCCACTTAATAACTGCAGGGGATAAAGCAGAAGAGCTTCTGGTGGTGATGGTCTGCTTCTGAGGTGCACTACTAGTGGAAATTAGGGTACGTCTTCTACCTGCCGGCTTGGCGGGCAGCGATCGATCCAGTGGCAGTTGATTTATCACGTCTGGTCTAAATGCGATAAATCTACACCACCACCCCACCCCACCCCTCCCAAGTGCCCTCCCGTCGACTCCTGTACTCCAGCTTGGTGAGAGGCACAGGTAGTTGATGGGGGAGTGGCAGGAGTCAACTCACTGCAGTGAAGACACCACAGAAAGTCGATCTAAGTATGTCGACCAAGTGCATAACTTAGATTGATTTCCCCCACCCTCCAGTGTAGACCAGGCCTTAGTGATATGTACTAAACTCATCATTTTGCAATGTCTCTTTCAGACTCCATCATTAAGAGCTATAGGAAACATTGTCACTGGCACAGATGACCAAACACAGATTGTTATTGAATCAGGGGCACTAACTGTCTTTCCAAGCCTGCTCTCTCACCACAAAAATAACATCCAAAAAGAAGCAGCGTGGACCATGTCCAACATCACTGCTGGTCGTCGGGATCAGATCCAGCAAGTTGTGGATCATGGGCTTATTCCATATCTCATTGGAATTCTGAAAAAGGTAAAAATCCAGTGTCCTCCACAATGAGATTCTGCAATCAAGTACCAAAATTCAGGCCTTGCATATGGAAGCATGTTCCCCTTCAGGGTGATGTTGACTGTAATTTACTGTAGGGTTAAGATGACCACTCTTCAGAGTTGAAGTTATTCTGGGCAAGTTTGCTGTGTGTAAAAAGGAGGCATTAAATGTGCTCTCTGTATGTTAATCATTTTTGGCAAAAACTTCAGCGCTGAACTTCATATACTTTAATTGCATGCTCAAACAAGCACTTGGATATCTTTAATGTAGACGGCCTCATTGATCTGCTAGTCATTGCTTTCTTGTTACTGTTTATATTGAAGTACGTCACTCTTTAAAACAGGGGGACTTCAAATCACAAAAAGAAGCTGTATGGGCTGTGACCAACTACACAAGTGGTGGAACAATTGATCAGATTGTCTACCTTGTTCAGGCTGGTGTCGTAGAACCTTTACTGAACCTGTTGTCAGCCAAGGACAGCAAAACTGTACTAGTTATTCTGGATGCTATTACTAATATCTTCTTGGTAAGTAAACCAAGGATTGTCCATTGTTGGTAGGATGGTCTGTAACAAATATTCCTCCAATAGTCGATGACTGAAGGGGAGCTGCCTACTGCAGACACTTCCCACCATGTTTCATTCAGTATTAGTTACCTACTTCTGGGCATTGTTGCTATCTATAGAGTTCAGTCATGGTATCTTGTACCTTAGTATTCAGTAGCCAAGAGCCATGGCCTTGTTCATAACAGTCACTTTCACTGATTCTAAAAATGGCCATGTAGCAATGCAGACTCACCCCTGTGGCGCCTCCTGCTGGTCTCTCAGGGAATTAGCTTGATTTCCAGGCTGGTGATCCACTACTGCTTGGCCCCCTTGTCCCTTTCTGGACTCTGGTGCCATGTTAGCTGGGGTGCTGCCCCCTGGCAGTAACCTGTTTCTATCAGGGTCCCCCCTCCCTGGGAAATCCCCATCCACTATCCCCACCTTGCCTCAGTATCAGGCTACTGCCAGTTATCATCTAGCCCCTAGGCTCTGGGGCAGACTGCAGTATCAGCCTACTCATCACTGGCAAGGTTGGGTTTGGGTCTGCTGCCTTTGCCTACCCCTGGGCTGCCCTCTGCAACCCCCAGTACCTGTTGGCCTTGTTGTAGGCCGCAGGCTGGAGCTCCCCAGCTCCTCTGCCTTTCCCCAGCCCTGCTCCACTCAGGTATCCTGCCTCTAGCTCCCTGCAGCCAGGCCCTTCTCCCTCTACAGGCAGGAGGAGTCTGCCTGGGCCTGATTGGGGCATGGCCGCAGCTAAGCCTACTTTCCCCCAAACAGCCCAGGCTTCTTGCCCCAGCCACAGCCCTCTCCTGAACTGTTTCAAGCCCTGAAGGGCAGGAGCAGGTAACCACCCCACTATATGCTCCAAGTAGGGACAAATCATCCATCCCTCTTACAAAGTTAGTCATTGTGGTAAATGTGTGGTGCTGCAGTACGTAAGCAAACCTCTCGAAGCATGAACCTTGTATGGCTGATGCTTTGCAGGCTGCTGAGAAAATCGGCGAGAACGAAAGACTTTGTCTCATGATTGAAGAGTGTGGAGGCCTAGACAAAATTGAAGCTCTCCAGTCCCATGAAAATGAACTGGTGTACAAGGCCTCCTCAAGCCTGATTGAGAAGTATTTCTCAGCAGAGGTGAGTAACTGAAGGATTGAAACATAGGTTTTGACACTCTCCATCTCAACACAACCAAGTGTTTTAAAGCTTGAAATATTAATACTCATTTCAAACCTCTTTTTCCATGTCTTTTAGGAAGAGGAAGACCAAAATGTTGTGCCAGACTCTACTGTTGATAGTTACACTTTCCAGATTCAGGGAAGTACTCCTGACACTTTCAACTTCTAGACTTTTCATACATTCCAGCCAGCTTCAAAAATCTCTGGGTTACCCATCTGAGTACTGCCTTCTATTTGTCTTAATGTCTCTACTTATCTTTTTTAACTGTTTTTATGTGACTTGTATTGTAGCACTTTGTATAACTGAAGCATACTTGAACAGTTCAAAACAGTGTACATACTGTGTGAATTACTTCTGTAAATCTCGATCTTTCTACCTGAGTCTTGAAGTACACGTGTAAATACTCTTCTACTTCCATACTTTTTTGGCTCTTATTGTGATTTCAGTGCAGGGCTGTGCCAATATAGCCTTCATGCTGTTTGGGATAAGGGAAGTATTGGTTTCTTGATGTCACATCTATGTACATGTGAAGAATTTGGAGGCTTAACAAATCATGCTCTTCTCTCAGAGCAGGAGCCACTGCCATGCACTCTATTCTCAATCACAGTGAAATCATCAACAGACTGAACTGGATTTTAAAGAGAATTGGTGTTCAGAATTTAATAAAATGGTATCGGAACACAGTGTGAACTGTCAAACTCTTTATTTTTAAAGGAAGATGTGGCAAACCAGATGTATTTACACTTTGTCCTCTTTTGCACTTCTGTTAATCAACCAGTTCCTCATTCTTAGTGGCTGGGTAGAGGAATGAGTTCCTAGCCCAGTAGATGAGTGCAAGTCTAAAATGTGTAAGTGTGGTGGGTTTTTTTTTCCTGAAGCCAGGGCACTTTCTCTTCAAGCCTTGGATATGCCTAACTTTGAATCCGAGACAGACACAGCTGACTTATCACTGCATAATGGGGAGCAGTTATAACGCTGCTTACTTGTTTGCTGCTACTCATACAGTTGTCCAGTACCACCCCTCGACAACCTCTGATAACACTCATAAATGTAGTGAATTTCTAGATATTAACAGCCATGTCTATGCTACCCTGCAGTTCAGACTATGTTGGTGTGATAGCAGTTGCATCAAAGTGCAGCTTCGTAACTCCCTCTTGTCTATGATGTGAGCATGAGCTTAAAGGTTCCTAGTTTGCCTAATGTGGTCCTATTTGAAGAGACATGTCATAAGGCTTTGACTCCTCATTAAGAAAGGATGTTGAAGGAATGGCAGCCTGTGATCAGATGCCCACCAAAAACCCTGGCAGTGGTTTCAGGGGATTGGGGCTGGGGTGGGGAGAAGTTGTATAGCACTGCTTCTCCAAGGCTGGGCATGTTGACTTGATTCTTCTTTTCAGGAGGACATCAGACATTTTGTGGATGAATATATGCAGCTAGGCCTTGCTGTAATCTGTTTCATGTGCATAAGATCATCTTGGAGTACAGTAGCTTCTACAGCAATTTTCCTCTTCAGAATCAAACATACTCTTTCAAGAAAGTTGAATACAGCATTCGTCCATTCTAATTTCTCTCTTGCTTCAGTAGCTTTCTGTGAGGTCATGTTTGTGCTGGCCTCCTTAAAGGAGGCTCATATTGATGCTCTTGAGAGAAGGGTAGGAAAAGAACCATATAATAGCGTCTGAGGAAAAAAACTTGTTACTGAAATAGGTTGCTGTACTAGGACAGCCATAGAAAGCATCCACTAAAGAATGGTTTGGTTTCCCATTATTCGATTCTCTACGCTGATGTAAGTGGTGGTGATAATGGAATGCATTATGTAGACTATGGTATCTTAACTTCCGCTGTAATTAATCTCCTGTGACACAAGTTGAGGAAAAATTAAAACGCTCCCAAGTTGGAGAGAAAGTTGAACTCATTGAACATGTAACCTCCTGATGAATCTTCACACATCTTCTGCAAGCAATTCTATAATCTACTCATGCTGGCTGTGCCTGGAGGTTGGCTTGCTGATAAAGTCAAGAACTACTGTAGGAGTGAATGTGGTACATCTATGGAGAAGCCATGACTGACAGTACCTGCAATCTAATTTAAATAAGGAGGTTGGCTCTGAGAGGGTACACCAGATAATAGTGTACTATAGGAGGACTCTTTCTGGCTTTCAAAATAAAAGCTAGGAGAGAGTTAAATTTCTAGAGAAAACTTGCTGTAGGCAATGTAGAATGGTAGCAGATTTCTAATCAGTATCAGCTGCCCAGGAAATACTCCAAATTATTGCTTGCTATAGCGAATAAGGCCAACAACTTGGAATGTATTACTACTTTTTTATTATAACTTGAAAGAAAATCTAGCATGTACTTCAGATAGTGGAGTCTTCACTTTTTCCCTGCAAACCTCTACAAAGATTTGTTTATTTTTACTGTTTACTGAATAATCCTAGAAGACTGTGTAAGTATCTGTTCTTGATAACCTGTGCCTCTATAATTAAACACATCCGAGGCCTGATCCAAATACCAACACCTTTTCTGCTTTCTGGGTGCCAGGAAATGAATGAGGTAAATCAGCTTCTGGAGGCCCTGCAGGTATCCGAAGACATTATGACCCTGCATGTACCCGGGGTATCACTGACTCCCAGACCCCGCCCTAGAAGCAAGCTGCCGATGTGCTCTCGACAGTTGACGCTGACCCGATGCAGATCATACCAGTCAGGGGACCACTCTCGGGCCTGCTTGCCGTCCTATTGGAGGCTGGAAACTGTTCCACTTTCATCACCAACCAGGTCTGGTCAGCTACCATCGGAGCAGAGCTCCAGGCATCGCTCCATGCCAAGTAGAGAGTATGGGTGGGACAGGTACCTAAAACAAGGTTGGTTTTTTTGGTTGGTTACTGAACTGAAAAATGGGTTATGTGCATGGCTCTACTACAGCTACTTGCAAGGGATTATAACTTGTCTGTTTTATACTCTGTGGCTATATCAACTATGCTATTTAGCAAAATAATGTTTGTTTGCACAATCTAGAATGTTTTGTGTAGAGGATAACCCTTTAAGGCATATTGCATTCATCTTTATAGCTGAGACACCAAGGAGCTAGTTGATGTTAAGGCTTGTTGGGGTAAGTAATGATTAATTTAAACTGCCATCCAATTTACAATTGCCTCCACCCTTGCCCAAAATTGAGAAGGTGAAGAGAACCACCTGCTCCCCAATATCAAAAGCTTCAGCTGCTCTGAGTGCCAGAAGCTCCATGTTTCCATTCTCCAGCTCTCAATCCTCCAGCTTCTTCCTGACACTGTTGATACAATCGGTTTTTCAGTGTAAAAAATCTGCAGATATTGAACCAATTTACTTTACTTTACGGTCTCTACAATATTATTTTTATATTTTTGTGTAAGACGGCTTTCAGGACAATGCTACCATCCTGCAGTGTAATGTTGGTCCAATATCTGGTCAAGATGCATTTCCATAGCTATGTAGTATATTGATATTAAGTGGTCCACCAGGGGGTGCTACATCAATCCCAATGTGCTTTCATACTATTTAACAAAGTCATGTATTCTAAGGCCAGAAGGCACCCTTGTGATCATTTACTCTGATCGCCTGTAGAACTGTTCCTAGTGAGACCTGGCCTTGAGATGAGATGAAAAAAGATGGTGCTTTTCACTAAATGTGAAACATTTAACCCTTTTACTGGGTTACAAAGTTATGCTTAGTGTGCACTAGAAAATAATAGTATGTTAGAAACAAATCTTTCAAGATAGACATTAATACAGTGACAAGGTAAATCTCCTATGTGCCTCACCAAGATAGTATTGTTAACTATCTTATTCTATAAGATTCTAGGTTTTTATTAATCCACTCACGTCGAACAAACAAAAGTATATGGGGCCTGACCATGCAGCTGCTCCATACGCAAAGCAAGGTGAGCTTTAGGAGTTACAAGATGAGGTCCATAATTCTTCGAGTGATTTGCTCAGGTGTATTCCACAGTAGGTGTGCATGCTCGCTACGTGCACTGGTGCCAGAAGTTTTTCTCTTAGCAGTACCCATAGGAGGGAAGCACCGCTGCAGCCCCTGGAGTGGCACCTCTATATCATGCTATAAGGGGAGCTGCGCACTCCCCCCACCCTCAGTTCCTTCTTGCCGCCAGTGAAGGTAGTCGGAATTTCGTGCTCCAGCCTTGCTGCACCTTCTCTAGTTAGCCTTAGTAGTACAGTTCTTCAATAGTTAAATAGTTTCTCCAGTTAGTCGTCTGGCCTTGGGGCATGTCCCATGCCCCAGGCTTCATCATGCAACTCCTGTTGCAGTTCTGTGCCAAGAAGTGATCCGCACACGCAGTGTCTCTGCTGCTTGGGCGAGACCCACGTAAGTGAGCTCTGTGCGATCTGTAGATCTTTCAAACCACGGACTAAGAGGGAGAGAGGGACATTAGACTTCGCTGTCTCCTAATGGAATTAGCAGTGACCCCGGCACGCCGAACAGATTCGGCGCTCAGCATCATGTCTTTGGCATGGAGCGAACTCCCCTCCACTAGTAGGCACAGCTCTCTTTCAAAGAAGCAAGGGAGGACTCAGCGGCGCCGAGAGAAACATAGGGGTGACACCAGACCCAAGCTGGGCAGCCTGTGATCCCCCTTGGGACCCAGGCCTCTGACTCACATTGAGCAGAGCAGCCTGGTCCCATCCGCGTGTGTTTCCCCCTGCAGAGAGGATGCTGTCAATGCTGGAGGCAACATTGGCCATGTGCGTGACATTTTAACCCTCCCAGTACCTGGGGCGCTGCCTGAGATGGGCCCCTGGTCTCAAGGGAAGCCGCCACTGCGACACAACAACCTTCCCTGACATGGCACAGTCCTTGCTCTGAGGACCAGTCACCACCTCACTTGACATGGTCTTCCTGCAGCTCATGCTAGCCCTCTACCCTGCTTAGGCTGACTGGCTCGCTGCCTGTGAGGGAGCCTCAGGGCTCCTCACACCCCGTAACTGGGGGCACAGGTACCAGGATAAGTGGTGCCGATGCTCTTCCTCGCTTCGAAACTACCAGAGCTGATCCCATCACCACCAACATAGACCCTCCGATTTGAGCTCCCATTCTACCAGACATCACACACGAGACTCATCTCGCGATTCACCGGACTGAAGCGTCATAGCTCCGGCCACCGGGGCAAGTACAGAAGCAGCACCTCGGATGGGTACCGATCTTCGTCCTTGAGGTCCCAGTCGCGTGGACGGCACCATCGCTCACGTCACTTCTACGGTACTATGCGGTCATCTGCGACTTCCACATCGTCACTCAGCCACCTGTCTCCAAGTCATGCAGCTCTGCGAGAGCAAAGTGCACGGCCCAGCACCCAAGTCGGTCAGTGGCACGAAACTCCATGGCAAGGGCAGTGGTGTCAATGGGCACTATGGCCACAGATCCCTGCCCAGGCGAGACCCCATTCGGTGGCCGGAGCGTCTCAGGCTCCTTCAGCCTCCCTCCATGACAGGGAGAAATCAACAGGTCCCGAGCCAACGGCACTGTGCCCGGACTTTGACCTGGAGATCAACCCACTGGTACCATCTGACGCCCTAGGCTCCGCGCCGGTCCCCTCGCCAGTGCCAGAGAATACCATAGCGGCACCGCCACCTGTCCCACAAGAGGACTTCAAGGTTCAGCAAGAGCTCCTTAAGCGGGTGGCGTCCAGTCTCCAGCTCCAGGCTGAGGAGATGGAGGAGCTGTCTGACTCTCTCTTTAATGTACTGTCATCCTCGGCACCGGCCTGTGTGGCCCTACTTGTCCACCAGGGGATAGCCAATGTCTCGACTACCCTGTGGCAAACCTCAGCTTCCTTGGCTCCCATTTCCAAGAAAGCGGAGAGGAAATACTTTGTGCCGGCTGAGGGCCACGAATACCTGTACTCCCACCCGGCACTAGGGTGACCAGATAGCAAATGTGAAAAATCAGGATAGGGGGTGGGCGGTTATAGGAGCCTATATATAAGAAAAAAACCCAAAAATTGGGACTGTCCCTATAAAATCGGGACATCTGGTCACCCTACCCGGCACCTAACTCCCTGGTGGTAGAGTCGGTTAATCACCGGGAATGTCACAGTCAGCCCGCACCCACCCCTAAGGACAAAGATGCCAGGAGACTGGATACGTTTGGCAGGAAAGCTTATTCCTCGGCGAGTTTCCAGCTCAGGGTGGCCAATCACCAAGCCCTTCTAAGTTGATATAACTTCAATTTATGGGGGTCCCTACCAAAGTTAGAACCTCTCCAGGACATATGTAGAGCTGCCACATGGTCCTCTGTCTACACCTTTTCTTCACATTATGCAATCATCTCCCAAGCACGTGACTATGCTGGGTTTGGTAGGGTGGTACTGCGTCCCAGAAACTCGTAAACTCCTACCCACCTCCATCAGACATAGCCTGGAGTCACCTACTGTGAAATACACATGAGCACTCACTCGAAGAAGAAAAGACAGTTACCTGTTCAATAACTGGCATTCTTCGAGATGTGTTGGTCAGGTGTATTCCAAATCCTGCCCTCCTTCCCCTCTGTCAGAGTTGTCTGGCAAGAAGGAAGCGAGGGTGGGGGAAGTGTGCAGCTCCCGTTATAGCGTGATATAGAAGTGCCACTCCAGGGTAACAGCGGTGCTCCCCATCCTACGGGTACTGCTAAGGGAAAAACTTCTTGCATCGGTGCATGTGGTGAGCACGCACACCTACTGTGGAATACACCTGAGCAACACATCTCAGAATGCCAGTTACAGAACAGTTAACTGTCCTTTCTTATAAAGGGTTAGTCAAGGTATCTTTAATAATTTAAATGAGAATACTTAACAGATAGTGGTCACAGTGCTTTACAAACCTCAATTAAACCTCCCCTCACTCTGAGGAAAGTTTGTACTATTATGGCTACTTTACAGATGAATAAATAGAGGTGAAGAGAGGGTGAAGCTAATAATTTCATGAGTGGTCTCTGGTTTTGGGTGGCTGATTTTTGGGATGATGAGTTTGAGACACCTTGAGCCTGCTTTTCCACAGTGTATTTCATTCACAGGTCCTACTGAGTTCAATGGAAGTTATGAGCACTCAGCCTTTCTGCAATTTAGGCTCAGGTGTGTCTCATGTTGGGCATCCAGATCATATGGCTGCTTTTGAAACTGTTGAACTAAGAGACTTGGCCAAGGTTATGCAAGGCTGATCCTGCTCCTGCTCCTACTGAACTCATTGAGCCTAATCCCCCTCTCAGTACACAGGTTATATCATGTTCAATAGAGTTACTCTTGATTTCCATTGGTTTAAGTTAAAGAAGAAACTCACCCACTAATTTCAATGGGAACCCATCGGGAGGCAGAATTAGGAATGACTTCTAGTCCTATGTCACTAGACCATCTCTTGAAATCTGACATTGGTTTCCATAATAATTTTCCCCTCTTTGTGTTCATACATCCTGGTTGGTTATTGTAAGATTGCATACAAGTGCTATGCAAAAAAAAAGTACTGAAGCATAGGTTCCGAAAAACACCACCACACCCAGGAGTAGAGAAGTTTGATGACTTCACCTGGGCCACAAAGCTGGGACTAGAACTCAGAAGTCTTGGGGGCCAACTAGGTTACACGGGATTATACTGGTATAAATGAGAGCAGAATTTTTTTCTTTGACTCCCAGTCACCTGCTCTAAACACTACTCCAATGCCTTCTCACTTCAAATTAATGTTACATTTGTTTCTTTCAGACAGGGATTTTTAGCCTCTGGCTGTCCATAAGATGATATGATGCACCTGGTTCGCCTGTTTTAATGCCTATCCACTCTTTAATGAGTTTGCATGTCTGTCATTTATAAAGTAACATGAGGACACTGCCATCCAGCAGGACATAATTAGGAAACAAAATAGCTGAAGGAGTAAATGAAATGTGTATGCCTCAATTACTAATCTGCTATGGTTGGAGTTATAGGATTTATCTAAATGACTAACCACTGGAAAATTCTGTCGTGTGTGTGTGTGTGGGGGGCGGGGGGTCCTCTTTTTTTGCAGCCACGGTTGCAGTCATTTCCCTTTAGAGACTCATCATTTCCTAAAACGCATACTGTCTGAGAGGGTGATGGTATCTATCACTGCAAGCTGCTGTCCCCTTTTCAGCAGCTGGTGGAGGGGTGGAGACATCCTTCCTATTTTCTTCTGCTGAGACGGAGCTCCATCTTGCTCTCCAGCCAGAGAAATTGATTGAATCTTGACCTTTTACGCAAGCATTGTCTCTACATACCAGAGGAAATCTTAGTGAGAAGCAGAGCTTCTGTTTAGACACTTCTGGTCATTATGTTGCTGCAATGAAGAAATTGTCCAGTAAGATGTCAGAACTATGGCCCACAGACCTGATACAACCGAGATGAAGTACTTATCTGGGCATACACATCTGGTCTACTGTACTGCTCAACAGACAGAACAAGGCCTGGGCCAGCCGTGGGTTCTTAATTGCAGTGTAGGCATCCCTAAAAGAGAGCCTGACAAATGGCTACACTAGAGAGCTTACATTAGCTGCTCTAAGGAGATAGGAGAGAGCTCTCATCTTGACTTAATTAATCCACCCCCAACAAGTGGCAGAAGCTACATCTGCAGGAGAAGCTCTCCTGCCAGCATAGCACTTCCACTTTGGTGCTTATTCACACCCCTGAGCGACGTAAGTGATAGTGTAGACATAGCCAAAGTGGAAAAAGGGCATGGTTCTGGCTAGAAGGACAATGGCCATTGGAAGCAAAGATGTCTATGGAGAGGGCCTTGGTTGAGAGAGGTCATAAGAGAACAGCATTCTTAGTGGGCTCCAGGAAGTCATAACCTAAGGAAATAAACCTGGTTCCTTGAGGATTAAGATACTATTCAGTGTGAGTGAAAATGGCAGAATCAGGCCTTATTTTATTTAATTATCTCTCCCAGACAGTGAAGCAACACAAGCACTTGTTCCAAACCCATCATCATTTCTAGACCCTCCTATCTTGACTTTGCAGTGCTTTCAATGGGGGTCTATGCCTGAAGAATCCCCACAGACCAATAGGTATTGTTTGCTGAATTTTTACTGCATGTTTCAACATAGTAAGGGATATGCTCTGAAAGAATATTATGTTACCTGTAGTTAAAGGAACTGCCCTGCTTTTTCTTTCTTTCTTATGAGAGTTGTTTGTCTGGATTTTATTTTAATAAGATATTGTCCAAGTTTAATATAAATTAGTATTACTAATAATTAATATTAGGGAGTGCCTATGGAGCCCAACTGAGGTAAGGCCTAATTGGGTTTGGCACTGTACAAACACAAAATTGGAGACAGATCCTGCTCTGAAAAGCTTACAAGACAGACAAAGAGGTGGGAGGGAGGAATATAACGTGCAAACAGAGTGAATAATGTGTGATGTCTGCAAACATGTAAGTACTATGACTTTTCTTTTATTTTTAAATGTTTTGCATGGAATTTTGTTGGGAGAGAATTGACTAAAAAAGAAGGGAGACAGAACACTGAAGATGTAAATATTCAGATCTAGAGACTGTATCTAGTATTGCAAACAGCTATTTTAAAAGCTCATTGTTATCAGTGTGGGAAAGTAGTAGTGAAAAAGAAAAAAGTTGGACACTACAGCCAGGATCGATGCTCGGAGATGGATCCATCGGTCTAATGAAGACCCACCAAATCAACAGCAGATCGTTCTCCAGTCGACCCCTGTACTCTACACCCGAGAAGAGTAAGGTAAGTTGACACCATCGTGGTAACTCGACCTAAGGTAGGTTGATGAAGTTGCGAAGACTGAAGGCAATAGTTACTGTAGAAAGAGTCCAGATTTATCCTCCTAATATAGTTCTGAGTTTGATAGATTAACATTTTAATTTGCTTTGTCTGGATGCTTATTGTGGTACTACCGTTTACGCTCAGAACTGGATCATTAGGTGGAAAAAATAGGCACAGTCTGTCCGCTGCAGTTGCAAATTCCACAAACAGCATGCCATAGAGGAAAAGGGGAAAACACAGAGAATGGGGCTGCACTGTCTTACTACTTATGCTAATTTTAACTCCATTGGCTCCAGTGGAGTTGCTCCTTATTTACACCAGTGTATGTGAGAGAAGAATCAGGCTCAGAGAAAGAGAGACTAACAGCAGGAAATCTAAAGTAGCAAATTTGAAGAATACTTGTTACAAACAAATCTTTGCCTTAGAAAATACTATTATAACCTTCAATTTCCCCACCAAACCTTAACACTATCATGATGGAAACCTTTGCTTCCATCAAATCACTACATATACCAGTGAAGAATGTGGTATAATACCAGCCAGGTCTCTCATTATTGTTTAAAAGAATGGTGTGACTAAACCTTTTGTAGGAAGACTTGAGATTATAATCTTTGTGTTAATTCCAGTGGTGTTTCTCTTTTTTTGAACACATACCAAATTCTGAGGAACACATTTCCAGCATCCTCTTCTGTCTCTAAAGATGGAAAGGACATCACCTCTAAGAATTTAGCTACACCATTTCCTTTTCTGAAAACAAACAGTATCTGGTTATAGACGTGTTTACGTTTTCCGGTAAAACTCATTAAATCCCTTGAGAAACCTCTGTAAATGTAAAGCCTTTTCTTTCTGTATAGTGGGAAATTCAAGAATCAAATTTCTGTGGTATACAGCCAGAGAACAGTGGTTCTTCTTCGAGTGATTGCTCACATCCATTCCAGTTAGGTGTGCGCGCCGCGCGTGCACGTTCGTCGGAAACTTTTTACCCTAGCAACTCCAGTGGGCCGGCAGGTCGCCCCCTGGAGTGGCGCCGCCATGGCGCCCAATATATATCCCTGCCGGCCCACCCGCTCCTCAGTTCCTTCTTACCGCCGTGTCGGTCGTTGGAACTGTGGAGCGCGGCATAGCTGTCCTCCACGTCCCTAGCTCTCCTTGTTTTTCTATCGTTATCTCTATTGTAGTTGTTAATTAGACTGTTAGTTAGATAGTAGTAGTTAAGTGTTAAGTAGTTGTAAATAGTTTTTCGCCGGGGGCTTAGCCCTTCCCGGCACCCGGCACCGGGCTCATGCCTGGTTCGCCGGGCTTCAAGCAGTGTGCGGCCTGCAAGAAGCCTATGCCCACGAGCGACCCCCACGACGCGTGCCTGAAGTGCCTGGGGGAATCGCATAGATCCGACAAGTGCCGCATCTGCAAGGCTTTTAAGCCAAGGACTAAGAAGGAGAGGGATCAAAGGCTCCGGACTCTCCTCCTGGAGGCGGCACTTGACCCGGCGGCTTCGCAGGCCGTGATGTCGGCGCCGGCACCGGATCGCGCCGGCACCGAGAAGACTCCCCGGCACCGACCTTCTCCGGCACCGGGGACAGAGCCTAGGCCGTCGAAGTCCACTACTCCGGCCAGGCACACCCGAGTGGAGCGCCCGGCCTCAGTATCGGCCGCGGCGCCGCCGGCACCGTCGACTCCGGGCCCGGCGGGTCCGTCGAGTCCGGTGCCGCCAAGCTCCCCCATGACATCTGGGGTTGAGATAGTGGTGCCATCTACACCAGAGGCCTTCGCCTCGGCACGGGACCTCATAGCCCTGACCGAGCCCACGCAGCTACCACCCCCGGTACCTCCGGTGCGGGTTGTGTCCAGAGGCAAGCCTATGATGTCGGCACCGTCCCGGGACTCTCGTTCTCGCTCCAGGTCCCGACGTCAAGGTCGCTCCAGATCCCGCCGCCGCTCGCAGTCCCGGCACCGCTCCCCTCAGCGGTACCGGTCGCACTCGCGGCGCCGGTCGACACCGAGACGATCGCGGTCGGACTCCAGCCGCCGTTACCGGCACCGCGAGTCCAGGAGCCGATCCAGACGTTCGCCGCACCGGTCGACCTCCCGGCGCCGAGCTGGTGGCAGGTCCCGGTCCCGGTCGACCTCCCGGTACCGAACCGGTGGCAGGTCCCGATCCCGGCACCGAAGCGGCGCCCGGTACCGATCCAGATCCCGGCACCGTGGCAGAACTCGGTCCCGCTCCCGGCACCGTTACGACTCCCGGCACCGGTCCCCGGCACCGAGACGATCGCCCGTGCCGGCCCGCGCGGACCATTACCATCCAGGGTCCGCTCCGCCATGGCCCTCGAGGCAGCCGTCCGTGTCTTCGCTGGCGGACAGTGGCTACGCGCTGGGCACCGACCGGCAGGCGGCGCTGTTCAGCGAGCCTCCACAGCAGGACGCAGCCCCACAGCAATGGGGTTTCTGGACACCCTGGGCGTATCATCAGGCCCAGGGCCCCCAACAGCTCCCTGCTAGGCCGCCGACTGCAGAGCGCAGGGCACCTGAGGCCTCGTTGTCTCGCCCCCCTCCCTCCCCGGATGGGGAGGAAGGATCCAAGCAACAGGACTCCACTTTGGCTCCTGAGGCAGAGGCGAGGGCCGAGGGAGACCCCCCTTTAGACACCCTCTTGCCGGGGGTCTCCTCATCTTCTTCCCCTGATGAAGCGGTGGCTGGGACCTCCTCCAACAGCCCCCCCCCGCTGGACCTCAGGGCGCACCAGGACCTCCTCCGGCGAGTAGCCCAAAACCTGAGTCTACAAGCCGAGGAGGTCTCGGAGGTAGAGGACCCTATTGTCACCATCCTCTCCGCAGACGCTCCCACCAGGGTCGCCCTGCCGTTCATACGGACCATCCAGGCCAACGCCACCACCATCTGGCAGTCCCCGGCCTCCATTCCTCCCACTGCGAAGGGCGTCGAAAGGAAGTACATGGCTCCTTCTAAGGGCTACGAGTACCTCCACGTACACCCGACTCCGTGTTCCCTGGTGGTCCAATCTGTCAATGATAAGGAGCGTCATGGCCAGGAGGCTCCAGCCCCCAAATCCAGGGAGGCTAGGCGGATGGACCTCCTCGGCCGTAAGGTGTACTCGGCGGGGGCGCTGCAACTCAGGGTCTCCAACCAACAGGCCCTGTTAAGTAGATACGCCTTTAACTCCTGGGTGGCAGCAGACAAATTCAAGGAGCTGTTGCCACAAGACGCTCGTCAGGAGTTTGCGGCCATTTTAGAGGAAGGCAAGAGGGTCGCACGCACGTCCTTGCAAGCCTCTCTGGACGCTGCGGATTCGGCTGCCCGTACCCTCGCGTCGGGTGTAACGATGCGTCGCCTCTCCTGGCTGCAGGTTTCCGGCCTTCCGCCGGAGCTCCAGCACACAATACAGGACCTTCCTTTTGAAGGCCAAGGGCTGTTTTCGGATAAGACAGACCCTAGACTAAAGAATCTAAAAGACAACCGCGTCATCATGAGGTCACTGGGGATGCACACTCCAGTGACGCAGCGCAGACCCTTCCGGCCGCAGCAACAGCAACAACAGCGCAGGCCGTATCTCCAGTTCCGCCAGCGGCAGGACCTTAACAGGCGCCGCGGCAGGAACGGAAGGCGCAGGCATTCGGGGAACCAAGGGGGCCAAAACCAAGGCTCCTCTAAGCCCCCGCCTGGTCCCAAGCCTTCATTTTGAAGGTGCGCCCGAGGGCGCAGTAACAGTTTCCCCATTGGATCCTTTCCCCCCGTTTTCCAACCGCCTTTCTTTTTTCCTCCCGGCGTGGTCCCTAATAACATCAGACCGCTGGGTTTTACGCACGGTGCAGTCGGGATACCGCCTGCAGTTTGTTTCATTTCCTCCTCCCCGCCCCCCTTCCTCGTCCCTCTTCAGGGACCCCTCTCACGAGCAATTCCTTCGGCAGGAGGTGCAGACGCTCCTCCGCAAAGGGGCTATAGAGGCGGTGCCGGAGAACGAGAAAGGCAAGGGGTTTTATTCCCGCTACTTTCTGATCCCCAAGGCCAAGGGAGGCCTCAGGCCCATCCTCGACCTGCGAGAGCTCAACAAGTACCTGGTGAAATTGAAGTTCCGCATGGTTTCCTTGGGGACCATTATCCCATCCCTGGATCCGGGAGACTGGTACGCCGCCCTCGACATGCAGGACGCGTATTTCCACATTGCTATCTGGCCACCCCACAGACGTTTCCTTCGCTTCCTTGTGGGGTCTCTGCATTACCAATTTGCAGTCCTCCCATTTGGCTTGTCCACGGCCCCGAGAGTGTTTACAAAATGCATGGCAGTTGTTGTGGCGCAGCTTCGGCGCAGTCGTATCCACGTGTTCCCGTATCTAGACGATTGGTTGATTCGGGGCACGTCGGAACAACAAGTCTGCAACCATGTCCGTGTGATCACCGACATGTTCGCCACTCTGGGCCTCTTGGTGAACACAGACAAGTCCACCCTGGCCCCCACACAAAGGGTGGAATTCATCGGGGCCGTCCTGGACGCCACTGTGGGCAGGGCCTTGCTGCCATTGCAGCGGTTCCAGGCCTTGTCGGCAATCGTGCAACGACTACAGACAGCCCCCCTGACGTCAGTGAGGACGTGTCTAACCCTGTTAGGCCACATGGCGGCCTGTACTTTCGTGACCAATTACGCTCGGCTCCGCATGAGGCCACTCCAGTTGTGGCTCATCAGTCATTACAGGCCGACAAGACAGCCACTAGATATGTTAATCACGATCCCCCAGAGGGTCTTAGATTCTCTCAGCTGGTGGCTGGACCAGTCAGTGTTGTGTGCGGGTCTCCCCTTCCACCCATCTCAGCCCTCGGTGTCCCTAACAACAGATGCCTCAGATCTCGGCTGGGGGGCCCACGCAGGGACCCTGAGGACGCAGGGCCTGTGGTCCCAGGAGGAGGTGGGGCTACACATCAACATGCGGGAGTTGAGAGCGGTCCGTCTTGCTTGTCAAACGTTCTGTCATCAGCTCCAGGGTCGTTGTGTCGCGGTGTTCACCGACAACACGACGACCATGTATTATATCAACAAGCAGGGCGGCACCAGATCCTCCTCCCTGTGCCACGAGGCGATACGACTCTGGGACTTTTGTGTAGCCCACTCCATTCACCTCATGGCTTCCTTCCTCCCCGGAGTACGGAACACGCTGGCGGATCGATTGAGCAGATCCTTCCTGTCACACGAGTGGTCCCTTCGCCCGGACGTCGCCCTCTCCATCTTCCGGAGGTGGGGTTATCCCCGGGTGGACCTCTTCGCGGCCAAGGGGAACAGGAAGTGCCAAGCGTTCTGCTCCTTTCAGGGCAGGGAACCCGGGTCGATAGCGGATGCCTTCCTCATCCAGTGGTCGACCCACCTGTACTATGCATTTCCCCCATTCCCGTTGGTCCACAGGGTCCTTCTGAAGGTGCGCAGGGACAGGGCTCATGTGATCATGGTAGCCCCGGCGTGGCCCAGACAGCACTGGTACCCCATGCTGCTGGACCTGGCCATAGCCGACCCAGTTCCCCTGCCCCTTCATCCGGACCTGATTACCCAGGAGCACGGGACCCTCTGTCACCCGGACCTGCAGTCGCTGCACCTAGCGGCGTGGCTCCTGCGTGGCTGACTGGCTCTGAGCTGCGCTGTTCCACGCCGGTGAGGGAGGTGCTCTTGGGCAGCAGAAAGCCGTCCACAAGGGCGACATATTTGGCCAAATGGAAGCGCTTCTCCTATTGGTGCGTGGAGAGAAATCTCCGCCCTATGGAAGTTTCAGTAGCCAACATCTTAGACTACATTTGGTCCCTCAAAGGGCAAGGTCTGGCCATATCGTCGTTACGAGTCCACCTAGCGGCTATCTCCACCTTTCACCCGGGTGCGGATGGTCACTCTGTTTTTTCCCACCCGACGGTGTCTAGATTCCTTAAGGGGCTGGAACGTTTATACCCTAACGTCCGTCCCCCTGCTCCAACCTGGGATCTTAACCTGGTGTTGTCCCGACTCATGGGGGCCCCCTTTGAGCCGTTAGCTACTTGCTCCCTGCTTTATCTCTCTTGGAAGACGGCCTTTCTAGTAGCTATCACCTCAGCTAGACGGGTGTCGGAACTCCGGGCTCTTGTGGTAGACCCCCCATACACGGTCTTCCACAAGGACAAGGTGCAGCTGAGACCACACCCTGCTTTTCTCCCCAAGGTGGTCTCAGCCTTCCACGTCAACCAAGAGATATTCCTCCCGGTTTTTTTCCCGAAACCTCACTCCTCAGGCAGGGAGCAGCAGCTCCACTCGCTTGATGTCCGTAGGGCTCTCGCGTTCTACGTGGAGAGGACCAAGCCCTTCCGCAAATCCCCCCAGCTTTTCGTGGCAGTAGCGGACCGCATGAAAGGGCTTCCTATCTCCTCCCAGAGGTTATCCTCTTGGGTAACGTCCTGCATCAGGACCTGCTATGACTTGGCCCACGTCCCTACGGGCCGTGTGACTGCGCATTCTACCAGGGCGCAGGCGTCGTCGCTGGCTTTCCTCGCCCGTGTGCCCATCCAGGAAATCTGTCGGGCAGCGACCTGGTCATCGGTCCACACCTTCGCGTCCCACTACGCCCTGGTCCAGCAGTCTAGAGAGGATGCGGCCTTCGGATCTGCTGTGCTCCATGCCGCGACTTCTCACTCCGACCCCACCGCCTAGGTATGGCTTGGGATTCACCTAACTGGAATGGATGTGAGCAATCACTCGAAGAAGAAAAGACGGTTACTCACCTTTGTAACTGTTGTTCTTCGAGATGTGTTGCTCACATCCATTCCACACCCGCCCTCCTTCCCCACTGTCGGAGTCGCCGGCAAGAAGGAACTGAGGAGCGGGTGGGCCGGCAGGGATATATATTGGGCGCCATGGCGGCGCCACTCCAGGGGGCGACCTGCCGGCCCACTGGAGTTGCTAGGGTAAAAAGTTTCCGACGAACGTGCACGCGCGGCGCGCACACCTAACTGGAATGGATGTGAGCAACACATCTCGAAGAACAACAGTTACAAAGGTGAGTAACCGTCTTTTCTTCTTCGAGTGATTGCTCATATCCATTCCAGTTAGGTGTGCGCGCCGCGCGTGCACATTCGTCGGAAAACTTTTACCCTAGCAACTCGGTGGGCCGGCAGGTCGCCCCCTAGAGTGGCGCCATCATGGCGCTTGATATATATCCCTGCCGGCCCACCCGCTCCTCAGTTCCTTCTTACCGCCCGTGTCGGTCGTTGGAACAGTGGAGCGCGGCTTAGCTGAC
This sequence comes from Gopherus flavomarginatus, assembly GCF_025201925.1. Lineage (NCBI taxonomy): Eukaryota > Metazoa > Chordata > Testudines > Testudinidae > Gopherus > Gopherus flavomarginatus. The sequence continues at coordinate 44,442,656 of NC_066628.1, read as the reverse complement.
CTCCACTTCCCTAGCTACTCGTAGTTCTCGTATATAGTTATACAGTTATAATTCCTTTATATATATATTTGTATAGTTATACGTTTTTTCTCTGCTAACATAGTTAGATTGATAATTGTTAGCGGGGTTCAGGAAGTAGCCCCTTCCATGAACTCGGTGCCGGAGCCCATGCACGGCTCACCGGGTTTTAAAATGGGCTCGGCCTGCCAGAAGCCGATGCCGAAGGGAGATCCACACGACTCCTGTTTGAAGTGCCTCAGGGAATCACTTGACAGCTAAGTACCCCATTTGCAAGGCTTTTAAGCCGAGAACAAAAAGGAGCGGGACTTTCACTTACCCCTCCACCTTGGGCGCCAAGCGATGATCAAGCGGCTGGCAGAAGCGCCTCCTCGGCACCGGACTCCGCCGGTACTGCCAAGGCCTTTCGGCACCGGCCGTCGCCAGCACCGAAGTCGACTCGGCACCGCTCCCTTCCTCCGAGGTTGAGAGAGCCTACAATTCCTGCTGGTGCCTGACGGCTCCCCGGCACACGCCGTGGTAGAGCCCCCTGCTCCTGCTGCTTCCGTGCCACCTGCATCGCAGCCAGAGAGCTCGCCTAAGTCGGATGGCCCGGCACCGACACCTGCAGAGGCACCGATGACATCGGCACCGTCGATTCCAGTCCCCCAGGGCCATTGGATCCGGTGCCTAACAGCTCCCCGGCACGCGCCGTGGTAGAGCTTACTGCTCCTGCTGCTTCCGTGCCGACTGCACCGCAGCCAGAGAGCTCGTCTAAGTCGGATCGCCCGGCACCGACACCTGCTGAGGCACCGACGACGTCGGCACCGTCGATCCCGGTCGCACAAGGGCCGTAGAATCCGGTGCCTGACGGCTCCCCGGCACGCGCCGTGGTTGAGCTACTGCTCCTGCTGCTTCCGTGCCATCGGCACCGCAGCCAGAGAGCTCGTCTAAGTCGGATCGCCTGGCACCAACACCTGCTGCGGCACCGACGACGTCGGCACCGTCGATCACGGTCCCACAAGGGCCGTAGAATCCGGTGCCTGACGGCTCCCCGGCACGTGCCGTGGTTGAGCTTCTGCTCCTGCTGCTTCCGTGCCAACGGCACCGCAGCCAGAGAGCTCGTCTAGTCGGATCACCTGGCACCAGCACCTGCTGCGGCACCGACGACGTCGGCACCGTCGATCCCGGTCCCACAAGGGCCGTAGAATCCGGTGCCTGACGGCTCCCCGGCACGCGCCGTGGTTGAGCTATTGCTCCTGCTGCTTCCGTGCCAACGGCACCGCAGCCAGAGAGCTCGTCTCAGTCGGATTGCCCGGCACCGACACCTCTGAGGCACCGACGACGTCGGCACCGTCGATTCCAGTCCCACAAGGGCCGTGGAATCCGGTGCCTGACGGCTCCCCGGCGCGCGCCGTGGTTGAGTTTATTGCTCCTGCTGCTTCCGTGCCGACGGCACCGCAGCCACACAGCTCATCTAACTCGGATCGCCCGGCACCGACGCCCACCGAAGCTCTGACGACCTCGGTACCGTCGATCCCGGTCCCATGAGGGCCTTCGAATCCGGTGCCTGACAGCTCCCCAGTATGCACTGTGGTTGAGCCTGCTGTTCCCTCCATGCTGGAGGCATTACCAACGGCGAGGGATCTCATTGCCATGACAGAGTCGATGCTGCCTGACCCCGGCACCGCCGGTGCGGGTAATACAGTCTCTTCATGTGACCATCCTCTGTCAGCACAGCAGAGTGGCACCGTTCATGATCACGGTCCCGCAGACACTCCAGATCCTGTCGGCACGCCCGACACCACTTGCAGTCCCGGTGCTGTTTTCCTCATCGGTACTAGTCGCACTCGCTGCACTGGTCGGTATCCCATTCGCCGACCCGCTATCGGCACCGTTCCGACTCCCGGCACCGCGACAGGTACCTTGACTCCTGTAGCCTCTCCCCGAGCCTCGAGATCTCGGTCGACCTCCAGGCACCATTCTGGGTGCGGGTCTGGATCTCGTTCCAGGTACCGGTACGCATCCCGGTGCCGGCTCCCGGTGCCGAGTTGGGCAAGGTCTGATAGAGTCAGAGACTCTGCCTGTGCCTTCTTTTAGTACCTTCATGGCCATCCGGACACGCATGCGTGTCATCCCACATGCGCAGATCTTATGCTCAGGACCACGATTCTGATATGATGGCCAGCGAGCGCCAGCCCGAAACCGGCCAAGAGTTCGCTGCCATCTTGGAGGACGGGGGAAAAGAAAAAGGTACCCAGAGCATCCCTCCAGGCCTCGTTCGATGCAGCAGACTCTGCAGCCAGGACTCTGGCCTTTAGTGTCGCCATGAGGTGCATCTCATGGCTCCAGGTTTTAAACCTCCGGCCGGAGCTGCAGTATGCCATTCAGGATTTACCCTTTGTGGTAAAGGCCTTTCGCGGCAAAGACAGCCCCAGGCTGCCAAGCCTAATGGACGATAGGGTCCTAATGCGCTCTCTCAGCATGCATTTGCCAGCGACCAAACGCAGGCCTTTCTGCCCCCACCCGCCATACTCTGTGCCTAGCCAGAGACAGGACTTTGGCAAACGGCGAGGCCAAGGCGGTCGCAGACGAACCTTCCAAGGTGCGCCTGAGGGCGGTGTACCAGTCACAGACCGGGATCCCAATCCCGCTTTCTCCTGGCGTGGCCCTAGTTAATTTCAGATCGCTAGATCCTGCGCACGGTGGAGCATAGATACCACCTCTAATTTATTCCAGCCCTGTCCCCGTTCAGGGACCCCTCTCACGAGCAATTCCTCGTACAAGAGGTGCAGATGCTGATGGACGAAAAGGGCAAGGGGTTTTACTCCCGTTATGCCCTAGTTCCCCACTCGAACGCAGGTCTCAGACCTTCCTAGTCCTGCACGGACTCAACCGGTTTAGGATAAGGTTGAAGTTCTGCACGGTATCCCTGGGAACCATTATTCCATCCTTGCCTCCTGGGGGCTGCTATGCCGCCCTGGATATGAAGGACGCGTACTTTCGCTACGCCATCTTCCCTCCGCACAGGAGATACCTCCGCCTTCTAGCTGACTGTCAGTACTTCTGGTTTACGGCCATAGTCGCCGCCTACCTTCGCTGATGTCGGATATGCGTTTTTCCGTATCTGGACGATTCGCTTATCCGAGGAGACTCTGAGACACAAACCACTCAGCGCGTGGGCATCGTCACGGTCTTATTCACAGGTCGAGGCCTGATGATCACTATAGAGCAATCCACTCTGGTTCCCACGCAGAGGTTGGACTTCCTAGGAGCTATCTTGGTCTCCTACCTAGCCGGAGCCTGCTTATCACAACTGCGGTTTTAGGCGATGGCAACAATCATCTGAGGTCTGCAGGCTTTCCCAACGACCTCGGCTCGTACTTGTCTCAGTCTCCTGGGTCCATGGTTGCCCGCAAGTTGGTAACCAAGCATGCCAAGCTCCGCCTCCGTCCTTTCCAAGTCCGACTCACCTCGGCGTACCACCCGGACAGGGAGCCAATGGTCATGGTAGTCACCGTTCCCTCGAGCACCTTAGGCTCCCTAGAGTGGTGGCTAACTCCCTCCCTGGGGTGGGCAGGGAGGCGGTTTCCTCCGCCCCAGCCCTCACTGCCCCTGACGACGGACGCATCATCTCTCTGCTCAAGTGCTCACGGTCACCTCCGAGCTTAAGGCCTTTGGTCTGCTCGGGAGCTGGCATTCCACATCAATGCCCCAAAAATGAGAGTAGTCCGCCTGGCGTACCAGGGGTTCCAGCGGCAGCTGCGAGGCCGTTGTATCTCGGTGTTTACAGCCAACACAGCGGCCATGTGCTTCATAAGTATCCAGGGAGGGACATGGTCCTCCCCCCCACTTTTTTGTCAGGAGGCCATCCATTTCCGGGACTTTTGCATGGCCTACTCGATGGAGCTGGTGACGTCCCTTCTCCCAGGCGTTCGGAACGTCTTGGCGCTTGGACTCAGCAGGTCTTTCCTGTCTTACGAGTGATCACTCTGCCCCATGTGAGGCGTTCTGCTGTCCAGAAGCGGAGATGTTTCCTCACATAGACCTGTTCGCTCACCGAGAGAGCAGAAAATGCCAGATGTTCTGCTCCTTCCAAGGTCTCTCCTCAGGATCGGTCTTGGGCGCATTCCTGATGCCGTGGAAAGGCCAACTCCATTATGCCTTCCCACTGTTCCCACTGGTTCATTAGGTCCTGCTCAAACTCCGCAGGGGCAGAGCGCGCATCATCATGATCACTCCAGAGTGGTCCAGGCAGCACTGATATACCACGTTGCTCGGCCTGTCAATAACAGACCCAATTACCCTGCCACCCCACCCAGACCTCATCACTCAGGGCAACAACAGGCTTCGTCACTCGGACCTGCAGCCTCTTCGCCTCACGGTGTGGCCGCTGCGTAACTGAGCCGGGGTGACAGGAAGCCTTCCACCTGGTCAACGTACCGGGCCAGGTGGAAGCATTTCTTCTACAGCTGCAATACGCTCGATCTTGCTCCTGCTGAGGTCTCGACCCCCTCTATTTGGCCTACCTCTGGCCTTCAGCGGCAGGTCCTGGCAGTATCATCGCTGAGGATACACTCAGCAACCATCTCTACCTTCCAGCCAGGCTAAGGTGGACGTTCCGTGTTCTCATGCTCTATGGGTTCGAGATCCCTCAAGGGCTTGGAGAGCTTGCACCCTCGGGTGCGCCGCCAGCCCCAACCTGGGACCTCAACCTAGTTTTAATCAGACTTATGTCTCCCCCAGTCGAGCCGTTCACGACTGGCCCTCTGATATACCCGTCTTGGACGACAAACTTTCCTCGTAGCTGTTATATCGGCCAGACGGGTCTCCGAGCTCAGAGCTCTTACGAGGGTTTCACTAGGTTTCACAAAGACAAGGTGCAATTATGACCGCACCCGGCTTTCCTCCCTAAGGTGGTTTCGGCCTTTCATGTTACCCACAGCTCAACGCAATGGGCACAACCATTGCACTCCTTGGACATCTGTGGAGTGCTCGCATTTATATTGCGCTGCCAGAACCATTTCGTAAGATGCCCCAGCTCTGTCACGGTAGCGGGCCAAAGGGAGGGCTTGCTTGTTTTCCTCTCAGAGGATCACATCTCGGGTGATGGCAGACTTCCGAACTTGTTATGATTTGGCTCATATTTTCCCGAAGCCACATCATCGTGCAGTTTACCAGGGCTCAGGCTTCATCTGCCGCCTTGCTGGCTCGTGTTCCTACCCACGAGATCTGTCGCGCAGCTCCATTGGTCCTCGGTCCATACCTTTGCTTCGCAGTATGCCCTGGTTCAACAGTCAGGAGATGCTGTAGCCTCTGGCTCAGCAGTTTTCATTCTGCCACATTTCACTCCGACCCCACCGCCTACATAAGGCTTGGGATTCACCTAACTGGAATGGATATGAGCAATCACTCGAAGAAGAAAAGACGGTTACTTACCTTTGTAACTGTTGTTCTTCGAGATGTGTTGCTCATATCCATTCCACACCCGCCCTCCTTCCCCACTGTCGGAGTAGCCGGCAAGAAGGAACTGAGGAGCGGGTGGGCCGGCAGGGATATATATCAAGCGCCATGATGGCGCCACTCTAGGGGGCGACCTGCCGGCCCACCGAGTTGCTAGGGTAAAAGTTTTCCGACGAATGTGCACGCGCGGCGCACACACCTAACTGGAATGGATATGAGCAACACATCTCGAAGAACAACAGTTACAAAGGTAAGTAACCGTCTTTTTTTGTATCTCTACACATTTATTCCAAAACTTTTACTAACCAATGATAATATCAACTATTAAATTATTTTATCTCCCCAATGGCTCCTCCACATCTCTGTTGGAGCCTGGAAAGATGCTTCAGTTCTTCCTTTCATTACACATTCCTGCCCACCCTTGGACTCCATGTCTCAATCACTAACCTTCTGGCTGAGGATGACGGGATGGAACTCCCTTCTGAGCCTGTCAGTGCAGCTGTCATCCAAAAAGTGAGCTGTTGGGCGAGAAAAGGCACTCCCTTCCCTCTGGATCTGAGCTAGCTACCTCATCTTGAAAGGATTTGTTACTCAGTGATATCAGCCTAGAGTGAAATACAGATCACTTGTCAGCATTTAATGGTAATACTTAAACACTTACATCACAAGATTAACTCCATAAAATGTGCAGCTTCTTTTTACCCTTGAAATTAGATGTTTTGAGAACAACGTAGATTATACATATAAGCCCCAATCAAGTATCCATTTAATGTCTGTAAAAGCAGCAGCGTCCTGTAGCACCTCATAGACTAACAGACGTATTGGAGCATTGTGTCCATTTATCCTTTTCCGTAGGGACTGTCCAGTTTGGCCGATGTACATAGCAGAGGGGCATTGCTAGCATATGATGGCGGCTACCCCTCTGATATTTAATGTCTGATGCATCCTCTATGAGAAGATTATTGCGGTAGAAATAAACCTATACAGAGAACAAGAAACTCTTTGAGTCCCAGAATGTCTGTTGCATTGTTTTGTTGGGGGAGTGAAGTATACTCTCTTATGGCAGTGCATGGGCCTTGACCATAAGCAAACAAATTCTCTGAGAACTGCTTTGCAAAGCTTCCTGACACCTTTGTAACCATGGGTCCTGCGTGGGTTCCTTTCCTCGCTGCTGCTTCTCGTCCCCCCACTCAGGGGCTTTACTCAGCAAAGGGGACAGTGATTAAAAAATGCTGACATTGTCTTACTTAATGATTCCACACAGAACTGGGAAAGGAATGATAGAACAGAAAATGGCTGTGCCCTCAGCCCCAACCCGCAGAGCCCAATTACTAGAGAGCATACAGGGGCTTCTGCAAGGTTAAGAGAAAAGGAGATGATACTATGGACCTGGCCTCTCTCCCTGTCAGAGTATGGCCTGATCTGAATGTCTTCTGCTCGCAAGAGTAGAGGTGACAATTTTCCATGTATCCCACATTTGGGGCAGCTAGAGGGCTGTGAGGAGCCTGTACCTTCACTTGCCACATCATCCTCCTTGCCTGATGAGGTAGTGGCAGGAGCGTCAGTTTCAAGACCCCCACCCATCGACCACAGGGCGCACCAAGACTTGCTTTGCTGGATTGCCCACACAATAAGCTTGCAGACAGAGGAAATGCCTGAAATAGAGGACTCAATAGTAGACATTCTTGCTCCAGAAGGTCCTTCCTGGGTGAAGTTACCACGAATAAAGACCATACCAAATAATAATAAAATCCTGTGGCAGACTCCAGCCTCCATTCCACACACCGCCGGCGGCATAGAGAGGAAATACTTTGTCCCATCTCAGGGATATGAGTACTTATTCTCTCACCCACCCCCTTGCTCCCTGGTGGTCATGGCAGTGAATGAAACGGTTACCTTGTAACTATTGTTCTTCGAGATGTGATGTTCACATTCATTCCAATACCCACCAACCTTCCCCTCTGTCGGAGTAGCTGGCAAGAAGGAACTGAAGGGAGGACGGGAACTCCAGGGGGCACTCCAGGGGGCTCTTGAGCCAACCCAACAGGAGCTGCTAAGGGAAAAAGTTTGATGACCGTGCATGCGGTGCATACACACCTGATTGGAATGGATGTGAACAACACATCTCAAAGAACAGTTATGAGAAGGTGAGTAACTGTTTTTTTTAAACACATCTTAGCTGGTCAGAATAAATTTATGGTGTGATACACCAAGATATTAACATGGTAGCTAAGATGTGTTTAAAAAAAACTTTTTTCTTCTTCTCAGCAAAGATAAGGACTTTTCTTAGATTGAAAATAACAAAACAAGAAAGACAAAAATAGTCTCCGTGAAAGAGCTACTTATCTGATGATACAAAGGTTAAAAAAAAAATTAAATGTATTGAATATGCCAATTGTTTTGACAAATAAGAATATGCAAATACATATTAATAAATAGTAAAAGAGACCTATATCAATTACAAATGCAAAAACTAGTAAACCTGGTACAAACAATCCCTGAGAACCCAACTCATGCATAAGTCTAATTAAGGACACAGTCTTGCAAAGTGCTGAACAACTTCAGCTTTCAATGAATTCACTGGGATTAAGTATTTTATGTGAGACACTGGTCACTTTGGAGGCAGGTGCTGTCCTGGAGTCAGGGACTCGGGCTGCATGGCTGTTTCATTGCTGCATTCTAGGCCCCTGTGGGGTTGGAGGGTCCCAAAGCTTAGGCTCCGGCCTGTGCCTGGAAGTCTACACAGCAATGAAACAGTCCCTTAGCCTGAGTCATCTGGCACAGGCCAGCCATGGGTTTTCTTTGCTGTGTAGACATACTCTGAGGCACCTAAGGCATTCTTTTGGGAATGAGTTAGGCCCCTGCCTTTCTCCATCCAAAAAGTCCAGAGGAGAAGGTGCCCACTACTCTCTCTCTGGCCCAGTGACTGTTTATCCATAGTGGAACAGAATCATTGGGCTAGAGAGAGAGGGGAATGACTCTGTAGCCCAGTGGTTAGGGACCCAGCATCCAGTCCCCCTACTCCAATGACTGTTTAATTATTGATACACCCTGAGGGGTCCCTACGTCAGAATATTTCATAGCTCAGTGGTCAGAACACTTTCCTGATAATAGACCCTTTCCCACCCAAGAGGAGGACTGAACCCAGGTCTCCCAAATGCCAGAAGAGTGCTCTAACCACTGAGCTAGAAGGGGGCTAATCCCCACCTCCTCTGAGCACACCTACCATGGCCACACCACACATGACGTAGGCAGATGAATGCCTATCTTCTGCAAAGTTTCTGAATTGCTCTGGGGCTTAGGTGGGAGATAGACATCTGTACACTTCGAGTGAGACAGCTGTGCACATACCCAGAGGCAGAAACATAGGTGCCTAGGGCATTTTTATCCGGAAAATGTAGGTGTTGAGTAAGTTTAGGTTCCTAAGGGGGTTAGGTGGGAGTTTTGTGGATCACAATGGAGCCAAAACTGGGATTTAGGTGAAGTCTGGTGTTTAGATCCCTAAGTAGCTTTGTGGATCTGGGCCTTAGATTCCTATCCTGCACTAGGATCTGCTACTGTTGTCCCTTGAGCCTGTGTGGAATCCCATTGAAGCGTAATCCAAAAGAATTTCAGTATGTTCTGAGCTGAAGCTAACAACCAGTGGTTTGAGCCAAAGCCCATTGACGTCACTGAAAAGAAGCCAACTGACTTCAGTGGGTTTTGGATCAAGTCCTTAAGAGATGCTCAGCACCTGTGAAAAATCAAACCGGGGTTGTCTGAATAAAGAGGTTAAAATGTGGTGTTTTCAGATACTTTGACCAATTAAACAAAACTTTTATATTTCTTTAAAAAATGAATTTCTCAAGTAATAACTCTGCCCATGTTCTTTTGTTTCAGAAAATGTCTAGTTATTTAACTTTGAAAAGCAACTGTTATACATGCACCTTTCATAAAAATGTTAATAACATAAAGAACCACTCATCCCAGTGTAAATGGAAGAATCATAATGGTTTTATTGAGGTCAGAATGACCCAACAGAATTATGTCAATAGTATCTTGTACAATATCCAGGTACAATGTGTAATTCCACAGATAGCATATTTGAAGCCCTCCAGGACTTAAAAAGCTCTTCCAAAAGATCTTGCACAATTCCCAGACATATCAAAAAGCCATGTTCAAGAATCATTTACAGTGAGAACTGCAGATCATGAATTCTGTGTTGAAAAGGAGTTGCAAGGGACATATTTCCTAGAAAGATCTGGCAGTTTTTTGGCAAAAATGGTTACAAGGTAGTGCATAAATAAAAGCAAGTAGCATTTTGGTTTGTTTTTTTTTATGATCACTCGATTCTGAAATCAAATCCAGCACATAGCAAGGTCCTATGTGGATGTAAACAGATTGTGCCACAATTCAATGAACAATGTCCAAGGTATTGTTCAAACATATAAGACACAATCTTTGTCCTGAAGAGATATGACAGCTCTATCTGCTAATACACATTTGTTTAGTTTCTGTGTAGTGCTGTACAGCATATTATCAACTGAAGGTTTTATTTTAAAGGTAGGTGTCATACATTGGTATTATGTCAATATGAGTTCCCATCTCTGCCCTATATAGTCTTACAATAGTACTTTTAAAAATAAACAAATGAAATGAAATATTAAAAACATTAGACTAGTCTAACATAATGGCTAGCCCAGTGGCTTAGTCTTTTGCACTACCATGTGGAAGTCCTGCTACATTCAATTTCTGATCCCATTTTTTCATACCCTGGGCTGGGAGTGCTGCCGTCTGTCCTTCTCAACTGGAAGAACAGTATGGGACTCTAAGAATGGGTGGTTTCTTTAGGTGCAGTACAATCCAGCACTATGATAGGGTTGTACTAAAGGAAAACCTATGGAAAAGCAATAGTTTATTAAATTGACCAAATTAAAAAGCCAAAACATTTACTTTAAAGGCAAGAATATAGTCTTCTAGTCAATCAGCTATTGCACTGGAGATAGTTATTGTAGCAGAAATAATATGCTGGAGTCTCTTGCACTAAGCCAGATAATTGAGACCTCATTCAACTTGTATGGGTGTACAAAGCAATACAAAATTAGCAGGAAAAGTATGTGAGGAGTACTAAGGGTATAATTTTGTTTGGCTTTTTAATATTGAATATTATGTTTTAATCTTTATTTTAGTTTTTCAGTTTGTGCAGTGCCAAATGCCTTAGCAGAATGGAACCTATGTAATGAAACTATCAGATAAGCTGGGTGAACATAAGAAATAATATCAAATATAATTAGCAGTCTGCTTACAAAGCTAGTCGTTTCCTATCAATCTCAATCTTCATGGAAATTTTACAATGGCATCTCAAAACTCATAATTTTCAGTGGGAGTACCTTGCCAATTTTTAGCTACACCAGTGTTCTAATTTAATTTAGGGTATGCAGTGTAGTTGTAGCTGTGTTGGTCCCAGGACTGTTTTTCATTAATGTAGGGCACTTTTGAAAGTTGTCCCTCCAGCCTCTGCTGTAGTTGCTGGGTTGTTCATTAAGATACAGATACCCTTCCTTAAATCCTCTTGCTGCTTTGGAGTGCCTATAGTGGAGGGTGTCTTGAAAGGCCTGGAATTCTCTGCAATAGTTGCCATTGGAACTGGAAGACAGAAGAGTTACACTGACAATTGGGATCTGTATCAGTCTTTTGTTGAGAATTTCAGTGTGTGTGCAGGAATTTCCCTCACTTTTCTACTGCAACCAAATTACACATAAATGGTGGATTTATTGGAGTTGTAATGTTTTCATGGTTAGATTATGATACCCTTATCCTGAAAAGTACCCTATATCACAAGTAGTCTCATCATACTGGGGGAAAACAGGAACAGGGTACTACTCGATGTGAGAAGGGTATCACAATCTACTTATAAACTTATATCCCATAAACTTTTTACTTTTGAATCTTTGTTTTATTCAATACATAAATCTTCACACCACCTGCTACTAATAACTTCCTACTCCTATTTTCTACCCCTTGACTCACAATATGATTTGTGTCTACATTTCTCTGAGCCTTTCAACTCCAGAGTGGGAATGATTAGTCACGTTTGATGCTATTTTGCCCATCATAGTATTACAAGTCTCCTCCGGTCAGCATTTAGGGGCAAATGGAGCAGCATCCATAGTGCAAGGTGGTGTCATCCCAAGAAAGGAGTGAGATTTGGTGAGGGGGAAGAAACACAAGAGGGCACAATTCCCAGAAAATTGGGGGTACAAGGCCACCATTCCAGTCAGAAGGGCCCCATCTGTGGCAAGCAAGGGATGAAAGGGCCCAGATTGAAGAAGAAAGGAAGACACCAGGGTCCCATCCACCATGGATGGTATTGAGGAGCCACAAGGGTACCCTCACCCAGTGGCAAGGGATAGCTAGAGTGACCAGATGTCCCAATTTTATAGGGACAGTCCTGACTGTGGGGGCTTTTTCTTATATAGGCTCCTATTACCCGCCACCCCGTCTTGATTTTTCATACTTGCTGTCTGGTGGTCACCCTAGGGATAGCTGAGGGGGGCTTTTCCCTGGGGGGAGTTGAAGATACACAGGGAGCTCTATGCTCAGTAGTGTTGGGGGGAGGCAGCCCCATGGGGTAGTGAGGACATGGGGGCATCCCCAAAGGGCAAGGGGAATGCTAAGGGGAAGGAAGCCGCCTCCCCAAGGAGTAGTGAGGACATGGGGGCATCCCAGTGGAAGGGGGAGCTGACAGGGCAGGCACCCTCTTTCCCCCGTGGGTAGTGAGGACATGGGGTACTGAGGGGAGCACGGGGCCCTTTTCTCCGAGGCAGGAAGGAAGCTGCGGGGGGAGACTCCAGCTCCACTTGGGGGCTAAGCGGCTACCAGGCCCAGTCCCTGAGGAAGGGAGGCGGCCGGCCGCCGCGGTACGCGCTGTCCCGGGCTTTGTTGTCCTCGCCGCCAGGGCCCCGGGCAGGGGGCGGGGGAAGGCGGCGGCAGCAGCGGCGGCGGCGCCTCCTCCTCGGCGCTGGCCCCGCTTATGGCGACGCTGGGCACATCCGGGCTTCTCCTTGTCCGGCGGCCACCGCCGCCGCTGCCCTGAGCTCTCAGCGCGACTCCATTAGCGCGTCCCCGCTTCCTGCCCGGCCCAGAGGCAGCGCCGAGCCCCAGCAGCGGCCGGGGACATGTCCAACCAGGGGGCCCGGAGGAACGGGCCCGTCAAGCTGCGACTGACAGGTGAGGAGGGGCCGGGGAGCCCCCGGGACCGAGCCTGGGGCCCGCCGAGCCCCGGTCTGCTCCGGCCGCGGGGACGGGAGGAGGCCGTGGGAAGGCGGAGAGGGGGGGCAGTGGTGGCGGGGAGAAGGGGGCCGGGGGCCAAGAGCTGGGCTTTGTGAGGGGACGGGAAGGGAGTAGGTGGCGTGGGGGGGACCCTGGTTTGGGGGGTACCGGGCTGCTTTGGGGAGGAGGAGGAGATGGGTGGGGGCGGGAGCTGTTGTGGGGAGCAGATTGGGGGCGGGGAGGTCTGATTTCGGGGGGCGGGCGGGCGGTGTGTGGGGCGAGGGGGGGAGCGCGGCTGTTCGGTTGGCGGCGTGGAAGGAAAGCGAGACACCGGGAAAGCCCCTTTCTCTGTGTTCTGAGCACCGCGAGCGGCAAGCCCAGCCGGAGAGGTGGGCTCGAGCTCCCTCCATGTGTATTTGAGATTGAACCTGGGGCTTGGAGACTCAGGCCTCGGGGAAAAGTAAACTCTCTCCCAACACCCCCCCGCTGCCCCCTGCTCCGCAGCGGGGGGCGGGTTGCTCAGGGGTCCGTGGGCCGCGAAGGAAACGTCTTTGCACGGAGCTTGTGTGAAGCGTTGCACCGGCATCGATTATCAAAGCGGATTGTTTACTCTAAGTAATAAACACGCCTGCGTTAGGAGAGGTGAAGCCCTGGGCAGTGTGTGTGTGGTGGGGTGGAGGGATTGGTGCCCTCCGCCTCCCTGTATTCAGATGAAACCTGAGTTCCTTAGATTCATGGCACGCAGCCTGTAACATGCCGGATCTCTTTCTGGAATAGTTGTATTTTTTAGGGAAGAGGGAGGGGGGCGGGCAGGAGGCCATTGTAACTTTTTAGGCGCTAGGTACCTTAGGTTGTTTCTCACCCTCTCCGACCGTCTTTTCTGCGTAATCGTGAAACAAACTATCAGGCCTTTTGTCCCCTTTGTTTTGATCTTTTGTGTTGCTGTTTTCAAGTCAACTTCCTTAGTTGAGATTGTAAACAATTCGTTGGATATAGTTCCTCCTTCTATAGGAAAAATACCTTTTTAAAAAAAAATTTAGCCTTTAACAATATTTATGTATATTGTATACATAAAAGTAAACTATTTCCCTCTACATGCTGGGAAGGAAGAAAGACATTTCTGTTTCTAAATACTTGTAATGTGCTTCTTTTGTAGTGATGAGGGCAATGTAAGTAGATAAATATGGAGAAACGTTTATAAATATGGATAAAGCTTGTCTGCCTTTGAAAAATAATCACTGAAGACTTGCGAGATGAGTGAATTTAAAAAACACATTTTGTACCCTAAATTGTGCATGAAAAGACCAGTTTTAAAATAAATATTTAAATTGTTTGTCTTCCAACAACTTATTGAACCAAGTTAATGGCTGTGCTTTGCAAAATAGATTAGTTTTAAAAAAGTTGAAAAATAGTTACTGCATTTTTGAAATTATGTAATTTTAATAGCATGTGCAGAATTTCCATTTTAACTCCTAAAGCAAAACATTTCTTAAAGTTACTGCATTTAACTTTTTAAAATAGCTTTTTTTTTTCTAGACTACTGTAGACTTTTTCTTATAATATAATGTAAGCAATTATAAGTAATTATATTTTGGAACTTATTTGGACTAATCTTGTAAAAGAGGGGTTTATGCAGGGCCATTATAGTGCTGAACTCCTGAGAAATAAACTTTTGAGATGAGTGTAGCTGGGCTGTGTATGGGACAATACTAGTTTTTAAAATACTGTTTTGCACTTTTGGGTCTCTGTCTGATTGCTTTTCTAATAGTGCTCAGAGAAACTAAGCTATCCTATAAAAACTTTATAAATCTACTGTGGCCTAATGGAAAACTGTGAACAAAACTGTTTAAGGAATTGTCCTTTTTCACCTCAAGAAAAGGCATATATATTTGTAAGAACAAATATGCTATTTTTGCGCGTATGTCCTTGCTAATAAAATATGGGAAGAGAAATACTGAAAAGAAAATACACACAAAATTGTCTTCAGAAAGAATCTTGCAACCTTAATAACTGTTAGGAATTGGTACTGAGCAACTCTGATTTTCAGAGATTTGCATGAGGCATCAGTCTGTTTCTTAATATACATGTGATATGTTGAAGTATTTTGTGCTTTCATTAATTGGAATTGATTTACATGTAAGGTCAGTTGTTAAAAGGAAGTTTTACATGCTTAAGAAAAGTTGGTATAAGTGGTGAATTGATTTTATTAATTGAACTGATGTCAGTTCTTGCTTGGGAACAGTCTGAAGTACTCTGTGTGGTTTTGATTACCCATTTTGATTGGAAAAGCAGTCTGAGAACTCTTGAATGCTAAAATTGTTTGGAATTAAAATCCTTATATTCCAGTGTTTTGTAAAGTAATTTGCTCTCTAAATCTGACACATGTTATTTAATCTTAATTTTCTTTGGCATTATGAAACTAGCAGTCTTCTGTTTTGGCTTGAGCATTGATAGGATTAATTCTGTAATCAGTGTGTAATACTTTTTTTTTTTTGTTCATTATCTTTAAACTGGATGGTGTAGATTTAAAAAATGCATTTCAGGAACTGGATTCAATTAGCAGTTTTTCAGGACATAAACATTAAAGGTTTAGATGGAAAACGTTGTTTTGACTGACTGGATAAATGACAGGATAGTGTTTGATGTGGGTCCAAGAACTGATCTGGAGCTCATGCCCAACTTCTCAGTCCATCTTAAGGAGCCAAATAAAATATTTAACCTAGGCCTCATTTTGCAGAAGAGGTTGAGTCTTTGTTGGGACCTTAAGAAAGTTCTGAGAAATGTCTGGCATACCTTTACACTAAGTGTTTAACAGTTTATTTAGGTCTGGGTTCCATAACAGGGGAAAAACCACGGTGGTGGCATACTTCTAGTAACTTTTTATTTAGCTTACGGTATATCTAGGCTATAAGTTTCTTCTAAGGTTATTGATCTTTTGCTTTTAGATAGATGAAGATAAATATCTCCTAGTCCCTTACTGACATGTACATTGGTGTATTATGCACTGTCTTGAGGTAGAAAGTTGCAGGATATTAGACAACTGTCAAAATATTAAATATGTTCAAATACATTTTTTTAATTAAAAAAATCTTAGTGTAAAGTTTAAATGATGGATTTTGATCTCATTTACACAAGTATAACTCAGATTAGTCTGAGCTCAGTAGCTGGTTCTATGTCTGTGTCTACACTAAACGTTTTCTTACCTTTTCCCACTATGGGTTCACTGTTTTAGCCCTTCCCATGGGAAATGTAGTATAGGCAAGGCTTCTGCAGCCAGTAGCATTTTTACTACCATCTTATCTAATCCTCTTTAGAGCCTGTTTAGGTGACACTCTGATAGAAACTCCAATATATGATGAAATAGTCACTTGTATTGTATGTTCCATAAAACACAAATCATACACTTTAATTAGCTTCATATGAGGGAGAAGCAGAATCTGTTTACAGGGGTTAAGAAAGTTTCTCATTCAGTGTTGCCGTATCCCCAATGAGGAGGCTTATGTTTGGTTGATAAAGGTAACTGCATAGATATAATATATTTACGGTATGTCTACACTACCACTCCTACATTCCTCCTAGCAGTGAGTCTTAGGGTATGTCTATGCTGCTATTAGACACCCACGGCTGGCCTGTGCCAGCTGGCTTGGGCTAAGAGGATGTTTAATTGCAGTGTAGATGTTCGGGCTTGGGCTTCAACCCAGGCTCCAGGACCCTTCCATCTTGCATGGGCCTAAAACCTGGGCTCCAGCCTGATCATCTGCACCACAATTACACAGCTCCTTAGCCTGAGCTTTGTGAGTCTGAATCAGCTGGCACAGGCCAATCACAGGTTATTAATTGCAGTGTAGAGATACTCTTAGAGTCCAGCTCAAGAGACTTGGGCTCACGGCGCTCATGCGATGGGGCTAAAAACAGAAGTGTAGACGTTCCCATTCAGGCTGGAACCCAGGCTTTGAAATATGGGGAAAGTCTCAGAGCCTGGGCTCCAGCTGGAGGGGAAATATCTACACTTCTATTTTTAGCCTTGTAGCATGAGCCTGAGTTAGTTGGTCCAGGCTCTGAGACTCGCGTGAAGACATAACCATAGACTTTTGTAAGGCTTTTGACTTAGTACTGCCTGATATTTTGATTTAAAAAAAAATTAGTGTACAATGTCAATAAAGCACATGTTAAGTAACTGACAGATCTCAGTAAGTAGTTGTCAGAGAGGATTCCTAATCAAATGAGGGTGTTTTTCGTGGGATTCTGCAGGGCTTGCTGCTAGTCCCTACTCTATTCAACATTGTCATCAATGATCTGGGCATGAATATAAAATCACTGCTGATAAAATTTGCTGATGACACAAAGAATGGCAAAGAACGATGAGGATAGAGTTGTCGTACAGAGTGGTTAGGATTGCTGGGCCCATTCAAGCAAAATGTGTTCTATGGCCAAATGCAAAATTATACAGCTAGGAACATGGAATGCAGGACCATACCTACAGAATGCGGGAGGGAGGGAGGGGACTAAATCCTCAAAGCAGCAACTCTGAAAAGGATTTAGTGGCTCTAGTAGACAAGCAACTCAACATGAGCTTCCAGTGCTATGCTGTGTCAAAAAGGGCTAATGTGATCTTTGGCTATATTAACAGAGTAGTAATAAGTAGGGGCAGGGGGGTGATTTTTACTTCTGTTTGTGGCATTGATGAGACTGATATAAGAATACGATGTACAGTTCTGGTGTCACCATTTTTAAAAGGATGTTGAAAAATTGGAGAGAGTGCAGAGAAGAGCCACAAAAATAAGAAAATAACTGGTACTAAAGAGGTCTTTAAATGAATGGTGAAGTGCATAAAGAGAACCAATAGCTGGAAGCTGAAGCCAGACAAATTAAAATTAGAAATAAGGCACATTTCTAACAGTGGAAGTGACAGATGATTGGAAGAAACTACCAAGGGAAAGTGGCGCATTCTCCACCTCTTGATACCCACATGTCAAGACTGGATGCCTTTCTGGAAAATCTGCTTTAGCCAAACACAAGTAATTGGGCTCAATACAGGGGTAACTTCTTGGATATTTAATGGCTGGTGATATACAGGTCAGACTAGATGAATCAGTGGTCCTTTCTGCCCTTCAGCTTTATGGAAAAATATCATCCAGGCAGCACAGGTGAGTGCCCTAGTGTAGACAAGACTGCAGTGGCTTCCAGCATTTTACTAGTGTCAAACTAGATGTCAGAGCCTTGTTTAAACCAAGACTTCCACCTGTAGAGCAGAACCAGTGGACAAACTGAGCTGGTTGGATTTTGTTTCTAAAATTTTAGTGTAAATCATTCCGAAGTTCTTATCCAGCCCCCACCCCAAATTAAGTGAGAGTCTTTCTATAGACGTAAGGGGAATAGGTAGGGCCCTGTATGCGGAAAGTTGGTTGGTCCCTAAATTTGTGATGTTTTGTACTACTGTTTTTCACATTCCCATGAAAACTGCCATCTTCCTTACTGTGACCCTTTCACCATCAGGCTATTGCAATTGTTATCCCTTTCTTGCAGCTGTATGGACAGCTGAATGTTTCCTTGTGGAGTCTTCGGCATTTCACCATGATCGTGAGATGCCTGACCTCTGAGTGGCTGGTAGGGTTTAATCTTGATAATCTCAGATAATGGGTGCCAAAGTAGTTATTGTCAGCCCCCACTATTGGTGGAGCATGCTCCCTTCTTGCCAAAGAAGATCACAGTTTTGATGCACTTCTGAACCTCACCTCTAACTGTTCTTAGATTTTCAGTTACTTGTATCACTCATTTGAGATTAGCTAAGAGATTGCACTATTTTCTTGATGTGGACTTTACCAGAGTTATTCATACCTTTCTGGCTTCCAGACTGGACTTTTAGTGTTTGCTTCCTGTGAAGGCACTTTGAAATGTCAGCTGGCACAGAATGGAGTGGCCCCATCCGTCTAATACAGTGGTTTTCAACCTGTTTCCTATTGTGGGTCGCATATGCAGCTCTATGTGGTCTGCATCCACATAGTATATATACTACCTGTATGGCCTTGAGGATGTCACGTGGGCCTCAAGTGTGTGCTGATTGGGCGGCAAGCAGCCCATGGGCCCCCGGTTGAGGACTACTGAGTTAATGAAATGAGTACATCTCTTCTATACTGTATTCAGTGCACTGACTTCGTAGCTTTTTCTGGGTGTAATTCAAGATGTGTGTTAATCTATAAAACTTGGTATTCTTGACATGTGACAGCTTGTCTCCCTATGTATCATGATGACTCAGATCATTTGAGTGACACACGGCATTCTTCCCCAGAGTCAGAGGGTATTGCCTTCACAATATTTCCAGCCCCTGGAGAGCTCAGTACTTGATTTGATACCTCAGGAGCTGACTGGAAATGTTAGTGCAGTCGGGTACTGGTAGTTGGAATGGACCATGGTTGAATGGGTTAGGGGAGGGAAGGGGCCCAACTAAAAATCTCTTCTTAAAAAAAATAAATAAATAAAAAAATTGAAGAACATGGGGAGTTACCAACCTGTTTTCCACTGGAGTTTTGTGATCTAAAAATAGAGATCTGAGTGATTTATATCTTCAAAGAAGCAGAATTGCAAGGTAAATAACTTTCCCTTGCTACTCAAACATTAGATGTTTACACCACAAAGCTAGATAAGAATACTTGTGACATATATTGAACTCTTCCTCTGTAGATATCCAAGCTTAGCCCAAGCCTGGCTCAGCATTATCTCAGTTTCCAGGGAAGGAAACTGAGATGCAGAATGTGGAAATGACTTGCCCAAGTTTGGAAAGGGAGTCAGTGACAAAGCTGTGAATAGAACCCTGATATCTTGACTTCCAGTCTAGTGCCTACGCACTGGGGCATGCTGTCTCTCCTTAATGTACATTTATTGAAAGTAAAATTTGGTATTGGCCCTTCTGATACTAGAGATTGAGAGTGACCCAAGGGTACCTTTTGGATCATATCAAATGATTCTATGATCTTAGTTATATATTCACTTGTACATTCTATCTGTGCGACTACATTCAGAAACACTTTAACATGCCACAGGTTTTACTGTAATCTTAAAAGTGCTTTTACCTTAGATGTCAAACCTGGTAATGAACCATATCATAAATGATCAATGCTCTTTACTTCTCATAGCAAGTGCAACTCAAGTTGGAAGGCTTTTGTGCCACTTTCCATTCCTAAAAGTGAACAGAAAGTATTGCTCAGCTGTAAGATGGTTACTTCACATTTGCACACTTCTGAAAGTGAAAAGAAAAGCAGCAACATATAAGTTTGTAAGTCTATCTCCTGTTATGAATTTTCTGGAATGATTCCTAGCGAATTCATGTTTAACACGACTAATAAAAATGGATTTCTTGTAGAAATAAATAGAAGACAGCCACTCCATCCTTTTTTTTTTTTTTTGTGTGCCTTTATTAGTGGCTAGCAGTTTGGTAATGCTTGAATGAAGCAATGAAACAGTATTGTCTTAACAAGTGGGAGAATTAAATGGATGCCTGTGCATCCTTTTTCTTTAATTTTAAAAAGAAATCCATGTATAGGAGAAGTAATTTCTGAGAACATTCCCAAGCACAACCTAAGAATACTACACTGATTCTCATTGGAGGTTAGAGCCATGTGAAAGAATGCTGATACGATTACTCATTCTGGAAACAGATGTTAAAATGTTAACAATGATCAAATTATATGCATCTCTAGTGTACTGGTAAAATACTATAGTAGTATCAAGATTCTGATACTTTCAATGCATTGTTGAATTGTTACTTTATTAAAAATTAATAAAAATACATAGAGGAAATAAGGAGCCACTTAACTAAAGGTAAATGGCTTTCAACACGATAATTGAGTTGAATTGTGTAATGGGATGAGTGTGGAGCCTGAGGTCCATTCAAAAAAACTTGTGTGTATCAAATGTACAGAAACACAAAGGGGTTGTGTTCTCATACATAACCCCTTGCGTATCACAGTAAATATGTCCATATCCTGCAAATAATTACACATATGCTTAACTTTCAGCATGTGTATAAGCATTTGTAGGATTGGGACCATGTTACTTACTTATTGATCATGATGGACTATCAAACCACTGAAAGACAAAGACTATAATTTTCAATTAGTCTCAATCCAACTGAGGATTTTTAGTATTCTTGCTCCTATTTATATTGCAGTAGCTCCCAAAACATATCACAAGGGGAAGACACCGTCCATTTCCTGTTTCTTAGCGATCAATAAAATCCAAAGCAAAACAAGTCTGTGGACAATTAAAAGATCTGTGCTGAATCTTAGTGCTGTCTGACGTAATTCAAATGGATTGGATAAATAGCATTTCTAAACAAGCATTTAAAATTACTGATATGAGTACATAAATTGAGAACCTGGGGTAAAGTGATAGAATCTGTAAAGGTACACGTTTCTTATTTATTGTTATAAGAAAGTACTGGTTAAGTGTGTACATGTGTGTTTATGAAACAAATTGTTTTTGACATCTAGCTAAAATGTCTTGCACTACTGCCGATGTGAAATCCCTCTATGTTCTTATAAAAGTAAATGCTAATTTTATATAAACTCAGGGTACCATGCAATGATTTTAAATTGTTGGATGCACATTATTGACAAAAAAGCTGAATTGTTTAGAATGCACAAATGTAGAAGCATTCAAAACTTACACTGCGGTCATGTATGATCCACCAGCGTAGTTCTGCACTACAGATGAGACTTTAATGTGTATGGCCTTCTGCTCAACAGTTGGGTCAAAATGTAGTTGTTAAAAATGTTACCTGTTTCTTTTACTGAGACAGGAAATAAATATCCCTTCTTTGTTTAGGAGGAATAGAGCCTGTTCCCGCAGAACACAAGAAAGAGAATTTGTACTCAAGGTACTTCATTGTACCAAAGAAAAATGGAGGGTGCCGACTTATTTTTAGACTTAAGGCTACTCAACAAATTTGTGGAGTCTCTGAAGTTCAGGATGGTGACTGGCAGGTATAATTCCTTCACTGAATTAAGGAAATCGGTTTTCATCTCTCAGCCTACAAGATGCATATTTCCGTAAAGCAATAACGCCAATCTCACAGAAAATAACCACATTTTTTTTTTACAGGCCAGGATCATTTGCAATACTGGGTACTCCCCTTTGGACTTCCTTGCCACGGAGAGTGTTTTCAAAGGTTTCAAAGTTGAGAGGTGATTTTAGTATTCCTGTACCTCAATGATTAGCTGTTCAAAGGTCAGTCTTATGAAGCAGTACTGTCATCCATGCAGAAGGCCCTTTCTCTGTTCCTGGAATTGGGTTTTCAACTCAATGTAAAAAAATCTACATTGACCCCTGTACAAAAAATACAGTTTGTGGGGATGTCCTTGAGTTTGTTGATCGCCGGGGCCTATCTTCCCATGGACAGATTCATAACCATATCATATCTAGTCAGAACTACTGAAGGAAGTCCTCAAACCTCAGTAAGAAACTGTCTCCAACTTCTAGGTCGCAGGGCAGCTTGCACTTTTTTTATCACATCGTGCAAGGTTGTGCCTTTTTTGGTCTGAGCCACCCCTAGAAGCAGTCTAGTCACCAAACAGACACAGCTTAGACAAACAGGTTTCAGTTCCCCACCAAGTAAAAGGTTTCCTAGACTGGTGGAAATATGACAGCGTCAGTGCAGGTGTTCCTTTTCTCCAGTCAATCCCAACAGTAATGACAGATACATTCCTGTAAGGATCAGGAGCTCATATCAATGCTTATACAGTTCAGGCAGATGGTTGCCTCAAGAAACCAGTCTCCATAGCAATGTGTTGGAACTCAGAGGAGTCAGGAATGCCTGCCTTCATTTTCTGTCTCTCTTCAGGGACAAGTCCAATCAGGGTCATGACCAACAACATGGCCTATATGTTTATCAGCTGGCAAGGAGGAATGAGATACCCCTCTCTGGCGCTGAAGCAATCAAGTTGTGGAACTGGTGCATAATCCATCATATATGAATTTCAGCAATCTAGTCCCTTGCCTTCAAAATACCACAGCCAATGCTTTCAGCAGGCACTTCTCCAAGCACTGTGAGTTGGAGCTGCACTCTTGGCCGCTCCAAGGCATATTTCAAACTTGGGGATTTCCAGAACTGGACCTCTTTGCCCCCTCTGTGAACAGGAAGTGTCATCAGTTTTGCTTAAGAGCGGAGGTCTAGGCCACTATTCTTTAAGGGATGGCTTTCTCCTACCCTGGACAAAGAGCCTGTTCTGTACATTTACTCCAACACCTCTGTACTGAGGGTGATGAACAAAATCAGCCAGGACAAAGCCAGGGTTATTCTAATAGTCCCAACATGGCAGAGACCAGCTTGATATCTTTTCTGTTTCACCTGTCCAGCAATGAAGCTTCCAATCGTCCCCTATCTCCTCCCCCAAGATGCCTGTTGATTGCTTCATCCCAACCTAGGAGTTCCCTGCCTCAGGGCATGGATTCTCAAATGGTTTGCAGGGTTAGAGTCTGGCAGTTCTAGTAGGAAAGAATCACCTGAAAGTACTTACCTTCAACAGTGGAAATCATTTAGCCATCGCTGTCAACTCCAAGGACTCCAAAGCTGATTTTCCTCACTCTCAAATATCCTGGATTACCTGCTGGAACTAAAGAAAATTGGATTATCAGTCAGCTCAGTCAGGGTTCACTTGTCTACCATAACAACCTTTCATTCCCTCAAGTGAAAGACCCCCAGTGCGGCTTGGGATATCAGTCTAGTTCTTAGATGTCTCAAAGGACCTTCCTTTGAACCAGTGGTGACCTGCTTGTTTCTTAATCTATGTATGAATATGCTGTTTTCGGTAGCCATAATGTTAGCCCAAAGAGTTGGAAACATTGGAGACTTAATGGAAAGATCCTTCTTTCATGATATTTCTAAAGGACATGGTTTTCTTATGTCTGCTCCCTAAGTTCCTCCCAAGCTGTCATCCAAGTTTCATCATAATCCATCCATTTATGTATTGTCTTTCTTCTCTTCCCCCCCCCCCCCCCCCCCCCACATAATTCTCTACAGGAGGTTTCCTTTCAGACCTTAGATGTCAGATAATTGGCCTTCTATGCTGATAGGACCAAACTGCTTCAGAGGTTTCCTAGGCTGTTTCTTTCTATTAGATAGATTTAAAGAATCCACAGTCTCTACCCTGAGGCTACCGAGGGGGGTCTGTGGGTATATTATTGCATGCTATGATGCTGTCAGCATTCAGCCTCATTCTAGGGTGTTGGCGTGCTCTACAAGGTTACAGTTAACATCTGCTCATTAATTTAAAGAAATTCCGGCATCTTGAGGTCTATAGAATGACTGCATGATCTTCAGTGCATTCCTCCTCTAAGCACTATGCCTTGGTCTGTGCTTCTAGATCTGATACAACAGTTGGCAGTGTGGTTCTGTCTTCAGTTCTGGATCCATTCTTGAAGCTCCCTCTGTTCTGTGGGGTTACTGCTTGGAAATCACCTGAAGTGGAGTGCCCACAGGGAGGCTTCTTGAAGAAGAAGAAAAGGTTACTCACCCTGTGCAGTAACTGTGGTTCTTTGAGATGTGTCCCCCTATGGGTGCTCAGCTACCTGTTTTGGAGTTTCTTTGTGGCCTTTGCGGTAGAGAGGGAACTGAAGGCAGTTTGCCCGTGCAGCCCTATATTGCCTTGATGTGGGGCACAGGGCTGCTTAGGGCATATGGATGGGCTGAATGAATACTGCTAATGAAAATCTCTTATTGAAGGAACGTGGAGTGCATGTGGACCTGAAGTGGATCACATGTAGGGACACACATCTCAAAGAACCATAGTTACTGAATGGGGTGACTAACCTTTTCTTCTCCATGTCCACCGACGGTTGGAGAAGAAATAATGGGCTTAATCTGCAGCAAGAGAGACTTAGGTTAGATATTGGAAAAACGTTCTAACTATAAGGATAGGTAAGTACTGGAATAGATTTCCAAGGGTGGAATCCCAGTCACTGGAGGTTTTTAAGAACAGTTTAGGCAAACATCTGCAAGGGGTGGTCTGGGTATACATAGTCCTGCCTCAGCACATGGAGTTGGACTAGGGAGCTCTCCCATCTGGTACTACATTTTTATGATTCTATTACTTATTCACATATTTAACAGAATCCTAATTACATCTTAGTGAATTGCCTTGGAATTCCCACAGTGTCGTCTTCAGTGTTCCACAGCTAGAATTTTTAATGCTATCAGAGGACCCACTTCTGTTCTCAAATATATTGCATGTATCCCTTTTTGTATTAACAAAATCAGCAATAAGTCTCATGCACAATGACATTCTCTAAGAGATGCTTCTTGAATTGCAGAGCATCTCAGAGAATTGTCTTAGCTATTCTAGGAATATCAATTTAAATATTAAAGATTGCATCTTATGTAAAATGGAAACATAGCATCCAATTATGTAATTTACCATCTGAAAAAAGCATGCTTAATTTTTTTTTCTGGACACTTTTTTTTTCTGACAAATACATATTCCTTTCCTTAATGACTGTACAATATTAATGTAAGTTGTACGGTGAGAATGGTGTCCCTCTGCATTTGGAACTAATTTGGTTTATGGTCTCAAAAGTTATGAAGAAGAACCTTGTACAGTTTTACTTCATTAGGAATTTTTCTTTTCAGCTGTTTTTTGTAAGAATAACATTTGGCCTTATCTTTACTTACTCTTGTAATGAAATAAGTTGGCCTATATCAAAACAGGCACCGGAATAATAGTGTTTCTAAGGTGTTTTCAAATTTTAGCTGTGTTTTCATGTTCAATAGGGTAAACTCCTTCATCTTCCATTATATTATACCCAGAGATCAACACTCTAAGATAGCACCCCAGTAAGAATTCACATACTTTTCCTAGCAGCTGGGTAGTAGAGGTTGCCTTGCCATCTGAACGTTGTAACAGTTTTTGGGCTTTAGTGTGCACAAACTCAGTGTGAATTAACCCCTCTGAGTAGATAAGGCCTTAACTGGTGATTTTTAGTGTAACTATATTGATGTAGCTGCACAAGTGCAAATCTTTAATGTAGATTCAGTGCACTGGTGTATCCTGGGAAATTTTTCAATATGTGAAATGTGTCGATGTAGAATATGGGGATGGAAGTGGATGGGGGAGAGTGATTATATACGTTTAAAAAATGTAAGTTCAGAACTGATACTTTGTGAGAAGAAAGGAGAGAGAAAATCTAGAGGAGGAGATGGTGAATACAGGAGCGGCGCCAGGGTTTCTGACGCCCTAGGCAAACGGCCATTTCGTCGCCCCCCGTGGGTCCGTTGGACCTACCGCAGTCATGCCGGTGGACGGTCCGCTGCTGGAAAGGCTCCGGTGGAGCTGCCGCAGTGATGCCGGTGGGTGGTCCGCTGGTCTAGAGGCTCCGGGGGACCTGCCACAGGCATGACTATGGTAGGTCCGCCGGAGCCTTTAGACCAGCACACTGTCCACCAAAATGACTGCGGCAGCTCCACCGGAGCCTTTCCAGCAGCAGACCATCCGCCGGCATGACTGCGGTAGGTCCACCGGACCCGCGTGCTGCCCCCCCGGCAAAATAGCGCCCCCCAAAAATTCTGGCACCCTAGGCCATTGCCTAGGTCGCCTAAATGGTAGCGCCAGCCCTGGGTGAATACAGTGTAGGGGAAATAGAGACATAAATGGGTGGAGTGTCAAAGTAGAAAAAGAGGAAAACGCACAAGACAATGTAAGGAAAGATGCACCATAATGGATATTGGAGGGAAAAAAGAGTGAAGCAGAAAGCGAAAGAAGGAATAACAAAAGCAAGACATGATGTAGTAAGTTATAATTGTTTAACAATGTTATTAACTACTTGACGCAGCAGCTTTATTCTTTTAAATTGAAGGTAGTGTGGCGTTGAGGAGTTGTTTGGAGCAGTAGGGCTGTGATAGTCCAGGTACTGATCACGCTGGTTCATAGGGTTAGTGTTTAGAGTAGTATATGTTGGGTAAACTTTTCAAGCCATTGGTATGGTAGCAGAAGTAGTGAATTTTGGTATCATTTGATCATAATGTCGGGAGTAAGGTGCTTTATTAAAGTATGCAGACAAGCAGTTGGAACAAGTGAACATAAGACACCAGAGCAAAACTCGTGCATACAAACATGAGTAAGAATATTGTGCATTGAAATCTTATATTTGCATTTTAAAATGTCAGTGTGTATTATAAACTTAATAGGCAAAATGTAAGATACTAGTTTGTCCATAGAAGAAAATGAGGTTGCACAGTTTTGAATCTGGAGGGTTTACAAACAGTGGCCTTGATTCTTCAACCCTCACATGAGTAGCCCCAATGGACTTTAATAGGAGGACTTGCATAAGTAAGGGTTGCAAGATTGTGTTCAGTGTCATTAAAAGTGTGTACTCTCACCCACAGATGTTTTCTCTATATTCAACTACTCTTCTTGTAATAGTAATGCGGAGGTCAGTAATCTGAATTTTTTGCCTATTTATTTAATGTTTTCATATGCTGTATCCAGTTCTTGAATTGAAATCTTCATGCCAATTTTTACTATATCTTTTTTCTCTGAAAACTTCTGTATCAGGTTACCGTTGTTTAGAAAGACAATTTCTCAGCCTGCTCATCATGTTCATAAGTGTGGCTGACATTTAATCATTCAGAAATCTAAATCTCTTTACTCTCAAAGAACAGGGTTATGAATGTTAGTTTTGAAGGGTCTTGAATGTGTCTCCAGATGGCAAGAGTTTCAGAGTAATTCTTATAGCTTACTTTTTCATTTATTGTTAGAATGGCTTAAGGTTTTTGAGCATCCAAACATGTCAATATGGATGATTATTGTTTACATCCAGTATACCTATTTTTGTCTATAGGGCCTTTAGTACCATCATATGCTCATGAATATGGCTGTGGTTGGCTACTAACATGAAGAGAGGGAAAGGAATATGATATCGTTGTTTGCTGTTTGGAGTTAAGGATCTTAATTGGCTGTAATAGGCAGGAAGATTTTTTCCTGTTTGTCAGATTTCTGACTTTAAAAAACACTTTCATGTAGATTACTGCTTAATACAGAAAATCTGTACATTTTCATTCTGTGGAAAGCTGACATTCCAACAGTTGTAAGAATACATTTATACCACCTAGGGCAACATTACAAGCGCTATCAATCCTTATGTTTTATGACAAACTGGTTTCTGTGGGGAATTAGGAAGAGATCAAATAGTTGGGAACTGAAGTTTAAACATTGGCTGCTGTGCACTGAACTTTTTATTACTCTAGTTTTCAATCATGCATTCTCTAACTTTTTCCAGCATCTTAAATTAGTATTTGGTGCACCAGAAACATGCTTTCAGGATTAGTATTTTCATATATTCTGTCATTCATGATGATAAAAATAATAGTGCACATTCAGGATACATGTTAACTTAAAATGAACTGACTTTTTTTTACGGTCACAGTTACTTTAACTGAAAGATTGGGGGAAAATATCTTGTGTGTGTATTTGACAGCACTTTATGTATAGTCATTTTAATAGTTTCTTCTGTATAGTCAGTTTTCCTTTCTTGTTTCTGTCAGCCTTTAACACATTAACAAGGAAGAGAGAATTAAAAAATATGATTGTAAAATCACATTAACAGCTGGGCTCGGGTTGTGGTAGTATCTGATATTACTTTTTAATTTCCTTTTTGAAATGGACAAGATTCAAATTGATGTCCCTTTAGCATATAGATCTAGTGTTCATATATGTCAAGTTCATTGTTTTGGCAGACCACAACATATATAAAAGCAACTGTTACACTATTACATTGTCTTATTTTAAACTATTTTAAAAAAAGACACCCCTTCTCCCTGAAACTTTGACAAAAAAATTGTTCTAACACAAGGAATTCCAAACATTAGATGGAAACTTTCTCTACAACTCACTTGTTTTAAAATTGGTAGTCTGTCTAGTTTACATCAAATGAAAAGATTGTAGTGATTGCACTGAGCTTCTCTTATGATCTTGTATTTAACTTATGTGAGATATTCCTTACTATGGGCTACTTGAGAGATCCTCCGAACAAGATCAAGTCATGATTCTTGCCTCTAGTCCAGAATCTGGCAAGATTTGGGCATAGCTTAACTTTTGGTTGTACTGAATACCGTACCTGAGGGCCCTTTAATTGAGGATACCTTTCACACCCTAGTCCTAATGATTTAGAACCTGGATTCCACCAGCCTTTGTGTCCCTGTTGCCACAGAGGATGTGTAATGAGAAGTCCTTCAAATAACTACTCAGCACTTGTCTACACTTGACAGTTAATTCAGATTAAGGAAGGTTGTGAGTTTGAAGTGCAATAAGAAGAGAAGTACTTGTGGCATCTTAGAGACTAACAAATTTATTTGAGCATAAACTTTTGTGAGTTTCAGTGGAAAATACAGTAAGAAGATATTTATACATACAGAGAACATCAAAAGGTGGAATTGCCCATTAGCCTCTTACAGTTGGTATGAGTACTTCCACCTCTTCATGTTCTCTGTATGTATAAATATCTTTTTACTGTATGTTCCATTCAATGCATCCGATGAAGTGGGCTATAGCCCATGAAAGCTTATGCTCAAATAAATTTGTTAGTCTCTAAGTTGCCACAAGTACTCCTGTTCTTTTTGCTGCTACAGATTAACACAGCTGCTACTCTGAAACCTGTCAAAGTGCAATAGCTATTCCTGAATAACTCAATGAGTGGCACTCTTATTTTGGAATAAGAATATTCACACCCAGAGCTATTTCTGAATAATGTTATGTATAGACAAGACTTCAGCCTAAACCTCAATTCATGGTTTTAAAGATAAGGACCAGAGCCTAGAAATGTACCCAGTGGTGAGTAGGCATCCGGTGTGGTGTGATGTCTGCTCCATGTAGAAGGTGAATGTCTGCCTGTTGAACCAGCTAGTTTTTGGATGACCTTCTGGGTCAGCCCCAGGTAAAATATATTGCAGTAATGCTGCCCTAAAGTGATCTAAACATGGAATTGTTGTTGCCAAGTCTGAATCTTGTAGGTTCCCTGGAAGCAGAGCATCTATCTTTTCATGTCTGCATAACTGACATCTACAATCTGGAAAGCAAAATTCTGAATACAGATAGATTTTGCTTGATTTTTATGGATAATTTTAAACTGGCAGAGAATAAAAGGAGCAGAAGTGAATTCTGTCAAATGGCTCTCTCAGTCTTTGTTACCTGCAGGTTTTAAAAAAATGTATATTTTGTTATCTCCTTAACCTAAACCTCTACTCTCTTAAGATACAGTTCAGACAGAGAGAGGAATTAAATGCAGTTCTTTATTCATACACACAGTCTTGGGAGGGTAGGGGATAGAGGACTTATTAAAAAATACTTTTTTCATTCTGCTTTCTCTTTCAAAGAGTTGTGGAGGGCTGCCTGAAAAACTGGAGCACGCTCCCTCTGACCTCAAATTACTTTTTATAAAATACTCAGACCTCTGTCTCTCTAAATTAGGAATTAAAAGACAGAATGATTAGAAAAGCAACTATACACTTTAAAAAAAAATGTGGTTATTGGATAAATCAATATGAGCCCAGCTGCTGTAGATAAATTTATTTTGCTGTTGCTTTAAATCTATGATGGTTTGTTGTTTTGCCAGCGTAAGAAAAACAAGAATATTAGAAAGTAATTTACTACATTGGGCTTAGTGAGGAGCATTCTGTTTCTATGATTGGGGCAGAACAGGATTGTTCAAATGTGTCTGATAAACAGGACAAGGTCTAGTCTGACAGCTGGCAATAATATTTTTACTCAGTCAGGTGTACTAAATTAGCAAATCTATTACAAGAATATAGGAGAAATCTCCCAAAAGACAGCCTTGTAGGCAGAAGTGTTGCCAAATGGGAAATGATTCATCGTCTCTGAATGGGATGAGCATTGAGCAGAAGCAGTTTAAACCTCAGACTGGTTTGGCTCATAAACCATCAAATATATGATTTTAAAACTGTATCTTTTCCTATCCTTTGTCTCAATGCATCCCGAACAGCAAAATATTTATGATCAAAATTCGATGGACGGGTTATTTATACTTCTTTTGGAAGGTTAGATATGTTTGGTTAGTTTTGTGGTCCTTAACTGTATCCTAGTACGTTTGTGTGCAGCCTAAAAACACTCCAATATTGTGACCATTATCAGCTTCACCTTTTGGTGGGAAGGGGGTTATATGTGCCTGAAATGTAAGTGTGATGTAACTGAAGGTGTGTCTACACAGCAGCTGGGAGGTGTGAGTCCCAGCACTGGTAGACATACTTGTGCTAGGTCTGCTCAAACAAGTGCCTAAAAATAGCAGTGTGGCTATAATGGCTCAGGCTTGCCTGAATACATCATCTTGCCCTTGCCTCTATGCTCATGCTGCTCTTTTTAGGCACCAGTTTGAACAGAGCTAGTGCATGTATGTCTACCTGCACTGAGAATTACACCTCCTAGCTGCTGTGTAAACATCCCCTGATGTACAGTGGCAGAGCTACATTAATTTTGTGTCTTTTTATGTCTTTTATCGTAACTACCCATAAACGTGGCTTAACATATTATTGCTCTATGATCCTTATAATTTTGCTCACTAAAGATAACTTATTTGTTTAATGCTGACAACGTGCCTGGTGCTGTATGGTTCTGCAACAAACAGTATCTTGAATAAAGAGGTTTGCCGTACATTAGCAACAGAGGATATATCTTTTGGATTATTAGAGTTAACTTACTTATTAAGGTACGAAGGAGGTTCAATTTACAGAGCGTTAAAGGTAACTTTCAAAAATGGGGGAGGGGAAAAGGGCTTGTGCAATTTCTTGTTGCTTTATTACTTGTAAAGAAGGCCAGAAAGTTTGTCACTGCTTTTTGTAAACATATATAAACTAGAGAAATTATATTATCGATAAAATTCCAGAACATACAAGACTTAAATAACTACAAATATATCATATATTTCAAACACATCGTAAGAGATAGAAGACTGAATAGTTTAGAGGAAGGTATTTTTAGTCACTGTCTAAAACCTTTTTGTCATCGTTAAATATTGATGCCTAATAAACACTTGGAAGAAAGATTAAATGTTGTGCCTTTTTAAAGGCCTGACAGAGATGCTAGTCTACAATTGATATCAAGAAGCGGTGTGGCAAAACCAGGAGAGAGTGAAACTTGACATTTCTGATATTTCTAAGGTTAAAAAAAAGTAGAGCCTTGCACCTGCAAAACAAAAACCAACAAACCTCTGCTCTTTCAGTACTTATTTATATATCACAAAGAAGCAAAAAGGGGGAAAATACAATATTAAAAATAATCATATGCAGGTCACCTTTAAAGATGAACTGAAAGATTATATAAAATCTAATCTATGTAACCTGCCAGGATTTAAATTTAGGCTGCCATAGTTCTGTACTGGAACAGATGTTGAGATCACAAGCAACTGAGCAGAGCAGGGATCACAGCTCCTTGTTCTGTATTAGGTATCTGTGATGTCATCAACTCTTCTAGGAAAGAGACTGTAGATCTTGACGTATAAGAGGAAATTATATCCATCTATTTTAAATGAATTTATCTGTAATTCATTCTCTCTCTCACAGACACACACACATTTATAACTTATTTATTTAACACGCTCCTAGAAACCATAAAATTGAATTTAGAATAAATATTGCAGGACTAGCTCAACACTTTCTGAAACTGACAGACAAATAATGTAGGCTCAGCTAGGTTCAACTATTGGAGTAGTATCAACCGTAGTAGGTATCGGAGAGGTAGCTGTGTTAGTCTGGATCTGCAAAAAGCAACAGCGAGTCCTGTGGCACCTTATAGACTAACAGACATATTGGAGCGTAAGCTTTCGTGGGTGAATACCCACTTCATGTCTGAATTTATTACAGATATGAGAAATGAAATCGGTAGCTTTTTACCTGCACATTACGCTTCGTTGACTGCCAAAAATGTTCAGTTCTTCACATAAGCATTTTGGCAGTTAGTAGTTTAAGCTTGTTAAATTTTGCCTTTTGGTTGGAGAACTGTTCAGTATTGTAATTAATAATTTGCAGTGCGTTTATGATGTGCTAACTGCCCTTCATACCTTCAAGGAGGACATTCTTGGGGGTACTAGGGAAGTTGAACAACATTTATACTGTACACAAATAATTGTATTGGAAGCATCCTGGCTGAGTGTCTGGTCTGAGAGGCTCCATCCATGCTAGACCAGGAAATACAAAATCTTCACACTAGCTTTTGTTTTCCTAAAATGTCCCACCAGTGCTACCACTGGTTCAGTTCCACTGCCTGTGGCAATGATGGACATGCCAGTTGATACAGGATACAGGTGGACACACACATTTTGCTACTGTATTATTTAGACTTGATCTGAGCATACCACAGGTGCTTCAAAAGTGGGAATTCCTTAGATTTGAAATTGTGTACGTCCACTTAGAAACAAAATTGCTTGGCTGTACAAGAAACCTGCAAGTATACACCAATGAAATTTTAATATACTGTTCTTTTTCTTCTGTCTGTATTGCAAAGGTTGCAGAAAAATTTCTTACTTTAACTCCTGACAGCCATGTAAAATAAACCTGGACACATGAATAGACTTTGACGTGAGTGGCAGTAAGCCCATCACCGAATGAATCAAGGAAATGTGAATACGTTAGTCCCTTGTGCTGAGAATTCTATGGGTGTATGGTGGTTTTGTTTTTTGGCTTGGAGTGTGGTAAGAGGGAGGGGGAATGGAAAAGGAAGCCCTTTGTTTACAGTAAAACAATACTGTGCAGTAGACATCATGATGTTAAAACAGGAGTCTAAACATGGCAAATCTAGGCAGACACCATCTGGCTGTGTCCACAAGTCATTCAGGCATCCTAGGCGCAGACTACTGGAGTCTGATATTTTTTTTCTTACGGAAATTCAGAATTGCCTTGGAGACTATATCCCAGTGTTTTATTACTGGACGAGATGACTGATTACTGGTTAAGCCATTACTGGCTTAACTATTTATATTCAGTGTTGCAACACATTTTTCTAATGTTTCTTCCATGATAAATGTATGACACACTCATACAGATTAAAATTAAAAAATATGAAAATATGTTAAGTACTTGCACATAATTGGTGTTGTGTTTTAGTTTTAGTAGGAAACTTAAAATACTAACCCCCAGGCCTATATTAGAGCTATAAGGATAACAAAATTGAGTACAATAAATCTAAAGGAAAGAAGAAAAATGTACAGTTGCTGTAAAATTAGTTTCTGGTATACTTTGCAGCCCTTCAAATAGTATTTCAGATTACTGGGACATGCTTTCATTTTCTGGATTCCTTAGGTTGCACTCTGGTGTCTGGAAGTGGGTTATTGATTGTGCTGTTTGTTTTAGTTGGAGATCAGATTTGCTTTGTTCTTACTGACAAAATGCTTATAGGCAGACTTATGTGAACCTTTTAAAATGGGTGTTTTTTTACACATTGTATATTAAGTTTTATTTAGCAAATGCCAATCAGCTAAGTTGAACTTTACAAATTTGTATTATGTGAAGGATAACTTAGAACTCTGATCATTATTAAAGAAATATCTAAGGATGAAATTTCTGATAGTAGAAATTATTCTAATATATGATAAAGAAGGCTTTATATATTGTTGAGAAACTATTCTGCCTTGCACTTGGATTTCAACCTAACAATAACATTTTTTTCCTTTTGAGTTTTCTTTGTATTTTTGCGCTGTTAAAATAATTGTGCTTTAATGTTGCACTAAAGTATTTTGATAACATTGTAATTTTATTATCATCAAATCATTCTTTTAGACTATCTTCCAGATAAACAGAACTTTAATTAAAAACCAGGCCATGAGTCAATATTTACTTTTATACTTTTGAAAGATAATTGTAGGCTATTAGTTCCTGTTCTAGCCTGAATAATTTGACATTATTGATTTCGGAACAGTATTGGAATTTTTTCTGAAATGAGAGAGCCTTGATTTCCAAACAGGTGAAATATGTTGCAGAAGTGATTTATATTTCTTAGTGTTAAAAAGACCCCATCAACATGAAATCTAGTCTGTCTTCTGCTGTTTTTTGTTTGATTGTAAATGTGCTTGTGATGTGTTTGGGACAAGGACTGTCCTATACTTCACAAGGCAGTGCCTATCATGATGCAGCTGCTATTCTGATTGGAACCTCTTAGCACTACTGTAATACAAAAACATTCAAGACATGAAGTTAATAGTTGAAGGTACCACGTGTCTTTGAGTCTGTCTGCTAATGTTTGTGGCTTTATAACCACTTTTTTAAAATAGTCTCTCTCTCGTGGGAATCTCAAAAAGGAAACTGATTGAATATATAGAGGTGACAGTGAAAATGACTATATCGGTGAAGCGATAGCTCCTTCCTTTTCCGGTTTGGGCGCCGTCAGAGCTGGAGTCTCGAGATGAGGAAGTTCATGAATCCTGGGAAGGTGGTGCTTGTCCTGGCTGGGCGCTACTCGGGGCGGAAAGCCGTCATCGTGAAGAACATTGATGATGGCACCTCAGACCGACCGTATAGCCACGCCCTGGTGGCTGGTATCGATCGGTACCCACGGAAGGTAACTGCTGCAGTGGGAAAAAAGAAGATAGCGAAGAGATCCAAGATCAAATCTTTTGTGAAGGTTTATAACTACAACCATCTAATGCCCACCAGGTATTCTGTTGATATTCCTCTGGACAAAACCGTTGTCAATAAAGATGTGTTCAGGGACCCTGCACTGAAACGCAAGGCAAGGCGCGAAGCCAAGGTGAAATTTGAGGAAAGATACAAGACTGGCAAGAATAAGTGGTTCTTCTTCGAGTGATTGCTCACATCCATTCCAGTTAGGTGCGCGCGCCGCGCGTGCACGTTCGTCGGAAACTTTTTACCCTAGCAACTCCAGTGGGCCGGCAGGTCGCCCTCTGGAGTGGCGCCGCCATGGCGCCCAATATATATCCCTGCCGGCCCACCCGCTCCTCAGTTCCTTCTTACCGCCGTGTCGGTCGTTGGAACTGTGGAGCGCGGCATAGCTGTCCTCCACGTCCCTAGCTCTCCTTGTTCTCTATCGTTATCTCTATTGTAGTTGTTAGTTAGATTGTTAAGTAGATAGTAGTAGTTAACTGATAAGTAGTTGTAAACGGTGCAGTCGGGATACCGCCTGCAGTTTGTTTCATTTCCTCCTCCCCGCCCCCCTTCCTCGTCCCTCTTCAGGGACCCCTCTCACGAGCAATTCCTTCGGCAGGAGGTGCAGACGCTCCTCGACAAAGGAGCTATAGAGGCGGTGCCGGAGAACGAGAAAGGCAAGGGGTTTTATTCCCGCTACTTTCTGATCCCCAAGGCCAAGGGAGGCCTCAGGCCTATCCTCGACCTGCGAGAGCTCAACAAGTACCTGGTGAAGTTGAAGTTCCGCATGGTTTCCTTGGGGACCATTATCCCATCCCTGGATCCGGGAGACTGGTACGCCGCCCTCGACATGCAGGACGCGTATTTTCACATTGCTATCTGGCCACCCCACAGGCGTTTCCTTCGCTTCCTTGTGGGGTCTCTGCACTACCAATTTGCAGTCCTCCCATTTGGCTTGTCCACGGCCCCGAGAGTGTTTACGAAATGCATGGCAGTTGTTGTGGCGCAGCTTCGGCGCAGTCGTATCCACGTGTTCCCGTATCTGGACGATTGGTTGATTCGAGGCACGTCGCACCAACAAGTCTGCAGCCATGTCCGTGTGATCACCGACATGTTCGCCGCTCTGGGCCTCTTGGTGAACACAGACAAGTCCACCCTGGCCCCCACACAAAGGGTGGAATTCATCGGGGCCGTCCTGGACGCCACTGTGGGCAGGGCCTTGCTGCCATTGCAGCGGTTCCAGGCCTTGTCGGCCATCGTGCAACGGCTACAGACAGCCCCCTTGACGTCAGTGAGGACGTGTCTAACCCTGCTAGGCCACATGGCGGCCTGTACTTTCGTGACCAATTACGCTCGGCTCCGCATGAGGCCACTCCAGCTGTGGCTCATCGGTCATTACAGGCCGACAAGACAGCCACTAGATATGTTAATCACGATCCCCCAGGGGGTCTTACATTCTCTCGGCTGGTGGCTGGACCAGTCAGTGTTGTGTGCGGGTCTCCCCTTCCACCCATCTCAGCCCTCGGTGTCCCTAACAACGGATGCCTCAGATCTCGGCTGGGGGGCCCACGCAGGGACCCTGAGGACGCAGGGCCTGTGGTCCCAGGAGGAGGTGGGGCTACACATCAACATGCGGGAGTTGAGAGCGGTCCGTCTTGCTTGTCAAACGTTCTGTCATCAGCTCCAGGGTCGTTGTGTCGCGGTGTTCACCGACAACACGACGACCATGTATTATATCAACAAGCAGGGCGGCACCAGATCCTCCTCCCTGTGCCACGAGGCGATACGACTCTGGGACTTTTGTGTAGCCCACTCCATTCACCTCATGGCTTCCTTCCTCCCCGGAGTACGGAACACGCTGGCGGATCGATTGAGCAGATCCTTCCTGTCACACGAGTGGTCCCTCCGCCCAGACGTCGCCCTCTCCATCTTCCGGAGGTGGGGTTATCCCCGGGTGGACCTCTTCGCGTCCAAGGGGAACAGGAAGTGCCAAGCGTTCTGCTCCTTTCAGGGCAGGGAGCCCGGGTCGATAGCGGATGCCTTCCTCATCCAGTGGTCGACCCACCTGTACTATGCGTTTCCCCCATTCCCGTTGGTCCACAGGGTCCTTCTGAAGGTGCGCAGGGACAGGGCTCACGTGATCATGGTAGCCCCGGCATGGCCCAGACAGCACTGGTACCCCATGCTGCTGGACCTGACCATAGCCGACCCAGTTCCCCTGCCCCTTCATCCGGACCTGATTACCCAGGAGCACGGGACCCTCTGTCACCCGGACCTGCAGTCGCTGCACCTAGCGGCGTGGCTCCTGCGTGGCTGACTGGCTCTGAGCTGCGCTGTTCCACGCCGGTGAGGGAGGTGCTCTTGGGCAGCAGGAAGCCGTCCACAAGAGCGACATATTTGGCCAAATGGAAGCGCTTCTCCTATTGGTGCGTGGAGAGAAATCTCCGCCCTATGGAAGTTTCGGTAGCCGACATCTTAGACTACATTTGGTCCCTCAAAGGGCAAGGTCTGGCCATATCGTCGTTACGAGTCCACCTAGCAGCTATCTCCACCTTTCACCCGGGTGCGGATGGTCGCTCTGTTTTTTCCCACCCGACGGTGTCTAGATTCCTTAAGGGGCTGGAACGTTTATACCCTAACGTCCGTCCCCCTGCTCCAACCTGGGATCTTAACCTGGTGTTGTCCCGGCTCATGGGGCCCCCCTTTGAGCCGTTAGCTACTTGCTCCCTGCTTTACCTCTCTTGGAAGACGGCCTTTCTAGTAGCTATCACCTCAGCTAGACGGGTGTCGGAACTCCGGGCTCTTGTGGTAGACCCCCCATATACGGTCTTCCACAAGGACAAGGTGCAGCTGAGACCACACCCTGCTTTTCTCCCCAAGGTGGTCTCAGCCTTCCACGTCAACCAAGAGATATTCCTCCCGGTTTTTTTCCCGAAACCTCACTCCTCAGGCAGGGAGCAGCAGCAGCTCCACTCGCTTGATGTCCGTAGGGCTCTCGCGTTTTACGTGGAGAGGACTAAGCCCTTCCGCAAATCCCCCCAGCTTTTCGTGGCAGTAGCGGACCGCATGAAAGGGCTTCCTATCTCCTCCCAGAGGTTATCCTCTTGGGTAACATCCTGCATCAGGACCTGCTATGACTTGGCCCACGTCCCTACGGGCCGTGTGACTGCGCATTCTACCAGGGCGCAGGCGTCGTCGCTGGCTTTCCTTGCCCGTGTGCCCATCCAGGAAATCTGTCGGGCAGCGACCTGGTCATCGGTCCACACCTTTGCTTCCCACTACGCCCTGGTCCAGCAGTCTAGAGAGGATGCGGCCTTCGGATCTGCTGTGCTCCATGCCGCGACTTCTCGCTCCGACCCCACCGCCTAGGTATGGCTTGGGATTCACCTAACTGGAATGGATGTGAGCAATCACTCGAAGAAGAAAAGACGGTTACTCACCTTTGTAACTGTTGTTCTTCGAGATGTGTTGCTCACATCCATTCCACACCCGCCCTCCTTCCCCACTGTCGGAGTCGCCGGCAAGAAGGAACTGAGGAGCGGGTGGGCCGGCAGGGATATATATTGGGCGCCATGGCGGCGCCACTCCAGGGGGCGACCTGCCGGCCCACTGGAGTTGCTAGGGTAAAAAGTTTCCGACGAACGTGCACGCGCGGCGCGCGCACCTAACTGGAATGGATGTGAGCAACACATCTCGAAGAACAACAGTTACAAAGGTGAGTAACCGTCTTTTCTTCCAGAAGCTGCGATTCTAAACTTGTAACATGGCTGCATCAATAAATATGTATTAAAAACAAAACAAAACAAAAAAAAGTGTTTTCAGATGCATAGAATAAAGTGAAATCAATATTTTTTTCTACTCTTTTTAGTTATATGCCTCTTAGATGTGACTTGTAATAGTAGTGTTTTAAAAAAAACCGCATTTCTATCTGAATTTGTAAGTTTAAGTTGTTCCTTTTAAAAGCTTGGGGTGGGTAAGGGATGTTATTGACTGCTCTCAATTTGGTATCCCATAGTGAAATCTCCATATTTAAATTGAATGCTGTAACTGTAAACCAGAGAGTGTGGAAAAAAAATCTTAACAACCCTCACTGCATGATGAAAACCTGCCTTTTAGCTGGACAAACCCACTGGCACTGGTATGTTAGTGATCCTGGGTAGCTTTATTGCAGTGTTTTCTCCATTCTCATGAGCAGAAATGGCATTGAAACATTTAAAATCCTAATCTCTCAGCATGTGCACCTGTGAAATTAAATGTGGAATATTTACCACCCTTGAGTGTTCCTTTATAGTTATAATTAAGTACAACCTTCTAAAATGTTGTTAACTTTATTATTAACTAAAAATAACACTTTAGTTTATAGAGGTGTTTTTATAATTTGCTATTCACTCAGTTGAAAAAGACCTTTCTGTTAAATCTGAGGACTCAGAAAGATTTCCAAGTGAATGAAGATTAACTCTCTCTCTCTCCCCCCCCCCCGCCCCGTGAAAAAAAAAAGACAGTGTCAGGATAAACAATATTCTTTGTAGATTTTTCCTATTTTATCTTGCCACATGTTTGCAAAGCTGCATGACAATTTAATTTGTACTTAGACTTTTAGTTAATTGCAGTTTCCCTTGTTAGATTTCTTAACATTTCACTTTATTTTATACCTCCTTTCTTTTATATCTGGGGAAAAAACAGAAAAATCAAAGTTGCTGTGTAGCATGCCAGCAATTAAAGAAAAGTAGAATTTGGTTAGAAATGTTTAAAGACTGTCGTTCTGGAACTTGTGTGTGTGTGTGCGTGTGTGCGTGCGTGCGCGCATGCTTTCTTGAACTTCAGTTCTGAGAAAAATCTCATCTGTAAAGGGTAGAAAAAGTTCACAAAACATGCAGAAAAGTAGTGTCTGCTAAGTGTTCAAAATGTTCTAAACAGTTTGTGTCTCAGGAACAGTATCCTGTAAGTGTGTGTGTGTGTGTGTGTATAGTCTCCCTGAACTAGTTTCATTCCAATCAGCAGTGTAATTGGAATGCAACAACAGTCTGGAGGAGGAAGGAGAATTTTTGGCAAGAAGAGGCAGAGCAGTTGGGAGCTTTATTCAGATTAAAGCATAGACGACCATTCATTATCGGTACATGTACATTAGCAACAGCATAGCATTGTGTTTCTACAGCTGGGACTTATTTTAATGATTGTATTGCACTGTATATTACATGCAAACTGCTGGGATCCAATCTCAGAAAGCAATATTAATGATTTCCAAGATGATGTTTGGGTAGAGAAAAATAACAATTTGTCTCTAAAATGAACAATTGTGTTGAGAACTGAAGAGCAGCATGTCTTTCCCTCCCCCACTCCACGTGTTCCGTAGGGTCTGAAAGAAATACCTTTTTGAAGAGCAGACTCTTGTGTTAAAATAATTATAACGTTGAACCTACTGGTTGGGTTTAAAAGGCTGAAATAGTTTTTCTATGGTGATGACATGTGAAAAGACAGAAGATTAGTAAACATAATCTTAGTTTTGGACTCAGTCCTTTTTTCTCTATAAATTTATTGCTGGCTGTTGTCACGGGATTGGTTGCTTTTGGATACAGTATTGGCAATGATAAGTGTTCATTTTCTTATAGCATAACCATGTGCTGTGCTTTAAATATATTGGTTTTGCAATTTCTTTCCTGTTTCTGCAGTTTAACAGACTTGACTTCTATGGTCACGTGAGGTTTGTTTGTTTATTGTTTTAATTTTTAAAAAATCTATTTTGACCTAAAATCAAGATCTTTTGGTGTCTGTTTTGTGTTGTGGACACCTGAATGGGTATACTTCGGGATGAAATACATAAATATATTTATCAAAATTAAAATCAATAATTGAGTGCTTCAAGGAAATCTTATTCTTTACTTTTAAAAAGTAGTTAAGCATTTCATCTTTTAATAACAATTTATTTTTATTTAACATCTTTCATCTGAAGATCTCAAAGTGCTTTAGAGATGCTAAATATTCTGTATTTGTATTGTGTTAAGGTCTAGGGCTCCAATTATAAATTAGTGCCGCATTATAGACTAGGCACTGTACAAACATATACAAATATCAGATTTTACTTACATAACACAAGAAACAATAGATGAATACAAAAGATGGACAGGGGAGCACGATGTAACAGATACAATTTACCTCATAGGAGTGTTGTGAGTTAGTATTAGCATTTTACAGCTGTGTGGGGAAACTGATGCACAGATAGGTTAAATGACTTAGCCGACACTCCTTATGTTCCCTTGGCAGAGTTGGATTCAGTACTTATGGATCTATTTCCAAGATCGCTACTCTAACCGCCAGACAACTAACAACAAACAAGCTATCACTGGTAGACTATCTCAGAGAGTATGTCTACACTTAAACTATTATATCAGCACAGCTGCAGCTATAATGCTTCAGTGTAGAAGTTACCTGTGTCAACAGGATGGGGGTGCTCCTGTAATCCACCTCCCTGAGAGGTGCTAGCTAGGTTGATGATGTAAGAATTCCTCTATTGACGTATTGCTGTCTACGCTGGGGGCTAGATTGGAATATCTATGTCTCTCGGGGTGTGGATTTTTCACACCCCAGTGAAAGTAAGTGTACCGGTATAAGTTCCCAGTGTAGACTAATCCTGAATGTGCATATTTATCTAGTACCTTAAAGCCTTAAGGCATGTCTACATTACAAAATTAGGTCAACCTAATTTATGTTGGCATACAGCTGCCACATGTGTCTACGCTTTGCTCATTGTGTCAGCGGCGCACAAGCCAATTATGTACCAGTTATTCTGAAAGCCAGTCACAGTCGACGTAGACACTCCGTTGCTCACACTGACACTTCATCAACATAACTACATCAACACTGATTCTATGCCTCTCGTGGAGGTGGAGTTATTAAGTCAGTGTTGCAGGTGAGTTATGTAGATTTTAGTGTAGACATTTATGCAGTTAGGTCGATGTAAGCTACTTTGTGTCAACCTAACTCTGTAGTGTAGACTGGACCTTAGTCTGTTTAATTCTCTAGTAGTACAAACGGCTTGCTGGGTAGGGGCCATTGTAATCTATCACATCATTGTGTCTGCTGCACTTTCACATTGGGCTAGCCGCGGCAGCACTTTAACATGGCTTGTGTCGTTGCGGCAGAGCACTGGGAGCGTGCTCTCCCAGTGCTCTAAAAACACCACCTCCACGAGGGGCATAGCTACTAGCGCTGGGAGCACAGCTCTCAGTGCTGGTGTACGGTCTACACTGGTGCTTTAAAGCGATGAAACTTACTGCACTCGGGGGTGTTTTTTTCACCCCCTTGAGCGAGAAAGTTGCAGCACTGTAAACTGCCAGTGTAGACAAGCCCATTGTCTCCACATGCTAATACTTTTAGTAAGTTTTTTAGTAAAGAGAAGGAAAAATAGCATATATTTTATTTTGGGAGAGCTGGGGAGAGGGAAATATCGTGCATTGCTAGTAGGGTGACCAGATGACCCGATTTTATAGTGACAGTCCCGATATTTGGGGCTTTTTTTAATACGGGCTCCTATTACCCCCACCCCATCCCGATTTTTTTCACACTTGCTATCTGGTCACCCTAATTGCTAGACAAATTCAAATAGACTTTTTACAATGCTTCTTTCCCCAAGACCTACACTGTGGCCATCAGCCTCCAGTGGGAGCTTAGACTGTATGGAGAGTTTATATAAAAATAAACTCAAAGATGATGCTAACAAGTTGTATACCTATTCCCAGCTTAATTACTTTGCTTGTATATGTATTTCTTTCCTCTGCTCATGTATTTTTAGATGGTAAGTTCTTTGAGGCAGAGTTTGCCATTTCCTCTGTGTTTTTGGATAGCACAATGGGGCCTTGATCCTAACTGGGGTCTTCTAGAGCTCCACCAGTACAAATTAATCATCATAACCCTTGACAATAGCTAGCTACACATTGCACCCTCCCACAGTATCTGCTACTACATATCATAACTAAGGCTGCGATTCTGTCATGGAGGTTGCAGAAGTCACGGATTCTGTACTTTCTGCGAGTTCTGTGACTTTTGCAGCTGCAGTGGCTGGTGTGGCTGATCCCGGAGGAAGCACCCAAGCAACGGTCCCAGGCAGGGCCGGCTTTAGGCCAATTTCCCCCGAATCGGGCCCTGCACCCTAAAGAAGAACACCTAACTTTTTAATTTTTACTCACCCGGCGGTGGTCCGGGTCTTCGGCACTTTGTCGGCAGGTCCTTCACTCGCTCCGGGTCTTAGGTGGCATTTCGGTGGCGGGTCCCTCAGTGCTGCGGAGGACCCGTAGCAAGTGAAGGACCCACTGCCAAAGACCCAGACTGCCACCGGGTATTCAAATTGGGCTCCACACTTCCTAAAGCTGGCCCTGGTCCCAGGGGCGGTTAGCCCCTGTGGCCAGTGCAGGGCCCCCACAACAGCAGTGTCCTGAGGGTCCCCCAGAACAGTAGCGCCTTGGGCCTAAGGAGGAAGTGTTAATCAAGGGTATTTATATATTAAAAGTCATGAACAGGTCAAGGGCCATGAATTTTTGTTTGTTTGCCTATGACCTGTCCATGACTTTTACCAAAACTACCTATGGCTAAATCTTAGCCTTAATTATAACAGTAAG
This sequence comes from Gopherus flavomarginatus, assembly GCF_025201925.1. Taxonomy (NCBI): domain Eukaryota; kingdom Metazoa; phylum Chordata; order Testudines; family Testudinidae; genus Gopherus; species Gopherus flavomarginatus. Next base: position 44,398,742 of record NC_066628.1, on the reverse strand, counting down.
TAAACTAATCAGTGAAATAATTTAGATGATTATATTGATAACTATCACTAGGTTTCATAGTCAACAACACATTAACATGAATTCACATTTCTTTCAAAGCTATTGTTTAAGGCTGTCTACAGATGAAGGGAAACATTACTGCATTTGCTTATACTGAGTTTACATTTTTGGAAGTTTTATTTGTAAATGTAGGAGTAGAGACTTAATTTTTTTTAAATAAATACTTTAAATTCTAAAGTATTATTCAACAGTATATACAGTCTTATATGGACACCTGTTTATAAAGGATTGGTCTCAAATTGGTCACAGTAAATCAGGCACAAAAGATTGCTTTGTAATTATTCTGCAGTTAAAAAAAACTTTTTAAAATGTACCAGATATATTTAAGAAATCTGTTTCATTTTTTAAACGATTTATTCTTTTAAAGAGGGTAATTCTCACACTGGGCATAATTTAGCACTTTACAACCTAAACCCACTTATTCTTCATACTCTTCTTAGGCTTTCATTTTTAATCTCTTCTGGTTTATGTTGCAATGAAGTCATAGTACTAAATCTGCTTTCTCCACCTTCGCTCCTTACTCCCTCTGTCCTATTCCTATCTTTTGTGTGGGCCTGGAGAAAGCCCACCTCAAGCTCAGAGTGAGTTTGTCATTTTTCTTCCAGACTTTTTCATTGCTGAGACCATTAACTCTCTGTCGGACTTGTAGCTTTGGCATCATCTTTGCTTGTGAAAAAAGTCAATAGAGAAGGGTTATTTACTCCTGATAATACAAGAACTAGGGGTCACCGAATGAAATTAATAGGCAGCAGGTTTAAAACAAACAAAAGGAAGTATTTCTTCACATAATGCACAGTCAACCTGTAGAACTCTTTGCCAGAGGGTGTTGTGAAGGCCAAGACTACAACAGGGTTCAAAAAAGAGCTAGATAAATTCCTGGAGGATAGGTCCATCAATGGCTGTTAGCCAGGGTGGGCAGAGATGGTGTCCCTAGCTACTGTTTGCCAGAAGCTGGAAATGGTCCACAGGGCATGGATCACTTGATGATTATCTGTTCTGTTCATTCCCTCTGGGGCAACTGGTATTGGCCTTCTATCGCTCACCTCTTCCCATCACATCCAGGATATCGTCAAATCCTGTCACTCTTCTTCTAGAGTATCATCAATATGTGTTTTTTCTCTGTTACCAGTGGTAAAACTTTACCCTCCCCTTGACTCTTCTCCTTCTTACATATTACCCTCTCCCCTCAGAACAGACTCCATATCAATATTTTCAAGAAGCTTCTCTTTCCTCCAGATCTCATCTGAAATCCTACTAGTTCTCTGAACTAGATACAACTGCACGTTTTGCTGCTTGCATTGCTTGTCCTGTTTTCTGTAATGGCTTTCTGTATTTGCATCATTAGATTGCAATTTCTTCTTCAGGACAGGAACCTTATCTTATGTGTATTTATTATATGTATGTTTTTTATGCTTTGTGACTAAAACTGTAATAATAATGCGACATGATAATAATTTCTATAGCAACAGACCCTGATGTCATAAAAACAATATTATAACTTTGCTGTAGAAAAATCCAAAGCTGAAACTAGTCTGTGCAAGAGAGAGCTCAGGAGTAAGTAGAGTACAGAAAACTTCTAGGCAACATAAATTTTTTTTTTCTATAAAGTTTAAGTTTGCACACATGAAAATTCCTCTTGAATTTGTCCTCAGTCTCGGGGGCGGCTCTAGCCATTTCACTGCCCCAAGCACGGCGGCATGCCGCGGGGGGGCGCTCTGCCAGTCGTCGGTCCCACGGCTCCGGTGGGCCTCCCGTAGGCGTGCCTGTGGAGGGTCCGCTGGTCCCGCGGCTCCACGGGACCTTCCGCAGGCACGCCTGCGGGAGGTCTACCGGAGCCGCGGGACTAGTGGACCCTCTGCAGGCATGCCGCCGAAGGCAGCCTGCCTGCCGCCCTCCTGGCGACCGACAGAGCTCCTCCTCACGGTATGCCACCCCAAGCATGCACTTGACGTGCCGAGGCCTGGAGCCGCCCCTGCTCAGTCTGAAGTAAGGATCTTAAGCAGTACAAGTTTATTAATTTATTCTCCACTTCATCAATGGAAAGTGGACATACAGCAGCCTTTGTAACCTGAGCAGATTTACTAAGCACGTCAGGCAAACTCACTGGTAAAAATAAACAGTAAAACAAGTTTATTGATTACAAAAGATAGATTTTAAGTGATAGGCAGGAAGTCAGAGCTAGTTACTAAAATAAAATAAAATATAAGCACACAGTCTAAACCCTCAATCCTGTTAGACTGGGCAATATCTAGATCAGTAGTTCTCAGCCAGGGTCCAGGGCCCCTAGGGGGCCTTCAGCAGGTTTTGGGGGGCCTGCAAGCAAGGCCAGCATTAGAGCAGAAAGCTTAAGCCCCACTGCATGGGACTGAAGTGCAGGTCTCTGAGCCCCGCTACCTGAAGCTGAAGCCTGAACAGTGTAGCTTTGTGGGGGCCCCTGTGGCATGGGGCCACACGCAATTGCCCTGCTTGCTATCCCCTAATGCTGGCTCTGGATTTTATATGCAGAAAACCAGATATTGTGGCACAGGTGGGCCGTAGAGTTTTATAGCATGTTGTGGGGGCCACAGGAAAAAAAATGTTGAAAACCTCTGATCTAGATTAAGTAGTTTTTCTCACCCTACTGAACATTGCAGTTTATAGTACACAGGTTTCACCCTTGAAACCTGGGAGAGTCTCCTCTCTTGGTGTCTTCAGTCTTCTGAGTGTCCTTGTTGCTTGCAGCAGAGGTGGAGGGGGGAGAGAAAAGGTCAAACATGGGGCCACAGTGTTATGTTTTATACCCTTAGTCCATGTGCTTGGGGAACACAAATCCAGGCATGTCTGGTGGGCATTGCTGAGTCCTCGGGCAAGGCTGAGCAATTCCCCTGGTGTGGCCTTATGAATTGCAACTCCCTTCATGAACAATGGCTGTTGATGGTTGTTTGACACCCGCCGGGGCACTGGTTACTTTCCTTGCTCTTGTCTCTGGGGAGCTAATATCTGGCTGATTTCCCCAAATTGCAGCATGTTTTACTGACAACCATACAACGCAATCTCATAACTTTATAGGTGCTAACAATATACATATTTAGATAGAACAGTTACTTTCAGCAGATCATAACCTTTCCCCTGATAGCTTACATACCATGCTTTATGTGCAAGATCACAATTATATATAAATGAGGAATATGAGGGTTATGGGGCACTCCCCCAAGGTATAGAATGTTACAATGGATTTTGTAAACTGAAGTTATCTCATCAATTAATTAGAATTCTTTGAGGATGTCAACAAGCATATGGATAAGGGTGATCTGGTGGATATAGTGTACTTGGATTTTCAGAAAGCCTTTGACAAGGTCCCTTATTCAAGGCTCTGAAGGAAACTAAGTAGTCATGGGATAATGGAAGGTCCTCTCATGGATTAGTAAATGGTTAAAACACAGAAAACAAAGGGTAGGAATAAATGTTGAGTTTTCTCAATGGGATCCCACAAGGATCTGAACTGGGACCGGTGCTGTTCAACGTATTCATAAATGATCTGGAAAAAGGGGTAAACAGTGAGGTGGCAAATCTGCAGGTGAAACAAAATTACCCAAGCTAGTTAAATCCAAAGCTGATTGTGAAGAGTTACAAAGGGATCTCACAAGCCTGGGTGACCGGGCAACAAAATGGCAGATAAAATTCAATGTTAAATGCGAAGTAATGCAATTGGAAAAAATAATCCCAAGTGCACATTTATAGCGATAGCTTCTAAATGAGATGTTACTATTCAAGAAAGAGATCTTAGCGTCATCTTAGATAGTTTTCTGAAAACATCAGCTCAGGGTGCAGTAGCAGTGAAAAAGGCTAAAGGAATGTTAGGAACTTTTAGGAAAGTGATAGAAAATAAGACTGAAAATAGCATAATACCACTATATAAATCCATGGTGTGCCTACACCTTGAATATTGCATTTAGTTCTGATTGCCCCATCTCAGAAAGGATATAGTGGAACTGGAAAAGATTCAGAGAAGGGCAACAAAGATGATGAATAGTATGGAACAGCTTTTATAAGAGCGGACACCAAAAAGATTTGGGGCTGTTCAGCTTGGAAAAGAGATGATTAAGGGGAGATATGATAGAGGTCTATAAAATCATCAGTGACATAAGACTTCAAATCTCTGGGCACCTTGAGCTTAGTAGCTGTCCTCTCATTACATCATCCTAAGAATTTTATATGACTGTCTTGTGTAGCAGCTTGTCATCACATTCTGTAGTTGTGTACATGCCTAAAATCTAAGCATCAAGGGACAACTGAAATTTTCAGCTTTTGTGCCAACGTTAGCTGTCTGCAGTTGAATTATTTGGTGTGTGTTGGAGGGTTCCCATTACATGCTTTCTCTCAGCTCATTACCTTACCCCCCCACTTACCCCATCTCTTTAAGGGAAGAACCAGTAATAGTGGCTAGAACCAGGACTACTGTTTTCAGGCTAAGCTAACAGATCTGATATTAGCATCCCTTGTGACTGACTGATTTGTCTAACATTGTGCTGTACCAGTTCTAGGCATTTCCTGTGATTCGTGCCAGAGTGGATTGTTGTATGATCCACCTAAGAATTGGGTGTCATGACCATCATTTTATTTTTACTTGTGAATAAGCTCTTAAGAAATGAGTATAGCATTAAGTTATCAAGTCTACAAGGTTCTGAATTTCTCAAAGAAAGCTGTTTAACATTTAGCCTTAAAAAGAGGCAGATGCTGTTATATCAATATCTTTATAAACAGAAGTCACTAGAAAATTTGAAAAAATGTATGATATTCAGTCTACTAATTAGAGAGTAATATTTTTATTTCAGTCGTAGTAGCTCTTAAAGCGCCATTCACAGTGTGGCTCCATTATGCTAGGCCCTGTATGTGCCTTGAACATGACAATGAACAGTGACAGGGTAGAAGAGAGATCCAATCGATACATACATTTGTACATAATGTATATACAAGATGGATATAAAATTTTTGTTTCTGACATATTTAAAAACATTTTGTAAAGCACATCAATTGTACCTGACTGTGTCTAAGACTTTTAGTTGGTTAACTAATTGTAGGGATCATAGACGAAGCTGATCTTGGAGAGGGTAGTTCCGTACAGATCAGTTCAGGGAAGGGTAATCCTCACATAGGGGAAATACTTTGGAGAAATACAATTACTTATCATAAATGAGTTCAGTTTGTGGAATGCAGCCACCAGCACCATTGAGCTTTGCGATCTTCAAGAAAAGCAGTGTACATTGGAAGCACATATTTCAAGCCAAGGTTATAAGAGGCGGTTCAGCTTCTGACCACCCTCTGTTGCTCATTTTCACATCCAGCTGTGGGAGTTTTCACCCTCTGTATTTGCCAAATAAAACCTTTGGGTTTTTTTACCAATAATTTTTAGTGCCTTGAGGGGGTGCTCGTAATATCCCAGTGGGCACTGCTTTTCTAGAAGGTTCCTGCATCTCTGTGGCCATGGGAGTGCATCGCACAGATGCACCATTGTCAGAGAACTAGAATTATTGGTAACTTTTGTATACGTCTTGTCACCTTGTAACTTTTTCACCCTTGCAGGCGATTATCTTCGTTCTTCATTTTTTTTTTTATTTTTTTTTTTTAAATCCATTCCTGGAAAGAGAAGTTTATTGTTGGGGGAAGCATTTTCCCCTTTTTGCCAACACATTCCTATTTTCCCTTGGTTTTGGAATTGCAAAGAAATCCCTGAATCATTTTTGAGAACGGAGTTGTTTTCAGTTTCCAAAAATAAACAAGACATGTCTGGAGCCACCAAACTCTGATAATAGAGACAATCTATTCCACTCTAATGTTTACTTCAGGGCTCCCAATGTCTTTCTCAATTTGCCATTGTTTCCTCAGAGACCACAACATTTCTTTCATAGCTAACTGATTACTCAGCACTAGTATCCTTTCATAAAACTTGCATATGATTGCTCTGTATCATCCGCTTTTTCTTCAGTTTAAACCAATATTATCCCGTTTTGATTGAGTAAAGACTTGCTCTCTTTTAAAATTATAATATTAACTGCGATATTTTAATAGCTTATTTGCTTGTGCAGTAATATGATTAGAGGGACAAAAGAAACCATGTTTTTGAAAATAAATTACTGAAGACAAACTGATAAGTATCGCAATGGATGCTAACTTTGGACTGGTTGTTACCAGAGGCTAGAGAAATTGTAATAATGCTATCTCCTCATTCATTGAGGGCATGGACATGGGCTGTAAATACTTACTTGATCGTTCGACCACATCATTGCCTATTTCTTCTCTCCATTCTTCTTAAAGTGAAGTAATATCTCAGGTGAAGGACTCATAACCCCTGAAAGGGAACTTTCAAACAGAAGAGAACTTTAAAAATAGGAATCCATTTATAATTCATGTTTTTCAAAATTCTGCCATATGTAGTGTCCAGCTAAGTAGCAAAGCCTTTCTCCATATCACTTGTGCTCATGTTCTACTTTTTTTCTGAGTACAGTGTGATCTGTAAAATTGTCCAAGTGCATACTTGTTTTTTATTTAAAAAGTTTCCTTCAATTTTGCCAAGTGCATGTCTTTCATAAAAACATCACTTGTAAATATATAGCTGCTTTGTTGGCAAAGAGAGGGAAGAAAACTGCCTCAGCTGAGGCTGGTGATTATGTGGTGCTGATAATTGTAGCTTTTTTGTTTTTAACCAGCATGAAAGATTAAATATTGGGCTGTTCTTGAATTCAGCCTTCTTCTTTTCTGAGTGGTCACCTACAATTTCATGTGGTTGGATTTTCCCATTCAGTTCATTCTTAGGGCTTGTCTACATCAGAAAGTTGCAGCGCTGGTGAGGGAGTTACAGCGCTGCAACTTAGGAGGTGTACACATCTGCAGGGCACCACCAGCGCTGCAACTCCCTGTTTGCAGCGCTGGCCGTACTCCCGTTTTGTCTCGGGTGTAGAGGATCCAGCGCTGGTGATCCAGCGCTGGTAATCAAATATAGACACTTACCAGCGCTTTTCTTGACCTCCGTGGAATAAGCAGGTATCCCAGCATACCTGAGGAAGCCTCTGGTAATCAAGCTGGTCTCCTTCCCCGGTTTGCTCTCGCGTTCCCCGAACCCCGAGCAAGCAGGTCTCCTTCCCTGCGGTTTGCTGGGTGGTTCCGGGAACGCGAGAGCAAACCGGGAAAGGAGACCAGCTTCGCCGCGGTTTGCTCTCGCGTTTCCCGGAACCACCCTGTAAACCGCAGGGAAGGAGACCTGCTTGTTCGGGGTTCGGGGAACGCGAGAGCAAACCGCGGCGAAGCTGGTCTCCTTTCCCGGTTTGCTCTCGCGTTCCCGGAACCACCCAGCAAACCTCAGGGAAGGAGACCTGCTTGCTCGGGGTTCGGGGAACGCGAGAGCAAACCGCGGCGAAGCTGGTCTCCTTTCCCGGTTTGCTCTCGCGTTTCCCGGAACCACCCAGCAAACCGCAGGGAAGGAGACCTGCTTGTTCGGGGAACGCGAGAGCAAACCGCGGCGAAGCTGGTCTCCTTTCCCGGGTTTGCTCTCGCGTTCCCCGAACCACCCTGCAAACCGCAGGGAAGGAGACCTGCTTGTTCGGGGGTTCGGGGAACGAGAGAGCAAACCGGGAAAGGAGACCAGCTTCGCCGCGGTTTGCTCTCGCGTTCCCCGAACCTCCCTTGAAGCCGCCCAACAGCGCTGCAGTGTGGCCACATCTAACACCACTTGCAGCGCTGGTTGCTTTAAGTGTGGCCACTCTGCAGCGCTGGCCCTATACAGCTGTACTAATACAGCTGTAACAACCAGCGCTGCAAAATTTTAGATGTAGACATGGCCTTAGTGTGGTCTTGTCAAGAAAAGAGTTCTTGTAGTGATTCTGCAGTCTGATTCTTTAATTTAGATCTCCAAGGCGCTACCCAGCTTCTGGTGCTTACTCAGAAGGTTGTTTTTGAAGTTTCATGTAGTGAAGGTGGAATCTTTCTCTGGGATTTCAGAAGACAGATACTGGGGAGCCACCTGTGCATCAAGACAAAAAGTTCATCTAGTTAGCTTCCTTGTTAGATGGTGTGAAAGCAGGAATACCAGTCAATCTAGACTGGTGAGTCTGACTAACGCACCAAATTTTCATGTGGAAAGTCTTGCTATTTATATAGAACTGAAAGGAAGACAAATCTCTGATAAGTTATTTAGAACTAGGGAAAACTGCTCAATTTTAGGTCTCTGTTGTTCAAGCATCTTAATTCTTTTGTTGCTAGTGGGCAAGTAAAGCAGAAAGGTACACGCTAAGTGAAAAAATATGAAGGTATGTCAACCAGGAAATGAGTATAGCCATCGTTACTCAATAGAAAGTTTTTTAAACAAAACCTTTTTGTGTGTAAGGAAATTCTCTGTACAACATTTTAAGACTCGATCTCTCTATCAGTCTTGTCTTAAACTATTTTAAAGCAACTTCATTTAGTACAGGTATGTCTCAGTTATTCAGATCCATTTAGTTTTCAAAATAGATAGTGATTTTTACAGAAAAATCAATTCTAAAACCTTAAAAATCTGACCTTATTTAGACAGTTACTTGTATATACTCGTTCATAAGCCGATTTTTTTTTAGTAAAAAAGGGAAGCACTAGAGAAGGGGGTCGGCTTATGAACGGGTATAGAGGGGGAGAAGTGGGACACAGCCCCTCTACCCCCAACAGAGAGCGCAAGGAGAGGCAGCACAGCCATCAGAGACAGAAGGGAAGAGGCGGGTTCAGTGTCTCTCCACTTCTGGCCACACTGCTCTCCCCCCAGCCTCCGAAGCAGCTGCAGCTCCGGAGCTGGTGGGCTGCAGCTGTGCCGCTCGGCCACGCCCCCCAGAGCAGTTTGTGGCTCTGCTGCCCGACCCGCTGGAGCATGGCCCAGCCTGTTGGAACATGCTGCGACCGCGCTGCCTGATCTGGGTTCGGCTTTATGAATGGTGGGGCCAAATTTGAATAGCAGGCGGCGGTCCAGGGTTTCAGCAGCATTTCAGCGGCAGGGGGTCTGCTCCGGGTCTTCCATGGTGCTGAAGGACCCCCTGCCGCCGAAGCCCCGGAGCATACCCCGCCGCTGCCGGGTGAGTTTAAAAAAAAATTTTTTTTTTAAAGATGCCTAAGAGAGCCCCGTGCCTTAAGTGTGGGCGCGAGGGAATCTGCTTAAAGCTAGCCCTGCCCACCGTAGCAGGCTGCGGCCATGCCACCCGGTCTGGCCCACTGGAGCAGGCTGCGGCCACACTACCCAGCCTGCCGGAGCCACTCCAGCCAGGTCAGAGACATCCTCCCCTGGCCCTCCCCAGATAAGGTGGAAAGGGATGGGATGGGGAGAGTGTGGGGGTCCCAGGCTAGGCGTGGGGTCATGTGGGGGATGGTCACAGAGGTTGATCCCCTGACTCTCAGCTCTCCCCCCAAACATTTCCCCGCCAGTTGCAGTCCCAGCCCGACAAGGTAAGCTGGGACACTTTGTTTGCTTACCTCCGTGCCAGGGGACGCTTGAGGTAAACAAACCATCTCGGCCCACCAGTGGCTTATCCTGGTGGCCCAAAGTTTGCTGACCCCTGAATTATAGGGTCAGCTTATGAACGGGTTATAAATTTTTTCCATTTTTACGTATCCATCTGGGGGGGTGGCGTCGGCTTATAAACAAACGGGCTTATGATCAATTGTATACGGTACTTGGATTCTATGGAAAAATTGCCATTAAATGGTTATAATTTACCTATTGATTATGGTGGGATTTAGATTGATGTATTTAATATTTATCTGTGTTTAAGCAACGAGACAGTCATTTTACTGTTCAAATTTAAACAGTTTAATAAACCGGAAGCTTCTGCACACAGAGCAAATATTTTCTAAAAGAACCAAATTGTTTTAGTTTCATAGCTTATAGTTCAAGTAGCTAATAGATTAGCATATGTGTCTGAGGCAAAAAGATCCTCAGTCAATCTCCATTATGTTCTGATTTTTCAGCTCTTTAAATTGAAATGATTTCTGATCTGACTCTTAATTTTCATATAAGGCAAAGCTTGTTTAACAGACTTCCACAAATGTTCCTTACATGTGTACACCATCTCCTTACATCCTTATTAAGTTTTACTAATTGTACCCTGAATACCCTCTGGAGATTGGTTATTTTTGTCTTCTACTAAAGTGTGAATTGAATGCAATTTAAAAAGCTGGCTTGTATTATCATAGCAACCAATTTTCAAAGTGAGACATTGAAACTGCAAGATTAGAATCAAGAATAACAGCTGAAAACACAAATGGCAACTCTACCTGATTTATGCCTTCTAAATCTTTAATTTGTGTGAGTGTGGTTGTACTGGGCAAGCTAACTTCATTTATCACCGTCCATCAGGAATTATGCCAAGAGGGCATACGGTATAGGGGAATCACCCTAATCCGTTCTAGAGGCACCTGCCCTTCTTTTCTTTCTTGATGCAGTTCCATCCCTCTTCCACATATTAGCATGTTCTGGCGATTTAAAATTAAATTAAAAATATGGCCATGTCTGAAGGGCTGAAAAGCACACTCACATACTGAGAACATCACCTCTCTGTAACTTCCACCACAGCTGACCTTGGGGTAACTGTCAAAAGAAGGAACTTCTGGCTCAGCCTTCTGTGTTTACTTCACACATCATTAAAAATGGCCCGTGATTACAATTTGTTTTCTTGCACACATCTCTGATATTCATAGATTTTTACTTTGCACTGGGTTTTCTGGAATGCTGAGAAGATAAAGAAATTCTAAAATATTAATGACCAGTAATTTCATTATGTATTTCTTGTTTCCCTTGCAGTACTATGTGCAAAAAACTTGGTGAAAAAGGATTTTTTCCGTAAGTAGCTATTAAAATTTATGAATTAATTTGTGTGCTACATGTTACATAAGTTCTGTACACTACTTTTAACACAGCATCATAGTGCATTGACATCCATGTGTTGAAAGAGATAGTGGTGTTTCTAACCCACTGTTCTTCAGCGCTTGTAACTTTTTAGCTGGCACTCATCCTGGGAGTATTTTTTTTAAATCTGTTTTTAAAAACAAACAAACAAATGAACAAAAATATCAGCAGCTCCTCTGGACTGGTGTGGAGAGGGGAAGGAAGCTTATGGGTTGAAGACATTTTTGGTGCTAATAAATCTGAAGGATTTTCATCTAAAAATATTGATCTAATCGCTTTTTGGTGTTTGAATAGTATGATTGGTTGATTATGTGCAGTATCTTTTTTTAAACAAAAAATTCTGTTTTTTTCCCCACATATGTATCAATTATATTGATGCTGACTTTAGAGTGGAGAGAGAAGTTTTTCACTTTGAGTAACTTCTCTCAGGCAAATTGCAGGCTTTCAGAAAAACTAGTATTTCATACATAAATATGCATTGAACCATTTTACCATAAACGAGCTCCTTTGGTCTAACAAGCAGATACACTTTTGTTATAATTAATGAGCAAGTCAGAATACATATTTGCCCACCTGAACTGAAATTATGCACGTTCTGCTAGTTTTCATGATATTTTGGAAGGGAAAGAGGATTCTTCTCAACTACATGTGTGCGCGCACACAGATAGAGAGAGATATCTATATATCAACTTCCTTCCTAATCAGATTAGTAGGTAAAGCAGGAGAATCCAAAAAGGCAGACTCTAAACTTTAAAGATAACCTGCAAAGAGGAAAAAGATGGATGTGTGCCCTTTTTTGTGGTCTTATGATATATAAAGAAGACTGTAAAGCCTTAATGTTTATTTTGTTTGTAAGCTCTCTGAGGCAGAGGCTGTCCATTACTATATGTTTTGTATAGTGCCTAGCCGAATGGGGCCTTGAGCTCAGTCAGGGCCTGTAAATACTACCAGAATACAAATAATTAGCAGGGATAACTGAAAAATCCTGCTTGTAACTTAACTTAAATACCAGGAATGTTATCTTCTGTGAATTTAGTGGAGTCCTGGTTGGCTGTTCATTGGAAACTTACACAGGGTTGAAGGGGCTGAGTGATTAGAGCCTTATATAACAAGAACTTTTCTCCGTAAATATTTGACTCACAGGGATTAAAAAACAAACAGTTTTTAAAGAGTTTGAATGAAAATTACTTCCCTTCTCAGTCAGGTTGCACTTGCTTGGTATATTTCATGTTGTCCTCACAGGCCTCCAGTCATTCATAATTCCATCCCAAGTAGTCAGGATTTGAATGGCAAGTGTAAAAATAACAGAAGGAAAAACAATTTTTTTAATGGGGAGAGGGAATGTTTAATCCTCTTTACACATAAGAGGAGAAAAGCAAACAAGGTCAAAAACCTTTCTTTTTCTTTGCAGGTCACCTTTAGAGCATTGTTGCAAAGCTCAGTTTGTTCATCTACTTAAAGGCAGTTTAACATTGTAGTTCTGTCAGTTTGTATACATAAGACACACACTATTTTTTGTAGAGAATATGAAATATCTGAAAACTCTTTCAAAGCAAGTATTTTATCCTGAATTTTGAATATTCTAATGCGAACATCACGTTAACCTACTTGGAGCTGAAATTGTGATGACAGACTCCAATTAAATACGACCGTTTTCAAAATACTCAGCATACAAGAAAAAAAATCACACTTGTGTATTGATTATAATTTTATTTTTCTCAGTTTTCAAGCATGCCCCTTTATGAGTTTTTCCTCCCCTCCTATAGGACTTCCTGATCCATTTGCTAAGGTGGTGGTCGACGGATCTGGCCAATGCCATTCTACAGATACTGTGAAGAATACGCTTGATCCAAAGTGGAATCAGCATTATGACCTGTAGGTGTTAACAGTGATATCTAAAATACAGCAAAGGTTTGAAGTTGAATCTTCTAAAAAGCACAGAAACTCCAAAACTGCCAAATGTTCACAGTAGTATTAAGTTCAGGGCTTGAAAAATATGCCAGAGGAGTAAACCTTATTAGCCAGGGTGAAAATACATGCACCACCATGACACCTTTCCCATCTCAACATTACACCTCTGTATGTTTTCTAATACACTGTCTACAATGCATTTTACAGATAGCATAGTGGTGTTTGGATTATTTTATTGTCCAACATTTTTATATTGTACTGTGCATAAAATAAAAGGAAGAAAATAGTTTACCAAATTTCCCTTAGCATTTATTCTTCCTTTCCTCTTCAGTCCACTTTTTATTTCTGCAATGTAATTTGGTATCTTTCCTTCTGTCTTTCAAAATCTTTCTTCAGTCCTAATGTTTCCTTCTTTCCCTTTCTTACTCCCCTTTAATTTGTGCTAAGTATTTCATTTCTATCCTGTATAGGTTTTTATACTGCCATCCTCACCATAGTATCTGAGCTCCTTTCAGTAGTGAAGTAAGCAGCATGACATACATTTGTCATGTGTGGTTCATTCTTTCTCTTGCCTCTCCCTGGGGGAGAATGTTCTGTGTAGAAATAATACAATATTTTGTTTTCTTAGGGATTTTTTTATTTATTTTTATTATATTGTTTCTCTGTTCTCTTCTTCCCTTTTTGTTCTTTCAATATGTGCTTGAGGTGAAAGGCAGAAAGAGGAGTCTTTGAACTATTTGCACCGTTTGCCTCATTGCGCTCTTTTTGGTCACTGATTACATCCTGGTTTAATCCATTCCTCCATTCACATTGTCTTCCCTCTATTCCTGTTTTCTGGCAGTATCTGCATTCACTCCTTAGGGCCTGTCTTCTGGGAGTATTTGTATTGATCAGGCTACTCCAGTGCAGACCTCCAGTGTAACTACAACACATTGGTGTAAAATGGGCTTTTACAAGTTTTTAACTGCTGGGAGTGCTTCTGCACCCCCTGGCTTAAAGTGGTTTCCATTATATAGAGGTCTTATAGCTTGGTTCAGTGGCCCTCAGCGCGCGCGCACACACACACCATTATACAAATTGTTTAAAACTAGGATAAACTGCACTGGGTGCAAGCCCTGATTTACACCAGGTCAGCATATCTATGCTAGGGATTTGCCCCAGCGTAGCTGCATCACTGAATTTATACCTATACAAATATCTCCACTCCATGCCTCCGACTTCCTAGGGAAAAGAAGCCATGGCTCCAGCCAGCATCCTAAATCTTCAGCAGAACATTAGTGTGAAGACCTGGTTTAAAGTAACCTCAGATCTTCCACTTCCTTGAATGGTTGAAGACTAAACACGCACAATACATTTTCAGAATTTTTTGGTGCAAGATACAAAACATTTGCATTACTATTTCACTAAATGTCATTGATAATTTAATGAAACAATATTGCTTTACTGGGGAGTGGGATTGTAGTATTTTAGCCAAGGACAGCATTTTTTTTCAAAGCATATTTTCAAAGCTTTGTAACTGTGCCATAAAAACCTAGTCCAAAGTCAAGCTCTGCATATGCAGTCTTTTTTTCCATTTCCTAACAAATTTGATTTAAAAGCAGTTTGTTATAAGGAGAAAAACATCTCTATGCGTTTCATGTTTCAAGAACGTGAAAATGCTTTGATTTTCATAATTATTAAATCTGCCAAGGTGCTGATTTTATAAATTTAGTGAATTGTCTAAATCTTCAGGAACTGATTTTTTTCAGAGATTTCTTCTCAGCCATACTTATTAGGCATTGTAATCAGGAACACTTGTTTTCTGGGTTGATATGGCAAATATTGCTGTGGAAATTGGTGCCAGCTGGTGAAATATATTTAAATTGGCAGCAGTACCGAAGTCTTGCATTTTCCTTTCCTCTCATTCTTGTTCTTTCTCTTCCCACTCCCTTACCTTTCTTTTTGGAAACGCCCATTAGCACACATTAATGAGCTTCTTTATAGGAACAAAAAGAAAGAGTAAGGGGGAAAGGAAAGTGAAAAGAATGTTGCCAAATTTGTGTTTCCCACAACCTTGGTGGCTTTGTAAAGCTAGTTGTGGGATTTTTAAAAGGAGTAATGAGTTACTATAATTTGATGGTACTTATAATAATGCTGCCCACTTCTTGTTTTACAGTGTCACCTGAAAGTGAGAACAGACATTCACCTGGCACTGTTGTAGCTGGCATTGCAAGATTATTTACATGCCAGACACGCTTAACATTCATATGTCCCTTCATCTTCAACCACCATTCCAGAGGACATGAATCCATGCTGATGATGGGTTCTGCTCAGTAACGATTCAAAGCAGTGCAGACTGACGCATGTTCACTTTCATCAGCTGAGTCAGAAGCCACCAGCAGAAGGTTGATTTTTCTTTTTTGGTGGTTCAGGTTCTGTAGTTTCCGCATCAGAGTGTTGCTCTTTTAAGACATCTGAAAGCATGCTCCACACCTTGTCCCTCTCAGGTTTTGGAAGGCACTTCAGATTCTTAAACCTTGGGTGCAGTGCTATAATTATCTTTATATATCTCACCTTGGTACCTTCTTTGCATTTTGTCAAATCTGCAGTGAAAGTGTTCTTAAAACGAACAATATGTGGTGGGTCATCATCCGAGACTGCTATAATATGAAATACATGGCAGAATGGTGCGAGACAGAGAAGGAGACATTCTCTTCTCCCTCAAAGAGTTCAGTCAAAAGTTAATTAACACATTTTTTTAACGAGCATCATCAGCATGGAAGTATGTCCTCTGGAATGGTAGCTGAAGCATGAAGGGGCATACAAGTGTTTACCATATTTGGCATGTAAATACCTTGCAATGCCAGCTACAGAAGTGCCATGCGAACACCTGTTCTCACTTTCAGGTGACATTGTAAATTAAGAAGCCAGCAGCATTAACTCATGTAAATGTAAACAAACTTGTTTGTCATAGCGATTGGCTGAATAAGAAGTAGGACTGAGTGGACTTGTAGGTTCTAAAGTTTTACATTGGTTTGTTTGAATGCAGTTATGTAACAAAAAAATTACATTTGTAAGTTGCACTTTCACGATAAAGAGATTGCACTATGGTACTTGTATGAGGTGAATTGAAAGATACAATTTTTTTGTTTCATTTTTCCAGAGCCCATATTTGTAATAAAAATAATATAAAGTGAGCACTGTACACTTTGTATTCAGTGTTGTAATTTAAATCAATATATTTGGAAATGTAGAAAATCATCCAAAAATAGTGAATAAATTTCAATAGAATACCAATTGTTTAACAGTGTGTGATTAAAACTACAATTCATCGCAATTAATTTTTTGTGATTAATTTTTTTGAGTTAACTGTGATTAATTGACAGCCCTAGTTTTTTTATCCATCATTTTCACTTTCAGAATCTTGTGTCTGAAGAAATCAAAGACGACTTGTTCAGGTTAGCAATAAATAACTCCTCAGACAGAAGCAGGTCTTTCCTCTGTAGCTAGCTCATACTTTCATGAGCTCTGGAAGAGTTATCTTCATGGCTTTATTATGTAATGAATTCTTAAGAGATGGCATGTTTGTGTGTGTCCCCTCTGAGAGACCTGAAATCCAAGAAAAATGAGTTTGCATTCATAGGTAACGTTACTCTTAATACATATATCTTTTAGGGTACGATCGTGTAGAGATGATTATTCTTCTTGGATCCTCCTTTAGAGGTTGGCTCTTTAAAGGATGTAGGATTCAAAAGCACTCTCGGTACTTAAGGTCTGACCTCACACTGAATCCCACTCATCAGTCATTTTAAAAAAAAAAAGTCTTTCTCTCCCTTCTCTCTTCATTCACTTACTCTGTTCTCCTTTATTTTCATAAACCCAACTTTTTTCTTTGCTCCCTTGCTGTATTACCCCATAATACTAGGTGTGATTTAGGAAACCTATTTTCTATTATTAAAATTATTTACCTTAAGAAAAAAAAGAAAATCAGAGCTCTGTGTACTGTCCTGACAACATTTTCAAATGTACATATTCTCAGCTCCAAGTTGTCTAGCTTGGCAGTTAGAAGTATCTTAAACCCAGAACGCTATCCACATGATTTGTCCTCTTAAGGAGTCTTGAATTGATTAAACAAGTTTGACTCTGTAGAATACATTAATCTGAATGTGATTTAAATATATTCTGAATTCTTACTTTGATATAACTAATGCCAGTTCTCAGCTCTGCATCCCAAGCAGATGTTAAAATAAAGTAATCTTTTCCTTTGCAGAAAGTCTAGAAAAATGTCATAGTAAGAATAGTAAGCAGCCCACTGCCAAAAAGGCTGATGATTAATCCCTGCAATCTATGAGATTATTTGCCTTTCCGACCTCTTCTGAAAATAATAATACAGTAGATTCTAAAGGCATCATAATGTTTACCCTAACAACACACCATTGCATGGGAACGCTAGTCTCTGACTTATGACACTTGTGCTGTTACAGGAAATAGTATACACGCCAAGGATAACAGATGGTGTCTCAATGGCAAAATGCCCACTTGGTCTCTTCTGTGGAAATCAACTAGAGGAAGGTGCAAATACGTAGAATTTTTAGAACTGATGTAATTAAATACAGCATTATTTTAATTTTCTACTATAAAATATTTAGTTACTTAAAAAGGGTTTTTTAAAATAATTGTAATAGTCTGATGTCCAATAACATTGTCTCTTAGCTATGGTTTGTCTGCTGAATGCCAAGTTTAGGATCTTTTGCATAACAAATTAACACTTACAAGCTTTTTAATAATACTGCATCTGAGTGTACAGTGAGAGGGATCTTTGTTTTGTGGAACTGTGTTTGAATTAGGTTGCTGATTTGAAGGGAACCCACATTCCTTAAGTCTGATTCAGCCCAATACACATGTAGTTTCTGTCCTGTATAAGACCTTTTCCCCCTGCCCAGGCTTTTGCAGTAGTGTGAGGACCAATAGTACTTTTTTTTTTTTTTTTTTTTTTTTTTTTTTTTTTTTTTTTGCTATATGTGCTCCTTAATTAAGATTTTAATGTGAGAGGAAGCAGTTGAAATTGATAAATGATTAAATTCCTTAATACAGCTGGGTGTGTGTAGGGGACAATCTGGGAGCCCCTCCAGAAAGAAATTGCCAAAGAGATGCTTTTTGGATGTAGTTAAATGTCAATAAAATACCATGCTTATCCTAGTTGTGTTCCTTTTTCTCCCTTATTTTCCATCTTTTTGTGTTTTCCTTATTGCTCATGCTTTTCCCAATGCCTGAAAAATCATATTTGGCACTTTTACTGAGCTTTATATGTTCAAAGCATGTAAACGTTGTCTAAACCTAGCACCACCGCTGTGAAGTATTATCAGCTTTTTTTACAAATGGGAATACTGAGGGAAAGTGAGTAACTTGTCCAAAGCAACAAAAGGAGTCTGTCAGATCAGGGATTAGAAATTGGGATTTCCTGGCTTCCAGTTCTGTGTTGCATTTTCTTTGCTTTTCTAGAGACAGCACATCTGGTCTGTTCAGAGGTGCTTTTTCAGGAAGGAAAGATTCGTTCCCGACCTTTCTTCCTGCTTTCCTCTCCCAGGCAGAGTTCTGCAAAGAAAGTGTGCTTTGCCCTAGTGTCACGACGGTAGGCAAGTCACTTGGCAGCAACCCTTCTGGATGATGATGATTCAGAATGGATAGGCTCTGAAGGAAATGCTACCTATGCACCTGGGTGAACTAATTCATCTAAAATAAGAGCTAACCCTTTGTCTAAAACTTGACTTGAATCTTTTTTTTAGGTTAAACAAAAGAATTAATTTAATTAACTTCTATCTTACCTGATTTTGTTTAGAGGTGGAAGTACTGAAATACTGAAAATAGCCTGTTTCCAGGATATTTCATAAAACCCTGTTCTTGTGCAAAATTCTAGTTTGCAGACTTGAGATATAGAAAGGTTAAGATTGCTAACTTCTGGGTATCTTACTTATCTGAACTATATCTCTTGAGGTTTCCTCTTCACGAGTATATTTCTTATGGTCTCAATTGCAAGTATTGGAGGCCATGATGTAGATATTGAGGGTCGGGGTGTGGGTGGGGTGGGGTGAGGTGAGGGGGTAGGGTGACCAGATGTCCCGATTTTACAGGGACAGTCCCGATTTTTGGATCTTTTTCTTATATAGGCTCCTATTACCCCGCGTCCCGATTTTTCAGATTTGCTGTCTGGTCACCTTGAGCGGGGGCGGAAATTGAGGAAACTCTCAGGATTTGGATACACTGGAACTCTGTGGGAGAAGAGAAATGGATTTGTTATGTGAAGAAGCAGAGTTTAACTTCTTTGTTTTAAGACTTTGAACATTTTTTTTAATAAACAAAATTCCTAGCTAGGGTTTTATGTTTGATTTTTATTGCAAGTTGATGTGTAACAAATGTAATTTACTGTCCCAACAATGGACTGAAAATGTCAGCTCTGTCCCTAAATACCACTATAATTTTTTTCTGCCTCAATTTACATAGTAAAAAAGATTAAGCCTTGTTTCCAACAAGGTCCACTAGTGTTTTTAGGAAGTGTTTTTTCCAAAGGAGGAAAAAACATCTTTCTTTGGCAAGTGTAAGTCAAATGGCTTCCTCCCCTTACATGATACTGAGACTAGATTTTTCTAGTGCAAAATTCAGATGCTAAATTGGTAAGTAGTAGTATAGAAGCTTTACCTGCCTTCTGTGGAGAACTTATTAGTTACTGCTGAGCCATAAAAACTCACCCTCAAATGTTGTATTAGTAAAATATTGAAATACATATATTTACTTAATTTTCTAGATAGGTTTGAAATTTTATTTTTAAAAGCAACAAGGAAATACTGGAAAATAAAAGGCTTATGCTTTTTTTATTCTTCAGTGCTCATAACAAGTTCTCACAGGAATCTGTTTTAAGAATACAAGAATAAGTATATGAAATATAGTGTAAACTGTCACAACTAATATTGTGCAAGTGAATTCCGGTCTTCCCTTCCGTATTTCTCCTGTGCTTTTCTGTTTCCAATACAGTTCTTAAATTGTCATTGTCAAGGTTGATAGGCCAAAAATCTGACCTCCCTTCAGAGTTACATTTGGCGGTCTGCTGACAACTTCACTTCAGATAAATAAATAACATTTTTTAACACTAATATAAAAAAACTAGGATGTAGTTTTTTCTCTCCCCCCCCCCCC
The DNA here is from genome assembly GCF_025201925.1 of Gopherus flavomarginatus. Taxonomy (NCBI): domain Eukaryota; kingdom Metazoa; phylum Chordata; order Testudines; family Testudinidae; genus Gopherus; species Gopherus flavomarginatus. Next base: position 44,378,704 of record NC_066628.1, on the reverse strand, counting down.
CATACTCACAGGTATGCAACTACAGTAACGCTCTTCCCTGCTCTGCTCTGTTCTTGTATGCAGGCAGTAAAGTGAAATCTCCAAGAATCCTGCTCTGAAGGCCTGCATACAAGAAAGAAGCAGAGGAAAAGCGTTACATGAACACTTATTTGAGTACAGCTGCAATTTAAATCCCAACAGGTAGGTCCAATTTTTGGTCTGCCAGCCTTGACAGTATCATTTAAACTTTTATGACCAACTGCATTAAGAAATCTTTTTAGATAAGAAGAAAATAAACTAGAATGAATGTGGGAGGATGTATGAAGAAAGTGGTGGTGGTATCTGGATGGCTGAATTGATTTGTTTACTTTCTGTTCAAAAGAAGTTGGTAATAATCTAAAGAAGACCAGAATCTGTGAGCTTGGAATGGAGCACCTCTCAGGATCTGGACCATAATTCTTAAATTTATATTACCCATGATTGAACTAACTAAACAGTTAGATACCAGTCATTCTCACTTAGACATATTGTCACTGTCTAGCCAGAGGGTGTTGGCAATAGTTGATATATCCAAAATACTTGGAAAGGTTCTTTTGAAATTGCTTCTTGTAAAAATTGGTTGGCAAATAAAATGCTTCTTAAAAGTGAACTTCACCAACCAACAAGAACAACAAACCCTTTGTGTTCAAATTTTCTAAAATTTGAGAAATACTCATCTGGATTTTGCAAAGTAGTCAGTAAAGTGTTTTTGTAGTTCTGTATATACCATGTATTTCACACTGCAAGGGATCCAGCGGGTCTGAACCAAAGTATTGTACAGTCTTTTGTTAGAGATACTGGGTCAGTGGCAAGTCTAAAGTGGTGCAGCTTACATCCTCTTCTGGGCCTCCATGTCGCTTAAATTACACCCACTTAGATTTCCTAAGACTCTTACTATTTTATCAATGTGTAACTTTATAATGCTATTTATTTTTGCCCTTTTCAGATATATTGGGAAGTCAGATTCAATAACGATCAGTGTATGGAACCACAAGAAAATCCATAAAAAACAAGGAGCTGGTTTTCTGGGTTGTGTGAGACTTCTTTCAAATGCAATCAACCGCCTTAAAGACACTGGTTGTAAGTAGACTAAGTGCTAATATTTTGTCTCTGTTTTAGAAGACTTTTGCAAAGAATTTTTAAAAAATTAAATGGCAGCTCTGTGTATATGTGAATGTTTTCTTTTTGTTTTGCCCTTTTTAAAGATCTGTATTTTCAGCTGGCCAGCCAGTTGCAATATTGTTTCCTAGGTAAGGAAAATATACTGAATTTAAGACAGGCTGAGAACCACTTCTGTTTCCAGACTACCTGTTACAACAGAACATTTCAAAACACCCTCCACTCTAGAAACCAAGGTGCGGGGGGAATGACCCAAGTTTACAGCTGAGCTGCTGCAGTGCTGTTTGTATAGACATCGCCTTAGTCATGGGTTTTCCATTTGGGGATTGCAACTTGTTTCAGGTGGGTCATCATTCTTTCTCCCACCCCTTTGTGTCTAGAATGGAGGGAGTTTTGAAACTTTCTGTTGTAATATGTAGTCTGGAAACAGAAGGCTGAGAACTACTGCCTTAAGTTCAGCATATTTTCCTTACCTAGAAAACAATATTGCAATTGGCTGGCCAGCTGAAAAAGCCATGACTAAGGCAATGTCTATACATATAGCGCTGTAGTGGCGTAGCTGTACCATTGTAGCTGCGCCGCTTCAGCACATCTAGTGAAGACACTCTATGCCGACGGGAGAGCTCTTTCCCATCGGCATAATAAAACCACCTCCACGAGCAGCAGAAGCTATATTGGTAAGAGAAGCTGTGCACGTGAGCACTTGTCAATGTAACTTAGGTCACTCAGAGGGGTCGTGGTGTCTTTTTTTTCCACATGCCTGAATGACATAAGTTATGCTGACATAGGCTGCAGTGTAGACATAGCCTAAGCCTATTGACTTTATGACCACCTTGGACTTCAGCAATTTCATGAATGAAAACTGATCCAGTCCTAAACTTTGCATGCCTTATGACTGAGCAATTATCAGAAATGTAACTATCTCTTTGTCTTGTCACATTTCATTCTTTCATATTTGTCACATTTCTTTCTTTCATATTTGCACAAACTTACACTGGAATGCCATTAGAGTTGTTGGCTTTATTTAACCAACAGTCAACATATTCTTATTTGGAAGGTTTAATGTCATGAATTGCAAACATATAATTTGATATTCTAACCATGCACTATTGTAATGAAAAATAGAGAGGAAAAATAGACCTAGTACCAGCATTACTCACTTTACATCATCTTGTCTCTCAGCTATTTATGTACATTAGTGGTACCTTTGCATTGAAAGTTGACAATATACAGTGCTTTTTCTATGTCCCAGTGCAACAAAAGTATGTTAGAGGTGGATGAAATTGCATACCTAGAATTTTTAAGATAATTTGTTTCAGATGAGATCACTCAAAAGGTAGTTCAGCCTCTAGGTCTTAGTATCTCAGGTGTCCCTTTCTTAACTTTTGTTGTTGCATTAGTTTGGTGCTTCTGGGGCTAATTGCCCAAATTAAACTTCCTATATCAGGGCTGTAAAGGAAGACAAATTCCAGTCACTGCCTTTATTGCCTTCAAAGATATAACTCTCTTATCAGAATTGTAGTGTTTGGATTCCAAGTGTTTAACTTGTTTTTGTTTTAATAAATTGTACTTTTAAAAGGTGCATGAAGGGTAGCTTTAATTTGAAATTAGAGTTCTTCTTCGAGTGATTGCTCATATCCATTCCAGTTAGGTGTGCGCGCCGCGCGTGCACATTCGTCGGAAAACTTTTACCCTAGCAACTCGGTGGGCCGGCAGGTTGCCCCCTAGAGTGGCGCCATCATGGCGCTTGATATATACCCCTGCCGGCCCACCCGCTCCTCAGTTCCTTCTTACCGCCCGTGTCGGTCGTTGGAACAGTGGAGCGCGGCTTAGCTGACCTCCACTTCCCTAGCTACTCGTAGTTCTCGTATATAGTTATGCAGTTATAATCCTTTTATATATATATTTGTATAGTTATACGTTTTTTCTCTGCTAACATATTTAGTTTAGTAATTGTTAGCGGAGTTCAGGAAGTAGCCCCTTCCATGAACCCGGTGCCGGGGCCCATGCACGGCTCACCGGGTTTTAAAATGGGCTCGGCCTGCCAGAAGCCGATGCCGAAGGGAGATCCACACGACTCCTGTTTGAAGTGCCTCAGGGAATCGCACTTGACAGCTAAGTGCCCCATTTGCAAGGCTTTTAAGCCGAGAACAAAAAGGAGTGGGACTTTCACTTACCCCTCCACCTTTGGCGCCGAGCGATGATCAAGCGGCTGGCAGAAGAGCCTCCTCGGCACCGGACCCCGCCGGTACTGCCAAGGCCTTTCGGCACCGGCCGTCGCCGGCACCGAAGTCGACTCGGCACCGCTCCCTTCCTCCGAGGTCGAGAGAGCCTACAATTCCTGCTGGTGCCTGACGGCTCCCCGGCACGCGCCGTGGTTGAGCCCCCTGCTCCTGCTGCTTCCGTGCCACCTGCATCGCAGCCAGAGAGCTCGCCTAAGTCGGATTGCCCGGCACCGACACCTGCAGAGGCACCGATGACATCGGCACCGTCGATTCCAGTCCCCCAGGGCAATTGAATCCGGTGCCTGACAGCTCCCCGGCACGCGCCGTGGTAGAGCTTACTGCTCCTGCTGCTTCCGTGCCAACTGCACCGCAGCCAGAGAGCTCGTCTAAGTCGGATCGCCCGGCACCGACACCTGCTGAGGCACCGACGACGTCGGCACCGTCGATCCCGGTCCCACAAGGGCCGTAGAATCCGGTGCCTGACGGCTCCCCGGCACGCGCCGTGGTTGAGCTACTGCTCCTGCTGCTTCCGTGCCAACGGCACCGCAGCCAGAGAGCTCGTCTAGGTCGGATCGCCTGGCACCAACACCTGCTGCGGCACCGACGACGTCGGCACCGTCGATCCCGGTCCCACAAGGGCCGTAGAATCCGGTGCCTGACGGCTCCCCGGCACGCGCCGTGGTTGAGCTACTGCTCCTGCTGCTTCCGTGCCAACGGCACCGCAGCCAGAGAGCTCGTCTAGGTCGGATCGCCTGGCACCAACACCTGCTGCGGCACCGACGACGTCGGCACCGTCGATCCCGGTCCCACAAGGGCCGTAGAATCCGGTGCCTGACGGCTCCCCGGCACGCGCCGTGGTTGAGCTACTGCTCCTGCTGCTTCCGTGCCAACGGCACCGCAGCCAGAGAGCTCGTCTAAGTCGGATCGCCCGGCACCGACACTTTCTGCGGCACCGACGACGTCGGCACCGTCGATCCCGGTCCCACAAGGGCCGTAGAATCCGGTGCCTGACGGCTCCCCGGCACGCGCCGTGGTTGAGCTACTGCTCCTGCTGCTTCCGTGCCAACGGCACCACAGCCAGAGAGCTCGTCTAAGTCGGATTTCCCAGCACCAACGCCTCTGAGGCACCGACAACGTCGGCACCGTCGATTCCAGTCCCATAAGGGCCGTAGAATCTGGTGCCTGACGGCTCCCCGGCGCGCGCCGTGGTTGAGCTTATTGCTCCTGCTGCTTCCGTGCCGACGGCACCGCAGCCAGACAGCTCATCTAACTCGGATCGCCCGGCACCGACGCCTACCGAAGCTCTGACGACCTCAGTACCGTCGATCCCGGTCCCACAAGGGCCGTCGAATCCGGTGCCTGACAGCTCCCCAGTATGCACTGTGGTTGAGCCTGCTGTTCCCTCCACGCTGGAGACATTACCAACGGCGAGGGATCTCAATGCCATGACAGAGTCGATGCTGCCTGACCCCGGCACCGTCGGTGCGGGTGATACAGTCTCTTCATGTGACCGTCCTCTGTCAGCACAGCAGAGCGGCACCGTTCATGATCACGGTCCCGCAGACACTCCAGATCCTGTCGGCACGCCCGACACCACTTGCAGTCCCGGTGCTGTTTTCATCATCGGTACTGGTCGCACTCGCTGCACCGGTCGGTATCCCATTCGCCGACCCGCTATCGGCACCGTTCCGACTCCCGGCACCGCAACAGGTACCTTGACTCCTGTAGCCTCTCCCCGAGCCTTGAGATCTCGGTCGACCTCCAGGCACCATTCTAGTTGCGGGTCTGGATCTCGTTCCAGGTACCGGTACGCCTCCCGGTGCCGGTTCCCGGTGCCGAGTTGGGCAAGGTCCGATAGAGTCAGAGACTCTGCCTGTGCCTTCTTTTAGTACCTCCATGGCCATCCGGACACGCATCCGTGTCATCCCACATACGCAAATCTTATGCTCAGGACCACGATTCTGATATGATGGCCAGCGGGCGCCAGCCCCGAAACCGAAAGAGGCTTGGCGAATGAACCTGTTTCGCCGCCAGGTGTACTCTGCAGAGGCCCTGCAGCTCTGGGTAGCAAAGCAACAAGCCTGGCTTAGCTGCAATAATTATAGCACCTGGGTGAAGGTAGTTTAGTTTATGGAGTTTCTCCCTCAAAACTCCCGCCAAGAGTTCGCTGCCGTCTTGGGGGACGGGGGAAAAAAGGTACCCAGAGCGTCCCTCCAGGCCTCGTTGCTCGCAGCAGACTCTGCAGCCAGAACTCTGGCCTTTGGTGTCGCCATGAGGTGCATCTCATGGCTCCAGGTTTCAAACCTCCGGCCGGAGCTGCAGTATGCCATTCAAGATTTACCCTTTGTGAAAAAGGCCTTTCGCGGCAAAGACAGCCCCAGGCTGCCAAGCCTGATGGACAATAGGGTCCTAATGCGCTCTCTCAGCATGCATATGCCAGCGACCAAACGCAGGCCTTTCTGCCCCCAGCCGCCATACTCTGTGCCTAGCCAGAGACAGGACTTTGGCAAACGGCGAGGCCACGGCGGTCACAGATGAACGTCAGGACCCCTAATGAGCCCAGGTCAAGGTCCCTTGCAATTACCACTGGGACCAAAGACGAACCTTCCAAGGTGCGCCTGAGGGCGGTGTACCAGTCACAGGCCGGGATCCCAATCCCGCTTTCTCCTGGCGTGGCCCTAGTTAATTTCAGATCGCTGGATCCTGCGCACGGTGGAGCATAGATACCACCTCTAATTCGTTCCAGCCCTGTTCCCCCCTTCAGGGACCCCTCTCACGAGCAATTCCTCGTACAAGAGGTGCAGACGCCGATGGACGAAAGGGGCAAGGGGTTTTACTCCCGTTATGCCCTAGTCCCCCACTCGAACGCAGGTCTCAGACCTTCCTAGTCCTGCACGGACTCAACCGGTTTAGGATAAGGTTGAAGTTCCGCACGGTATCCCTGGGAACCATTATTCCATCCTTGCCTCCTGGGGGCTACTATGCCGCCCTGGATATGAAGGACGCTTACTTTCGCAACGCCATCTTCGTCCGCACAGGAGATACCTCCGCTTTCTAGCCAACTGTCAGTACTTCTGGTTTACGGCCATAGTCGCCGCCTACCTTCGCTGATGTCGGATATGCGTTTTTCCGTATCTGGACGATTCGCTTATCCGAGGAGACTCTGAGACACAAACCACTCAGCGCGTGGGCATCGTCATGGTCCTATTCACAGGTCAAGGCCTGATGATTACTATAGAGCAATCCACTCTGGTTCCCACGCAGAGGTTGGACTTCCTAGGAGCTATCTTGGTCTCCTACCTAGCCGGAGCCTGCTTATCACAACTGCGGTTTTTAGGCGATGGCAACAATCATCTGAGGTCTACAGGCTTTCCCAACGACCTCGGCTCGTACTTGTCTCAGTCTCCTGGGTCCATGGTTGCCCGCAAGTTGGTAACCAAACATGCCAAGCTCCGCCTCCATCCTCTCCAAGTCCGGCTCACCTCGGCGTACCACCCGGACAGGGAGCCAATGGCCATGGTAGCCACCGTTCCCTCGAGCACCTTAGGCTCCCTAGAGTGGTGGTTAACTCCCTCCCTGGTGTGGGCAGGGATGCGGTTTCATCCGCCCCAGCCCTCACTGCCCCTGACGACGGACACGTCATCTCTCTGCTCAAGTGCTCATGGTCACCTCCGAGCTTAAGGCCTTTGGTCTTCTCGGGAGCTGGCATTCCACATCAATGCCCCCAAAATGAGAGTAGTCCGCCTGGCGTGCCAGGGGTTCCAGCGGCAGCTGCGAGGCCGTTGTATCTCGGTGTTTACAGCCAACACAGCGGCCATGTGCTTCATAAATATCCAAGGAGGGACATGGTCCTCCCCCCCCCCCCCTTTTGTCAGGAGGCCATCCATTTCCGGGACTTTTGCATGGCCCACTCGATGGAGCTGGTGACGTCCTTTCTCCCAGGCGTTCGGAACGTCTTGCCGCTTTCACTCAGCAGGTCTTTCCTGTCTTACGAGTGATCACTCTGCCCCATGTGAGGCGCTCTGCTTTCCAGAAGCGGAGATGTTCCTCACATAGACCTGTTCGCTCACCGAGAGAGCAGAAAATGCCAGATGTTCTGCTCCTTCCAAGGTCTCTCCTCGGGATCGATCTTGGACGCATTCCTGATGCCGTGGAAAGGCCAACTCCATTATGCCTTCCCACTGTTCCCACTGGTTCATTAGGTCCTGCTCAAACTCCGCAGGGGCAGAGCGCGCATCATCATGATCACTCCAGAGTGGTCCAGGCAGCACTGATATACCACGTTGCTCGGCCTGTCAATAACAGACCCAATTACCCTGCCACTCCACCCAGACCTCATCACTCAGGGCAACGACAGGCTTCGTCACTCGGACCTGCAGCCTCTTCGCCTCACGGTGTGGCTGCTGCGTAACTGAGCCGGGGTGACAGGAAGCCTTCCACTTGGTCAACGTACCGGGCCAGGTGGAAGCGTTTCTTCTACAGCTGCAATACGCTCGATCTTGCTCCTGCTGAGATCTCAATCCCCTCTATTTGGCCTGCCTCTGGCCTTCAGCGGCAGGACCTGGCGGTATCATCGCTGAGGATACACTCAGCAACTATCTCTACCTTCCAGGCAGGCTAAGGTGGACGTTCCGTGTTCTCACGCTCTATGGGTTTGGGATCCCTCAAGGGCTTGGAGAGCTTGCACGCTCGGGTGCGCCGCCCAGCCCCTACCTGGGACCTCAACCTAGTTTTAACCAGACTTATGTCTCCCCCAGTCGAGCCGTTCACGACTGGCCCTCTAATATACCTGTCTTGGACGACAGCTTTCCTCGTAGCTGTTACATCGGCCAGACGGGTCTCCGAGCTCAGAGCTCTTACGGGGGTTCCGCCGTACACTAGGTTTCACAAAGACAAGGTGCAGTTATGACCGCACCCGGCTTTCCTCCCTAAGGTGGTTTCGGCCTTTCATGTTACCCACAGCTCAACGCAATGGGCACAACCATTGCACTCCTTGGGCATCTGTGGAGTGCTCGCATTTATATTGCGCTGCCAGAACCATTTCGTAAGGTGGCCCAGCTCTGTCTCGGTAGCGGGCCAAAGGGAGGGCTTGCTTGTTTTCCTCTCAGAGGATCTCATCTCAGGTGATGGCAGACTTCCGCACTTGTTATGATTTGGCTCATATTTCCCCAAGCCACATCATCGTGCAGTTTACCAGGGCTCAGGCTTCATCTGCCGCCTTGCTGGCTCGTGTTCCTACCCACGAGATCTGTCGCGCAGCTCCATTGGTCCTCGGTCCATACCTCTGCTTCGCAGTATGCCCTGGTTCAACAGTCAAGAGATGCTGTAGCCTCTGGCTCAGCAGTTTTCATTCTGCCACATTTCACTCCGACCCCACCGCCTACGTAAGGCTTGGGATTCACCTAACTGGAATGGATATGAGCAATCACTCGAAGAAGAAAAGACGGTTACTCACCTTTGTAACTGTTGTTCTTCGAGATGTGTTGCTCATATCCATTCCACACCCGCCCTCCTTCCCCACTGTCGGAGTAGCCGGCAAGAAGGAACTGAGGAGCGGGTGGGCCGGCAGGGGTATATATCAAGCGCCATGATGGCGCCACTCTAGGGGGCAACCTGCCGGCCCACCGAGTTGCTAGGGTAAAAGTTTTCCGACGAATGTGCACGCGCGGCGCGCACACCTAACTGGAATGGATATGAGCAACACATCTCGAAGAACAACAGTTACAAAGGTGAGTAACCGTCTTTTCTGTAGTTTAGAATTACTGCAACTTCAATTTCTACCTGTGTAGCTTGTGCCTAAATATGTTAAAAGTTTACAGCAAACTTTAACAATAGTGTGGATTTACCGGTTTAAGAGAGTGTTAATAAAAATTGTAAGATGCCTTTTTCTCGTTATGCCAATTAACATGGATGTCATTGAAACTGGTAAGAGAACAGTAGTAGATCAATCATAAGGCGTGCCTGCCACTGAACAAAGCTTGACAAACCACTCTTGATGAAAAAGATGTACTTACCTGGCTAGGCCAGTCAGACTTTTTTTTCCAGCAAGTATTCTAGTCTCCCTCCAAAAAATTGGATTCTTGAAGCTGAAGAAGCAACTGAATCTCTAATTTCTAACTGCTTGCAGTTTTCTCAGTGGTTCAACACATTGCATTTTGCTTAATTGCTTGAACTTCTTGCTGTTTAGTGTGGTGTACATGCTCATTTGATTGATGTTCCAGACTAGCTGTGTCTGTGTTAACGTCTCTTGTACTAATATCCGATGCCATTGCGACAGTGAGTTATGGTGGTTGCTCCCTACATGGGGGGGGTGGGAAAAAACAAGTTCATTTTTAATACCACGTAATCTGTCCAGTCTGACAGCACAATCTCCTGTGTTAAATGAGACAGGAGAGTAAAAATTGTGAGGAGGAAAGAACTTTGTGAAGTGAGTCAGAGAACAGTTTAAAATTTAAAAAAGGAATTAATTTTTTTTTAACTTTAATTTTTACTTTCAGTTTTAGAAACATGAAAATTAAATGTGCTGTCTTAAGAATGTTGTTTTCCCTTGGTTTTATGGTAATTCAGAATGCTCCTTTAAAAATGGCAAAATATTATATAGTTAACACTAGATATTTCCTTATTTTATAGATCAGAGATTGGATCTATGCAAACTTGGGCCAAATGACAATGATACAGTTAGAGGACAGATAGTAGGTAAGTGTGATTTTATTTTTTTTTTTCAATTCAAAACAAAGTTCCGTCAGCCTCTAGATTGGTGTTTTCTGAACTAGAGTAACAATAACTATGCTTTTAAATTTGATTGCCAGAAGCCTTTGGCAATGGCTCCTTAATAACAAAGTGTGTGTGTGTGTACGCAGTCGAGCCCATTCATAGAGTTATAAAGAAAAATAACAAGGCCCAAGAAAGCAAAGTACACCTCTACCCTGATATCCTTGGGAGCCAAAAAATCTTACCGCGTTATAGGTGAAACCACATTATATTGAACTTGCTTTGATCCACTGGAGTGCGCAGCCCTGTCTCTCTCCCCCCCCCCCCCCCCCCGGAGTGCTGCTTTACCGCATTATATCAGAATTTGTGCTCTATCTGGTCGCGTTATATTGGGGTAAAGGCATAGTGCTGAAATGAGGCAAATCAGACTACAATAATACTAATATAAAAGTTATATAAAAAGAAAACTGTCTTGAGCTTTGCCATGAGGAGGTGACAGATTAACTCTATGGCTAACTTCCCCTGAAAACCCAACAAAGCTGAAATTGTTGACCTTGCTTCAGGGCACCATGCAAGACCTATTTTCTTTAGGTTTTGTCTAAGAATGGATGCCTTCCAAGACGTTTTGCTGTAACTGGGGTGAGTTCTTCTTTGGGATAACTTCACTAATATATATTGTCTTGCTTCATTCTCAGCTGCTGTGCTGTGTGATTCAGGTACTTTGTTCCTAAATTATTTAAGATTTTAAACACTATAAATAAATCCTGAAGCAGACTCATTGGAAAATAAGCAGCCACACTTTTAAGTAAACATTCTTCTTTTGCTGCATTCTGAACTTCATTCAGATTAAGTTTAAACGGCAGCCCTGAGTAGCACACATTACAGCTCCCCCACCAAATTACAGGCCCGATCACAGTGATCCACAGCGTGGTGACTTCCAGGCTGAACTGTTGTAATCTATGAATATTTCAGAGATAGGGGGAAAAAAGTTTTGGGCCTCCATGTTCAGCTCCTGGTTATAAAATCTCCAAGTCGTGTACCTGATCCACCCTGCCAGGGATCTCTACCAATAGACAAGGCAGCAAGTGAGGGCTTCTGGATGTTTGTTACCCTCCTCAAAATACTCTGTCCATTGATACCTCTGCTTTATCTTAGCTAAGGTTTTAACCAGCTGTTTTGCCTCCAGTCTGCAGTCTTTGTGAGGTAGTAAGATAGCATCAAGACAGAGGTGATGTAATAGGATCAGATGGTAGGAGATATGTTGGTATTATTAATGCTTCAGTCCATGCTGACATATCAGTTTTCCATGGAGGTTCACACTAAACAGTAATGATGATAAAATAGACACTTGTAGCAGCTCCCTTGGTGCTGGTGGAGTATCCATAGTTACTGACTGAAACCTGGTTGAAAGTACTTTGTTCATCTCTTTCCTGAGAAGTCCACAGCTTGTGAAGTTATAAAGTGTTACATTAGCGCCATTGCTGCTTCCCTCTGTAAGAATAGTATCTGTACGTTGTGTTTCAAGCTATTAACTTTAAAAAGGCTTTGTGTCTTCAGTCAGTGCTGCCTTGAACTTGACGGATACTCTGCAAGATTCCAGAGGCTCCTACCTTTCTTCTATTGAAAATTCTTTGTTAATCTCCTTAAAATTTTCTTCACTAATAATACAATTTTGTTTCGTGGGTGAATGGGTCCAGGTAAAACTAGGTAATTCTGCTATGATAGTTAGAGTAGAGAGTTTTTTGTTTTGTTTTTTTGAATCAAAATAAATTGTAGCTAAAATGAGTTGGAAGTGGGATTAGCTTTATAACAGGGGTCAAATGGCCTGAATTAAAGGACAGGGTAAAATTGAAAAGGAAATTGTTCTGTTTATCTAATTAGTGTCTTCAGCAATTGATTGTCTAGGAAAAGATGGACACCTTGGTGTATACCTTATGCCTAAAAATCCAGGGACTCCCTGGTGAATGCCATATTACTGGGGACAGAGAACAGGGGGATTCTTGCCTGGCGTTACCTTTAAAGTGGATGGGAAAGAAGGATGATGATTTTTGGGTAGTGGATACAAAGGGCACCTGAACTGTGTCTTAATCTTGCAGCTCTCTTCTGTGCCACTGTTTTATTTCTGATGTGGCAGTGCAGAAAAATGAGTCCTTACTCATTACAAAATGAAGCCGTCCACTAATTTTGGTCCTAACATAGGCAAAGAGGAGGTAATTGTTTAGTTTCATTTTTGTCTGTGTGTATTGCTTGCTTACATGCAACAACATGAACTTGTAATGTGTGAGGTTGTTGCAGAATAGAGTAAATCAAGCATTTCCTGGCTCTCTAAAGAAATGAAGGGCTGTCTTTTTACTTCTCTCTAATTAATAAAGACCACACTCATAAAAGGTTAGGCATTAATACTGGCTAGAAATGAAGTTAATGTACACAGATACAGCAAGACTTCTTGTGTAGCTCAGCTAGTTTCCCAAAATCTGGAACTTTAACACACCTTTTGGTTCAGAACTGGGCCTCTCTCTTTCAGAGGTTGCCAGTAATGTTAAATTGTCTTGTGGTTTTATGATATGAGCAAATGTCCATTTGGGTCTAGAATGAGGCCACTAAACTTATTTTCGCTTCATATGTGGACAAGATTTGAATGCAGGTGTTCAGAGATTAAAAGGTGCATTCATGTCACACAAGCCAACAGAAAACTATCATGTATTTGGTTTCATGCATGACTAACCTCTTTAACAATAACAACCATATAAACAAAATGCATCCTGAGTGTTCAGGTCAGATATTTTTACACATTGCAATGTCAGGAACAAAAATTGTCCACAAAACCTGTGATTTCATAACTGCAGTGAAAAAGCTTTTGACATAAAAGCAATGTTTTAAAATGTTTAAGCCTGGAGCATGTAATAGTTTTAGTTTGTTTATAATTTATTACTGTAAGTAAGAAGTCTGCTGTTCTGATAAATGCTTTTGAAATAGATTTAAACACATTTAAGTTGTATATCACTGATATTTGAATGTTAATATAACCAAAATATATAGTGCTCATAGCATTTAAACTTTGCCTGTTTTGTGTGTGTCCTTTTTTGTGATGAATTTTCACCCTCAATCATAGCTACGAGGAAAAAATTAAACCTTAGTAGAAACTGCATTTTTAGACTTACCAGGCCAAGTCTTGGTTGCTGCTTTCCATTAGAAGTGTTCCTTTTCAGTCGGACACTGGCATTGCACGATTCCACTTGCTATCCTAGCCATTCTACATGGGATCAGCCTCCCTGTTGTCACCAGACCAGTTGTACAGTTTTAAGCTTTGCATAGGGAAGATCAAAATTAATTACAATTTCAGATTTAACTTTTCTTCCCACTTTAAATTACACTCTTATCCCTATAGGTGGGTTTTTCAAAGTAGCATGTACAGATTTAGCTGTGTGGAACCACACATTGCCTCTGCTTAACCTTTATTAGCTATTTGGGGAGGAAGATAAAATTGAGAAAATGGTTTAACTTAGCCCTCTAAGTTGTACTATTTCCTTCCAAACGTAATTGTCATTTGGATTCTGTTGCAGTATCTTTAATAATTGCCTTTTTATATTTTAATAGTAAGTCTTCAATCCAGAGACCGAATAGGCACAGGAGGACAAGTTGTGGATTGCAGTCGTTTATTTGACAATGATCTACCAGATGGGTAAACTAACACCTATACTCACTTTACTTTTTAACCTTTGAAGTGATGAGATGTCAAAGTAAAAATAGACAATTTTTAATTTTTTTTTTTTAATCTTTGTAAACCTATAAAAGTTTTAATTTAGAAGCTGGAGACGTACCAGTCACTGACTTAACTGTAGAAGGTACTTACTGAGTCTGTGTCTACAATACAGCTGAAATCGACACTCTGAGATCGATCCACCGGCAGTCGATTTAGCGGGTCTAGTGAAGACCCACTAAATCGACAGCAGATGGCTCTCCAGTTGACCCCTGTACTCTTCCCTCCGACGAGTAGAGTAAGGTAAGTCAATGGGAGAGTTTCTCCCGTGAACCCACCACGGTGTAGACCCGCAGTAACTCAGCCTAAGTTACGTTGACTCCAGCTGCGTTATTTACATAGCTGGAGTTGCGTAGCTTAGGTTGATTTGTCACAGTAGTGTGGACATAGCCTTACTCAGAATGATTGCTAAGAAAATGATTGCAAGAAAATCTCCCGTCGACTTACCTTACTCTTCTCGTTGGGGGTAGAGTACAGGGATCGACTGGAGAGCGATCTGCAGTTGATTTGGTGGATCTTTACTAGGCCCGCTAAATTTGCCACCAGTGGATCCATCTCAGAGCGTCAATCCCTGTCATAGTGTAGACCTGCCCTAATAGTGTGAGCATTGTCTGTGTTTGCCCATTTGGAGGGCCAGAGGAGAGCATGTTATATCAGCAGCAAAGAATCCTGTGGCACCTTATAGACTAACAGACGTTTTGGAGCATGAGCTTTCGTGGGTGAATACCCACTTCCTCAGATGCATGTAATGGAAATATCCAGGGGCAGGTATATATATGTGTGCTAGCAAGCAAGCTAGAGATAACGAGGTCAGTTTAATCAGGGAGGATGAGGCCCTGTTCTAGCAGTTGAGGTGTGAAAACCAAGAGAGGAGAAACTGGTTCTGTAATTGGCAAGCCATTCACAGTCTTTGTTCAATCCTGAGCTGATGGTGTCAAATTTGCAGATGAACTGAAGCTCAGCAGTTTCTCTTTGAAGTCTGGTCCTGAAGTTTTTTTGCTGCAGGATGGCCACCTTAAGGTCTGCTATAGTGTGGCCAGGGAGGTTGAAGTGCTCTCCTACAGGTTTTTGTATATTGCCATTCCTAATGTCTGATTTGTGTCCATTTATCCTTTTCCGTAGAGACTGTCCAGTTTGGCCGATGTACATAGCAGAGGGGCATTGCTGGCATATGATGGCGTATATTACATTGGTGGATGTGCAGGTGAATGAACCAGTGATGGTGTGGCTGATCTGGTTAGGTCCTGTGATGGTGTCGCTGGTGTAGATATGTGGGCAGAGTTGGCATCGAGGTTTGTTGCATGGATTGGTTCCTGAGCTAGAGTTATTATGGTGTGGTGTGCAGTCACTGGTGAGAATATGTTTCAGGTTGGCAGGTTGTCTGTGAGCAAGGATTGGCCTGCCACCCAAGGCCTGTGAAAGTGTGGGATCATTGTCCAGGATGGGTTGTAGATCCTTGATGATGCGTTGGAGGGGTTTTAGCTGGGGGCTGTATGTGATGGCCAGTGGAGTCCTGTTGGTTTCTCTCTTGGGTTTGTCTTGCAGTAGGAGGCTTCTGGGTACACGTCTGGCTCTGTTGATCTGTTTCCTTATTTCCTCGTGCGGGTATTGTAGTTTTGAGAATGCTTGGTGGAGATTTTGTAGGTGTTGGTCTCTGTCTGAGGGGTCAGAGCAGATGCGGTTGTACCTCAGTGCTTGGCTGTAGACAATGGATCGTGTGATGTGCCCGGGATGGAAGCTGGAGGCATGAAGGTAGGCATAGCGGTCGGTGGGTTTTCGATATAAGGTGGTGTTAATGTCTTCTGCAGAGCTGTAGAGAGGATATAGTATTGTAAAAATGGGTGTCTCTTCTTCTCACTTGTAAATCAGGAAAACAGTATTGTTCAAGGTTGTCGAGACTGAGTTCTTCTGTACTTGCCTGCCAAAGGCTGGGTTCAGGATATTTTTTCCTCTATGAAAACTGATGAGATCAATACCTAAAGCAGCTTGGAGACTTCAGAAAAATGTGCTGTTTTAGATGCTTTGGCTAGCATCTGTGTAGCAGAGGAAAAACAGAATTCTGCATGTGAGTCTTGGCAGGGAAAAACAGGAGAAATTTTATATTTTTAAATGAAAATTGAAATATCAGTTATCACTTCTAAGTCATAAACCACATTGTGATGTTGCTTGAGAGTCTAAAGAAGTTTTAAGAAAATTCTAAAAAGCTATGTAAGTCACTGTTAAATATTCCCCTTCTAAATATTTCTTAGTTAATTGTATAAATGCAAAGCTAGTTTAATTCTTTTAAGAGAGAATTTTTAATGGAAAAATAAAATAGAAAAGTCCTGTAATTTAAGGACAAATACAGTAAAAGCTTTTTTTTTCTGACATGTTGGGAAAATTGGGGGTGAAGGTGAAAAATTCCAGTTAAGTAAGGAGGGGGTGCAGAGCTGGGGGTTGGGGTGCTTGAGAGAATGCGGGGTTGGGACATGGGTTCTGGGAGGGAGTTTGGGTGCAGGAGGGAGCTCGGGGCATGGAGTTGGGGCACAGGAGGGTTTCAGGGTGCTGGATCCAGGGGGCACTGACCTTGGAGGGCTCCCTGCAAGTGGCAACCTGTCCCTGCTGTTCCTAGGTGGAGGTGCAGCTAGACAGCTCTTTGCACTGTCCCTGCTCTGCCCCAAGTGCTGGCTCCACAGCTCCCATTGGCCACAGTTCCTGTGGGCGAAGGCAGCATGCTGAGCCGCGTAGCCACACCTCCACCTAGGAGCAGCAAGGACAGGTTGTCGCTTCCAGTGAGCCACATGGAGCTAGATAGGGAGCCTGCTGGCCCTGGACCATAAACCAGACTTTCTATAAACATTTAGAAATGCCGGTTTATAAAGCTTTCTGGATAACACAGCTTCTACAGTAGTAATTTTTATCAAAGGAAACTGGTGCAAAAAAGATACTGTGCATGATTGTTGGTTCACAAAAAGATAAGCTGATTGCACCAGAGAACTCTGGTGCTTCACGTTAACTTGCTGCCCATCATTTGTAACAGATGCCTAAATCATTAGCAGTGGTTGAACAGAATTTTAAGGAACGCATATATTTCAGAGGAAAAGGTGAAGAAAGAATATCTTGCAACAAGCTTTTTAGCTATGACATTAGGAGTAATGTTCTGTTATTTTACATGACATAAGTGTGTTTACAGGATGTTTTATTTTTAATGAGTATAGATAAATTGTGTTAATCCACCATATTTAATAGAAATTGTATTAGAACAACAGAGTTTATTAGAAGCAGTTGCCAAATAATAAAAAACTAAGTGTATTATCAAACATGAAATACTTTTATTAGGAAACTTGTGGAGTATTTGGAGTTAATTTAACTTTGAATAGTTACTGAACATGAAGACACAACATTGTTATTGATTTGTCTGGCTTCAAGAAGAAAACATTTTTTTAATTCTGGGAGTTGAGCTTTCACTATTCAGCTACTATGATTCATAATAGATGATGTCTTCCTGAGTTGGCTGTTGTGTTAGAAACATTTTTGTGCCTTGGTTTCCTGGAAATATCACTCATTGCCTTATCTCTCAATGTCCGAATTCTAGTTGGGAGGAGCGGAGAACTGCCTCTGGAAGGATCCAGTATTTAAATCACATTACACGGACAACTCAGTGGGAGCGACCAACACGGTAAGAAATTATAAAACATGCCTACAGTGGAATTCACCTACTGATCAAAATTACTGAGCACCCGCAGCTCCCATTGGGCTCAAGAGTATGTGCTCAGCAATCCCTGAAAATCATGCCCCAGATATATTATATTCTTCCCACTCCTGCTTAATTCACAGGAATCATTCCAGCTAGATTTCTCTGTACAGGTCTTCATATCACTGATTTTTGGTAGGGTTCCACAGTGATATAATCTAAGAATGCCAGCGTTTGCAAAGTGGGCATTATGAAAAAGGGATTCTGACTGGCTGACAAATGTCTGCAGTTATGCTATAACTGTGTGGGTCAGCACTCTTAAGCTAATTGTTACAAATATGTAATCGGTTTTTGAAATCAATATAAGCAGCCCCACTTAGAATAGTAGTCAAATCTGTCAACCTTCATTTCCTCAAACCAAGTGGACTTCTACTATTATCTAAGCCTTAAATAGTCTCTGTGCATTTTCTTCTGAAGCTTTTTGCAGACCCTCTGTATCTTCTCATCCTTCCTCAATAGCCCTTATCCTTTGGAAAATTCAATGTGCGTAAAGAATAGATGGGCGCATGACCTGCATTGTTCAACTTTCAGTTCTACTATATGCGTGCATTTCTCAATTGAAAGAACTATTTATTAATTAAATTTAAGAATTTGTTTTCTTGATTATGTAAAAATGTCTATCCTAAGGTCTAGACACAAAAATATGTCCCTAGTTTTGTACTAGTTTTGTACTGTGGAATGTATGGGTAGACTCCCGTGCCTATGTGGATCCCCATGTAACACATTAGAGGTTCTGTGAAGGATCATTGTATGAACCCATAATGTTTGTAATTTTTATTCACCAACCCAGACTATCAGGGCCAACAATTTCTACCTCACTTATCCCACTTACACTCTCCTTATCTAATACCCCTCTCAAAAGGTAGTGGAGGGGATGGGACAGATAAGTCTTGTAGCATACCTTGAAGTTTTATATGCTCTTACCCCTCCACTTACCCTAGTGTCCCCATCCCATCTCCTAATCTCTTTTGCGTCCACTTTTCTGTCTTCCTCTTCTCCTTACCCTCTCACTGTCCTCTGGCTCTTCCACCCTCCCCCCCTCCCAACATGCATTAGTCTCTCCTATCTTAAAAATGTATATATATTTACTCTTGGCCTCACTTTGCCTCTCCAGCTACCACTCTTTCTTCTCCCTTTCATCTCTAAGCTCATTGAACATGCTGTTTACAATTGTTACCTGGAGTTCCTCTCCTCCAATGCCATTCTAGACCCTTTCCATTCTGTCTTTTATCTCTTTCATTCAACTGAAACCACTCTCGCCAAAGTCTCTAATGTCCTCTTAGCTAAAGCTCAGAACCGCCACTCCATCCTCCTCCTTGACTTGTCAGCCACCTCTGACACAGTTCACCATACTTTTCTTGAAATCTTGTACTGCCTTGGTTTCCTTGACTCCAACCTCTTCTGGTTCTCCTATCTCTCTAATCACTCCTTCAGTGTGTCCTTTTGGAAGATCCTTCAGATCTTCTCTCCAGCTTCCTGTGGTGGTTCGGAGGCTGTGGTCTTCTCTCTTTACGCTTTTATCTCTGGGTAATCTCATTCACAAACACACACTCAACTTTCATCTCTATGCTGATGACTCTCACATCTACCTCTCTACTCTGGAACGGTCTCCTTCTCTCCAAACTAAAATCTTGGCCTGTGTCTCCGACATCACCTTGTGGATGTCTAGCTGCCAGCTCAAGATAAACGTGGCTAAAGCAGAGCTCCTAATTTCCCCCACCCCCAAGTGTCCTCCTTGCTTTGTCCTTTCTTGATCATTGTGGACAATACCAGCATCCTGCCCGTCACTCCCTGGGCTTGTAACCTGCAACTCCAGTCTCTGTCTAGGTCCTTACATCCATGCTATGTCTAAATCTCCTGATTATTTTTCTGCATAACATCAGTAAGTTATGGCTTTTTTCTATCCATTCAAACAGCTAAAACTTTCATGCAAGTTCTCGTCATCCTGCATGTCTCTTACTGCAACATCCTTCTTTCTGGCCTTGACAAATGCAGTCTCACCCCACTCATATCTGTTCAGAATGCTGCTGCAAAGATCATTTCTTAGCTCATTGCTTTTATCATATCCCCTTCTCTTTGAATCCCTTCACTGGCTACCCCTTCTCTGTTGTATCAAACATAAGCTGCTTGTATTTACTTTTAAGGCCCATCATAGCCAATCCTCACACTACGTGTCATCATTCATTCGTTATCAAGCTGTCAGTGCTCACCTCCAATCAGCCCATGATTTCAACCTCCACTTATTTTCAAACAGATACCTGTGTTACCCTTGGGAGGAGCACCCCAAAAACATCAACATAGCTATCTCATTATCCATCTTCAGATCCCACCTGGAAAATCTTTTGCCATGATGCCTACAAAAAAAACTTGACAACAGTTAGGCTGCTGATGTGTGGGAACTGCTGCCTATCGTTATGACCAATATTGTCGTCTTGTTTATTTGTGTGTCTATCCATCTGTTGTCTCTTGTCTTATAATTAGATTATAAACTCCTTGGGACATGGACTGTCTTTTTGTTTGATGTCTGAATAGTGCCTATTGCAATGGGGGTCATGGTTTATGACGAGGGCTCCTAGGCATTATGGACATACAAATAATAAATAATAAAAACAATATGCTCAGGTAATGTCTGACTGGGGTGGGAGGGAAGTTTCAGAGCTGCAGGCCCCTCACTAAAAATACCCTACTGCCAGCCCCCCCCCCCCTTTTTTTTTTTTTAAGTGTATGGAGAGGTGTTAAATCAAGTGCTTCACATGACTTAAACTGCTGCTGCAGCAGAGAGCAGCAGTCTTTAAGGTAGGCAGAACCCATAACAATTTGAGCTAAAATGAACACCCTGAGTTGTATCTGGAAACTCATTGACAGCCAGTGCTTATCACAAAGCACAGGCATAATGTGCTTCCTGCAAGGAGCACTGCTAAGCTCGTGTATCGCTACATTCTGCACTAGCTAATGTTTTCAAATGGTCTTCAGATATAACCCATGTAGAGTACGCTGGACAAATGCATGAATAGCTTAGCAAGGTCTACATACAAGAGAGTAGTTTACTGTCTTATCAAAGCAGTCTTTGACACAGCGGATACCTGAATATTTCTCTCATATTTTATGAAATTAAACATGAGTGACTGTTTCCTGCACTTTTAGTGACAGATGCTTTCATCTATTGTATGTAAGTAAATGTTGTTTCATAAAGGATAGATGTGGTTGGAGAGAATAATTTCCTTGATTACAAAAGGCAAGTAACCTTTTCTCATTACCTCTCAACAGACCAGCATCTGAATATTCTAGTCCAGGCAGACCTCTGAGCTGCTTTGTGGATGAGAACACACCAATTACAGGAACAAATGGTGCGACATGTGGACAGTCGTCAGATCCCAGATTGGCAGAGAGAAGAGTCAGGTCTCAAAGGCATAGGAATTACATGAGCAGAACACATTTACATACTCCTCCTGACCTGCCTGAGGGATATGGTATGTGAGTTAAAAAATAACGTGACATTATTCCAGTCCTTCTCTAAGAAATTAGGTAAATGAGGTTCCCTCCTCCCCTGCTCTTTTTAACTTTTTTCGATCCTCTTTCTTTGATAACAGATTTAAAATGCTGATCTCTCTGAGGTCTGCACGAAGTCTTAAATTTAAGCTTGGACTTCTGGTGATAGTTGTATTGTAAAGAGGTGAGACATTTTGTGAGGAAGATGGAGCACTTCTTCCCATTCCATTATTCCTGTCCTTTGTTCTCTGGACAATTTAGTGACATTTCTATAAATTGTAAGTAAATACTTCCCTGCACTGTTTCACAATCAGATGAAGAAATGTGCCAGATGAAAGCCATTAGTGAAGGGCAGACAAAAATGTTAACTGCATTTGGAGCTATTGAACTTTTCTTTAAGACTTTTGCTGTTCCCAGAATATGTATGTGTTTCCATAGTAGATTCTTACAAGAGTGCACTTAAATGATAGGACATTATAAATGTACCACATGTATTCATCTGCAATTGAGCATATATGTTCAGTGGTCAAATGGGCAAACTTAGGTATGATTTGTGATTAAATTAAAGAAAGGACTTTGATACATTTTATAAACTCTTTAAATTTAAATTAATCTTGATATTTGAAAGCATAATTCGATTCTCCTCTCTTCTGTACGTAAATTGAAGTGGTAAGGTTCATTTGTGACTTAAGAGGGGAGGGAGAAACTCTTGCAGTTTTTAAACTTGCAGCCCTAGAGCTCAGTACAACACTCACTATGGGCAATAGGTGTCTTTTCACAAACTGCAGTGGGAGTTAGAACAAGCCATATTCCAGCATGTTGGAAAGCCCTCCCTTATGTTTTGTTAGTGTGTAGAGGTTGGGCGATAAATTGCAAGAACTAGAAAGAAGGAAGCCTGGTGCCAGTAGAAACATACATTACAATAAGATTGATTAGAAAGAGGCTGGAAAATCATGGAACACATTAAAAATCATATGGCTTTCCCCCCACAATTTACAGAGGTTCACCTACTTTGTTTCCATAGTATTTAAAAAGGTCATCACCGCATCATAAAGCAGTGCAGCCTAGTGGCTAGAGTATTGGGCCAGGGTTCGAAAAAGAACTAGATATGTTCATGGAGGTTAGGTCCATCAGTGGCTATTGGCCAGGGTGGGTAGGGATGGCCATAGGTGCCAACTTCCCCTCTGCCCCATGGATGTTTGACCCATCCCTGGCCCTGGCCCTGCCCCTGCCCCTGCACAACCCTCGCCCAGCCCCAATTCAGCCTCCTTCCCCCAAGTCCCTGCCCCTGCCCTGCCTCTTTACTGCCTTGTCCCCAGAGCATGCCACATCCCTACTCCTCCCGGAAAGTCCAAACAGCTGTTAGGTGGTGGGGAGGAGCAGGGAGGAGGCGAGGAAGGGATGGGGATGGGGGTGGCGGGAGAGGGAGCAGGGGAGCACCTCATTTTTCCCTTTGGGTGCTGCATCCCCACAGCACCCATGGAGTCAGCACCTATGGGGTTGGTGTCCCTAGCTTCTGTTTGCCAGACACTGGGAAGGAGCGACAGGGAATGGATCACTTGATGGTTACTTGTTCTGTTCTTTCCTTTTGGGGCACCTGGCATTGGCCACTGTTGGAAGACAGGATACTGGGCTAGATGGACCTTTGGTCTGACCCAGTATTGCCATTCTTATGTTCTATTCCTGGCTCTGCCACTGGAGTGCTGGGTGACCTTGGACAAGTATGTGCCTCAGTTTCCCCATCTGTAAAATGAGAATAATCCTACTGCAAAGCACTTTGAGACCTACTGATGAAAAGCACTGTGTAAGAGTGGAGTATTGTTATACTTTGATCACTTCACATATTTTGTCAAGTAAGCGATAGTGGATGACGTAAGTAGTTAACGTCTGCATGGTAATGTGACCTTGTGTCTTAACATTTCCTAAAATCAAGTGCTTTTAGCTATTCAGTAGGTTTAACTGAACTTCATGAAGTTTCAGTTTTTAAAATTGGAAGACTTCTGGCACAACTGAATGAGCCCTTACCCATGTGGCTAGAGAAGATACTCTCTCAGTTGTAAGTGTAATTGGCCAAGTTGATTCCATCTCTCATAATACCTATAAAAACCCTTCAACACAGAGATAATGCTGTAATCTCATTAAATGTCTAATCTTTTTAGTGGAAGTTTTTGCATTTGATGTGGTGTTCCTCATTTATCTAGAGGCTTTTATAGGACACTACCAGCTGGTGGTACAGAAATACCTATGTCATGGATAATGAGTTGTTAATTACCTAGATATTTGGGTCAAGGACATCTGAATTGACTCTTCAGGGGACTGGGACATTTTAAAGTAAAACATGGAATATTTAGTAGCTGCTTTGAATTTATGCCTTTTTTAAAGGCTGCATTCTTGTCTCATTTTGTATACAGACTTAATCTTTCTAGTGTACAACTAGGGGAATATTGGAATACTTTTGTTTTAGACTACTTGAGAAACGTTACCACATTTGATAGTTCTGGAAGGCTGGTACAAAGACTGTTTTGAAACATGTTTCCACATTGTTCAGTTGCTGATATAACTTCTGCTATACCCTGTTTAATTAAAAAAAAGCAAAACACTTTACCAAAAAGTCTGATTTAGATCCCTATGACAGTACACTTAGGCTTTGTCTATACCATGCAGCTTTTAGCAACACGGCCACGCCTTTACAGCTATGCCGCTAAAAGACATGCAGTGTAGCTGCTGTTTGACGGCAGAAGAAAGCTCTCCTGCTGACAAAAATACTTCCACCCCCCGCAAGCTGCTGCAGCAGCTTTGTTGACAGGAGAGTGCTCCTGCTGGCAAAGCACTGTTCACACTGGTGCTATTCATCTGTAAAATTTTCGTATTTTGGGGTGCGTGTTTTTTAACACCTCTGAATGACAGAAGTTTTGCTGACAAAGTTTCAGTGTAGACAAAGCCTGAAACTCTCTCTAATGGGACTTTTACGCCTATTATAACCATGTAATATGTGCTAGTTTAGTGTTTGTAAAATGTGTGCTATTCTAGAGTTTAGGCACTGCCTTAGAGGAAGTAAAAGCCCAGTATTGCAGAAATTTTATTATGTAATCCCAGATGTAGACACAATTCCAGAAGAAACTGAAACCTTTGTCTCATAATAGACTCCTGTGAACTGCAAAGAAAAGATACTGCTCTCCTATCCATATCTACAAATTGTAGTATTTCCCCAAAATTCTGAGACTGTAGAAAAACCATTCCATGCCTCTAGCAAAAACAAATATCTAAAAACTGTCAGATTGCCAATTTTCAAGGCTTGCTACTATGCTAATTGACTCTGATTTGGATTTCTTACTTGGACGCCACATGCAACCTGCTCAGCCTGCTGTCAGGAAGCCTAGCTCTCTCCACATGTTAATCTGATGACAGTACCTAGAAACGTTCCATGGAAAAAATCTGTTTAACCACGTTTCTAGAGCATCTCTTCTTTTGAGCAGGGCTTTTTGGTTAGTAACTTTGTCTATAATCTTGTAGTATGAGCTGGATGACTTTTTTTTTTTCCTTTTTGCCTTTCATGCATGTCAATCTTTGTGATTGTTCTTGTATTATTTTATCTTAATTAACAGAGCAAAGGACAACTCAGCAAGGTCAGGTCTATTTCCTGCATACTCAGACAGGTGTAAGCACATGGCATGACCCAAGAGTACCAAGGTAAGAGAAGAACTCACATGTCTTTATTGTTATATGAAGTCTTAAATTAAACAGGACATTCTTAAAATTGCTTGTCCTCCAATATTATACTGTTGAATGTTACTTAAGAGAATATGCAGACTGGCTTGCTAGATGAGACACGCCCCTGCCCCCTTCTCCACCCTTACCCCTCTCCAACATTCAGCTTGTCATCTTAACATAAGCCACTCAACAAAATAAATTACACCCCTTGCATCGAAAACTAAGACTTCAAAGAATTCTTCAGTAGTAGAAAGTCTCGGAGAATAAATAAAACTGTTTTTATGAAAGGAGGTATAGTACCTGATGGTGTTAGTATCAGATATAGCCCCAAAGATTATAAGCAAATCTGGCTTTTTATTCCTAATAAAATAATGGAACACACAGTAGAAGATGGAAAAATCACTAAGGCTTGGTCTACGCTACACAGCTTTGTCGCTAAAAGTCAGGCAGTGTAAACGCTATTTGTCGGCACTTTTGCCGACAAAATACTTCCACCATCTATGAGCGGGTTTCGCTTTGTTGACTGGAGAGTGTTCCTGCCGACAATGCAGGCATTCACACAGGCACTTGCCATGGCAAAACTTTTGTCTTTCAGGGGAGTGGGAGGGTTTAAGCACCTGTGAACAACAAAACTATTGTTGAATTAGCAGTGTAGACAAAGCCTTAATATGTAGGGCTGGCTAGTCAAAAGTTCTCAGCTCCCACTGAGAGAAATGGGAGCTCCCAGAAGCTCAGCAGCCTGGCTTCTGCCTTTAGGTACCTAAATGAGAACTGAGCTCTTGTAAAAATCTGGCTCATAGAAGATAACTGAAGCATGAGAATTTTGCAACATAAATTTAAGTGCAAATCTTGTCAGACAAACTGGATTATTTTTTGTTTGCAGACAAGCCTGGGAATTTAAATTCCTAACTGTGCTGGACATTAAAAATTGTGGATTTAACACAGACCCTGGTTTTATGGCCCATTACAACAATTTGTAACGCATTTTGCTGCCTACTCACCCTCCTTTTCCCTATGACTGCAGAGGTGCTAAGTGCCCACTTCATTTTAAGTGGTCTCCTAAACACCCCTTGTGTTTAACAATCTGTCCCATCTTCTATTTAGCTGCAATACTCTCTGGTTACCTTCTGCAGATTTGAGGAAGAGCTCTGTGAAGCTTGAAAGCTTGTCCTTTCAAAAAATAGAAGTTGGTCCAATAAAAGATATTATTACTTCATTCATCTTATCTCTCAGGGTTATTTTATTGACTGAATAAAAAAATTGAAAAGAATATGGTTGATGTCTCGTATGTTTAGACTTTAGTAATGGATTGGATACAATATCTTATGGTCTCACAATCAAAGTAATTCATATTGGCTTGGGTATGAATACTATCCCATGGTTTAGAACTAGCTGAAGGACTGTAAATAAAGGCTAATGAAAAATGACAGGTTTTGAAGCTGAAAAAGGTGTGTAGTGTATTACTTCAGGATTTGGAGTTAGATCCCTTTTCATTAAATATCTTCCTTTAATGATCTGAAAGAAGAGAGCAGTCAGCACATTCATGAAATGTATGTATTACACTAATTTGGGAGGCGATATTATGAACACCACTGAGGACAAGGCAGTAATACAAAGGGACCTAGATGTGTTAGAAAGGGATGCTCGAAACAGCAAAATATGGTTTAACCTGGAAAATGTAAGCCAATATGCTTTTGTTAAAAGGTAACTTGAAACACCGAGGGTATGGCTACACTTGCAGCTGTACAGCGCTGCCGTGGGAGTGCTCCCGCAGCAGCGCTTTGAAGTGCGAGTGTGGTCGCAGCGCCAGCGCTGAGGGAGAGTTCTCTCAGTGCTGCAGGTACTTCACCTCCCCGTGGGGATTAGCTTATAGCGCCAGCGCTGGGGCACTGTTTACACTGGTGCTTTACAGCGCTGTAACTTACTGCGCTCAGGAGGGTGTTTTTTCACACCCCTGAGCGAGAAAGTTGCAGCGCTGTAAAGTGCCAGTGTAGCCAAGGCCTAATACTCAGTAGGATATAGAAGTCGTGAAAATGGTGGGATATGCCTAGAGGTGACCATGGATAGCATTTTGTAGTAGTCAGAAAGATCCAGTGTGAGGCTGTGTGTACAGGGGTATTGTATTGTGGAGCAAGAGGGAATACATAGACTGTTCCTTGGAAATTGTAGTTAGTTCAGGGCACCTCGTTACCCATAGACAAATGGGAAGGAGTACACACATGAGAACCAAACTGTTAAAAGGGCTTGAAGGGATTGACTTGATTCTTTACACACCAAAAGCTAATGTGTACAGCTTGGCTAAACATTTAAAGGGAAAGATTAATCTGAAGTTTGCAAATGTCAGGAGGAAGGGGAATATAATTAGGAATAATGAATTAATTAAGAGGGAAAAGAGATCATGAAAATATTCCATACATCGATGAGATGTACTAAATTCTGGAATGGTTTCCTAAGGGAAATGGGGAAGCCCACTTTTCTTGACATATTTGAAACTAGATTAAGTACTAGAAAAATGTGCTCTGCAGAGTAAATTCTGCCTTTTCAGGTGGAGATGGACAGGATAATCCAATACATCTTTGCATCTCCACTTTCCAGAAGGTTGAGGTTTACTGTCCCACTCATTAAACATATCTGTGTAAAGAGAGAGAATTATTGTTAGCTTAAAAAAAATTAACACACTGGAAGCTCTTTAAGATTATTATCTCCTAAAATCTGCAGATGCTAATGTAAAAATGGCATGTACAGCCCTAAACTGGCAGCAAGCCCTGAGATTTATAAGAAACTTAACAACTCTGTGGTTGGCTTCTGCTCATGTTCATTCCCATGTAAATGGATGTTGGATTGCAAGGAGTGGGTAAGGTGCTTCAAAACGATAGTATGAAGAACAAAACGTCAAGTTTTTAATGAAAAAGTGACACTTTTGCTTTTTGAAATACTACTTTTAAGACAAGGAAAAATACTTTTTATTGTGATGTTGTCCTGAACCTTTGGAGACTATGGAGAAGATTTTCTAAAACACAAAAGGCAATTAAGCAGCTGATGCCAAATTGTTAACTTTCATTTGTCTTAGAAAATCTTCCCCTGCATCACACTTTCATCATTTTCTGTGGGCAATGTATTCTCTATATTGCTTCATAGAACTAGTCTCCATTTTGTATGTGGGAACTTTTTTTAAAATACATCTTAATTCATCCACACTTTTTGTGCGTCAGATAATTGAAGTTGCAAATGAGAGCATACTGACATTTAGTTGTTAGTGGGTGTGATCAGGTGGCTTAACATCTTCTTCATAGAATACTTCGGTCATTTTGCCCTGTCATTATTTACGGCTACAGACTTGATGCAAGAAAGGAGGGTTTAGAAATTATACTTGTAGCCTATATAAGTACATGCCTCTCTCTCTTAAATAGATCAACCTCATTTTGGTTGTTCAGGATGGGGATGGGGAAGGAAATCCGAATTCTAGACTGGTGGCAGAATATAACAACATTTATATTCAGCTACTTTTGTATTTAATAGATTTAATTAAGAGCAGCACAAACTTCTCAAACTGTAATTATGATGAAAAGATAGAAGCTGCTGTGTGATAGCAAGAGGTCAGTGGATCTGCAAATTAACCATTTAGAAAAATTTGCTTTATTAAAATGCTTTGGGCAAAAATTATTATTAGCTAGGTATTTATTGCTCCACCGAAAAGGGCAAGCTACTAAAGAGATTTACTTTCACTATACTTATTGTAATCTTGTAAATTCTTTCATATATTCTGTGTTAAAATACTATTTTCTAACTATTTACAATGACAGTACTCAAAAACAGTACTGCTATGCTTCATATCCTACAACAGGACCACACAAAGGATATAGTGAGATTGACAGTTTTCTACATTATTTGAAGACTGCTATTGTTACAAACTGGTAAAGAATTGGGGCACTGGTCCTTTTACAAAAGATACCAAATGCTTAAAGATTCAGCATAATAATTTGGTTTGTAAAAAGTCCTAATCTATGTATTTGGGGCCAAATTGCTTCATGAATTACATGTGCCCTACTTCCAAGGATGTCAACAGAAGTTGAGCTAGAATACCTAAAGGTTGTCAGGGAGAAGGGATGTTTTATCATTCCTCAGAGAAATGCTATGCAGTTTTTAAAAACCACAATATTCCTCTTAAATAAATTAACCTGGAAATGCTACTTGCATTCTTCTGGCTTTAATAGAGATTACCTGAGACCGCTTAATGGTTTACTTAAAATACTTGTTAAAGAGCTAATTGTTTGTTTTTTAAAACAGTCAAAAGTGGCTTTTTGTTTGGGCAGATATCCATGCATAAATCTTCATGGAATATGTAACTAATCAGAAATGTGGTTTGTTTTGTGTGAGTTTTTAGAATGTGATTGAGTGGCTTAAATGACTACAGTTGTTGTTTTTTAAAACTGTTTATTGTTAAAACTAATGCAACTCCTTTTGGCAAATATGGTGGCAACTTTTATTTTTGTTTTTAAGTCTGTATTAAATTAGTATCTGATTGTTATTTTGTAAAAATGAAGATTATGTAATAACTGCTTTTCCAATGCATGTGTAGTCGGGTGTATATATTTTCATTTTCTCTGGTAGGCTTGTACCTTGGGAGTAGAGATTCCAGCTGAACAGATTAAGTTTCTGAAACAATACATTTTCTCAGACTTCATGGAATTGTTCTGTTACATTTACACTTGTTTGGCTCAGAGGCCAAATGCTGAGGTATTTTTCATTTTATATTTGTTTTTGCAGGGATCTTAGCAACATCAATTGTGAAGAACTTGGTCCACTGCCTCCTGGATGGGAGATCCGTAATACAGCAACAGGCAGAGTTTATTTTGTCGACCATAACAACAGAACGACACAGTTTACAGATCCGCGGCTATCTGCTAATTTGCACTTAGTTTTAAAGTAAGTTTGAGAAGTGTCCAGCTCACATTAAATTTAATATTAGAAAAAGAAGGTAACTCTCTTGAGAGTGCTTGTTATAAGCCAAGGTGCATTCCGTGTTATGTAAACTCTCTGCAACAGTATTTGCCCTTAAATTAACATGCTGCAGACATCTGTGTATATACATAGTATATATGCGAGAGCTTTGATTACTATATAAATATTTTAATCTCTACCACCCTTCAACAGGGGCGTAGCCACTGTGATGTCTTGGGGGGGCAGGTGCCGTCCCATGGAAGAGATCTGCCACCCCAGGTGAGATATTATATAACAGTGGCATTTATCCAGGGACAGTAGTAGTAGTGCCTGCTGTACCTTTTTGCATTGTCTTCAGATTATAATGTTTTAATCTGTGGGGTAACAAACTGATTTAAAAAAATTAGATGACACATTTTGTTGTCATTAAAATAAAAAATTGAAGCAGGGAGCAAGTAACTAGGTATTCTTCCACAGTTTGTCCAGCTCTAGATCTCTAATAAAGACAATTAGAAACATTCTGAACATAAGGAACCATTCATTGGATATGAAGCTACTACTAAACACAGAGAAAAATAGTAAGGGTATTTTATGATGTGCACTAGGGAATATGTCCCAGCATTTAGAATCTTAAGCAAAACCTAAATCTGGGTATTTTCAGATACTGCCTTTTTATTATTATTAAACAAACATTAAGGAATTCTGGCTCTCACTTTCATTCCTGCTGTACTCATTTCACATTCGAGTGTTTCTGTATCACTAAATGTGGAAACCAAAAAGAATACAAATGTTTGTTTTGTCTAGACACAGCTATCAGCTTGTCCAGACATTGCTGGAATTTTGACTCTGCTGTTTCTCCCACTAACAACTTTTTAAGACCATTGTTTCGGGAAACACCTGCATAGCATTAACTAGGTGTTGAGTGGAAGAAACAATGAAGAGCTGAGTGGACAGAGAGCCATATGCAGTCAGCATGAGGAGGTGTTGGGGAGGGATGGCAATAAGTTTTCTTAAAGGGCATCAGGGTATGTCTACACTTAAACTGCTACAGCAGCACAGCTTCGGTGTAGACACTATCTATGCAACAGAAGGGGTTCTCCCATTGGCATAGATAATCCACCTCTCCAAGAGGCAGTAAGCTAGGCAGATGGAAGAATTCTTCCTTTGACCTAGCACTGCCTACACAGAGGGTTAGGTGAGCGTAGCTATGTCTTGGGTGTGTGTGTGTGTGTATGTGTGTGTGTGTGTGTGTGTGTGTGTGAATTTTTAGCTATGCCAATAGAAGTTCCCGGTAGACCAGCCTTCAGTCATTGGGAAATGAAGCCAAGAAGAATGTGTTAGAAGCCAGCAAGTAGAAGAATCAAATTTAGGCTTTGAAAACATCCCGAAAAACTTTTTATGTAACTTTTGTGCCATCACCTAAAAGTTGCCTAGCTGGTTTGGGAAAATGGCTTTTGTCCGGACAAGCCACATCTGGAATCTAGTGTACTGAGAGAGAATTTGCCATCTAAACATGAGAAAAAAATATTTTTAAATGTTTTGAGGACCATATTTTTGAGCGTTATGGGCATTTTATGGAAGTCTTCATAGTCCAGGTTGATGGCTTCTTTTTATGAACCATGTACATTTTTTTCTTAACTATGTTTAGATTCCTTGTCTCCTTAGCTGCATGCTGGCATTGAAACTGAATTTACCAGTGATCATCCAACACAGAGAATTATTTTTATTTGGATATTTTAACCAAAAATTCTCTTCTACAACAATACGTTTTTTATATTTGTAGAAAATGCAGTTTGTTGGAGTATTTTTATTTTTAAAAAATGTTCTGGTTAGCACAGCCTCTGTTTAGATCCACCAGTTGCCATTTCATAGATATTTACAAAATAACTACACCTCTACCCTGATATAACACGGGTGTGGGGAGCCAAAAATCCCTACCGCGTTATAGGTGAAAGGCTGTTATATCGGGGTAGCAGTGGCAGGACTGCGGCAGTGATTTAAAGAGCCCAGGGCTCCGGCTGTGGGGAGCTCCAGGCCCTTTAAATTGCCGGCGAAGCCCCACTGCTGCAGCCCCGGGGTAGCGGCGGCAGGGCTCCAGCAGTGAGTTAAAGGGCCCAGGGCTCCACGCAGCAGCCGGAGCCCCACTGCTACCGCGCTATTTGCGAACTCGTGTTATATCGAGTTGCGTTATAGTGGGGTAGAGGTGTATGACATGGTTGTTTGCATGACATTTTATTGTGCTTACAATAGAGCTAGCTTTGCATCAGAAAAATCCAATTTGACTAGCAAACTCCAGAACCATTTTACACTTCTTCAAGCTGTAAAGACCTATAATAACATGCTTGTTTTTCATTTGTACATCTGTCTTTCATTAGAAAAGGATTTTAGAAATTCAACCAACAATGTCTGCAGGCTGATAAATTTTCTGTAATGTTTATTCTTTTATTGTACCAGACAGGATATGTGAAAGTGATTCTCTCTCCACGCCCCCCTCCGCATCCCCCCCACCATTTACTCTGAAGTGTAAACAAGTCATTTGCCTTAGACCTGTAAGATTTTGTAAATTATCTGAAAAATAAAATATTGTTTAAGAGGGATGGGTGGAATATAATTCTAAGTCCAAAAATATAACATAGGGTTCAGTTCAGATGATACTGACTTTTCCATTGAGCAGAGATGCCATTTTGTCCCAATGCCATTATACATGGCTACCTAATTCTGTTTAAAATTTAAATATTGGCCCAGCGTTACTGATTATTTTCAAAGCTGAATGAGTTAAATGCTTCATTGAATATATTACTTTGGAAGTGTAGTTGAGCGATTTTCTGGTGATGCAAACATTGAAAAATAACTATGAAAATAGCAAAATACCAGCATCAACAGTTCAGTAATGGTAAAATAATGTTTTTATTATTTTAAGTACTGCAGACTATTTAGCTAATACTTCATTTGTGATTTGGTTTTGGTCTGATTCAGCTAATACTATTTTATTTTTCTCCCTCTAGTCCTGCAGCTATTTAAAAAAATTGTAATTTGATGCATAGTTCTTAAACTCATGCTGATTTCACAGATTAATCTCAGTCTTAAAGGAAAAAGTAATCAATTGGCTTTGAATCTACAGGGCTTCTATCTTTAGTACAGTATATAGTATTACCTTGTCTGGTAGGCCTTATACTAGGGATGTTTTTACTGGCTTGTCCTTGTGGAATTAGAATGTGCAGGAAACGAAAGAATTATTTCCCTTTAACTTGGGCATCATCAAGAGCTATCCTCGAGTATATGGAGTTTATATTGTTGTTAAACATAAATCTATTGTCATGTCTCATCATGAGTGAGAGGATAGTGTTAGATATAAGTCATGGGTGCATTAGAAGTACATAGCACTAATTGGGGCTGGATTCAGGAGCTATGTGGGGGATTTTGCTTCGAGGGCCATTTGGAAGTGGACCTTTAGGGTTGGTTTATGCTAGACCGGGGATAGGCAATCTATGGCACGTATGCCGAAGGTGGCATGCGAGCTGATTTTCAGTGGCACTCTCACTGCCCGGGCCCTGGTCACTGGTCTGGGGGCTCTGCATTTTAATTTAATTTTAAATGAAGCTGCTTAAACATTTTAAAAACCTTATTTACTTTATATACAACAATATATTAGTTATATATTATAGATTTACAGAAAGAGACCTTCTAAAAATGTTAACATGTATTACTGGCACGCAAAACCTTAAATCAGAGTGAATAAATGAAGATTCGGCACACCCCTTCTGAGAGCTTGCCGACCCCTGTGCTAGACGATTAAGTTGACCCAGCTGCGTTGCTCGGCATTGTCATAAATTCGTATTCCTGAGCGATATAGTAAAACTGTCACAAGTCCCTGTGAAGACAGAGCTAAGTTGATGAAAGAATTCTTCCATCAACATAGCTACTGCCTCTTGGGGAGGTGGCTTACCTATGCCAATGGGAGATCCCTTCCTGATGGTATAATCGTCCATACTGAAGAACTATAGCAGTGAACCTCACCACTGTAGTGTTTTAAGTGTAGACAAGTCCATAGAAATGATTTTTCTCATTTTGGGGGGAAAGAATGGAGAGGAAAGTAGAATGTCTTGCACTTTTAGCTTTGAGTAGCACTGAGATGTTGGTTGTCTTCCTCATTAAATCATTTTACTGCCTTTTTTAGGATAATGGTTTTAAGATAACTGAAGCTCATTGTAAATAAAACCAACCATGGTCACTTTACACAGGTATTTTTAGAGTTTGAATTTAATTTTCTTTCTTCACCCCCCAAATAATTGCTCCTGGAGATTTCTCTCTCTGCTTCTTGTTAAATCTTATGTGAAGCAGTTTACAGTTTATTCTGTGAAATTTGCAATGGCAGAAGGGTGAGGAAAAATTCCACTGATACCTGCTTCCTGACTAGCAGATAATTAATAAGTTGTGTCCTAAATATTGGTGGTAGAACTGAATTTAATTCCATTATCCCCTCCTTAGAGCCTGTGGGATTAAAGCAAATATTAACATTAAAACTCTTTATTTTTGTTTTAGTGATTTAGAATGTGCCCTATGGCAGTGTTTCTCGAACTGTGGCAACCTGGACCAATTTGTAATTGTTGTTGGTCTGCAGTGATCTTTCTGGTCCCAGTTTTCCTCCTTTTTCACCCTGCTAAATTGCATTAAAAGAAAGGGTTCTGTAATAACAGAATGGCTACTGAAACCCTGGAGCAGGCTGGGACTTTCACTTTTAACTGCCAACCCTGAATGTTCCAGTGGTGAAAGCTTGCTGGAAATGAATTCTGGTTGGCCATTGTTCATAGGGAGCTTTCTAGCAGATCATGTTCAAAACAGTCAACAGATTAAAATATTTTCAGGTCTAAAATTATGCATGGTTCTGTTTAGAATCTTTGGTGTATGAGGTTTGAAATATCATTAATAACAGTCAACTGAAAAAACACATACTGAAATCTAACCTTCATTACTCAGCACTGTACATTCAATGTGCTATCTTCTGTGTTCCACATGAGACTTTTTGCTGGACAGCCTAAGTAAAGTGTACCTTTTTTACACCGTTGTGCTAGGTCATTGTTTCCCAGATGATGGGTCATGACCCACCAACAGGTCATAGGAAGATTCAAAGCGGGTCGCAGGCATAGTGCAGACGGGGAGCCCACCTCATTATTTACCCTGAAGCTGCGGCTCCTTTCCTGTGGGGCTGGGCCTGATTCCCCACTCCAGACATGGCCTGGCATGATAGGTTACAGCACCACTGAGATTTGGCTTGGCCGCCCCGCTTTCATGACAGAAGAGTGGTACTGTGGCCCTGTGAACCAAGTCACAGTGCCCAGAGTGGGGAATTGGGTCCAGCCCAGTGGGATGGGAACTGCTACTGTGGGGTGAGTGCAGGGCAGGCTCATTCTCTATCCCACTCCCCCATCCCCACAGGTTCTCCCTTCTGCACTGGGCTGGGATTGGGGTTGCTGGGCTGGGCTGGAGGGTGATGCTGCTGGTGGCCAGTGCCTCCCTTGGTAGGGTGAGGAGAAAGGGGCAGAAGAGGATGCTGGGCTATTATTTTGCCCCCATTCTCCCCACAAATTTGGACCTTGGTTGGCTTGCAAAAAAAGACAAAATGCAGTTGGCGGGTCACCTCATTAAAAAGTTTAGATATCACTGATCTAGCTCAAACAATATCCAAGTATTGTGTGCAAGATGGACACTTCCACATGCCTGTAGCTTTATAAAATCTCTTAGAATTGGTAGTAAAACTGCGTGATTATCTGTGCCAATTAGTTACATGTGAACTCCCTACATTCCTGTGGAGCAGACAAGTCCAGGTACAAGGGACAAGGTCCTTGCCAAGCTGCCAGTACAAACATCTTTTTGAAAGCTTACTCTTTTTCAGACAAGCCATTTAAAACAGACTGTGGTATTGACTGTAGATTAGAGGCGTAGTGTTTGGCATATCCCTGAATTTTAAAATGGAGGAAGGTGAAACATGCAAAGGAAATATGGAAATAGTATCTAAGAAATTCACTGTCAGCAGCTCAGTGGTAAAACTGTATAGATAATGCTTTATTATACAGTGCTATAACCTTTTACATACTTCATAGAATAGCACTAATGGAAATAACAAACCCTGAAACCAGCAGCTTGCCAAGAAAGACAGAAGCATATGTCTTTGGTCAGGATAAAGTCTCTGGATTTTTTTTATTTTTTTCCTTTTACTGAACCTGGACATTTTTTTAAATGTAATTACAATAAGTAACCATGTGTAATTGAAACTGGTTTTGTTGTAAATACTAAAACTTTAAAAATATCTGAGGGGGAAATACAGGCATGTGACTTGAGTTTCTGAAAATAGCTCTGTTTATTTCTAGCCGTCAGAACCAACTTAAAGATCATCAGCAGCAACAGCAGGTAGTATCATTGTGCCAGCTTCCAGATGACGCAGAATGTCTGACTGTGCCAAGGTATAAGCGAGACCTAGTGCAGAAACTCAAGATTCTGAGGCAAGAATTGTCACAGCACCAACCCCAAGCTGGCCACTGTCGTATTGAAGTCTCCAGGGAAGAGATTTTTGAGGTAATCTGAAGATAAGGAAACTCTACCCATTTTTAAGTGACGGGAGAGCGAGAATAGAGGAGGGAACTTTTCCGAGGGGTGGTTATGGTATATTCTGGGGTAAGGGTTGAGAAGAGTGTATCGGTAACCATAGATGTGATTCTCTTCCAGGAAAGAAATGAAAAAGGAGGGACAGTTGTTTAGGAGAGAGGAGAGTGTAGATTGAAAATTTAGATTTTTTTTTTTAAATATAACAGGTAAATAACTTCATATAGCATTCATCTTCGATGTTGTAATTACACAGTATGTATCTCAAATACACATTTTTGTTCAGATTTTTGAAAATAGACTAAATTCATGAATTGTCAAGGCTGCTGACTGACAGGAGACACCTAAAGTGCAGTGTTCTCACTGGAATTTTGCAACATTGTTTTGCTGAAATGATCATATGCAGTTGTAATTCTTTGGCTCCCCTCCACTGCAACCTTCTCACTTTACACTCAACTTCCAAGTCTCCACATTGTGATTACCATTTATCCACCCTAACGGGATTGGATGAGTCTTCCTTTGAAGACTTGCTCATCTCACTTTAATTAGCTGGGAGGCTGCTGTGCAGTAATCAGACATGCCAACTCACAAAATGATCATGAGTGATGTGATTTCTAAGTAAAGTTGAGCCTCTCTCACAATCTTACGATAGAATTGTCAAATGTCAGGAATATTTGTTTGTTTTTTATTTTTTTATTTTGCTAAAAAAAAAAAAAAGACATTTGAGAGCTATCACGAGATCCGGAGTAAGGCCTAATTTTATTTAGAAATCACAGTCAGCCAACAACTTGCCCTCCCCAGGGCACTCGCTGTACTAGAAAGGTACGTTTTTAGTTGTGTAGTTGCAGAGGAAAGGTTGAAAATGTGACCTGAGAGCACCTTAGAGGCTCAGAAACCAGTAGGGAAATAGAGAACCCACATTTCATTGACTTAAAAATCATGAGGGCTTTTTTTTAATCTCATGATATTTGAGGGTCTGACTCATGATTTTCTAATAGCAAGGGTTGACACACTGAATGAAAGCTATAGTTCCTTGGAGGCAGTATGCTAGCTCCAGGGCATCATGACATTGCTCTCAAATAGAAACTGTACATTTAATACCCAGTTCTTCATTCCTCCTATCTCTTTGTTCTTCAGTTTCTCTATCCACACATATTTTCTTCCAGTAGTGTGTGGGAGTTACCTGATAGAGGTGTAACTCTATTTTTCCCAGTAGCAGGGGACATCTAGTGCTGGCAATATTTGATATTCCTTAATGCTCCCCTGAAGGTTTGTTGTTGTACCTACCCTTTACAGATTGCCCATGTTTTGTCTTCTCAGACAGGAGAAATGAGCCCTTATATAACACTTTCAATTTTAAAAGCAGTTTACTGGCAATTATAGCTTTTAATTAGTTGTAGAAGCTATAGAAGGACAAAACAAAAGAGAAGTGATCTTTGCACATGACAACCAATTTAAGGATCTATGGCTTCTCTAGCATATCTGTTCTTTTATTTGATGGGTAATGTTATATTAGTAGAAAACACGGTAGTCTGAGAAATGGTGGTTAATAACTGAAAGGACACTGTTTGTTTTAGGTACTGAGTGTCAAATGATTTACCATAACAAATAGTAGTAGGGTGTCTGTCCATAAATTGCAGTGAATAAGACTGTAGATGGTGTGATTGCAGGAGTCTTACAGGCAAGTCATGAAGATGAGGCCGAAGGACCTGTGGAAGCGATTAATGATAAAATTTCGTGGAGAAGAAGGCCTTGATTATGGAGGGGTTGCCAGGTATGCTAGAAAACATGATCTAAATTATCTTGCTTCTAAGTACTGTGTCTTTTAAAAATCTTTCTTTTTTTTTTCTTTTTCTTTTTTTAAATGTGTGTTCCACTAATAATTTGTACGTCAAAATTCTCTCTCGGTTTTCTGGTGTTTCTCTAGAGTAGAAAATATACCCCAACAAAGGAATTAATATCTTGTAAGTAAATCTGCAAGATTACTGCAGGTCTTAACATAGGTGCATTTTAAATGTGAGACATGTTTCTAGTAACTCCACTGAAGATGTAGTTGGGTTTTTTCCCCCCTCTGGTTACTGACGCTTAGATATCGGAGAGTTTACACCATTAAGAACTGACTCCACCTTGTGGTACATTTTTGGTAATTAAAGTGAGTCTAATATTGTAGTTTTGAATGAAAAACCTTGACTAGGATTTAAAATCAAATGTTAGCAGTTACTCTAGAGTAGGGAAGTAAGTCTATTTTAATTTTTCACTTGTTAAAAAAACATTTTTTTCTGCTGGTAGCAAATGTTTCAGTTTAAACATCGTTTAAAATGGTTTTGATATAACAGCTACAAGTATTTTAATATGAAGTCCTTGTTGCTACTGTAAAATAACCTAGATGCTACTGTAATACAATCAAAAATATTAATATGCCCATTCTTCTGGCATATGGATGTGTGACCTGTGAATGAAAGCTGTGAGATAGAAGTTAACATATTTATTGTGGTGAATAGCACTTTCATGTTAAATTCTAAAAAATACATAAGTAGTGAAAGTTGCAACTTTCTTTCATTCTTAAGCATCCATCTGCCCCCTAAAATTGGGTAGTATTTCTTTGGCGTTTCTAGGTGCTGTATGGCAGGTTGTCGTAATGAAAAACACAAGGCAACTATTATATTGAACAAACCTTTAGACGGCTGCATGGATAAAAAATGTGTATCTGCAACTTATCCGGGATTCACAAAAATGTTCCGCAGATATCCACATCTGCAGATATAAAGCAGATAACCGTGGAGTTGCAAGGCTCTACATAACGTTACTTGATTTTGCATAACAACACTACAGTGTGTTTGCTTCATGTAACCGCTCGTCCCTGGAAGATAACTTCTCATTTAATCAGTATTGTTACAACAATCTAATATTTTGCTGACTTAATTACAGCTGCTTGTTCAGTTATAACAAAAATGTTTCAAAAGTAGAAGTAACAGATGCAGTAAGGTGTCATTTTCCATGCTTCTGCTAGTGTTTTCTAGCACTACTTCTCGTTGGCCTACCTTGGACAATCACACCTCTGCTTTGCTGGCAGCCAAAGAAGCAAAGCTAAGGAGCAGTATGAAAAATTATGGCTGTTCCCCTCCGCCCCTTAAACCAATATTTACCGATCAGTGCAAACCTATTTAGCACTTTAAATTGAAGCCTTTAATGTAAATGGCCTTCAGGTAATGGATACGTTCAGCAGAGTATCATACAGCAGTGTTGTATAGTGAGTAAAATATACAAAGTACAACTTTGTCTTAAATGTGTAATGCCTAAAGAAGGGGAAGCAACTAGAAATATTGAGATTAAGCTGAAGAAAAGGCTTGCAGAGTTGGGTCCCAGCCAGTTTAAAAGTACTGTATGCTTACTGGGTGAGAAAAAGTAATTTCTGCTTTCTGTCCTGTTTATAGCTTAACTCTGTATTTAATGCTGTAAATGTTTACCATTGAAAACCTACATTTTTGCACAACTTGTCAACTTAGAAATGCATATGTCTGAAACGTGCAGTAAAATTATTTTATTTCCCCAGGGAATGGCTTTACCTGTTGTCTCATGAAATGTTGAATCCATATTATGGCCTCTTCCAGTATTCACGAGATGATATCTATACACTGCAAATCAACCCAGACTCTGCAGTTAACCCGGTACAAATGATGACATATTTACAGAACTCATTCTTTCTGTGACCTAGGAAATTCATCTTCAAATAAGCATGGGGAATGCCTCAGACTTAAGAGTCTAATTCTCACATTATCATTGCTAGAAATTGAATTTGTGCAATGGCATGACCCCTTTGTAGTTAGAATTAAAGAAAAATACCAAATATTTCTCCTTAATCTTGGTGCCAGATGTTTGAATTGCTTTACAGAAAGCATGAATAAAAGTTGTTTCTGTGCTGAGTAATAGGATCTCTGAATTGTTGCCAACCAACTTCTGAAAGCGTGACAACAAAAAACCTATAAACTTTTTGATTGTAAAGTCTTAATTCTGAAATTTGAAATTCAGTAAGTACTCTCTCTGGAAGTCTGATTTAGTTGAATGCATTTGTTTTGTCTTTTGATTCCAGGAACACTTATCATATTTCCATTTTGTTGGACGGATTATGGGGATGGCTGTGTTTCATGGACATTATATTGATGGGGGCTTCACATTGCCTTTCTATAAGCAATTGCTAGGAAAGCCAATTACTCTCGATGACATGGAATTGGTTGACCCAGATCTTCATAACAGTTTAGTCTGGATACTGTATGTATTGCACATTTAATAATTATGGTATTTAAAATTCTGTTAAAATTAATACAAATGTCTACGGTAGATTTACAGTATATCTTTCTAGACTAAGTATATCTAGTGTTCATAGTGAACAAAAGCTTTTTTAAAAAATGGAGTATTTCAGCTTTATAGAGGCATGGACGTGTGTAGTGAATGTAATTTTTGAACATGGAAGACTCTTTGATTCACTGAGCTTATGACTTTAAACTTGTCAGAAATTATAACTTAGTTTTTCTATTTACTGATCATGTAAACCAGGGGTCGGCAGCCTTTCAGAAATGGTGTGCCAAGTCTTCATTTATTCACTCTAATTTCAGATTTCGCGTGCCAGTAATGCATTTTAATGTTTTTAGGTCTCTTTCTATAAGTCTATAATATATAACTAAACTATTGTTGTATGTAAAGTAAATAAGATTTTTAAAATGTCTAAGAAGCTTAATTTAAAATTAAATTAAAATGAAGAACCCCCCCAGACTGGTGGCCAGGACCCGGGCAGTGTGAGTACCACTGAAAATCAGCTCGTGCTGCCTTTGGCACGCGTGCCATAGGTTGCCTACCCCTGATGTAAACCATTATATAGCAGCAGCATGTTGCTAAAAGTGTTGCATCAAAAGGTTTGACAGTGTTCCAAAATATAATTCGCAAATAATAAAGAAGTAATAGGTTTTCTTGTGTTATGCTTATTATCAATATTTTGAAACCAAATCTGATTAGAAATTAAATTGAGGTGTCTATTATAAATATTTATGAATGTAATACATTTGCAGAGTATGTCTTCTCCACTGAACCATTTGTTTGTTTCCCTCCACAAGAGAGAATGATATTACTGGTGTCTTGGACCATACGTTCTGTGTGGAACACAATGCGTATGGGGAAATTATTCAACATGAACTGAAACCCAATGGCAAAAGCATCCCTGTCACAGAGGAAAATAAAAAAGAATATGTCAGGTATTAAATAATCATCCATCTATCTTTCAAGC
This sequence comes from Gopherus flavomarginatus, assembly GCF_025201925.1. NCBI lineage: Eukaryota > Metazoa > Chordata > Testudines > Testudinidae > Gopherus > Gopherus flavomarginatus. Next base: position 44,337,119 of record NC_066628.1, on the reverse strand, counting down.
AAAGCTTCTCTTTTAGTTTCCTCCCTGAGAGAATTTGGCTTGTTTGAACTTATTGCCAGTGCCACATTTATCTAAGCACTAGTACAATAGTTTTATTGTGTTGTGGTGTTGCTGTCAGTAAGTTTAGTTTTTGGCTGGATAAAGTGCAGGGTTATTGTGTTTGAATATATTTTTCACAAAACGAATTTGCACTTGCTTTTGCAGGCTTTATGTAAACTGGCGGTTTTTACGAGGAATTGAAGCTCAGTTTCTAGCACTGCAGAAGGGATTTAATGAAGTAATCCCACAACATCTGCTGAAGACATTTGATGAGAAGGAGTTAGAGGTCAGTACGCTAATGTTGCATTATGTCATCAAGTGTAACAATAAAAGGCTGATGCATATTTCTGAGACTAAACAACGTGCTAAGTTGCGTCCCCAGTGCTTTTGGGGTTTTGCAGGTGCAATATTACAAGCACCACAGTTAAACACAAAAAGTCATCCAGGCCTTGGAATTTTGAGGTTGATCTCTTACACCTTCAATTCTGTATATCTTCCACAGAATCAGTAGCTGGGTTTGTCAGGTTGAAGCCTTCTCCCTCTCATATGGGCTGCATTGCTTAGCTCTATTTAGTAGAGTGTATGCACACAGGTTTGGGTGTTTGTTTTTGCTAATCTTGGGAGTGACTGAATAGGGTGTTTTATAGTGACTGTAGAAGTAGCCGCTTCCTTTATTTCAGTCAGTTCTGATAGGATATGTAGTGTGGATCCCCTTCTTGTACCTTGGTTCAGTTGGTTTTTGGGTTCCGAAGTATCTACAATCACCTCATTTTGGTCCAGAGTGTTCTCTGTGGTGGAGGTGGCAGTGCATTACCCTTAAAAACACATGTATGCCTTAGCACTGCCACTAAGTGCTCTAGTAAATGTAAAGATCCAGCACCTGAAATACCATATTGCCCTGGACAAAAGCAGCAGGTTCCCAAAGTCTGTTTTTAAAAACCGACATCTAATACAGAATCCATATCTGAGATTTTTTTCTCTATCAATCCTGCACAATCACAGAGCCATTGTATGTGTTTTGGTTTATAAAATGGCTAAAGTGTGAATTATCCATTTTTTTTCCTGTGTTCCCTTTTGTAAAGTTATTGTTATACTGGAATAAATTATGATTGATTGTTCGTTTATTCTCCCAGTGAGCAGGTCATACAGTAAATTCAGAATAGTTATGTGTATGCCTCGTGAGAACTGGGAACAAATCATTCTCTGTCAAGAGGATCTTGCTTCTAGAGGAATCAGCTTCCAGAGGAGATTAGGCAAATCCAGAGTTTGACTCTTTCAGAAATACTGCAAAACCTTCTTCTTTGAAATAGGCCTTTCCACCCTCGCAAGAATGACCTGCACAACACTGACACTCTCCTCTGCTCAAAGACACCCATTTCCGCCCCAAAATAAAAACATTATAAATGCACATAGAGGTTTTATTCAAAAAAGGAAGACGTGCCAGAGACTCCATGAAGTTCACTAGGGACTTGGCTGTAGCTATTGATTTTTAAACTGAAGGCGTTCAGATGCAATGGTGATAAAACCCTTAGATACACGTTCACAATGCACAATTTTTATTTAAGCTCTGACAAAATCAGGGGATGGATGTTATAACAAAAAATTAAAACGAAGTCCAAGATACATTTTACTTGTGCATTTGTCTTCTAAATGTGTTTAATCTGATTTGTACAATATGTGTGGATATGACTGCAATAAAAAGTTACATTAAGGGAAAAAAACATAATTAGTTGAATTCTGAGAGCCAAATTATACCCCCAGCTACTCATGAGAAACTCCTTTTGAACTCAGTGGCAGCGATGCAGCATCTGAATGCAGAATTTGACCCGTAAAGTATACACTGGAAACACAAGACACTTTCAAGCTCTAAATTATCTTTGCCATACAACTTTTGGATATTGGCTGCTCTGTTTGATTGTATGACATTTCTTACTACAGAATAAAATGGTATAATTCTATGTGCCTCTAAACAAGAGAGAGCCTGTAACTTTCCATTTGCACTGAAATCTACAGGTATTTTTTTAAACATGTTGTATTTTGATGCTTAGATGTAATGTCACTTATTTGTATTGACCACTGATGATGTATACAATTATTAACAGCTCATCATTTGTGGACTTGGAAAGATTGATGTTAATGACTGGAAGGCAAATACTAGGTTAAAACACTGTACTCCAGACAGCAACATTGTGAAATGGTTCTGGAAAGCTGTGGAGCTCTTTGATGAAGAGAGGAGAGCACGATTGCTCCAGTTTGTGACTGGCTCATCCAGAGTGCCTCTTCAGGGTTTTAAAGCATTACAAGGTAAAAGTTCGATGGGAACCAACTTAAAATGGATCCTTTTGGGAAAAGAAATAGCACATCACAGAAACCTTGCATAAAAATAAGATGATTGGTCTGTAATGCAACTTGTATTTTTTTGTTGTGGTGTTTGTTTGTTTGTTTTTTTTACAGTGGAGTTTTCAGCAGTCTTGATTAGCTGTTTTCAGTATCATTTATCAGTTACTCTTCTCTCCTGTCCCATAACCTTGTGACTCTCAGCTGTAACCTGCCTTATTCTTTCACTCAGTAAAGTGCTTCATTCTCTAGTCTTCTCTAACTTTAGTGAACTCTGGACATCAGAGACCTGTATGGGATTCTTTTGGCTGTTTTTTTTTTTTTTTTCTGGCAGCCTGTTTTGTAATATTCACTTCATTACAATCCCTCGCTACCTCTGCAGCTGTCTACAGTTCATTCCCTGGCCAGGAAAGCCAACAAGTAACTTCTTTGCAACTATGACAGGTGTGAGAGAGACTCTTGTGATGTTGACTTCATCATGGAAGGAGCCACATGGTGGTGAGCAGGCCAGGAACAGAAAGAATCTACCTCGCTATCCAAATGCCTTTGGAACTCTGATAGAATCTCTGCCTTTCGGCAGCAACAGTTCTAACTTTGTCATCCATGCTGCTAGGTGACCAGAATCAGAGGCAATCCGTTCCTGCCTGTTTGCTCTCTCAAGATGGAGGAAAGCGTCTAAGAGAACACACTCCCCAAACAGAAATATTTTCTTTATCGGTAGAAAGGCTGGATTCCAACTGAGCAAAAACCTTGTGATATCAATTGCCACTTACAAAAGCCAGGGGTTCTGGAAATGAGCTGTCCCCCAGCCTTCTCACTCACATAGGGCCTGTGTAGTCTTTTGGGTTCCTAAGATCCCCTGCAGTCTTAAGCTTTCATTAATGGGCATTAGGACCCGTTAGCAGAATGCAGTGCTACCACATATAGGAGGAGCTCTGTACTAGGCTGCATATTTAAATAGCAACATGAAAAACTTAAGCAGAGGTGGCAGCCCCACGCTAATTTAGGTGCTTTCTTTCCTATGATTAACACACTGTATTACCCACTAGATACTTGCCTTGTTTAATGTTCTGCTAGTGACCCTTATTACTGCCATTGCTAGCTTAACCTGTGTGTTAAATCCTTAACATGAGCTAGAATTTTGCAGCACATACTGTATCCTAGTGTCTGGCAAGGGCCATGCAACCACCAGTGCCCAGTGTCACCTTAACTACCACAGAAGTTGTACCACTTTAGCTATATTGGTATAGTTAGTTGTACAACCCCTGTGGTCAAATCTACAGTAGAAGCAGTCTGTCAGTATAGCTATACCAGTCTACTCTACTGATAAAAATGCTGCTAACATGGATGCAGCTAGTACTGACAAAGCTGTAGCCTTTAGTTGTATAACTTATTCCATCATCACCCTGAGTGTAGTAAACTGTACTGGTAAAAGTGAAGTTCTTCAAGTTATTGTCCCTATGAGTGCATTCGCCATAGGATATGCATGTGCTGGTGCACTCTTGATTGTAGATTTTAGTTAATCGTGTGCATGAATCCATGCCTGTGCTATATACATCCTCGTCCTCTGGTGCAAGGGTATATAGGGTGGAGTGGATCCTCCAAGGCTCCAGTTCCCGCTCATCTGCCCTTGGCTTGAAACAAAGCATAGCAGAGTTTTCTCTTAGCCTCTCCATTATACCTTCTTAAGCTGAGGGAGGGTACATTGAAGTTCCTCCTGATGGAGTGCTCTGCTGTCTGAGACCTGCAGGATGAGACTCCCCTCCCTGGCACAACGGCCTTAGTCTGCACCATCATGGGACCTTAATCTACTTCTCAATGCCTTAAGGAGCCCAGCTGTTCACACCTCTGTCTGTCTTCAAGACTTTGTTCCTGGTAGCCATAACTTTGGCCAGAAGGGCAGGGAGGTTAAGGGCACTCACGGCTGACCCTTCCTACTTTCATTTTGCCATGACAAGGTGACATTTCACCCCCATCCTCATTTCCTGCCTAAGGTCTCTTCAGAATTCCATGTCACATAGGACATCTGACTACCAGTGTTTTAACCCAAGCCTCATTCCTTGAGGGAGGAAGCTAGCCTCCATACCTTGGATGTAAGAAGGACTGTTGCCTTTTACCTAGAGGCAGAAAAACATATTTCAGGGTTTTCCCTCCAGGCTCTTGATCTCCTTTGCCAAGAGAATGGACAGCCAATTTCTGCTCAGACTATATAAATAGGTTTCTGATGCATTCTAGCTTGTTACAAACGGCAGGCGTGCATCCTCCTCCTAAGCAGACTGCTCATTCCAACAGGCCTAGTCCACCTTTATAGCCCTTCTTAAAGACGTACCCATCATGTACAACTGCAGAGTAGCAACCTAATCTTATGCGCACATGTTCTCTGGGCACTATGCTATTCAACCTGCTTCCAGGTCAGAGAGAACCTAGAGGAGCACTGTCTTCAGAGCTGTGCTGAGATCTGCCTCCATGTCAAGACACTGCTTAGGAGTCTCCTACAGTGGAGCAGCCAGACGGACAGTAACTCAAAGGAGAGGTTACTTCCCTTACAGTAACTGGAAGTTGAGATGTGTTGTCCCTATGGGTGCTACACCTCCTGCCTTTCGTCTCCTGTGCAGTGGAGTCTTCCTGTGCTTCCAGTGTGAGAAGGAACTGAAGTAATGGTGGGTCCACCCTCCCTATATACTCTTACACCAGATCACAAGGATGTATAGAATGTAGGCACAGATCCACAGGCACTGCTAACTAAAATTACTGATCAAGAGTGCTCAGGTGCATGCACATCCTATGATGGAGTATCCATGGGACACAACATCTCTAAGAACTCCAGTTACTGTAAGATAATAACTTCTCCTTTTGCTAATATACTACACTAGGGGCTTTTTGCCATCACAGCTGTCTTGGCCACAAACCACACCCTTGTAAATGTGACCCTGATGTGGATGCTGTTTATGCAGGTATAAATGTGCTTACACCAGTGTAGGTTATTCTGGAACGAGGAGAAATCAGCTATAGTGGTATGAATGCGACCACACTAAGTTGTATTAGTTTAAAAAAAAAAATCACACCCCTAACTGAAATTGTGATAACTGTAGAAAAACTGTGTGGATCAGGCTCTACTGTATTACCTTAGTGCAACACAGATTTATATTTGTACTGCCAGTTCTTGTGTATCTTTCACTGGCTTAAACAGTCAAAGTAGTGTTGTGCATGTGTGCAGAAAACCAAATTTCTGTCTCATGGGGAAGTGGAGAGAGAGCTTTTCCATGTCCTGTTCTGTGTTCTCTCCCTCTCTGCCACAATATTATACTGTTTTTTTCATTTCCTTAATACATGGCTCATCTGTCTCCCCTGCTTGTTTACTTCTCACTCTGCCTTCATAACAGTTACAAGATAGTAGTTTGGGGGTTATATCCTGTAGTAGTGCTAGATAATTCATCTTTACTGGATTTGCAGGTGCTGCGGGGCCCAGGCTATTTACAATACACCAGATTGATGCCAGCACTAATAACTTGCCGAAAGCTCATACCTGGTAAGACCATGTTACGTTTTCACTCCTCCATGGAAATATTGGCGTTTTGGTAAATGGACACGGGTCCACTGATATAGCACATCTAGATTATCAACTGTCATTTATTTCTCCTCTCCTGATAACTTTTCTGCTTGGTAAAGAATTCCATGATTTATGGCAATAGGAGATGGTCTGATTTTGTTTATATCAATGTAGTTCTGCTGGCTATCGTAATGTAATTTAGTAATCTAATACAAGAAGTTGCATGCGTATCACCAAAGTGTTTCAAAGATGTTAAATGCAGTTGTAGTGCAACAGAACTGCATCAATTTTGGATTTCTCAGTAGAGTTGAAACGCATACTAAAAAGATTTTGCTTTTTGTTAACAGCTTTAATCGAATAGACATTCCTCCCTATGAAAGCTATGATAAGCTGTATGAGAAGCTGCTAACCGCCATTGAAGAAACATGTGGGTTTGCTGTGGAATGACCCTTTGCAGACTTACTTGAGACTCTATTTATACTCCTGTCAGCCAGAAAGCCCTCCCCACAGCCAAGACTCAAGAAATGCTTGAAATACAGGAATGCTTTTCCTCTTTTACTCAAGAACACTGTGAGGAAAAGGACAATTTTGGATTTTTTTTTTCTTCAAGAAAATAGGTCTTGTGGCTCTTGCCACGGAACCATTCAGCTGCTATTAAAAACTAATATCTTGACCATACAGAATGCTGACTTTTACTACATTTTGACAGTTAAGCAGTATTCTACACTTAAAGACTACTACTATTTTTGTAAAAGGTAATCTGTTCTATTTGCCTACCTGATTTCTATTCTCACAGACAAGAAGACACAACTTCAGCAGTCGGTACAAATCACGTTTCAGCTTGAGTAAACATACTGAACAGCATCTATACCTGCTATTTTTAAAAAAAAAATTGTTTTTTGGATTATTCTAACTTTGCATAAAATTGGCTAAAAGAGTCGTTAACCTTTTTAATTACAGCCACTTACATGTTAACTGCGTTTTCTTATAGTGAAATATTGTATTCTGCATTGTATGTTCAACTTAAATGTTACCCAGAATTGGGCTTTTTATATTTTTCAAGCGTTTATTACAGACATGAAGTTCTGTGTCCTGTTTCTATCAGTTGTCAGATTCCTAGTCTGAAATACTGCATTTGGTACAGTACTTTGTGTTAAATGTGGAAGAATCCTTTTTTAAAGAGCATTAGTCATTTCAGTTTTTTTAAACAAGCATTTTTGTAACAAGTTGATATTGTCGAGAGTATTTTTGGTTTGCTTTCAATTTAAAACAAATGCTACATTTTTAAAAAATTCTTAAAGCATGCTGATGAGGTGATGTTGACAGCCTTCTGCCTCGTCATCAGTTTGTTTCAGAACCCACTGTATCTAATCAACCAAAGCTTTTTATGTTCAAATGCAGCCAATTCACATTGTGTACTTTTTGATGCTTAAAGACTTATCAGGTAAACCACCTTTAATCTTTGTTTGGCTGCTCATGTCTTGTGGGTTTGCACAAATTACAAATAAGGAAAAGTAACTAACTCAAATTGCAAAAGCTCTTCTGTTAACAAACACGCATGACGTGATGTGCTATGAGAATGAGGTGGGTAAAGCACAACATTGTCACTGGTTGTAGGGATGAGAGTAAATATACATAAGAGTTAAAATGTGGGTTGGACAGTTCAAATGGGAACATAATGCACTACCAGTGGAGCGAATCCTGGGCTGTTTAAATGAGCATCCTACTGTGAGGTCAGCGTGCTGTCTTTTTGGGGTATGGAGAAGGTAGGCTACTCATTGCACATTTTTTATAGCAGCATTCTTCTGCATGATCTGTAATATACAACTGGCATTTTGCCAGCCCTTTGGCACAGTAATGGGGGCAGCAACGTTTGGAGGTAATTTCCAATTTTTCTAATCAGTGTTGGGTTGTTTTTTTTTTTAACTCAGATCATAATTAATCATCAGAAATCTGCACTATTTTTACATTGATAAGAAACAAGAATCTTGAACTTACTAACACAATGGGATGTAAGCAATTATTTCCTTTCACAGCATAAGTTTTATATAATGAACTAGTGATTTTTTTTGTCTTGTCTATTCTACGTAGTTTGAATGTCAACATATAAATTCATTCTGCCAAATCTGACTGCTACAGCACATAAGCTAATAATGGACTGTGGTCATTAGAATGACTGTTAATAGCCTAATAGTATGTCTATTTGAGAGCAGTCGTAATGAGATGATACAATCATTGGTAGCCCAAATCCACATTTTCACTTATTTTTTTCAATAGTAGAACAAGCAGCATCTAGCAATCATAGCAAACATACCAATCTGGGCGTGTGCATGGTGGAGAGGTTAGTTGCTTGTTGATGCACACTGGAAGCAGCCAAGAAATCTGCTTTGGCAGCTGGGCTTGCAGTCTGCCAGACCTTTTTCCTCATTTGGAGGGCTTGCAGCTCTGTGCTGAGCTCAGTCACGTTGAGTGGTAACACTGCCTCTGAGACCTTCCCAAACTCTGAGGGTCATGAGATAGATTGTTCTCTAGAGACAGAGTTCGTTTGTCACTTCACAGGCTGGAAACTTCATTAGTGACTCGCAAGGCCTTGGTTGTGCATGGCTCCTGAGATGGTCTCACTACATTCTTCAACCAAAAGGAATGGCCTATTGACAGCACCAGTCTCTGGGGGAGGTGGCTGTTTCTGTTCTGTTCCTGCCCAAGGTATGGTTGGGATTTTTCCCACAGACAAGTCTCGTCCCATGTGACTCGCCTAATCCTGCAAGCAGCTCTTCCCTGTGGTGTATGAATAGAACAAGTGACTCCTTGGGAGGGGCAATGCAGATCTGTTACACTAGAGGACCCAGCCCGGGGATACCGAGCACAAATACTGTATCCCCAGGTTTGACTGCTGCAGCTCAGTGCCTCTTCTGAGCTGCCGCTGTACGAGGTCTTTTGATGGCATCTGGCCTCTACTGTTTCAGGTATGCATCTCCCTCCCTACTGTAGTCTACTCCCTGCACTAAACAGCCAGAACACGCAGCTGTCGCTGGCCCCTATCCTAACCTCCTACAGGTTTGAGATGTTGAGTCTAATGTAAGGGTTTATTAGAATTTGCACACAAAACAAAAAAACCCTAATCCAGTGTTTGAAGTTTCACAGCAGCTTTAGCTGTAGGTGAATTACTTTCCTGCTAGGCATTTTGGTGTTGTGTAATCCTCTAGTACCACCAGTTTAATGTTATAAAATCTAACTTCTTAAAATATTATGGACATGGATAGACAAAATTAATATTCCTACATATTTGATCAGTTATGAGGAATATATCAAGTATTTGGAGTGCCTTTTTACCTTCATAACTAAGAGCTTTAAATAAAGCACCCCAGCTGGCCAGAAGTTTTCTAATACATTTTGCAGAAGTATTGACCCATGAAAGTGTAATTCCAAAATCATGTCAGCCGCTTTCCCTCAAACAGGTGCTAAAGCCCTATGTTGCATTGAACCTTGGACTTTCACCCCATGATTAATGTGAATATTTATTTCAGCTTGTCCTTACTGGGTTTTACTTTATCCATTCTTTAGTTGCATAAAGTTGTTTTAGAGAAATGCTGCATCATGTTTTCATGCTGTTGCTTTTCGTTACGAATGTTTAATTATGAACAGTGACTATTTTATAGATTTCAAATATACAGCGCATAGTTGAATTTCAGAGGATTTAATTTCTCACTGTAAAGTTTTGTGATGGTGCTTTGTACAGGATGTATTCTAATTTTTTTGCACATAGGTTCAGCTTCCCTAAACTGATTTATTTTTACCATTTTTTGTTGTATACTAGAGTCCAGAGCGCACACGTTTTCCTTTTGTATTTTTGTTGTACAACACTACATCTGTATTAAACTTCTGGTGCGTTTAAACTCGCTGCATTGATGGAAGTAAAAGCTTTGCTTCTATATCATAAGTATGCATTATACAGCTTAATGTAGCATGCTCACATTGCTTCAGATTTTAAACTGCACCATATAGTTATCAGGTGCCATTTGTTGTATTTAACACTATATAGTAGGTTTTTGACTCTACCATGTCCCAAGCTTTGTCTGTAGCTGTAATTAGTCTATACTCAAGTATAATTTTCCCTCCACAGTTTTATTTTCTCATTTCTATTATATTTATTACAGAGTGTTTTTAGCATTGATATTCATTGTATTGCCATCCGTTACATGAGCTTTAACAAAACATCTGTATAAAATGGTTTTTAAAAACTTAATGTACCCATGCAGAAGTTGAGCAATAAATTGTATGCTGTTTGCACTGTCACAGCATCAATGGTTTAAAAACGTTTAAAGTTTTTAATTAAAGGTTTACTTTGACTTACATTTGTAACTTTAGAGGCGTTCAGGGAGTCAGATCCAATCATAGAGTATATTGTACAAGGTATGAAACTAATCTGATGCCTTCTTACATTTACTTCCATATACAGCAAGTATTAAGCCTTAAAACAGCATTCAGGAATGGATACTGTAGCCAGTTTTCCCTTGCACAGCAGAACCTCAGTGTATGGAGGTTCATAACTCTGAACAAAACATTATGGTGGTTCTTTCAAAATTTACAACTGAATATTGACTTAATATAGTTTTGAAACTTTAATATGCCGAAGAAAAACGGTGCTTTTCCTTTATTTTTTTTTTTTTAGTAGTTTAGGTTTAACACAGTGCAATACTGTATTTGCACTTTTTTTGGTCTCAGCTGCTGCCTGATTACATACCTCTGGTTCCAGATGAGGGGTGTGGTTGGTTGATTGGTGACTTCATAATGCTGAGGTTCCACTTTACTTTGTTTCTCCCAGCTCCCTCTGTGGCTTTTAACAGTAGCCACTTGAGTATCAACATGTCTCAAAGGAGAATTTCTCTCTTTATCAGTGAAGGGGTGACTTTCCTGCTGGCTTTAGCTAATCTGAACAGAATTCCTTGCAAGAAAATATATAAATATGAAATCAAATCAATTAATACTTTGTCGTCTTTCCAATTCATTGGACGGCAGTGGGGAGAAGGGATTGGTCTCTTAGTGTGTTAACTGTTTGGAAGTGATTCTGTTAAATACAATTTACAGGGCTATTGCCACAGGAAAAACTAATTAAGAAGTCAGAAGCTTCAGTCAAGTTACAATTCTCTACTTTCTCCCACCAAGGCTAGTGTGAACTTTTTTCCCCCACATGCATGAGACTAAATCTACTGAATGCTCTTATGACTGAGTAGTTCTATTTCTCTTGTAAATTGCTTTCTGTCATCTCTTATAAGGCCATGCCCTCAGTGTTGAGTGACAGGTACCAATAGTCCTATACAAGCAAATCCCAAAGATTTTTGCTTCTAGCAGCTAATCAGATAAGGAACAACCAACTTTAGGCAAGGCCTTTTACTGAAAATTCTGCTTTGGGTCCTGTTTAGTGAAGAGAGTATATTCTAGGGGGTGGATCTAAATCTTCTAGTTTTATTAAACAGCAAGAGACTTAATCCTTAGCCTACTAATCAGCACTGTGCTTTAATGTGTCAGCGATTTTTCAAGCCTATTAACATCCCTAGTAACTTTGCCTATAAGGCTTTAACACTGTTTGTAGGTGAGCTCCAACTAGAACCTGTGCACTTAGGCTTATTCCTTCACTTAATCTACTAGCCCATGTATTTCAGTAGCAGAGGTAAATGACAGCTTTACAAAAGACAGGTACAAGAGCCACCTCTCAACTGCTGACAGCAAGTTGTAGCTGGAGGTTAAGTCACTAAATTCAGGTTGAACTGTAGGGTCTTTGCCTTAAATGTACTGTCAGTTTGTGGTGAGCTAGTCTGTCTTACCTCAGCATGATAGCTGAATAGGTTTTGCATTGAGAATGGTGAATGCAAGTATAATACATCTTACTTTTATCCCATTAGTGTCAAACCCACTGCTTCCTTACGTGTTCTCAAATAAACTAGAGTTAGTGTAACAAGATGCTGGTTTTAGGTGTAAATGTTTGCATCATGTTCCTAGGACAGCATCTTTCCAAGTAGCTTAGTGACGCAAACCATGTGGTCTTGAAAACAGCTTGGTTAAAGTCTACCTCAACCATGTACAAATACTTAACATGGTTTGACTGTTGTAGATATTCCCACCATGAAGGTAGGCTCTAAGTAGTGCCTATAACTGGAGTTATTGCAGCCATCTGCTGATAGTAATGGGATAGAGAAACCACTGTAAAATTGAAATGTAAAAGGACACTAATATGCTCACTCTAGGAAGTAATTAAGAGCCTGCAAGGTCTTCTACCAGTTTTATTCTTTAGCAAAAAGTGTTCTAGATTTTGAAGTGTGTGAATGATTAAGAACGAGATGACAGTCTTGTTTGAGGACATGACTAGGCACAAGTACTGTAATCTCATTTAGTACTAGCTATTTAAGAGCTAAAACACTATAAAAATATATATTCCTGGTTAAATCATATGTAAATGTATCCCATAAGCACTATGCTGTAATGCTGTGTACAGTGTAGTGAAGTCCTTTTCCCCCCTCCCCTGGAGTACATTTAAATAATTGATTTGTATGTCAAAGGTGGATGGAAACCCCCATTCTGACCTGCTCTCTCACAAGGAACTTGAGCAAGTGCTCCTTTGTTTTAAAGAGCCGCCACCACATTTCTAGTTTCATTACTTTGTAGTCAGAAGTTCAGAGGCATTGATTCAGCCTAAAATGTCCAAATAATGTAGCACTGATATGTAGAAATTTTAATATTCAGCTCCTTAAAGTTTAGAGTACTGAGAATAGACAGGTAGGTCATATTCTTCCGCAAAACTTTGACCTGGAGGCTGAATGGTAGCTGGAAATAAACTAATTAGATGATTGTTTAAACTTGATAAAGGAGACTCAGTCTAACTTTATTAAAAGATATGTTAAAAATATTCAAGTCCTAGTTACTGACACTTACAGCCATAGTACTGTGCCTTTGACGCTGCAAACCAGACCGACAACATTTTACAGAACAACCAGCCACCACTTTCTGGTTTTGGCAATTCCCCAACATACCCCTAACAGTTTCTTAGCCAGATATAAAAGCTGCATTGATATTTAATAGTTAAAGTAAGTCTTACAAGAAATAGCTTTTGCTATACTGAAAAGAAGCCATTTGAAGTCTGGATTTCAGTCGTTCTGCTTCCAGCTCTCGGAAGAAGGTGTCATCGTCATTTTGAGTTATCAGTGTCTGCAGCTGCTGTATTTCCTTTTCCATCTTTGATCTTAACTCCCTTTTTGTTTTGTGCAGTGTCTTAAAAAGAATACTGAGATTTACCAAAACAATTCTGAACAAGAAATCACTTGCATACTGGAACACAGTTGCTAACTTTCACATAGTAAATAAGCACCGACTTTTACAATAAACCAAAAATCAAGCTAATCCCATTTCAAAACAAGCCAATCCCTAAGAATCCCAACACTCTTGTGACTAGATCCCCACAGTGTGCAGTCTGGGACTGTTGTGGTCCTGCTGTGCACCCCTGACTCTCTCTCCCCCTTAACCCTGCTTGCCACCCCTTGCTGGGAGCTGATCAAAAAATAAAAAACCTAAGCAACTCACAAGCCAATTAAGCCAAAAACAAGCCCAATTTCTGCGTTTTTTTCCCCTGGGTTTGGTATACACCTACTTTTGCTTGTGCTTTCTCTCTGGCTTGGATTTCTTGACGTTCTTGTGATACAGCTTCTGCCAGCATTGAAAACTGAGTACAATAAACATTGAATTAGAACTCATTAAGATATGAAAGATTTACCAATTAAAGATAGAAAACTGGACAGATTGTCTTGGATGCAGTCAAATAAGCCTACCTGATCCTTGTAGTAGTTCTCCATGGACTCCAGTTCATTCTGGTGTACTCTTCTTTGCTCAGCACGCTTTTCTTTACTATACATTCTCATCTCCTGCAGCCTTTGCTTCTGAATTTCTAAGCCTTCTTCAAATAGATTCTTAAATATCTGCCAATAGTTAAGGTATTTAAATGTATAACCAGAGGAAAAACTCCTCCTTCTGGTGTAGGGTACATCTACCCTATGGGGTTAAGTGTAACAGAACCAGCTTGCACATGTAAGCCACAGAACTTTAGGAAGTGTCCCACCTTGCCTACAGGCCCTTCTAAAAATCCTCTAAACACTGGAGGGGAAAGTTCTATTCTAAAGAGAACTAAGTTGCATTGAGAGGTTCCATGTTTGTCTCAATTACATATAAAGTTTGCTGTTTACGCAGAACAAACATGGCCTCACTGCAACTTCAGGCACAGTTCTCTCCTCACATCACTACTAATCAGAGCACAGAATCTGTTACACCTCTAAACATCACTGTGCTCATCAGGGTAAAAGATATAACAGATGGCAGCATTTGCTCCCACTGTTGCAATGAGTTGATATATGGAAGGAATAGGATTCAGCTTGTTCTCCCGTAGCTATTGAATTTACAATAGTGAATGAGATAAATGAAGTGGGTTTTTAAACATTAAACAGGATCTAATTGGTTGAGTGAGGTGGTGTCATTTTAATCACTTTTCAGAAGGAAAATTTAGGTGGCCTTTGAAGTTCCCTCTAAGCTGCATGGCCACCCAGCAATCTATGAAGTGCTGTGCACGTCAGGTGCCCCTCCCGCTACTGCCACACTGCTCCTGCCCTCTGCCTTCGAGCCCCTGGCCAGCTGCTCCTGAGAACCTCCTGCTTGTTGTGCAGAGCAGGGAGGGTGAGGGGCTGATGTCGGGTATCCCCTTCCCCTCATCCCCAGTACCCCATCTCTGCAGAGCAGGGAGGACAACAGGGCTTAGGAGTGAGACCTCAAACAGAGCTTTCTAGCTGCTGCTACTGTGTCTGAACAAAACAGGCTTCAGGCTACTTAAAGGGGCAGCGCGTGGCTTGGTGTGTGTATCACTCACCTCCCAACACATACTTGTAGTATTGTTGTTACTTCCTGCAATGCATATGTATTCTCTGCAATTGTATTCTTTCAAAGTGCTTGTTTTAGTTTTTTGACTGGTCTATGTATTTCATAATTTTTCCTCTCTCTCTTATGCTTCGATTTAATTCTGTGAGTAGTGAGTTCTAAAATGCTTAACAGTCCTGTGTGGCATAATTATTCCTTTGGTAACTTTTTAAAAATATATTCTATCTAGGTTTTTTTTGTTTCTCCTCACGATGCACATCACCTCGACATGGGTGCACATAACAAAATTCATTCTGCACATGGATGGAAAAAATTAGAGGGAACATTGGTGGCCTTACTTTTGATACTAACATCCTCTAAGCTCAGCATTATGATCTCATTGTGAAGAGAACTCCTTTCCCCAAATAGTTCCCTCTGATGTCCCTCCACCCACTCCCACACTCACCTTTACTAAGCCTAGTAGCTTCCTTTGTTGCCTGACAGTGAAAGTTAACTCTAGCTTTTGTTTAGGGGGCTGCTCTACTGTGTGTGGCAGAACACAGAACAATCATTTCATCTAGGACCTGGCTGACCAGCAGGTATAGTCTTATACCTGCCTTCTTCCAAGAAGAGTAGACCATGTGGAAATTTACAAGCTCTTGGCTCAAGGATGGTTGCTGCCAGAAAAACTATCAGAGCCAGAGTTAGAAGGCAGGAGCTACAAGCTGCAAGGCCTGTGCTGTTTAGTTTACTTGGCCTCAAACTCTTTGTACTAACACTTCGATTTCTCAAAAGTATAAATACACACCACACAGTAAAGGGGGAAAGATACTTACTCAATACTGGAGTCTTTCCCCTAGTAGAACAAGAATGCCCCACTTAAAGAAGAACGCAACCTCACATACCCTTTCTTCCCGTGTCCTAGCCCGCATCATTTTGGCACGCAGCTGAACACGGTAATCTTCATAGTACTTTTTGGCTCGAGCAATTTGCTGACGTTTCTCTCTCATTTTATTCTGAGCAAACTTCTGCCGATATATGCGTTGCTTAAACTCTTGCTAAGGAAAAAGATCAACAGGTATCAGGCCACCAGCACTTCCTGGAGAGGGAGAGTCAGGGCAGGGTTTTATGGCAAACTTTACTAAATAAATCAATATTAAGGAAATTCTCCCCACTCTACTACCGTGCACTACATTTAGGATTAGACTACTGTAGTGTGGTGCTATCCACAGTGCTGTATAATTAAGGAATCAGCACTTATGGTAAACTAGTGTTTCAAGGATTGAACTCACTCATTGAGAGACAGATCTGTTCCTCTCAGTCTCCCATATTCTCAGGATTTGTTCCCTGTTAATGCACCAAGCTCCTTCTTTAAATAGTGAAACACAAGCATGTTCAGTAACCCCATTGTCATTCTAAGACCTCAGTGGCCACATACAGCAAACAGACTAGGTAAAGTCTTCAATACCACAGCTGCTCAGGAGTCAGTAGGGAGCTGCTTCCATAGACCAACAACTGTACAATCATTTTGGCTCTATCACCATGTAAGTGTCATATGCTTTGTGCATCCTCTTTGGAAGAACATACCAATCTCTTGTGATGGTCTTGATCTTTCTTTATGATGTCAACAAGGAGGTCATGCTTCTTCAGTGCTTCTTCTACCTTGAGATAAGAAAGATGACAGGCAATTGCTTTAATAAATTCTGCAGGATAGGCACTCAGTGATGGGACTTCTAACAGAGGAGCAATACTTCAGTGTACTCTCCTCAAGTGGTTAAGAGAAAGGAAAGAGAAAAGATTCATTTTGCATTGGTGAATTAACTCTTCAACGAGTTAACAAATTCTGCATGCCAAGAACAGCTTTTAAACTACAGGGTTTTGTATGTAATAGCACTTAGAGAAATTCAAAGTGCTTTACAAAGATGAAAAAGTATTCCCATCTTTATTGTAGAGAAAGTAGTATAGAAGGTTAAATGCAAGTGAATGGCTAAGATCAGGAACTGAACACCCAGGTGTCCTGATTCAGTCCCCCTACTTTAACTATTCAAGAGTGCCTCCTTATTCTACAGAGTAGCTCTTCCTTAGACAGCCACCTCTGCTGGAGACCAAGTGAGTGCTAGTTTGACCCAAATGTATGCCATATATTTGTACAATAAAGACCATGAGAAAACCTATTCAAATACTGCAAGATGAAAGAGCTGGGACAGAGAATCTGTAGAGTTTGAATCCGCAGTAATATAAGCAATGGGCTTTCCCCTACACTTATAACATGACATGCTTCTTCAGTGCTTATTCCACCCTGAGATAAGCAGTCTGCTCAGCTTTTAAGCCAGGGAGCTGGGATCCTTACAGGCCTGGTGCTTAGAGAACCAGGCCCAAATTACTCCAGCCTCCTTAAAGTTGTATCCATTTTAAAGAAAAGCAGACTTCAGATTCCATACAGGTTCTTAGGCTAGGTCTACACTAGGGGAGGAGTCGACCTAAGATACGCAACTTCAGCCATGCGAGTAGCGTAGCTGAAGTCAGCGTATCTTAGGTCGATTTACCTGGCCATGAGGATGGCGGCGAGTCAACCGCTGCCGCTCCCCCATTGACTCCGCTTCCGCCTCTCGTGCGTGGTGGAGTTCCGGAGTCGACGGCAGAGCGATCGGGGATCAATTTTATCGCATCTACACTAGATGCAATAAATTGATCCCCAATAGATCGATCACTACCCGCCGATTCGGCGGGCAGTGTAGGCATACCGTAAGATAACCTGGAGACTAGTTTGTATATTATGCCAATACCTTACACAGTATCTGTGCAATTGATTGGGTTTTATTGCTTAGTGCAGTTGTCTAGTGGCCAGTACTGTTGTGTAGCTGCACTGCCCCCAGTCAAGCCTAAGAGGCTGTGTTCATACTGAACAAGAGAGGGTCTCACTTCACTTTGGAGTTTCAGTCTTGATCTGTCTTTGCCAGAAGCAGACTTCAGTTGTTCCATCTGTGCAAGCTGCTGTTGCCACATTTTGTTCATAGAGTGTTGGGAAATATGCAGGTATGGAAACTCTTCCAGTAGCAGAGGGAGGAGGTCATTGTCCTTTACTTTCACTGCAGGATGAAAGCAGATTAATCAATACGCTCCTAGACAGCAAGTTTAGCAGTAGTTCTTCCAGAGAGTTTAAGTCCAAGCTATGCAAACACTTCAGGCTGAACACCTGGTCTGTTTAATATGCTCTATTACCAGGATGTAGCATTGTCTCTCAGTAGGATGTATTGCAATCTGTCTTCACAGCATCCCCAAGGGAACAGCCTTAAGCCCATCTGATTAGCTATTTTTCCTAGAGATCTATTTTACAGTATTAGAGGGTTGATATTTTTAAAAAAAGTCTTGTCACCCACCCCCTTCTTTTCAAGCATTATAGAACCCTACAATGATTTCCTTGCTCCTGTCAATCTCACTAGCTGCATGGGGTTATTTAAAATAAGCCCAACAGTTGTATTGGTGATGGGTCCTATATTTTGTAAATGAAGCAAATCATTGTCTGGATCCTCCTCTCATTCCCTGGAAATACTGCATTGAGGTAGTAGGTCCCAGCCCAGAAGCAACAGAGGTAATGTTCTAATTAGGGATTGATTTAAGAGTCAGGTCTTTCACATTTCAACTTTCACAGGCTGATCTGAATGAGAGATGAAATCATTGGGCACTTATTAATTATACTATTAATGGAAAGAGTGCCCTTCAACCATGCTGAAACCAGGACAGTATAGCAGGGTGCCATTCAGGCTGTGGATTTATATAATGAATGCACAGCATGCAGCTGCTAAAAATGTGGCTTGCACTCTGAGCACTCACTGCTTCCACTGCAACTTGTTCAGCATACTGGATAATGGATGGGTCACAGTTTGAGCAGTGCATCAATGGTTTGTGTCTATTTCAAAGTATTATCTTCCATTACAAAAATCCAGACATCTGGAGGTCATAAGGGGAAAAATGCTACAGCTGACTGGTATATGTTGGCCAGATGCCTTTATTCTTGGAGTTCACCAGATGCTTTCGCAGGATGCCAGTTTTCCACCAAGTAGAGTTTTGTGGTTCTTACTCTGAGTTGCTTTCTTTGGCTTTGCAAACCCTCCTCTTGGAATCCAAGGTGTGGTTTTTCTAGAATAAACTTTCACTGGCAGAGGCATTTTTGGAGGTTTTTTAAAGATGTTTTCTTGGTATTCTTGTTCCTTAGGATGTAAAACAGATGGAGAACAGGTATGAAAGGGGAAGAGTGGTAGTTCATATGGCTTGGATATCAGAACTGAAGTAGCTTTTGAGTCTCTAGGAAGGCCATTTGCACACAGTGAGACAGATCCCACACTGTAGGGCCAAAAATTCACCAAAAGCAGGTCACAGGATTGTATGCAACGGAGGTGTCAAGCTCTCCTTTGCACAACCCTAATTCTGGGGGTGCTCCATGCATGGCTGCAGTGGCCGCCGGGGCTGAAAATACAGCTCAGATTGGCCTGGCATGCAGGTGTTCCAGACATGCTCCCTCTTCTTGCAACACACCAGCACACATAAAATAGTGCTGAGAACCCCCCTGTCAGCTCCATGCTACTCACTCACCCTTGCAGTGATCTTTAGCCTTCCAGTTTTGTCTTTTTTTATCTAGTGTATCACCCCATTACAGTGGCAGTGCGGTGCAAAGTGACTGCACTGCAGGATCTGACTCATCTAAGAAGCCCCTAGCAAGAGCTACATAAAGGCAAACAATAATGCAGTTAGGGTATAAGCTGTAAGTAAGTTGCAGTCTGACAGCTCTTTAATTCTAATAGCAAAGAAGGTAAAAAGCTAATGTTTCCAAAGTTAGGGGGAAAATCTATTTCCTTACTAGAGGTCTCCTGGTGTCCTTGCACATCCTCACTATTTGTTTCTCTTGAGGCGATTACTTCAGCTATGCAAGGCATTAAGATTGCTTCTATGGAATTTCCAGTCCACCAAATGGTGTGTAGTTATTGAATCTTATTCTCTAATACTGCAGTAGAAACTAGCCACTTGCCTACCAGGCTGGTTTAAATTCTTCCAGCTGAAGTATCTCACTACAAGAAAAACTTAATACCAGAATCATGGTCCTTGTGCCACCCCTAAGATGTTTCTGAAGGATTACTAACTACCTAAACCTCCCCACCTTGGGGTCTGCATACCCTAAGAAAATAACATACTGCTAACCGTATCCCCAAAGTATAGCTGAACAAAGCTGTTTACAGCATCTATTATACTAGTATTAAAGCCAGGGTCAGCATTGGGTCATGTCATTTAAAAGCATCATCCATGTAGCCTGGATAGCAGGCATTCACAGAGTAACTTTTAGACATTGTTTAAACAAACGCCATCTAATTTATTCTTGTGAGCTTCACCTACCGTTTCCCTGGCTTTTGCTCTTAGCTTGGAGAGGCCTAGTTTCTCTCTAGCTTCAAAAATTCTTAATTCCTCTTCATATGCTTTAGTCATCATCTAGAAAACAAAATAAGACACTCATTCTGAATTTCTACTCTCTGCAAAAGGGATAATCAGTCCAAATGAAGTCACATAAATGAAATGAATTAGAGTTAGTAACAAAAGGGCTTCTTTCATCTCTAGCTCACTAGGAAGCTTTACCCCTTCTTCCTGGACAAGGACCTGGCCACAGTGGTTTATGCATTTATCTACAGGGTGAATTACTATAATTCACTCAAGCTGAATGTGACGCCACACAAACTCTGTTTAAAACAAAACAAAAAAACCCTGCCCTTGTTATCCACGGACTAGGTCACTGTGAGAACAGACTGCTGCTCAAGTTCCTCCAGTGGCTCCCCTCAAAACAATTTAAGGATCAAGCCCCAGCCTCATTTAAAAACTGGATTTTTGACTTAAGAATTATCAAAACAGTTGCATTCCTCTGGGACAAAGCAGGTCACTTTGATCTACAAAAAATCCTTTCCACCATAATGATGACACTCAAAAAACCTGAAATAAACCAATCAACTAAAAGATTACAATACCCCAAGCAGAGCTTATACCCCAAAAAAAGATAAACTAGAGATTTCATGAAATTCTCTAGGGACCTTGAGCATTTTCAATGTAAAATTAATAGACTGATGCGTGGCCATATAAAACCGTACAACACGTCCTATGTACAGCCATCAGCATTAGAGCGCAAGGTCAATTCCATTAGCTACAGCTAATGGTCATGCAGTAGCATCACTGGCGAAGGAGGTTTGCCAAATATAAAGTTACTTCTGTTGTAAATATTCATGATGTTCAGTGTTAACTGTCCCACACAAAACTTGAACATCTTTGTTTTAAGCTATATTTTGAGGTCTAATAACTGTTTTGGGAATTTAGATATATCATGAAAGGATTAAGCTCTTCTCCAGCTAGGCATCTGTATACCGTGCTCTTCACAGGGATAGTCAGTATTTTGAGTTGCCCGTTGGGGATATTAATTTTGGGCTCGTATTTCTTAAGAATGAGCATTCTGAAGCTACTCCATTGCAGGATAAGCTTGGGCCTTCAAGAGGATTAAAGTTCTGCTTGCTCATGTGACTTGGCCTCTGCCAAAGATGAGGGATTCTGGGATTTGTAGTCCAGCAATCATGAGAACTATAGGCTGCTAACAAAGCATGCTGGATATAAAAAAGGTCTGCTTTCCTCAGTGTGCGGAATGACGGCAGAAGGTGCTATGAGCATCTCTGCCAAGGAGGAAACTAGGGAAGGATATGAGAGCTGATCTTGCTAAGCAGAGTGGGGTTAAGAGAGAGGCCTGGGAGGAAGGCTGGAGAAGAACTGAGCAAAGGACTACACGAATTGCCAACCCCTGAGAAAAGGAAGAGATGTCACCCAGACAAAGGATTGTACAGCAGAGAGGTTTTTACCCTTTGAGGCTGCTTTTGTTTACCTCAGAAGGGGGAAGTGAGCCATAATCCACTTGCTCATGCATGGCCGTTGGTGGCCGAAAGTTTAACGTAGGGGAATCTTAATGCATGGACTGTCAATAGTAAGCAAAATTCAGTCATCCACGATAATTTAGACAGTTTGATAACACTTCCCAAGGCATTGGGCTGAACATCAAGCCTCAAGCAATTTTAGTAAGTTCATTTTGGCTATTGTAGTACACCATAATTGACATCTGAGAACTATGTTGTCAGTTAGCAGCAAATGGACAGCAAAGATCCTTTGGTTCCCAGTTTTCCCTATTCTGCATATAACTCAAACTGCTGCAGGTATTAAATGCAAGAGGCAGTGCTGCGCAGGTGCTGAATTAATGCCTGCATCTTTGCTACACCCAGCCTCTTACTAGGACAACTGTAAAGTGGAAATAAAATTAATTCCCAAAATAGGCCAAATGACCCCACTAACCAGGCTGTAGGGGCATTCAGATCTAATGTAACCCAGAAACAGTTACCTTTGCTTTTATTCTTCTCTGGTCCATTTCCTTTTGCAATTGCCTACGCATTTTCCCCATCTGGCCTCTGGCATCTCTCTGAAGTGCATCTTCAAACTCAGAGTGAAGTAGATACCTGGATGAGGGTGGGGATGGAGAAAGGGACCGTGGTCTGCTAAGAAGTCTTTTTGGATGTGGGGTAGCTGTGAAATAAAGATGTGAATGCTGTTATAACTAGTATCAGAAACTAGCAACAAAAACTATAAGGATGAATAGACTTAAATCTAGAAGGGTGCCAAATGTTCCCAATAGTTAAACAGGGGAGCAAAGGAAGTAATTTTTAAAAACAAATACCCTTATCTTAAAGTCCTCCCTGTCCCAAGCCTCCAGTTCTTCCTGGCTTGTACCATAATTATGTATTTAGCAAATCAGAAACGCCAGAAGATATCACAACGGGGCAAAGAAAGAGGAAGCAAAAATGTATTTTAAGAAGGTTCAAAGTTAGGGCCTGCTATACATGTTTACAATGGCAGAGCCATGTTATAACATGTTTTGGTCTTGCATCTGTAGACTGTACCAAGCCATATAACAGTGTTACAACCCTTGCCAGTATACGTTATTGTTACATAACATGATTATCACTGTTATATATTAGGACTGGACATCTATAGTGTGTTATAACAAGGTAACAGGCCCATTTTTCAGTATTCCCCTCCCTCACAGTATGGTCAATAGTAGCATTTGGAACTTTGCTCATTTGTCACTCTGTGTTTTTCACTTTTCATTTCTAGTGAAGCTTTCATAGCTGTTTAGGTGTTATGTTTAGTTAACACTTTACTAACAGGATTTTATATCTTTGGGCATGTCACCCAATAATATAATTTTAGGGCTGAAGGTAGGCTTCTGAATCTCTATAAAACTATAGAAGAGTTGTGTTCTACTTTCAACTTTAAGTGAGAAGGAAAGCTTTACTTTTAACAAGGTTGTACTTCACCCAGCGCTTAAACAGTCACACTCTGGATTGTTACCTGGGTGAGGTTTCCTTCCCCGATACTCCATGACACTGTCACTGTGCTGAGACAGCTTATCTTCATCTGTCAACATCTCTTCCCTGGGATGCTCCCCCAAAGCTCTCTTCAACATCTGTTGATTAGAGATGATTCTGGTCAGTTTCATTAGTTCATCCCAATAAAGTCTAGAAATGTTTAACAAAATTAGAGGTACCAGTTGTAGATTTCCTTTTAGTCCTATTATATATTGAACTCAGCTTCTGCATTTCACTGGGAATTTAATAGAAACAAGTTCAAGAAATATCAAGCTAAGCAAAAGACATACCACTATTGATTAAACAGTGGTACAAGAATTCCAGAATGTCAACATAAACTAAATTATTAATGGTTGGATAATTACACAATAATGTAATCCTAGTATTTCTCCTAAACCAAGTAGTAGTATTTTATAAGGTGACTGTTAATGCAGATTTTGTACTGTCACCAACATTTCTCTCATTCAAGATGAAATAACTCTTTTCTTTAAGATTATTTCTGCAGCATCATCCATTCTTTTACATAAAAGCACCTAAACTGTGTTTAAAGTCCCTTTAGAAATCAATGCATCTGTTAATCCTACCAAGATTGACCTGATTCCCTAGATTTTAGTTAGGCTTCACACACTTATTACAAATGCTGGATAAATTCCAAAATACTATCAAGAATAGATTCCCACTTACTAAATCTAGTTCATTTAACCTGTGAGAGAGTTTTTCTGACATTTCATGCAGCTCTTGCTCAGATAATTTATCCTTTGCCTTTCTGCAGGAAAGGGGCTCCTCTCCAAATGAATCTGTGATAAAATTTTCATATCTGCTAAAAAAGAGAGGTTTTGTTTAAAAAAAACCCGCACATATACCACTACATTTTCATTTTTGTCCCAAGAAAGATTTATGGTCAAAGGTTACCATTACTTAACAGATCCAGAACGCAGTTCACTTTCTTGTTTTAAATGGGATTAGGAAATTATATAGAAACAGATCTGGTGAGACAGAATTCACCTAAGCATTTATACCAGTATTTCCCCTAGTTGTACAGTGAGTGCTTATAAGACTCAGACGTCACAGCCTGTGTGGCTGCTCAAGCCTTTTTAAGAGTATTTGGAACGTTTTTCCCCTAACAAGATACCAAGAACAGATTCTTACAAAATATTTTATTTTTATTTGGTTCTTAGAAATGGGTTTCTCTGTATGAAGAAAGATCTGAGTTAAAAGGCCATTGTTAAAAGGACTAAAGATATTCTAGATCTTCACCTAAGTCTGCACATCTCACTCTGCCACTAGCACCAACCAGCTTTGGTTGTTACCGAGGCTGGATTCTGAGCAGCAGCCAAAAAGTGAAAGCCCCTATATAAGGAAGTGAGCACTGAAAACCTGTGTTACTCATTCAGTATAAAACACCTGACTTACCTTTTTCCACTAGATGGACTTCTTGTTTCAGGTTTTGTGATTCGTGCTACTGATATTACCTCGTCAGTGCCTGGTGAGATGTCTTGGTGTAAGCAGGTAGTTGATGTATGTGAGGCAGCCACATCAAGAGCCTGTTAGAGAATGGAGGAGACAAGATCAAATTCATTATGAACTTTCAGTGAAAGGCTCAAAGATTACATAGACTACGCAGCAAATTTCTGGCCTGGAGAGGACCATCTACGAGAGTCTGTATGAATACACATCTCAACTCATAAGATTAGATATTAGTAGAGTTAAACTACCAGCCTCCTACTCAGGAAAAGGGTGTTGAGTGTCAGTGTTAAGTCAAAATAGCAGTTTAGTCTAATAAAACTGAAATAATGGGAGACTTCAAGGACCCACATAATCTGGTCAAGTGTCACCATGGGACAAGAGTTAGAGAAGTGATTTCTTGACATCTGAAATATTTATTTCTTGGAACAGCTAATTCCAAAGCACATAAAGGGGCTATTCACTTAATTCTGAATAACACAAAAGTTCGTTCAACAATTAACCATTGGGATCACAACAGAACTAACTCAGGGCTCAGACTGAGTAGGTATATAGATTCAGAGACATACCATTATGCCTTACTGCTACCTTATCAAGAACTTCAGCCCCTATTTAAAAAGTAAGGCCTGACCTACATCATCATACTGGTTTAACCAACAGTGTCATTTATACCAATCTTGGTAAACCGGTGAAAGTGTCACTCATGTGTTTAAACCAGGTTTATAGCGGTTTAGCTTGTGGATAAATTTACAGGTGCAATCTAAACCAACATAAGCAGGTTTAAAAAGATAGAAATTTAGGACTTGTCTATACATTGCAGTTGCACCAAATTAAGTTACTCAGTTTAGTTAGACGTCCCCACACAAGTTGGACTCATTTATCTTTTAGGATTGCAAATAATCTCAAATGTGAACATAAGACATCGAATGGAGAGATTTCTATTCAGCCTCAAACATTAGCTGAGAGCTGTAAACTTCCCCATTCATCTCTGCAACTTCTAAAAGATCTCTGAGTTAAGTGTCAACATAATTATCTAGTTCTTTCCTAACAAACAGAAGAAAGGGATCTCACAGCTGCAGCGAGGTCTTTTCTCAATGCCCCAAGTGAATGGTATTTGGGAGAGGACCACCATTTATTCCCTCTCCTGCCACAATTAAGGAGGCTTGCAGATCCCACAAGCGTATTCCAGCTCAAAATATCCAGCAGGCCTCTGAGCTGCAATCCATATTTTGAGCACATTTAAGAAAGTTTCACTTTATTAGAAAGTTTGAGACGTGAAAAATCACCATGATGGGTCTCATCTTTAATCAGTGGCAGATAACATGTCCATATTACTACTACATCTAGCTCTTGTCTATATCCTCTAGGTGGCAAGTAGTTGCATCAATTAACACTAACCAGACTAGTCCAGGACATGCATCATCTTACAGCAAACTGGCTGTAGATTGACAGCCTGGCACAAGATCTTTTCCACTTATAAAAGGGGGAAAAAAATCTGATTGGCTGTCAATGTAAGTGCACTGTTCAGCATGTATCTTTAAGTTCATTAACATCTCTTTTTGCTCAGCCACAGCAACGTGAAGGGAAGAGTTACAGACTGCTTTGGGAAGAGTCCAGAGACTAAGTTTATGTCTGTGACAGATAACTTGTGCTCACAGGACTTGGGCTACGAGGCAGTTTAATTGTAGTGTAGATGTCCGACCTCTGGGACCCTCCTACCTCTACATGACAATTAAACAGCCCCTTAACCTGCACCCCATAAACCCAAGTCAATGGGCATGGGCCAGCTTCAGGTTTTTAATTTCACTGTAAAACATACCCTCAGTCCTGCAAGTAACCTTTGTCATAGCAGACGGTAAAAGACTAGAACTGCAATGTTACGTTGGCTGATTTGGTTATAGCAAGACTTAAAACGAAGGGTTGTTGGTTAAGTTACGAGTAAAGTCCTCTATATTCTGAAAGTCCTACTCACCGCCCATCAGAGCTTATCTTTTCATGTTGCCAAGTAGCAGGTCAGCCCCACAGTGGCTTCAATCAGCCAAGAAGTCATTTGTGGAGCAACTATTCTTCTCCTGCTCAGATAGTTTCCTATGAGGACCTGTTTCCCTGGAGGCCCTTTGAGTGGAATGAAATCTGCTAATTCAGAACCCACAAACTGGTTATCTAGTTGTTCCAAAGGGCAAATGCAAGGACAAAAAGGAAGGGGAAGTAATCTGGCCAGGTCACTGACTGAGCATAAGACTGAGGCAAATCCTCTGTTGAAATCCAGGCAAGTCTCAGTTTTCTGGAGGTACCTGATTCTGGGGTGTCACCAATATCGTAAGATACTAGGCAAGGAGGAGGTTAAAATATTCTTCCTAAACATCCTTAGATAAATCCAACTGATGTGTAATAACTGGGTGCTTTTGCTGAACTGGTCAGCAATGTAAATGCAAATGTTTACATCATCAGTTAGTGCTAACGTCCCATTGAGATATGACTAATGTAGTTTACAATCTGCTTGTAGACACACCAAGTCAATACTGTATCAGGTCACATTCACAAGGTTTTGAAAAGAAAAGCAGCAACAAGTTTGAGAGGAAAGCTTCATTTCTGCAAGGTGGTAGGAATACCAAAAATCCCCTGCACACTCGTGGAGAAATTCCCTGTATGCAGGTTTACAGCAACCCTGTCTAAAACATGTATGGATTTTACAAATAGTGGAAAGTCATAGTTACCTTGGCCACATCATTTGTGCCATTTAGCTCATTTTTTGACACCACCTTATCTCCGACTGGAAAAACTGGCAATAGAAACAGCAGTGTTTATTATTTATTCTCTACACATCACCCAAGTGTGTTTAGTGATTTACAGAACAAATACAAAAGGCAGGGACCCTGGCTCAAAAAGCTTACAAACTATTTGTCAAAAGAAGTGTAAAATAATAGGGGAAGGAAGACAGTAATTAGATGTGTGGCTATTCAGTTATGGCATGCACACACTTTTTTTTTTTTTTTTAATTTTAGGAGAATTTCTTGACACTTGAAAATTCAAAACCTACATCGGAGAGGGTGATGCAATGGAAACTGGAAAAGTAGCCAGCGTCTCCAAGGCAACAGAGAAGTTAGAAAATAAGCACTTGTCTATACTAGGAGGGTTTAACCATGCTTTCTGGAATGGATTAACATAGTTTGTCTTAGTCTACATTCATAGTTTATTCCGCACCAGTTCAGCTGCACCCTTTGTCAATGAGTTTCTGTAAAACAGACAAAGCTTAAATGGATTAACTGGAGGGAAAAAAAACCAAGAACACCACAGTTAAGCAATGGGCACACTTTACTTCTCAGCACAATAAATCTCTTTTGACTATGACCTATTTTCACTCCCCTTGCAGACATTGTGACAGAAGTAATTTGCTCACATCTGTTAAGAAAATTGAATTTAGTAAGGTTTGAACAGCAAAACATAGATGAACGTTTTCAAAACCATGTTTCCCTCAATGCCAATATGATGAATTCAAAGTAACAAGCACCAATATTTAACACTGCATTAGAACAGAGTTTAATATGAAGCACAACTTGTTCTCACCAGGGGTGAGTCTTGACAGAGGAACACTATCAGAAGTAGCTGACTCCTGTCTAAGTGGTTCTGCAAACTGCAAAGAGAAGTAAATATGCATATTAAATTAACAATTCAGTATTCTTCCTGCTGAACAGGTATGTTTTGACAAGGCCATAGATTAATAATACTTTCAGAGATACAGTTCAGATAGATACCTCATTAATTCCATTCTACAAATGCAATAGAGAAAAGCTGAAAATATTTACTAATAAAACCAAGTAAGAGGTTTTCACTTACAACAGAAGCTTCAAGTCCATGACTGTTAGTGAAACTTAGGGACTGTCTGGCTGAGCTTTGGTATTCCCTTCCCATTGAATAATGAGGCCTGGGTTCAGGAGGCTGATATGGTGGCTGCAAAGGAATAGCTGGGCGTATGGGCTCCCCAAGCTTCTTAGCACTGGAACTCAAATTCTCTTTGAGAAATTCAGTGGAATTAACAGAATCCATTGATCCTTAAAGACAAATATGAAAAATATATAGGCACAGTTAATCCATTTAACAAAAATGCCAGCTGGACACTTTCATTCAGCTTCATCTTTGAATAAGCATGTTACGCCTCAATCATTCTAGAGTTTAGTACACATAAGAGACATTGACAGTACTTTTTATCTTTGCTGCATGCTGCAAAATTTGGATTTTGGGTGTGAGGAACTAATTAGAAGAACTGATTTGATAATTTAGCATTAAGTTAGTTAAGCAGTCATATGAATATCTTAGTTTTCTGATTTATCAGGTGTCAGACCATTCAGATTTCCTCCAAAACTGAAATAAGGAAAAAAGGCGAAGAACTACTTATAGATAAAGAAATAAGAAACCTTTTGTCAGCTACTATATTCCTAGTCTCAAATCCATGGCTGTGAGGATTACTGCCAACAGAACTAGGAAGACTAAAGAATTTCTAAGGTATTTGTCAGGAAGTCAGTATTTCACGCACCTTCCCTCTCTTTTACAAGTGCTCTTCTGAAGCTGGAAAGCTGACTAGATGATGTCACAAGTTGACAGGATGCCACAGTAGCCTCAGCATCTTCAGGTTCCTTGATCTCCTTAGACCTACCTCTCTCTGCTGGCAACAATTCAGGGAGCTGAAACTCTGGAAGTGGTGTTTGAAAGCAGGTTAAACTTGTTTAAATAATTAAATGCATTTTTACTGTCAGCTCTGTGTTTAGACAGTGTTCATATTGGACTGAATTAGTAACTAGCAGTTAATGCTCTTCACTGCTGTGGGGACAGCAGAATGTTGCAGGTGGAATTTGAAACACTTCAAGAAATTGTATTTATCCATCACAGTATGCGACAAAAGTATTATTCACAGATTTGCTCAGCTACCATTGTAGGGGCAAGATAAGTCAGCCTCAGTACCCATTCAGTCCTTCGCTTTGCAAAGGAAATTGTCAACAAAAATGCTATTGGTGTTCAGAATGAGCCCAAGTGGTTCCTATTACCAATTCCATGAGCCATCTGGTTCCCTTAAAGAATGTTTCTGAATTGCCCAGACTCCTACCAACTGTTTGCTGTAAGTAAGCTTAAAGAATAATTCATTGCTAGGGTTTACATATTGTGTCTTGAAGCAACATTGTTACAATAATTTTACATTTCATACTGTGATTGTCTGAGGTCATCCAGTTATGCTTTCATGTCCTTCTGAACTGGGTCTAATTCACACTGTTTTACTATGTAGTCCTTTTTTAGACAAAAAACAAAACCCTTCAACCAGAAGGGATTGATAATGGTCAACTCTAAATCAGGTTTGAAATCTTTAAACTCTAGGGAACCAGATGTTTCCATCTTGGCAGGATCACCTTATCTTGACATAAGTGCACTGGGTACCATGCAGTTCTGTCTGTGAAATAAGAATTATATTATAATATTGTCCATCTGCTATTGGCAGTTATTCAAAGTCCGCTGGTGTTACTTGTAAGAGTAAAGATTTGTCCTCTTCTCTTGACCTAAGTTTTCTCTGATCTACAGTTATGCAGCATACTTTATGCCAGTTGACTTTCCCTATCTGCCCCAGAGGTGGCTTCATCTCAGTTGTGCCAACCATATATAAGCTGAAGCATTTAGGGAACCTTCAAAAGAAAAGGAGCTATAAGCTTTTTGCTTGACAAGCATGCTCCCAGACCTTTCATATATTTAAAAATACTAAGCACTTTTGACAGTGTATGTTTAATTGCTAGAAGAGTACATGTCCATATAGAACAGTCTTAAAGGTACATTTTAAACTCACCTTCCTTTCTTAGAGAAAATGAATGAGCAGTGTCCCCAAGCCTGATTAATTCACTAGTAGATTCTGATCCTTCTACCTCCCAAGATGGGACAAAAATATCTGACTGGGAAGACCTAAGAGGAACACAACACAGAAGATCTATTAGCAATAATAGTCTTTGCTTGCCTAGGCCACAAGATGGAGCTGCAGAAGAATCCTAACTCTATATCTTCAGTCAGCTGGCCTTTACTTTTTAGAAGTTTCCACAGAGTAAGCTAATTTAAAAATACATTTATTTTCATGACAGATATAATACAATTGATTAACTAAGCTTCAGTGATTTAAATCAAAAAGCATGCAGAGACCACAGTGGAAGTTTAGAACATAACTCATTACTGTGCAGATTCACCACTAAAGGTGGATTAAAAATTCTTAAAACTGCAAATTGTCTTAGGCTTTGCAATGCAAACACATACTTGATCCAAATTTTAGATCTCTTGCTGCCCAAAGACCACCAAGTATTCCATTCGATGCTTGTACTCAGTATGCTTTTTATTTTCATAGTATGAATACGCTAGACACTTTATAGATATGTAAAAATACAGTCATTGTGCCAATGTAACTTTAAAACATTCAGACCAGTCTTACTCCGCAACCGATGGGAGTTCCAGAGGCGGCACAGGTTCCTCAAGGTCACCTTCCAGCTGCTCTTGAAGCACACTTCGAATTTCATTGTTAGCTAGCTTGTCAGGTTCATCTGTTTATAATCAAAATTGGTTTGTTAATTTCAAGGAAAACCACACACACACAGGATGAGTACTACTGCCAATAGCACAAGAAATAATTTCACATCAATGGCAATTTTAGACTTAACATGCTGTCTAAAACTGTTGCACTGAACAGGTTTGTATATTTTGGTTTAACACTACAGTTTATATTAAATATAACAACTTCCACATGCACCTTATTCAATAGACGCTTCAGTGGTAAGTTAGGAGGAAATTTTAATACCACTTTCACACTTGTAATTCATGAAGTTGTTAGGAGATGGTTTCTGCCAGAAAAGAGAACCATGTTAAAAGGAGCACTATGGTTTTTGTTTGTTTGTTTAAAAGGCTTCACCTTTTATTACCATATGTTACTGAAACTAAAAGATTTTAAATCCAACTTTCTGTTCACCATGACTACTGAACGAAATGGAGCAGTAAGTACACAACCTGGGAAATGAAAATAGATTAAGTTCCACTTCTGTTTGTGATCAGTTTCAATCCCTTGCTTTCCTGCAGTGTTTGGATTACAAACATTGCAAGCAAAGTTTTAAATCTGAGCAAAAACCTGTTTAAATGCAAACACTCTTGTTCATCTTAGGTGTTGTAAAAAACAAGGTTTTACAAAAGTCTGTTTTCCATATACGATACTAAATGGCTATTGGCTTCCTCAAAAATATAGTTGCTAATCAGGGGGAACGCAAAGGCATAAACTTCATCTAACACTAGGAGCCTATTCCATCCTTAAATATACAAAGAATGGTGTACATATGAAGGAAGAATTTACGCCTCAGTATGGTAGCTTAATAGTAGCACTGGAGGTATGCAGGCAAGATAAGAAATAGTTCATCATAATAATAAGCAGCAGCACATAATATCTTGAACTGAGATAGTCTCTTTAACTTGAACTCTTGAACTTTGTTAGTCTCTTTACTCACCCCCATTCTGAGAAGAAGTTTCACTGATTTGTTCTGTAAGATATTCAAGCAGGCCGTCAAATATTTCTAACAGATTTCGGATAGATTCTCTCTCTCCTTTCACAATGTTCTCTCCTTAACAGAGGTTACTATGAATTAGTAATTAGAGCTTAGAGAAAAAAAATTCACCTTTAAAAATTTGTCAAAATCTTGGAAAGGCTGTTCAGAAAAATGCATATACAGATATCAACTCAGAAGAAATTTAGCTGGAGTTACATGTTTGGATCACTACTGGATTTTTATTTCGGTAACATATTTTAAGGTAGGTGGCAAACATCCTGAAATTGTACATTTTCTGTTCCAACAATTGAAAGCCTAATCTTACTGACACATTTTTCATTGGCTCTCATGGAGCATACCAGACATCAAGATTACACACTGCATACTTGTCAAGTGCAGTGGTTTTCAAACTTTTGTACTGATGACCCCTTTCACATAGCAAGCCCCTGAGTGTAACCCCCTCCCCTTATACATTAAAAACACTTTTTATATATTTAACGCCATTATAAATTTTGGAGGCAAAGTGGGGTTTGGGTTGGAGGCTGACAGCTCACAACCCCTCATGTAAGAGCCTTGTGACCCCATGAGGGGTCCCAACCCCCAGTTTGAGAAACCTTGATCTAGTGAAAGTCACATTTCTACAGGGTAAAATTCTGCTAGAGCAAGCTGTTGAGATCTTTGCTTACACTTTGTAGCTGGTTCAGCAGGTAGTATTATAGTCAATATGAAACTAATGAAGGATTCCTGCCTTCAGTTTGTTGGGGAACTTGGTAGGATTCTCATACATGCCTGCTACTGCACAAATGAACTATTAGCTGGGAAGGCAGGATGTAGGAGTCTTTCAAACATGTTAGCAATACTCTGTAGACATACCTACCAGTCAGCAAGAGATGCTGTTAGGAGGAGAAAGGTTCCATCCTCCCTTTTTAGTGTCAGTTATTTATATGATACTACTGGTCTTCACTAGCCAGAGTGGAAGCCCCTAAAAACCCAAGTCTTCAACATATACATACATGCCCAAGCTAGCACAAAACTGATAATCACTGTGTAGGCTCAGATTTCAGAGGACTTCGATACACTCCAGTTATTTATAAAAAGTCACAGGCAATACTGCAATCTCCTTTACAAATGTCAATCTTCAGAGCAAGCCAAATATACATTAACACCCAGCTGGATGACTGGAACCAGAATTTGAACTATTTCCTCAGTATTTCACTGCAAATGTTTGTTAGCACTGTTACTGTTAAGAGATTGACCTGTTTTTTATTTCAAGATACATTGTTCTATAAAAAATAAGTAAATTGGGACTCATTTCAAATAAGATTAAATGACAGGCTTAAAAATGAAAGGTCTCAAAAAAAAACCCTGGTATTTCAATTTAGACAATTAAAATATCTAAATGACTATTTCTATTATAAAAATTCACAATGTAATATGAATGTCATAGCAAATTTATTAACTACTCTGACAATATCCAATTAAAATAAATTTTAAATTAAATAAAATTGAGACCACATTGGCTATTTCTCACTTGAATTACTACAAATATTCGTATTTTGAACAGATTCAAACACACACATCTACCCATTAACGATCTGTTCAAGTCCAAGTGTTTACCACCACAGTGTGTTTTCCTTCTGTTGCCAAGTATGGCAATTATATTCCCAAGGACACATTCAAGGCTTCTTCTACTGTTTCCAAGGTGAGAAGGGCAAAGACTCTTCCCATATGGCCTGATACCACCAACCACAACATCGTTCCAGCTGAGTGGAAGAGTGTGACTTGAAGAAAACAAGATTAAAAACTGCTATACATTCCACTAGGAATAATTAGATGTCTGCAGTGTCTTAATCCAACTGGTAGCTTCAAGGTAAAAGACTAATCACTTAAACATTGATTTACTACTTTCCATACTGCAATACAGTACACATGAAATGTAATTAGGTGCTTTAGTCTAAATTTTTAATTATCTGCTTGTTCTCTAAATTCATGGCCCAGTTTTCAGACCAAGACTATTTTCTGGGCATAACTCATTGCACGTGCACAATTTTGCATGCTGATATGGAAACATACTCTGAAAGATCAGATCTTTGCTTATAAATAGGAAGTTGAATGTAAAGCCTTGGGTATTTTTCAATCACACATGTATACCCCTCACTTCTGTTGACCATGACTGTAAGTACTCACCAGTGATGTGAGACAAGCTGACCTGCAAGTAGTCCAATGCCAGAGAATCTATTACTGCTTGCACATTATGTGCATCATCCTCTTGGCTTCTGGGAGAGGCTATGAAATCTACAAAGAAGAAACATTACATCAGACTACGCAGAGGTGGGCAAACTACAACCTGCAGGCCACATCCGGCCCACAGGACCTTCCTGCCCGCTGCCTGACCTCCTGCCCTGGGGAGGCTAGCCCCTGGCACCTCCCCTGCTGTTCCCCCTCCCCTGCAGTCTCAGCTCACGCCACTGCCAGCACAATGCTCTAAGCTGCTCAAGTTTTCAACCAGATTAACAAGGGTTAGAGACAGTGTGCCTTGTCCATACTAGACTTTAAAACACAGATCGCATGTGCTAACATCATACCTTTAAATCCTACTGCAGACAAGGCCTCACTTGAGTAGTTTAGCAACATTTAAAGAGTACACCAATCTTGTATGCACTAGATTTTTCAAACCTGTTTGTTTGAATGTTAAACTACACAGTACGTTTACCAGCTGTACACAAGATGTATTCTACTGGCCTCAGTTTACTTTGTGATTACACTTTTGAAAATGTGTTATTCGAACTTGAGAAATAAATAATTCTTCTCCTAATACAATTGTGTTTATTTATGTTTGTATTTATAGAAAGATAAAGAAAGCCACCATAAGTAATGATACAGGATCTCTGTTCCTACCTGGTACTTTTTCTCCCAAGATCGACTCATAAAGACCAACAAATACATTAGCACCACATTCTGTGAGCTTCGTCACATGCAGATTTATATGACATTTCATAAGAAGATCATTGGTGACATCAACCCATTCTATTAAAAAAAAAAGTTAAAACATGTAAATGACTTAGCTAGAAAACGTTAAGTACAAAACCCTATCTGTGTACATTATGATGAAGGGAGACTCCCAGCTAAAGGCTCATGTAACAAGTTTGGCAAGTAGAAAGTGTCTTTATATGCCTATTAAACAATAAAAAATTTATGATTTATGTACTGATGGGAGCAAAAGACAGGAGTGAAAAACAGCCCTTAGTCCCCAAATTGCATTTCATTATGGAAAACTGTGTATTCTTTGATATTTGGGCAGAACAATAAAAGGAGGACAATTAAGTGTAATATGACTCGATCTGAGAAGTCAAAAAATTCTATTGTTACAGACTAACTAAACAATACTAGAATATGTTTTATTCTATTGGAGATCTGAAGTTTATGGCAATGAACCTTCCACCCATCCACATACAGAATTCCCATTAATTGTAAGGACAGATGTGTCGAGAGTGGTTAATGAATCAGGCCAATTTTTGGTATCATCCCTTCAGAAGCCATAGAGCAAAAGCTGTCAGTAATGCTCATTTCCCCCAATCCCAACATAATCCATACATTGCAAACATCACATCAAAGAGTGTAGGACAATCTTCATGTCTACTGGCCTAGTACATCAAGTAATTTTATGTAGATAATTTTTTTCATGTTGTGCCAACATATAAAATGAATGATTGTTTATATAAATATTAAAGGATATTTTTAGCGGGGAGGTGGGATATTAGAACACGGATAAGACTTGGGCTGCAGCAGTAGCTGTACAGTGAAAATTAGGCAGTTTGATTTCCATCCAAGTTTCAGGAAGGAGCAGACTAACAGGTCCCAACCACCAGATCCCTGCTGTGAAATGCAGTTAAGTGTGCTGCCTTCCAGTCACACCAAGCCCTCGTCCAGACTAACCCGCGGCATCGGCGGGTTAAAATCGATTGCTCGGGGATAGATATATCGCGTCTAGTCTGGACGCGATGTATCGATCCCCGAGCGCGCTTACATCGATTCCGGAACTCCATCAACCCGAACGGAGTTCCGGAATCGACACGGAGAGCCGCGGACATCGATGCCGCGCCGTCCAGACGGGTGAGTACCTCGATTTTAGAAATTCGACTTCAGCTACGTTATTCCCGTAGCTGAAGTTGCGTATCTAAAATCGATTTTAATTCCTAGTCTGGACGTGGCCTCAAGAAAGAGGAGAAAGGGAGAGTGGAGGGGAAGTGCACAAATGAGCAGGGAAGAAGCAAGACTAGCTTTAACTTAAGGGCAGTCACTTGGGACAGCAAGATATTCGGCATGAGAAGAAGGGCAGAAGTTTGCTGGTATGCCTATCAGTGGTCCAGAGAGACAGGTTAACTCCCTCTCCTTGCCAGCAGTGCTAACACACACATTTATTTTTTCCGTCCCAACACACAAAAGGTTTTCTGCATCACCTAATAGTTTTTAGCATATTTAATTAAGAGGACATAGTGGATGAAACAAAGTTCAGCAAATGGATGTAAGCAGAGCAAATTGTTGCAAGAGTCTGCTACAGTGTCCTGAAGCGATTTTCTCCTCCACAGGCTGAAGTGTGTCCATGTTTGCCCCCCAAAATACTTGCCCTCATGTTTCATTTTCACATGCATTCAACATCAGGAAATTAAAGAATACTTCTTGGTTGTTTAATAGTCTTTAGACTGTGACCCAATAACTTGTTTCATTTTCAATATTAACATGTTAACTGAGGTCATCTGGGGATTGCTCACCAAAGAGAAAGCCTCAGAGGCTGTAATTAAATCATAAAACAAGAAAAGGAGTAACTTAGTTTCGGGACATAGGGCAAGTAATATTGTAGGTACTGCCCTCACCAAGGAGTGTTCAGACAGGAGAAAAGACACCCCCCAGCTAGCCCACCATGGGGCCAGGACAAGAGGCTGCTGGTGGATATTTACTGATCCACTTAATTTTTTAAGAAAACATAACTTTGAAGACTAGTTGAGAGGCCTCCCTGTTAACAAATCATTCCTTCCCCTCCCTTGCCCCACACAGATTTCCAGACTAAATGGCAGCACCTCACCCCAGCTCTAAGACCTACCACAAATGAGACAATGGCTCCTACACACACCATCCACATATAGGGACAAGGAAGGATGGGTGATAACATAGGGCCCTAGCCTGGGACTCCCGAATCTGGGGTTCAATTCCCCTCTCAGCCTCACTCTGTAACCCTGGGCAAATCACTTAATCTGACTGGAGACGGTACCTCACACGGCGGGAAGGCAACAGTGAGGAGCCAGTTATGGTGAAAAGGGCCAGGTGAGTAGGGGGACAGGGCACAGCCCGGGCGACTCCCACATCCCTGCCACCCCACACACCATCTCCCCAAGAGTCCCCTCCCGCCCATGGGGCTCCCTTTTGCACCCCCCACCTCTCTCCTCAGGGCTGCCCATGGTGTGCTGTTCACTGGGACACGACGCCGAAGCTCCCAACTGGCGAATACAGCTCCCCTCCCCCTTTCAGGATATTTAAATACAGCGACAATGCTCCTTCCGCACCGATTGGCCAAGCCGGAGCCGGAAGGGGCGGGATTTCCTGCTGGGTTTTCTCCGTTTCTCATGCTTTTAGCGCGGTTTTTTTCTCATTTTCTATATGGCCTCGATGGTGTTTTCACCGTTTCGGGTTTTTTTTTAAACATTGGTTACGTTTATAGTTATTTATATTTAGCCGCAGCGTCGGCTGCGGTCGCTATAGAAACTGCGATAGGGGAGGATCCCACTGCAGTGCTAAGCAACGGGCGCGCTGTAGCGCTTTATGTTGGGTCACGTGACGCTGGTTAGCCTCCCCTCCCCCCCGAGGGTTGCAAATTGGGACTGTTAATTACATAAAAGGATTCTACGCGAGGAAACCCGTAGAGCAAGGCAGTGTGGGAGCCCTACCCCAAGAGAGTGAGGGCGGGATGTCTGACTCTTCTCCCTGGGGAGAGCTACAAGGGGACTCTGAGCAGCTACAGGAGAGGAGAGGCCTGCAAAAGCCAGGCTGGTCAGGCAATGGGATAACTATAGGATCTGCTTTGCCTCCCCCTTCCCCCACAGAGTGGAGCGTAATAGGGAAAGTCATGGCATGCACAAGCAAACCCAATGAGAAGAGCAATAATGGTGTCCCAGGGAACCTTTCTTCCTCCCTTTCTCCCCCCTGCCCCGGGGGAGAGTGATATGGGTGTCCCAGCACCCACAAAAAACACACGCTTCAGACAGAGTAACAGTATCCTCGGCAAGGTTACCACCTCTGAGATACAAAAGAATGAGAAATCCAGGATGATTCTGAGCCCATAAAACTAGATAGTTGTCAGAGTGTACTGAGTACCCGTACAGATTTCCCAGGACAGATAGCTCCAAAACCAAAAAAAAACAGATGTGCCTGTGAAAACATGGACAAGTGGCAACCCAACTCCTGCTGCCCGCAGGGAACACCCTGGGGAGAGCAATGTGGGTATCCCAGCACTCACAGGAAGACTCTCAGAGAAAGTAACAGGGTCATATCAGAGGGATGGGCACCAACACCTCCCCCAAGAGACAGTGATGCAGGGTATGCTAGTGCTCACAGGGAGAGCAACACAGGTGTTCTAGGACCTAAGGGGACATCCCCTGGAGAGAAACATGGGTCTTCTCCACCCCATGGCTGTGAGTGGAACTGTTAGTCCCATCCTCAGAAATGTTAACAGGTGGAACAAAAATTCTTACTCCTTCCAATTGCTCTACTCCAAAAAAACCCAAAACACTAAACCCCTGTAATAAACATCACTGCTCCATCTCAATGTTTTTGTTCCTTCCTCTTTCCTATGTCCATTGTTTAGCTTCACTCTAAATTCTTTGAAGCAGCAGCAGCTATGTCTTATGTGTAAAGCACCAATCATAATTTTACAGGTCAATAATGCATAATGATATTATGATATGAAAAGTCCTATATGTTGACTCAGAATAACATAACAATAGAAAATCATAAGAAAAACAGTTCTACAGACTCTGCTAAAGACATACTACATCTAATCACTCTGAAGTAGAGTATTATGCAAGATTAATGGGTTCAGACTTTCAAGGCCAAATTCAGGTGTGGAGAAGGCTTGTCCTGGCAGGTATGAGGTTTTGGAGAAGGAGGGAGGAAATGGGAGAGCGCTGGTAATTGATTGTCAGGTTTGTCCTAGGGAATGCTGGGAGGAGTTTGCCAATAAAGGATTTAGTTTAAGAGGCTTTTCTTGAGAGTAGAGGATTGGGATTAAAAGGGGGTAGAGGCTTCAGGAGTGCTTGGGAAGATAAGGAAGCCCAGGAACATTTTTCATCTTGGAAGGAAGATTTGTTCTAGAATGTAGATATGTTGGAGACTCTTATCACTGCAGGAAAAAGCTTGAGAGGTTTTGCCTGCTGGCACTTACTTCTCTTGACCGCTGTCCCTGAGGTTTCCAGATTTGTCCATGCAGAGAGATCCAGTGGCCTAAATGCATTTGTTTATCAATTAACCAGTGACTAAGGGTTTTCAAAATGCCATATTGTTTATCAATTAACCAGTGACTAAGGGTTTTCAAAATGCCATATTGCATCAAACCATGCCACACCAGAATTAATTAATTAAAATCCCAAATACACATAATGTATGGTGCCCAAAACAGGCTAAAGACAAAGGCATTTTGGATCTTAATTACTGCTGTGAGAGCAACAAATGGCAAGGAGATGCAAACCAGAAAGCCAATTATATTGAAACTGGTACAAAATCTGGGTTTCAATATAAGCAGGTAGGAGAGTGAAAGACCTCTATAAAACCATGACTTAATTGGTAAATGAACACATTAGACCACTTAGCATAAAGCAGGAAGGAACAAAGGAAAAATAAAATATCTTTGCTTCTTCGAATATTGCATCTAATATGGCTTCTTTGTAAACTCCTTGGTGAAGGAACCATCTTTTTGTTCTTTGTACAGTGGCTAGCACAATGTGGTCCTGATTCATAGATGAGGCTCCTAGATGCTATGGTAATCCAGACAAAAAAGCTAAAAGAATATGAGGAGGAACCATTAGGAAAGGGATAGGTAATAAGACAGAAAATATAATGCCTCTGTATAAATCCAGGGTATTCCCACATCTTGAATAATGCATGCCAATCTGCTTGTCCCATCTCAAAAAAAGATACATTAGACTTGGGAAAGGTACAGAGAAGGGCAACAAAAATTATTAGGGGCATGGAACAGCTTCCGTATGAGGAGAGATTAAAAAGACTGGGACTTTTCAGCTTGGAAAAGCGATGACTAAGAGGGGATATGATACTGGTCTATAAAATCTTGACTGGTGTGGAGAAAGTTAATAAGGAAATGTTATTTGCTCCTTCAAATAACGGAAGAACTAGGGGCAGGGTCACCCAATTAAATGACTGGACACCAGGTTTAAAACAAAAGGAAGTACTTCTTCACATAATGCACAGTCAACCTGTGGAACTCATTGCCAGGTACGTTGTGAAGGCCAAAACTACAACAAGATTAAAAATCTACTAATTAAGTCAGTGGAGGATAGGTCCATCAATGGCTAATAGCCAGGATGATCAGGGGTTCAACACCATGCTCTAGGTGTCCCTAGCTTCTTTTGACACGAGCTGGGAGTGGACGACGGGGAATGGATCACAAAATGATTGCCTGTTCTGTTCACTCCCTCTGAAGCAGCTGGCATTGGCCACTGTTGGCAGACAGGATACTGGGCTAGATGGATCATTGGTCTGACCCAGTATGGTTGTTCTTATTTTATAGTGCTGATCATGCTGTTATCCTAGCAATGTCACATACATTAATTTATCCTAAAAACATGCCTAGGAAGTAGGAAAGTATTATTAGCTAAATTTTAGAGATAAAGAAACTGAAACACAGAAAGACTAAGAGATTAATGAAATATGGAAAAGGAAGTCTATCATAGAACTGGGAAGCAAACCCACATCTCATGTATTTCAACCCAACACATTCATCATAAAACCATCCTTTTCCTAAGCCAGCTTTCCTCCATTTTAAAAGGTCCATATGATTGGAACATACAGTATATGTAAATAGAACAAGTATATAGACTGGGTACCATGATCAGCAGTGAAATAATTAACATTATAATTTAAACTATATCATAATAGACTTGAGTGTTAACACCCATTTGAAATTAAGGGCTTTTGAGCTCAATGGAGCAATTTACACTACTCAGTGTTATTGTTTCAATCAGTCTGCAAGTAGGGGTTACAGTGTCGAAGTTATCTTCACAAGCAAAGTTAAATTTGTTTTAAAATAGCAATAATGGTTGAAAATGTCTAGCATGTACAGGACCTTAGAAAAGGGGGTGGAGGGAATTTGAGACATGCAGGGCTGCAGTGGCCAGAGAAAGAGGCAACTTTCCCCAGCTCCAGGGCTGCAGCTTCCCAGCCTCAGCTCTGTGGCTGCTGTGGCAGGGGAGAGACCCCCTCCTTCCCAGCCCCAGCTTGGGGGCTGCTGTAATGGGGGAGAGAGGGCACATCCACCACATTAGAAAGGTAAGACTACTGATATTAAAATATGAGTTGTCTGCTTTTATTTGTAGAACAAAAACGTTATTTTTTTTTATATATAGCACTTTTATCCAAAGAGCTTAACAACAGTTAGCTAATGGTACAAACATTTGGAAAGATCATTCATTGGTCAGCTGAGACCTGCAGCAATTTTCAAGCAGCAAAGAATCCTGTGGCACCTTATAGACTAACAGACGTTTTGGAGCATAAGCTTTCTGGGTGAATACCCACTTGGTCAGATGCATCTGACCAAGTGGGTATTCACCCAGAAAGCTTATGCTCCAAAACGTCTGTTAGTCTATAAGGTGCCACAGGATTCTTTGCTGCTTTTACAGATCCAGACTAACACAGCTACCCCTCTGATACTTGACAGCAATTTTCAAGTGGTCCATGAAGAACAAAGTTTGAGAACTGCTGGGTTAGATCACAGGAAAAATGTTCCAACTACAAGTAGTTAAGCACTGGAATAGGCTTCCAAGGGAGGTTGTGAAACCATCATTGTTAACGGCTTTTAAGAACAGGCTAGACAAACACCTGCCAGGGATGATCTAGGTTTATCTGATGATCTGCCTCAGTGCAAGGGTCTGGACCTGATGACCTCGCAAGGTCCCTTTCAGACCCACATTTCTATTCTTCTAAATGAAACAAAACTCCTGACTCCCTACTATGGTGAACCGTCTGCCCAGTCACAACATTAGGGGTATGAATTTGAAAGGATTTCGTGTGTGTGAATAATACACTGGAACAGGCAGCCATATCAGAAGCTGAGGCTGTTTAGCTGAAAGCGATTTAGGTCCAATGTGCGGCAATGTCCTTGTGATGCGAGTGGGCTTGTTCCCCAATCCCCTCAATAGTCTCGGCGAAGATGTTCAATACAGTTGGTCAATGCTCCCCTCGCCTTCCCCGTCCATCACCTCAGCGCAATGGGGCTACCTACAAAGGCCTTTATTACATTAAAAGGGCGTTCAGGGGTTGGGTGGCCCCACAGAGGCTGCGCAGGCGCGAGCGGCTCGCGCTGCTCTCAGAGGCGTGGGCGCGAAGGGCTGAAGTCAGCGGAGGGAGGGAAGGAAAGACGCCGCTCGAGGCTCTGGGTACGCGCCTGGGGAACGGAACAGAGCGGGAACGCCGGGCAGTGACGGGAGCGCGAGCCACGCCCGAAGTGGAAGGGGAACTTCCGCCTGCGAGCACACGCCAGCCGGCCGGCCAGGAAAAAGAGAAGTCGAGGCCAGAACTCTTGTGGTCACGCCCCCAAGGGGGGGAGGGGAATCCGGGCGACTCAAGCTGTGACGCATGACAAAGGGGCGGGTTCTGTGCCTGCGTCACGAACCGGTTCCCAGCAGGCTCTACGGCACCGGCTATATAACCGGCGTCCG
The DNA here is from genome assembly GCF_025201925.1 of Gopherus flavomarginatus. Taxonomy (NCBI): domain Eukaryota; kingdom Metazoa; phylum Chordata; order Testudines; family Testudinidae; genus Gopherus; species Gopherus flavomarginatus. The sequence continues at coordinate 44,293,912 of NC_066628.1, read as the reverse complement.
GGCGGCTGGGCGGTCCCCATTCATTAGACTCGCCCGTGCTTGCTATCGGTGCTGTACCGTCTGCCGCCAGCTCTAGTGCTCGGGCTCGTTTCGCGTCCACCGCCATCACCATGCCTGGGTACGACATGGACAGAGGGTGAGCCTGGGGCCCTAGCCGGCGCTTTCCGCCGTTTTCGTCCGTACTCCTAGATCGACCGTTTAGCCGCGTAAAATGGCGGCGGGGGTGGGAGGCTTCTCCTTCAGCGATCCGCGAGTGGCGGGAGGGGCCCGCTGGCTGTGGGGGGCCCGATCCCAGCGGGGGGGGTAGTGACCCCTGGGGGGGTTGGTGACCTAGTATCCGGCTGCGTACAGTCTCTGCCCTGGAACCTTCCCTCGACGGTTGGGGTTATTCGGCACTTGGGTGGGGGGCTCCGGGAGCTCGATTCCCCTGCGGGTTGGCGCCCCCCTCCCCGCCGCCGATTGCGCGCGAGGCGGGGTCCCGCTCTCCGGAGTGGGCGGCTTGGGGAGCGCCGGGCTGGTGGAATCACGATTGGCGGGTCAACGGGTTGTACAGGCGCCTCTGCGGCGCGGGAGACCTTCGCGGGGCGGCTCCCCCCCGCCTCAGACTGATGGCGTCCGAGGCTGAAGCCGGCCGGCTCTCGCTTTGTGTTGTGCAAGCGGATGTTAATGGCCGGCCCCGCCATGCGGTGACTGAGGGGAAATCAAAATGCCGGCTGCTGCTGCCTTTGTTCCTCCCCCTCCCCGCCCAGACTCTAAAATGGCAGCGGCTGGAAAATGTGGCGTAGACAGAAATGAGAAACAAAGGAAACGGCAGCGGCCGCTCCGCCATGTTCCCCCCGGGGGCGGAGGGCGCTCACGCTCCCCTCACCCGCCTAGCCGGGATTGATGGGGACGGAGCCTGGCGTGGCAAATAACGATCAGTAGTGCCCGCTGGTCCGGGGGCGAGATGGGGGCTACGCGCCTGGCGGCTTAACGTGATTGGGGGGCAGCGGTGATTATTTTACCGACCTTTCTGTCAAAAGGGCCCCGGATGTGTATGAGCATCTCAGTGGGGAGCTTATTTCGTTACCGAACTCGACGCCTTTGTTCAATACAAAAACAAAAAAATTCCACAGCAACCCACTTACGGGAATGTTGTCTCTAGGTTTCATAACGCCCCACGCGCGCGCGCACCGGCTTTTTTCAGTCTCTGACGCACCCTGGGAGTGTCCCTTCTATCGCGAAGGCATTTGGTCTGTCCTTTTTTTTAATTCGTTTCTAACGATTCGTTTGAGCACTTTTAGGAAAATTATGAGCTCCTTTCAGTTTGGGATGTTGGATATCTGATAACTAGAACACAGCTGCTGCTGGGGCCTTTGTGGTATTTACACTTAGTTTTAATTTCAAAGATCCCATGAGGTTACATCCTTGAAAACATTGCCTCCTCAAATAGTTATGAACACAGACTAGGAATTTGATTATATTGACAATCTTGGCCTTTGATCTGATGTTATGGAAATAAGTTAATTGCCATATGGGAACAAGTTAGAATTTTCGAAAATCTTCGAGGATAATTACTATTATTTTTTCAGGTTTGGTGGTCCTCGTTTTGGAGGAAGCAGAGGTGGACCTCTGTCTGGAAAGAAATTTGGAAACCCTGGAGAAAAACTTACAAAAAAGAAATGGAACCTAGATGAACTGCCCAAATTTGAGAAGAACTTTTATCAAGAGCATCCTGATGTAGTTAGACGCACTGTGGTATGTACCATGGCTGTTCTTTGCCTTGTTAAACTTGTTCATCTTTGCAGGAATTGTCGCTTAGTGTGCTTTTTACTTGGTAATTTGTTGATTGTGGGACATGGATCAATGAGTGAATTACAGGTTTGCTGTAGGTATTTTTTAAAAGCATAAATAAAGCTAATGTAATTATTTTGTCTTTGCAGCAAGAGGTTGAACAGTACAGAGCAAGCAAAGAAGTTACAGTGAAGGGCCATACCTGTCCAAAACCACTTATAAATTTCTATGAAGCTAACTTTCCTGGTAAGTACAAATATCAGTATAGCAGGGGGTCACTCAGACTTCATGAATACGAACAATAGCTAATTCATTCTTTTTTGCAGCAAATGTTATGGAAGTAATTCAGGCACAGAATTTCACTGAACCAACTGCTATTCAAGCACAAGGATGGCCTGTTGCTTTGAGCGGACTGGATATGGTTGGAGTAGCACAGACTGGATCAGGAAAAACCTTGTCTGTAAGTTGTGACTTTAAACTTGGGAATGTAGTTACATAACCTCAACTTCATAAAGTATTGCTAATACATTTATCTGTAAATCTAGTTCCCTTTCTGAAACACTGGGAAATGCATGTATTAACAGAAGGTTTTGTTTTCAAACAGTACTTGTTGCCTGCCATAGTGCATATAAATCATCAGCCCTTCCTCGAGCGAGGAGATGGACCTATTGTGAGTATGAGAATGTGGTTTTTCCTTTTTTCATTTCAAGAAGAATGTTACATTAAAAGCACAAGTTGTTTGGTGGGGGTGGAAATGTTGTGGAATGAGTAGGAAAATTAGGCATTTGTTAGTCATCCATTTCATATTTTAGCTAGTCCACCAGGTTTTGGTGCATTGCATAGACCCTGTCCTCCGTAAGATTTTGTCAAAGAATTCAACCACTAAACTTCCAGTATTTCTATTGGAATTATGCTTCTCAAAATGGGAATATTGGCTTGAGGGCACCTATATCTCAATGTCTGGCTTTGGGGATATTTTGCTGAAAGCAAAGTCCACAGGGGTAACTGGCAGAAAAACCCAAAAGGACCTAGCATTAAGCTTTTTAAAGTGCTGCAGGAACAATCATAGCACTAGGCTTCTAAAAGATTTGGAGTAACAAGTAAAACTTCCTTGGTTACCTTTGCCTTCATAGGCAACATAGAACTTTGAATCTTGTAACTTTTCTCTCAATTTTTGTCAAATTGAGTTTAGCTTTGAAAGACTGCACATGCTTGCTTACCCTGAGAGTGCTAACTTGATATTGACAATGTTTACAGTGTCTGGTGCTGGCACCAACTCGAGAACTGGCTCAACAAGTGCAGCAAGTGGCTGCTGAATATAGCAGAGCATGTCGTTTGAAGTCTACTTGTATTTATGGAGGTGCTCCAAAGGGACCACAAATTCGTGATTTAGAAAGAGGTACAAAAAAGTTGTTACCATATAGACATGTGCAATGTGGAAAACGTTCTCAGATGTGCTAACTTCAGTGTGCTTGGTTTAAGGTGTGGAAATCTGCATTGCAACACCTGGAAGACTCATAGACTTTTTAGAAGCTGGAAAGACCAATCTCAGGAGATGTACTTACCTTGTACTTGATGAAGCTGACAGAATGCTTGACATGGGATTTGAACCTCAGATCAGAAAAATAGTAGATCAGATAAGGGTAAGTAGAAGTCATGTTCCAATCTTTAGTTAACGAAAATTTTTGTAGTTTAAAATTACACAAAAATGAAGTATCGGGGTAGCTGTGTTAGTCTGTATTCACAAAAACAACAAGGAGTCCGGTGGCACCTTAAAGACTAACAGATTTATTTGGGCATAAGCTTCCGTGGGTGGTGGTAACCTCACTACTTCAAACACAAATGAAGGTGCCTACATATATCAATTCTTGCCACCATCATATTTCTCCTATCTTTTCAATTACATCCAGTTCAATTACATTAACGTTCATTGGACTGGATGTATCCTGATTAACTGTAGCTGGATGCAGCATTTTGCTATGTGGTTCAACTAATACTGTTCTGCTTGTGTGGTTCAAGTTAAATTAAAACTGTTTTAATCTTCAGCCTGACAGGCAAACTCTAATGTGGAGTGCAACGTGGCCCAAAGAAGTTAGGCAACTTGCTGAAGATTTCTTGAAAGAATATGTACACATCAACATTGGGGCATTGGAACTAAGTGCGAACCACAACATTCTTCAAATTGTGGATGTCTGTCATGATGTGGAGAAGGATGACAAGTACGTAGTCATTTGAGAACTTGTTTGTGCTCCCAGAGCATGGGGCAGGGGGGGGTGGTGAGAAAACATTATGTAAGATCTCTTCATGGGGGTCTACTAAATGAACTAACAAGTGTTCAGTGGGGTTTTCTTTTGATTCTATTTAGCTTTATTGCGTGACTTTTTTTTTTTTAATGCTAAGCATCTTAAGGTTAAGAACTGGGGCTTAATTATTTGAAGTGAAAGTGTGACTCAATAGCACTAATACCCAAAACTAGCATAGTTTCTTTATCACCTTGAGTTGCTATTTTGATTAACTAATTTTTTTTTGCAAAAGACTTATTCGGTTGATGGAAGAAATCATGAGTGAGAAAGAAAATAAAACCATTGTGTTCGTGGAAACCAAAAGACGATGTGATGATCTTACCAGAAAAATGAGAAGAGATGGGTATGTTCCTTCAACTTTTTTCCTTTTTAGATTTCACTGTGTAGCTTAGCTGCTCTGTCTTCCATCAGTCCACAATTCTGAGTATCAGCCAGTGTACATAACACACTCTTCATACTGATGAACAAAAAAAAATCTAGTAAATGTCAAGTGAATAGTGCATTCAGCAAGATAATCTTTGATAATTGCTGCAGTATAGAGTCATTAAATATCTTTAATGTCCATTTTAGGGATTTGCAGTTGGTCTACTTAAAAGCATAAGTATATAATGTAACTGGTGGAAGCTTACTAAAATGTTTGTCAAACGGTATCCTGATTTGTACATGTACAACATCTTGAGTTTAGTCATTCAATTTAAATATGCTTTCAGGTGGCCAGCAATGGGTATCCACGGTGACAAAAGCCAGCAGGAGCGAGACTGGGTTCTAAATGGTAAGTGTGACTCAAATTGTTCTTGGCACTTCTTAGATTAAAAATATAACCAAGAATATACATTAAACTGACCAGACTGTGTTCTGTTACAGAATTCAAACATGGAAAAGCTCCTATCCTGATTGCTACAGATGTTGCATCCAGAGGTCTAGGTTAGTACATCTCCTGTAATGCCAGTTGCCAACATTTTTAAAGAAAGTTCATTGCTTTCTTTAACCTCTGCATTTTTCTAAGTTTTTTTCACATAAAGGTGCAGTCTTTGTGGCAAGGCCTAGGCATGACAATCGGAGGACTCGAGGGGGATGGAGGACTAGTGGAAATGATCGGCTGGCTGCTTCCAGTCGAATAGAGAGGTGACAGCTGAGAGCATTGTGTGCCAGTAATCTTCAAAAGGCAAAGACCATCTTTTAAACTACTACCCCATAAACTGTTCTCTCATGAAACCGCAGTTTTTATTCACAGTTCACTTTGCCCTGGTATTTCTTTTCTGTCCCATGCTTTGCATGATTGCCACGGTACAGTGCTGTTAGCTTTGTGCATACTGTTCGCTGTGATCTGTGGGTCTTTGAATTTCAGTGACTTTGCTGAAATGTCGAAGAAAATTATGAACTTCATTGTTCAATGAAATTCATTTCAACCTTGAAATGGAGAGAGCAGCTTTAAAATGTACTAAGCCTTGTACAAATTGGTGAGTACTGGCACATGAGATCTGAGAAAAAGTCCACCTCTCACTTTACTAAGTGGGGTGGGAAAGCAATGGCTTCTCCTTTTGAAAGTCAAAGTTCCTCCTTCACCTATACACCAGTCGTCATGTCGAGACCTGCCAGAGAGAGACACATTCTCAAGTGAACCCTGGCTTCTTGGAAGCGCTTGCCTAGACGAGACACAGTGCATAAAAACAACTTGGTGACTTTGGGGGACAGGTATGTTTTTCTTGCAGCTGCGGTTGAAAGGTCTTGGCAAGACAAGCAGTGTGGCCCATTTTTTTTGAGCTTCTGATGAGTGTGTATGTGAAGGACCTTGTGTGTTTTTACTCTAAGGTCCTCAAATGAGCACATGAAGAGGCTGCTGTGAGATTTAGTGGCCCTACTGCAAGAAGCATTCAGAAGTCACTTGATGATTTGTAGGGAACTCTTGAGTTGGGAATGACAAGCAAATGCATTCTCCTTTATGGTAAGGTTTTTAGATCACTGGGTGGGTGATAAGATGGGTACAGATGGAGTGTGCATACTTTTCTCTTCCACAATACTCAAGCAAAAAGGATAATTCTAACATTCTTTGCAGCCATTAGCGTCTTAAAAATACAGTTGTCTAACGTTTATTTTTGATTTGGCTGTTGTGGTGTGCAAAACTTTGTACATTGCTTTTTGCCACACTGCAACACTTTACAGATGTGGAAGATGTGAAATTTGTCATCAATTATGACTACCCTAACTCCTCAGAGGACTATATCCACCGAATTGGACGAACTGCCCGCAGTACCAAAACAGGCACAGCCTACACATTCTTTACTCCTAACAATATAAAGCAAGTAAGCGACCTCATCTCTGTGCTTCGGGAGGCTAATCAAGCTATCAACCCCAAACTGCTTCAGTTGATTGAAGACAGAGGTTCAGGTAAATATTCCATTTACTATACTCTTCTCTTGTCTGAATTTTTTTTGTAGCATGGTATGTAGCTTTTGACAAATGTTTTTCAATTTCACACTGCCTCCAGGTACTCTGAACTTGGGGCAGAATAGTATCTTTTACTTCAGGAATGCATTAACATATATGTCCTGATCTTCCCAGTTAAAAGAAATGTGTTTCAACATCTCTTTATACACAAATTGTACTTAATCAGGAGGAGTATTGTGCCAATTGTATGGGAAAAGTAAAACTTGTGGCCTGTAGTCCTATTGTACTACAGTAATCCACAGCAGACCACTGTCACTGAAAGCACCATCAAAGATCAATGATAAACTCTAAAAAGGCTATATTCTATCTGCCACTATTAGCATTGGTGGAGAAAAATATACTTCTCTGTACTACATAATAGGCCATTTATTCCCATCCTTCATTTCCTTCCCTGTTTCTTTCTGTACCTCTAAACATCCTTTGTGCAACCTCCCATTTTCCCCTCTGGACTTCATTATTGCTTTTCTATTCAAACCACTTAATTTGATCATTTTAAGTGCTCATATTGTACAGCATTAACACCCAGGGATCAGTGTCAGTCTGCAGACTGGGAAGCCATTGGTGACTGCACTTAATTCATGTTTGAAAAAGTTAAAGTGGCAATGATGAGCTCAAACTCTTCAAGGCATCCAGATTTCTATACACAACTTTCATTTGAAGTACAGATCTATTAAGTGGGAAAGATACTTGACTTCTCTATATTACATGGATATTGATGCTTTGATTGGCAAATGACACTTGAAGTCAGTATCTCATCTAGATTTTTTTTTTTTTCTTCACAGGTCGTTCCCGAGGTGATCGACGTGACAGATATTCTGCGGGCAAAAGGGGTGGATTTGGTAATTTTAGAGAGAGAGAGAATTTTGAGAGAACTTATGGTGCAGTAGGGAAGAGAGACTTTGGAGCAAAAGCCCAAAACGGTGGCTACAGTGCTCAAACCTACAGTAATGGAACTCCCTTTGGAAATGGCTTTGCAGCTGCTGGCATGCAGGCTAGCTTCAGAGCTGCTGGTAATCCTGCAGGAGCTTACCAGAATGGTTATGATCAACAGTATGCAACTAACATTGCGACTATGCACAATGGTATGAACCAACAGCAGTATGCATATCCTGCCACTGGTGCTGCTCCTATGATAGGTTACCCAATGCCAGCAGGCTATACTCAATAACTTTAGAAGTATATTTAAATGTCTGTTTTTTTTTCATAATTGCTCTTTATATTGTGTGTTATCAAGACAGGATAGTTATTTAAGAAACTTAACGGAAAATGCAGAAACGACTACAGTGCAGCAGTAATTATGGTGCACTTTTTCGCTATTTAAGTTGAATATTTCTCTACATTCCTGAAACAATTTTTAGTTTTTTGTACTAGAAAATGCAGGCAGTGTTTTCACCAAGTAAATGTACAGTGATTTGAAATACAGTAACAGAGGGCAGTGCATGGCCTTCCAATAAAGATATTTGAAGACTGACTTTTCTGTGAAATGGAAATTGTTTGTCTCAAGTGCGCCACTTTACATCAGTGGAACATAAATGTTTTTCTCTTAAATTCCAGAAAGAAGCTTTCTATATGGTTTTTATTTTATCCTCCCAATCATTTTAAATGACTTGATCTATTGCTAGAGAACCAGCTTACTGCATTCTAGTGTTGTGACTTCCTTTTACTGGTTATAAACACTCACTCTTTTTGGAGAACATTAGCTGAATTTTATTGGCAGAATTGGCTTCAGATTTAGTATTGAAGAGACATTTTATTTATTTGTCTCTCTAGAGTAGATTTAACCTGTGAAAATACATGGAAACAATAGTACAGCTAACTTGTTTTTAATGAAAACTCTTCATTAGGTGAAGGGCAAGAGTAGTATGCAGCTGTCCTGTAGAAGTTTTTATCAGCCCTTCAAAGCAAGGGTGCTGTAAACCATGCAAAGTGCAACCTGGGAGTCCAAGCTCTAGTATTAAAACCTTTGCAGCCATAAAAGTTAGAGCACTAATAACTCTCAATATACAAGTAGACCTGAATTGTTTTGCATGGAAGCCTGTTTTTCCAGGATATATAGACCTAGATAACCAAAAGGGTAAAGTGGGACTTAAATCAAGAGCTCACCATGTTAAAAAATCAGTTCTCATTTCCTTGTATTCTGCTGCTGTACTCCCTTGCCCCATGGAGCCAGTACTGGTCTGGAGGATAGACAGTAGCCTCAGCCTCACAAGCTTGTTGCTAGCAGGGTTCTAACACAGGTTTCTCAATGGGATTAATAAATAAATGGGATTTTTTTTCTCCCACTAAACTGTAGTATAGAATATAACTTCTGATTCTCAGACAAGACTATCTTGCCCTTTTCTAGAACCAAGCTAGTGACAACTCTCATTTGTAAATACCATTGTAACTAGCAGGATTCTGATCCTACTGTAGCTAGGATGTTAAACTGGATTTCTTTTGCTTAGCCATGCAACTTATCAGGCTGACCTAGTAATTCTTGTCAATCTTTTATTTTCACTCTGTTGCTCTTCTAGCTTGTAAAGCTGGCAACTGTGGATGATGGGATTATTCTGAATCATTGAGGTTTAAACATACATGAATTTTTCATAACATGCACAGCACATTGAATGCTTATTCCTCATTAAGCTCCACCTACTGGAACTATTTTAAATCCATGATTAGGAAATGCTGCTGCATGTATGGAAATTTCCACTGCCATGCTGTTGAGTCAGACTGCCAGTTGGGAGCTCATTAGCAGAACTAATAGACAAATCTCCCTCACCTCGGCCACACGCCTACAGCCGAACATTAGGTCCCTCCCATCTATGCTGTTTTTAACCCTCCTCTATTGCCTAGGGAACCTTTCTGTTAGAGGCTTTTTATATAACAATGCAACTCTGACGCAAACTACAGCAAGCATCTCCTATCTTTGTGACCACACAGGGCTTTGTGCATCCAGAGCCCTCACGTGACTTGTGTCTAGACTCAGAGCACCATCACAGATTCTCCTTCCATAGTCCCGTTTGCACTTAAACTCAGTGGATCACAGCTGTCATCACCCAAACCCTGTTTGGAAAGTTGTGATTTGACTCCCATCTCCTGCCTCATTTGTCCCTGCATGAATGTGTGCGCATGATGGAGGGAAAGGCAGAGAAGGGTTGTCAAAATGTAGTCTCACAACAGGTGAAGGTGTTGGCACAGCAGCCTCAAGACAGTAGGAAGTAGTCTCAGGTTTCATTCCTATAATCAGATCTGTGCAGTTGGGTGCTAATACCTGCACACAGTCCCATGGGGTCAAGTGGGGCTTCAATGGGATCAGAGCCATCCACTGCAAGTTTCTCAGGGCAGGGGTCAGCTCTGGGTGGGAGTTAGCACAGTTCCCAGTGCTGTTCATATGACCGATGCTTTAAGCTGTTTCCTTATCGGAGACAGATGTTCCATGCTGGCTTGAAAAATACCATTGTGGTTGGTCTTTTCTTTTAATTAAAAAAATCAAATTACAGAATAAGTGTCATTTCAAACTGCAAACATTCAAATCACCCTGAACCTGCCAGCACAGTTAGCCAGGCAGGGTACTGGGAGGGGGCATAGCCTCCCACGGTGGAGGGCCATGTCTGTCCACTGCGTTCTCTCCCCCGCCCCCCAACTGCAAGCCTCAGACCGGGGCTGTGCCTAGGGGAAGGGGGGTGATGAGGTGATCAGCTCCTTGCTAGAGGCACCAGACTCTGTCCGTTGGGGGGGACGGTCCCCCCCCGCTCCTCCGAGGCTCCGCGCCCTGGCCAGGCCGGAAGCGGGAGCCGGACCGTGGAAAGAGCCGCCCAAGAAGCCCGGCCACTGTGGGGAGCCTCGGACCCTCCACCCGCCGTGCGCGCCTCTTACACGGGGCGCTCCAGCTTCCGGCCTGGAGGGCGGGCAGCGGGCGGGGCCTCACGGTTCCGGCCCCCCCCGGGTTCCGGAGCTCTACCAGGAACCACTGTCCGTGCCGCGGGCGGGGCGGAAGCTGACACAACCCCAGAGCTGGGACTCCGCGTTCAGCCGTAAGGGACGGGAGCAGGGGAACTACTGCGCAGGCGCGGGGCGCGTGACCTTGCCCAGGCCGGGACGCGCGTGCCAGAGCGTTCTTCTTCCGCTCGCGGTGGTAACTCATTACCCGGCCGCATCGCCCGTTCCCGATGCAGTGCGCTTGCGCGTCTTATGTGACGTCGGGGCCTCTTGTCCTTCCCTTCCCCCCGCCCCGGGCGCTGTCGGTACCAGCATGATGCTGAGCGGTTGCTCGGGGGTCAGGCTTTGGGGCAGGGCTCGGGCTGGGGTCCTGCACCCCAACCATGCCCTGAAGGGGCGGCATCCGGGCCCTGACGTGGGCGCCTCCAAGATCCAACTGAGGCACAAGTTGGGGGTCCCTGGGGTGCAGGGCCCACCCCCTAGGCCTCCTGTAGTGGTTCCTGGGGTGCAGATGCGGTCCCTCAGGTTCGCTCTGGGGCCCCTGTTTGCCCAATTGCGGCCCTATACGGGGGGCCCCTGCAACAGTGCAGAGGGGCAGCCTCGGGAGGGCAGTGAGGTGCTGCTGGATGTGTGCCAAAGGAGGCACTTCCTAAGGGGGGACCAGCAGCAGGCACTCACTTGGGATTCTTACCTGAGGGGCTGCCACCCAGGCTTTGGGCCCCTGGGGATGGAGCTGAGGAAGAACTTGGCAGCCCAGTGGTGGGCCTCGGTGGTGGTTTCCAGGGAGCAAGTGTTTGCAGTGGATTCTTTGCTACATCGTGCTCCAGGAGCTGGCATGCTGGCAGCAGGGGAGGCTCTCAGGCTGATACAAGGTGGAACCCTGCGTGAAATCTTCCAGAATAAAGAATTACACAAAGAGCAGATAACTGCAACTCTGGAAAAGGTGCTAGGGATGTCTGGGGTGCTGCGAGAGGACCTTCTTCATGGTACGTTCTTAGTCTCTTTATCCCCAATGAACAAATATGTATAGAAATTGCAGACATGATCTCTCATTATCTGCTGATTGGGAGCAAAAGGCAGGTGGGTTACCTCTTTGTATTTATTCCACTGCATAAGATTAATCTGTTAACATGATTTACTGCCTGAGTCTTCATGTTGTGATGTTGCCTGAATGTGTTACAAGTTTGCGTCTTCGTCAGGTAGTGAAGCAGCGTAATCATGGCTTGCGATGCCTAAATGTGTATGTGACCCTTAACTGTTCTGTCAACACTGGAGACAGGCCTGTGAAAACTGAATTTTCCTCCAGTTATCTCTGAAACAGCAGTCCAAATGGTAGAGCTGGTGCATGCAAAATACTATAATTAATGTATGGTAATTACCAAGTTGTAGTCTTTTATTGCTTTTACCTTTGTTCTCCCTTCTTGCTAAATGTCTGTGCTTTAACTTCTGTAGATAAGTTAGAATTTAATTTTAATTATAATTAAAACTTAAAATACTTTCTAGAACTGCAGAAATGAATGATTTGTCTCATGACAGGTGCTCTAGAGCAATATATTAATTGTCTAGAATTGGTAAACAAGAGGCTGCCATGTGGACTTGCTCAGGTTGGAGTATGTTTTCATCCTGTTCCTGACATTGAGCCTCAAAATGACAATATCGCAAGGTACAGTAATGAAAACTGACATCTCTGTTTATATTTAAACTAAACAAATGCAAACTCATTTTGGATATCTTTTTTGAATGCTATCTCTTGCTTTTCCCTTATTATTTTTAAAGGAGTTAACTTGCTGCCCTTGCTATTGTTTAAAGAATAGGCGAAAGGACAATGTCTTCCCTTGTATGGTTTAGCTCTGCCAGAACTGCAGGACAGTGGCTTGATTACTGGTTACGCCAGCGGCTTCAGTGGTGGAGAAAGGTATTTGATATTCACTTCGCCTTTGTTATTGCTCCTTAAGCTAGAAAACATTGGACAACCTTGTTATAGCATTTATGTTTTAAAGGGGGGCAAGGCATTTTTAGGGGTGATATAGAATGATATTGCCAGAGATGCACCTCTGAACTGCAACCACTTACGGGTAAAATAGAGAAATTGTTTGAGTACGTAACACTGTCAAACTGTTTATAATGGGAATTAGAAAACACCATTTTAGTTTGGGTTTCTGTTCTGAATGATTTGGGGGCTTGTGTGCTGTAACTGATGTAGCATTTTGGAATTCTAAAAGCTGTTGTTGTTCTTAAATGGTTATAGGCCAGTGGGTTTGCACCTACATTTTAAGAGTTATCATTTGCAATTCAGTTAATATGTACAATAAGTGGACATTTTAAATCTCTTAATTTTCAGTTTGCGATAGGCCCGTCCAACTTCAGTAGCAGCGACTTTCAAGATAAAGAGGGAAGAAAAGGAAATCATTTGTACTACAGCTTTCCTTGGGGAAAGGAACCAGTAGAAACATTGCAGAGTCTAGGAGATAAGGAACTGTTACAAATGTATCCAGGGAATAAATCAAAATTACATGTAAGATTCAGTTAATTTTATTATATTTAAAATATTGTTCACTGGGAAAGCCTCATGAGATACAAATCTTGCTTTGGTGTGATCCAGTTTATCGACATGGAAATAAAATTTTGTTTTCAAAACAAAGGCAGTATGAGTGGTTGGTAGCCTGTACCCATGCTATCTAGGACTATGATCTTATCAGGCCTCCAAAAGCAGAAAGGCCAGAGAATGAGCGTAGAAACCAAACTATTCTCTGACTTGTTCCTTCTCTGAGCTGTTCCTTCAAGTTAGACTTGAGGTACATTGACAGAACAGTGCAGGGAACAGTATTTCAGATTGTGGTACTGATTTGTTAAGTAGAGTATTACATGGTGCTGCAGGGTCTGCATGAGTTGCTTTTCCATGTGCGATTTAAGGCTGGGGTTCTCAACCTTTTTCTTTCTGAGCTTCTTCCCACTCCACAGGTCCAGCTGTGCCACAACAATTATTTTTGTGCATATAAAAGCTAAGGCTGGCGTTTCGGGGTAGCAAGCAGGGCAGTTGTCCAGGGTCCAACACCACAGGGGACACTGTGAAATTAAGTTGCTCAGGCTTTGGCTTCAGCCACAGGTAGTGGGACTCGGTGCCCCGGTCTCCAGTCCTGTGTGGCAGAACTTTGGCTTTCTGTCCTGGGCCCTAGCGAATCTAACGCTAGCCATGCTTGGTGGACCCCTGAAAACTGCTTGCGCCCCCCTAGGGGGCCTCGGACCCCTGGTTGAGAAGCACTGGTTTAAGGCTTTGGCATTGACATATGAAAACCTGAGAGACCTCCTCTTTCCCCCTGCTATTCTGCTACAGTTAAGATCAACAAAGGTGCTCAAGCTGGAGCCCCTTGGTGTAAAAGAGAGGAGGCTCCTGGCAAGGTATGTTCTTTGAGGAGTCTTTTACTTCTGAACCCAATTGCCTGGGTCTGAAATCCCTGCCTTGTTGTAAGGCAGAGGTTCTCAAACTGTGGTCCGCAAGCTCCATTCAGGTGGTCCGCAGATAGTTCCCTCTAAGGTGCTGCCTGGGTGGCTGCACACAAGAGAATAAGGGGCCACCCACCTATTTAGTGGATCCGCGCAGGCATGGCTCCGCTAATTAGGTGCCTGTACCCTGGAGAAGATGCACATGTTAGGTGAGGTGGTGGCCTTGGGGAGCAATAGGGGATAGGTGGGAGGGGGCAGTGGGGTGAGAAGAGGCGGTTGGGGGAATTTGAGACATTCAGGGCTTTGGTGGCCAGATAAAGAGGCCACTTTCCCCAGCTCTAGGGCTGTTGCTGCCAGGGAGAGACCCCACTCCTTCCCAGCCCCAGCTCAGGGGCCGTCACGGTGGGGGAGAGAGGGCACATCCATCACATTAGAAAGGTAAGACTACTGATGTTAAAAGATGAGTTGTGTGCTTTTATTTGTAGAACAAAAAAAGTTGTTGTTTTTTTTAAATATAGCACTTTTATCCAAAGCGCTTTACAATAGTTAACTAATGGTATAAACATTTGGAAAGATCATTAAGTGGTCCACCGAGACCCTCAGCAATTTTCAAGTGGTCTATGGAAAAAAAAGTTTGAGAACTGCTGTTGTAAGGCTTATCTTCTTTGAGGGCTTTTGGTGAGATGTTGCTTCAAAGGCAGGATTTAAGGAAGGTGGAGTGCTTCTCTCTCTCTTGCTTAGGCTTCAGTTAGATACTGCTGTATGTTGTGAGGTTGCTGCTGCTTGTTGTTCTTTAATATATGTCTGTTTTAAATGTGCGTTGAGGGAACCCATCTTGGGATTGGTGCCTTCTTGTGTTCATTCATTTAAATACACTGTTTATTTCTGAGTACTGTTACTTAGTGCATTTCTGTTGTGTTTCTCCTGCAGGGTCGGGATGGAAGGAAGAATGTTATTCCTCATGTGCTGTCTGTGAGTGGCAATCTGGACCAAGGAGTGCTAGCATATCTCTGTGATTCTCTGCAGCTCATGGAGAGCTCGCTAACAAGAAAGAAAACTCTTCAAAGAAAGGTGACTTCTTAGTGTGTCAGGAAGAAGAGACTATGAAAATAGTCTGACTAGGAAGGTACAAACTAAAACAGTCTGAGTGTTGTATCAAATGTGACTTGCTTTATTCAGGTCTGGATTTCTGTTTTGAGAGAATGCAAGACTGTACATATTGAATATATTTGCTAACTAAGCATTTATTTGTTAACTAAGCATTTATTTTTCATTATTCCAAAAACAAATACAGTTGAATATTCCTCAGGGTGGATAAAAATCAATGATTAAAAAAACAAACCCTGATCTTTTTCTATTTAAATCAGGTTTTTTCCTCAAAAAGCATTTTATCAAAAAAATCCTTCTAAAGATACATTTATAGCTCAAAGATATCTCATCATGGAACAGGGATTATAAATTCTAATTCTATAGAATGAGACCATATATTCATGTAATGTTTTTTGTAAATAAGTTCCAATAGTTAATGGATTAGGGACCCAATCTTATTGGCTTCCAGGGGCTTCTGTATAGATTATTTAGGTTCATCTTTCTATCTACCCATTTCTGTCTACCATCAGAAATACTTATTTTGCAATTCTCAAACTGTGGATTTGTGTCTCCAGAGATAACATGCTTGTTAACAGCGAAAATGTTTTAAAATAAATAATATATAGAGGTGAGAAATAACAGACCTCAACCCTATTGTCCCTCTGCAAATTTGTGTACATAGAGTCAATCCCTTACCTCTCTCTAAAAACACAACGTTTCAAAAAGTTCAACGAATAGAAGATTGTTGGGGGCGGAATAGATCTGGACAAGAAGTCTGGAAATAAATTTGAGAAGGGAGGGACAAGCAGTAGAAACAAATGTGAAACTGTTTGAACAGCATATTCCAGAAGTCTTGAGGTCTTTCTGAGTGTAGCCTTCATTGATTTGAGATTTACCAAAAACCTATAATGGCAGCAGGTGGTAAAAGAGACCCAGTTTGAGAATATTTTAATGAAGTTTCTCTACCTGTGAAGAAATATGTATTCAGGTTATAACAACCAAGAAGAATGCACTTTTATGTAGAAATCCATGATTAAATTGAGTATTCCTGACTAATGACTTAAATCAATTTGATTTAAATAAAATCCATCCCAATACTTCTATATATTTCACTAATACTCTTTTAGTTCTGTTTCATGTATTTACTGGGCATTTACATTAACATGTTTCTTGCAACATTGTTAGGTACTTAAGCTTCACCCTTGTTTAACACCAATAAAAGTTGCGTTGGATGTGGGAAGAGGCCCAACAATGGAGCTGAGACAGGTGTGTTGTAACTAAGCATTTAATTGTGGGAGCTGGAGTTACATGTAGTCTTGTGCTGTAATTCTCATATTGACTTTTTTTTTTAAAACCTTCTATTCGTGTGAGAGAGATTCTGCTTCTCCTTCATGGGCACGAAGGGCCCTCACTGCAGTGAAACGGCATTTTCACTGTGCAGGATATAGGAAGCCATAGGAAGCCTCTGCAGAGCTCCATATTCCCTGCATGCTAGAAAGTGCCCTGTGGAATGTGGATTTGGGGGCAGTGGGCACGTCTGTTAGATCCACTGTGATTAATCCCACATGGAGTGGGGGAACAGAAACATCCTGGCTTTAATGTCTGCTCTTCCTCAAGCTGTATTTAATAGAAAAGTAATATTGACTAATTTTTTTTGAGTTTGTTTATTCTGATTATAAACCAAATTTGTTTAATCCTTCATAGTAGTCTTAAGGGTAACAATGGTAGGGAGGAAATCAGATGAAGACTTGACTTTTTTCAAGTTAGTGATGTCTATGTAAGAAATATACATGGGGAAAAGACCTTTTTGTTTAGGGAACTATGTATAAATATGAAGATCTCTTAGCAGTCATGTTCTTTTTTGAGTGCATGTTTCTGTTAATTTATAAACATAATAAATGAGTTTTAATATCAAACAGATACTACAGATACAGCCTGTATCGCTCCTTCTCCCAAAATTTTAAACCTCTTAAGACTGTGGGGTTTTTTTTCCCCCTAGGTGTGTCAGGGGCTGTTCAGCGAATTGATAGAGAAAGGAATTTCTGTGTGGCCTGGGTATCTTGAAACCATGCAGACACCTCTGGAGCAACTCTATGCAAAGTAAGAAAGAGAGAAAATGTCAAGTGGAAAGATGGCTTTCCTTAAAGTAGCAAAAATGAATGATTTCAGTATAAAGTCATCAGGTACAGTAACCAAAGGACTGAAGGTACTAAAATACAGATCGAGACTTGATATCTCTAACAACATTTAAAAAAACCCTTGAATTGGTTCACTTTAAAAAATGAGGGATTTCAGTAAACTTTATTTTTCATACTTCAACTATTTGGTTTGTTTTGTTTTTTGCTCTTCAGTTGCTAATAATAAAACATTCAGGAAATCCTATCTGAAAACTGTGGTTTCCTAGAGTGAATCATAAATCTACTGAACCAGCTTACATCCAATTTTGTATCTGGACTGACTTCTGCATTTCACTCTTAAGTCAGCTGATTTGAAACCCGTTGTTATACAGAACCCAGTCCTGCAACCAATACCAGCTTGAGTAATTCTCATTCACACAAGCAGTCCTACTGAGTAAGAATTGCTCATGCCAATTCAGTTTGCTAGAACTGGCCCACATCAACCTACAAAACATAAGTAGATTAAGGAGTAAAAAAAAAAAAAAAAAATCTAGATTGTGCTTTTTTCTCACAATTAATAGAGGTTTCCAGCAAGAAACAAATACATACTGTTTTAACATAGCAAAGTTAATAAGTCATGTTCATGTACAATACTACTCAAAGTATGGCTGATCAGCTAGTAAATAGTGGAGAAATTGTAACATTTTTCTCTTGTGAAAAATGTCCCTATTGTAGGTTACTAAATAAAACTCCCCTTTTATTGCAAAGGAATCTCATAACTTACTGCAGTTAACTAGAGAAGATCAAGGAGCTGAAAGTAAGAAAATAGGCATCTTCATATTGGACACAGAACTACATACAAAACTTGAACATATACATATCGCTCTGGGATATAACCCCAGTCTAAGTCTGCCACACACCAAGGCAACAATACTGTAACAGCAGTAATGAGTGCTCGTTCTTTGGCAGGTATGATGAGATGAGTGTCCTCTTCACAATCTTGATCAGTGATGTTACTCTGGAGAATGGAGTGGTTCAGCTGAGAAGCAGAGACACCACCATGAAAGAAATGATGCACATCTCTCGATTGAAGGACTTTTTAACTAAGTACATTACAGCAGCTAAAAATGTATAAATTAGAACCTCGCTAATAAAAGGAATTTTGTATCTCTGTTTAAATTGATTTCCAAAGTGTCACACTGACTCAGTGGCACAGATGAAGTACAAGCCAGGAATTCTGAGTCACAATACCCTACTCTGTTGCGAGATACCATTCATTCTTATTTATGTGAGTGGGGAAGTACCCGTGACATCCTCCAAAACTGATGTTGATAAAGCTTTCTGATGCATTCATTCTCTATCAAATCCAAATCCTTTATGAAGATCTTCCAGCCTGCACTGCTGAAAGAGGCAAACCCAGGTCTGTCCATCATGGGTCGAGCAGGGCTAATAATGCTCATCTGGAAAGCTTACCAATTGGAGAACTTTCACAGCCAGGAAAACTTACCCTTATTTCAAATGGCAGGCTCAGGACACCTCTTCCAGACTGCACTGCAGAAAGAGGTAAAACCATATCTATCCACCACAGGTAAGGCAGGGATAATCCTGCTCAGTTGCAGAGCCTGCTAGTTTGATAAAAGTTTTCCTGGCTGTAGAAGTTCTCGAATTGGTAAACTCTTCAGATGTGCATTATTAGCCCTGCTTTACCCTTGATGGACAGAGCTGGGTTTGCCTCTTTCTGCAGTGCAGGCTCAAAGATGTGTCCTAGAGGATTTTGTCTCCTGGAAGAAAGGATATTTTCAGTAAGTTGGATAAGTTTTCCTTGGTTGAGAGTCTAGCTAATGCACATGCTGCTGATATATGGTGACAAATGCCAGTCTCTGCTATAATGGGAAGATAAATGGGAGTTGAGACTTTCAAAAGCTTAAATGTGGAAAATGTCGATTGAAAAGCAAAGTCATTGGATGCATTGCTTTTAGAGAAAGCAGTGTTTTGTTAGGAGCTGAGTGTGTTTCTCTACGTGACCTCTGTTTTCCAGTTCAGTCTTTAGACTGCTGTCATTTCTGACTTGAATATAACATTATTAGGCACTTCTTCTGCCTTTCAAGGATACCAGAACAATTTGAAGAACTAAGCTGTAAATATTTTATTTCAAGTAATCTATTAATGTAGATAGGAAAAAACTGTTTACTATAGAATAAGTGAGGAAGCAATATGGAGTGGGTAATTTACTGGTCTTATACCCCTAAGTATTCTAGCTGGGACCCAGATGGATAGGTCTGAGTTGAAATGGCTGTGGCAGGGAAATAGTCAACTCTTCCAGTGTCGGGGGGTCATGTTAAGTCCCACTCCCAAAAATGGAAAAGACGGGGGCAATGCCAGCCAGGAGTCCTGCTCAAGTAAAAAGGTTGTACTCTGGAGTCCTGGGAAGCTGCTCCCTGGCAGGTAGCAGTAGTTGGCAAGGCAAACAATGGCTCCTTTAGGGAGACAGCTTGCCAAGCAAGCAGTTACTGGGACAGATTTTTAAGATAACTGTGGCTGAAGAAGGCCTTTTTATTCTCTGCTTATTTAAAATCCTGTTTTATTTCCTGAAATTCCTGACAAGCACAGGAGCAAAGCTCTCTGTGTGAGAGCCTTATAGCTGGACCATGTTAGCTAACTGTTAGCTTACTCCTTCCTGCTGAAACATCAAAAGAGTAATGCCAGTGGAGAGTCAAGTTGCACCACCATGTTAGTAGTACCTTTTTTAACAACTAGTCCCATTAGTTACAGTGGCATTACTTGTGGAGTAAGATACTGTGCACGAGTAAAGGAATCAGAAATCTGGGCATCAATTAACTTCTTTTTCTAACATGTTTTGTTTTTCTGTCTTGATCAAACTGGAGTCTCTAAAAGTCAGGAAGAGGAACCCATTCTTTAATATTAGCAGGGGAGGAGATTAACATCTGCTTCTGACTACAAAATAAGTAGGATGGGGAAACTAGCATCTAAATGTTTGCTTATGTGCTTTCCATACAAGCACAGTGGTGCTAGCAAAATGTACTGGGGCAGAGGTTCTCTTTAAAAAATATATTTTATATAATTCTCATGTAAATCAGAGAGGAAACTTACCTTGTTGTGTTTCATCTCTTACGATGACTTCAGAGTAGACAACTGTAGTATCTGCCCTCATGTTCACTAAAAGTCAGAATAGACACTAATTTTTTAAATGTTCACAGTAATCAAGCTATATTTAAACATACCTCTTGTAGCTCAATAACTAATGACACAAATAGGACAGTTTCAGAATTAAGCTGTTGCATTTGGGATCCCAGAAGGTTCTTGGTAGTTCTTTTCAGGTCAAGGATTCTAACTGGAGTGAGTAGTTTATCTCTGTAGCAGGCAGTCTTAACTATTTATTCCACAGACCACTTAATAAAATAAAGCTGGTTGTTTGTTTTTTTTGGGGGGTGGCCACTTCACCCTCCCAACACTGTGATTTTCATATTTAATCTTAATTCCTGATTGGGGGAGGGGGTTGATTCAAATTAGATATTGTGTTCTTGTAAAGATTTTTACCCTTAAGTTATTTGTATGTTCTCTGAATCTTAGTTTCACCTTAACGAAGATTTTTGTGTGGGAATTCATAACATCCACAAGGTGGGAAAGTATTATTCCTATTTTAAAGATGATAAATTGTCAAAGAACTCAAGTAGTCACTGGTCATACAGTGAGTCAGTGTTAACCACAGGATTAGTTCATGGGAGTTCCTGTTAACCAGTCCGTTGCTCAAACCAATAGAAACACCCATTCTCCCTTTAAATAAACAACCTACCTTGTAGCTCTAACCCATTAATCTAGATGCTGGTAGCTAACACTTGAAGGCAAAATGGGAGTGTATTTTAGTGTCTGCCTGCAATGAATTCTGGTTGCACTCTTCTCGTCTTCAAATGCCCTTTGAATGCTAACCACAAGGGATCTATCTCCACAGGGAGTTGTGCTTAATCTCTGGAAAGAGGGAGCATGCAGTGAAAGTGGTTTATAAAGAGTGAGACTAGGCAGTTGTCAGGCCCTACTGCAAGTGAACATTTGACTCTGCTATCAATGCACAGTGAACTCCAAAATGCATGAGGTAGTTTTGTCATTAATCCACAGCTGTGTTTGGGATACACACACTTGTGCTTAAATCAGTTTGTATTCCATTTCCAGAATATTAGTCGTATGAACTTGAAAATGTGAATGCTTCATTTTGCCCATGGTCACAATCTAAGCCTTTTACCTTTCCTATGTTCCTCCTCTTTTCTAATCAGTATGTTGGCGTACTCCACTTCTTCAGATTTAGCATACTCTGGATGGAAACAAGTGACAAAGAGTTCAAGGTTCAGTTGCAGGAGATTACAGCTTGGTGAATTTAAGCTTGTGAAAGCACTGAGACTCAGCCTGTGGTATAAGACCTACATGTGCCTCTCACAGAGTCTGCATTTGTTCTCCCTCTACATACGCTTGGACAGTGCAAGCTGAGGACTCTCCACCTGATGTGAAAAACTGCAGGGAGAGCACAGCTAATGGAGCAGAGCAGCCAGAATACATCCCCATTCCTCCAAGCAGACAGGTGGAGGTAGAAAGAGGAAAAACACCCATTTTCCCATCTTCATTCCAGTAGCTAGAAATGAGTTGTGAAGATAGGGAGATATCCTCCCTTTTTCCCAGCCTCCAAGTGAGGTGGGGGTGATATGACACAGCTTTCGGCATGGTATTTGTCCTGCAATGTTTTTATTAGGGGGTATGTTAGTCCACACTGACAACACAATGTTATAACTAACATTATA
Source organism: Gopherus flavomarginatus (assembly GCF_025201925.1). Lineage (NCBI taxonomy): Eukaryota > Metazoa > Chordata > Testudines > Testudinidae > Gopherus > Gopherus flavomarginatus. The sequence continues at coordinate 44,272,009 of NC_066628.1, read as the reverse complement.
AGTTTGGTCATGGGTATTTTTAGTAGGTCACGGGCAATAAACTAAAATTCACAGAAGCCCCTGACCTGGTCTTTTACTAAAAATAGCAGGGGGTAGGGAAACTTACAGTATGAGCCCTACCATTATGGGCTGACAGCCATCTGCGGCTCCAGCTCTGGGAGCTGGCCACCGCTCCGGCCCCCAGGACTGACCGCCACCCCTGGCCGCCAATCCAGCCCTGGGGGCTGACCACCAGACCTGGGGCCTGGCTGCTAGCTATTGCCACTCCGGTCCTGCCACTGCTCCTATGGCTGGGGCTGACTGCCACTGGTCTAGCCTCACTGCAGCAGAGGAGGATGACAGCTGCTCTAGCCGTGAAGTCACAGAGGTCTGTTAAAGTCATGGAATCTGTGATGTCTGTGACAAAATTTATCCTTAGTTATAACACAACATGGAGACACTGTGTCAGCTGTTGCCCAGTTATTTTGCGGCTCCATTTTGGGGGAAAGTGGTTCTGAATCTCTACAGAGTTGAGCAACGCTTGAGAGTGAAGAACTGAAATACATGCTGAAGAATACAAATCAAAATGCAGAAGCTGTGCAATTGTTTTTCACTTTTGCTGGCAACCCAGAAATCCTTTTCGTGCCCTTTAGCAAGGGGCTATTGTGTAAATCTAGGCTCTGTGCTTTACTTACTAGTATTTCATTTTCTCTTTGCTTTGTGGTTGTCACTCCCTTACCAATACCTCCACAGACACCGAAACATGAACTTTCCTTTTAGTTCTGTCCTGATTGGACCTGAGGGATAGTTCAGATAAGGTTCTGAGGATTTTTCTAATGAATGTCATTCCCCAGGCTGCAATTTGGCTCTTCGGCTGGCAAGAGATGCACATATAGGGCCTGATCCTGAGAGATGCTGAGCAACTTCCAGTTAACGTCAGTGGGAGTTCTGTTGGGTCAGTAACTTGTGTGTAGTGATCACCCATCTTCCCCATTTGAGACCAAAAGGCATCATCCATAAACTTTATCTAGGACTAGTTAATCATGTCCTGCACGTGAGTCCCACGACTAAAGAAAGAGCAGTTTGGAATTTACCAATCTCAGTGTATGTTACATAGTTTTCAGATCCTGTTGCCTTGTCCGTTGAAACAAAATCAGTTGAGGAGCCTGTTGACTTCAGTTTTCCTGCAAGATGTAAAGAAAACAAACGTAATTATTCAAGTGATAAAAATATCAACTGCTCCAAAAATGTATGTCCTGTGATTTTTGCGGGGGGGGGGAGGGTGGTGTTAGAAATTTTAAACAATGTTATAGTCCTGATGAACATCATTCTACCACTCATGCCTCACTGCATCTTTACTTCACATGGTGGTAGGGGAAGAGGAAATTGCTCCCAAAGGCAGCAGGTATTGGTGATATATCATGGGGTCCTTGCAAAAAGAGACTGCTTTCCTTCTTTCATTTTGGTCGCCAAGGCCCTGATTCTGTAAACAGTTGTGGACATGAGTAACTTACGGCATGTGAGCAGTCCCATTGACCTCAGCAAAAATACTCATGTGCACGAAGATAAGCACGTGTAACTTTTTGCCTTTGGGACCTAAAATGTAGCCTGAAACCACCTTGCTTTGGTATGAAGAGAGATACTAGCTTTGAGGATAGATTTGGTGTCAATCAAAAGATGGAGAATGGTGCCTCTTTGGTCTTATTACCTTGCATTTATATCCACCCTGTATTTATATATGTATGGTCTCACTGAAATGTGGCCTCTTCTAGCAAAAAGGAGTCAGCCCACTAGAATGAGGAGAGCGTTTTACCCAAGGGCAAACTTCTCTTAAGAAAAGTGCCACCAGGTCTGCATTCACTCAGAAGAGATTGGATATTGTTTTTCTAAAGGCTCCTCCTAAAGATCCCAGTACAGTATCTACCTCAAAAAGGTGAAGAAATAAGTTAACCCTAACTGGATTTAACTCAGCAGTTCCTGGGAATTTTGATGTTACCATCCTGAAGCTTATATTATTGGGCCATCCCCTCCAGTTTAATGGGAGCTGGCCAGGAGACACCATCTGGACCAGAGGCATCATTGGGAGTACTGAGACCAGCTGCTAAGAAATGGGAAGGCCTTAGTGTGTGATGTGCAGACAGGAAACTAAGCCTTCCATTTCCAAGGACACAGAGTGTAATAAGGGCCTGAAGCACTATTTTACAATGAAAATATGGAGAAGCAAAAAAACTCACTTGCTTTACGCCAAGGCAGGATCAGAAACGGGACCAGCAGGGCAGTTGCTATCACCACCAGCAGAAACAGTAGCACAAGAGAAATGGAGAGGGGATAGGAAAGGCCATCCTCTTCTGTCAACAGGAGAAAGAGTGTTTGTACAGAGCAAGAACAGGCATGGCAAGATGTTACAAGTACTTATCTTTCTATTAAAATGAAAGCCCAGCCTTTTCTATTAGTTTGGAGAAGTGGAGTAGCAGTTGTTAATAACATCCTAAGGTCCTCACCTGAGCCTAGAGAGGAAAAGAACTGGTGCCATGCTGAAAACCTACAGATGCAGAGGGGGAAGTATCTGGGCACAATCCTGCCACAGGAGCTAGGGATTTAGCTTTAGGCTAAGATGTCCTGCAGGTGTACAGGATGAACTCAGAGAAAAGCCAGGGAAGGCTATAAAGGCAGGTCTTGGAAGGATTAGATTTTTATCAGTCAATGTTGGTAACATGAGTTTCATCAAACACAAACCAATGAAAAAATATTTCCATCGATGATGATTGAAATTTACAGATAGGCAAAGTAAGAAAAATGCTGTTCGAGTTTAATTTGAGGATATTTGCTTTGCATATTTTGATGTGTGGTGGTGATTTGTATTTTAACATTTGTAAAGCTTTAGTTTTTTATATCTCAATGTCTATTGTAATTAAATAATTGTCTGGCACAGCCGTTGTTTAGCCCCCTCCCATAACTCCACACAACTGAACATTTTAAATAAATAAAGATCCTTAAAAATAAACATGGATATTATCTATTGAAATTATATATACACATACATGCATATAGATCTAATTCTGCCAAGCCTATATAAAAGTAACTCCTTGGTAGTGTCCCTTCATGCCCTGTTCTTAGAGTGCTGGTTTACAGGCTGGGTTGGGCTGTGTTTAAATGAAAAGCTCTGGATTTGTTTCTTTTGTTAAATCCATGCACCTAAAGAGTAAAATCTTGGGGGGGGAAACTGTGGAGGGGGCTTATTCACAGCAAGCCAGGGTGTGAATGTACAGCTCTCTAACCTTCTGTGCCCTAAGATGCTATGTGGCATCTGCTACCCCAGTTTACATGGACAGGCAAAGATCATTAAAAGCTCATCAGATGCTATTAGTAATAGGTAGGACAAACACATACCTGCTAGCGTAAAGTTGAGACTGTTGCTATATTTTGTGTTATTGGGGATATTATTTTCAGCTTTGCATTTATAGTCACTCAAGTCACTGGAAGAATTGATAGTTACATTTAACACAGCTGCAGCCTTCCCTTGCATAGATATTTTGGATGACATAGTCTTCCTTCCTTTAAAAAAAACATAGTTGATGGGAGAAGAGCCGTTTTCTGAGTGACAAGACAGTGTCACATTCTGGCCTATCCTCACTTGGGAAGTAGTCGTGCTCAGCACTGGTTTGGACACTGGATCTGTAAAGTAACGAGTGGAATACAAAAATAAGTACAAGGCAAACATGAGATTTAAAACTGAGACCTACAAACAAGAGAACAGCTCCTCAGCTGACCTAGATCAGTGTAGCTCCATTGATTCCAATAGAATCATGCTGATTCACATCAGCTGTGGATCTGGTCCAAGTTCTAGACAGGGGCACACTGTGTTCTAGAACACTGTTCTCTACCATAACGCCTTGCAGGATTGCTGGCTGCTGCTGCTAGAAGCTGAATGGATTGAGAAGTATATGGCTCTATCCCTTTGAAAGAAATTGCATTCTGTTTTAGAACCCTTCCTGCTCAAATGTGAAGGTATTGATAGCAAGGAAGGGGGAAATCACATGGCAGCACAATCCTGAGATGGTCATGGATTGTACTTTGCAAGCTATTTTGTGCATATGCAGGAACAATTATACAGTAAAACTATAGGGTCAGATCTAGGTGGTCTCTTACACATGTGCAGGGTGCAGCTTGTGTGGCCCACTTCTGACTGCAGTTCCAGCTGCCAGAGCCCTCTCTGGACTTGGCATTTACATGTTAATGCATAATATAATTTTTAAACTGTTCTTAATGGGTTGGGAGGGTTATGGCACAATGCTTGTACCCAGTCCTGCATGGTGCTATGTGTCAGACAGCCATGGGGTTGTGCCTCCAGCTGCTCACAGGATCAGGCCAGCTGGGATGGATTATTATGAACACTCATTTCCTGATGTTGGAAAAACGTCACGGATACACACAAACTCCTACCTAGTAACGTAAAGTTGAGACTCTCGCTGTATTTTGCACTGTTGGAGATTCCATTTACAACTTTGCATTTATATTCCCCCAAATCACTGGCAGAACTGATAGTTAGGTTAAACAGGGCTGGGTTCCTGTCCGTCTTCAGTATAGTCGGCCACAGATTCTGACTTCCTCTAAAAAATGTATAGTTGATAGGAAGAGAGCCACTGGTGGATCGACAGGACAGGGTCACATTCTGGCCAATTCCTACCTCCAAGCTCTTTTGGAGAGATCCAAACTCAGGGTTAGACAGTTGCTCTGGGGGAAAAAAACATTTCTGAGTAAAATAACAATCCACAAATAACTTCCACCCCCCTGGCAGAGAAATGCGGAGAACTAGATGCCCAGGACATCAGGGCTGGGGCAACACCTGTCTTCCATGGAACCTCAGTTATTGGACTCCATGGCTATAAGACCCAAGATTCAATACACAAATATTTTCCTGCCTCCTGCTCCAAATTTATCTGTTATTTCAGCTGGGGAGTACAGTCCTTGGCCGGGGGAGATGGATAGGTAATGTGTCCATAACTGGGCTGTATGTGTTTGTGTCTGTGAAAAGTTAGTGGAAAACTGAATGTGGATTCCCTCTTTAGACAGCGGAAAGGGGGACTCACAGTATTACCAGCCAGAGCTAGACTAAGGGTGGAGGTGTCCTGTTTCTTATGATGGCTCAAGTCATCCTCAACCCCAGTCAGTACAAAGCATCTTGCATGATGTGGCCCTGCAGTCTGAGTAGGAAACATCATGCTAACCGGATCACCTGTCTCTGAATGGAGTTGTGACCCTCATGTCTTGGGAGGCCACGGCAGCTGAAGACTTGAGCATTATCTGAGCTGACCCTGCTGAATGAGATACAGAGATTTATCCAGGGTGTAAGGAAGGGGGCCCCAGCCTGCCAGCCACAGAAGCATGATTTACCAGTGCCCAATCAAATGCTTGTGATTTGGAGCCATTAGTTTATGAAAAGTGATGGCTGAGATTTATTGGCCCTCGTGCTAAATGTTGACCAAGACAGCCTCTCGGGCAAAAACATGTTGATGTTTGAAACATGAATTGATCATATGGATTATTACCTGACTTCTGAATATTTTTCATCGGAAATATCTGCAGATCTTCCCCCATCCTGGCCACAGATATTTCTTTGGGATAACGGTTTTTAAAACTAGTGTGCCAAAGAGCTGATGAAGTTAGAACCCAAAGAGGGTAGAGGGGAGAAACCTGTTGATGCTTTTTTACAAGCTAATCACAAAATCGGCAACTAAGTATGTGATCTGAGTGAATTCAGCAAAACTTCTTCCTGATAAATGTTCTGAGCCAACCAGGATGTGGTAATTACATATCTAATATAATTGGCCAACATTGTGCCAGATCTTTCAGAAGTTCAAAAATATAAACTAATTTTTTTCAGATAGCCGTAGGCGAGAATTTTCTTCTTGCAGGTAACTATGGCATTAGACAAATGAAATAATGGTAAAGTAAAGTACTCCTGGGCAGCATTTTTATAATTACAGATGAAAAAATGTAAACACTTTAGACCAGGTTTTCAAAAGAGCTCGGTTCCCCAAAATTCCCATTGACTTGAAAAATAAAGGTTATTCAGCACCACTAATAAGCAGACTACATAAAGTTCAGGCATCCACATTGAAATATATATTCTTTGTGTATCCCCAGTTGTAAAATGGACACCCAGTGAAACTAACACTAAGAACCACATCCCATAGCCAAGCTCATGTTAAGTGCTCATGGTTTCCAGGGGAATTTGGTTTGACTTTCAAAGACTAAACTAGTGGAGAATGTTGCTCATCCCTTGAGTGGTCACTCACCAGACACTTCACTCTAATCATCATCATCATCATCATGATGTTCCTTTTACGCCTCTGACATTTTGGGCAGTGACAAAGCTCCTCCATTCCTGTCTATTTCTGGCAAGTCTTTCAATGGTTCCCCAGCTGTACCCCAGGTTTTTCAGCTCGGCTTCCACAGCTCTTTGCCATGTTGTTTTCAGGCAGCCTCGTTTTCGCTCGCCTTCAGGTGTCCATCTTGTTGCTACTCTGGTGAAGGAATCAGTTTCCAGCCCAAGCACATGACCGATCCATCTCCAACGCCTTCTGGCAACAATGGTGCTCAGATCCTCTTGGCTGCACTGTGTCAATAGATCTTGGTTTGAGATTGTTCTGGGCCAAAAGATACAGAGGATTTTTCTGAGGCAGTTGTATGGAATGAAGACAGCTTGGACATGTCATACTTTCTCATTCTGCAGCATTCTGCACCATAAAGTAGTGTTGAAAGTACACAGCTCTGATAAATCTTGAGTTTGGTTTTGATGTTGTATTTTGATGATTTCTAGACTGTATTTCAGCTCCTGAAGGTGTTCCTGGCTTTACTGATTTTGTTCCAGATGTCCTGGCTTGTTCCGTCATCATAGCTGAGGGTGCTGTCCAAGTATGTGAATGTTTCTACATTGATGAGAATATAATCCTCTATCTGTACTGGTGATGGTGAGGCAATATTAAAGGTCATGATATCTGTCTTATTGTGGTTGATTTTCAGTCCAATTTTCTGGCTGAATATGTTGAGTTGTTTTTTCTTGTATATAGGGTTGGGTATATGATAGGAGAGTGACATCATCTATGAAGTCCAGGTCTTCAAGGGATGAGAAGAGTGTTCATTTAATGCCTCTTGGTATGTCTTCTGTTGTACGCTGCATTACCCAGTCGATGGCAATGTTGAAGAGGATTGCAGACATGACACACCCCTGACCTATGGTGTGCAGAGATGAGGCAAAGTTTATCCCTGACATACTCCTGTTTTGGCTTAAAAACTGAGCTCACTATGAACAACACTGCATGTAAAGTTGAAATAGAAGCTTTTGATGACATTGATTATATGGAAAGGAATTCCATATGCCCGCAGAATGCGCCATAGGCTGGTCCTGTGAATGCTATCAAAAGCCTTCTCAAAGTCTATGAAATTTATGTAGAGTTGTCATTGCCATTCTAAGCATTGTTCTATGATGTTTCATAGAGTGAAGATCTGGTCTGTGCATCCATGCCCTTTCTGAAAACCAGCTTGCTCTTTTCTGAGAATGCTATCAGCTGCCTCTGATATACACTGGACTATGATCTTACACAATACTTTGCTTAGCACAGGTAAAAGTGTGATACCACGCCAGTTATTAAAATCACTGAGAGTCCCTTTCTTTGGTATCTTCACTATAACCCCACTGGTCCATTCATCTGGCACTTTTTCCCTTCCCAGACTGATGTAAATAGAGGGGCCAGGATAGACGCTGTTCATTTAGGATTTACCTTTAACAATTCTGCATTCAAGTTATCCTTGACAGGAGCAGGGCCATCCCTACCGATGGTGGTGCCCTGTGCAGCCTGAGTACCTGCACCCTGCTGCGGAGGGAGCAGCCGCTCCCCTGTGGGGCCAGCCCCTCCTTGGGCAGGGACTGCGCTCAAGGGTGGCAATGGGAAGCAGAGCAACCTGGACTCAGCCTGCTCCATGCTCCCAGCCCTGTCACTTGGGGGAGGGGGCTTGGAGGAAGGAGTCAGACCTGCCCCCGCACTCAGCAGTGCTGGTGGCATCAGGAAGTGGAGCAACATGGTGGGAGCTGGCAGAGCAGAGCGGGCTGGGGCCTGGTCACTCTGCTTCCTGCCGCTGCTGGTGAGTGTGGGGGTGGGCCAACCCTTCTGCAGGCTGTGTTGATATCAAAATCATCTTCTGTCTCCAGTTCAGCAATTCTTTGATGCAGATGAAGAGATCAACAAGAAGTGGGACAAAGTAACAGCAATTTATAAACAGAGCAGTGAAGCCTGTCTAGGCTACAGGCAGAAGAGAAGGAAGGAGTGGTTTACACCCAGCACGTGGAATGCCATAGAAACCAGACGAGTCCTGAAGAAAAAAGTTTTAGACATAAAATCCCAGAAGCTAAAGGACAAATACCACAATCAGTATAGCCAGGCACACCGGGAGGTCAAATGCCTTGTGAGAGTGGACAAATGGAATTATATTGATAATCTGGCAAGACAAGCAGAGGAGGCATCTGCTAGTGGTGAACAAGGAACTGTCTACAAAATGACTCAGCTTATCAGTGGTAAACGGCAGATACCAACAAACACTCTCATCAGGAACAAACAAGGCCCACCTACTAACAACCAAAAAAGGACAAGAAATGTGCTGGACAGAGCATTTCACTCTAATAGAGCTAATTTAATGCACAGGGCTGTTGTGAGGTTTATGCTCCAAGCCTGGAAGGGCTCTACGCACTAGGTCCTCAATGGAGTTTCATACACAGAGGTTTATAAGATCAAATCCTCAGTGAATGTTTGTAAAGTGGGTAGAGACCCTTTACGTAGGTTACTATGGAGTAAAGCCTCCTTCTCATGCTCCCCTTGAAGTCTCTTATAGTTTTGGAATGGGAGGAAGATTGACTATTGACTACAAACTATTTTTCTTCCTTATGGGGAATTATGCACCTGCCTTCCTAGGTACAAGGTAGAAATTCAGAAGGAGTAAAAATAGCAATGTGCACAAAATATTATCAAAGCATTTTACACGCATTAACTGATCCTCACAACACCCTTTGAGTAGCTTCTCAGCGTGACAAGAAGCTCAGAGCAGAGTATCTAGAGATGGAAAAGATCTGCTAAATCCATCTTCTGGACAGTGCGGGATTGATCCCTATTTTACAGTTACTAGTATGGACTGTTCCAAGCAACAAGGCTTCCTCCTGTCCCTTCCACAGCTTAATAATGTTCACCCTCAGGAAATCTTTTCCTGAAATTCAGATTTTGTGTCAGGAAAAGAAGAGAATGGGCTCGTGCCCTTCAATGAGTCTTAACCTTTGGAGGTCCACCCTGGGAGTCTGGGGAAGAACAGCTGCTTATGGTGTGCAGAGATGAGGCAAAGTTTGTTCCTGCATGGAAAAGTCCCCAAAAGGGGATCCTCATAGAGCTCTTCTTCTCCACCCAAAGTTCCTGTCGGTGACATGGACATTTCTGTGGGAGGAGGAAGTCCCAGACTATATTTAGCTGCTCATGTCCTAGGAAAGGCTGAACCATCTGTTTTCATTTCAGCCATCAGTACATGGCTGCTAACTATCATAGTAAAACACACACCTGAATACAGAAGGTAACAGATATAAAAAATCTAAGCCAAAAAAGCTCTGCTGAATCATTATAGCAATGAAAGTAGTGTATCTAAAGCTGAGGGGAAAAGGGCATGATCCATTATTTAATTAGTTGTGAAATAGTTTGTGAAAATGAATATGGACAGTATAGTAATGATACATATGCAGAGTTATGGTTGTGGGAGCAGCTTTAAGTTTAGCCTACCCTGACTTTGGAATTCTTAAGTATCTGACAACTTTCTGTTAATGTAGTTTTCTTTCATGGAATCATCATAAACATAACTGCAGAAAAAAGTCTGCAAACTCTTTCTATAGGATAATGCTGAGCTCCAGTCCATGTAAATCACAGTATTTCAAATCCTAGTTCCTATACAATGCTGCTTTCCTTTCTAGAGCCAGGTACAGTACATAAAATAGGGAAACAGTGTTATTTTGTTCTGTGATTCTAGTGGAGTTTTAAAAACTTTAAACATTTCTGAATGTACACACAGTCTATCTACCAAGGGAAAAAATTCACTTAACTGTCTCATTCCATGAGTGACTAAAGAGAACAAGGAGAAAAAATTGTACAACATGGAATTATTCTGTTTAACAATGACATGAATTTTTTTCTAAAGGGTTCGTGTAAATAACAAAATTAAAAATGAAAACTTACCGCTATCTTTCTCATTGGATTTTTGACTCTCCTGAGTGGATTGAACTAAAACAGAGAAGAAGAACTTGAGCAAAATTAGTCAATGGTCCCTCTTTGGAATAAGATGCAGTTGATAAATAGCAGATCCATGGCTTACAGCAGGATAGGAGGAAGAATGGAATGATCATGAGTTTATGCATTTTCTTACAAAAACGAAGAGCGTACTGAACAGAGGAAATAGTAGTTATGCTGGTAAAAGTCTCTTTGATGGGGACGTGATGAGATTTGAGGAAGTTCAAATTACGGATGTTGCTGATAAGATTTGCATAAACATTTCTGTGCTCCTAGAATCAGTCCAGATTCTGCCTAGCAGAGGTAATATTTTCCAGTGGTTAGAGCAGAGGCCTTAGGTGTTAGGATTCCTGGGTTCTGAACACAACCTAAGTCCTTAAACACAATTGTTACTAGGGGGCTTCTAGTAGGGTTTTCTGACCAGTGGGGGAAGATGACCCGGGGCTTCAGGGAAGCCATTGTGGCAGACATGGCCCTGAAGAGTTTTTAACATTATCTGTTGCAATGAGTGACCAACTGCCCTGAAAGCTGCAGTAGCAGGAAGGGTTTACAATGGTGCACCAAGGGTAAAGGCAGAGCCCAAACGGTGTGTTAGAAATAAGTTTAGTTCCTATCAGACAGTCCTTGTTACAGGGACATCTTTCATTAAAGATTAAATACAAATATTGTTGGAAAGACATGGGGACGTCCTTGTGATGTGTTGGCCACTGCCCTCTACTGGATGGCTTGAGAGATGCTTAATTGTGTGTCAAGCTTAATGACAGCTTTTCAAAGGAGCCTAAGCCCTTGTCTAGATAAGAAAGCCGCACTGGTTTGACATGAATCACTTTTTAAACTGGTGCAAGCCCCTGTGTGGACAATCTTATGTCAGTTAAGAGTGGCCTATTTCAGTGTATTTTAAATGGATCCCTAATCAATTTAAACTAAGCTGTAATAAATTTGGTTTAAAACACAAATAGTGTCTCTTCAGGAGGTTGCACTGGTGAAAGAAATCAGTTTAAAATCACATCTTTAGTTATACAGTAGTAGTGAGACTTTTTCATGTAGCAAGGGCTAAGGGAGTTAGGGACCCCAATCCTGACCATAACACCCTTAGACTCCTGTGTAAAAAAATAAATTCTCCTTTAGCTCAAGTGATAGGGGGCTGTGGCTGTGGAACAAGAGATTCTGAGGTTCTGTCCTCACTGTGCCCCCAAAGTTCTGGATGGCTATGGTGACCAGGCTGGTGACAGCTGGGAAGTGTTACGCAGACCTACATTTCTCACGCTATAAAGTGGTTGTACTTAGGGCAGGGAGTTTTCAGTTGGTGTCCTTAGTGCTGGTCTCAATGGATGATATGTTTAAAAATCAAAGCAGAATTTTGTTTGAACAGCTACAGTGCAGAGAGATGGCATTTGAGGAAGATTCACTCTATAGCCAAGAGGTTTCTGTCTTTCTAATGCAGCAGAAAGAAAATCACAGAAGTGTAGAGTCTAAGGAAAGAAATATGAATATAAGAAAAGATATCAGCCAGATGCTTAATTTAAAAAAAAACAACCAGATGTTTTTGTTCTGGCTATTTCCATTTTGGGGGCATATCTAATTTGTAAACAGAGACCTAGTACATAGCATTCCTTAAGTCTCTTGTGGGGATTTCTCAAGCACATTACCGTAGCATTCAGGCCCCCAAAACCTTTCAGCTGTGATTATTTTATTGCAAAGACGAACAAGTTAGGATTTTACAAATACATTTTAAAACAGGAGAATGGTTAGAAGCTTTGAGGCAAGTGTGTGTGTGTCCATCTGTTGATGATCAGAATTAAATGAATGTTTTCTCTGTGCTTCACAGTCCCTTGATTTGAACTGAGTAGTTATAATTTTAAACGTTGATCTAGTTTCTAGGTCCTGTTTATAATTTTGAAACTATAATATGCTCTGCCTAGTGCAGCTAGGTCAAAATGCATAACATATAATTTTTTGATCATATTTTGCCCCTTTTCCTGTTTGAGAATTGTCCACAGACAGATCATGTTTTGTATAACAAATTCAAGAAAAATTATTTACTTGAATAATTCCTAGTTAGAAGTGGGTCATTGCTAGTCAAATTGTTAACTATTTTGAATAGAACTGTAGGCCGCATGGCATGTTAGTGTTCCTTGCTTAGGGGTTGTTTTGGTTTTTGGTGCAAATACTCACAATTATTAATTCTAAGTTCCCATTCCAAGAATATTTTGCAACAGTTGCTTAAAATTTGGTGTTTTGATTAATATTTCTGGTAGTAGGGTTATTCACCTGAATCTCTGCTGAAAAAGAACACAAAAGGGACCCAACATTCAAATGAATGTTTATGGAAACTTTTTTTTGGAGTATTTGCCTTGTGCTTGTAAATTATATTCATATACCTACAGTGCAAAAGCTCTGGTAGGTGAGGTTAAATAGGGGCCATAAGTAACAGTGCTAGGTTCCCTCTGGCTCCTTTGTTTCCGCAGGAGACCAGTGCAGCGAGCCCTGCCGGATGTTTTGTTTTCAGGCTGTCTGCACACTCAGGGAGATACCTAACATCTTGGGCAGCAGCCTAAATAAATCTGGAAAAATAGACACCCCCCCTTGTCGATTCTGCATTTGTGTCAGAACCATAGAGCTGAGTCTGGATCCAGGGATTTAAATCCAAACCCTCATAAAATTCAAGAGGAATGAGTAAGGGTGGCGTTGTCCGTGTCCACCAGCGTAAGTGCATCTTGGAATCATTGAGATTAATGGAAAAGTTCCCACCTGTGTTCAGACTCAGGCAGATGCTGCTCCATTGGCTACACTTGGTTTATGCTTTCAAGTTTTTCTTCCCAATCACAAGGGCAAGAAACATTTATTTTTAAACGAAAGCTGAGATTCTGGCATAACCACACGACTCTGGAGGTGTTGCCCTAGGCAAAGTACGATAGTGCTTTATGCCTTAACCCAACCTCTCCTGTGTGTCTGTATAGAGTCCAGCCCCATCCTGCTTGGGGCTTTTTGAGTGCTTCTGCAATACAAATAATCATTACAAAAATAGATGACTACCACACCCACTTCATACAGGCACTGATCAGCTGTTAGGTGGTAATAATGACTTTCACCTGCCTCAGCTAGATCTGAGCTGATAACTTTGATGTAAAAGGCTTAGTCTCTTATTAGCACCCTCCTGACCCATCTAGTGCCCTTTCAATTCTATTTTATGTTGCAGTTTGAAGTAGGAGCTGTAAGATGTCAGCAATAATAGGAGAAACTCTAAATAAAGCTTTCAAATATTATTGGTTTAGCAGAGATTAGTATTGTGGTGACTGGAATTTGTTTCCATTTTACTAGTGATAATTTTCCACTAGGTGGTGCCGTTGTGAAATGTAATATTATTGTTAGAAAGGCAAATTTTTAGCACTGTAGGTTCACTATAAGTCAGTGGTCCCCAAATCTTTTCTATGGTGCCCCCCTGCTTACCCGGGAGCCACAATTGGGAGCCGGGGCCAGGAGCAGGGCAAGAGACGTACCAGGGCGGGAGCTGCAGTTGGGGTCGCAGCTGGGGATTGAGGATAGGGCCGGAGCTGCATCTGGGGCTAGGGGCAGAGCTGGAGCAGAGTTATGGGCAGAGCGGGGATCAGTGGGATTCCCTTCCCGCCCCATGGGAACTGGCCCAGGCCTCACAGTGCTCCACCTGAACGTTCCTCTGCACCGCACATTTTGGGGACCCCCCGCTATAAGTTGTAGAAAGCTCTTTAGACTCCTGGCAGAAATATCCATCCCCTAATGAAGAGGGTCAGTTCTTGATAAACATTCAAATCAGTGCATAAAATTGAACTCTGCCAAAGTGTAAAGAGACAGTTTTTACAGTAAATAAAATATTCAAATGTCACACTCTTCAGAAAAGATAATATGGATTTTAAAAAAATATATCTAGAACTAACCCAGTTAATTCCCTGATTGGCCTGTGACTTGTCTAAACCTGTGCAAGTATCCTGCACTTCAGACAACTCTATAAATTAGAATAGAGGTCTGAGTGTAGTAAGGGTCACTGCTGGCAATGGACAGAAATTAGTGGGTTAGAAATCGAGTCATTTTAAAAATAATTTAAAAGCTAAGACAAATATACACTGGGCCTATCAAAGTTAGCGGCAAAACTCTCATTGGCTTCAACAGGTGTGGAATCAGAGCCACTGTCTCTTATATACTGGGCAAAGTTGGGCAGGGGGGTTTGTTTTGCAAAAACAAAATAGAAGCTTGTTTGGCTCCACATCATATTTCAGTCAACTCCCTAACCAAAGTGCAGATGGATGGTTCTGGATGTGGCCCATCTCAGCTGTGTTGCCCTGTCTGATAGAGCTGTGGCAGGCTGCAAGTGCTCTTTGGATTTGCTCCTTCCCATAGCAGTGTGCTGGTACTGGAGGCAATGCACTGAAATGTCAAGGCCTGAGGCAGGGAGCCCCATAGAACTGAAGGAAGGGAGTGGGGCCTACTGGGATCATCAAGTGCTCAGCGTAGAAAGTAAATGTTGATCTTGATAACCAGCAAGGCACCGTATTGCTTAGTGGCTGTCTAGTGCTAGCCTGCGGGGGAAGAGAGGGGTGTGGCTGGCAAAAATAAATGGCTGAAATGTGGTGTGAACTTTGAGCTTCCTTGTCTTGTCGTAGGAGACAGGGCAGCTGAAAAGACTGTACATTTGTGGGCCAAAATTCCGAAGTTCTTGTTCACCATTTACTTAGTCCTCACTCAGGCAAAATGTCTTTGTTGCCTTATTCAGGCAAAGCTCCATTTCAAAGAGATGATGTTGCCGGTGGCTTATTTAACTAGGCAAATACCAGCAGAAAGAGCAAACCAGAAGCATTAACAATCAGCAGTTTCCAAATGAGAAGGACTGATCCAGAGGCCATTATAGTCATTAGATCAATGGTCATTGATTTAACTGGGCTTTGGGCTTTCATCACTTTGCCATCTGGCTCAGAAAGTGAGCTGGGTTTGAAATGCTTGAAGTCAGGGTGTTTGTGGATGCAGTATCTTTTCCACACCCTACTTCCCCACAAGTACAGTGGATACTGGGTATGGAAGAAACTTTTTCTTTTGATGCTCCCTTAGGCCTCCATTCTAATTCCGGTACAGGTAGGAAAGGCCCCCTGATCAGCTTTGTCTGACACGGCATCAGACATTCCAGATAAAGGTATACAGAATGGAGACCACAGGGAATGTGGGAAAATACACAGGTATATTACTCCCCAGCCCAGGTCCAGAGGTACCCAGAAACTACTAAATTGGGGTTCAGATCAATTTAATTAATACTGGAGATGGGCCCAAGATGCCCTGGTCTCCTGATCCCTGGTTTCAAACTCACCTGCGTGGTTTTGGTTCTGAGCCAGACCACGAACCAGAAGGGGTCTTTTTTCCAGAGCCATTTGGATGCTTTGCAAAATGGTGGAACTCTCAGGAGATTGTTAGATCCTCTGAGAGATTCTCCATTTTGGGTTGAAGTCTCCTGAGAACAACTCATGAAGTTTTGGTGACACTGAACCTGAGCTCTAACCCTGGTTCATCCTCAAGCCAGATGTCCAACCTCAGTCTGAATCTATAGTCATTTTGACCCACTGTAATTATATTATATTAGCCTACAAATACTTTCTTCAAACGCCTTCCCCCTCTGGCATTAAGGGGATGTACCACCTTTGTCTTCTTGTGGGAAAGGCTGGTTGGTTTGTGCAGACTTTTGTACATCTGTGCTGCATTACTTTAGGGGGCTGGGAAAATCTCCTTCCTTCCTATTTTTGCTATCAATAGCAAAAGTTTATCAGTCTTTGTTCTCCATCTGGCATGCAGCCTCCTCCTCCTTTCCTCTACCTGGCTCTGGAGACGCTTTGCTGGAAACTGGCCAAGTTTACAATGCTTTGTTGTAAATGTATTTCAAGGGAACCAGGTTAAGGAGAATAAATACCATTGCTAACAAGCTAGCTTACTTCCTGGTTATTAATTGCTATGGCTCCTATGGCTACTATGCCATTTCCTCTGCAAAATAGCTAGTTGGGGGCTTGCTAATGTTATTGATGTATCGTTAAACAGATGAATATTTCCTTCCTGTTCCCTGTTGCAAAATACCACACTTATGTATATTATGCAAGGACTATAGCACTGAAGGCTATTGACTTGGGGAAAACAGTTCCCATTGACCCCAAGAGAAACAAAGGGGTTTTCATGTAAACAATGAAGCTTATGAGAACCATGCCTCTCCATTTTCATACTTCCTTGATTATAGCACTGATACTGTGGTCTAACTAATCAACCCTCATAGTGCCATTGGAGGTAAACAAGTATGTATCATGCCCATCATAAAGACGGGAGAAACTGAGCCATGAAGAGATTAAGGCCTCCATTTTTAAAAGTAACTAGTGATTTGGGGTGTTTCAGTTTTGGGGAACCTAACTCGGGAGGGGCCTGATTTTCAAAAAGAGTTGAGCATTTGCTCGGTGAAATTCAGGCCCTCATAATGTGTCTCAGTTTAGGCACCCAAAATCACTAGTCGCTTTTGAAAATTAAAGCCTAATTGACTTGATCAAGGCTGTACAGTGAGTCAGTGTCAGAGATAGGGTTAGAGCTCAGAAGTTCCCGGCTCCCACTTCTGACCTCAGAGCAAAAGTCGATTGGTTTAAAAATGTACTGATATACCGAGGAAGAGAATATTATGGACATTGCACATGAAATGCACTTGTACCCCACCTGGTAAATTTTGATTGCACAAACTGAACTGGCCAGGACTGGGAAGACATCATTACTTTCTTTTTAATGTTAGCCTAACTTTAAAAAAAACCTTCCTTTTATTCAGCACTTTTTTCTAAAATCCACACATCACACAGTCAAGAATGCCAGAGGCCAGATCTTTCACAGGCAGGAAGCAAGGCAAGTTGATTTCAGTTCTGAAGAAACCTTGGCATAAACACGCAACACGGAAAGGCCTTGGCTGCTCTAGAATTCCTTTAATGAAATTCTCCCCATTGCGATTCCTGCTGTATTTCCACCACTTGTAGCAACGACGTGAGTGCAAGTTGTAGCCATGTTGCCCACAGCTACCACTGGGTTATTTACACTTGCTCTGAGGAGAGTCACATGAAATGGTGGTTAAAATGCCAGCGCTGTTCCACACTAATGCTCCCATAGTTGCTATCATCCAAGGAGTGGCAGAGGTAATAACCATGGCGGGAAACTCTACAGGAAAAAATGGCTAGTGTAAACCAACCCAAAGATACAAGGGGTGGGGCCAGATAAGAGAGACTCAGTATGTTGTAGACTGAAATGAATTTTTGCCTTACTTCTAATTTTCCTGGCTCGATGCAGGGCAGGTGACCTCTTGGGGAAATTGCAAGTCTAAAATGCGTGCAAGTGTCCTGCATTGTTCCTGACATCAGGAAAAATTGAAGGAATAATTATATGTCCTTAGTGGACTAATCCAGTTTGCCAGGAGTGGTAAACCGTACTAACGTCCCATGTGTTACCTCCAATGAGGGAGAGGAAGAGGAAGGATTTTTAGAGCATAAACAAAATGTTGATAAATCTGTGATTCTTGCGGAAATCTCCTCAGGGTAGTTACATCATTTACTAAATTTGCTTATGGAGCCTGAAGAGCTGTTTGTTCGTAGAAGTACTGTTTGTACTGTGGAAGTACGGGGGCGGGGGGTACTTTTAGAGGTTGTTTGACGATAGAGTTGCCCTAATGCAGTAGTTCTCAAACTTTTTAAAGCTGATACCCCCTCCATCCCTTTCAAGAAGATGGTATAGAAATGACTGTAAATATCCCTTTGTAGACAAACAACTTCCTTTCTTTTTGAAAGAAATCTGTGACTCTAGAGAACAACTGAGAGCTCTGGCCATGCTCCCTTCCCTGTGGCTTGTCCTTCATGCACTCAGAGGTTGCACTCCATCTTTTGAGAAGTGCTGTCATTGGATTCCTGAAGTCCACTTGTGCTCTGCCTAGAATGCTGCTTGGGTGACAGAGATTATTTGTGGAACTGGGATAAGAGAATTGATGCATGGTAGAGGAATGCTGGTTGTGGCTATTTTACAGTGATTATTATGGATTTCTCTGTTCTGACTAGGACTTCCCATGAAAGATACAATAATAATTCAGGTATTTACAAGAACTGCAAAATTTGAAGGTCTTTTGAATCATACTTTAAAATATTTGGGGAGTCAATAAAAAAAATTAACGGGCTTTAAACAATAAATTAATATTTTTGTGGATAATGCTGCAGTGAGGCAAGTTGGATAATATTACAGTGAATCAGATCTCATGCTGCATGGTATGAACTGTAAACATGGTGGTGTTATTACTTAACATTTATATTATGGTAGGACTAAATGCCATTGTGCTAGGTGCTGTACATACTATATATATAATACTGCAGTCCCTGTATAGCTGTCCTCTGAAGCTTCAGGTATTGACTAGAATTAGGCCAAGCATCATTTGTTACTGCAATAGTTTGATCAGGCGTGGCAAGTTCTGTATAAATCAAAAGACTGCCAACAGATTACTCATCCTGTTGACAAATGTTGTCTGTGAGTGACCGCACTCTCTGCCCTTGTCATCTGGACTGAAGCTGAATGACTCTCCTTGTATTTTGCCTTGATTACTTTTTCATAGGCTTTTAGAGAACAACTAGGTTCCAGTACCTCTTCCTCCTGGCTTTGCTACAGTCCAATGGTAGAATAAAAGTCTGATACTAACCTATATTGACCAAGTCCCTAAAGAAATTTTGTGTACATTTTTGAGATATGCCTATATTAATTTATTTAAAAACTGAGCAAAATATTACACCTCCTTTCTGTGTCCTGTGTAATAACAGTAACAAACAATAATAAAAGGTCAGATCCTGAAGTCCTTACTCAGCTTTTGCTTAGTCTATGTCAGCATAAAGTGAACACTTTTTTTCATGAAAAATTCACCCTTTCCTTTACCATTAAAAAAAGTTATGGGAAAACCTATAACCTTAAAGCTGAGATGTATATAGATTATCTATCAGTCACAAGTGACTGTTTGTAATATGCAATAAACTGAGTCCAAGAGAAAAAAAGTTAAAGCTTTCTCCTAATTTTTTTTTTTTTTTTTTTTTTTTTTTTTTTTTTTGCGGTGGGGAGGAGGGTGGGTTGGGGGAAGAGCTGGCAATGCAGAAGAGAGGAACCTGAATATGTCATTGATGGTTAGTGCTGACTGGTATTTGCACTGCAATTTGTTTCATAATCATGTCTTAGGACTATATATATGATTATGGGTGAAAATATGTTTTGACTCTGTGTGTGTGTGTGTGTGTGTATAATGCACTATCTAGTTCTATATATGTATGTGTGACTAGTATCTCTCTCTATATTTTTAGTAAGAACTTTAGGATTTGGCCTAGTAATGGGAAACATTTTTAATAGGGGAAAATGGTAGTGTTAGGACCAAAGCGTGTGTGTGTGTAAAAGAGAGAGAGAAAGAGAGAGAGTGAGTGGAGTTTTTTTGGGGGGGAGGGTTGCTGCTATTATTTAGCCACATCTGGAAATCCTTACTTAGTTTTTACTGTTTGTGTTTATAGCATAATAATTTATTGTATATATGCAGACATGCTATGGGCCAGGAGTGTGTGTGTGTGTGTGTGTGTGTATATCATACATACATACATATGTATGTATAAAGGCCCTAAAATGTGACTGTGACAAAATCTATAAAGCAAACTCTGGCCAACCCCAGCCATCAGTGACGTGTGCTGTTTTCCTGAGTTCTGCTTTTATTCCGATTTTGCCAAAACAGAATTAGAACAAAGCCTGAGTTGCTGCAATGGAATATTTTCTATTGGATGTGGATTAATGGGCATAAAAAACAACCACTCCCATGTTACTTTCTACATGTATGTTTGCAAATTTTAGGCCACGAGAAGGGCTAACAGGATATGAAGAACCATAACTGAGGCTGGTGATGGAGTTAATGAATCCCCTTCTATTTGTTTATGTATACTGTTAAGTTGTTCAATTTTTTTTTCTTTCCCTCAACCTCTGGCCAGAGTCATCACATGTTTGTTTTAGCTGAAGTAACTTTTTCCATGGGCGCTGCTGACTACTCATTATAGTATCCTCTCAGAATCTCTGACTCCATTTGAAAAGACAGGGTATGAACTTTCAGATCTCTTAATTCAAATCCATACTCTGAACTGCTACTTCTGCAAAGTGTCACGTAATTTAAAAATTAAAAAAAACAAGAGAGGCAGAAAAGAGCTAAGGGAAACCATTTCTCTCTACTCCACCCCCTCCTTCTCTTTTGCTGTGACTAAGCCTTCCACTCCACCTCTCTTTCTGCCCTTCTCCGACTCTTGTTTTGGGAACATTTCCAGTGTTACCAGTAGAGTGACCAGAAGTCCCGATTTTATAGGGACAGTCCCGATATTTGGGACTTTGTCTTATATAGGGGCCTGTTACTCCCTACCCACATCCCAATTTTTCACACTTTCTATCTGGTCAACCTAGTTACCAGCTCTGACTTTTCAAAAGTCATGAATCAGGTCTAAAAAATCATGAGATTCAAGACTAAACACAACGTTTTCTTTGCATTCTGATTTCCGAGGCTTTAAGGGTTCACTTTTCTCCAGAACCATGAAGACTTGCCCATTTGTATAAAAGGAACGCCAAGTGCTTCACATGTTAACTACAGTAACAGAGGCTTTAAGAAGAACCCTAATGATTATGAGACTCATGGTAAAATCCAGGTAACTGTCAAAACTGCAATTCCCACCTGGGCCTGTTGCACAGTTACTGTCTTCTGTACTTCTGGGATGAAATCTGGACTCAACTGAAGTTAGTGGCAAAACTTCGACTGACTTTAACAGAGCCAAGATTTCACCCTTGCTGCATTCAAATCCCTCCTCAAAACATGCGTCCGCCAATGTACAGGAAATGACTTTGCATCTATTTTATAAAGAAAAAATAACCTTAAAACCTGCTGCAATGAAACTAGCCTCCAGTTTATCTGTTCAGGTCAGATCCTGTGATGAGTTTGGCATGGGCAGACCCCTGTGTCTGTGCAAAGCCGCATTGAAGTCAATGAGTCTGTGCAAGGCCGCTGGGATCTGCCTGTGTGGAGCTCATTGCAGAGGCAGAGCATTAAATTGCAGACTAGATGGGGCAGTTTACTATAATTAACAACGATATTTCACATTTCTATGCACTTTCCATCTCGCACAGAGAAATGTAATAGGAAGTGACGTATGTCCTCAGAGCTGCGCAATACCCTTGTGTCACTCTGATTGTGTAACCAAAGCATGATGAAATATTGAGACTGCCTGCTTTTGTGTGTATGTGTGTGTGTGCTTTTAATCAATAAAATATTGCAGGCCTGATTCTGTGCTGATTGAGGACAGTGAGGGAATTTACCACTGCCTTCTGTGAGAACATGCTTGGACTTTGCAGAAACTTTAACAGAATCATATTCCGTCAGAATATGCAATTCTGCTGAAACTGAAACACTTTGCAAAATTGAATCAACTTCACCAGAATTTCATTTAGGAAGAAATTCAGGAAAAATATTCCATCAAGGTTGAAACATCCCATTTCAACATTGGAACAAAACATTAAATTTTTGTTTTGAAATGATTTTTGTTTCAAAATTTTTAATGTTGTATCATATTTTAATATAACACAATACTTAAATGGAAACAAAATGTTTTGATTAACCCAAAACAAACATTTTCAGAATTCTCCTGCATGAAGAATTCCAAATTTTTTTGTTTTCATTCCAATTTTTAACAAAGCCAAATGTCAGTCTCAAAATGCTTCTCCAAACTGAATTTCCATCCTCTGCAGCTCTAAAGTAAGTTCACACCATGGCCCCAATTCACCATTTCCCTGTACATTGTGCAAATGTTTACACCCATTTTACCTTCACTTTGCACTCAGTCCCTCTCTAGTTCATACCCACTGAGTTTTAATTTCAATGCTTTAGGCTCAAAATGAAACATGGCCAAAATCACAAACTTCAACTTGGTTTTCCTGTCTAGAAACTGCAGATTTCAATGCCAAAAAACAAAACAAAAAACCCACAAATCGATCCTTGTTCACCTTAACATCACCCTAGAGAAGGTTCACAAAACTTCCAGTCCAATTCCCAGAGTCAAACAGCCTCAAATTTAGCTATGGTTCTGAAATTTGACCTATGAGCATTGTTGCCAATGCTGGTTCAAATTTCTAATAGGAGACAGATCCCAAAACCAGACAACTGCGTGGATTTGGGTTTTATGAGTGTGTATATTTTGCACAGCTTTAAATATACCAGATAAAAAAACATTAGTACACATTTATTTTTATATGCACAATGGTAATCTGCATTAGGATCTCATTGCTCTAGGGGCTGTACCACTGTATTTGCTTAAATGAATTTAACTTGCCACAGTACCTACAGTGGAGGCAATGCATCACAGTAGAAATTTCAGTCTCATAAAGAGTACAGCAAAACAGCCCTTGTGAGCAGCCACAGTAGGACAAACATAATAGTTATGCTACATATCTAAATCCACTCTGAAAGGGTTTTCAGTGCCAGGAGGAAGAGGAATAGTCTACTGGGAATCCAGCAAGATCCAACAGTAAATGTAATTCTGATTTTAAATGGTTAAGCATGACTTAAAAATATATGTATTGACAGGAGTCTCAGGATAAATGTCACTGGGACTTCTTGTTTTTAATACACCTTCAGAACCTAAACAAAGCAATTGAGTTCAATGAGTCTCTCAGGAAAAGACCAGTCACTTCCTGAGGAATAATCTGCCTGTTAGCAGCAGATAGATTCTCATTGTTTGCCACTTCCACTTTCCAGTAATGAGAACGATTACTTGACCAATATCTAGCCAGTTTCTGCCGAAGTTGTGGAAAAACCTACAGTTTGTCATAGCAAAATTTTTCAAATCAAAACTTCTGTGGAGCTTTAGGACTGTGAGGCATAACCAACCAGAGCTGATGATCACTTTATTTCTATAACTAGGTGACCGCTCTCCAACGACAAGATGTATTTCGCTGTGCTGGTGATTCTCTTACACTGTAAGTTCACTGTTTAAATGTTTGCATGTGTTTTTGATGTTGTCCTAGTATGTACGTTTTGATCAACCTAAAACAAACATTTTTCAGAAATCTGTGTCAAGAAGAATTTCCAATTTTTTGCATTTTGTCCTTAAACTCAGTCTTTAAGCTTTGAATATAACATTTCCTCTCACTTTTCCAGGTCCAAGTCTGAAAGCTCAAGACGATGGTGAGTTGTGACCTTTCTTCTAAAATTCCTGATATGCCAAAGACTTAATTCTGCTCTGGTCTCAGTTACTGTGGTGTGGATCCACAGTGGAATTATTCTGGATTTGCAGGGATATAACTCGGAGCAGAATTTGACCCATGTAAAATGATTTAACTTGAAGTCCGTTTTTGTTTAAAAAATGCCAGAAAATGTGTTTAGATGGTTAGTTAGAAACAGAATCCAATCCAGATATCTTGGGTAAAATCCTGCTCCACTGAAGTCAATGAGTTTTTTTGTAGGATTATTTATTATATAAGATTCCGTATTGCAATGATAAATGTTCAATGTGAGTAAACAGCATTGGCGATGTGCAATATGCAAAGTTTTCAAACATCTTCATTTAGTCTTTAACCCAAAATATTGGCAAAAAAGACCCTGACGGGCAGTGTTTGCTGCTGCAAACTGTGTTTCAATCAGCAGTGTGCTGCCAATATTTTTTCCTTCAGGGACACCTCCTTCCCCCCCAATAAATCTCATTTGACAGGATTCACAAAAGAAAGGATGGAATGGGGAATCTGGTAACTAGCGCTGTCATATTTAAACAAAGCCGCTATCTCGTCCCCATAACCCAGGAGGGAGGAGAGACCATTTGGTAGAAGTAAATCAAGGGCGCTTGCTGGATGTATTTACCCTTTGTTCTGCAAAATATCCAGAGAGTACTGAAAGTTCAGCATGGTGTTGAAACCGTAAAACTGGGTAAAGCGGGTGATAGCCTTGTGGGCTATCCTCCTTCCTCTCTTATGCTGGGAAATGCCTGGTACGGTCGGGTCCATTTGAATACAAAAAAGATTTTCAGAGACCTTTTCATGAGTGCCAAGGCAAAGTTATTTCTGGCTAGGAAGAGTTACAAGTAAACAGGGAGGGGGCAACTCCACCAGAGGCAAGGAAACTGTCCCACCTCATCGTTCACTTTGGTGGTTGAATGTGAACAAGGGTTCTTAGGAGCTCTCTCTAGCTAACTGGTAATTTAAATTCTGAGCAATCTGGGCATAGTCACCAGCTGTTAGTTTTAGGGCGAGAAAAAGCCAACAAAGCCCATAAACTTGTTTTCCTTGACTTGTTTATAGCTACATGAATAAGACTTATAACTAACAATGTATCATTTTCGAGGTGATAAAGGAATACATATTTCTTTATTAAATAAATACTTTGATGCAATTAAAAGAAAAAAGCTGGTAGGGTATTACCTTGCTATGTGTTGGAAAATTGTAACAATGATCTGATGGATCTGGATGGAATTTTTCATATTAAGAGGCGAGAGTATATTTATTAATAACAAAGATATATTTACAGGGCCAGATTCTGCTGTACATATTTACCCTTTCTTTAATGGGGAGTTCTGCTTCAAAAATCATAGTACCATATGGTCCAAATGGTTGGAATTAGATAAGAGGCCTTGATTCAGCAAAACCCATAAGCATGTGCTTAACTTTAAATCCCTTGAAACACATGCTCAAGTGTCATTGAAGTCAGAATGGGTGAGAATCGATCTTGATATAATCCCATTGAAGTCAGTAGAGTTACACCAAGGATTAATTTGACCCATTGCATGAAGGTATTATGCAATTTCCCCTGATTGATTGTAGTTCTGACCAGGGGCGGCTCTAGGTATTTTGCCGCCCCAAGCACGGCAGTCAGGCTGCCTTCGGCGGCTTGCCTGCAGGAGGTCCCCGGTCCCGCGGATTCGGCGGCACAGCTGCGGGAGGTTCGCTGAAGCCGCAGGACCAGTGGACCCTCCACAGGCATGCCACCGAAGGCAACCTGCCTGCTGCCCTCGCGGCGACCGGCAGAGTGCCCCCCACAGCTTGCCACGCCGTGCTTTGGGTGCTGGTGCCTGGAGCTGCCCCTGGTTCTGACGTGTGTTACTTCTCTGCAGTATTCTGGACCTCGACTGTTCCTCAGCAGAGGCTTGTGAACAGCAATGGGAGGTTTGGCAAGGCAAGGATTTCAGGATCAGGCCCTCAATTTGCACATTTTAAAAATCATTATTTACTAGAACATTTTTGCCACATTGGAGTGCATTAGAGTTTAACAAAATAGCAGACCTAGTATAAAACAGTGGGAGGTGAGCTATGCAGAGTTTTCTTGATTGAGGCTTATGGCTTATGGAAGCAATCTGAATTTGCAATCATGAGCTCCTCAATCCTATTTGGGCCACCAGAAAACTGGGAAATTGTGTGGGAAACGAATTATTTCTTGCAGGAAAAAAATGAAAGTTTTCCCAAATTATTTCTCTATCTTGCAATTAGGTTTTTTAACTTTTCCTTTGCTATTCACCAAGAAAGAGACCTAAATTTAAATAATTGGAACATTGTGACATCAACTAACAAAACTCCAGATAATGTGACACTTGACTATGTTGCTGGTTTACCTGTCTGCATGATAAAAGATACACAGTGACTGGAGACACAGTTGAAGCATTGGCCATATTTTTTGTACTGCCGTTTGAGACTGATCTTTCAGGAAAGGAAAGATAAAGAAAGCCTGATCTTCCAACTTTTACTCCTGTGAGTAGTCCTTACCCTACATGAGTGGCCCCACTGATTTCAGTGAGATGATTTTCCCAGGTAAAGGCAACTTGTGTGAGTAAATCTATAGACTCAGGCCCATCATTACAGCCAGCTAAATAGAGAGTTTTATTTCTGAATGTATATTATTGTTTAGGATTTTTTAACATGAATGCCGGATTCAGTATAATTTTTCAGGGAGCTTTTTCAGGATCAAAAGCTCTGAATTTTTGGCAGATTTTGTGAAATTCTATACTTTTACTTTGTTCTCTTGGATAATGGTTACTCAGGGCTCCCATTCTGCAAACACTTCTGCACTTGAGTAACCTTACACATCTGAGCAGGCCAACTGAACTCAATGGGGCTACTCACATGAATAAATTTAGGCCAGTTCACACTAAAAATGTCAGGTTGACCCAGCTACATCACTCAAGGATGTGAAAAGTCCACACCCCAGAGTGAAATAGATAAGCCCACCTAGCCCCCGGTGTAGACAGTGCTAGACTGATGGAAGAATTCTTCCACTGACCTAGCTACCACCTCTTGGGGAGGTAGATTAACTACACCAACAGAAGAACCTGGTCGCAGGACTGGGCTCCAGTTTTCCTCTTGTTGCTGTAATGAGTTTCTACATTGAAGCACTACAGCATTTCTAGTGAAGACGTAGCCTTAGGCATGTGTACGTGTGATGTCCATGTTACTCAAATTGTCCTGAGCTGTTGAACTTCTAATTGTCTAAACACTGGGTTTTACTTACCCAAGTTGGGAGAAGTTATTGTTCTTCATACAGAGACCTCACTGTAAGTCTTGCCCTTATATATACACATACAACGGGATTTTCTGAGTGACACAACCTTAACTCTATATAAGGACCATAACTTTTTCTTAACTGCTTGGTCAACCTGACATTTTTAGTGTAGAACTGGCCTAAATTTATTCATGTGAGTAGCCCCATTGAGTTCAATTGGCCTGCTCAGATGTGTAAGGTTACTCAAGTGCAGAAATGGGAACCCTGAGTAACCATTATCCGTGAGAACAAAATAGAAGTATAGAATTTCACAAAATCTGCCAAAAATTCAGAGCTTTTGATCCTAAAAAACTCCCTGAAAAATTATACTGAATCTGACATTCATGTTAAAAAATCCTAAACAATAATATACATTCAGAAATAAAACTCTCTATTTAGCTGGCTGTAATGATGGGCCTGAGTCTATGGATTTCCTCACACAAGTTGTCCTTACCTGGGAAAATCATCTCACTGAAATCAGTATAGGGCCATTTATGTAGCGTAAGGACTACTCACAGGAGTAAAAGTTGGAAGATTAGGCTTTCTTTATTTTCCCTTTCCTGAAAGATCAGCCTCAAATGGCAGTACAGAAAACACGGCCAACGCTTCAGCTGTGTCTCCAGTCACTATATCTTTTATCACGCAGCCAGATAAAGCAGATAAAGGAACCTGGAATAACTCCCGGGACTTCTGCTAAATTACTCCAGTGATCTATTTGGTCCAAGGCCTACAGGGTTAGATACAGCAGCACATTGGGCTACTCTGCAATTTTCCATTTACCCAGATAAGTATAATGGTTGGCTTTTCCTCTTTGCGGAGACTCCCTTGCTATCCGACTTGGAAACAATGAATCACAAGAGATAAGCGGACCAGAACAAGTCAGCTGCAGACCCATTTAGCTCTCTATCCTCCAAGTTCTAGTACACACATTTCTCATCCTGCTGCAGAGAGAATGGAAATTCCCTAGAGCTGGCTCAAGCAAATTGAGTTTTCCTTTTGCAAAATCTTATCCGTTGGGGTTTTTGTTCTGCAAATCCCAATCAAGAGGTGTTTGTAATCAAGTTCCATTTCATTCAAGCCCCCAAGTTCAAGTGTGTGTGTGTATGTTTGAAGGGATACGTAAATGTCAGTGACCTCAGGAAATATTTTCCTGTGGTCAAGTTTCTAGGAGAACAGCTGTCTCTGGGAATTGGAGATGAGTAATTCCTGGCAGCCCAGGAAGGCTGCAGTGAGCTTCAGGGGGAAACAGCTGTTTTTTGGGGTGAAGAATTCCCTGTTCTCTTATCCTCACCCTCTTTCTCCTCTTCATGGGGGTAGCATTTGAGATGACACTATGGAGAGAGAAAAAAAAGGTGGCTGAAAAGTTTGGTGTTTCACATTGCTGTGAATACAGGTTGGATGCAAAGAGCCCAGTCCTGCTCTTATTTGAAATCAATAGCAAAATTACCATTTAGCTCAATAGGGTGGACACAGCTCTGAAATATTTCATACAAACCCCTTATGCACTGTGCCTCTAACTTCTTTAGTCACCACATTTATTTTCTTGCTGTTTCTTTTTCTCATTTCTTTTCTTTTCTCTTCCATCTTTGCTTAGCACTTCCTATAGTCTTCACTTTTGTTCTCTGTCTGAGATAAACTCACTCCAGAGTAGAGCACCAGCACGAGTTTATGCACCATTGAAGCAGGACTTAAACTTAAACTTGCTGTGACTCTTTGCACTAGGGTGGATCCCACCCAATCTTGCCTTCTTTAACAATAACTGTTATAAAAGAGCATTCTCTTTATTTAGACATTATTAGAGACTGCCTCCCCCAGTTGAAACGGAATTTCAGGAAATCCCACCCACTATGAATTAACTCAATGGGTGGACCAGCATGGGTTGTATTTAGGCCACATGAATTTTCAAACCGTAGTAGCAACAACTGTGTTAAAACACAGTTGGTGCCAGAATGGTTCCTAGGTGGTTCCTCTGACCAGTGTGGACATGAATCTGAGCAGCATGTTAAAACTAGGGCTTTGCAAAATATTCACAGCAAGGCAAAAGTGCTCAAAATTGCATTTCCCCCTCCCTGCTCTCCATTTCATCTTGTAATTAAAGAAAAATCACTTCATTGTACAGATGTGTTGTTTGAAAATGAAAACTTTTTCTAGATGCAAGGGGAACCTTGAGCATCGACCACAAAAATCCTTAAACAACAGGATTGAGAGGTAGGCTAAAATAGTATAATCCCAGTTATCCTAAAAGCCTGGTGGACATCCAAAAGTTTCAGATAACCAGGATTCAGATAAACAAAAGTGCTATTAACTAGCATGGGGTTACATGAGGGGAACACTGTGGACTCAGATAATGCAGATTTTTGAAAAAAGGGAATTTTGAAAAAACTGGGATTATATTACATTTGTATTGGAGTAGCACCGACACACTCAATCAGGGCTCCCTAGTGCAAGGCATTATACAAATATAGACTCTGGTTCTGCAATCACATACATCTTTTCATCTGCTTGGAGCCCCGTACACTTCAGTGGGAGTCTGTTTGTGTGGCTCTAATTGCAGGCTCCGGGCCAGAAAGTAGGACCATGCCTGTCCCACAGAGCTCTCAGCCTTTAGCAATTGCAATGAGCATTATGTAGCAACTTCAGAGAACAGCATTGCTTTGGATAAACTGAAACTAAATGTGACTTTTCCTCCCCGTTCCCTATCAAGTTATTACCATCAACAAAGTTGAACTCACTGTGCCATCCCAGAAAGTGAAGAATGGAATGTCAATTGAACTCACCTGTATTGTGGATGTTAGCAAAAGCGCCAGCTTCCAGATGCAGCACACGTTTTTATTTTACAAGGATGACAGTCTTCTGCATAATACCACGTCGGAGCAAAATAGAACACGTTACAAAATATCACCAGCTCGATTTGCAGATTCGGGAATCTATAAGTGCATTGTGGAGGCAAACAGGAAGACTAAAAGCAGCAATGATTTGGAGGTTCGAGTTGAGGGTACGTATCCCTTCAACCATTGCCGTCTTCTACGTTACAAAAAGCAGAGTAGATTATGTCCTACTCTATCAATGTAAATTAATAATAAAACTCTAGCATTTTTCATCTGGAGGTCTCAAAACACATTGCAAAGGAGGGCAGTATCACTAAAATGAGAATAAGCTGCAGCACAGAGAGGTGAAGTGACTGGCCCAAGAGCACCCAGCAGGCCAGTGGCAGATCTTCACTCCAATTCCTAAAGAACAGATCTTTATGTCATACAAAGCAAAAAAATTACCATGCAACTGGTACTAACTGGCATCTGGGGGGCAGTTTCACGGCCAGTCTTTTTCCCTTCTCACCACTTATGAGGACAGGGAGCATATGCATATCCCTGTCCCCTTCCCCAATATTCCTTGTTCTGGCCTACAGTTTCATATTGTCCCTCTTGGAATGGCAACTCCCAGGAAGCCTGGGTCCAGGGCTCTGCTGGGCCTGTACCCTGCCTTAAAGGAGTGGTTTTCCTTTACTACCTACCCCTTTCAGGAGTCTGATTTGTCTTTCATACCCTCAAGTTTCACCTCACTTAAAAACGACTTGCTTACAAAATCAGATATAAAAATACAGAAGTGTCACAGCGCACTGTTACTGAAAAATTGCTTCCTTTCTCATTTGTATCATATAATTATAAAATGAATCAATTGGAATATAAATATTGTACTTTAATTTCAGTGTATAGTATATAGAGCAGTATAAACAAGTCATTGTCTGTATGAAATTATAGTTTGTCCTGACTTCGCTAGCGCTTTTTACGTAGCCTGTTGTAAAACTAGGCAAATATCTAGATGAGTTGATGTACCCCCTGGAAGATTTCAGCACACTCCCAGAGGTACATATCCTCCTGGTTGAGAACCACGCCTTAAAGGGCCAGTACCCCCAGTTCCAATAGTCAAATGGGGAAATCAAGTTTTCCCTGTTGCTTGTTCAAGTGTAGGAGCTAAAAACATTGATGAAGAAGGGTGACCTTCGTGCTTCAAACATAGTGCCATTACTGAGTGCAGCACTTCCAAAGGGCTCCTGTCCAGGTTGATTCTACCATGGTTCTTGCTTAATACAGGGATGGGGGATACAGGAGTGGAGACATTTCTGTTACATGGCCTGTCTCATGAATTCAGGGCCACATGTTCAACAAAGCATACAGCGGCTGCCCTCAGAAGCCGCAGATTTGTATGCAGTTGATGTCTCTGTACGTCAAGTTACTTACACACATAAGCAGCCAGTTTACACACGTTAATACAGGTTTACTCAAGAAGAACTAAGCTTCCTTTCTTTCCACCTATAAACAAAAAGGCAAGGACAGAGATCAAGCCTATACTGGTTCAAAGCAACATGCCTATGTCAGATGTGAACATTACCACTCACAGTTATTTCTTGCATTTCTACCATTAAATGATTAATTTTAGTAACATAGAGATGATTTCAGTCTTCCTCTGTATACTTCATATCCTCCAGTTGTAGTGTGTAAAAGGGCATCTGGATTGTACTAGAGTGATGCTCATTTCATTTTAAAGTCTGCTTATCTCTTGTTATTATGGAACACACTCACAGCTGAGGGGGAGCTTTCCGTAATGTCTTAGAAATGGCCCCTCCAGATTCCTGACCAGGACTTTGGAGCATCCTCAGAAGAGGCTGCCGCAGAAAATCATTCCCAGGTTTTACACTGAGCCCAGTGCCCGCTGGGACAGGACACTGCATGTGGGGTCAGCGCTGTGTGAAAACTCATACAGTATGGACACGAATAAAACTCAGTCATGTAACTTACTCTGGAACCCCAGTAGGGTGACCAGATAGCAAATGTGAAAAATCGGGACGGGGGTAGGGTGAGGAGGGTGTAATAGGAGTCTATATAAGAAAAAGCCCCAAATATCAGCAGCTTTATTGGTAGAGTTGCATTCATGCTGGGAATGCTTTGCCAGTACAATATAGTGGTAGAACGCACCCAGAGCAAGCATAGCCTAAGTTAGCTAGGAAAGTGCACTGTGGGATGTCCAATGATGCAGAGATATGGGATGAGAGAGGTCTTGATTCGCTAGTTACAGCAGTATCATTGGAGTGTCCATCCACGCAGCAAAAAGTTACCCTGAAGTTCCCGGATGGCCAATTCCAGACTTTGGTCAGCTGTAAAAATCTGTCCTGGGTCTGGGATCAGATTGTTTCTGCCTGTCCATTAAAATAACCACTAACACAATTGTCATAGATAGTCTCTGCTTTAGGTCTGTCTAATTATATTTGCTTGTTTTCTTTTCCAAAGGGCTGTGCCAGCCAAAACTGACTGCCCTGAAAAGAGAAGTAACGGAGGGTGAAGTTGTGACTTTACGGTGTGAAGTACCAGAAGAAAAGCCTCCCTTCATTTTCTTGTTCAATAAAATATCATCCAATCAACAGTCACAAGAGAAAAGGAAGCAAGAATTAAAAGAAAACTTTGCATCTGTTGAATTTCCTGTTGAAGAGAGGGATCGAATATTGCGTTTTCAATGTATTGCCCGGGTTAATTCAGTATTCGGTTCTGAAACGTCAGAGCCCAGTAACATGACAATTGTTACAGTTGTGGGTAAGTGGCTTAGGCCTGGTCTATTCTATAGAGTTAGGTCTATGCAAGGCAGCTTATGTCAATCTAACTATGTAAGAGTCTACACTAAAATTTCACTCCCACTGACATAACTCTCCTGCTACACCGACTGAGTAATTCCACCTCCATGACAGGCATAGAGTCAACATCAATGTAGTTAGGTAGACACAGTGTCAGTGTAGACACTGTGTTGCTTACATCAACAGTTGCTGGCTTTCAGAAGATGCCCCACACTGACAGTTCAGTTGGTGAAAGCGCTCCTGGTGAGGACATGCACTGCTGACACAAGCAGCAAAGTGTTCACACACACAAGTGATGTAATTACTGTGGCAGCTCTATGTTGACATAAGTCAGGTTGACTTAATTTTGTAGTGTAGACACGCCCTTAGTTTGTGCCCTTACATTTCTTTGCTTGTGTCATAGGGTGACTGACCCCTGTAAGAGGCCAGGAAGGGGCAGGGGAGAGCTGCTTGAGAATAGACTGAGGGCATGTCTGCATTTTGAGCTGGGGATGCGGTTTCCATCTTGAGGAGGCATACACATGCTAGCTGTGATTGAGTTAGTATGCTAAAAACGGAGCATAGCCATGGCAGTTCAAGTGGTGGGAAGGGCTAGCCCAGCACATACCCACCCAGGACCATAGGTACATACTCGGGGCAGTAGCCTCTCCCACTGCTTGTAGCACTGTGGCTATTTTTAGGATTCTTGTGCAAGTATGTCTCCTTGATCTGGAAATCACACCCTCAGCTTGAAGTGTAGACGTACCCTGAGAGAGAGTCAGGAAGGGGCAGGTGAATGCTGCCTGAGAACAGAGGAGAGACAGACGGACAGCAGCAGCAAGTGGCCAGAGGGAAAGAACTGCAGGAGACCGGAA
Organism: Gopherus flavomarginatus; assembly: GCF_025201925.1. Lineage (NCBI taxonomy): Eukaryota > Metazoa > Chordata > Testudines > Testudinidae > Gopherus > Gopherus flavomarginatus. The sequence continues at coordinate 44,238,658 of NC_066628.1, read as the reverse complement.
GGAGAGCAGTAACTGTCAGTTGCTGGTGATGAATTGTGAGGAAAGCTGTTGGGGAGACTGGCTAGAGTTGGGGAACCCTGCCAAGTTTCAGGAAAATTTATGCAGAGGCCTTAGGAATGAGGAGAAGAACCATTCAGTCAGTATAAGCTGGACCCAGAAGCAAGGGGTTGGCTCTGGAGGGAGGCCCCCAGGAGCAGGGGTAGGACTCACAGAAGGAGGCCTGAGGAGTGGACCACTGGGGAGCTCTCTTGCAGGAGACCTGACTTAGGGTTACAAAAGCCGTGTGGAAGAGAAGCGGGTGTTAGGACTCTCAGGTAGATGCTTGGAGAGTGGGGCCCTGGAATAGGGGAGCTGGGGCAGAGAATGACTCTCAGGTGGGTGACCTGTGAACAGTGAGCTTTGGGACTGAAGAGCTGCTGCCTCGTAACCTTGTTTTACTGTGTGGTTTTGAGAGGAATTGTTTTTACTACAAGGGATCTGTTGATTGTGACACTTTATGTGGAAAAAAAGGGTTTGAATTTGCCACAGAGACAATATTCCTTTGCACGGGTGGATGAAGGGGACACTGAGGTGGACTGTGGCTGTGTATCACTGCGCTTGTCCGCAGGAGGGCTCCTCTGTCAGGGGTTCCCTGTAACCGCTTGTAATTCTTATAATTTGTTTGCCTGGGTTGAAAACATGGACATCTTGAAATGGTGATATTGTTTTCAGTTAAAAACATAGTCCCTTGTGAGACTGTATGAGAATTCTGCAGTATTTGTAAGGGACAGAGCAGATCTGTTTCCTGGTTTACTGGAGGGCAGATAGGTATGAACTTAAACCCTGGATCCATATGCCCCCAAATGGCATCAGTGTTCAGGATTCAAATGTTATGTCATCAGGGTTAGATTCGAATGTGTTTTGATCTGTGCTGTTAGGTCAGCTGATTACTATGTGCCCACCTATCACTTTAGTTGAAGTTGTGGGTGCTCAGTAAGTTGAAGGACTGGTTCCCAAGAGAAATGTGAGTCTTGATTCATATACAGCACATACATCTGTGTCTAACACCGTACACCATTGTTTATTGTCATTAGCAAAGATGATGAAAAATTGCAGGTTCAAAAATTATTGGAGTCTTTCTGCAAGTGTAGCTGAGTTCTCTTAAAAGCTAAGCTTCAATTTAAAATAAAAAGATTGTAGACAGAGCGTTCACCATGTGAACTGATGCTTTGCTTTCTTGTTAATGCAGCTGTGCAGAAAAGGGGATCTAGCCAAACAATAGGAGCAGCAACGATGTGAATTCCTTACCCACCCAGGCAAATACTTTCTTTTAAAAAAGAGAAGGTTAATGTCATGATGGCTTTATATTTATTGCCTTTCAGAACCGTTTTCACATCCTAAACTGACATCCAAGTCCCCATGGAATGTTACAGAAGGAGACAGAATTGACATTGTGTGCACAACAATTCTAGCCCGTCCATATGAAATTGAAATCCTCATCCAGAAAGACAGAAGGATACTGAACAGTACACAAGGTCAGAATTCTGTGACCTACTCTGCAATAGCCACAGTGGAGCACAATGGCAATTACACATGCAAAGTAGAACTGGGGAGAGTGTCCAAAACCACCAGCATGAACATTGTTGTGTCAGGTAGGAGCACTGTTAATTCTAGATCTTGTTTGCTTAGGAGGGTGACACTCATATGTACATTTCCTGAAAGAATTCCCAAGTTCTAATCCTGGCTAACACTGAGGCTCAGATGCTCAAAGGTATTTAGGTGTCTAACTCCCACTGATTTCAATGGGAGACAGGCACATAGATAACTTTGAGGATCTGGGCCTGACCACTGCTTGTCCTTCAGCAAAGATTCCGTTTATACTACAAAGGTGACCAAATTAACTTAGGGCTGTGGGGGGAAAGAGTGATATTTAAAAAAAAAAATCCTGATGATAAAATGGTTTGGTCTCATCCACAATGGCAAGAGCAGCCATGTTAGAGAAGGGCCATAGTCCAGCCATGATAAATCCACCAAGTTTTGAACATAGGCTGTTCTGTAGTCTATATGGACCCTTATCCTCTCTGTCCTTCAGTTTGCTCCAGTGGTAGAATGAGGACGGTAATATTTTTCAGGGACGTTAATAAAGTACTCTGGAAACGTAAAGTGCCATACCAGTAGAAGGTACTGATAAATCCATGGCCCCCGGCATTTCATGGTTATCATTAAACTGCATGCCATGGCCATTTGGAACTTCACAGCGACAATGGGGTTAAACATATCCATCTGCTCCAAAAACACACCACTCTATAACTTCAGCTAAAGGAGAATCTTCTTACGCTGCTTGCAGTGTAAAGTCTATGACTTGCAGTTCAGCAATTCTCATTTCATCCAGCAGAGGACAGTGGTGCCACACACAAGTTGGGTCATTGCATGAGCTATTATTGTTTTTCTTCTTATGTTATAATGAATGAGGATTCCCTAGGATTTTAATAATGTAATGTGCAGAATATCCATATGCCCATGTGGCCAGCATCATGCGCAGATTGGTTGAATATCTGTTTTATTTAATCAGTTTAATCTAGGCTCTTATGTCATCAACCATCACTGTAGTAATTTCTCTGCTCTATTCTTTTTAAATAATTGTCCTTCTGGCTTAAGACAAGGGCAGGTGAACCTTTTTGGATAAAGAAAGAACCAAATCTGGACCCTCACCAAGAACTCAAACTGAACTATTTTCATGGGGGTTCAGAAAAAGCTTTTGGCCATTTCACTATTGTCCATTTTCATATGCGCTCCTTGGCTTTAGCTATGTCTGCAGACAAAAGTGCTAAAATACCATGAGAGAGGTTGTTTTTGCCAATTTACAGTCTGGCAAGCACTCCCCCAAGAAATCTGTCACCAGAACCTGTTCTTGTGATACTTCTAGCCTAAATTCTAGGTTGGAGATTAATCTACCCACATTAATTCCTGGATTCCATGTGGTGCTGACATCTGCTTTGGCTAACTGGGGTGGGGTGGGGTATGGTGCATGTCATATGCGTTCTTAAATATGTTTGTGTGTCTCTGCTGCCTCATCCTGGAAGGGACGTCAGACCTGCTCAAGGGTTTGTGATTGTGTTTCTCTTTAGTGGTCAGAAAGTCACATCAGTATTACCACAGCTCTTGGAGATACTCCTTTAGCTTGGGTAGTTGTAGCATGTGTTTTTGGAGCTGAAGGAACTGGTTCTACCCCCCATGCTGTATGTGTGCGATTCATTTAGCAACTGTTGTATCCATTGCTTGTGGCCAAGGATTTGTTGTGCCTTGTAAAGAGGTACTTCTGTACAATTTTGTATGTCCAGGGAAGCGACTGAAGCAGTCGTAGGGAGAGAGGAAGATGGTCCCAAGGAGAAGTTAGTGCCTGAAAGGAATGGTTTAGGGCCATCCCAGACCATTGTTCCTTAAAGGGTCTGGGACCAGGAGCCTTGTAGAGTGGGAGAGGCAAGGCTCCCATCTCTCCCAGCTAGCAGAGAAAGGTTTTGGGGTTATTAGACTCACCTGGAGAAGATCAAGAGCCTGACTCTTACTGGAGGGTGACTCAAAAGAAGGCTCCAAGGCCAGTCAAGGGAGGAGCTGGCTGAAGGAGGAGTTGGTGACGGGGAGAGAAGAGCTCGGCCTGGACAGAGCCTTAGGAAGGAAGGCTGGGAAACCACTGAACTTGAGGGGAGAGTCTACAGGCTAGGGAGGCCAGGGCTGGAACAAAGTCCCAAGAAGGAGGCTCTAAACTTGAGAGGTGAACAGAAAAGGGCCTTTTTGGGAGCTGAATTATATTGAGAGGGATATTATTTCAAAGACCTTGACTATGACTGGATTATTCTGGGAAATTGAGACAGGGTGCCTGCAGGGCCACTTCAGACCACAAAGGAGTTGCCCTGGGATGGCAATAGTCTATGTATCACTACCAAGCTGGTGGATAAAAATAGCTAATACACCACGAACAGTTCCTCATTTCATTGTGTCCTTCCCCTCGAATAGTATGGGAAATGTAGCTACTTTGCCCTTATGCTCAACCTGAATTAATTCTATTCATTCTCTATATTTTTGGTAGAGTTGTTTGCCAAGCCAATATTGACTCCCTCTTCTACTGACCTGGATGAAAATAAGAGCTTAAGCCTGTGGTGCCATATTAATGGCTCCCCTAAAGCAAACTTCTCTATCGTAAAGAGACCTCCGGAGAATGGCATCTTATTGAAAACTTCCAGCAACGTCACTATTCAAGCCCAGGTGAATGACACCGGGTCCTATGTTTGTAGGGCTGAGATAAAAGGAATCATCAAGGAGAGTAACCCTATACAGATAACTGTTTACGGTGAGTTGATAAGGAGATATAAGGGCCCAGTTCTGCAAAACACTTGAGCACCTCAGTAGTCTAGTGGTTTGCAGAGTCAGGCTGTAACCCTTAAATTAAAATGGCATCTGCAGTGTTTGCAAACAGCAAGCAACACTCTGTAACTTTCTTGTAGTCTCTAGACTGGGGTGGGCAAACTACGGCCCGGGGGCCGCATCCAGCCCTCTAGATGTTTTAATCCGGCCCTCGAGCTCCCGCTGTGGAGGCGGGTCCAGGGCTTGCCCTGTTCTGGCACTCCAGCCAGGGAGTGGGGTCAGGGGCTTGCCCCACTCTGCGTGGCTTCTGGAAGCAGCAGCATTTCCCCCCTCTGGCTCCTACATGTAGGGGCAGCCAGGGGGCTCCGCACTCTGCCCCTGCCCCAAGTGCCTGCAGACCGGGCAGGGTGTAGAGCTGCCTGGCTGTGCACAGCATAGGAGCCAAAGGGGAGACATGCCACTGCTTCTGGGAGCTGCTTGAACTAAGCGCCGCCCAGAACTTGCACCTCTGTCCCCTCCTTGCCCCAACCCACCCGCCGAACCCCTCAGTCCCAGCCTGGAGCACCCTCCTGCACCCCAACCCCTCATCCTGAGCCCCACCCCAGAACCTACACTCCCAGCCAGAGCCCACATCCCAACCCCCAATTTTGTGAGCATTCATGGCCCGCCATACAATTTCCATACCTAGATGTGGCCCTCAGGCCAAAAAGTTTGCCCACCCCTGCTCTAGACATACAGAACGAGTTTTGTACTGATGCAAACTGGTTCACTTTTTCCAGGGCAAGCCATAAGTAGAGAAGGAAATTAGCATGTCTTCTCATTTCCATGCCCTGTCACTCCCTTCAAAGGTTTGCTGCATCCCTTTCCCAATGACTTTCTCCTCCATCCTACCTCACGTTACCTTTCTCAGTAGCTGGACATACTTTTCATACCATTTTCAGTCACTAGTTTTTATCTGAAACTCCATCAGCTTCTCCTTTGATTTAGCTCCTCTCTGCCCCACCCCCTTCCAGCAGTCTTCCCAGATCTCAGTAGGAGGCAGAAGGTATCTTGGTCATGGAGGACTGCACCACAGGGAAATCAAGTTGTTTGCTAGCAGTACACCCGTGAAGCCAATGTGGGTAGCTTTCTTTATCCCTTGGAATAAAAGTATAAGCAATCTGTGGATGCTAAATAGGTAGCATATATTTTACATATCATGTATAAATTAATATGGCAGTCTTTAGTAACTACTGGTACCAGACTTACCTCGATACAACTTCTTCAATAACCGTTTTTATTTCTTTTAGCTCCAGTTTCAGAGCCAGTTCTTTCTGTTGCCAACTCATCCATGGAGATGGTGTTAGGGGAGACCTTACTCCTACGCTGTCAGTCCATGTTTGGAACTCCACCTATAAACTATACGCTCTACAGAGGAAACAGACTTATTGACACCATCACAGTATATAATAATACATATGCCGAATTCAGGGACAGACAAACTAAATTAAATAGTCTGAGAGAATACAGATGCGAAGCTAGCAACCGTCACTCCTATGCAAACAAAAGTAGCTACAAGATGAACATCACGGTGATAGGTAAGCCCAACTAACTGTTCAGCTGCTGTTATTGAGAAAGTTAGATGAGTGAGCATTTTAATTTTGAAAATGTCTGTAATAGCGTGTGGTGGACTGCACAGATTGGACTGAAGTTTATATTAAATCTTTTTTTCAGGCAAATTATAAAATACTTGAGGCTCTGAACCTCAGAACACTTTTTGGTGGTCTACAGTGCAAAAATTCTACTAGGAAACTGGATCAAATCAACCACAGCCATTTTTATTTTAATGGAAAAATACCCGTCACATGTTAGCTGTGACTTTTAAATGTCCTTATTGAATTTAGGCTTACTGCAAAACAAAATGACTTGTTCTTAAGTCTTTGAAACTATAAATATGGGTCCAGTCCTGTGTTTCTTACTGATTGGAATAGTCCCACTGAAGTTAATGAATAAGAGCTGGAGGATCAGGCCCAACTTTTGCATCTTTTTTAGGCAGTGTGGATTAAATGTATTTTTACATATGCAGAACTGTTCTCGTGGTGGCCCTTGACAATGACAGTGCATGTTAGCTCCAAGTGTCCTAGTGAAATTCCTATGTAATTCTGCCATTCCCATAAGCACAGTCTGGAGAGTTGAACAGCTGTGTCCTCTCACTGAGATGGTGGGTATCGAAGGGAGGGGTAGGCTGTGCCTCCCCAAACAGCATCGTGTGGCCCTGCCCACACTCTGCCCCAAGACCCCTTCCTGGGTAACCTTAATTCATCCCCCTTGTGCATATGTATTCTGATACAGTCTTTAATGACATCCTGTGCTACTTTTTTCCTACAAAAACCCTGCCTCATTCAGTGGGTCTGATCTGGAGACAAATTAGGGCTGTGTAGTGAATGAGATGGCGGTTCTTATTTGTTTCAGAAATGTGTGTAGTGAATGAAGCAGGGAATTGCCAAAAGAGAAAGGATGCACTCAGATACTAAGCCAGCTAAAAAATTTAATTATTCTGTATTATATGCAGGATTTGTATGGCATGCATTAAATAAGACATAGGGTCACATGTTCAAAGAAATATTGAATAGGTAGTGTGACTGGGGTCCAAGCCATGCGTCGCACCCCCAATGTGAGACTGGTGTGGAAGGGTGAAATTAGAGCTCCTGGATACACCTTAAATACCTTCCAACCTTGGTATGAGCTGTGGTTACATTGAATTCTTTGTGAGGCCAAATTATTGATGCATGCTTTGGCCCCAGCCAAAAACTTAGCCCATACTTTGTGAAACACTTTAGTGATTCCAGGGTTTGGTCTATGTGTTGACTTAACATAGCCATTAATGTTCTTCAGAGAGTGCTTATTCTGGCATTCAGCCCTGAAGGCTGTGGTGTTGTATCTCAGTTTCCCTTTGGGCACAGCACTTCAAGCTTGTAGCGGTTTTTCTGCTGTGGACAGTTTCAAGATTCGATACAGGCACTAACTGAGAAATAACCGTATCACCGGGCCATTTAACATAGTGTGTGTTGTCATGTAATGAAACAGTATACCTATAAAGGCTTTTACAACAGAATGAGTTCTTATGTATCACCCCCAACATGTTCAAGGGTTTTTCCAAAAAACCATGCACATTGTACATTTTTACAGTTCTTGGTATCAGCAACAAGTTAGTTACAGTTATTAGCAATAACATCAGTTTAATCACAAGTGTATATTTACAACTCTATTTTGTTATGCCAAGCCTTTGGTTTAGACAAATCATTCTTTAGGTCAGCTTGTTCACTATCCCTTTAAAATCTCTGTAGCTTTTTCTTGACCTCAGGGTCTTCCTTTACACAGGCTTTCAGTTTAACCACTTCCATGGGGTTTTGGTATTTTAGTGTTAACCTGTGGCTTTTATTTGAAAAGTTTAATCTTTCCCTTCCTCCCTGTCCAGTAGGGTCAAAATCAGAACTCTTTTGTGTAACAGACTCCATTGGCTGGCTGGGTGAGTCCTCTTTGATAATGGCTACGGACAAGTCTTTCTCCCCCCAGTCAGTCAGATTATTTGCATCAACAGAGACACTAGCTTGTTTACTAGTTTTCAAATCCTTAACTAGTAGCAGTTCCAAGGCTGGACACTCAGCAGGATTGGGTCCTCCCCTCCTCCCCCTTTTTTTTCCTAGAAGGTTGAAAACTGAAATTTCCTGCTCACAGGAATTCCTTTCCTGGCTAGATGTGTTCACCAACTGCAGCCCCTCTGTGCTATGAACATCTACCACAGACACTCTCCTGCATGCTTGCTTGTGAATCTACCACCATGAGCAACTTAGAGGCTGGACTCTGTTTTAAAGAGAGACCCAGCAAACGCAGTGTCTAAAGGTGAGAGTTTGCCTACTCTCCCCTGCATTCTTGTGAGTTCCATCATAAGACTGTTCTGCTCTGAAAAACCAGTAACCCAATCTTTCCTCAGTACCTGTGTCACAGACTGCTTACTTAAAGATGCATCTGAAGAAGTGGGTTTTTTACCTATGAAAGCTTATGCCCAAATAAATCTTTTAGTCTTTAAGGTGCCACTGGACTCCTTGTGTTTTTGTGGCTACAGACTAACACAGCTACCCCTTTGGTACTTATATCCAGAATCACCTCTGTCCCATCAGGAGGATTTTCACAAAACACCCTTTCAGGTAAACTGCTAGACGTCATAGTCACAAGATTAGAAGCATTCTCTTCCTTTTTACAATTTTCCACACTGTCAGTGGGTAACACAGTCAAATTACCTACATGCTTTCTTTGTGCCCTAGATGTGATATCACCCTGATCAGACAAGGTTGTCATATCTTTACCCAGCAACACACTAGCAACAGACAAAATAGAAGCACCAGAATTGCTTGTTCTCTGGGAGCTATTTATGACATTAACTGGATGCAACTTGGTTACAATGTCATCATCTCTAGCAGACACAAATTCAGGACCACTTCCTTCCTGGGTTTTAGTTGTATCCAGAATCAATTCTGGGTCAGCTGATAAATTTTCAACCATCATAGGCTGACAGGCTTCTTCTGTCCGCTCTACAAACAGAAAAGAGCTGGAGAACATTCTCCTTTAACAGACAAACAGCTTGGGATTCCACTTCCTTTGTTCCAGCACACATGGCTGATCGCAAACAATTGCTTGGAGATTGGGGTAGCTCTCTTCATGGGCAAATCATTACCCCCTAACAGACACAGGAGCATTTCCTTCACTGTCACAATTCTCCACACTGGTAACAGGCAAGGTATAGGGATACTCATGTTCCACTAACCTTGTCTTCCCAAACTGCTGATTAGACAAAGCCATCAGCTCATCTAAACTTTGAGTTGCCCTCTCTTAACAGATAAACTGCTATTTCTTAAAGGTAGAGTCTCAATACACTGAGCTGCTTTAAACAAATCATTTCTACCTTTTTCAGGCTTACATTCACATTGCCAACAATTCATCATTCACCAAGACTGTACCCTTTCCTTTTCTCAGTTAGGGCTTTAACCTGAACACCAACTTTAATTTGCTCTAGAGAAACGTTTCCCTGAGCCTTATCTAATGTCAGATTTACTTCTGAGATACCGGACAGACACGTAGGAATTTTTTCCACATATGCTCTGCTTCTTTGCACAGACAAACCGCTATCTTCCTCAGACAAACATTTGGAGAAACCCTCCATAGGCAAATCCTTGCTCCTAGTAGACACAGGTTCAGGATTACTTCTTTCCTGTGACTGATTTATGTCACACTTTTATTTGGTAAATAATCTTCCTTTTTGACAAGATCTGCTTTAACAAGAGTGATGTTACCTGTAATTTGCCGTAAACAGCTTTTACCATTGACTTTTACATTCTCTGCACAAGTTATGGGGTTACCTTCATCACAGTAAAAGCATTTACATGAAAGATGGCAGTGTTGGGGTAAACGTGGTTATGCACAGACAACTGCTTAGAGTCAAACAACATACCAAAACTGGATAGATTTTATCCCCGTCCTTGCTGTTGAGAGGAGCTGGCTTTTCAGGATGATATAGTTCCTGTTGTTCCTTGATTCTCTTGAGCTGGAGCTTAAGTCGTTCCACTTTTGCCTTAGCTTCTAGTTCTTGCAGTCGAATATGTGCCATTCTTTGTTCACGTTCAAAACATGGGCGTTCTCTTTCAGCAGCTTCTCCTTCCATATCAGCTATTTTTTGCTTTTGTTCAAATTCTAGCTGCTAGTTTCTCACTAAAAGCATTTTCTCTGGATCTGCTTCCTTATTACTGGCAATTAACAGATTTTTCAGTTCCTGCTCTAGGGCCTTTTGCTTAAAATACATCCCTCTCTGTAAGCACAATTCTTCCAGGCTTTTTCTGTCAGGAGCTTGACCATGGGTCACTCACTGTAACTGATTTTTAACCCTTAAACTTTCCAATATCAAAATTTAATTTTGACAAGCGTGTGGTTCTGATCCAAAAACCCAATTAACCTGCAGTAATGTGTATCCAAGCACGACTACGCCACTGTGACAGGGGTCCTGGTGGGGAGCCAGCTGTGGTCACTTAATTAGGGTGAACTGTAAAGAATGCAGCAGCCAAACCCCAAAAAGCTGGTGGATATTCCAATTCTTAGATTCACCAGCATAAAACAGTTTCTTTATTACCTTACTGGTTACTCAGAAGTCCAAACAACACAGTTCCCTTAAAGTGGTCCAGCCTCAGGCCTCCATCCAGGAATCCGCGTCAGATATGATGAACATTTCTGTAAATCTTATTTCATCATATAAAAGAAAAGGTTCTACCGATCTCAAAGGATCAGACACATTACCTCCCAGGTTAATGAATGTTTCAGATCTTACTCAAATACACACTACAGCCAATTCCTATTAACTAAACTAAAATTTATTAAAAAACAAAAGAGAGAGAGTATGGTTAAAAGATCAATATGCATACAGATATGAGTTCAGTTCATTGAGGTTCAGATTCACAGCAGAGATGGTGAGCTTTGTAGTTGCAAAGAGTTTCTTTAGAATTCTGTTCATAGGTCATAGTCCTATATCCAAATCTCATATTCAGGATGTACCAGCATAACTGGGACCTCAGTCTTGTGACTCAAACTTCCCCTGATGAAGTCTAAGCAGATCTGAGATGACAGAATCAGGACCCAAGGATCTTTTATACAATTTCATGGCTTCTTTGACAGGTTGGGAGTTCCTAGAGGAACAAAAGGTAATTAGGATGACTTTGAAGGAGGTCCATCCCTGGTACTTACCTACATGAATTAACATAAGGCCATTTGCCTTTTCCTCCACCATTCACAGTACATTTCAAAGAGAGATGAATACCAAGAAATTCAGTGTTTTCAAATCATTTAAATTATATCAGAATACAGCATAGACAAGGACTGTTGATTACATTGTCCAGCCCGTACTCATACATATGTAAATACACAAAACTACAAACATTATCCCCCCACATGTCCTCTGTGGGTTACTTATTTTGCAGGATGTTTAACCCTTTCTAGCCATGCATCACAGGTAGCCATTCAGTATTATTCATCTGGTGCACTGAATGCAACAGAGATCTTGTGGAATAAATAGTATGTGTTCCTGTCAATAAAGACTGTATCTTAATGCTGAATTCAGTTTCCACAGGAAACCTGAATTGTGGCATTTCCTAACTTTTGACCGTCTGATCCTTTTGACTTTTGCAACATTGATGTTCTTTTAATATAGGGAGTTTTTTGGATTAATGACACAAATACATTGTTGTTTATCTAATTATATAAAAAATATCAATATACACTAGTTGCCTCTCAGGTTAACTTTTTAAGCACTAGCATATCTAATAAAACATCAAATCTAAATACTGTTATTTATAGTACTTTATATTTGAATAAATGTAATACATTCATGTAATACAGTAACTGATCTCTTACTTCCTGTTTTTTTGGTTTTTTATACACTATAAAATGAGAAATCTGGGCCGTTTGGCTTATTCCTTCCACTAGTGGAGAGCTTGGTCCATTAGCTGCCAGCGTTCACTAGTAGGTTCAGAGTAGCAGCCGTGTTAGTCTGTATCAGCAAAAAGAACAGGAGTACTTGTGGCACCTTAGAGACTAACAAATTTATTTGAGCATAAGCTTTTGTGGGCTAAAACCCACTTTATCAGATGCATGCAGTGGAAAAAACACAGAGAAAATGAAACAAAGGGTGTTATCACACACACTATAACGAGAGTGACTTGTTAAGGTGAGCTATTACCAGCAGGAGAGAAAAAAAACTTTTTGTAGTGGTAATGAAAATGGCCGATTTCCAGCAGTTGACAAGAAGGTGTGAGGAGCAGTAGGGGGGGAAAAATAAACATGGGGAAATAGTTTTAGTTTGTGTAATGACCCATCTGCTCCCAGTCTTTATTCAAGCCTAATTTAATGGTGTCCAGTTTGCAAATTAACTCCAATTCAGCCGTCTCTTGGAGTCTGTTTTTTAAGTTTTTTTGTTGTAATATTGTGACTTTTAGGTCTGTAATCGAGTGACCAGGGAGATTGAAGTGTTCTCCAACTGCTTTTTGAACGTTATAATTCTTGACATCTGATTTGTGTCCATTTAGTCTTTTACGTAGAGACTGTCCGGTTTGGCCAATGTACGTGGCAGAGGGGTATATCACTCTTGTTATAGTGTGTATGGTAACACTCATTGTTTCATGTTCTCTGTGTATATATATATCTTCCTACTGTATTTTCCACTACATGCATCCGATGAAGTGGGCTGTAGCCCACAAAAGTTTATGCTCAAGTAAATTTGTTAGTTTCTAAGGTGCCCCAAGTACTCCTGTTCTTTTTATTCACTAGTAATTGATTTGAAAAATCTGCTAAACATTATTTACAGATATTGTGTCAGATTATTAGCTGATATAAAATAGAATAACTCCAGTTAAGCCAATGATACTATGCTGATTTACACTAGCTGAGGATCTGGTTGATTATTTCTAGAGATACTATCTAAATTGTTTCCAATTTAGGGCCTGATTAAAAACCCTTTGAAGTTTATGGAAAGACTCCCACTGACTTTAATAGTCTTTGGATCGGACTTTCTCTGCTTTTGTTTCTTTCGAGCAATGGGCACTGCTCCCCAGCAGAGGCTGGCCAGGAGCATGGGAATAACTGAACACAAGTGCAATGTGTTGTCAGTTTCTCCGGCATAAAGATAAAGTGGCGCCAAACTAAGCATTTCTACAAAAGTATTTTACAACCTGATGATGTCTTTTCCTCATGCCTTCATCTGCAGCTCCTGTTAGGAATATAAGCTTTGGAAGTTTACCCCATGGGGAAGTGGAAGATGGTGGAGAGATCAACTTTCTTTGCGTTGTAGGCGAAGGATCTTTGCCAATCAACTTCACAATTTTCAAACAAAACGAGCAGACACCTTTAATTTATGAAAGCCTAATGGAAACCAGAATCCTCTGGCAGAAGAAACCATTGAGCAAGCAGGACGCAGGGAAATATTTTTGCGAAGCCTCCAACAGAGCCATGGTAACTGAGCGAAGCAACTTGCTAACCGTTAAAGGTAAGCTATGCTCCTGATGGCACATCCTTATACTGCTCTGAATATTACCGGAATAGGTCTATCTCAAATCTACCGTTACATGTAATGTTGGGATTACCAGAACCTTGGCATCTCTTACAGTAGCTGTAACTTTTTAAAATGACAGGAAAGAAGGCATCTTAATGTACTGGTCCTTTAAAATTCCTCCTCTTCTGCAGGGCATTTCCTGCCTTACATGGTGAATTCCATTGCAACACTTGGTACATGGTAAAAACACCAATCACTCCTTTCCTGTGGGATAAGGAGAATTATAAAGGGCCACGACTGTAGGTAAGGACTTCACCACTAGATTGTATTGCCACTTGGAATTGTGCATGCGCTGTTGGTAGGGGACAGCATGAAAGGTTTGGAACATCATCTAACCAAAACAGTGCCATTGTGTTCTGGACTGAACAAACCCCAGGAAGACTTAGCTCTTGGATCCAAGGAAAACCAACTTAGGCAGCATGGACTCTGGCCTAATGCAAAAGCACTCCTCTCTAGAAAAATCCCCAACAAGAGTGAATAGATCCAAAACTTAATGTAGTTTAACTGACTGGCAAATGAAAAACTCAGGAGAATAAGTTCTTCTCCTGCAGTCCATAATGTTTCTCACTTTCCTTCAGTCCCCTAGCTAGGCTCAAGCAGCAAAAAGGAGCTGTGTCCAGGGGATCTCCCTGCCTAGCTGTAAGTGGGGTGAGGGGTTGGTGGTTTTGCCTACTTGTCACTCAATGCTAGATTTAATAAAATACCTACTAGTGTTGAACTGGACCAAGGGGATTTGTTATCCCCAGTGGCCACATCTGTCTAATTTTGGGGGAGTGGGTGTTAAACTTTTGTGGCTTTTTTTGCATTTTCCTTGGCTTCAGATCTGTGGCAGAGGTCAGCCAGGGAGAGCCACTTTTTTATAGTGGGCTGTCCCTACATCCTCAATCATACTAGGATAGACTGAGAAGCCAACTAAAAGCTTTCCCTGACTGGACTTAGGAACAGATCCATCCATTAGGGAAGAGCCCAAATGGTAACCTCTTTAAAGCTTTTCCAGAGCTGTCTGAACTCACCCTCCTGAGCACTAAATACTTCTGATAATGCCAAGACCACCCGCAGTGAGGACTTGGGAGTTGTAAAAGCCAGTAGTGACTTCATACCACTGCATGTATTGTCACACGTCTCTTCTCATTTCCAGTTGTCCTCGCTTCATGGCAGAAAGGGTTTATCGCATTATTTGTCTTGGCTGTAATTGCCATAGGAGCTTCTGGTTTCTGGTGGTGCTGGCGTAAGAAGGAAAAGGGTAACAATGAATATCTTCTATTTTCTGGGTGCTGAATGAATAGAACAAATGAGGGGATTGGCTGCAAGAACAAAGGATGGGGTGGGGGGAAAGGTGACAAATGTAGGATTTTAAACCACCCCAATGCAGGAGGTTGTTTGGCTCGGAGGTTTTGGTTTGATCCATCATAAAACTATGAAATTCAGATCTGGGTTCTAGTTCTAGGCTCCCCCTTACTTCCACAAATTCAGGGGTGTTCAGGCCCATCTCGAATCCTTATTGCCTCAAACACTTGAGATTCTAACTCAGCATTTATTCAGTCTCTACTCAAAAACAATTCCTATTAATTGTGAGTTTTGACTAAGTAGTGACCTCAGGATTTGATCAATGATAATTGCGTTACTCTTTCACATTTTTTGTTATAGAAAAATGGGTAGGACTGGTTTAAATCCATTCTGAACCAAAATATCTGGGAAAATTTGGAATGTCTGAAACTCCCAGATATTTGTATATTGGCCTGCCTAAGGAGCAGGGTTTTAGATCACAGCATCCCTGCAAGAGAATATCAGATCCAGAGGACTGGTTGGCTAAACGGATTGGACGTAGGATACAGAGTGTTAAGTAATTTACTTAATTTTGGTCCAGGCCAGTATAGCTCTGCAATCAAAAGTTAAGGTCTGAAAGCGTTTCGGTGGACTGGATGGTGGTCTGTACATTAAACCATCACATTTAGCCTCTTAGTTAATAGTCTCAGAAGAGAGGCCAAGAACTGAATGGGCCATGGATTCTGAGATAGCCCTTCATCTTTGGAAGTATTCCCACTAGATCAAGAGGGGGATCTGAGGTAGCCTGTATTGAAACTGTCAATGCTGTATCTGTTCTGTGCTCATACTGGACCATGAAGTCTTCTAGTCAATTTGGCAGCTTCCACATCCACTAAATAAGATACCAAACTTCACTGTGGCCACTAGAAATGATCTTAACTCAGGGATGGATGGGGCCCACATCTAGCTTTCATTTTCAACTTTTATACGTTTGTCTCTCTACTTGTGCAGGATATAACAATTCATCTCTTCTCTTTCCCTTGCAAGGTAAACATCCTTCCATGGAGATGTCTGGGTAAGATGGCTTTCTTTCTGGAAATGGTAAAACATTTGATTGAAATGCTGGAGGCTTATGTTACACATATATGGTGAATCTTATTAGGTCTCACAGCTGGAGAAATAGGGGGTTGTGGCTACTTGCAGCAGACCACCTACTCAGAAACAACAGGATGAGGAAATAATCCAAAATGGGAATGGGGAATTACTAAAAATGGGGAATGACAGGCCTAGATTTGAATGCCTTCAAATGTAGGATTAAAATCAAATAGACATATGGTAGAAGAAACAGGAGCTAACATTTGACTTTGGCATTTGCTTATGCTCCTACTGAGGTCAACAGCAAAACTTCCATTAATTTAAAAAGATAATAAAGGAGTGGTGCCAATTTAAACAATAAATACTTTATTTTTTTTTACTTTCAAGGATAGTGCCTTAGTCATGTCTGTTTCTGTATGTTTCCTTTCTAGATCCACAGCAGTCACTAATTCGACTAGTGAGAAACTGCCATCTGGACCAAACCATTATACAGAATTCTATCCTGGTAGAGTATTTTTTTATACTCTCTGGTAGCATATTGCTTTAATCAACAAATGTTTGTTTCAAAGTTTGGCTTCGCATGGTCATGACATGTACTGGGCCCAATTTTTAAATAATGGAATAGTAGATGCACCCACAAAAAACAGCATTTGTACTTGTAGATATGAGAATGAGGATATGTAGTTATCCAGGCTGCATGTACAAATGTAAGGGGTTTTTTTTGTTTGTTTTTTGGGGCGGGGATGCTATACACAATGAAACCTGGTCTGCAAATAAGGTGTGTATAGTGGTTAGAAATGGCTTAATGGAACAAGCCTTAGTCATACTTAGGGGCTGAGATGAGACATGGTTTAGGATAGGGACCAGGTCAGGTTTAGGCTCGTGTTGATTTCTGAGGCCCAATCAGAGGTAGTGTTGTGTTTGTGTTGGTTAGAACTGCCATCTTGTAAGCTGTTCTTATGAGATGGCAGATTTTTATAAGCTGTTCTGCCATGCTGGGCTGACTATTATTGCACAATTTTTTGGCTACTGGTGAACGGGAACTTTAGGCTCTTTCTTATCTTGAATGTGACTAGAGCTGGGTAAACTCTTGTGAACCATTTAATCTAGTAACTCTTTGGCCAATTATGTGAATAGACTTGGAGTCTTATGAATTTTAACTTCTTTCAAATTATTGGAGAATAGTTTATATTAAAACATTTCAGTTTATGATCTGCTTATAAGCTACTCACTACAGTAATAGACTTACTATTTGCTATATGTAACTTTAGTTAGCTCTGTGAAACAACGTGACTTAAGATTCATCTATTTCTTCTGCTCTCTGACTGGATGACCCCCAGGCTCAGAGCTTCCAAGATGACCATCCAGACACTATGAATATGTACAGGATTCTCATAAGTTATTCTTTCCCTAGATATTCTTGTAAGCACCTTTATACCAAACATCAGATTACTAATCTTCCTTGACTTCTAGGCAAGACAGGCAGTATCTCCATTTTACAGATGGGGGAAAACCAAGGTAAAGGCAGATGAAGTGTTCAACAGCACAACCAAGGCCACAGAAAGAGATAACAGAGCAGAGATTTAGGAGTTTATGGCTCCCAACTCTGTGTTCAGACCACTAAATAATAATAATTTGGTATTTACATAGTATCTTTCATCCCTGTAGATGGAAAAACCAAGGCAGAGATCAGGTGATCTCCCCAAGAGGCAGAAGAACACATGACTGCTCACTTACAGTCCCTTCTTTTTAGCTACTAAATAGTCCTGCCTGTCCACTAGAAAACACCCCTCTCTTGTTCATCTTTTCCAGACTCTGGTAGTCATCAGTCTTCAAGATAAATTTCACTAGTCCATCCCTTCCTCTCTCCCCCCACAAAAAAAAACAAAAACAAAAAAACCCACTATGTCCAATATGTTTTTTGAGCTCTGCAGGCTATTTATTGCCCTCAATCTGAGCCTGATCTCCACTGGTGTCAGTGATCCAATTTGGGTAAACTGTCACCTTGTGGAAAGATCTCTCAATGTGAACAAAGTTATTCCTTGATTTCCTTTAACTTTAAACTGATCCTCTTATAGGGCCAAACTCTGCTCTCCTATATTATATGAGTGGTTTGGACATGTACCCAAGGGCAGAATTTCCCCTATATAATTAAATCATTACATATTGTGACAGAAGGAGGTTTCTGTTGTATTTTAATGAGAAAGCTAAATGAATGAATCACACCTATTCTAAGCTGCTTGTTGGCTCACTTTCTGCTTGTGTATTTAATTTTAGGATCAGGTTACATTGAAGATCGTGAAAATCCTGTAAAACCAACAGATGAAAATAAAGGTAATTTCAACACTCTTTTTTTAATCATAACTTTTTTATCATTTTGGAATTAAAAGTGGTAGGGACATATCTGATTGTGAGAGCAGGGGACTGGCAATTAGGCCATCTAGGTTCATTCGTTTTCTCCCACTTTGTCATCAGTGATGCTGGGGGAAGTCACTTATCCTCTCTGTGTCTAGGTTTTTTTGTATTTCCCACTTTCAAAATGAGAGTAACAATGTCCACATCCCAGGCGTGTTCTGAGCCTAATGAGTTGCTTCTGTTGATTGGTGGCATAGAAAAAGAAAACAATTATTACTTACAAATACATTTCAAACCACCAATATAATTTTTGAATCTTTTACAGAGAATCTTTCACAGGCTTCCTTTACCTTCTGTTTATCTTTGCTTTCATCATTTTTCCAGATCTTGGCATTTTAAGCAGTAAAAAACTGGTGTCAAATATGAAGAAAATGATCTTCCAGCTAACGGAGGCACCAAATAAGTTTTAAAAAATGCCTCCTTTTAAAAGTAATAATTGTCTCAGGTATTGCATCATCTAGATGCATAGCTGTATACAGATACAAAGTATTTTTTTCAGGACTGGGTGTTTAAAAGAACTAATTAAAAAGCAGTGCTTAAATGTAAATATTCTGGTGATATTATGGCTGAAAACTCATAGACAGATACTACTATATCCAGCTTCACTCTTGCTCCCGTCTGTGCTTGCCACGCAGGCATGTGAATGTTCAGAATGTGATTCCTGCTAACTTGATATATAACACGGTTTTGGCTGGGCAAACTCATAACAAAAATGTTTTATGGCCTGCGTTATTCAGGCAGTTAGATTAGATGATCACGGTGGTCCCTTCTGGCCTTAAATTCTGTGAATCCCATGAAAAGACCATTCCTTGCTCCAAAGAGCTGATAACCTAAACATGAGGCAAGAGACATCAGATGGCTACAATGATCAGATGTTACTGGTTAGCATGAAAAGCAGCAATCTCAGCACACCATCTGGCTAGCTGCTGTCAAGCTTTTCATAGGCATTGTAGCAAAGGGGAGTCTTAAAAAGGGATTTGGAGGAGGATAATGGGCTGGGTTTGCCAATGTTCTATCAGGAGCTCCACCCATACAGCGTGGGAGAAAGTGCAAAGGGATATAGTTGAAAATGTAACAAAGGGGCATTGAAAGTTGGTATCATTGGCAGAATGGAGGTGAGAGTCACTGTACCAGCAGTGTATGTCATAATAGGTAAGGCTGGAATAGCCCATAAAGGCTTCAAAGTGAAGACAAGTAGTACAATGGAGAAGGAGGAGCCAATGGAGAGTGCAAAGGCTGAGGTGACGAACCAGGAAAATGATTGTAGCAGCATTTTGAATAGATTCAAGTGGGGCAAAGTGGGATTAGTAAAGACTGGCAAAGAGGAGATTGCCAGAGTCAAGACCTGAGAAGGTCTAGATGAGAGTTCTAGCAGCAGAAATGGAGAGGAAAGTCTAGGACTTAGATCTTGTACAGGAAGAAGCAGCCAGATGTAGACGAGGCCTGGATGTGAAGATCTAAAGAGGGGGCCAAGCTGAAGGTAAAGGTTATAGGCCTGAGTGACAGGCAGGAGGGTGGTGGTGTCCATGATGATTGAGAAAAGAGGAATGTGGGAAGGCTTGTGAGGAAAGATTGCGGGGTTGTTTTTAGCCATGTTGATCTTATGCTTATAAATGGACATCCCTAAGGAGGTGTCAGAAAGACTGAGATTATCTTGAACAGAAGGAAATAGATCTGGAGTGGAAAGGTAGCTCCAAGTGCCATCAATGTAGAGATAATAGTTGAATTCATGTTTGCAAATGAAACTTCCCCAGAGAAAAGTTATAGAAGGGGATCATGGATGAAGGCCGGTGGAGCCCTAAAAGAAAGTTGCAGAGAGGGCGTGATGAGGATCCTCTGAGTGAAATGCTTATGGTGTGACTGAGGAGGAAGGAGAACAATCAGGAGTGAACAGTTCATGAAAGCAGAAGGCAGGATTTCAAGAAGAGAAGAGTGGTTGAAGGTGTTGAATGCAGGCTGAGGATGAGCAGGGAGTATTGGTTATGGGCTTGGGCTAGGAGAAGGCTATTGAAGACTTTGAGAGGGCAAGGGATGTAGGGCAAGGGGTGACTGGAACTAGGGGAGAAGAGCTCTAGACAGCAGTTGTTGATGGCACATTCAATGAACTTAGAGGGGAGATTGGGCGACAGCTGGAGATACCATTGAGGTAAACAGCTGGTTATTTGAAGATACTAGTGACTAAAACACGCTTGTACTATAAGGGGAAGGAGACTGATAAGAGGGGATCAGAGGTGGGGGCAAGAGATAAGAAGATGGGAGGGGGACATTGAGGTAAACAGAGGGGTTAAAGAAGCACAGGTGAGATGCTCCTTTGCCAGTGACGGGAAAAGGAGAAGAAAATGATGGGGACAGGAAGGGCAGAGAAAGGGGGAGAGACAGAATAGTTGGAGCTGGACGGGCACATAGGGGACTCTGGGGCAGGGGATTTTTCTAAATTTACATTTTGCTATTTTTCAAGACTGCAAACAAAAGACAAGAATGTCAGGCCCCACCCAGACACCACAGTTTTAGAAAGGAGTTCAGCTTCAGCAGGCTGGGCTGAACCCCCATCTGCCATGAACAGGGCCCAACCATGTGCCCATTAAAGTCCCTGTGAGCTTGACCATTGAGTTCACTAGTGTCAGGATCAGGCTCACAGCAAGTATGGCATAGAGAGTGCTACAAAGAAACATCTTCTTGCTATTTTGGGGCAGGACCTGACCATGAGAGTGCTGAGGTGAAATATACTGAAGTTGAAGTGTCAACGCCTCATCCTTACAAAGGTAACTAGCTGGCTGACCTATCCAGTTATGTATTGGGAGTAATTACAGACCTGCTGTTTCTGCCATTGATTTCACTTGGAGCAGGAGTAGGTCCTATTGTGTATGCATGGTAGTTCCCTGGTAATAGCAATCAGTGAGCAAGGACTACTGTTACCAGAGCCAACCAGTGCTTTCTCTTTCCTCCATGATTCTCTTGTGCACATGCCCTGCCCTTCCACATAAGATCTTTGGCTAGGCAGGGCTACCAGCTGGAGCTGGGGTTCTGAGCAGAAAGGAGCCTGCGATGGGTCTGCATTTTGTGAGCTCAAAACTCATTGAAGGGCTCTTAACTTTTTTTGTTTGTTTGTTTTTGTTTTACTTTCCTGGGTGTGTTCGGCCTCCACAGCCCACAAGAGGAGGGAGTGGAAGGGGTTGCCTGAGCTGAGGGAGAGGGAGGGACTGCTCACCCTGTAGGGAACCGGAGAGTGTCCCCTCCCACTGTTGAACCTGCTGAGAGATCAAGGAGATAGAGAGCAGGAACTGGGATTAGTCCCTTATAGCCTGAGGAGAGCTGGAGGTCTGCAGGAAGACAGATCTTCTGCCTCTCGCTGGGATTTACCATGCTGATGGAAAATCCCCTTTTGTTGCTGTAGTAAGTGTCTGTAGTGCTTGTAGTGCGCGCACACATACCCAATGAGAGTGTGGGAAAGTGAGCATCTTGGCTGCCCTGGTAACAGCATCCTGCTGTCAGTGGTATTAATTCAGAGGGAATATATGGGCTAAATATGTTAACACAACCCAGTCCCTGTCCAAGTGTTTAGCAAGGTCCATGGCTTGGTATCCAGAGACCTCAGCCACTTAACGCCATGACAAACACACCAATAAAAACCATTTGTGTCTTAAAGATACAGAAAAGAAGGAAAAACAGTTAAAACATTTGAAATGTGAAGTATTAAATAGGGTTTTCATTTGAACAACATCCCTTGTTCCTTTTCCATTTAGCTGTAGACAATTTTTTAGAAGGAAATGCCTCTCCCTCACCATTTGACAGTCTCTTAAATGGTGATAATTGTCATCCCAGGTGGTGGTGGTTGGGATTCAACTGGAGCAATGAGGTGGGAATGTTCTCTGGGTCCCTGTCTGTCTGGCCCGTTCTGGTCAGTTCATCTCTCAGGATCAGGACAATGAAGGCCTGGGATCCCAGAAAATGGTGGGGTTGGCAGTCATGATGGTGAAGCTTGCGCCAATATCCTCTGTCTGTGCTTCGTCTGTTCTTCCTTTGTTCTTTCATACTTGCCCTCCAAATCTTTCTTTTAAGGACCCCAGAAAGGGCGTTGAAGATGGAATAGCCCATCTCCTAACTTTGTCCATTAATTAGGTTTCATATCTGACATACTAATTTTGGCTCATTAACTTCCGGCTCCTCATCTCCTGTTTTTAACCAGTATAAATTCAATGCAGTCCATGAATGATATCAGTAGGCCTTTTAAATTTAGATTAACTCAATTCATCTTTCTCCCTTTTGCACCTTTTCCCATCAACATTTATTATTATAGGTTATTGTAACCTCTTATGAACTTTTACATCTTTCTTACAGTTGAGCTCACAAGTTGGGTAGGCCCCATTATCTCATGTCTTAATAGTTCCATGGCCCAGCACGTAGCACAGCAGGGCCCTGCTCTATAACTAGGGCTCCCATGCACTCTGGTAATACAAATATTAATGATGGTGGTACCCAGAACTCTTAGCATGGCGTTACAGTGCATCTCCTCGCAGCCTTTGAGGTAATTGTCTTGCTGGATCCTATTCCCAGTGATGGCATGTACAACTCAAATCTTTTCGCCTCACCCAAAGCATCATGGTATCCTCAGTCTCCTTGTGCCGAAAGTGGGCAAATTGTTCAGAACACACATAAAAGCCCAAGCAGTGAGGAATAAATGAAATCCATTTGGAATCTTAAGCCATGTCCCAGCTCTCAGCTTTAGCTTGAGAAGCTGAATAGTCAAAGGAAGAAATTCACAAACTTGCCCTTTCTAGCTAGGAAAGGACACCTGTTTATTTCGGTGCTGAAGACATTCTTGTTTCGTTAGCAGTACAAATGGCTGTTTGTACAAATGTACTGCCTCTGAGCTTGGCAGCAAAAGACAGCTGGCTTCTCAGTGCTCTGATTGCAATACGCTGTCATTCGCTCCTTGGGGTTCTCTGACTGCATTCAAAGCCGGTAACCTATTTACCATTGCTAAGTGGTGCACTTAGATATTGGAGCAACTGTATTGTATTTTAGGGGATTACTAGTAATTATGTCTAGAGTTACAAATGTTTCACACAACTCTAGTCATGCTCAGTGCAGTAGAAGGATGTAGAATGTTGTAAGAGGTACTTTCTATCAGATGAAATTTTAACTAAGATCTTTATTAGGTGCAAGTTAATGAACACCTAAAAGAGTAGGGGATAACCTTTGCATCCCAGCCAGCGTACTCCCTCTCTCAATAATATTTTTCTAACATCCTAGGCTGACTGTAAGGTCCAGTCTGTACTACACAAAGTGCCATATTAACTTGATCTAGTTACATTACAGTAGTGCATTGACATTTTTAAAAGATCCTGTTTTAAATGGGATTGGACCATGTTTTAACTATGTGATACTGTTTCCGATTAGCCTTGGACTATACAAATCTGTATCGTGGTTCAGGAGTCTGATTAAAGCACCATTTGGTCCTGCCTGTCCTGCAGTACTAAATCATTGAACTCATGCTTAAATCTTACACTGTTGCTGCTTTTTGTAGTGTAGACGAGACAAAAGCTTCTACGTAGCATATAAGTGCTTTCTTTCTGTGCATGGTCACTGCACTACCAGTACCTACTGTGTTACTGGGCCAAGCATTTTGAGATACTGCTAGAGTGGAAGCTGTTGTATGAAACCAAACTGCAGTCTGTGAAAAAGATTAATTCTTTCAACTCTGCACTGCACGATACAGGATAAGATTTAGGCCATGTCTACACTAGCACTTACATTGGCAAAATGTTTGTTCCTCAGGGGTGTGAAAACACAATTGAGTGACATAAGTTTTGCCGGCATAAGCGCTCATGTGCACAGCGCTGTGTTGGCAGACAATGCTCTCCCATAGGCATAACACGGCTACACAAGTGCTCTTACAGTGGCACTGCTGTAAAGGCATAGCTCTGTTGCTGTAAACTTGGAAGTATAGACGTTGCCTTAGTCTCAGGGAGAGAGAGGAGTAAGGCCAGGGTTTGTTTGTTTTTAATACTTTTTCAGGAACTACTCTCACCCATATAAAGGACTTTGGCCCCTGGATTCCGATCAATGCTTTTATCATGTTGACCTTGCTCATATTCTGCTTCAAGACACAGTGTTCTTTCAGGTTTCTGTTACCATGACAATGACCAGTGCCTCTGGTCTGAGGGAACACTTCAAGATCCTCATACTAAGCTTAAGGCCTCAAATATTAAGCAATCTATTTTCTGAACAAAGGCAAAGTACAACAACAAAGCTAGGTCTACATTCTGCTCTGGGTGGATGCACTCTTCATCCAGAAGGCAGCATTCAGAGCTAAGAGTGTTTGCAGCGAGCAGCCTCTTCACCCAGGAGATTACATTTTACTTTCAATTTTATCAACAGCAGATTATGTTTAAAAAAAAAATGAAGGACTCGACCCTGCAAGATGGTGAATTCATTCAGTTCTCATTGCCTTCAAATGGGAGCTCAGGGTATCTCAGGATCAGGCTCTAAATTACTATATCTAATTATACAAAGGTTTCTTCCTGCTGCCGCTGAAGTCAGCATCAAAACTCTCATTGACCTCAAGGGGAGTAGGATCAATAATTAATGCATAATAGTAACCTTTGGGGCAGTTTTGAGGATAAGGATTAATTAAACATCCCCTCTTAGCCCCCCCCAAATCCAATTATAGAATGATGTCTGTCAGCATTAAAGTGCTATTAACATTTTGCCCTTTTCCCTCAAACCAAATTTCTCCCGATGGATCACTTTTCTAGGATTGCTGAATATTTTTGACCACTTTATGGTGGTAAATATGCCGTGGCTGTGGGAACCATTTCTGCACTAGATCTCCCTTTCATCATTGCTCAAACGAAAGCTGCACCAGCATTGTTAAGGGTGGTAAATCTGCCAGAAGAAAAGCTAATGAAGACAAGGCTTCAGTGTCTCATTTTTCTCCATCTGTAAATTTGGGATTATTTGATAACCCCCCCGACCCCTTTGTGAGCAGCGATGGGATCCTCTAATGAAAGTGGCTAGCTAAATGTTGGATAAAGCATTGTTTTGGGGAGGTTAGAGTTGTTTGCTGTTTTGATATTTAAAGAGGTGCTGGTGATGGGGACTGGTATAATAAATCTTTAAGGAGAGACTATGCTTAACAAAAACATATTGCATATCTTTTCTAGGTTAATTGTGATTGTGACACAATACTGTGCAATGAGTCAGACTCTTTATTGTTAACACAAGGAAAACAAAGACCAAAGCTAAAATATTGTCAGGAAATATCCCTAAAAGGGGAAGGGAGAAACTGCTAACTGTGGCTCAGTAAGAACATGGCCATCCTTTTACTTCTATAGCTGGTTAGTCAAATGCAGGGTGCAGCATTATAAGGTCATTTGTAACAAAATGTCAGTATTTTTAGGTCCTTTATGCTGGCACATTTACTCAGGGCTAGGAAAAGAACAACTTATGGAAGGTGTTATATACACACACACACACACTCTCTCTCTCTCTGACACAAACTCAAAGTAAATTGGACAGAATCGAAATATTCAAAACCATCTAAGGGCCTGATCCAGCTCCCAGTGGTAATCATTTCATTGAGTCCCATGAGAGTTGACCCAGGCTTGTAAAATACTAAATACATGTGTTAATTCAGGATTGGCGCCATCTCTAGTTAGAATTATGGGAAGACTCGTTTTGACTTCCCTGGTCACTTAAACAATAGACCAAAACTATGTGAAATCCAGAGATTACTATAGCATGAATGTTCATGTGATTAAGTGCTTGCTGAATTTCGGGTCCTGCTGCTACTGAAATCAGTGGGAGTTTTGGAATTGACTTCAATAGCACTTAGCCTCCAGTGTCTAAAGTGTGTTTAGCAGAATTATTTAAAATTAGTTCAAAAGAAATCTTTTTAGGATTGCAGAATGTGTTCCCAGGGGGGTGCATGAAACACTGAGACCAGAGTTTAACATTTCACTCTTCTGATTCTCAGTTTGACTGCAGAATAAATATAGGAGTCTCCCGCTCTATAGGTTTTAATGGTCTTGTGGCTAAAGTACAGGACCGAGTCCAGAAACCTGAGTTCTTTTTCCAGCTCTGCAACAAACTTCCTGCATGATCTTTGGGAAGTCACTTAACCTCTCACTTAACAGTTTCACCTAAGGAAAATTGGAGATAACCAACCTCAGAAGTGTTGAGTCCCTTAACTGATGTTTCTAAAACGTGTTGATCCTTGGACAGGCCCAGCTTCCATTGGCCTTTAGGCAGAATTAGGATCTGTTGAAATTCACTTGAGACATAGTTCATCTAAATTGCTTCCACTATAGTTTGGCTGGTGAGTGAGGACACAGCCGACCATGTTTACAAACCTATTTCTAGGTTCTTTTGTCCCAGCCACAGGAATTGGCCAAACTATGATTAAAATTAGTTGACCTTAAACTGTTTTCAACATTGTTTGGCTAGTTTGTGACCCAGAGTTGATAGGGACATTACCAAGGGGTTTTGCCATAACTTTTTGCTTAATATTGAAAGGTAAAGAATTACTTATCTTTGGGTCTGTTTGGTGTCAAAGAGGAAGGAGCAACCTTATGAGACTTTTACCATTTTGAGCTAACATCTCACAAGACCAGAGTGTTATCACACCTAGAACCAGCTCTGAGAGAGCCTTTAATAATGATATCTAGCTCTTATATGGTGCTTTGCAGCAATAGATCTTAAAGTACTTTACAAAGTAGGCCACCATGATTTATCCACATTTTACAGAGGGGGAAACTGAGGCACAGACTTGTGACATGACTAGCCCAGAGTCATCCCCAGCAGGCCAGTGGCAGAACTGGCAATAGAACTAGGTCTCCTGGGTTCTAGTCCAGTCCACTGCCTCTCACTCAAGCCCTGTATCCCAAACCTAATCCAGTTCTGGACCCAAATGCCACTTTTTTTTAAAGCCATCCCTTGTTGAAAGCTTGGATTATCAGCATGCTGCAATTTGGCTTGATATAAACCAGGCCTTATAAACCTGTTTCTTAATAAAATAACTCAGACCTGGTCTACACCTAAAACTTTGGTGAATCTAGCTATATCGCACAGGGCTGTGGAAAAATTTCATGCCCTGTGCAACATAGTTAGGTTGACCAAACCTCCACTGCAGTGACAGGTAGGGCAATGGAAAAATTCTTCCAGCAACCTAGCTATTGCCTCTCAGTCAATACAGAAAGCATCTTCACTACTACAGCACACCTGTTGTGCCGCTGTAATGTAGACATCCTTCAGATGGGAAAGAGGAAGAGAACTCCAGGGAGCAGAAGGTAAGAAAGATCTTGGGTGCAACCCTGCCATCCTTGTGCAGTCAAAACTCCCACTGACTTCAGAAAAATTTACCTGTGCACATGAGATTCGCATGGCGGGGCCCTTCAAGAAGCCCTCATAAAGCTAAAAGCCTTTGTCCATTCAAGGAGCAGAACCATGCTAGGAAGTATTTAAAATAGAATTGTTGCTAGCAGGGTTTTAGCATGGTTCCCCTGACTGCTGTGACCCCAGGGATTTTTTTCTTGAGAACCATGTTAGTCACATGTTAGCCACAGCTGTGTTGCCGCAGTAGCTAACGAAGATGTTGGGAACCTGAGCTGTGCTGGCAGCTGGCTCAGCCCTGCCTCCCATCTGCCAGGAGGAGCACCTGTGTTTATGACCGTGCTCCGTAAAAAGGATCTCAAATAAGCATTAGACAGGAAATGTCTTTCTTTTCATTTGGTATTTTTGGATGGTCCCTCTCAGAATAAAAGCTCTTTGCAGGATTTACCATAGTAGATAAAAACAGGAACCTCAGAACCAGGAGAAAATCTTTACTGAGGATTCTTCTGCAGTCTCACCTGTATGGAGCTTTTGTGGGTAAGGCCAGCTATAGCATTTTGGAGGAGGAAACCCAATAACATTAGCCTTTTGAGGCTTCAATCTCTGTCTGTTCTTCCCTCAGTCTCTCCTGCCTATCTGTACCCTCTCAGCCTTCCCTTCCACTCTGTCTTCAGCTCATGCACTTGTAATGCAGGCTCCACAATCCTGTGGTAAATTTGGAACTGTCTTGCATATTCCCACTCCACCACCATGAACTGGGAGATCTCCCTTTTGTAAAAATCTCATTGATCCTGAACATTGTAGCGCTGAGTGTGAGAAAGTTCCCTTGAGCCTTCCCACAAAACTAAAGCAGCTCCATGAAAGGAAGATTTAACTAGGAGGAGCACAGAGTGTGTGAGCAGTTTTCAGAATGCAGACCTCATTTTGTGAGCCCTTACATCATTTAAAGCAGCTTGTCCAGTTTGAGGAAACGATTGAGGGAAAAGCTTTACCCTAGGGTAAGCTATTCCTTGTAAAATCTGAGGATCGTGTGTGTGTGTGTGTGTGTGTGTGTGTGTGTGTGTGTGAGAATCAAAGCTAATTTCAGCGTTAACTGGAGAGGGTCCATCTCTCTATAACATAGACACAGGGAGGATAGGGGGCACAGCTGGTTTTTCATCCAGACATGGAATGGCGCATTGCTGTTTATATAACTGTTTCCTCTAAAAGTAAAACAGCGTGTTCTGTTTGTGTAAGGAGCTTAACTTAAAGCAAACAAAAAAAGGAAATAAATTGATTCTGTGCCAATACATTTTCCAGCTCCTGTAAAGAAGGGGACTGATACAGTATATAGTGAAATCAGAAAAGCTAATAATGGTAAGTAAGCTAGTGAAAAATTAAACACATGAAGGAGGTTTGGAAGCATTTGTATCTAGATAGGTTAGAAGGTAAAGGGTATAGAAAAGAGACATTGAGGTCCTATGGACACATCTCACATAGCAACTAAGAAAACTTAAGTGCTGATACATTTTGTAGCATCTTTGTGATTTCCCCAGAGTAATGATCTGTAATGTGGTGAGATTAACAACTGGAACGTCTGCTCCATTAATCCATTCATGTTCTATCTGCCAAAAAGGGCTGCTTCGGTTCTGGATCTGGATCTGGATTTTGAACTTGCCCCAAATTTGTGTGGGTTTGGGGTTTGTGTTCTGAAGCTAGCTCATTTCCAATTGCAAAGATTTACGTTGTTCAGGGTTGTTGGGGCTTTCTTGGAGGGGGGTTGGGTTTTTTTGAAGCCCACTCCTTTCTGAAGGCTTCAGAGCCCAAGCCGCAGCTTCAAAGTGCTGCATATGCATGTGTCTTTTTAGAGTGCTAGCGCAAGCCCAAATCTGTCCTCCTAGTCTGGAATATATTTGTAGCGGCTCACTATTTCCCATACTGTAGAATATTATGTACTTTGGGGTATTTCTTCTGTTTTCCTATCTTAATAATAGTTATTTAAAAATATACATAACTCCCATGCATCTGTATTGCAGCCTCCACCCCATCCTGCCCCTAAACCTAACAACTTTGAAGCAATATTATCACACTTAATTTCTTTTTTAATGTAATCAGATTCCCTCCAAATTGTGGACATTACTCACTTCCTCCTCACAGATTCTGAGGTGAGCAAGGATCCTTCTCTGTACCTGGATCCCAGCAGCTATCTTACTGCTGGTGACTCTCGATAGTTGCTCTGGCAGCACTGAAATTCCAGAGACACTTAGGTTAAGGGTGCTTCCTGCTAGCTTGTCAAACACTCCATCAGAGAGGATTTCCTTCCATCTCCTTTGTATTAGGAAATATCTATTTGTAAATGTCAGGCTGTAGTCTAGTCAGTTTCTCTTCTTTTCTCGCCATGTGGCTTTTGTGGTGCATGCCATGTTTGTTTTTCTATTTTTCAGTTTTCATCTGGGATTGTCCATCCCCCATACACAGTTTACACTTCTATAGCACCTCCTCTCTGAGAATTTCAAAGTACTTCACAAATCTTACTTAATTCTATCATATGAGGCACAGTAGGTCAGTTTTATCTCCATTTTTCAGCTGAGTAAACAGAGAGATTGAGTAATTTGTTTAAGGTCACAAAGATGAACAATGGCAAAACTGGGAATAGAGCCTTGGAGTTCTGATTCCCAGTTCATTTCTATATCCACTAGCCCACACTCCCTCTTTGCAGTCTTTTCTTTCACCAAAAAGCAAAATAGCCTTTACTCTAAAGAAGAGTTCAGTTATTTGGCAGAGAGCAGCCCTTGTGGCTTTGTAAGACAGCAGGTTTCAGGAGTGTGCCTCAAAGCTCATTGAAGTGAATGAAAAGATTCCCACTGAAGCATAGCTTTGGATGAGGCCCTTAATGGAATGCAGAAACAGATTGTGTACTTCTTTCTTTGTGCCAGGGTAGTGAATCCAGAAGTATTATGCCTTTCATGATACCATTCCTTTTTCCCAGAGTGAAGAGAGCTCTCTGTACTGTACTGCAGAGACCTTTTGCAAGACTTAATTCGTCAGATCAAGTGTGTTTGAGAGGATTATTATTTAAGGCACTTACAACAAATACAGTTTTATAAGGCAGGAAGTCTAGCAAAATGAGATTCAATTGAAAGTCTGGGCTGAACTGGACAGATGATATGCAAGCACCCCCTTAATCTTACAATCCACCTGCTCTCTTATATATAACATTCTACAGTTTCAGTTATTTTTGGAAACTTAATAACAGCGTATTGTTCTAATCCCATTTGTTTTTCCCGACTGACACACAGGAAAAGTGTTTCAAATAGATAAGCAGGACATCACACAGGCGTGCAGTAGTTTTGAATGGCTACATCGCATATTTAAACATAATATTTACTTTGTTTATGGTTAGGCTGCATGATAGCACTGTAGCAAAGCGTACACACAGATGTGGCAGTGTTCAGAGTCCCTGTAGAGCAGTGGCATCTTCAGCCATTCAAACTGATGAATGTTTTAGAGCCCGATCATGCAAGATGCTGGGTGCTCCCTATGAGGTGCTGGGGACCCCCAACCTCCATTGACATCAATCGGTTTGATGCCAGTGGGGGCTGGGTCTTCAGTCTAATACCTTACAGGAGCTGACCAGCACTCTGCAGGATCAGACCCTTGACTGGCAAGAACAGATGAGCTCAGGGGGAAGCTGCTTTTAGAGGATGAGCCAGTGATGTCTGGTATGTGGGTGAACCAGCAGTGGTGTCCAGAATCAAATAGGCTGACCTGTCCTCTATGACCCCGTAGAACAGAATTAGGGTGAAAAGAACCCGGAAACTTAATTAGGCTCAGAACCTTGGAGCCTCAAATTCACTATCAAGTTCTCAAAATAAATTACCCTTTTCCCCTACCTCCACCCCCAGCTAAAATCCTCTACTTAAAGAAAGGTGGGGGGAGGGAAGCAGCTGGAATGTTTCCAATGAGAGTTTATATTGGGTCCTCTTTTACAGGAATCAGTGTTGTCTTGGGGTTAGAGTGAGGGACTAGGAGTCAGAATATCAAAGTTATATTCCTGTTCCTCTCATTGACCCATGTGTGACTTTGGGCTAATCACTTGACCTGTCTGCTATTTCCCTGCATTACAGAGTGTTGGGAGGATACATTCATTGATACGGGCTATGAGAATACTTGGCTTAATTGGTATTCTCTGCATTTTACAGAGAATGTTGGGTGGATGAGCTCCACCGCTACAGCACTGTAGTGTAGACGCTTCCTACATTGACACCTGTTGATGGGGTTTTTTGGTTAATGTAGTAAATCCATCTCTCAGAGAAGCAGTAGCTAGGTGGTCAGAAGAATTCCTCCATCGACCTAGCTGTGTCTACACAGAGGGTTAAGTCAACCTAACTACAGTGGTCACGGGTTGATCTAATTTTGAAGTGTAGACCAGGCCCAAATGTGGATCTTGTGGCTGTTGGACTCTTTTCTCATTTATAAATTGGGGATAACACTCGCCTGCCTAATTGCTTTGGGGCATAGTGTGGATTAATAAGCTGATATTGGTCACATTTCTTTGAAGATGTTAAGTGTTATATGTAGGGCCCTACCAAATTCACAGTCCATTTTGCTCTATTTCATGGTCATAGGGGTTTAAAAATTGTCAGTTGTATGATTTCAGATATTTAAATCTGAAATATCAGTGTTGTAATTGTAGGGGTCCTGGCCGAAAAGGAGCTGTTGGGGGATTGCAAGGTTATTGTAGCAGGGTTGCAGTACTGCTACCCTTAACTTCTGCACTGTTGCCGGGAGTTCAGCAGTATGCAGAAGTAAGGGTGGCATGGTATGGTATTGCTGTGCTGCTGCTGGTGGGCACCGCCTTCAGTGCTAGGTGCCTGGCCAACAGCTGCTGTTCTCTGGCCACCCAGCTCTGAAGGCAGCAGTGCACAAGTAAGGGTGGCAATACCACACACCCCCTACAATAACCTTGCGACCCCCCAATAGCTCCCTTTTGGGTCAGAACCCCCAGTTAGAGAAACGCTGGTCTCCTCCGTGAACTCTGTAGGGTAAAAGCACACAAAAGATCAGATTTCAGGGGGGAGACCAGATTTCATGGTCTGTTACATTTTTCATGGCCACGAGCTTGGTAGAGCCCGAGTGATATGAGTGCTAAATATTATATTATTACACAATTCAAGGCCACTTCAGTTTTTTTAATCAGAGATAGTGCCCGTTACAGGGCTTCATGTATAATTTTTCCTTTCCAGGGAATTTATTATGGGCAATGAGAATTTTGTAGTGTGAATCCCCTGTGGAGGAAGAACATTCATCAGACGTCACTAACTGTTGCTTTGTTGATACCATTTGATGTGACAACTGAGCCAGAGTCTGTTTTGGCTTTCACTTCTAACTGGGCTGGCACTACTGTGAGCTGCAAGGCCCTCTCAGGGACTAGCACATTTTCACCTTCCACCTCAGTGAACATAGGGAACCAGAGAGCCTCCCTGTCCTGAGCTGTAAAGTGGCTGGGGTTCTGAACACGGTTGCCAACCTTCAAGGATTGTCTTGGAGTCTCCCAGAATGAAAGGTCATCATGTGATGAATACATCTAACCAAAATTGGCAACCCTACTTCTGAACTTCACTGCCTCTTTTTCTCATTGCCAGTCAGTCCTCTGAGTATCTGAGCCTCCTCCTTTCCTCCTTGGTTGTCAGGGTTCTAGTCTTGTATTGCCTGCTCTTACCCCATTCCCATTCCCTCTTGTAAACACCATTATGAGCCCCTGACTTCATCTCCTCCAGTTTCTGTGCCCCAGGCTTGTTACTGTGCATTGACCAATATGCAATGTCAATGGCTACCTAGAGGGTTGGGTGTGGAGATGGGCCTGCGATGTACAAAGTTAGTTCTGCATTTCAAACCCCCAAATGTTTTTTCTGGTTCACATCTGGGCTTTTGTAGAGGAAAGAGGCAGAGTGTGAAATTCAAATCCGTTCAGGCCTATCTTGGTTTAAAATCAAATAGCAGGAGACCTCAGTCTACTCAACTGCACTCCGGATACAATCGCCTGTATGGTACGAGAGCAATTTCAGTACATAGATTTCTTTACTGAGGATTCTGCATTATCACATCGATGTCAAGCCCTGAAGCAATGAATGGAAGCTGATCTGCTCAACAAAAGGTCCATCTGATTCCAAGCCACATGCTTGTAAAGATATGGCAAGATGGCATCAGAGCTTAGTTTAAAACTTTTGTTTTTTTCATGCGTCACATTTTTTTCTCAAGCATGTAGGTGTCTACTTTAAGGCTTTATGGAAAACGTGGAAGCTATAAGTCTCAAACAACCGAACCCCAAATCAATTGCTTTTCTGAGAATGACCTCTCAGAATGCCACCCATATTAATGCTTCTAATAATGCAACTTCACTCTGACAAGGAGCCCCTGTCAGGACAGCTCTTGATGAAGGTCATCAAAATATTCCTTGCTCCAAATTCACTTTGGAAAGGGATTTTTTTTTGGGGGGGTGGAGTTTTGTATCCATTTCAGTCCCACAGCAACCACTCCGTGTTCAGAGATCTTCCTAAGCTTTTAAGAACACACTATTTCCCACAAAGTGTATTAGTGAATTCCTGGTTGTTCAGTGTATTTGCTCTAAGGGTTTGGTCCAACATCCATTTATGTCTATGGGAAGGTTTTCAATGACTTTGAGTGGGCACTGGATGAACCCACCCATCCCTCCATCCTCTGTGGCATCACAGAGCTGATTGTGATTCATTACCATGGGGTTCCTGGACTGCTCTCTATTTTTAATCCCTCTTTGGGAAAAGGGAAATCTAGCAAACAAAATACATAGCTAAACCCAGATCTGCTTATACTGGGAAAACGAATCAGTAACTAAGAGGCAGTTGCAGTGGCGAGACAGGAAGTTTTTAAGAATCCTATTGCAGCCAACAATACACTGTGGAAAAACAAATATTCCCCAGCGGAAAGAGGCATGAGAAATCCCTACTGCATTGAGCGGTTTGAAACAACCTATTAGAATTTGGCCCCAATAATCAGGAAATCTGCTCTACCATTTTCCTGCTGCCAGGCTCCAGATTTCATACCTCTGTACTGAGTTGGGAGAATATTCACTAGAGTGGTGAAAAATCTTCATCAGCAAAACAAGACACCAAAGGAAACTCACCTGGTTTGGGGCTTCATTGCAAATTTCAAAGCTTGGCCCCACTGGCCAAATTTTCAGCCAACCTGGAAGAGGTGGAAACCATGAGCCTTGTGGTGACTTTTTTTTTTTTAACTAAAACTGAGCCCATAACAATACCCCCCAGAGCCAACAGCTTTTACCTACTCTGGGGTATTCAAGATCCAGATTTGGGTCAAATCTTCTGTCTAGCCTCTCTTCCCCAGTAACGTGCAAATGGAAACCTGGATCTGAACAGTTCTCAATTGTGGGGCATGCAAAGTTAAAAGCTGGACCCAAATTTTGTAGTGTGGGCATGCTTCTAGTTTTTAGCCGAAAACCAGGCAAAGTGTAGTGGTTTCACCCCATCTGCGTTTGCATGGAGTTTCTGGGTTCAGCTGTACCCCACATTTAAGGCAAAATGTGTGTACCTGGGTGTAATGGCATCCTTGGGCTATGCAATCTGTGCTATGGAGCTACTGCAGACTTCTCTTGCCTTAGCTGAGATCACTCTTTAGCCCCCCTCTTCTCTATACTGTCAATCAATCCATCACGGACACATGACTGAGGCTAAACAGAGTCTCTGACTGGTTGGTATATATTTGAGACTTGCAAATTTCTCTCTACGTGTGAATGGGCCTCTATGCTCCCAAATACCCATCAGCTACATTGGAAATATATGGCAAAACCTAACGGGGCTGGCATTCATGCTATGTGGCAAATCCAGTATTTGTTTCCATCATGCAAATGTATTATCTGAGGCTAATACACCACTGAGAGAAAAACAAGAACTTTGAGTCGCTCAGTAACTCATACATGTATGCTACCTCTTAAAATATCTCAGCAGTCACAGGAATTGTAACTTCAGGTCACTTATTCCCTGGTGCCCATAACAGAACCCATTGCCGCTGCTCTGGAAGAAAACTGGCAACTCCACTCATACGTGATCAGAACCCAGAATGTGTCTGCACCTTTTCCTGCCTCCTTTAATAGGAGTAAGCTCTGTTTCCTTCAAAAATGCCAGCTTTTCCCAACGTAACAATAAAAACCAGTTTGGTTTATATACAAAAATCACTGTAAATGTATTTAAAGGTTACACTAAGGAAAAAAAGTTTTGTAAAATATTAATGACCTGATGGCTTCTGCAAAAGCACCATCTAGGCAGACCCATACTTTAAGTACAGAATATTTGTGTTTACCTGGTTCACAACTTTGCAGAAATCACTTAAACCTCTAACAGCTAAAGTGGTGTCCCTCAGACCACAAATGCAGTG
This sequence comes from Gopherus flavomarginatus, assembly GCF_025201925.1. Taxonomy (NCBI): domain Eukaryota; kingdom Metazoa; phylum Chordata; order Testudines; family Testudinidae; genus Gopherus; species Gopherus flavomarginatus. Next base: position 44,202,672 of record NC_066628.1, on the reverse strand, counting down.
TGTGACATTCCCCTGGCAGGAGCAATGGTGTTTACCTAGAAACCCAATTAGTTATTGGCCACATGCCTTTTGATCTTGGGTGACACAGTTACAAGGCGGTGGGTGATCTGTTGTTGTCACATAGGACAAAGTAGCTTTGGATTAGCAAACATCCGTCCATTTGAATTTTGGGAAATGTGTAAAATTTATAATTTCCTCCTTTGTAATCGCACAATACACAGTGACTGAGGCTTTGCATGCATTCTCCTTAATAAGCTGTTTCATAAATAATATAGTTAGTTTTTGTCCACTTCAAGTTCAACTTTGATCTAGCAGTGGCTAAATGGCATTATTGTTTTGAACTGTATCTACTTCCAGGAATCAAAAAGCTTTTGCATATTTTCCAAAAATCATTTCTTTTGCTCCTCTCAGACAGGACAAGACTATTAGGTCCAATTTTGTATTGAAGTCAATTGAGTTGCACTGGCATGAAAACAATGTGACTAAGTGCAGACTCGGATTCCTGAGCTCCATGGGTAGGATTAAAGACACCAAGCAATACTTTCTTTAGGTAGGACTTCTGGAATGTAAATGAACAGTTTAATAAGACAGTCATCACTCTAATGTAATAAAAATGCTGATAATAGAAATCTGATGTACCTCTACTTAGCTAAAAAGGGACTTAATTGGTCGCAAAAATGTGACTGGCATAGCCATGAAGCTGTGAGGGGAATTATTTCTCATGGTACAAGAACATACATGGTACAAGAACTTTAAGTAACAGGATGAACTGAACAAAGGTGAATTTATATTGGATGTCAAAGAAAACATCTTCGGAGAGAGATCTATTAAACTGTTCACTAGTCATAGCCACCATATTGTTGTATTTGCATGGTGTCTTTCATTCAAGGATCTCCATGGGCTTTTTGAACTTGAACTAATTAATCCTCACACCCTGTGGAGTAGGTTACGGTTACTTTATGCAGTTTTAAAAATGGGTAAACTGAGCTAAAGGGAGGTTGCGTGACTTATCCAAATTCACACAGCAAATTTGTGCCAGAGACAGGATTAATGTGAAGTCTTGACCCCAATCCCTTGCTCGATGTACTAGTCCACTTTGCTTGCCATGGTCATTCCTCATTGAACCTCATTGGGACAAAAAGCATTCCCTGGAATTGAACACTAGTGTGTATCTCCTGTGCAAAAGGATCAGAAGATCACACAAACATAGTACTTTAACCAAGTCTGATAACCCCATCTAAAAGAAAGACCAGAGTCACTCTCCTAACCTCGCTACATACCCACTTTTTAGAACATTTCCTTATCAACACAAAAGTGTTGTGTATTTTTTTCTTTAGATGGCAATCGTTAAATCCACATTAAACATAAACACAAAGGGCCTAATCCAAAGCCCCCTGAAGTTGAGTGGAAAGACACCCATTGCCTTTGGGGGGCTTTGGACCAGGCTAAATAATCTTTTTATTAATTAAATCTTGGGTTCCTTTGGGGATCTCCTTTTCCTTTGGCATTTGTACCCTTCTCAGGATTCTCTGACCACTTCCCTTCCTGGCACTAGGGTCACTGCATCTTTAATGGTCCTTTGAAATATGTCTTAACTACTTATGCTAAACAATCTGTTTCATCTTGTATTTAGCTGTGACACTCTGAGTAAGTTTCCCAGGTCTGAACAAGAGCTCTGTGTAAACTCAAAAGCTTCTCTCTCTCTCTCACCAACAGAAGTTGGTCCCATAAAAGATATTACCTCACCCAGCCTGTATCAGAAAAACCATCTAGGACTGGGAAGTAGAGCATATCACCCAAGATAATTCGCCTCTAAAAGGAAGTTTCTGTCATGTGCAACAGCTGCTTGTGTTCTCAGGAGGGAATGTTTTGTCACTCAGACTTCTGCCTTTTTGAGTCCCCACATGGAGCAGGTGTGGGGGAGTAACTTCCCCCAAGCCAGTCACAACTTGCTGCTCAGCCAAGCAGTTCAACAGGAGCTACAGGTCTATTGAAATCAATCTTTGAAATCATAGAGACTTCTCTTGTACTTAAATTAAACACATACTTAGGTGCTTTGCTGGACTGCGGATCTGAAACTTCACTTTCTAACTTCCTAGTTAGCTGGTTTATGTCACTGCAAAATTACCAACTGCAATGCAAGAACATTTAACCCTGAATTCTCATTTATTTGTATGTAAAACTGATTCCTTTGAAATGTGCCATTCAATTTCTAAACTATGTTTTTATTTTGCAGATTCTGGGGAAAACAGACACTCTGTAAGTATACATTTTATTTGAGGAATAAGACACTGGGAAATTAGATTAGGATAACTGTTAGATCAGTGAAATAATATTGAAGAGTATTATGTTTTTGTATTGTTCACAATACATTGGAAATGTACTGCTTGGCACTTACATTTATATCCTTATTGGCCAGGTTTTCTCTGATATATTTATATAGCAGTGAGCACTAAAAGTCATATGAAATAACTGGTATCTGAGAAAGCCACTATAAAGCACAGCTGGTCCATGATGACTCTTCGAAAGGGGAGTTTACACATTAAAAAACACAACTGTGCAGATGTGGCTTGATTGCAGGGGTGTGCGCTCTGACACAGCAGAGCCAAGCTTGAGAATGTCCTCAGACTTCCACTGGGCTGATGTATTCAAGAGCATGTTGGGTGCTGAACCACTTGAGGATGGATATGAGGGCTTGCTGGGCTGGCCAGTCTATGGAGTAATAGTGTCAGTGTCAAGTGGGAAAAGAGGCGAAAGAAGAAAGTGTGTTTAGAACCTTAGCTGGAAAAACTACAATGGGGCTAACACCGACCGAGTCTCCTTCCCAAGGAGCGCGCAAGCACGTGCACACACATACACGGGGAGATTTTTACCATTTGCAGATGTGATTTCCTCCTTAAGGTGTAGAGCAAGGTGATTTCGTGACTGTGACTATTGGCTTGAGCAGAAGCTTGCATTCAACTCTGTGCTCCTGACCTGTGCGATGTAGCACCTTCAGCCAGGATATTAGAAGACGGGACGACTGGCAGGATTGTTGGTGGAGACTGTGACATTCTAAACAAATATTAATGGAAAGCAAATGCTGACGTTATTACCATCATCCAATCAAGGAACTGGAGCAACGCCATGTGATGTAAGAGCCCAGCGAAACTAAACATCACAGCTCAAATTCCATGGACAATCTACCAGTCAAGAAATGATACAGTGAATAGCTTTGAACACCAAACTAATCACAGGAAAAGCCAATTTGTGGAGAAAATGAGTGGCTAAATGGCTCAAATGAACGATCACTTGGTTCTGCTGAAATGCCAAAGACAAAGAACAAGCACTCCAGAAATAACTATATTAACGTTATTTATCAAATACTTTCTGACTATGCCCCCGGAGTGCTGTTCAGTAATATAATGGTTATTAATTATTATTAGTGCTGTTGTGTTAGCACTCAAAATGGGCTGAGCACTGGGTAAACACACAGGAAGAGATGGTCCCTGCCCTGATATATTTATAATCTTATTTTTAAAAAATAATTGAGAAGCACACAATGAAAACCATACCATGATAAAACCTGCCCTCATAAGACTCTAGAGAGACATAAGAGAAAGAGAGAAGGGTCCTATCCAGAGGCTAAACTCTGAGGTCTTTTGTTCACTCCTTACTCTGGCAAAAATCCCATTATAGTCCTCTAGGATTTGAGTTTTCAAAGGTAACTCTTGAAAAAGAAAGGAAGGAGGAAATGGTACATGTTGAGGGAGACTGCAGAGGCCCAGCTGCCTCCTGGTCTTAGACAAGATGGCTGGATCCCTAAAAGGCAGCTGGTAGAACACAGATACCTGTTGGATGGAGGTGGTCTCAGTGGTAGGCAGGGCCAGCCCCAGGCTCAGAGTTCCTTGGTTCCCTGAGCAGAAGCCTGCAGAAGAGGAATGTGCATGTATGTATAAGATCCCTCCCACAAACCAGGGTGGGATGTGGGAGTGTATTTTTCCTGCCACTTATTTTATATGACTCTGGAGCATTTGCTTAAAAAAAATAACTGTAGCAAATAAGAGACTTTTAAATAGCAATTACAGTAGCACTCTCTACGACAGCTAACAATACACACTCAGGCCGGGTCTACACTACAGAGTTAGGTCATCATAAGCTGCCTTACGTCAGCCTAACTCTGTAAGCGTCTGCACTAAAATGTAGCTCCCACTGATGTAACTCACCCGCTACATCGACTTAATAGTGCCACCTCCGGGAGAGGCGTAGCTCTTAAGTCAATATAGTTAGGTTGATGCAGTATTAGTGTAGACACTGCATTGCTTACATTGACTGTTTGTTGCCTTTCAGAAGCTGTTCCACCATGCCCCACACTGACAGTTAACTCTGTGCAAGTGCTCCTGGTGAGGACATGCACTGCTGACATAAGGAGTGTAGGCCAGACATGGAAAAGCGATTTAATTACTGCGGTGGCTGTATGTCACTATAACTTAAGTTGACTTAATTTCGTAGTATAGACTTGCTCTCAGGCTCTGAAAGGCACAGCCCTCCACCCTCCATCAGCATTCAAGTCCACATGGGCTACAAAAGAAAACTTCTGTATTATTTACAGTCCATTGGCAGAGCATTGAAGGTCACAGAGTGTGTTGCAATAAACAGGCAGATTTTAATAGGCAAATAGGGTTGATTTTTCATTGTCATTTAAAAGTTTGGGGTTTTACTTTGCTCTCTATCTTCTAAAAATAAATCAAGCCTAGTTCTCCTCCCAGCTGCAAAGATGCAACCTCATGGCATCATAGAGTAGAATTTTTTTTTTTTTAATCTGTGCCTAGGATAGGGGCTTAGTATACACAGGAGAAGGTGGAGAGAAGTGACTGCAGCAAACAGCTGGTGTGAACCTGAATGGGAGGCATTGTCCTTTCTCAGTGCTCTGGATTGCCTGTTGGAGCCAAGCCTACATATCTTCTGCACCCGTTGACTTCAGTGAGAGGTTCTGGGCATGCAGAATTGGGGCCTTGGTTTGCACCCTTATCCATAACTGCTACATAAAGCAGAGTTCCACATACACTCTAGCTGCTAACGTGAATTGAGCCCTTGCTGTATACAACTTACACAGGTATTTCCCAATGCTTGTAAGGTATAGAGTAAGTGTGAGCCCGGGACAGTCAGTCCTCCTGGGTTCTGTGGCCAGCTCTGTCATTGACTTGTCTGGCCTTGACCCAATCACTCATCACTATTTGACAGTTGGGCAAAAGGAATTTAATATCTCCCTCACGAGAGTGCTGAGTGGCTTCATTAATTCATGTTTGCAAAGCACTCTGAGATCTTGGATGAAAGGTGCTATTGATGCACCATCGTTATGATAATTGATAATTTTGATAATTTTTTCTATTACCAAAATTGAGTCTAGAAGCCATTACCTGGAGCCATATTGAGGCTGCTTGGTTCTTGAATGGGATGCAGTGAAAACACCTCAGCATGCTACGCAAATAATTTTGGCTTTATTAATTGGGCCCTGACATTTTACTATCTTCTGGCAAGCTGCAGGAGAGGACTTGGATTTAGGGCTGCATTTTCCTTGCTTGCACAAATTCCTGTTTGCAGCTGGAAAGGAGTAATAAGATTCCCTGTAAAATTCAACAGACTGTTACAAACATTTTTAGTTTCTCATCAATATACAAAAGAAAAACCTGCTTTGGAACAAGCTGTGCATGTTACCTGAGTTTTCACATTGACAGCACACAGATGTGTAGGATCAGGATGTGCATGTGCCACTAAACTTAACCCCAGAGAGTGAGCACGATACTTCCCAGGAAATGGCACTTGCGTAATACACAGGCATCGCCTAGAAACTCTGACATAATGTTATCGGACAGAAAACACCCTGCTAGGCATCCCTATTGCAGTTAAATACTGTAACTTCTCCTGATTAAATAGTTATTTGAATCACCAAGGCTTGTGCCAACAGGGCCGAGTTCTGCTTGCAGGGCCATCTCTGAATAAAAAGCAGCATCAGGCCTTGGTTCTTTTGCCTGCTGAGCAGGAGCAATCCAAAGTGTTTCTTTCTCTTCTCCACATAAATGAGCCATGGTGGGGATCAGAAAGTAAATTTCCTCATGGGTTTTTTTTCTTCTTCTTCTCAACATTGCTCAGGCAACATAGAAGTGCAGAGAGAAAAGAGACAGAGAGACTCTGGCCGTGCCTTCTCTCCTATTTTATTGAAGTACTTTACTTCTGTAGCTTATTTTCCTGCAGCACTATGCTCTGCAATGCCTCACAAGTAGAGTCCGACTGAGGGGAGTTGCTGACGCTGCCTATCAAAGCGAAAAGAGTCCTAATAACCTGATCAAGTGGCTTAACCTTCCTCTACAGGCAGTTTTCTACTTTAGAGGTCTGGAGAAGAGCTTGGGGGAGGTGGAAGACCTCTCTGCAGGGGAGACTGGCCCTGCTGCTGCTCTTGCTGCCCCTGATCTGCGGGTTGAGGCCTTTGATCTCCAGGCCTGACACTGTGGCATCCTAATCAAAGGGAACATGTTCAGGAAAGAAAGTAATGCCCAGGTAGCAGGTTTCCTGGCTATTGCTACATGTCAGAGTGAAGGTCTTGAAGACTCATGATTTGACATTTCCATGGGAGATAACATGACACAGTGAGGATTTTTGTGGCAACACACCATACAAATGTACTGGGGGGACAGAAGGAAGTAAGGACTGTGGGACTGAACCCCTGTTTGGAGCTGGGTTTCAGAGGTGGGAGCATATGCCTTCCTTTTGACTTCAGCAACAGTTGTGGGTGCTTGAAATCTGATCCTTCTTACTTCAAATTCAAGTAACGCTGTCCCACGCACTTTTAATAAACCTATTAAATGATGATGTTCTGCGTTGATGGTGAGGAAGTCATAAGGCAAAGCCAAGAATTGCTGCATTGAAGAAAACAATGAAGAAAACACCTTATAATGAGCTCTCCCGCCTCCATTACTCCAACCCCAGCCCATAAGAAGCTGTGTCACTGTCAGAATAAATGTAATCCAGCATGAAAACAATGAAGAACTTTGCTCCCTCCATGCCATGTGAGGCCATGATAAAAGTAAGCCCAATGCTTTAATAAATGCCACACATTGACAACAAAGAGTTACATTACACAGATTCACAGTAAGGGTTTGATCCCATTTAAGTCAACGTGGGTGATATGTTAGACAAATCCAGTCAAAGCCTGAATTATGTAAATGGGTTAAAATGAAATTGCAGTCCAAGTTCTGATTAGAGAGGGGCACAGACCAAAGTAACCTGGGCCTGAACACGTTGGACTTGAAGGATACTCAGAACTAGATCCAAACTTTGGGCTTGTGGCCTCTTCTCTTTTTCTTGTCTGCTACAGGATTCTAGATCTTAAGTTCCATCCATAGGAAGTGTTTGCAAAAGAAACGGGTGTCTCTGAATTATTTTTTACCTAACATCAGCTTGGAAGTGTCTGGAGTAAATTAATTGAATTACTCAGAGGGGAACTGGGAGGAGGTTTCCTTCCTGGAATCAGAGCTGGCAATCTTTCTAAGTTATTTAATGGTCTTAGTTTCTGAAAACATATTGAAGGAAATATCTTAACAATGAGATAGCCGCTTCGCCAAATACTAATTTGGTATTGTGTTGGATTTGCTGCAGCCATACATTCTGACTTCATATTGTCCCCTGTCATTTTCACTTGTTTGTTTGTTTTATTTTGTCCTGGTGGTGAATGTGGACAGATTAGCGTCACTTAGGACACATTGTACTTTCAGGTGTACATTTGTACTAATACAAAATGTACCATCCTGGAGACAAAAGTCTCCAATTCTCCACCCACATGCAGAACTGAAAACCTAGCCGCTTTTTCATTAGCCAGTGCTCAAATGTAGATTTAGGTGTTTAACTATAGGCAAGCAGTTTGAAAATGTTAGCCTAAATATCACTGTGTCTTAGTTTCCAATCCGTACCATGGAGATGTTGAATGACTTTAGAGAGGAGACATGATGATTGTTTAGCTGATTGTGCAGCTCTTGGAAGAGTAGTTGTTATATTTCATCTCTTTATGCAATTTCATTGATCCAGGAGTTTTTTTTTAAATTTATGCTTATTAGCTTTTTTTCCCCTCCTCATTGCCAATAGAGAATAGAAGGTTCTCCAGATGCCACTTAAAAGATTCATCGGGAACATCAACTGCTGGGAGACAAAAACAAGATGCGAGATGATGTGCCTGTTTCAAAAGCTCTATGGCACTTATTTATGAACCTGACAGCCTCCTCTCTTCAATGTTCATTTCCTCAGGGTGAACAACAGGGACATTCCTAAAGCATGTAATATAAAAAAATTATGAATAAAGTTTCGACTGGGAAAGTGCCTGTGGAACCCAATGACATGTCCCCCACAAGGTTCATTTCTCTCACTAAAAGAGTTTTGTTTCTCTATCCTCCATTTCATCGTGCTCTGGGGAGGTGGGAGTATAGAGTAAGAGTACATTCTGGGCTTTTTAAAAACTTAATAACTGTACAGTGATTCAGAACTTTACCACATTAAATAATGTCTACATTATTAGAGACACAAATATTCCTTGTTCTTTGTTAAATCACTTCTTGTATCTAAAAGTTTCACTGCTCATTGAGCTGGTTGGCATATTGGTTCTCTCTTGAAAGAATGACTGCACAGCGCAGTCCAGATTAGACAAAATATAGGTCACAGATGTTGGGTCCCATGTCATCAGATTTGGACCTGACGCTAAACCCTTATCCAAATCCCATCCCCAAATTTTAATGAAGTTCAGAAGCTTATTTGAGTCCAGATTGTAAACTCATACCTGTCCCTACCTTATCTCTACAATATGCCAAGCCAACACCTTGATTCCATGCTTTTGAGGATTGGCACCACATCCAGATCCCACCGAGGTGGCTGTTCCCTGTTTCAATAATGGGCTCAAACAAAGCTCTGGATCTAAATACTCCATAACTTTGGAGAAGTTTGGATCCAGATCAGAACTTTGCAGTTCATGCTAACCTCAGGTTTATTGATGCAAAGAAAATACAAACAAACAAAAACCCCAAAGAGAGATTTTCTTTTTCAGACTGTAAAGTGGGTCCCAATCCTGCAATCTGTTCCCATGTATCACTGCAGATTCAATTGAAGGATCAGGGACATAGATAAGAAGGCTCCTGTATTAAATGACAAATAGCATTTAAAATAATTAAATCAACAAGGATCTAAGTCATTCTTACAGAGAGATGACATATGGATTCATATATATATATATATATATATTTACTGCTTTAAACTCTTTATCAAAGGCTCTGGAACAGAAAAGATCTATATCTCCTTTGAAAGCAAAGGATTTCTCTCCCCCCAGCTTAAACTGTTGCATTTCTTACTAATATCTTTTTAATTTATTTTTCCCTAGAAAAAGGTTGCTTGTATCATAAAACATTTAAACCTTTCACAAACAACAACGGGCTTTGTAGCACATCTCTGTTGGCAAATATACATTCAAGCATCCCACAAACCCTCCCACCCTCCAAAAAACTCCTCAAATGTTATTACAGTGAATTTGGAAAAGATATTTTAATAAAGAAATCTTTAAATGTAACTTTGCGTCCTTGGATGTTTTTCTTATCAGCAAATCACAAGTGGCTGTGTGAACAGGTTATTATTAATGGTAAACTGTGGGGATATCAATGAACAGAGCATGTCACAGAACATGGGGGAAAGCATGGACTCTGCCCGAACTCTGTCAACTTGAAATAGCTGAACTTGTTGTAATGAACCAGATTAAGCTCAAACGAGTGTGTCCAACCAGCCATGCTGAATCACTTTAAGAACCATTGCAGGCTTGCCCCACATTCACATTAGTGCTGCTCAAAACCACTTCAATTAAAAGGCTCTCCAGAAATCTATCCTACAGTCCCAGGCATGGCTCCGAGAACCAGTGGACTCTTGGAGGTTTCAGAAGGCTTCCAGTGCACCATGTAGCAGCAATGAGCCTGTGGGGCTGTTTCATCTTGTCTATGCCCACCCTGGTGCAGATTATTTCAGACTGAAACAGTTTAGGCTGAACCAGTTCTTTACCCCGTTGAAAGATTAATCTACTCCATCTGGTTCTTGGAACGTGTCACAGGATAGCTGGGCCCTTTAATAAAACAGGTCCAGCTCTTCCCCCTCCCTCCATGCCAGTACAGGTGCTCCCAGTTTATCCAGTTAAGAGGGCAAGGCAGAACCTGGGGCTATAAAGGATCAGGGAGAATTAGAGTTGTGGGAAGTTTTTGAAGAAGGCAGCAGTAGTGGGAGAAGGAGGCAGCAAGGCAAGGCAAGGCAAGGCATGGCATGGCATTTGCTGGCTGACCGACCTTCTTGAGCTGGAGCTAAGGGCTAAAGAGAGCTGAAGGCAAGGACAGTGGGAGCCCTTACCTGCTGACATCTCCATGCTGGAGAGGGCTGAGGGCTAGGTCTACCTGTGGGCTTGTCTGAGATGACTGGTTAATAGCACAGGGAGAGTGATGGCTGCTTCCCTGGTGAGGACAAACTCCCAGGAGAGTGTTGGTAGTGGGGTGTTCCTGCTGGGAAGACTGGGGTTACACTCCAGCAGGGAGGGCTGGGGTGCTTGTCTGCCAGAAGAGTCTGGGTGTGGTGGAAGATGCTGGAATGTGGTATGTGCTAGGCTGAGGGATTGTATGTTGTGGGATTTGAAAGCCTGTGTGCACTGAGGGTGATAAATGGACTATGTTTTGGGACTCTTGCTATGGCATATTTGCACTGGGGGCTGTTTCTTGAACCAAGAGAGCCTGTCTTGGAGCCCTTGGGGCCTGAGAGAGGAAGTGGGAGGGTAATTCTGTTTAGGGTGCCCAGAGGCAAGGAGGTGCTCAGGGATGAAGGGAAATCATTCATGTAAACTGATTTGAGCACTTTTGTGTGTGGAAGTGGAGTGTGTCACTGGCATGCTGGGGAATAGATCAGTAAACTTCTCTGCTGCAGACAAAGCTAATATACCTACCCACTAAACAAGGAACAGTCATACATGATGAGTTCAGCTTTCTGTTCCGCAGAATGTGGCTTCAGATGCCAAGCAAGCCTCATTTGTTAACCTGTTAAACTGAACACTTGGGAAAGATTCTTGTGTCTGTTGTTGAAACAGTGCCCATATTCAGTTAAATTGTCAAAACAATGAGCCATTACAAATCTGCTGGTTTAAATTCTTCAGATTTCTAGAATCTCACCAAGTCTGGCTCAGCAAATGTAAAACCAAATGTGCTGTAAGTATTCACCTTAAAAAGTAGGGGGAAAGGGGTCTCTTACAAAAGCCCCAGTTCATCCTCCCCACCCCCTAGCCCCAGTTCCATTCGAAGAGAGGCTGAGGGATACCATTTTGCATAAGACAGAATGGAGATGTTGTTCTGCTTGTTTAGGGAAAGCCCCTGGCAGGCCAAGTAGGTTTGTTTACCTGCCGCCTCTGCAGGTTCGGCCGATCGCGGCTCCCACTGGCCACGGTTTGCTGCTCCAGGCCCATGGGAGCTGCTGGAAGCAGCATGGACTGAGGGGTGTACTGGCCACAGCTTCCAGCAGCTCCCATGGGCCTGGAGCAGCGAACCGCAGCCAGTGGGAGACGCGATCGGCCAAACCTGCAGACACGGCAGGTAAACAAACTGGCCCAGCCCACCAGGGGCTTTCCCTAAACAAGTGGCGTCCCAAGTTTGGGAAACATTGATTTACACAATAGTGTGAGAAGCAACCGGTTAAATCACTTCATAGAACAGGTCCTGCATGTGTAATTCTCAATGGAGAGAGCTAGAGTTCCCAGGTCTGAGAGGGGGAACGGACCTTGTTGCCTCAGACACCAATTTTATACTAGATGGCTTATTTTCAGCCATGCAGAGCTGGTTTGTTTGTCCTCCGAGCCTCACTTGCAGAAAACATACTAGCAACAGCAGCCAGTTTAAACAAATTTAAGACAGTCTGTAGGAGACTTGTGTCCAAAACCATTGGCCTTATTCTTGTGTCCCGTAGAAATCTTTAGCCAATAGATTGAGAGAGAGCAGAGTCTTTCTCTGTCCCAGAATGACACAAGGGGATTGTTCTCCATGGGGCGACAGAGTGAAAGAGCAAATAGAAAGGAAACCTAGATCCCCTTAATGTAAAACACATATGAGGCTGCTTGAATTGGTCATCATTAAAGTGCAAGCGCTGATTCTGCAAAATGTGGAAAAAGAGAACACAGAGCCAGCCTCTTGTGTTAAGCTAGAGAAGTCAGAAGCCAAGAAGCTTCCATGGGAAAAGCAGCGGATGGGGAGAATGCTGCCAGGAGGAAATTAATAATAATTTCAAAAGACAATGCAGCAGCGTTCAGAAGTGTGATTCCTGGAATCTATCAGCACAGCACAGACTGAGGGGCAAGAATTTTCAACCATGGCTACATGGCTGTTTCGGGATGTGAGGCTTGTGCCTGCAACATTTACTCACTCGTTATCCTTAGTCACTAGGGCCCAATAGAGCTTTGAAGGAATGAAATTCTAAAGGTAACTTTCTTCAGTTTGGAGATACTTCTAAACAATCTGTGAAATCCAGCATTGCCCTTCTCCTCCACCACTCTTGTATGAATTTAAGGGCCCTATTCATCATTGTGATATGGCCCTTGTTAATAGAAAGCAGCTGCAGGGCAGGTGTTGGGGCACTGTGGGGAATTCCTCCAGCACAGGGAGCCCTGTGACTTCACAGGTGCAGGCTGCATTCTGGGGCAGGGCTGAGGTCCCTTCCAACCCTGATATTCTATGAGCAAAGGTTGGAAGAGGACTGAGGTGTGGTTGAGAAGCTCTTATGCTTTGGCTATTCTGAATTCCTTCAAAGCTCTATTGCGCCTTTGGAGTGGAACACAAATTAGGGCAGCCTCTGAAAGGTGATGGAGTGAGATCTCTAGTGATTGAAACCCTCTTGTTCACCAGGACAAGTGTGGCAGCTTCCCCCAATCTGCCTCACCAATATACAGTTTTCAAGGGGATGTCTTACATATGATGTGGGTTTAGGTTTTCCTTATCAACAAAGATACCATGGGTATTCCTTTGAAAAACAAATGATGAATGGATCTCAGTGTTGCCAGCTCATGACTTTATCAGAAATCTCATGATATCAGATGCTTTTCCTAGAGCTCCAGCTTCTGGAGTCAAGCAAGGAGGACAAGAAGACAATCACTTTCTTTTTTAAATGACAACTCAAAGTTTCTGGTTCTCAGTTTTACAGAAAACAGCCTGGAAACATGACCCAGGTACATGCTAACAGCTCAGAAACTAGATACCAAATAAAAGTTACTCAAAGCTTCTTGTTTAAAAAAAATCATGGTTGTGAGGGTATTTTGGTTCTGGTTGGCTGGATTTTTTTGCACCCTGCCTCCAAACTCTTGAATGCTTGGGGTTGGTATGATTGAGATTTCGTAGGCTTCATGTTGCTAAACGAAATTGTTACTGGAATTATAAAAGCAGCAAAGAGTCCTGTGGCACCTTATAGACTAACAGACGTTTTGGAGCATGAGCGTTCGGAGCACGAAAGCTCATGTTCCAAAACGTCTGTTAGTCTATAAGGTGCCACAGGACTCTTTGCTGCTTTTACAGATCCAGACTAACACGGCTACCCCTCTGTTACTGGAATTAATGACACTTACTGTATCTCCTTCAGTTTGGGGATGATACAGCGTTATCACGGTATTATTTACATAATGAACATACTGATATTTTTCTAAAAAATGAATTTAAAATAATCCTGTGACCTGAATTGATCATTCACCTGTGGAGGTGAGACGGTACTTTTATCTCTGTGTCCATCCAGTGTGGGCCTCTCTGAAGCTGCCAGTAACAGTGCCAATTGAGGGAGCTGGTTTTTGTATTATGGACAATTGTCCCCTGGGAACCGGACCAGACTTGTTACACAGAGGCCAGTCATCTTACTGATAATGTAGATTTCTTTTTTGAGCTTTGAACTTCCATTTTATTTGCTCTTTTTCCTTTCACAGTCGCCTGCAAGTGGAAGAAGAACCTATTAATCCCCTAGCTTGCAAAGCACACAGCAATCTTATTAGACTGTGGAGTTCAACAGAAAGGAATTTGGTGTTCTTCATCCTTAAAAAATCTATTCTGCTGCCTGGTGGGGAATCAGGTGGTAACTGTCCTTCCCCCTCTGATCCCATTGCTGCTAGTATAGGACTGAAGGGCATCCCAAAGCAGGCACTCCAAGTGGTCACTGGTTTTGTGGGTACTTAAGTCCAGACCTGTGTTCAAATGTATCCTAAGAAGTGATAGACAATTATTTCTGCTGCCTAATCTTAACTGAAACCTCTTTGAAGGTCCAACCTTGCTCCCTCTGAAATCAATAGGTGTTTTGTCATTGACTTAAATGAGATCAAGTTTGGGCACTATGTGATTTCCAGAAAACACTCAGCTGTGTTAGGATTTTTCCTGGAATATCTTGGCATGGTAACCCGCCTGGCTTGCGCTACACTTTCCAAGAGAAATTGCAAAATTCAGAGGCCCAGAAGAAATTTATTTCTCTTCCCCTTCCTAAGTGCTTAATGATGTTTCCCTTATTATTTTTGAGATTGCCAACTGTGGCTCATGGTGTTTCGTAATTTCATCCCTCGCTGGAGCTGCCGTAGCATTACTGATTTTTGCTAGAGTTATTTGCAGATTTGAATAATTTACCTTACTGCATGTGATACAAAGTCACTGATATCAAGGGATCCATTTGTTCCTGCACAGGGATAGCTTGTGTAAAGGAGAAGACACTGAGTTCCAATTTGTGAATTTTCCTACTTAATCTCCCAACAGAATGAGGGGGTTTCCTTCCCCCCATAGAAGACACTGTAAATCCTCCAAGATTCTGACTTGGTTTTCCCATCTGTGAAATGAAGCCAACACTCCTCTATCCCCCAGGGATGCTGTGAAGTTTAAGTAATGGCAACATTTTCAAAAGCCACTATTGAACTTTGGGTGCTGCACCTGAGACACTATGCACCTAATCTGCAAAGGTGCTGTGCGTGCACCACTTCAGCCAAAGTCAATGGGAGCTGTGGTTGCTCAGCACCTGTGACAATCACGCCCTTAGATGTCTCAAACTGAGCACCTAAAAACTGTGGTAGTGAAAATTGGTGTCCAGTAGTGAATATTTTGCCTTTATGCTTTGTGAAGTGCTTTGAGATCATGGAATGGAGGATGCCATGAAATGCAAAGTATTGTTTCTTGCACAGCAGCTGGGTGGACTGACTCAGGTCATCCAACGCACCAGTAAGGGTATTTATATGGCAAAACTTTTGTAAATACAACTTTTCCAGACTTTGTGATAAGCAGTGGTGGGGAGGCTTAGCCTCAAAAATATTCATCTGGAATATATGTCCTAGTTAGAGCTGTCTGGAAATGCTTTGAGAGCTTGGAATTCCCTTGGAAATTTTCCTGTTGGGCAATTTTGACTTTTCCATGGAAATTTTAAAAATGTAAGAAAGTAACTTTCCCCCAACTTTCTTATTCTTCCCAACTTTTTCCATTTGGGAAACCATTTAGAGTGTGTGTGAGAGAGAGAGCAACAACTTGTGACTTTTAAAAGTAACTTTCGCTATTAGGTGTTACACTTAATTCACATTTAAGAATTATGTGCTTTCTCTCTGAAATAAACACTTTGTTACAGCTTTCCAACTGGCAAAAGCTGGAAAAGTCAATTCTTCCCCCCCACACACTGAAAACCTTTAAAATGTATAGAAATTAGAAAACTCTGGAAAAATTCCATATTTTCCTGAGAATTTTTATTTCAAAATTTTTTTTTCAGGAGATTGCCCCAAAATTGTTCATATTTTCCAAAAAATGAATAATTCAGTTGAAGATTTTTTCTGTGGAAAAACATGATTTTGATCAACCCTTCCCCCACCAAACAAACCCCCAACCATCTTTTTGTCATATAACTTCTGACCAAGTTCTTCTCCTGGTCCCACTTCCAGCCTCACACTAAACTGGTTGGAAAAGTTTAGATACCACTAATATTTTGCTCTAGGGCAGATCCTCAGGGGAAGTCAATGAAGCGCTGACAATCTACGCTAACCAAGGATCTGCCCTTCTGTTCTGTCTGCATGTTATTGTAGCCCACATGGAGAAAAGGCGGCGCCAATGCTTCTGGGACTGCTGTGTCACACTGGAGAGCTGAGTTCAGGTCCCGTGTTTGCCATTTGTTGTCTTCATTGGGAGGGCATAGAAACAACACATCCAGCTTCTGGAAAGGCAATAAGCTTCTCAAGTGACCTTCTGCCCCCCCCCAACCCATTCCACAAGGAAAGGAGCTGAACCAAAACCTCCAGAGACAAAGAGGACATCTCACCCAAAGGGCAAATTTATTAATTTTTTTAAACTTTCATTATTCTGGGGGCACAGCTATTTTGGTAGTAACCTCTC
Organism: Gopherus flavomarginatus; assembly: GCF_025201925.1. Lineage (NCBI taxonomy): Eukaryota > Metazoa > Chordata > Testudines > Testudinidae > Gopherus > Gopherus flavomarginatus. The sequence goes on along the minus strand of NC_066628.1, from coordinate 44,186,266 downwards.
TTCCCCAAGATAATGTCAAACTTCTCACTACAGTTTATCTCCCTGTAGACATCTGGGCACACACATGGGAGCAATGGACTCATTCAATGCACATGGGTTGAATTTAGCCTATTTTCTTATCGTTTACTTTGTTATACCAACGCTTCATTGGAGCTTTCGATCTAAAAGCACCCATTGTGTTCTAGTGTTAATTCAGTGCTGACCCCTGGTGGCCAAAGAATTTACAGGCCATTTCCTAAACATTTGAAAATGAGGTGGAATGCTCTGAAAATCTTGCAGTTTCCATTGTCGATGGAAGTTTTCTTCAAGCAAATACTGCAGGAGTTGTGCCTGATTTCTATTCCTAATAATGCTTTAATTTTTTAAGCACATGTTCATATAGCTGGAAATACGATGTAAATTTTTGACAGTGAGAGTAATTAACCATGGGACAAATATAGCAGGGGCCATGGTCCGTTCTCCATCACTGACAATTTTAAAAACACGGTAGGATGTTTTTCTAAAAGATCTGCTCTAGGAATTATTTTGGGGAAGTTCTATGGCCTGTGCTATACAGGTGGTCAGACTAGAGCAGTGGTTCTCAACCAGGGGCCCAAGGGCCCTTAGGGGGGCTGCAAGCAGGTTTCAGGGGGTCCGGCAAGCAGGGCCAGCATTAGACTTGCTAGGGCCCAGGGCAGAAAGCTGAAACCCCACTGCAGGGGGCTGAAGCCTGAAGCCCTGAACCCTGCCACTCAGGCTGAAGCCAAAGCCTGAGCAATGCAGCTTCGCAGGGGCCCCTGTGGCATGGGGCCCCAGGCAACGGCCCTGCTTGCTACCCTCTAACACTGGCCCTGGTTTTTATATGCAGAAAACCAATTGTGGCACAGGTGAGCTGTGGATTTTTTATAGGGGCGGGGGGCTCAGAAATAAAAAGGTTAAGAACCCCTGGACTAGATGATCATAATTGTCCCTTCTGGCCTTGGGATCAATCTAAATTCAATATTACAGCGTGCACAACTCACTTGACTCTTAGGTGACTTTGAAGGCTCTGGGCCTTCATCTTTCTGTGCATCACCTTCCACCTCTGAAATGGGGATAATACTTCAATCACAGTCTGAGGGTTAACTAGTCTTATTTTTTTGTACAAAACTTTTGAGACAAATGCCACAATATCTATGCAAAGCATTGAGTAATATAATAATATTTAGCACCGATATGGTATTTTTCATCCACAGATGTCAACCCATTTTATAAAGGAGGGTGTAGCGGGGCACTGAACTGCTCCTGCCCTGACGGGCTTAAAACAGCCCTGGGCGAGGGCTGTGGTAGGGAACTAGGAAGAATAAGCTGATTGGGGGAAGAGGGTTGGGCCTGGCTGATGGGAACTGAGTAAGGGACCTGGAGTATAGCAGGGCTGGGGGAAGGCAAGAGGAGCTGGGGAGCTCCGGCCTGGAAATCCCCCAGGCTACAGGCCTTGGTAAAGGCTTGGAAAGATACTGGGGTTGCAGAGGGCAGCCTAAGGGTAGGCAGAGGCAGCAGGTCCAAACCTTCCTTGCCGATGATGAGTGGCAATTATACTGCTGTCTGCCCCAGTGAGCGGGGGCTAGATAGTGACTGGCAGTAGCCAAAGACTGAGGTGAGGGGGGGAATAAGGGGTTGGAAGTTCCCGGAGGAGGGGAGACCCAGAAAGACTATGGGGTACTACCGGGGGGGCAGATGCCTGTCATGTCTAAATTAAAGAACCAAAAAAGAATGACTTTGCACCTGCAATTCCAGTTAAAGAATAGGAGCAGACATCCATTTAGGCCTGGACCCTGTGATTCCTGTGCAGTGTGCAGCCAGAAGCATGATGCTGTTGCTTTCCAAGACCGAGTGTGAATGGAAACCTTTGTGACCTCTTTGTTTGTTTTTGGTTTGACCCAAGCAGTTAGCCTACTGTGGTGGGTCTAGTGGGTTGTTTCCCTAAGGAGGAGAAATTGCTGATGGAATCACATATCTCTTTGATGTTGTCCTGTTTTATTTACAAAGAGGAGCTCTCAGAAAGAATAGCCCAGAGAGTCTAGCAATCATCAGAATGTGGCCTTCATGGGAAGTTGAATTTAAATATGAGTGTACATTTATACAGGTAATTTGTTTTCTCAGCATACACTGAAATGCTGCATGGGTCGGTTGAGAGAGCTCTCCTAACAAAGGGAACAAACAATCATAGCTGAGTTAGAATTAAGTGCAGAAGCACAGTTTCATCAGAGAAAGAAGCCGCAATGATAGAGACACAAGGGTTAAGCACAAATCAGCAAAGGTCTGAGTCCTTTTCTTGAGAGGTAAAATAGAAAAATATACATATCAATAAAAGCTACTTTTATACATTGAGCCAGGGAGACCATTGCAATCTATGGTGTCTATGAATTCCTACTGGCTTAGGACATGTAGTCACATGATTCTGAGGAACTTTAATCCATAGACTATTGATACAATAGACCGTGATATTTGTCATTGGGAGCATGTGTAGTCAAAAGTGATACTGTCTAATCTGTCAATTAAATGCTATTATTCGAGTGATGTGCAGTTTGCAGAGTAAACACAAATGCCAGCTATCCTCCTTACACAAAGCGGTTATTGACACTGCATGCACAGAGCTTACTTCTAAGTCCTTGGCACTGGCTGGCCACATTTTCATTTTTAAATACCCACAGCACCAAGTTGACACAGCAACTGTAAGTCAAATTAATGAAAATTGCAGCAAGCCCAGGTTACTAAACTAAAATGAGATGGTCAATAAGAAAACTAGATTAAATAACTTAAAATTATTTAAAAGCAAAAGGCAAAGTAACAAAAAGCCCCCAAAGTCTCTACAATGCACAGTACATATTTTGGGCTTTGTTTCAATGTAAGTGTGTTTGGTCAGTTTGTCTTCAGGCCAGATAATTGGATTGTTAAAGGTTCAGCGGCTTTTAAAAGCCTGGCAAATGCCAAGATCTATCAAATCTGTCATGAGGCAAAGTCTCAAGAGGCGGGTTGTGAGCCTGGGGCCCTGTGCATGCTAAAGTTGAAACTAGGTAAGCCAGAGCGTGTTCTCAGTACTTGAATGCAAAGTGCTAACACTGTTTTTTCTGACCATCATTGACAAGGTGATCCATCTTCCTAGCCCTGTTTTCAGATTACCAACCCTTTACCATGCATGAACAGATGACCTATATAACTCTAACCACTGAGGCCATCAAAGGACAAATCCTGCTTACTGTACTCACAAGCAGGACTAGGCACGAGGAGCCTGATCCTTTACTAATATGCATCTTGTGTAGTTATTTACCCCTGCACAGATTGTAACATGCTTCCAGAGCAGAACGGGAGCATTTTGCATCTGCTTTGCATTCTCTCTGCACAGCTGTAAATTACTGCACAAGGGGAAGGTAGGGGAGAATCAGATTCCATGGCTGGAATTCTCAGAATGGCTCAGCACACACAACCAGGGCCAGATTTTCAAATGTGTGCATTAGGTGCTGAGATTTTTGAAAAATCAGGCGGTGTCACAATTGGAGCGGATAGACTCTAAATGCTCTTGAAAATTTGGCTGTGGTTGTGGGGGCTGAGCAGTTGAAAATGTGACCTCCAGCTCTTTAGAAAACTTGGCCCCATGTCTGGATGTCAGAGATCTTTGGGAAGCAGAGGTGGGAAATGAGAAGATTTAGGAATAAGCCAGGTCATTCACTGAGATCACTGGGACTTGTTCCTTGCTACAGGAAGATGGTACGGTCAGCATGAACTAAGATATTACCTGTCTCAGGCCCAAACCTTTAGAACCTTGTGTATCCTAGTTAAGTTTACTATAGACCCTTCCTTAGGGAAGTGAGGAAGTCCCAGTATTGTAATGAAAGCCCAGGTGCATGTCAGGGTTGGTCAAATAACAGGCTATGCTGACAAATTTTTAAAGCCATTTTTAATTATATTTTCCCCCCTGCTGAAGCTGATTCTTCTCCCAGTGTCTCTATTCCCTTTTTACTGTTATGGGATAATTCATATAATCCTACACGTCTGTCTTGTGCTGGGCAAAGCAGACTTCATTAATGTCCCCTACAATTAAAAGAGTATAATTTATGCTGTTTAATTATAGATTTCCAGGATTACGGTATATTTTTTTTTAACTCGCCAACATTAACAGTATAATACTAGGCTTAACTAAATTGCTGCCTTTTCTCCTTTGTAGTAGCTGTAGATCAAGCTTTAATGCTTATTATCTGACATGCTAATTAGCATACTGACTCTAAGAAAGGTCACACCTATATTTTCCCCTACCACATACAAACCATGGGTTTGACTGTGTTCTCACACCAAGGTTAAACCACAGGGCCTACATGAAGGGGACAGACCAACCCTGTCAAGGTTGTAGGGCCTGTTATATTCCATCTAAATTAATACATGGGCTAAAGATATTAACACAACCCAGTCACCTGAAACAGTTTTGAATCAGATTTGGGATTAGGTATACAGAGATCTCAGCCTGCTCAGTTCCAATGCAAACACTGCATTAGAAATCATTTTAACCTTTTATTAAAGATAGAGAAAAGAAGTAAAAACATCTTAAATGTAAAGTATTACATCAGACTTTCATTTTAACAATGGCCCTTGTTCACTTTCTCTTTAGCTGCAGAGAGTTTTTGACTAAAACAACTCTTTTTTGACAGTCTCTTGGATGATATTAAAGATGGTAATAACTGTCCTTTTGTGGGGAAAAGAAGTTAGTTTAAATGGGCTAGAGCTATTGTTATAAATGTCCAATCCCATTTCATCCTAGGTGGTGGTGGGATTCAGCTGGAACCAGAATGGTGGTGAAGTTGTCTGGGTCCCTTTTTTCTGGCCTGGTCTCTTCCAGACATCTCTCAGAATCAGGATGGTGAAGTCCCAGGAGATGATGAGGGTGGCAGTTTCTTTCCTTAAGGACATGCAAAGGAAGTTGTACATGGAATAGCTCTTCCCCTCATTATTTTGTACCCCAGTTAGGACTAGTTTTTGGCACACCAATTTTGGTTCACTGGTTCACTTTTCTTATTTACCAGGCATGATCTTAACACAGTCCTTGAATTGTATCAGGAAGCCTTTCAGTTTGGGCTAATTCAGTGTCTCCATCTCCCTTTCGTACCTTTCCCCATCAACGTTGTTGTTATAGGTCATTGTGGTACTTATGAACTCACACTCACTACTTTATAGCTGAGCTTATAGGAAAATTTGGTAGGCCTGATTTATCACAACAGGTCTACCAATCCACAAAATCACCCTTTTCCTCGTGGTGTGGCCCCCTTTAAGTGTTGGTACCCAAGAATCCAGAAAAATGAAAAAGGCAGATATGGGGGAAGAGGAAGCAACTCAGAGAATAGTCTGTGCTTGGGGAAAACCTGTGCTTCTATTCCTTGAAGGGCCCAGGGCCAGGAGCCGTGTAGAGCGGGTGGGGCAAGGGTCTTCCCCAACCAATTGGAAAAGGCCTTTGAGGAGGCAGAGCTCTGTGCCTGATTGTTACAGAACCGGGCATGTCTTTTCCTATCTTCTGTAACTTCCAGAACAAAAGTGTGAGGAAGAAAACTTGCTGAATAGTTCTCCTTCCTCCCCCAACTCCTCCCAGGTTTGGAACTAGCTAGTCCAGTCCACCGGTTTGAAAGCAGAGGTGACATGTATGGAGGGGAGGGTCATGTGCCCCCCAGATTTCTGCCTGGGTTTATATTCCCTACCCTGAACCCTGCTGCATACCACCAGAACCTTTAAATTGTGCCCCCCCCCCACTATCAATAGTTATGTGTCATCCCTGTTTGAAAGCCTAGTTAAAGCTATATGTGGTACATAGACAATCAAGGCTATGCAGCCAATAAAGAGGCACCTGCAATTCCAGTTAAAGAATAGGAGCAGCCATCCATTTAGGCCTGGACCCTGTGAGTCCTGCGCAGTGTGCAGCCAGCAGCATGATGCTGTTGCTTTTCAAGACCGAGTGTGAATGGAAACCTTTGTGACCTCTTCGTTTGTTTTTGGTGTGACCCAAGCAGTTAGCCAACTGTGGTGGGTCTAGTGGGTTGTTTCCCTAAGGAGGAGAAATTGCTGATGGAATCACGTATCTCTTTGATGTCGTCCTGTTTTATTTATAAAGGATGGGTGAAATCTCACTTCACTGAACATAGTAGGAATCCAGCAACAGGAGACAGAGGCTTTGAACTGTGAGCAAAGAAACTTTCAGCCATCATGTGCCCAAACACAAAAGGTCTCCTTAGCTTTTTTCCCAAGGTCATGCTACCAGGGCTTCTCTGAGAGTGTCTGAGTCTTTTTTGCTCCTACCCTACGTCCTTCTGCTGCTTCCCTGTCACACACAAACACATCCACCTCTATCAATCAGTGCCACAGCCCCTGCATTTGCTATATCAACCTCCAGGGAAACCCCTTAGGCCACACAGTTCAGCTTCTACTGAAGCCTTGCCATGGGCCTGTTTTGGGTGGTGGTTTCCATTGTTTCAGCTATCTAGTTCCACAGACCAGATTGATTGTTTCTTACATTTAATGAAGTGCAGTGGTTATGCCTACTAGCTTCAATGGGGCTTTGCCCAATCCCCCAACACAGCACTGTGGTTGGGTGCCACTAGGCATAAGCTTCTGCATTCAGCTGAAGCCTTGAGGCCATGGCATGACTGGTCTCCAGCTGCAGGGAATGAAGGGGCAAGTGCAGAGGAGGGAGCGGATGGCTTGGAGCTTAAATGTGGTCCTTGACATTTGCTTCAAGTTCTTAAATGTATGCTCCCCTCACTGGCCTTACTGTTGCTACTAGACAGGAATAACTTGGTAGCTATGCAGCAGCATCCCTCATTAATATGGGACTGATTTCCTCTGCACTTTCTTTACTGGTCATTGCTTTTTTTCCTTGTTCTTATTTGAGCAGAACTGCACTGCAAACCCCATTCTAGGTCCGTATCTGGCAACAGGAGCTAGATATGGATATTGTGGATCAGTAACTCATAGTTATCCTGGACCAAAAAAAAGGAGTTAAGCCTCAGGTCAGTAAAATGACCAGCTGGAATTTAATGAAGTAATATTTTATGTCTCTATGTGCACAGAGCTTTTTATCCCCAATGCCTTTCAGATAAAAAAGATGGATTGAGGAAGTGGCACAGTTTGGACCTGGAGCTGAGCTTTGGAGAACTATTTGGTTCTGGAGTTTGTGTCCAATCTGTTGGTACAGGTAAGGGCCAGGTATGAAATCTGTACACAGATCCAGGTTGAGCTTCTGAATGGCATCTGCCACCATCAAAGTTCAGCGGTGTTTGGATCTGGTCTGTGATTATTCCCAATGAACTGACAAGTGGCCAGCACTCTTCCACAGGGGGGCCCTGTGTCACAAAAAAAGGCCAGACTACCCTCCATCTGCTTTCAAGTCTGTCTTAGTGCCTGCCCAGTGAATGTAGCTCCATAGTTGCTAAAGGGCAGTTTGAGGCTGTATTCATTCAGGCACACACAGATAGATATATCCAGCAGAGGCCTGGGAAGCTAAGGAGAGCAGTTCTCAGTATGTGGTCTGTAAATCTCTAGTGGACTGCAGAGGCAGTTGACTGTTGCACAGATAAAGAAAAAGAACAGAGCAGGTAAAGAGAAATCAAAGTCGTGTAGGGTTTTCATATGTAAGCAGAGTCAGGATAAGCTCTACCCTGACATCTGGTGGAAAGAATGTCAGAGAGTGTATTTGCATAGGCACACCTACCCTATCCCAGACTGCTGAGCAGTGGGACTGCTTGGTGACAAATGACTCACCCTCAGTTGGGTGGTACTTGCTAGACAAGGGACATGGGTTCCAAAACCCAGTGAACTGAGAGGGGCTGGGGACAGGTATCTGTGCCTGGTGGTGCAGTCTCCTTGTGGAGCCAGAAGCACCAGTTCCATCCCCTCCTCTCTCCACTGTGGAATGTCAGAGTTGATTTTTTTTTATTCCCTTAAGAATCTAAATACAGGTTACTGAGCTGAATGCACTTTGGGCTAATGGTGCACTAGCACTGGGGCTCCCCCACTAAGACCTGAGATCACTAAGAGTTGAAATCACGAAAAAGCTGAAATGACTGAGCTGAGAGCACTGAGTACTGTGCTAACTAGTGGGGGAGCCTGAAGATATACTGTGGAACAGAGCAGCTGGCGGAGTGGAGCAGTCGCGGGGACGGCTGGTGCGGATCACGGGACAGCTGGTGGCAGCAGAGCGGCTGGCAGAGCGGAGTAGCTGTGGGATGAGTGGAGCGACCCACAGAGCGAGCGGAGCTGAGCAGTTTTGCAGAGCGGCTCATGGAGCAGAGCAGCTGGTGGAGCGGAGCAGTTCCTGAGGACCGCTGGAGGAGCAGAGTGGAGCAGCTGGTAAAGCGGAGCAGTTCGTGGAGAAGGCAGAAGCAGAACCCACGGAGAGGCAGGGCAGTTGGCCCCGGACCACGTAAGGTGCCCCTTTCTACCCAGGCTGGGGGGAGGGACCTCTACAGATAACTCTTGAACTCTGGGGTGGCATTGACCAGAGACTTTTGGGTTGTTGGGCTTTGGGGTGATTGGACTTAAAACTCTAAAGGGAAAAAGGACAGTACCAAACGTACTTGGAGGTGGGATTTGTTTATGGTTTGTGTTATAACCCTGTTTGTGGTGTTTCTCCAATGGGATGCCGCATTGATTCCTTCCTTTATTAAAAAGATTTTGCTACACTCAGACTCCGTGCTTGCGAGAGGGGAAGTATTGCCTCCTAGAGGCGCCCAGGGGGGTGTGGTATGTGAGTGTCCCAGGTCACTGGGTGGGGGCTCGAGCCGGTTATGCATTGTGTTACTGAAACGGAACCCCTGTATACTGAACCCGGCCCTTGTTGCTGCCAACTCAGAGGGGCAGAAGGGTTACACATACAAACCTCGATCTCTTTCCCCCAACTTTGTGGGTACTTATTTTAACTATTTAATTTCCTAGAAACGTAAAAGAGGAAACAGTAACCTTGAATTATATATGATAACTCTGCTTTTCAACACATTCCTCCAGCTGTAGAGTTGGTTATACAAAGCTCAGGGACTAATTTGCATCATTTAGAAAAGGGCCTGACTCTCCGCACAGGGACCCCTGTGGTTTTTTTGATGTACCGTTGTGGTGCAGTTATGTTGGATTCAGCTATGAAGTGCAATTATGGACCATGGCAGCCCTGCTGCTTATAGAAAGGTTACAACTAATTACGGCAGAGAATGTAGTTCCTGGCACTTCTGTAAAGGCCATTTAAATAATGATTCCTGCAACACTTGGCTTTGAAGTCACACTACCTGGAACTGTGCAGTGGCTTTGCTGTCATTAATTTATGAAAATGATCTATCTTGTTTACATCGTCAGTTTTGTATTCTGCATTTGTAACCAAGAATTCCTTTTATACTGCACTCTCTGATTATCTGTTACCAGGTACAGTTACAATTCCTGAACAGATGCCCATCTGCCCATCTTCCCAATAGAGTTTAACATGCTGACACCCTGAATGACTTCTCTCCTGGACAGAAGGAAAAGAAATACTAATGGTAATGAGAGGCAACGGAGAGCCCCTAGCATGGGGGGAAAGGGAACATCGGAAAAGGGGGGCACTAGGGGCACTGTTTCTTGAAATGAGGGAGAGATGGGGGAATGAGGAGGCACACACAGCCCCTTGGATTGGGGAAAAAGGAGGAAGGGGGACACACACAGAGACCCTGCCATACAGTGAGAGAATGCGGGGCTCTAGTAGGGGACATCAGGGGAATGCGGAGCACACAGACACTGGCATAGGGGAAATGGAGAGCACATGAGCTCCTGGCAGAGGGTAACTCGGGGGGAGTTGTAGGAAGACCCTGAAATAGAGGGGGAAGGGAGAGTGGCACACAGGGAGCACATATGGGGTGGGGTAAAGGAAGGATGCAGGGAGCCCCTTGTGGATGCAGGGAGCGTGACCTGCAGAAGCTGTGAAGTGTGTGACCCCCAAGTTAAAGGGAAGAGTAAGCAGTACCAAATGACTCTTTGACCTATTCTGGGCCTGTCCAGAACACTATGGAATATGCAAGCTACTTCTTCGTGCCAGTAAGCCCTCCATGGTCCTTTGTCTCTCCAGACCTGGGTTCAGTTAACAAAGGAATTTGACTTTGGTAGTTGCATTCTACTCTCTCCATCTGACGGTGGTTGTTATGGTTCCAGATAAGAACAGCCAAGTACTGCAGCTTGGGACGGAGACCCCCTTGGCAGAGGTGTGTGTGTGAAAGCTTGCAGAGCTTAAAACCTGTGTTTTGAAGCTCATCAGCACTGAATTCACTCATCCATTTTAAATAATGACTGATTTAGCAGGTAAGAAGGCAAGACTCTTGCTGTTTACTTAGAGCCTTTCCCATGCTTTTGCTTTTCTCTGTTAATCAGGGCTGGTGCAACCCATTAGGTGACCTAGGCGGTCGCCTAGGGTGCTAGCATTTGGGGGGAGGCATTTCGGGTCCTACTGCGGCAGCTGGATCTTTGGCTGCCCCGGTCATCGTCGGCATTTAGGTGGAGGAAGCCGGGGTAGCGGGGTGTGGGAAGGGCCGTCTGCAGCAAGTGGGGGGGTTGGCACGCAGGGGAACTCCCTGCCCCAGCTCACCTCTGCTCCGCCTCCTCCCCTGAGCACACCACCCTGCTCTGCTTCTCTCCCTCCCAGGCTTTCGGTGCCAAACAGCTGATTGACTCTGCAAGCCTGGGAGGTGGGAGAAGTGGAGCGCCGATGGTGTGCTTGGGGAGGAGGCAGAACAGAGGTGAGCTGGGGAGGGGAGCCGCTGCATGGCTCCCTGGGCTGGGGGGAGCTGTCTTGGGGAGGGGGGCATCTTGGGGTGGAGATCTGCCACAGGACTCAGGGAGGCGGGGTGCTAGGTGGACGTTTTGCCTTGGGTGCAAAACATCCTTGCACCTGCCCTGCTATTAATAACAAGCCAAAGCAAATACCTGAGCTGTCTGATGTTGGTGATTTCTGGTATAATGTCTGTGGTGACAGCATTTAAAATAGTGAGTGCTATTTTATCCTCTGCAGCTCCTGTATTTTATCAAGATTGTACCATAAAGCCTGGTCAATGTGTGGTGTTCACAATTGCTTCTGCAAAAGGAGGAGTATTGACTTCTCCATCATGTACAGATCAAATTTCAGCCTCTTAGAGCTTTGTGCAACTGCCAGGTTGAGTGCACTGAACTCCAGATACCAGCTCCTGCAACCGTCATCTGACTTTGGCAGTGTACATGTGGCTCTGCTGCATAGCATACAGGATCACCTCCCTGTGAGAGATGGATGGCACAACAGACAGGTAAGCACCAGCTGTGTCACCTGTCTGAAGTCTGCATTAGGGATGCAATGAGCTGATCTGAAAAGCTCCAGGAGGGTTCTACAGGACAGAGTCTGCCCTTGGACGCATCTGTGCAAACTCTTTGGGATAAGTTAGTGGGTGCCCTCAGGCTGCTTTTCATTGACTATGTTGGCACAAAAGGGCTGTGAAGCACCCACTCTAGGAATATCCTTGCTATAGGATGTGTTGGTGGCAGGTGCAGTACTAACTATGCTAGTGCTATATTCCTGCTACCACCCTGCAGAATCTCCCTAGTACAGGGGTAATGTCAGCGGCATGCTGGGAGTGGGAGAAGGCATGCCAGGGGGGTTCCCGCAAGCCTCAAAGGGGCCACAGCAGAGGGTTTTCCTAACCTGTGTTAGGGACTGAACAGTCCCCTACAACCACAGAAGAGGGAGGCCCATGCTGTCTCCCCTCATCCCTGCCCCAGCACTAAGATTATGGGACCCTCCACGTGGGAATGACAGCTGTATGCCTGGAATTGACAAACTCCCTTTTGTCGGACAGAAAATGCCAATTCGCCAAACCTGAAATGTTTTGTGGAAACATCTTGAGTTTGACAAACTTTTGTTGAATCATGATGGAAACCTGCCTGGTTTCCTGATGGGCTGCAGAGTCCATGGCTATGTGGACTGACCCAGGCCTGGTGACCCTACGATTTCCAGGGTAGCTTGACCATGCCAGGGCTTCCAGCTCCCTGTGATGAAGCTGGGAGACTGAAAGCCCTGGAAGGCCCAGCTTTAAGTAGCTCCCAGTTGTGCATCAGGGAGTCTGGCAGCCCTAGAAGCTGCTATTCGGGGGCCGGCAGCTGTTCCACCCCATGTGTAGGTGTTTCCCAAATGAGACTTTTTCAGACTCCGGCACATTTTGAAAAATCTAGTTTCCTGCTGAATCAGACCAAAACCAAATTTCTAAATATTGCTGTTTCCTGCAAACCAGAAATTCTGAGTTTTGGCCAGCTTTGGTCACTGACACCTGTGCAGCCCTGTTGACTTTGGGAGGGTGTACAGGTGTCAGCAACTGAAGCCTAGTAATCAATTTTATTAATGACACAAATGAAAGAACAGAATTCAGCTGCTTCTCGTGGCTGTGCTGGTTCTAAAAGGTCCCACCCCTTGCTTGTATTATCACTAAAGCAAACCAACATGACTATCTCTAAATACATGCAAGGAACTGATGTGATGAGTCAGAAGGGGCCACTTCTACAGAGATGCTTTACAAGGTAGAACTCTGTGTTCATAATTATAATAGAGAGAAAGTGAGAGATTAAGAGACATGCAAGGGGGGAAGGATCGATCTTCAGCTGACCTTTGGAAAAGGAATTAAGAGTCAATAAGGCAACAGTGCAGGAAAGCCAATCCCAAAGACAGGATCTGCAGAGATGGTTCTTGCAACACCAACAGTGAGACCGTATGGCAGGTACAGATGAGGCCAATGCTTAACAAGAGTAGAGGCAGTCTGGCATTGGTGAGACCTGCAACAGGGTCCCTGGAGGATTACAAATGTACCAAAGGGATTTGGAGCTGGATTCTGGAATGAATAGGGTGGAAGTGGAGCCAGTGGTGTCATCCCCACCTCAAGGAACATGGTTGTCTTTCTTTGTACATGTAAGAGGATGGGCAGCAGCACTATGTACTTGCTGGAGAGCAGGGGCTCTAGCAGGTGGGGAAGAGAAGGGGGATACTGCCTCTCACCTTGGGTAGTGTAAAGGCATGGGTGAGAAAATCAGCAGAGGTGTAATTGAGACAGTGATGTATGTAGGGGCTGTAACAGGGAGATTTGCAAACAGAGGGTGTGTGGGAGGAGGAGGAGGAGAGTTCAGGTACAAGGATGACAATCAAAGAAGTGGGAGGTAAGAGCTGGAGGGGTGGGTTGTCAAGGATGCTCTTCTTGCACAAATGAAGCACTTCTTTCTTTGAGGCATTTAATTGACAGGTAGAACAGAGGCGCAGACAAACACTGTTAAAGGAGACAGTTATTCAGTAAACTCCCACTCTCTCCACATGTAATCAGCACCAGCTGCAGCAATACGAAGTAAGATCTTATAAGCGTTCACTGGAATGACCCATACCCTGAAGCAGGCAGGTCTTGGGTCTTTGTTTTGTACAGCACCACAGCAAATTAAAACTGGAAGCAGAAGAAAAGAAAATGATGTGCACACACACCCAGAGCCAAGTGTGGACCCCCTGACCCATGCAGCGAACTGGAGCTGTCCAATTCATTTCAAAGGTTCAGAGGATAACATTTAGAATGGGCCAAGTTCTGCAATTCCCAGATCTTTCCCAGGCACTGTTTTCAGTGAACTCTTATTGCCTTCAGTGACAATGGATGGCTTCAGAATGTATTTCAGTAGAAACAAATCATTCTCAAAAGCTCCTGTAACCCATGCAGACAGGCAAATTTCTCTCCTGACAAAAGTGTGAGTGCTAAAGGGGCCTGAACCGTGAAAGTCTGATCTCTTAGTGCTTTACAGACATTAATTAAGCCTTATCATTGCCCCATGAAGTAGATAAGTAGAATTCCCATTTGAAAGCTACTATAGGCACTGAAAGATTAGATCAATATTTTCCTTTTTCAAAAGGGCACCCAAAATCAGAGGCTACTTCAAATGCTGCAGTTAAGAATCATTGACCTAACCTATTTCTGGAGCTTACTGGATTTGCTCTTTCTAAGAACTGCTTCTCATTTACCTGGAGAATCATAGATTTGTAGGACTGAAAGGGACCTTGAGAGGTCATCTAGTCCAGTCGGCAGGAGTACCAAGACTACCAAGCTGTATTCTATTCCCTTGTCTTTTTGTAGGATGGGTGGAAGATCACATTATCCGCGGCATCGGCGGGTTAAAATCGATTGCTCGGGGATCGATATATCGCGTCTAGTCTGGACGCGGTGTATCGATCCCCGAGCGCGCTTACATCGATTCCGGAACTCCATCAATCCGAACGGAGTTCCGGAATCGACGCGGAGAGCCGCGGACATCGATGGCGCCCCGTCCAGACTGGTGAGTATCTCGATTTTAGAAATTCGACTTCAGCTACGTTATTCCCGTAGCTGAAGTTGCGTATCTAAAATCGATTTTAATTCCTAGTCTGGACGTGGCCTCAGAGCATTGCCTCATTCAGGAATTACTTGTGCTGTTAAATGCAAAGAGACAGTCTCCCTCATGTCTTTGCTACGCTCCCATCCTTGTGTGAGGCTTGCTGTGTTTCCATGACTCATAGGGCATATCCCCCATGCTGGTTTAAATAAAGTGATTTCAGTGGAACTACCGCTGATTTATACTGAGAGTCAGACCCCTAATTTGTAGGAAATGCAGTTGAAGCCTGTTGTGAGGATATGCTTGGGATGCACCACTATCATTCCTTGTATCCGTATGCTCACTCCCCATCTCAGACGAATGCATGGAGGTAAAGCTCCATTGTGCTATGATGCTGCCAGTTATGTTAGATAGTTTAATGCCAAGGCAGGTCAGTCAGCTTATATCACTCTCAAACTGACACTCTCACAAGTGGTAGCATTCTTCACCTATAGATGAGTGACTACTTTTCAGAGATGCTTAGCACCCAGGACTCCACCTGAAGTCAATATTGGAGGCAGGTGCACAACACCTCTGAAAATCAGGCGCATGGTGCTTTCAGCTCAGGCTCCCAAAATCAAGACCCACTTTTGAAAAACCTAGCTATTACATATATCTGACCGATGATTAAAGCTGAATGAATTTCAAAATTCTAACTTGATCCAAGGATCAGACCTTTAATGTGGATTGTTTACTTTGGCATTTTATTTCAATGTGAACAAGGATACAGCCTGGACAATTTGAGCCCTCGTCATGGTCACTCTATACTAACTACCCTGGTGCACCACCAGGTGCAGAACTGGCTCTGTCACCTCTGCATCTCCCCCTGCAAAGACCTCCTGTGCACTGTTCTGCAAATAGAAGGGGACGAATCCCGGGAGGTCTATGCTTAGCTATTGCTGAGTTCTGCAGCATCAGTACTGACGGGATTTCTGTCTGTTACGTTTTGTTTCTAGTCAGTTTGTAGTGAGTTTCTCTTCCTCGTACAGTAACACAGTGCTCTGTGTTAGAAACAGTGCAGAAGAAAGGTCAAATCCAGCCAAAAAGCTGTTGTCATTGGACTGAAACATTCATATTGGCCCTAAAGTCTCTGAAATCTTTTTTGTACAAAACTGAGTCTTGGGCATAATTTAACTTTTCATGGATTGTAAATACCTGACAAAATTATAATAGACGGTACGCAACAACTTTTTGCAATTAGAAACAGTGCTTAAAACAAAAATATTAGACATTGATTTCCTTAGTCCTTGTTCTTCCTTTCATCTGACACGGAAGAATATAACATCAAGAGCCATTTATATATAGTGCTCTGGCAGGTGTCACCAGGTGCTCCTGCTACGCCCAGGCTTCAAGTGGGTGTTAGCATGTGGGTGTTGCTCAGTCCCCTGGGCTGGGTTGTTGGCAGTGGGGAATGAACTGAGGACCTCTGGATCTAAAGGAATGAGACTGAACTTCTACTGCCTGAAGTAAAAGACCGTGGTAACGCCTAGAGAGGTGGACTGCTGAAGCTCAGCAGGAGAGTCCCTGGCTAGTAGGAGTAGCTAATCAACATAGATTCAATCCCTTTGTCCACCTCTGGTGGTGGCTAGGCCACCTAGTGAGAATGATAAGTCTGCTGCAGCATTGGCTTACAGAGCTGTGACTTTTAGTTCAGGCAGTAGGGGCTCATGCTTAAGATCCAGAGGTCCCAGTTTGATCCCTGCTATCAACGACCTTTCCAGGAGCACAATTTTACATGAGCAAATATTCAATCTTAGGAAGACATGCAGTGGTGGTGTTAGCTTGGGATATGCAAGGTTCTGGCCAGAGGCAGTAGACCTTGGCAAGGAAGCTGTGCAAGCAGCCAGAGAGTTTGCACTCTGCTGTGGTTTCTGATTAGCATCAATTCTAGAAATTGATGCTCTCTGGGAACCGAGTATTGGTGCTCAGCACTGCAGAGATTCTTGAGAGAAAGGCTTGCCTGCATGCTGTTGGAGTTACTTGTGCTCCAGGACTAGTGTGTATGTATAAATGAAACAAGTTGCACTTAAAATATATTCAGATTCCACATTGCTGATTTCTCCTCCACCAGGAATTCAACCGGCAAGATCCAAAACATCTGCTACTGCATGGCAGCTGGGTGACAGTGGTTTCAGAACAGGACACTCATATCAGGAGAAGGGACAACACTAGCAACTATTGTAAAGAGCCTCAACCCATTTGCCTACATGGAATATATACCCATACTCATGCTCTAAAACAAATATACAACCAGGCAGTCACTGACTGGAGGCCTTGATTTTTATTTAAAATATGTAAACATTGTCTATATGGACACTGGTCTGGGACATGTTAAAACATATTAATTATAAGTCTGAATATCTTATTATGCTGCCAATTTGTTTGTTAATTTGTCCATACAAAGTGAAAAAAGTTTCAGATTGGAAGGATGTAGGGAGGAGGATTTGATCATTTAAGTCCCAATGCAATTAAGCATTTAAATCTTTTTATTTAGGAGGTTTTAGTTCCTATTCCTATTCATTTAGAAAGTTTTATAGATCCTTGCCATGTAAATATCAGGTATGTGCTTATCTTTATGCAGACAAATAATCCCATATTTATTCAGCAAAGAACTCAAGTAGCTGCTTAAGTCCCACTGAAGTCAATCAGATCAAAACATGTGTTTAAAGTTAGGCTTGTGCTTAAGTGCTTTCCTGAACTGGAATCTTAGTGTAATGTTTTGTTACATATTTTTGAGGAATTAAAAAATATACTTCAGCGCTTCTGTTATGTAATCTGTAGCTACAAAAAGAGAACAATCCACCGGTGAGTTTCAGGCAGTAGCATATATTCCTGTTATATAAAACATGCTGCTAGAAAAATAAAAACCATGATCTTTAAACTTTGGAACACCATCTGTTGTATATAATATAGCAAGGCAGGTAAAAACATAACAATAATGTCCTTGCCCTGCAGTCTTTACTCAACAAGCCATCCTTTTGCATTCAGAAGGAGCAACCCACTGAATAAGAGCTGTAAGATTTGGTTCTGTAGAGTAAGTAATGACACAAAATACAAGGTAGTGGAGAATCAGGATCTAAGACCAGAAGCCTGAAAATTATTTCTATGTTAAAATGAACAGCAACAACAGCAATCAGCAAAGCTGCAAATAACCTGCACATATATTTCCAGCCTCCATTCACCTGGATATTCCAAGACGATAAAGCAAGAACAGGAAGATTAACATAATTATCTGCATTTTGCAAGATCATATTTATTCTGTTTACGTATTCTGAGTAAACCGCTCTCAGGATCCTATTACACCTTTTGTTGGTGTGATAACTTTGGGCAATAACAGCAACAATCTCAGTTCAATAAATCACAGAGCCAGAGCGCCCTAAATGTACCTGATGCTATTTTGGGAACCAATATTTCAGGTTCATTTGATGTTTGAATGCTACTAGATGGTTCAAAAAATTAGTAACGGGATACAGAGACTACTACCTGCACAGGTCACTGGCTGAAAATCCAATTCACATTGATAGTAATCAAAGGTTATTCTCATCTGCTGGATATTCAATGCTCTATAGGAAATAAGGGCCTGCAGAGCACCCTCAACTCCCACTAGCTTCAGTGGGAGTTGGGAGCGCTCACTGTCATAGGAGGTGCTCAGCATCTTGAAGGATCTGGCCTTTAAGCTGGTAGTCTCAGTACATTTCCTAGTGTATTAGGACCAGGTCTTGCTAGATGTCGAACACCTTCAACTTCCATTGATTTCAGTGTGAGTTGTGGGCATTCAGCCTTTAGAGGAGCTACTAAGCTCCATTAAGGACTGTAACCCTCATGAGTATTAGGAGTGTAATTCCCATCTTATTCAGAGAGCTGGTCGCTTTAGAAGCAGGATACTGACAGAGCAGCATGTGGGAAACTTGTACCCCACAATTGCCTGTTCTGAGGGAAGGGGAGGAAGTATGGCTTTATGGTTAAGGTTGGGGTCAGGACTGTGGAGGTCTGTGTTCAATTTCTGCTCCGCTGTAGATATCCTCTGTGATCTTCAGCAAACCACGTAGGCCCAGAACTTCAAATGTATTTAGATGCCAGACTTCCAATTATTTCAATGGGAGTTAGGTGCCTAAATCCCTTTGGATCTGGACCTCCGTTCTCCACCTGAAAAGTAGGGATAACACCACTTTCCTACCTCCATAGGTATTATGAGGACAAATACATTAAAGATACTCAGATAATGTAGTGATGTAAGCATCCTAGTCTGCAGTCTCCAGGCTGTTAATGCATCCCTTTCCACAAGCACTAAAATTCACTTGATGTGTAGAGAAAAACAGTCTGAATGCTATTTGTATTTGGTTTTGAAATAGTAAAAAGTCACTCTCTATGTCAATACCATGCCTAGCATAATGAGCCGCAATACCTGACTGGGGTCTTTAAGTGCTACTGTTCTATGATAAAAATTAATAATAAGATTTAGAAACATTCACAGGTGGTCAAAGTGTATTTTAAAAGAAGTTATTAATTGGTTGCACTAGCCAGTTTGGAACTCTTGCAATCTGCTTCCATATCTCATTTTAATTTTAGTTAGTAAATTAAATTTGCCATTTTGACATATCACCTAATAAAGTGACCTAAGAGCTTTTCTACACAGGGAAATTTACCAGCATAACTATACTGATTTAATAAGCCACTATAGTTATACAGGTATAACTCCCCATGAGGACACTCTTATTTTAGAAGGAGTGCCTTTTTCTGGTTTAGCTTATGCTGCTTTGGTATAAATGCTATAAACTAAACTGGAAAAAGGCACTCATTCTGAAATAAGAGTGTTCTCACAGGGTGTTATACTGGAATAATTATAGCAATGTAATTATACCAGTATAGTAATGCTGGTAAATTTCCCCATGTAGACAACCCCTAAATTGTGTTTCTGCTTGCTGAGTGCATGATTTAAAGTTTTTAAACAAGACACGCATGCACAGATCATTTGAACAAATTATCATTCCTACCACAGTTCAGGATTTGCAAACACTTTCACAGACATCAGACCATTCTCTGAACACTTGAGAGTAATGAGAAACTGCAAATTCTGGCAAATCCAACTTCATGCTCTTATATGCAAAAATATCTGAGTTGAATTTTTATTATTGTTTATCATCTGATGAAGTGGGTATTCACCCATGAAAGCTCATGCTCCAATACCTCTGTTAGTCTATAAGGTGCTACAGGACTCTTTGCTGCTGCTACATCAGAATCGTCTCTTCTGTGCCATTTTTCTCCCTTTTTCTGTATAGAGTTCATTCCCCTCCCAACTGGTCTTTTCCTCTGTCTGTCTGTGGCAATCTATCCATTCTCAATTCCTATGTGGCTCTCCCACTATACTGGATCCAAGCTCCCCCCATACAACCAGGAGCGGCGCGAGGGTTTTTGGTGCCCTAGGCGCAGGGCCGTCTCGCCGGTCCCGTGGCTCCAGTGGACCTCCCGCAGGCGTCCCTGTGGACGGTCCACTGGTCCTGCGGCTCCCTGAGGGAGGTCCACCGGAGCAGTCTGCCGCCCTCCCAAATCCTGGTGCCCTAGGCGACTGCCTAGGTCGCCTAAATGGAAGCGCCGGCCCTGCATACACCCCACTACACTGGATCCGAGCTCCCCTCCCCATCCGCCCCACTACACTGGATCCAAGCTCCCCCCTCCAAACACCTCACTACACTGGATCCAAGCTCCCCTTCCCATCTGCCCCACTACACTAGATCCAAGCCCCCTCCTCATACACCCCACTACACTGGATCCAAGCCCCCCCATACATTCCACTACACTGGATCTAAGCCCCCTCCCCATACGCTTCACTACACTGGATCCAAGCCCCCTCCCCCATACACCCCACTACACTGGAACATAGAACCCCCCCATACACCCCACTACACTGGATCCAAGCCCCCCCCATACACCCCACTACACTGGATCCAAGCCCCCTTCCCATACACCCCACTACACTGGATCCAAGCCCCCCCCATACACCTCACTACACTGGATCTAAGCTCCCTCCCCATACACCTCACTACACTGGATCTAAGCTCCCTCCCCATACACCCCACTACACTGGATCCAAGCCCCCCCCATACACCCCACTACACTGGATCTAAGCTCCTTCCCCATACACCCCACTACACTGGATCCAAGCCCCCCCCCATACACCTCACTACACTGGATCCAAGCCCCCTCCCCCATACAACCCACTACACTGGAACATAGCACCCCCCATACACCCCACTACACTGGATCCAAGCCCCCCCATACACCCCACTACACTGGATCCAAGCTCCCTCCCTACACAACCCACTACACTGGATCCAAGCCCCCTCCCCATACACCCCACTACACTGGATCCAAGCCCCCTTCCCATACACCCCACTACACTGGATCTAAGCTCCCTCCCCATACACCCCACTACACTGGATCCAAGCCCCCCCCATACACCCCACTACACTGGATCTAAGCTCCTTCCCCATACACCCCACTACACTGGATCCAAGCCCCCCCCATACACCCCACTACACTGGATCCAAGCCCCCCCCCATACACCCCACTACACTGGATCTAAGCTCCCTCCCCATACACCCCACTACACTGGATCCAAGCCCCCCCCATACACCCCACTACACTGGATCCAAGCCCCCTTCCCATACACCCCACTACACTGGATCCAAGCCCCCCCCATACACCTCACTACACTGGATCTAAGCTCCCTCCCCATACACCTCACTACACTGGATCTAAGCTCCCTCCCCATACACCCCACTACACTGGATCCAAGCCCCCCCCATACACCCCACTACACTGGATCTAAGCTCCTTCCCCATACACCCCACTACACTGGATCCAAGCCCCCCCCCATACACCTCACTACACTGGATCCAAGCCCCCTCCCCCATACAACCCACTACACTGGAACATAGCACCCCCCATACACCCCACTACACTGGATCCAAGCCCCCCCATACACCCCACTACACTGGATCCAAGCTCCCTCCCTACACAACCCACTACACTGGATCCAAGCCCCCTCCCCATACACCCCACTACACTGGATCCAAGCCCCCCCCCATACACCCCACTACACTGGATCTAAGCCCCCCCCCATACACCCCACTACACTGGATCTAAGTCCCCCCCATACACCTCACTACACTGGATCTAAGTCCCCCCCATACACCCCACTACACTGGATCCAAGCTCCCTCCCTACACAACCCACTACACTGGATCCAAGCCCCCCCCATACACCCCACTACACTGGATCCAAGCCCCCCCATACACCCCACTACACTGGAACATAGCACCCCCCATACACCCCACTACACTGGATCCAAGCCCCCCCCATACACCCCACTACACTGGATCCAAGCCCCCCCATACACCCCACTACACTGGAACATAGCACCCCCCATACACCCCACTACACTGGAGCCCAGCTCCGCTCCACCCCTGCCATACGCTGGGCCCCCCCGGTCCGGCGGAACCGCGCCGCGGCCTCTGTGCCTTTAACAGCCAAGCTAATTGCCGCGGTAGGCCCAGCCCACCGCCAGGCCTGGATTGGCCGCGTCGCGTCAGGCAGCTCTGCCGCCTCCTCCTGCTTCTGCCGCCGCCGGGGCTCGGGGCTGGCCTGGCAGCGAGGGACCGGGCAGGGCGACGCTGGAACCACCCACACCCCGGGCAGAGCAGTACCATGAGCCGGCGATAAGGTAAGAGGAGCAGGGCTGGCCCCCGTCCCCCGGCCCGGACTGGCTCTCTCCCGCCCTCCTTCCCGCTCCCACAGCGGCAGCCTGCCCGGCGGGAGCTCCTGCTGCAGAGCCCCGGCTGAGGCGCTGGAGCCCGGCAGCCTCCTGCAGGCTCCGGGACTGGGCGAGGAGGAGACCTCCGGCCTCGGCGGTAACAGGAGCCTGGCTGGGCCTACGCTGGGGAGGATACGCAGCCGCTCCTCTGGGGCGGCACATGGCAGGGTTGGGCGGGGGGCTGTGGGCAGCAACGTCTCCATTGGGATGGCAGGGTGGTGAGTGGGGCGTCGGGGTCTGGGCAGCGGTGTGGTGACTGGGGGAGAGGATGCGGGAGTCTGGGTAACAGCTTGTATTGGGGCTCTGGGCTGGTAGCGGTGGGGAGGGGTCACTGACTGTCAGGATTGTTGTAAGGGTCTGATCTGGGCTGGGCATCTAGAGATTTCACTGTCCAGGGAACTTTAACGTGGTTGAGGTCGGTGGCAGTTGGAGGAGTGACCGTCCCCTCCAGATCCCCCTGTCGCCATGAGGCAGGCTGATCCGCCGCTTGTTCCTGTAGGAGAGACGCGTGTTGGTTGCAGCAGCGGAGTTGAGAGGAAGGCTGTATCATGCCTGTAGCTGTAGCTCACAGGTAGCCAGCCTGCGATGCAGGGAACAGCCCCAGCCGCAACAGGAGAGAGTACTTGAAGAACAGCCAGTTTTCATCCCGATATAGATTACGTTGGTCTGTACTTAATGGCACCTACGCTGCCAGCCTGTATGCCACAGCTGAAAGCAGACTTAGTGAACGGTGCTTTGTCATGTTTTGTTTTTGTTTTCCACTTAATAGAAGGAGGGGTTGGATGGTTGCCTTCCAGTGAGCAATGAGTGGTTCTGGTCACATATATCAGGATTGCCATTTTTTTTTCTGTTAGGCTGGATTCGGATCAGTTCAGATTCAGAAGTCAGTGGAGTTTTTCCTGATTTACACATCAATGTAACTGAAATTGGAGTCTGGTCTGATACTAGTATTCAGTGGATATGTAACCTGACAGGAACACTGTTTAAATCTTAAAAACTATCCTATCTTAAACACAAGTTTCCTGGCCTCTACTGTTAATAACACTTCAAATAATAATTGTTGAAACTTTGAAAAAAAATTTACTCTTCAGTATTGATGCTTTTTTTTGTTTTAGTGCTTTACTCTGTTCAGTAAAAGTGGGCTTTGTCCATTGTGCCTTCTGGTTCTCCTGCAATTAATTCTCGGTACTGCTATGTTAGTGTTCCTCCATTGATGTTCAGTGTTTAAATCCCAGGAAATTATTCTAGTTGGGATTAAAATTTGGATTTTGCAACTCTTTAAAAACAAACAAACAAACTTCCCTTTAAATGTTTGTTCTAAACTTCTTGCCAGTGTATACCACATCCACAAATGTGTTCTGAACTGTAGCTTGGATTCAGAGAGGCCTGTGGTAGCTTGGTGCCCAGGCTCCCATTGAAATTCGGTTGGAATTGAGTGCCTAGCTCTCTTACTCACCCTTGAAAATTCTAATCCATAAAACCTATCTTCTTATTTGCTTTGTCATCCTTGTTTGTCTCCATACATGCCAATTTCACGATCTTGTTTGTGTGGCTTAAAAACCCAAAACCACCACACAATGTCACTGGTTTGTTTTATACAATAAGTTGTAACATTAACTGGAATTTAGAAAAACTTTATGTACTTTAAAAAGTGAAAATATTTGTATAACTTCAGATTATTTTTAGAGTGAGTACTTGATCGCTCTTAAAAAATAGAGTAGTTTGAGAAGTATAAGCATTTTAATTTCAGCAGAAGAAAGTAAAGTTAAGTTTTTGTGGAATAAAGAAGTCAGTCTTTAAGTGTTTGTTGTGATATGCCATAATATATGGAGGGGGTATGTGTTTTGTTTGACTTAAGAACTTATTCTGCAACCTGATCCATTTGGGTGACCCCTCAGTGGGCTTCTGTGGAGGTACAGTGGTCTGAATGGTTCTGATTGGCAGCTTAAATCTGCCTTTTTCTGTCAAGTTAAAAAAAAATCATAGTAGTATTATTACTTTGCTCTTGTCATGGGCCAAGAACTATTCTCATTCGAATCATATAATTAAATTTGACATTTCAGATGCAAAGTAAACGTATTCTTTATCATATATAGAGAATAGGGGGAATATTTAATGAACACTATTAACTACGATAGGTAAAAACAAACTTTTATGACATAATACAAATACCTTAGACTATTAAAAATGAAAGAATTTAAAAAATACACGTTAATCTTTATTTTTTTATTTCTTTTGGATAAAGAAGTCACTTGCACTTCTATTTTATAGTTAGTTTCATATTCAGATTTTTATCCTATTTATCAAATATATCAGATATCAAACACATCATAGTGTTTGAGTTTCAAATGCTACTGGAGTATATTTATTTTTCTCTACACAATTGTTTAGACAGCTGTGGGATCATGTAGATAAAAACATGTAATGAGTATGAAGTGAGACAGGTGATTTATACAGTTATGGACAGAAATATTTGATATGTTACATGGCAGCTAGGTGGGTTAGGGGCTTTACTGAAATTTGAAGAGAGCCATATGGAACAAGTGAAGGTAGACAGTGAAGAGAACATATCAGGAGAAATATGTAGCAACATATTAGTCTACCGAAAAGGGCAATGATTAGGGAAAAGTGTAATTGTGTCCCTTTGTCCCTGCTCTAGATTTATAAACATTGTATGCTAAAACCCTCCTGATGATGATTGTGACTATCAATCCGTCTGGACTCCAGCTCTCACTCTCCACTCATTCAACCCTTTAGATGAAATCTGGGAAAAGAGGTAAAGTCTTGCTGCATGCCCAGAAAGCCAACAACTTTGAGCTGTGTGAGACTTACTGAGAACCGGTTGTGAGCCCAGTAAGGGGCAAGAGAAGATAGTCTCTGCCCCAGTGTGTTTGAAGTGGTGTGTTAGATTTAGAATGCAGACATATCCTACAGAGGTTGAAGGACCAAACTTCATTCTGTTATAGTTCTTAATATGATACAGCTAGGTAAAAATGGAACTGAGACCTAGTGGGATTTTAAATATGATGGAGTAGTTAGAGGAGCAGGCCTGGGGAGGGAGGAGAAGCAAAATTAGCTTATAATTGAGGCATAGTTTAGTGGTTAAAAGACTGGGAGTTAGGAGATGTGGGTTCTGCTTTTGGCCATGCTGCCCAGGATCGCTAATGAGTTTGCAAGTCACTCAGATCTCAGCACATCCATTTTCCCACAGATGAAATAATGAGAGTTGTTTTCTGGCTTAATTAAGGGATGCCTCTCAAGCACTCTGATATCCTTGAGCAGAAGATGGTATGATCCAAAATATTTTTCTTCCAAAAAGCTGTACAGCATCACATGCTTCAGGCAGGAAAGTATATTGATGGAAGAAGTGAACAGGATAATGTAGGAGTAGAGAGGTACAATAAAAATAACTTAGTTCAGTGACCCCCTTGTATGTATACACTGTTCTAGGAGAGAATGATTTCTACTTTGCGTATTCAGCAGGAAAGACAAGACTAAAGGATGGAAATGCAGAAGGATTTTATGAAAACTGTTACGAAGCAGCTGAATATGCTGCAGGTCAGTAGTGCTAGGATTTGTAATTCAGAGGGCAAATGAAGGAAGTAAGAGGGCAGGGTTGGTTCTACCCCTGTAGGTAGTGAGAGATTCTTCCATCTAAGGAAAGGGCTCCCTATGAAAGTCTAAACCTTGATCTGGTATAACTTAGTAGTGTTTGGTGATCCCAGATTTGCAGCTCTGTATGTTCAGCTGACCTGTTGCCACCACTTGGATATAAAATTAAAAATGACAATGTTGTGACAGAGAAATGACAGCTGTAAATTTAGCTCCTTTAATATCTATATTGCACTAATCATTGGCCTTAATCTATCTGGCCTTTTCAGATAGATTAAACCTGTGGTTTCTTTTGCTTAAACTTTCACTTATGCCCCCTGAAAACACTCACTTGATTTGATCACTTCAGTTTAACACTCTCTCTATTACTTTGTGTGTGTGCAGACAGGAAATTACATTAATAAGCACCTTTGATTTTGTAGCATTTATATGTACCTAAACCTGGCACCATTGACATGTAGGCATCTCTGGAGTGGAGAGTGCAATAATCTCTGCAATGACAAAGAATACTTTTAACTCTGGCTTTTAAGTCCTTAGTAGAAAAATTCTGCATTTAATAAATCACCTAGTACTATCTCCCTCAGTAGGATGAAATGATTAGTTAACTTTCTTGGAATTTGAGTCTGGTTTTGTAGTATCCAGCTACTTCAAACAAACCTGCATTTTAGACTTGGTAAGCTACCTGTTTGGTCACTGTATTGTACCTGTTTTCCTCTTTCCATTCTACATTATATTCGTTTTAATTGGGTAGGAAAGAGATATCAAATTTATTTAAATGATGCTGTGTTTGTTGACTATAGTAGATTGCTTATTGAGAGCAAAAGGATTGATTTTCCACCACGTGACTGTAGAACAGAATTAACTATTTCAGTTTTCAGATAAAGAGGTAAACATGAGAACTTTCAAGTGTCTATGTAACGAAGACCCTGATTCAGGAAAGTGCTGGAGTCCCACTGAACTTATCTCCTTGTTTTGGTGGAAGCCTCTACCATTAACTTGGCACAGTCAATAGGTTTAAAGCAGAGGGTTTATCTCTAAAACGGGTAGGCAACCTATGGCACATGTGCCGAAGGCGACACGTGACCTGATTTTCAGTGGCACTCACGCTGGCCAGGTGCTGGCCATCGGTCCGGGGAACTCTGCATTTTAATTTAATTTTAAATGAAGCTTCTTAAACATTTTAAAAACCTTATTTACTTTACATACAACAACAGTTTAGTTATATATTATAGACTTATAGAAAGAGACCTTCTAAAAACATTAAAATGTATTACTGGCACATGAAACCTTAAACTAGAGTGAATACATGAAGACTCAGTGCACCACTTCTGAAAGGTTGCCGACCCCTGCTCTATAATTAGATATTCCAACAACCCAAAAGAATGCCATTTTAAAGTAAAGCTCTTACCAATAAAGTTAGGAAACGTGTTTGAGTTCTTTTTTTTTTTTTTTTTTTGATTGTATTGGTTAAGATCCTATTCCAGTTTAAGACTGTGGTGTAGTGGTTAGATTGGGAACAGGAAAGTTTGAAGGTCAGAGGAGTGCAAGTTACTTAATCTATCTATGCCTTAGCTTGCTCATAGCAATAATAATACATGGAATATTGTGCGACTTAACTTTATCTGCTTGTGATCCTTAAATCAAAGCTGCTAGAGAAACAACCAAAGATTTTTTTAACCCTCTCTTCTCTCCATATATTTGATTAAAACAGGAGTTAGCAACTTTCTACGTCCTTATATGCCTCTCTTTCTAAATCCCTTGTTCTTAGAGTAGAGTTGAAAGCAAAAGGGGCAACATCTTGCATACTGTAAGTTTGTGACGCTTGGACAGCCGGGAGCGAGGGAAAGAGAGTGATTGTCAGGGTGGGCTGTCAGTCACCTGAGAGACAGAAGAAACTTTCCCTTCTCTGCAAAGATGTTTTTTTATTAAAGTTTTTTTTTGCTTTTCAATATAAACATCACAATATTAAATGCTAATTATAAATTCATAATGTTTATTTTTTCCTATGCTGTATGTTACAGATGGTAATATACATATGCAAAAAACGTTTTAGTTTAATATTTAACAATAAAATCAAACTGGCAAAAAATTGTATTGTTTATCAGGTGAAAGTAATTACTGCAGGTTATGTTTAAGTTCTCCCAGAAGAGCCAAAGCCATATTGCAGTCTCTGACACAGAGCTACTTTTATGTTAGCCTTGAGTTCCAATAAACTCTGAGCATTCTAATGCAACACTTCACTTTTGTCACAAAATTTTTATGCCTGGCATGGTGTGGCAGATTGTATCAGATCATATTCACAGTACCATATTTACACATCTAATTGTTTAGCGAAATAATTAAGGTATGTCTTCTTCCTCTTCAGTTTGGTGCTGTAGAGTGAGGCTGCTAGAGGCTAACGTCTGAATTTTCCAAGTGTCTGCTTATATTGGGTGTCTAATCTGATGCTTTGTGGCCTCCTTTTAACAGTTACTGAGCACGTGCACTCCCATTTACTTTAATTGGAGTTGTTTGTGATCAGCACCCCGAAAATGAAGTCCAAGTGTCCCAAAGCTTGAGATACCCAAAGTCAGAGGTTGCTTTTGAAAAATGTCTCAAATGGGTTATTGTTGGACCATATTCAGTCTTCTCCCAACCAGAAGATACTGAAAAGTATCTGAAAAGTCTGAAATACAACAGAAAATTCTTTAAGAACAAAATGGGGCTGGATGGTTGAACAATTTCTTGTGAAGTGATGAACAGTGCCAGTCTTGGATGTCATTTGGCAGAGATGGTCCCTAACCTGCAGAGTTGAAATCTAAACTTGATGCAAGTCTAGTGGTAGTCAGATCAGATCTAGAGGTCTGGTTTGAGTTTGTCATTCCTACCTTGGAGGAGGTAGGAGCATATGATGGGGAAAAGATGGTAATTTAAGCCCCAATTTCTTCCTCTCCTGGATCTCCCAACTCCCATCCTTATCTGTTAACTGCAAGACCATTCTTTCTCTATTGCGCCTTAATTCTTTTAAAATATTTGTTTTGCTGTGAAAAGTACAGGCCAATATACTACTCTGAGTCAATGTTTTAGATGAGAAGAGGTGACTCTGAAGGACAGATAATAAAATGTAACAAACATTGGCATTTTTCCCTTAAAGCCCAGAAGGGTGGTGTAGATCAGAGGTTCTCAAAATTAATTGCACCGTGACCTCCTTCTGACAATAAAAATTATTACAGGACCCCAGGTTGAGGGGCCAAAGCCCCAGGGCTTCTGCCCCAGGCAGGGGGCCTGTAACCCTAGCCCTGCTGCCCAGGGCTGAAGCCCTCAGGCTTGGGCTTTGTCCCTGGGCCCCAGTAAGTCTAATCCAGCCCTGGTGACCCCATTATTTTGGGATCATGATGCACTGTGGGGTCCTGACCCACAGTTTGAGACCCGCTGGTGCAGATTAATAGTTTTCATGAACTGGGTTTGTTTGACCTCATTCTACCACACAATGTCTGCATGGTTTGGCCACTGATGGGCTCTTTACCACTCTTCTACCATATTACCATTACTATCACCATTCCCAGTGGTGTCAATTAGGTTTTCAGCATCACCGTTGGGGGTGGGTCTCTTTGTCCAGCCAAGACAGAATTATTCCCATGGCACTTAAGAAACTGGGCAAGGAAACTGTTTAACTCTTATAAATTTGAGGCCATCCCAAGATGGGCATGGGTCAAGTTTAAGAGAGTTTGTAAAAAGCCCTGAAAATGTCTACTGTGCTTAGGAATTGTGCATAAATCTCCTAAAGGATCAACTTCATAGTTAAGGACCTACCAAATTCACAGTCCATTTTGGTCAATTTCATGATTTGGGCTATTTAAATCTGAAATTTCACGGTGTTGTAATTGTAGGAGTCTTGACTCAAAAAGGAGTTGTAGGAGGGTCACAAGGTTGTTGTGGGGAGGGTTGTGGTACTGCTACCCTTACTTGTGTGCTGCTGCTGGTGGGGGCTGCCTTCAGAGCTGGGCAGCTGGAGAGTGGCGGCTGCTGGCCAGGAGCCCAGCTTTGAAGGCAGAGCAGCCGTGAGCAGCATGCAGACGTAAGGATGTTATGGTATGGTACTGCCACCCGTAACTCTTTGCTGCCACCTACAGAGCTGGGCCTTCAGTCAACAATCACCACTCTCTAGCCACCCAGCTCTGAAGGCAGCAGCCCAGAAGTAAGGTGGCATGGCATGGTATTGCCACCCTTACTTCTGTGCTGCTGCTGGCAGGACACCACCTTCAGAGCTGGGCGCCTGGCCAACAGCTGCTGCTCTTTGGCCACCCAGCTCTGAAGGCAGTGCAGAAGTAAGGGTGGTAAAACTGTGTCTCCCCTAAAATAACTTTGGGCCTCCCCATAACTCTTTTGGGTCAGGCCCCCCAGTTTGAGAAACGCTGGTCTCCCCTATGCAGATTTCACAGGGGAAGACCAGATTTCATGATCTGTGATGTGTGTTTCTTGGCCATGAATAGTGCTAAATTGTCACTGCCAAGGTTTAGTGGCTGCAGAGGACTAGGAATGAAGATAACTGGGATCTATTTTAAGCCTATCTCCAGAATTGGGGCAAGTTTCCTTAGTTTAAATTATGGTTTTCACCCTCTTGGCAGAATTGTTGAGATCTGATTCATGTTTGGATGGAAGAGGCTAGAAGTACAATTTCAAAGCCCTTCACAAAGTACTATAACTTTCATAAATGTAGCTTATCATTCATGATCTGAAATGAACTCATGGTGTGAAATTAATAATGTAATGCAATGATGTAGTTTTTGTTCTGTTATGATTCAGAAATGGGAATTAACGTTGGGGAATTAAAAAGTCCATGTTTTGGTGGCCAGATGAAAGAATTATGCTTTGAGGGAAAAGATACTTACATCCTTGGGATGGTGCTAGTTTGATAAAAGAATATTTCATATGCAATACTGAAACCAGATAGTATGAAGGTTGTAAGCTGGGTTTGGCTTTACTCCTTTTTCACCCTTTTCTGCCTAGGATTTGCAGTATATAATATATATGATTGTCCACTCTTTAGAAACCCCTCTGAACACCAGCACATATCTTTGTGATTTAAAGACTGAAGAATTCATCCTCTGGCTGAGATCTAAAGCCAAGGTCCAGACAATTGAGTCCTTTTAAAAACAAAACAACAACAAAAATCTCCAAACAAAACAAAAAACCACACTTCTGCCACCATATGAACTTTATTTTAAGTGGAGCATTTCTAGCCCACAGTGGCCTGGCCACAATCCAGGTCAGGTAATTCCATTTTGCCTCCTTAATGTCCCTCTGCAATTTCAACTGACGTGTTCTTCACTTTCTGTCCCAACCCTGTTGCATAGTGTTGCTTGTGTTCCACCTCAGGGGTAAATGCATTTCAGGGGTGAATGTAATGATCCTTATGTATCTCTTGCTGTCTTCATGGCTGGCTTGTTAGACCTGATAAGCTAATCTTTGTAAAGAGCTTTGCAGTTCTTACGCTGAATTTCCATACCTCTTTGGGTGTCCTTCTCACTTTTTTGAAGTATTTAAAAAAAAAATGGGGAGGAAAGGGAAATAGTTCTATGATTGAATATTAATTCTTCAGTAGCTGTGAATTGAATAAAATGTTTATTAATAAAGGTTTCATTGTGTCTTTAATAGACATCCTGAACAAATACCCCAACTGTCCCTGCAGTACCATTATACTATATTTTATGAATATATATTAAAATAGTGCAGCTATTATATTCATAATTTCCAAAGCATCACAAGAAAGATACTTAGAGGAAAAGGACTAGCTCTGCATGCAAAGTGATTGTCATTTATAGCTCATTGCTTTTTGGTGACAATAGGCCTAGCTCTGCAAGGTGCTTAGTGACTCATAGGATGTTAGAAGCATGCTAACGTAGCATGCACAGCGATTCTTTGGATCGGGGCCATATAGATTAATTGCCTGAAAATACTAATTTTTAAAATGCCACAGTTATAAGAGCAGAAACAGTATTTAACTGTAAGAACTTCTGTTATTTCTGCCATTGTATGCTTTTAAAATGTGCAGAGCTAAATTAATACTTATGAAACAATACCCCCTAAAAATCTGTGCTCCTTTGAGACATTATATGCCAACTTTCAGCCTGGGGCAGACTTAGCTATTAAAAAAAAAAAAAAAAAAAAAGTTATACAGCCTGGAACCGGATCTGGGCTTGTAATGGAAATGCCAACAGACGCTTAACTGTAGCAATGTTAACAGTGAGTAAACCCCTGTATCTTGAATGCTACTTTACTTTACTTCTGGCCAGTGACCTTGGCTTTTATTCTCTCCCTGGTACTTTTTTATTATTCTTGTGACTAGATTCCATAGTGATTTTAATTAGTAAATATACTGCATGTGATTTGACATCCCTGTCAAGTTCTCTGGTACCCATTTTGTGGATAAACACGGGTATCCTTTCTTTCCACACCTTCTAGGCAAAATGCCTATTGGTGGCCTAGCAAGATCACTTTGAGCAATGAGTAGGTAATTCAGTCTGCATGGTCTTATGCTGTTGAGGCTGCAATGAAGGACTGATGTCCGTCGTCTTCACTTTTGTGACGTGGACACTATCTGCTAAGAACTGTATGGAAACTTAGTTATTATATTTAGGATGGCTGTTCCATCACCCACACTACACTTTTAGTCACTATTGACTTGTGATGGATGGATATGAGGTGAAAGTTACTGTATTCCATGAGCAGTCTCCCTTCCCCCCCTTAAAAAAAAAAAAAGGGGACAGGGGGAGTTATTCACTTCCATTTTATATCTTCTTGTTTTGTTGGAAATGGGACTTTGTTAAAGAGACATGAGAATGAATGGATGACATCCTCAGATGTCAGTCAGTGCTGCTGTGTTATCTGGTGCTGCAAGGCAACTGTTTCTGCCGCCTGTGCACAAGTCTCCCCCTGGCCCCTTGGCTTAGCAATTAATAGTCTTATAGAAACAACCACGCCCCTGGTGCATAGAGATGTATGAGTAGATAGCTTTAACAGTACATCTACCAACTAGAGCAATTTTTATGAGCTCTACATTTTATGGTAGATTGCATGCATGGCAATATGTATCAAAGTCTGAATGACCTGCATAATTATACATAGGGTAATTGAACAAGGCAGGATGTAGATCTAAAATAATTATTTTATATTGCCCTTTAGAGTCCATCTGGTGGCTTTTGCTGTTCTTTAACTTATTGCCAGGCAAATCAAGACATAAAATAACTAATGCTTTCTCAGCACTGCTTTTAATTACATAGTATTTCTACTGGCGGTAGGGGAAGAAAATCAGTGGGATGTATTAGATTGGATGGAAGCTATCAAGTAGCTGAGGCCTAGGTTTGACCCAGTTTCTTGTAATACTGATTATTTTTCCTGCACTGTTGATCTTTATGGCACTTTACAGGCAGATGTACGAGTGGCATGATCTTACATAGTCCTGAGTGCTAAATGTGCCACTAACTTGAATGAGAGTTGAAGGCTCAGTACTTCTCAGGATTGGACCCAAGGTAATTGACTGCCAACGAGTCAGTGTGGCTAATAATATGAGTAAGGACTGTTGGTGCAAGTAAGGCTTTGCAGGTTCAGTCTCAAATTAGACTAGTTATAAAATATTGGCTGTGAAGGGGAAACAGGGAACTTGCATACATGATGGCTTATCTTAAATAGTAGAACAGTGATTTTAATACATTATTGCACTGTGACTTCCGCAGGGAAGTAGGATACATATTCCCACCTACCATCTTTTATTTTCAACTGTATAGTTGTCCTCTATAGGCTCATGGAGACCGTTAGGTTGATTAACATTTGCAAAATGAAATCTGCCTACACATTTTGCAGCTCCATATGTAGCTAGTCAGAATTCAGAGTATAAATATCTTCTTAATGTAGCAGCCTAGAGGAATGATTTTGATTTGGGAGGATTGGACAGTAGCTCTCTCTGCCAGCTGAGGTCCATTTTCTAGTAAAATAAGAGGATCTAGATCTGTTTCACTATATGTTTGTATCTTGCATGTATTTGACTGGAGCTATAACATACAGTGGAAAACAATTGCCCTCTTGAGTTGAGGGAGAAGGTAGTGTGTCCATAAAATGGTTGGCTATGTGGCTCCAAGCATTATTGCTCATTGGAAGGCACCTCTTCACCTGAGGGGCCAGAGTACTTTTGGTGAGTGCTGAAAATTCCAGTAAGTATCTAATTTATTTAAACCCTTCAGTGAGCTTTGTTTTTAATTTTCCCTCTAACTTCCTGACCCTGCTTGTAATGGAGAAGACCCATGCTGAGATGGATCACGTAGCTGAGAGAAGAGAGCAACAGTTGCAGGAAAGAAAACATAGCTTCCCCTCTCCTTACCATTGCAATCTTCTTCCTGGAGCTGTTGTAATTACATATGATGTGAAACTCCACTCGGGATGTCACCAGTGTTCTGGCCATTGAGAGAGAGGAACGGTGAGAGGGTGATTTTTATCAGTCCAACAATAATTGTCATCTTGACTATGGGGATATCTGCCAGTCAGTCTTTCGTAATTTGAACCTGTTTATTCCAAGTGGATAGCAAAGCTGCATTTGTTTAGTCCTTCAAATGCATGTAGCTAGCTGCTGTGGTTTGTGTTGATTGTATTAAAATCTTGTGCTGCACTGTCAGTTCCAGTTGATTTCAGTAGGAAATGAGTCTGCTCAGCACCTGGTAGATACTCTATAATCAGCTTCATCATGTTGCCTTTTCCATAAACATGCAGTATACAAAAATGTTTTTGGAAATATGAGTTATTATGCAAGTGCCCTAGCCTATTATTAGGAGATATTACAGTTCAATATAACATACTGCCCTAAGGCTATTAACCCACACCTTGCTTAAAACATGAAGTTGAGGTACACAAACGAAACACAGAAATTCATACCAGCTCCAACTATTGGTCCATCTTGTCTAGTATCTTGTCTTTGACAGTAGCCAGCATCTTTGTTCAGAGGATGGTGCATGAAACCCTATAGTGGAATAATCTGCCCATAGGAAAGTTTCTTGCTAATTCCTGTTGGCTATCGGTTGGGTTTATATGCTGAAACATTTTGGTTTTTATTTGCATTTTTAAAAAAATTGCTATCCACAGTAAATGTGGATGTTTTTATCTGTATGCGTCCAGTCCTTCTCTGAATCCTGCTGAGCTCTTGGCCTCGTGCTGTCTAGTGACAAGGAGTTCCATGGGCTAATTATGCACTGTGTAAAAATGTACAGCCTTCATAATGACTCCAACTGTTACAGTTGCTTCAGTCCTGTGCTCTTTGGTTCTTAGTGGTGTCTCTTAAGAGTGGAGCCCACAATCCCTTTGGTCCACAAAGTGCTTGCAGCACTCTTATACACAAGATTCTCTCCCAAAAGTATTAGACAGTAGTAATGTTTTATTTTGATTTCAGCATATAAAAGATTCCTATCTCAGAATTAATAAAACAAATAACTATGGAATCTGGGCAGATTATTGAAACAAAATAGACTTAATACTAAGATACAAAAGAAAAACACTCTCAGTAAATGAAAGGAATTTAACATTAGTCACGTTACTTGGGGCCCAATGGAGGGATGCTAAAACTAGCAAACAAACATTACAGTACAAGGCATATTGATCATAGTGGATGAAAACTACTTCTTCTTTGTCTGACAGTTTGCTACCACTTCCTGCCACCTTACTTAGGATACTAGGGTGGGGAGAAAGTGTTATATGTCATGTATTTTCTTGGTTCCTAAAGAAGAAATGTCGTTTTCTGGGTGACAGGCAAGGCAGCAGTTTTTCATGAATAAGGATTGTTTCTTAACTTCAACATCCCACCCTATTTGCTGATAGTGGAGAGTGTTTGACAACAGAGAACTTTAATCTTCAGGCAAAGTAAATGTTGAAGACTGGTTCAATATCTGCTGGTTTCCCTGAGCTTCCTCTTCACTATCTTGTCCTCTCCCCTGGCTTAGTTTATACTAATGTGTGAACCACAGCATTCATACTATAGTGATGGATACCATAGTAGACCTACCTACCAATCTAGGTTTGTTTATTTATTAACTTCCCCTGATGACACACACAAACTGAATAGGACTGGTCAAACTGTGCTGCTGATTTCATTAGCATTTAATTTAGACTAGTAACTATTAGTGAAAATCCTCAACTATAAAACCTAACTTCAGGTAGCAGCTGAATGTTAGCCCTGACCTGCAACCAGGACCAATTAACAATTCTAATACTACCAATACAAAAAATTAGGAATCATAAGTACAGCTAAATCAGTTTGATGTCTGAAATGTTGTGTAAATCCCAAGTTCATATCTTGGTTTCACATTGTTTGTGAAGTACTATTAAATATGCATTTACGAACCCACTAAAAAAGACAGGATCCCTGATCTGATGGATCAGATTTGTTTTCAGTGAGATTTAGACTCTTGAATTTTTTTTTACCACAAATTTAATTTTCTTTTTAAACTGTCATATTTTATTTGAGTCCTCCACATGGCTGGCTTTATCCTTCTTGTTTGGAGCAGCTTCCTCATTTAAAAGTAGCACTGTTCAAAAGCACTGAAAACTTGTATAATAAAGGCATGACAATGGACCAGAAAATTTCAGATTTCTGACCTAAGCAACAAATTATATTCAACAGATATTTGGAATTATTTTCGAATCTGTCCATAATCATGTCTGTAACATAATAAAATAGGAATTAGATTTTTTTTTTAAACTGTGTTGTGATTAGCAACAGTAAGGAGTGCCCTATAGAGAGATCCTGTTTTTAATTGTGCTGTTATCATTTTTAATGTTTCAAAATGTTTAGTTTTGAGTTTCACATATTTTTGTGAGCTTATAGTAATCTATGCTGAAAATTTTATGTTCCACATTTTGAATTAAAGACTAAAGGAACATTACTTGGAAATAGATATATTGTTTAAGAGTAGAATACTAAAGATTTGCTACTGGGTTATATTTAAAGGCCAACGCTTGCAAGCCCTTACTCGTGTGAGTAAATTCTCAGACAAGAAGGCCTACTGATGGACTCCTTTGGTCCTTATTGCATGAATGACTGCAAGCTTTGCATAAGAATAGGCTTGGAAGATCTATCCCTCCATTAAGAAACTTGGGGTTTGTCTACACTGGCACTGAGTCTCAAAACTTTTGTTGTTCAGGGGTGTTAAAAAAACCCACCACCCCCAAATGACAAAAGTTTCACCAACCGAAAGCACTAGTGTGAACAACGCTTTGTCAGCAGGAGCGCTCTGCTGCCAACAAAGACACTGCTGCTTGTGTGGGGTGGAAGTTTTTTGTCAGCAGGAGAGCTCTCTCTGACAAACAGTAGCTATGCTGTGTGCCTTTTAGCATCATGTTTGGTGGCGCTTAGGATTTTCCAGGAGGGAGGGGGAGAAGTGGAGACATGGCGCTTCCCTGCTCCTCCCTCCCTCTGTCCCAGAAAGTCCTAAGCAGGTGGGGGAAGCGCTGGGAGGGAGAGGGAGGAGGCAGAGAAGAGGAACTTGTGCAATGCTCCCTTGTAAAGTTGCTGCTCTTCCACAGAATCTTACAAGCAGGCAGCCAAACAACATTATAAGGGAGCATTAAACAACTTTAAATGAGCACGTTCCCTAATTGAGCAGGGACGTAACATTGAAACAACGTAAAGCGAGACAACGTTAAATGAGGAGTTACTGTAATTTTCTGTACAGGTGAGATGGTCGCTATGGAAAGCTTCATCCTCTCTGGTTATATTGTAAGATCCTTTGCCCTACCTTGCTTTAGGGTTATTAGATTGGTGGTTTTTGCTTGGCTTCATGGTAAGAGAGAGCAAAGCTTATTGTGTGTCTGTTCAGATGCTTCTTTCACCTGTGATTCTCCTGAGATCTGTGCTGAACTTGGCACCTCTGTTGTTTTGGGCAGCCAAACTCTGGTCTACGCTCCCAACTTATATCAGTATAACTGTCATGGATTTTCCACATCCCTGAGTGACATTGTTATACCAGCCTAACCCCTGGTATAGATAGCGCTATGTTGACTGGAAGGCTTCTCCAAATTGCAGGATTAGTATTTTAAGGCTCTTTTATATCTGATGACAAGACATATTCCGTTCATTTTTTTCAGCTAAAAATAGCTGAAAAAATAGCTGTCACCTATTGGGGAGATGAAGTACCTATGCCGACAGGAGAAGCCCTCCTGTTGGCATAAGCAGCATCTTCACTAAATGCTACAGTGGTGCAACTGCAGCACTGTAAATGTAGACCAGCCCTGAGCCTCATTTGCTGAAGTGGAGTGGGGGCAAGGGTGAGAATTAGCTGGGAAGGCAAAATCCATCTCTCCAACACAGTAGTTCAAAAGAAATTCCCTGGAAATTTTCTTGTCCCTGTATGGAGAGGGAAGAATCAAGTAGCAGAAAGGCAGATGACCCCTTAGCTCACATGCAAAACTAGGTTGATGCAAGTCATCAACTTAGGTTGGCCAACTCTGTAGTGTAGATCAGGTGTCAGGGCCAGAACTTGGGAAATCCTGGCCCACTAGACCATTGGTTCCCAAATTTTGGGCTGTGGACCATGGAGAGCTGGCTAGTTATATGGTGCTGGCTTTTTTCCTTTCCAGCTGCCAAATCACATTAAAAGGCTAAGAATCCATTAAATACTTTTCTACAACTACTGTTTCATGTAAGCCATTGCAGTAGCTGCCCCAGGGATGTGAATGAGAGGAGACATGGCTCATCCAATAATGAATGGGAGAAAAGATATTCACTAGACAATTTCTTGTTAAATTACTGTCAGTTTTAGGAACAAATTTGAGAATGCTTGCTCAGGAAGACATGACCTCCAGTTTTGCTTCTGTTTTCTCTGTCTTATCTTCTCTCTCCTTCCCCACCCCAGCCCCAAGTGAGGCAGGAATAACCTTCTGTGATTTATAAACCTTTTGGCAGCAATGTCCCGTGTTAACTGCTGCAGTAGCTACTGCTTGTCTGTTTTCAGGGCCTTCATGTTTGGAGTGGGATTGTTAGAACTGCATGGTATTGTGTAGCTGAACCCACAAAAACTGTAGGAACCAGGACAATGATAGGCCATTTAATACAACCTTGGCTTTTCTTTTAATCAAACTGAATTAAGTTAACCCACCTATGACAAATACAGTTACAAATCGAGGGATGCGTTTGTACAAGGAGGATCATGGATACTCTGATTGAAATTAAGGGGAGTTTGCTTGACTGAGGATGACAGCATGGGGGCCATAGTTAATCAGTGGGAGTGCTTGTGAGAGCCGGACAAGCAGAATTTGGTGCACTGTGTGTGTCCATAACTCATGGGGAGTATTGTGTTACAGCTGATCATCACTTACCTTGGTTCATTAGAGACTGCAGCAAAGAGATTCTCCCCGCCTCTTCCTCCCACCTCTATTCTCCTTAACCTCTGTGATCTCTTAAAATAGGTTTATAGTGTAAATTCCAAATTCCAAATTGCACTATCCTACGAAGAAGCTACTGGGCTGGTGCAGTCTTTCTCTAATGATTCAGCAGCAACTCCTTTTTAGATTACTGCCTCACTGCCTAGGAGGGTGCATCCAGTGCAATTCTGTTCTCTGATTGTTAATCACACAAATTTAGATGGTTCTGCAAATGGTTCACAAAAATAAACAAACCCTTAGAACAACCTTTTTGGAAATGTTTAGCTGAAAAAAATGAAT
This sequence comes from Gopherus flavomarginatus, assembly GCF_025201925.1. Lineage (NCBI taxonomy): Eukaryota > Metazoa > Chordata > Testudines > Testudinidae > Gopherus > Gopherus flavomarginatus. The sequence goes on along the minus strand of NC_066628.1, from coordinate 44,146,764 downwards.
AGAATATGTTTTGTCATCAGATATAAAAGAGCCTTAAAATACTAATCCTGCAATTTGATAATCCTCTGAATGACATTAAATCAGAATTATGATTATAAATGTAAAATATGAAAAAATGTAAGTTAATAGTTCTGTTCTTCTGAAGAGTAAAAGCACACAAGGAGGCAAATCTTATTAGGAGGCACTTATGTGGTTAAGAATAACTGTTGAGCAAAGACCATATTTGGTGTAATCTAACTTATGGTTTGCAAAGCTGTAGTTCCATAGCTTTTTTTCAGTGACCTTTCATATTTGAACTCTGGGTCCCCTAGAGTAAAAAGTTAGTGACTAATCCAGTGCTGCTCATTTTTATTTGTAGTTTCTTGTTGCTGTTAACTTTTCATTTTAAATCACGTCCTTTACACTATTCTCTTTATTCCTGTATGTGGAGACCTCTTTCCTAGTTTTTTTTAGTAGTTGTGGATGAACAAATTGTCAGTGTATTTAACAAACAGAAGTAATTTTCAGTTTGTGAAGGTTAGGCATCTTGAGTTATATTTTGCCCTGGCTTACTCAGTGTGCAAACCATTATTGTTAATGGGGTTGCCTGATTAGTATAGGGACAGAATTCGATCTTTGTATATTTTTATATGGCAAATATACCAGTGCTACATTTGCAGGAATTTAGCATGCAAATTATTCTACTTTTTAAAAAGGAAAAAAGAGAAGATTTGAGGTGGCTAGTAGCACATGCTTTTTGGAAGGAAAAACAATTTTTGTATAAAATAAGATTTAGGAGCAAGTGCAAGTGACATTAGACTGATTAGTCTGTTTCAGTATAATCTGTAAGTATGTGGGTTTTTTTAAAAGTTTAAACTGAAATGTAAGAGTTTTTTGCTCTATTATGTAAATCTCTTGGGAGGGAGAGGGGAAATACTTGTGTATTCCCACCTAGAGGTAGCTTCATCTTGGTGACCAAGCATCAGAACTGAATAAAATAAAGCTGGTTATAATACAGTTTGGAGACTGTTAGGCTTTGCTTTTTAAATTTTTAAATCCAAAATGGACATTATATCCTTTCTTGGTTTTTCTATTGGACGCTTCATCAACAAATAAAAAGCTTTTACAACATCCTTTAATTTAATCACTGATGCAGGCAGGCCTGTCAACCATAGACTAATCCACTGAAGTTTGAAATAATCTTTCATCAGATTAAAGAGGATCTGATTGTTTGTTCTTTACAACTCGTTCTCCTGTGCAATAAAGTTTCACGCACCACTGTACCTACCCCTTCCTGCATCACTAAGAAGATTTCGCTTTAGTTTATACCTACATTGTGTGTTTAATCTCTTCATGTTTTGTTTTTGTACTAGAGTAAATATCTAATACTGATAGCTCTCTCCATCTGCAGAACACTTTTCAAGCACTAACGAATCCCACATGTTGCCTCTGTGAGGCAGGTTCATTAATATCATCCCCATTTTAGGGAAGTAAGGCAAGCTAAGTGACTTGTTCAAGCCCTGTAAGGACTTGCCTGGACTAGCATAAAAGTGGATGTGAGAGAAACGTTAGCTGGTCACGGTCCACACTATGGGGAGCATGGTGTTCACTTCAACCAGTTAATGTGTTTAAAATACGACTTGCCCTCTCTATGCTACATTTTGTAAAAATACCATCTTATCCTATGTAAATCCTTACGAAGCTGGGATCAGAGCCAGGACAGGAACTCAGAAGTTCCTGTCTCCCATTCCTGCGGTCAGTCCACTAGATAGACAATACCTCTCCCTCAAAATGTATTGTCAAAATCCGTTACTATAGGGGATCTCAAACTTTTTCAGAGTGGTCCACATTTGAATAATTGGCTCCCAGGTACACAGCTCCTTGGCAGCCCACGGCTTTGAAGGGCCCCAGCTCTGGGGCGGCCCACCAGGCAAACTGCCCTGGAGCCAGAGCTCCATTTCCTTTCACAGAGAACTTCAGGACTTCTGATTTCCATTCAAAAGCTGAACAAAATTAAACTCTGAAATATCATAATCCTCTGTAAAATGGGATTACCTTTCTACACCCAGCTCTAGTTGCTATATTGTCATTCTTTGTAAGGTACTATGTTTGCTTTTTATTTTTCACCTCTGATTTACAGTTTCTTTAAAATTTAGGGGAATACACACAAAACTTCATTTAGTGTTAGCTAAATTTGCTTTGTTCTACTTTAATAACGTGTTCAGTGTGAGGAACATGTGATTGAAATAGGACAAAGCAAATTTAGCTAGCACTAAATGAGGAACATGTGATTTAGTTCTTCATATTAATTTAGAAGTACTTATAAAGGCCTCTAGTACTGTATTACCTGCACTAAAGATCACTAGGGGTAACTCTCTTTTAAAATGTCCCCATATTTTCTATTGTGGTTTTGTTTGACCTTTTGTTTAAAAGCTGTTCTTTATTAGGCAACCCATCTTGCTTGTCTCTTGGGTGATCGTTTGAAACAGCTTTCATTAAAGTAGAATAATGCTTTGCACTTTCTGTAGAACCTTTCATCCATGAATCTCAGAATTTTTTGAACAATCAAAGAGCTTTACAAACATTAATTACTTAATACTCGTGCTTTTCATTTTCACAGAAACATAATCCTGCTTTAATGAAGCTCAACAAACTACCCTCTCAAGGAGGTGAATATTTTTACCCATTTTACAGTTGGTATTTTTAAGAACTTTTTTTTTTTTTTTTTTTTAAATAGATGCTCTTATCTGGTGTGTGTGTTAAATTTTTTTTTTTTTTGGCTTTGTTCTGTTTTTCAACTCTGGGCAGAATCACATACTTTTGTGTCTGCACCTTCCTAGTTGGAGTGAAAGGCATTACCTGCCAGGATCAGAGTTAAGGGTTCTATATTCTCCTGTAGTAATTGAAGACTTCACTAACTCCTGTGAAAAAATAAGGAGTTACAACTCTGCTTTAGGTGTACTTGAGGAAATCAACTTTCCAGAGGGAAAACAGTCCCATGAACTCAGGTCTGGTATTTTAGGAAAGAGGTAGGGGTGTGTATGTAATATATAATTTTAAAGTTTTTTTTTTAATTAAAGTTATCTTTCCTTGATGTATATATTCTTAAGGTACAGCTGAAAGAGAGAGAAACATTAGGAAGGATGTTGAATTACTTATTACTTTCCAGGAGAACATTTTTTAAAAATCAAAATCTTCTGCTGAGGTAATCCTCCTCTTCCTGAAGTGTGGGGTCTTTAAATAGAAAGATTCTTGGGCAGATCTTCAGCTGGTGTAAATTGTTACGGCTCCATTGACTTCAGTAGAGTTATGACAGTTTAAGTCAGTTGAAGATCTGCTCAAGATAGTTAAGTCCCAGGAAGACTGCGAAGAACTACAAAAGGATCTCATGGAACTGGGTATCTGAGCAACAAAATGGCAGATGCACTTCAGTGTCGATTAATGCACATTGGAAAACATAATTCCAACTATACATATAAATGATGGGGTCTAAATTAGCAGTTACCACTCAAGAAAGAGATCTTGACGTCATTGTGGATAGTTCTCTGAAAACATCCACTCATTGTGTAGCCGCAGTCGAAAAAGCTAACAGGAGGTTGGGAATCAGTAAGAAAGATACATAATAAGACAGAAATATCATATTGCCTCTCTATAAATCCATGGTATGCCCATATCTCGAATACTATGTGCAGATGTCTCCTCATCTCAAAAAAGATACAATAGAATTGTAAAAGGTTCAGAAAAGGGGAACAAAAATGATTAGAGGAATAGAATGAATGAAGAGAGAGTAATCAGACTAGGACTTTTTAGCTTGGAAAAGAAATGACTAAGGGGGAATATAATTGAGGTCTATAAAGTCATGACTGGTGTGGAGAAAGTAAATAAGAAAGTGTTATTTATGCCTTCTCATAATACAAGAACTAAGGGTCACCAAATGAAATTTAATAGCAGGTTTAAAAGAAACAAGAGGAAGTATTTTTTCACACAATGCAGTCAGTCAGTCTGTGGAACTCCCTTGCCAGAGGATGTTGTGAAAGCCAAGACTGTAACAGGGTTCAAAAAAGAACTAGACAAGTTCATGGAGGATAGGTCCATCAATGGCTATTAGCCGGGATGGACAGGGATGGTGTCCCTAGCCTCTATTTGCCAGAAGCTGGGAACGGGCGATGGGATGGATCTCTTGATGGTTACCTGTTCTGTTCATTCCCTCTGGGGCACCTGGCATTGGCCACTGTCGGAAGACAGGGTACTGGGCTAGATGGATCTTTGGTCTTACTTAAGAACATAAGAATGGCCATACAATCTGCCCCTTTGAATTGTAGTTGGATTCTTTATGCAGAAGTGAGGGGGGGGCACAATTTTGACTATAGTAATGTGCATGCTGTGATCTCCTCTTAAGTGCTGGCTTTTGTTGAGCACGTTAGACTTCTTATCAGATAATTGATATTTCTGTTCATTTACATGCTACGTCGAGTTGCTTTCCAGACCACTGCACTATTCCCTATGTGAATGTCTCTGTTGTGTTCTTTGTATTATGTCGCTTATAAACACCCAACTATTCAAAATATTGTTTTAAGCTCACTTTTTTTTATCCCTGCAGCTGGTAGCACAAACTTAAGACACAGCCTGATCTCTCTCTTTTTAAATGCTGTAGGAAAGTGATCTTTGAGAGCATTGTCTGTACCCTGGTAACTGGATCCCTTGTCTGACAAAGATTTCATGGACTTGCCATAAGGTGGTAATTATTGACCCTGCCTGTGTAGTTCATTTAAAAATAATGACTAATAGATGTAAGAGAGCAACAATCGATGTTGACTGTGGAATACATTATCTGAAGGTGACTCCAAATATGCTAATAACTTACTGAGAATCACGAATGGGAAGGTAGTAGTTGGGAGATCTCTGATATTTAGTTTTATTTTTAAATCTTGTTGAGTTACGCTATAATGATGGACTAAATTAATTGGAGGCAGTGGATTTACATGATAAATGATAATCCATTAGTTCAAGTGGTGTTACATGGGGATGAATTTAGTCCAATAAATTATAATTATACACAACACTTCTGCGTGCTTCTCCTTGCTATTCAAAAGTTCTCTCATAACCATTCAAGTGAGTGGCAAAATTTCTTGTCTTCACTAGGAAAGTTGCATGACACACCTATGAAGAGTGCTCTTATTAGATGTTTTCAGTGCAACCAAGCTCTTATAAACATATTTTAAGAGAAGACTTTCAAACATGCTCAGCTCCCTCTCTTGTCTCTAGGGTGGTGGTGGTGGGAGGATTCTTGCTCATTCTCAGTTGTAGAGCTGCTTTGTGAGCACTTCTGAAAATCCAGGTCACGTGGATTTAAAAATCACATTCCATACTTTCTTTTTTTTGTTTTTTTTTCTAATCACCAAGAACACCTTGGAACTAAAAACTAAACTCTCTTCACATTTGTATCTTACCTTCTGCTAATATTAATGAAAATAGCCAATTTGTGTATATATCCTGGCTATAGTTGAGCATGCCTTACTAGGCTGGTAACAGAATCATGACCGCTCTGAAAGCCTATATATCCTCTTCTTCCACCCTTTGTAAAGATATTCAGAGAAGTGGCATGATCCAACAGGCGTAGGTCAGGGTTTGTATAAGGGATTCTTAAGTTCTATTCCTGGTTCTTCCTCTGGCTTTCTATGTGCTCTTGGGCAAGTCACTTCTGCTGTATGGAAAATATTTTCTTGCCTATTTCTGTAAAGGAGTGGCAAAGATAGTTATTTTGTAATGTACTTTGCTAAAGCATTACATATGGGAAAAGCAGTAGTATCGAAAATAATAATATACATGATAGCAGCTGGTCAAATCTATGTAGGCAGATGTACGAGTATGTTTAAAATTTAAGTGTTCATGTTTCTTGTCTTCTGTTCTGACTCTCTCCTCCTCACACTGCTTTTATAACCAGTAATCTCCAGCCTATTGCCCAGTTATTCTGTGTACCTTGATTTTTCTTCTGTTAGCACAAAGAGACATTCCTTCCATCCTCCCATCTCATTCTTTTACTGCACTCCCCCCAACCAAAAAGCCTATCCAACAACAATCTTCTTGCAGAAGGCATGCCTCCCAGATCCTCACAGCATAATCTCGTTTGCCTGCTCATCCCAGCAAATGCTGAAGGATCTTTATATGCTTGCCACTCTTTTGCAGAGTGGTCTACGCGTTACACAGATCTGTAGTTAACTGAATCAAGTTCAGTGATCATACAGTAAATATGCAACGATAAGAATTTAGTTAGTCCCTCACCTGCCGCTTGTCTACTCACTCCCCACAGGCCGGACAGTGAGCCCACCTACTCACCCACCGCGGGCCGCGCAGTGAGCCCACGTGGGCCGCATGTTGTGCAGGCCTGATGTAGGCATTAAGAAAGTTGCTGTTATAATTTTTTAATCAAATAAGTGACCTCTACATTTAAAATCACTTGCATTTCTGGGTTAGGCAGCTCCAATTTTACTTTGTTTTAAATATATTCAACTGATGGATTAATTTTGTACAACTAGGAGGTAGTGATCCTAAAAATATGTGCTATTATAAGGCTGATGTCTAAGCTTTTAACGTTCAAGCGGGATTCCTGATTGCTGCCTTGGATACTTGTTATATTCTTATTCTGGGTTGTGATTGTCATTTTGGCAATGTTAAAAAGTTACTTTCTTCTAGCACCGAACAAAGACCTTTATTAGAATATATCATTGCAGAGCTTCTAGCTGGAAGCTTCCTCTAGCCCTTGTGTCTTATGGCTCCCTTCTACATATTTAAAGAAACGGTACTTATTCCCACCAATCTGTTACTATAAAAGTAGGAATGGTATGTTAATGGGAAATCTCTTACACACTAAACAGGCCTGAATGAGGCATCCTGCTGAAAACTGGCATCTGTTATGCCTTGATAGTATGATAAGATAGAAACTGGCTGTCCAAATGGTAACTGTAGCATAAATATATCCAGATTATATAGTGCTTTCCACCTTGAAGGGTATCAAAGAGATTCAGAAACATGGAAAAGCAGATAGCTCTTGAGCTCTACTTCACAGTGGGGAAAAGTGGCTGACCACTAGAGATTGCCATCTTTAGAATGATGCAAAAAAGTATAAGATGCTAATGTGAGAAACTGGGTTTTCCAGCTTTTATTTAGCTATTAAATAACTCCTAAATGTTCCAGAGGGGTTCTTAGTGCCTTAAAATTGTATCTGAGGACCCAAATTGAAATCCTAGATCCAATGTAGTAATGTGTAGTAGCATGTGACCATGCTTTGTTTAGTGGCTGGCCCCAGTGACCTGTTGCATAAGAAGTACTCCTTCAGCTAAAGTGATATGGGCTTGTGCTTTTGTGCAGAAGGTCCTAGGTTCAATCCTTGCTGGTGACCATGGTGTCTGTATGAATGTGGCCACAATTTGCCCTTTCAACTGGTTTAGTAAGAACAGGTCATACTACCTTAAGGCACCTCAAACTGGGCTACAGTTCAGACCACTTTAGTTGAACTGGTTTTAACCAGTTAAAGAATCTGCCTCATGTAGAGAGGTCAGACTTGAATGCTGTGGCATAGATCGCATCCCTGATGGTTTGACAGAGGTAGCATGCAACAAAATTTGCTTATATTTTGCTGGTGTGTGTGTTTATCTGCAGTACAAAATGAGACGTTTTCATTTCTGTGTACCATGAAGAAATGTACTGAATCCAGACAATATTTAGCACAGTGATATGTAAGGAAAATCAGCGTAAATGGACAGGGGAATAAAGGGCCATGTTTTAATAGTATTTGTTATATGAAGGACGAAAGTCAAGATTGAGTATCATGCAGTGATATTGCTGTCAAAGTACTCAAGTGATTTATAATGAAGAATAAAATAGTGGTTATATCAACATCCCAAAACATGCCTAATGAACTACAAGGCTCAGTTTGTCCTCATTTTAACGTATCTTACAAACCTTAACAATCCTATCTGCCTGACCCCTTTCTAACATGCTAAACAGGCAAAATGTTATAAATTAACTGGCAGAACAGGAAAACAAAATTCAGTGGCTGTTGTATTTTCTAAAAGCTGCTAGTCCTAAATGAAGACTGATGGATTAGAAAAATGGTGCTGCATTGGCCATGAGGTGCAGTTGTGTTTGAACAGCTAATGCTTCTCATTTTCAAATAAGAACACCTGAAAACAATTTTCTCTTTATAATTGGCCCATTATTGCTTAACAACAGTATAGGACGCATGACCATGTCTTCTAGAATCAAGCTGACGTAAAATCCTGTTTGGAAATAACCTTGCTTTTAAATATTTCCCATGCCTCTAGCATGACTCAGGAGTAGTGCTTCAAAACATGCCAGGAGCCAGTCTATGATACCACAGGGACTTGTGTAGCTGGTTCATCTCCATCCCATTGAAAGTCCAGTGAAGACAGGCCCTTACTGTGAAGTGTAGTGGTCTCAACTAATCTATTCCTCCTCTTTCACCCATCCTTCACCGGATGTCTGCATGCCACGATAAGGGATGCATGTTTAAGGAACGATGGCACATATAAGGCAAAAGGAATCATTTGAGAAAGCTAAGATTTAGCAGGTGGAAAAACTTCTTCTTTTCTCTTCAAAAGGGCTGTGAGGGGTAATCTTAATAAAATCCAATCATAGCATTTAGAATAATCAAATTAGTGTCTTCATGGGCAGCTGGCAGGGCCTACACTTAAAGTGCAGCTGACAGCTTGTAAGGAAAAAATTGAAAAGCCTTTTATTTAGAATGTTTGTTTTATATTTTCCCCTCACTTGTTAAGGAAATATGCATATTTAATTGAAAACTACTTTTAAATTAAAAGCTCATCTGCTCCTGTTTGTTATAGTTCATAGCAATGCCAAATACTTTGTTTTTCTTACAGGACATTTGCTGCAGAAGGTTTGAACCATTTCTACAGACTCGTTTGTTGCACACTATTAGTAAGAATCACTCCTGTTGCCTCCAAATAGGATGTTGCATTAAGCAATGATAACACAATCAGGAATGGTTGGCCTGTTTCAGTATGTCTGAACTGAGTTCCACTACTACTCCTTTTCACTCAGGTGAAAAGGTTATGGAAAATACTGAATTGCACAGTTAAATTCCCCTTTGTAACTATTGCAGTAAATTTGGCTGTGTTGAAGTTTCTTAAGGCAGGCAAGATAAGTGCTGCCTACACTGGTTTTGACCTGCTCTTTCAAATTGCCTGTTAACCCATAAAATACTGTAGAAGCTGTTTTAATCAGCCTCCTTTAATAAGTTGCTAGTTTGTGCAGATCTGACTTTCCTTCATGCATAAAGTTAAACATGAAATAGACACTTTAAATGTCTTTTTTCAGAAGATAGCAAAAAGAAAATGTTCCCATTTACTTACTTATGTGCTGCAAATGGTCACTAATGGAGAGGTTTAACTTGCTTTCTAGTTTCTGGGAGAGTGAGAGCTGAAACTAGCACCGATGAGTGAATTGTATAAAAGCTGATTCTTCTCATGGTCCCCACAGCCTTCTCTTCATGGGTACGTCTACACTACGGGATTATTCTGATTTTACATAAACTGGTTTTATAAAACAGATTGTATAAAGTCGAGTGCATGCGGCCACACTAAGCACATTAATTCGGCGGTGTGCGTCCATGGTCCGAGGCTAGCGTCGATTTCCGGAGCGTTGCACTGTGGGTAGCTATTCCATGGCTATCCCATAGTTCCCACAGTCTCCCCTGTCCCTTAGAATTCTGGGTTGAGAGCTCAGTGGTTGATGGGCCAAAAATCATTGTTGCAAGTGGTTCTGGGTAAATGTCGTCAATCATTCCTTCCTCCTGGAAAGCAACGGCAGACAATCATTTTGCGCCCTTTTTCCCTGGATTGCCCTCGCAGACGCCATAGCACGGCAACCATGGAGCCTGTTCAGCTTTTTTTTTTTTTTTTTTTTTTTTTTACAGTCACCGTATGTGTACTGGATGCTGCGGACGGAGGCGATACTCCAGTGCTACACAGCAGCATTCATTTGCTTTTGCATGATAGCAGAGATGGTTACCAGTTGTTCTGTACCATCTGCTGCCAGTGTAATTTGGCAATGAGATGACAGTTATCTGTCCTTCTGTGCTGCTATCGTGGGTGCCCGGGGCTGAGAACGGCTGGGGGCGCAAAAGCAAAACTGGGAATGACTCCCCGAGTCAATCCCTCCTTTATGGTTTCTAAAAATAGTCAGTCCTGCCTAGAATATGGGGCAAATGTATTAGAGAAGCAGTGTATCAGAGAGTACAGCTGCTCCGTGTCAGATCCTGCAGAAATGATGAGCTACATGCCATTCACAGTGGGTGCCCCTGCAATAACCCTATCCGTTGCTTCCCTTCTCCCCCAACCTTCCTGGGCTACTGTGGCAGTATCCCCCCAATTTGTGTCATGAGGTAATAAAGAATGCAGGAATAAGAAACACTGAGTTTAGTGACATAAAATGAGGGGGAGGCAGCCTACCGGTGCTATGATAGTCCAGGCAGGATATTAAGCAGTGTGAGGGAGAGGAGCCCAGCATCCCACTGCTATGATAGTCCAGGCAGTACAGAATCTTTTCTTTTCACATGAAAGGGAGGGGGCTGATTTGAAGCTCAGCCCCCAGTTGCTATGATGAAGACAGTTACCAGCTGTTCTGTACTATCTTCTGGGAATGACCGGGAGTCATTCCTATTTTTACCCAGGTGCCCCCGGCCGACCTCACCTGAGACAAGTCAGGAGCACTCACGGGCTGATGGTGACGACGGACATCAGTCATATTGTACCGTCTGCCACCAGGGAAGGGAGAGGAGCAGATACTGCTCTTCACTGCTGCAGCATCGCGTCTACCAGCAGCATTCAGTAGACATAGGGTGACATTGAAAGAAGTCAAGAAACTATTTCTTTCCCTTTGCTTTCATGGGTGGGTGGGGGGGTGTGTGTGTGTGTGTGTGTAAAATGATGAGCTATTCCCTGAACCACGCCGGACAATGTGTTTTGAACCTACAGGCATTGGGAGCTCAGCCAAGAATGCAAATACTTTTCAGAGACTGCTGGGGGCTGTGGGATAGCTGGAGTCCTCAGTACCCCCATCCTCCCTCCATGAGCATCCATTTGAGTCTCTGGCTTCCCGTTACGCTTGTCACACAGCACTGTGTAGGCTGTAGATTTTTTTTTTTCAAACGCTTTGGCATTTCGTCTTCTGTAATGGAGCTTTGATAGAACAGATTTGTCTCCCCATACAGAAATCAGATTCAGTATCTCCCATACGGCTCATGCTGGAGCTCTTTTTGGATTTGGGACTGCATTGCCACCTGTGCTGATCAGAGCTCCACGCTGGGCAAACAGGAAATGAAAATCAAAATTTCGCGGGGCTTTTCCTGTTTACCTGGCCACTGCATCTGAGCTGAGATTGCTGTCCAGAGCGGTCACAGTGGTGCACTGTGGGATACCGCCCGGAGGCCAATACCGTCGATTTGCGGCCACACTAACCCTAATCCGATATGGTAATACCAATTTTAGCGCTACTCTTCTCGTTGAGGAGTACAGAAACCGATTTAAAGAGCCCTTTATATCGATATAAAGGGCCTCGTAGTATGGATGGGTACAGCGTTAAATCGGTTTAATGGTGCTAAAATCGGTTTAAACGCGTAGTGTAGACCAGGCCCATGTTCCCAAACTTTCTCATCTTCGGCTTAGAGAGACGAAGTGGCATCTCTTATTGGACCAACTTCTGTTGGTGAGAGAGACAAACTTTCAAGCCACACAGAGCACTTCTTCAGGTCTGGGAAAGATACTTGGCTACTGGCCCATAGTTTCTTGGCATCTAAGCTAGTGCTTCAGGCCTTCATGGCCTTATCTCCAGTCCACCAAGTCTTTCCCAGCCTTGAGTGATCTTGCTATGGCCCTGCTGCTCACCTCTGTCTTTCCTACTCATCTTGTGGTGCAGTAAATAGGTTACTGTAACTGTGCTGCTAGGTCCAGCCTTTCCAGACTACCATACCCCTTTCAGGAGTATGATTTGTCCTCCGTACTCTCAAGTTTCACTTCACTTAAACTACTTGCTTACAAAATCAGACATAGAAATAAGTGTCTCAGCGTACTAGTACTGAAGAATTGCTCCCTTTCTCATTTTTACCATATAATTATAAAATCAATTGGAATATAAATATTGTCCTTACATTTCAGTGTATAGTATATAGAGCTATATAAACAAGTCACTGTATGAAATTTTAGTTTGTTCTGACTTTGCTAGTGCATTTTATGTATCCTGTTGTAAAATGAGGCAAATATCTAGATGAGGCGATGTACCCCTGGTTCAAACCACTGTGCTTGGATGACCATACTGTCTCCTCTGCCACAATTAATGACCAGAAGTTTTGTCTCTTTAATAAATTAAGGATAACTAGAGTAAGCAAGGGCTGAACATATAATTTTGGGTTTGCTTATTAATGTAGGACCTGTACTTGGTTAGCAGCGTCCCTTGCAAGCTGGTGTGGAGCCAAAAGAATGCTAAGCTGAAGCCATTTGTAACCAGATGAACTGGTTCCACTCTGTGAATCCTGTTTTGTTAAAACATCCTTATTGCTGGACTGACAGTGCATCAAAGTACTGTGGTGGTGGTTTTTTTTCTTATGAGTTTGAAAAGCAACCCGGTATGCATCAGGCAAACTTTTGAGCAGGCTTGACATTTTGTTAAATATCTTAATTGATAGGAAAGTGTTCCATTTTCTCTTGCATATGAAATCAAGTAAGACATAATTATTTCAAGCGTTACTGATTGATCCACCTCCACTCCCTAGTATCTTGATAGAGACACCGCTTTGTGATCAATCCACCATTTCTAGATAAAGCAGCATGTATTTCACAATGATCGCTGAACTGCAGAGAAAAACTAAAGAAAATTAGTGTGTGTGTGTGTGTGTGTGTGTGGGGAGGGGAAATCTCTTCAGTGGCCATTTATTTCTCCGAACTGCTGTTTGCAATCCTGTGTCCTGCTTCTACTTTCTTTTTTTTTTTTTAACGTAGTATAATGTTAGTATAGTCTATATCTTAGCATTTTGTCCATTTCACATTACCCTGTCAAATGCAATTCAAAGAGAGAGATATTTTCTTAGTTGTACAAAGCATCCAGTTTATTTGTTCCTCTTTTAAGGCATGGATGTTTTAATAGGACACCTGAATTGCTGGTATCTGTGAAGATCTGATTGCTGACCTTTCACTATAGTGTACAAATTACATTCAAAGAGCCAAATCCTGCTCTCAGAACGCATGTGGGTCTCCCAGTGGTATGCAGGAGCCAAAAGTGTTGGAGGTGAGAATTTGGCTTTGGTGACTAGTAGTGTGAAACTGATACCATTCAGATCAGGCAGATTCTTGATAGTGAAAGAACACCTTGCCTTCCCTGTCCTTAGTCACAACACTAGCATATAATTAAGAAATATATTATTGTTTTCCTTTCTGATCTACACCCCTCCTCCATCCCTAAGGGCTTGTCTACATCAGAAAGTTGCAGCGCTGGTGAGGGAGTTACAGCGCTGCAACTTAGGAGGTGTACACATCTGCAGGGCACCACCAGCGCTGCAACTCCCTGTTTGCAGCGCTGGCCGTACTCCCGTTTTGTCTCGGGTGTAGAGGATCCAGCGCTGGTGATCCAGCGCTGGTAATCAAATATAGACACTTACCAGCGCTTTTCTTGACCTCCGTGGAATAAGCAGGTATCCCAGCATACCTGAGGAAGCCTCTGGTAATCAAGCTGGTCTCCTTCCCCGGTTTGCTCTCGCGTACCCCGAACCCCGAGCAAGCAGGTCTCCTTCCCTGCGGTTTGCTGGGTGGTTCCGGGAACGCGAGAGCAAACCGGGAAAGGAGACCAGCTTCGCCGCGGTTTGCTCTCGCGTTCCCCGAACCCCGAGCAAGCAGGTCTCCTTCCCTGCGGTTTGCAGGGTGGTTCGGGGAACGCGAGAGCAAACCGCGGCGAAGCTGGTCTCCTTTCTCGGTTTGCTCTCGCGTTCCCCGAACCCCGAGCAAGCAGGTCTCCTTCCCTGCGGTTTGCAGGGTGGTTCGGGAACGCGAGAGCAAACCGCGGCGAAGCTGGTCTCCTTCCCCGGTTTGCTCTCGCGTTCCCCGAACCCCCGAGCAAGCAGGTCTCCTTCCCCGCGGTTTGCTGGGTGGTTCCGGGAACGCGAGAGCAAACCGCGGCGAAGCTGGTCTCCTTTCTCGGTTTGCTCTCGCGTTCCCCGAACCCCGAGCAAGCAGGTCTCCTTCCCTGCGGTTTGCAGGGTGGTTCGGGAACGCGAGAGCAAACCGGGAAAGGAGACCAGCTTCGCCGCGGTTTGCTCTCGCGTTCCCCGAACAAGCAGGTCTTCTTCCCTGCGGTTTGCAGGGTGGTTCCGGAACGAGAGAGCAAACCGGGAAAGGAGACCAGCTTCGCCGCGGTTTGCTCTCGCGTTCCCCGAACCACCCTGCAAACCGCAGGGAAGGAGACCTGCTTGCTCGGGGTTCGGGGAACGAGAGAGCAAACCGGGAAAGGAGACCAGCTTCGCCGCGGTTTGCTCTCGCGTTCCCCGAACCTCCCTTGAAGCCGCCCAACAGCGCTGCAGTGTGGCCACATCTAACACCACTTGCAGCGCTGGTTGCTGTAAGTGTGGCCACTCTGCAGCGCTGGCCCTATACAGCTGTACTAATACAGCTGTAACAACTAGCGCTGCAAAATTTTAGATGTAGACATGGCCTAAATAACTGTGTGTGTGGATGCCAGCGGATCCTACCTTTCCCTCTAATGTTCATTTTCTGAGAGTTTTTCCTTTTGAAAGCCATTTTTTCAGAGTTGAGTTTATTGTAAACTTCCTGAAAAGGTTCTGGCCTTGCATCATTCCCCTTCTGCAATTCTGTATGGCTTTAACCTTTTTAAATCATTTGATGTTTTTATTAGTGTGTGAAATAAGCACATGCAGACAATCAACTCTGTATGCAGTATGCATGCGCAATGATCAATTTACAGTCAAGACTAGAATAGGTAAATAATCCATTTAGGAATTAACTGCATATGCTCCATGTCTCCCTTCCTATTTTCTAAGTCAGTCTGTTTTCTCGGTGCAGAAACTGAAATTTTCAGATCTCAATCCTTAAGCACTCTCCATCTGGCAAGTGAGAACTCTTTTAAGATGCTGTGTCTGGATGTGGCAGGGCAAACTACCAGAAATATATACAAAATCTAGTATCTTGTATGAGGTCTTCTAGTAATTTTGTGAATAAGAGGGTCTGCTGTTATATACAGTGTTATGATTCTGGGGATCAGCTTAGGAGGTCTGTATTTATGGGGCACCACTTTTGGAAGGAAGGACATTGAATATAAAGGTTTAATCTCTGGGGTCTCATTTGGAGATGCTCCTTCCGTTTCCCTGCCTCTTTCCCTCCCTGCCCCCCGAGTTGAAACGTTCTGTTTTTGTTGAATCAGTTGCCTCAGTGTGGCTGTTCCTCTGCCTCTCATAAATAGACCTTTTACTGGAGCTGTAGGAAGTTTGTTGAAGAGTGCCAAACTGTTAGTAGCAGTAGATCCTTCCTGGCTCATGCCAAGACTGAAATATGAAATTGTCTGTCAGTGTTGAGAGGGGACTGGCTTGGGGTGGAGTGGGAAGGATTAAAGCAAAACACAACACACTTCCACTCCTTTCATTATAAAAGTAAAACTTCCCTAGCTCTTCTGCTTGCAAGGGATCCCTCCCACTTGTTCAGTGATATACACAGTGCCTTATCCAAATGGTTGTCCTCTGAGTTTATTTAACCACATACTCTTATTTTTTATACTACAATAGGCAATGATAGCTTTTCATTTACAAATGATAAGGTTTATCCTCTAACTATTAGTTTTAAAGAGGGGAAATTTTTAAGAGGGCTAATTCTCCTGAGAATAAAATCTACACGTTAAATGTTAGTATAAGGTAGCTTGCTCCTTAAGGGTCTTTGGCTAGGAGCCAGCCAAACCTGATTACCGAAGGAGCCACCTGTGCTGTGTTAACCTTGCTTGGGCCTGACTGAGGGCAGCTGATTTCCCCTATAAAGGGCAGCAGGAAGCTAGGGGGAAGTTCTGAAAGCTGTGGCGGTGATTGCAGAGAGGTTCCTACAGGAAAGACCCTGAGATCAGGGTAGTTGCCCTAGCTAAGAGCACTGGGACTGTCCTGCTAAGACAGGAGGAAGAACCTAACATGAATGGAGTTTGAAAGCCAGAGCTTGAAAACCGAGTTCCAGCCAGGTAAAGCCTGGGAGTAGTGATTGAACTGGGATCCAGCTCCAGGAATGAGGGCTGAGGAACCACTGAGAGATCTAGGAGGAAAGAACTTCATTGACCTTTGCTGTGTCTCCTTAATCTTGATAGTGGAGTAGGAATAGGGGTGGTGATTTGCGTTTCATGTGTTTAAAAATCTTTTTCCTTTATCCTGCAGAGAGTGTCTTTGTGTCTCATATTTTCCAGCATGCTTCACAATGCCTTGTTGGGAGAACTACCCTTTGCACAAGTTCAATAGAAATATCTGTAGTAAAGTGAAGGAAAGTTAATGATTGATCCTGGCAGCACTGTGTAAAAGCAACATATGTCATATCCACATCAATTTGCATTTGTGTTTTGTAGCAGCCCTTTGAATGTGCAGCTGGACTCAGTCCAGATACTTTTGTCTGGCTTCATAGTCCTTCCACAAGAGTATGTCCAAGGTCTAATGCTGGTCATTCAAAGACATATCGGTGTTTAGTCATTTCACTCTCCTCTTTACTGTGTCCCAGAATGGATACTCCATCGCCTTTCTGGGCAGTTAATCTGGAGAATGCCCATTGACCTTCCAGAGTGGGTGTATTGACATCAACGGCAAAGATTGTGTAGGCAGCCACTCAGAATTAAAAGCTCACTATTAAGAGTATGATGTGTGGGATGGGGAGACAGACCGTTCTTGCAACATGCTGTAAAGCCAACCAGTTCCTGGCTCTTAACTGTTGACTGAAGTGGCTGCAGCTGCTGCTTCACTAATGAGCAATAAGTGTGTCAATTGTTAGTCCTTTCACATGACTAATATCATATAATGACCTGTTAGAAGACTGAGAAATAAACATTCAAACAGCTTCAAAACAAATCATCTACAGCCTCTGATTCAAGCCCACAAACTGAGAGTAGAAATAAGATAGCAGCAGCAGGGCTGTCAACTCACCTTCGTTTAGAGGGTGAGCTGGGCTCATGCTCCAGCCCCATTGCAAAGGGTCTGATCCAAAGCCCATTGAATGCAATGATACTTTGTCCACTGACTTCAGTGAGCTCTAGGGGAGAACCAAGGTAGACAATGGAGAGATGTGTGGAACTGATGGAGGGAAGTAAGGATATAATAAAGGGGAGTGTCTTGGAGAAACTTTTCTACAGAGAAATAAACTGATACCTCTTAAAGGATAGGAAAAGTACACAAATGTGGGTTGGGGGGAAAACACAGACTAACACTGCTATTTTTAGTGCATTAGCTGACTGCCTACCCAGGCGGGAACCACGCTCCCAGCTGCAGTGCAGACGTGCCATTAGAATCCCATTAAAAGACCGATAATGCCCCTCCCCCTCACACAAGAGCAGAATGCACTGTCTAGGGTTAAGTGCTGCACAATCATCAGGGACAGCAAACCAGGGTTATGTTGCAGAACTCTAAAAGAAAAGCCTTATTGGGTAAGAATTACAGATTAAACTTGCTACTATCACCTGGATACCAGTGATGACATTGCTGTGATTATTCAAGATAAAATTGTGACCCTCCTACCCCACCCTGTGAAGGCACTCAAGTGCAGGCTTGTTTGTCTTGGACCATTTGAGGGATGGAACGGCCAGCCACCAAGCCAAGATGGGGGTTGGGTTTTGAAACACCCAAAGTCTGAGGTATATGGATCAAGCATTTTGGTTCAGGTCCATTTTTCTATTAAATAAACTTAACTATTTTACTATTGTGATTTTTTAAATATCAACCTGTAAACTAGGAAAGGTGGTAAAGGAGTGTTTTAACTATCCCAGTCAATGGAGGTATAAAATGTGTTAATTCTTTCTGGTGTTACTCAATATTGGAGCTTATGTTATCTGCTTAAACTAGCAAGCAGACTGTTTGTGGTGATGTTCCTTTAAAAGAAAAAGGGGAAAGAACATTGGGTGTCAGAAGGTTCCCTAGAGGTTGGGAAATGGCAGTTTGTTTTAAGCATCTGGAAGAGAAGAGAGAAGGAAGAGAGAAGCAGGACTCTTCAGGAACAGCAGAGAAAATGGGAGAAGTAAGTGAGGAAAACTTAATTGGAATTAGGAGAAGCCTGAGCAAGAGTGTAAAGAAAGGAAAACTAAGATGGAGAGAGAGCAAATATATAAAATGATTTAAGAAACAAATCAAAGTTTAGAGGGGGAGAACAGGCACCTCAGTGGAAGAGAAGAATCTTAAATGTTAGCTATTTATCAGCTTTTTAAAGGGGAAACCTTTGCTGGATGGTGTGTAGCTAGTGGGAAGTAGTTGGGGATGTTAATATTGAATAGTTCTTGTGTTGTCTTTAAGAAACCTTTTTAAACTTGTATTTTTAAAAATACTTTCTCTGCCTATTAAAAAGGGGGATGTAGGTGTCAAGATGTTGACTAGAAAAATGGTCACAGGTAGGATCAGGGAAATTTCTAGTTCTCGCCTTTTCCCAGGTCACAGAGAAACTTCTTGTGAATCAACCAAAGACATTAAAAATATGGGTTTGGAGAGGGAATGTTGAAGTATGTGCAAATTGGGAAGAACTATTTTAAACAGGGTTTTTCCAGATGGGAGTACAGTTTTCTTTGTTTCTGAGAATGTTTATAGTATCAGCATGCACTTTTTGATGTGTTAATTTTGCCAAGTCCCAGGGAGTTCAGATTTTTTTCTTTTAACAGTGGAACTTGCATTATAACTACATTTTTTAAATATAGCTGATGACCTCAGTAAGGGTGAACAAATACCTTTTTGAAGCAGACTCATTGTGGTACCTATGATGATTAGTGAGTCCAGATTAGATCTGCTTTTCTCTCAGTGGAAATAAAGAGACATTGTCATAATCCGGATGGATAATTAGAATGTCTATAATAAATGAAGTCAATAGACAGGCGCTTAAGAATAACATCTCGAAGAATGAAAATCCCTTGACCCTATTACACTGGTGGTCAGTCTTTATATTAAAAATTAAATGACTAATCTGATAGGTTGAATTAACTGCAGTTTCACAGAGTGAATTTCATTAGGGCAGTTGATCTGGAGATTGAAATGAATAGTGCTGGAAGTAAACAGAATCTGCTAAAGGCATGTATGCATGGTGTGTGATATGCTAAATTGAATGTAGCCATCTACAGTAAGGAGTTGCAGATTTGTGTTCTCTCTTGCACAGATAGTATTAGTTGGACAGAATAGTCTGAAGGTGTAAGGCCCCATGCATACACTGCATTCAAGAGTTTAATTTAAACTGCATGAGCACAATTTAAATTCTTGTGGCAGAACTGGGTTATAAACATACCTGAATTGGTGTTGGCAGGATCGAACCAGGTTAAAATGGCCAGGTGGGCGAGTAAGATAGAAACATGTCTTTTTTTTTTTTTTTTTTTAACCCACTTATACCATGGTTTGACCATACTGTTATAGGTTTCAGTCAATATAGAGTTAACATTAAATAGCTTTGCATAGATGAAGCCAAAGTGTAAGCATATCCTCACCATAGGGAATGTCCTGCTGTGTCTTGTAACACCGATGCCAAAGTCTATTCTATTTGTGTTGAGAGTGGCGTTTAGGAAGGTTTTTTTTTAATAAAATTATATATACTTAATAATATAGAGGTGGGAAAATATCAGCTACTTGAGACTTTCCCTGTTTGGTATGATGATTAGTCAATCATGGTATAAAATCTTGCTTATTCATTGTGTGTCAAAATTATTTCCAACCCACTTGTTTTGTTAGTAAAATTAATCTGTTTCAGGTAATTAACACTGCATATATTAGCGACTGGTATTTAAATAACTTCAACACTGGGTAATTAACACTACATTGTGAATCTGGGATTGTAAATACAGATTGTGTAAATGACCTAGCTAAAGAGTATACTTATTGCTAGTCAAAAATATTGTATAGGAAATAAAATGTTTAAAACAAACCTGAAGTGCATGTTTTTTCTTTGTGTTGCCAGACTCATGATCCAAATGGATGCCCTTAAAAGATTTAATCTATGGAAGCTAAAAGTGCTCAAGTGCATTGTTGTTGCACCACTCACCTCTGGTCAACTTGTGAAACTACGGTCGTCAGCCTGAAGAAGTTTTGTCTTGCATAATAGTACCTCATTTGCATTATTCTGTGTACATCACTGTACTTAACATAGGGAAAAATTGCACGTAATGATATAAGATTTACTTTGTCTACCGTAATTGAAAAGTTTTTAAAGGCAACCACTGTGTATGGGCATGTACACATGCACATACAGAATAATTGCAAATGTTTGCCATTTAGGAAAAAACAGTTACCACATGTTGGGATCAGATGCTGCAGTTTCCCCTATACTTAGATTAGAAAATAACTTTAAGTGAGCATTGTCTGCTTGCAAACGATGTCTTTAAGGGTGACCATGATACTTAGATTTTTTTTTTTAATTCTTTATCTAGCAGATTAATTCTGTTAACAAACCAATTTTTTTACTTTTCAGTTGCAATTTTTTTTCCCCCTCCTATCACCTTTTTGAGTTTGGGGTGAATTTAGTGCATCTGAGAGAAGCTAGGGTCTACAGTTAAGAGAAGTGTAAGAAAGTGGTATATGAGAGAACTTGGATTGTACATTTTTTCACCTTTCAAATGTTGATGTCCCGTAATTTATGGTTTAATGGCGTGTGTGCATTCTTTTGCTCTTTTCCTGCATTTGGTATGCCACTTGTGTATGATTTATACATGGTGTAAAATATTAGAACTCGGACGACTACTGTGGCATATTGATATATAATTCAAAAAGGACAGCCCAGTGAATGGGGAAGTAGCTTGGGATTCTGGAAACCTGGGTTCAATACCTAGCTGTGCTGGTCTTTCTGTGTGACCTTGGCCAAGCTACTTAATTTCTGTGTCTCAGTTCCCCATCTGTAAAATAGGAGTAATAGTACTTCCATACCTCATAGGGAGAGTCTTAGGATAAATACATTTTAAAGATCGTGAGATGTTTAGGTACTTATAGTGCCCTTGACTGTTGTCTCTGAGATAGGCCTGGTCTACATTACACAGTTAGGTTGACATCAGCTGTCATGCTGTGGAAGTGTCTTCACTTTACATCCTGCTGATGTAAGTGCCTTTTTATGCTGATTTACTAACATCACCTCCCCGATTGGTGTACAGTCATTGGTGTAATTAGGTTGATGAAGTGTCAGTGTAGACACTGTGTTGCTTACATCAACTGTTACTGGCTTTCAGGAGCCATCCCACAATGCCCCATACTGACAATACAATTGAGACCAGCACTCCTGGTGAGGTTGCGTACCTCTTACACAAGGAGCCACGTTTGCATGCACACAAGCAATTTAATAACTGCAGTGGCTGTATGCCAGCGTAAATTGGGTCGACATAATGTTGTAGTGTTGCAGGGATAAGAAAGCATGTTTCAAAAAACATAATCTCCCACCAAACGGAAATCCTAAATATACAAAGCACTCTTGTTGTCATAAAACAGCTCCGTTTCAATAAGACAACTAACAGCTGTCTATATAGACACAGTGTGTGGCGAACTGGAATGTAAATCTGTGCTGCACCGGTGTGCTGTGCACTAACTGTCGTGTGACCCTGCTGCTCACATTGAAAGTTTCTTGGTGTGCTTTGATCTACTCTGCTTTTAAACTTAAGCAATCTAAATGCTTATTTAGACAAGCTGTAAATTTGCCCATTGAGAGTTTGTATCTAGAGTAGTGTATGTATGCAGTACAGATTTGGTTATCTTTGGCTATAAATTGAAAACAGTAAATGAAAATTGAAAACAGTAAAATTTTAAACCTGTGTGTTTCAAAAACATTTTCCAGAACTTTGAAGCAGAACCCTAAGGACATTTAAGTATTTGTTACCAAAGTGCCTGGGCATATTGTCTTTTGAAGATCTCACTTATGGATTGTAAAATTGTGGTTTTGAAACTGATTTTGGCTGGTACCTAATGCTGACACGTTATTTACTATGTCTTCGCAGAAGGATCTGATAAGTGTGCTCTGTTGCAATGGATTTTGGGTGATGAGGACAAGCGTTTCCTATTGCAGGAAATGGACAAAACCCCTTTTCGCCTGTTACTGGAGTCTGATTTAAATGTAAATTGCTAAAGACTAAAGGTGTAATTGGGTGTGCTAGCTGGTGCCTGTTCATTTGTTCATCAAGGAGATGCATAGCATTTGTGTCTCCAATAGTCTGGGATTTGGTGTATTAGAATGAATATGTCCATAAATATGCTGTGGTGGTATAGCCATGTCAATCCCAGGATATTAGAGACTCAAAGTGGATACGGTAATATCTTTTACGGGACTTATGCTAAACGATCTGTTCCACTTTGTGTTTAGCTGTGACACTGTGTGTATATTTCCCAGACCTGAAGAAGAGCTCTGTGTAAGCTTGAAAGCTTCTCTCTCTCTCACTCACCAACAGAAGTTGGTCCAATAAAAGATTATTACATAACCCACCTTGTCCCTCTATGCCTATAAATACACTTATTCAGAGCTAACTATCCATATGGATTTGGACAGGAAGATGAGTTGTCTTGGTAATTCGTGCCTATCCCTAATATACATCTTACCCAGGAAATGGCTTTGTTGTTAGCTTTCACATCTGCTCTCTAGATTCACCACTTTGAGCCACAGTGTCCTGAAGATCCACATTCTTGCTCAGATTCCAGCAGCTCATGAAAATGTCTCTCTCTTTAATACCAGGGTATTCTCTCCTCAGCTTACACACAAGGCTCAACTAGTTGCAAAATATCTGCTCACATACCTATTAAAAAAAAACATCTGTATCTGAGCTTGTGAATAATTGTTGAGCGTTTACACTGTTTAGGGAAACAAGCTATTTGACTGCATATTTTGAAAGTGGAAACACACTTTTTTGTGTTTTGATTAATGTTCTGGAGTTAAAGCTCTGTTACTTAATTAAAGGAGGATTTTTCCTTCCTGTTTTTTTTCCAGTAGACTGGTTGTGGGGTGGGTGGGGGGTGTTTGTTTTTGAGAGGGCAGAGGAATTTGAGGGAGGAGCAGGGGAAAAAATTCCACAACAGAGGTTTAAGTCAAAACAATTTTGCAAATACGCTTCCCTAAAGGAGAAGAGGCCTGTGTAAAGTATTCTCGATCATTACCTTTGTCGCATGGATTTTCCTCCTTCATCCTCCTACTGATATCCCATTACAGCCATTTAAGGCCACGTCCAGACTAGGAATTAAAATCGATTTTAGATACGCAACTTCAGCTACGAGAATAACGTAGCTGAAGTCGAATTTCTAAAATCGAGGTACTCACCAGTCTGGACGGCGCGGCATCGATGTCCGCGGCTCTCCGCGTCGATTCCGGAACTCCGTTCGGATTGATGGAGTTCCGGAATCGATGTAAGCGCGCTCGGGGATCGATACACCGCGTCCAGACTAGACGCGATATATCGATCCCCGAGCAATCGATTTTAACCCGCCGATGCCGCGGGTTAGTCTGGACGAGGGCTAAGTTAGTTGCTGCAATATGCCTCTGACAGTCAGTGCATTATAATGGAGATTCTGGCTCCCTTGTACTGTAGCTATATTATCTGGACATGAGGTGGAACTACATTTTTCCTGTCAAACACAGATGAATGTGCTTTCAAGGCTTTGTCTGCCCTGTGGACTGTGCACTGACATAACACCAGCATTGTAGGTATGCTGGTGCATACTTCTTATACAGCAGCACATCTTCGCTAGAAGTGGCTTCCTTACTCCACGATAAATTACAGCAGTGAAGTGTTATAGGTTTCTGCATTAGTGCTAAAATCCTAAGGTAGACAAACCCCAAATCTGCTTTTAATAAATGTCAATATATATTTAACTTTTAAAAGCATAGAAGTTCTTTTTCAAAGAGTATTAGGAGGGGTAAATTTCTCTTTCTGCTGCTATTACACCATTATACACTTTAGCCTCAGTTAAACTCTATATTTCTGTCAAGGACCACAAGAGCCCTGAAGACTGATCCTTTTGCTTTTTATTATTTCAGTAACAACAAAATATAGAAATACAAGACCCTGTCTTCCTGACTGTAATTGTAAGATAACTCAATATGGAGCCTGCCTGAAGCAACTTTGATAATCAGATCTATTGCCAAGCATCAGACTTCTGACATTTTGATTGGAGGTAACAAACAGAATCTGAAAATTTTGCTCTTTTTGTCAAGAATTCAGGCTGCCAAAGGTATGAATGTCACTGCAGCTTGAATAATTTTTTTTCACATTTGTCTTTGCTCTTAAAATAAATATAAAGGTGAAGGTTAGCCATGGTTATGTGGAGCTCACTTTCTTTACCCCCTTTTTTTTTTTAAGGGAAAGAATTGATAGTTTAGACCAGAGCAAAGGGCCAATGCTAGTATTTTACAGAAGGGTAAAGAAAGACCAAATAAGGGACATTTCTGAAGGACTCCTCTCAGTAAAGGTGTATTGCTTCACATCAAATGACTGCTGTTTGGACTGTTGCATCATAATTTTGTTGCAGTTTGCTATATAAAAAGATTTTTAGTTCAAAGACCTATTGTATATTGGTAGTTTGCTGATTCGCTTACCAAGGCAAATTATATCTAAGTCTATAGCAAATGAAATCCTTAAGCCCCAAAAGATGTGACCCAGAACAATGAAATTTCTCTCCACTGCAAGATGTGGTACTAAATTATTTATTTTAAAAACTGAAACCGTATATCTCCTTATTGTAACAATAGCCCAATGCTTCAAATATTTGTCAAACTGTGTAAAATGCTGCATGTTCAAGGAGATGAAATGTTAAGGACTATATTAAGTTTCTCAAGGATCTCCCTGTTTGTAAATGTCAGGGTTCCCTTCCCACTCTGAACTCTGGGGTACAGATGTGGGGACCCACGTGGAACCCCCCCCCAGCTTATTTCTACCAGCTTAGGTTAAAAACTTGCCCAAGGCATAAATTCCTTCGTTGCCCTTGGTATCGCTGCCACCACCAAATGATTTAAACAAACATTCAGCGAGGGCCACTTGGAGCCCTACCTCCCCCAAAACATCCCCCCAAGTCCCTACACTCCTTTCCTGGGGAGGCTGGAGAATAATATCCTAACCAATTGGTTACAAAGTGAGCACAGATAACCCCTGGGTCTTTTGGACACTGAAAAACGATCAGTTCTTAAAAGAAGTTTATTATAAAAAAAATCACCTCTGTAAAATCAGGATGGAAGTTAACTTTACAGGGTAACAAAAAGATTCAAAACACTGAGGATTCCCCTCTAGGCAAAACTTTAAAGTTACCCAAAAAAAAAAAAAAAAAAAAGGAATAAACCTCCCTTTTAACCTAGGGGAAATTCACAAGCTAAAACAAAAGATAATCTAACACATTTCCTTGCTATTACTTACTATATCTATAATATTAGATGTATCATTTCAGTAGGAGCTGGATTATTTGTTCAGTCTCTCTTTGTCTCAGAGAGAACCACAACACAAAGCAAAAACCTTCCCCCACAGATTTGAAAGTATCTCCCCCTATTGGTCCTTTTTGGTCAGGTGCCAACCAGGTTATTTTTGCTTCTTAACCTTTTATAGTGTGATACAGCATGGCCAGAGGGCAGCAGGAGAGTGTTAGCAGGGAGCCTTATTCTCTGCAAGGGGAGGAAGGTTTGCTATAGATTAACTAGAGCACCTGAAGCCAATTAGAACACCAGCAGTCAGTCATGTGATAAAAACCCTTGCTTCAGTCAGACAATGTGGGAGTTGAAGCAGGAAGGTTTGGCTGGAGCAGAGAGCAGTTTGAAGGAGTTGGAGAAGAGAACAGTTTTG
Organism: Gopherus flavomarginatus; assembly: GCF_025201925.1. Classification (NCBI taxonomy): domain Eukaryota; kingdom Metazoa; phylum Chordata; order Testudines; family Testudinidae; genus Gopherus; species Gopherus flavomarginatus. The sequence goes on along the minus strand of NC_066628.1, from coordinate 44,120,763 downwards.
AAGAGAGACAAAAGGAAAGTTTGGAGGAGTGCTGCAGTGGGCTGAGAAATCCAAAGGAAACTCTAAGTAAGGGGCACCTGGCTTGTGTAGAAGGAGGGCAAGAAGCCCCTTCACAAGCTGAAGGGCAAGAGAGGGAAGTAGCCCGAGGAAGGAACCACTAGTTCAAGTGGTTCACCACAAATCTCAGGGCCCCTGGGTTGGGACCTGGAGAAGTGGGCGGGCCCAGGTCACTCCCTCTCCACTCCCCTCCTCAAGGACACTAGTGGGGTAATTAAAATCCTGGTTCAGAGGCAAGCAATGGCGCCCTGAACCTTCCCCTAAGAAGAGAAAGCACGAGACCCCGCATCGCATAACAGTACTGGCAATTTGCCACAATAGGTAAAGGAGGGATTTTATGCTACCCTTAGCTGTATGTTCATGACAGTAAATAAATCGGGTTTCACCAATGGTATTGTAAGAAGATGCATGAGGTTTTAGCAGCGTCTCCTGCAGAGAAACTGAGGGAAGACTCCTCTAGAATCCTGGAGAGGGGTGAGTGTGCATGCGTGGGTGCTTTGCTTCCTTCTGCTCTATGATATGGGATCTTTGTCCCCACTGTGAGCCTCGTACTTAAAACTGAAAAAAGTAAATTTTAAATCAATCTGTATATAGTCCAATAAGCTTTGTTCCAACTCCTGTTTCTCTGTTGGGTTTGAGTAGTTGATTTAAAGTACTGGTTTTTGGTTTTGATTTTTGGAGGGACTTGTCCTTCCAGTTGGAAGGTAGAATAATGATAAAAGAAGCAGTCTGTAAGAGGTGTCATTGTAGAACATAATAAGCTCTTCGCTGATAGAAAAGTGGCATAGGGAGTTTATGCCACTGGAAATATTTTTTCTGTCTTTCCCTTTTATGTAGAATGGTATTCAGTCAAAATATCCTTGTTTGCTAGCATTATTGCAAAGGTTAGGTTGGTAGCTGTTTGGTCTTGTAGGCTAATTTATAGTGTTTCTGTTTTTTGTCTGTTGCACTTAAACTTCCACAAAACCTTCTCTCAGATAGATCTTGTTACCCTCTCTTTCTTGGTGTGGCTTTTTCCACCTCCTGGGTCAATGTTCTGTTTTTATGCAGAGCTCTTTTTGTTCTTGGTCATGAGATGTCTAAGTTGTTCACCTCAGTCGTCAATACATATATTACAAACTCTCAGTATTCCTGTATGCTACATCAGTGTGTGTTACCCCTTCATGTGAGATTCTTCTGCAGTTGTATGAGCTTTACAGATAATTCTCTTAATTCTTTTGTTCTTTGAGGCTATTCCTTATGTGTATCCCACTGTGGGTAAGCATGTGCTTCTTGCATCTGAGACCAGAGAATTCTTGCAAGATGTGTCTGTTAATTTAGTCCACACCTGTGCTCTTTTCCTCCCCCCGCTCTGCACTGATGGTAAAAGGGTCAGTGCAGACAGACTCTGAGACGCAGTCATTCTGTCTGCCACATGGCCTGCGTCAGAATATTCCCCATGTTTTCCAGGGAGGGTTTTTTTTTTTTTTGGTCCTATTGTAAAGGGTACATGGTTCACAGCTCTTGACTTGAAAGACACATGCTTTCATGTGGACATTCACCTTTCCCACAGAAGATTCTATAGGTTTGTGTTGGATCCCAGATATTACCAATACTGGGTACTTCTGTTTGGCCCTGCAACAGCATGCAAGGTCTTCACAAGTGTTTTTTCAGTAGTAGTAGCACAGCTGAGATGAGTGTCAGAATCATCAGGCAGCCAGCTGAGATTGGAGCAGGGGCTGGCTAGTGTGGAAACTGGCACAGCTGGAGCAGGGGTAGTCTATCAGAACTACTAGGCAATGGGAATATTCCTGGCCATGTAATGTTGAGCCAACTGGAGACGCTGCCTCCCTTAGGAACTTACCTACCTACCCTGGGATCACCTGGGTGAATCCTTACCTGTGGATTGCATTCAGCCTGATTGAATGTCATGAAGCCTATCACAAAACCTGTAGGTAATTACCTACAGAGGCTCATCACACTTTCTGGCTCAGGGGATGACTCATCAGGTTTAAACTGGCTCAAGCAGGCTCAGAGGAAATTCAGGGATGACTCATCAGGTGTAAACAGTCTTAGATTGAGCTGTAACTCAGAGATTACTCATCACATTTTCCTGTATTTAGATTACTAGCTTCTGAACAGCTGGTCCTGCCTAGAAGTCATGGCATCAACTTGATTGCTGCTCCACTTCCTAGCATCTTTGGGATTCTGTGTAAGCATGGAGAAGTCTAACCTGACTCCAATGCAGACAGTAGAATTTATAGGAGCAGCCCTAGACTGTCAGGGCCAAGGGCTTATCTCCCTACGACAGAGTTCACGCCATGGGCACTCTGATAGACCACATTATACACAACACTTGACCATTAGTTTGGATATGCCTTACTCTTTTGGGGCACATAGTGTCATTTACTTTGTGGCTCTCTCATTGCGGATTGGCTGCAGATACAAATTTTATATCTGTGCAGGGCGCGTGCTCGCGCTTTCTTTCTCTCTCTCTCTTTCCCCCCCTCCCCTAAAAAAAATCAGAATACTTAATGGTGGAGGCTAGAGAGCTCAGATGGCAGTGTGCAATTTCATATTATAAATAAAAGGAGCTTTTCATTCCTAGGGTATTGATTCAGATACAGAATCAGGTCCATAGGATTTGAAGATCATTAATATCTACACCCATTATAGGTAGCTTGTGTGAAATTAATTGGTCACCTTAGGGCAGTTCCTAATAACCAGAAACCCATATTGCAGAAATTGCCATCTCCCTTGTTGGCACACATGGCTGTCTGCTTTCTTTCTCTCCACCACTCAAGTGGTGCCTTCAATAGGTAAGATGGCATGGGAAAGTTTTTTTTTTTTTTTGTACTATTAGTATTTAAATTTATGCAGCAGGGGCACGGCAACTTCAACTTATTCTGGTAATAGTTACACTTCATGAGCCCCCCAAAAATCAGATCTACGCAGTTTGGCACAATTGATAGTGCATAAACAAAAGGCTCAGGACTAGAATGGTGGGAGGCAGTTGGGAGGGAGTTCTGAAGGTCAGGATTGATGGGCATTGACAGAGGTAAGGTGGGAGACCTAGGACTGTTACAGTGGGGGACTGTATATGGGAGATGGGAGGGAAAGTAGGGAGAGTTGCAGAGAACTGGAATAGCAGAGTTGCTGTAGGTTATGACTGAAATGCATTGACACAGATGTGGGAGTGTTGTAGGTCAGGATTGCAGTGTGATGGTGGAGTTAAGTAAGAGAACCTGCCATAGTTCTTACCTGCACTAAGCTTGACTCAAGTAAAGTGAAAGATTAATAGTACTAACTTCACTGCTAGGAGGGAAAGCGAAGCAAACTAAAGATTAGTTAATCAATTTCAGATTGTTTGGGTTTCTTGTATGACTCTTCTTCTAAAAAACAATATATCTGTACTTGAGAGTTTGACAGTTGTGCCCTGAAGTATTGATTTCTCCACCCTTTCATTCCTTGGAACAATCAAATTATGAGCAGGTTTGCAAGCTGTGATAGATGTCTCAAATACAACGAAACCTAGACCTGTGTGTGTTATACTCCAGCTAATCACTGTGAGGTGTTTGACAGTGTGAACTAATTCTATTTTCAACTGAAATATTGTAAGGTTCTTTACATATATGTAAAAATATGCAAGTTAGGCAATATGTGCCAGTAACTACTAGGAACACTGGAAGAGTTGTGATTCCAGTGGAGTTGATTTGGATTTGTGTGTGTCTTGAATATTCCCCACCTCCGCCCCCCGTGGGTGTGGTTTTTTTTTTTTTTTTTTTGAAAGAGTTCTTATGCATATATATCCAGGAGATAAATACACTGTGGTCAAGAATGATGATATCCTTTTGATGAGATTAAAATGGATTTAATTCCATTCTGACTTCTTTTGGATGAGGGAACACCAGTGATGTGATAATACTGTGATTTTCGAAAAGTCTTGGTTCAGAACAGACCAGCAAAATAAGCCACTTGGGACAATGTTCAGCAGTAAACATTTTCTAGCTTCAGTGAAGAAGTCGTCTATTGGCTGGGGAAAACAAGTCATCTGGCCTGGCTGGCTGATTCAGCAAACATACTCCTGGCTCTTTAATGGTGGCAAAGTGCCAAACTTCTTATTAAATAACTTTGTTAATATCAAATTTACTATCTAAACTGTTGCATATTAAATATAAGGAAGGATGGTCTCATGTGATTGAGAAGCTTGGGGATCTGCTATAAACTTCCTGTATGACCTAGATCAAGTCTCTTATATTTTGCCTCCATTTCCCCACTTGAAATGTGCAAAATGCTAATGGTTTTGTAAGGCTTAATTTATTATACCTGTAAAACTCTTTGAGATCATCAGAAGAAAGGTGCTGTGGAAGTACAAAGATGAAACACCAGAGGTTTGTGCAATTAAAAGGGAAAAAAAAATTAGGAAGTGCAGAAGTTATGGTTTTGAGTGCATTAATACATCTACACTGTACATTCTGTATGTTCTAAGAGATCTAGATTATAGTCTAAACAGTAAAATATGATTCAGTAATGCATGTTTTATTACAAGAGTACATTCTTTGTTAGTGTCCTAATAATAGGATTTTGACTTGATGCCAATTTGACTCTGGTCTTGCCTTCTGAAAGCAATATACAGAGTATCTCAGAAATGAGCTGTTAACTTAGCTGTGTAACAAAGCCACACAAAAAAAAAGGTGGGAGTTAAATCCTGGGACGCAAGGAATTGGTTTGATCAAATGTTGGTGGAGAACAGAAAACAGGGACTAGCACTCCACACCCATTTCTCTCCTAACCTTCGTTCTACTGTTTCTGGGGTGGGGGGGAAATCTTAATATTCATAATTTTCTTGCTAGTAATTTAGTTATGAAGCTTGGTATATGTGACTGCTTTTATGTCTGGTACAAAGATACCAGTTTGCATAATTATCAGTAAAAATGCTATTCTATTATGTAAAGTGAATCTGTCAAACAGACAATATAGGTTTTCATGTTTGTATCTTAGGCCTTGTCTACACTGTCACTTCACAGTGCTGAAACTTTCTCGCTCAGAGTGTGAAGAAACACCCCTGAGCGATGCAAGTTTCAGCACTGTAAAGTGGCAGCCTAGAGAGTGCACCAGTGCTGGGAGCCACGCCCCTTGTGGGGGTGGGTTTTTAACAGTGCTGGGAGAACTCTCTTCTAGCGCTAGCACTGTGACTACAAATTGCTTATGTTGAAAGTAAAACAACATATTTTTATGTATTTATCTTTTTTTATTTTTTTTCCCCCTTCCAACTGCAAATTCACCTGATATCTGAAACCTCAGCTGGGTTTTTCCATTCTTTTACGTTATCACCTGTAATTGCTTCTGCAGGCTAAATTTAGCCCCTTGTCTGCAGTACGATTGCATTGCTGTAACTGCATGGCAGAACTTGGTCCTGCAGTTGGAACTTCGGTTAACAGTTTTTTGTGGATGATGTGTAACCCAGAACAGAATCCAGCTCCCTCTCCCATAGCCTTTCTAAGTATAACAGCACTTTAAACATCAGCAAAGACTTCTGATTAATTCTGCTTGTCAGTTTGATTACAGCATGTTCATAGTGCCTGAAAATAGCTTAGTTACTAAAATGACAAACGTATTGTCTTGACAATGAAAATAAAGTACTGCTTCAAGGGAAATTGCAGAGGTTCTGTTCTGCCAGACCATTTTAGATGGTGGTTACCAGTGCCTTGGATTCATTTCTTTTTAAAAGTAAGCGTGTGTTCTAGTTCCATTTTTTTGTCCTTTTCTTGCACAGGAAAGATGCCTTAATTAACGTATGTGTGTTATTAATGAATGTGATGTGATTAATATACAAAGCAGAGTTGCTAGCAAGTTTGGCTCAGTAGGACTTTATTTTTTAAGTGACCTTAGTGCATTGAACTAGATGTGGAGATCAGTGTCTTTGAAACAGATTTGTGATCATTTGTCACCGAGCTAATAGAGGTATGTCATAGTGGTGACACATTTAGGCTTCAGAGAATGGAGTCAATCTGCCTATACTGCAGTACCATCTTCTTTGTATAAGCTAAGGGCTGCTTCATGTTGAGAGGTGTGGAAAGGAGAATTTGTTAGCTCTTAGCATGCAGTGGGGATGGAACTTTTTAAAAAAAAAAAATTCTCTAACTTAAGCTAGAAGCCTCCTGTTTTAATTCTCCTTGTCTCTACTATTGTTATGCTCCTATTCTACTTTTTGGTTGCTGCTTTGTCAGATGATTTTACAGGGCTGTAACATGGTCATTTTCAATATTACTTGGAGTTCAATTTCCTAAATGACAGACACAAAGCTTTGTTTTTACACAACACCTTTCTATCAAAGGATCTCAAAATGCTTTCATTCCTAACCTACACCTGGCAACACCTTTGTGGTGTAGGTGGCATGATCCTTCATTTTACAGAGGGTGAAACTGAGGCTTTTTTCCCTTGGATCCAAGAATGGAACCCAGATCTCCTGACTCCCAGACCCCAGTTCTAGCCACTGGGTGCGCACACTTCCTGCCTTAACTGTATTTTTTTTTATTTCCATTTTTCAGCTTTAGACCTCTCCCCAGGAAGCCTTCATGACAAGCAATAGATTTCTAGGCACTTGTATTGTGTCTGAACTGATGTCACAGCTAAAGATGGGCCTGAAACAACCCCCTTAATGTGAACAACCTCAAACTAGTTGAAGGGTTTAGAAGTTAGATGATCATGTTATACACCTCACCTCTTATCTCTGCAATGGGGTGAATCTGAACTGTCCCAGATCTGAACATCTTGTTCAACACAGGGATCAAAATTGAAACACCCTCTTATTACCACATACAGTCAAAGACAGCCGTCCACTTAACTTCCTAGCAGTGGAATTGCCTTGAACTTCATTGTCAGAGGTGTTTCTCAGAGAAGAAATTCATATCCAATGACAAGGCAAATGGTCCTAACTAAGGTGGTAGTAATCCTTTGAAAAGCATACTAGCTGCTTATTTTCAGAGTTTTGAACCATTTTACAATTTGCTTTATTGGGAATACTGCCAAAATTTAATATGTATTTTACAGGATTTTCAGTCAAAAGGGATTGAGAATCCTGTTTAAATGATGACTTTAGAATTTCAGTACTGCCCCAAACTAATTTTGATTGTTTGTTTGCAATTATTGTTCTAGTGCATATTGCTAAAATGATAGTTAACCTGACCATTTGTTCATAATTCACAGAACTTGAAATGAGAACTAAAAAGGCAAGCAAAAAAGCTAACCTCACCATTTATACATGTTTCTGTCTTTGCTTAGAGTTTGGAGGCTTTGTTAAAGCCTGGATAGCATCTCAATCCCAGGAAATAAGTCTGTAAGAACTAAATATACTAGGGATATAAATGATGGGGTTCTGCACAGGGCAAATAATTGTAGAAACTTTAAGGTAGCTTAACAGTGTAGAATCTTTTTAACTATCTTAATGGTGGAAGATATATTTTTCTGTTGTGTGAAAACATGCATGCACTGGCTGTTAGCTGCACTTCTGCTATCATGGAGAACACTAATAATCCATACCTCCTAATTCCTGGCATCCTTGTTTATCTTTTTCTTTCTTCCCACCACTACCACCAAAATCTTGCTAGTTTCTTCTTTGAAGCACATCTGAAAGGGTTTGGCAGGAATCTTCTTACTTCTCCATTCCCCTGTTTCTTGCACCCCCCTACACTCCTCCTTTGCCTTCATTCTCCTCCACCTCCTTTGCTCCCTATCTCATTTTCTCTGTAACCAAGTTCCCCTTTTAATCTTTGCATATGATATGAAAAGCATTGTTATGTGCACTAGGAGAAACTACTTTTTCCTCAAGTTTGCACGTATTTTATCTTAAAACATATATGTCTAACTTTTTTGAAAATAAATTTAGTTACTGTAGAAGATGTTTTGTTTCACTTGATAAAATGCAATTAAATCCAGTGGAATGAAAAGTGCCATGGGGTATTTGCTGCTCTTAAGTTGCAGACATGCCATATGTAAATAGTTTTTTTTTGTATTTGTCTTATAGTTGGAAATAAGAGTGGAGTTTGGGGAGAAATTGCCTTTAATTTAGTTCAATATTCTCTCCACAGACCCTGACACATTTCTGGGACCTGCAATGACAAGTCTGAACAGTAGCCATGCAGAGAAAACTGATGAAATGTCTTCAAAGCAGTCTGCCCCAAAAGTGCAGGTTCAGCGATCTGTTTCCCGAGATGTCATCACCATTCACTTCTCGGCATTTGGGAAGGAGGAAGAGGAGGAGGAAGAGGAATTTAAGGAGTCTCCCAGTGATGAACTGGATGACCAAAGCATTGTAACAGCACTTGAAGCCAAGGAAGACCTCTGCTTTGAACATGGTGGCCATGATTTTTCTGGTCCAGCTACCTCGCATAGCATGGTCGACTCTGCATCCCTCTTACCTTCGTCACCTGTGATTTTGCCAACCGTAAACACTGTAAAGCCATTGGATTCTTCTTCAGCATCGCAAGTATTCAGTGCAGTGCCATTAGTTCCATCACCCTCATCTGATTTGTATCATGTAACTAGCTCATCAGGTGTGTTGTCTCCTTTGGAACAGAAAGCCAGCTTGTCATCCTCTCCATTGTCCTCTCCATCCAAACCAACTGGCTTGTCTAGTGCTTCATCTGCTGTTTCTAGTTCAAAGCCTTTTATGAGTTTAGTTAGGTCCCTTTCAACAGATGTAGAACCAAAAGAGCCCACCCCGCCCACAAGACATAGACATTTAATGAAAACGTTAGTGAAATCTCTGTCCACAGACACATCTAAACAAGAATCTGAAGCTGTATCCTACAAACCTGACTCTAAACTGAACTTGCACCTGTTCAAACAGTTCACTCAGCCTCGAGTTACAGGTGGCGATTCCAAAACTGCCCCTTCTTCCCCTTTAACGTCTCCTTCAGATACTCGTTCCTTTTTTAAAGTACCTGAAATGGAGGCTAAAATTGAAGACACTAAAAGACGCCTTTCAGAAGTCATCTATGAGCCTTTTCAACTCCTCAGCAAAATAATGGGCGATGAAAGTAGTAGCCACAGGCCCAAAGTCTTATCTTCAAGTGCTTCAGAACTCTCAAATCTTTCCAACTTAAATGGTCTCTTGGAAAGCAATAACAACTATAGCATTAAGGAAGAAGAATGTGATTCTGAAGGGGACTACTACGGAAGTGATTCTACTCTAAATAAAAGTAACCAGTCCAAAACTGCTGAGGAACATCTGAAAGACACAGAGACTAAAAGCTCTCAGTCTGTAAGCACAAAGGACTTAAATTTGAAGACTTCGCTGGTACTGGAAAAATGTTCTTTGTCTGCACTGGCAAGCAAAGAGGATGAAGAATTTTGTGAACTGTATTCTGAAGATTTTTTTTTAATAGAGGATGAAAGCAAAGTGGAAAAACCCACAGAACCTTTGCTCCAGGCAGAAATAACTGAGGAATATGGTACCGCACTCAGTAGCGAAGACGAAGTTGATTTATGTGTGCAGCAGCCTAAAATACCCATTAAGACTTTGTACTTCTTTACAATGTTAGTCTATGCTTATCTTATACTCCCTCTCCCTAGTTACTTCTGTGGACTCTTCCTGGGAATTGCCCTTGGATTTATGATTGCTATCTGTGTGATTTGGCTTCTGACACCAAGTGCTCATGAATATCACAAACTACATAAAAATCGGAGCAAGCAATGGAATACAGCATCTCTGGACATCAAAGAACCGGAAATATTGAAGGTGAGGTTTCTTACTGGACATGCTTTACTCTGGCTAGAAAAACTAACTTAGTTAGCTCATTTGCACCTTAGAATCATATCTATCAGTGAGTGCAACTGAAGTACTCCTTTGGGAGCACATGGTGTTGTCAGTATCAGAAATGATTTAGTAGGCAAGAGTATTCTACTTCAGCTGCCTTAGTTCTCTTGTCTTGCATAAGTAATTCACTAACATTGCATACAGCTACAGAGGAAAAATAGAGTAATCACCTCAAAAGGAAAAGGGCAGATGTGTTTTGAACTTGTCTTGCTTAATGGAGTTAATGGCAAAGATTTTTTTTTTTAAGCATGTTGTGTGTGAAGTTCAGTGTCTCTCAGACAGTGTGCTTTGTTTGTTGGGGAATTTGCTATCCAGATTGCAATTCATACCATGTAGTCGGTCCAAGACCACCTCAAATGTCAGGTAATTAGGGTGGGAGGAGGAAATGGTAAGTGGAAAAATGTCAAGGGGGACAATCTGGGTTGGGGTTTGTCTGTATTTGAATACTTCGTAAATATCTTAGTTTGATAATTGCAACCCATCAAATGAGCTAAGACCTGGATTTAAAAAGTGCTAGCACTGTGGTTTTTTCCTCCTTGTTCAGAGCCGGTGTACTCTCTCTTGCCTTGTATAATTTACAACTGTACTTTGTTCAGCTGTGACCCATGTGACCACTCTTTCTAATACTTTGATGTTTTCACTTGTCATGTAATCATCATTTTGCATTGGTGTCCACAATAAAAATAAAACTTGAAAAAGAATAGACAACTGGCTAATTGGATAGTTTAGATAAGAAATTATGTCTGGAATAGAACAACCTCAAATTTCTCAGTGACAATGAATTTTGCTTGATATCATTTTAACTGATTAAAATCTCAGTATAATGTGAGTCTTTATTGAAAAAAAATTGTCTATTAACAAGTCAACCCAAAATACTGGTTATAAAAATAATGAATAGGCAGTTGTGAAATGGTGCATATCTCTTGGCATTGTTAATAGTCCATTCCCATCAGAGAACATAAAACCGTTGCTGCAATGTGTCTGGCTGCATTGGAGAATCAGGCTTTCTAGACAAGATGCTTATTTTTTCCTCTAACTGAAGACTCTTCTGTTTTTTAGATAGATGATGACAGTTAAAACTCTCCAGAAAAAGCCTACTTATAGATTAAACTGAATACTGATTATTCAAGAAATATTAAACCTGGTTGGAGCTCTCTTTTAATCTGTTTAGTTGTCACATATTCAGGAACGTAATGTCATATGCTTTAAAAGCCCTGCAGTCAGAGATTTGGGGAAGGGGAAAGCAAATTGAAATAGTGAATATTTTTAATGACAAAAGTTCTCTTGATTTTTAACTTAGAACATTTATTAGAACAAGTAAAAATGATTTCTTTTTTTGGTATGATCTTCATAAGTTCTCTTAGGACTGTTTAGTATTTATGTAACATTCTTCATTCTGTATTTTTCTTTAGAAAAATGGCTTGGTTTTTTGTAATTTTTTTTTTCTTCTGTGTTTTTTGTTTTACTACTTCTCTGTTCCAGTATTTTTTTTCTCCTGAAGCTGAGACCTTCAGCCTGCACGCTGTCATGTGCATTTGTATATTTTCTCGCTCTAAATAGAGAGTAAATTCTTTGGGGTGGAGAGTGTCATCCTTAGCACTGTTCCAGAAACACTTTGTATTCAATAAATAATCAACTCCTTTTATTGCTGTTCTCAGTCTAGTTCTCTCTCTCCTACTTATTGTTCTTTCAGTCTGGGGTCTTCCCCTCAATCAATCTTTGTTCTCTTCAGCGCAGGTGTTCATGTCATCCCAAGATGCTGGCTGGCTGACTGACAGCACATTACCTCTTCTCCAACAGGTGACCATAAACAGGACTGTCTACTCCAGCACCTGTTTCTGAGCCTGAGTATTTTCCCAGTGGCATAGCCTGCAAAGTGCTGGCTAGGAAGGTGTATTCTTTGCAGTTGATGCTACTGAAAATGCACATGTACTCAGGAGCACTTACTAAATTCTGGTGAAACAGCATGCATGGCTGAAAAGCGGGTGGGAGAGAGAGAGTGGAGGCGTATGTAGGTAGAAGTTGGAGTTTGTGTATTTTAAAAATATTTGACTGAATTTGGTTCCTAACACATCTTCCCTATAAAACTGATGTGAATTGGGTTATTCTGCTAAAAATGAGTTTGGTTGACCATGTCCTCTTTTTCTCTTTTCAGTCAGTATCTCGCATCATTTTTTCACTCCCCACACACTTGTCACTCTTCCCTCATTGTTTTCTTCACTGTGTTGTAATATCTCCTGGTCACAAATGTTGTAGTAATAAACACCACACTTTCTGGGTGCTTCACAAATGTGGAGGAGACAGTACCTGCTCCAAAAGGTTTATAATCTGAAGTGTTTAAGTCATTTTTCTCTTTTTGTGTAACGCTTGTGTGTAAAGCTTGGGGGGGGGGGGAGATTCTACTTCTACAGAAAATGTGGACTTTTTAAACAAAATTTATAGCAACCAAAGAATACAATACTTTTTTTTAGAAGCTGAAAATTTTCAAGGAAAGCAGTTAGTTCCCCCAAAATTCTTTTTCGTTTAAAACAGGGCTGCCCAGGGGGGCAAGTGGGGCAGTTTGCCCCAGGCCCCACAGGGGCCCCCACCAGAATATAGTATTCTATAGTATTGCAACTTTTTTTTTTATGGAAGGGGCCCCCGAGATTGCTTTGCCCCAGGCCCTCTGAATTCTCTGGACGGCCCTGATTTTAAAAAAACCCAAACAAAACAATTTTCTGAAAATGAAGGGGGAAGAAGTAGTTTCAGTTTTCAACCAGCCTTAGTTCTGTATGTGGGCTGGACCCTGAAGTTGAGCAGCCTTGCAGTGCAGACCTAGATCTGTAGTTGGCCATTGTAGCCAAGTAGTCTTTTGTTCTGTTGCTAGTGGGAGGATAGATATAATCTGAACTCTTGAAGTCTTGACGTTAATCACTTTTATTTTTCTGTCCAGCACTGCATCAAAGCTATAGGGAACATCAGATATGTGGGATGGAGGCTTAAGAAAGCTTTTTTGATTGTATTTTCCAGGTAAAATTACATTTTGAAATTCACTAAATCATATGGTATGTTTGCTTTAGAATGAGCCCAGAAAGATGTTTAGAATTTCATGCAGGTTCTTTGAAGAATTTTGATGTATATACTGTATTTTGTTTAACTTCCTGGGCTAGTTCCCTGTCTCTGCATGTCATGCGGTGTCAGCTTTCACCAGCACACACTGGTAGCCTTTGGCTACTCACTCGTTATCTTTTTCCCTTTTTTTTTCTAGCATCTTGAAAGGTTTAGGATCCCCTTTGATCCTAGCTCAGCCTTGGAAAGATGAAACCATTCCATGGATCCAAATGGGGGTATTCCCCAGTTGATAGCTCTTCTGCATTGGTTACTCCAGGAGCCTTCTCTTTTGCCATTGTTTCGTTTCCTGTAGGTTTCATCCTTTACAGCCTTTTTTTATTCAACCCTTGGCATTCAGGCAGATTGATATCAAACAGATTACCTGAGGTCCATATGATAGATGTTGTGCGTAATATTTTTTTATAAGTTAATTTTCCATGTGAATACTTTAGTTCCTAATCAAAGGATAGTGAATATTTTGGATGGCATTGTGTTTATAGCAGGTGTGCCCAGATTTTGCCACACTGAGAACTTGCTGAGGGTTTGGCAGTAACTAACATGCATAATATGGCATGTTACTTACTTCGAGAGAGAACGTTGCATACTGGGACCTGTAGTTTCTGTGAATTCCTAAGCTGAAGGTTACTACAAACCACATTGTAGAATTCCGTGGCCTAAATTTTTGATCTCTGCAGATTAAATGCATCAAATAATGGCGGAAGTGACTAGCATAGTTGTAGCACTTCTGATTTGCTGCCATTGGATTGTAAGTAGATGCTAATTTTAGCAAGCTAACATGGAAACTCTCTAGACCTTTCTGTAACTAATAAAACAGTATGACATCCATTTCTATAGTTGATTATATTTGAAGGATTTTAGTTTTGATCAGCTCAAGCAAGAGTCACCCACTGAAAATACATTAATTGCTGAAGCTACCGAACTGTGGGCTTTAAAACAGGTGAGGTTAACAGGAATTGCCAGTTTTCACTTCAGTCCTAAAAAAGAATTCTTTTATTAACCTTCGTCCAAAAGTTTCATATGAATAATGGAGAGAGGGTCTCCAGGGGCTTGGAAGGCTGTGGGGAGGCTGGATAGCTTCAACCCATGTTTGTTAAACTTTCACAAACATAGTCTGAGGTGCACTGAACCACTAACTTCTAAAAGCATTGCTGGTGTGTACTTGAGGGTTCATTGATGTTATTTAGCACAGCTGTAGTTCTAAAGGGGATCTGAAGGAGAAGAGAGAGAAGGTGCTAGTGAAACACAAAGTGGAAGGCTATTCCAGGAGTAATGGTGGGCTTGAAAGAAGGTGGGAAGTTAAGTGGGAAAAGAAAATAAGCCCAGTAACAGTCGTTGGGAGGAAAAATAAGAAATGAGTGTGCAAACGTGGGCAGGGCTGACATTTGTGCAGAGCTTAGTGAGAGGCAAGGAGCTTGAATTTGATGTGGTAGAATAGACTAAATATATACAAGTTATTTTGATGATACACATTTAGTCATGAAGTTCTCAAGCATTGAATACATTAGTTTAATCTGTGTATTTAAATGGCAGTGTTCTTAGCAGGGACTGAGTTGGCTTCTGTTTAAAATAATTTTCCAGTGCTGCATATGATTTAACTTGAAGAGAGTTTTGTTGGTGCGTAGGGGGCACTTTGCATTAGCTTGTTAGCAATCATACAATGTGCTGTATTGTTTGTTTCAATGTGCTTATGTGATAGAGTTTCAGTTTTTGGCTGCTGCTGTTGTTCAAACATCTAATATGAAGCAATGACAGGGAAGAGGATCAGCACTAGAGGTGGATTAAACTGGGTTTACTTTGGTCCTCTCAAATCAAATCATTTTATCTGCATCATATTTACTTCTGAGAATGAAGTTCATGGTGCAGATGAGGGCTCAGTCCAATAAGGCATCTGAACTAGCACAGACAATGTACTTTTGAGTACAGATTGGGGGGGGACAACAGTCCTGAATTTTGAATCATTTTAGAATCTAACAAGAATAGTCTTTAGCCAAATGTTATATAACTTGATGGGAGATATTAGGGTTCCCCTTTTACACATGGGAAAATGTCTTTATACCTTAAATAGTTTACTGCAAATGTGAAATTGGGAAATAATAATTTGAGGATTTTTCCATGAGTTTTTCAGGGCTGGATCTATCTTGAATACTTCTAGGATTTGACAGGCAGGTATACTGCTCTAATTTGATCTGGCTAAGTGGTACCATTTCTCTTTGCCGTTCTCTTTTGCACCCAAAGCCATCCTCCCTGCCACTTCGTTGACCTACAATCCTACCAACTTTTTATTTTGCCAATTACTACTTTCTGAATGACCACTTAATCCTCAAATCTGCAAGAGCTAGTGAGCAGAAGGTTGTATTACAGTTGATGCTAAATATCCTGAGGTGTATCTTTGCCACCTCTTTCTTATCCTGTATTTGGATTTAGGTAATACATTTATATGGGGGGGGGGGATATAGGCTAGAGGCTTACCAGGCCCATCCAATTCAGCATAATTCATGTATCAAGTATCTATGATGAATATTGCTGAATGCTCAGTCTGCTTCAGTGTATTTGCTCTTGATGTTTAAGTTTTGTGTTTGGAAAAACTCTTCTGGACTTCACATAAAGGTTTGGTTTGGGGTCCATGCCTTGGATTAACATGAGCAAAACTACACTAGCATAGTACTTGAACTTTCTTTATATTATGGTATCAACAAAAGTCTAAAATAAGGATCAGGGACTCATGCTAGGTATTCTACAAATAGAGGTAGATGTGGCCCCTGCCCCAAACAGCTTAATTTAAGAGAAGACTAGAGAGGGAAGGGGAGGGGCAAATAACAGGAGATAGAAATGCAATATTAAGATCACATGTTTACATAGGCTAAGAATGAGCACAGCTTGATTGTCACTTTGGGGGGGGAAAAAATCTTGGTGCACTTATTGTAATTTTTTTTCTTTTTGCTACCTGCCTATTTTATATAGCTTAAAAGAATACTCAACTAATTCTTTTAAACCTTGCGTTTCCAGTAAAGTGGGATATGTTTTTTGTTTGGGAAGGTTCACATCTGTATTCAGAATTATTGCTTGAGCAATCTTTAGTCAACTGTAGAAATAATCACCTTTACCTGGACAAACTCAATAGGCTATGTGTCAGAAACACTATCTTCTGTTAAAGGTGTCTTGACTTCGCTAGCATGTCTTATTACATCATCTTAAAATATGCTCCCTATTAACAATCTAGCCAATACACAATTCTGAATGCTTTATATTTCAAGCAATGATACAGACTTTTTTTTGGACACCTAAGTGGAGAAGGCCAGGTTGGTTAAACCCAGCATTTGACCTGCCCTACTGTCTCTTACAACAAACAAACAAACCCCCAAACTGTTCTTTTGTCAATAAAATAATTAACAAAATGTAGTTGTTTATGTTGGACTTGCAAAGTGATTTTTCTAGGAATGTTTGATGCTTTAGAGCCAACCAGGGAGCGCAAGTTTTTTAAAAACATTGTTTGCAGAGCTGGACTGGCAACATTAATGGTATTGCTGATGATGGAAACGCCCAAGTAAAGTAGTAATGGTTACAAAAGAGTCATATTGAAAACCTAAATGAGGATGGGAATCCACGTTTCCAAATGGAAAAGGAGAGCCTTCCCAGGAAAATGACTTGATTTTTCAGCTGTTGGTTTAAAAAAGGTGTTTTGTGTCTGTGTATACCTGTACACGTTTCAGATTTCATTGTTTATAAACAGAACTTCTCAAATGTTTCTTTGAGAAAGTAAGAGTGCTGAGAGGTGGGTGGATACCACACACACAGAAGTTTGGCAAATATTCACTTAATTTCTGAAAAATTTGCTTTGGCTATTCATGCCTCTGTGTTCACTTTCACAAATCTTCTAGAAAAAAATTATTCACATGAATAATTGCAAAAAATAATTTAAAACTCAATTTATTGAAAGTGAATTTTGAATTCCGTAATTCAGCAGCAGCACTGCAAATTTTGAATTCTGAAACTTGAACTTGATACTGAAATTGGTGATGAAATTCATGCCATATTGGTTAGATACGTGCTGTAAGTCATCCAGTCAGGGAATGGAACAAATACATGATGTTTAAAATTTACATCTCGTTTATACATCAATCATGATTTGGTAATCTGAAAACCAAGAGTTGTTTGCTATAAGTCTGCAAATTGCAAATGAGTTTGACTCTTTGCAGACAGTTGGTGAAAAGAAAAAGTACACTTTGCTGAATAAAGTGTTACAAATCAGGGTTAGCCTGATTTTTGAAGCCCTCTACTCCCTAGGGTGATCAGATGTCCTGTTTTCAACCAGAACACCTGGTCTAAAAGGGACCCTGGCAGCTCCGGTCAGCCATTAAAAGTCCGGTGGTGCTGCAGCGCTAAGGCAGGCTAGTCCCTACCTGTCCTGGCTGGCACCGTGCTGCACCCCAGAAGTGGCCAGCTGGTCCGGCTCCTAGGTGTGGGCAGGCAGGCAGAGCCTGGGCCTCCGGGCACTGCCCGAGCACCGGCTCCGCACTCTCACTGGCCAGGAACAGGCCAATGGGGGGCAGTGCCTCCAGGCGAGAGCAGCACGTAGCGTCTCCTGGCCCCTCAGCCTAGGACCTGTCAGGAAAGGCAGCCTGCCTTGGCCTCCCTGCTGCACCACTGACCAGGAGCTGCCTGAGGTAAGCCCATGCCCCAACCCCCTGCCCCACTCCTGAGCCCCCTTCCACATCCTGAGCCCCTCATCCCTGGACCCACCCCAGAGCCTTCACCCACTCCTGCACTCCAACCTGCAGCCTCCTCCTGCATTCCAAATCCGTTGGCTCCACCCCTCAGCTTGGAGCCCCCTCCTGCACCCCAGATCCCCCCCAGCCAGAGCCCTTACTCCATCCTGCACCTCAACTTCCTGCCCCAGCCTGGGGCCACCCCCCCCCCCCGGCACCCTGAACACTCATTTCCGGCCCCATGCAAGAGCCCACGGCCCCAGTTAGAGCCCTCCCCTCTTCCCCCTCCCCAATTCCTTGCCCCAGCCCAGTGAAAGTGAGTGAGGGTCGGGGAGACCAAGCCACCAAGGGAGGGGGAATGTAGTGAGCAAGGGGCAGGGAAGGGGCGGGGCTAGGGTGTTCAGTTTTGTGCGACTAGAAAGTTGGCAACCCTACCACTCCCCCACTACACGCACACACATAAAATAACCCTCTGACTGCTAAAAAGGAACATTCTTTTTCTCTCCATCTGTACCTGGTTCAGTCAAAAAAACCCAACTTGATAAAGTAAAAATATTTACAAAAAACAAGGTCCAAAGGTTTATGGTCTTAACATGTTTATCTTCTGAGGGCTCTGAAAAACCGAGGTTTCTGGCCTGGCCACCTCCCACTGAATCAAATTCCTGGGCTATTTTCACCTTCTGCAATTGCCTCCCCCATTAACTCATCCTGATCCCAAGTAGTGCTCAGATGTTGCAGTGCAGCACTGAAGAGAGAAGCTAGTACTGAATCACATCTGTGCTGACAGCAAAAGGATAAAGGGGAATCAATCTTCTGTGTGTCATTGTAGAATCTCTGCTGCTACTTCCCCTTACACCACATTCAAGTGGGTTACAGAGAAATTATCCTACACAGGTTCAAGGCAGCTGTTGATTGCCATCGCCAAGGAGCAAGAAAAGATGCTGCTTGCCTTACTGTGGAAAAAGGAGCAGGCAGCGAGGCATCAAAGCTTGCAGATGATGCACGTACTTCAAGATAGCTTAGTCCAAAGCAGATTGAGAAGAGTTACAAAGGAGTTTTGCAAAACTGGGGGACTGGGAAACAAAATTCAGTATTGATAAATGCAAAGTAATGCACACTGGAAAACATCATCCCAACTATCCATACAAAATGATGGAATTTATATTAGCTGTTACCGCTCTAGAAAGAGATCTTGAATCATCATGGATAAAGTTCTCTGAAAACGTCTGCTCAATCTGCAGAAGCAGTCAAAAAAGCTAACAATGTTAGGAACTGTTAAGAAAGAGATACATAATAAAACAGTAGATAGCCTAATGCCACTATATAAATCGGGGGTCGGCAACCTTTCAGAAGTGGTGTGCCGAGTCTTCATTTATTCACTTTAAGATTTTGTGTGTCAGTAATACATTTTAACATTTTTAGAAGGTCTCTTTCTATAAGTCTATAATATATAACTAAACTATTGTATGTAAAGTAAATAAGGTTTCTAAAATGTTTAAGAAGCTTCATTTAAAATGAAATAAAAATGCAGAGCCCTGCCCCCCCCCCCCCCAAAACGGTGGCCAGGACCCGAGTAGTGTGAGTGCCACTGAAAATTAGCTCGCGTGCTGCCTTTGGCACACGTGCCATAGGTTGCCTATGCCTGATATAAATCCATGATACACCCACACCTGAATGCTGTATGCACTTCCGGTTGTCTCATCACAAAGATGTTAGAATTGGAAAAGGTGCAGAGAAGGACAACTGTTCATGACTGAAGGCCTGTTCTTCTACATCCTCTTCATTGCTTTACTGCAATGGTTCTCAAACGGGTAGGTGTACCCCTAGGTCTACACAAAGGTCTTCCGGGGGTACATCAACTCATCTAGATATTTGCCTAGCTTTACAACAGGCTACAGAAAAAGTACTATCCAAGTCAGTACAAACTAAAATTTCATACAGACAAAATGAGAAAGTAAGCAATTTTTCATTAATAGTGTGCTGTGACTTTTTTTATATTTTTTGTCTGATTTATATAAGCAAGTAGTTTTTAAATGAGGTGAAACTTGGGGGTCGGCAAGACAAATCACTCCTGAAAGTGGTACAGTAGTCTGGAAAGGTTGAGAACCGCTGCTTTACTGTCCTATTTAAGTTCAAATGCCTCTTTATATTTGTATTTGGCATATAGTGTGTTAAGAGGAGGTGACTAGTTTTAATTTACTTTCTTGCGAACTCTGAACACCTGAGTCCCCTTCTCTTTCCCCAACTAAATAATCTTGTTTCATCCTATTGATTTCTGACCCATGATTGTAACTATCTTTTTGTGTAAGCGGGGGAATGGTCCCGCTATTGTGGGGAACTTTCCTGGCTTCTGCACTACCCCAGTGAAGTGGGCTAGCGAAAGGATCTGAGGCCTCCCTGCCCTTGGGGACTCCCCTTCCACTCTCCTGTCTGAGTCCTTGTAACCCCAACAAGGCTGGGCCCAGGATTCCTGGGAGGCTCAACCCCCAAGCCTGCTGTGGTCACCCAGGACAGGGGCTAAGGTGTCCCCACGCCGGGGTACTCTCTTTGCACTGCGCACCTCCCTGACCCACTGATCACGTCATACAATTTAAAGCAAATACAAGTTATTTAATGAACAATTAATTTTAAAAAAGAATAAGGAAAAATGGGAAAGGTTAAAGGAAAACACGTCACCCCGCTCTGTGGCAGGGACCATCACAAACAGTGTCTCTGGACATCAGGGCACTTCAGTCTGTTCCTTGTAGGTCCCAGGCCTCCTCCTCCTCAGGCCCTGGCTGTGCTGCAGGGACGCTGCGGGTCAACAGTTGCTGTGGTGGTAGCCACACACTCTCAGGCTCTGGGTGGCAGAACCCTTCAACCCTGTCAGGGTTATGATCCCCCTCCAAGTCTGGCCTGCAGAGCCTCTTGGCTGAGGCGTCTCCCTATGCATGGCCCACTGCCCAGGGTCCCCCTCGCTCTCCCCAGCTGCTCACCGCACCCAGCTCCACACTGCCTCAGCACGGCGGCTGCTGCTGCTCTGCCTTCAGCTCCCTGGGCTGCTTCTCTGGCCTCTCTGGCTCCAGTTGCTACAGCTCTGCTCCCAGGGCAAGTCTGCTCTGCAGGCTGCTTCTGTGTCTCTCTCTCAGCACTCACCTGCTTCCTGGGCTGCTTGTCTGGCCCCTCTGGCTCTGGTTGCTGCAGCTCCCCTCCCAGGGCAGGTCTGCTCTCTCTGGGCTGTGCTCTGGCTTTTTGGGTTGCAGCTCTGCTCCCAGCAGCTTAGCTTGGGCCCCTGCTCTCGCCTTAGCTCAGCCCCACTCTGTCTGACCCAGGCAACTTCAGCTCACACGGAGGACGGGACCCACCCTGGCCTTCTGTCTCTTTGATTAGCCTGCCCGCCCTGTCAATCAGGCTGACCTGGAGCATTTGCCTCTTGCCATTGTTCCTGGGGACTGTCAGTCTCAGGGTCCTGATTTGCCATCGATCCCTCCCCTTTAGTGCTGGGAGCTAGCAACCAAAACACCCCCACTGAATGTTAGTAAGGGGATAACAGTCCCCTTACATTGGTCTTTCCTCTGAAGTCTTTCAGCCAATACTGTCTTGGAGGTTCGGATTATGTCCTCTCTTTACTTGCCTGCAGGGGAAAAAAAACCCAAAATTTTAAATTACAGAGCCTGGTTTTAGCTGCTGATTTAGCTATGCACTTACTTGGTTGAAGCAAAAGCGTCCTTCAGATCCAACAGGACACTTACATTAGAGAGTAACTTGTTCTGCCAGTTTTGTATTATGGTTATGAACAATAGTTCTTGGTACTTGTATAGCAGAGCGTAATCCACCAGCAGAAATCATAGGTAATGCAGGAGGCAAATACTTCAATGACCAACTATATAAATGTATAGATGAACAATGGAAATCTCAAATTATGCCTTAGAAATCCAAGTTTCACAGGCCATTTTTTCAACCATGTATTTATCTGTAATTGTTTTTAATGTAAACAGTTGTCAATTATAGAGGTTAATCAAAATTTGAAATGTCTTCTGTATGTTATGTTTTTCCTTTTTTGTCCCTTAACTTAAAATGACTAATACTTGGCTACATGAATACTTAATGTTTTTGGATTTGATGAATTAAAAGCATGACTATTTATAGGATTAATCTGGGAGTAATTGTCAATCATGGAGCACAGCTTTGATTTTAACAAACTTTGTCCCTTGATCTTGTAAAACTCACCCATAAAAGCAGTTGGAAATTTCAAAATTTGCCCATTTGAAAGCTATTGCTGAACGATCTTGGTAAGTGTGTGTGTACCCACCCACCCACCGACCAGTTGATCAGTTATCTTCTACAGAGTCATTAGGTTTGAAATCTCTGTAGTAAACATCGAATTCCCTAGATTTCACACCCTTTTAAATAACTAGCAGTAAGTTCAGAAAAACTATTCCAGAAGTAGCTGGTTATCTTTACAATTGAAGATTTTTGGTCTGGCTGAGTCAGAAGAGAGGATGGTTATGGAGGTAAGGCATAACACCAGGCATCAGCAGATCTGGGTTCTATTCTTGGCACTGGAGCAGACTGCCAGTGTGTTCTTGGAGAAATCATTTACCCTTTTTGTGTCAGTTTCCTAATCTATAAAAATTATAGTGCTTACCTCACAAATGGGTTGCAGTGGTATATTTAGTGTTTTTGTAAAGCATGCTGAAAGCTCAGATAGAAGATGCGATCCAAATGCAAAATATATTAGTTGGCCTTTAGATGTTATCCAGTAAGTATCTGCATAGCAAAAGGAAGTTGAGGTTTAGTTTTAAAAGCAGAAAAGTAAGGAGTCTTTTTTGACGGAGAGGACAAAAGCAAAGAGGTTAGGTTTCAGTTTCTATCTACTATAATACAGGTAATAAAAAAAATAATAAATAAAAAAGCCCAAAGCCCCTAATCAGAATAGAGGAACTCTGTTGCACTTGGCACTGTACAAAAATATATTGTAGTAAAAGGCAGTCCCTACCCCAAAGAACTTGCAATCTAATTTGTTAGGAAACTGATAGCTTTGGGTGTAGCAAACTTTGGTTTATTGAAGAAACTCTGTACTTTCTGATGGTGTTTCATCTATGCACTAGATTCAATTTGCGGCACAGAACTGTGCAGAAGATGTCCACTGGCTCAGAGTTCCATTTCCTCTTTGGCTATGTTGCTGAATCATAGGACTATGTCCCTTCTGAAGTCAGTTCTTTCAAGTATTTGATCCCCAAAGCCTTGTGTTAATATTGAGTTTTCTGATCTTATGCCTTGAAACACTAGGCTGAGGCTCACGGAATGGACCAAATAAGGAACTAGTGTAACTCAGTTCAAGTTAGTGGAATTACGCCAGGGTTGAATTTGGCTAATGTGTCTAGAATTCAGTTGGCCACAGTTCATTCACTTGGCCACAGTAATTGATGAAATTTGATTGCCAAAAGCTAATAGTTCAATTATGTTGTTGGAGCATAAATAAACTTAGTAAGCCTTTTCTAATTTTTCTTGTTTTTTTCCCTGTTTATGGATGCTGAGCTTTATTCCGTCATGTTTATGCTTTACGTCATGCACAGATCATTTCCTATATTTAATTTATGCCAGATTCCCCACCCTGTGTTGTTTTATCAATTTTTACACCCTTATGCAATGAAGACAATTTTAAGTCTGGAGACATATGCTTTTTTAAAAGGAGGAAGAGGAGCACTTACAGGGACAAGTGGACTTCTGAGCATTTTTTGAAAAAATGTATTAAAGTGTATTAATGGTTAAAGTGAGAGACACGTATTCCATTCCTGATAATGCCATTGAGGTTTTTTGTGACCTTGGGCAAGTCTTTTTAACCTCCCCGTGCCTCTGTATCCCCTGTTGTTAACTGGCCACCTTTTTGTAAAGTGGCTTGATATCCCTGATTTGAAAGATGCTGGTACAAGGTATGTGTGTATATATATATATATATATATATATATATATGTATATATATATATATATATATATATATATTTTTTTTTTTTTTTAAAATCTTCCCCGCTTTATCAAGCAACATATTCTAGAAATGAATTAATTATGAAAGAGTGGAAACAACCTATGAAAGAGGAATTCTTCTGATGAAGACTGCATATCTATCAGATTTTGCAGGCATTTCTGGACTTCAGTACTGGGATTTTAAATAAAATCAGTTTAGTGCTAATGTCTGCTAATCAATCTCTGTGAAATTGATGCCAAGTGACTCTTGGAGGAAGTGATATTTTGAATTCTGGCTCATGTTGTGAAAAGGCTGGCTGATGGTTTTCATTTATGTGCTTGATATCTTTGTGCAGAAAACCTGGTATTTTTGAACACTTTGGCTTGTCAGTCGTAACACTGTTCCAAGAGGCAGCCTCAGTTTTTCATGTTGAAATCTCAGGCATGTTATAGTTAATTGTATTAAACAGTTATATTGAAATGATCTAATATGTCTGATTGCTCAAGTGTGGTTCTAAAGAGCCTGATTGATTCTGCAGCTCTTACAAGAGTAATCCCAATGGTTTCAATGGGACTACAACTCAAGTACAAAGTTGCAGGATTGGGCAAGTGGTGAGGGAACATATATAAAATGTTAATCCATCTTAACCTAAATTACTTCAATTTCTTGTGAGCGCTCTTTAGAAGTATGCCTTCATAGGAGATTTAGGACAGCCTGTGGTACTGGTAAGACAGAGTTCATTAAAGCCAGAAGCTCAACATTTACTGTCACACTAACAGGACCTGGCCTGGTTATTAATCTAGCTGTTTTAACAGTATGGCTGACCTTTCCTAAAAGCAGTTTCACCTAATGGTTAACACAGCACTTTTCAATTTAGTTATTCTACTGATAACCAGACAATTTCTCCTATTCCATCCTCTAAACAGAACTGCTCATCTTTAAAGATGGAGATCACAAGATCACTGTCGATGGCAAACAGCTGCAAAGTTGTTTGACTGTTCCCATTATCCTCCCTGAGTTACTAAATTTCTTAATTTAACTGCTTCAGTAGTACCAAAAACCAAACTCTGCAATCTCCGCAAACAACAATAAAGTCCATTGTTGATGTTCCAATAGCCTCGGATAATGTATCTGTCTCTGATGGTTTATAGTGATGGAATTGCTATATTTAAGCACAATCCATTAATTTAATTGTTTTGGACACACTGCAAAATAGGTTGCAGCATGGGTTGAAAATATGTGCCTATCCCCACTGACTCTTTTCTCCAATTTAGTTACTCTGAAACTCCTCCTCTCTCTGAAAAATAATCTTGAGGTTTTCACGTCTTTTGCACTTGTTCTCCAAAGGTGTTATTCTAAACTAAACATGCAAAAACACCTCCCCCCCCAGCAGATTTATTCATTAGCCAATTAAATTTGAGGTAAAATAGATATTTGGAAAATACTTCTGCATCAGGCATATAGCTTCAGATTAATTAACAGAGTCATTGGCTTCTCTAGTTTAGTATTTTTCAATTATGAAAATCCATTGTCTAAAGTTTTCACTCTTATAATCTGAGCTCCTTAATCATCATGAGACTGGTAGAACTCTGCTCAATTGGAAGGGATTTTTTTGGCCCTTGATGATGACGGTAAGAGAATGGAGCATGAGCCATGCATCATCTTAGCTGCTATGCGCCCCTTGCTGAGCATTCCAGTCAGTTCTGTCTTAACTGTAGCCGGTGAAGGAGCTCCCTATAGAGAACTGGTTGCCTATATCTATCTTTTGCAGGTGTGATACCTAAGAAGGAAGGAAAACTACCCACCAGCTTCAAGCCTCTAAGTGAACAGGACAATGTCATTCTGATAACCAAATTGATGGCTTTATGATGGGTTTGGTCACAGAGACCCCCTTGGGGCTGTCATCTCATGTGCTGACACTACCTCTGAGCCTGTTTTCTGTGCCAGTTTGGGACTTCAGAACCCTGTCTTGTTGAGCCAGGCATGCAAACCTGCTGCAACACAGACCCAGGGTCTGAACCACACTCCCAAAGCTGCAGATTTAACTGAAAACAGCTCGGCACATACTCTTATTTCCAGCACCCAGACACCCAGCTCCCAATGGGATCCAAACCCCAAATAAATCCATTTTACTCTGTATAAAGCTTACACAGGATAAACTCAAGTTGTCCACCCTTTATAACACGGTGTGGAAGTAGAGCAAGAACTGACAGGGATTTGAAGGGGATTTCAATGCAAACAGTCTGCTCTGTGAGCAAGAGTCAGGTTAGCTGTGACCCTAATAACGTGAGATTCGTAGAAGTGAGGATTGTGTGAGGTGAGTGGGAAAGAATTCTGAGAGAAGTTGTTGCGACCTTGTGTTAGATAAGTATGGAATGTAGACTATAATCTAAACAGAAGTGAGAAAAATAAGAGATCGGGATGACCTATGTATAAACAAAATGCAGCTGTTGCTCATTATTGTATGTAACAAAAGGTATAAATGCTTGGTGTAATTGTTTACCTGTTGAAAGACCTGCCTAGGTAGGGGAAACCCTGTGTCCTAGTGCATTCTCTCCCTCCATGCAATTGCTAGAGAATAAAATATCTGACTTGCTGCACCCAACCTGAGAGTGAGAACTCAGTTTTTCTGACAACTGAGAGAGAGAGATGCACAGCTGTTTGCTCCCCCAAGTATTAATCACTTACTCTGGGTTAATTAATAAATAAAAGTGATTTTATTAAGTATAAACAGTAGGATTTAAGTGGTTCCAAGTAATATCAGACAGAACAAAGTAGATGTTACCAAGCAAAATAAAACAAAACACACAAGTCTAAGCCTAATACATTAAGAAACTGATTTCAGATAAAATCTCACCCTCAGATTTTCCAGTAAGCTTCTTTTACAGACTAGACTCCTTCCTAGTCTGGGCTCAATCCTTTCTTCTGGTACAATCCTTGTTAGTTCCAGCTCAGGTGGTAAGTAGGGGATTTGTCATGACTGGTAGCCCCCTTTGCTCTGTTCTACCCCCCCTTTATCTCTTTGGCACAAGGCGGGAATGGTTTGTCTCTCTCTGGGTTCCCACCCCTCCTTGTAAATGGAAAAGCACCAGGTTAAAGTTGGGTTCCAGTATCATGTGACATGTGCACATGTCCTGTGAGTTCCCCTCCATTCTTCCAGGACTGGCCCGTATGCAGTGGAGGCTTGCAGGTAAACAGAGCTGAGGATTGAGGTAATAAATCTACTATTTAGACTCTGAGTTGAAAGGCTCTAATGCCAAATATTCTTTCACTATAGAAGATCACCAGGATAGTGATCCTTTGGGAAATACAGCATTTTTCCCTCAGGTATTACAGAAGCTGTCCAAGGCAGCTGACTTTGTAGATTCCTGTACCAGTTTTAACTCAAAGGACACAGTTAAGGGACCTGGACCTGTAGTCTCATCTGCCAGGATTGCTGTGCCCTTGCACCTGATCTTGGGCAGGCTCACTTGATGAAGGTGTGGCAGACTCCCCCTTACACAGCTGCCCACACACCAAAGGTGATCAAAGTATATTGTTCCATGAAGATGTTGCCCAAAAGAAACAACCCAAAAAAAAAAAAAAAGTGAAGCTAGGCTGAGGCCATTGGTATGGTGTGAGCTGTCTCTGGTGTTGGTGTGATGCTGGTTAGAGCCACTGCCTCAGAAGCATGCCTATCTGTCAGTATGGCAGTAGGAAGTCCAGAGAAAGCTCAAAGATCTGCATTACACTAGAGAACTTCTTTGGGAAGGAGGGGGAACTTTTACATGAGTGATAAGGATCCTCTGGGTTTGCACAGAGTAACACGCTATGACTGTGGAGGCAAGTCTTGTGATGGCCTTGTGCTTTGATAATTCCAGCTGGAATTTCTGGATGAAATTCAAAACTCAAATGAAAACTAGTTGCTGTGTCTGCTCTGAAATTTTTTGGCTTAACTTCCAGAAAGGAAGTAGGGTGAGCCCATTACAAACGAACCCTGCTGTGCAAACTGTAAATCATCCTGGCTTTACTAACTGTCTCCTTGATGCATTTTTATTTCTGTATGTGAAGTGGTTATTTCCACTGTAAATAAAACCCAAATACAAAATGTCTCTAAAAGCCAGTTTAGGTGTTGGTGAAATCTAAAAGCAGACTGTATGTGTTTTAAATGGAAATGTTAGATGTGTGCCTTAATGAGGTGGCTACTGAACATATAAAATAGCTTAATTTTCCTAGTGTTTTGTTTGTGGGTATTAGTGAAAATGCAAATAGGTAGTGGAAATTAATATAATCTAGGCATCATTAATTGGTAACAGCATCTACGAGTCCTCAGAAAATTGTGCAATGTTTGTTCTGAGAAACTGACAGGCACCAGCTCCCAATGAAGTAAATGGGCCTTAGAATATTGTCCTGTTTTTTGTGTAGGAGATGATTTTTTAAATTGGCTATAGTGCTGCAATAATGTCAACTGACTTTTTGTGTAGTGGCTTGTGTAATATATTTTTAATAGGGTATTGAGAGATGTATGTTCAGAGACGCTCTTTTCCTCCTTCCTTTCTCTCTCCGTCCCACCCGTACACTCCTCCAGTATTGTAAGGATTTCTGCTGTGCAGATTTAAGGCTTGACTGCAAGGTCCTGAGTAGCTTCACTTTCCATTGACTTCACTGAGCACTAAGGGTGCTCAAAACCTTGCAGGACTTGGCTTTTAATGCACAAATGCAGGAGTCACTTAAGGTATGTCATCTGGCAGGCTAAGACAAGGAAAAGATTGACTTCATGTCTCATGCATATATGCTCTGGGTAATACATTGCTTCTTTCCTCCTCTGCCAAGTGCCTCCATTGGCTAATCTGGTGCCCTCAGGAGTGGGAATAATTACTTAAATATGGAGCTTTTCACCCTAGATCTCACATCACTTCATAAAGGTGGGTAAGAAACATTTGTCCCTGTTTATACTGGTAAGAAAACAAAAAGGTGCAGAGAGGTGAACTGATTTGCCCAAAGTCTCAGACAGCCAGTGCTAGAGGTAGGAATAGACTCCTGCTTTCCTGATTACACTGTGGTGCCCAATCTACTGCTTCGTTGCATTCATCCATGCAATATGTGACATGAGTTGGGAAGGAGTCTGTCTTACTATAAATGGTTGAAAACTATTTATTTAAAATTTTATTTTCACACTACATCAGGTTGCCAATTCAATATCAATTAACAAATCTTTCCTTTTCTAGGGATGGATGAATGAAATTTATAATTATGATCCAGAAACTTATCATGCTACATTGACTCATTCTGTCTACGTGCGACTTGAAGGAAGTACCCTAAGACTTTCAAAACCCAATAAAAATATTTCCAGAAGGGCTATTTACAATGAGTCTAAGCCTGATGTCACCTACATTGGCCAGAAAATTTATGAGCTTACGGACAGCAAGGTGAGTTCTATTTAGTTAAGCAGCTGATTGCTGTATAGTAAAAAGGTAGGCTCTCTCTACACTACATTATTAGTTTAATTTCTGCTGTCACGTAAATGAAGATTATTTACTGATTAGCTTTCAAAGGCCACGTCCAGACTACCTGCTGTATCAGCGGGTTAAAATCGATTGCTCGGGGATCGATATATCACGTCTAATCTAGACGCGATATATCGATCCCCGAGCGCGCTTATATCGATTCCGGAACTCCATCAACCCCAATGGAGTTCCGGAATCGACAGGGAGAGCCGCGAACATCGATCCCGCACGGTGTGGACGGGTGAGTAATCCGATCTTAGATATTCGACTTCAGCTACGTTATTCACGTAGCTGAAGTTGCGTATCTAAGATCGATTTTCCCCCTCCCCCCCAGTGTGGACCAGCCGAAAGTATTATGCTGGTTTAATCTGCGAGTGTAAAAGGAAACAGACATTAGCCAATGGCTATTTCATACTGAAGAGTGATCTATGTTTAATCTCTTTTTATGGGTATAAAAATATTAAAACAAACATTTTGGGGCTGTATCTTTTTTTTTTTAACACAAGCCTTCCATTACATTGCCAAATAGATGAATCTTGCTATGAAAAGAATAAAACCATTGGGGACAATGTTCAGAGCATCCTCTTGAAAAGTTAAAAAGGGGACTGGGAGAATAAATCAGCAGCACATAAGCAAAAGGACATTTAAAAACTCAAACCCCCCTTTATTTAGTAAATATGCAGAGTCCTGAAACTGTGGTGTGGGAAGATTTGAGCATTCTTTCTCATATACATAAAACAATATGCATATAATATTTTAGAAATCTTGCAATCAAATTTGCTTGTTTCAAGACTGCAAAAGGATTCAGAGCCCAGTCATTTTTGCTGTTGCACAAGTGGAGGGAACACAAATTGTGTGGATGCAGCAGAAGAGAGTGGGAGGTGGGTGAGTAGATGGATGAAAAGGATAGCTCTGCTGCATCATGTCTCTTCTCACTACAGTGCTGTGGAAGCTTCCCTCCAGGTAGGTGCATTATGGGTTCTGAGTTTCTGTACATCAGGACAGGAGTGGGAAGAAGTGAGGCTGGGAAATGTTTGCCCTACGTTGCCCCTCTCCCAAATTTTTTGGGGATCCCAGCATAAAATAAAGCTGACTACATCAGCATTATCTTGCATGATATCCCTGTGCATCACAAGGGATGGTGGCCACAGAAAGGTATTGGCAGCACAGGTGAAGAAGGAACTGATGATACAGTAGAATCTGGGACTGGGGCAGAGAAGAATAAAGAAAACTAAAGAGGCAATAGGCCTTCATCGATCTGCACACAGAGGGGGCCCAAATATTTCCATGATAGAAAGATGAGGTAGAAATTTGTAAAGATTCCTCCGTGCATATTTTCTCTTGCTGGAAACATTTTAACTATAAGACTTTGAAATCACATTGCAGCAGTTTTATAGCTCAGTACAACAGGACTTGGTTGTTCTTAGTGGCATCTAAAATCTGACCAAAAGTAGCACAAGGTTTTTGTTACAAGATCAGTTACAGAGGGACAGTGTGCCCTAAATGCAATCGACAAATAATGGAATTTAAGCTAAGCATTACTTTAAACACACTGTGGGGATCTTTAGCGACATAGGCCTTTTTAAAGGAACAGTTGGGGTAAGAAATTTTTTCTTTAAAGAAATCCCTTCTTCCTACTTGCATTTGGGTGCTGTTTGCATTTGCTCAGCCTGGAATATGACCATCAAATAGTTCTGCTTTCTGGTTCCTATGCAGTCGCACAGCACCAGCATTGCAGATCTCGAGCATCCAAAAATCCATGTTCGACACCCTCCCCCCAATGTCATGAGACTTAAATAACTTTGGGGTTCTTTACCTTCTGGCTTCTGAGTCACACTTTTTTTGCACAACTATGAGAGCTGAAACCCCCCCCTCCCTTTTTTAAATGAAAGCAGAGATTCTTGTGTATTCACATGATTCCAGGAGTATAAACTGAGCATGATCCTGTTTAAATAAGGCTTATTGCTAAGCCTCTCCATATCCTTTATTAGAAGGCTTAGCAAGCCTGGGGCCTGTTGACCCACCAGTGAGTTAAGCACCCACCAGTCCCATCTTTGAGGTGAAATCTTGCTATTTTCATCACTTAATACACAGTGCTATACATTAATATATAAGTGGAGAAGATATTGATTCATATGGAATTTCTTTTTTTGTTTTTTGGGTTTTTTGATCTATCTGACCCTCACTTTTTATTTCACAGATTTATCTGGTTCCCAAGAGTCTGGCTCGAAAACGAATTTGGAATAAAAAGTATCCTATTTGCATTGAACTTGGTAGACAAGACGACTTTATGGCTAAAGCCCAGACTGATAAAGAGAACTTAGAAGAAAGGTCACCAGCAGAGAACTTAGACTTAGGCAGTGAAGAATCTAAGAAACCTCAAGATGGGACAAAGCCCATTAGCCAGAAGGATCAAATACTTTATTTGTTTGGAAGAACGGGTAGGGAGAAGGAGGAATGGTTTAGAAGATTCCTTCTGGCTTCCAAGTTAAAGTCTGAAGCGAAGAAGCCTCTCGGCTTATGTGGAAACAAGCCAGGTAACCAGTATCATTTTTTTAAATTTACTTAAGGTACAGTTTTGTAAAGGAAGTTACAATAAGTACCAAAAAAGCTTCCATAAAACTGAATGTCTGGCTAGTGTTGTTTGTAGTGAATCAATTTTAAGCATTAGCTCTTAAAAAGCGAATATAAAAATAATTATGCAGAGTTAGATATTCCCTAAAATTGTGATTTAAACAGATGACCACAAACCTGCTTGCATATGATTTGGGTAACTGAGGAGTTTGACATCTCCAGTTGCATGCGTTGTTGCTGGATATCGAATTGTTCTAAATACTGGCAAATTAGAGTTTAAGGCCATCTAAACATGTACCTATGGAATTTATTGTAGCCTTAAAAGTGTGTTGGAAAAGCACTTCTTTGAATTGTACCTTTTATGAAATAAATTAAGCACAAATAACCTTGTAGCCATCTGTTTGGTGATGCTAGATTATTTATTTATTTTTAAAGTGATGCTCATGCCTCATGCTTGATACTCTACAGCCATCCATTTGTACGTGGTGTGCTACTTGCTTTTCTGTTCTCTTCTCTACCCTGTTTGTTAATGGCTGTTATTCCTTTCGCTTTAGGATTCTTGCCATCACACAGTAGAACCAATAGCCAGTCTGGAATTCTTACGCATAGTCGCAGCAGTAGCAAAGGAAGCGGAGAAGAAATCATGTCTCAGCCTAAGCAAAAGGAGCTGGCAGGAAACGTGCGACAGAAAACGCTTTTGGACTACAGTATATACATGGCGAAGTGTGTTCCACAAGAAAATAAAAGTCCTGTGGTTAGTCCAGCCTGTAGTGCAGACAGTAGCCCAACTTCTGTGAAAAAGGTAAGAGCCCTGTGCTTAGCGTACTTCCATGAGACACATTTTAAGGTCCTGTTACTTTTGACACTTGTTGCTTTAAAAAGTATAGACTGTATAGAAGAGGGGGAAAAAGTTTGGAAAGTGTGGCTCTGTTCTGACACTGACTGTGTAAAAATGGCATTGTGAGGATCTGTGTGTGTCCCTTGCTTCCTTATAAAGATATTGTTTCTAAGTGCCAGCTCTTTAGGCTCAACCTGGGATCTCCGAAGTCCAGTTGTGTTCTCCTGGCTTGTGTGACATCAGTACCAAAAATGATTCTGTAGGCCAAAATTTCCCTCAGCTGTTCACTTCCTTCAGTGGGTGTCAACACAGGGGGAACTGAGGGTGTCAGAATTAGTCCCTACAATAAATATGGAGTTACCTCTTTTGTTGATTCGTGAGCCATGAACCATCCAGTTTACTCTCCTATAGCTGTGCTCATGCTGCAATAGTAAGAGTAGTAAAAAGATGATATCGACTAACTTTTGTTTAATGTTAACCAGATCCAACTAAAAATGTAACTGGTGTGCAGACATGCTGAAATCAGGAGGGAGTCATTTTTAGAGTTCCTTTTTCAGCCATAAATACAATTTAGTGCTGAGTAAGGAGAGTTTATTCTCATTAGCTAATCTTTCTTAGGGGAGTTGTAAAACATTCAGATATGTCCATGTATCTCCACCATCCCACAGATGGAATTATTTTATGATGAGCCCATCCTCAGATGCATGTAAGTAGGGACTTCCACTGTGATGTTATTTAATACATATTCAGTTTTCAGCTCAGAATGGCCAACAATTCAGTGGACTTTGATAATCTGATGAAGAACTTCCATCCCCTTAGAGCTACTACACACAGTTGTTCTGCTTAGCTCTGCATTTATGATCTCTGGCAGTTTGTGTGTGTGTGCAATATGCTGGACACCGCCATAAACAAACTATTTTCCCTGTTCTTTCTCTCAACCTAAATTTTGCTACCAGAAAGCTTCCACTATTCTCTTTTCTAAACTGCATGGGAGCACACTAGGAATAAACACAAATTGGCTCAGGAACCTGAAATTTAGTTTTTCTATCCATGTTTCAAAAGCTGATTCATCTCTCCAATTCTTTATATCATATAAGTGTATTTTTCTGTGTATTTTTAAATTCACCCAAAGGAAAGTTTTTTTATTAATCTAGGGTGAAATTGTTGCCACATTGCCTCAAATAGTCAGGATTTCTTCACTGATGTAAATTTCATTTGATGACCTTTTGAGTGTGTGGTTTCCAAGACCAAGAGATACAGTTTCTAATGCAGGAGCCCTTCTATGAGAGTTAATTGAGTGAAAGCAATGGAATTATCCACTTTTCTATTTAGATTGCTTTCAGATGCAACCTTCCTCACAAAAACTAAACCATGGGTATTGAGTGTATATAATGTATATTAAGTTTCTGTTTAGAAATGGTTTATAAAGGGTTACTAAATGATTAACACATGTTATAAGCATGTTATATGTGAGTAGTATGTGCTGTGTTGTAGATAAACCATAGCTTATCAAGTATCAGAGGGGTAGCCGTGTTAGTCTGGATCTGTAAAAGCAGCAGACAGTCTTGTGGCACCTTATAGACTAGCAGATGTTTTGGAGCATGAGCTTTTTATTTATTTGTTTTTTTAATTTTTATTTTTTTTGGAGCATGTTTATCAGGAGCCTCTTCACCTCTTGGACTCTCTAATTGCTCAACTACTTAGTAAAACACCTATTAATCATTCATTTATCCTTAATAAATGGAACCTTAATATTAAGTGTGACCCCAGTTTATTTAATATATATTTTGTGCATGTAAAATAATCTGCACTTCAGGGCCCTCTTACAGCTCATAGTTAAGGAGATCCATGTACAGTACATGATATGAGCTGATTTGGTGCTCATTGGCTCTCCTGGCCACTCAATCAACCTCTGAAACAGTGGTTGCAATACTGAATCTGACAGGTCAGGCTTAAGTTTATAAATAGGATAATGGTGCTAGCAAGAACTTGGGTCATAATAGAATTTAGCAATCCAGCAAATTCTCTTTTTGTATAAAGTCACAGCCCTTGGGAATATTAAGGTTGCAAAGAAATCCTGTTCGGCTGATTTCAGAGCAGCCACTGTGTCTAGCTGGTTGCTGTGCCAAAACAAAAGTTTGAAGCAGTGGGGATAAATATTAACCTAAAATGGTAAAAGAATGGTTCCTTTTTTATGTACGGGGATATACATATGAAGTATGAACAACACAGAAAATTTAAAAAATAAACAAAGATGCTGTGGAGCCAGGGGGAAAACTTTTTGCAGATAGTGAAACTAATTGCACTTCAAATCAAGTTATCACTTTACCAGAGTCCAGACTTGGGTAACTTGATCCTTCTGTCTTGAGCAAAATAGTATCACCTCGTATGGTCCTAGGCAAGCTGCCATCAGCACTATGCCCCTGTTTAATATGACAGATTTTAAATGTGTTTAAAGTCACTTATTGTTAAGTTATGGAGCTTCTCAGAGAGCACAAAATCTATGCATATCTTGTTTATAATTGGCATTTTAGGACCATCATCTTGTCACGCATGAAAGAATTATTAGACTGAAACATGTGCCATGTATATTATCAGTGTCTCAGTTTATCACTGTAAATGTACTGCCTGCTGCTGTTTTTTTCTCTATTAAACTTCTTTCTTTTTAATGAGATCTAGAGTAGCATGGGAATGTGCAATCTATATTGCCTCAGGAAAATCAGCTCTGCATCACCTCAAAACAGAGAAACTAACATTTAAAAATCAATTTTATTTAATGGAAGTCCCATCAGTGACTCTGAATACTAGCTTGGCTAATGTATGTTCCATGACAATTTAGAATGTGGGGCTTTTCTTACAATAAAATTCAAATGAGGCTTTTATATAAGGGCTTGTCTACATCACAAAGTTGCAGCGCTGGTGAGGGGGTTACAGCGCTGCAACTTAGGAGGTGTACACATCTGCAGGGCATCACCAGCGCTGCAACTCCCTGTTTGCAGCGCTGGCCGTACTCCCGTTTTGTCTCGGGTGTAGAGGATCCAGCGCTGGTGATCCAGCGCTGGTGTAATCAAGTGTAGACACTTACCAGCGCTTTTCTTGACCTCCGTGGAATAAGCAGGTATCGCAGCATACCTGAGGAAGCCTCTCTGGTAATCAAGCAGGTCTCCTTCCACGCGGTTTGCTCCGGTGTTCTCCGAATCCCCCCCCAAGCGGATCTCCTTCCCCGCGGTTTGCAGGGGGGTTCGGGGAACGCGAGAGCAAACCGCGGGGAAGCAGGTCTCCTTCCCCGGTTTGCTCTCGCGTTCCCCGAACCCCCGAGCAAGCAGGTCTCCTTCCCCGGTTTGCTCTCGCGTTCCCCGAACCCCCGAGCAAGCAGGTCTCCTTCCCCGCGGTTTGCAGGGGGGTTCGGGGGAACGCGAGAGCAAACCGCGGGGAAGGAGACCTGCTTGCTCGGGGGTTCGGGTAACACTGGAGCAAATTGGGGAAGGAGACCTGCTTCCCCGCAGTTTGCTCTCGCGTTCCCCGAACCCCCCTTGAAGCCGCCCAACAGCGCTGCAGTGTGGCCACATCTAACACCACTTGCAGCGCTGGTTGCTGTAAGTGTGGCCACTCTGCAGTGCTGGCCCTATACAGCTGTACTAATACAGCTGTAACAACCAGCGCTGCAAAATTGTAGATGTAGACATACCCTCAGAGGAACTTCTTAGAGCATTATTCAGAACATAATCTCATGAGCTTCCTGAGCAAGAACTTTCTACATACACCATCCATGAATTATTGGTTGTATTTGTCAGTTATTTTTTAATTTAAAAAAAAAAAAAAACGACCAAAAGCTTTCTAATTTTGCTTTAATTTTACAAGCAGCTTGGAAATGCATCACTAAACAGTATTGATTGGGAAATGTGGCAGTCACTTTCCTCCTCCTCCTCCTCCTGTAAGTTTAAACATGCACATTAAGATTAAGTTGTCTGTAACAATGAACACATCTGAAATTTGTTTTTAAGCAAGAAATATTGAGTTCAGTTGACAGCTGGGGCAACCTTTTGTAAGCTTAAGGCATCCCACAGAATGGCCATTATCCTACTGTCCAAATGTTTTAAAATCTCCTTCAAGTGAGCCATTAACTTTGTCCTGCAATTTGGGTGTGAAAGTTGATGCACACATTTTTGCAAGGGTGGGGGAAGATGATTTCCTTCAAGGAAGCCATTGAGCAAAGCTCCATTAATGGATACATTCCGTTTGAGGCACAGCAACTTAACTTCTGCGTTCTACTGACTAGAAGTGTCTTTTAACTGGTGTATTTCTACCACTAATAGCTCCACTACGATTCTGCATGTATATTTGGAGCTCCCTAGTCACAATATTATTGTTATGGTAAAACCTAGGGGCCCCAGTCATAAATCAGTCAAGTCCTGTGACCTATATTTTATGTGGTAGGTCAGACTAGATGATCACAGTGGTGCCTTTTGGCCTTATCTGTGAATCAGGACCCTAGTGCATGAGGCACTGTACAAAACTGTGGTAGATGGTCCCTGCCCTGAAGAGCTTATTTTAAGAGTACTCCGTCAAAGGACTGACCATATTCCTTTGAGCTTCTTGGGAGTAGATTAGGAGGGAGGGGAGTGGGGTATTTATGCGCACACTTCTCCCATGAACTATAGGAGATATGTATATAATAGTGTGCTGAAAGACTGTGCTTTAGGAGTCTTTGAATTAAGTTTTCATGTACCTCTCCCCTATTATAAACTTTTCATAGAGAAATCACATGCATTCTTTCTCTCAACATAGAGTTCAGACTCCCTGCATCTGAGTCTGAAAGTGGAGGTGCATACGTATTGGCATGTAGCTTTGGTTGGCTCTGCCTTTATAGCTGAAGTCAGAACATTGCAGTATCAAATGGATTGTGTCTTCATTTGTTTGAGGTTACTCTCAAATGAATCAAGACATGATCCATTCAGAGATTGCCGCAGAACTCCCAGTTCAGTGGAAAGAAAACCGTATAGTTTCTTCAGACATACAGTCAAAAGTCAATGATGTGGAAGATTTGCTTCATGTTGTCTAGGTCATGTTGCATTTTTGTGCTTGAACCCCTGTAACTTTGCAGAGAATCATTCCTTAACCTATTTCTTCTCTCTCACTGATTCAGTCTTCATCTTTAACTGAATATAGCTCTGGCCATTCCATTAGTGGACTTTTGGACATACAAGTGGAGGAAGAACACAAAGGATTTTTCCCTTTTTATTGTCTCTCATTTTCCTCGTATTCCTTTTTTTCTGATTTAGTTTTGCTTAGCAAAAAATATTTAGCTTTGCTTTCGAACTTGATAAGGCAAATGGGTTTGGGCAGAAAGGAGACCTAAGCCCTTGTCAGGTTCTTATCTGCTGTGCTTTGGCATTTTGTATCTTTTAGTATGAAAAATGTTGATTTTGCTGTTAGCATTAAAAATAGTCCGTGTGAATATCTGATGACTTGAATACCTTCACCCTTTGCTGAAATAACTCCAAATCTGTCTAGTTTAGGTCTCCACTGAGAAGTTTTGTTGCATTAACAGACACACACACACACACACACACACACAAGGGTTAACCATGATCACTTTACATGATTTTGAAGATTATAGTCCTTGTTTAACAGTGTCGACATTATTTTAATATGGGTTAACATACAGTATGAATTTCCCAGTGTAGACAAGACCTAGAGGGAAATGTTTCTTTAGGCAGTGACTAGATTGTCTAAGCTGTATTCAATAATTGAATGATATGTTTGTGTTGCCAGTTGCCAGATATCCCTACGGTAGCTGAAGAGGAGGAACGGGAGGCATGGGTAAATGCTTTGCTTGGAAGAATATTTTGGGATTTCTTAGGAGAGAAGTACTGGTCTGATCTTGTGTCAAAGAAGATCCAAATGAAACTCAGCAAAATAAAGGTATATCTCCCTGGGGGGTTTGCACTTCCTATTCTCCAGCATAAAGAAGGATTTTTTTTTTAAATTAGTCACATGATTTGTAAAAAGATGTTGTTTAAAAATACTTTTTAAAATATCTTGTACTTTGATACAGTGTCTTGAGCCCTGTTAATAACAAAAGGAGTAGTTAGATGTAATCCTGCTCTGCCACAGATTTCACAGTGGCATCTTTGGTCAAGTCACTTAATCTGATTACAAAATGTAGATAGTAGTAGTAATTGTTTGCTTCATAGGGGTGTGGAGGCTGAATTCATGGATGTTTGAAAAACGCATAGAGGTCCTCTGATAGAGGTGAAAAGTATTACTGTATTAGCATTAAGCAGTAGTATTATAGCATTTTAAGCTTGCTTGACCAACAAATCTCTAAGGCTAATGTTGCAAACCCATTGTGCTATAGTGTATTAGTTCTCTACTCACTGGCACATCTGAACAGGAACTCCCGATGAGGATTCAGGAGTTCAGTGAAATTAAAACTGCTTTTAGAAATGGTATATTGACAACAGGAAGGGGTGAGGACCAGGTAGCTGTAATTGTGCCCATATGAGCACACTTTAAATTCAGAAATCCGTTACAAACAAGGATTCTCTGTGGGAGTAGTGGTAAATGCAGCAGCTGTCTGAAGGGCAAAGGGGTATAATTGTGCTATCTAATGCACAAGCTCAAAGAAAAGGAGAGAGGGTTTTGACTGACTTTCATGATCTGCCCCTTGCATTCTCAAACTCTTCCAAATAGCAGCAGCTAATCACAGGTTTGTTCAACAACTCGTGGGGTGGGTTTGGGGTGTTTATCAATCTGTTCCTAAACACAAAGGAAGGAGTGGACATGCTGTCACCAGCACTGGAATTTAGCTGCCAAAACCAGCTGAATGTGCGCTCCTTGTACTACTGGAAGTAAGCAATAAACTAATTCTACCCAGGGCTGTTTCCACAGCCACTGAAGCAAGCTATTCAAACATTTGAGAACAGTTCGAATGGAAAAAATTGGAATGAGTGAGAGAGATGAAATGCTGATAAATGCCATAAATATATGGGACACTACTCTATTATAAATATTCGCTGCTATTACAGGCAAAGGTATGCAATATATTTTCTCTGATTTGCTGCCTTTCTGGGCCTTTCACCTCCTTGGTGGTCAGTGCAAATGCAGGCTGCTGGTAACAAAGTTAGCCTCTCTGATGGTTTTCCTGTGGGGAATGCGTTCATGGTGTCAGTGCCGTCTCTTGTTGGAAGTTGTCCACAGCACACAAACCCTACCCCCCACAACAGGTACCCTAGGTGGTCTCAGCAGGAAGGCCCAGGATTGCCTTGGGCCGTGGAGATGGAACTGATCTCTGACTCAGACACATGATACTTTCCACTCAGTTTGGAGGCATATTGCAGGGCAGTTTGGGAAAACCTGTACATGGCAGAGGGCTTCACTCTTTAGGGTGGTTCTCTCTGATTTGGGGGCCTGAGTCTGGTCCCTCATCCGTTCACACATCCAGGCAGAGTTCCTCTAGGTGGAGTCCAGATGATTCCTCTGAGCAGTGGGTGTTTTCCGGAGTTCTTTGCTTGATGTCCCTCTTTTGATCCCTTGTTTTGACCCTGTGAACTGCCCATTTTATTCTTTGTCCCTTATTAAGTCCTGGGGTCTGTGGGTCCGTGCTTATTTTGGGGTAGGGGTGGGCCTTTTGTTTCAGTAGGCACCATCCACTGACTCAGGGTTCAAATAAGCCAGCACTATTCATGAGCATTAAATTCACAATATTTTTTTTAAAAGCACAGGAACTCAAGCTGGATACCAATATCTTCTAAATGCTACTAATTTTATGCAGCTAGCTTTTTTTAACCTTTTTTAATGAAAAAGATCAAGATACTTGCAGTGTTAGGGAAACCTCCTGATCTGCTTTGAATACAAATCTGTTATGCTCACAATATTTCTTATTTCCCCATTTCAGTTTACTATGCTTTTTAAAAACCACCTTATTGGAAGTGCTATATTGGTGCAATGTGAAAGGTAGATTGTTA
The DNA here is from genome assembly GCF_025201925.1 of Gopherus flavomarginatus. Classification (NCBI taxonomy): domain Eukaryota; kingdom Metazoa; phylum Chordata; order Testudines; family Testudinidae; genus Gopherus; species Gopherus flavomarginatus. The sequence continues at coordinate 44,080,275 of NC_066628.1, read as the reverse complement.
AATTATCCAAAATGGGAGAAAAAGGATGGGAATTCACAACAGTGTGTTGACTAGAAAGGCATCTGGGTAGAATATAATGCCAGTGACTTGGTGTGTTGAAACACTTAATGCATCTATTGCATTATAGTCCCCCATCCAGACTTTAATACTTTGGTTTAAGGATTTACTTTTTTCTAGTTTCTTTTCTGAAAGAAGTTTTTTAAATTGAGGAATTGTTATAAACAAACTAGTCTGTAGAGTAGTACTGAGTTATACAAATATGTTAAAAAAGCTCTTACAATAGTCCTATTGCTTCTCAGCTTTCTTTCACATCACTGTAAAAGTAAAGTGAGGGAAACACGTGATGAATCCTCTGTGCTGCTTCTGGACTTCATAGGTGGCATGTGGCTTTCCTCTAAAGTCTTAGAAATAAATTTTTCCATGAGAGAGAGTCTGAATGTGGCACAGTATCTTCCCAAACTGCTCCTGGCCTGTAGATGCCATAGTCTAGCTTTTTAATATTTCAGATGTTTTACTTCAGCAATGACTACGTAGTCTGTAAAGTGCTCAGTCTGCATGGTGAGGGCCCCAAGTAATGGCATTACCATGTGACTCCTCAAAATAGTGGCCACCTATCACTGGAGAATGGGAAGATATTAGGCTCTTAGTTGCCTCCCTGTTGGGTCCTGGTGCCGTGAATTGCTGAGGTTATTGTAGTCTTCAAATTCATGCTCATGGTGTTCTTGTTCAAGGCGGTCGTCACCTTATGTCAAACAGTCCATTTAACCCTCTTCCTCTTGCAAGCTGCAATACTTTAAGACCTTTAGAGCAGTCTGATTGCTGTGCAACTTGCTTAGAACAGTATCATCCCTGCTGAGCCTCTTGATGTTAGGAACTTTCCTTTAATTTGGTCGGCTAAATTGCAGCCTTTTTCATTTTCCTCCCACACTCCTCCCCTTAATTCCTCCAGGAATCTCAGCAGGAATGTGTTTTTATTACAGAAAATAATGCATCTGCCAGCTTTGAACTCTGTAAGGCTGTCAGTGATGGCACCAGTTGAAACCCAGCAGAAGTTCCCCTTGCCTACATTTGGTATTAATCCACGTCGTGATAGAGGGGGAATTGCTGTGTCTTGGGCAAAATTAGAAAAGGCAGCATTATCCTGGTTGGGAACAGTGCTGCAAGAGACTCGGTCACATCAACTTAGGGCTTGTCTTCACCACTGTGCTACATCAGTGCGGCTGCATCAATGCAGCTGCAGCATGTAGTGCATAAGGTGAAGATGCACTTTGTCGACGGGAGAGCGCTCTCCCGTCGACAATGTAATTACTCCACCTTAATGAGAGGCGGAAGCTGCGTTGGCAGGAGACGCTCTCTTGCTGGCTTAGTACAGTGTAGACAGTACTTTAAGTCAATGTAACTTAAGTGGCTCAGGAGGATGGCTTTCTCACTCCCCTGAGCAACGTGCTGTAGTGTCGACAAGCCCTAAATAGTTTCTAATTACAGACTGCTTGAGTGTGTTCATAATGTACTTTCTCACCTACAGAATTTTCCTTGAAATTAATACCTTCCCCTAGTAAATAAAACAGCTGTTTAGCAGTTTGTCTAATCTCTTCACTTAGGCAAGGAACATCTAGAAAGGAGGCAAAGAGGCAAAGTATGTGTACTGTGACTGATGAGCAGCATAGCACAGGGCAGTGTGAGTTAGGGAATGTATGAGCCTCCAGCAACAAGAAGAATAGAAAAATGAGGGTTCCTTCACCATGCATAACACAGTTTAGGACATGTATGTGTTTGAAATTATATAGATACTCTATACATAGTGTTATAAATATATATTTATATTTTAGTAATGGATATATGATTATCATTCATACGCTTTCATTTTAAATCCCTATTTTGTATGCTTGTGCACACGCAGTATATAGTACTAATAGCATGATGTAGGATAAAAGGCATAGACTCCAGGCAGAGTTTGCTGTGGATAAAAGTAGTGATCATCTTATTAAAATATCAGCCTAACTGCAGAATTTCTCCACTAAAAAGTGTGTAACTGCAGTTGGATAACATGTTTAAAAAAAAAAAAAACCAAAAACCTGATCATTTTACGTCTGGCAAACTGCCAAGTATCTACTTCATTCTTGGTCTACACCTTTTGTTTGCGCTATCAGTCAAAACATACAGTTCATTCATCAGTCAAATGTGGGATACAAGTGTTTTGACAATGTATCAACCTAATGCTGTAGGTTGAAATTTGTATTCTTGATTGGGTGCACACAAGTGATTGGAATGGAAATATTAAAAATGCATTGGCTCAGAGTTTATAAACCAAGGCATCCTCTAAAATATCATTTTCAAATAAAGGAGTGTCAAATCCTAGAATTTAAATTTCTGCATGTAATCGTCATTTATGTGTCCTTTAATCGGTAACTCAGCTAAACGTTTTCTCAAATGTAATATACTTTAACTGCCTTCCAAATATCACAGAACTTCTGGTCTCTTTATAGTTTCATTACAAAAATCAAGTTAATTTTATTTTCTCCTTTCTTCCAGCTGCCATATTTCATGAATGAGCTAGCTCTAACTGAACTTGACATGGGAGTAGCGGTGCCGAAGATCCTTCAAGCCTTCAAACCTTGTGTTGATCACAAAGGTAATGACCACTTGGTTTGAGCAGGAATTTCTTAGCTTGATGGTAAAAAGAATATTCATTATGTTTTGCTTCTATTGCAGAATTAAAAGGACACTGTCAAGTTATAAACCATTTATTTTAAAAACACTTTATCCAGTATTACTGATAACCTTTAAATTTTTTAAACTAACCATGTAGTTACACTTTACTATTTGTGACTTGTTTAATTTTTCCTTTTTATTCAGTTTGGACACATAATTAGCTTCACTTGTGCTTATACACCATTTTTATTTCTCATTTTCTGTTGTTGTTCACTGCTGTGATAGATCTAAACTTTCCTAGTGTCTGCAACCTAAACTATTTCTACTGAAATATTAAAAAAAAAAAACACAAACAGAACCATCCCACAAACATTTCTCTTACGTGGGCAAAACCTTTTTCTAAACAAAGCACAAGATCTCGGCTTAAACTATTTGAGTGCCCCTACCATACCATTATTAAGAACAGATTTGTAAAGCTGTTGACATTCAGATTGCAGTTATTATAAAGTGTCTTTAGCACTCCAAATATGCTGTATGCCTGAAGAGTTGTATAGAAGATGTAGACTGGTGTAGGAGGCTGGTATCTGGTAAACCTGGGAAAAGCAGCCCACTTTGAGGGTTCTCTTTAGCAAAACTTATTCTGATGAAAAGCTGACTTCCCTCTTTTTCCAGTTCTACCCTGTGGAACTGCTGAGAGCAGAATTTGGCCCATGGATTTCAGTATGAGTTTTGCTTGAGAGAGGAGTGCTAAATGAAGGGCGTAGAGGTTTGGCTGTGCAAGGTACTGAATGCCTGGCACCAATGTTATGGCTTTTAAAGGTGAGCAGCAGGATGAATATAAGGAAACGATATCCTCTTCCCAACTGAAAACCACTAAATTCACAGAATTATAAAAGTAAAGTAAAATTTGAGGAAGTACAAAGTAGTAAAGGATCCAGCATCTTTTCTTCATGCCCAGAGAAGAATTGTTTCTGTACTATAGCGAACCCAGATCTGACCCCTATTCAAGAGCTGCAGCCTTGCTCTATGTAAACAATGATTCAGCAAAATACTATAACTAATAAACCAGAAAACAAACATTGGCTCAGCTCTGAAAAGAGACTTTGTAAAAATAGCATTGTGGGGTTTTGTGCTGGTCTTTCAAAGTCAAAGGTGATAACTTGTGAAGTGATTTTCTTACTGCAAGCCCTAGGAGCTGAAATTCAATCTGGGTTCTTTCTGGCATAATGTATCCCCAAAGCAAGGCCTTTGTCATGGCTGTGACTTCTGTCACCTTGGTATTTTCATAAAGACGCAGGATCTTTTGTCAGTCCACTCAGATGAAGAATAGCTTAAACATTCTTTTTTGGAAAAAGTTCAAAGATTGACAGTGTTACTTCCAAAAACAGACTTTTTTCAAGCTATATTTGATGTACACTTAAAAGGGGGGGAAGATAGGTCTTCCCCCTTTCGCGCCCTCCTCCCCATTAACATAGAAATCTGTTCTGATAGATGAAACAGTTAGTTAGATAGGAACTAGATTTTTCATTGTAGCAATTGGGCATGATTTTCAGCTGTCTCCTTTAGCAAACCTTCTCTTTTAAAATTCCACCTCTTCTCTTCCCTGTTTTAATTTTGATGGTGACTTGTTGGAAATGTTTTTGAAGGATCTAGTTGATCTACAAGGGCTTATTTGACCCAGAATTTAGAAGGCTCTAATTGGTCTATGGGGAAATGCTCCCTTGAGGGAGCCTGTTGTTTACCATCCCTCCGCAGCTGCTTCATAACTTAGATGGTAAAATGGCTTTAAAGAGTGACTTTCAGATAGTTGAGCAGCAAAGAAGTCAGAATAAGAACTTGTTCCAGCTAGCACGTAGTAACCTATGTCTGGATCCTAACCATACCCTGACTAATCATAGCATGAGTCAGCATGGATTTTAAATTGCCTCAGTTATGGGGACTTTGGAGAACATTATAGAGCTTCTAAGTCACAGAGACTGAGTCAGCAAAATGTTAAACTCCATTTATTTCTACAAACTTCTCAATAGAGTGTATTCAACAGAGTAGGATTGTATCCAGCTTCTTGCTTCTGTACTCGAGAAAGTGCACAGGTGTTCAGTCAAATTAATTTATAGCCCCAAAGATAATTTTGCTCAAGACTAACGAAAATTCTCTTGACAAGAATTATTAGTTAGATCCACTGGCAGAGTAGAACACGTGACTAGGTTCAGGCTCTCCTGCTGACTTGCTGTGTGCCTCAGGAAAGTTGTGTACATGCTCTATGCCTCAGTTTCTCAATCTGTGAAACAAGTATAATCCCTCACAAAAGCATTAAAGGCTTACGTAATGTTTGAAGTACACTGAAGTCATGGGATGAAAGTAAGTACTAAGTAGTTTCCATTAAGCAGAACTTTAGGGAAATACTCCTGACTGACCGACCTTTCTACCAGTGTCCCTTACCAGGAATAAACATTTTAAATAAAGATAACAACAATGATATTTTCTCAGAACACAAGGATGGTGAAACATACACACACTCGTGCATAAGCTACCAGGTCTCTTCTCTAGTGCTTCTTAAGGGAAATTTCAGTACTAAACTAGCTGATGAATTGCTGACCAGGGTGAGTGTTTTCTGTCTTTTTAAATCTTAGTTCCTCTCATTTATTTGCAAAGATCAGATGATGATGACTCACCGGAGCTGGAGACCTGTGGTGTTTGATGCTGTGTTTAGCTGCATTTACTTAACATCATATCCAGATTATCACAGTCTGCCCAGCAGAACTTTAGGTCCTGTCTACAGACTGGTTTTGTACCAGTTTAACTATTTTGGTTAGAGGTGTGACTTTTCACCAAGGGTATGTCTACACTACGGGATTATTCCAATTTTACGTAAACCGGTTTTGTAAAACAGATTGTATAAAGTCGAGTGCACACGATCACACTAAGCACATTAATTTGGCGGTGTGCGTCCATGTACCGAGGCTAGCATTGATTTCCAGAGTGTTGCACTGTGGGCCTCGTTGTGTGCACAGGTGCAGGGTTAAATTGGTTTAATGCTGCTAAATTCGGTTTAAACGCGTAGTGTAGACCAGGCCCAACATAATTAGATTAGTACAACCGCCCCTAGTATGGATGCAATTATTCTGGTGTATAGCTTATTCCACTGAATTTACATAAATAAGCTATACCGGTGTATACTAATACTTTTATGCCAGTATAACTGCATGCACATTAGGGCAGTTCTACCACTTTTGAATTCTATTAGTAGAGTTAAAGTGATATAACTTCATGTTCTGGCAAGGCCTTAGAAACATTTATGTTTACCTTCTGATATGAGATTTGGGGTGCTCTCAAGTTGGGGACTGTGCTTCAGGGATTTGCTGAAAGTCAGTACATTTGTTCTATTCTAGGAAACTTAGAAGTCATGATGTGAGCATACGCAACTGAGTGCATCTCCTTAGTCTCAGAGTAAATAGCTGTTTGTTTGACCAAGACCCATCATTTTTTAATTTGAGCTTGAAGATGAGTTTTATTCCAGTGCAGTAAGATAACTGGTGAAGGTGTAGCTTAATCATTTGGAAAAAACAGACTATCCAACAAGCTCTCCCTTCATCAAAAGGACAAAGATCTCTGAAAAAGCATTTTTGCCAGTTGACTAAGTTGTTGCAGCTTCTATTTGTAAACTTTGGAAATAACTAACTCTATCTCTAGGCTAGAATTCCTTGGCGTCACATAAAAATGATGTTAAGTCAGAACTTTTTAACATCTGAACCTCTGTTCAACTCTTGTTTATTTTTCTTTGCCTAGCTTCTATGTAAAGTTGTTTCATCAATTTCATGCCTGATAGTTACTGTCTGAAGTGCTTGGGTGCAATATGCAAGATCTTGCATCATCATCTTAAGGCTGAAAGTCCAATATATTATTCGAATTAACTTAGTGCAAACTCTGATGTCAGACCAAGTTTTGCAATAATTGACACTCACTGAAAATGGTAACACTTTTTTGATTAATGCCATACACACACTTTATGGGTGACACTAAAAATTCTGTTTTCTCAAATCAATGAAGGACACAAGGAGGCCTATAAGCTCTAATGTCCCTCTCAGAAGTGTGAGCAAAATAGTTTTGTTTAGTTTTAAGATTTTCTAAAATCTGTCATGGAGCTATCTAGAAACATACTAATCACCACCATTGAATCACCGCAGTTTGTTGCATCCAAACACCATCATCTATCTGTGCATCATCTTCCTGTATTATAAAATCTTTAGGGGGCTGGAAACTTGCCTGTAAAACACCTTGCACACTGTGAGTGCACCATATAGAGTTTTAATAAGTCCATTTTTTCATTTAACTTAGTTTTTGTTCTAAGACAGCAAATAATTTCACTACGGTTGGAAATGGAACCTTTTTTTCCTGATGGAAATAGAATTTCAATAGGGGAAATACTTTATTGCATCCCAGATTATCTGGGGATTGGAACATATTGCTTGTTCCCTAGTTACAATTCATCTGTGATCCTATTTCTGTTAAAAAGTAATATTGCTGATTAAGTTCTCAATTGTTTTTTAGTAGTTTTTCCCCAGTTGTGGGATCTTATTTTTTTTAAAACTTGAAAATACTTTGAAAAGTGAATTTAGTAGACAATTTTATGGTCTGATATTTTTCCATCAAAATTAAGCCACACTTATTCGTGGTAATTATCTCTGGTTTCCCATTTGCAGTAGTTTCTGTGACTTTTTTTTTTTATTTTTTTTATTTTTTTTATTTATTTTTTTTTTTTTTTGGTCCACTTAGTTAGGCATTTCTATCTGGCATGTCTTTTGACAGAAATAGGTTGACATTACTAGCTCCTTTGCTTTTCTGCTAATGTCGCTAATAAAGCCCTGGGGAACCCTCTAGCATTGATTCTTCATTAGAAGTGAAGCAATTTTTGATGTGCCCTACTAAGACACGCCCAGCAGTAGTTGCTTATGATGAACATGTTGCTTCTTGTATTCTTCTTCGGTACCAGAGATTTGCATAATTCTGTTTATAATTTTGGTTTTATAGCAGTTGAAATAGCATCAGAATCAGTGATTATACCATGGTCAGAAATCATGTGTACAAGTATCAGCCTTTTGCAGTCAAAATATTATTATTGACTTAAGAAGTAGGGTGGCTGAAACTGGTTAAAGTCATTAAGGGCTAACTTCACAGAACTGAAAATAGAGCCAGATCAGCTGGGTGGAAAATGTAATCAGAAAACTGTGAATGATGGTTGGGTATTGTTTAAGAACACTCTGCATAAACTTTTGACATTTTTCACTGAACTGTTTTTGTGTATTTAAAAAAATCTGTTTTTAAAGTAACGTTACTTTAAATACTTTTATCAATTCTATTCCACATGTAGAAGGCAGACTGTATACTTGGATCTCTAGTAGTTCTATCTTGAATTACTCCTTTTGTAATTCCATTGATTTCAGTATGGGACGCACATATAAATTAGGGAAGAATTTCGACTGCAAAACATGGCCTAGCTATCCAGTCTAGTGGCAGATGTTTGCCTGTCCTCTCCAGTAAAGATGCAAAGAACTCTCATAAAAGTATATTGGCAATAAGCTTTATATTTTGTGCAATGAAAATTGCGCTCTGCTGATACTGGTCTCCACAGGTGGCAGGTTTATCCCCAGTATGTGCAAGCAAGAGCATCATTTTACTGTAGAGCAAGGGCAGGGGAGGGGAATTGCCCCCCCCCCCCGTGATCTTGGTTTCGCTCCCCCCTTCAGACATTTCACAGGTGTATATGTTCCAATATGTCTTCTAATCCTCTGCCAACTTTACAGAATATAATATAATGTTCTATACGCTGGCACCATTTTGTCCTCTTCCTCCCACCCTCAAATTTTTTCTGAAATGATGCCCATGTCTGGAAGCTGAAAGCAGTTAGTATACAAAACCCATCAGCATTACTGTGACTTTTAACAGAAATAACTGAACAGATAAAAAAAAATTACATATTACAGCCCACCTTGATTAAAAACAAATAAAACTGCATTAACTGCTCCAGTATATTAAACTTTATTTATTCTAAGGTTTTGTAGACAGATTCACTGATAGTGAGATTCAACAACTTTTTAAATTAGTTTCTAAGAATTTTTATTCTGGAAATGCATGTTTGAATTTTAAAGAATCTGTTTTGGCTGCCAGTTCTGACTTAGTACTTCAGTTCTATGTTCTTATCTTTGTAATAAATGCATCACATTTAAAAGTCAGGAGACAGGTTTTATGAGATTGCGGTGTGTTTTGGTTTACTTTTGTACTTACAACAATGCTACCATTCAGTAAAACTAATCTTTTCGGTTTCTTGTTTACAGACTAGTTACAGCAGACAAGTGTTTATGGTAGGATTCATAATCCTTGTAATCAGGGCCGGCTCTAGCCATTTTGCTGCCCCAAGCACGGCGGCACGCCGCGGGGGGCTGTCTGCTGCTCGCTGGTCCCGCGGCTCCGGTGGACCTCCCGCAGGCGTCCCTGCGGATGCTCCACCGGAGCCATGGGAGCAGCGGACTCTCCGCAGGTACGCCTGCGGGAGGTCCACCGGAGCTGCCTGCCGCCCTCCCGGCAACCGAAAGAGCGCCCCCCGTGGCATGCCACCCGAAGCACGTGCTTGGCGTGCTGGTGCCTGGAGCCAGCCCTGCTTGTAATTGCAGTCATTGTCCAATTAGGTGGTGATTTAGTTCCTGCATTTTATTGATTCTAGTAATAAACATGGAGCCACTGCAATAACCTTATTTAATTCTCTTTTGGCTCTAATTTTTAAGGGGATATATGTCAACAATCATTGGAAAATTATTTTTATTTTTGCATAAGCAATGTGAACTTACTTCTCAGTAAGTTCCTTAGCATAAAGGTAATTTAGACAACTTTCTCAATCAAAATTGCAGTTCTGAATTAAATGTTGTGGTTTTGTGCTGTTTGAGGCTACTTCGTGTAGTCTGCTTTGGATATTAAAAATGCAGTGATGTACAATATTTGAAGAACTCTTTCAGAGCCTCACAAACAACAAATTTCCACTAATGCTTGACTTCAAGAAACAGACATTCTGCTCATGTGGCTTTCATCATCTGAGCAATTACGGACCTTGACAGAGAAAGCAGCTTTTTAATTTTAACAGTGCTTGTGTTACTATAACTCTAACTTGATAAGATGTGCTGTGGTGTTACTGTATCTTCATCAAGGTTAGGCCACAGACAATGTGATGACTAAATTGTACCATGATGTGTGGTGGCGGGAGGGGAGGCGGCTATCTTTTTGTATTTATTTTTTTTATTAATACTAATAAACCACTTACCCTGAGTAGAAGAGAACATCCTTTCTCTCAGTAATATGATTGAATTGTTTCCTTAGCTTAATTTAATCTATTGTTAAAACATCATTGAAGTTTGGAGCATGCTGACTCACTGATTACAAGAAGAGTTGGTCTCAGCTGTTCAGACCTGTGATATCTGGTTCCCAATGCCATCTTTAATTTTACCAGCAGAAAGCAGAGAGGGAAATTCTGCATAAATTGGCATTTGTTTCCTTGTTTAGAAACATAATGTGAAACAGTCAACGCACATTCATCTGAATTGTAGAAAAGTTTTATTATATTCGTAAATGAGGAGACCAAAGACAATTTGCCTTCAGAATTATTTATAACTGTATGATGATAGCAGACTTGGTATACTGAGTGGCCTGCATCCTGGAATTTGTGGTATAATGGCATTTCAGTTTTGCTTATGTGTGTTTGCAGAAAAGAGAACCATAAATACTTTGCATTCACATAGGCCTGAATTTTCAAAAGTGACTAGTGTTCTCAGTCACTCTTGTGAGTATGGTTGCCCAACTTGAGACACTTGAAAGGGACCTGATTTTATTGAGTGTTGAGCACCTGCCCTCTGTACTTTGAGGCTTTTTAAGGTGTCTCAAATTGGACACCTAAAATCACTAATCAGTTTTGAAAACATAGATCTGAATTTTTTGTATTCAGTCTCTTCAAAAGGTTTTGTTTGAACTTTAAGAGCGGTTTTTACTTTTTTTTTAAAAAATACTTGAAATATATTCATATTGGTCTTCAGTGCATTAGAGCACTGCAGCAGGAGAGTGTTCATTATTATTCACATAAAGTAAATTAATAGAGGAAATAAGGATGTTAAAAGAAGAATTATTTTTTGTATTATGAAGCCTTAATGTGAATATTTAGAAGTCATATCTCGAGGATTGTTTGGGTAAGATCATGCAATATGAGGCTTTTTGATACCTTCTCTGAGGGGCTCTATCTTGCCATTCAAGAAGGTGTGGCACTCTCCTTCCCTTGCAGAGGATGTCTCAGAGGGTCTTCCCCCCTCATTTTTTACAGTGGCTTAGGAAGGATTGTGACCCTATAGAGCCAGTAAAGGGAGTGATTGTCTAACTTATAGGCAGTTTCATTATTTAATGTTGATTATGATATTGTATAGATTTCTGAGCGCCACAATAGAACTAGAACTTCACTAGTAATTTAATTGTTTTGGTATTGTATCAAACCACTGAAGTAGGGGTACAGCAGGAATGTGGACTACTGGAAGTTATACATGCACATAACTTGAAGCTAGTCTTCCCTGAATTGCTAGCTGTTTCGTGCCTCAAAAGAGTAGGCTCCATCCAGGAGATTCTCCATCCGCTTCTTTCCGGGGCGGGGGGAATACTGAACCTTTATTCCAGTGAAACTCCAGATCACATTGGAGGTTTCATGCCTCTTACCGCCCAATGGCTCCTCATGTTCCCAAGAATAATGGGCCTCTGGTACAGGAAATGAGGCTATTGTGTGAAGCTGACCAGATGGGGACTGTACCCTTAGCTGTCAGGGATTCCACTGCAGTTGGAGTTCAGAATAAATGTTGAGTTGCAAAATTTTTCTAAATATTTTTATGATGGGGCGGCAGTTTTTGTTCAGGTCCTAGAGTTCCTCATTTGTGAAAATGGAGCATTTCTCTATAGCATGTTCACTGGCACCTATGTATCTCTACTTGCCATATCACAGATGACCTATAGCTCTTCACATTTGATGATCACTTCATGCCTCACAGGAGGAGAAACAGCACCATGCCTCACAGGAGGAGAAACAGCACAGTTGCATTTAGGAGCAAGGATGTGTCACTGATAAGGGATAGGCGCACACATCCATGTCTCCAGAAATTTTCTTGGTCACTGTGGTAAGAGGCCACCTGTACAAAGTGAATGACAGTCAGATGATTGAAAGTGCAAGTTAAACATTACACTTATACAGCAACTTTCATGAGTGATATATTTGGAGTTAGACCTCAGGAAAAAGTTAAATTTAAGTTAAAAGTGATTGAGCATTCATATATTACCTCAACAAGACATGGCTGACAGCAGAAGGGTTTTGACAAGTCTTCATTTGGTAGCCTTGGGATATAATGTTTAAAAAGATCAACTAGTCCAGAGATTCAAACAATTTAATTTAATGTTATACTCATGTATAAAACAATGCCCCAAAGTTTTGGAAGTTGAACCATAATGGCATTGTGATAGTGTGGGCTCGCCACATAGCATAACTGACACACTTCATTACCTGCACTGTCCAAGCTGAGTGAAATGTGAAAGTAAACAGCACAAGTGGTTAGAAAGTAAGATATTTTAAAAATATTTTCCATTTTCAAAAATCTCTGGTCGTATTAGTAACCATATGAACGCTTTTGTTCTAAAATTATTTCTAGCTTGACATCACTTTAGTATAAAATGATTGTGTAAGTTACTCAAGTTGCAATGTCCACATTATAAAAAATTTAATTTTTTTTATTAACAATTCTAGGGCTTTGGATTGATTTGGAAATGTCCTACAACGGGTCTTTTCTAATGACCCTCGAGACCAAAATGAATTTGACCAAACTTGGTAAAGAGCCTCTTGGTGAAGCACTGAAAGTTGGAGAGATTGGCAAAGAAGGGTAAGATATTACTGCCCAAGAAAGAAACCAGACCTGTGTTTAGAAAGGCAGGGCTAATTCTACCCTCAGATATTACTGCAGTTCAATTCTAGATTAGTGAAAGTTGATGTTTGTATCTGAGGGCTGAATTTGGCCTTTAGTGTGTAATAACATTTGGAACCAGGCAATTCTATTTATTGACATTTGATTATCTGCATAAACTAATTTTTTATAACAAGATAATATACTTTATTATATCAGTTCTTCATTATGTTTAGACAATAGATTTTGATCTTAAGATGTCTTAGTGGTTTGAGCATTGGCCTGCTAAACCTAGGGTTGTGAGTTCAATCCTTGAGGGGGCCATTTGGGGATTTAGTTGGGGATTGGTCCTGCTTTGAGCAGCGGGTTGGACTAGATGGCCTCCTGAAGTCCCTTCCAACCCTAATAATCTATGGTTCTACTTGCATTAGACCCCGGTAAATGCTGAAGATAAGTCTGTACACAAAGTATAAATATGCTCTCCAAATAGGAGCTATTTAATAATAATAATAATAATAAAATTTTAAAGCTTTTGTAAGCAGAACAAAATACTTTAAAAAAAAAAAATCCCAAATCTTAAAACATATAGACATTTAAATTACCAATAAGTAGATTTGAAAAGACTATTTTAAAATCAATTGAATTCATTCATTAATTACCTGATAAGTTCTCATTTCATTATTCTGTATATTTTCTGCAAGAAAAAGACAAATGGTGACATTGTGAAATGATAACTTCTAAAAGGAAAAATGTTGATAAAACTAAAATATAGGTATTTGAACGTATTTAAGGTCTCCTTCCAGTGTTCCCTTCTTTGACACTGACAAGTCACTGAAATAGAAGTATTTAGTATTGGATAAATAAATTCTCAGTGTAACTCCAATGGCATTGGTAGGCTCCCGCTAGAGATTAATTTTGTTCATTCTTGCTGTGAAATTAACATATTCACCAATATTGCACGATACCCAAGTGTACCTAAATTAGAACATAAGAACGGCCATACTGTATCAGACCAATGGTCCATCTAGCCGAGTATCTATCCAGTCTTCTGCAAGTGACCAGTGCCAGGTGCTTCAGAGGGAATGAACAGAACATGCAATCATCGAGTGATACATCCCCTGTCATCCACTCCTCCGTTCTGGCAGTCAGAGGCTATGTACACCTGGAGCATGGGGTGGCATCCCTGACATTTTAGCTAATAGGCAATGGATTTATCTAATACTTTTTTGAACCCCATTGTAGTTTTGGCCTTCACAACATCCCCTGCAACAAGTTCCACAAGTTGACTGTGCATTGTGTGAAGAAATACTTCCTTTTGTTTGTTTGTTTTTAAACCTGCTGCCTATTAATTTCATTGGATGACCCCTGGTTCTTATGTTAAGTGAAGGAGTAAATAACACTTTCTCGTTTGTTTAGCTCTTTTGGCTGCCACTGCACATTGAGCGGATGTTTTCAGACAACTATCCACAATGACGCCAAGATTTTATTTCCTGAGTAGTAACAGCTAATTTAGATCTCATTTTGTATGTATAAATGGGATCATGTTTTTTCCATTGTGCATTACTTTGCATTTATCAACATTTTGAATTTCATCTACCATTTTGTTGCCCAGTTACCCAGTTTTTTGAGATCCCTTTGTAACTCTTTGCTCTCTGCTTTGGATTTAGCTATCTTGAGTAATTTTGTATCATCTGCAAATTTTGCCACCTCACTGTTTACCCTTTTTCAAGATCATTTATGAATATGTTGAACAGCACTAATCCCAATATAGAACCCTGGGAGACACCACTATTTACCTCTTTCCATTCTGAAAACTGACCATTTATTCCTACCCTTTGTTTCCTGTCTTTTTAACCAGTTACTCATCCATGAGAGGACTTTCCCTCTTATCCCATGACTGCTTACTTTGCTTAAGAGCCTTTGATGAGGGACCTTTTCAAAGGCTTTCTGAAAGTCCAAGTACACTATATCCACTGGATTACCCATATCCACATGTTTGTTTGGCATCCTCAAAGATTGGTGAGGCATGATTTCCCTTTCCAAAAGCCATGTTGACTCTTCCCCAACAAATCGTGTTCATCTGTGTGTCTGATAATTCTGTTCTTTACTGTAGTTTTCAACAAATTTTCTTGATACTGAAGTTTAGCTTACAGACCTGAAATTGCCAGGATCACCTCTGGAGCCTTTTTTAAAATATAGTGTCACATTAGCTATTCTTCAGTCATCTGGTACAGAAGCTGATTTAAATGATAGGGACCACACTTAATAATTCTGCAGTTTCATATTTGAGTTTCTTCTGAACTCTTGGGTGAATACCATCTGGTCCTGGTGACTGATTCCTATTTAACTTACCAATTTGTTCCAAAGCCGCTGCCTCTTGACACCTCAATCTGGGACAGTTCCTCAGATTTGTCACCTAAAAAGAATAGTTCACGTGTGGGAACCTCCCTCACATCCTCTGCAGTGAAGACTGATGCAAAGAATTGATTTAATTTCTCTGCAATGGTCTTATCTTCCTTGGATCCTCAGTTAGCACCTCGATCTTCCAGTGTCCCCACTGATTGTTTGGCAGGCTTCCTGCTTCTGATGTACTTAAAAAAATGTTTTGCTGTTTGAGTATTTGGCTAGTTGCTCTTCAGATTGTTTTTGGCCTGACTAATTATGCTTGTACACTTGACTTGCCAGAGTTTATGCTCCTTTTTATTTTCCTTAGTAGGACTTCCAATTTTTAAAGGATTTTTGCCTCTAACTGCTTTTTACTTTGTTTGGCAATGGTGGCATTTTTTGGTCCTCTTACTGTTTTTATTTGTTTGTTTGTTTTGTTTTTTAATTTGGGATATAGATTTAATGTGAGCCTCTTTTATGGTGTTTTTTAAAAGTTTCCATGCAGCGTGCAGGCATTTCACTTTTGTGACTGTACCTTTTTATTTCTGTTTAACTAGTTTCCACATTTGTGTGTAGTTCCCCATTCTGAAATTAGAAAATATAGCGTGAGCATAAACCAATATGGAGTTACATTTTCAAAGAGCTTTAGTTATTAGATAGTTCTCAAATTTTTTTTGTATAGTAAGTAAGCAGGCAAGTATTAATGTTTAACAAATGGGGGGAAAAGTGAGTCAGAGAGGTGGAGCAACTTGCCTAAGATGGCAGAACTGAAAGTAGAGACTAGGTTTTTCTGACACCTATTTTCATCCCTATTCATTGGCTCTACATGCCATTCTTTTGTAGCTGTCTAGGTATGTGCTGTTTAGGCATTAGACTTGACTTGAATCTCTCCATGCACAAAATTCTAAATGCTGAATATGCCTTTGGTGAGTCCATAGTGGTTTCCCATTTTTCCTTCATAAACACAACGCTCCCATTTGTGCCTGAGAAATCAATACTCTGCCCAATTTCTTCGTTAGACTGGTAGGTATTATGTGGTGCTACTAAACATAAATAATGTTGCAAATGAATGTGAAAGGGTAGCTGCATCCTGCATGTCAACAGTTCAGACACTCCTCAGTAACTTTACTGCACAGTGTGAATAAACATGTCCAATTTTGTATATATAACAGTTCTGTTTACCTTCTATGTTTAAATGAGAAATGCCTCTTGGATAAACTGGCTAGAAATTTACATACTGTATCCTATCTAACTTGTATTTGTGCTATTTGTTTCATTTTTTATAATGTGTTTGGATTCATCATTCTGTGGATTTTGTATTTATCTGGTGAGTGATATTTGTCAAATATCCAACTAATTTAGCTGTGGAATGTTGATTCTTTTTGTGCTATATAAAACCATTCAATGGGTTTTCTTTCTCTAAGTTTAGAAGGAAAAAATCTTAATGCACTGAGTTAGAGGCTGAGATAATAGGTTGCTCTCAGCCACCTCATTTGCTGTTGCTGCCCCCTAGTGTCTCAGTACTATCAAGCCTGGATATAAAGACACCATTTCTGAATCCTTGGAAGCTAAGAATGCTCCTAAATCCATGTGTCCTATGCTAGTTTTGCTATGTAGTGAAGTCAGACTTTAAGTAGCCACTGGGGTCCTAGAATTTGCATGGTTCAAAGTAACTCTTCTCTTCCAGCAACAAACTAGAATGTCATAGTAGTTCCTGAGAAATCGCCAGTCCCTGAACAGTAGGCAGACTCCATGATAGTGCATATCCACTGCCAACAAATCCAGAAAATATTCTTGCAAATCTAAACTTTTGCTGGTATATAACTAAAACTGTCCCTTAATATTTAATGAAAGCTAATTTGCATGCTCAGGACATAACCTGGTCCATTCTGAAGTATATTAAAGTGAGATTTATAGCAGTGCTAAAAGCAAAAACATATTAATGACCAAATTCTGCACTGTTGCGCAGATAAATCTGGAATCTGAAGTCTGTGTGTGGAGTCTGCTCTGTTTTACTAAAGTAAAATGTGTGATGACTCCACCAAAGTCTGATTAAATTACTGTTGATTTACATCCATCTCACTAATACAAAGAATATGATCTTAAATATTAAAAGGAGCTTTTCCACATAATTTGCCCTCCCACCTACCCACCTGGATAAAAACAAACACCTATAGAGATGGAGATTCTGCTTCCCCTCCCTCAAGCCTGCAGAATTGTCTTTGTATGGATTTATATCCTTTCAATGAAGGAACTGTCTCTGAAATATAGCGGTCAAACACATTGATTCCACACCTCCTATTTTTTTATTTAAATTTACTATAGTTTGAATTCTCACACAGCAGTCATTTACGGGTAAAGTAAATGTTAATATCAGAAATGAGGCAATGTATACTTTGAATTTAGAACTAAAACTATAGTTCATATGGCCTCTCCTAAGTGTGCATCGTGCCCAGGGCCAGATGTTCATTCAATTTGACCCATGGACACTTCCAGTATACTTTTGTTTTTACCATATACAGTGGATACTGTATGAAGCTTCTGAAAATTTATTGGAATATATGAAGAGTATGGAAACCTTAGTAGTAGTCACAGTTCAGTTCTGATCTGCACAGCTCATCTTAATTAAAACTATTAAATTAGCACAGTGAAGTATTAGTTCAGATTATGTCAGGATAACTGCTATGACAAATCGAACTGAACTCCATTCTTCTGAATCCAAGTTTGATAGTCGTCATCAGTGCCCTTCACTGGAGAAGGTAGATGGTAATATGCAAAACTATTTCATAACTAGGGGGGAAAATGACTGACTTCAATTGCTTCAGTTCGGATAACCATACTACAATATAATTATCTCCATAGTTGTGCAGGTATTTCTGACAAGCACTTTAAAAATAAAACATAGCCACATAATGGTGTAGCATGGCCTTTCAAAGATTCTCCAACCCAGACCTAATCTGCTCACCTGCCTTTACCATGACAGTTATGAAGAAGTGAGATATTACTTGCCCATCTGAAGAAATCATTCTCCCCAGGCTAGTTGTCAAGGTAGTTTTTTGCAAGAGTGGTGTAGCATGAGAAGCAGGCTGAAGGTCCATCATACTGGGAAAAATTTGATCACAACACTGCTGTCGCTATCCTATATATAAAACCTTTTTACCTTTCTTTGGCCACACACAGAGACACAAACACACACTCACTTCTGGGCAAAACAGACTGGAAAAAGGCATATCCATTCTAAGTAGGGATGTCAAGGAAGCATGATAGATTGAAAACTTTCCAACAAATCCTTTGGAAACTGAAGCTTCCTGAGTGGTGAAATGTTACCTCTTGGAGCTTGTGTTAACAGACAGCACTGGGATATCTGACTTTTGGCATGAAAGGGTTAAGTCCTATAAGGAAATCAGAAATAGACATAAATAATGAAGTCATCATAAATATTTCTCATTGAGTGAGTGAAGCTTTCTTTCAACATCTTTTCTTCAAGTAATTTTACTATTGTGACATGTCCAAAATACTTTATAGATTGTAATCCCTCACAATGGGAAAATTGAGACAGGGAGGTTAAATGACTTGCCAATGCATCTCAGATAGTCAGTGGCAAAAGCAGGAACTTCGAACCTCCTGGCTCCCAGCAATATGCTTATTCTGCCAGACCACGCTGCCTAACACAAAAACCTTTATTCTGTCAGTGTCTCCCCATACCCAACTTTGCTGTCTGCCAAAGTGGTACTTGATTTGAGTATAGGTGAGATTTGTATAAACAAGTGGGGAAATCTCAGTTAGCAGTGCAGACCATATATAAATGAGAGTAGGCAGTTGACTGAATGTGACCTTTACTGAAGTGCCTTGAGCCAAATTGGCTTTGGCGCTACAACAGCCAAAAAAGCCTACATTCCAAATAGCTGGAAAAAGACATCTGCCTCATTTGAAAAAGGCAACAAAACTAGTTAGCTTTAAGTTGCTTTCAGTCCCTCATATTAACGAACATGTCCAGCATTATTCTATCAAAACCAGTATCTTGCATTAATGTTTCGGACAGTACTCTGAAGTGTGTTGGGATATTATCCTGCTGGAGAGCACTCAAACACAAAATGCAACTCTGAGACACTGCCAATGAGCAAAATGTGAAACAGCACTTCTATAAACAAATGACTGTAGCAGGTCTCGGACAGCATACCAGAGACTTATATATGCAAATACAGGCAAGCTAATCTACATTTAGAAATGCAGTGCAGTCTCCTAAACAAAATAATTCTTAGTTGTAGTATACTACATAATAATACAGGGTACAAATGGCAGTTCAGTAAAATCCCATGCAGTCAGCACAAGCAGGTACTTTGAGAATGGGACTCCCGTCTGTTGTGATCATGTAGTGTGATCCACATCATTTACTGAGATTGGAGATAGTCTTTGATGTCACTTAATTTAATGCAGAAAGGACTTGCTGATGTCTTGGCTGGTAGCGTCACAGTTGTGGGATTATTTTAGGAATGCTCACTGGGACTATTGAGAGTGACCTCTTTCAGCCTTGGTGTAGAAGCACTTGGTATGCATCACTTCTGGGTGCTCTGATAGAAAGCAGGGAGCTACAGTGGGGTTGTACCTACAAAGAAATGTTTGAAGAAGGTCAAATCCAAACCTCAGAACTTGGATCCTTGCTAGTTAAAAAGGAATTTGAGATTATTGCCCTCATTCTTTACGCGTGCTCTTAGGGAAGAATGCTGTGTACTGGTGCATTGTGCTTGAACTGTCCTTAAGGTTGCTGTATGGAGTCCCACCAATCTAAACGTCTTCCTCTGCCCACTTATATGGGCAGTGACAATGGCTTCAATCAGTGTTCTGCCTGGTTCCTTTGAAAAAGGGGAACATGAGAACAAAACCACAAGAACAAACTGAAAGAAAACCCAGCTATAAATTGCATGTTCTTAACAAGCTGTGAAATATTACACAACTAAAATTACAATCCTGGGTAATCCCCTCTTGCCTGAAATTTTTGATTTATAACTGCTTAAAACTCTCTTGCTCTTGCATTACAAGAGAGATATTAATGTCAAAGTGTATTCACCCATATTCTTCCCTAAGTTGAATCTGTTGCGAAAAGATTTGGTTCTCATGTAAGCACAAAATTACTCAAAAAATTGAATCCAGGAATTAGTTGCTATTGTGTAATATTTTGTATCCTGATTAAGATTATTCTTCAAGTAGTTTTCCTCTGGGTGCTCCACGTCAGGTGCGCATGCCTCTCAAGCTGTTGATCAGAGATTTTCAGTTAGCAGTGTCTGCTTGGCCTGCTCATACACAGTATGCCTCCTCATGCCGAATACCGAGGCAATATAGGGATATGCAGGCAAATGGTCCTTAGTTTCTTCTCAACCACCTTGGCTTCACGTAGAACCCTAGCATGTCTGCCTTGAGCATGCTTTGGCTTTTCTAATATTTTGTAGTGGTCAGTATAGTTAGTTTACATAAAGAGAGAGTAGTGGTACCATTACCTGCTTCACCTATGTGTCCAACCTTTGTTCAGGGTCCTGACCAATCTTCTTCTCCTGTCACAACATGCAGGTCACGTGCTTCATCCCAACCTAGTGGTTCTCTGCCTCAGGCCATAGCTTCTTGTTGGTTCATGTAGTTAGAATCCTCCTGCTCTACAGAAGTGCAAGTGTCACTGAATAGTAGAAGGAGATCAACCCACACTGTTTATGTGCAGAAATGGAAGAGATTCTTCCATTGGTGGTGGTGTCGCTGCCTTCTGCCTGATTTGGTGCAGCTTTCAGTCTTCCTGGATTATTTGTTGGATCTAAAAAAATCGGGGTTATGTGTTAGTTCAGTTAAGGTCGATTTAGCCACAGTATCAGCCTTTCATCCTCCAATGGAAGGATACTCCATATTTGCACATCTGGTATCATCCAGGTTTATTAAAGGTTTGGAGAATCTCTGTCTGCAGATTAGGGACACTACCCCGACCTGGGATCTCAACTTGGTATTCAGTTACCTTATGAGACCTCCATTCAAACCAATGACAACCTGTTTTCTGTTGCATTTGTCTGTTAAGATGGTCGTTTTAGTAACTATCACCTAGACCAGTAGGATCGGGAAGATTGGGGGCTTGACAGCAGATTGTCCCTTTATGGTGTTTTTTATAGACCAGGTCTCTTCATGCCCACACCCTAAATTCTTACCAAAGGTTCTGTCGGAGTTCCACCTTAATTCATTCATCTGTCAGGGTTTTCCCTGAAGCCACACAGTTCTCTACAAGAATCCTATTTATGTATCATGGATGATAGAAGGAAACCAAGAAATTTAGGAAGTCACCTAGGCTCTTCATTTCCTTTGTAGGTAGATCCCTGGAGTTCTCAGTCTCTAGTCAGAAACTATTGAGATGGATATTGGGATGTATTATCACTTACAATGCTGTGGACATTCCCCCTCACCCCAAAAGGGTGATAGCACAATCAACCAGATCTCAGGCAGTGTCTCCGGCATTACTGAAGAATGTACCAGTATCTGACATATGTAGGCCGCTACACAGGCTTCAATACATACATTTTTGAAACATTGTGCCCTGATCCATGCTGTCAGATCCGATGTGGTACTTGGTTCTGCAGTACTGTCTTCAATTCTGGACTCAGTTCAAAACTCCATCCCCCATCTGGGGATACTGCTTGGAAGCCATCTGAAATGGAGCACCCATGGGGAGGAGGTTACTCACTTGGTGCAGTAACTGGCTCTTTGAGATGTGTCCCCCTATGGGTGCTCCAGTACCCACTCTCCTTCCCCTCTGCTTCAGACTGTTCCATAGGGGATGTTTTGAATGAATAAGTAACTGAATGCAGTTTGCCTGCGCATCTCTGTATAGCCTTGTTACCTTCCACAAGGAGGCATAGGGTGCAAGCATGAGCCAAATGGATGCTGATAACTGAAAATCTTCGATCAAAGGCTTAGGAGGCACATGAGCATGCGAAGCGGAGCACCCATTGGGGGATACATCTTGAAGAACTGCAGTTATTGTACAAAGTGAGTAACCTCTTTGCTCCACTACCTCTGTTCCTCTTAATCCATGATGGACTCTCTTCAGCAGAAATTACACTACTGCCATATATACCAGGTAACTGACCAGATTCCTGTGCCTCACTGGCACAATGGAGCTACAACTTGACCAGCCTGCAGAACCATTTCCTCATAGGGCGGGAAATGTGTGCCACAAAGAGACCAATTGGAGATTGTGTCCCCAGCTAGGGTGAGATGGAGGGAATTCTACAAAATACTTTTTAAAGGGATTTTAGTACCTAGAATCATTTTTCTTCTTGCCCAGCAGCAAAATTCCTTTCTTACCCTTCCCTTTTAAACTTGCATTAGGGAAATGTATACCCATGTAGCTACATCAACTGTAGCTGCAATGATACAAATTACTAATGTAACCACACCAATTAATTACAACACTGCAAGTTTCCTTGATGTAGACAGAGCCTTGAGACCTGATTCTCCAGTGCCCTGCACCTTGTGTAATCACTTATATTCATGCAATTTTGAATGTGCATGAATACATTATTTAGAGGCCAATGGAGAATCAAGCCCAGTGTCCCTTGAAATTCCCATTTAGTCTAATGCCCACTAAGGCAGGGGTTCTCAAACTGGGGGTCGGGACCCCTCAGGGGGTCATGAGGTTGTTATGTGGGGGGTCGCGAGCTGTCAGCCTCCACCCCAAACCATGCTTTGCCTCCAGCATTTATAATGGTGTTAAATATATAAAAAGTGTTTTTAATTTATAAGGGGGAGTCGCACTCAAAGGTGTGCTATGTGAGAAGGTCACCAGTACAAAAGTTTGAGAAGCACTGCATTAAGATCTGAGTTTCTAGAGGAGGTATTGTCTTCATAACTAATGATCATAGACTTTCTCACCTAAAATGAGAGCTTGAATATCTTAAGTACCAACAGTGTGCACAACACATTGCTTTGCACAGATTTCAATTAAAAAAGAATACGTAAGATGCTATAAGTTACACACCATAAGTGGGTGTATGTGCTGTAAGAGAGCCTGAATTTGTACAACTTACCCAGGTAGGGGCCAGAAGAGATGAGGTATAGGAAGAAAAGCAGCCAACGGGAGGGAGGGAGTTAAACTGTGTGGGGGCAGGATACTTTCCCTTAAACCACCATCTGGTCCTTCAGCATGTAGATTTCACTCAGATTCTCTTAAAATCAGGTAGCCTCCTGTACATGCACCTACCAGTTTGTAATTTACACCACTTTACACATCGTTTCTAAATCTGGCATCCCACAACAATTATGGTAGATAGATGCAAAGGACCCATGTGACCTTGGTAGTGACCAGGGATAATAGCTTGTATACATATGTGAAACATAAACACCATACCTGGCATGGCACAGTATGCTTTCGTTATCTCCAAAATAAAAACTAAAACTTCCCATCCTGGAACCCTTAGTCAAAATTTGTGTTGAATAGAGTCCTATGTTGGCATTCAATATAAATCCACTTCTTCAGCACAAGATACAGCTGCATATTCTCATCTCAGCATTTTAAAACTCATGTTTGGGTTTGTTTGTTTTTAAAAACTTTTGACATTTTTCATTTTGTTCAAACCTTTTGGAAAGCAACTAACACTAAAAAGAATGTGTCTGCAAACATATTTCAAGCCATCTTCCATTCCGTTAGGTGGCATGCAAAATAGCCATTCTGTTCTCTGTCTTGCCGTACAATACCCTCTCATTTCATGCAAGATTCAGCTTTACTGAAGAAAAACAGGCTTCTGTGTAAATAGTCATGTATATTTAATTCAAAGATTCTGCAACCAATCTCAGTGTGCATTCATTTGTTTGTTTGTTTGATTTATCTCTTTGGATAGTTAAGGAAAGGGAGTGGGAGGGATTACAGACAGTTCAGTATAAATATATAAGGCACCAAAAGAGCTACCCACAGTGAATGGGTGTTAATGTCAAGTTTCATATGGAAATTGTTGTCTGTCTCTTTCAGTTTCAGGCCAAGGGCATATTGCCTTGCAGACAGTGATGAGGAGTCTTCTAGTGCTGGGTCTTCAGAGGAGGATGATGCTCCTGAGGTGATGGGAGGAGAGAAGCAGCTGACTCTTGGTGCAGAAGGGTGAGACATTTGCCTGTTTTTTTTTTTTTAAACGTGTTTTGCCAGCTGAAGGAATATGACAACCTTTCATGTTCTGTTCCACTATAGTACTTGTCATGGGAAAGGGCATCGCTTATGTGTATGTATGTCCATCCAGTAGCACACCTGAAAAGCAGCTGCTTCTGGAATGGAGGGGGGCAGTCAGGTAGCATACTACACAATAAAGGAAGAATGGGAAATATTGACCAAAACAAATAGCTGCTCTTGCAGGTTATAGCAGAAAAGGCAGGAGCTTAGTTTCTAATGTATTGTGCAAAAGATCTCTGCAGAGTGACCTGCATAGTACTCAGTTTATATCATCTGATACTTCTGGAACTTATCTGCAGATTTTAAAGACAACTAAATGTCCCTATCTCATGTTACAGATGTGGTGACTTCGCCAAGTTACTTTAAAGTTTCAATGGGATTGTCTGCACTTAACGAGGGATCGACAAGCGATGCATCGGCGGGCAATTTAGCAGGTCTAGTGAAGACCTGCTAAACTGACTGCCGATCACTCTCCTATCGACTCCTGTACTCCACTGGATTGAGAAGAGTAGCGGGAGTTGACAGGAAAGCATCTCCCGTTGATTTTGTGTAGTGTGGACCTTGTGGTAAGTAGGTCTAAGCTACGTCGATTTGAGTTACACTATTCACATAACTCAAATTGTGTAGCTTAGATTGAATTTCACCTGCAGTGTAGACAAGGCCTATGCCTAAAATGACTCACTCAGTGGCAGAGCCAGGAATAGAACTCCTAGCATTGTGCTTAAACCACCAACTAAAACCACAGCTGTCTTAAATACCTTGAGAGGCTGAAAGACTAGGTCACCTTTGTTAGGATTTGAACCTGTGCCTTTAGGGTTTAGGAATTTCTAAACTTGATGCTTAAGTGCATAGGATTTGAGTCATAGCTTCTCTTGATCACTGTCACTTATTTTCTCTTCGGTGGCTTTTAGAGTAGCTTGACTGTGCAGTAGTTCCCCAAAGTGTGTGTGTTTTAACAGGCAAATCTATTTAATTTGTATATGGTGGTCTGTCAGAATTATTTATATGTAATATATCTTTTATATTTTTACAAATAACTTTGTTTTCCTTTTTTATTCTTTTGGCAATGTTAATTATATGTGATCTGTACTTTTATGTAAATGTAGAATGAAATTCTGCTTGGCCACCTAACTCTCTTTCATGCCTTTGAGAGTTTGCACCATTGCCACCATAGTATCCAATGAATGGATAACTCTATTTCTGTTTGGGCTAGATCCACAGTTAGTATAAATCAGGGTATTGAAATTAATGGATACACATCAGTTTTATAGCAGTTGAGAATTGGCTCATTGTGTTAGTAGATATTAGTGCCTGGGAAAAAGGAACTTGAATAAATTCATGAATTATTAGTTGCATGTGTTGTAGAGAAGAAGTCATTGTCTTTCATCTGTTAGGTTCTGTCAGGACCATCTCATTCAATGGATGACCTGGGCACTGCATGAATGTGGAAGATGCCATCCTTATGACTTTTATGCAGTGCTTGCATTCCTAGATGGGCTAGATGTAGAAGGAAGTAGAGATGTACTTTGTCCTTACAACAAAGTGTCTGTTTTGCTACCATCCCATCTAGACTCAGTTGTAGTGGGGGGAAAAAACAGTCTTTCTGCATATATGCAGGTAACAGTTCCTGGAGCCTTGCTGCTTCTACTGCCTGGTTCTTCTTTCCTCCTTGGTCCTATAATTAAACACGCTGCATTAAACAGCTGGAACATGGTGTTTGAGCTCAAGATGTATGTGCACATGCTTCAATGCATCTGTCTCCTGACAATTTTAGTTAAGATGGTGATATACAAATTTGTGCACATCATACTAACTTACTGTTGACAGTCATGTAAGCATCTTAAGCCATTTAAAAAAAATTGTTATGCTTTTAGTGCCATCTGGAAAGGAGGTGCACTTGGACTGGATAGAAGAGCCTCTAGTCACTTGTAACCAGCACAGTATTTGTGCTGGGTGCAGACTCTGACAGGCATTGCCTGGACACATCAGTGTGAATCTGTGTTTAGGACTTTTATTGAAGACCTTGCAAATCAACATGACTTCACAGAAAATCTATAAATAATTTAGCAAATAAAATTGGTGGTAGTCATAGAAATTGTAGCTTTTTTGTGTTGCCGTACTGCCCAAAGGCTGCAAATAGAATTGGGGCCCATCTAGTTGACCCTATGCGAGACACCCAGGAAAAAACTGTAAATTGTTTGGGCAGTCAAAATGGAAAAGACCTCTTAAGTCACCTAGGGCCAGATTTTCAAAGGTGTTTAGGCACCTACTAGGATTTTCAAAAGCATCTGGGCACCTAACTTCAATTGAAATTAAATTAGTTAGGCACTTAGGCTCTGTTTTGAAAACTCCAGTAGGCACCTGAATACCGCTGAAAATCTGGCCTAGTCTATTCCAGATAGTGTAGGATTGTTCCCTAAACTATCACTGAGATTTTGAGGGTTCTAAAGGAGCTAGGCATCTAATTCTGTTAGATCACCTTGAAAATCCAAGCATATGTATAAAAGAAATTCTTTCAGAGGAGTGCTTTTAGCATGCCTTGCTTTACATTTCTCAACTGCTGAGGCTTCCACCACACACCTTTTCCCTGGCATTCAGCCTACATTTTTCTTCATTTTATTCCAAAGCTTTTAGTGTCAGATCATTGTTTTTACAGCCTATAGCTCCTGCTGTGCTGTTCCTTCATGGAGCATGCAGAGAGAGACATTTTTAGGAAAACTAGATAATTTCTGGGAGCATCATTTTGATTATGAATTTTTCTTATTCTACATATGAAGGTATGTTGGAGGACATCGGACAAGTAAGATCATGAGGATTGTGGATAAAATTACCAAGTCAAAATATTTCCAGAAAGCAACAGAAACTGAGTTCATTAAAAAGAAGATTGAAGAGGTCTCCAATACTCCACTGCTGTTAACTGTTGAAGTACAAGAGTGTAAAGGAACACTAACAGTTAACATTCCACCACCGCCTACTGACAGAATATGGTAAGTGTAGTAAAGCAAAATAGAAATTGAATTCTTTTAACTGTCATTTTTCACTTGTGATACTAATTTCCCTTATAAAAGACACTGGGTACTTTTATATCTTTGCAGCTATTTGACAATGCTTAAAATAAAATAAAAATCAGTGTGATTCTTTCGTCTCTTGCCCAGCATCTTTGAAATGTTTTGCTACAAAATGTGTGTGCCATCACGTCAGAAGCTCTAGTATCTGTAGAACCTTCCTCTGCAAACTGCAGAGCATTTCATATGCAAAATAGTTTGAGAAGAACAAGAAAAGCTTAGACACTCAGCTGGAATGTATTTTGAAAGATGCAATAGGAATTAATATTTATAAACTAGAGTGGTGACAGGCGCTATTGTCAAAATTTGAATTCCATTTACAGTTAATATTTTCAAGCATTTCCTTCAAGAGATAGTCACAATAAAAAAACTCTCCTCTTTGTGTGTGTGCGCACTTTTGAGGTACGGTTTCCGAAGACCTCCCTATCTAGAGTTAAAAGCTCGGCCAAAGCTCGGTGAGAGAGAAGTGACTTTGGTTCATGTGACTGACTGGATAGAAAAGAAACTGGAACAGGAGTTTCAGGTATGTTTCTTTAATAACTTTAAAGACATTTTTCATTTAACTAACAGAGGTTACAGTTCAAAATTGTTCCCTTAATTCCTAGTGCAGACATAAGAGAAGTACAGATTTTCAGTTTGCAAAGTGGTCAGCATCCAACCGTTCTCCTGTTCTGTGAGAGCTGCTAGTGCTGAGCACTGCTGAAAATCTGGCCAACTGATCACCCCAACTTAAATAAATTTCCAGGAGGATCGAAAGAGTGGGGTCTCTTGACTATGAGGCAAACCTATCAAGCAGACTGGCTAGATCAAAATTGCCACCTTGAATTCTGCTTGAAGGGAACTACAATTGGACATATGCTGGGGGTGGTGGAAACAGCTACAGGGAAGTGCCTCTTTGAGTTGAGTGAAATGTGCAGGAATCTCAGCACTTCCTAATGTTTCATCTTCAGTTATGTGGTTTATACTGTGACGGGTTCCCCCCAAGGTGCCACCTGGAACTGGGGTACTGCTGAGCCCTCTGACCCACAAGCCTGGGCTCTCCCACACAGTGTGCAGCTGTGGCAAACTGCAGACCTGCTCCCAGTCGTACACTTCCACCAGCATAAACATAGGTATGGAGGACACACACAGCGGCAGTTACATGCAGGCTCTTTGACTAGCCACTGCACGAACCAGCAGTAGAAAGGCAAAAGCCAAGGTAACTCAACTCAACTCCCCAGGCATGCACCCCCTCTGGAGTATAAACCCAAAATTATACCATCTTGCGCTGTATAGCATAAGCTCATAGTTTGCTCCCCTCGCCTGTCTCCTCCCCGCCCTCCCCCATGTGGAGAGGAATATGCAACAGCCTCTCTGAGCTAACTCACTGGTTTAGATTAAAATATAAAATAAATGTATTAACTACAAAAGAGATTTTAGTGATTATAAGTGATGACAAACAGATCACAGCAGATTACCTAGCAAATAAACAAAAACATAACCTAAGCTTTATATACTAGATAGGATGAGACTCTGCTGTTCATATCCAATCTGATACAGGCAGACTTGTAGATTCTTAAGGCACAAGCTGCATTAGCTTTACAGCTTGGGTTTCTCGGGTCTTCATACACAGGCTAGAAATCCCTTTAGCCTGGGTCGAGCACTTCCCCCAGTTCAGTCCTTGTTCCTCAGGTGTTTCTGGGAATCTTTCTGTGTGGGGAGTGAAGAACAACGGATGATGTCACTCCCTGCCTTGTATAGCTTTAGCATATGGCAGGAACCCTTTGTTTCAAAACTTGGTTCTCAGACTGGTTTGTGAAAAAGTACTGGCATCCCTAGATGGAGTCCAGAATCATGTGGCCTGGTCACATATCCATATAGTCATAGCAGCCATTACTTACACGCTGTCTGGAATGTTCACAGGAAGGTTAAGTTCTTCCAGGGTCCATTGTCTTTTGCTGATGGACCATCAGCACGGTTTGGCTTCTTCATTGGTGTACCAGAAAGGCTAGTTGTGTCACCCAGAGTAAGCACAATTGAAATACAGATACATAATCAATATTCCTAACTTTAGATACAAAGATGATACATGCATACAAATAGGATAATCATTTTTGGCAAATCATAACTTTTCCAATGACCCCTCACATGACTCGTCTTGCATAAAATACACCATAATTATGCTATAATCATATAATAATCACTGTGAAGAATTTGGGGTGCAGTGTCACATATTAGTCAAACTGTTGTGGCTAGTAGGCACTGCAGAGTTTGCATATACAAATTGCATCAAATTCTGGCCAACCCAGGGAAACTGAAATTGATTTTAAGTATGCTGCTTACTTTTGAATTATGCTAATCAGAAATCCAAAAATGTTGAATGACATATTAAACCAAGTTGCATTTAATTTTGCCTTCATTTCACAGAAAATTTTTGTCATGCCAAACATGGATGATGTTTATATTCCTCTAATGCACTCAGCCATGGATCCCCGCTCATCTACGTGCCCTTCAAAAGATCCAGTCACAGAGACTGCTGATCAACCATGAAATGTGAAGATTTTCAGTGTATAGTATTAAGAAATTTATTTTCATGGGTTTTTAAACTGTGCAGTAGTTTTGTCCTTAACTTGTGCCACACCTTTTTAAAGAGGACTGCCTATAACCATTTCTTTGCGCTCAACATGCCCGGTTATTGTTCCTGCTTACTGCACTATACAAAGTTTCATTCCATTTATAGGTTGATTTATTTTGTAATGGCTACTGTCAGGATTTTAACTGAGGCTAAGGTGACCTGTTCTGAAGAAGAAAAAAAAAAAAAAAAGAAAATCTAATTGTAATAGATCAAGGAGCTTGATGACACAAATTGTGGCCAGTTTGTGTTCATACATCATGCTGCTGCATTGAAGGGTGGTTCTTTTGCAGTAAAGGACCTGCATGCCAAATCCTCTGGCAGGAACAAATGTATACAACTGGAAAACTATTTTTCTTTCTCAGGCAGTTGGAGGTGTAGAATGAACTGTTTTATGTTCTTTCACTTCTGCAGTCAATAGCTTGTGTCAAGCAATTGAAATATGAAATGCTTTCAGGAGAAAAGAATGTAAATTGGATGTATAGGTAATATTGTGAATCCATTTATGTGGAGTATACATATTAACTTATTTTTTTCATACAAAGTTAGTGCTTTTTTGGGAAGCAAGTAGCCATAAAACACAAACACTCAAATAACAGTGAAGGTGGGAATTGGTGGAGTTATTGTGATTAAGAAAGCATTAGGCAAAGCCATGAGACCAAACCATAGCAAGCCTGCCTCATAGTGAGGTACAATCACCATGGTTTGTGATTAATTCTGAATGTTTAAAGATATGAGCACACATGAAAATGTCTAAAACTGCACATACTGACCAGAAATAGTTATCCTACTTGTGTATGGAGTCTTATACAATGAAATAAACTGTGAGATTCTCATAGGAGTTTGTTGCTGTTTTCCTGTGACACCAGTGTTTATATGCAAAGCATGGGACTAAATTCTGTGACAGCCATGCATACACAGTGACTTCAAGTCACCGGATGTTTGTGAGGATTTGTAGCTATAACTGAAGGCAGACTTTGACACCCATGTGTTTTTCTCAGTTTTGTATGTGAAATAGGAATTCAAGCATTTGAAGTTGTTCAGGCTGATCGCAAGCTGGTTATGACAGATTTAAGGACTGTTTTTAATAAATGGCCAAAACTATGAGAAAAAAACTGCCTTTTTATTTCTATCCTGTGTGGAGATTCAAGATTAAATGTATGCATTAAATCAATAACTGTTTAACACTACATATCTGATATTTAACATGACTCTTTTCTCAGTGTTGCCAACTGTTCATGTATTTGTGTCAATGTTTTAGTTTACAAAGGTGAGTTTTGTAGCTCCCCTTTGAATAGCATACTTTTTTCTTTTGAAATGTAAATTAAGAACTTTGTATATTGTGTTCAGTCTCATTTGTTGTAAATCAGAATTACCTTGTTTAACTTTTGATGATTTACCATCTCTAAATGAAGTTATCATAGTGAAGATTTTTTTTAAAGAGCACCTTGCCTGAAACATCATAAAATTAGCATTTAATATATTTAAAAATAAGTCTATATTTGAACACCTATTTTTGGTTACTTTTAATTGCAATATTAGCAGGTTATATTTGTTACCTAAACTCCTGTGACCATTCCAGTTTGTGTATACTGTTCTGATATTGCGCTCATTACTACATAGGCATTATTTGCCTTTCATGAAGTCTGCATGTCTTGTACGCAGGTCTTTTATGAGATTTCTATGTGCAATAACTGAATTATGTCAGAGGACTAGATGCACTAATGTGTAAAAATATCCAGATTTGTTACACAATTGTCATATTGCACTTCCTAATCAAACTATGTGGGTAACTACAATTGGCTTGCTTTGTTTTCTGAAATAAAGTTATCCCATGTCAGACAGATTACATAGCTTGTAAGTTATTTCTGCATAATTTTGTTTGGCCAGTAGTTTTGAGTTTGTGCAAGACACTCATGTTTTCAAAAGACATATTTGGGAAGCCACTTTCATGTTGTACCCCACTTGTTCAATTTCTCCAGAAGTTCATTTTCATTGTATGTTCAATTCAAGCTGCACTATGAGGCTATGGAGACTGATGCTTTGGGATAAGGGATTTAAAACAAATATTCTGGCTTTGAAAATAAAAGCTTAAAAATCAGTTTTGAATTCTAAGCCACTGTAATGGATAAATGGGTTCATTTAGTTCCAGTAGAAAGTTTATGTAAAAGTATTCCAAATGTAGAGGCTGTAGATGTAATTTAAAAGGATGTATATGGATAAAGAATATTTAGGTGCATTAGATGAGGAAAATGGTGTATCTTCTTTTAAACCATAAGCCAAGGTTATCCCAGTTGGCCACTTCAGCATTTCTTGAAACAGGCTACAATTAGGAAACTGGATTTAGAAGGGCCACTAGTCTGATTTGGTATGGGAGGTCCTAGGATTCCTTAATCCAGTGGTTCACAATCCATGGCCCACTTGAAGTGCACTCAGAGCACAGCTGTAGCCCATCCGGAGGGCCATACAGATGGTGTGTGCACATATATATTGGCTGCAACCACACACAACATAGCTCCCTCCTGTTTATAGTCAAATTCAAACAGCAGAAGTCACATTAAAAGTATTGGTGAGTAGTAATAACTATGTTCAATTATTAGTTGATAAATTCTAACTTTTTAAGCTTTACATGTGATGTGGCTCTCAAAATATTTTGGTCAAAGACAAAAAATGGCTCCTCTCTGAAAGGTATCCCTTTGTCTAGTCCTAAGCACAATTCTAGCTGCTGCCAAGTCTTCCTCTTTAAGTCAGTATGCCTTTCCAGAGGTGGAAGGACAAACTCAGTTCATGAGTGATAAGAGGGCCACTACCCTTGAAAGATGCCTTAGAACTGCCAAGGAAAAACCTTAATAGTTACAATCACTAGGCTCTACTCAACAGTGTGGTTCAAATACTGTTTACACAACTTTCTTTCCTCTGTGTGGGCTACATTGCAGAAAAACAGTGAAGTCAAACTTGAGAAAAACTCTATACATAGATCTTAAAGCTACTATGGAATTGGGCAACAACCCAATTTATGTATGGGAGACAAAATTATTTCCCTATCCATTTCATCTGTGTAGTGTCGACTGCATCTTATTCCATTGTGCAACAGCTCTGTTCAGTTGTCCTATTATAGCCTTCGGACACTTTAGATCCTGCCAGCATTTGAGTGCATTTCACTTTTCACCCAGTGTTTAGCTATTTACCCTGTTTTTATTGCTTGGGGGAATTCCCTGCTGGGAATTTACATAAGGGCACAGAGGACAGTTCAGTGGCCATATTGCAGGGAGAGCACCACCCTTAAGCTAGCTCTTCCTCCCTCACTGCACCAATTGTACAGTAAGCAAGGACAGGACATGTTTGGGCATCAGAGGGGGACTACCTTGCTACAAACTATTCTAATCTACCCCCTTATATATAATGCAAAATTGTATATTATAAATCACCAAGCTCCAAGTATGGTATACCTAATGCTACCTTTATTCCATCACAGGAAGAGTTAATTTACAAAGGGTGTGCCAAGGTCCTAAGGACACACTATGAAAAAGTCTAGCAAGTGCATAGAGATCATATTAATTTTGATCACAGACAGGTATGTCTCTCAGAAGTCCAAGGTCACTAGGCAAAGGAAATTTCATTCAGAAAGGGGAGGGCTTAAATCTTAATTGATGACCATAATTAAATTCACAAGGTGCAATAATAACATTGTTACTTGATCTTAAAAGAGCCACTCAGATTTTAACTAAGCAGCACCAGTTATGAACAAGTTTTTTCCTGTGGCACTGTTGCTCAGCCAGTGAAGCCATCAGCCAGACACTTCACCAGTTCAAAGACAGTGCAAGAAAGCACAATAAGGAAATAAAGTTTTCACAATTTTTTTCTGATGTTTTATTAACCGTTCTCCCCACCCTTTACAAAAAGAAAAGCAGCTGGCAATGGGTCAGCAGCAGCAGGTAGGCGCTCTCCAGTGATTGCAGCAGGTCCCCATGGCATAGGTCCCAGGCCAGCTCCTGTCATGCCTGCAGGGAACAGGAGCCCTATTAGGATCACAGCCGGAGTACACGGCCCTGACTCCCTGGCAACGCGTCTGGGCGCTGGGCTGGGATCAACCCGCAGCCGGGGTGGGTGGGGGTGGGGCGGCAGGGCCATATCCCGCCCAGGCGCCGGGGGCTCAGATTCGGCTTCACTTCATCAGGATCAGAAGTCTAACACGTGTAAGGAGAATCATCACGGCAGCCGGCGCCAGTGGGACAGACATCCCCGCCCCCCCATCCCCAAGGGGGCCGCCTTCCCCCGCGGGCAGGACACCCCAACTGTCAGAGCGGGTGGGACACCCCAGCCCCCACTCATCCCCCCCCGCGCCAGAGCAGCCACCCCCTCCCCCCTGTCAGAGCAGGTGGGACACCCCAGCCCCCACTCATCCCCCCCCGCGCCAGAGCAGCCACCCCCTCCCCCCTGTCAGAGCGGGTGGGACACCCCAGCCCCCACTCATCCCCCCCGCGCCAGAGCAGCCACCCCCCTCCCCACTGTCGGAGCGGGTGGGACACCCCAGCCCCCACTCATCCCCCCGCGCCAGAGCAGCCACCCCCCTCCCCACTGTCGGAGCGGGTGGGACACCCCAGCCCCCACTCATCCCCCCCGCGCCAGAGCAGCCACCCCCCTCCCCACTGTCGGAGCGGGTGGGACACCCACCCGTAGAGCCACCGCTTCCCTCCCCGACGCCAGAGCAAGCGGCCCGTGCGCAGCCATGCTCCCCCCCGCAGCCAATGGAACACCGACCCGGCCCCATCTATGCCCCCCCAAGAGGCTTTGGGCCCGACCCCCCCGCTCACCTCCAACACTCCGCCGGCTCTCCAGGCAGAGAGAAAGGCGGAATAAATCCGCTCACCGGTATTTATAGTTCGGGCCCTCAACAGGCACCGCCCCTTCTCATCAGCAACCAATAAAATGTAAGTCACAGGACACACGACAGTTTGATGTCAGCGGCTAGTCTCGCGCAGTTTGGACAGCGAGAAGTGATGATGATGATGGGTTTATTGGGCCAGTTAGAGTCAAACTGCACCTCGGGGCCGGTTGGTCAGGGTCTGGCACCAGGCGCAGCTAGGTGGCGCGCCCCAGAGCACCGGGGCTAACGGTCCTGTTTGGAAGGAGGCCTGGGTCAAAGCGGCTGAGATGGGCTCAGCGGCAGGGCCTTGGGTCGGAAGCATGATGGTGGTTGAACATAGCTGCACTTGGTTGTACCATGCTGGGCCAAGCCTGGCTGAGTCAGACCAGGTACCATCCAGCCCACCTGGGACCAGTAGGTGCTAGAGCTCCCTTAGATTAACCAGCTCCAAAGCCACTGACCATTGCTCTCTTGATTCCCCTAGCACCCTCCCCATCCCACTCACACACACAACAGAAGCATTTATCCTGCCTGCCTTGTGTTAAAAAAAACACCAATTCTGAGACCCTGGGAAACATGCTTTTTAATAGGCATGGATTTCAGGATTATGACAACTAAATGAAGAGATGCATAAATCTCAAATATTGAACTGTACAGTATTACAGTGACCATTCAAAATTCTGTTTCCTTGATAAATGATACCGAAGAGGAGTTTTCCCTTTCCCCTTATTTCCTGTGAACTCTCCTCATCTCTGTGGTTAATTGCCATTGTATATTATCTGTCTTATATAGAAGTCCAGCCCTTCTCTGTGCATAATTTCTATAATCAGGCCTCTATGTGAATACTAAGCAGTGTGACCTCATTTTTGTTTATTATATGTGTTTAAAGCACTATGCACATCTAAATAAGTAGGAAAAACAGTAAGGTCGTTTTCCACATGCTTTTGCTAATCTCCATCAGCAGCTGTACATGTTAAGATCATAAGTTTTAATACATTATTTGTGATCTAAAACATTTGTAATGCCTAGGATATGTTTTGCCCAGCAGAGGGAGACAGTCACTATGTACAATGGAAACTAGTAAAGTAGATAAAAGCTGGAGCTGTACCTCCACTCCAGAATTTGATGTCATCCTAATTTCTCTTTTGTGGGAGTTGATCATTTCAAAATGTATTTTAACTGTGCCCAGAGAAAAGAGTTTTCCTTTCATTAAACATAAAACACTTTCTAAACATGCTGTTTTTCATAGATATTGTACAATGTTGATTCCAGTGTATTTGCTTATTTTTTGCAAAGTTTCCATATTTTAATCTTTCCATAGTCCATATTTTTAGAAGACTGTTTTCTCACATGTGAAATTCAAACTCGTACTGAGCCACTCTGTTTTAATATGAAAAGTTGCAGTTTAGATCAGTGCACCCCGCCACCCAAACAGTAAATGCACTTGGCGCTAGCTCTGCAGCTCCCATTACGGAGAGCAGCATTCCTGGGAGCTGCAAGGCTAATGAGAAAGCGAGTACAGAACTGTGGCTGTCTCTCTGCATGGGGTTCGGGGGGAATCGTCCGTGTACGCCCGGGCGCAATAAAACTGTGTCCCCGTCTGCAGCTAGGGGCTGGGGGGCGCTGGCTCAGCCCGCGGGCATGGCCCCTGTATGCCCGGGCTCCTCCCGAGCCGTGCCAGGCTCCCTCCCAGTCTGCTCCACCTCCTTTGCCGGGGGTGACGTCGGCGGCCTTCCCCGGCCCGGCTCCGCCTCGCGGAGCCCGGGGGCCGGACACGCTGCACCGCGGCGCAGCCAGGGAGCCGCCGAGCCGGCCGGGCGCCGCTGAGCCCCCGGTGCAGAACCATGGAGCGAGGCGGCCGCCCCCCGCACCGGGCCCTGCTCCGCCGCTGCCTCCTCAGCCTGGGCGCGTTGCTGGTGCTGCTGCCGCCGGGGCCCAGAGTAAGTGAGCGGCGGCCCCGGGCTCAGCCTCCGCCTCCGCCTCCGCCGGGGCCCGGGGATGGCGGCACAGGGAGGGGGGAGCCCCATGTTTATCAGTCAGTCGCGCTGTGAGCGGGGGCACCGGGGGAGTTCCCCCCATACCCTCCACCCCCGGGGCTGGGAGGGGGGAGCTGCCCCCCGACATCCCTCGCCCCACCCGGGCATAGAGAGCGGGGACTTGCCCCCAGGGCTGAGATGGGCGAGTTACCTCATGTATCCCCCTGCGCTGGTTGAGGGAGCCCTTCTCTGCTCAGGCGGTGTGCTCGCCCG
The DNA here is from genome assembly GCF_025201925.1 of Gopherus flavomarginatus. NCBI lineage: Eukaryota > Metazoa > Chordata > Testudines > Testudinidae > Gopherus > Gopherus flavomarginatus. Next base: position 44,043,294 of record NC_066628.1, on the reverse strand, counting down.
CCCCAGTTTTGGGAGCCCTGTCCAAGCTGGCACCCAGCTCCCTGGGGCTCTGTCAAGCTGGTGACAGCTGGGGTAGTGACTGAGGAGCTGTCTCCTCCTCAACTCTGGGATAGTTGCTCAGGCTGTGCCTCTGGCTGTGTAGGAGATGGGTATAAAAGAGTGGGGGGATCTGGGCACCAGGGCAGTGCACCCCTTGGGGGAGGGGGTGTCTGTGCGAGAGAGAGAATTGCTTCAGGCCTGTGAAGGCAGGGGTGCTCCCCTGGGCTCAGTGTGGGATAGAGAGATGGGGAAGTACCCTCAGCCTGAGTTACAGTGTGAATGTGAAGGGTGTTGCACAGAGAGGAGATGCTCCCTTAGCTGTGGGTGTATGTGGGGATATGTAAGAGGGGAGCTGCCATCTGGGTGTGTTTGGCTAGGGCTTGCCAAGAGGTTACTGTAACTTATGTAGGTCATATCTGCAAAGTCAGACAGCTTCCTGCGTCTGCATAATAATAATAATAATAATGGCAATAATTTTTGTATATCTTTGTAAAGCTATTTGCCTGTTTAAACGTCATTGTATGATCTCCGTTTTCTCCCCTTGAATGCCCAATGACTGTGTATACGCATGAGAGTGGATGACATTCTCTGTTTCACTTCTGTCCTAAACACGCAGCTGTGTACCCACTTGCTATCTGCCATGGTTACTTATAATACCCTATCTAAATATTTGCTGCATAGATGGGTATATACATCTCTACCTCAATATAACGCTGTCCTCAGGAGCCAAAAAATCTTACCATTTTATATGTGAAAGCACGTTATATTGAACTTGCTTTGATCCACCGGAGTGCGCAGTTCCCCCGCCCCCCTGGAGCACTGCTTTACCACATTATATCTGAATTCATGTTGTATCGGGTCACGTTATATCAAGGTAGAAGTGTACTAATTTTCAAACCAAAAATAGAATGAACTTGGCAGCAAGCAGATGGGTGATGGTTAAGGAAGCATGAACAAAACTGGTGATGGATAAAATAATGTAGACAAATAAAGCAACTAGATAGACGTGATAAAACATCACAGCTCAGTCCCTTCACTTTTTTGTTGTATGCTGTCTCCTGTCCTTCTTTTGTAGATTTCTGTTTAGATTGTAAGCTCTTCAGATCAGAGGCCTTGTCTTCTTATGTTCTGTGAAACACCTAAACACTCTTGATGGTGTAGATAAAAATGATAAAGTGTCTCCTACACAACTCCCAGCCCCCAGTGCATTCCCAATTTGCTGCTCTTGTCATTTTACTTCCGTGCTCTCTTGACCAAAAATTGCCAGTTATGCTAAATGTGCAGTTGGTGACTTTGTGATGTGAACAAATAACTAGAAGGGACTCTTATTCAGAATTTGAAACTTGATCTCTAGGGGTGAAAAGCAAGTGAACCATGCACTCTCACAAACTCTCTTGAAAAATAATCAGATTGTGCGTGGATTTGCTCATGCGGTATCATTGGGCATCAAGAGGCTATGGGAAAGAATGTAGCCGTGGACTCACCGAGGTAAATAGTGTTTTTAACAAGTGAATTCTTTTTGCAGATAAATTTAATATGGCAATTAGCTTTTGCTACAGAGAGAGGTTATTTTAAATTATTAGCTTTTTAAAAATGTGTGTTTAGATCGAATATCTATTCTTTAAAAATTCCATTCCTGAAAAAGATCCTCTATTTTGTGACGTCCATGGATCCAGTGATAGTGAAAAGGGCCAACTGCCATGCTGTTCTTGGTATATGAGCTATAACTGAATCTGGGAGAGGGGCGTTTTAAGGTTATGCTTTTTAAGCTAGTATAATGGCTTGCTTGTTGTTCACCTGAAAATACCGATTTGATAGATGGGGTTATAGTTCAGGTTAAGCAAAGCTGGAGGCTTTCGTTTTCCCTACACAGCTCCACTCCCCTTTTTAAAAGTAAACATGCTTAACAGTGAAACGCTAAAGTGTTTTGTACTGTTGCTCAACTAAGAAAAGTGCAAAAGTTGAAAGCATACTGTCAAGATAAATTACCATAAAAATCTTTGTGTAGTGGTAATACCTTAGATATTTTTCTCTAAGCTCCTTGTTTTGGTAATCTAATTTGCCTTTCACCATTTAGGATGATTTTTGTATTCATAGTTTGTATTGAATTTTGGATATAATTATGTGGTTACTTCAAAGGAAAAAAGATGCAGTTCTTCATTTATGTTGGTTACTACTTTTATTCTAGTCAATTTGGACAGTTTATCTAAACTGGTGAGTTTCATTGTGTAGCACGTTGCTATTACATTAGGAGCACTGCAGAGGAAAACTTTAAATAGTCTCCTAATCTCCCACTGCCAACACCACCAGAAAAACCTAATTTTTCGGCCTGGCAGCAGGGGTGCAGGACCAGTTTGTATAGTGGGGGTGCTGAGAACCATTGAACCAAACTGTAAATCCTGTATATGATGGAAAACACTTCAAGCCAGGGGGTGCAGCAGCATCCCTACTTCTAGCACTTATGCCTGGCAGGGTCTGTCTTATAAATGAAACCTGGTCCAAACACACTACATGAGCAAACCCCATTTAATTTCATACTGCTGTAGGCCTAAATCTTGCATGATGATTTGCCTGGGTGGACTGCTGAGCCCATTCAGAGTCAATTGAAATCAGCGGGCACTTATGAGCACAGTAGTTTGTTTGCTTATGAGGATCACAGTGTGGGATTGGGACCATAGTTAATATTAGTGCTTTTTGTGTGTAGAAGTTTATAACTTGACGATGATAATTCCAGCCTAAAACTTGGCATGTAAGATTTTGTCCAGGGACAGCCTTTTGTTTGTTTTTAGGAAAAAATGTTTAGTCACAGTTATGATTATTATCCTTTACAGAAGGAGACACAAGCAAGCAGCAATTGTCCAAGGTCGCTTGCACAACTGAAGCTACAGCCCAGGTCTCTTGAGTCCCAGAGTAAAGCCCTAGTCACTTGATCACATTAATACTCCTTAGTTACAATAAGGATTGCTGGGCTTGAAATGAAACTCCTTTTCCCTTCTGCTTCCGCTTCCCTTTGCTCTACCCTAAAAATAGGTTAGGTATCTAGGTTTTATTCATAATCTACAGTTACTTTAAAATTCATCCATATTAACACTAACAGATCATAAGAGATCAGCACAAAACTCTGTCTATATTTCATCTGTGCTGTAATGGCTCTGAGAAGGAACTTCCATCCAGTCAGGTAAAGATGTCTTGAAAAAATATATATTGTAGATACAATTTTTCCCACCCATTGGAAATGTATAACTTAAATTTATATTACGCACAAAACTACATTAAAAGAACATTATTAATGTTACAGAACTCAACTTTAGGGAAATGCCAGAATTATGGTTGCCTGGGCAACCTTAATTTAGCCCCCTTGTACACATGCATGATGGTACTGTATTTAGTTACATAACCATATACTATTTTTTCCACAGGACCCCTGCCACATTCAGTGCACAGGATGGATCTGCTCTGAGAATGAATCAGGGTTATGCAATGGAAGAAACTGCTGTCTGTAAGACCCCTGTGTCATTTATTGCAGAAGTTGAAAAAAAAAAACAGAAATTCCATCATATGAGCCTCCATATGGATCATCAAGAGAGTTGCAACCTTTAGGTCCACCACACTGACCACTGCCACTTGAGCAAACAGAGTAACGGATATCAGGATTGGTAGTTATCAGTGGTTCACAGTCAACCTGGAGGGGCATATCGAGTGGGGTCCCTCAGGGGTCAGTTTTGTTCAGTATCTTCATCAATTATTTAGATCAGTGCTTCTCAAAACCGGTCTGCTGCTTGTTTAGGGAAAACCCCTGGCGGTCTGAGTAGATTAGATAGGAGTAGAGTAGATAAACACCTGTCAGGGATGATCTAGATAATACTTAGTTCTGCTATGAGTGCAGGGGACTGGACTAGATGACCTCTCGAGGTCTCTTCCAGTCGTTCGATTCTATCACATGGATCGGCAGTAGAGGAGGATGAGACACTTTGTCAGTGGGTTTCAAATACATTTGCTGACAGCAGAGGAATAAGAGACTCAAGGAACTTGGATTCTACTCTAGGCTCTGTAGGGGAACATGCTCTAGTAGGCACAGACTTTTCTGCCCACTCCCCTCAAGCATGACCCCTTCTGCCTTATCCTCTCCTACCAGTCCTGTCTCTTCCCCACCCCTTTCTCCTTGTCCCAGTCTCTTCACCTTGCATGTACCAGTCTCTACTCCTCAGGCTTCTAATCTCAATCTTTTTGCACGTCCTAGTCTGACCCCTCCCAGTCTCCTCCCCACACCCAGGTACACTCTTCTTGACCAGGCATTCCAAGTTCTCCAGGCCCTCAGCTACTTGTCCTGAGTTTCCTTTCCCAACCAGTCCCCACATCCCAATTCCTTATTCAATTTGTCTTTCTCCTACCTGGCCTCCAGTCACACCCCACATTCCCTGTTCCCACAGTCTCCCAATTCCAGTCTCCCTCCCTGGGCTCTTTGGCCAGTCTGGATATTCTTCCCGCACCCCTCCAGATCCTTGTCCCAGTCTCTTTGCCTAGCCCATCCAAGTTCTTCCCCTGCACCTTAGCTCCCTGTCAGATCTGTTCCCACTCCCTATTTTCACCACTCCACTGGTTCAGTCCCAGTCTCCTTGCCTGGCTAGTTCCATTCCCGCCCCTACTATCTCCCTATCCCCTCCCTTTCCCTCTCCATCTCCCACTCTCAATCTCCATGCTCAACCAGTCTCAGTCTCCCTCCCCCTCCTCCCATCCTGGACAATAATTAAGGTAATTGACCAGAAGAGCTCATTTGGATAATCAAACAGCAAAGAGTCCTGTGGCACCTTATAGACTAACAGACGTTTTGGAGCATGAGCTTTGCATGGAGCATGCATCTGACAAAGTGGGTATTCACCCACGAAAGCTCATGCTCCAGAATGTCTGTTAGTCTGTAAGGTGCCACAGGACTATTTGCTGCTTTTACAGATCCAGACTAACATGGCTACCCCTCTGATACTTGGATAATCAATACATATGAAAATGGCCAACTGGCATATAATTTTGGTATCACTATAACATTGAACTAAGGTGTGAAAAACATGGAACAGTCTAGAAAACGCAGATCACCCAAATAACTGGACAGACATAGATGAGCATATTTAGAAAAAGTAGTGGGGACATTCTGTTGTAGAAGTTTGTCTGCCCTAATTTCCCAGCCTTTGCCATTTTGTATGATATCACTGCTGTTGTTTGTAGTTTATATTAATATTTATTTTTTCTTGTATTTTAACATGGCCTTCATCATTATTTAGGTGACTCGGTGAGCAGTTCTTGGAATTGCCCAAGCAATAAATGGAAGGACATTATGAGGGAGCAACATCTTAGATACAACAGTGAAGAATATAATACAGTGGACTATAAATAGTCACTGGTGCCGCAATAAATAGAGCACTGAGATATAACACTGTGGAATTTGAAAGAAAGTGTGTTATAGTGAACTGAGAAGATAAATATATTTAAGAAAGCTAGTTAGTTTAACCCCTTCCTTGTGATCAGTGCTATAGCAGAACATCCTAACTTCTGCCTGTTGCCCTTCGAAGATTATACAGCTTAAAAATAGCAACCTCTTGTTAAGGATAAAATGAGTGTTTAGAACACTGGTATGTCCTTTACCGTGGGCAGGTGGGCTGAGTTTTAATCCTAATGACATACATAAGGTGCAACACATGCAGCATGTTCTAGAAAGTGGAAAATCCCAGTCTTGATCAGATGTTTTCTTCTGAAGCATTTTCTTCTGTCATCAGGCAGTATTAGTTCAGTTGCCAAACATGCATGAAAACTAAGGTGAGACAGTATTAAGACGTAATGAAAAGAGACATATTTTTTAAAGTTTGTGTTGAATAACACCAGTATGCATAGTTTGAATTGCTGATACATTTGGTAGCTCATTATAATAATTACTGTGCTGATATTCCTTTAGAGGAATACTAACAAGATGCATGTACCTAAGATTAGACCTGACAACTGTGGCTTAGTGTACAGATGCACATATGTATCATTCTGTCCTTACCTTTCCTGGCTCTAGTGTCCTTGTGAATATTTAAACAAGTTCTGTTTCCCCAAGGGGGCCTCAGTCCATTGGCTTTCCTGGGAGTTGATGTTGCTCAGTACCTCTCAGAATTTGATCCAGAAAGAGGATAGAATCCTGTAAGAGTGGAATTTATGTATAGTTCAATACCCTGCCTGCTCCTGGGAATAGAGGTACAGCATGATATGTACGGACATGTTCTTGTCATGTGCATGCACGCAATTATGAAGACTCACCAGTGCCTAGACACTGCAGTGAAGGGGACTCTAGAAATAACCGACAGATAGTTACTAGATTTTTTTTAAGGTCATAAAGACTGCTAGATTTTATTAAATTTTCTAAAGAAAGTGTAAAATAGCTTTTTTTTTTTGTATCTTTCCTTTAAGCATCAACTTAATTACTAATGCTGCAAAATTAGTTCATGCCATTTCACAAACTTTATTTTAGAGACTTGGTTTTATTATGCACAGTGACTCTCAGCCTGTAGCCAGCAATGTAATTAAAGCACTAGCTGACAAAATTGGCTCCCTGAATCATAGCCCACGTGACAATTATGCTAAATGCTTCCAGTATTGTGCAGATGCTCTTTTTAGAAATGTATTACCTTGTCCACACCTTGTCTCCTGGAGCACCAGTTATATTTCTGGTCTTTGCTGTAGCTAAAGTGCTTGATTCTGCTCCCATAGAAGTCAGTGGGAATAGGCTCTACTTTTGCTAGAATAGCTCCAAATATAAATATACAGTCTTAGTCTGCATTCCATTGAAATAGTGAGTATTGGGTGCCCAAGGAATGCAGGATTTGGTCTTTTGTTAATAGTTTATACTTTCAACAGGTTTATGTTAGTGCTTTAAGCCAGGCAGTAGCAGCGAAGTTGTGAAGATTTATTTAAACCTAGCAGAATGTCAGTGTTTTTATCCCACCAAACACTGCAACTTGAATGGACTGTAAACACATTTATAATCTCTTCCAAACACTTTCTTATTTAAAAAGTGGAAATCATTTACTGGTAACACATGGCATTGTGATTTGCTTACTAACAAACTGTAAACTATTTTATTGAAGTAACAGGAAGCAATATTCAGACTGCTGTCCTAGCTCACAGCTAATTCATGGCATCCCTGGTGTCTGAGCTCATTCAATAAACAAAAAGGTTTGGGACATATTGTGGATAGCTGGAATACTTTCCTGTGTTGTTTACTCGCACTTGAGGAGCCCCTAGTGATGAGCACTCCAATAATATGACATACTTCTAAGTTACAGAACTAAAACTTTAAGAAATCAGTGGCCTGATTTTTTTCAAAACTGCTGCTTCCATTGACTTTAGTAGGATATGGGCGCTTGGCACTTCTGAAATATAGGCCACTGTCTTTAAACAAAGCTAAATTAATGGAGGAAACTATTCTCATAAGAATTCGATCTTCATTAAACCAATATTTTCTAGACAAACTTCTCTAGTCTTAAAAGCGAAGTACAAGAAATAGGGCACTTATTTGATAACCCATACAGAGATTTCCTAAATGATAAATAATACCCTGTTTGGTACTCAGCTGTGCACAAATACATAAACATCTCCGAATTTGTAACACACATCTTTATTTTGGCTTTGTTTTAATTCAAATTGGTTTTGACTCATTTCTTTATTGGTTTGTAATTTATTTATTTATTTCCCTCAAAGAGGTAGTGAGTCTAAGTAAGAGGAGATTTGTTATGCTAGTGGCAACAAGCACTTAAAAGACCCAACCCTCTTCTGTTACATCCTGATTAACATTCAGTACTCAAGAATATTTGTTGAAGCTTAACTTGGTGAAGGCATGGAGAATACCTAGAAATTTGGGTTTCTAGTTAAAATGTCAGATAGCACCATCATTACTCCCCTTCTTTTTAGTTTTTATTTAAAGAAACAATTTCTTGTTTAGAATCCCCAAAGGAGCAATGTAGTTTCTTTAATACTGTGAATCTTTCATGTAATTTTGCCGCTGGGATGGAAATTCACGGTTAGCAAGGAGCTATCCTGTTGATCAAAATTCATAATTGATTCCACAGAGGGTGTTTTTTTGAGGGAGGACCCAAACTAAGCTTTTCACGTGTTCTGTATAATCATCTTTTCTGCTATTCACTAAAGAGGTATAGCTTGATCTGTCTTCTTGCCCTGTTAATTCTCCATCCTGCCATATCTCTCTGGCAATGTGTTATGTTACATCTGCTTGGACTATGATTGTAATGTGAAATGAGAATCTGTTCCAAGAATGTGTATTGAATTATAACTATTTTTAGGCCCTAGTGCTGAAATGAGTTCTGAAGAAGTGGCCCCCTAACCCTGGAGCTCGTCTCAGGATTGGAGCTTTAGTCTTCTTCATGGTGGAGCAATCTGTTTCTCCGGGTACCATCAGGTTAAACTTGTCTCAAGTTTCAGGCTTTGTAAATACAAGTTTTTATAAGATCTCATGCTAATAGAAATATTTTCATTGGGCATTTTAAAAAATTCCAGTTGAGCAGGTTTTTTTGAAAAACTAATAAACATTTCTGTTCAGTGTTTGCAACCCAGACCCTGCAGCCTTTGGGTAGTGCTGAAATACACCAATAAACACAAGTGAAACTGACCTGTCTATTTTCGTTGTCCGATGTGAGGTGCAGAATCCAAGTAAACAACATGAATCATGAAAATTTGGATTTAGACATTTATACATGTTAATTTTTCAATAATCTGTAGATATATACAAATATGCCATGATGGAATTTAAATTATTAAATCAACTTATTTCTGTTGTTTTATACTAAGCACCTATCAGTTACTCCAGGTGACTGTATAGTTGTTTGTGAATAAAGTAGATCTTGTGATACAGCATTCCTAGTTTCTTTTTTACTTGTTAACTCACAATCTTCAGTAATTTGCAATGGGTCTGTCAGTTTAAAAGTCTTAGCTGAAAAATACTGTGCCTCAAATAATTAAAATTAATTGGAGATGTTGAGTTGAGTTGCATATGCTTATGGATTTTTAACCTGTTAGTAGGTAAAACAAATAGGGCATTGGAAATAAGGGAACACTGACAAGTGTATCAAGCCTGAAATAGTTGACTTACCGTCAAGGTTCAGCTCAGGGCTTCATGATTGCACCCTTGATATCTAAGGTGGCTGCTGCAGCACATAAGAAGCAGCACCACATAAACACCCTTTCGATGGTTTAATATAAACAGAATCCTTGAGAAGCTGGAGATTATGCATGGAGAATAAAAGAAGGCTGAAGAAAAAGGCAGGGAGCAAGAAGTGATGGAACAAGGCAACTGGAGCAAGAAAGAACAAAGTTTAACAGGGGCATCCTTGTTGTAGGATCAGTTGGTTGAAGGGAAGAGATATATACATGGGACCAAGCTCTGCTGTCACTTACAGCTATGTAACTTAGTTGGTTTCAACCTCCTGGGTGTAAGTGAGCAGAAATTGGCCTTTGGAGTATTGACAAAAAGTTCTTCAGTACAGGAGCTTTCTGTGTCTGCTTTGCAACCTTAATATTATCTTCTTCAAAATATTAGTCCCAGTTTGAGCTGAATTCCAGAAGTAACTGCCATCCTAGTTGTGCAATGTCCGTGCTATGTGCCAAGTTGCAGAAGACTAAGGTCCATTACATAACCTGGCACATTTGCTTCTTGGACTCTTACCGATAGTGGGCCACATGCACAGCAACCTGTTTGGCGTGTCGGGGAGGAGATTAGCTAATTGTATCCAACTGCATTGGAAGTAGCTTATTTTGTGTGGCTTGACTGCCAGTGTAAAAACATACCACACTAGTATCAGAAAAGGCTGTGCAGCCGTTGGTTTCTTCTCAACACAGTATCTCACACATTTCTTCATTTAATCTGAAAATATGTAAAAGTTAGTAGATCATACATACTTAGAATATAAACATGTTCTGAGTGAAAACGTGCTTCAACACTTTTATTATTTTAGTTATTTTATTTAGTGCTTGTGAACAGGGTTAGATTGACAGCCATGCAGACTAAAGCGCCCACCTTATTCACTGAAACTTGGATAAGAGAGGGGGTATAGAAGGCACATATTTCCTGGTTATCCCTGTCCCTGAACCAGAAAGTGATGTCAGGTTTCTACCTGACTAAAAAGGAACTGGCTGTGTGGGAGTGAGATTATTCCCTCCCCCTTCCAGTTATACTACACCCAACAGATTAAGATGAGAGTGCAGATTGCTGCTAGAATTTCATGATCTGATTAATACTTCAGAACTTTCTGGGTCATATGCTGTGCAGTGACAGTCTGGCTTGTGGTAGAAAGCTGTGTGAATACCTCTTACAGTTATGGTCTCCCCTCTCCCCTTTTATCTTTAAACTCGGTAATGATCTGAAGGCTGAAAGTAAGAAAATACTTTCATGCTTCCCATTTGCAGAGTGTGCAGAGAGAACTCTTTGCACATTTAACTACTTTCCAGGTGCTACTGACCATGTAAGATGGCTGAGAGTTAAAAGAAAATATTTGGTTTTTGATATACCAACAAGCAGTTTAGGTGTCTTGTTTAGTTCATAATTCATGTGGCCTTGACAGAGTAACATTTTAGTTCTCTGCTTCTTAAGTACTGTTTTTTAAAACAATACATACCTTCCAAACATCATTATAGTTGCAGTGATCATTTGTCATGGTGATTTCTGGGAAATGTTTTGTATTAATTGTGGGAAAGTTAGAGACAAGGTGGGTGAGGTGATATCTTTTATTGGACCCACTTCTGGTGAGAAGGAACGCAAACTTTTGAGCCACACACAGTCAGAAGTGTTGGAAATGTCAGTGTACAGGAATTGGGTAGTATCTATTTGCATATTTTGGAAGCCCTCTCGTGGGTTTCCATATCTTCTCTTGCGGAAGCTACCAGAACCTAACTCTAGGGGGTAGTCTCTGGGATGGGGGGTGTTCCTCATATTCTTAATGTTGTGTAAAGAGTAGATACAACAGAAATCCATGGACAAGCCATGTTTTTTTTGAAGCAGTCCCTATAGACAAAGGCTTTGCAAAATTTGCAGATGGTCTGGCTTTGAGGTGCCCTCTATAGGCTAGCCACAGCACCTCATAAATAGTGGCTGCTACAGCCCTTCCCCTTGTACAGTTGTGTTTGTGGAACTGCATCTTGTTTAAACAGTTTAGAACTAATGGGTTTTACAGGCATAACTCCTATACTCTGAAAGCTGCAAAAAGGGCAGTAGGTGTAAAACTGCAGGTGTGCCAGGCCACTTCGTACAGTGTCTGATTTCTCTTTTGTTCAGAATCTCACAGAGCTATATATTTTTCACTCATCATCATGACATCTAGGCATCAGGAAAAGTCCGGTGATTTATCTGGAGCTACAGTGATACCTTCCAACTTCCCATCTGTGCTGTGCTGAAGATAACCAATTTCTCCAATTGTTTGCACTTGTATAGTACTTTTCATTATAAGATTTCAAAACTCTAAGGATGTGAAGCTTTTTCTGGGTTGGTCCTCGTCCTATGCACAGTACTGCAACCTTAGTAGCAGAGGAACATTTCAATATGTTTGAGTTCCTCTCTGGTATGTGGAGACTCCTCCGGAGTTGTGCTGCATCTCCAAGGATTGTTTCTGAGTCTAATCATTTAGATTCTTGCACTATGGTAAAATGACCTGATTAGGTTTTGATCTTATTTGTTTTTCTCTTCCTGTTGGGTGTTGCCTTTATCTGTAAGAAGACACAATAAAGCTGTAAGGAACTGACTCATGGCACCAGCAGTTCAATAGTTAGAAGCTTTCTGTGGGGAATGATGGTGCAAGCCAATGTAAGGGGCTGAACCAGCTGAATATCCCCTGCCGAGAAAACATGCCTAATATCCCCAGTGTGTCTTTTGTAAATAAAATATAGGTGTAATTATTCAAACACTGCTTTTGTGAATTTGCATAGTGAGTAAGTCATCCTGCACACTCAAAAGCCAGTGGGTGATATCAGGGCTTGTCTACGTTACAGCTGCAGAGCCATAGCAGAGACACTTGCTGCAACAATGGAAGGTTTTTGCATCTCTGTAGTTAATCCACCCCATTGAGAGATGGTGGCTAGGTCAATGGAAGAACTCGTAAGAGTGGCCGTACTGGGTCAGACCAAAAGTCCATCTAGCTAAGTATCCTGTTTTCCGACAGTGGCCAATGCCAGGTGCCCCAGAGGGAATGAACAGAACAGGTAATGATCAAGTGATCCATTCCCAGCTTCTGGCAAAGAGAGGCTAGGGACACCATCCCTGCCCATCTTGGCTAATAGCCATTGATGGACGTATCCTCCATTAATTTATCTAGTTTTATTAACCCTGTTGGCTGTCACAACATCCTCTGGCAAGGAGTTCCACAGGTTGACTGCGTGTTGTGTAAAAAATACTTCCTTTTGTTTATTTTAAACCTGCTGCCTATTAATTTCATGTGGTAACCCCTAGTTCTTGTGTTATGAGAAGGAGTAAAGAACTCTTCCTTATATTCTTTCTCCACACCAGTCATGATTTTATAGACCTCAATCATATCCCTCCTTTAATCATCTCTTTTCGAAGCTGAAACAAAAGCCTGGATGGTAGCCAGGGATCTGCTAAGGTGACTCTGGTGTGTTTCAGTCTGTATAAGATAGCATTCGGGCTGGCATGCAAGGAGCTGGGATGCCTTTCTGCCTTCATTACTGTCGGGAGGCTTGTGCTAAAACACAAATTTTGTATTGTGCCCTAATGATGGTCAGTCCTTCTCCTAATCTCTGGAGAGAAGGACTTTGATAGTTGAGGTCCTTCACTCTCTCCTCTTTCCTTATTCTCTCCTTCACTGAAGGTGTTGATCCATGATCAGTTCTGCAGGCTGACTGTGTTTCTCCTAGTTATTAGTAATGGCCCCTATAGGAGTTTCCTGCATATGTTTATTTTTTACAGTGATGATACATACTAGATTCACTTCTCAAAAGAAGACAGGAAGTGAAAATGCTGGTTGGGGAACTAGCTGAATCTGTGAGATGATAAATGCTTGTTCAGAGAGTGAATAGTTTGAAGAGCAGAGTTAATCTGTGTAGAGTCTGAAGAGATATGTTGATTGAGCCATTTTATTCGTGGCCAAATTCCAACTCTATTTGTTACATTCTGTCTACCTTAATCCTACCTGCAGTTTTAGATGGCTACAGTAATCTTCCCTTCCTATCTTTAACAGCTGTGTTTCACTCCAGAGATAACTGCATTTTAGTAGTGGATAAAGTAATACCTGTTTGAATACGACTTTGTTTGTGAAGTGCTTTGGGAATAAAAGGTGTTATGTAAAGATAGAATGTTATTTCTTCCTGTTTTGAAGGAAGCCATTTGTTGGGAAGGAAAAATCAAATGCACATCTATATAAGTGGGGAATAACTGGCTAGTTGGCAGTACTGCTGAAAAGGATTTGGGGGTTCTAGTGGATCACAAATTGAATGAGTCAACAATATGATGCAGTTGTAAAAAAGGCTAATGTCATTCTGGAGTGTATTAATGGGAGTACCGTACGTACGACATGGGAGATAATTGCCCCATTCTGATAACTGGAGTAGGTAAGAGTCTGAGTTAGCAAGTGAATAAAGTGGACATACACACAGGTTGTTTAACATTTATAGTTCAGTGGTTGTCTCCTTAAATGAACTACCGCAGGTGTCCAGTATGAGCTTTATCTTTTATTAGTTAACCTGTTACATACAGTTGGGCAACATCTGGCATATGAGGATGATACGTAATTAAGTGCAATTAACTTGATGGGCACAGTTTGTTTATGTGGTTTATAGATCATTCAGAACTGGAACATTTATTTAATTTCATAAGTTCGGCTGTAGTGTTTTGTTTTCTTCTTTTAAAAACAGCTCAGTGTCCTGCGGCTGGATGGGTGTTGTACAGATGGATCACTGTACAACAAAAAATGTTTGAATGTCTATTTAATTTGTTACATACCGTTTTAAAGAATGTTTGAACAAATTAAATAAATTGCTCATCTGTTTTTTTTTAAAAAGGCCTCTTTTCTTTTTTCAATGATTTTGAGTGCTTTAAGTATACAGTAACTTAAATGTACATTAGCTATTTAATATTTTTAGATGTAGGAAGAATGAATACCTGACATACAGGAGTAAGAAACTTCTATGCTTTCTTTCAGTTTGCACACCAGAGACTGCTAACTGAGAACTAGGTGCTGCTGTTCATTAATCATTGGAGGTAAAATACCTAGTGAAATAGAGTAAGATATTATATAGTATCTGTCTTGTTTAAAGTATGTCAGAGTGATTTCAAAAGCTGTTAGATACTAGTAGATCTTAGTACTATGGTAGCTATTCAGACATTATGCACTCTGCAGTTAGTTACTTGAACAGAGTCCTGGACTTTAGAACCTGTATTATCAAGATAGGGAAAGTTACTCAGGATACTTGGGTAATAGATCCCAGAGTCTCTCTTCTTTTTTATTTTTCCTTAAAGTAACATGAGATCTTTAACTTTGACATGGACAGCCTAAAGTATAGACAGAAAGGCCCTTGATTTAATATACCACCTGAAGGATGGACACCTTTAATAGACAGTACATCACCTTCACCTAGAACTGCATTACAGGTATTGCATTTGACCTAAAGATTTTGGTATGGAATTAAATCCATAAATTTCTGGCCCAGAAGAGAAAATGCCACTGTGTCAGCTGTACTAGTATTGGAAAGAAAGTGATATCTGGTGATTAGAGCAAAGGATTGGGAGTCATGCCTCCTGACTTCTGCGTCTGGGCTTGCCACTGATTTATGTGCCCAAGAGAAAATCATCTCACCTCTCTGTGGTTGTTTACCCATTTGTAAAATGCATATTTAAAAGTGGTTTCCTATCTCACGCCAGTGATAGGCTTAATTATCTTTTGTGACATCTGTGAAGATTTCCAGATGAAAAGTACTGTTACAAAGTATTGTTGTGCAAATGATGATATTCAGAAAATTAACCTCCCTTAAATTTATAGGTTTGATTAAAATTCACTAGTTTTTGTTTTCAAAGTAATTTATTCTTGAGAACAAGAACCAATTTCTTTAAATATTAACTCTTTGTTAATTACACAGTATCAGAATGGTTAAAAATACTCATGTAGTTTGCCTAATTGCATGAACATCTCTTGGAAGACATACGGCTGTGTTTTTTAATTTTTGCTGATGAATATTGTCAGCTAGATCTCGAGCAAATCGCCTCCGAAACAAATATCACAGTTTAACTCACATCTTCTGTTGATTTTCCTGTTCAGGAGGAAGAATTTGACTTCATGGGAATGAGATACAAACATAAGCGTTTTTGTTCTGTTAGTGCTGTTTGTTTGCTGAATCTTTAGGCAAACCAGAAAGTTAGGTCTGGTTATGCCAAACCAGAATGTCCTGAATTTGTGAATGATGATCCATAGAAAGAAAAGAGTTTGGAAGTAAATTGCACTGTAGTGCTAATGCTGCAGGAAAAGTCTGAAACCTGGAAAAATAACACCATAAGAGAGAGAACAATACATACTGTAGGTTTCACATAACTTCATGGGGAAAATGTTCAGAGTTATGGAGGGTTTCAATTGCTCGTGTAATACAGTCGTTCTCACTTCTATTTTTTTTTGACCTGGTGTGGGAAAGCACCTGTGTAAACAAGGTATCTAGATTTGACTCCTGCATTCTATTCCTAGATCTGCCACTGAGGTGCTGTGTGATATTGAGCAAATTACTTAGTTTTTTTGTGACTCAGTTTACTAAACAAAATAATTGGGAACTCATTTTAAGCCCTGAAAGATCTGGCACATACCCTGACCCCATATCATAAAAACCTGCCCCTCGTCTCCCCCAAAAAGTTCATGCCTTATTGAACATTAATAAAAAAAGATGATTATCTGTATTGCATATTAAACAACAATGAACAATAGAAGGGCAGGTTATTTTAAAAAGTGAAATCCTGCTGTGGGACCAGAGACATGTGGGTGAACTCTTTAATCTTTCTGTGCAAACACTTAGATGGCTATCTTGCTGTTGCATAATCTTGTCCATAAAATATATAAAAAAGTGTTTTGTGAAACTAACATGCAATAAATCTAATACCCATACACACATTTACATGAAATTTAATTGTTAAAAAGCAAATAAATTCCAATGTAAACACTTGGATTTTTTTTAGACTGATAGCACTGGACATATTATCAAAACTAAAAGCAAAACTTACAATAAACAAAAATAAAATTGATTGGTCTTTTTACTTTTGCATTTCTCAGCTTGAAAAATGTTAAATAGTCTAATATTGAAAAGCAATTAGATTTTTCACACTTTCTCTTTATGGTGCTGTTGAAGGTAAGAATAGTGTGGGAGGTTGTTTTTTTTCTTTAATGTGGTTCTCTTTCAATCTTTTTTTGTCCAGTTTATTGTTTTCAATATTTTATCTAATGCATAATATTTAAAAATGCTCCTTTGACTTCACTGAAGAAGGGTAAGGCCTACATTTTCAAAAGTGACTAGTGATTTTGGGTGTCCAGCTGTGACATGTTAGAGGCCAGATTTTTTTCAGAGGGCAGATGCTGATCACTTCCTGAAAATGAGGGCCTTTTAAGCATCTCAAATTCAGCACCCAAATATTGAGCCACCAAAATTGCTAGTTATTTTGGACCTAACCTTTCAAATCTACTTTATAAAATTAAAATTAAAAATTGACAGCGTAAAAAGATTTGCACTGCATTTGTCTAAGAAGCTTTTTTGTATAGTTATGAGAAGCAGCATGGTGGAGTGAGTAGAGAGAAGTACTTTGCTTTATTCCCTGCTTAGCCACTGATTCTTTGTGTAATGGGGCAAGCCACTGTGCCTAAGTCTCCTTTTGTATAAAATGAAGATATGATGTACATCCATTTTTGTAAATGCTTTGAGATCTGGTGATGAACAGCACTGTATTTAAAAATATTGTCTATTACCTTTAATATTCAGTGTTAATAGTTAAAAGCTCTGGGCCTTGATCTTGCAATGATCCCCATCCACATGGAGCCTCTGCTGCATAGTTCAATCCACAAAACAGTGATAGCTACAACAGACTCTGGGTGGAATCTTTAGATCAAGATGGGCCCTATCAAGCAGACAGTTTTTCTGTATTGCAAAGCCTGTTAAGATGATGATGCTAGTGCCAAAAAAATTCATAGAAGCACAGGATGTGGTTCAGTCCTTATTGCACCACTTTTCCCCCCTGGATATTTTCATGGTGGGTTTAGGATATCCTAATCACATGTCAGAAAAAAGGTGTGTCAAAACTATGCAACACGAAAAGCACTAATATATATACATGTTTTTTTCTTGAACTCGGCCCTTGGGAAAACTGGTCTGCACAGAATCAGTGGCAGGCAAGGCCTGGGCAGTGTATTCCCAGTCTCTAGGCAGGATATGCACATGTGCTGTTCTCGTTAATGTTTTACAGTTTAATCAGAAAAGGGTGTTCCATTTTTATTCTGATCTGCTCTGCTCACATTTGTGCCAGCATTTCCATTATAAATCTCTCCAGGCTAACATCCATTGCACCAGGTCTTTGCTCGTGAGCAACTTAGCTTATTCGAAGTCACTTTAAAGGATGTAACTTTAAAATTAAAATATATTAGATTAAGATTAGATTTTATACTTGTGTATTTTATAAGTGAAGAGATCTGTTCAGTCCAGAGACACCTCTGTGTGTCTCCTGGAGCTGGTCCTCTTCAGGTGGAGCTGAATAAAACTGGTTTCAGACTTATGAGGCCATGTAAGCCAGCCCCCCATGTAGAACCACATCACAGACCTACTCAGATATTCGCACCATGTTTACGCCAGTGCAATTCCACTGGAGTAACTGGTGATTTACGCAGTATGAGACTAAATAATTGTTTATACAGCATTTGAAGAGGAAACATGCTGAATAAATGCTAATTGCTGTAAGCAGGAAAAGACCAAAAGATGATGAACTTAAGAATTAGGGACACTTCTTGATTTCAAAAAAACTTGTCATAATTTTTGCAAGATGATTCAGATGCCCTGTCTTTAAAAAATAGCTCCTCTTTTTCCTGTGGTGCCACAGTTGATTTTATTTGTGTGGAAAGATGCTTTTAAACTGAACATTGATTACTGACATCATTTGACTTATGCACTACAGACCAGCATGAGAGAGACTGCTAGTAAGTGCCCCTTATTGAACAAGTATTACATAGTTTGGTCTATAATGCAGTGTATAAATATTTTATTTAACTGGAAATGTCATTTGTCTAAACATTAGGCCTTGTAGCTTTTATTATTTGTCTGAGTTTGTAACTATATTTAAGCACTAATATATTTTTCCTTCCTCTGCACCTACAGCAGTTTATCTCCCATCCCTGGTTTCAGTACTGTTGTTGATTTGTACTTTTAACTGTTTTCTGTGTTGCATTACAGCAATAATGAATATTTATGGAACATGCATGCTCACCGTATTACTATGTCAGTGGGTGGTGCCTAGGAGTTAGTTATAATATACTGCTATATAATGCAAAAAGAAGTAGGCCATATTACTGCAGAATTGATCTGTTCTGAAAACATGCACAATTTTCCAAGGAGAGAGCCCCAGGTGAGCCAAAGCTTTTGAGCTTGGCAACTTCATGTTTTGTCCTTCACAAATTCTAATATGGCTAAAACTCTTTGAATGTATCTAAAAATTATTTTTAAAATTTCAGTCATTGGGGTATCAATGCACATAGTTTCACCTTACCAACAATAGTAGCTTGAGATTTAAATATAGTTCTGAAACTTCCCAGACAAGGCAGATGGCAGGCTGATGAGCAATACAAATATCGTTTACAAACAAGGAAGCTGTTTGAGTGATAACTGAAGGCTTGTAACAAAATGTATGTGTTGAGGCTGTTGGTATATATTGATTCTTTTTGTACCATTTAGAGAGGGAGGCATGACTCAAGTTTCTGGTTTAGTCTACTAGCACCTTTGACCCAACCTCATTGTTCTAGTTATCTTTTTACATAGTTCTGGGATGCCTTGTGATTGAGTCTACCTATTATATACATGTAATTCTAAGACTGTCTGTTCTATGAAAATGACAAGTAGTAAACAGTTCTCTCGCCTATGCAAACCAGTGTTGAGAATGATTTCTCCACTGGTATCAAAAGGAATAGCAGAGTATAGTACCCCATGTAGGAAAGAAGGCTTGACACTAAAGGTAAAGTTAATGGTAAGACTTCCATAGAATTTAACAGGGCCAGGATTTCACCCGAAGTGTCTAACACAGCTTGTTTTTGCAGTGTTGATACAGCAGGAGGGCTGAGCTCTGGGAGCAGGAATAGCCAAGAGATATGCTGGGGTCTAAATGAGTGCTCAGATTTTAGATACTTTAGTTTATCTCCTGATTGGTGCTAGTCATTCCTCAATTTTCTATCTGGCAGTGCCATTTCCTCTGTCCTTCAGGTTTACTGGGTGCCCCTGAGTGACATTCATTCATCTCTACTATACACAGCTGCCTAGCAGGGATTTGGTAAAACAGTTTGTCATGCAGAAAGCAGACTAATCCTTGCATGAAAAACCAAAGAATCTTGACTTTTTGCAGCATAAAATAATTAAAAGTAACAGATTGTAAACAAATTATACTGTAAATTTATGGGCTCTTCTTTTTCAGTGCTATGGAAGCACTAGCTCGGTGACTGTGCCAGAAACGCTGTTGTTTGTTTCAACTCTTGATGGAAGTTTGCATGCTGTCAGCAAACGGACAGGATCAATCAAGTGGGCTTTAAAAGAAGGTGAGTATGAGGCATCCTCCTGTCTTCTGTGCAGTAACTTCAATAACTGTATATAACTTTACATACAATGCTGATACGCATATTTTACCATGACAATAATGTTCAGCTGATTATGAGTTTTTAAATACTTCCTCACAAGACATACTTTGTACAAAATCTATCATAGTTTTGTAAAGGATGAGCATCGGGGTGCAGAAGCCAAAAAAATCTTTGGAACAGATGTAGACACTGAAAGACATATTCCTTAGCTCTGCTGTTCTCCTTCTGGACACGACTTGATATCTAACTGCAGCATAACAGTAAGCATGTTGAGCTGTATATTTTCACATTTGGATTTTTTTTATATCTGATTTTTTTTAATGTTTTAGAACATTTAGGCAGAGGTTATAGATACTATTACTGTACCAAACATCTTAGTTCAGGCCTGCACATTAGCAATATTTGTACAGCTTTATTTGCCTTTGGACATAATATCCCCTTTTAAAGTTCATTCTTCTGCACTGGGTAATGTGGATCTGCAAGGATTTTTTAGTACCTTTGTCCCTTCCAGATTGGATTACACAAAGCACTACTACAGGACATAGCTTTCCCCCCATCCAGCTGTGAGGGAGCATAGCAGTTGCACTAATTCTCTGAATACTGCAATAGTTCTATGGCTGCTTCCAAATGTGATTGAAAGTGTTGAGTCTGATTTATAAAACTGTACACAGATAGGCTTCTGATTACTTGAAAGAGAGTCACTCTCTGTATGGTTTCAGAGTAGCAGCCGTGTTAGTCTGTATCTGCAAAAAGAACAGGAGTACTTGTGGCACCTTAGAGACTAACAAATTTATTTCAGCCCAACTCTGTATGTGCTACCATGGCAACTGAGTCATGGTATAAGAATCTTGAGTAGGCACCCAAATACCATGGCATGATGGGTGCCTTATAAGCCTCTGATTAGAATAGAATAGAGGTTCCCTGGGGTTCTTCAGCTGATACACTGGGAACTGGATTCAAAAGATTTGTAGTGGAAGGCTCTTAACCCTGGAATAAGCTTCTCCCACTGGTATAATAAAGCCTAAGTCTATTGACCTAAAGGGCAGGGTATAAAGGTCATCTCTTGTCTCTGCTGTGTGCCTGAGGGAAATGGCAATAGGGATAACACAAGTTTAATGGTTCAAGTCTGTGATTGTTGACGTTGAACAAGTTGTGTGCTAGGGACTGCACACTTTTATAACTTAATACATAAAATAATAAGAAAGAGGCTCGTACAAGAATGGCTTTTGATCAGTTTTTTTCTTCGTGAAAATATGGCATTTAATACAAAATAAAATGGTTGTGGTTGGACTCTAGTGGTTGATTACACATAAAAGGTATATTTGAGATGTAGCCCTTTCTCCTCACCTTTTGGAAATCCATTAGAAAGCAGCTAAATGAAATGTCACAGTGATTGCATCATTCTGCTCCGTGTTTGTAAACCAGTTGCCCTTTCAGTCGGCAGGTTGAATTGGTGGCGAAGGACTGTGCTAGTCTGATCTCTGTGGTCCAAACCAGTTCTTCTGTCCTTTGAGATGGTTCATTGTTTGAATGTAGTTCTAGCAAACAAGCAGTTATTTTTATAAGAGCATAAGGAGCACTTTTTAACCGCCTCTTATCCTCTGTAGAGTAGGAAATGGTAAGCCAGTGAGCCGGAAATGTCAGGAATCTCAGTTTATGGGTATCCTCACAATTTTTCCCCCCTCTGTACCAATATTTTCACCCAGGTAAATGTTGCACGGAGATTTCCTCTATCCCTGAGCAGTCTTGATTAGAAGAATGAAAATTACTACTCTCTTAATTCACTATTGCCTTGTTGCTTGTAGCTATATTAATATTAAGAAAACCTTTAACCTATACTGACATAACACAGCATATGTGCATACAAGTGTATAGCCCTGTCCTCTGTAGAGTTAGGCTCACTTGTATAGACTCAGTGCAGTAGCTGGCCTTCACTTGTAAGTAGTCTTATTAAGGGGAAGAGATTAGGTGCCTCTGATGAGAGTACCTAACTAATGAAAATAAGAGAGGACACTAGTTTAAGTTCAGATTGTTTAAGTTACTCCCCCTTATAAAAAAAAAAAAGGTTGCAAAACACCATTTTTTTTGGTTGTTTTTTGGTACATTAATGTCTTACAGAACTGGATTATCCAGTCTGGTGGTGCTAGTTTTATTTTATTGTCTGCTTGCTTAATATTCTGGATCCTTATCTGTGCGCAGTACACCCAACTAGTATTTTGTGAAGTGCTTATCACCCATTGATTTGGTTCTATATAACAATGAAAACCACAAACGTCAATGCACAAATATATGGTAATAGTCATTAGCATTGGAATTAATTTAAAAACAAGCTGCATGTTTTTGGGTTAGCTTAGTGAAACTTGTGAAATCCCAACAGGCAAGGAACTACATGTATGACCTGGTAATTGAATTTGGAAATTAGATTTCTAACAGAAATTGGCATTTCTGAATCTTCCGTTGGTTGCTACCAGGTTGGTGAAAAACCCACATTAAAGATGTGTGACAGCTGCAGTGCTGGGAGGCCAACATCAGAGTTGGCTAACCACCCACCATCCTGCTCTAATGCTGGGTTAAATACCAGAAGAACTGTAATATTAGTACTGAATTTGGTATGTTTATTATATGTCGTGCTGTCTGTCTCTGTTAACTATACGTTTGTAACTCATACAAAACTTTCTGTGAAACTTCTAAGTTGCACACACTGCCTGGGTTCTCTGACAGCTGCTTTGTACCCTAGATGTCGGAAAATTAAGCATATGTTGTTGTTCACATGACCTGAGATACTCTCGAGGTCACCTACAACACAGTAAAATCACTTATCAGTGACGTAAGGTTTTGTTATTATACTTAAGAAGTTAGGTATTTAGCACGACCAACTTGTATAGTACCTTCTTGCTAAAAACTAAACAGCCATGTGTCTTCATGTGCTAAAACTTAGTATCAGGAAGGGGGATTGTTCACATTCTAGTAGTGCTTAAACAAACACGAACATCTTTCCATTTACAGTTTGTCCTGATTAGCACTAAAACCTATTACAGGAATGCAAAGTAAATGAACTAGTGTCTCTTATCACCACAATAATCTGTTTGAGTTTCCTGCCCTCATCTAGTGCTGCCAGGAAAGGTGATTTGAATGTTCCTGCTCTCTTCTCCCTGTGTGCTGCCAAATCAACTGTCAGTAAACAGAGGTAATAGTTTGGAAAGGAAAGAACACATTATACAGTTACCTGCAGTGTGAACTGTGGGCTCAGTTACTGCAAGGTGCTGAGTGTCTTCAGGTTCCAATGGTGTCAATGGGTGCTCAGCACTTTGCAGGATTGGGCCCTCAGTAACTGGCCATGTAACTGATGTTGCATCAACACATCCACTTCACAAAGATGGTCCTAGAATTGTTGGGAAAAAAATGGTAGTCCAATTCCGGAAGAGCCTTTGTCCCTGCTAGAGCCCCAAACCATCCAGCCGCAGCATTTTGAGGCTCCAGGGTCTGGACACCACCTGTGAACAAGTCTCTAAAGTGCCGTCTCTGATCAACAAAAGGAGTGGTTAGTTCTGAGCGGTGTGACGCACTCCCTTACCTTCTCCTCTCACCATTGTCAAAACACCAAGCAAGCTTCCTCAGCACTGACAGCCTGTCTGTGGAATCCAGAGACTGAGAAGCCAACTTGGGTATCATCAGGCCACTGTACCAAACAACGATCATTTAAACAAAGCTGCGATTAGGGCAAAATCCAGGCAATGTAAAGTTGCACTTTTCACAAGCTGTTGAACAGTCTCCGTGTTAGCTTGCAGCTCTTTCCATTTTAACTCTTTTTCTTACCATTATTGCTCATAAAATGTGAACATTCACCCTTCTGATTGGAATCTGTATCTACAATGTCTTAAGTGACTAATCAATAAAACCCTCTGGATTAAAAGGTCATCTTTCTTTTAAAACATTGGGGCTCTGCAGTTAAAGATGGCATTGCTGCTGATGCTGCTTCTGTGTCACCTCCTTAGTTTGTGTTGCAAGGCTAGAGTGCAGCAGTTCAGACTCTATTCTCATGTGCTCTTGACTAAACCTCTCTGACAACTATCCAGTATTCTTTCTATAGAAGAAGATGCAATCAATTACCAGCAAGCAGCCAGTAATGAGCCTACGAGTGACTTATTGGGCAGGCTCCTGCTTTGGTCACAAAACTATAATCTGTGCCACAATGAAGGAAAGGAAATCTCTCAGTGCAGGGAAGACTGAGCTGGAGAAAAAGTGCAGATGAGAAAACTGAGAGTGTTACAGTAGGTGGCCCAGAGCCAATTAGCGAGATGGGATCTGAAGAATGGTTCTCCCCTGAATGTCATCAGTATAGTGATCTGTATTTTAAAAAGTCTTATGTCAGTGGTCTTTGTTCAGACGGTGTTTCGTAAGAAGTACTGTCCCCACTGCCTCTCCAAAAGCACTCTGGGCTAGTCTGTTAACTCTGGGCTAGTCTGTTGACTTTGTTAATAAGCAGCATCTTGAAGGGTCAAGAATTTAAGTATGAAGTGTTTCAGGTTGCTATTTTGGGTATATTTTGTCTTTGTCCTTCTCCAGTTTATTTCTTTGCATCCTTTGTTGATGTCCTGGTTGGAACAGTCTCCTTGCCCTTTTGCCCCAAATAATCCTTCTCTTCATTCTCCCTACCTACCTAAAATCCACTTCTTCCGTCAAGTGTTTTCCAAAGGAGTATACAACATGCGCAGCTTTGAGGCTATATCTAGTGCCAGTGTAGGTTGCTTGCTTGCTTTGCCTTTGCCTTGTCCCACTAGTCAGAGTCAGTGTGAAGACTCTTAGAGTATGTGTGATTGGCACAACTGTTACAAATCAGCCACCCAGGCGAGATGTTCTTGGTTTGAAATAGGAGTTTTCTGTCTCCTGGGTGGACAGCTTGCAAGAGCTGACCAGCCCCACCTGCCTGATAGAGGCACAGGGTGGTGAAGTAACTTGCCCAAGGTCACCCAGCAGATCAGTGGCAGTGCTCGAAATGGAGCCAGGTCTCCAGAGTCACAATCCAGCATCCTTTCCATACTGCCTCCCCTATAGTATAGGGTGTATTGTCTATTTTGGAGTGTAAGCCTTTTGGGGCATGGACTGTATGTTCTTTTCTGCACGATGTTGAGCATAGTAACAGTTGTCAATATAAATTATAAAAAGGATCTTGACCCTCCAAAGCCTTACTGACATGACTAGCCCATTGAAGTTAAGGATTCATGAATAGATGTTGCACGTTTGGGCCCTTTTTATAATTTATATTTCAAGCACTGTTAGTGTGCTTAGATTGAGATCTATAGATCCTACTGTAAAATAAATAATAATTTCCCAGCCTTGGAGGATTGTTTGGTACAGAATTGCAGATCCAAAGATTAAAACCAATAGGGACTTTAGAGAGAGAAACTGTTAAATCCATTAAAGCGATCAACTCCTTTGTCCTTAGCAAACTCCAGGGACTGTGAGTCAGTGTCTCTAATCTTTCTGAAAGAAGTTGCAATGCTTAGCTGGTATGACACACACTTTTTAGCCCAGTCCAGTAGCCCACATCTTCTGATGAGACCCTAGCTCAGAAACCGTTTTTCCAGTTCATTCCACTGTGGCAGCAACTAGTTCAGTTGCTGTTTCAGAATCTACCACTTCTCCTTTTTCAGTCATTGTTTTCATGTGTTTTTGTTCAACCTAGAGACACGTTAAAGTGATGGAAATCTGAAGTGATATGTCATGCATTTAAAAAGAACCGTCAAAGGGCAAATCTCTCCTTATCTCATTTTTTTTTTTATGAGGCAGAAAGAGAGAATTTAAAGCGATAGATGTTCGTATTCAGCTTTTAGGATTATGCCATTTGCTAGGAATTATTCTCAAATAATACAAATATGTCAGGGTTTGGTTTTTTTTTTACTTTAAAATCCCAGGCTGTGTCTTCAAAATACTGTCTAGAATTATTCTAGACTAATTTAATCTGTCATTAGTAGGGTCCATCTACAGTACAATACAAGCAGAACTGGGTCAGGGCATCTGACTGCTGCCTGGTTATAACGTTGTTGCCAATGAGATATAACTGGACCCCATTAATGAGGTAAAACCAGGGATATTCATTATGTAAATGAGCCCCCTGACTCAGTTCTTGTAAGTGGGCCCTCAGAGAGAGTCTAGAACAGGGGTCGGCAACCTTTCAGAAGTGGGGTGCCGAGTCTTCATTTATTCACTCTAATGTAAGGTTTCGCGTGCCAGTAATACATTTTAACATTTTTAGAAGGTCTCTTTCTATAAGTCTATAATATATAACTAAACTATTGTTATATGTAAAGTAAATAAGGTTTTTAAAATGTTTAAGGAACTTCATTTAAAATTAAATTAAAATGCAGAGCCCCCTGGACCAGTGGCCAGGACCTGGGCAATGTGAGTGCCACTGAAAATCAGCTCGCGTGCCACCTTCGGCACCCATGCCGTAGGTTGCCTACCCCTGGTCTAGAAGCAACCTCTTATTTTCTAACCCTTTTATTTTTCCAGCCAATGGCTTTGTAATAGTACAGATCTTTTTTGAAAAGAGTTGCAAAAATGGAAACTGGTTAAATCTCAAGAAATAAATTATTTTCTACTCCCGCATCATCGGGGTATGCACTGAATGACCCTGCCAATCATTTTTTTCATCTCTCAACTCTGTGGTTAGCTGTACTTTTGAGGGCTTTGACAGGACTGTGGCAGGCTGTGTTTAATCATCTAGGAATAGTGAGATGTAATAATGGAATGCACTGGTCAGTGAAGTGAAGTTGTTATATATGAATGTTTTGATCTAGTGTAATAGTGGCACAGTGCAAAAAACAAGCAGGAAGGCAGCACAATAGATGTAGATAAGAAACCTCCCCACAAATATAGGGAGCAATTACAGGACACGGGCATACCTTCAGGCTCCAGCTTGAAGTGAGACAGCTTTGCCAGGTTGAGAGCCTAGTGATCAAAAGGACACTGAACAGTTAAAAAGACTTAGCTGGAGGGGAGAGTTGTCAGCTGCTGTCCAGGGAGAAGGGCTGAGAGAGAGAGGCTGGAGTTTGAAGGAGCTGGATCTTTAGGGGAATGGTGAGCCTCAGGCAGAAGGAGGCATGCATATAGACAGGCGTATTGTTTTAAGATCCGTTTTCTCTTAAATACTTTGGTTCTAAATAAATAATATGTTCCTTTAAGAAAGCTGTCTGGTCACTGGTTACTGCTGTCATTGTTCCCAGAGGAAAGAGAACTGTAGGCATGAAGATAAGTCAGGCCTGCGGAGGTAATCACGGTTGATCACAGGGAATTGCAGCCCAGGATCTGGTCTGAGAGTGGAAGAATTATGTGATTCCACCCCAAGAGAGAAGTGGGCTCGAGGCCCAAGACCCGAGGGGGTGCATTCAAAGAGCCTAGTAACTGTGACAAGGGCCTTCTTCATTTTAGCCCATTAGGCAGAAAAAGCTTGACATCAGTTCTAGTTGGATAGTCTTCTTTATTTTACTAGTCTGCTTGTGCTACCAGACTGCTTCTTGGAGCTACCAGAAGATCAATATCAATGAACTTGGATTCACAAGATTCTTTTTTCATCCCAAGGGAACTTCTTATTTCAAATTAAATTTTGAAATAAAGTTGTAGTATGTCCCAAACTACACGACAGAGAATAAGAAAGAGTTCGCCTTCTGTCACGTGAAGGAAGTTCACAAGGGCATTTAAACTTTAGTTAAAGATAATGTAAGTGTTAAGGAAATCAGAAAATTTGTTTCAACGGATGAATTGAGACAAGTGGATGTGCACAACTAGTCTTTCTGGATAGTCTGTATTATGGGTAAAGGAACAGAAAAGATTTTCCTCAATCAGGTTATGCTCTGCTGCAAGCAGCTTCTGGAGTGAAAATGAATCAGATCCGTATTTTTTATATATAGGCAGCTGTTTCTTATGATTCATACGGGACATTTAGGCAATGTTCTAGGAGGCCGTTAATGGGATTGGTGTTTGATTTTGTTTTTTGTCCAGTAAGTAGTGCAAAATGTTGTGCCCCTTAAGTATTACATCTTAATCTAATCCACCCACCTTGCTAATTTTGACTATTTACTAATCAAATTACCATCACTGAGGGGGTAAGTAAAAGCTGGAATTCTCACCTCTAAGGAATCACTATGTCCCTTTCTTTGAGATTGAGCTTGAAATCATGATTCCAGGAAAGAAAGTTTTAAAAACTTTCTCACAGTCATGGTGATATCTTTATAAGGATCTACCTGAAATACTGGAGAGCATACTTTTTACATCACAGTGGAGCTCGTTATTTTCATAGCATTACAAGACATTCTTTCCATATTTGGGGACATGCAACAATGCTACAGGAAAGCTTGATTGAGGAAGGTGAGATGACATTAATTGGATTTCTGGTCGTGTGAGACTTCAGTCTCTTGAACGGAGTACTACTGGTTGATGAAATTGTCATGATTGAAACTCTTCTCTAACAGCTTTAGAAAGCTCTGAGTTTAAGCTCTGTGTGTGTGAGACAACATAAGAGATAGGAACGTGTATGCGTTCCTGTCTCTTATATTGCTTAGTTATAGCTGGTAGATAAAATCGCAGCATATTCTTGGGTTAAGAGCCCTTAGGTAGTAGGAAAGGGGGAGGGGAGCTTTACTTTGAGCTGAGGCTTGGAGGGCATGCCTCTTGAGTAGGTTCTCCAGCATTAAAAGATGAGTTGAACTCAAAGTCTTTTAGTCCACAAATGCTTTATGGAACTTATGCTGTTTGTAATTGAATTCTAATTTTTTTGCAGGGAGAGGAGAGCTAAAACTCTCTTTGCCTAAGGTTGTGGACAAGCTAGATACACACACTCCGAATTAGAATCTAACCTTCTGTCCATTCCTGCAGCTGTTCAGATCAGTTAAAGCCTTTCCTCATACATTAGCTGAAAAACCTGAAGTACTAATCTATACAAAGAAAAAGCACCACATCCTTTCCTGTTCTGTTTAGAAGCAAGTTGTAAAGTAACACATAATGATGGATTTCGATAGTAAGAAGATGAGTGCAGCCTTTAAATTAAAGGTGACATTTGGAATTAGTTCTGAGTGCATGCTATAGTATGTCAGTAAATAGTGTAACAGAAAAGTTGAAACGTGATTCAGATCTCACTAGTTATACACCATGTTTGTCAATGGGCTTACTTCTCACATTCATATAATAAGAGACCCTTAGACTAAAAATGTCTGAAAAGTTTAAAGAGTTGAGGCAAGAAATAGTCACTTAAGAACTTGTCTAGACTAGGGAGTAAGTGATTTTTAAAATGTGTAATGTTGTACTGAGTTTAATAAAAACCCAAAAAACAAATATACTATTTCAAAACCAAAGTGTACAGGTTTATCATCATGAGCGATCACTTGAGGAAGCGATGATCATAGATAGGGCTTTTGGCAGCATTGTTTAAGTACTGTTGCTGAAGATAGACTGACAATATAAATCTTTGAAATTACCAAAAGCAGCTTATGTCTTCCCACATCAGAAATTTCTGTACATAATCAGTTCATCAAGAACTTGCAAAGTCACTTGGTGTGTGCCTCAAGCAGCCCTTGTAACATTTCAATTAAAGTTTGACTCAACAGAAGCATTTGCCATTTACTGCTGATTTATGATGCTCTCATATCATCAAATAACAATTTTTCCTCTTCCTGAGAGGTCATTGTGACTATAAATACTTTAGCCTATAGGGATCCTATCTCTTTCTCCCTTTAGTCTGTCTCACCCAGATTCTGATGAACACTTATGGTTTCTGATCACTCTTTAGTTCACAGGGGTCTTTGTTTTATTTTATTGTTGAGTTGAACCAAACCCTACATCAGGCATCTCATGCTTTTTCTTTGCTACACATCTTCAGTGAGGAAATATTTGGAAATCAGCTCCCATTAGCCAGGAACGGCAAACCACGGCCACTGGGAGCTGCAAGCGGCCGTACTTGCAGATGCTGAGGAAAACAAAGCATCTCATGGCCCACCAGAGGCTTACCCTGAACAAGCTGTGAACCAAGTTTGGGAACCCCTGTATTACGGATATTTAGATGGAAAGTTTGCAGATGATGATAAGCTTGGAAGGGTTACAAGTGCTTTGGAGGATAGGATTAAGTCAACATCATCTGAACAAACTGGAGAAATAGTCTGAAGTAAATAGGATGAAATTCAATAAGGACAAATGCAAAGTTTTCCATTTAGGAAGGAACAATCAGTTGCACACATACAAAATGGGAAATGACTGCCTAGGAAGGAGTACTATGGAAAGGGATCTGGGGGTCATAGTGGACCATAAGCTAAATATGAGTCAACAACGTGACACTATTGCAAAAAAAAGCAAACATCATTCTGGGATGTATAAGTGGGAGTGTTGTAAGTAAGATACGAGAAGTAATTCTCCTGCTCTACTCTGTGCTGATTAGGCCTCAACTGGAGTATTATGTCCAGTTCTGGGCACCCCATTTCAGGAAAGATGTGGACAAATTGAAGAAATTCCAGAGAAGAGCAACAAAAATGATTAAAGGTCTAGAAAACATGACCTATGAGGGAAGAGTGAAAAAATTGGGTTTGTTCAGACCATTTTCTCCCCTGAACAGATGAAAATGAGTTGTTGCAGTTTGTTCTTCTCTGTAGCTGGGTGGAAAAATTATTCTGATTAACCATACAGGCCTGTGGAGATAGTACAACTAGGAATCACTTAGCTGCTCTATTTCAAAGCTCTTTGAAATATAATTGCTTTTGGGGCTCATTGCTGTGGCACTTGGGCCCACAGCAAATGAAATACAGCGGTACATTGTATTGCCAGCTGTAGCTCTAAACCCTATCCCTGTCCTGCCTCGACCAACCATAATTACTGTGATAGTTCATTTAAGTAGGTAGTGTCCTGGTTTCTGCTTTCCATGACACATACAGGCTAGTGCAGTGGTTCTCAAACTATTGTATTGGTGACTCCGTTCACATAGCAAGCCTCTGAGTGCGACACCCCCCCCCTTACAAGTTAAAAACACTTTTTAATATATTTAATGCCATTAAAAATGGAGGCAAAGCGAGGTTTGGGGTGGAGGCTGACAGCTTGCGACCCCCCATATAATAACCTCATGACCCCCTGAGGCATCCCGATCCCCAGTTTGAGAACCCCTGGGCTAGTGTGTAGGGAGCATCAACACTTCATTGCCATGGCCTCCCTGGGCAATCTAATCTACAAGTGTAACACTGCTGAACAGCATAACAG
Organism: Gopherus flavomarginatus; assembly: GCF_025201925.1. Taxonomy (NCBI): domain Eukaryota; kingdom Metazoa; phylum Chordata; order Testudines; family Testudinidae; genus Gopherus; species Gopherus flavomarginatus. The sequence goes on along the minus strand of NC_066628.1, from coordinate 44,012,185 downwards.
AGCGCTGGCTTCACACCCGTGAATTGGATTTCTTCCAGAAGCTTTATGTGCTTTTAAATTAAACTGCTCGGTCTGCTTTAAGAAAGAACCCACTCAGTCATCTTTTAGGTTTTAAAAAGCAAACGAAACTCTGGATCCTGTTGAACTCAGCTGCTCTGTGGGGCAGTTTGGGAAAAGCTCAGCTACTGTTCTTCAGATCTAGCAGTGTGTGAGCTGCAGTACATGGGGAATGGAGGGACTTCAGGGTGTCCACAGGCACCCTGAATCATGAGTCTGTTGCCCTTATCTTGCATAGATCTGCTCTTATTGTCATATATTTGAAATCTCTAGTACATGTGCCAGCTTCCCAATCAAAGTCTCTCATAAGCGAATGTTTGAGCCCTTGTTTCCTTTCTCTTGCATCATTTTGTTTGTGTGTATGTGGAGAGAGAACTGGTGTAAAAGATAAATAAGAGTTGCTTTTTGCAGTAGCTTGTTTGGTCAACTTTAATCTGTTTTCTTTATTCATTGAATTATTTTAATTTTTTTTATCTTTTGGGAGCAAGAACCTGTTGTGATCCCTACCTTCTGGTTTATTTTAAAAGCTTTCTTACAGATGAGGGTGAAGGATGCATGCTTTGTGCACACAAGAGTATATGCTGCACACTCGGGTATCTCTGCATGTCGCTACCCATATTGTCAACCCCAGGCATTCAAACCTTAAGCCCCAAAACAGTATGAGGTTAGCCTAAAAAAATCAGGAGATTAAAAAAACAAAAACAACCTCAACTTTTTTTTTTAAATATGCCTACTTGTGAGAGCCTTTAGGAATCATGTTTTTAAACCTTCCTCTGCATCCAAAAGGTCTAGAAATTCTCTTTTTTAAATGAAAGCTGTAATTGTCATGGAATCACAGGAAAATCCGGGATCAGGCTTTAAGAAAAATACTAAATACTGCGAGACTTGCAGTAAAATCATGAGAACTTGCAATGCTGAGGGGTGAATAATGGATTTTTCCAGTGAAACTTCCCCAAATATCATTTAAATGCACTTTTTCTTGAGTGTTCAGATGATCCTTTCTGTTACAGACAGAGGTGAAGGAAGGTTCTTGGGACACTGTGGCTTTTTTCAGTGACATTTTAATTTGTTAAATTATTCCATATCCCATACATTTTCCGTGGGAGTAGGAAGTTGAAAATAGGGTTGTTCTGGTTTAAGTCTCATTCTGCTTCCCGCTTAAATCAGTGGTTGTGTTCCTGTTGATTTCAATGGGAGCAGAACCAGGTCCTCAGTTTACAAGTTGCATCGTAAATCAAGTGTGAAGTTCGCTAAGGAAGTATACGCTTGCCTGCCTGCTTAGACACAGAATAGTGAATGATCATGAAAAACAGATGAAAGAGGCATTAAGCAGGCCCTTTTGCATTCAGACATTAAGATTTATATTCTCCTCTCCCCATTCTCCATGACCCATTAACATTAATTAATGTTTACATGTGTTTAAACAAAATTGATCACGGAAGCCTGTCACTGCGGCTGCTTGGGAATTATGATCAGCTTCCTTCTGAGCAGCCAAGGACCAGACACCAAGGGACTTGTTTTTAGAAGAAGAGGTAGTTTTTGCACACTAGAAAGGTGCCTTTACATGCAATGTAGTGTACTTGTGGCCAAAGAAAGATAGAGTTGACTCATGACATGATCTGACACTGCTGCTTCATGTGAATCCGCTCCTGTTGATGATTTTGGGAGTTACCTGTTGAGAGTGGAGGAGTGTGGATAGGGAGCAAACGTGCCCTGCTGATGCTTACAGAGGGATACAATAAATTACAAGCTCTGTTTGCAGTCAGATGGGTGCAATGTTATGATGCTATACATTCCTATGGATGACTCCCTCAGAAACCCAGCGTGGCTCACAAAATGGTTAATCCTGGGTTTGGTGTGAGTTCATGACTTTTAATTGCCTGTACATTGACTCCTGCATGTTTTGTTTGTGCAGATCCTGTACTCCAGGTGCCAACACACGTGGAAGAGTAAGTCTCTTTCTCTGTTACTCCAGCCCTCTATTGCTTGTTTGATTTTCACTGACATCATGACGTCTGGTTTTAGTTTAAAATTGGGAACTGTTGAAATACCCCAGGTAACCAGACATGGGGTTAAAGATTAAAAACTTTCCCTGTTTGTAGGAGTCAAATGAAATGTCCTTCCTTCAGACATTCTTTCTCCAAAAACCATGCTTGGAGCACATGTCTGGAACACAAGCAGGTTGACCATGCCTGTTTCAGGATCACTGACTTGAACAGCCTGGAAAATAGCGTAACCTGCTGGGGAACGGTGTTCAGATTCTAAACATTTAGTTTAAGTACCTTATCTCAGCAGTTCTCAAACTGTGAGTTGGGACTCCAAAGTGGGTCCCGACCTCATTTTAAGTCTGAGCCCAACCGCCTGAGGGCTTCAGCGCTGGGTGGCGGGGCTCAGGTTACAGGTCCCCTGCCTGGGGCTGATGCCCATGGGCTTTGGCCCTCCACACCCAGGGCAGTGGGGCTTATGCAGGCATTTTTGTCCCCCGGCTTTTGTGCCACTTTTGTTTGTATATGTTACCGCTGGTTTTATTGCTGCTATGTATAAATTAGATTTGAACTATGATCCCTGTACTGCAAGGCCTTATGCATTGTATTCATACTGGTCAACCCAGGTTCAGTTGGACTAGGAACACTCTTGAGAACAGCTTAGGTTTAACAGGCTGTGCCAGTTCTGATATTCATTCTCTTTGATGTTCAATTAATAAGTGTTTTGAAAAACCAGATATTCTAAAGTCAACAAGCAAATGTCAAATGGTATTCACCAGGACACACACACTGACCATTGCTGCTTCTCTGTTTGGTGACAAGTGTAATGTGTTGATTTATTTATAATCACTATTTAACTCATAGGCCAGCATTTCTTCCAGACCCAAATGATGGCAGTTTATATACACTTGGTGGCAAAAATAATGAAGGCTTAACTGTGAGTATATTTTGGTTTGCTAGTGTCTAATCTGTCTACACATGCACTCTAATTAGGTTGCATGAAGGGTAGGTCCTTAAATTATTTTCCCAACTATCTGCTTTCCTGACAGCATTGTAAAGTACTGCAGGCTGCCCACATTTTGAATCATTTACTGGAAGCAAGTATTTCTTGGGAAGGCCTGACAACATTGGCTAGCAAGCACTGTTCAGTGCCAATTTTAGGATACAAATTCCTGGAACGACAACATTCGAGTTGCATTGCTTGCTGGGTCAGAGGGTCATCCTGTAGTTTGGGACAGGCAACATTTACAGCCTTCCTTGTGAGCTTCCGAAAACCCCTTTGGCTTGAGGATATCAACAAAAGGCAGACCGCTTTGACCCACCTAAATATTTTTGTAGTACTTGCTAATGTAATGATGACGATAACACCACTTCTTTAGCACTCTCCAGATATTAAGTAATCTCACAGCACCCCAGGAGGGAGAGGTATCCAATACAGCACACTCAGTTATGGCCTGAAAAGAATAAATTTTTAGCAGTCCTATTGAGAAGTCCAACCCATACTAGGATAAATGCGGGTTCTGTGCTGTCTCAAATAGCAGGTGCTGTTATAGCAGTTACTAAGCAGGCCAAACTGCGAACCCTTCCAAAATATTTGCATCGAAATAGTCAGCCCCGCAGATGTCAGCTGAACACTTGAGTAAAGCAACAGCTTTGTGATGAAACTCAGATAAAATGTTTGGCTTCCCACAAGTTTCTTTTCCTGGCAGCCGCTGTGACTTCCTTTTAGAACTTTAACATTTTTTTATTTCTGAACAGAGAAGAATTTACTGACAGGTTTTTTCCTAATGAACCCAGATACGTGGCCTTAATTTGTGTATGTATTTTTGGTGCTCTTTGTGGGTAGATCTAGGTAACAATCAGTCCTGAACATCATGTTTCCTTTCACTTGTTAATCTCCTCAGGTAAAAATAATCTGACTGGATGCATCATGGTAGATGTTCCAAGCTAGATGGAAGTAATTTCACTTTTTAAAGTCCTGGCCTCCTGTGTTTGTGCAACACTTCGGTTTGTCACTTTTCTCTTCCTGACGAAGGCCTCTTAAAATCCTGGAAGGTTGTTCACCAAATATGTAGGCATGATACACGCCCAAGAGCATTATAGAATTTGGCCATCATAATAATTCATTGCCTTTTTAATAACACGGTTTGTATGAAGATCGCTGAGCTTTGCAGATGCTAATGTTGCACCCCTGCAAGGCAGGTAAACATATGTATACTTGTTAACAGGTGCGGCAATTAAAGCACAGTGTTGGGACATGGACAAGGTTGCACAAGTCGGTGGGAGAGTTAGGAATAAAACCCAGGATTCCTGGCTTCCAGTCCTCTGTGCTATAAATATTTCCTCTTTTCCTGTTACATTTCTCGTAAAACATTGAGAAGTCCCCAAATGAGCTGTATTGGTTCCCTGTGCCCTGGAACACAACTGGGAAAATTGCGCTAATTTCAAAGTGTAAAAATATTATGATTTAAATGAGCTTTTTCATATTTTTCCCCTAGAAACTTCCATTTACAATCCCTGAGCTGGTGCAGGCATCACCCTGTCGCAGTTCAGATGGGATTCTGTACATGGGTAAGTTCTAGTTAATCTCTCCATGGGTTAACTGATTTAGAAGATTGCAACATTACCCACCAGCAACTGACAAATACAAACTGCCTGAACCAGACAGAGGACTCTTGCATGAAAACGTCATCTCAGCCTTGACTGTTAATTATAGCCTTTCGTAATATTTTCTGATAGAGAATCTGTTAAATACAGCACTTACTGACACGTGAAGATAAAAAGTCAACTGCCTTCCCTTAGAAGGAGAATAGCTTCTCAGACCATTGCATTGCCTTTAAAAAAAAAAAAAAAAAGTTACTCTCCCACTACAGAAAATGTAATTAACTTTATTCTGACACAAATACAGATTTAGCTCAGTTATATGGTATATTTAATCACCTTCTCATGCTTATAAATATACTTGCCTCAGCCAGCCAAAGGCCCCTGCCTACATTACAACTATGAGTCAGGAAATTGAGTTACAACATGCTTCTAAGTTGTAGTGTAGGGGAGACCTAACTGGGGTACTGTCCTGGATGGTTCAAATCTGAAGCCTGGTTACATGGTCATGGTTAGGTTGAATCTACAGTCCAGCTTTTAACTATGTTGTAACCAGATCTCCTGCTTCATTAATAGTTAGGGGGATTTACGTTATTCTGCCTGGTTGGCATCTTTGGAGATGACGCCACATCTGTGACGACCTGGAGGAAATCTGCACTCTCTCCCTTCCTTCTAGCTCTCCAGTTCACATCACTCTGTTGAAAACCATTGGGGGAGGAGAGAAAGCAGGTTAACTACTTGACACTTCTAAACTAGGCTGCTACAGACTATGGCTCTGATATTTGGGTTTTGAGGACTAAAATCCATTATCAATTTGGAATCATAGAGTTAGAAGGGACCGCAAGGGTCATCTAGTTTAACTCTCTGGCAAGATGCAGGATTTGTTATATCTAAAACATCCAAGACAGATGGCTCCAGTCTCCTTTTGAAAACCTTCAGCAAATGAGCTTCCATAACCTCCCTAGGCAGTCTGTTTCATTGTCCTACTGTTCCTACATGTGTAGAAACTGATCATTCCTTCCCACCATACTGTGCTACAACAAACAGCACCCCAGTCTTCTTCCTTTCCTAGCATAAGGATTTTCAGTCCTCAAAAATCTCTTCAGTAACCATTTGCCAATTGGATATTGTGAATGTGATAACCTTATTTTACATGATAGTGCTTATAAGGATGTCATAGAAATGTTGTCACTATGCTTGCCAGTACCTGCTAGGAGTCAGTAACGTTAAATGAGGGGACAACAATGTTCTTTGGTTTCTAGTTTTGGTTATTGTCCAAAATTATTTTGTTTAACAAAAAAACTTTTAAACATTTTCCATGAAAAAAATCTCAAACTATGGGCCCACTAGAGAACTACTTCTCAAATCAAAAAAGCTTTTTCAAAGAGCCTGGATTTTGTATCTAAGTAATTTTCAGACTGAACAGTAATGCAATTTAACTGGTGATTTCAGGAAAGAAGCAAGATATTTGGTATGTGATAGACCTTGTCACTGGGGAGAAACAGCAAACCTTAACGTCTTCATTTGCAGAAAGCCTTTGTCCATCAACATCCCTCTTGTATCTCGGGCGAACCGGTAAGACACTTTTCCCTCTGCCGCTTAAAAGAAAGTTTGGCTTTTTGGGTTCATTTTAAAGCTAGTGCAGGCCCATAAAGGATAACCTTGTAATGATAAACTCAGGTTTGTTTAATCTCCTAGAATAACTTCTGGAGGTGGTAGCTTTATAATGTACACAGAAAAAATGATTTGCCTTCTGATAGCAATGGAGATGTGCCATTTTATACATTCACAGACTAATGTGTGGTTCTGCATATAGTGGTGCTTGTATAAGTATTCCTGGGGCTGACTCCCAAGAGAAGTGTCTTTTAAATTCTGTTGATTCAATGATGTACCATGCTAGCAGCTTGTAGCCCTGGTTGCATCTGAAGCTTTTGGTCTTCATGAATAAATGGGTTGAGGAAATGGAGACAGCAGCTGTCATAGTGAAAATACAAATGCTCCGTTCTAAGTGAAGAAGATTAAAATAGACCAAAGACCTATATTTGGGATGTCTCTCTGTAGGCTGTGTTTACAGATTTGGCATTTGATCTGTAGATTAATCTGTTTTTAAGAATATTTTTTAAAATAATCTTTATTGCAAAAATTCTGTTACAGAACATATTGCACCTAATTTTGAAATGCAGGGATTGGTTTAGATAGGAATGCTACGGAAGAAGTCTTGGAGGAAGAAGTACAAAGAGCTGATAAAGTGGATTGGAGCACTGCCTACTGCTTTTTGTCTCCTGAGCTTCCTTCTGAGCAGTAGATTTCAGTGGAACAGAAATTAGTTGTGTCTTTAAGTCCCGTGACGTGTGACTGTATCTCTCAGTGCTAGGAAAAACCTGAAAGAAGGCTAAAAACATGAAAAGCAGGATGTGCATTGTCCTGAGAAGTGTCTGGCATTACAGGTGACTAGTTCTGTTGTCTCCAAGGATTATTTTCACAGTGTGTGTATTTTTTAACAGAATACACTATTACAATGTATGATACCAAAAATAAGGAGCTCCGATGGAATGCCACCTACTTTGATTATGCAGCCACTTTACCTGATGAAGATGTGAAATACAGTAAGAACTTTGATATTGTCCTTTGCATTTTTTTCACTTTTGCTATAGCTCCAATATCCTGACATTTTTCTCTGCAATGGGCAGAACCAGCCCCTCCTTCTCTCCACCTCTGTATCTACACACTGATCTTTTTAAGTTGCTCTGCCCTGCCCCCTTCCCTTCTCTTCTCTCTTCTCCCCCTCCGTGCCCCCCCTCCCTCCGCTCCCCAGGGAAAAACTCAGTTCAGCCCCTTAGTCCTGGAGTTGTTTCTTCAATCTGAGTGCATATGTGGCAAACCTTTAACTTGTCCAATCAGGGAAAGGATGGCCCTACTGCTCTGGCCCAGATTTCTTGTGTGACTTTGGGCAAGTCACGTAATCTCTCAGTGCCTCAGTTTCCATAGCTGTGAAATGGGATAATAATTCCCTGCTACATAAAGAGGTTGAGAAGCTTAAATCATGTTTGTAAAGCTTGTTGGCATCATCCGTTGGATAGCACTAAAGAAATGCAAAATGTTATTGGTGTTGATACTATTGATAATGATTTGCACTTACACCTGATGATCTCAACAAGTGTGATAGTGCAAAATAATATGACTATTAGAATAGGACAATAGTTATGTATGAAGAATATAGTGTATCCTCCCCAGAATTACAGTGCCTGCTGTTTGAGCACAGAATGAATGATTATAACGTTCTTTACAGCTATTGTGTGGAAGGGGAAATTTTGGAAGAGGTAACTGTTGGGGCTAAGTTTATTAAAAACAGTGGGGCTTCATGTGGATCAGGAGAATGGCACTGCCTAGTTGTGATCTAGAGAGACTAACTTTAAAATACACATGAAATGTAAAACTTGTCCTGTGGTATGGAAAAGAGCATCAGGTAAGTGAGTTAGAAATAAAAACAAGAACCTTCGAGATCTGAGTCCCAGTGGGTATTTCTTCACCTTGCAAAACTATTGTACAATGGGAGTATGCCCCCAAATTATGGTAAATCACAAACTTTACATGGAAACAGTTACCTTCCCTTTCATCTTATTGGGAACTGTCTGCAGCTTTTCAGTACTGATACTGCTTTTTTTTAAACAAACAAATAAATGTTTGACTCTGGAATAGGCAGCATTAAATCCCAGTGTCACGGGGCTTTCCCTGTAAATCTTGAATATTTCAGCCTAATTCCTGACTGTCAGAGTTGCTTCTAATGGAAGTAATCAAAAAGAAATGTGCATGATGTGGTTTTGGTCTTTAATTCCCAGTTAAGGCCCCAGTCCTGCCATGGGATGACTTGTTGACTCCAGGGGGGCTGTGTGCAGGTGCCGGGGCCTGCCCAAGCATACTGTGTTGCGGGACTGGGCTGTATGTATTCTGAATCTGGTCATTTTAAATAGAGCACAGAAGAACTTTTGGCCTCTGAGCTGGGGATTCCCAGTTATACAGGAGTGGTGCTGTCTTGTAATGTGTGTTTGGAGATCCTGTGGTTTATATGATGATTACTCTGTATGTCAAGAAGAGGCAGATCTGCAAGTCCTTAGAAGTGCATGCTGAGGAGCCAAATTAAACAATATATTATTTCTGCTGGTGAGAGAGAAGAACGTATTTACAGCAGGATAATTTCAAGAACTCTTGAGCCACACACTAGGGCTAGTCTTTTTCAGTATAAAATGAACCAGTCTAAGGGCTTGTCTACACAGAGACTTAGTGCAAGGCAAGCCAACATGTGAATCTACAGCGCAATAGCTTGCTGTGCACTAACTGGCCATGCAGATCCTGCTACCAAGCACTAAAAGTCCCGTAAGGCACTTTGATGGGCACAGCACTATGTCCAAGTGCACTACTAGCACGTTTTAGCAGGGTCCACACAGCCAGTTAGTGGGCAGTGAATGTCTTGAAGTCTTTAAACCATGATTTGAGGACTTCAGTGGCTCAGACACAGGTTTGATACAGGAGTGGGTGGGTGAGATTCTGTGGCCTGCGTTGTGCAGGAGGTCAGACTGGATGATCATAATGGTCCCTTCTTACCTTAAAGTCTAAGTCTATGAGAATGCACTGTAGATTCACACTCTGGCTTGTCATGGACTATGTTTTCCTGTAGACAAGCCCTAACAGATTTTAGTAGCTCATTTAAGATTCAAGTACGGCTAATGTATGTGTTACTATAGCCATGAAGAAGCAGGAGACCCAGATTACCTCTTGTGTATTTGTATGTTTTAGAAATGTCCCACTTTGTATCTAACGGAGACGGGCTAGTGGTGACTGTGGATAGTGAGTCTGGGGATGTGCTGTGGATTCAGAATTATGGTTCCCCGGTGGTAGCTTTTTACATCTGGCAGCGTGAAGGACTGCGGAAAGTAATGCACACAAACGTGGGAATAGAAACACTGCGCTACTTGACCTTCATGTCTGGGGAGGTAGGACGCATCACTAAGTGGAAGTATCCTTTCCCGAAGGAAACAGAGACCAAGAGCAAGTTGACGTAAGTATAAATATTAGTATTGTTTTCAGAGTCTGGCTTGATGGTGCTTTGCAGTATTCTAATTAAAAATTGTGTTTCTGTTCAGTTACTTAATAGAGCTGCTATTCTATAAATTGCAAGATAGTAGAAGGAGAGACTACATAATTGGCACCTTCCTCTTTAACATTTACTGAACATTGTGTTTGTACAGGAATAAATAAATGCTGATGATGCCAGTGACTCAAATTTAAGAGTCTCTAAAACAGTGTATGACTGAGTTTGTAACACGGGTGATAAAACCAACCATTTGGAACTTTCTTCCTAATTTTTGTTGTTGTTCTAGGCCTACGCTCTATGTAGGAAAATATTCAACGAGCTTGTATGCATCTCCATCAATGGTGCATGAAGGAGTGGCTATTGTGGTAAGTTAGATACTTCAGGACTTTGATACCATATTTTGAAAAGCCCACTTTCTAGTATTATGTATGGTTTTGTGCTGCAAAGTTGAGATCTGACTCTTTATCCGGTCTGTAATGCTGGAGTGTTTTAAGCCCATCTCTAGTTATCATTTAAGGCTGTTTGTGCTGGCAAAACATTAGAAAAATCACAGCTTTGTCATAGGAAAAAAATGCAAGTGTCGGTTTCAGCGGGGAAAAAAAATCTTTTTTTCAAATCTATGGAGTGGTTTTTATTTTTAAACCTGCTAAGTACTTAAATTCATTCAAATGAGAAATAGCCATAATACACATGGAATATAGATACAATGATTCTTTGTGAGTTATGGTTATTTAGTGATTCTAGATCTTGTTGTGATAAAGTATAATTAAAATGTTACTTACAGCATTGGAAACCACTCTTGAAATAAGGTTGGATTGTCAAATTTTCATAGTTTGCTGTGACTTCCTTGATTTGTAATTTGTTACTTTAAAAGGCCTAGATGCTCAGGAGTCCTCTGTGAACTGCTTTTATTATTTAACTAAGATTATAGTCCTTATGGTTGTGAAGATCCCTTTCCAAATATGAACGGAGAGTAATCTGTGCAGGGCTTCTTACCCACAAACAGTCTCCTGTACAGCATTCCTAGCCTTTATAGCAGGGAAATGTTGAACAGTGACAGGATATCAATCAAACCATATAATATAGGAAAGCATATTATAGCTAGTCAGGAAGTATCTCTCTGTGGCTGAGCTGGGACGGAAGCCCTCTCACATCTGAACCAGAGCATGTGAGTTCAAGTTCTTTATCAAGGCCGTTTCTACCACTATTGACAATGTGTTGTGGTTATTGATGTTAAAGTTGCACCCAGTTCATACTGTTGAAAGCAACAACATTTTGATGAGATGTTGAAGCAAGGTTTTATTTGCTGGCATTGTGGCTAGCTGGTGGGGAGGTAAAGATCCTTTTTCCTATTTAAAAAAAAGGACGGGGGCAGCCCCACCTCCTAACAAAGACTCCTTCTCTCAATAATGCAGGATCTAATGTCTAAGGCTGTGTGAACCATGGCTGAGAGCATAATGGCTTTCATGTTTACCTGCAGTTACTGCATTGCTGGCATGTAACCTGTTGCTTGCTAACACTCTCTGATTCTACGGTACAAGAGGCATGGTATATGAAGTATAAACCTCAAAGTAATGTAGAGCTTCCCACCTGTAATTTAGCAATAAAATATTTTGAGTTAAACATTTACTTAATTCCAAGGGAAAGCTTGTGGTATTTCAAATATGACTTTTGAGTTATGTCCCGTGTCTTTTGTCTGAGTTAGACTGGTAAATTCTCTGAGGCTTTGTAAAGTATTGTGTAGCAATATAGTGTTTTGTTAACTGTAATAATAAATCTCTGTCTTTCTAGCCCCGGGGCAGAGCCATACCTCTGTTAGAGGGCCCCAAAACAGAAGGAGTTACTATTGAAGACAATGGCGAGTGTGTTATCACTCCTAGTACGGATCTAAAATTTTCACCAGGATTGAAAGAAAAGAAACTCAACTATTGGAGGAACCACTGGCTGTTAATAGGTACCAGGAAGTCAGTAATATTCCCCCTGCTCTCTGTTGCACTGTCCTCTGGTGGACAAAAGCAATAATCCAAGCAGAGATTATTGTTACCATATACAAAGTATTTTAAATTACATCCAAAATCACTACATTAAAGGACTGTAAAAAATGCAGTCAAGCACTCAAAAGTTAGAGGATGCCAGAACTAAGTTTGCCTTACAACCCTAATTTGGCCCTCTTATGCATATGCATCATGATACAGTTTGTAATTACATGATCACATCCTATATTTTCCAAAGGCCCCCGTCTCATTCAGTGCACAAGGTGGGCAATGCTCACTGAATGGGTAGTTATTCAATATTTATTTTCAGCAAGAGACAAAGTCAGGGTCCAAAATTACAGCCAGAGCCTGAGCACAAGTTCTGCTGAAGTCAGTGGCCATAATCAATACTTGAAGGTTTACAGCCTTTAAGAGCAAGAGCATTGCTTCATTTCAAAGGGCATGTAACAGTTTTCAGGTATATACCCAAATCTTCCAAGCTTTGGGTCATTCCACAGGGACAGTGCTCTGGTGTTAAGGTACATATAAGAGAGCCTCATTTTATTCTAAACTGTCATACTGTGATGGCCTCAAGCCATTTTATTAATGCAAATAAGCCCGGAGTGTTGCTTCTTGGCAGAGATGCCAAAAATCAAGCATGTTTGCCCTAAAAAGTAACCATTCTTGTAACAAATGTTGTTTTATTTAAAGGGCACCATGAAACACCATTATCAGCCCCTACAAAGATCCTGGAGAAATTTCCAAGCAGTTTGCCTAAACGGCATGAAAATGTGATTCCAGCTGACTCTGATAAAGCCAGTTTTGAGGAGGTTTGTGAATAACTGAAGAAGCCACTGGAAAATTACAGGGGAAGGGAAATGAAAATTTTGGGAGAACTTGGACTCTGTAGGAAAAAGTGTAGGGAATTTTCCCAAATTCTTTGTGGAAGTGCAGCACAGTACCCTCCCATGGCATGTCATTGGCATTATTCTGTGTTATAGAACTCTTGATATCAGACTTAAGGCTGAGTCCTGCTTTTCCTTCCACGTGCAAAAACTCCCATTGACCTCAGTGGAAATAGTCCATTGAATAAATGAACTGCAGGGTCCTCAGAATATTTTGCTGTGCGCCACCATTACATCCAAGAGAGTCTTGCACATCATTAAGCTTTTAAGAAATGGTCCCTCATTGAAATGTACGTTATATATGCTAGTACAGCTGCAAAATACATTATCCAGTGAGACTTTGAACTGATGGAGTCTTCTATGTTTCCTAGGTTATTGGTATAGTTGAAGGTTCCTCAAAAGAATTGCCTCCTACCATTCCAAAGGACACTGAAGAGAAGCCTAGTCAGCCTGTACCTCGGCCAGAGGCTCCCGTAGATTCCATGCTGAAAGACATGGCTACAATCATCCTGAGCACTTTTTTGTTTGTTGGCTGGGTAGCATTCGTCATCACTTGTCCAATGGTAATGCTGATTGCTCTTGGTATTCTAGTGAATTGTGAGAAAGGGCTGTAATGTTTGGCAGCCTAGCCTGGTAAAGATGATGCAGGAGTTGGGGAGGAAAAGAGTCACGACTTCATAAAAGAAGGGCAATTCTGCTTTCTCCATTAGCTATCAGTAGTAACGATTATCACTGTGATAACTCACAGGTGTGCAATCTGACACACACCGTTACACTCGAGACTTTTCCTATTCCACCTGCAAGACTCTCCCATGGATTTTTGCCCAGAGAAAGAGAGAGAGAGAGAGAGTGTGTGTGTGTGTGTGTGTGTTTGTGTGTGTTTTTGTTTGTGTTTTGCTCTCTTTATTTTGTTCATTATCCAAAGACCATTGAATTTACCAGAAGATCCCCCATACATTTCACTGGGCTTTGGATCAGGCCCTGTATTTTTACTGTTTAATGATAGCTATCCAGTCTAAAGATGCTTTTCTATGGGAAAATAAACTTCAGGCTAATGGCATTTTTTGCTATAACAAACAACTGGCCTGAGTTATCAGCCATGCTTTAAAAATGTATAACAAGGTAGAGACTCTTTAATTGCACTACCAGAAATAAGTTAGGATCTGGCAATGAGAAGGTTTTCACTCAGAGGACAGTAGAATCTGCCCTTTCTGGATGCTGAGTCATGGACGTGCCTTCTCGTCGGCATGTCTGTTGAGATTTTTATTCGTTCATTGGTGTGGCGTTAAGACCATCTCTCTTTCCTCCTGAAGAGTACGCAGCAACAGCAACTGCCCTTCAGTGCCCCCAGCGATCTCCCCCCAGAGACAGACTTTTTGGACACCTCCTATGTGCGGACGGAGAGTTCAGCCACCAGCACACCCAACGTGTCTCCCAAAGCATCAAACCATTCAGCGTATTCCAACCTTTCTGGCTCTGACACTGGGAGATGTCTCTCCACTGAGCAGGAAGAGGGAGGTAACATTAATCTAACTTCTTTCGTAGTGTGTCCCAAAAAGAATTAAAATCAGAACATTCATAACATTTCCCCCAATGCCAAAGGTAACAAAGTACAACAAGGGGTAGGGGACGACAAAAGTAGGATATTGACAATATTTCATAGATTAAGACCTGAAGGAACCATTGATTTGTGACCTCCTGTTGTATAACACAGGCCAGAGAACTTCCCTCCCCTTTGATTCCTGCAGCAAGCCCATGACTTCTGGCTGAGCTAGAGCATCTCCTAGAAAGGCATCTGGTCTTGAATCCTGATTTTTGGGATTCACGTGCACCAGTTGGGTATATTCTCTCCATCCTTATTCTTGAGCTCTTCTAGTAAGAGGTGACTTTTCAAATTCTTTTTTCAATGCTGACCACAAGTTTTTGTCATTTTAGGCTTAATCCTACCACTGACTTCACTAGAAGGTTTGCCTGGGTCAGGAGTGCAGTACTGAACTGCTCATAGCCCATGTGCTCACTGGCATATTTGAAATGGGTTGGTGGCCTCAGTCCAGACCCTAATGCAGAAAAATTGAGCTTATTTTTAAAAAATTGTTGTATTGGCATTAATTGAAGCCAAGAATTGAGTGGACTATGGAAACTGGACTCCCCTCCCCTCTGCATGTTGTCTCTGGTCCATCCAGGGAAGTAAGTTCCACCACCAGGGCGGTACAGTGCCTGCATTGCACTCACTCTCCAGCGCTGTCAGTTCAGCACCTTCCCCCAACGCCACATCACATAAGCATTTTAAAAACTGGAATGAGCTTCTTGTCTCCTAAAAGCTACTTGTCTCATGTATGTCCCCAGCCATGACCTTTTGTGTCGTAAGAGCCAAAATTCAAAAGGGCTCCAGCCCCACTGGGGCTGTCCTGATCTTTACACAGAATGTTTGAATTTGTGAATTGGATAGTCTGGTGTCCAGACACCCAAGCTGTATGCACAGGTGCAGTTTGCATGCCCAAATCTGCCTGTGCAAAAACTTGTTAGCAATTTATATATAGTTTTGAAATCTGGCCCTAGATCTCCTCCCTCCCTCTTCCTTAGTTCTCAGTGTTGTGCATTTAAACTTGAAAGAGAAGGTTTTACATACCAACTCCATATGGAAATGCAACTGCAAAGTGCTGACTTTTAAAATCTGCCTTAAATTAATCCTTTTGCTGCTTGCTTTTGTTCAGATGAGGACACGCGCATAGTAATGGTCGGCAAGATTTCATTTAGCCCGAAAGACGTGCTGGGACATGGAGCTGAAGGAACAATTGTTTACAGGTACAAGACAATATGTGCATTTGATTTTAGAGCCCAATTAATGCCCCACTATTTTTTTGAGTATTTTTAAAAAAAATTCTTATGGTCTAATATGAATGGAAACGTTACCATGGAACTTTTAAAAGTAAGCGGTGTGGGGTGGGAGGCACTTTTCTGCAGTGTCCCTTCACTAACAAAAATCCAGGGTTATGTTGTCATTTGTAAATGTTTGTTTGAAATGAAAGCATTGAACAGAGGCACCTTGTCCAACACTGGAGAAGTGCTTTATTAATCTATCTGTGTGAAGTGTGTTCCATGTAACCCACTTATCTCAGTGCACAGATTGACTCAAAGAGGTTTCTCTGCTGTATGGTTCACTGTCTACAGAGGGACATTTGATAACAGAGATGTGGCGGTGAAAAGAATTCTCCCCGAATGCTTCAGCTTTGCTGACCGTGAGGTGCAGCTGCTGCGTGAGTCGGATGAGCACCCCAACGTGATCCGATATTTCTGCACTGAGAAGGACAGGCAGTTTCAGTACATTGCCATAGAGCTCTGTGCTGCCACCTTACAGGAGGTAACGGGTCACTTACAAACCTAAAAGATTGCTAAAGCAAAGAGCTTTTGTTGTCGGGAAAACGCAGAGAGAAAACACAGGCTGTGAAAGGCTTCTCAATGTCAAATTCTTAGCTCTGCTCTGAATCTGCAGTTCAGGCACCTGTCATATGCAGACAACGTTTCTGATGTTATCCAAATTACCATCTGTAATTGGTTATTTATTTTTACAACGTAGTCGTTGGTATCTGTGTAGTTAAGAGGCTTTCCTCCTCGTATCATCATCATCCCTTTAGTGTTATCACAGTCCAGGGTGAATCTGAGACAGCCCAATTTACTGTAATACTCTGGTATCACAGAAGCAAAGGATACAGCCTCACGGGCTACACACAATTGCTGTTTTCCTTCTATCTTGTAATCAGCAACTGTAATAAAGAGAAGGGATATGGCATCAGTGTCACAGTGCCTGCCAATGCCCTGGTGGTAAAACAGAACAAGAAAACTTTTTCTTACCCCTCCTCCTCCCTGACTTTCTGCTGCCCAGACAACATTCCTTTGCCCCGTTTGCTGTGTGTTCCTGCCATTTGGCTTCCCAGCCCTCCCCAGGTCTATGATATAAGAGAAGGGACTATTGAACTTTCTATATATGTTCTTGAAAAAGGCTCCTCCTCAGTCTCTCTGTATCTCCCACCATGTGTAAGGCATCTGCTGCCCCTCACTAGGAGCCTCTCTAAAATATTGCTTCTTAAGGCCTTAGCTTGTCCTGAGAGCCGCCTTTTAAAGAAGCACAGCAGCATGAGTGTGCAGGTGGCGCATGTGCTAAGGAAAGCTTTTTGCGGGGAGCTGAGGCAGCGGCTTTGCTTACCCTGATGTGAGTAAGGCACTGGACACCTTGGCCTACCTACTTTCAGCCTCTACTGGGCAGTGCTAATGAGCAGCATTTACACAGAGTTAAATTCCTGTTGAAAGGGTTCTCTGAGCTAGGATAAAACATAAAAAGAATGATATTCCTTTAAAAACCAGGCCATTAGGGAAACTGACGAGTAAAAGCCCCAGCTATCTTGGGCTCTCACTGTGGAAATAAGAGATTTAATACTGAGCTGTAGAGTAGAAAGCTAATGCTGTGCCAGTTTTTAAAAATAGTAAATGGGATGGCTTGATAATTATAGGCCTGTCAGCCTGACATTGATCCCAGGAAAGATAATGGAGCTCCTGATATTGGACTCAATTAATAAAGAATTAAAAGAGGATGATGTAATTAATGCAAATCAACATGAGCTTAAGGAAAATAGGTCCTGTCAAACTAACTTCATTTTTTTTTGGATGAAATTACAAGTATGGTTGATAAAGGCAATAGTATTGACGTAATAAACTTAGACTTCTGTAAAGCATTTGACTTGGTTGCTTAGGATCACAGGTACCCACACCACATTGTGATTAAAAATTAGAACAATGTAAAATTAACTTGGCATACATTAAATGGATTAAAAATTGGCTAACAAATAGATCTCAAAATGTAATTTGAAATTATCTTCGAGTGGGTGTTTTTTCAGTCAGATCTTGCAGGAATTTGTCCTTGGCCCTATGCTATTCAACATTTTTGTCAATGACCTAGAAGAAAACATGAAAGTCATGACTGATTACGTTTTCAGATGACACAAAAATTGGGGGATTGGTAAATAATGAAGAGGAGATGTCACTGATTCAGAGCAATCTGGGTCACTTGGTAAACTAGGTGCAAGCAAACAATATGCATTCTAATATGGATAAATGTATACACCTAGGAATAAAGACTGTAGCCATACTTACAGAATGGGGACTTCATGCGAAGCAGTGATTCTGGAAAAGATTTGGGGGTCCTGGTTGAACATGAGTTCCCAGCATAACGCTGGGTCAAAACAGCTAATGTGATCCGGGGATACATAAAAAGGGGACTCTCAAGTAGGAATAGACAAGTTATTTTACCATTATATTTGCCATTGATGTAACTGCTGCTGGAAAACCGCATCCAGGACTGTTGTCCAAAATTCAAGAATGATGTTGATAAATTAGAGAAGGTTCAAAGAAGAGCCACAAGAATGATTAAAGGATTAGAAAACATGCCGTATAGTGATAGACTCGAAGAGCTCGATCCATTTAGCTTAACAAAGAGAAAATTAAAGGGTGAGCTGATGACAGTGCATAAGTATCCATGTGGGGAACAGCTATTTAAGAATGGTCTTTTAATCTAGCAGAGAAAGGTATAAAACGATCCAATGGCTTGAAGTTGATGCCACAGATTCACACTGGAAATATGGTATACGTTTTTAATGGTGAGAATAATTAGCCATTGGAATACTTTACCAAGGGTCATGTGGGATTCTCCATCATCAACAATTTTAAATCATGATTGGCTGTTTGTCAAAAAGATCTGCTCCAGGAATTATTTTGGGGAAGTTCTGTGGCCTGTGCTATGCAGGTCAGACTAGAAGATCACAACGGTCACTTCATACCTCTATGAGTATGTACAAATAGCTGGTACCCAGCTTTGCTTTGGTACCCAGACTGGGGTGGGGGGGAGGAAATTTAGTTGAGTGAAACCCAAAACAGAAAGTTTCATTTCATTTCAGTGGAGGGGAGGGAGGAAGTTAATCTTTTTAAAAATAAAGTTGCAGTAAAATTCTAAACGGGCATTTTGAATTGAAAAATCAAAATGTTATGTTTTGAAAATGTCGAAACTCAAACACTTGGATTTTTTCTGAATTATTTTTTCGGGTGGGGGTGGAGTTTGACCCAGACCAGCAAATTCGACTCAGACGTACAAAGTTCCAACTTGAATCTGCATTTTTGGCAAAAATAAATAAATGTTAGGCTGAAAAAAATTCCCTGTGCTGACCTATTGAGCAGTCCATTGCCCTTCGCTTTTATTTGAGATCCCCTTGTAAATAAAAGTCCTTCATTTGAAAAGCATGCTGGAGTGGCCCAGCACATGGGCTGTCTGCAGGACAGGCTTGTAGAATTTTAGTACAGTCTGATATCTTAAAGTTCCCCTTTGTCTGTGGGATAGGCTCTTGCAAGAGCATAGCCAGCTCTCATTAGACTGGGTAGAATTTACCTCTGTTGAGGGAGCTCTTTAGTGGCCTGGGATCTGTATAAAGACCAGAGTATAAGGAACGTGCTGGGGCTTTAGGTTTACTTTCTGTTTTCCCTTATATAATGTATAGTATGTGGAGCAGAAGGACTTCAGTCGCCGTGGCTTACAGCCCATTATCCTACTGCAACAGACGACATCTGGTCTTGCATATCTACACTCTCTCAATATTGGTAAGAAGGCCCTTTGTTTCGATTTCATGTACGTTTTATTGGTTAAGAAGCAAAATAAGCCGGCCTGGTGCAGGGAGCCTTGGCAGCCATGTAGTTTGTTGCTGGGTGGCTGGGAGAAGTGGAGACCAGTCATTCTTTTTCTTTCCTTTTTTAAATAACAATACTATTCCACGATGCCCATTCACGGACTGGCCATGATAGCGCAGCACTGGGAAGCAGGAGATCTGGCTTCTGTTCCCAGCTCTTCCCTAGGCTTGTATGTGACACAACCCTGCTATGCCTCAGTTTTCCCTATCTGTAAAATGAGGATAATACTTCCCTGCTATATTAGTATTTGCTTTGAGCTTCTTAGCTACTGTAGAAGTAGAAAATAACGAATGATGGCTCTGGAATACCTGGGGGAGGGGGTGATGGCTCTAACAAGAACTTGCAAGATTTGAAGGAAATGGAGTAGAATAGGCATCCCAAATGAATAGGCAGCAGGTTCCTTGAACTTACGCCTATAGATCCCTGAACATTAACAAAAACTGCTTCAGCAATGTGAAAGGATTTCATTCCAAATAAATAAAACAATTAAAAATGCTCTTGGTGCTTGTATTAATTAATTGGTGCTTGTATTAGTCCACAGGGATTTGAAACCTCATAATATCCTAATTTCAATGCCCAATGCCCATGGCAAGGTCAAAGCCATGATTTCAGACTTCGGCCTGTGTAAGAAGCTGGCAGTGGGCAGGCACAGTTTTAGCCGTCAGTCTGGGGTGCCAGGCACTGAAGGGTGGATCGCTCCAGAGATGCTGAGTGAAGATTGCAAAGACAACCCTGTAAGTCAGTCACAATTGTTCTTGTTCTGAGGGTTAGAGAAGTTCCATGGAGTGGGATTGGCAAGTGTCACGTTGTTGCCGTCAGACCTTTACGTCCACAGTTCGTTGCCTATTCATGCAAGCTGGTTTGGAACTAAAATGTCTGTGGACTAATTTTCAGAAGTTCTGAACACAACTCTCATTGAGGGCTGAACTTCTGATCAGTGGGCTGTTGCTGTATTCTCCTGTACCATATTTTGTAGTCATAGTGAAATCAAAGTGATCACCCAAGGGGCCACCAAAAATCAGTTATTTACTCATGGTGGCCTTTAGCGATAGAACAGAATTGTACTAGAAAAGTGGGGATTCTTTAAGTGGTCACTTAAGACTGGAGATGTTCTTGGAGGTGGGCTTTAGTGCAGGATTTGCCATGTTCTAATTACTTTTGAATATTGTGGAGAGAAGTTGATTGTAGAAACTTCTATTGTTCTCTCAGATGCACAACTGACTTGTGAAGTTGAGCCAAAGTATTGAATAAACTATATTGCGATGTTGCTTATAAACCATATGTTATTTGCAGACATACACGGTGGACATCTTTTCGGCTGGCTGTGTCTTCTATTATGTGGTTTCTGAAGGCAGCCATCCCTTTGGCAAATCCCTGCAGCGGCAAGCCAACATTCTACTGGGTGTTTACAGTCTGGACTCCTTAAATCCAGAGAAGCATGGTAAGCACGTGGATGTTTTCCTAGTCTGTTAAATGTAAAGCACTGCACAGTTTATTCTGTGGGGCTCAATAGCTTCCAGAACACCAGTGGAAATGGTCTGAGACCTATGAATCACCATGACCCCAAAGTTGCAAATGTGAAGTACAAGCACTTGAAATAATTATATGGGAAGCTCCTTTGAAAAAGTTAGAAGCCCTTAAAACTATTGACTTTACTGTCCGAAAGCATATAACGTTGAGTGATTGCAAAGTTTTGAGCCCTCTTGAGCTTTACTGTGATAGTTTTAAGAGGAATTTCATGTGTATCTGGGATGTTCAAAAGATTGAAGTGACCTTTGTTCTTTGCTGTATTGGTTCAACCCCAATGACTTTCTGATGGGTTGCACAGAGTATAAATCAGGGCAGGATTTGGCCTGTTTTTTGTAGGCTGAGCGTCTGACTGGAAATTCTAGATCTCTGACAAACTTGAAGGATTCGTGATGGCTTCTTAAAGACTGAAAACAACTTTAACTGTTTCAGACAGTCTGGGAATAATCACCCTTTTTCTCTTAGATGACATAATTGCTCGTGACTTAATAGAGCAGATGATAAACATGGATCCTCAGAAACGTCCCTCTGCCAGCTGTGTGCTGAAGCACCCGTTCTTCTGGGATCTAGAAAGACAGCTCCAGTTTTTTCAGGTCTGTCAATTTTTTATTTTGTCAAGGATTAAACATTCTCCATATGTTTTCAAAATTGTCTATATTAAAACTTCAAGTTTAAAGTCTTTGAGATAGTTGCATGCAGAATTGGCAGTTGATGAATGTACAGTGTAAGGAACAAAGAAGTGAGGTTCTATGCTTAGTCAGAGCATGTATGGAAATGCTCAGCCCTTTGGAGGGTTTCAATCCAGTGAGCGTATTGGGTTTTCTATGTTGAAAGAACTCTTGCAGATAGCTCCTGACTGCCAATCCTATATTCAATCCAGTTACATTGTACTGTCTCAGAGCAGCAAGCAGCCGTTTTTCAGGACACCCTTTAATCTGGCAGAGGGTGGCAGTTTGTAATTGGGGGGTGGGGAGTGGGTAGGAACTGGAAGTAAAAATACAGCATTTGAAATAACTTGAATGTTTCTTTCAGGATGTGAGTGACCGAATAGAAAAAGAATCTCTAGATGGTCCAATAGTCAAGCAGTTAGAGAGAGGAGGGAGAGAGGTGGTAAAAATGGACTGGAGAGAGCACATCACGGTTCCCCTTCAGACAGGTAACTGAGAATATATTCCATAATAATGTAAGGGAATGACAGGCTATTATCTCTAACCTGCACGTACAGGAAGGCAGCAATACCATTGGCTCTCAAATTTGTTACATGAGATCTCGGCCTGCAATTGAATTGTTCTAAATTAAAAAGTACATATAGGTACACCTGTGTGCACACCCATGTATATAATCCTATTTTAGAGCTGAGTGACTTAAAACAAGCATGAAAACATAAAAAAACAAGAGTGTAGCAATGTCAGGCCTATTTTCTATTGTTTATTTACCAGGCTTTAGTGGTATTTACATTTTATTTTTTAAGAGCAGAGATGATACAGTTCAAAAATCATATGGGCCACACATGCATCAAACTGTTCAATATTCTGCATTGTCAATATGCCTCCTGCACTCATTTTTTTCCTTTAGTGTTTGAAAAAGGTTGTAATACACTAAATCCTGATTTACCTGGCCAGAACATTACAAACAGCTCTTTCACATGTTTTGGCTGCAAGTATCAGCTCCCTGGAGGACTTTGTACACATCAGTTCATTTAAAAACAACCAACCAAACACAGCCTATTTGCTTTTGCAGATCTTCGAAAATTCAGATCCTATAAAGGGGGCTCAGTACGGGATCTTCTACGGGCGATGAGAAATAAGGTAAAGGGGTGTGTGTGACCCAGCATCAAACCACCTTAGAATCTGTACCATGTAAAACTTTAGCCACCCATACCTGTCATATTCTCCATGCCTGTTTAGAAGTATAAACAGCATTTTAAATAACTTGAATGTTACACATTCTATTTCCATTAAAATGTTATGGTTTCCACCTAAAACAGCTTTTTATTGGCTTATCTTAGGTGGTGTTCCACTTTACTACCAACAATCCACCACTATAAAATGACTCTTGTCGTTTAGTAAGGCTTCTTTGGCCACTAAACTGCTTCTTGTTCATGAGAATCTCTTTAGTATGTTGCATAGAGGAAGAAAGTGAATACCCTATAAAGAATGCTTATCTGTATTTTTTTTTTTTCTAGAAACATCATTACAGAGAACTGCCCCTGGAAGTGCAGGAGACGCTTGGCTCTATCCCAGACTATTTTGTATGTTATTTCACGTCTCGTTTCCCTCGCCTTCTCCTTCACACCTACCATGCAATGCAAATCTGCAGCGGGGAAAGACTCTTTCAGCATTACTATAGTCAGGACTCTGCAGAGCAGAGACTTCCATTTGAGAGGGTGGGGATGGAGCTCCCTTCTCTGTGATGAACATTCCAAGCATAGGGCTGTGAAATTGGCCTACCTTTAGCAGGGACTAGTGGGATCATCAGAGAGTAAAATGTCTCTTTGAAGAAACCAAGCTTCCAAACGTGCCTTATATCGTGTCCTGCGCTGGAGCAGGAAAAGGACAGTAGGAGCACAAAGAATGAGTGCTAACTTCAGGAAAGCATTCAGCCAAGGTGTGGAGTTATCCGAAGGCTGCTTTTAAGAAAGAAAGTGAAAATGGAGTGCAAATAATTGTGTGTAAACATCATTCTTCTGTTGAACATACTTACATTGTACTTGATTTTATAATTTGTATATTTTACTGCACAGAATCAAACAGTGACTGAAACCATATCGTTACTAGGCATTAGGATCTGGAAGAGGAGCCTTTTAGTTGTAGCAAACCATCCAAACCTGCTATTGCACTACTGCCATATTCTCATTTGAAACAGTGTCTTAGATACAATACAGTGATTGTAAAGGGAATAATCTGAAAATATCCAAAACCTGTAAAGAGAATGTAATTTCTAATTAATCAGTGCAACCCTGGAATATTAGTCCCCAGTTCTTGGGTAGCTACAATGCCATCCTATTGATTACCGATTGGAAAAATCGGTCAGTTTTATTTACTTCACAAATGCAAGACTCGATGCCATGGTGTTTTGAGAGATCAGCCAAATGTTCATAGAAAGGAAATGGCAGTATTTGGCTTAGATCACAGTATTAAAAACTGAGGTATGCCATAATTTTGAGAAGCATATTCAGATGTCCGTTTCTAGTTTCTTTGTAGGAAAGGAAGCCAGTGGGGTGTGTTGGACACAGCAACTGTCTGGCTGGAATTGTTCCTTGCTTTCTTCTTAAGAAGGTCTTCAGTTACTGAGCCAGAAGCAATGTGACCCTTCGGGGGAAAGGGATTGAAATATGAATTGCTCTAAAGAACAGTGAAATTATGGACCACATTTTTAATTGGTGAACAAAAGTAGTAATAAGCAATGGAACCTGAGTTCCTGTCTGTCTGGATTGATGATGTCCAAAGTGAAGCTTATATACATTTTCTTTACATTTGAAAGGATGCAGTATTCCTTTTCAGTGGCCCTAAAGCTGTGACAAGCATTAAGTGTGTGAATAGCATTAAGAAATGCTGGGTTCTGATGTAATACATGTGTATTATTCTTTTACAATATATTTATTTAACATATTTATATTTATTTAATTTTTACTACAAAGTGGTATCAAATTTAAATGGTACAAGTATAAAGCATGCCAAACCTTTAAAAAAAACAAAAAAAACTTTCTAGTGTTTTCTGTTAACCACTTTTTAATAACTGGAAGAGGAAAAGCTATACTGCATCTTTCAATGGAACTAATTTGTCTATTTTTGTTAATGGGTAAATCATGTGGAACAGGGAAGCTTTTAATTTGTCTGATTGTGCCATTGTGTCGTAAACTAGTAAATTATTGACGGTTACTTGTGTGATTGGGGCATTGCTATGGGATGTGTGTTTTTTCTTTTTTTAATGCAGTCACCTTCCTGAAGCTTAAATTTTTGGGAGTTTCCTAGTTTTACATTGTATGAAACCAGATATCAAGGTAAGATGCCAAATTGTGCGAGTTACATGTTTTTAAAAGCTTGAAAAAATGGTAGTTTTACCTAAGATGATTCAAAGCATATTTCATATTTTTATACCTCTAATGTACAGATCTTTTATAATTCTACTAAATGACTTGTACTCAATAATAAATTCAAATAGGTTTAGAAACTGAGGCGTGTTCCCCTTTTTGAGTGAAAATGGCTGTTCACCAGTTGGAGTCTGGGAAGATGGGTAGGACTAGAAAGTAAGCTGTGCACTCTCTGCTGCTGTTTTCATGGAAATAGCATGGCTTTCGGGGGGGAGTGTGAAAATCCATGTTAAAGGTAACCAAGAAAAAAGGGTAAAGTGGAAGGTTTTGCCCTTTTTTGTTTTGTTTTTGTTTTTGTTTAACTCCTCCTGAGCAAGGCATCAGGTTTCTGAGATAGATACAGGGGCTGGGTAAGTGTGTTCATATTTACATCTAAATAAAGAGCTAAAGGTAATCCCTGCTTGTGCGGTACTGTTAAGAGTTTTTATGCTGCAACCACTAGGCCAATAAACATTTTCACTCCATGCATCTGATGAAGTGGGTTCTAGCCCATGAAAGCTTATGCTCAAATAAATTTGTTAGTCTCTAAGGTGCCACAAGTACGCCTGTTCTTTAAACATTTGAGTCTGACATTATTACATCCACCAGAGGGCAGTGGAGACATGTGGTAGCCGTCTTAGTCTGTATCAGCAAAAAAAACGAGGAGTCCTGGTGGCACCCACAAACAAATTTATTTGGGCACAAGCTTTCGTGGGCTAGAACCCACTTCATCAGATGCATGAAGTGAAAAATACAGGAGTGGGTATAAATACATGAAAGGATGGGGGTTGCTTTACCAAGTGTGAGGTCAGTCTAAGGAGATAAATCAATTAACAGCAGGATACCAAGGGAGGAAAAATAACTTTTGAAGTGGTAGGAGAGTGGCCTTGAGAGGTGCTTCCACCACACCCATGTAATACCTGAGCCAAATGAGGAGGCAAAAGAAGAGGATACGGGAGGACATGTTCTCTGAGATCCTGCAAGCCTGTGCTGCATTAAACCATGAACAGAGCCTGGAGGGTGAATATTTTCAGATAGTGGAGAGGGCAAGAGCCAACCGACCCAGGAGTCCCAGCAGAAAAGGGAGAGGCAGATGGGGTGTCTTCAGCAGCAAACGCAGACGCTGCAAATCCTGTTTGACCTACCTTTTATTCTTCTTTGAGTGATGGTCCCTATGTGGATTCCAAGAGTGCATGCACACCATGTGCTGGAGCTGGAACTGTTCATAACAGTGTCAGCTGACCCACACATTCGTTGTGCATCAACTGTGTAGCATATCCAAGGCTTTAAGAGGCTGGGCAGGTGGATGCTGCTCCAGTTCCCCCTTACTGCTGCGTGGCCAGAGTTGGAACCCCTGTTCCTCGGTGCTTTTAGCTTATTTTTTTGTTTTGTTTTTCTTCCTTTAGTTGTAGTTAATTATCCATTCATAGTTGTTAGTTACCGTTTTGGACTTTTCTTCCCTTTGCGGGACTCCTCCCCAGCCCGCTCACTACGGGTTTAAGTACTGAGCTTCATGCCCTCTCTCCTTCTCTGTGAGTGACTAGCACCAACGCTGCCTCCACTGTTTGAGTAAAGCCCATATCACCGCTCGCTCCTCCATTTGCCAATTGTTCCCAGCTCAGGAGCTTCGCCTCCAAAAGTTCCTCATGGAAGAAGCAACGCAACTACATGTCCCTTCGGATCTAATGCATTTAGCAATATTGTATACACCACTGTGGGTTTGGCTCTGGTGGCTATAGTCGCAAGCTCAACAGAGTAAAGCTTCCTCTGCTACTCGTTTCAGATCTAGAGTCTCTAGGAACACATGAAGACCAAGGAAAGTAACACATACACTCACTAGAACAATTTCTAATATCTTTAATAAAATTGATAAAAGTTACCAACAATGAATATCCAAGCACAGATAAATCCTACATTTATCCATGCACAAATTATAGCTATAGTTATACTCATGTCGTCCTAGATAGTCAGGGTTTGATGGGTCTCTCGTGGCTTGATCATCAGTACACGGAGGGTTCCTGCTGGAGTCTTCCCATAGGGAGCTCAATTTTCCCAATCTGGGCACCCTCTTTTATGATGTGATTCTGACTATACCTCATACCCTGTGCATGTGTGTGAAAATGCCAACCTTCTTTTCCCTAATTTGTATTGTGTCCCCCAAGAATATTGGGGTACCCTGTTTTCCATAGGTTGTTATAGTTCCTTTTATTCTCAGCACTGACACACAACCTGTATCCTATGGTTAAGGGGCGGGGGGAAAAGGTGCCTCTCTGGCATTTTGTAATCTAAAATTAACCTTGCAGCTAATTTTTCGTAATAGAACTCATTGGTATATTTTTTTTCATATTCTTGTGGCATCAGGTTATTCTTCTGTCACTTACTTACATAAAGCATTTCTTAACTCCAAGGGCTAATATGACTAAGCTAAACTCCTACCAGCCTCAGGCTCTAGGCCTTGTGTTTCAGCCCTGCTTACTTAGATACCTCATACATACTCGTCTCTTCCAACTACTAACCAGTCTTATACTTCTATAATCCTAACATCACACCACCCACAATAAAATGAATGATAAAATACAATAATTGGCTACAATTAGACAGTCAAGTGAGAGGTCCGTTTTAGCACCTCCTTTTTACACACACACTCTCTCTCTCTCTCTGCACATTCACTGGCCTATGAGAGCCATGGTAGCTGTAGGGTAGTAGAAATGGACATTAACTTCTGAAATAAACAGAAAATAATGTGTTGTTGTATTGGGTTTTTAGTTGCAACACAGCACTTGTGCACTGGTTTTGGTACACGATAAAAATCTCTTTTTGGAAACATTAATATTTATTACTTTACAACATATGCTGTGGAATGAATGACTAAGGCTAGTGAGAGTGTGATATATTGCAGGTTGATGGAACTCATATGAGCAGTGACAGTGTAATAATTATAAAGGTACAGCAAACACCACAAAATTAATAGGCACATTAACAAATGTACACCAAGCACCACACAATTCCTGTCAGCCCCCTTCTGGGCTAGGTAAAGTACAGGCCTCCACACTGCATTAAGGAAACTCTCTTTCAAGGCCTCCCTCAGCCACATAGCACTGCATTAAGCATTTTCAATAGCCCTTGTATCTGGCTGTTTGAACTGACAGGCCCTCTACCCTGGCTGCACCCTTCCCACCCTCCCTTTGCCTCACAGATCTTATACAGGACACAGTAGGCAGCTATAACCATTGGGGTATCTTTTGTGTTACTTACTAACAAGACTAGATCGCAGTGACAGTGTCCCTTCAGCTTACCAAAAGCACATTCAACTGTCCTGCACCTGCTGATGTGGTAGCTGAATCTTTCCTTGGTGCTGTCCAGGTGGTTTGTGTGAAGTTTGATGAGCGAGGGGAGCAGGAGGTAGGCTGGGTCCCCCAGGGTTACTGTTGCCATTTCAACACTGCTCTTGGTAATCCAGAGGTCAGGAAAGAATGTGTCTGTTTGCAGCTGTCTCAACAGCCCTGTGTTCTTAAAGATATGAGCATCATGCAATGTCCGTGACCAGCCAATACAGATGTGATCCACCAATAGCGTACACAACCATAGAAAAGCAGCCCTTTCTGTGGCTGCACTCTGTGGCAAGGTGAGCTGTTCCAAAATCGGGATATGTGTGCCAGCAATGGTCCCAGCTCAGGTCAGGAACCTCATTGCTGCAAATCCATCCACTATGTCCGGCATTTTACTAAGAGTCACAGATCTGCATCGCACAAGGTGACTCATGGCCCTGCACACTCGCAAGACGATGCCCCCCACTGCGGCTTTTCCAACTCCAAAATGATTGTCCACTGGCAGGTAGCAATTGGGCGTTTAAGCATCCACAGCGTGAGTCCCTAGTTACTTCTCATTCTGGGGTGAGCTCAGCCCCCCAATCCAGGCAGGTGGCTTTTCCCAAAGAAAAGTTCTGCAGCTACTGTGTGTCAGCCCAATCCCACATTACGACGTGATCCCACCACTCAGTTCATTTCTCAGGCCAAGAAGTGGCCCCCAGGCTACAGCGGCGCTGTGAATGCCATTGACCAACACTGAATCAGTTTTTCACTCCAGGAGGGAGATGGGGGCTGTGCAAGAACAGCAGGCAGCTGCAGAGTTGAGAGGTTGGTAAGGGGGCAGGGCCACCCAGAGGATTCAGGGGGCCTGGGGCAAAGTGGAGGAGCTGCAGTGCTTGTACTCACCTGGCCGGGGCGGGGAAGGGGTGAGAGGGCTTCAGTTGCTCTAGTCTTCAGCAGCACAGAAGCACCCCTGCTGCCAAAATGCCACCGAAGACCCAGAGCGACTGAAGGGTCCCCCGCCACCGAAGACCCGGACTGCTAGCAGGCCACTTGTGCCCCCCACCTCCTCCCCGAGTGGCCCTGGTAGGGGGAAGCAGAACTGAGAGCTCCGCCCACAGGCGTTAGTGTGGAGGCTTTAAGCCCACTCCTGCCCCAATACAGTAAACGTCCAACCTTAAAGGCTGCTGCACGTCTGAGCCAGCACGAGAGGCAGGGTGGGAAGGACCCAAGCAGGAGCAGCCAGGTAGCGGGTGCGAGCACAGCTCCGAGCACAACCCAGGGCGGGCTCAGGGTAGGTGCAGCCAGTCCGCCCAGCGCCGTGTGCCTAGGTGTGCCCAGGTGCGGCTCAGCGGCGGGGAAATGAAAGTGAAAGCCCTGGGGCTCTTTCTAGCACTGCTATTCATTTTAAACGGCGTGGGTGGCACGGTAGAGCCTAGTGCAACGTTAGGGCCCCTCTGGCGAGCTCGGCGCGGGCAGGGAAACATCCCCGGCGAACAGGACAGCCCGGGTCGGCAGCCGGGGACGGAAAGCCCCTGTGCCCGGTCGGCTTCGTGGCCAGCCCTCCGCGGGCAGGCGGGACCTGGCCGAGCGCTGCTGGGCCGGGCTTTCTCCGCTGGAGGCAGAGGAGTGAGCGGGATGGGGGGGCCGCTTGGCTCTCGCCCCACTCGGAGCATCAGCCCCGTGATCGGTGCCGCCGGCTGCAAACCCTCGGCAGGGACGCGGTGCCGCGCTCGGGGCTGGGGACAGGGCAGGGCGCTGCCGCCCCCCGCGAGGGATTTGGCGACGGGTGAGGCAGCCCCGGGCGCTGGCGTTGCACCGGTGGGGGGGTATGGAAGCGTTGCCCCCGCACCCCCGGGGAAATCGCTGGGCAGCTCCCCGGGAAGGGGCTCGCGGACCCTCCCAGCCCGGGCTCACCGCTCAAGAGCCGCAGGGCCAGGGCCGGTCTTAGGATTTATGGTGCCCTAGGCAAGATTATTAAACTGGTGCCCCTGTGCCTGATCTGCTCTTAGCAACACAAACATAAGCTTATAGTATTGGAAAACTTGCCCCATTCACATTATTAAAACCAGTTTAACTTAATTAAGCACACTGTAATGCTGATGGACTAGCACTAAAGAAGCAGCACTATAGAAAAAATTCTGATATGACAGAATGATGCAAATAATATATTTTTTTTAATTTATCAAAATTTTATTGGAAATTTATATGAAGAGGTATTGAAACAAAGATTTGTTTTTAATTAAAAGCAATCTTTCTGGCTTTTTTGGCTGCAAAATCAGTAATAATGTCATCGTATGACAAAGACAAAGTCGTGTCTTGTTTGATCGCAAGAATAGCAAGACCAGTCAAGCGTTCCTGACTCATTGTAGAGCGGCGATAGTTTTTAATGAGCTTTAGTTTTGAGAAACTCCGTTCTCCTGATGCTACTGTTACAGGAATTGTCAGTAGAATACGAGTGGCAATGTACACATTAGGATATATGTCAACAAGTTTGCGGGTATGAATAAACTGTGCAATGTCCATCACCGGTTTTGCATGTGGCAACACTGATGACAGTGTATTCAATTCTTCGTACAGTTCAAGTCCATTTAAATCAAAACTATCACCGTACTTCAGGAGGCTCTCTAGATTCTTGCACTTTGTCATTAGTTGCTCTTGTTTTCCTATTTCGTTGAATTTAGTTATGTCATACAAAAATCCAAACTGTTCATGGTGTACTTGCAAGGTATTAAACCTTTCATCAACAGCAGATACTGCTTTATCCATCACAACATTAAAAAAAATTCAACCTCAGATTTATTTTCTGGATCGTCTATGGGCATGATCTGCTGTACAGAGTCTTCACAAAGAAGTGTCCCTGGCCTTTTAACTATGTATTTACTTTATGAAAGTTGGAGAAAACATTGTGAAAACGTAAAACATTGGCTGCCCAACTTCTGGGCTGGCAAAAGTTATACTGACTCACAGGGAAAAAAAAAAAAGGTGAATCTTAGTACAACATATGGTCACTCTATACCAGGAGTCGGCAACCTTTCAGAAGTGGTGTGCCAAGTTCACTGTAATTTAAGGTTTCTCGTGCCAGTAATACGTTTTAATGTTTGTAGAAGGTTTCTCTCTATGTCTATATTATATAAATAAACTATTGTTATTATCTGAGGTCTTGGCCACTGGTCCTGCTCAGGTCACTGCCAGCTGAGTAAATGAAACCCCAAACCGGCAGCGGGCTGGAGGCTGGAACCCTAGACAAGGATCCCAGGCCCTGCTCAGCCCGCTGCTGGTCTGGGGTTCTGACCACCAACTCTTGCCAGCCAGGATCCCGGCCGCCAACCCCCCCTCAGCCCGCTACCAGTCTGGGATTCTGCTCACCCAGCCTGGCAGGAGGAAGAGTGGGGCTGGTGGCTGAGCTCCTGACTGGCAAGGGGCCGGCAGCCGGAACCCCGGAGTAGCAGTAGGCTGAGTGCTGCTGGCACCCCAGACTGGCAGCAGACTGAGCCACTCAACCCTCCACCGGCCCTGCTCAGCCCGCCACCAGCCCACTCAGCCCGCCACCAGCCCACTCAGCCCACTGCCGCCTTAGTGAATGGAACCCCAGGCTGACAGCAGGTTGAGTGGTTCAACTGGCCTGCTCAGCCCACTGTCAGCCTGGGGTTCCTTGGGGGTCCCCAGGCCAGCAGCAGGTGCTGAGTGGGGCCGATGGCTGGTATTCCAGCTGGCAATAGGGCAACAGCCGGAACCCCAGAGCAGTGATGGGCTGAGCTGCTCAGCCTGCTGCTGCATACCATCAAAAATCAGCTCACCTGCCACCTTTGTCATGTGTGCCGTAGGTTGCCGACCCCTGCTTTATACACTAGTAAGGAGATGAGCATATTACAGTTGTTGGAGGGCTCTTATCAGGAGTAACAGGCTATAGGAAAGTCAGTCAACATTTTTTGTTTCTCTGATGAAAACTGACCCACTCCCTGCCTCAAACCAAACCTGTCACTAATAATTGTCAACAACTTAATTTTCTGTTTTTGGCTAAGATATTGATTTAAAAAAAATATTGAAATTGGATTCAGGATTGTTAGCAAGAATTTTTGGCAAACAAAGTTGTTAAATGACAATCTAAATGGCAACACAGTACTGCTTTCATGCTTGGCTCACCCCCCCAGCCTGCTGGTCCAACAGCTGCAGTAGAGGAGGAGATAGGTGGAAAACTGCAGGACCCCAAAATCCACCTCTTGGGGTGCAGACTGGCAACAGCAGCACCAAACCCTCAGGTCCAATCACACGCCAATGGGCACCGCCGCCAGCCCAAAAGACCATGGTGAAGTTAGCACAGCATCTGATCTCAGGGATGGGGCACCCATGGAGCCACAGCAGCTCATCTTGCCCTGTGCAGCTCCCCCCGGATGAGATGGATTGCTGGCAGCTGCCAGCCCGGGGGAGAGGCGCTCCCCAGCTAGGGTGGCCAGATCCAGATGTCCTGATTTTATAGGGCCAGTCCCGATATTTGGGGCTTTGTCTTATATAGGCACCAATTACCCTGACCTAGAGTGACCAGATAGAAAGTGTGTAAAATCAGGACAGGGATGGGTGGGGGTGGGGGTGGGGGTAAAAGGAGCCTATATAAGAAAAAGACCCCAAAATTGGGACTGTCCCTATAAAATAGGGATATCTGATCAGTGTACCCCAATCCCGTATCCTGATTTTTCACACATCTGGCTAACCCCAGCCAAGCCCTGTGTGACATTCCAATTCTGGCTGCCTGCCGAAGAAGTGAGTTACTTTCACTTTCATTCCTCAGCAGGCAGGCAGCCAGCCTCCCCTCCCCCCCCAGCACCTCACCCAACCCAGCCCTGATGGAGGGGAGGGAGGAGAGAGAGGGGGGTGCTCCTGGGGAGGAGGGAGAAAGGAGGGGGTGCTCCATGGGGCAGGGGGGTGGGGGAGAAGAATGGATGTTATGGGAGACAACAAAGGATACTGGTTCCAGAGCCACAGAGCCTGCCTCACCTGACCTCAGCCGGGGGGAAAGAGTCACACTCACAGGTGAGCTCCTTTCCCAACCCCTACCCCCTCCCCTTCCCAGAGACCCCGGCAGCCAATCCCACTCCTCAGATTGCGCTGCATTCGGCTCTCTCTAGGACCCAGCAGCCCTGCTTCTACACTGCCTGGGCTGCCTGCAGAGTGGTGCCCCCAGGCAGAGTGAGGCCCTACGCGGCTGCCTATTCTGCCTATGCCTAAGGACATGAGGATTCCACTCTTGTTCCACAGCTAAACTGCGGCAGGTCCTTCACAGAGCCATGAACATGGGCATGTACATGGTATGGGTCTCTCTCTCCCTGACACCTAGCCCTTTCGCTGCAAGAGGGCAGCACACTTGGCACTCTGTGAGTTGTGTCAGGTCCCAGCCCCTCTTTGGGCTCCTGCAGAACCTCTTACTGAGGATCTGGCTGCAAAGCTCCCTGCAATTCCTGATTTATGCCCAGTTCAAGGTTTTTCAGCCCACTCTGTGGTACCCAAACAGTTCCTTGCAGTCAGGGTGACCAGACAGCAAGTGTGAAAAATCGGGGTGGGTGGGAATAGGAGCCCGTATAAGAAAAAGCCCCAAATATCGAGGCTGTCCCTCTAAAATCAGGCCATCTGCTCACCCTACTTGCATTGGAGAACATTTCCTACAAAACACCTGGAGTCTGGGGGTGGCTGGTTTTTTTTTCGTTTTTTTTTTTTTGGTGGAGGGGGGAGGGGTGTTGGTAGGGTGACCATGCATCCTGTTTTGGCTGGGACAGGCCCTTTTTTTTTTAAAGCCCTGTCCTAGACTTTTTTGGCACACATGAGCATTTTCTCTTGCCACCGACATGATCATCAATTGGCAAGAGCAAAGTGGACAAAAATCACATTAGTTCCAAAAAAGTGGGATGCAACCGCTAGTAGGGCACAGAGGAACATTTGGGGGTGGGGGTGGGGGGGTCAAGCAGCAACACCAGCCCTGCAGAGGAGGAAAGGGTCAGGAGAGCAGGTTGGGGCAAGCCAGCTCTGCATGGGGAAGTGGCAGGGTTCTTGGGCCAGCCCTGTGTGCAGGGGATAGAGCGGGGCCTTGGGCTGGCCCAGCGTTTGGGTGGGGGGGGGGGGGCGGGGGAGGGCAGCAGGCAGGCACTGGCTGATCCTGCTTGCTGAGGGATGGAGAGAGGGGCCTTGGCCAGCCCAGGGAGAGCAGCAGGGAGGCTTGGGTAGCAAAGGGGAGACTCAGGCTGGCCCCACATGGGTGAGCAGAAGGTGGGGTTGGGCTGGCCCAGCTTGGGCAGCAGGGAAGGCTGGGAGCAGGACTCACACTGGAAGCAGGAGGGGGCACCTTGGACCAGTCCCATTTTTCCTTTGGGAAAATATGGTCACCCTGGGAGGGGGAGGTGTTCTTTGTCATTTATTCCCCATCCCAAAGGCTTCGTTTGGGAGGGCTCACCGTACAGCCTGCAGCAAAGGGCTGCCTACACACAAATGTTGTACTGCTTTAACTAGATCACCCTAGCACGGCAGCTGCTACCTTGGTAAAAGATACTTATACTGTTACAGGTTATCCCCTAAGGAAAGGTGTTATAGAGCACCTGACCACCAGTACTAGCTACACATTAGGGCTGTGCAGGTTTAGCTATTTCAGTAAGAAAAACCTACATGGTTAAATCAGGCCATAAACTGCATAGACCAGGCCTCGGGCAAGCTAGCTAAACAGCTGAGCTCACTCACAGCTCAGCAGGGAAGTGTTCCGCTTTGTGCTTGATTTCTAGCCAGGCTCAGTCTGGTGGGTGGAGACTTGGACAAATTTCAAGCTCACTTCTGGGGAGAGGAGGGAAAGACGCTCTCTCCCACGCACTTTTGGGGACGTCACCTCATGAGAGACTCGCTACCATGGGCTACTGTCCAGTCCAGTGATCAAATCTTCAACCGTAAAGGGAAAAATTTCCTCTCTCAGAACTGGAGCTTCAGTGAAGAACGAGCAAGCAGGCAGGTTCTCCCCCACTGCAGCCTGTGTCAGGTAAGCCTTCCCTGTAGCACTGAGAGTTGGCTGAAAACTCAGTAAAGGTAGCTTGGTTTGTAAGGGGCTAGGTGTGGCGGATGGGGATGAATATGATGGTCTTTGTGGGTATTTAGTTCTGGATCACTCAGTGCTAATGACACTTCCTAAGACACGAAGTAGTCGTGTTAGTCCACAAAAACAACAAGGAGTCCGGTGGCACCTTAAAGACTAACAGATTTATTTGGGCATAAGCTTTCGGGGGTAAAAAAAAAACACTTCTTCAGATGCCCTACGGCACAGCAGGGATCGGAAGAATGAAACCTTGCACTGCAACAGCCATGTTCCCTGAGGGCTATTGTCTTCCTGCCACTCCCAGATTCTGAAACTTTCCTCTCTCATGGGGAAGCCTGTTGTTGGGACAGGAATCTGTTTCTAGGGGCCAATGGCCCCTTCTGCAAAAAGCCTGTGGCAGGAGGCTAAGAGGAAGACATGCCTGTGGAATTTGTGCTTACTGTTTTGCCTCTCTATCCTCCCTGCAGATTAAATCCCATAGGTGGATCTCTGGGTAATGCATTCTCCATGGCGTTATCTTTGCCATACCCATTATGAGGTTGGAGAATGTCCTCAACCCTGGAACTGCCCCACACAAATACAGGGCCACCCATCCTGTCCCCTTCTTCCTCCCATGAGGATCCCAGCCCCATGGAGCACAATGTGGGGCAGCTCTATATTAAACTGCAGGATCAGAAGCTACATTGATCCTCCTTAACTTCCAACACTGATGTTGAGGATCTGGGTTTCTCTCAGGATGGGGAAATTCCAGAACTAAGAGCCTGATTTGCAAACTTGTTGATCTCCAGAAAACCAGGCCCCCAGCGTTCATGGTTTTTCTATATTCCCTTTTCACATGCAGGAAAAGAATTAAGCAAGCAAGCAGGCTAGCCCTATGGGCTACAAAACAACTGCAGTCAGTCACTGACAACCCTCTCCCTCCTGCCCCCTCCTGGTGCGCATAGTGTGGACTGGGGGTGGGTCCCACTGTGGGATAAAACCAGCATAACCACTCTACAGCACCCTGTGGTGGTAGTGAAATAGGATTGTGAGCCAGAATTGCTGCAGTGCTACATTCTGTGGCTGCCAAAACAACCCCTTGGGCCCATAGGCAGTGGATTGTAACATAGGGCAGCCCACGGGGTTGCTCTAACTTCAGTAGGGGCTGAGATAATGGCCATTTTTATCCCTGATCTCAGTGGGCTTGGTTCTGATCAGGCATGTAACTGCTTAGAAATGCATCCAGCTCCTACACTTTGCTGCCGCCTTGAGGAGCTTTTTAGCCAGGACAGTCAAAAATAACTTTCGTTTCCTCGAAAACTCTGATCAAATTTTCAGGTCCCATTTTGTGTACTTCAGAGTGTGGACTGTGACCCCCGCCCAAGGAATTAATATTCCCACTTTGCTCCAAGGGAAAGGATTTCACTGAATCAGGCCCCACACCAAGGAGCTGTTAAAGAGATCAGCTAAAAAGAAAAATTGAAAAAGTATTTGTGCAGCTGTAGAGTTGCTTTTGTAAAAGAATTTAGGAGGCTGTTGATTGCATAGGTAGCAGATACCCATCAGTCTCTCGTATCTGTTCCATAGTCTTGCTGTTTACTTAAATGTGTGAATTTGTTCCCCATTCCTTTTTAACCCCTTATCACCAATCTCCCACCCAAGGCCGGCTTTGGCTTTTTGCCACCCCAAGCAAACCTGTGGGACCGCTGGAGCACCGAACCAAAAAACAAAAAAACCTCAAACCTGTGGGGTGGCCGGAGCAGCAGAACAAAAAATACCGTGCAGGGCGGTCGGAGCGTGGGTGCAGGGGGACTCCTGGTGCTACAGATGTGCCCCAGGAAGAGGGGGTAGAGAGAAGGGGGGCAGCCAGGGCTTCCTTCAGCGAGGTGCTCGCCATGCGGCCCCTTCCACCTGCCGGGAGGTCTCTGCGCTGCTCCGGTCGGTGGGGAGGGAAGGATGCGGGCTGCCCTGCCGGGCTTGCTACAGACCTGGCACCAGCTAGGGCAGACAGAGCGCATAGCCCGCTCCCAGCAGGGTGCTCCCCTCCTCCGTGCCGCCACCCCCTACAGGGTGGCTGGAGCGGTGAACCAAAAAGAAAAAAAAAAAAACAAAAAAACCTGTAGGGTGGCCAAAACAGTGAAGCAAAAAAAAAAAAAAAAAAAAAAAAAAAAAAGGGGATTAGAGGGAATGCCGCCCCAAGCACGAGCTTGCTTGGCTGGTGCCTGGAGCTGGCCCTGCTCGCACCCCCCACTAGCCTGCTGCCCCTTCTTTGCTCTACCCTTCACAGGAATTGGACCATCTTTCTCCAATCCTATGCTCACCCTTGCTTAACTTGCCTTCTTGCTGCAGGCTGCTCTCATGATCCACTCTAAGGATTCTTCTGCCTTTAAATCTGAACTTACAGCACATCCCTGAAGCAGGTAGGAGCCTGAAATTACCACTATGGAACTGGATCTCAGCTATGTAGAAACTCGCCTCCACTGACCTGGCATATGAGAGCAGAATTTACCTTTCATAGTGTGGTACAGAAATCTGTGGCTATTATTTGTACTTACAAATTTTCCTTGACATATTCTGAGGCACCTGTTGTTGTTCTTTAAATGTTCTATTGTCTCTGTTTGCTTGAGGGACCTTTTATAAATCTTTATTTGCAGGCATTGTTAAATTTATATTTTCTCACTCTCTTGTATAATTGTATTATTGCACATTATTTTGCACACTGCACTTTTGGATGAGTTGTTTGTAATACAGGAATAAACTATACCAGTTTAAGGCACCTTTATGCCAAACTAAGTGTGTCTACACTAAGGAGGGGACAGGAATGTACCACTTTAAAGTGTAATGGTATAAAGCAGTACAACTTATGTAGACAAGGCTCTAGAATGTGGTTTCACTGATTTACATGATATAACCAGAGTCCCACCGACTTACAAACTTTGCCAACTGACTACAGGAGCAGGGCATGTAATTATTTTTACTCACTAAGCAAAGCAGCATTAAGCAGGCTCTCAAGAGCCCTCTCTTAATGTGGAACTAGGTAAGGTACTGTCCAGACAAGTGCATTACTGGGGAGAAGATAGAGTAAACAGACCTTTGTAAAGGTGAAGAGGTGGAATTCAGACCACACTGTAACAGATTTAATGCAGTAGTTAAAATTGTAATTATAATTCTGCCAGCCTTATGTTGGCTGCTCTGTGGTGTATCTGAAATCTAGCTGTTAGAATAGTTTCAGTCCAGCGTTCAAGAGAAATACTATCACAAATGGCCCCTTGAGGGCCATCTCAGCAAACATACCCAGGACTCAGTGGCCAAAAGCCTAAGCTATCTGTTCATCCCTGCAGTTGATCCCTCCAGTGTGAAGCTTGGACAGCCACTGCCCCATGGAGGAACAGAGCCCTCAATCTGGCACCTTTTACCACCTTCACAAGAAAAAAGTAGGATGGAGGGGGGCAGAGGAGGGAATGGCTACTGGCCCTGGTTTATGAATAAGAGTGTCTCACATTATTAGGTTTATTTTTCCACCCCTTTCATACTGGGGACTGAAAGGCAGAGCTAGATGCCAAACCCAGGTTTGTTTAAATTCAGTAAATAGCTTAAACACATAAATGGTTCCCTCACACCCCCCAAAAAGTGAGTGAACAGTATAGAAACAAATCATTAAGCTATTTGTTATGGTTTTTTCCCCCTTTAGATCAGTTTCTGAGCAAGAGGATAAACTTCTTCTACAAGAAAATGGGTATGTCTCTCTTTTAAGAGGTTTGCACTTCCTGGGTAATGGAATTTGCCTTAACAATACTTCTCTTTTGAATATATAACATTTTACTTATCTAACGTGGGGCAAACTAGTGAATCTTTTCAGCAGCCCTGGGAGAATGGTAAGGAGCTGGTGTCTCCATTGAGCAGAAGGGAACAGACATAATAGGTCAGCAATTTCCCCAAAAACAGAGAAAATCAGTGGCACAACTGTAACTAGACCTCAACACTTGATCCCTAGTTTTTGCCTTCCTCTGAGTCTGCAGCATGGGCTGTGGTTTGCCTGCTGGGATCATTGGGGCACATCTCATCTGATCAAGGCCCTGCCCTTGCAGACTTGGGCACCGAGAGCACTTTGGCCTCTCCTGTTCACTACGTTGCGTGCCCCAGGCATTCTCCTGAGGACTGAAATGCTTTAGTCTTGCTAACATCTCTGAATAACAGAGGGGTATCTAGGTCAGCAAAGTTTGGGTTGCGACCCAGTACTGGGTCATAGCATGTAAGGCACTGGGTCGCTCTGGTCAGCACTGCTAGGCTAGTGCCTACCTGTTCTGACACTGTGCTCCACCCCAGAAGTGGCCAGAAGCAGGTCCATGGCCATGGGGCTCCACCCGCTGCCCCCACCCCAAGCACCAGCTCCGCAGTCCCATTGGCCGGCTGGGGGGCCATTCCTGTGGGCAAGAGTCACGTGGAGCTACTTGCATGCCTCTGCCTAGGAACCAGACCTGCTTCAGGCGCAGGGCGGTCTGCAGGGCTAGGACAGGAGGGAAACCTGTCTCTGCACCCAGGCTGTGCTACTGATCAGGAGCCACTGGAAGTAACTCTATGTCCCAACCCTGACCCCAAGCCCCAGCCCTGAGCCCCCCCAAACCCTGATCCCCTCCTGCACCCCAGCCCTGAGCCCCCCCAAACCCTGAGCCCCTCCTGCACCCCAAATCCCTCATCCCAAACACAGAGCCCTGATCCCCTCCTGCACCCCAAATCCCTCATCCCCAGCCCAGAGCCACCTCCTACACCTTGAACCCCATTCCCAGTCCCACCCTGCAGCCCTCACCTGCACACCCCAACCCTCTGCCCCAGCCGAGCCCCTCCCACACCCCAAACCCCTCCTCCCCAGCTCCGTTGGGTCCTGGGCATCAACAATTTTCTAAAACTGGGTCCCCAGAAAAAGTCTGAAAACCACTGATCTAGGTGACATTTAATGTCTGTGATAGGCAGGCTGTCAGACCAGAAGCTGTAATAGTCGCTTCTGCCCTTAAACTGTAGGAAACTATGAAGCTTCATACTGTCTACTAGTCCCTGAAGCTACGCCATACAGTCTCTTCTTAGGTTTTGTCTAGACTAGAATAAAAGGTGCATTGTTAGGAAGTTGTATCTAAGATGCTTGAGAAGTCTAATGTAGACAAGCCAGGCTCTCTTTAACACGTTCTAAGATGGGGGAGTTAAAACCTGGGCATGGGTAGGTGAAGCCTGGCCTTTAACTCAATGTGATTAGTATAGGTTGAAATCTAAACTGTTTTGTCTTCACTAGAGAGTTTTCAAACATGTTGTTAGCTAACATCACACATTTAACTCTGGGTCTAGACAAGGCTTTAAAGAGGACCGTAACACTAATTCAAAGTGCATGGTGTGGTGAAATAAAAGAAAAAAGACTAACCTTCCCTGAGTATGTGCTACTGACACACAATTTCGTTTTCAGACTACAAAACGCTACCTTTGGCTGAATGGAACGAGTCTCATGTTAGATGCTGGCTAGAATCTATTGGAATTAAGAAAGAATATGTAGAAAAGCTCTGTGAAGAGGAAGTGACTGGCCCAGTGCTCAAAGAATTAGATGAACCTTTCCTCAAAAGCATGGGTATGAAAGGAGGCCAAATCCACATAATAACACGGAAAAGAAATGAACTTTTGGAACATTTGCAGAAAAATGCAGGGGTAGACTCAGCCCAAGCAGATAATCCCAGCATTAAGGCTTCAGAAGTGTTGGGTTCTGATATCACTACCAATGATGATAAAAAGAGAGTAAAAAACAGGAATTCAGCTGTGTTTACCAAGGCTAATGCACCAACTGAAGAGACAGACAGTGATTTAAAGGCCCTCAGCATCAAACAGCCCAAAAGTTTTCATGTAACATCTTACCAGACGGGATCTGCAGAAACAGACAACTCTGGGGCAGTAGAAGAGACTGGTAAGGAGCACACAGAAAAAACAATGTCTACTTTTTGCAGGAGAGGAAGTAGAAAAAGTCATTCCTTACATGAAAATACAGTTGAATCATTAACTCTGAGCAAATTCAGGCAATTTAAAAATGAAGACATTAATTTTAAATATGTAAAAAACAGCATTCTTGCTCCAGAAACTGGAGTCATAGATTTGATCACCCCTTGCCATGAATACAAATCTTTTACAACTGCTGCAAAGCTGGACAGGCAACGACTGCAAGCAAAGTTTGCCTATGAAGTGATTAGATATGCCTCAGCCTGCATGAATGTTCGAACAAATGGCACGATACACTTTGGTGTAATGGACAGTGTTGAAGACAAGGGCTGGAAACACGGACAGATAGCTGGCATACCAGTAAGAGACAGAGACATCTATGTAGATGCATTAGATTACATTGAAAAATGTTTTGAACCATCTGAACAAGAAGCTGCAAGAAATTGCATTCACCCTCCTATTTTTACTGAAGTGATTCAGAAAGACTCTCAAGACCAATGCTTTGTGGTAGAGGTTGACATTGAACCATCATCCAGTACAGTGAAGGGGAAGATCTTTCAAGTACGCTTACCTAGATTTAACGAACAGAGTAATAAGGTGAACTTCGACAGAACTCCAGTTCTCTATCAAAGAGTGGGAACAAAGTCTGAGCCTGTAAAGAATGAAGAACTAGTGGCTTTTATTCAGGGTTTACAAGAGAAGGATGTCAGAAGGGAAAAGGCTGAGTCCTCCAGTAGTGAGGACCCTATGGAAATTTCTGAAAATTTAGGGCGGAAGTTATCAGTCCTATTCACTGATGGCAAGAACTATATGAATGATTCTCTATTGTACATTCTTGTCACAAATAGCTGTGGAAAAGAAGATCTGAAATCTGTCAAATTTTTAATGCGCATGAATATTTTCTGTGTGTTTGATTTTGATGAGGATTCCAATGTGTCAGGTTTATATGCCAAGTACAAAGAGCATCATGAAACAAGGTCACATTTCTTGCAAAATTATGCCAATGAAAGCAAGATGAGCACCACTGAATTTCAAAAACATTTGGGCCTATTTGATCACACCAGCTGGATATTTTGCAATGGACGCAGTGACTTCCTTGGGAATGAAAAACCTTGTGATGAAGACACTTGGATTAGAACTAAAAAGAAGTATCTTAAGAAAGCCATTTCATTTATCTGTGATGAAATCCTTCCTAAGGGATCTTTTGTGGTACTTTTCCTCCTCTTATCACCTGTGGAGAAGCCAATTGTAGACACCTTCCAGGAATTCTATACAGAAATGAATGGCATGGATTATATCATATGCATTGCAGAGTCCAAAGAAAATTATGAGAAGTGGGCTAACCTAGCTCAGGCATCTTGTAATATTGAGACACTAGAACAGAGAAGCATTGTTGGCATGAAGCTAAGTCACGTAGATGCCACTATTCAAAAAATGCTGCCATCCGCAATACGTCCCAGACATTTACCAGTTTCCACAAAAGGTCTGTGTGTGCTTCCAACTCTGGAAGAAGAAAAAATGTCTTCCCTTGAAATACTGTGTGCAGATCAATGTGATGATATCAAACTGGATCTTCTGAGCACAAAAGAAATACAAGAGATAGAACGAACATTTTACCAAGGTAGAAAAGTCAGCTGGAAAAATTTCTGGCTTGCTGATAAAGGGAGCTGTGGAGAAGTCATTGAGCGGGAGGCCTGTGAAGAGGTTCATAAAATTTTAGATGATATTTTACATGGGAACAGAATCAGGTATTCTGTGGCTAAACTAAAAATATTTCATCAACCTGGAAGTGGAGGAAGCACCATTGCAAGGCAAGTACTATGGAAAAGAAGAAAGGATTTAAGATGTGCTGTGGTCAAATCCTCATATCCAGTTGCAACTGTCTCCAGGCATGCAGTTAATTTTAGAGAATATGATGAAAATGACATGAAGAATTCTCTCCCAGTCCTCCTCCTTGTTGAAGATTATGATGAAGATTATCTGGATGAATTAAAAAATGATTTAATGGATGCAATGGCAGCTCGAAGAAGTCATTTTTCCAAGCCTTGTTTCATCCTCTTGGGCTGTAAACGATCTAATGTCCCTGAAAAGCTATGCAAAGCTTCTCCCCTCGATACAGTTGCCGTCACTCACAAACTGACAGATCAAGAGAAACGCTTGTTTAAAACCAAAATAGAAAAACTTAAAAAGCAGAAAGACTTCAAGCCTGAATTTATTCTCACGTTTGTCCTAATGAGTGAGGAGTTTAATGAAACATATGTGAGGGAGTTTGTAGAGCACCTCCTGCAAGGCATAGACCTTTCTTCCCCTGTTACTAATTTAATGAAGTATGTTGCTCTGCTCAATTTCTATGTACACAATTCATACATTTCATTATCACACTGTGAAGCTTTTCTAGGGCTGGGGGCATATACAGAAAAGAGAGTGAGAGAGTATGATTTCAAAAATAACTTAAGTGAACAGGCAAGAGTTATTTTTATTGAATTAAGAGAAAATACCACCTGTATTTCATCTGTCCATATCATACATTACTTGGTTGCAAAAGAAATTCTGCATCAGCTCTCAGGAAGTCAGCCTCAGAGTCAAATTGCAATGAAACTTCTTCAGGAAAAAGTGCTTTTAAACCATAGATTTGGAAGAGAAGAGTTCACAAAGTTCATCAGAGATTTGTTTATGCGACGCGACAAGAAGAGCAGGGGAGACAATACTGACAGCCTCTTCTCTCCATTCATTGAGCATGTCTGTAAAATTGAAGATTGTGAAAAAGCTATAGAGGTTTTAAAAACTGCCTATGAATGCTTGGGAAAAGATGCCTTCTTTGCCCAGCAACTTGCTCGACTGCATTACAATCATGAAAAATTTGAGGATGCAGAATATTGGGCAGCGGTGGCCAAATCTCATTTGCCAAATGATTCTTTTATTTTGGATACAGAAGGTCAAGTGTACAGGAAATGGTTTAGTTTTACTGTGGACAAAAAGATGTATGAGGCTACTCCTGGTGGAATCATTCAGATGATAGAAATTGCCCTTAAAGCTATGAAATGCTTCAGGGCTGCACAACAGGCTGCAAAGTCAGAGATAGATAGTATGAACAATGCTGGATATTTTGGAGAGGTTGAAGTGGGATGTCGTCTACTAAAACTCCTGTCTACACTTGAGGTATTTCCCAGAAACACACAAGGGGAACATCCTGAGCTTGTGCGTTATTTGCTAACAGACTACATTCCTGAGGAAATTAAAAAACCCTGGGGAAAGCTTCACAGTCGTTTAAAAGGCTTACACCAGAACATTTATAATGCTCTGGACTGGATTTCAGAAGATTTAAGTTATTTCCAAACAGATAAAAACCAGGAGAAACAAGATGAGGATGCAGAGGAGGAGAAAGAAGAACAAGTTTACAAACCCAGAAAGTGGTTGAAAAGGCAGTCTGAGGTGTATGCCAAATTCTTTACCTCAGAATATCCTATGGGAGAAAACAATGCAGAACCCGAAACTCAACTCATCAGACGTAT
This sequence comes from Gopherus flavomarginatus, assembly GCF_025201925.1. Classification (NCBI taxonomy): domain Eukaryota; kingdom Metazoa; phylum Chordata; order Testudines; family Testudinidae; genus Gopherus; species Gopherus flavomarginatus. The sequence goes on along the minus strand of NC_066628.1, from coordinate 43,967,409 downwards.
GAACATTTATAAGTATGGTGGTGGCAGTGTCACTACTATTCTTTCATTTTTTACAGATTCAAAGGAGAAGAGGTCAGTTGAAAAGCTAGAAAAAATCATTAATTTTTACCCAGATGACCCACAGAAAGGCAGGCTAGAGGATATTGATCTCATCAATTACATTTTGTGTCACATCACACTAGCATGTTTATCTCCTGGATCTTCCAAACTTCTTCCTTTTCAAACACTTAGAGAACTCAGCAATAGATTCTTTAAACAGAGAAGAACAGCATTTCCAGCAAGTGCCCATTTTTTGCTCACCTTACTGTACTGGCCTGATGATGCATTAGACAAAGAACCTAATCCAGATAAAGATGATATTCTCATATCAGCTCTTCAGACTATGAAACGCATGCATGACATCAAGGTGAAAAATATTGCTCCAAGAAAGAAAAAAATCTACACACATTTTTTCCTGGGAAAGGGCAGTGGTCTAATAAAGATTATGCACAAGACTAGGATTGATAAATTAATTGATGGCTCTCTAAATGATCGACGGATGAAGTGGCAACATGGTGATGTGTGGAATATAGGCAAAATACGTGATGTTCTAAGAAGGGTTTCAGGTTGGACAGAGAATGGAAAACTGTTTGTACAGGGTCATGTTGGACAGATTCATATTGTAGCTTTACATTATGATTCCGTGCCTCAAGGAAATGAAAATGTGACATTTTATTTAGGATTTTCATTTAACGGGCTTGTTGCCCATGATATTCAAGTCAATAAGTAAAGAAAAAAACCTCTTCCATAGAGTAAGGTACTTGGGTGCATTAAATTGAGAGTAGTCACTGTACTGTTCGAAAACTGTGCTAGTCTTGTTACATTCAGAAAACATTGTACAAGAAATCAAACTGTATGACACACAGGAAAAAAAACCAAGCCCAAAGAATTGTGGGGAGAAGTATAATAAGCCTGCTTCAAAATCTACAAAGTTTGGAATCTTCTATTTTAGAAAACCTGCTACCATGAATCACAGTGACTGAATAATTATGGGTCCATTCACTTTAAGTTTGTTTTATCAGTGGAAAAAAATTCAAGTGCGCAACTCACTAGTATATTAGTTACTGGTAAAACTAAAAAAAAAATGCAAGAGAGAGAATGAGAAACCATCGAAGATCATTTGGCGTTATGAGGCCAAATCCACCACAAGACAAAGCAGGTGGGCAGGAAATGTAAGCATTTGTTTACAAAAAAAATTGCTGTACTTCACAAATCAAATTTTTTTAAGAACAGGTAAAGTAGGTGAAATAGTGGCTAATCTACCGTGACAGCTTTCTTTTTAAATATATTAATAGTTTGAAGTAAAAAAAATCCCTAAGCATCATTACAATTTTTCAGTTTGTCTAAAGTAAGACACTAAACATGAGCAGTTCTCACATTGCTAAGTTATGTTTTGTAGAAAGGGCACTGACTGATACATCACCTTCATGTTATGTGGTTTAGGACATGACTTATATGTTTACTGATTCCATAGTCTTATTTGAACATGAATCCTTTATTTCTATTATCATTTACTAATGTTGAAAAGGCAAAGCCCTCATATAAATATCTTTACTGCACTAGTTCATTTTTAATAACGTATAATAAAGTAACAATACATTATTTTTGGAGTTTGTGTTTTGCTTCTTTTAATATTATTGTATTATTACTACCTCACAAACTTCACTGGAAACTAAAATATCATTTGTATATTATCTGACTAAACAACCTTTTACATGAATCTCAACTTGTTTGAGTTCTTCAATGTAGACAGAAGATAAAGGGCAAATAGATGTAATTTTTTCTAAAACACTCAACATCTGGTGGCTCTAGGTGCAACCACTTAGTTCTGCAGTTCATTTGAAACTATAATCAGCCACTGTTTTCCTATACACAAATATTAAGCCCTACTTCTCTGTTCAAAGTCTGGGGGAAGAGGAAAGTTACTTTTAAATTAAAATGGAGATTGTTAGAGAGAGGGCTTTTAAAATCAGCTGACTTTTTAAACCTAATATGACATCCATGTTACATATGAGAGATGACACAAAGCCTGAATTCATTAGTACAATTCAGGATTTAAATATGTCTATATCACAATCAAGTATAAGTAATGCTGGACCCTGTTACATTGTTTAAAGAAGACTGATGCTGAATGCCTAATACCTGCAGGAAGTGGTGTTGTGCAGAAAATGCTCAAACTGATGAGCTCTCTCTCGGATTTACTATAAGGTAAGTAACAGTTCTGTCTTTGAGTACTATACATGTGGATCCCATTCATGGTGATTAGCTAGCAGTAATCTTAAATGGGACGGGAGGCAGGAGTTATTTAAAAATAGATCGTAAAACCACCCTTCCTAAAAGGGTGAAGCGTTTACTAATGATTTTTTTTTAAAATGTATGAGCTGAAGTTCAGGAAGCTGCTCTGGAAATCTCCAGTATTAGCACTTGACTTAGACACGCAACAGATGTCACTTGTGCTCTAGTAGAATGAGTCTGAATGTTTGATGTGGTCTTTATCTTAGAAATACTATATGCCATCCTCGTACAAATCAGATAGCCATTCCTTTGGATTTTACTACCCTAAGCAATAAAAAACTTGAAGTCTTATGGAAAGACTAATAATAAATCAATAGTAAAACAATTTTCTAACATCAAAGTTACGTAATTTAGCTTCTGCTGGAGATAAATGAATTCTTGGAAGGAAAACTTGTAAATGAATAAACTGATTAATATGAAAATCTGACAATACTTTGGAACAAAGGATGGATGAGGTGTCATAGGTACTCTATTCATATGAAAAACTGTGTAGAGAGAGTTAATCATGAATGCTTGTAATTCACTTATCCTATATGCTGAGGTAATTGCCACCAAGAATGCCACCTTCATTGATAAGAAGTGTATTGTACAGCTTGAAAAGATTCAAAAAGGGGGTTCCATTAGAGAAGCAAGCACTAGATTTAAATCCCATGTTGCAGCAATCTTCCCCCCCCACCCCCACCCCTTTCCAGGAGGAAAACAAACCAAGCCTCTCAGAATTCTGCTCACTGATTAATGAGAGAAACCAAAGGTCCTTATGTAGGCAGATGGAATGTGCTGCAAAATGTACCTTAACTGAAGCAAAAGATAGAATACTTAATTCTTGCAGATAATTTCCTGCTTTGAAGTAAGATATTCTGTACTTCTGAAGAACACCCTCTATCTAATGAAGACATCCAGAAACCATCCAAGCAGCGAGATACAGACACGCTGATTTGGGTAAAAAACTAAGCTGTGGTTGTGCAATATGTCGTTCTGAATGAGCAGCATGATAAATTGGTGATTGGACAATATCAGGAGATCTGAAAACCAGAATTGTTGAGGCCAACCAGGAACTATCAGTATAACTAGAGTTTTTTCTTGTCATGTTCTTTAATAAGCCTTGGAATTAAAGGAAAGGAGGGTAAGCACATATCAAATGGTGTAACCAGCAATCATGGAAGTGTCTGCTATGGATCCTGGACTCTTCCTTGCTCAAGAACAAAACTTCAGATGCTTTCTCTGATTCAAAATGAATGGGTCTAGTTGGGGGAAAAAAACATCTTTGGAAGTTTTGATCCAGTAATTAATCTTTTAACTCCCATTTGTGACAAAGTCACTTTTTTGCTTAGTCTGTTAAACCATTGTTCTCCTCCAGAAGGTGGAGAGCCATCAAGACTGATACAATTCTGGATATATCACTCCCACAGACCTATGGCTTCTTGAAACTGGAGATCAGATCTTGCACTTCCCTGTTTGTTTATATAGTAGGCCACTGTGGATTGTCCAGGAGAATCTGAATGGAAGAATCTTTGATCAGTGGTAGAAACTCTTTGCAAGCTAGATGTATCCATCTCAATTCTAGAATATGTAACTGGCACTTCCAATGAGACCACCAACTGTGAGTCTGGATCTGACATATGTACTCCCCAACCCTTCCTGGATGCATCTGATATCAGAGTTATTATGGATGGTATTGGAACAGCAAATGGTATTCCTGCACAATTTTTTTTTAAACTGTTCACTTCAAAGAGTTAAAAACTTGACTTAGAATTGTCACTCTCTGCGAAACGTTGTGAAATTTGTATTTGTATATTGACTTCATAAAAGCTTGAAAAGGGTCTGAATCACAGATGGCTGAGGCTCCCACCAAAAGACAAATACAAGCTTAAGATGTTGGTTAACCTCACATTTCAGTATTTACAGCAGAAGAGCAATGGGGTGAACCAGGATACTAATTAAGCTTTTATACATGGCTCATTCAGAGCCTTCTCAGCTACATGTGGCAAGGTTGTTTTAAACTACGAATGGAAGGGCAAAAAATTGATTATTCAAACAGTTTCAAGTGAGAATTCACCTTGTGCTGGCCAGTTGACAGCTGGACTGTAAGAATTAGTGCAGAATTTCTACTAGCTAAGCAGTTAGGCTCAGATCTCAAAATCCGCTCAACATCCCAATGCCTAACTTTGGGTGCATAGAAACAAAAATCAATGGAGCGCCAATGTGTTCTACAAAGCCTGAGTTAGGTACCTAGGGTCCTTGAACAATGGGGCAGGGTAAGGGGAGAGACACCTAAGAACATGATCCACAAAAGCTAGCATGCTAAAAGTGGGAGCTGCCTAAGCTGGGAAATGCTGATGAGTGGTTGTGTGCTAAGCCCCACTCTGAGTTCAGCTCCTAGGCTGGGGCTACAGAACGGTACCTATTTGTACTAGCAGTTCACAGCAGGGAACCTGTCTCCAGGAGTCACTTTAGATGCCTAAGTTGTTTCTAGCATGAATGAGTTAGGCACCTGCCTTACTTCATGCAAAACGGGCACAGGAGTAAAAAAGGTACATGATGCCATATGGCCTAGAAATTTGAGATGACACATTACTAATGTCTGAGGGCAATCAATATCTGGAAAGATACTGGAACAACTTAATAATCAAATAGTTCAAACATGAAGGATAAAGCGGAAATAGCCAACATGCATTTATCAAGAACAAGTAACATTAAACCAATCTAATTTCCTTCTACAGGCTAGTCTTCTGCTTCCCACGACATTCTCATATGGAAACTACAGAAATATGGCTTAGATTAAATTACTATGAGGTGTACAACTAGTTGAAAGACCACACTCAAAGAATTATCAATGGTTCACCATCAAACTGGAAGGAGATATCAAGTGGCATTGGCCACTGTCGGAAGACAAGATACTGGGCTAGATGGACCTTTGGTCTAATCCAGCATAGCCAGTCTTATGCAAGTAGGATCCATTTTAGGTCTAGTACTACTAGTCAATGTTTTCATTAACTTGGATGACATAGTGGAGAGTATGCTTACAAAATTAGCAGATGACATCAAGCTGGATTAGGCTGCAAGCACTCTGAAGGCCAGGACTAGAATTCAGAATTATCTTGATAAATTGAAGATTTGGTCTGAAATCAAAGACAGGTGCAAAGTACTAAGGAAGAGAAGTGCACAAATTCAAAATTAGCAATAACTGCCTAGACAGCAGTGCTACAGAAAAGGATCTGGAGGTTACAGTGGATCACAAACTGAATGAGTCAACAGTGTGATGCTGTAGCAAAAAAAGGCAAATGTCATTCTGGATAACAGGAGTGTCATATGTAACGGTCACGCTCTACTTAACAATGGTGAAGTCTCAGCTGAAGTACTACGTCCAGGTTTGGTACCTAAGATGTGAACAAACTGGAGAGTCCAGAGGAGAGCAATAAAAATGACAAAAGGTTTAAAAGACATAACTCATAAGGAAAGGTTAAAAAACTGGACGTTTGGTTTTGAGAAAAGATGTCTGAGGCTGAACCTGGTAAGTCTTCAAATATGTAAAAGAGTGTTACTTTTAGATACTGCACATCAGTTGTTCATGTTTAATTATTCTGTGCCAATTCAGTACCCATACCACTTCAGCTAAAATGATCTTCCCACTCCTTATTTGGTCAAATATGCCTTAACCTAAAAGCATAGCTGCATTGTTTACTCCAGTATTGTGTCTTACTAACACACGGGTAGTTACTCAAGCAGTTTTGGGAACTTATTTTTAATTATCATTGTTACATTAGTGAGACCTACAGAAAACAAAAGAAGCCAGAATTTTTACAAAAAGGCTACAACCCCCGCCCCCCCTACCCCCCAAAAAATTTAGCAATGCTCAGCACAAAAATCAGATTTGGGTTGTCTGTAGCCTCAAAGACTATTACTTGATTAACACACCCAATTTAAATGTGTTTTACACAACTGAGCAGTACACATTGTTTGGCATGTTATTGCAGCATATGTGACCAAATATCTCTGCAGATAAACTGTGCCTTTATTCACTTGCCTGATTTCATTAAGCTATTTAAGCAGAAAGTTAGTTGAAAACGTACTTTTTATACTTAAAAATTGTTGTGAAGCACTTCAAGACAATGTGTTGCAAATTTTAAATTGTTCTGTCAGAGAAAATACACAGGCAGCAATTCATTTATTAAATTACTAAGTTTAATCATTAGAGAAAGTCAGAATTACATAGATACATATTACAGAAGTATATATATCCAATATCCCATTCCTGAAGAAAAATGAACCCCATAAGAACACACAAAGAATGCAAGTTTGATTCATTGTTCTTGGTTCCATATGGTCTTCAACACTTCTCTGTCAACTGAATGCTATGAAAATTAAACTGCAGACAGTTACCATTTTCTACAGTCAACATGCATTTTACAGAGTTACCCACATACTTACCAACCTTTCAATTTACCCCTCCCTCTTACCAATACTTCTACCATCTGTTACAAGTTTTGTACACGTGCTCACAGATTGATGAGCATATTTTAATGTTCTAAAAACAGTTAAGTTGGTCCCATTCACTTCACTTCTTCAAAGAACATGAATTTGGGAAACGTTTTAATATCGATACCTGAATGACTGTTGGTTCATCGAAGAAAGATAAACTCTTAGTGTGGCCTCAAAGTAATTGCCACCGTAAAGTAAAAGATCAAATTGTATCCTACAGGACAGCTATGACAATGGACCAAAAGCTCAACTTAAAATCACTTGTGTGGTAATGACAGGTCTAAAGATTCCCAGTATCCTTCAAAAAATCCAAGTTTGCTGTGTCAAAAGGAAAAATGCACTTAGCTTTTTATTATTGAAACAATATTCATATTATGCTGTGAGCTATTTAATTGGCATAAAAAAAAATCTCAGAAAGGTGGCATTTCCACCATAGCTCATATTAAAGCAATCCTGAAGCATTGTACTTTCTTGTAATATGAAGCACTATAGCAGAGGTCAGCAACCTTCAGCACACAGCCCATCAGGGTAATCCACTGGCAGGCCACAAGACACTGTTAACATTGACTGTCCGCAGGGTCCCTAGGGCCACGGTTCGCCATTCTCAGCCAATGGGAGTAAAGTGAAGCTGTGGCCAGCACATCCCTGCGGCCTGCCGCTTCCCACAGCTCCCATTGGCCGGGCACAGCAAACCGTGGCTCCGGGAAGCTGCGGGGGGTGGGGTGGGGGAGAGGGAGACACAGCAGGGGGCATGCCTGTGGACAGTCCACATAAACAAAAATATCTTGCAGCCTGCCAGCGGATTACCCTGACGGGCTGTGTGCTGAAGGTTGCCGAACCCTGCACTAGAGGATGGGTGTGGCAAAGGGGAGTGTTTTCATTATCAAACTGGGGTACCATGAAGTAGGTTAAATTATTTCTTTTTTAGCAACCCCTGGAGGTTGACCTCACAGAATATTGCTGTCCAAAAGAACCAGTTATTAACAAGCTGACAGATTTGGTGCCACAAAACGGCAACTGGATTCATAATTATTTAAAAAAAATCAATTAAAAGGAAAGCTTTGTGAACTTTACTACATATAGTCACTGATTTGACAGTAAGGAATCTGTAATTTTTACACGTGCACATAACTCCCAATTATATTTAGGAGTTATAGGGCAACAGATTAATTTTAAATTCTATATAAAAGTGACCCATCAGGTTCCCAAAAGACAAGTCTGAACAGGCACATCACAAGCGAGAAATTTGAACTGTGTGTACTGCCACTTGCAGGCAAGCGAACATTTACAGTTTGAATTCCTGAGCATATAATAGGAACCCCTGGGAGATGTGTCCTGCTAAAACTACAAAGGTTATCAATCAGTAGGCGTGTTTTCTTCTATAACATAAAAAATGAACATGTTATTATAATTGAGAATGAATTCTTAAAACCTACGCAGGATGTTCAGTTCTGAAACCAACCTGGTGGAGCTGTAAATGTCAGTTTATCATATTGTTATTCAGATTGTTGCTCTAATTAGGTAAATTGAGATGACAATAGTTTCAGTTTCTATTTGACTACTGCCATCTGTTGGCTTTCCTTGATCTTTAATGTGCTGTAGTTTGAGTTTATTTTTTTAGAGCACCTAAAAACGGTCACAGTATATTTGTGTACACATACAAAATTTTATCTTCTGAAGTTAATTTCATTCAAAGTACTCAAGATGCTCAAGACACTGCACAACCAAAAAAATCCAAACGATTACGTCACCTGCTTCAAATTTAAGCAGATAAAGCACACTAAGCAATACTGGAGGGTTGGAAGGAGAAAGTAAAGAGGAATATGAGGGAAAAATAATATGGGGTAAACTAAAATCTGAGGAAAAGATTTGTAGGAACTCTTTGAAGTGTAAAAAGGGGCTAAGATGGATTTCAGAGTCTAATCCCATGCACAGGGCCTACTACAGTAAATATATAAGAGTGGGGGTATTAAGTCAGGTGATATTACATATCTGTAACCAGAAAATTTAAGTCAAGGTTAAATTACTGCTACAGTATTAGGGGCATGAACACTCAATCCCCAATATAAGCAAATATCAAAATCCTGTATCATCAATTCACTCTGGTAAAATGACCTCTCTTGGTAGTAAGTGAATTACTGAAGTGACCGTTGAATCCATGTCCATGTGTCCATTAAGCTTCGCAATACTGCCAAAATGGCTTTCAAAACTTTTAATCCCCATTTCCATTAATCAGGTGCTTGTAAAAGTATAGTACCCCTAGGTGTAGTTAGAATCATTGTATTATTTTTTTTAACAGTTAAATTCTACAAATTTACTCTCTGCTGAAGACAGCAACATATACCCTACACAAAGACGTATTCACATTTAGGTGATCAAAAGACTCTCTCCTCATGTACTTAAATGATATTTGAACACAGTATTTCAAACAGGAACATCAGGTACTTACAGATTAAACTAACCTGTACTGGCAGTGCTGTGGGATTTTTCTTCTCTACCAGTAAGTAGCAAATGCTGAAATTCTGCTGCTAGTTAACAAAAACACAAGTTGTATTAAATCAAGGAGTTTATCCATAATTTAGTTCTCATTTAAAAAAATGTCAAAACCTCAATTGGTACAATGTTTCTTTTTAAAAAAACGGACTAAAGGCAGCTATAAAATTATGTTTAATTTGCCCTTAAATTGATTCAAACTTTTCTGACTCATGTATCAGACAAGTGTAATACGATAAATACCTCTTGGACAAACCTAAATGTCAAGGGATTACAAGTTGTAGTTGCAAGAGTGAGCCTGTTAAAGAGCACTCAGTGAAAATAGATTGGGTACACTTATTTTCTTAAATTTCATCTGCTTCACTGAGGCAATAGAGTTGAAGTTGTTTATGAAATTAGTTTTTACTTTTGTCTTGATGTGTGATTCATAAATAAGGGAACAGAGAAATGGATTTCTTTATGTGGGATGTTCTTAGGTATGATGAAAATTCCCACATTCAAAACCAAAAGGTTAAAGTTGGGACTAGTTAGCAGCTTTAGTAGGAACAGCAGAAGTGTAATTCAATTTAAAAAGAATTACTCTTGATATGTGATTAAAATTTATATTGATTTAGCAAAAACAAAAAGGAAACCCTGAGGCAATATACCTCAAACTGATGTACCTCATCTAACCTATCAACTCCCCCACAACGTGTCTTCTTTCTACACCCTCTGTAAAGGAGTGGAGGGGGAAAAAAGAATCGCATGGTCTCAAAAATCAGATTTCTTAACCCACTATTCTAGGAAGCCCAAAATGATCCATTACATCAAACATGATCTTATACAAGAGACTGCTACACTGTCATCAGCTGTGGGTCTTACCTTTTAATTTCTAGTCAAGATAAACCTTGAGAGGAGTTCATTACGAGTGAGTTTAAGATGAGTTCAGCACCATTTAAAAATGGTACTACTAAAACTATAGTTTTTTGCTAGGGACACAGATAGTTGGTGAAATCAAAAGATCTGGTGCATAGACTTGCAGGGAAGTGTGGAGTATCCCAACATTCAAGATATACCATTGTACCAGATATAATTTGAGTTAAGTACTTGACTGAATAAAAAGCCTCAATCTTAACAACACTACACTGTGTCTGATGACCTGAATGAAATGTGGATGTTGCAGTGGAAATCCAGCTGGTAGTTCACCTTTTCCTCCTTTACACTTGGGCTTTACGTGGGCACCATCTGTCCAATCAAGGACTGGTGAGGACTCCTGACTGTGGATCCTTCCACGCCTCTTAAGAAAAAGGTTGGTTTGAGAAGTGAGGCGCACAAATTGTAACCACCCAGAGGAGTCTGTTGTATTTCAAGTCTGTGTTGGCCAAGGCACCAAGAAATTGTGGATTAAAAGTCTGTCTCTCTTGCATAGACATCCTCAGTATACATTTGTCACTTGGCCAGCAATGATGTTGCATTTAAACTGCAGATACACTAGCAGAAACATACCACCAGTATTCATTCTAGCTGTGATTATCATCATCTAGTTCCTATTCTGACAGGGTAGAGATTTGCAGAGAGCTGCCATCTGAGCAATGTATTTTACTGAATCACAACAGTCAGATGATTAAATGCGTTTTGCACAATCACAAAAACTCAAAGGTCTATTTCCAAAGCAACTATCCTCAATTCTTTTCCCACTCTCAAACTAATAGCTGGACCAGTTTTTATGGCAAAAATACAAAAATGGACCATCACTACGTTTGTGGCATAAAGAGGCCACTAAACCCACTAACTACTTTTCTCCAGATTGGCTATCGCAGTGTTTCTTAACTTGTGGCCCAATCAGCAGAGCTGCAGCCCATGTGACATCCTCAGGGCCATACAGGTAGTATTGGACGCAGCCCACAATGGTAAATAGGTTGAGAACCACCGGGCTATAGGAAATCCTTGTTACTTTAATGCAGTGGTTCACAAACTGTGGATCAGGACTCCAAAGTGGGTCACAACCCTGTTTTTATGGGGGGTCGCCAGAGCTGACAGACTTGCTTGGGCCCAAGGCTGAAGCCGAAGTCAGAGTCCCATCACCCAGGGCTGAAGCCCTCAAGCTTTTGCTTTGCCTCCTCCTCTGCCTGCCCCGCCCCCGGATAGCAGGGCTGAAATGTTGGGTTTGGCTCAGGCTTCAGTCCCCCTGCCTGGGGTTGTGTGGTAATTTGTTGTCAGAAGGGGGTCATGATGAAAATGGAGTTTGAGAAACCCTGCTTTAGTGAAATAATTTTGAAAATAGGCACATTAGTATTAAGCACTTTCCACAGCACTTAAGGACAGCAATTAATACTGATATACAAAGTTTTCTGTATAAGGCAACCATCACAGCATTCTAAAGCATCCGAGAACTTAATGCACTCCTATTATTTACCTTGCATGTAATGAGAGATATGCAAAAGTTCACTTGATTTAGCAGTTTAACATTACAGCATTTCTTGACAATGAAAAAAAAATGTATAGGTCCTCATAGCTTTAAATGGAATGATACTGAGTGCTTCCATTAGAATGTAGGAAAATAAGAGTAATATTTTAACATGATTCTTAAGAGGCTTTGGGAAAAGACATGGAAGCCAGAAATGGAGCAACTTTGTGACACACAGGGTATTAGTAAGCACGTACAACTCTGAATTAGGGAATTTCTTGTTTACAATTGAAGTTTTTCTGGCAATACCCTCCTTAGATCCACACTCAAGGGTGTCAGACAAGTTTCACACCAGGAGCAAGATAATTTTTTTTTTGTTAAACTAGATTTGTGTTTAGAGATCTTTTTGAAACAGTTGATCCAGGAGCTGAGGAAAAACTCCTATTAAATAATGTAAAGCACTGTGCCACTGTTGTGGTTAGAAAGAGGCTTTGCTTTCCATCTTTTATAGGTCACATATCACCACTGAATATTTAAAGCAAATGCAAACTGCTCTCTTGTAGCTTTCAAATTAATATATGGACATCAATTGTGTCACTGAATTAAGATAATATTGGCATGCCTGCTGAAGTCACTGAGACACATGAACTTCAATTTTTTACTGAAATCTCAAAATGAGAAACTTAACATCAAAACTCCCTTAGGAGGCAGGAACATGGAGAAAGGGAGAAGCAAAGCTTGTGTTTGAAGACACAACTAGAGATTTCCGAGACCATTTAAAATGCACTGAATTGAAAATTATAGCAAAGGAAGCTCAAATCCACACAACATCCTACAGAATTATTCTGGAGTGCCATTGAGTGCATCTTTCGGAAGTGGATGGCAAAGTGATTAGTCTTCCTGCAGATGAAAGTTTCTACTAGGATTCCAAGAAGTATGTTCTCAAATTTACATGGAGAATAACTAGTGCAGAAAAAGTTTCAGAGTGGCAGTCATGTTAGTCTGTATCTGCAAAAAGAACAGGAGTACTTGTGGCACCTTAGAGACTAACAAATTTATGAGAGCATAAGCTTTCATGGGCTGCAGCCCACTTCATCGGATGTATGTAGTGGAAAATACAGTAGGAAGATATATATACACACACAGAGAACATGAAACAATGGAGGTTATCATACACACTGTAAGGAGAGTGATCAGTTAAGGTGAGCTATTATCAGCAGGAGAGAAAAAACTGTTTATAGTAGTAATGAAAATGGCCCATTTCCAGCAATTGACAAGGAGATGTAAGGAACTGGGGGGAGAAGAGGGAAATAAGGATGGGGAAATAGTTTTACTTTGTGTAATCACCCATCCACTCCCAGTCACCTTAACTGATGACTCTCCTTATATAGTGTGTATAACACCCATTGTTTCATGTTCTCTGTATCTGTTATTTTCCACTACATGCATCTGATGAAGTGGCTACAGCTCACGAAAGCTTATGCTCTAATAAATTTGTTAGTCTCTAAGGTGTCACAAGTACTCCCGTTTTTAGTGCAGAAAAGAAAATATTCCTAGAGTGATAGGGTAGGAATGAACTACAGTACTTAGTCTCATTGACAAGATATAAGAAATACAGAGAATCATGGTCGGGGGGCGGGGTTTGACATGGTGAAGCAACATTTAACTTATATTAAGAGCATTAGTACAACAGAAATAGGAAGTGCAAATAAGTGATTTCTCAGGACCATCTTAAACTAGTATCTTCAAACAATGCAAAGGTGAAAACAAAGGATGGTTTGAGTAGGACACTGAACATTTAACTGCAACAAGGAATATATGTTTATTGGATATAACCCAAGTGTGGATCAAAGAAGGATACTCATCTTTATAGAAATGTACACTATGGATGGACAAGGCAGAGAGCATACATTAATCTACATTTGAACATTTCTATTACAAAATACACCTGAAGACTTACCAAACCAAATATAAATATTGGGATGGAAACCATTTAGTGTCAGTCTATTAAATGGTGATATAGGCAGAGTGAATCAATAATGAATATTAAACACTAAATATCTCTGGTTATTTTTCATTCACTGAGTCTTAATAGAATGATTCAGAAATCTGTAGCAACACAAACACCACACTACTTATTCCATTCTCTTCTGCAAGAAAACTCTTGCCTGTGACCAATTTATGCAAATGAGGAGACAAGACAGCGAAGTGACCTAACAAGTGCTCTTACAACTTGAATAAATTTAGGAGAAAAATGCTAGTTACTGTAGTATTGTCTTGTAGTGTTATAAAGGGTAACATCAAACTGACAGAATTAGGAATATAACACACTGCTCAACAATTACTTGAATACAGTTAACATTCAGTGCTTATGTCTCACAAATTTGGGCATTAGTGAGGAATATAACTAGTTTCCGGAGCTCATCAGGAAGGATCAGAAACCCAGAAGGGGTTCAGATTGTGAGTGTAGGGAAGTTGGGCAGGAGTTCCAAAGGGGGAAGGCAACAGGGCAGAAGGAACAAGTTCCACTTTTGCAGGTGACAGTCAATTGTATTAAAGACAATGTGAGCCACAACCAGACTTGTGAAAGCCATACAAGTTAACCATTACTTAAGGAAACATTTAAGAAATTAAACAGTTTCTATGGTGCATCAAAACCTGTCTTTAAAAACCTCATGTGCTGCAGCAATTTCAAACAACCTAGCAAACATTTTTTTTTATTTTGGAAATTGTAAGAGTCAAATGCTGCCAAGAGGCAGTCAGATTACACAGGGACAAAACCTATTCTCAGGCTGAAATTGTCCAGGTATCTCATCTTTTGCAAGAAAAAGGCAAAGGGGTAGTCTGCTCAAACAGTAATTTTAAAATTATTTAAGGACAGGAAAGTTCTCATTTTCTAAATAAGTGTAAGTTGTATCTTCAATATTGTTAACATGTTTATTAACTACCATTACCATATCAAGTTACATTGCCAAATCCCTCAAAATCCAAAATGAATGCTGTGATTTTAGAATACATGGTACAATACACCAAACTTTACAATATTATCCCTTTTTTAAAAAAGAGGCTGATGAAAAGGAAATCTTTCAAACTGACATTTTTGCAAAATCTACAACTTCAATTTCTCATTCCTTTTTTCTGTTTACCAACTCAAATCTGTATCTCCTCTTTGCAGGGCTCTACATTAATATTTACTCTTCTGGTGTAACTTTCATGGTATAGCACGTGAAAACAAAAATGTTAAGTATATCACTATATCCATCCTTTTATGGAAAAATTATTATTCAGGGTTCTAGAAACACAGCTAATTTTATGCCAGTTCTAACTAATTTTCTTATAATTAATAAATACTGTAGGCCTAATAACTAAATGGATTTAAAGTGTTATGATGAAGTTTCTGGATTTCAAGTAGGTTGCATTTCAACACATTTCCCCAGAAAAGGCAACAGCATCACCCAACAGATCTGTTCACGTAAGCTACATGTAGTTCCATCATTAAATATTACCTTCAAAAAATAATAGTGCATATAATTTGGGAAAAAAGGGAAATGGCTGAAGGATAAAAAGGGGAAAAAAGTTGCATTAACATCCATCTTAAATATCCTTCCCCCCCAACCTCTTCAAAAACACCACAGCCAATAAGTATGAATATTAATATAGAGCCCATCTACCAAAAGATTATAAAAATCCTAGATTAAATTAAATTTAGGGGCCTTCACCAAACTTGCTGCAAGTTTGGGGACATAAATATCCAACAGCCATAAAGCTGTGAAAGCCCCCAGAATGAATAAAATAAATCCCACTTGCCTCAGACTGAACAGGGCAACACTGAGACTCTGCCTCAGCCTGTCCTATGGCAGGGCTATAGGAAGAAGAAAAATTTAAATTTTAGAAAAACATAACCCAATTAAGTGAAAGACATGCATTCAAAATTAACAAAATTCCAGTGATCAAGCAAACAAAAGCTACTGCCTTAGCATTTGTTTGTTAATGCCAAACTAAACTCTTTACACTTTATGACTATTTTTGAGTTGTATGAAGTTCTGATGTTAGATTACTTCATTTGTAGCTTGATGACTGGAACACAACTATGTTGTCTATGGGTATTTTTCCCATAACTGATCGCATTTACTGTACTAGTTCACAAAAAGTAATGTTAGGTAAAAATCCCAGCCACCACTGAAAAGTTTACCCTCACCTTAGTGTCTTCTGTAGTAGCTAGACCAGTACAATTATTAAGATATTTAGTACCAGACAAAAAAATTTAAAATCATTTTAGAAATTACACCACCAGCTGATAGGCAAGTTTGTTAGTTTCAACTTCTGTAATCAGAATTCATTATATTGCCCTTCCATTGTGTAAACTAAAGAAGTCTTGCTTTCTTTTTCTCTTGTGTTCAGCATTCTTTGGTTCCTGCAAAATAATTTCAGATTATATGCTGTACTTTATCCATTAGTTCACAGAAAAAATTAATTACCATTGACTTGAGTGTGCTACACTGGTAATTTGCTCTGCAGCTCCATACACTCGAAATGAGTGCATGCACCATGCAAACCACAGAAGCAGCCGAATACTTTCTAGAAGCTTGTGTCCTCCTGTGCATGCACAGAGCAAGGGTTAATTATTCATTTTAATTATCAGATATGCATTCCATCCTCAAACTTATTACCAGTATTTTGAATCTCTGATCTGAAATAGAGGAGCAATAATCTGCAAAAGGAGTAAAAGCTAGTCATCCGGAGTGTCTTACTAAAATCATTCACCAAACGAAACAGTGAGTTCACTCACAAATTAGAGCCGATGGAAACTGGTTAACTTTGTAAAATCTAATTTAAAAGGTAACCTCTGTGCTGAAGGGTAGTTTAGCAACTCAAGCAAGAGATGATGTCAAGACTCCTGGTTTATAATTCTGGCTCTTTCACGGATTTGCTGTATGATCTTGGGCAAATCACTTATTTTCTCTCTCTAAAATGGATAGAATGTGTCTACCTCACAGGAGTACCATAAGGCTATTTTTAAAATGATTTAGATCCTGTAATGAAAAATGCTTAATCTTTTGCACAGGCATTGACTTTCCTCATTTGTTTTCAAACATTTGCCTGAAAATTGTTCACTAAGATGTCTTTAGTGCCCACATCAACATTTGGTTATGTAGTTTCCAAGTCAGGCAACCAATCCTATTTAATCATAAATTCTCATTTTCACTATGAGATATGGAATGCCAATCTTAGGGACGGGGGTTTAAATGGTTAATCCATATAAAGATTACTTTATCTGAAAGCAGCTTGTCTCCTCTGGAAACACTACTGCAAGTCCAACTCTCTGGACATAAATGAAACGGGGGGCCAGTAAGAGACAGCAAATTCTGTAAGAACATTCCCACTGAAATAGAAGTGACAGCAACTCAAGGTAGCTGCATTACAGGTCTCCTAGCAGAGGAAACAAGACAGGGAGTGTCTACCTGAGAAATACCAAGAGCACATACAAATATACTTGGCAAAGTTTAGTTAAGAGATTTCATCAATATTAATTCAGGTCCTGTTAGAAACAAAATAAAAAGAGATCTAAATGTTTCCAACCTCTAAATAACAAAAATAATATTTGTGAGCTATAAAATGATGCTATCACCTAACCAACCGGTCACTATTTAAGAAATGGGAATTATTTTCGACTAAAAGACAAATAACGACAATTTGTAGAGCATGATCAAGTGAGCAGTGCATGCACTAAGGTTCTGGGTTGTTTGTTTGTTTTTTGGGTTTTTTTTTTTTTTTTTTTTTTTTTTTTGACTACTCATCCCTGAAAAAGGGGGCTGGTGGTATAGACCAGAAAACAAAGCTTTTAAAAAATTGGATTAAAGAACTACAGCAGGTAAGAAAATGGAATTTGTTGTGGGGGAAATGAGGAGAGATATCCTTAGATCATCATAAGAGCTTGAAAAAAAGCTGGAAGTTCCACAGTTTTTACTGGCAGAATGCAAAATCAATCTATCGACATGAATGTTCTTAGGTGGGATACAAAAAAAAAGTCAAATGCGTTAGGATAGCTTTAATGTTTATTTTTTGAATTATCCTTGGGATCAGAAGAAAGGAATATAGAAGACAGCCAGCTTCCATCTGGAGTACAACAATGGACATATTAAATTATGATTGTAGAAAAATGGAAAAGTGTGAAGAACTGGAGGGGGACCCTGAAAACTCAAGGCCCATTCATAATACATTTCCAAGCAAATTACTGAGTCTGCTCATTTATTCTACATGTTAGCTGACAGATGGACAGCAGGTAAATGGTGTCTAGTGCCTAGGAAAATGCTGCTTTATGACATCTGGAGAGCTATGGATCTTGCTTAAGATTAATACAAGTTACTGGAGATTTGCCAGATAAATTTTTAAGTTGTTAAACCAAGGCCATATAACTAGGAATTAAGATGCCAAAGAACACGAGACACTATATAATGAGTTACATGGGGCCACATACTCTACTGGAAGACAGCATAATATCCTGGATAGCTTTAATTTAAACATTTACAGACTGAAAAGATGGAACATGAAAGTAAAGCAATGTGAAGTTCCTGGTACAAACCATAGCTGTAAAAAAACAAAGATCTCTCTTTTAAAAATACGACTAAGCACAATACTTTATGTCAGAAAAAAACAAACAAACAAAAAAAACAGGAAAACCTACTACAGTGATGACCAAATTAGTGGTAAAGCTTGCCAGGCTCTGCGATGGAAAAACAAGGGAAAAGAGTATCACCACAAAACAAGTGGCACAGATAAAATATAATTTATGGCTGAAACTTGGATTTAAAGTTGATCTGCAAAGGAAAGCAACATTTGCCATTTTCTGCTTCTTGATGTTTAACACACCTGGAAGCCCTCCAATCACAAGAAGTGTTCTCCCCATGTTTGTATTTTTCCATTAGAAATTTAGCTCCCCAACACTGGAAGACTAGTCAACTAAAGAAGCAAGATATGTCATACCAAGGAAATTAATCTGAGTAAGAGGGTAAGACTAATTCAGATTCAAAATTCTGATTTGTTAACTAGGTAATTAAGACAGTTGGGAGAAGAGGCTCAAAAGGTTCAACACCCCAGGCACTTAAAGCCACGAGTCATCTTGTGTCCAACCACCACCACCACCACAAGACAATCAGATTTGAAATTCCTGATACTTATGGTAAAAGCAGAAAACAAAATCCAATACTTGTGAGCCACCTTTGCACATCATAGAGGCAAAACAAGAGCAAAGGCCTATTTTTCCTTTTTGCTGGTCACTATCAATACAGTAGCAATAAAGTCACTCACTGTGTGTCATGCACCTAAGCTTCTAGAAGTTTTCTCCTGAATGGCTCCTGAGGTTCATGCATTGATGCAGTCACACATCCAAGAAAGTTATCTGAAGAAAGAACTAACAGGATGCATCTGGCACTAGGATTTACATCAGCCAGGGGTCACAATTACATCTTGCTAACATGTGAAAGTGCCAAAGTTACAAGTCATGTAAGATTTATTGCAGACAAGAAGAAAGGCGCATTAAAGAAACCTGCACCATTTTAAACAAAATTAAAAATGATAGGTGAGAAGTACCCTGTAACCTCATTCCTATTAATCTTTTTTTTTTTTTTTTTTAAAGTTAGTTAATAAGTGTACAGGTCTATGTCTACTTGCTTAGGAGACTACAACATGCAGCTAAGTGACAAAGTTCAAACAAGAATTAGAGTATATCAAAACAGCAGCAGTAAATATGCGTTTATTACACCAATAACTACTGTGGCATGCATCTGTACAAACCTTGCAGGCAGTTGTCCACAGCTGGTCATGAATAAAAAGGCATATAAATTTTTGTCTTGTTTTATTACAATGAAGTTTATAACAGTACAGAAAAGTCACACGACCTTACTGGGTCAGTTTACTTAAACCCTGCAACAGGAGGAACGCTAAATACATTAAATATTGTTACATGTTCAGACTTTTAAATGTACAGGTAGTTGGGAATAGTTACAGCCCTCACCAAGCTAAGTTGGGGACGTGAAGTCCAACAGCACCTGAAGTGCTGTGAAGGCATCACTTTACAAATAGCAACATAATGTTACAGAACTTGCCTTTAAGATGGTATGTTCATGTAATTCCAGCGCCTTCACAATTTAACGAACCATATTTACTATACTTCACTTCTAAAAACCTAGATGAAACATGAAAAAGAAGCCATACAGTATAAATTGCAACATCAGGAAAAGTTCCTGTTTTATTATTCCAAATAAATTTTTCCCATGTAAAATAAGAATGTCCAATAGTTCCTTGCATGTGGGAAGATACTTTTTTTTAAGTCACAATGAAGCCTTAACTGACGGAAGCTTGGCTATATTAACAGCACAAGATGAGAAAAGGTTTAATCTCCAAACCTATTAGACTGTGTGTAGTAGCATCAGTAGCGGCCACCTTGCGACATTACAGGAGGTCTCATTCCCATTGGAGGTCGAGGAGGTCCACCTTGGTAAGGGGGTACCATTGGAGGTCCCTGACCATATGGAGGCATCCCTCCAGGAAGGTATCCTGGCATGCCTTGGTGATGAGCACCATACTGACCTATGAACAAAACATTTTTAAGATGAAAGTAAACATATCTATTAGTTTTCTTTTTTTAAAATGTTATTTTAAAATAACGCTATTTCAGCAGATTCAAAAGGTTGGAGACACAAAGTTAAACATTAAAAAAACTGAAGTTATATTTTTGTCAAAATCTGTCCATTTCAAATTAACTGCTGCTTCTAGATTTAAAAAGTTTTCAGTGAACTCAAATGTATCAGGAAAAAGTGTGATTACCATGAGGAGGCATAGGAGGTCTCATTCCCTGCTGCTGTGGAGGAATTCCAGGTTGTGGTGGCATCATACCTCCAAGTGATCCAACTGATGGATTGCCCATTGATACTTGTCCTTGTCGAGGGAGATTACGTTGATATTTGGGCAACTGTGCCCTTCTCTCTTCCTAAAAACAACAGCATACATAGACATTTTAACACTCCAGAGGAAGAGCAAGGGAGCTGAAATATTAATTTAAATATTGGTGCAAAATGTCTTGGTAAATAAGCCAGAATTTATAAAACTGAAATTGTTAAAGGTAGCTTCAATAATAGAACTAAATTTGCTTTTATAAAAGTCTCAAGTATATTACCAATATTATCTCTTTCCTAGGAAAGCTAACACATAATGCAAGTTCAATTATTTCAAATTGCTATACTAATACTGTCAACTCTAATATTTTGCACATAAGGAGCGAATCTCCTCTTAATACTAAAATTATATGTAAAAAAAAATCTGAAATGAACTGGGAATCTAAAGGACAAAACTAAGTGTAACCTGAATTCTAACCTCACTGAGGAAAGCAGGATGCACTTTGTCTTGAGATTTTTCAGTTCTGAACTTGGAGAACAGCATCCGTATAATTGTTTTTCATATTTGTCAGGAGCACTTCACAACTGCTCAGTCTCACTTGTGCCAGCTAGCTAGCTATGTGTTTGTATCTGGCACAGTTCTAACAGTTATACATCAGCCTGGAGAAGTGAGAGCCAATCAAGGCAGAGCCATGCTCAGGAGGGGTGATTCTTAGAGTCAATGCAACAGTTCTACCATTTATAAAAAGGTATGGTTATGCAATGTTAACTCTATTACACTATTCACCGCCTTGAAACTGAAGATATATCCCCTCACATGAATTTCTGATAAATTAATTCAACATATTTTATACTCCTGCCAGCATCAAAGTCATCCTGGGATAGAGAAAAGCATCCTGTTAGCTACATGACAATTGCAATGGAAACGTGAGTTGCATTTATCAACTTAAGAAAAACTGTTTTAACTTACCAGTGATATATCCTCATCTGGATGGATCAACTTACTGGTTGCACTGGTTGTTGTAAGGGTAGCAGGCTTACTTGTTATAGATGTAGCTGGTTTAGCTGCAGTACTGTTTGTTGTGCTAGTGGTTGAAGCTGTAGACTGTGTATAAGCAGGGAATGTAGGTTTGGGGGGCTCTGTGGTTGTTGCAGGTGTATTATTCAAAGGTTTGAAATCAGTACCCACTGGTCCTGGAACAGCTGCCTGAGCCTGTGAAATAAAAAAATTAATCAGTAGAAATACTTACTTTTTAAAATAAAAGACTCATTTACCTGTTTGACATCTGAAACTTTCTAGTAAGAGAGACAATTAAAATAAGCTAGTCCAAACAGCCTCATCACATAATACTAAAGCAACTGAAAACAAAGACAAAATAACATCTAGTGCACACACTGTAAGAGTCTAGGTGTTGCAGATCAAAAGCAATAGCTAAAACAAAGGTACAAAATAAAAAATGCATCTATATTCTGCTGACTTTCTTGCATAATTACACTCAAAATATTCAAGTTAATATATAAATCCTTCATGGATCACTCTGCTTTAGTAAAGACAAGCTACGCTGAAGTGAATTTCTATTTCTGTTATTACAATTAGTGTATTTTAGCAACCATTAGTGAATACAACTCCAAGTGTTAGCATTCATTAATGAAATTAAATGTTTTGAAAATCTTGGCTTTAACTAAGCCTTTCAGTATAAGAGGTCTAACATGTCAGGCTTTAAAAATTAAAATTAATTTTGAAGCAGTCTCTCCATAACAAAAACACTGCAATAGCCTTGCAAAGGTCTCTTAAATATCTGTCTACAGCTCTTCCTGAAATTTTAGTCTCATTAATGATTGAAGAACTAAGTGAAAACAAATTTGAGGTCCACTGTGAAACACAAGAGGCTGGCTGGAGTCAATACTTTCTGTGCTTAAATTAAATTAGAGACAAGACGACTTTGCTTTAAAAGTAAACTACTACAAAAATGAGTTTCACTTGAGAGAATGCTTTGGCAGTAGCCAGCATACATTTTCAATTCTCCATTCCACCTTCTAACCAAAGCCAAATGTTTCAATTTTAGAACATAATGCAAATTAGATTTTCCCTATATTAAGATTAAACAGCACAAACTAAAAAGGTTTCACCATGCATCAAGCTAATGACTGCCCACTAAAATGCATTTAGCTGCTTTCATGCTTTTTTAACCCTTCAGAACCAGGATGTGGTATTTCTCATTTCTTCCCATTATCCAAGAGGAATTGAACACTTCAAAATGTGTACTCCTACAAGATGTAATATACAATTAAGGATTTTGTAGTTTTACCAGCTAAACATAATCAGGAATATAACAGCAATTATCTGAAGATGTTTAGGCAGACAATTTCAGATTTACATAACAGTCCAAAGGGTTAAGTTGCAAAGCAATTTTTTTTAAAAAAAAACTGCAACTTCCTGCGTACTTGTGCTGTGCTAGGAAACAGAGCTTTAGAAGATGCTGACAGATTTTCTGAATTGGATGAAGCTGTACTTGAACTTGTGACAGGTGTCCCCATCTGTAGCATAAAAGAAAGGAAACAGTGAACAGTCTCCAAACAAATGGGTGAAAAATATCCATATGGAAGGCTCTCTTATCCAAGGGACTGAATTTTTGTAAATGATTATCTTCCATGCAGAAGTCCAAAATGCACAAAGGACATTATGAAAGTTTCTGCAACATACTTGAAAGCACGTAAAGAATTAAAGATGTATGCATTTACAACATATGGTAATGGTCACGAGCCTCAAAAAAAACTATCAAGAGACCACAAGTTGAAATCCTGCTTAAAACAAACCATGGCAAGACTTGTGAATTGTGAACTTTAGTGAAAGTTTTGAGAAGTCAAATCTCCATCTGCTGACAGACAAAAAAGTTTAGCCACCCACTCCCCTCCATAAGAGAAGTAATGTCAGAGTGCTTTGTCCATCCCTCAGCGCCCCACATCTGCTGACAGAAGTTATACCTAGTTCCTGGGCTGCTATAAGAGACTGAAGACAAGGGAAATAAAAAGTGAATAAAAATCCTTCAAAAAAAAAAATCAGCAGCCTAGTGTTAATCTGCATTACAATAAAGAGTCAACACAGTTGAGAAATTTTACCAATTACTTTTGTAGTATCTTCAATGAAAAGTACTGCTAGTCAAAATGATTTAATGTTATAGTCCACTGTAAGGGACAAGACTAGATAGTTAAGATTCCAGAGTCTCTGACTGTCACCTTACCTGTCCTGCACTGGGGAAAAGTGGTTTTGTAACTGGAGGCTGTGGGGAGGGTGCTGCTACAGCAGGAGCTGGAGGTCTATTAAGAATGCCTGGTGCTGTCACAGGCTGTGCTTGTGTCATGGGAGGCATACCAGGGCGAGGACCAACAGGAGGTGGCATACCTATGAAAATAGGAAAGAATCTGTAATAAAAACTCAAGCACAGGTGAATAGAAAAATTCCTTTTGAGTTCACTATTCCAGAATGTTTTTAAAACAATATGTATAGTCTTGACACAGATAAGCTTGTAACATCAATGTACATTTTATCAGCTTGTAGAGACAGCTGTTTTAGATAGTCACAAATTAAAAACATATGCATGTATAGTAAAAATTACCACACTTACAAGAAAGACAAGTTTTGTCACCTCCATCTTACAATTACAGATTCAATTTTGAGAGACATGGAAAGGACAGACAGGAGCTTAGCTACCCATCCACCCCCACAACACAGTTGTACAAGTTCTTTCCACTTAACTCCACATGCAATTCAGAGAACCTGTGTAAGATACATTAACTAAACCAAAGCTGCCAACTGAATGATAAGATTGCTAGGAAGCCTGGACAAACTGTCTGTCATTAGTGGAGACTGAACTTATGGGGCTAGTAGCAGAGTGCAAACTCAGATCAGGCTGTGATTGATTGCTCTGCAGAGTACATGGAAATGGCTCCCTTGGACAGCCAATATTGCAGACTATTAAAAGACCAAGTAAGGCAACCAGAAATACAATTCCTGACAGACATATTATACATTAAAGACCTTTAAATTAAGCAATTTAACTCGCTTGCAATATTTAGTAGTAAAAATATTCAGCCAGACTACTTTTGGACACGTGATTGCCATGGAAGGTTCTCCTAAAATGTTTAGTACAGTTAACAGATGCCCACAATACTGGTTACAAGCAAAACAAGAGAAAGGCTATGCAGCAGTTTTTATAATCTTAGAGTTATGCTTTAAAGCAAATCAACGCTTCAATACAAACAAACACATTAAAATACTCAATCACCTAAACAAAAAGTCTGGAGAAAATTTGTTTTGTAAAATATAAAGCTTCCTGAAATAAGACAGAAGGGCTCCCCCAAGCATAGTGTAATACAGTCAATTCCGGACAGGAATAAACTTATTTTGTACAATCTACCTAATGTGTGTGAATCTTCCAGTCTACTCAGCTGAGTTTAAGACTGCACCAATTTCAGACAGCTGTTAGTAACAGCAGTCAAAACAGTCATGCAGGAATTTCTTTTTTCTAGGATCCTGCAGTCTCAGTCAGCTGCTTTTCACAGCTGTCTCAGTGTTTAAAAGCTTGATGCAGAAACTTCCTTATGAAGTACTTTACACATAGCTAGGCTAGAGAGGGAAGACTAAAATGCTAATTAGTAACCTTCTACAATTTTTCCACAGCTGCCACAGAGACACAAAAAAAAAAAAAGGCAACAGGAAGAGATGCGACTAGGAGAGAAAAAAATGCAGCAAGAAGGAAAGAGCCAAAAGAAGGATATTGAAGGGGGAGAGAATGGATAATTAAAGAGGAAAAACTCCTCTCCACATTTTCTCTCTCCAATAAATAAATGTTTACTAATTAAAAATGTTAGTTTGCCACCAAATTCTACCCTTTATCTTTGTGGAAAGCCACCACTGAATACTACAGAGATCTAGTATGAAGTATGAGTAGTATACAGCCCGATTTTTAATCATGAACCCAAGAACCCCAAGTTAAATAAAAGATATAATTTAGCTCACCACAGTATGAGTTCGACATCACTGACCTACCTGGTGGCATACCAGGCATAAGAGGTGGTATCCCTGGCCCAGGAGGCATCATTCCACCCATTGGCATCATCCTATTAAAAATATAAAATAGAGACTAATATGAATACTAATGATCTCCTATTGAGACCACTGGCATACACTAATATTAAGCTAAAGGTGTTGCAAGTAACCTAGTTATTTCCACTGATAGAGGAACTCAAGTAATCTTGACTCTCAGTAGACAAACCAATCCCCAATACAAGAGACTCCACTGTTAACAGGAAGAGAAACAGTTTTCATGTGGGACTCAACTCCTTAAGGTGACATCAATCAGATTTAATATCAGACTGCCAGGCCTAGTCTCTCCATTAAAAAGGTACTCCAGCATGCCCTTTTCAATTAATTGGCTCAGTTTTAGTGTAAGTGGCCTACTAATAAATTGTATACCGAGTGCATTACTAAGCTAATTAGTACCCCACTAACAAAATGCCCACGGAAATTTGTTTAAATTACACTCTCTCATTTTTAAAAGACTCCAGGATAACATAAATGAAAGTCTAACCTTGAACAATGTGTAAAGAGACAGAGTCA
This sequence comes from Gopherus flavomarginatus, assembly GCF_025201925.1. Classification (NCBI taxonomy): domain Eukaryota; kingdom Metazoa; phylum Chordata; order Testudines; family Testudinidae; genus Gopherus; species Gopherus flavomarginatus. The sequence continues at coordinate 43,941,203 of NC_066628.1, read as the reverse complement.
ACTTGAAATCAAGTTAGTTATATAAAACATTAGTCAGAAGTTTCAGGTAGTACATATGTTTGAGGTCTCAGGCCAATTTTTGTGAATATACAGTTACATCTTCCCATTTTAAAAAAATGTTTCTGCTTCCAATGTTGTCTGACAGACAACCAAACAGGTAAAGATGACCACATAAAGTTCCATCAAATGCACTGAAGAAGGAAACATCAGAAAATCTATTTCCAGTAACTTTGGCTATGCTTTGAACAGCAGAATTGATTGCACCCATCTAAGGTCATGGCTTTTTCTCTGTTCTAAGAATAAATTCCTCTCACCTACTGGTGACATCTTAAGAGGATATGGCTGAAGTTTCCTCTAAGACTGAACACTGGTGTCCCATTGGCCCCTTTTACCATCTGTAGCTGCTAAACTCCATTAAAATAAGCTAAAAAGACATTATATATTGTCCTAATATTACTTTTCAAGGTAAGCAATTTAGTTACCACAGGAATATTAAATGGGAGGCAAGATGCCCTCAAGATACCATATGAAGAATGAGGATTCTTAAGTTAGAAACACCTGTAACCAGGCTAGCAAAAGTAGTGAAGGCACCCCAGCTCATCAAGAGATTCTCTCAGCAACTCTGGATGAGGGAGGCCCTCCCATTGTCACCATGAAGATGCACTTAAAAGAAACAGCAGGGATATTATGTTATGAAACGGACGTTTCTTACAATCTGAAAAGAACAGGGCTAAAGTACAATAAGTCAGAACATATTATTTCATAGGCCAAGGCTAGTCTTACTTATTCTGATGTTCCCTTATTTAAAAAAAAAAAAGTGGAAATCTGCTTTAGGTTAAGTTAGGCTTTAAACTGGTAACAATGTAGAGTCATAACTACAATCTATAAGATTGAAATTGGTTTGATAGACTAGTGCAGTTTTTGTGGTAAATTATGTTCCTTATTATATGGCATAGCATCCATCCATATTAAAGTTTGACAAAGAGCTTTAAGTGCTACTCAGACTAAAAACAGCAAAAACTGGCAATGTCCTGATTGCAGAATGAAATCCTTCAAGATACACATTACAAAGCCAAACAGAAAAACACAAACGCAGAATGTAACTGCAATAATCAGACTTATCACCACAGGTTTTTTGGAATTCAAAAATTGTATATTACATTAAGCAAGTCGCTTAAGCTATATATCAACGAATCCTCACCGAAATAATTAAAAACAAAAAAACAAAAAAACTCCTACTACTCACAGGAAGTGATCAAATGAAGCTGCAGACTGCTGCAAAATGAAAGGTGAAGTAGGAAACAAGACAGCTACTGCAATGTTATCTCCCATTTTTTTGTCTTATGGATCCAGATAGAGATCCCTTAATATTCTTAACAATGAAAACCTCAAACTGTGCACAATACAAAACCTAAAGTTACATAACACAAATACTGAACAAGAGGGGCTCAATATGACAGGTTTCATTTGACATAAAATGGCATAATGAATGTACCTAAATTACATTATTAATTAGATGCTTACATGTTTTCACCGCAAAATGACTGCATGTACTTTCTCTGTTGATGTAATCTGTGAAAATGTATGACAAAAATCAAAAAATCTACCTGTGATTTTCCAAACACATTGTGATAGGGTGTTATGTGTCAACCCCATTAACAGTTTAAAAACTCATCTGTACATTCTAGAACTAACCTGTGTAAATCTCATTTAACAAAGTCTTAAACTGACTAACAAGCTTGTTCCTGGTTGGATCCACAACTGATGAAAACAAGAGAAACTCTGATACAATAATGTATATACACAGCACCCAAATTTTGACAATAGGTTCATGGAAGGGTTTAAACCAGCAACTCAAGATTTTACATTCAATTGTATTAACTGAGGGGTGGGAGGAGGAGCAACACCATCACCACATTTGCGTATGACCTGCTAAATTTTAGTGACATTTTGCTGTTGTGGTATAGCCTTCCAGGCCCTATGTTAACTTTAAAATTAACAAAAGTTTATAAATCCCCCCAAAGTTCTACAAAGGTTTTGATTTTTTCTAAAACAGTTCAAAGCCGCTAATGACAGATTTAGATAGCAAACTGCTAGTGTGCAAAAACCACTGCATGAACACAGGCCAACTGATTAAGCCTGTTTTTACTCACCCAGGTGGCATTCCTGGCATAACTGGAGGCATTCCTGGCATCATTGGTGGAACACCTGCCATCAAGGGTGGTATACCTTTAAATTGAAAATAATTTTTAGATGAGTAATAGATTTATCAGTGAGAGACTTCAGACAGACAAGACTGGATCAACTATCTGCATACAAGCTTTAGAGAAAAATCCTTTTTTAACACTGCTTGAAGATATATTTTGCATGAGTTTTCAGGGATGAAGACAGGTATCATCACTACATTTGGACATGTGATCAGAAAACTGATCTTCTATTACTAAGAGACAGAGACTCTCTTCACCTTGATATAAGTGTACACATAATCTAGCATTTTGTCAGAAATTTAGCCAGCCTAGAGATAGTAATACCTTACTCTTATATAGCTATTTTTATCAGTAGATCCCAAAGCACTCAATAATCTTTAGGGTAATTCTCCTCACAACACGTCTGTGAAGTAGTGAGGTATTAGTTTCCCATCTGTAGGGCACAGCAAGGCTAAAGGACTTCCCCCAAGGTGACTCAGGAAGTCTGTGGCAGAGCAGGGAATTGAACACAGGTTTCCTAAGTCCTAGGCTAGTGGTCTAACCACTTACATACTAGGCTCCCTCACTAGGGCATTTTCTCTCTTTGCCAGAGTAACTCCTTCCTTAAATAGCAGTTTCCAACCACAGTGAAATTCTTAAATGGCATCAGGACACTGGTTAATGAAAGCTTTTCCGATATAGCAGATGTAGGCATGTTCATCACTTTTAGTGTCAAAACAAAGTCAATTTATATAGTATATAAAAAGCAGAAAAGTATCAAGGGTAACACAGATAGGCAATGTGGACAAGAAAGCCCTGTCTAAGGAATGGAAGTGCAAAATGATGAATTACAGACTCATTAAAAAACTGGACTAGGAATATGTTTAAATACGAAGAGTACATCTAGTCATGTAGAATGGAACCTCAATTAGGCTTTTATGTGAATAGAGTCAAAATTAATCCCTTTATTGCTACTATTTGGAGGGATTTTTTTTTGAATAAGTTATTCACAACACAAAGACTACCCTGTCATTAAATAAAAAGAACTTATCAGTGACATTTAGCTTTTCATGTTTATGGATTGTAACGGGTCAGGAGGCAGCCAATCAAGTTCAATTTATAAGATCCACCTGAGAAAGGGATAGGTGTTTTCTACAAAGGGCTGCGAGGGCTCAGTGAAAGGGGAACTACAGATAGAAGTTTGGCTCCCGTGACTCCCCTAGAGCAGAGAGAGAGGGGAGCAGAATGAAAGGCTTCTGGGTCCCAGCAGCTTGCACTGATTGTGAGTGTGTTACTTTGTGAGCTGTGTTTGCACTAATGAAACAGTGCCCTGGAAGAAGGGCCTGAAGGACTCTAGGAGGGGCTCTCTGCCACTCCCAAGAAGGCTGGGAGAATCACGGGCAGGTAATTGGCCCAGGAACTGAAGGGAAACAGAGGCAGCAGCCAGCCTGAAGCTAGACCAGAAAGGTGGCACTATGACAATTTTTCCTTGATTGGTACCTCACTTCAGCAATCCTTCTATCACTATTGTGACATTTCTTAATATTTTCTTCAAGAAAGAAGATGTCAGGACAGCTGCGCTTAAGCATCACTCATAAGTTATACTGTCATATCTAAGTGTGTTGTGAAGATGTCAGACCATCATCCTAGAGTTAAAGTAGCATCTCAATAAAAGAATTTGTTTTTTCCATGTCTAGCTTTAAAAGCCTATGTTACCTGGGGGTATTCCTGGTGCACCTGGCACAGGAGGCAAACCCGGTTGTGCCATTGGGGGCATGTATCCCTGCTGTGGTTGTACTGGTTGTGGCTGAAATGAGGTTGAAGCTGTAGATTCATCATCATCATACTCATCAGAATCATCTTGTTGTTTCTTCTTCTGGCTCTCTGCTAAAGAAATTTAATTAACACTGTCAGATTAAGAACACCACAAATCTACAGATTTTAAGAGCACAGGATTTCATCTACTACCTAGGTGTTCTAAATTGAAACTAACTTTAAACCATCTTGCTAGTAATTTGCAACTATGTATTTTAGGAAGAAGGAAACATTTTACATAACCCTTCCTCCCTTGTGTTATGTGTGTGTATGAGTTGCTAAAGTGGGGCAAGAAACCCTACCAGGATCATTCTTAAGAACTGCCACCTAGGTCTGCATGCCACAGCTTAACCTATGCAGTAGGGCTCCAGGGAGTAGGATAAAACACCAAGGAAGTTCACAAAGGCATTCTTAGCATCCAAGAAGTTCAAACCTCTATACTATTTATGCTGTTTTTCTTCTATCCACCCTGAAGTCACAGTTCTTGCTATGTAACACGATAATCCTTTTCCAGACAGGTACTTGCCAAAGCAGTTACCTTTGGCTAGAAGAAAATATCCCTAGTCACTCAAGTGGCCAGCAAAGCCTATCAAAGTAGTTACAGAATGTACCAACTGCTCCATCTGAACTTAAATTACTACTGATATTCCTTACTTCCACTACCTAAAGAGCAAGGCAGCTATACCAATCGAATCTGAATGGCAATATAAAACCCAGCCCATTGAGGATTTGCCTTCAAACAAATCCTGTTGCTAACCTATTTCCTCAGTATCAGCTTTAATTCTATATTTAAAGTAGCTACTTTCACAGAGCACAAATCCCAGCTATTATAGTTTTATGGTTTAAATAGACCTCTGTAAGACACAGCATTTCAGGATCAAAACAGAGCCACTGTAACATTTGTTTCACCACTACAGACAGAAACGCAATTTATACACTCATAGTAAATAGGGATAAAGCTATGCTCCTCTTCATATACACCTCTACCTCGATATAATGCTGTCCTCGGGAACCAAAAAGTCTTACTGTGTTATAGGTGAAACTGTGTTATATTGAACTTGATTTGATCTGCCGGAGCATGCACCCCACCCCCCCGGAACGCTGCTTTACCGCGTTACATCTGAATTCATGTTATACTGGGTGGTGTTATATTGGGGCAGAGGTGTACGCTAATCTAGTTAACATATTATGGTGATAATACAATATAAATAACTAAACATTCAAGTTTACCCTGAGTTTTTTGTTCAAGTAACCTCCTCCTTTCATCCATGTCTTTTTCTGGAATGCCCTCCATACCATAGATTTCCAGTTCAATGTCTGTTCTTCCAGGAATAGCATTTGGAACAGCATCTATTGTTTCTTTATGCACCTAAACCAAAAAAGTTAGATTCCTTTACTGCAATCCGCTAAGATTTTTGTGACTGACAACATTACTTGTATAGGCAGTGTCAAATCTTACAGATTATTCTGTTAAGGCTATCCTCTTTTGTCACCTCGACTCAAACCCATAACAAATGCACATATGTTTAGTTCAATAATTATTTTCTTTTTAAAATCTATAGCTAACATCTACTGGTAATGTCTCTCCCAAACAGCTGCAATTTGTGTTGGTCCCTACATGAAAGTGTTTTGAGCGATTTATTCCATTAAATTTATAATACACTGAACACTTTTTACTCTGTATCAGATTGCTCAATAACTTAACTTTTTTTTTTCGGGGGGGGAGTGGAGATGTGTCTGGACATACTTTCGCAAGGAAGAGAAGTGTCTTTTAAACTAAAGGAGGCTGCTAAAGAGGGGCACATGCTACTGTACTTTATTCACAGTTTAGCTTAGATAAGATAGATAAGGTTTATCCCTTTTTTTAATACTAGCTAAACTGTCTATGTAATTACATCCTCATGAGGAAAAATTTTAGTCTTAGGCTTAGCCTACACTTAATTAGGTTGACATAGCTACATCTGTCAGGAATGTGAAAAAAGCACATCCCTGACTGACACAGTTATGTCGACTTACCCCCAGTGTAGACCAGCTACGTTGATGGCTACCACCATTTTGAGACTTGGTATTCCTAGACGGATGGAAAAACCCTTCAGTCAGTACAGGCTGTCTCTACACTATGGAATCATGCCAGCATTATGCAATGTACCTATACTGGTATAGTCTCTAATTTAAACACATCCATGAATAGGTTCAGACGAAGAAGTGCATTTTCCCTTGTTGATATAAACTACATAGATGTTAAAACCATTTCAGGAACTTGTTTTCTGGAATTAAAACCAACTAATAAATCCTCCCCAGCGTCAAGTGTGAATGAAAGGCCAAGATGATCTGTCTAATCTATAAGCTACCATATACATTTGTACATTTTACTAAAACCAGTAAGTTTACTAAAAGGGGTGTATGTTCTTGTATTAGAAATAGAGAAGAGAGACATCAGTGTTTCCTAAACAAGGCAACTGTAGCAAAGTTTTGAGTTTCTAGCAGTAATAAACAGGTAATCTTAAAAATGTTTTTAATGCAGTATCACTTTAGGGACAAACTGAACATGAGGCAAGTTATGCATATATTTAAAGAAAGCCTTACCTGCATACAATGTATAGCTAAACCAGGTCCTGTATACAGTTTCTTATGACATATATGGCATTTAAAGTGCTTTGCTTTTTGATGCTGTATAAGGATTTTCTCATCATCAAAATCCCTGTTGCAATACCTATTCAAGATTATTAAGGACATTCTGAAGCTTTAAGATTTTTGTATGAAGCAGCTTAAAGGAATGGCAAAGGGGAAAACTCCTGGGGAGATAGATCAAGTGTAAAACACTTGATCCAAAGATAGATTTAAAACAGTGGCTAGGAAACAATATTTATGGCTGCAACAAATTGAACTGATCTTTAATGCAGCCTTCAGAGCAGCAGTCAAACCTTTAGGAGACTGAGGGAAACACCAAGTCTCATTAAATGCCAAGGTTTCTCTGCTTGTTGTATGAGGTGTAGTTGTAGCTCTGCTGGTCCCAGGATATTAGCCACACAAGGCGAGAGAGGGTCTCTCTAAAGTTTCTGAGAACGTTTTACCGCCTCTCCCTCCAGGGATAAGATTCCCCCTCTCAATTTCCACCCTGTCCCAGCAGTTTGCTGCTGACACTGGCATCTATTCCTGCGCAGTCTCCTCGGCTCACTCCATACCCCGGGCTCGCTAGGAGCTCGGTGGCGCTGGCGGGGAGGGAATACCAGGAAACAAGCACCAGCCGGACGAACTTCCAAATAAGGCGGTCGGGAGGCAGGCGAAGCAGGGAGAGGGGAGAAAGGGAGAGAAAAGCCCGAGCCCAGGCCGCCTCCTGGTGAGAGCGCGGGGCGACTCCCGGTGAAGGACAGGAGGAGGCCCGGAAGGAGGGCCCGAGTCGCGTGCGGAGGAAGATGAAAAAGTGGGGAGGGATAAAGAGCGCGAGTGCGGCGCATCCCGGCCAGGAGATGGGGGATGGGCGGGAGCAGAGACTAGGCCACGTTCCGGGCAGTGAGGAGACCAGGCCGCGCTCTCCCCTTTACCGCCCCCCAGTCCCGGCCGGGAAGCCGTCCCGTTCTGTGGCAAAGGATATCAGCACCAGGGCTTCAGCTGCTTCTTCTTCTTCCGGCCCATCGCGGTGGCGCTACCGAACGAGAGAAAGGCGAGAAGCAAGGAGCAGCTACAGGCTTCCCAGCGGCCTCTCGGAAGAAGACAAAATGGCCGCCCCGCTCCCTCCTGCCGCCTCCTCCAAGCCCTGGGCGTCCCAGTATGCACCGCGGCAGCCGTGACGAAGCTGTCACGTGACATCCAGCGGGCTCCCTCTGCCGAGTCTTTTAACATACACCGCGATTGCCAGCGGCAGCCATTTTGTTTCAACCTCCTTTTCAGTCCCGCCTAGGGGCGTAGAACCCTCTGTCATGACCCCCCTGGTTGCCACAAGGAGCAGCTAAGAGTGAGGAGGGAAGGGATTTAAGGTGACCACAGGCTGGCTGGACAGGACAGACTGTGCCATTGTGATGTGGCGTCTGTGCGCCACTAGGCAACATCCGCAGGTTGCCTCCGTACCCCAAGTTGCTGAGGCAGAACAGCGCTCGAAAACATCACCACAGCCTCATTGCAGGCTTCACATGTCAGCCCGCCACAACCAAAACACAGTCCTTTCCCCTGACAGAATCATCACGGTCCTCAGCGGTGTCCCAACACCAACACGTCAGGCCATTAACTAAAGGAAAACATCATCCCTTCCTCTCAAACGTCGGCACAGTATCACCACGTGGCTTCCCCAGGCCGATGCACCGTGTGGTGGCACTGAGGGAAAACACTATTGCGTTCTCTCAAGATATCAACACCATGTCGTGAAGAATTCCTGCGCTGATGCACTGTGTCATGGCACTAAGGCAAAACAGCAGGAATCTCATCCCCTCAGAACAAGGCCTAAGTGGAAAACTTGACCATCCCAGCCAGCATGGAGATCAATGAATGAACTATAGCAGTAGTCGCCAACACGGTGCCCACGGGCACCATGGTGCATCTATGTGCACCTGCATACTGACCAGTGGACAAGCATCCGCCAAAATGCTGCCGAAAAGCGGCATCACCAAGAGGCGTTGCCACCAAAATGCCGCTGATTTTCAGCGGCATTTCAGTGGCTACTCCTCTTGATGTTGCCGCTTCTCGGCAGCATTTTGGCGGATGCTTGTCTGCTGGCCACGGTCCTCGGTGGCTCGTCGTCCAGCGCCTGCCACCCAGAAAAGGCTGGGGACCACTGAACTATAGAGACTGAACCATCATAGTCACCAAAAGAGGGGATCACACCAAATTTGTCCTTGAGGCATATTGGGTGGGCTGTTTGGAGAAGCTTGCATTACTGTTGGTCAATACCATAGTCATTCTAAGGATAAGCAGAGGATGTCATAGCTATGGACATAAATTGTACTTTAAAATTCACATGTGACACGGTAATTGACAAGATATGGTTTTTTCCTTTGCAAAAAAAAATTGCTTATTAAAGTATAGAAGAGATTTGAGGAATACAAAAGGACTTTTACCCTCTGCTGTACAATTTAGGGATTTTCCCGCAAAGGATAAACTGATAGGGGCATGGGGATTTAAACAGCTTCAGAATTAATTTTAATTTAAAAATCGACCACGTAAACATATTCAGTAAAATCCTTCCTCCTAAGGAAGAGAGGGAGACTTTGAAAGATTGTCCCTCCAAACTGAATGAGGGCAAGTCTGGAAGGGGGGGAGAAATAGATTCAGAGCTGCCAAATTGGGACGCTTTAAGTGAGAGAGATTTACAGATTTGTACCGAAATTGTAAATATCGCATGGGAAAACACACAGCATCTTCCATCCCAACAGGGAGAGGCTGCGACACCAGCCCTGCAATGCATCTGCTTTCCAGGAGCTGATAGAGCCGGAGCAGTAGTGCTACGAAGCGGTGCGAGTGTGAAAGGCAGGAGAGGAAACAAGCCGCCGGAACCTGAGTGTTTGTGGCGTGAGCGGAGCAGGAAGACGAGCACCGTACGGCAGGAGACTGGAGGGCGGATTTCGTTGCTACACACGTAGAGCTGCCGAGCTGGGGAAAGATGTTGCCGTCTCTGCAGGAGTCTGTGGATGGGGACGAGAGGGAGCTGGAGAGCAGCGAGGAAGGGGGCGGCCCGGCCGAGGAGCGGAGGTCGGAGCGGTTCAGTAACAGCTACTACTGTCTGTACGGCTACCGGTGCTGCAGGTGAGAGGCTGGATGGATTCCGCCTCCCCAACCCGCTCCCCAGTACCAGCCTTGTGCTCCCCACCCTTCCCTAGGGACGTCCCGGCAGAGTCCAGAGGGGCCTGCAGGTGCCATCTCCCTCCCCTGACACTGCTTCCTGCTGTCAACAGATGATGCAGCTGGAGGGGGAGCAAGGGCAGGAGAGAGCGAGGCCACCGTTAGTTGCCTTTAATTCCGGGAGGGAATAGGATGCAGTGAGGGTGGCTGAGACTTGTAAAGGTTTGGAGTGTGGTTGCCAAATAAAGGGGATTTAATCCATCTGGTTAATTACAGCTCCTATTCTGGTCCTAATGGTCTTCATGGCAACAAAGGGGGAAGCGGTAGACGTGGTATATCTTGACTTTAGTAAAGCTTTTGATATTGGCTTGCATGACCTTCTCATAAACAAATTAGGGAAATGCAACCTAGATGGAGCTACTATAAGATAGGTGCAAAACTGGTTGGAAAACCGTTCCCAGAGAATAGTTATCAGTGGTTCATAGTCATGCTGGAAGGGCATAACAAATGGGGTCCCGCAGGGATCAGTTCTGGGTCCAGTTCTGTTCAATATCTTCAATTATTTAGATAATGGCATAAACAGTACGCTTATAAAGTTTGCAGACGATACCAAGCTGGGAGAGGTTACAAGTGCTTTGGAGGATAGGATTAAAATTCAAAATGATCTGGAAAAACTGGAGAAATGGTCTGAAGTAAATAGGATGAAATTCAATAAAAACAAATGCAAAGTTCTCCACTTAGGAAGGAACAATCAGTTGCACACATACAAAATGGGAAATGACTGATGAGGAAGAAGTACTGCAGAAAAGGATCTGGGGGTTATAGTGGACCACAAGCTACATATGAGTCAACAGTGTAACACTGTTGCAAAAAAAGCAAACATCATTCTGGGCTGTAATAGCAGGAGTGTTGTAAGCAAGACACAAGAATTAATTCTCCCACTCTACTCCGCTCTGATTAGGTCTTAACTGGAGTATTGTGTCCTCTTCTGGGTGCCACATTTCAGGAAAGATGTGGACAAATTGGAGAAAGTCCAGAAAAGAACAAGAAAAATGATTAAAAGGTCTAGAAAATGTGGCCTATGAGGGAAGATTGAAAAAAAATGGGTTTGTTTAGTTTGGAAAAGAGAAGACTGAGAAGGGACATAACAGCTTTCAAGTACATAAAAGGTTGTTACAAGGAGGAGGGAGAAGAATTGTTCTCTGAGGATAGAACAAGAAGCAATGGGCTTAAATTGCAGCAAGAGAGGTTTAAGTTGGACATTAGGAAAAACTTCCTGTCAGGGCGGTTAAGCACTGGAATAAATTGTGTAGGGAGATTGTGGAATCTCCACTATTGGCGATTTCTAAGAGCAGGTTAGACAAACACCTGTCAGGAATGGTTTAGATAACTGGTTCCCAAACTTGTTCCGCCGCATGTTCAGGGAAAGCCCCTGGCGGGCCGGGACAATTTGTTTACCTGCAGTGTCCACAGGTTCAGCCCATCGCGGCTCCCAGTGGCCGTGCTTCGCTGCTCCAGGCCAATGGCAGCTGCTGGAAGCGGCAGCCAGTACGTCCCTTGGCCCACAAGTTTGGGAACCACTGGTCTAGATAATACTTAGCCCTGCCATGAGTGCAGGGGACTGGACTATATGACCTCTCGAGGTCTCTTCCAGTCCTATGATTTTCTCATAGTGTGTGAGTTTCCACTGCTGTACCAAGGCCTAGCTGAGTTTGAGCTCTGGTTGAGTAGGACTTATTTGTGCAGGGTAAGGAGCTGAAAAATGGAAAGATGAGTGGGACACTACCAGATTTTGGTGAGTAGTGGATTATTCTCACCCTTGCTTTGGCACTAGAACACATTGTGTTTTGGTGACAGCTCCAAATGCAGACTACTCATCTGGGCATCTAGACAGGAAACTAAGGGATTCCAGGTAATGTTCTTGAAAGGTATATGATTGACTGCACCGAAGCAGGAGGTTTTCAGAGCACAGGCAACGGCAGTACTAGGCTTTCCTACATTGGTCTAGCTAAACTGAGAGGTGGGGAACCCATCCTTAGGTCTGAGAAGGAGTTCTTAGCTGCTCTACTCTATTTTTTGTCTCCCCGGGATAGAGAATAACAAGTAATTTCTTCCCCTACACATTACCCCCTTTGTCCTCCACTCCACAGTACTTTCAAAGGCTACTTCCACTCTGCACCATCCACACAATGCTTCTTTCTTCTCAGTCTTGTTTAGTGATAATAGACCTGTATACATGTTATGTGTCCATATTTAATGTCAATCATAAAAATGCCTTGATTTTCAGTTCATCAGAGCAGGCTGCTGACAGTGATGATGGAAGTCCGAGCAGTGCAACACCAGAAAATCCCTCTTCTGAAGACTTTAGGTAAAACAAACACGGCAGAACCACTTAAGCACCCTGATTTCTCGTTCAGTTTCTAATTCAGAGCTTTTGACATCTTCGTATTTGGGTAGATACAGAAAGGACTACAGAGTTAGAGAATACATTCCACATCAGAAATACAAATCGCCCGAAAGCCATATTGAATTCACCCAGGCATTTTTTTCTGGTGTTTTTTTTTTCTATTAAACACCAAGATGATAATGGACATATACACCAAATGGAATTTCTGAGTTGGGTGAGTGGAGGCTTAGAATAATAGACCAATGCAAATTATACTCCTGGGGTTCACACTCATTTCATTTATACTACTACTAATTCTTAGTGTATCTACATAATTTTAGGTCTTTGAGTGTAAATAATTAATGATTCATTGGAGCAGGGGAACAGGACCTGGGGTCTCCCCTCAGAGCCCTACTCCAATGTCTTGTTATTTATAATACAGTGGAATAGCTTCAACAGGAGAGACTGAAAGAACCTCACATCAGAGTATCCCATAGCCCAATGGTTAGAGCACTTTCCTAGAAGGTTTAGGAGACCCCTCTTCAAATCCTTTCTGTCCCCGAGAGGGGGAATTGAACCTGGGCCTCCTATGTCCCAGGTGAGTGCTCAAACCACTGGGATAAAAGTTCTCAGGTGGGCACTACAGCCACCTCCTCCTCCAGCCATTGTGGAGTTGGGTACCTACCTATGCCAGTCTCACAAGAAACACCTTAGGTGCCCAAACTAAAGGAGAGGGGTTCCCGGTTATGAGTCACTAGAAGAGATAGGTGTCTGTCTCTCTAAGAAGCCTCCCTGCAGCCTGGATTTAAGCACTTATTTCCCTAGAGGGACAGAGCTTAGGCTACACCCCTTCCTTGGCTTCCCCCAGGGCTAGCTTAGGTGACTTCTCACCTAACATGCTGGCTTTTGTGAATTACATTCTAAGGTGCCTATCTCGCCCCATTCTTTGATTAGAGAGCCTCAACTAACTCAGGGCTTTTTGAATTGCAGTGTTATTCCTGTGATTTTGCAGGCACCTAAAAGTTAGGCGCCATGATACTTGTTGTCTCAATGCCCAAGTCCCTTTGTGAGTCCGGGCCTAAGCGACATGCTATTGAGTCTGTGTCAATTGATACTAGAATTAAAGAATCTCAATTTAGTGAACAAGACACTGAATACATTTCTGACTTGCCACAGGTCAGATAATGTGTTAGAGGCAGGGCCAGGAACAGATTCCAGGAGTCCTGACTCAGCCACTGCTATAACCATAAGGAAGCACTCCTCCTCACATGACATCTGCTGGAGTTGGGCATATGCCCAGCTAGAGAATTTAAATAGTTTACTCTTCTTCTCACTAAGAATTTTATCTTGTTTTCAAAGCCTCTCCTTGGTGGATACTAACTTACCAGCCGAAGCAGAGACAGAATTACGCAGTTTTATTGCCAAGCGTCTTATTAAAGGAGCACTTTTCGAGGGGATGGGTAATGTTGCATCTGTGGAGTTGAGGTAAGAGTAAAATGTATTGTTTTTAATTTGTGATAAATATGGTAAGTGCTAAGAAATGCTGGCAGTCTCACTAAGTTTATCATCTGTTGCAGCATATGAGTTTAATCCTGATTGCAGCTAATCAGCCTGTCAAAGCATATGTAAGGCTCTCAGTTTAGTTATGTGCTAGTAGCATTTGCCTTAGATTTCCTTTAGGTGGCAGTGAAAAACTGCAAACATATTAAATTGTGATAAATTAGTTTTGATGAGGTTGTTCTGATCACACTTTCTGTGCAGTTAACAAGGAGGAAAAGATCTAGGAAGGTTATATATGTGATGCTATGTGCAGGTTGTATTGGGGGTTAGCAGTTTTTAAAATAAATCACACATACACATATTGTATATAATTATATACACATTATGTATAATGTGTGTGATTAGAGAGAGAGAATACATATTGTAGTTGACTCTCACTCCTTTACACATGGCCTTTATTTCTAAAGTCAGTTTATCTTTTGTAGCCTTGTTGGAAAATAGGAACAACAATTGTTTTGTTTTTTAAAAAGAGGTTATAAATAGGATAGTTAAAACTTGCATTTATTTCTGGGATGTACCTCAGTCAAAGGTAATCAGAATGACATTACTGTTCTGAATGCAAGTGTATTCTTTTGGGATCAGGACAGAATTATTTTGATCAAGGTGAAAAACCATAGTGATTCAAAATCCTAAATCCTTCATCATTATCTGAGTATTCACAAATTTATATAAAATGTAGGATAGGAAATCTTGACCCAACTGAAGTCAATGGCAAGACTTCTACTGACTTTAGGAGGGTCAGAATTTCACCCATGGTCAGTAGCTGGTTAAATTCTAATGCGAGATACAAAATGAGATTAATTTAGAACAATCATTACCTTATTTGGCACATCTGATTAATTCAACATTTTTTTTCTGTCTCTAGCATACCAGAATTTCGAGTTGGTTGTTATTACTGTCTTCTCCAACAAGAAAAGCTTCTAGAAACAGCAACAGTGGAATCAAATATCAGCCCTCCAGAGTATGTGACTTGTTTCTTAGGAGGCTCAGAGAAAGGGCTCGAGCTATATCCTTTCCTTAACCTCTCTTTATTTGAGTGTAGGGAAAGTGCCTATGAAAATAACAAGTAGCATGTTTACCCCGTTAACTTTGAACCTTTTGCAGATCTGCTGCAAATTCCTTGAATTCATTGACTACTAGCCTACTTGTACACATTTTCCAGAGTATAACTGAAAATGTGATTACCTACTATATACTAAATGGGCAAAGCGCACGTCTCAATTTACATATCTTATTTCCTTAAGAGGATACTTTCAGACTTGAGCTGGACATATATGTTCAGGGCCTGAAGACTAACCTTGATTCAGAGGTAAGATCTAATTCTATGATTGAATTTTTTATAAATGGTAAAGATGGCATTTTATGAATTGTTAACCTGATTTTATTGGGCTGATTTGTTATCGGCTCACCAATGATCTGAGCAGAAGATCCTAGGGTTCTTGTCAAATGAGGCTACAGAATTAGAGAATGTAGAGAGTTTGGTATTTTGTCCGGACTGTCAGGGTGTGCAGCAAGGGCACTCACACTGAGGACACAACCCATGTTCTTGTGGTGTACCTTGTGGTTACCAGTACATCTGAGAATTTTGGTAAACACATTCAGTTCTCCATTCACTTCCCCAAAGTCAAAAGGGCAACCGGTAGGCCATTTATCTATCCCAAAGGTTATAAACACTTATGCTATCTTGCTCTAGCTAATCATACAGGATACAGGCCTGTAGGTTCCTTGCATTACAGCCAAATATAATGAAATAATATCTACTAAAATATAAACCAAAATCATAGAATCAAACTAATAAAGAAAATCAGATTATATAATATAGCAAGGTGACAGGCTAGCCCCATGGGCTCCAGAATAAGGATTGATTACTCTGACAAAAAGTTAGTACAGTACATGAAAGACCAACGTAAACAGGAGGAAATGAGCAACTGTCTATATTCTATACAGTGAAACAAGTGCATACCCTAGTGCTGCCCGCCATACAAGTTAAACAAATGGAAACATCAGACTTTCTTTCCCAAGCACAGTAATCTTAAGGGTTACTTGTGACACTAATAGGTAAATTCAGACAAGTGTGAATGAATTGACTAAATCCCTTTAAGAAATTATAACAGCATATGGAAAGGTTAGCAATGAGCATTCAGTGCCCTAAGTTTTCTAAGCAGTGGTGACAGGTTGATTTGTTTTTTATGTGAATAAACTTGGGGGGTAGGGGGGAAAGTTCAGGGAATGGAACCCAGGTTCTGACTCCCAGTCCTGTATCTTATCTACTGGACTACACTGCTTGCCTGATACATGTCAGAATAGATTACAAGTATAACATGTCATCTTCCTGATTAATATAAAGGCTTTCAGAGCCAGTGTTTCATGTCAGTAACACTTAAGATGCCAAGCAAATGATTTTTGCTGATTGTAGTTCAAAATTAGGAAGGAATTGACATCCAAATTGCATAATTGGAATGGCTTAGCAATATGCTTATTCTTATACCAGAATCAAAGCTGTAATGTTTCAATTTGCTACAGAAAAGTAACCTGGATACTTATATTAAACCCTACCTAAGAAGTTGGTTTGAGGACTCTGTATGCCCTATCCAGAGGGTAGTGCAGCTCTTCCAGGAGAAACTCGCCTTTTTGTTACATGCTGTAAGTATACATCAACCTAAAACACCTTCTGAACATTTTCTTGTCAACTCAAGTGATCCTGTTATATTGTAAATGTAGCTTGCATTTGGCTTTTCCATTGTCCCTGAACTGAATGAAGAAAACCTCCCCCTTTAGTCAATACAAAGTGATTTTTCTCAGCTATATTACTAAGCCAGTACCAGCTATTTCATTCACCAGTCAGGAATGAACTAGCATTTTAAAATTAATAATTTTATAGCTGACTTATTTTAAAATTGAATGCTTAGTATTCAACTTATAATTAGAATGAGATAGGCAATAAAAATTCCATTTTGCTCAGACTAGGACAAGGACAGCTAAGTGTCTATAAAATTCATTGTAGAAAGATGCTGAGAACAAAAAAATAAGATGAGTCATATACTGCTAGACAATGAAAATGAGCTGGATGTGGGCAGAATGGTTAATAGAAGTACAAACTAGTATACTTTTCAAAATGTATAAATAGTTGTAATTAATATGCTGTAGTCTGGAACACTTATCTAGCTTCTGGTACTTACTAGACTATTTGGAAAAGAACTTAACTAGGATCACTTGTTACTCTTTGTTAGTAATAATAATGAAAATAGTAACAGAAGTGAAATATATACAGCCAACAGCAATCAAATTGTGGGTTTTTTTGTTTTTTTAAAGGCTTTGAGTTACACTCCTGTTGAAGTTAAAAATTCAGATGAAAGAATAAAGAAAGATATTAACAGGTAAAGAATATTACATCTAACCAGAGACAACATAGTCTATATGTTGCTTCGCTTACTGTATGATCCCTTTCCTGGTTTTGCTGTTTGGGTGGAAATCAGCAGTTCACAATAGTTTTGTATGTCAGGTTTCTGAGCACTGCCAGTCTCCAAGGTGTCATTCAGGAAGGTACAATGACCTCCTTGTGTATAGCCATGACTGAGGAACAGCACAAATCGGTGGTAATAGACTGTAGTGGACCACAGCCTCAATTCCATAATGCAGGTGAGATCATGGATGGGGATGCTTCCATCAACTTATCCAGCTCATCTTTAGAGAAGGCTCAGCACCCCACAGGATCATACCTAGAAAGTTTTGGGACCTGGCTATCTTGAAAACACCTTTCTTCCCATTTGATATTACACCGTATATGATCCACAGAGGCACCTGATCTCTGGTTTAAAAGTGGGAGGTCCTAGAGTCTGGAATTTGATCAGCTCTATGATCGACCAAAACTCAGATTAGTTAAGCTTCAGATCAATCTGCAGAGCTCACTTTTTCTGTCAGGCTTTTGATGAGTGGTATATAGAGGGATGTGGATGGTTAGATAATTATAGTTATTTTGGCAAGTATAATTCTGTTTGATTGGACAGTTTGCTGTAGATTTTAACTTTGTCTGTAGTTTTAAAAGCAGCTGGAGCTTTGGGAAAGATGTTTCAAAGAAACTGAAAACAAAATCTATTTTCCTGATATACTAGTTAAAATAGCAAGAAAGGGGATTAGTTACATTTTCTTTCATTTTCTCATACACATTCTCTCCATCTTTTGAATTTTTATGATTTGAATATTTATATCATAGGGCAAACATTACTGGTGTTAGTTACAATTATCGTGTGAGTGAGATTAAGTACACAGTCACATACATGTGGGTTATTCAGTGCTCTAATGCGCACGCATGCACACATACTTTTTCTTTACCTCCTTTTCTTTGTTCTTAAATGTGTGACAGGAAGCAACAAATTCTGTGATGACTGGATGCAGGCTTTTCTAAATGGTGCTGAAGGTGGAAATCCATTTCTCTTCCGGCAAATAGTGGAGAACTTTAAATTGAAGGTAACTTTGTATATTCGTACGCTTGCAGGAATATACAAAGGGTTACTGAGTATGCAAATAGTCACTTTTGCATTGATATAATGATAACTGTGAGAGCTTGCCTAGTTCTTGCTGTACTCAGAGTGGACAAGAACAGAATATCCTCTAAAGGAGACACAGACAGATTTAGAAACCAACTTATTTTTTTCTTAAAACAACCTAACTTTAAAATTACAATAGAAACTCCCATGAAGAGTTTTAGCTGACTGATTTGTCTACTAATGTATGTAATAAAATTCTTACTGCAGACTCTTCCACTTCTTCAAATTCATGTATTGGCATACCTTCCCTACAGATAAAAGGATGAGGAATATTTTCTGTTACTGTGTTTATAGGCCATACAAGACACTAACAACCTGAAGAGGTTTATTCGTCAGGCAGAAATGAACAATTATGCCTTGTTCAAGTGTTTCGTGTTTCTAAAGAACTGTGGCAGTGGAGATGTCCTTCTGAAGATTGTTGAAGTGGAGCAAGCGGAAATGCCAGAAGCCAAAAATGTAATAACTGTCCTTGAGGAATTCATGAGAGAAACAGCAGTTGCCTAAAAATCTTAATTTTTGTACTCGCTTTGTACTATTGTATAAATAAATAATTCCTTCTTTGCAGATCAGAATTCACTATTGCAGAAACTTAAATTATATTTAAAAGCATTCAGTCATTTCAAACTTATTTCACATCTGGGTCTTTTTAGAAAAAGCAGCATGAGATTTGCTTCAATTTTTGAATATAGTGTTTTATACAAATCCAGACATTCTTTTTTCAACACTTACCAGATTCTGCAAGTGATCCTCCTTTTTTGGGGACCACACCATTTTGTTTTTACTATCATGTCATAAGAAAAACTTTCACGCGAATGGCAGTGATAGTTTTTAAGCATTTAGAAAATGTTTAATGCATAAGAACTAGTAGAGAGGATCATGACTAAACATTGAGATCAGATTTATTTAAACAAAGAAGTCATATAAAAAACTGCAAACATTTTGATAAATTGCATATAAGTTGCAAGAGATATAGGTAATATCTATTATTGGACCAACTTCTATCCAACTTGGTCTAATAAAAGATATTACCTTACCCACTTTGTGTCTCTGCTATCATGGGACTGACATGGTTACAAAGCATGGGAGAATCAGGCTAAAATTTGTATAAAGATGAATTTAACTTGGCCATAAGTCTGTACTGAATTAAGCTAAGGTCTCAGATATATATATTTCATTTTGAAAATGCATCATTGTATTCCAGCAATGAACTCTCTCACACATGGGAAATACATTTTCTAAACCATAAGTAATTTAGACAGCAAAATATATACACCACTTTGGACGCAGTAGGAGCCAAAACTAAGGGGACCTTTATCAAGATTACAGAGAGGAGGACTGCAGGAATAGTCCTTATGTAGGCAAAAATGCACATTTGTTTCAATTGTTTAGCTAGGGAATGCAACCTTTGTACGTAGTATGTTTTGTCATAACTTGACACTTAATGAACTATCCTATTATGAAGAGGTCTCCATCACTAACTATAGTTGTAATAATATTACTGAACCAGTAGTGTGTCTGCTGTGTGTTTTGTGAGTGGTGTACATCATAGTTAAACGGTACATGCTTTCTTGTGATATAATCATATCTAATAAAATAAATTAACAATATTGATGGTATAGTTTACTTTTTAATTCCAAGTAAGTATTTCCAATGACTGAATGACTCTGTTTAGGCTCTATAGCTTATATTATTCTCCTAGCAATATCTGGAGGAGTTACAGGTATAGCACCCTCATATGGATGGGAGAAACGATATGCACTGGCAGAGAGGAAAGTAAAAGTAGCCTAACAAAATAAAACCTGTTACCACATCGCCTCATAGGCTGCATGCAGGATCACTGAGGACTAAACAGTTTCCTTCAGCATGTTTGATTCATCGGTCAGTAAGCCAATACTAGCAGCACTCAATAACCTATGTTGCTTTGTATCACTTCCATACATTTTTTACTACTTTGGAAAACCGTTCCTTTAATGTTCTAACTGGTTCAGGTGCGAGGCATCTCTCCATGCTAAGAAATATATGAGCATCATGAAGAATGGGTTGCTGATTAATGTCTTCATATCAAGCATTTCTGAGGATAAGATTTTGTCATTGATGTCAGATTCTCTGACTTTCAGAGACCTCCATGACATTTTCTACTTCAGCCCCAGGGTGGCGGGGCTGGAGTTGTCAGCTGGCAGGAGCCCTGAAGCTCCGAGCCACCACAGGCAGTGTGGACACACGAGTTCCAATCTGCCATGGGCAGTGAGGGCCCCGGAGCTCCAAGCCACTGGTCCCATAGTTGTCAGGCTCTATGGGTGGTGGGATCCCCAGAGTTCCAAGCCACTGCGGGCAGTAGGGACCCCGCATCTCTCAGCTGCTGTGGCTGGTGGGTGCTGGAGAAAAACTCCCATCCTCTGGGCTCGGGCTCTCACCTCATCCCACCTCAGGCTTCAGTCATCCCCGTCAGTCCTGCCCACCATTACTTTTAGTAAAAGTCACAGACAGGTCATGGGCTTCCATGAATTTTTGTTTATTGCCAGCGACCTGTCCGTGACTTTTACTAAAAAAAAAAGTGACGAAATCTTAACCTTAAGCATTACAATGTGCAAGGCAAGAATCTCTAATTGCCAGAGGATGACTGTGGTGATGTGAACAATGAGGCTGCTCCTCACCCACGTTGGGTGCAACGGCTGGCTGAGGGCCCCAAGTGGTAATGTGTATTGCTTGCAGTCAAGGCTGGCCTCAAAATACCCAGGCTAGTAATGGGCAGGTCATTTTGAAGCTCTAGAATAGAGGTGTTACTGGAATATCAGCAGACTACATCCATTGGGGGTAATATACTTTCTCCTTTGTGATACAAGGACAAACTGTATTCTGGCTTCTGAGTTACCTTCAGGGCATCTTTAAGGGATAGTGTCATCTGCATATTTGCTGCCATCCTCATAGTTCTGTACTAGCCTTGTAAAGTTATTAAGAGAGTTTTCCAGGCCAACCTATCCAGGTCAGTCATTGGGGTGATCACTGTTAGACAGTCCTGTACTGGCGAGAATCACCTGGCACATTCTTCTTTTTGGAGAAAAATTATTCATGATGTGGTCCTAGCACGTTCATACTTACCCACATTTAGTATATATATAGTATGTCACACACCATAGTTATAAAGCCCAGCTTTTTTAGCCTTTGCTTGTGAGACTTGGATTTCTTCCACTTGCATAGGCCTTTCTTCCCTGAGCAGCTGCTTATCTCAATTTCAGTCTTATTAAGTTTGTGTCCCATCACATGTGGTTGCCTTTGTGCTGGGTTCTATCCTGGAACTGTCAAACTTTGCATACCTGGTAGATTTTCTCTTCATTATCTATCTGTTCCTGCTTTCAGCTCCTTCTAGGCTCAATTTTCCCAAGATCTGCACTTTGAAGGAACAAAGTGATTGGTATTTTAAAATAAAATAAAATCCTCTATGTTGCTGTATACTTGAAACACTTAAAAAGTAAAGAATTTAAATTATATAAATAATGCAGGAGAACCTGGCTAAGCCTGAGAAGCTCATTGCAAAATACTGAATACTTTTTCAACAATAAAATACTGTTCAAAGCAGATGGTGAAATGAAACAAAGGACAAGCTCTGCTGTAACATACTATAATAGTTGGAGATAAAACTCTTGCAAACCCAGTTGAGGTTTACAGTGGACTGGGAGTCAGGACTCCTGAGTTCTATCTCTGCCTCTACTACAAGCATGCTGGGAGATCTTGAAACCTCTGGATTAGTTTGCCTATCTGCAATTATTTGGAACCCCATAGGCATGAATAGTGTTCTACAAAAACAGGCAACGTGGTCACTGCACGAAGGCAATGACCATCTAAAACAAACACTACTTACCTACTTCTCAGAAGCGTTGCTAGGCTTCATCAATTGTTTAAAGAGCTACAAGAGTCTCTGATGAAAGATGCTCTAAGTGCAAATCACTAAAAATAACAGGCGAGTTTAACACTCATGCAGTAGCTGTTAACTGTCACTTGTTATGTTTTAGTTACAAGAGATGTCAAAACTGCTCAAAGGGGTGGCCATGAGTTATGTTTAATTTCTTAGTGATATTTTAACCCAACTATTCTTAATGTCAACCTGCAGAGGAATTTTTTAAAATTGGGATTGTGCCCCTTTTTTGTTCCCTTATGATGTATAAAGCAGGCTGATTTTTTTAATTTTGTTTTTGTTTTGTATCTGAGCAATTTCAGGAATATCAGCTGTAGTCTTTCCTTGTTTTGCTGGAGGACTGTTAACTCCATTCTTAAGTCAAGCGGGTGTCAAAGGGTGTCAAATCTATAACAAAGACATGTTTTCTCCTAAGTGTTCATTAGACATTGGTGGTAAATATATTTTAACCAAAAAAAAATCAAAATAAAGCCTGGTTAGAACAGACTGGTTAAAAATCCCCTTCTCCTTCTCAACCTTTAGGCTGCTGTCTCTTGTGATGTCATAATTTCACTAGTGTTCCAGTTATCAGGAAGTGGACAAGACTTGAATTTTTAAAGTTAAAAAAATCAAATAAAAAAAAAATCAGACGATACCCCTTTCTCCATACCTTACGCAGAAACAAAAAGGGGCAGAAACCTATTTTTTTCCTTTACCACACACTTTAAACAAAATACAAAAATAAGTAATCGATCTCAATAGTCATTGATGAAATAGAAAAGTTGAAATCAAATCACTCGTGTCAAAACATTCTTGTTAATTTTTTAATTGTAGATGTACTTATAAAACACAATTCCTCTTTGCAAGTTGGTGTTTGTTGTTGGTTTTGGCATGTTACATTAACAAGCTCAATTTAAAAAAAAAAAAGCCCCCCAAATCTTTAATGGAAGCTGTGCTCAAATAATATTTGTTACAACAAAAATATACAGAATGTACACAATACAAAAATATTTAGAAACATATGTGTAACCTTGCAAATATTGTTTTGTTCTCCTAGCCCTTGATGGTAAAGCATCAATTGTTCGGAATTTTTAAGGCAGAATTATATTGTTTGGTGCTCTGTGATTAACACTTGGAGGAGGCATTAGTATTGATAATGAAAGCAAAAGAAAATCAAGCTGCATAAATCTAGCTTTATTTGCAAACTAAACAGACTCTGTGGGGGAGTCAGGATACATTTGGAGGCTAATGTGTCTACTAAACTCACTGGAAATTAATGTATTTTTGCTGCATAAATCAGGCCTGCGGAATTTTTCACATGTTGTAAAGTACTCAGCAATGTAAATTTGCTGTACTATGTTCTGGCATTTTAAAGAACCTCATTAGGGAGCTTCTTCCCATTAAAAGTCAAAGATTAATGATGCCATTAATAATACATTTACCTTGGAAACAGTTTGCTTTTGTTTCACACGTGATTTATTCTTTTAGTGAACAGCTGAATATATTTCCTTCATCTTCAACCAGTTCTCAGTGTCTGTGCTGTGAAGTGTTGAGCTGTAGGAGTTGTTGAGCAGCAGGACACAGTACCCTAAGGCTGTCACTCTTTAAAAGAAAAAGAATTACAATAATAAGAGGGACACCAAAACCAGAACCCCAAATCTACTGGCCTTTGGCTTGCTAGATCTGAACCTGCCTACGTGGGGTCAGATCTGGTTACAATTCAGGTAAAACCAAAGAGTGGGATATTCAAAAACTCAGTAAGTTAGGAGCTCAAGTCCTAGCAAAATCAATATGATTTGTGCTCCTAACTTATTTAAGTGCTTTTGAAAATCCAGCCCAAAATCTTGCGAGAATAAATTTTGGCACAAAATCATGGACATCTTAGGAGGTCTATTGACTTTGTGAGATGGCCACACTATTTCGGGACCAAGCATAGGATTCCATCTGCTGTATATAAATTAAAACCCAAATTCTCCAATCTGAAATCCAGAGGCAGTATGATCCATTGGACAGAGCATAGTCCGGCAGACAGGATCCCTGAGTTCAGGATCCCTGAGTTTGTCAGTTCTGACAAAGGCTCACTTTGTCACCTTGTACAAGTTGTAACTCCCCTAGCCTCAGTTTCCTCATTTATAAAATTAAATAAAATACTTACTTATTTCTACCTAAGCAAGTAGTGAAGATTCATAAATATTTGTGATATGCTATGTAAGTGCTAAGTATTATTATTGGCTGACTAGAAAAAGGACAAGAAATGCTTAGTTAAAGATTTAGCAAAAATTACAAGTTTTTTTTCCTTAACCCACATTTAGAGGTTATTTCTTGTGAGCTCATATCCCATCCCTCCTTATCTGGCTTCTTCCTTTATTTAATATTAGTGATGTGTGCAAAAAATTGTTTCTAGATCCAAGGATCTAAAAATAAGAGGTGCAATTTACAGCTCCCACTGACTGTGCACTCATCTTTTCATTCTGGGTGGTGCTTTTTTTGGCCACTATTAATTTCTTTCTTTTTGGTTCCCATGAGAAGGAGCTATCAACATGGAGTTCTAAGTAAAAGCAGCTGCTAGCATCAACCTCTGAACTGACCAGCAGGTGTCCCTCAAGGAGTTGTATTACCAGTGTCCCCAGATTCTGAGTCAGTCTTCATTACCACTCCCGTCCGGTTGCTCCCTAAACCCAATACCAGATAATCCTACACAGTAGCTGTGCTGCAATTCAACATCAACTAGAGGAATAGCTCTTACAGGTTCACCACATCTCTTCTTTTCACCATGAAAAACTTGTCCAAGGACATTAGCACAAGGAAAAACTTGTTATAAAATATACACCACTCACTAGTGTCTTCATATTGATCATAACAATTCCTCTCTCTCTAGCTCTCTAACATTAAGTATCTGTAATGTCCAATAGATTCACATTTTGTTGAACTACATAATGTGAAATTCTGCTAGCAGCTGAATTAAAAAAAAAATCAATTCACTATGTAAATTGTTTCTTCATAACCAGATGAGACGAGCCACTGTAAGTCCCAATTCATCCACAAATGACTGGAGAAGAGTAATGTTAAGGCTCTGGCACAAACCAGCAACAGCAAAGACATCTGGAGGTGAAAGAGAAAATCTATCCTATGTTCACTCATTGGTGCTGCAACATGCTGGCACAATGGAGTGAATTTAAAAGACAGCATAATTGAGATTGATAGATTTTGACATAATTTTAAAGAGCTTGTGCAGTTTATTTGATATTTTCAAATGGTTAATATCAAACAGTTTTTTAAAAAGGGAGTCAAGATCTCAGCCCAAGTGCCTTGTATTGCCCTTGATTTCTAAGCTGGTGACATCAAGCATAGATTTAGTGCATTGCCTTGCCTTTGTGTGAGGTGGGTGGATGAATTCACCCTTAAAATATTGAAATATAAAACGTTTGATTTATTCATCCGTACATGTGAATTCAGTGCTGGTTTCAGGTGCCAGCCTAACTGAGATCTGGGATTGGTTGGCAGAGCCCACCCAAGCAATGAAAGGCCTGCTCCTTCAGACAAGGGAGGGAGCAACAGAACAGAAAAATCAACCAATCACTGAGACCACAAAAATGCACAAAGAGCGATAGGGAGGCAGGTCACATGATCAAAAGGAGGGATCCAAGAAGCTGGTGGACATCCTCCAAGGAACCCTACCCAGTTGAATTAATCGACGAGGGACTGGAATATAGTCCCACGGTCAAAAAGACTTCTCCCATCCATCTTCATCCTTCTGGACTGATGAACGGCTATCTTGGCCAGTGCCAGGAAAAGGGTGACAGATGACATGGAGACTGATGGCCTTGGAGTCTAAAGTCCATTATTAAGCCACTAAACAGCTGCAGCAGGGATAGAGGCATTTACAGAAACAGGCCCTCAAGGTCTATTCCTATACCTCTTTCAGTGAGGTCAACAGGAGTTTTGCTAACATGAAGCTGCAGGATACAGCCTTCAATTATCTAGTATGGATAATATGTTGATTTCTTTCCCCCTCTCTCATTAAAATACTGACACATGGTGAGGCAGAAATAGTATGTAAAATAGTCTCTCCATCACCGAAGACCCATCTAGCAGCACTTTACTACAACGAACCTGCATTTTTCATAACAGTGACTCAGAGGGGCAGTTGACACACCTTTACACAGAGGCTGGACAGAGGTTTTTAAGAGGGAGAGAGTGCCCTTGAAGGGAGGTTCCTTGAGAATTTACATGTAAATTCCTTCCCATTTGGTGCATTCGAAAAACAAAAATATTCAGAAGAAATCTTCATGGGGTTTAAAGTAGGGCAGATTGAAAATGTTTCGTAGAATTTTTTTTGATGGAAAATTGAGTTTTTGACAAAAAAAATTTGAAGTGTCTACTTTCCTCGAAATTAAAAAGTTAAAAAATGTTTGTTTTTTTGTTTGAAAACCAAAACTATTTTCCAGTTTTTGGACAAAAAAATTCTGTTTTTTTGGAAGTTTGGACTAAAAATTGTTTTTTGTTTTGTTGATGAAAAGTCATTTTTTTGCTGAAAATGTCAATGAATTTTTTTTGTCATTTTTATCACAATATTCCATGTGGAAAACTCCATTTTCTGACCAGCTCTAGTTTAAAGGCATTTGTAAAAGGTATGATTTAGCAATATCTAGAGAAGGGGATTGAAACAGAGATGTCTTCCTCCTTCAATCTGAACAATGTTTTTAGCAACTAATTATCTAATCTCTAGTTATTCCTCTCTCCCTGCTCTCCCACTCACTCAAAGATGCTGTCTCTATCATTATGACACAAGATGAGTGAGATAATCTTTTATTTACCTCACTCACCTTGTCTCCTAATATCCTGTGACTGACACAGCTATAACTACACTGCATCTCTCACTATGAAACACCCAGAATGATCTCTGACCTGGAACAAAGGATCCAAACTCCTGACATGTGATTGTTTAGAGCTGGCTCCAAACTGCAGGGATAAAATGGAACTTGGAATTGGACCCATACCAAAGAAACCCACAAGTGCTCTCAAACGATAGGCCTTATGCTTTCCTATTACAAGGCTTCCTTGAAGTGGCGTCCTATGAACCATGCTTCAGACTAAGGGGAATAATTTTGTTGCTGTTGAAATAGCCTTCAAAACTTTCATATATGGCGCATGAAGAAGGAGAAATAAAAGTTTCCTTTGCAGATAAGGCTCATTTAATACCCTAAAAACAGATGGGGTGAAACCCTGACCCCAGTGAAGTCAATGGGAGCTTTGCCATTGAGTTTAGTGGAGTCAAACTTTCACCATGGAGAGTGTCTTTTATCCAAACAGCAGGGATTAAAATGACATGAAGAACATCACTGCGTTAACACTTGGGAGGAGGTCACAGCCTTCAGCATCAGCACTGGCATCATCTAGGTGGACAAGAGAATAAAGCTCAGGAATGGAGAGAGGTGTTACTGAAAGACAAACTAAACTCGCTGCTGTAGTGACAGCAAGACTGATTCCAAACTGTGCCCAAATCATATAATAATGTGAGTTTGTCTTTGGCAGAGATTAGGAAGCCACCTGGTAGGGTTCCAGACCTGGCGCCTCTGAAATAGGAGACCTAGATCTCAGGAGACAATGTCAGGATTCTGTTTTCCCCAGCTAGGGGGCATTACAAGCCTTGCAAATAGAGATGGTCAAAAACTGTCCATCAAAACTTTTTTTTTTTTTTTAATGGGAAAAAATTCCCCCAAAAAACTTGAGCATTTTTGACCTTCTCAGCTTGTGATTTAGAAGTCACGTATCCTAACCCCATCTTATGGAATGGGTGAAATTCACCCCTGTGCACAGGACCAACAAGATCTAAGCCCTGATCACGTCTCACCTAAGCCCCTAGTAATGTGTCTGAGGTGAGATTTAACTGATGCATAAGCCTCCTGCTGGCCCTCTGCACAGGGGTGAATTTCACACTCTGCACACACACCTTTTCTGTGTTATCAAGGTCATCCACTTAAGACAGAAGATATGCTTTAGTCATGATGAAATTCTATGGTCTGTGTTATAAAGGAGGTCACACTGGATAATCTGATGGTCTTTTCTGGCCTTAAAATCTATGATAATATAGAAGGGACAGAGGATTAAGGGAAACCTATAAGAGAGTAAATCCTCCACCTTCCTGGACTGTTTTTTTTTCTGCTATGCAGGTAGCTATCAACAGTGAAATGTGAACTAACATAAGCAGTTTACTAGAGATTTGTGCTTAAAGCATGGCCCATACAACAAAGGGTTTTATATGGTTTCCCTGGTCTATATAGGCATGGTGAGTCAAGCTATTAGGCCTTTTTGCTTTACAAACTGTACTATAAACTAGTTAGGGATCTATAAAACCTATGGCCTAGCTATACTAGGCAAAAGACTTGGTGTCCACACACAACAGTTATTCCCAGTATTTTACAAGCATTAGTTGACCAGCCAAGCCAGGGACGACAGACTTGGGTAGGGAACTAGTGGCAAATAAATCCCTGGCGTAACTCAGCTGACTTTAGTGGATAAACTTGGCCTCTAGCATATTGAATAGTTTGTAGCATGGTTTTACATGAGGGAAATCATGTCCACACTCCTCTAGCAAGAACTGAGTTTAAGCAAACCCTGCTGGAGACTTTCTGACATTCTTTCCAAACTTTTTGCAGACAGGGTGTTAGACCATACATAACCAGAAAGAAAGGGCAGAATAAAACAACCTGATTGTCAACCAATATAAAGCACAACTGACCATTAGCAAAATCCTAAACTGCCTCCACCCAGAAAAGAAAACTCAGCCACATTATTTACCACAACGGGTTGTAAAAATCAAGTGAAACATGTACTGATGGTAAGACCTACCTCTGATACGGTGTCCTGTCTGAAACCACCACTGTATGGTACCCCCAAGGTTTCTAGTGCAATCTTGTTTGACATTTAGTTGAAGATCAACGTATATCATGATGGGTTTTGCTTGCCCCTTTGGAAGTTGCTTAAGACAGTCTAAACTATAGACTAAATATTTAAGTAATCATTCAATTAATAAGACAATGGCAGTGGCATGGCTAGGATGACCAGATAGCAACTGTGAAAAAATGGGATGGGGGGGGGCACAGGTGCCTATATAAAAAAAAGTCCCCCAAACCAGGACTGTCCCTTTAAAAAAGGAACATCTGGTCACCCTAGGCATGGCTGACCAGTCAAACTCAACCGTTAAAACCAAATTCAAGTTGCCTTGTCAGCGTCCTTTGAGTCTCTAGTTCAGTGGTGCTGGAACAGTTTTTACAGTGGGGATGCTGAAGGCAGAAACCATGTATTTGGGTTGTCATTACTACGTCAAGCCAGGGTGTGTGGCAGAACCCCTAGTTCCAGCACCTACGCTCTAGTTAGTAAAAGTGAAGCTTGTTTTTCTTTTACTGTTCAGTGAAACACAGGATTTTCATAAACCAACTAGTCACGGATCCAGCATAACTTGGAAAAATTTAAGTGACCCAAACTAAACATCAATGTGTGCACTACTAAACCGAGTGGTAAATTCCCAGTTACAAACATAGGGTTGATCCTGCAGCCCTTCCTCAGGGGAGTAGCCACAATGGAGAGGCTTCAGGATTGGATCCCGACTGAGTGTTAAGAGTACCTGTATGACTCATGCCCAAACTTCTCTCAGACCAGTTCTACTGTTAGATTTTAGCTTAAACCATCTTCATCAGCATACAGTACAGTTAGCCAAAAACGATGCCACACGTTTCCTTAACTTGTGCATTTTCAGAAGATCATTTACCTATCCCCTAATCATCATATAAAAATAAATCCTTGGTTTCGATTCATTTAACATAGCTGGCAGATGGAAAGTCTTTTGCCCTCCAGAGTTCTCTGTCTCAGGCTCTCAAGGAGGTGGAGGTAGCTTCAGATCCAACAGATTGTAGGCAAAAACATTCCAAAAGATGGCGAACAATACAAAGACGACATAAATAAAAATAAAGATCCACCATAAGGACTGGTCTTGGAGTCTCTGCTCATAGTTCCTTAGGATGACCACCCCCAGTGTGATTCCAACCAATACCCCGCCCAGGTGGGCAACGAAGCTTGGGTGTGGACATGGGGGGTAAGCAGATGGATGGAACCGCAGCCACACAGCCCTTCCAAATTCAAAGCTCACTGGAATAAAGAGAGAGAGAGAGAAAAAAAGAAGATAAGCCTTTGTCCATCTCAATCCTTCTCTGCCTCTACTTGGGGCTCCTTCAAGTCAACGACTTGACGACAGAACCATCTCTTGCTATCTCATGGCTAGTGCAGAGATCATTGCTTTACTGAACAGAGAGAAAGTGCACTCTGCTACAAGCAAAGGGGAAGTTATTAGCCAGTTTTGGACAATCAGCTCACTGTACATCAGACATGATCTAGGTCAGAAATTCTCAGCTCTAGATTCTTCTGGTTGCTTTTTGTAAAAACAAAAAAGACATTCTTTTGACAGAATTTTTTCTTCCTTTAAATTTCCCTCTTGGTGGCTGTTTCCTCCTCTTCACTTGGTCCAGTCAGCACATCACATATCTTTTCTCTCCCTAGTTAGGCACATCAGATCACCTCTGTACTCCTGTGACATTATCTGATTAAAATGTGACCATATAGATCACTGTTGCAACCACTGTTATATATTTGCAGCAAATCTGGTACAAAGGTTCTCAAGTAAGGTATCTATGAAAAGGTTATGATTTGCTGGTTATGATTATGCTACCTGCATGTATCATTTTTGCATTTGAAGTCATAAGTATTGGATCAATACCTGGATTTCAAATGTTTGCTCCTCGGGTAACATCCACAAGATAGCCAGCCAGCACATCTTGGAGCAACTATTCAAATTGAATGGCCCATCAAAAGAACTGACAATGGACCATGGGAGACACCCATCTACACTTAATGGAATTTCCTGCTTTGACTAGGCGAAGTGCATGGACATGTGACTTGCCCATGTGATTCCAAACTCCATTTTGCTGCTGTAATTTTCCAAAGTAAGAACAATGGGATTCCCTCCACATGGCAGAAGCTATACAAGGCCCTGGAAACACCTCCTTTTTGCCTCTATCCTGCTCCAGCCTCTTTCTTGACCAAGCCTCTGGACTATGAATTTATTCTAACCAAGGAATTGAGGACCTTCCAGTGATTTGGAAGCAACCAGAGACTTATCAAGCCAGCAGTTTATTCCATCACTGCTACAAGCCTGAACCAAGAACTTTGCATTTATTGTATGTATTTGAGTCCTTTAACCAATTTTCTTTCTTTCTATAAATAAACCTTTAGATTTTAGATACTAAAGGATTGACATCAGTGTGATTATTGGGTAAGATCTAAGTTATATGCTAACCTGGGTGTGTGGTTGGTTCTTTGGGATCAGATGAACCTTTTATTTGATGAGACTGGTTGTAAAGAACCACTCACCTTTAAATCCCGTGTTTTTGGTGGTGACATAAGAACTGGAATGCCCAAGGAAACTGCTTTTATGTCTTCTTGTTAGCCAGTGTGGTGAAACAGAAGTTTACTTTTGTTGCTGGTTTGGTATATCTTATGGAAGAATAACCACCAGTTTTGGGTTGTGTTTGCCCTGTTTCTCAGCAGTCTGTCCTGAAGTTAGCATCCTCAATTGTGACCCACAGAGGCACAGTTACAACTCCTATTTCACTTGATGTAGACACAGTGGTGAATGAGAACAAGCACTGGAATGGAATAAGTGGCCGGCTGAAATTTTATTAAACTTAACACAGAATAGGCCTGTATCACTAAGGCTATACATCATTGCTATTGTGCCTTCTATAAATAACCAGTAGAACTGCAGATAAAGTAACCTACAATGTAAGGGCTTCATCCTGTACAGGCCCAAGGACCTTCAATTTGCACTAAGTGTCTAAGGCAGTGCAGATGGCTGGAATCACAAATAAATTATACATGTTAAGTCAGAATTTCTTCTTGAATTAGGACTAAGTGGCAGAGAAAAATCTTAACTGGAGGTTGTGCGAGAGGCATTCTTAGACTTCCACATTTATTTCTAGAATTCTGGTTGAGATTTTTACATTTCCATTTTTGTAATTTAAAAAAGTGAATGCAGCACTAGAGAGATAATTGGCTCTGAAAACTGAATGCCCAGAATAAGCACAGCATAGTCGGCAGCAGCAACACAAGCTTCTCTGCATCTCCTGGCCCATGTGCCTGAACACAGCACTGGAAGGGTCATTTTTAGGTAGAGTGACCAGATGTTCCAATTTTATAGAGACAGTCCCGATTTTTTTTTTTTTAATATAGGCTCCTATTACCCCCTGCCTCCGGTCCTGATTTTTCACATTTGCTGTCTGGTCACCCTACTTCTAGGGGTGAGAGATTTGTTCTATCTTGACTCAGTTCCTGGCTTCTCTGATGAAATTACCAGCAAGGAAACTGACTGTAGTCGTGTTGTCCTCTGGCAACCGCACTAGGTCCATCAGTTTACCTCGCATAGATTACTGATAGCTGGTTTTAGTCACTACAGACCTAGATCAGTGGCTGTCAACCTTTCCAGACTGCTATACTGCCTGCAGGACTCTGATTTGTCTTGTATACCCCAAGTTTCAGGTCTCTTAAAAATTACCTGCTTACAAAATCAGACACAAAAATACAAATGTGTCACAGCACGCTAGTACTGAAAAATTGCTATCTTTTTCTCATTATTACCATATAATTATAAAATAAATAGATTGGAATATAAATATTGTACATATATTTCAGTGTATAGTATATAGAGCAGTACAAACAAGTCATTGTCTGTATGAAACTTTAGTTTGTACTGACTTCTCTAGCCTGTTACAAAACTAGGCAAATCTCTAGATGTGTTGCTGTACCCCCTGGAAGACCTCTGTGAACCCCAAGGGGTACATGTAACCTTGGTTAAGAACCACTGACCTAGAGAAACAGGGTCTGACTTGGACATTACAAAAGCCCCACATCAATGGAAAAATATTTTGCCATGGACAGCATGTTGGAAATCCGTTTTATCCTCTTTTCTTCTCCAGATGAGCCCATCACTTGTGCACCAGCATTGGGAGTTCGTTTTTGCGTAGCATGACAAAAGAAGAGAGATGCAGCCTTTCATTCTCAGTTGACATTACCTCTTGCCGTGCCCTTTGTGGCAGCTGTGACCAGCTGGGGCACTCTTGAGTTGGTCCCATGGCTCATCCTGAGAGGGCTGGTGCAGGTGCTTCGTGGTGGAGCTGAAGAATTTGTTTCCTTTGTTGCTCTAGCAGAGCCTGGCCTTGGCTACCCATAGAGCTTGGTGTCCGATGCTGCCAGCAGTTTTAGCTTTTCTTGGCGTCCCTCCCAGCTCCTTTTACTTTTTTTATGAAGCTGGGTGGCTTTTGGTTTTTGACCGGTAGGAGTGACTGAGGGCAGAATTAGTCTATAGCCTTTTATATGGGCACTCAGGTGATAGGCTTTGAATAAACCTTTATAATAATACGTACATTATAATAATCACTAGTTTGACAGATTGTCTGTAGTAGGCTATTCATAATCGCTAGTCCCCACTAATTAGCTAACCAAGCAGCTGGATAACTTACCCATTCAAGCACTCAAATTAGCATGAGAAAGGCTGTCTAGTGCTTAAAGCCACAGCCTCAGAGTCAGTAGGTCAGTGTTCAATTTCCACCTCTGGCACCGACTTGCAGTGTGACCTTGGCAAATAACTGGGGGCCCAACAATGCAGACAGACACCTAGTGGGATTTTCAAAAGCATCTAATCAGGTGAGGGCACCTAATTCCTGCCTGCTCAGGTGTTTTTAAAAATCCCACTAGGCACCTGTCTGCATCTTTAGGGACCTACATGCCTTTGAAATTCTGGCCCTTTGGAGCCTAAGTGAGTTTCATTGATAGTCAACGGGACTTGGGCTCCTAAGTACCCACATTACTTTTGAAAATGCAACATCAGGGTTTTTGACAATTTTGTCCTTGGTCTCTATCTCTGTGTGCATCACCTTCCCCTTCTGGAAAGCAGGGATAACACTTCCTTGCCACAGGGGGTCTGGAGCAGCTTACTTCATTGGTGCCTGTCAAATACTTCGGAGATCCTTAGACTGAGAGTGCCGTAAAAGTGCAATGCATTGGTATTATTAAAGCATTGCCTATTGGAGTGTCCACAGAGAAGCAGCGAGCCCCCAGTTCTTCATGGATGTCCATACTCCAGACACTGCTAAACAATGACCTGTACATTTTCAAATGCTCCCGTTTAACATTTGGATCCAGATTCTGCATTCCAGAGTGACCAGGTTTCTGCTGCCGTGAATTCCAGCTACTGGTTCCCAGCGATAGAGCCAAATTACCACCTGGGGTTAGCATAACCACTAATGGCAAAGGTAAACAAAACTGGATTATGTGCGCGAGAAATGTATTACAATACTTACTACAGATCAACGCAAGAGCCATGCGCAGCAGCTTGAATTGGCACTTCATTCCAGACCAGTTCTGGAAAAGGACACAACAAAAACAAAATTATGCTGGGTACAATTTATGCATCTTTTCATGCCGTGGGAATCTGAAGATGGGTCTAGATACCTGCTGAAGATCAAGGAACTTGATCTCGCCACACACACATAATGGGAAGATCTGCTCCAATTGGTGCTGCCCTTGCCACACTCCCTCTCAGGGTTCTCAACTCACCATGCCAAAGACAAGAGACACATCACATTAAGATTAGGCAGCTCTCACAAGCCAATTGAATCCTTCTGTTTCTTTACTCTGCAGTTTTACTGGCCAGAAGACGAAGATGTGAAAGCACAGTAAATCCACAGAACTGGGAATCCCTGTTTAATCCCTCCGCAACACATGGACTATAAACTGCTATTCCTTTTATCACGCTCTTTTTCTCCTTGATAGATGTTTATAGTTCATACTGGGTGTGAGGGAAAGGCTGGGGAGGTAAGGTCGGGTTATCCCAGAAGTTTTAGATTATGTTACATGGAAATGATAAGAAGGGGCAATTTGAATTAGAAATGTACACAGTGCAATCCACTGTGCGTCTGTGGGTAGGGCCATGGTTCCACACAGAGTGAGGACTCAATAAAGCTGTAAATTTGGAAGAAACATATTGCAGGTCTATTTTTGTGGGTGTGACCTCAAAGCTTGGGAGTCTAGCAAACAGAGAAGGGTTTGTAGTGGAGGTTTAAGGCAGGGCCACCCAGAGGATTCAAGGGGCTTGGGGCAAAGCAATTTCGGGGGCCCCCTTCCATAAAAAATATTGCAATACTGCACAATACTAGTCTCGTGGGGGCCCCTGTGGGGCCCAGGGCAAATTGCCCCACTTGCTCCCCGCCGCCACGGGTGGCCCTGGGAAAAATAAACCTTCCGCATCTCGGCACAAACCCAGTTTTGAGAAAACTTCTTTACAAGGTATCATTGGTTCTCAGCATCAGCTAGTGCTAAAAGGCATTAAAGCTCATTAAAAGGGTTGGACAAATATTTTCCGTCAAAACTTTTTTTGGATCGAAAACTAGGGGTTTTTAAAAAGCAGAAAAAAATCACGGACAATGTCTGCTCTCCTTCAAAATTTGTTGTGTTTTTTTTAATTGAAAAGCTGAAATTAGTCTGCCAAAACCTGAATATGGTTTGGGGTTTCAGAAGTGTGTGGCCAAATATTTGCTGCTTGCTGTGTTAGATTGTTTAAAGAAACAATAAAAAATTCTGCTTAAAAAAAATCCAAAAAACTTTTGAATCACCTCAGCTTGTGATCAAATGCCTGACCCCATCCAGGCAGAGATTTTTCCAGGTTTCTGATACTCTGTTGGCTTCCTTGACTCATATCTGTCTCCATAACTTTGGGTTCATTTAGCTTAGAACATAAGAACGATCGTACTGGGTCAAACCAAAGGTCCATCCAGCCCAGTATCCTGTCTACCGACAATGGCCAATGCCAAGTGCCCCAGAGGGAGTGAACCTAACAGGCAATGATCAAGTGATCTCCTTCCTGCCATCCATCTCCACTCTCTGACAAACAGAGGCTAGGGACACCATTCCTGGCTAATAGCCATTAATGGACTTAACCTCCATGCATTTATCTATTTCCTAGAGACTGACTCCATGGGGTCCCTCACAAACTGGAGGTGGTTACTGTGGGTTTGTCTTTAGTATAGCTTATGTACATACTCCACAAACTGAGCATTTGAGCTTGTTCCAAAATCTGGGATGAGCCTATGTTGTGAAAACTGAAATGCTCAAAATAGCATATGCATGTGAATGGACACAGGGTGCTAAAATTAAATTAACCCAGGGGTTCTCAAACTGGGGATCGTGAACTGTCAGTCTCCACCTCAAACCCTGCTTTGCCTCCAGCATTTATAATAGTGTTAAATATATAAAAAAGTGTTTTCAATTTATAAGGCGGAGGGTCGCACTCAGAGGTTTGCTATGTGAAAGGGATCACCAGTACAAAAGTTTGAGAACCACTGAATTAACCCCTTGGAAGCCTCAGGGAATGCAGAGGAGGGGGGTCTCCCTTTGTAGGGTTGGGAAGGATATTGCTCTTCTCATGTGATCCCTCCCCCAGTGGCTAATTTTAAATGAAGCTACCCTCCCCTGACATGAATCTCCCTATGGCACTGAAATTAAATATAGACTATAATTTGGCATTTGAGAAGTGAAAGGGATGGTAGACCTAATGGAAAAGCCAACAGCTTGGCTCTTCTGCAAGCCTCAAACTGCTGAATGAGCTTTAGAGTAGAGAAGGCTGTGCCCCCCAAACAGCCTGGCTCTGCCTCCTATCTGACCCCCACCCACTTCCTGCCCCCCGACTACCCGCCCCCCTCAGATCCCCAACCCATCCTGCTCCTTGTCCCCTCACCATCCCCCAAACCCCCCCACCATCACCCCAGGACCCCACCCCTGCTCCCTGACTGCCCCAACCCCTATCCACCCCACCGCTGAGTCCTGACAGACCCCCGGAAAGCCCACAATCCAACCCCCCCATTCCCTGTCCCCTGACTGCCCCCCCAACCTCTGCCCCCTCCCTGTGCCCTGACTGTCCCTGGGACTCCCTGCCCCTTAGCCAACCCCCTTGGCCCCAGCCTCTTACCCCTGGCTTCCCCCCTCACCCGGAGCCTCAGTGCATCCAGGACCTTTCCCAGACAGCTTCAGCGTGTCTTCGGCGGGGCCCCTAACCTCCGCCCCGCTCAGAGCCGCGTGGTGAGGGGGCAGGACTGTGAGCTCCAGCGGGGCCTGAGCTTCCTCCACTCGGCATAGAGCTCACTGGCCCGCCCCCTGACCACGCGGCTTTGAGCAGGGCGGAGATCAGGGGCCCCACTGGACCACGCTGAAGCTGTCCGGGACGCTGCTGGATGCGCTGAGGCTCCGGGAGGGGCGGAGGCAGGGTCGGGCCAGGCCGATGAGGGAGCCTCGGCCGTTCTCGTGGGGGCCCCTGCAGAGCCCGGGCCCTGGGGCACTTGCTCCTCCTCTGGGCGGCCCTGGTTTAAGGGGGCAAAGAGAATATAATTAACTAACTCTTATCATCTCACCAATGCTTTAAGTGGTTAGGTTCTGAATGAAAGAACAGGATACATACTTGCTTCCTCCAGCTAAACTAAGGGAGAAGAATGTTCTCAGGTAATGAGAGAGGCATTAACAAGTATAGAAAACAATGAGATACCAAGATATTTCTCCCTCTTTACCGTGACATATTGTCTTCCCCTATCATCTCCTTTTGATCCATGGAGACATCAGCATCCCTTTACTTCTTGCAAGCAGGAAATCTGAATGACCTCGCACCCTTGAGCTAACTCACATCAGAGGATCAGTAAACCAGCACTGATATTATCTGCCTAGTGGAAGCTTGCGGCAGTGTTTGCAGTACTCAAGATTTAAAGGATGAACTCAGGCCTTGAGGGAAAAGGTTAGACAAAATATTCAGGGCTTGCTTACTAGGGCGGTTTGAAAGTGTTCCATCTAAACTGTTTTTCAACAGAAAATTGGAGTTTTGATTAATTTTTTGCAGAAAGTGTCTGCTTGCAATGGAAAACTTTGACTTTTCGTCCATTTCCTGACCAGCTGTATTAAATACATAGATCATTTAGGTTATGGCCCACAAACAAATGCATGGGAGTTTAATCAATGCAAACACTTAGATACCAAGTAATAAGTGCCTTAGAAATACCTTAAAAGGATAATGTAGATTAGATAGGCCATTGAAGCAAATGCGTCTTGGAGGCAATGTTTTGGCGTAATGAAAACTAACAGAGCTAATTATTTTTCTTAATTAAAGCAAAATGCTTCTCAAATTATTGAATATTTAGTAAACTTTTACTAAATTTTGCCAGCCACAGGAGGCACTTAGTTTGGTTAAGATCAATTCTGAAACCAGGGAGAAGAAGCAACTAACTTCAGAACACAAGCAGTGTCTTTAAAGCTTGCATTAGAGGAGGGGAGTTTTCCTCCCATGATAGTCTCCCTATTCCTCCCTCCCTTTACTACTTCTCTCGTGTCAAAAAAGCCCTGTGCTGAAGCAAACCCCTCATTCCAGCCAAGGAGGGTTGGAAACGCTCCTTCTGGAGCCCGATGTCTATCACTCACTCACCCCAATCGGGGCATAGTTAGGATTTATTATTAATTATTATTATGTATTTGTATTACTGGCATGCCTAAGAGCCCTAGCCATGAAGTCATGCCCTATTGCGCTCGGTGCTGCACAACCCAGAACAAAAGACAGCACCTGCCCCTAGGAGCTTAGAGTCTAAGTATCATATTATAATAGTGCCTAGAGGCCTCAGCCCAGACAGGGGCTCCATTTTGCTAGGCAATGTACATGCACACAATAAAAGATGGTCCCTGCACCAAAGAGCTCTGGCTAACTGTATGGAAGACCATACACTGTAGATCACATTCGATATCTTAACTGGAATCTAATCGTTGGTAGTTGTGGTGGGGTCTGCAACCCCTCTCACAAAAACACAGGCAGGAAAGGGTTAAGAACCCTGTCTGCCTGCGGACAGCCAAACTAGCCATGCCCCAGTTCTGCTGTGAGAAATGCCAATTATGGAGTGACACTCCCCCCTCCGCTGTGGTAACAAGTGACGGAGGAGGAAGAAGAAGAAGGGACAGAAAAGTTTGGGATTGCTGAGGAGCAATGGCTCTCAGCCAGCACACACCAGCCTGCCTCTGAGAAACTACGGACCCCCTTGAGGTTAACTGACATGCAAGTCCTGAGGTTCAAGGGCCTTTTGACTCTGCTTTATGTTATGCTTATAGACGCTGCCTTTTTTCCTGATGTGATTTGAACCATTGGTGCCTGGGCCAAGGAGTGATCCAGACTGCTGGTGTGGAACTCTGGCACATGCCTGTGCTCACCACAGCTGACAGTAGCAATTCAAGTGTTTTACCCATTGCAAACTGGGATGAGAAAGCTAAAGCTACTGACTCGCCTTCTCACCACGATTTCCACTTTTCTATCACTAGTTCATTGGTTTCCATCCCTAAGAATTTCAGGCATCCCACTGTTCCCTTGAGACACCCCTTCCATGTAACCAGCCTTTCACAGCAATCTTGGCAAACCGTTTATAACCACATTCAGTAATTATTTGCAGAAAGGAGCCTTTGATATACCACCACATCTGTTGTGAGCCAGCTGACTGTTAGCTCTGATCTGCATTGCACTCAATTTATACCTGTATTAACCATGGAAATCTGCGTACACACACACCACTTGGAGAAGACATGTGTTCTAAATAAAGGAAGAAGCCAAAGCATTAAGTATAGAAGAATCTAATGCCTTGATCCTGAAAAGACTGAAGCACATGCTTAACTGTATATAACATAGGCCTGATCCAAAGCTCTTTGAGATCAATGGAAAGCTCCTAGCGACCTCAGGAGACTTTTGCTTTCAAAGGGACTACTCAGAGGGTACAGAATTCAGCACTCGAGTAATTCTTTGCAGGATCTCAGCCTGCATCTGCTCCCTTTCTTTACGAACTTGGAATTAACCTACAGAAGAAACTGTACAAAAGAGCTCTGGAAAGCAGAAGAGTTGGCGATATAATTAGGCATGCACTGAATTCAGTTAAAAGATTGTCTAGTTAATAATCTATATGGAACAGGCTAATAAGACAAACAAACACACAAAGAGCATTTTCCTCGGTGTACAGGTCTCCCACTTCTTCCACTGGTCTGTACTGATCTACGTCTATATGCATGGAAGGTAAAATGTAAAAGGACAGGTTAGGGATGGGAGGCATGAAACTGACACTGGCCCAAGCTGCACAATTTGAAGTGGACTTCCAAATTCCAATCCTGAACATTGGGGATCAGTCCACTACAGAGATGGGGCCAATCAGAAAGGGCTTGTTCCAAACCCTATTAAAATCAATGGAAAGACTCCCAGAGACTTCAACCATTCAGACCCAAATTTCAGACTTCTGCAAATTTCTCCAGAGTCTGAGGCTGTTTGGATCCGATAGTTTGGTTTTGGCTCATCTCTGCATGAAATACATCCGTCCAAACCAGGGATTGTCTCTTTGGTTGTTGACATGTTAAATTGTAAGCAACAGATGTCACTGCTGTTGGACTGAGTGGCAAGTCTCCCAATTTACTTCAGCTGGAGCCAGATTGCTATGTAAATTTCTAGGAGCCCACAAGTAGGTCAGCATTCATAAAGGGGTCATATCTCATCCCAGTTTACATCTTTATAGGTCAGCAGTCTGGTTTGATACTTTATATATAGGCTTGGAAGGATTAGATTTTAAATCAGCCAATGTCTATAACTGACATTTTCTCCCTCCATCCAAAAAGACTGAAATAACTTCTCACATTAATAATAATAATAATAATAAGTTACAGAATGGAGAAGTTAAATACATATATGTTGTACTCACAGACAGCTAATGTGGTCAGTTCTATCTAGCAAACAAACTAATAGGAGCTATTCTAAAATAGGATTGTCTGATAATATTACTGTTCTATTTCTGAATCTTATGAACCTCAACATCTAAAGTAATTAGGTTTTAAATAAATTAGTATAAAGTTTTGTTTTAATTTCCAGCTAGTGCCAAAATTTAAGGTTGGTAACAAAAATGTAAAATAAAAAATCCTTGGACATAAACATTAAAATAGTTGAAACCCATAAGAATGAAAATATTCCAAACCTAATTATAAAAATGGCATTATGTTTAGCAGGAAACACTCAGGGTTTCAGGGATGAAAGATACACCAACTATGGGCTTGTTTACACTGGGAAACTATGTTGCATTAGAACACGTTAACGAAGATGATTTACTCAGCATAGACAGGGGCTGTCATGTTTAACATCAGGTCAGTTAATTGGGGTAACTTGTAGGGTTAATACACTAATTTCCTAGTATAGTTAAGCCCTATGAGCAATCTTTTATTTCCAAAAGAAATAAAATGTACAGAAATGTTTGTAGACTTTGCTCTACCAAGAAAATTCCAGCACTGTAATAAGACAGACAAAGCCTGCCTGCCTGCTGATCGATATGGGTTCACATTGTGCAGACCACTTAGACACTTGCAAAATGTTAAGGCACATGGACCAAAACAGGTTCCTTGGGCAAGTCTCAGTCATCCGCTCCCAAACCTGTAAAGTGAGGATGATAATACTTAGCCAATTCACTGGAATGCTGTGAGGTAGGCTTAATTTAATGGTGTTTCTAAAGCGCTTGGAAATCCTCACAAGGAAGATGCTGTAGAGCCCTGTTCTATTTAGGTTCTTCTATACCTCTCATCACCTGACATATCAAGAAATGCAAAGCAGTATTATTATTATTAAGCACCTGAACTCCGTTAGATTCTTTCCAAAGGAATTGTGCCTGTGTAAGGTAGTGTGAGATATCAAAGCATTAAGAGGTTCCAGAACAGCTCCCTATAGCCAAACTAATAAACTAAATCTGCACACCAAAGAAACAAATATTAATGGAGTCCAGGTTCCAGCTCCTGATGTAGCCAGTGGCTTTTCAATGTATTGAAAGAATAATTTTACAATATATAAACTTTGATGGGGGAATCTTGGTATAAATCACTTCGACAGCTGCAAGAATGCAATCTGTGCAAAATAAAGTAACTCATTTTCTCTCTCCACAGAGACAGCTAACGTAGTCAGATGGCTCTGAGCCCATGCTGATTAATACGGTTTCCTCCTTTACTCTTCATTTCCATGCAGCTTTGTTGGTTTCCCCCCCTTTATTATTTTCCTTAGGCTGAGATGTTTTATTGCTTGCTCCTGTTTGTTATTTTATTTATTTTCAGGATCCCCCCCCCACTCCACCCCCAAGCAGGGACATTTTAAATTTCCTTCAGTTACCAGGACGCACAAGGGAAATGGAAGATTCAGATGAGATACTCTCCCTTCCCCGTCCAAACCATCCGTGCAAAAAAGATGAGTATTGTCAACAGACGCGATGGAGTGGCAAATGCAAAAGGTCTTTTTCATTATGTAAGAGATTCTCATAAGAATATTAAGTGAGCCAGGGAGAAAGAAAGAAAAAGCACCAGGAATGGGTAAAAGCAGCAAAGAATCCTGTGGCACCTTATAGACTAACAGACGTTTTGGAGCATGAGCTTTCGTGGGTGAATACCCACTTCTTCAGATGCATGGAATGGGTAGGCAGGAAAGGTTCATAAAAGTCAGTTCAGCCATTTCTTGGTGTACTACTGATCATTTTGCAAAGTGACTTGTGCTACTGTGGCAATCACTAAATAGGAGAGAACTGAAAGGTAAAATGATGCAACACTTAAGAAACCTGAACAATGCGCTAAAAATGAATGACCTCTCTGGTGGGTGGATGGGGGTGTGTGTGTGTGCATGCTGCCCTCTTCTGGATAGAAGCAGAAGTGCTCAATAGTGTGTCATAAATCATCTTCAGCTAACAGAGCTTCCCCCTCAGCTACAGGAGAATGGGATGCTGTGTTTGTGGCACACAGGAATCTGAGTTCTCTACTCATTGTAGTCATGAAACTGCAAAGTCCTAGAGGGCTATAGAATTATGATGATACTTTTAGGGCCAAATTCTTAAAGGTACAAATCTCAGTATTTACATATGGAAACTGCCAACCGTCTCGGCTGCAAGTGAAACTGCAGGTTAAGTGCCAGTGTGTATGAGCAAATGGCCACATGCATCATGGAATGTCCTAAGATTTTCAGGGCCCTACATGAAGCATCTCTTCTGGGGTGCTGAGCAGCCTCAGTGCTCCCACAGAAATCACTGGGAGCGCAATGTGCTCAGCACCTTGCAGGACTGGGCCCTTAATTATTAGACTGATGCCCAGTGATTTGGAGTGAGGACAGGAGCAGAGCAAGAAAGAGAAAATGTCAAGCTCATAAAAGTGTAATTTCTGCACAAATGTTTGTAAGCACAAGACATCCATAAAGCTATGCCTATGAGAAAATACAACCCCCACCCTCAGTTGCAAATGGTCTATTTCAGGCATTTAGTTAACATGAATTTCCCATCTTGGAAATTCATGTGTGTGTGTTTGAGCTCATGGGAGGACATTGTTTAACTGGCTGCTACACAATAAAAGAGCTCAAGGAGAAGAGACAAGATGAAAGCAGCGAGCTGAACTGTTGTGCCACATGGGGCCAGTTTTTACACAGGTAGAGCTGGGAAGGTAACTTTACAGTGTATCCTGTATATGAAACTAGGAGTCACATACCCGGGCCCTATATCTGTCCAAGGCACTTATATGGCCCCATATAACCATAGCATCTGAGCACCTTACAATCTTTAATGTTCTTATGCTCCCAACACCCCATGAGGTAGGGCAATGCTACAGATCAGGAACTCAGGCACACAGAGACTGAGGTCACACAGGAAACCCACAGCAGACCAGAGAATTGAACTCAGGACTCCTAAGCTAACATCCTAACCACTGGGCCATCCTTCCACCCTATATGCACTGCATGTCAAAGGGC
Organism: Gopherus flavomarginatus; assembly: GCF_025201925.1. NCBI lineage: Eukaryota > Metazoa > Chordata > Testudines > Testudinidae > Gopherus > Gopherus flavomarginatus. The sequence continues at coordinate 43,897,135 of NC_066628.1, read as the reverse complement.
ATGAGGGTCTATGCATGCTGAAATGAACCTTCTGTCTATAAAGCAAGCCATGTATCTCTGTTATGCAACCCAAATTAGCGAAAGATCATTTCTTCCAGTTGCTCGATTTTTCCTGATTCTCTTTGGTGATCATTTGAGATAAGTTTTACTGCATAGCCAATGAGGTTTATTTACATTCAACATTTGCACCTGGATTTGGGAGCCTGACTTTGTGTAGGTGCCCTGTGATAAGGGACATGGAAATCCAAAGAGAAGGGGAGAGTTTGGAAACTAGAAAAAAGGGAGGATCCAGATCTGGACAAACAAAACAGGGTGAATAAACAAACACAAAAATTCAACAAGGATGAAGGTGCCAGATTGAAACTGAAGTCCTCTGTGCACCGAAGAAGTGCATGAACACGGGCGCTGAAAGCTTCCCATATACACTGTCCCCCTCCAACCACTGTACCTCAACCCTGGGGCAGAGGGATCACCTCTAGGGGCAAGAGGGCAATTCATTCTTTATGGCCCATTCACATCCTTGGCAGGCTGCAAACAATCATCAGACTGTGACCATATTGGTCACTATTGACCCAGGCTGGATTCAGACTGCTGATTTAGCCAGGACAGGTCCCACTGCCAATCTGCCCAGAGCCATCTAGTCTCTGAGAATTCATTCCCTTTCGAACAGGTTTGACAATCGTTCTGGTACTTACCATTACTATGTTGGCCAGATGAGCAGAAATGAGCGCATAAACCCCTCCAGAGGAACCCACCACTGGCGCAGTCATGTCAGCTACCGATACCGCCAGGGAACCTTGGAAGAAGAAAACGGCTAATTACACTCTCCCACTGATGGGAGAACTCTCCACTTGCACCCTCTTCTATGCATTCGGGGCTGCAGTCAGCAATACTGGGGGAGGGGAATACATTGACTAGAGAACCTGACAAAGCCCAGCAGCACTGCCAGGAGAGTGACACACATTCTTTTACATCGACTTTAAAACTACAATCAAATATATTTGATCAGGGTCAGCCACCATGCTTGCAGCTGCTCTGTTTTGCTTTCCCTCTCTCTCGGTCCTTCTTTTTGGTTCTCAGGCCTTGGCTACACTGGCGCTTTACAGCGCTGCAACTTTCTCGCTCAGGGGTGTGAAAAAAACACCCCCCTGAGCGCAGCAAGTTACAGCGCTGTAAAGCGTCAGGGTAAACAGCGCTGTAAGCTAATCCCCTCGGGGAGGTGGAGTACCTGCAGCGCTGGGAGAGCTCTCTCCCAGTGCTGGCGCCGCAACCACACTCACACTTCAAAGCGCTGCCGCAGGAGCGCTCCCACGCCAGCGCTTTGGAGTTTTGAGTGTAGCCAAGCCCTTAGTAGCTTTGTGTTCTGCCTTCTCTCTCTCACAACACACACATACCCCTCAGCAAAAGTTCCTGCGTGGGTTCGCACACTCCTTTTGTCATAGGGGGGCTTATGCTGACAGTTATGTCGACTGAAGAATGACACACCTGTCAACCTGAAACCTATAACTAGGTTTCACGCAGCTCTTAACAGTATCTTAAAATCTGTGCAGCAAAAGGAATCACAGTTTGGGTTAAAACAATGAAGAACCATCAAAGAGATAAATGTGTCCCCCAGAGGATAAAACGAAAGTGATTTTAGTCCTGGCAAGATAAACATTTGCACAATGAGGAGGAACTGGAGACTTGTGACTTATCACTGGGTTCTGATTTAAGGCTGAACAAGTGCAGTTTATTACTTGGGAAGATGCAAGAGCAGTGAAGACTAACAGTAACTCAAATGGTGACAAATGGAGGCTCAGAATGGTGCACAAAAGAATTTAAATCCAGGAGATGACAAAAGGATGAATCGGTTGCAGAGGAAACTGTTTCAAGAAGGCAGCAAGATGCAGTGGCTGGGGCACTGGATTGGAGGTCAAGAGGGTTTTTATTTCTGGCTTTGCCACTGAGACCCCCTGTGTGAGTTTCCACTGTATAAAATGGGGTTCACGATGCTTGCCCACCTTGTAAAATGCCTTCAGACCTACAGAAAAGAAATGCTAACTATTATTAATGCAAGCATGACTTGGTGGAAATCACAGAACGATCAAGTGATCAGCACCTCCTGCTCCTAACACGTGTGTAACCTCTCGATGGGCCACCCAGGCAGGACCAGGAGGAGAAAGGTCCAGCTAAAGCAGGGCACAGTCATGTCACTCTCTCATTTTTTACTCCTCATTTTCCAACATGGAAAGAGTTTTCTTCAGCTGGTTTGGGGCCTTTCCCTCTTGACCACTGGGCATCCTGCAGGGCTCAAAATATCTGTGCATCTGCTCCAGTTATTAGTCATTGTTAGGATCACACAGTGGCACCAAAAGACCACAGCTGAGGTTGGGGCCTCATTGCTCTAGGCACTGCATGCACACAGATAGTAAGAGACGGTCGCTGCCTTGGAAAACTCACAATCTAAACAGACGAGACCCATAAGTGTGGGGAGGGAAAACAGAGGCACAGAGAGCTGAAGTGACTTACACAATGTCCGTGGCAGAGCTGGGAATCGAAACCTCTGTGTCTCAGTCCAGTGCCCTGGCCACTAGACCTCTGCCCTCCCAGTGCTGGGAAGAGAACTATAGCTCCATTGCTAGTTCTCAGTCAGCTGAAGGGCTGCAAGGCAGGAAGGATCTTCCCTGGTTAAGACAGAGATATGGGTTCTATTCTCAACTCTGCAACTCACTTCTCATGCAAGCCTGGGCAAGTCACTTTGGAGCAGGCTGTGGTTCTTCCAGCCGCTGGGGCCCTGGGCTATCAAGTGTTGTTGGCGGCACTGACTCCCCCACAACTTACACTCCAGGCACCAAGCACTGGGTGCCTAAAGAAGAAGGGCTCTTTGTCCTCTCTTACACATTCATGCAACAGAAGCCCCCGTCTGACCATTGATATCCCTGTGTCTCAGTTTGTCCAGCCTGTGAAATGGGTTTAAACACCGCCCTACAACACAAGGTATTGGGAAGCTTATGTCATTAATGCGTGGGTAGGGGGTTGGGACTTTGGAGAGCCTCCCATGGAAAGTGTTCACATTATTCTATAGACTGTAAACTCTTCAGAGCCAGGATTGTCTCTTTTCCATGCTTGTACAGTGACTAGCACAGTAGGGCCCCATCCTGACTGGGGCCTTTGACTGCTACCAAAAGAGACATATTTAATAATAATACAAACCATGCAAAACTTGTTGTGTTTTGGTGTCTTTCCCCAAAGCCAGCCCCAGGTTCTCACACCTCTCAAGCAGATCTGGGCTCAAGGCTGGGAGAAACCAGCTGACAAGTCTGCCAGGAAACCAGCCGGTTCATACCAAGCTTCACTCTGAGTTTTTGGATTCATTTGACATCTTCAGAGGCGCAGTGATGCTGAGCTTTCCAATAACACTCTTGGGTATTAGGTTCTAGCTGCCTATGTTGAGGCTCAGGAGACGTCCTGAAGAACAGCAATGGCTTGCTGCCTGGTAGTTAAACTCTCTTCTATTAACGACTTTGTTCTCTCTTTAATGAAAGCGGGGCCCAGTGCCTTCCTGGTGACTCTGGCTCCATGGGTTGTTCAGCTGTGCAGCGGTTCTGGCAGCGCGCAACCTGTACTGCACATTAACCATGTTTACCCTCGCTGCTATCATCAATGTTATTTTGAAAGGAAAATTAGAGGCAGTGCGGTTTGATTTTCCCATTAAGACGAAATAGCTGAAAATCTACAGAGTTCCTTGCTTCGTAAGTAAAATGAAATACTAAGTGTCAGCTGAGCCAAGCGTGACTGCAGCACTTCTAAAGCGGACAGAGAGCCAAGGCCTGAGGGGGTAGTCGTGCCGGGGCTGGGACAGCACACTTCACCAGCATCCCCTAGCTAATCCTCCACGCCGCTGTGAAGGAGGTAAGCATCCCTCCTATTGCGCCGAGATGGAAACGAAGGCAAAGAGAACTCAGGCCAAACCCTAGCAGGTGCTAAGGGCCCTCAACACACCTTAGGTGAAAGGCAGGAGGCGCTTAGCACCTCACAGAATCAGGACCAACGCGACTTGGGTTTGGCATAAAACACTCCTGTGCTCTGACAGACCACAACGCAACGTCGTAAGTGCTGCGGCTCTCTGCCATGCTGCTCTCCCAAGCATTCCTAGGTCGAGCTCATATTCTATGCACTTGTTTTCTGAAACAGGGGCTTGGACACAGACACTTACATCCTCTCTCAGAACTCACTCAAGCACTGACAGATCAAGGAAAAGCACCAGTGGGATATCTGCATTCGGGGTCCAATTCCCCTGTGCCAAGGGCCAGCACAAAGCCTGCAAATTGTGCCCTTAAGCGCCAGGTGCTGCACCCGGGGTGAGTTGAAATGACTGAAGTTGTTGCTTCAGATCACTATTAGATGCCAACAGGGCTGGCCTTATAGTTTACAGGACTCCAAACTGTTCTGAAGAGGGGAAATTGAGCCAGGCATTACCAGAAGGGACCTACAAGCAAGTCTTCTCGTTCCCTTTCTGGTGCCATTGTAAAAGAAGGTGATAAAGCCAGCATGTCTAATGGAGTTTCGAAATCCAGATGCAATGTCTTTCTGAATGTGCCCTAGCTCAAAAAGAAGTTATGGGCTTGATGCAGGAACATTGAGTGAAATCCTCTAGCCTAAGATCATGTCATGCTAGTCATGCAAGAAGTCAAATTAAATGATAATGGTCCCTTCTGGCCTTAACATCTATGAATCTATGACTCTACGTGAGCTGTACAGCTTATGTGGGATGCAAACAATGCAAGTGGATTTTACAACTCAGAAAGAAAAATAAAGCACCTAGAGCCAGATGGGTTGGGATACTAGTAGGCAACAGAATAGGCCATCTGCTTCCCATCTTAGCACACTCCCCGGTTAGATTTCCACTGCACTAGCAGAGACAGGGCTCAGCCAGAAAACAAGGACTCCAGGTCATCTTCTCCCTGTCAGGATGGTCAATAAAAGTTGTATGTAAGCTAGAAATTTCAGAGAGTAAATTATGCTGGTACAATAATAATGATGTAGCCAAAAGAAGACATGGTTTCTTCTATTCATCTCAATTAGAGGCAGGCTGGGTCAGGTTACAAAGCTCCTTTCACTGTGAATTTTAGAAAGTAATTGAAAAGATGAAGAGAGACAAGGCAGACAAAGCCTAAGCCAGCATCACGAGGAGGCAGGGATAATAGAGATTATTCCTGATTAGCAAAGGAGAGGGGAAAACCACACAAGGCAGAAAGCAGCAGTCCTAAGAAGGACAAAAATTTCTAATGGACTTTTATGACTTTGCTAATTACCCTGCTAATACAGAGCTTGATTGTGGCTTAATCAAGTGTAAAGGCTCCATTGCACCATTCAAACAACACAGACAGGGTAATATTTTAAAAAGTACCTAAGTGAGATAGGAACCTAAATCTCATTTTCAGAAGACTTGGGCCCCTAAGTGTCTGGCAAAGCAGGTTCTGCCCAATTGGGGGAAACAACTGATGTTATTTTACTAAACGCATCTTATCCCTGCAATGCTGGCACAGTGTGCGCCTGGGAAGTTTGCTGGGACATGGCTGGTCATGAGCCAAACACAAAGCTGTGTCTGTCAGGACCAAATCTCTCACAAGGCTTGTCTATACGGTGCAGTAGTGTCCAGCAGTGGGGTGTGAATTCTAATGCACACCAACATGTCTCGCACTAACTGCCCTGTTTAGACTCTGCTAGTGCACGCTAGGAATTCTCTAGTGCAGGTTAACGTAGCCCTTTTTCAAACACCACTATGTTAATGAGCAGTAGGGAACTCCTAGTGTGTGCCAGCTGTGACCCAGGGACCTCTTCATACTAAATGCCAGAGGGCACAGTGGGTGAATGAAGTTTAACAGGGATTCCCTTGGTTGTATGTATATGCATACTGATTTGCCAAAGGGTGGCATGTGAGGTCTCTATCAAGAGCCAGTACTCTGCAGGTCATCATAATCATCACAAAATGTATGGATGGATAATATTTAAGAAGTTATTTATTTGTACTAAAATTTATGTTCTTAAGGTCTTGGAGGTTAGGCAGGTCACCACGAGGTGACATGCCTTGGACAGGCTCCTTTCAGGCAGGAAGTAATGGACACTTATCTCTCTGTCTGGTCATATGTGTATTGTAGGCTTCACATTGTAGGCCTCTTTGCATATTGGGCCAGATGCTGATTAAGAGATTCCACCAGAAATCTACCAGAAAGGAGTACCCAGCAAACAACCAGGAGTAGGGGGAGGTCCTCCTTGTGAATAGGGACAATGGTTTGTTCTGATATATCTGGGCGTGCAAACAGACACCCGAGATCTTCCACCAGGGGGGCAAACTGACAAGCATGACTTGTCTTATGAATGGAAGATCACAGCCAAGCCTGGCTGTAAACACTAGAAGGACTTTGGCTGAGCATCCCTCTATAAGACAGGAAAGCATCCAGTTAAGCAAGTTTAGGTTCTAGGATGTGTATTATGATTTTATTTTATAGATATCCATTTGTTTCAATATTTTTACTAGCTATCACTTGACTCTCTATATTCTGCTAAATAAACTTTTCCTTGTTTTCACTATAAACATATCTCAGTGTTGTATGTTAAGTGGAGCGGTGACCAGAGATGGAAGTAGCCGGCTGGGATGTACCGTTTCTTTGGGAGCAGCGAATCTGTGAATACTGTGAGTGTCCAGTGGAACAGGGTCTGGATCCTCCAGGGAGATACATGGGGGTTGGAGGCCTGGGTAAGCCTAGAGGAGAGTGTGTGTGTTACCTGTGGCCAGTGGAGTTGTGGAGCTGACTCCCAACAGGCACAGACAAAGGTTCCTCATGCTAAGGACTGGTGGTAGCGAGGTGCCTCACAGCTCTGAGTACCCCCCCAGAGGCATCACAGAGCAGGGTCTATGCAGGCCAGTTAGTGCACAACATGTTGCTGTGCATTAGAATTCCCACCCCACTGACGCATATCACTGTTCCGTGTTGACAAGCCCGAAGAGATTGTTAACAGGAGTTTCCTCTGCAGCAAGTGAGTAAATATTTAACTGTATTAAATGTAGCTGTCACCTGTAGAGTTAGAGTGTTAAATCTGGAGACTCATTTCAGTCAAAGTGAGAAAGAAAGGGGTTTAGTCCTGCTTTACCTGCAATCTCAGCACATGCATAACACTGGAGGGGATGCCCCCTTAATTCTGGTAGTTGAAAGACACCCCTCCCCAGGGAAACGTAACCAGGTTCCTGGGCTCTTATGGAGCCTGGATGAGTGAGTGATTCTCTGGCTGAGAAGCTCATGAGGAACCATTAATGAGAATAGTATTTACACAATTAAATCCCTGGGCTCTGTGCTGGAAATGTCCCTTTCAGTCTCACCATCTCTGCACAGCAAAAGGTTCTAATAGCAGAGCCAAGCAAAGTGGAGAGAATTAGATTAGAAATAATGAGCTATCCCTCCTGATGAAAGTCAGTTAAGAGCAGGGGATGAGCATGTTCAGGCTGCCCCATTTGTTTACAAGCTGTATTGTATCTCTGTTTCTTCGATCTACAGCATTAACATGTACTGTCTCTCACTCTCAAAACACAGTTCAAAGCACCAGGAACATGTTTTAAATCAAACGTGTCAAATAACTGGCTAAACCAATGTAACTGCAAAGGTGTGCTGGTTTTCTGCCTGTGATTCTTCATGTTAACAAGTTCCAAGTTGTATTCACCTTGTGATAAGAAGGGATTACTTTCAGCACTACCTTCCACAGCATACCTAGCACCGTTAATGAAAGGAAAAGCATGTACATGAAGGGAAATCGGAGAATTCATTTAGCATAAACAAGGAGCATGGTAGCCGGGACAAACTAAAAGACGTGCCCAGTCCGTAAGAAGTGTGTGTGGGCCTGCACATCCTGGCTGCAGTTACAATTTGTCAGTCCTCAAGCAAGAACAGGCCAGAGCTACCAAGGATAAAGGCCGAAGCCACAGATTTGCTCCCTTCCGGTCCTGCTGCTAGAGGTGGCTCTGATGGCAAGTCAATTCCACCTATGACCTCATGAACAAAGGAAGAGTCAGAATCAGCCTGCAGAGCTCGCATGTGATTTGAAACAACAAGCCCTAAATGGTGGCTTGCTTTGCTTGTGCTGCCTGGCATGGGCCTATTCTCAAAACAGCCCCAGTTTTGCACTTTGCATTTATAAGCAATTTTTTTTTTAAGTTTGTGTATTTTTGGGGAAGCAGTTAGTCAAACCTAGACCCATCTGCCAAGCCCTGCGCTAAGATGTGAAGTTGTAAGCATATTTCCAAACAGTGTCCAACACAGTTTAGCGCCTTGGACCTCTGCTATGCTATGAGAAGCCAGCAGGGTGTGGGAGCTGGTTACCACACAATAGTACCCAGCATGGCCAGATCGTGTCTCAGTCTTGCAGAGTAAGTGGGGTAGACCCAGATTTCAGCTGGATTTCCACAAGCCACATTTCAGCCTCGGACTCTGCGAATCACAATGGCTCAATAGACATGGGGTGAAGTTTCCAAAAGCACCTAAGTGACTTAAGGGTACATCCACACAGCCATGGGTGTTACATGAACCCCCCGTTCGGGGAGGCTAGCGTCCAGCCCTGCCCCTTCCACCCGAGGGCTCCAACCCTACCCTGCCCCTTCCTTTTCCCCTCCCCCCGCTGGAGCCCTGAACCCCCCCACCTCCCATGGTCGGAGGAGCCCCGCCCCAGCCAGCTCATTGGCCAGCCTGAGTCCCAGCCCACCCAAGCCACAGAGGACACAAAGACGTGATCAGTTTCTGTATTTTACTGTAATGCTGTCACTGCCACATGAGATATACACATGAGCTTTTTGGGTGCCCAAACTGAGAAACCTTAAAGAAGTCTGACAATTCAGAGGGCAGGGGTTGGTACATAAACTCCTTAGTCACTCCTGAACATTTTGTGTGTGTGTGTGTGCGTGCGTGTGCGTGCGTGCGTGCGTGTCTTGGTGTAGCCCTAAGTTGGACAAGCCTTGGACATGGACCTTGCCAGTACTTCAGCAGTGGTACATCCCTGGAGCAGAGGTCACCAGGCTGTGCAGGCACTGCATGAGAGCTCTACAGGAAGTGCTGGTGGCTTTTGGGCACAGGTGCTGTCTTTCAGCAGATAAAGCACATTTGAACCAAGGCTGCCACGTGTCTATGCTCCAGTCACAAGCTCTGAGGTTTTGCTTACCAGAGTTTTGTGCAAACCACTTCTTTGGTTTCCAGGCATGGTTCACGCCTGCTGAATCTCAGATAGAGCTCTGAGGTTGACTGAAGGCACCTGGGCTGCATAGTTTGCAGAATTTGGCTCAATGTTTAAAAACATTTTTTTTTAAACAAATGGAAAATTTTGCAATTCAGAATGGAGGCTACGTTCTTTGAAGTACCTGCCTGGCTTTCCCTGCCATGTAGAAATGCATGCACCTCAAAGGAAGATGAAGAGCTAAAAATCAAGGCTTCCTTGCTGCTGAAAGAACTGATATGGCCGAGGCGTGGGGGTACTTTAGTAATTGCTGCCCACATCAGCACCATTGTGCAAGGTCATTCCCAAAATATTGCATCCTGCAGATGCTATTTGCAATATGGACTGTATGGTTGGCACCAATGGATCCATGTTTTGAGTGTTATAACCTTAGTGCTAGAATTACAACTGCAAGGCTAAATGGCCAGCATCATCCCAAGCATGGTCTTTGGCACAGAAAGCAAAGAACTTCTGCTCAAGAAAAGTCAGGAATGTGGGCACCTTTCCTCCCATACCATAAACACCCAAACCTTTGAGAAAATTAATTGTGATACTTCCAGCACAAGTTCATGTGGCGTCAGACAATCCACTTACCTGCTACAACTCCAGCAATGTAGACAAAGCCAATCCTTGCTGCTCCATGCACCATTTCGAGGGGAACCCCAACCAGAAGCTGAAGAGCAACATTGAGTCCAAGGTGTTCTATCCTGGGGCAAAGAAAAATACCATTAGTTGTGTTCTTTTTAACTGTGTTTTCCCCTTGTTTCCCACAATGTAATTATGTCTTGGAAGAGGAGGCCAAGTGAGCCACAAGCTAGATTCTAATCACAGATTTCTTTGGCTCAGTCTATGTAACTTTCATGCATTTTTTTTAAGTCACTGACCTACAGCTGTTTTACCATCAATATTCATATCACATGCTCTGATACCTGCATTTGGAGAGACAGGTTGCTATCCCCGGGCATGGGTTTTGTCATGAATCCATGACTGAAAACTCCATTGCAGTAAAATCTAAGACATGTACATGGCAAGGGGATAAAAACCAGGTCCTTTGTTTAAAAGCTAAACAAAGCCAAAGCCTAAGGAAGATTCACCACTAGCTGTAGTAACATTGGGGGTTTTAGCCTTGCAGGCTGCAGCCACTAGAAGACAATGTTGGCATATAAAATTGAACAGATCTGACATCATCCAATAGAGAGCAGTTGCGATGGATACAGTTCACAGTCCCCATTCATTTATTATAGGGTACCACGGTGGAGTCCGTCAGTGAATTTTGTGGGTGGATATTATGTTAGATTTTTATTGTTCCAAAAGAACATTACAAATAATCCCCAGATTAAGTGGGCTAATTCTAGATAGGTAGAGAATGCACTCCCTGATTTTTCTGTCAAACCATTTCATAAGAATTCTGTCTTCTCTCAAGATTACACCAAATTCTCTTCATCTTCCATGTTATAAGGGCCACTATCTTTACAAGAAGACACCTCACCCTCTCAATAGCATTGGTAATGGATTGCTATGATAAGAAGTCTGCTGATTCAGGCCAGCGGTTTTAGGAATGCTCCACACATTACTCAGATTCAAGCCCGTTACTATGTGAACCTGAACAACAAGGCATGGCCTGGCCTAAGGGAATATATGGCATGGGGAAAATGTGTGAACCAATGCATATAGCAGGAATGTAGAGCCATGGACTATTCACTAGGCATTGATCCATCAAATACACTGGTGATGAAGACGGTTAAGTGAAGATTATGCTTGATTCAGGGGCTAAGAATGCAACTGAGAGAAGATTCCTGGTTTCCTTCTATTGTCCAGTTCTGCAAAATCAAATCCATTTGGGAGTGTGCTTGAGATAGTATATTAAACTATATAATGGAAGTTCTCCCTTTTGATGCCAAATTGTACTCTGAAAAGATCAAACTTTGGTGGCACAGGTATTACTAATAAAAAGACAGTGAGTAAAATATCCTGCTTGAAAACATTTTTATCGTACCAAGCAGATGCTATGAAATGATTTCATCTTTAAATGAAACCCTGTTCAGCGTGGTCCTCATAATTGCCAAAGCATAATTGAAGCTACTGATGCATGTATAAAATAAGAAATAGTTTCTGCATGGAAATAAATAGCAATACTAGAGAAAAGCACGGTTACTGGAATCAGGGGATCCACAACCAAGCTGTTCAGAGCACGTTACATCACTTATTGCTTTTACTGCTAATCCTCCTTTGCAGCCCTTTGGTCCTTTGAAAGACCGCAAAGTTCTTTACAAATAGCAATTGGGCCTCACAACACTCTTATTACACCCTTTTTCCACACATGGGTACAATGGAGTACAGACAGGGCTGCCCAGAGGGGGGGCAAGTGGGGCAATTTGCCCCAGGCCCCGGGCCCCACAGGGGCCCCCACGAGAATACAGTATTCTATAGTATTGCAACTTTTTTTTATGGAAGGGGCCCCAAAATTGCTTTGCCCTAGGCCCTCTGAATCCTCTGGGCAGCTCTGAGTACAGAGGAGTTAAGTGACCTGCAGCCACACAGCAAGACAGTGGCAGAGACAGACGAGAGCCCAAGAATCTTCTGCTCTAACCACTTGACTGTATGCCCTTCGGCTCTGCACATCAATTTGGCATGTGAATTTCAAGGCAAATCGAGGTTATGCGCAGCTGTCCCACGACAGTTCCTTTTTCGCCTTGCTGATACAAAATGCTGCTTCAGGATTCCTGCTAGCAAGCCCCAACCCCCCATGTCCTAACATTTGCTAGGCCTGTCCTTATCTGCTTGTAGCAGCCAGGAGCAGAAAGAAGGTAGAGATTTCACGTTTGGCTGACATAGGTTGGCTTCACGTGGGGCATCTATCAAGTGCTAGGAGGGATTGTGAAAAGCACTCAGGATTGACCTAGCTCTGCTCCTACCAGAGTCAATGGTAAAACGCTGATTGCCTGCAGCAGAAACAGAGATAGACCCATGCTGAGTGCTTGTGCAACTCCCACCTGCACTGCAGAACACAGTGTCAAGGCTGCCTGCGGAACTCCAGCCTGTCGTTCACAATCCCTACTGTGCACGTTAACAAGTGCCATCCTGCGTGGGAGGCAGGCGGAAAGTGTGAATCCCAAGCAGATGCATCTGTGGGAAAAAAAGACACCGATGCTGTAGATTTCCGCTGTGTTTGGTCATGAGTTTAGAACAGCAAAGATCTTACATCTAAACAACAGCACTTGGCAAACAGATGTCTTTTTCTGTTTTTTAAAGCATCATACAAATATTTACACCTCCCCTTTGCTACTAAAGGATTCCCAGGTGCTTTAACAATGGTACTACACATCCCTTATGGCATCCTAGATAGCTCTTGGTCACCCATGGTGTTCTCACCACCCAGATGTCCAATTAGTTTCTGTCCCCAGTGCCTTAGTCATCACTTATCTTGGGGTAGGTATATTTAGTTCCTTTGGGCTTTCCTCATGTTAGCATTGTGATTTGCCTAATGTAAATATCAGGGAAATCTTCCTGCTGTGGAGGCTGTAGAATATTCTCCCTGGGTAGGTGGTGGAAGCTTCATCCTTTGAGACATTTTAAAATTAGGCTGGACAAAATACTAGACATTGTTCTGGAAGGCACAAGCACGTCCTTTAAAGAAGATAGAAACAAACCTATTAAGACATCAGCCTCTCTCTAATTTCCTCTAATAATCCACCCTTCCCCACATTTGTTCTGCAGTTTATCATTATTGGACATTAGAATTATAGAATATCAGGATTGGAAGGGACCTCAGGAGGTCATCTAATCCAACCCCCTGCTCAAAGCAGGACCAATCTCCAGAGAGATTTTTGCCCCAGATCCCTAAATGGCTCCCTCAAGGATTGAACTCACAACCCTGGGTTTAGCAGGCCAATGTCCAAACCACCGAGCTATCCCTCCCTCTTGTAACCTATGGCTGTAACCCGGTGGTTCTCAAATTTTTGTACTGGTGACCCCTTTCACATGCAAGTCTCTGAGCATAACCCCCCTTTATAAATTAAAAACACTTTTTTATAAATTTAACACCATTATAAATGCTGGAGGTGAAGCAGGGTTTGGGGTGGAGGCTGGCAGCTCGCGACCCCCCATGTAATAACCTCATAACCTCATGAGGGGTCCTGACCCCCAGTTTGAGAATCCCTGCTGTAACCTAACTGAAGGTGATTATTCTGCTTGCTCTGAACATTGGACCCACTAGGCATAGTCACTTTCTTGCAGGTACAGGGGACTCAGGCACTTAATTGGAAATGCCTAGCGAAAGTCAAATAGAGATCACAGGAATGATTCAGAGCATCTCACTGCCCTTGTATAAAAGGAAAACAAGAGGCTGACACTTAGTAACCATCCTGGGGAGTGTCCAACATTTTCAATCCAAACAACTGTCCTTATTTTAGCAAGGCAGCTTTTGCAGGCAAAGCTTATTCTTGTTAGGGACTCTAAAAGCTATTTCAGTGGATCTGACACATGTGCCTGTTCTTAAAAGCGTTACTAGGAGTGAGCCTATTCAGTCCACTTTCCCATCAAGCTAAGAGCATCAGAGGTTCCATAGTCAATAAGCACCCATAAAACATAATTAGCTTTCTCCAGCTCTGAATGTGTCATTCTTGAAATGACAATGTAACTGATTTATTAGGACGTTAGCCTTCTCTGGGACCAAACAATTGGGACTGAGAATCAATGCAAGTCATTAGTTACGGCTGTGTTATAAATGGGTGGGCCCCCAATAATCAACAGCTGCTTTGCATGAAAGCAGAATTTACAGCTTCAGCTTGGCTTTCAGGTCTCTTTAAAAAGCTCTTTCCATGAGGACGTAGACACAAACAGTGCATTTTTGGAATCTTTCTAGAAGCGCTGCCAGCTGGCCTTAGCAACTGCCTTCTTCTCCAAAACCTTCTGACTGTCACTTTCACTTTAAAAAAAAGCAGATGAGTGCAGTAAATTAAGGAATGCAAATTACCATGTTAAAGTCTCAGCAGGAGGTATAACAGCAATAGACTCCACACCACTGGATTAGCCTGCCCTTTGAAAATGAGATGGGAATAATGGGCTCACAGTAAAAAGATTATTACCTTTTTGGGATTTATCTATTCTCCTGATATGAAAGGGTCTTAATACAGATAAGTCAGCAATAAATGATCATTTAACCATATAACTATTGATGCTGCTTCCTCATAAAAACTGCTACAGGGTTTATTATTCAAGAAGGACTGTGTGTGGTTTTGATGGTTATGTAGCTACATGATTTAGAATTCATTGCAAAAGTAACGATGCTCTCTGGGATAAATCTCAAATATTTACAAAGGTTAGACGTTAGATACTGTCTTCATTATCACCTCCCTCCGAAACCAGCCAGGGCTGTGAAGTAAACTTGGTAAATTAAGAGCTTGGCAAACTTTTCAAGCGAAGTCTGTGACTAACACCAGAGCGCTGCTTGCTAAGGCAAAGTGGTGACATTTCATGGATTAGAGAGCCATGTTGCAAACAATAACGAAAGAAGTTTAAACATTAATAATCTTACTTTTAATTCAAATGAATCCCAAAGCAGTTTGCTATTTTATCTGATTGTACAAGCTGTATAATACACAAACACCCATGTGTATGTATATACAAGGTATACACGTACATATTATGGAGAGTTAGACCTACACATTTTTTACCTCAAGGTAATTCATGCACATGAGCGATTCTCAGGCAAAAACATGGTGAAATCAAGCTCTTGAGGTTTACTGTGAGGAAAACTTGCCAAGGTCAGCACTATACATACCCCTGCCTGCCTGAGACTGACCAAAGCGAGTTTACCTCACACTAAAGCGACAGTGCCTAGTCTTCACTGTGGCCAAGTCTATGCTTAAAATTTAGGTCGACCTAGGTACATTGCTCAGGAGTGTAAAAAATCCACAGCCTGGAGCTACATAAATAAACTGACTAACCCGCACTGTAGATGCCACTAGGATGATAGAAGAATTCAACCTAGCTAAGGGTTAATGTCTCTTTCACCTGAAGCACCTGACCAGAGGACCAATCAGGAAACCGGATTTTTTCAACTTTGGGTGGAGGGAATTGAGTGTCTTTTGTCTTTGTTTTCCGTCTGCCTGCTTTCTCTGAGCTTTGGAGAAGTAGTTTCTTTTTTCTAGTCTTCTGTTTCCAAGTGTAAGGACAAAGAGATCAGATAGTAAGTTATATGGTTTCTTTTCTTTGGTATTTGCATGAATATAAGTGCTGGAGTGCTTTGATTTGTATTCTTTTGGAATAAGGCTGTTTATTCAATATTCTTTTAAGCAATTGACCCTGTGTTGTATCATCTTAATACAGAGAGAACATTTGTACTTATTTTTCTTTCTTTTTATATAAAGCTTTCTTTTAAGACCTGTTGGAGTTTTTCTTTACTTCAGGGAAATTGAGTCTGTACTCACCAGGGAATTGGTGGGAGGAAGGAATCGGGGAGATCTGTGTGTTGGATTGCTAGCCTGATTTTTGCATTCCCTCTGGGGGGAATAGGAAAGTACTTTTTGTTTTCAGGATTGGGAACAGAGAGGGAGATTCACTCTGTTTGGGTTCACAGAGCTTGTGTCTGTGTATCTCTCCAGGAGCACCTGGAGGGGGGAAGGGAAAAAGGATTATTTCCCTTTGTTGTGAGACTCAAGGGATTTGGGTCTTGGGGTCCCCAGGGAAGGTTTTTCAGGGGGACCAGAGTGCCCCAAAACACTCTAATTTTTTGGGTGGTGGCAGCAAGTACCAGGTCCAAGCTGGTAACTAAGCTTGGAGGTTTTCATGCTAACCCCCATATCTTGGACGCTAAGGTCCAAATCTGGGACTAAGGTTATGTCATGGTGTGCAGCTGGTGGGATATAGACAGAATCCAGAAGCCAGTGGAAATATTTTATTTTTCTCTTCTCTGCTAAGGGCTTTTTAGCAGAGAGAAACGGTTGGTTTTCAAAGGGAACCAGAGAGAATTTTTTTTTCTGCTCTCTCTCGCAGTTTGTGGCTTGCATGTTAAAGGTCTTTTGTCATGCAATTGCCCTCCCATTAGGAGGCAAGTACCAGCACTTATAGGCATGCAAATAAAGTGGTTTTTCTGGTTTCCCTTCATTGAACATTAGCTAGAGAGAGAAAAGGAAAATTAGCTAAAGGCACTGTTGCTAGGCAGACTTCAGGAGGCAACAGAGAACCTGCAGTTCAGAAGATAAACACCGGAGGGCACCCCAACACAAGAAAACAGGAATCATGACTTCTAAGGCAAAAATTGAGGCCGAAGAACAAATCAAAGAAGCTGAACACAGGCGACAACTGGAAATAAAACAAAAAGAGATGGAGATGAAAGAAAGAGAAGAACAGATCAAAGAGGCAGCCTACCAAAGAGAACAGGCAGCCAAAGAGGCAGCCTACCAAAGAGAACAGGCAGCCAAAGAGGCAGCCAAAGAGGCAGCACACAAAAGAAAACTAGAAGAAGAAGAGGTGGCCTACCGAAGGAAACAAGCAGAAGATGAGTTGGCCCACAGAAGGAAGCAAGAAGAAGAGGAGGCGGCCCACCGCCGAGACATGGAAAAACACCAAAAAGAAATGGAAAAACAACAAAAAGAAATGGAAAAACAACAAAAAGAAATGGAAAAACAACAAAAAGAGAATGAAGAGAAGGAAAAACAGAGAAAACATGAACTGGAGATGGCAAAAGCTGGGCTGCCTGTGCCAGCCAACCCTAACAACCCGGCGCCAAATATTGCTCCACAGCACAGGAAATTTCCCACCTACAAGGCAGGTGATGACACCGAGGCCTTCTTGGAAAACTTTGAAAGAGCCTGTCTTGGGTACAGCATCCCCGAAGACCAGTACATGGTAGAATTAAGGCCACACCTCAGTGGACCTTTAGCAGAGGTGGCAGCTGAAATGCCTAAGCAGCAAATGAATGACTATAAACTTTTTCAAACCAAGGCCAGATACAGGATGGGGATAACCCCAGATCATGCCCGTCGGCGCTTCAGAACCCAAAAGTGGAAACCAGAGGTGTCATTTCCCAAACACGCCTACTACATTGCAAAAAACTATGAGGCCTGGCTAACAGGAAACAACATTCAAACCTTGGAAGAACTGAACCTCCTCATACAAATGGAGCAGTTCTTGGATGGTGTTCCTGAAGACATCACACGGTACATACAAGATGGAAACCCCAAGAATATCGCTGAGGCGGGGGAGATTGGAGCCAAATGGATGGAACTGGCAGAAAGCAAGAAAGCTACTGTCAAGGGGAACGATTACCCCAGGGGGCACACAGACCATAAACCCTACAACCGAGGACAGCCAAAGACCCCACATACCACCCAAGTAAAGCCACAGATACCCTACCCTTCAACCTCACCAGTCTCCAGTAACTCACCTCGGCCCAGTGACCCATCAGATGGAAGATGCTTTAAGTGTAATGAACTGGGACATATCAAGGCCAAGTGTCCCAAGAACACCATGCGAGTGCAATTCATTACACCACCATCACACCAAAGATCACCAGGCCCGGATGCCTCTCAAATACCCTTGGAGCGAAGGGAAAATTTGAGAGTGGGCGGAAAGAAGGTTACTGCGTGGAGAGACACGGGGGCACAAGTGTCAGCTATCCACCAATCCTTCGTTGACCCCAAATTCATCAACCCAAAGGCCAAAGTTACAATTTACCCCTTCATGTCACAAGCTGTAGACTTGCCTACAGCTCAACTGCCTGTCCAGTACAAAGGCTGGTCAGGAATGTGGACTTTTGCAGTCTATGACAATTATCCTATCCCCATGCTACTGGGGGAAGACTTGGCCAACCAGGTGAGGCGGGCCAAGAGAGTGGGAATGGTTACACGTAGCCAAACCAGGCAAGCTTCCAGACCCATTCCTGTTCCTGAACCGTCCACAGAGGCCCCGTCTGTGTTACCAGAGACCCAGACAGAGGTAGTGGACCCGGATTCCATGCCTACCACTGAAACAGCCACAGCATCTCCAGTCCCAGGCCCGGAACTGGAACAGCAACCAGCACCAGCAAGTGCAACTACATCTTCAAACTCAACGCCAGAGGGTGCCAGCGAGCCAAAACTGGCAGAAGCAACAGACAGCCATACCCAAAAGGCTCAGCCAGAGCCTGAAATACCCTCAGGTGCACCAGCGGAGAGCGGTTCACCAGCAACGGAAACAACCCCATCACCTACATCGCTTCCAGAGGGACCAAGCCCAAGTCCACAGTCTGAGGAAGAACTGGTGACCCCAGCCTCAAGGGAACAGTTCCAGACTGAGCAGGAAGCGGATGACAGCCTTCAGAAAGCTTGGGTGGCGGCACGGAGCACCCCACCGCCTCTCAGCTCTTCTAATCGATCCCGGTTTGTTATAGACCAAGGACTTTTATACAAGGAAATTCTTTCTGGTGGACACCGGGAAGAATGGCAGCCGCAAAAACAGTTGGTGGTTCCAACTAAGTACCGGGGGAAGCTCTTAAGCTTAGCCCATGATCATCCCAGTGGCCATGCTGGGGTGAACAGAACCAAGGACCGGTTGGGGAAGTCCTTCCACTGGGAGGGGATGGGCAAGGATGTTGCCAAGTATGTCCGGTCTTGTGAGGTATGCCAAAGAGTGGGAAAGCCTCAAGACCAGGTCAAGGCCCCTCTCCAGCCACTCCCCATAATTGAGGTCCCATTTCAGCGAGTAGCTGTGGATATTCTGGGCCCTTTCCCAAAAAAGACGCCCAGAGGAAAGCAGTACGTACTGACTTTAGTGGACTTTGCTACCCGATGGCCAGAAGCAGTCGCTCTAGGCAACACCAGGGCTAACACTGTGTGCCTGGCCCTAACAGACATCTTTGCCAGAGTAGGTTGGCCCTGCGACATCCTTACAGATTCAGGGTCTAATTTCCTGGCAGGGACCATGGAAAAACTGTGGGAAACTCATGGGGTGAATCACTTGGTTGCCACCCCGTACCACCATCAAACCAATGGCCTGGTGGAAAGGTTCAATGGAACTTTGGGGGCCATGATACGAAAATTCATCAACGAATTCTCCAATAATTGGGACCTAGTGTTGCAGCAGTTGCTGTTTGCCTACAGGGCTGTACCACATCCCAGTTTAGGGTTTTCACCATTTGAACTTGTGTATGGTCACGAGGTTAAGGGGCCATTACAGTTGGTGAAGCAGCAATGGGAGGGGTTTACGCCTTCTCCAGGAACTAACATTCTGGACTTTGTAAGCAACCTACAAAGCACCCTCCGACACTCTTTAGCCCTTGCTAAAGAGAACCTAAAGGATGCTCAAGAAGAGCAAAAGGCCTGGTATGACAGACATGCCAGAGAACGTTCCTTCAAGGTAGGAGACCAGGTTATGGTCTTGAAGGCGCAACAGGCCCATAAGATGGAAGCATCATGGGAAGGGCCATTCACGGTCCAAGAGCGCCTGGGAGCTGTAAACTACCTCATAGCATTTCCCAATTCCTCACTAAAGCCTAAAGTGTACCATGTTAATTCTCTCAAGCCTTTCTATTCCAGAGATTTACAGGTTTGTCAGTTTACAGTCCAGGGAGATGATGCTGAGTGGCCTGACGGTGTCTACTACGACGGGAAAAAAGACGGTGGCGTGGAAGAGGTGAACCTGTCAACCACCCTGGAACGTCTGCAGCGGCAACAAATCAAGGAGCTGTGCACTAGCTTCGCCCCATTGTTCTCAGCCACCCCAGGACGGACTGAACGGGCATACCACTCCATTGATACAGGTAATGCTCACCCAATCAGAACCCCACCCTACCGGGTGTCTCCTCATGCCCAAGCTGCTATAGAACGGGAGATCCAAAACATGCTACAGATGGGTATAATCCGCTCATCTACCAGTGCATGGGCATCTCCAGTGGTTCTGGTACCCAAACCAGATGGGGAAATACGCTTTTGCGTGGACTACCGTAAGCTAAATGCGGTAACTCGTCCGGACAACTATCCAATGCCACGCACCGATGAGCTATTGGAAAAGTTGGGACGTGCCCAGTTCATCTCTACAATAGACTTAACCAAGGGGTACTGGCAAGTACCACTAGATGAACCTGCCAAGGAGAGGTCAGCATTCGTCACCCATGCGGGGGTGTATGAATTCAATGTCCTTCCTTTCGGCCTTCGAAATGCACCCGCCACCTTCCAGAGGCTGGTAGATGGTCTACTAGCTGGACTGGGAGAATTTGCAGTTGCCTACCTGGATGATGTGGCCATTTTTTCAGACTCCTGGCCCGAACACCTACTACACCTGGAAAAGGTCTTTGAGCGCATCAGGCAGGCAGGACTAACTGTTAAGGCCAAAAAGTGTCAAATAGGCCAAAACAGAGTGACTTACCTGGGGCACCAGGTGGGTCGAGGAACCATAAACCCCCTACAGGCCAAGGTAGATGCTATCCAAAAGTGGCCTGTCCCACGGTCCAAGAAGCAGGTCCAATCCTTCTTAGGCTTGGCCGGATACTACAGGCGATTTGTACCACACTACAGCCAAATCGCTGCCCCACTGACCGACCTGACCAAAAAGACCCAGCCAAATGCAGTTAAGTGGACTGATGAGTGTCAAAAGGCCTTTACCCAACTTAAGGCAACGCTCATGTCGGACCCTGTGCTCAGGGCCCCGGATTTTGACAAGCCATTCCTAGTAACCACAGATGCATCTGAGCGTGGTATAGGAGCAGTGCTCATGCAGGAAGCAACAGATCACAACTTCCATCCTGTCGTGTTTCTCAGCAAGAAACTGTCTGAGAGGGAAAGTCACTGGTCAGTCAGTGAAAAGGAATGCTATGCCATTGTGTACGCCCTGGAAAAGCTACGCCCATATGTTTGGGGACGGCGGTTCCAACTACAAACTGACCATGCTGCACTAAAGTGGCTTCATACTGCCAAGGGGAACAACAAGAAACTTCTTCGTTGGAGTTTAGCTCTCCAAGATTTTGATTTTGAAATTCAACACATCACAGGAGCTTCTAATAAAGTTGCTGATGCACTCTCCCGTGAGAGTTTCCCAGAATTCAGTAGTTAAAAAGTGTTCTTAAAATGTAGAAGTCTGTTAGTTATATACTTAGTAGTATATGTAAAGGTGCATGTGTTGTATTAATCTGTTTATTTTCAAGTTCTAGAAGGAAATCGCCGCCAGTGAGCTTCCCCACTGTCTGCAATTTGGGGGGCGTGTCATAAACAGATAGCTAAGGGTTAATGTCTCTTTCACCTGAAGCACCTGACCAGAGGACCAATCAGGAAACCGGATTTTTTCAACTTTGGGTGGAGGGAATTGAGTGTCTTTTGTCTTTGTTTTCCGTCTGCCTGCTTTCTCTGAGCTTTGGAGAAGTAGTTTCTTTTTTCTAGTCTTCTGTTTCCAAGTGTAAGGACAAAGAGATCAGATAGTAAGTTATATGGTTTCTTTTCTTTGGTATTTGCATGAATATAAGTGCTGGAGTGCTTTGATTTGTATTCTTTTGGAATAAGGCTGTTTATTCAATATTCTTTTAAGCAATTGACCCTGTGTTGTATCATCTTAATACAGAGAGAACATTTGTACTTATTTTTCTTTCTTTTTATATAAAGCTTTCTTTTAAGACCTGTTGGAGTTTTTCTTTACTTCAGGGAAATTGAGTCTGTACTCACCAGGGAATTGGTGGGAGGAAGGAATCGGGGAGATCTGTGTGTTGGATTGCTAGCCTGATTTTTGCATTCCCTCTGGGGGGAATAGGAAAGTACTTTTTGTTTTCAGGATTGGGAACAGAGAGGGAGATTCACTCTGTTTGGGTTCACAGAGCTTGTGTCTGTGTATCTCTCCAGGAGCACCTGGAGGGGGGAAGGGAAAAAGGATTATTTCCCTTTGTTGTGAGACTCAAGGGATTTGGGTCTTGGGGTCCCCAGGGAAGGTTTTTCAGGGGGACCAGAGTGCCCCAAAACACTCTAATTTTTTGGGTGGTGGCAGCAAGTACCAGGTCCAAGCTGGTAACTAAGCTTGGAGGTTTTCATGCTAACCCCCATATCTTGGACGCTAAGGTCCAAATCTGGGACTAAGGTTATGTCAGCTAGGTACATTGCTCAGGAGTGTAAAAAATCCACAGCCTGGAGCTACATAAATAAACTGACTAACCCGCACTGTAGATGCCACTAGGATGATAGAAGAATTCAACCTAGCTACCGCCTCTCGGAGGAGATGATTAACTATAGCAATAGGAAACCCCCTTCTGTCACTGTAGGAAGTGTCTACACTATGGCACTATAGGAGCACAACTGAAGCACTGTAGCTGTGCGGCTGCAGCACCAGTAGTGTAGACATTGCTTCAGTTTTTACCTCAGGATAGCTCATGGGCATTAATTATACCTTTATATCACTATATAATTTTGACAGTGAAGACAAGCCCTTGGTTGCTGCTCAATAGTTAAGGTTGAGAGTAACTTTCTGTTATAAGGCCAATTTTCCCCTCATCCTCACTTGAGTTCCTCAAAGATGGACCTTTCCACTTCACATTTTGCATGTGTGGTCTGTGTCCTGTCCAGCGGAAGTGTCTCTTCCTCTGCCCCCTACCATCTGCCCTTACCACCCTCAAGCTGGAGATGTGTTGGGGCAAGGCCGTTTTTGGAAGGTCATGGCATGCAGGAGACACAGGAAATTTCTTCTAACTTTTTCTTTTTTGCCCTGTCTTTCGAACAAAACTGGCTCCTCCTAGGAAATTTACTTGATGTTTACTTGAAAGATCTGGGTGAGATCTTATGCATAAGACCAATTGTGAGCTGAGTAGAGGCATGTTTAGGGAGCTATTCACTGGCAAATTAGGAACATCAGATGGATTTTTTCAGCATTTTAATGGTCACCACTGATGAATGGAAATCTAATCTTTCATTTAAGGGGGTGGGGAGGAAGAGTCTCTAGCCATTTCCTTGTAAGGTTCAAATTATAAACTACTGCAGAGAAGTTTGTCATGGTGATTTTTCCTATGAAAAATTTAGGGAAAAACCACAACTTATCTATCCAGACATTTGCAAAGATAGAGATCACTGGCCTGCACACACACAAAAGCAGCATGGACATTTCAGCCATTTACAGCCTTTTTTGTGGTGCTCATTCATCACTCTGGCATCTGAGCACTTCACAAATACCAATTAAGCAAGCCTCATAAAACTCCTGTGGGGTAGAGGCAGGGAATAGGGATTCATAAGACTTGGATTCTGTTCCCAGCTGGGCTTGCAGACTTCTTGTGTAACTTTGGGCAAGTACCTTCATTCTATGCCTCAGTTTCCCCTCTGATTGTCTGCTAGTCTTGTTGCCTCTTCAGGGTAAGAATTGTCTCATACTGTGTGTTTGTATAGTGCCTAGCAAAATGAGACTCTGATCTTGATTTGGGGCCTCTAGATGCCACCAAGTATAATAAGATAGCAAAATATTACTAAGTAATTATATATTATAGGCACAGAGGGACAAAGCAACTCACACAGGCTGTCTGTGGCAGAGTCAGGACTAGAACGCAGACCTCTTGAATCCCAGTCCAGTACTGTAGCCACAAGACCAGATTTCATCTCACAGCCAAATGTGGCAAATTTGGTATAAAATTCAGCTACATTTTTGCAGATTTCTTCTCCATTATGCACCCAGGTGTACTTGGGGGAAACTGGGCAAATGGACAGTTGGGGAAGCGCAGAGCTACATAGCCCCAGATGTGTATGTCAGGTCACTGGCTCAGTAGTGAGAGACAAGCACCACCTATCGAATCACTAGTGCCATTTCCTCCAGTACAAGGACTTTGAAGGTATCCCATCTGAACAACAGCCCAATATTTTACCATGTCCCTCAACAGCAAGCAATTTATTCTCCTTCACAGAATGGCCGTTTGCAACTGAAAACATCTTTTTATAAAATCCAATTCTGAACTGTTTCAAGTCAATCTCGCTCTCTCTCTGGAAACTCAGCTGTGGGGAACCTCTGAAATTTGTGACGTACTCACCCGGCATGCATGAATATGTAGGTTAGGTACCTCCAAGCCTGAGCACGGAGCTGAGGATGATACACTAACGAGTTCTTCAGGTATAAAGGATGGGTGACTTGCAGCACAAATCTGTCTAATGCCACTCCGTTGTAAAGAAAAAAGGCAACCTAGAAAAGCAGGGAGATTGCTCGGTTAAATGAACCCATCGCTCCACTGAAATAAGCTACAATTCAACATCCAACTTGTACAATAGGTTCCCCCAGCTACTACAACATGCTTAGACAGCACTATGAGCATACTAGCATTTACAAACATACGTGATTACAAGGTTCCTGCTCTGAGGAACTAACAAACTACAGTTAAGATACACTTTACAAAACCCTCAAAAACAAACCAAAATTATTTTAAATCTACATACAACCTTTCACTGCAAAGGACCCAAAGGCACCTGACAAACTGCAGCTGGATAGCATCACTGAAATGCAGTCATCATGAGCAAGGAAGTGAGGAAAGCTGAGGGTAGGGAAATGTTTTATTGAAGAATGACAAGGCAAGCACCTACCCCTTATGAAAGGTACCAGAGTCTTTAGCATCCATGCAGAACCTTGCTTTGTATGGTCTCCTTCTAAAGATCCCCACGTTAGTAAGCTCCATAGAAACCAAAATTTATCTAGCTCAAAGGCGATTTGAACCAAAGGCACAAGAGGTTTTAGGTTTTCCAGACAGCTGACTGGGCCACTGGCTCCACTCTTTGCCTAGCGGCCCACAGACAACTAACTTAAGCAGAACTTTGAAGCCACACTGAGGTATCACACCAGAAGCTCATGGAGTGGTAAGCAGCAGATGAATGACCTACACTTCCACAAATCTCCAATTTAAATGTGAAAGTGAATGTGCTGGTTTCACCCTGCAGCCTATTCACGCAGATCACCAAATGAGCACCGAGTGTGGTCCCAGGGGCAATGCGGCTTCAAGAGAGGCAGGAGCATTTTCTTGTCAGGTAAAAGTCTCCCCACACTTGCTTGTAATCTGAGAGGGGTTTCCAGGAGTGGTGCAGTAAGATACCTGCCTCTACAATGGTGATTGCAATCATGAACCAGGGCGGAGGACAGCAGGTATAACTATCGTAGTACCACTTCCGGTCTATCTCGCGTGGCAGAGTTTCATACGCAACGTGTCGAATTAGCCTCTGGGACAGGCTTAGTCCCGACTCCTCCAGCAGTGCCTTGCTGCACAGCCTCCTGTTCCCCTGCAGTATGGCTTGGCGGAAGCTATTGGACCTTTTGTTGCTCATCTGAAAAGAGAAAAGGGAAAAAACATGAGCCCAAACCATGGGCCAGTGCGACTTCTCAGGTGGGAGTACTACCAAGCTGGGGCCTTCTGTGCCTAGGCCCAGTGTGACTGACTGTGGGGAGTGTTACCAGGCTGGAGCAGCAGGATCCTGAAGATCAGTCTGAGACTATCATGAGGCAGTGAGTTCCGCCTGACTGGGGCAATATGAACTCCCTTTGATTGTCAGAAAGTCCGGTAGCCCTTCCCTCTCCCGATGGCCTGCTCCCTTATCTATCTCTTAACTCACTTCCCTTTGGAATTAGCTGTCAATTAACATATACTGAGCATCCTCCATTTCTACCTTCAGAAATCTCATGAAAACCCACCTGATCATGAAGCATTCCCACTGTGTCTCAACCTGTGATCCACACATTCATACCTTTCCAGCTCTTCAGGACATGCATTTTCTCTGCTGTAAATGACATGTACATTTACGGCACCACATCACTAACAACTGTGTTCCTAATCTGCAGCAGTTGGTGCTAGCGAAGGTTTAACACAGAGTTTCAAAAGGAGAATGCTAAACTTGTATTGTATACCAAAATGATCACACTAGCTACAGCAGACAACAGATTTAACTAATATTCAGAGAATCCTAGCTATTATAAGCTTGCAATGTTTGTTTGTTTTTTAATTGTTACTATAACAAATAGAGGGGCAGATTTTCAGACAGTTTGGGCTTACAACTGTGTGACTAATTTGCATATGCAGTTATCATGATTGAATATGTACAGTATTAATTTATTATCTTTTTGAGCACACAATTTCCCAATTTGCATGCTCAATAAAAGCACTTGCACTCACAAATTAGGCATATGGAATTTTGTGTCTAACTTGTCTTAAAAATCAGGCCCTAAATACCTGGTAAAGGGATAATTGGCCTGTATTTGCAAACAAACCTGTTGCACAGCAGCATCATATAGCTGCTATATAATATGCCTAGTTTTCTCTCTGGATGAACCCTTGGTTCTGTGGGATTAGAAAGTGAAAACATTTGTGGATGAGTAAGCTCGTGGGGGAGTGGATTTTGCATTACTCAGGCTTTTACACTGACAAATATAAAAACTTGTATTAAAGCTAATGTTTAAAATCAAGTTTACACAGGTTAAAAAGGAAGGTACTGTACATCCCAGGCAGGTTCGAAGCATGTCAGTATGGCACTGTGTTAGGGGAAGCATGCACTTCCACTGTCCACTCTGAGGCCTGTTCTGTGGCCACGGTGGAGGACTGTCGAGCTAGCACCACTCACCAGCAATCAACATGCATTTACAAAAACTGGAACAAAAAAGAAAAAAAAAAATCACACAAATGCTAGTATAATGCTCAGCACAGGCAACGCACATATGGCTGTCAGCATCCAGGCTACGTTACTACAGCTGGAAAAAAGGCCCTTTTAAGGGAGACACCTGGATCTTATTCTGCATTGCAACTCTAATTCTCCTGTGATAAGCCACTGACAATAAACGGTGTGCTACCCGCCTTCAAAGCAATTACAGCCTCCCATTATTATTCATGCTTGAGTATTACATTCCCACATAATCGAAGTGCAGTAGAACTCACCCCCTCTCCTGACCTTACAAGAGGGAAGAAAGCACTATGCACTAGCCAAAAGCCAAGCTGTGGACCTTTCCCCTAACTTGCTGCATTTTTGCAGCTTCATAATCCAAAAACATCTGTACCAGCACGGTGCCAGGGCTGAACAAAAGAAATACAGTATAACAGCACTGGCCTCTCTGGGTTCTTGGATCACTTTGTTTTTGGCTAACATCCTCAAGCCTGAACCTTGTGCTTTCAGGCACACGTAGGCTGTTGGGTAATCATTCCAAGCTGCTTCAAACATGCTGATCAAGTGAGCATCATGTATTTACTTGCTGTGATGCAGAGCACTGGGCCATTTTGGGTGACCATCTAGTAGCCTGGCAGGGTTTTTTGAGCCTTCCGCACACTCCTTGAGATCCAGCATCACAGTCGCTGCACTTTCATTACCATGCTTGTATAAGTGGGGTGGGGAAGCGGAGAGCTCCTTTCTCTCCTCAACCTCTCTCTCCTTTTCTTACTATCCCTCCATTTCCGCCTCACTCTCACTGGGGAGTCAAAGTAGGAAATGGAGAAAAATTCCATCCTTCCCCTCCAAAAACTTTTATTTTTGTTTTCAAAAATCCAGATAAAATTTTTCATTTAAAAATGAAAGTTTTCATGACAAAATTTTTCAGTAACAAATTTTGAAGTGAATTATTTTTGGTGACACTTCGGTTTAGCTCAGACAGCTGCTCTTCACTGAACAAAAGATTTCCGAGGAAAAATGTCAACTGGTTCTCATGCCTCGTGCCACAGAACACCAATGGCTACAAGCAGCGGTGTGGGCTGGCCAAAGTCTTTGCTGCTGCTGCTCTCCACCTTTTTTATTAGTATTTCCATCTAAGGCAGGTGCAAGTTTTACAATCTCAGGCAGGTCAATGGGTTCATCAAAGGGCCATAGCCACCACACTGAGCAAATACGCACACTGCCAACAACCTTATTCAACATCTCTGGTGTTCAGTAGAAGATGCACAATGCAGCAAAAGGATGTGGGTGATGTAATAGGACAGTCAACAGCTTGAGCAAGATTCTGTGCTGCAACTGTAAGGGGGGCGGGGGAGACAAAGATAGCTCAAAGAGAGGGAGGGCTAAGCTGGCTTCAAAGCTCATGTGTGGCCTCCTGTGTAATGACCGCTCTGGGGTCCTATTTGCCCAGAATCTCGGTAGGGTTGTGTGCGTGTTTCTGCCTACGACACACCCCGCCTGTCCCACACCTGGAACTGGAATACAACCTAAACCAGAGCTTGCCAAGGTCCTCAGAAGGCATCTTTACAGCTGTGCTCCTGTGGAGCAGGAAGCCTCCTCCCAGCTGGATCCCAGGCTTTTCAAACCCCTTTATGCCACTCCAGCCCTTTTACTTGGCATAAAGGGGCTGAAGCAGCAGTCAGGAATCTCACACAGTATTTCTGCCCCAGCAAATAAGTCTTTACTTAATGTTCACGAAGTGCATTTAGCTAGGGATTACTTGTGGGCAGAGATGTGCTCACATCCCCGTTTCCTGGCTAAAGCACATTTAAAATTCTGCGGACTGTACTGTCTAGAGAAGCAGGCATCTATTTTGTGTTCAGAGCGACACAGACTGTCAGTGTGCACCCTCCCACGGAGACTTTACTTCGGTTCTCTCTTGCGTCACTCTTTTTGCAATCAAAACCAAATAGTAATTCAGGCTGAAAGTGTTTGTTTGCCCGTTGAGCATGGAGAAACTTAGCAATCCCCAAACGCTGATGCTAACACATAACTACTGAGCAGAGAGAGGTAACAACTTATTTTCCTGGCTACTGCAATATGTGCCACTACCCACTGCGTTACATCAACCTACAAAAACAGAAAACCATCGTTTCCATATTCAGCAAAAGAAAGTGATAATTAGAGTTTAGAATATATCACCATTGTAGAGACTAGCCGGGTGGTGTAGGGGGTGAATGTCAGTTTGGAAACACGAGAGGCCCCAGCACTGGTTTTGCCATGGGTGGTTTTTGTGCGATTGTTATTCAGCTCTGGAATATGGACTCATTTCATCATTGCTTTACTGGTATATCATTCCCAAGTGTGACAAAGATACAGTTGCATTCAACACAGAAATGTGAATTCAGAAGTCCTGCTGTGCACTAGTATTAATCCAATTAATCATACAGAACTGTCCAGCCAAAGATTTCAAAGCACAACGGGAACGGTGGCATAAAGCGCTCAGCATTGGCCTAACTCTGCTCCTACTGAAGTCTCTGGTAAAACTCCTTGACTCTCATGGGCAGAGTTGGAAAGGTAAGAAGATGGTTTGTGGTGTGCCACCTCTCCAATGGCTGATTACAACTCAGGATACAGACAGAGGGTCCAAATTCACCCCAGCTGTCACACCACTGAAATCAGCGGCTTTCCACCAGGAATGAGTCTGGCCCAGAATATCAATTAATGAATATGGAGAAAATGTTTACAGCACCACCCCCGCCATCAGAATGCACATCACAGAGCCCAGGAGAGGACATTCAGATCTTTTCTTTCTCTAAGGATATTTCTTTGACACACTCTCCAACGGATCTTCTCCCACCTCTCTGTGTATAAAACTACTACTCCAGAGAGGTGAATAGAGACAATGGGGTAGCTACCTATTTCTGGCAGGTGGGTGTCTGTTTGCAGCACCTGAGTTGCTGGTGGAGCATCCCCCAGAGCTGTCACACAAGCAGATGGTGGCAGCTCACTATTTCTCCTGGCTGGGTGTCCCAGTACACAGGTGCTCCCCTTGGCTATATGGCTCTCCAGGGCCAGGTGAGCTGACCACTTTGACTGGAAGTAGGGACTGGCAGCACATCCCTTCCCAGGTGCCTGATGCAGTTTCACCGTTCTAGGAACCTGCCTTTGTGCAACTTGTTTGCCTGCTCTCGGTGTGGACATGTTCCAGCCCAATGCACATTCCCCACAGCCATGCACCTTGTGTCACCATTTACACCTGGTGGAGTGGGCATACAATGCTACCAAATCACAACAGCAGCACTTTACATCCATTCTGCACAGGCAGCAAGTAACCACACAAGATGCAGAGCAGTGCGGAGTTAGGCCCCTTGCCTCTTCTTAGTCCCCACATCCATTGCTCATCATCTAGCAGTCTTTTCCTACAATCTCACTGCTACTGGCATGAAAGCCTTCTCTCCTCTGCTGCTACTGCCACAGGTATCTCCCTGTCTCTCAATCAACTCTCAGTTGTAAACAGTTCTGTTCTCCCTTACCTATCATCGCTTTCCTGCGCTAGAAAGGCATTGTTTAACAGCATTTCAAGGATGCAGATTGTGATGAAAGACACTGGACTGCAATTTTCAATGGAGGAGGGAGACAGAGAAGGAAAAGCTTGGGGAGCGGGTCTTGGAGAGGATGCAAAATGGCAAGATTCCTACTGCTGGGAATTTGACTTCTGCTGGAGGGGACTGGTTGTGTGTACTGAGCCCCTGTTCGGATCAGGCCCCTAGATAAAGAGTCTTCGTGCTGGACCCTGATTATAGTCTTGGCCCAGTCAAGTGCAAATGCTCCAGTGCACAATAAAGCTCCCAAGATCCAGGGCCATGGAGTGGGGATACAGCAGAAGTCTCAGGACATGATCCAAACTCCACTGAAGTAAATGGGAAGACTTTGGATCAGACATTAATTTCATGAACTTGTTCAGTTCCCTGAGAAGGCTGGGACCCAGGGCAGTAGAGACAGACAGACAAACAGCAAATTAAGTAAAAGACGGTTACTCACCTTTGTAACTGTTGTTCTTCGAGATGTGTTGCTCATATCCATTCCAGTTAGGTGTGCGCGCCGCGCGTGCACATTCGTCGGAAAACTTTTACCCTAGCAACTCAGTGGGCCGGCAGGTCGCCCCCTAGAGTGGCGCCGTCATGGTGCTCGATATATACCCCTGCCGGCCCACCGGCTCCTCAGTTCCTTCTTGCCGGCTACTCCGACAGTGGGGAAGGAGGGCGGGTGTGGAATGGATATGAGCAACACATCTCGAAGAACAACAGTTACAAAGGTGAGTAACCGTCTTTTCTTCTTCGAGTGATTGCTCATATCCATTCCAGTTAGGTGAATCCCAAGCCTTACGTAGGCGGTGGGGTCGGAGTGAAATGTGGCAGAATGAAAACTGCTGAGCCAGAGGCTACAGCATCTCTTGACTGTTGAACCAGGGCATACTGCGAAGCAAAGGTATGGACCGAGGACCAATGGAGCTGCGCGACAGATCTCGTGGGTAGGAACACGAGCCAGCAAGGCGGCAGATGAAGCCTGAGCCCTGGTAGAATGCACGGTGATGTGGCTTGGGGAAATATGAGCCAAATCATAACAAGTGCGAATGTACGCCATCACCCAAGATGAGATCCTCTGAGACGAAAACAAGCAAGCCTTCCCTTTGGTCTGCTACCGTGACAGAGCTGGGGCACCTTACGAAATGGTTCTGTCAGCGCAATATAAATGCGAGCACTCTACAGATGTCCAGGGAGTGCAATTGTTGCACCCATTGCGTTGAGCTGTGGGTAACATGAAAGGCTGAAAACACCTTAGGGAGGAAAGCCGGGTGCGGTCATAACTGCACCTTGTCTTTGTGAAACCTAGTGTACCGCGGAACCACCGTAAGAGCTCTGAGCTCGGAGACTCGTCTGGCCGATGTAACAGCTACAAGGAAAGTTGTCGTCCAAGATAAGTATAGCAGAGGGCCGGTCGCGAACGGCTCGAATGGGGGAGACATAAGTCTGGTTAAAACTAGGTTGAGGCCCAGGTTGGGGCTGGGCGGCACACCCGAGGGTGCAAGCGCTCCAAGCCCTTGAGGGACCTCGAACCCATAGAGTGTGAGAACACGGAACGTCCACCTTAGCCTGGCTGGAAGGTAGAGATGGCTGCCGAGTGTACCCTCAGCAATGATACCGCCAGGTCCTGCCGCTGAAGGCCAGAGGCAGGCCAAATAGAGGGGATCGAGACCTCAGTAGGAGCAAGATCAAGCGTATTGCACCTGTAGAAGAAACACTTCCACTCGGCCCGGTACGTTGACCAGGTGGAAGGCTTCCTGTCACCCCGGCTCAGTTACGCAGCAGCCACACCGTGAGGCAAAGAGGCTGCAGGTCCGGGTGACGAAGCCTGTCGTGGCCCTGAGTGATGAGGCCTGGGTGGGGTGGCAGGGTAATTGGGTCGGTTATTGACAGGCCGAGCAACGTGGTATATCAGTGCTGCCTGGACCACACTGGAGTGATCATGATGATGCGCGCTCTGCCCCTGCGGAGTTTGAGTAGGACCTAATGAACCAGTGGGAACAGTGGGAAGGCATAAAGGAGTTGGCCTTTCCACGGCATCAGGAATGCGTCCAAGATCGATCCCGAGGAGAGACCTTGGAAGGAGCAGAACATCTGGCATTTTCTGCTCTCGCGGTGAGCGAACAGGTCTATGTGAGGAAAAATCTCAACTTCTGGAAAGCAGAATGCCTCACATGGGGCAGAGTGACCACTCGTAAGACAGGAAAGACCTGCTGAGTCAAAGCGCCAAGGCGTTCCGAACGCCTGGGAGAAAGGACGTCACCAGCTCCATCGAGTGGGGCATGCAAAAGTCCCAGAAATGGATGGCCTCCTGACAAAAGGGGGGGAGGACCATGTCCCTCCCTGGTTATTTATGAAGCACATGGCCGTTGTGTTGGCTGTAAACACCGAGATATCACAGCCTCGCAGCTGCCGCTGGAACCCCTGGCACGCCAGGCGGACTACTCTCATTTTTGGGGCATTGATGTGGAATGACAGCTCCCGAGAAGACCAAAGGCCTTAAGCTCGGAGGTGACCATGAGCACTCGAGCAGAGAGATGACGCGTCCGTTGTCAGGGGCAGTGAGGGCTGGGGCGGATGGAACCGCATCCCTGCCCACACCAGGGAGGGAGTTAGCCACCACTCTAGGGAGCCTAAGGTGGTCGAGGGAACGGTGACTACCATGACCATTGGCTCCCTGTCCGGATGGTACGCCGAGGTGAGCTGGACTTGGAGAGGACGGAGGCGGAGCTTGGCGTGTTTGGTTACAAACTTGCGGGCAGCCATGGACCCAGGAGACTGAGACAAGTGCGAGCCGAGGTCGTTGGGAAAGTCTGCGGACCTCAGATGATTGTTGCCATCACCTAAAACCGCAGTTGTGATAAGCAGGCTCCGGCTAGGTCGGAGACCAGGATAGCCCCTAGGAAGTCCAACATCTGCGTGGGAACCAGAGTGGATTGCTCTATAGTAATCATCAGGCCTAGACCTGTGAATAAGACCGTGACGATGCCCACGTGCTGAGTGGTTTGTGTCTCGGAGTCTCCTCGGATAAGCGAATCGTCCAGATACGGAAAAACGCATATCCGACATCAGCGAAGGTAGGCAGCGACTATGGCCATAAACCAGAAGTACTGACAGTTGGCTAGAAAGCGGAGGTATCTCCTGTGCGGAGGGAAGACGGCGTTGCGAAAGTACACGTCCTTCATATTGAGGGCGGCATAGTAGCCCCCAGGAGGCAAGGATGGAATAATGGTTCCCAGGGATACCATGCGGAACTTCAACCTTATCCTAAACTGGTTGAGTCCACGCAGGACTAGGAAGGTCTGAGACCTCTGTTCGAGTGGGGGACTAGGGCATAACGGGAGTAGACCCCCTTGACCCTTTCGTCAGTCGGCGTCTGCACCTCTTGTACGAGGAATTGCTCGTGAGAGGGGTCCCTGAAGGGGGACAGGGCTGGAACAAATTAGAGGTGGTACCTATGCTCCACCGTGCGCAGGACCCAGTGATCTGAAATTAACTGGGGCCACGCCAGGAGAAAGCGGGATTGGGATCCCGGCCTGTGACTGGTACACCGCCCTCAGGCGCACCTTGGAAGGTTCGTCTTTGGTCCCAGTGGTAATTGCGAGGGACCTTGACCTTGGCTCTTTAGGGGTCCTGACGTTCATCTGCGACCACCTTGGCCTCGCCGTTTGCCAAAGTCCTGTCTCTGGCTAGGCACAGAGTATGGCGGCTGGGGATAGAAAGGCCTGCATTTGGTCGCTGGCATATGCATGCTGAGAGAGCGTATTAGGACCCTATTGTCCATCAGGCTTCGCAGCCTGAGGCTGTCTTTGCCGCGAAGAGGCCTTTACCAACAAAGGGTAAATCCTGAATGGCATACTGCAGCTCCGGCCGGAGGTTTGAAACCTGAAGCCATGAGATGCACCTCATGGCGACACCAAAGGCCAGAGTCCTGGCTGCTGAGTCTGCTGCGTCCAACGAGGCCGGGAGGGACGCTCTGGGTACCTTTTTCCCCCGTCCTCCAAGACGGCAGCGAACTCTTGGCGGGAGTTTTGAGGGAGAAACTCCATAAACTAAACTACCTTCACCCAGGTGCTATAATTATAGCAGCTAAGCAAGGCTTGTTGCTTTGCTACCCAGAGCTGCAGGGCCTCTGCAGAGTACACCTGGCGGCCAAGTAGGTTCATTCGCCAAGCCTCCTTCGGTTTCGGGGCTGGCGCCCACTGGCCATGCCAATACCTCTCCTTAACAGACTGAAAGACTAGTGAGCAGAGAGGAGAGCGGACAGACGAGTAGTCGTACCCCTTAGAGGGCCCCATACCGGGTCCTCTACCTCTGGGACCTCCTCCACCTCAGGTTGTCAGGGAGCGTATCAGAATCGTGGTCCTGAGCATAAGTTCTGCGCATGTGGGATGACACGGATGCGTGTCTGGATGGCCATGGAGGTACTAAAAAAAAAAAGGCATCGGCACAGTCTCTGACTCTATCGGACCTTGCCCAACTCGGCACCAGGGACCGGCACCGGGAGGCATACCGGTACCTGGAACGAGATCCAGACCTGCAACCAGAACGGTGCCGGGAGGTCGACTGAGATCTCGAGGCTCGGGGAGAGGCTACAGGAGTCACGGTACCTGTTGCGGTGCCGGGAGTCGGAACGGTGCCGATAGTAGCGGGTCGGCGAACGGGATACCGACCGGTGCGGCGAGTGCGACCAGTACCGATGAGGAAAACAGTACCGGGACTGCAAGTGGTGTCGGGTGTGCCGACGGGACCTGGAGCGTCTGCGGGACTGTGATCATGAACGGTGCCGCTCTGCTGTGCTGACAGAGGACAGTCATATGAAGAGACTGTATTACCCGCACCGGGGGTGCCGGGGTCAGGCAGCATCGACTCTGTCATGGCAATGAGATCCCTCGCCGTTGGTAATGTCTCCGGCGTGGAGGGAACAGCAGGCTCAACCACAGTGCATACTGGGGAGCTGTCAGGCACCGGATTCGACGGCCATCGTGGGACGGGGATCGACGGTACCGAGGTCGTCAGAGCTTCGGTAGGTGTCGGTGCCGGGCGATCCGACTTAGACGAGCTCTCTGGCTGCGGTGCAGTTGGCACGGAAGCAGCAGGAGCAGTAAGCTCAACCACGGCGCATGCCGGGGAGCCGTCAGGCACCGGATTCGACGGCCCTTGTGGGACCGGGATCGACGGTGCCAACGTCGTCGGTGCCTCAGCAGGCGTCGGTGCCGGGCGATCCGACTTAGACAAGCTCTCTGGCTGCGGTGCAGTTGGCACAGAAGCAGCGGGAGCAGTAAGCTCTACCACGGCGCGTGCCAGGGAGCTGTCAGGCACTGGATTCAATGGCCCTGGGGGACTGGAATCGACGGTGCCGATGTCATCGGTGCCTCTGCAGGTGTCGGTGCCGGGCAATCCGACTTAGACGAGCTCTCTGGCTGCGATGCAGGTGGCACAGAAGCAGCAGGAGCAGGGGGCTCAACCACAGCACGTGCCGGGGAGCCGTCAGGCACCAGCAGGAATTGTAGGCTTTCTCGACCTCAGAGGAAGGGAGCGGTGCTGAGTCGACTTCGGTGCCGGCGACGGCCGGTGCCGAAAGGCCTTGGCAGTACCGGCGGGGTCCGGTGCTGAGGAGGCGCTTCTGCCAGCCGCTTGATCATCGCTCGGTGCCAAAGGTGGAGGGGTAAGTGAAAGTCCCACTCCTTTTTGTTCTCGGCTTAAAAGCCTTGCAAATGGGGCACTTAGCTGTCAAGTGTGATTCCCTGAGGCACTTCAAACAGGAGTCGTGTAGATCTCCCTTCGGCATCGGCTTCTGGCAGGCCGAGCCCATTTTAAAACCCGGTGAGCCATGCATGGGCTCCGGCACCGGGTGCAGGGAAGGGGCCACTTCCTGAACCCCGCTAACTATTACTAAACTATGTTAGCAAAGAAAAAAAAAGTATAACTATACAAATATATATATAAAAGGATTATAACTGCATAACTATATATGAGAACTATGAGTAGCTAGGGAAGTGGAGGTCAGCTAAGCCGCGCTCCACTGTTCCAACGACCGACACGGGCGGTAAGAAGGAACTGAGGAGCGGGTGGGCCGGCAGGGGTATATATCGAGCACCATGACGGCGCCACTCTAGGGGGCGACCTGCCGGCCCACTGTGTTGCTAGGGTAAAAGTTTTCCGACGAATGTGCACGCACGGCGCACACACCTAACTGGAATGGATATGAGCAATCACTCGAAGAAGAACTATTTCTGCTTGGACTGAGGCTGGATGAAAAGCCTGTTTTTTCCTTTGGAAGTATCCAATCTTCCCAAACAGAGCTTCCCATATGGTCACAATTTACTTACTTGATTTTGGAGGTTATATAACATTGGTATTTATGAGCCAAGCATTTAATCACCAGCTGAAAGAACAGTGAGTCCATTGTTGGCTCACACGTTATTGCGGATCGAAAAACACAGGGCAGGCCACCCCATCCTCTCTTCATGCAATTGATCTGCAGCTTCTTTAATGAGCATGATATTAACGCTGCAGGCAAATGGGTATATAAAGCATTATACGAAAAAGGAACAAAAGCCCCACACTCATTTAAGGCTCAGTCTCCTCTAAATGGCTCTCTATTATTCAGGATGCAAGGGAGAAAGAAACCTCCTTTGTCAAACGGCCAAGTGGGCACAGGCCTGTAATGATGGCAGAGCTCTGAACCTGTAGGCACACAGCTCACCTCTGATGGCAAGTGGGTTTCTTGCGGTATAAACATCCCAGACAAAACGGAGCCCTGAGTTTAGCTCTGAATGTCTCTCCACTTTCAGAGTGCTCAACATCTGGGGTGTAGGGTTGAGTTTGTTCTAGAGAAGGGACTAACTATGCCCATTAGGAGCTGGATCTGAATTGTTTCTAAGATCAAAGGTGTCCAAACCCTCAAGCCATTGTAAGGAGGGGCCAATGCGCCATTCCAATCTAGAACCAACTTTCCCCATGACTTCAGATCGAGAGCTTTGGGTCAATCTGATCTTGAAAATCTGGAAGCATCAAAATACTAGATTAGAGGCAGCTTTTCACAAGATCCACAATGGCAATGGGAGCTTCTGGATAAAGAGCATTTTGAAAAATCAGACCCACTTCATTAGGTGCCTAAACAGGAGCTGCTGAAGTCTTTTGGCCCATAATGTTCTCGTCTCTACAGACACCTGCCCATTGGTTCTCATCTCTGCTGAAATCTATTAGAAAAATCCCTTTAACTAGGGATCAATGAACTACTTCACCTCAAATAGGACATTCCCTCCCACTCTGAACCTTCATCCGAAAAGCAAACTGAATCTTAGAGGTTCAGGAGACCCACGTCTCACCAGCAGTGTCTCTACTATTAGGGGACCACCCCAGAGAAAACGGAGAAAGAACTCTCTGACATATACATTTAATATCACAACTATGGCACATCCCCTTCACAGCTAGTAATTTACTAATGCAGCTCTTCCAAAGAAAGGATCTCTGCAGGGGCAGCTGTGCCAGTCCCCTGACTCATGAGCGGCACACTCCCATAAGAGTATTCCCAAAATACCACCAAGAGGCTGATTTCAGCCCAATTTTCTGCCCCAATAGGCTTGGAAAATTGTCAACTTTTGCCCATGGAGCCTAAACTTTGAGGTTTGCCCCTGACTACTTTTAACACATCCAATACACCGTGACATGCAATTTGCTCAGCCTCCCCACCCCATATGATTCTCCCAGAGACAAATCACTAATACGAGAGGTTAATGGAGGCCTTTTAAAAGCCTCCATCAGATTCAGTTTTACAATCCACTTTACTTATAAATTCTGTATTTCTAATGAATTTTGCATTCAAGATTCACACTTCTTTCCTTCCCTCATCCCACACTTCCACAAAGCTCTACAGTGGATATGCGTAGGCTCTTTCCAAAGCACACAGCTCAACATCAATTTCATTTTCCACATATGCTTCACATCCTCCTCCTTTTCATATTAACATAGGATTGGAGCACCTTCCTGGAGAGCCTCCACTGTCACAAAGGAAAAACCAGTTGTCTTTAAGGTCTTTTCTTTAACCTAGCAGTGGATTTTTAATTTGAGGAATCATAGAAATTACAGATGGAGAAGATCTAATCAATTATCCAGTCCAGCACCCAGCCAGTGCAGGATTGTTCCCTGTTCAATACTTTGTCTGTACTAATTTTAAACGTCCCAAGTTCTAAAACATCCACCCTTCACTTGAGAGAGACCTACCCAGCTGGTAGGTCTCACTCTCAATGCTTCTCCTAACGTTTCCCTTTTCAGCACATAATTCCACCCCTTCTAGTGAATTCCCTTTGAACTGCACCCAAATAATTCTTCTCCTGCCTTGGAATTCATACACTTCAAATACTATTATTTCTAATGTAAAGGATTTTTTCAGGAAACGATTACTAATTTTTATTATGATTTTGAGGGAGTTCTATGGCTCGTGTTCCATGGGAGAACAGCCTATATGATCACAGTGGTCCCTTCTGCCCTTGGATCAATGAATATTTCAGACCATTATGTCCCCCCAGCTTAGGAGAGTCAATTTCAGATGGTAAGTCGTGTTGCTCATGCGGCAATGACAAGAGGTGAAGCATCTCAACACTGCTGAATGGAGGGATACAAGTAACTGCATTCCCAGTAAATTCTAGCCGTCATGGCTTAGCCCCTTCTGGCTTTCACAGCCTTCGGTGCCAATTACATTACAGCAATGCTTCTAGCCTGGTTACAGGCATATAGCAAGAGAAAACACGTTCTATACAACTCTTCGGCCCGCTCCCACAAACACTTACACATGTACTTAATTTTACTATCATAAGTAGTCCCACTGGTTTCAAAGTTAATCAAGTGTATAATGCTTGCAGCATGGGAGCCTAATGTCTCTATTCAAATCTCTCTCTCCCTCCAAAACACCAAGACCAACTGACACACCAGAAACTTGCAACCTTTCATTTTTGGTTTAGCTGCTGGGAAGGAGGCGTGGAGACGTCTGAGCTGAAAAGAGCCCAGACTTAATTTTCTGAAGTGACTGAATGTTTTTAAAATGTATTTATACCATTTCATAATATTATACATATATATAAATTAAAATGGCCATTTAACTTGACATCTCATGTATCAAGTTTCAGCCATAAGTGATTTGAAACAGCTGAGAAATCATGGCTTAGGATGGAAAAGTTCCACTCTAATAAGCGTAATGATTAGTTGCTAGACTATTTCACTGGAGAGAACATTCTCTCGTCTAGTGCTGCATACACCATGTATCAGATGGGCTTAAAATTACACATAAGCTGAGCGTGCTCAGACAGCACCTCTTGTATCCCAGTTATTAGATTTCAAAATCCTGGCATGGCCCCATGACAGCTCATCTAATGGGATGCATGCAGCACTCTGTATGTCAGCAATGACATGCGACAAGATTCTACTGAAATGATACCAATGGGAAGGCAATCCACACAAAATTGTTACAATTTACTTGTTTAAGGATGGCCATGCAGATAGGGACCTGTGATGGGTCAGCATTAGGTGCATCTTCACTGAACTCTTCTTCTTCAGAGGAAGAACTTGGCACATAAGTACTGTAAGGGATTCACATGAATGAACCAGGGTTTTCAAGTGTCACGGAGAGTAGCTATGTTTTCTCAGCTTCTCCCCCTCAAGATATCATATTATTCCTGACCAAGGCATCTTGTCCTGTTTGTGCATACAAGAGCTTGTCACTAATTACCACTATTGACTACAAACATGTTCCTCACTTTTATACCTCCCTCCTCCCCTGCCCCAACCATCAACCTTAAACTCCGTCTATGCTAGGGAAATGTGCACCAGATTAACTGCACCAGTGTTGTTACACAAACACAAACCCCCTAATGTAAACACATCACATTAATGCAATGTGAGGTTTGCATCAGTGAGGCTGGCTCTGTTAAGTTCAAGCCCCTTTTACAGTGGTGCAGTGCGTCTACATTGGTTTGTGCCTTAGCTATATTGGCATAACCATGTTGGTGCAAATTTCCTTAATGTAGACAGGCCCTAACGTATGAATCATGCACTAAGCATTATGTGGTATGTATTGGACATACATAATATACACACCAATGAGGCTTACTGCCACTGAAAATCTTCCTCATATACAGAATTTTATTAACTCCCATGATGTGAGTTTCGATAAGGGTTGGGTGCCTACTTGTCACTGGTGTCTTTAAAAATTCCCTGATAGGTCCTTCAGTTAACAGTATAATAGCACTCTCTCCCCGCAAGTATCTCCCAGTGCTGTAGGTTCACCACCATGTGACTGATGCCTGCCCACCCCATCCAAATAGGAGGACAGTATTTGAGACCCACCTATCAATGTTTGTTACACTGTCTCCTGTGTTGTGCAGGCTGTGACAGTCTCACTTCCTCTAGCTTAGGCAAAACGAGGAACACACACTGATCAGTGGGTTATATACATCCTCCAGACAGAGGAAGATTATCCCAGGCTTTTAAGGCCAACAGACTGGATCCTGGACAGGCCCCTCACTTACGTGGCAGACACCATCTCGACCAACACCAGGGACTGAACCAGGGACCTTCAGAGCTAACAACATGAATCTTTACAGCTTGAGCTCAAGACTCAGGCTGTCAAGCTGAAAGTTGTAACAGGCCCATGTTCTCTGTGGCTTAGGCACAGAGGGGGGACATGTGACACACACGCTGACCAGCAGGGTATCTGCCCTGCTTTACAGATTGGTAAACCGAGCACAGAACAATTAAACGACCTGCCCAAGGCTGCACAGGAAGTGAGAGGCTGATCAAAGTTTGCCACACTGCATCAGAT
Organism: Gopherus flavomarginatus; assembly: GCF_025201925.1. Lineage (NCBI taxonomy): Eukaryota > Metazoa > Chordata > Testudines > Testudinidae > Gopherus > Gopherus flavomarginatus. The sequence continues at coordinate 43,855,949 of NC_066628.1, read as the reverse complement.
GTGTGGCTATCTAGATCAGAATCTTCCTCTCCAACAGTGGCCAGCACCAGATGCTGCAGAGCAAGATGCAGGAAATCTTGCAGCCAGAAATTGCAGGATCACCTGTTCCTTGAGGAAGTCTTCTCCTACCCTCTAAGAGCTAGAGATTGGCTTAAAATGAAACATGAGGTTTTATACCCCTTCCAAAACTATTTCTCCTCTTTCCCCTCCACCCCTAGTATTTACTACCATAGCTCTGGATGTTTGCCAGGAATAGAACCCAGGAGTTCTGTATTCCCAGCCAGCAAGATAGCCAAAGAGAAATGGAGTGATTTAAGTGCTTTTGCATGGTGGCGCTGAAGGTCATATGATAAAGTTCCTTCTCTGCCTTGGTGGGCCCTGCGCTTACTGGAGGATTTGCTCGCCTCAGAGATTCAGGGCAGCCCTCAGTTTGGCCACGTTTGCTAGTGGCTCAAGCCTGCCATTCACTCAGCTAACCTCATCGCTGGCCAGCAGGGGAAACAGAAGGAGAACAATCTCTGCTGATCCACCTAGTGGGTTGGGGGAGAGGCCAGGGACCTTCCCCTCTGGTGGGACCCACAGTACAGGACAGCTTCTCTTGTATTCAATAGGGAGTTGGGCGGGAACCCAGGTGCACCCTCTGCTCCGGGTTCCAGCCCAGGGCCCTGTAGATCACAGCTGTCTACAGTGTTTCTTGTGACAGCTACAACTCCCTGGGCTACTTCCCCATGGCTTCCTCCCAACACCTTCTTTATCCTCACCACAGGACCTTCTTCCTGATGCCAGATAGCATTTGTACACCTTAGTCCTCCAGCAGCACACCCTCTCACTCTCAGCTCCTTGCATGCCCCTCACTGACTGAAGTGAGGTCCTTTTTAAACCAGGTGCCCTGATTAGTCTGCCTGTCTTAATTGATTCTAGCAGCTTCTTAATTGGCTCCAGGTGTCCGATATTAGCCTGCCTGAATTGGTTCCAGCAAGTTCCTGAGTGTTCTGGAACCGCCCTTGTTATTTTACCCAGGGAAAAGGGACCTGCTTAATCTGGGGCTACTATATCTGCCATCTATCACTCACCTGTAGCCATCTGGCCCGACCTTGTCACAGTCATCCATGAAGTTAATAATTAAGCTGTGTTGAGGGATGGTGCAAGAGGCTGCCTTTCTCCAGCAGGTATCATTCAGAAGCGCAAAGGAGAGAAGATACTGGGCTAAAAAACCTGAGTGTTTTCTACATTGAATATTTGCAGGTTAGAAAGAACGAGAAGATCCACCCAATGGAAATTGCACCTGGCTGGGGGAAAACTGTGAAGATACAGATTCCAGTTTTTACAGCAAAGGTCTTTTATACGTAAAATGGTTACTGGAAAGGGAACGGTGGTTTAGTGTTTAGGGTAAGACTTCATCAGAGACATGACTCATTTGGGCAACCTTGGGGTTTACTTGGCAGTGCCCCTATAATCAGAGACTTGGGGTTTATTGCGCTGTCGAATTACACCGAGTGACTGCAGTGCAACGTTTATATAATCCTTCTGTACAGACTATCAGTCTATTTAAATAGAAGCACAGACCCCAGGAAGCCAGACAGTAGGAAACTGGAGATATGATTTATAGCCTTTTTATGACTGCGCTACAAAATATTTCCAAGTACCCACTCCCCATTATTTTGCAGAAGGGATACAGTATGCAACTCCTTAAAAGCTCATCCCATCAAAGATAATAAAATCATCATGGTGATAGCTGATCCACCAAAAAAGTCAATAGATTAAATCTAATGTTTTCTCCTTTTTTTATTAGCAGCTTTTCACTGAGACAGAACCCCTCCCCAGCTTGTGATTCTCAAACCAAGTCTGACTAAGTATAATAACCAAGTGTCACACACACCATGGACACTGCATCACTGAACAATGATCTTGTGTGAAGCAGATCAAGATACTGTACGGCAGCAGGTCCAACGACAACAATTCTGGGTTCCAGGGCAGAACAGTCAATGGGCCCCCATGCACACACAAGCCACACCTGTGTGGACGTGATCCGCCTGACATTTGGGCAGTGCTGTGCCTGTGCTGGTTGGTGTCCAGCGAGCTGCCAGCTGCACTGCTGGGCTCGCTCTTCCAGTGCAGCCAGGGTTTTCATATGCCCGCCCGGTAGGGGTGCCAACTGTCTAATCACGCAAACCCAAAGACTCTTGCCCTGCCCCTTCCTTTAAGTCACACCCCTGTCCTGTCTCTTCCTGCGGCCACGCCCCATCCCACCCCTTCTCCGAGGCCCTCCCCCTGCTCACCACATCCCCCCTCCCTCTGTCGCTTGCTCTTCCCCACCCTCACTCACTTTCACCAGCTGGGGCATGGGGTTGGGGTGTAGGAGAGGCTGCAGGGTGCGGGCTCTGGGAGGGAGTCTGGGTGTGGGAGAGGGTGAGGGGTGCAGGCTCTGGGAAAGAGTTTGGGTGTGAGGTGCAGCCTCTAGGCTGGGGCAGGGGTTTGAGGTCAGGAGGAGGTCAGCGCTTATCTTGGGCAGCTCCCGAAAGCGACCGGCACACCCCTTTGGCAGCAGTTCCTAGGCGGGGGACTCAGAGGGTCTCCGTGCACTGTTCCCAGCCAATGGGAGCTGCAGAGTTGGCGCTGGGGCAGCGGCACGTGGAGAACCCCTCCCTACCGGGCCGTTCCAGTTGCTTCCGGCTGCTTCTGGGAGTGGTGCGAAGTGAGGGCGGGCAGGAAGCCTGCCTTAGCTCTGCTGCGCTGCTGGTGGCGGCGACCAGGGGCCCCTGGACCCTTTTAAATCACCTGGGCCCCTGGGCAATTGCCCTCTTTGCCCCCTCCACCTCCATAGGCAGACCTTCTGTAAGGTAAAAAAGAAAGCTGGAAGCACAGAAAAACAAACAAACAAACAAACAAAAACAAACCAACACTCAGAAAGCTGTATTCTACAGCCAAAAGCAGAACTCCTACAAAATGCCTCACCTCGTCCCTTACAGACACCTCACTTTAATGTTGCTCACAACTGAACCCTGCTTGCCCCAAACAATTGCTGCAATGCTCAAGAAAATCCCTCACATGAAGCTACTATCAGGGCCGCCCAGAGGATTCAGGGGGCCAGGGGCAAAGCGGGGGAGTGGACATAAAAAAGGGCACCACTCGCTGCAGCGTTTGTCCTCACCGGGTGGCACTTCGAGTCTGTGCTGGCGGCAGGTCCTTCACTCATTCCGACTCTTCCGCAGCGGGTCCTTCACTCACTCCGCGTCTTCGGCAGCACTGAAGGACCTGCCGCTGAAGACCCAGACCGCCACTGGGTGAGTAGCCAGGGAAGGGGTTCTTGCCCAGGGCTCGCAGGTCCCTTGCGGGGCCCGGGGCAAATTGCTCCACTTGCCCCCCCTCTGGGCGGCCCTGGCTACTGTGCACAGGCATATGCTGGAGATTCTGGGTGACATTCTGGCTCCACTGAAGTCAATGGCAAAATGCCAATTAACATCAATAGAACCAGGAGCACAATAACACCCTTGGGAACCAAAGCAATTCAAGCTATACTCTGAACTGGTCCAGAGGTGGGTGGGTGGATTCAGATCCTAGGTTTGGTCCATTTCCAATCTGAACATTCCCAGGAAACTGGCCTGGTGTTGATCAAAAAGAAGATCAAGAGGTGGCTTGATTACAGAGTACAAATACCACAACAGAGAGAAAATATTGCATTACCAAAGGCCTCTTTAATCTAGTGGAGAAAGGCATAACAAGAAAACAAAGGCTGCAAGTTAAAGCCAGATAAACTCAAATTAGAAATAAGGCACACATTTTTAGGAGATGGGGATTATTAGCAATGGGAACAAATTACCAAGAGAAGTGGTGGATTCTCCATCGCCTGTCTGGAAGACATGCTTTAGTCAAACACATGTTATTGGGCTCCATATGGGAGTAACTGGACTAAATTCTGTGGTGTGTTTTAGGCAGGACTTCAGACTAGAGCTTACCAGAGCTAGGCAGGACAGAGCCCTGTTCTTAGCAATGTGCTACCACCAGGGTAAAGGGGGGGTGGAGGGGGAGTTAGCCATGTGATTTGGAAAGCATCTTAGGAAAAATGTAAGTACATACATACAAAGCTTCTAAAGCAGGTCAGACAGAAGTCACTGGGGGAGACTGTGCAGTTAGTAGTTAGAGCGTGGCTTGAGGCAGGGAGCTGGGGAGCATGCCACATCTCACAGGACATTCTCAACACAGCTTGGATCCTGTGTCATGTGTGCCTACTGGCTCTGCAATACTCCCCCGCGTAAGCCATGTCCCACCCCTTTAAAACTAACAACATGCGGAAAGTTCAACTTGGAAAAATCCTTTCAGAAACCAAAACAATGAACTTTTCATTTGCAACAGAGCTAATAGCGGGGGTAAGCAGCTATCGCCAAGATCTCTGGAAGGGGAAAACAGAAGAGCTCAGAGAAGCTGCTTTTATGATTCCTTTCAGTGGCGTAAGTTGCCAACAAAAGGTTTTGTCTAAAGAACAATTGTCAACAACGCGTGACCCTGAAAAAATGCAGAGGGAAAAGGTTACGAAGTTCCAAGACGACAATGTATTTTAAGGGCTATAAAACAACGTGCTGCACAGAGCCTTTTACAAACCAAAAGGAAAACATGACAGAATTTCATAGAGGCAGCCATCTATCTATAGAACTCTGGAACCAATCGATAGAATTCTGTAACCAGGATGTAACTCTCCATTAAATTCTAGAGACTGCTTTAAAAATCCAATAAAGGGCACAATTCTCTATTCAATTTGATCTGTTTTTAGGGTAATTTCAATAGAACTCTATTTTTAATTTTCAGTTTAACGCTATTGGTTTCCATCCTTACTAAGTTTTACAGGAGTTTTCCAAAAGGGAAAGATCCCAACAAAACCTCATTAAATTCCCCAGTCCACCAAAAAGTCCTATAGAATTTAATAGTGATTATGGCCCCAGCCCAGGAAACAGTTAAGCATATGCTTATTTTTAAATACATGCTTATGTATCATTGAGTTCCAGTCAAATAGCTGCTTGAGTGCTTTGTTAAATCAAAGCGTGAACCAACAAGACCTATGACATTTTTTTTTTAAAAATAGCATTAAGTATTTCAAGAGATCTTTTCTATGGGTTTTATGAGCAAACCTATAAAATTCTATAGCCAGGCTATTGATGTCTATTCCATTCTATACTGTGATTCACAAAACCTATAGAATAGTTATTTTCTATTAAATTCCGTAGGATCTTTTCCATAAGATTGCCCAGAGCAGCACACATTTTAAAAAGCACACTAACAGTTAAATTTCAGGAACCAAATTTTGGCCCTCCATTTCTGCCTGAAGAAGGGTGCAGTGAAATGCTACCAAGGCAGAAATATTTTGCTCTACTATCTAGCCAGCCATGGGCCTTGGTTCAGATGCCCCCACAGCTCACTTAGGCCAGGACCCTCAAGTCTTGTGGCTCAGTGCTGGAAGATGCTACAGGGAGCCAGCAGAATGTCAACTCCATTGATTTCGGAGGAGTTAGGGGGGTTCTCCTTCTGGCTGGGGCTTTTCACACGTACAGACGTAGCTGGATGTCTGACAGCCAATGTTATTTTTACAGCACTCAAAGCCTGCTAGAGCAACTAGACTGTGTGATCTCAGGGGAGTCGCTTCACCTGTCTTTCCCCTTCCACATCTTGTCTGTCCTGTCTAAGCTGGAAGCTCTTCAGGAAAAGGACGGTTTCTCTTACTATGCATGGAGAGCACCTAGCCCATTAGGGCCCTGATCTCTGTATATTATTACTCATAGCAAATTCTGATACAGTGACCCCGCCTTCATTGAAGAGGGAACTATCCCAAACCAGCCTTTCCTTCTCCCTCTCTGATGACCACCAGGCATTTGTCACTGTCATGCATGAGCAGGAAGAGCAGAGACCACAGATGCTATCCAACCTTTTCAGCTTGGTTTATTTATTTGCTTTCACAGAGAACAAGTTGCTTTTGGAGGCTGCCAGTGCATGGCCTGGGCAGTTCAGAGGAGAAAGGGTGGGGAGCAGGAAGGCTGCTGGGCTGTTTCCCTGGAGGAGGAACCATGCTGGTGCCAGGGGTGCTGGAACAATTTGTATAGTAGTGGTGCTGAGAGCCACTGAACCAAACTGTAAACCCTGTAAATGATGGAAACCGTTTCAAGCCAGGGAGTGCAGCAGCACCCCCAGTTCCAGCACCTGTGGCCGGCACCTGTGAATCCTGGATTAGGGTGATTTGATTATTGTTGTACAACTGACACAAGGTTAAAAAAATGCTTTTCGCTAGGCTTTGCCTCCTCTGAGTAGCCACTGAAATCTAGACACTGACTGGGAACAATGATCCCAGACCTGGGCAACAAAGGATCTGGTTTAAATTAGCGGATACATTGTGCTCGAAGCAAAGATGCTGCATCAGCTTAAAGTGACTACAACGCTACAGCTAACTATTTATTTTGGAACCCACTGTATTGCGTTTTGTAAATCACACTGAGGATTGTTTCTAGGAGCTTGCCTGACATTCCCAGGGAGTTGAAATAGCCAGTCCATTCCAGAGACAGCTATTGCCCCCAACCCTCCTTGCTCCACACAGCTTCTTTCCATAATCATCAAAGAGCTGGGACAACACAATGAAACAATATCTGGTATTTCTGCCACATCTTCCACTGGAGGATCTCAGCCAGTAGTTACTAGTGTTAAGCAAGCTACAGAAGAGGTGAGTAGCTATCATCTCCCTTTAACGTACAGAAAATCAGGCCCAGAGAGGTGAAGGAACTTGCCCATTTCTCACACAACCAGGACCAGAACTTAAGTCCACTGGACTTTTAAACCTGCACTTTATCTACTAGCCCATGCAATACAGAGACACGGATGGAAAAGGCCAGGTCTACTGCAGACATTTGCTGGTATAGCCACATTGGTTAGATGTGTGATGTTGTGCTTTCACCAGTACAGCTTATTTTGTTCAGGGAACTCATGTGAGCTATACCCACAAAAGCACTCTTCTGCAGGTATAAGCTGTACCCAACAAAGCTTTTCTAGCACACACTAGCCCTTCGGCTGAAATTACCTTCCTTAGATAGTCATGGCCCCATGATATGCAAGATATGGAAGTTGCTTTGTATCACTCCTCTACTTTGTAACATAGCAGATGCCAGGCTGCTGGCTGTACTGTACCAGCTGCTCCCTTCCTGGCTCTGCTGACATGTCTGAGGAGGAACCTGGTGCGGCTCGGCTTGCAGGTCGCCTGGTTTGTCTGATGTAACAAATCTGTCCCAAGTTTCCAGAGAGAAAAGAAAGAATGCTTGGCCGGGAAGCAGAGACTCCATCTCTATGGGGATCCATAGCCCTGCTGCTCAGCATTGTTGGAATCACAGGACACGGTGTGAAAAAGTTGACCTGCGAGGTCCCCGACTGCTAAAAGCAAGTTGTGTTCAACCCAGTAAATAAGGTCTCAGCTGTAATTACTTTCTGGATCATCTCATCTCTGAAGGTAGCAAAGTTAGTTAAACAGCTTTGGGCTTTATCTCCTCCCGCAGCTGTTGCTGTTTGTTTACAGCCAGCACTTTCATTGTGTACTTTCAGTGTCTCCTCTAGCCGGATAACAGAAATATACAAAATACATACTCGTTTTCCCAGCAAGCAGCTTTTCTTCCCAGTGTCTCAGACAGAGAAAAAGCCACTTGTGATTGCTTTTTGCTTTTCTTTGTGGCTTCTTGAAAACATGTTCTTTTATAAATAAAATATGTATATGATGCAGTATTATGTTTTATACATACTCCATGTGATTCTCATACATATAGATGAGAAATCATTCAAAATGATTCATTTACCTGATGATTTTCACTCTGTTTGTGAACTACATCAACAGACTTCAATGTGCTAGAATTTATGCATTATTCTGAATTGTTTGCTCAATAATTTCTAGGGATAATTTTGGGGTCTGTAGATTATTCCAAGCAGACTGTTGCAAGTTTTCACTATCTGAAATTCAAGCAGGGCATGTGGGTAATATTTGTGGTCCCTTATTGGATGAATAACTAAGTTTTCAGTGTGATACTGAATTCTAAATGTGGCTTTTTGTGAATATCCTCTAAGATTTGCTTAGATATCACTATTTACACAAACATTCCAGAACCAAAAAGCTCGTTTGTTAGAATATATCCAGAAAACAAATACAGAAAGGACAAAAAGTTTAAACAATATGTTTAAAGAATATGAATGAATGTTAGTAGAATTTGCCCACCCATCATATTACACAGACACCCATGCTTTCAATTATGCATTTGATTTTTTTTAAAGATGTTTATAATGCCACCATCTTAGTTTCTCTGGGCCCATATATCACATGTAATGGTGCCCTGGCTAGATTGCACCCAGGACACGTAGCTCCAAACTGCAGGCCTCTACCACTTAAACTAACATGGAAGCTGGACGCAATTGCAGGTGGATAGCTTTTATGTGGTTGAGCCACTAGAGGAGGACAGAGACAGTTGACTATCATCAAACGCACACACTGAAACATCAACTCAACTCCAGTGAAACCTGCTCCCAGGTTACCCCATAGCACACAGCTGCCACTCTCAAAGAAGAGTCTAGTTTAAAAGATGAGCTTTAAAGCAGGCTCTGAAGGTCATGCCAGTTTTGGCTTCGCTGGACCAACAGGTGAAGCAAATTCCAGAGCAAAAGCTCCTCCACCAAAAAAGTGCTTCCATTAGTCCCTGCAGACCAAACCTTGGGACATTAGAAGAAGCTGCCTGGCTGATCTGAGAGGTGGTACGTAAGGAGAGAGGTAGGCTGTAATGCATCCAGGACTGGAACGGGTCAGGAATTTTCTGACAAAACCTGTTTTCATCAGAAAATACAGATTTGGACCTAAAGTATTTTGGGAAAACGTATCAGGTTTGACAAACCACAGACGGGTTTCCTGCCAGACTGCACGGTGGGCTTCCGTGGAGCCTGGACTTCTGGGGTATGTGGCCCGGGGGCAGCCCCACCATGCAGAGTGCCCCAGAGTCAGAGACACCAGAGCTTCCAAGCTTCCTGCCACAGAGCCAAGAAGCCCAGTCTCTAACCTGGACTCAGTTCCTGGCTCTGCAGCAGGGAATCTGGCAGCCCTGGGAGCCCCATGTACTGAGCTGCTGCCGTGGTTTGTGAAAGCAGCAAGTGTCTAGCATCTCTCGGTATCAGGCCATAAGTGCATACCCAGGCTCTGTTACAGCCCATCAAGATAAACAGATCCCTGATTTTTGATTGTTTATGTTTTGTGTCACTGCCAACATAGATCAAGGCTCCACTGTGCTAGGCACTTAGAACAGACAATCTACAGAGACCACACACACAGAGGACAGCAGGAGAAACACAGCAGGGTGGAAAAGATGGGCCAATGTGCCAGTGGCAGAGCTGGGAATAGAACCCACGTCTCCTGATCCCCAGCCCAGTGCTCGACTTCCTGTCTGAGGGGCTTTTTGACTTTCAGACTCCAAGTGACAGCAAGTGTCAAGCCCAGACCAACCTCCCTGTTGCAAAGTTTGTGAAGAAACCCGGGAGCTGCTTTTGTGACACCCAAGAACCCAGGGATCTCCCTCCTTCTTCATTCCCTACATTACCAACCACATCAGACCTGGCCTCTGAAACCTGCCCCAGCTGGCTGGACCCCCTCCCCTCCTGTGACTAGAGCTCTGTTAGTGCCATTTTGACTCTGGCTATTGCTGCTAATAAAGTCACAGTAATGTGGACTTGTTTGAGAGGCCCCACAGGTAACGAATCAATAATGTTTTAACAGTTCAGAGTGTTCACTCATAAATATTGATAGAAAAACATGCAGCCACACTCAAAGTCCCGGCGGTGATGTGTATAACAGACGATCTATGTTCCCCTCCCCCAGATTCATCACCACAATCTTTGAAAGCAGATCAATTCATCAAACTAACTAACCCATAGAAATAGGAAAATCAATCCTCAGACGAAGAGCAAAAAGCAGAGGTATTTAATTATTACCCAACACAAGGTATTTACTTATTACTGCACCAGAGTCTTCAGTGCTGTGAGTAATTCCCCACACAAGACTGCAACAACTGTATCCAGTCTAGACTTCAAAGTACTTTAATGGACTGCAAGGACACTTACTTGCAAGGACTTCAACGCAAGTATTATCTGTCTATCATACACGTTCTATTTTAGCTATTTGCAAAGCGCTCATTGGCATAATTCTTGGTGCCATGCCAGGTTTTCCTTGATAATAAGAAAAACGGCTCTCCAGTGATTGAGCTTTTATAAATATATGAACCATCCCAGGTTTCCCCCTCTATTCCAGTGTCACCCCATTCTGCTGAAGGAGATTTATCACTGCTTGTGCCAGATGGAAGTTCATTGCACTCACAGGTCCACGCACCTTGGGCATTAGATTACAGGTATTTCCAGTGGATTTTTGCATTGAAGTAGTGGAACGACCTCTGACTCAAGCCTTCCCTCTCCGCTATTTGCTGTGAGGCCTTTGTGGGTGGGTAAAGTAGATGAGTGAGAGGGAATTACAAGGGCAATCTTTGAGGACCACCAGCCCCCATCCAAAGTGAAAAATACATCTTAGGCTAAGGGATGATCAGTCACTTCCAGGAGTATAAAGAGTTCTGCTTTGAACACCTTTCCACAGCTCAGCGACCCCAGAGAGGAAGCTATCTGCTGGGCAGAGACTGTTCAGATCTGCCCTTCGAGCTTTCCTTCCTGTCTTCTGACAAGGTATCTGAGGTTATGTATAAAATGTTTTTGTATTCTTCAGATGTGCATGACAGGCTGCAACCAAGGTCAGGACCCCACTATGCTAAGAAACCCTTCCTCCTCCCAGGAGCTTACAAACTAAGTGGACGGGGAAGCAGAAGCATGAAGCAGGAAAGTGATTTGCTCAAGGTCACACAGGGGCAGAAACAGAACCCAGCTCCACGGCCAGAGCCTTAGTCACTAGACCAGTGGTTCTTAACCTGGGGTGCACGCACCCCCTGAGAGCGAAAGATGCCCTTTCTGGGGGTGCAAGACATGCCAGATTTTTTTAGAAGGTAAAACATCAAAAACACAAATTAAACAAGGGCACGTAAGTACAACTACTTTGTTTCATCAAACCTATGTATTTAACAACATTATACATTTGTAAACGATTACTGTAATATACGAACACCACATATATCTAGGTTTAAAGAACTGACCCACTTCTTCGATTTTTGATAAGGGTGCGAGAACATATTTTGAGACCCAAAGGGGTGCAGGCTGCAGTAAAGGTTAAGAACCACTACACTGGACCATGCTTCCTTGTAAACAAACAGGTTAGAGCCCAGCTATCAAATGTATCAGATGGGCTGGTTTTACAGCAATCAATGTTATTATTCCTATGTTGCTCTTTGCCTATTTCCCCAGCAGGAGTGTGGTATGAAGCTTCTAAGGAGAGCAAAAGTCTACAGCAAGGAAAAGCAGCATTGGAAAGTTTAATTTTTAGCTCCCACTGAACAGCCTGGGGGAGGTGAAGAAGAGGCACCATTTATAAGTAATTTAGCTTTTCAGCACCTGCGGGACTATTGATTAGCTAGAGCCAACATGTAAATGAGGGAGATAAAAGGAGAGGTGATAGGAAACGATCACTTCTTATCAGGCTAACTCCATAAAGTATAATGACGTTTTCCTTTCTGTACAAGCATCCAGGCAGAAATAGTTCAGGATTGTCTCTCTTCAAAACCTGCAGCCAACTCCCCTTCCTACAAGTGGGGATGATGTGCCTGGGTCAAAAAGGATCTTTGGGTGATGGGTTCCAGACAGTTCTCCAGACTCCTAGTGCTAGCTCCATTAATCACATTTGCTTTGTGTCTGGATGGACTAAGCATGCTGGTTGGTAGTCAGGTTCTAATCCCACCGCTAACAACAATTCACTGTGTGGCCTTAGGCAAGTTACTTCACCTCTCTGCCTCACTTTCCCTCCATCTATAAAAGGAGTTTAATGATACTTGCCCCAAAAAGGTGTTGTGTAGCTTAAGTAGTAAAATGCTCGCACAGAACTTTGAACACATGAAACTGTATACGAGTGCAAAGTATTATCATTTACCATGGAACATGGGGTATTACTGACCACTCCGTCCATGAACCTTCAGCTGGTGGGGATAGGTGATCACTCACCAAACCCACAACATTCAGTTTTATTGCTGCTGCATTTCACAGTGTACATAAAACCACACAAGGAGCTGCTAAGACGGCATGATTAAACCCAACAGATCTATTTCAGTGCCTCCTCCTAAGGTAATTTCACCTCCCTGCTCACCCGCAGCCGAGGGTATGAACTGGATGCCTGATAGCTCGACGCTGGTATGCTTTTCCCGTATTTACTGAACTCAGGTACTACAGGATACACAGAGGGAGCCTGCAGCCTAAACTGAGAAAACAACAGGTAAGTAATAAAATGGAGGGATTGCTGGTGGGCCAAGAGAAACATCCCCTAACAACAGTCCCACTCTGCAGCAGGACCACGCAGCACCTTTGAGCAGGGCCTCCAAGGCATTTTAACAGGCATCACTAAGGTGAGACAGGAGCACACTATTACTCCTAATGTTACTGATGGATGGGGAAACCAGAGCACAAAGAGATAATGGGAGCAGGATTGCACCTTTTGGAGTCAGTGGCAACATTTCAATGGTGCAGGATCCAAGCTCTTCACCCCTGCACTAATGGAGTAAATGAGAGCTTGCACTGGCTTCATTGTGTGTCAGCCCACGCCCTAACCTGCCTCTTCCCCCTCACCATTCGGCTGCAACACCCATAGTCAGTGCATCCCATCTTTACCACCCCCCATGTTCTCCACACTGTGCTGCTGCTGTCAGGAGAGGAGGCGGAGGGGAAGAGAGAGTCCAAGCAAGCAGTGATGGTGGAAGCAGGGCAGAACGTGTAACATAGCCAGAGCTAGTGAAACTAGTGAGTGTGTTTGCGGTGGGAGTTGGAGGAATTGTGGATGGAGGTTTCCTGATGAGCAGGCAACACAGGAAACGTGCCCTAGCTCTAGCTGCGATAAAAGGAAAAGATGTCCTGTTTCCCCAAGGCTCAGCTGATACAAAGGGGCTCGTACCCGACACCACGAGGCATGGGGGCACAGGTAGCAAACCTCATGGTAGCTTTTAACCTAGGCCTGGGTGGGCCAGGATAGCTGCCGGTTTCAGCTTCAGAGTCTGGGCTGGCCCATCTCCTCTTGGTTGGGTTGCTTGCTGGTTTTATTTTAACATCAGGCAGCCGCACTGGACATTTTCATAGTTTACGCAAGCTCCCGTGCTGGAGAATTATTACGGCTCAGTGCCTCATTAGCAACATTCTTTGGTCAGATGGGATCCACACAGGCTTAGAATTTTTTTTATAGAGTGTGAGATTCCTATACCTACAGCTACCCAGAGAGAAATCTACCTTTGCACAAAACACATCATGCAGTATATTGACTGACATGTCGAGAGAGACTGGGAGTGCACGACAGAAACTAAAAGGAGACTCTTTACTGTCAGCCGAGAACCCCCGGGAGGGGCAGTTTGCCTAAGAAGGCAGGTCTCTCTGTGCACATGGCAGATGAGAGCTGAGCGGTGGGAACCAGCTTGTCAAAAAACACAGTTTCTCCCCCTTGTTTTCACAGCAGTAGCTGTTTATGGAGCACAAGACTATTTCTAGCACTGCCTGTGTGATCCTAGTCACAAACAGATCCCATAGCCAGTGTGAGACAGAAATAAAGAAGTGCCCAGATGACATAGGAACCTAAATTCTATTTTCAGTAATGACGTAGATGCCCAGGCCTCACTGAACGTCAATGGAACTCAGGGTCTCAAGTGCTTACATGTGTGTCTACACAGCAAGAGAATGTGTACTGTAGTGTGGGTAGGCATATGCAGGCTAGCTTTAATTAGGTAACAGAAGTAATGAAGACATTGCAGTTCAGGCTTTGGCATAGGATACCTGAGTACAACCCCAGGCTCCCCAGAGGTTCTAGTCAGGGGAGCTCAGGCTGCCACGTCTATGATACTATTATTACCAGCGCAGGTGAACTTACCCATGCTCCAATCACACCTCAGCGGCAGACACAGCCTAGGTCACTTTTGAAAATGTTACCCACGTTCCAGGCCCCTCTGCAGTGGGAATGGAACTACATGATCAGTTTTCAGGGCCCATGGGGTATGGCTGACAACAACCCTCGGAATCCAATTTGGACAATCACGATTTCCACTCACAGACACCTAAGCGGAGGAAGGAAATCCTAGGGCTGGGGATATCTGAAGTCAAACAGAACTTTTTTTCCTTTAATTATTCGCCATCCTGCACAACAGGTCACCATAAGCAGTCCCGACTGGCAGTTTCAAGTCGGGAAATCAGTCCCACACGAGTTTATTGCAAACATGCAGCCCTGCAGCCTGTCTCATCAGAACCCAAGCAGCCTGGTCAATTATCTCACCTAAGCAAACGCTGAGAGTTGTTGGCTTCTGTGCTTCCCCTGAAAGTGTGAAACTCCTGACAGGCTGCCAATCCTCCCGAACATCTGAAAGCTAAAAGTGCAGATGGAGGGGAAGGAATGTTCCAAGGGGAGCACCTTCTAACTCCTTTAAAATACACACAGCGGGGGATTTTCAGAAGTGCCCAGCAATGGCCTAACTTTGTTTCCATTAAAGTTGAAGGGAGCTTTACCATCAACTTCAGAGCTCAGCTACCACTGAGCGCTTTTGAAAACCCCACCAAGAGTTTGCAGAGGGACCCAGCAAATCTTTGCTAGAAACAGAACGGCTGCTCCTCCTTGCTTAACATTTTACGTCAGAAGCAAATCCAGCTCTAGGACTGAGATCTGCTCCTCCTGGTGGCTCACTTACCAGGTTGACGAAGTCCTGGTAACAGATCTTCCCATCTGAATTATTGTCTGCCAAGGCCAAGAGAACCTCCAGTTTGTGTGGGTCCAGCTCAGAGCCGTGTCTTTGGAGGAGGTTTCGGAATTTCTCAGTGCTGATGTAGCCAGTGCTCTCGGGGTCAAACTGAGAGGGAGAAAACATAGCAAGAATTATTTCCTCAGCATTACACAACACCTGCAATGCTGACCTCCTAAGGGTTCAGCTTCAGCCACAGGCCCAGCAGAGATGGCAGCAGCATTGCTGCTGAGTGCCATGTTGCCATGCAAGCCATCACAGTTTTATCACTTTTGCTGGTAGCATTGTGGGATGCACAGGTCTCTGCTCCAAGGGATGGAGAGAATTATTCTACCACCATCCAATCAGTACCAGACAACCAGTTATACTAGCTGTGGGGACACTGTCTTGGATGTAGCCTCTGGGCTGGAGAATGCCAAGTTTATGTCTGCCTGAGATAGGGAAGGATGCTCCAGGTAAACATGAAGGGGAGAGCATGAGGAGAACAGATCAGTGGGCAGGAAAGAAAACCTCTGCATTTCCCTAGGGAGCAGCCTTAAGTCTTTGGTTGCTGGTAGCTTGGTATGATCACGTCATCTGTGGTCAGGACACGTGAAAACTCGACAAGTTAGAAATGAGGAGGGGCACTGCCCTTGTGAGTGGAGACCAAGCCAAGCTGCCAGCATACAGAGACATAACCCAAAAACTCTAATACCTGCAGGGTTGCTAACGTCTGCGTTCTAAAGTTAATTCCAAATCCCAACTGCAAGGCAAGTGGGGTTATGAGGACAAAGGAACCTCTCTGAATGAGCTCTGTGTTCAGGTACCACAAGCCCCTTTTCATTCTGATCTAATTCAGTGAGCAGAAGTGTCCAATTAATGTTCCCATCAGCCTCTTTGTTGAAACTTCTTTTACCTACAGCCCTTGCCTTGTCCTACACATTCACAGATCTCTCTTGGAGTCTGCATTTCAAAGTAAACACAACACACCGAGTCTCAGCAGGTACCGCTCTATATGGCCAGTAGATGCATTTAATTGAATGGTCGTTTCTGTTCATGCTTTTATTTGTAAAGTTAAAACTAACTGTCAACACTTGCTCCTGTCAGGCAGGCAGCCAGATGGCTTATGCAGATTTTCAGATTCCTTATCCTGTCAAATACTGGGCAAAGAAACAACACAGCTTGCATTTCTTGTTGATCACTTTCACCCTAAGCGATCTTGCACCGCTTGAAAAATATTACCCACATCACCCACCTCTGAAACGTGGGCGCGTCCCTGGGAGTGGAACAGAGTAGCCATTGAAAACCATGCTCAACAATAACAAACAGATCTGGATGAGCAGAGAATAAGAATGATTCAAGGGCTGGAAAATCTGCCTTATGCTGACAGACTTAAGAAATTCAATTTAAACTCTCCAAGTAAAAGTTAAGAGGTGACTTGATCACAGCCTATCGGTAACTACATCAGAAGATTTCTGATAGCAAAGGTCTCTTTAATCTAGCAGACGAAGGCATAACATGATCTAGTGGGTGGAAGCTGAAGCTAGACAAATTGAGACGAGAAAGAGGTGACACTTTTTTAACAATGAGGGCAATCACCCATTGGAACAATGTACCTAAAACTGTGGTGTGTTCTCCATCACCTGACGTCTTTAAAATCAAGACTGGATGTCTTTCTAAAAGTTATGATCTAGCTCAGCGGTACTCAAACTGGGGACCCCAAAGTGGGTCAAGACTCCCATTTTAATGGGGTCACCCGGGCTGTCATTACACTTGCTGGGGCCTGGGGCTGAAGCCAACACCCCAAGCCAAAGCCGATGCCCGAGCCCCACTGCCCTGGGCTGAAGCTGATGCCCGAGTCATTCAGCCCTGAGTGGCAGGACTTGGGAAGGCTCAGGTTTCGGTCCCCACTTCTGGGGTCGTGTCATAATTTTTGTTGTCAGAAGTGGGTCACGGTGCAATGAAGTTTGAGAACGGCTGACTAGCTCAACCAAAAGTTAGAGGTTTGCTGCAAGAAATAATGGGTGAGGTTTTAGGCCTGTGTTTTACAGGTCAGACAAGGTTATCACAAGGTCCCTTCTGGCCTAGAAAAATCTATGAAAAAAATAGTATTCCCAAGTGACTCTACAGAGAGTAAGAGAGAGATTATCAGTCTCAGTTCATTCATTAGTACAGTTCGGAGCTCACATGGTCTGCCTCAAGCCAAACACTTATCCTGAGGAGATGGGACTGGAAGCATTGCAAACCTTAAGATTTACAATGTCATTAACAAAAATTAAGGGTGAATTGCAAGATAATATTGTAAGAAATCTTTGGCTGCCTAAGATTTCTCAGTTATTACCAGGATGCACCCCATGATCATCTGTAGCTTTACAGCAACAGCAGGGATTGAACTCAGACACTCCTGTTCTAAAAAGTACAGGACTCTTCTATAACAGCCAAAGGAGAATCTCCTTTGTCTGTTAGACGGACACTGACACAGTTGAGTAGTTCTGACTCTGTCCAATAGATGGCAGTCATGCAAACACATAACAGCATGGACACACTGGCTAGCTCATTGTAACAGTGAGAACGCCAGATGGAAAATATCCCGAGAGGACAGGAGAGTCCAAAAGAGACCTTTTGAGAATGTGAGAGACATTTCATCTGCAGCCTTCCCAGCTTCAAACCTAGTAGATAAACAAAAAGACATAACCAACCCCTTGTATCGCGCTGCCCCCCAAACCCATTCCCCATCTTGTGGTTTCCTTGCTAAAGGCTATTTTCCCCCTTTACAAATAATGGGCTTTGGCAAAATGGAGACAAAGTCAAGTCGTTTTAAAGAAAAATGATTCTCAGTTTAAATTACAGAGAACCGTATCCGTCAGGACAGACAAAGGGTCGTTGACAGACTATGGCAAGTATGGTAGTTTGGGTTTGAAGGGAGGAACCATTTTCATTTGCGCTGTGCTTGTGCGGGCTCCCACAACTCCAACTAAATTTTGCTTTGAGTTTTGTTGCTTTAAACCAATATAAAAACTCTACATGAAACACAGCTCAAAGCACCAACTGCTACCTGGTTTGAGGTCAAAACTAGACATGAGCCCAAGCCACCAAGTTTGGATATGAGCTTTGGCTATGAAGTGTTTGGATCTATGGTTTGCTTTGACCTATCAGAGAGGAAGAAACCAAGTGTGAAGCACAGGCCTGGTTCTGAATTTATCCAATGGGAACACAGCTTAAGGTCTGCCCTATACTTTAACCATGAACCTCTTTGAACTGTATGATGAATCCAGCCTAAGTTTCTGGTTCATAATAGGACCCCAAACCAGACAAGTTGTTATAAGTTTCACACGACGGACCTATCCTTGAGCAAGTGCAAGTAACTTTACTGAGTGTCATCATTCCAGCTGGCCAACGGCAATGCTGGTGCGCTCATCTGTCACCTCTTCGCCTCCTCGTGAAAAGGCAATGTCTGATTTTGGGGCTTCCAGCCAAGGATTAAAAGGCCTGAGAATGAGAAGACACCTTGTGGTCAGACGGTCATTTCCAGAAGAAAATCTTGAGCTACAACAAGGAATCTGAACTCCTTAGCAAGGTGGGGAAGTTTGCATGACAGAGTTCCTCAGCTCATGTCTGTCTTTAGTTTTCAGTCAGGCAACTTACACAGAGCCAGAAGTGTCTTCTGGAGTAAATGAAACACTCAGGCATTGTGAACGAGACGGAATGATCCCCTCTGGACTTGTCCAAAAAGAAGCAACTTTTCAATTAACATCGGAGACCCTATTTATTCCCTTACCTGTTCCCTTCATTCCATTCGGACCAGACTGGTTCTGTGGCTCACCCTGGAGATGCTAGAGCATTCCTCATCTCCTGTCATCTGGAGCCTCTTTCCCGCATCTTTCCATCTTACAGCTCTCCAGCTCATTTCAAACCTCAGCTGAAATCAGCCCTTTTCTCCCTTCCTAATGCTTCTTAATTTCTCTCTCCTTCTGCCGTTTATTTAAATTTAAAACTTAGTGACTGAACCTTTAAGTACATGAGGGATGCAGCCTAAACAAGAGAAGCTATCCAAAGCATAGTTTTACATCTGTATTTATTAACACCTTTTCAAAGCAGGAATAATATAGACTCTTCCTCAGGCACAGTGCTGAAAACTGACAAGCAAAGCAGCTTTTTTATGACTGCTTCCAAATCAGATGCATGTTTCTGTTGCTGCAGAGCTTTTTATTTCTAAATAGATTACAAGTAGATTCTTGGGAGTGTGAACTACAGAGATAAATAACATATTAAACCAGAAATGACAGGGCAGCCACATGCCATTTCAATTTATCTTCTGAAATGCTCAGTAGAAAGAGATTCCCACATTAAATTCTGTATTAACTCCCCCCATTTTTACCAAGAAAGCTGTTGCTTTCTAGCAGAGTACAGAGAAATCTTGTCTTCCACTGGAGAAAACCTGTTAACTTTAACTGAGTATCTGCAGGATGTACTGGATTTCCATCAAAGATTAGAATTCACTGAATTACTTCGTGTCACTTGAGTTCATTGATCTACAGCGGTATCTGCAGGCATTGAGGAGAGAGACATAGAGGCTTTTGCTTTTTTTTTTAATTGTTATAAAGAATCCTGTATTTTTTTTATAAATACATTGTATGGAACAGGCCTGCACTGATGACCTAAGAGATCTTTTCCAGTTGTAATTGCTACATCTCTCTTAATCCGGTCTTGAAATGTCATATATGCTTTGTAGCTGTGAATCCATAAAGATGTTATATTTCCTCTCTTTCTTTGGTGCTGGTGAAAGCTGCTGGATTGAGAGCCCTGAAGACTAAAGCCCCTTATTGATTCACAGAACAGATGGAGGATGCAACACCACAAAGCTTCCCTTTCATGTCTTCTCCCTTCCAAAATGCCTTACCCATGACCTAGCCACACTATCTGCTGACAACATAGTCCGTTCTCCAAGGCCCTTCCATCCTTGCCCACTCTGGCAGCCAACAAAAGATGACAATGAGCACCAGTTAGGGACAATGTTTTTTGAGATACTCAACTGGACTGGAACCTGACAACGTCACCTTTGCAAGGAAGTTTGAACCAGGGCCAGCTCCAGGGTTCTTGCCGCCCAAAGAGGTGAGGAAAAAAAAAAAAGCCGTGATCGGCGGCAGCTCCACTGCGCCTCTTTCTTTTTTGGCGGCAGTTCGGCGGCAGGTCCATCCCTCCAAGAGGGACCGAGGGACCCGCCGCTGAATTGCCACCGAAGAGCCCAACGTGCCACCCCTTTCCCTTGGCCACCCCAAGCACCTGCATGCTGAGCTGGTGCCTGGAGCTGGCTCTGGTCTGAATACCCGCATGGGCAAGGCCACTATAGTTGGGTCCCATCCTAATGCAAAACCATGGGCAACTCCTGGCAAACGTGCTGCCAGCTTGTGTCCTCATCTGGACGCAGCATCAGCCAAAATGCGACACGTAGCAAATCAGAAACCCAAAACTGACATCAGATCGAACCCATTTCTTTTTAAACTTGGAAACTAAACAGACACAAGCAGCTGGACCGATTTGCTGCAACTCCAATTTGGTCTAGTCTCAGCCGGCTCTGATTTGCCTTTGATTTTCCAACTTGACTCAGAAGAGTCTGTATCCCATTGGCCTCTCTTTGTAGATAATGATATCAAGCTTGTTGGCTGGATTCAAAGATGGAAGGAAAAAGGGGGAGAGACAGGAGCATTTCAGTGCAGGAGGTATATTTCCATGGAAACATTTTGGACATGAAAGGGAGTTCAGTGAAAGCAACGTGATTTCAACAGCCTTCACTCTTTCCTAGCAGTGAACAAAAGCTTGAATGCCTGCACCTTTTGGCTCGCTTGGTTTGGCCACAGCAAAAGAAAGGTTGGCTTGGCAAGTGGCCCAGATGGCAAGGGACCAGCATGCCAGCGGCTAAATCTGGCAGAGCACTCTCCATCAAGCAGAGCAGCTGAAGAATCCACAGTACAAAACTGACCTCAGCGCAAGGCCAATTGTTTCAAAGAAGTAGTTTGTGCACATGGCTCCAACTTGCTCACTGAGCCAGCCGTGCCCCTAAGCAGAGGGCTTCTGCCGCAAGACTTCAGCATTCAGCTGCCTACCTGCTCACTCGAGTGCTCTAGAATAGAGTCATGCCACTGCTTCCCTTGCGATAATCTCTCTGGATCGAGGCTCACAGCCTCCACAGTTGCTACCAGTCTTAAGCGTCTGCTGAAAAGCCTCCTTTTTTTGTTTTGTTTTGATGGAATTGTCCAAAAAGGGGGAGGGGAAGGGGGTTAACAGCAGAGGGGAGGGGGCTGCTGCATGTGTTCAAACTGAGAAGGAGGAGTTGCCTCAATACAGGAGCTGTCAGTAGGGGTGGATGATTGGAAACAAACAAAACAAATGATCTGCAGAAAGTCAGTGCTGTATGTTTTCCTCCAATGCGCCCTGTGATGTGACGCGCCTTCCCGACAACCTATCCCAAAGGTCGATTTCTCCACCAGTTCTAACTAAAGAAGGGGTAAAATTAATCCCTTTGATCCCAACATCTCCAGCTTTGGAGAAGTTCAGATATTAATGCTGCATCTAGCCCCTCTGCAATCAGATGAGAGCTGAAAGATTGGATCCTAATACCATAGCCAGACTCAGGGCTTGCCTACACAACCATCTAATTCACAGCAAGCTGGGGAATGAATCTACCCTGCACTAGCCTGCTGTGAACTAACTGTCCATGTGCACCCAGCTGATGCGCATTGGCAGTTCATTAATGTGCTTTGATCTAGTCCTCTTCAAAAAAAGGACTCAGTCAAATCACACATTAACAAATTGTTAATGTGCATTAGCAAAGTGCACATGGACAATTACTCCATGGCAGGCTGCTGCAGGATAGATTCACACCCCAGCTTGTCGTGAACTAAATGGTGACATAGACAAGCCTTTCGATGTCTCAGTTCAGGTCCATTTTTACTGCCTGCTGGCCCTGTCTGTAACTCAAAGGCCAGTTTAATTTTGCACTGCCCAACACCAGAATAAAATGGAGTTGTCAAAATCAAAGATCCAAGGAAGAGTGCATCATTAGCCTAATAGCAGATATAACCTTTATCAAGGAGACTTATGCTGCCTTATCGGAGGCAGATAGACTCAGTCATCTAATAAAGCCATCCCCAACACTTGTGATCCAAGGTGCACTGTTGTATTTATGCTCATTAACTGACAATATTCGATCCAACACAGTCACTTTACTTCACTGCATTGTTTAACTATAAGTATCAGAGGGTAGCCGTGTTAGTCTGGATCTGTAAAAGCAGCAAAGAATCCTGTGGCACCTGCCCCTGGATATTTCCATTACATGCATCTGAGGAAGTGGGTATTCACCCACGAAAGCTCATGCTCCAAAACGTCTGTTAGTCTATAAGGTGCCACAGGATTCTTTGCTGCTTTTACAGATCCAGACTAACACAGCTGCCCTCTGATACTTGACACCATGCAAGGCACTGCATTTAGCCGTATGGAATGGAAATCCATCAACCTCATGAAACTTGCACAAATCTAGCACACATATATATACCTGCCCCTGGATATTTCCATCACATGCATCTGAGGAAGTGGGTATTCACCCACGAAAGCTCATGCTCCAAAACGTCTGTTAGTCTATAAGGTGCCACAGGATTCTTTGCTGTTTAACTATAGTTTCAAATTTAAGTGAAAGGATTTATCCTGCTCAGGGATGATACATTCGCACCTCGTAGGTTTAAATGTTTCACTACTTGAGGTCCATGTGTCTAATAGTTAAAGCAGGGGGAGGAGTCAGACCCCCTGGACTCCACCCCCAGCTATGTTATTAGCTCACTGTTTGACTTTGGGAAAGTAGCTTGTGGGTGGGAAAGCCTATCAGCACCAATTTACATTTCTTTAAAGGGCATGAATTATATCTTCCTGTAAGCAATAAGAGCTATAAAGATCACAAATAGCTTTAACTGACATTTGTTATAGGCTGAAGCATGGCAAAAACTTTTGTAAGAATAACCAGTAGTTATAAGGCTTCAAAACCCTGCACAAACTAATTTTAGCTACCACTGTGTGATATCAGCATTAGAGTCAAAACAGATCTGATCTTGTCACTCCAGCTGATAGCAATTGAAATCTAAGTGACTAACTGACTTCCTAGACATCTGAAGTCCATGCTGGTAATGTTAGAAGACTTTCCAGTCAGAGAAGGCCTAACTATTACACACACACAACTTTCACTCTTCATGCCGCTCTGCTGCTGTGCTCTTTCCAGCGATGACCCAAATGAAAGGATCAGTAGCAGGTAGCTGGTACTTCCTGCAGCATCCCAAGCATGTTATAACTGGAACAAACTCTATTCTCACAGTACAGCCGGCCAGTTGTTGCATTTCATGTAGTTTGCATTCATTCATCAATGCTGATTAGAAATGGGTTTGAATCAAAACCTGAGATCTGAACAATTCTGAAAACTCAGATCTGAATTGTAAACTCCCCTAGTCTGAATATTTACAAATGGCCTCTCTCTTTACAAAGGGACTGACCCCATTTGGAGTATCCGTGTCTGAAATTTTTTGCCTGGAGCTCCAGCTCTAACATAGATGCTGTAGGTTTTTATATTTATTTTTCTGGATTTGCTTGTCTATTACAAGATCTAGACAATTTGATCTTAACAGCACTCCAAAATCTCCTCCACACACAAATAAATCAAACTCCTCAACCCTTATTCGCAAACAGCAGCTAGCTACAAAATCAGATAATTTAGTGGCTTCTTCACATTTCCCGTCACATGATAAAACAACATTTAACTGCACAGTTTAAATGCCCCCTTCTTCGTCCCATCCTACCCCAAATCAACTAGCTGTACAAAGAAACTGACCTGAACTAGAAGATGCTTCAAATATTGATCCATGGTTAATTTATTCTTTGAAACTCATCCAAGACAGGACTGGCATATCCAATTCCATCAAGATAGCAAGTCAGGGCTGACATCAGATCCATACAGCCCCTGGGCTCCTCACCTCAACTGGGAACTACTCAACAGACAAAACACTCCTGTGATCCAACTCAAGGCAGTGGCTTCCTGTTTTAAGCTCAGCCGTATTACTTCTCCCTCTGTCTTTATGTAAACCAACAAACATAACTCAACTGCTGGGCCTCAGAAGTGTGGAAGGCTGGATGCCCATTTGGCACAACAGGGCACTAACGACAATTTCATGCAAGGTTTCCTCTGCATCTCAAAGACAATTACCCTTAATTCCCTTGATCCCCCACCAGGCTCTTAAGCAAAAATGTAAATATGTTAATGACCATTAACAACCACCCGACTTGAGGCACATATTTTTCCCACCCACTGCAAGCTTCCTTATTAATTATGATGATTATTATTATGAACTCATCATAAAATTAAGGTGCCCCAGCAAGACTGCTTGGAAAAGGAAGCAGATAAAAACTTTGTTTTAAAGGTGGCAGTGGTGGTGAGGGGTGTGTGTGTTAAATTAAACCCCAGACTATTCTGCCTCTTTAATTAAAGGCACATCAGCCACGACTGAGCGCACAAATAGGGTGAAGGTCAGAGCCATGCAGCTGTTAAACAATGCACTGATATCTTGGGAAATTGCAGGCACTAACACAGCCCAGGCTGCTGCTCCTTTCCCGACTCCAAGGATCTCATTTGAATGAGGTCAACGGATGGCTCAGCAGCCAATGGCAAACACTCATCACGGATCAAAGCAGCTGTGGGAGTCACAGACTGAAAGGAGCATGAGCGGGAAATCCCTTTCTGGCTTTGGGCCAACAGATTTACTGCAGCCTGTGGTTTCCCCAGTTATAGTGACATTATCTCAGCATGAAGAGAAGAGATCAGCCCTGAGGGACACCCTCATTTCTGGTGAGAATATGGGCCTTGCAACGAGGACTCCTGGCTCTAGTCCCAAATCCGCTGTTAACTGGGAAGAAGTCATTTGAAAAACTGGGCCTCAGTTTCCCCCACAGTAAAATGGAAATGACAATCAGTTCCTATCTTTCAAGGGCGTGGGGGGGGGCTAATTTATAGGGGGTCTGATTCTCATTTATACCACAGCCCCTCTATATCACCCTGGCAGTGGAAAGAGGCTTTAAAGTGGGAGTATGTCGCATTTGAATCACCTTCTGGCTAAGGTCATTTACACCCATTCTTTGAACCTTAAGCTGATGGAGCAGGGTAAAGGGGACTTAGTATACATGAGAATCTGGGCCTGTGTGTTTGCAGAGTATTTTGGGATCACTGGATGAAAGGTACATATGCAAATCCTTATATTAAAGGGTGATGCCTTCTTCAGATTCCAGCCCTGCCCCATTCTTGTCTCACGGAAATCCCCATGCAGGGCAGGTCCTCTCTGCACAGTTCCCCCTCGCTGCTAAGGGAAGCAAACCTCAACAAGAACAAGAAACCCACACACACGTCAGGTGTCTCTTCCTCTCCTGGTGCTCTAGTTGCATTTCCCTCCATCTGACCCTTGGCACTGGCTTCTCCTCTTCCTCTATGTGCTTTTGATGCTTTTCCTGGTCTCTCTTTCTCCTCATCTTCTTCAGCCCACTCCAGACTGCTCGCCTTTGTCTGCCACATGCCACATTATTCCTCCTCCTGTCGTACCCCTCCCTGTTTCTGGAACAGCCTCCCACACTCCTCCCCCTCCTCTGAGAGTGAACAACTTAAAACCCACCCGTTCCAGCAGTTATTCCAGAGAAAGTGCCATTCTATGGCTCCTGTATGACACATGCCCATAGTGTCTGCGCTGTAACCTGCTCCCTTGTGCTCTTCCATTATGGAGTAGAACCGGAACCAAAATCCTGGATCCACCCACCACTGAAACTTGGATCCTCACCCAAGCCTCATGGCTCAGGCCAATGCTATTAAACAGCTAGCTCTTCAGCTCATGAAATCCAACGGGCATTTGCAACATCAACCTCATGTGCAGGAGGGCAAGGACGGCTGTGAGACTAAGGCACTGGGGCTGGGACTCAACATCTTGGGTCAATTCCAAGATCTTCCACATACTCCATAAGGAAACCTTGGGTGAGTCAGCCTCTCTGCCTTACTTTCTCCATATGTAAAATGGGGATATTGACACTTGCTAGCAGGGGGTAGGTTTCGGTAATTTCCAGCTCGGGCAGACATACCTGCGCTAGTTCTAATCAAGCTAGCTCGCTAAAACCAGCAGCATAGCTGCCACAGTGCCAGCAGTGGAATGGGCTAGGCTCTCAAACAGGATTGTACTGGGGGCAGTTAGTGCACTGCACCACCACAGCTATGCTGCTATTTTTAGCGCAGTAACTCAATCAGAGCTAGTGCG
Organism: Gopherus flavomarginatus; assembly: GCF_025201925.1. Lineage (NCBI taxonomy): Eukaryota > Metazoa > Chordata > Testudines > Testudinidae > Gopherus > Gopherus flavomarginatus. The sequence goes on along the minus strand of NC_066628.1, from coordinate 43,829,746 downwards.
GGTATGTCCACCCGAGCTGGAAGCAATACATCCAGCCCTGGTGCAGACATACTCAACAACAGGGGTTCTCAAACTGGGGGTTGGGACAACTCAGGGGGTCACGAGGTTATTAGATGGGGGGTCACGAGCTGTCAGCCTCCACCCCAAATCCCGCTTTGCCTCCAGCATTTATAATGGTGTTAAATATATTAAAAAGTGTTTTTAATTTATAAGGGGGGGGGTCACACTCAGAGGCTTGCTATGTGAAAGGGGTCACCAGTACAAAAGTTTAAGAATCACTGCTCAACAGCTTTTGTGAAGGGCCCAGATCTTGCAGTAATAAGAAGTAGCTAGACAGACAGGTACACTTACACCATTAGAGCACTGATTTCACATGAGCAGTCCCTCTTAAGGAAATTTATGAGGCAGGCAAAGTAACACTTCCCAAAATAGCTGTAGGTCCCACTACGCTGGCATCTCTAGCATTCACCAGTCTCCGAATTTCATGCTGCTACTCAGCTTGAGCTCACACAATATTTTATTATCTCTGCACACAGCGATAGAATATGCAGCATTAGCTGCTTTGATAAAGATTAAAGGACTGACCAGGCAGCAGATCAAATCCCATCTAATAAACCAAAGGCGAGAGCAAAAGCAGAAGCTGTTGTAACAAAACTTTGTTCGCAGCTATCTTCCCAGGGGCCTAGAGAAACTGCTCTCACTTCTGGTAGCTGCAGGACAATGGTATATGGAGATTAAACTGGTCCAAAAGGGAGGAAGGTGGTATGTTGCAAAATTTGCTGTGAGATAACTTCACACACACACTCACTCCACTCTACACACAATTAATAGTCACCTAAACTGAGTCCTTGAAAACCATACACACAATGACGCATTAGTGCAGTATCCACTAAGAGGTTCTCTCTCGCTGTAAATAATGAATTTAACCATCACCACACAGCCAGCATCAAGTGATTAAGTGCTGTCCTGGTGTACTTTCAGTCCGCTTTAGATTGCTTTGGCCTGAGGTGAACCTTAAGGCTGGAAACAGGCTCTCAAAAGCCAGATAACATCCAAGTGCTGGGTTAATACCCTCACTAAATCATTGGGCAGGCCCTCTGGACAGTGCCAACTCCTGGCAGAAGGCTGCAGAGAAGCTGCCATGCTGAACATTTGGGCAGAGAGCTGTTTGAGCAGCAGCGCTGCTTTCCTGGCAGAGGGCAGATTTTGGGACGTGCATAGCAATCACCCAATATAGGGCTAAATGGTGCTCTGCACGCACCATAAAGCAAAAGGGACGTGGAGGTTGCAGCAGGGGCTTGCTGCTTGCACCTTTCCTATTCCTTTTCCTCCAAAGCCATGATAACTTGGCTCGGAGGGATTACTGTCTAGACGGCCAGCAGGGAGAGGCAAAACAAGATCAAGAGAAACGTCTGCTTGTTTGTTTTCTTTGCTCTCTTGATGTTCCCACCTGCTGAAACCTCACCTGAAACTGTCCATAGGAGCACCGATCTGGTGCACACACAGGCACATGTTTTTCACCACCCAGCCTGATTGCTAACCGGAGAGGAAAAATGGCCTTGAGGTTCAGATCTGGGACCCAGAGATCTGGGTTATGTTCCTGGTACTGCCACAGATTTCTGGAGTGACCTTGAGCAAGTCACTCAGCCTCTCTGGGCCTCAGTTTCCCCATCTGTAAAATGGAGGTTATGTCCCTGCCAGGACACCTGTGAAGCTTAGTTCATTTAGATTTGTAAAGTGCTTTCAGATCCTTGAAAGAAAGATGATCTACAACTCCAAAGTAGGAGAAATGGGCAAAAATACCTCAGGTTCAGAATGGTGGGAGAACATAAACAGAGCTGGCCCTTCTCTCCCAGGGCAGGGAGAGAGGGAGTGATTTGGGTTTTTACAGACAAAGCCCATTCAGTCAAGTGTCCAAAATCAAAACCAGGGGGGCCTGGTCTCACTGATTAGAGATAGGCCCAAACTGGATTACTGTCCCGCACCACACTTAGTGGAAGTTCAGATCAGGTCCACATTGTAGCTGGCCCAAATCTATAATAGGCTGAAGTGAAACCTGGGATTCAACCCCCCTTGATTTTAGGGATGTTCCGATCCAGTTCAGACCTTGGCAGCGTAGGATGTCACTACAACATGCTGAAATGGAACCCTGAAACCGAACACCTCAGAATTTTGGAACCAGAAGGGACACGAATCCAAACGTAGTGCCTCAGGCTCATTTCCAATTTGAACCCCTCTCCCACCCCTTCCTCAGCTGGTTGGGATCTTGCTGCAAGGGAGGGTAGGATGCGATGTCAAGAGACACCCTGTAGATTTGCTGAATTTGAGCCCACCCTTTCCGACCATTTGGAATCACTATGATCCACTTACAAGAACCATCCTTGTTTTCTCCTGCTCAGTTTTTTGGCAGCACTGCAAGCAGCATTTCAGAAGGAATCAGCCTGCAATCCCACATCACATTCATCATTACAGCCACATGGGACAAAATTATATCCAACACGCTGCCCTGACGACGCTGGAGCTGAAAAGGCTCTCCAGAAAGGATCCAGGGTAAGTAAAGGCTGCCCCATTACCAGGAAAGTGAGATGCAGCTTTTAAAGCGAGACAGACAGTCATATTAGCAACGAGCCCCTAAAGATGGCATGAGATGCTGCTAGTTGTCCTGTTAAAGGAAGTGTTTATAGACTGAGCGCTCCCCAGATCTGCTTTTTCCTCTTTCATTATTAATGTAAGTGCATTAAGACTAATGGAAAAAGGGCCGGGGGCCAAAGCAAAGAAATGATTTTATTTTTGAGATAGAAACATCATTTCGAATCTTGCAGTATCAGGTGTGTGGCATGTTTTGCCAGATAATCTAACAAGGGTCCTGGTGATAAGGGGAGGCGATGTGGTTCAGTGGCTAGGGTAACCAGATACCGTCAGTAGAGCTGAATTCTAATCCAAGCTCTGCCACTGATTTGCTGTGTGATCTTCGGCTCAATCACTTCACCTCCATTTCTCCTCCCACACTTTGCCTGTCTTGTCTACTGAGAAAGCAAGTTCTCTGGGGCAGGAACCGTCTCCTAGTCTGTGTTGCTAGAACAATGGGACCATGATCTGGGTGGTGATTTCTGGGTGCTACAGTAACATAAAAATGGAGAGATTATTTTCAATCAGGAATTGGATCTAATAGAGGGATGCTGAGAATCAGGGAAAAGAGAACAACATTCTTCTACTTTAATGGACTTCTTGCATATTTCATAAATCTTAGGAAGATTGGGTCTGATCCAGCCTGCTAATTCCTAAATCCATGTAATCCCATATCTGCAGCTGGGCACGAAATAGTTTCCCATCCTGCAAAAATTTTCAAGATTTCTAAATTTTTCCCATTTAATGTGGGACAAACCAGATAACTTTTGAAGTTTTTCACAAAGAGAGACCTCCCCCCAAACCCCCTTTGCTCCCAAAATAGCCAATAGCCCAGTGGCTAGCATGCTCAGCTGGGATGTGAGACATCTAGGTTCAAGTCCGTGCTCTGCTATTCTCTCACACTGTAGGTGAGTGGCCTGGCTAGGACACTCATCTGGGATGTGAGAGAATAACTTGGGATATTAATGTTCAAGGTTTTTAAAAAATCTTTCCAGGTTTCTGGTCTTAGCGACATGATGTGGCAATGAGTTCGATAGTCTAATTAAAATCTAACCTACTTCTCCCATATACAGACTACGGGTCAACTATCAAAAACTGAGCACTAGAGAGGTACTTAAAACTACCAGATTCATAGATTCTAGGACTGGAAGGGACCTCGAGAGGTCATTGATTCCAGTCCCCTGCCCTCGAGGCAGGACCAAATACTGTCTAGCACATCCCTGATAGATATTTATCTAACTTACTCTTAAATATCTCCAGAGATGGAGATTCCACTACCTCTCCAGGCAATTTATTCTAGTGTTTAACACCCTGAAAAAAAAAAAAAACACTGGATATTTGATATTCACACTAAATACTGTGACCTACTAATGTTAATCATACTTAGCACCTCTGTAGCAGCTTTTCATCAGAGGAGCACAACATATTTTATATTAACATTAGCTAGGCCTCTCAATACCCCTGTAAGGCAAGTGAGGGATACAGGGAAACCACTTCACCTACAAGTGAAGGGAAGTCACCTTTGGGGTGGAACACGTGTACAAGCGGTACACAACTCTAGTATGCACAGAGTAAGCACTGGGGTTTAGATATAGTCACAGCTGTGAGTGCTAGCACAGCATACTAGGGAATTTTACAAAAAATATTCACAATGGTGCTACAAAACAGTTGTTGGAGAACTACTGTAGACAAGGCTCCTATAACCAGATCCCTTCCTATGACCAGGTTAGTTAAACCTGCACTACTGGGGAAGGTTTTTCATTTTGTTTACTATTCCTCTTGAACACGAGGCTTCCTGTTGTTATCACTGGTTGGCTGAAACGTTGCTGGAATATAGATACAAGGTTTTCTAGCATAGACAGACAAAGCCAAAGATAGCAGCTGAATTCTTTTCACTTAGATAATGGTTCTGGTCCATTACTAGCTAGAAATGGGAGAACAGTCAATAATAAGGCAGAATTGTTCAGAACACTTTCTGTTCTGCATTTGGGAAAACACCAGATGATATATTCATGTCATATGATGATGAAACACTTTCCATTTCAACAGTAACACTGGAGAACGTTAAACAGCAACTACCAAAGTTAGGGTATGTCTATACTAGCCGCCAGATTGGTGGGCAGAGATTGATCCAGCGGGGGTCAATTTATTGCGTCTAGACTAGATGCAATAAATCAACCTCCAAGTGGTTTCCCTTTGACTCTGTACTCCACCGCCACAAGAGGCACAGGTGAAGTCGATGGGGTGAGCGGCAGCAGTCGACTCACCGCAGTGAAGACACCGTGGTGAGTAGGTCTAAATATGTCGACTTCAGCTACATTATTCACGTAGCTGAAGTTGCTTAACTTAGATCGATTCCCACCCCCCCACAACAGTGTCCTCTGGGACTTCCCCAGTGTTCCAAGACTTATTGAAAATCTACATTAACAGCCAAGAGACATTATCTACCAGATCTTTTTAAACTCTAGGATGCAGAGTTATCCAGACTCTGTTCCCTTCTGGCCTTGGAATCTATGAATGTATGAAACAGAGAAAAAAAAAAAAACAAAAGCAATGAACAGGCCTAGCTTCTAAAAACAGCAGCATCAAGATGAGCAATGCAAATTTATTAATTGGTTCACCAGTTCATCAATGGAAAGTGGATATATACTAGCCTTTGCAAACCTGAGCAGATAATCAAACATTTCAGGCAAACTCACTTGTAAAGATAAACAGTAAAACAAATGTATTGACTACAAAAGATAGATTTTAAGTAATTGTAAGTGACAGGCAAAAAGTCAGAGTTAGTTACCAAACTAAAATAAAATATAAGCATGCAGTCTAAACTCTCAATCCTATTAGACTGGGCAACATCTGTATTAAGCAATTTTTCTCATCCCACTGGATATTGCAGTCCTTAATATACAGGTTTGTCCCTTAAACCTAGGCCAGCCTCGTCTGTTGGAGTCTTCAGTCTTCTTAGTGTCTTGGTTGTTTGCAGCATAGGTGGGGGCAGGAGAAAGGCCAAGCATGGGGCCCCTGTGTTCTGTTTCATACCCTCAGTCCCATGTACTTGGGGAACACAAGTCCAGGCATGTCTGGTGGGCATTGCTGAGTCTCCAGACAAGACTGAGCAATTCCCCTGGTGTAGCTTCATACAGGTGAATCACTGCACTGTAGCTCCCTTGCTGGACAATGGTTGTTGATGGGTTGTTTGATACCCCACCCGGGTGCTGGTTACTTTCCATGCTATTGCCTCTGGGGAGCCAATATCTGGATGATCCTCCATCTTACAGCATGTTTTAGTGATAATCATACAACACAATTCTCATGACTTCATATGCATTAATGATGTACATATATGGATAGAGAAATGACTTTTAGCAGAGCATAACCTTTCCCCGACACCTCTCACAGCCTGCTTCATATACAAAATCACAATTACATATACAGATGAGGAACATGGGAGTTACAAGACGCTCCCCCAAGGTATAGAATGTCACGGGGTGTTCTGAGGCAAAACAAGATCCCTATTTTACTGGGGAAGAAACTGAGGCACAGAAGGTAACATTTCCAAAATGCCTAAATGGTTCAGGAGCCTAACTCATCATTTTAAAAGCCCCATTGAAAACCAATGATTCCTAAGTCACTTGTCTACACAGCAAGTTACTGTGCAACAAGTCAGGATGTTAGCGCACACACACTAACTTGCCACATGGTAATATCCCATGAAGACACTGCTACAGAGCACTGAAAGTCCCGGAGTGCAGCTTAGCTTACTACCACCTGAAAGCGTAGCGTGCCAAGCAGTAACATGCCACGTAGACAAGACCCACAGGATAACAGAACCCAGATGTGCACACATCCCAGCTCCATGTTCCATCCTTTAAGCACAAGACCATCAGAAAATGCATGGGTGGGTCCCAGGCTGAGCTTCTGATGCAGCTACAAACCTCATCTTTTGGTTGTATAGTCCACATTTAGCATGGCTGTCAACAGAGCCACCCTTAGAGACCCACTTGGCTTGGCTGTAAGCAGCACTTGAAATATTTCTGCCTGCTTTAAAATAATTTTAAATAGGTCATCAAGGGGAGTAAGCCTCCAGTGGGTGTTAAATATTCCTTGCAAAAGCTTTGCCCTGGATGGCAACAACTCCTTATCGCCCACCAATGGAGACAGCTGCCGATATTTTAATTTCGGCTTCCCCCAACAATAAGCTTTTGTTTTGCTAACTGAATCCTTTCTCTTATGAAGATCCAAAACATTTTTTCCTTTAACCCTGCCTTCACTAGTCATGTCTTCCTCTTTTGTTGCTTATAATGAATTCTCCATATTGACATGGAAAACGACAATGCTTGCTGAGGTTTAAAAGAGGCTTGGCTCCTCTAACACCTGCTAGCCTGTGTCTTCTGCCTCTCTAAATGCTCCCCATTTCCCTGAATGGACTAGGCTGAACAGCCTCCCCATCGGAGGCAGAAGTGCTTTGATTAACGCATGGCAAGGAAATCTCGGTGACCGTCAAGAAAGCACACATCCCAGTCAGTTGTCATGACATGTTACAACAAGGAAGATTCACAGAGCAAGCTCCCTTGGTAGAATTAGACCAGAGTAACATTACACAATGCTGGCATCAGTAAGAGTTGGGAGGTCCCATTCACAGAGCGCATGGGATCTTTAAATGATCACAAATGATCAGCACTGTTGTTCTGAGTCTTGTCTGAAAGCAACACAGTGCCTACTATCACCAAGCTGGGGTGCTGGGTTGGTGCTGAGTTGGAATTAAAAACTACGGACTGATTCACTAATACTATTTCCTGAATATCACCTTCACTCTCATCCAAGTCCTGAGCTGGCCTGATCCAACTTCGCTTTCGAAATCTGCTGTGATCCCAGCACAAAGCGGTCTGGCTGCAGGTTATCATAGAAATGATATGTAAGAAATGGAGAAGATACAGGTGATGGCAACAGTTAAAGGAGAGAGACAGTTATGTGAAGGCCTTAGGAGAGGCAGAATTACATTCTTTAGTGATGGGAAATTAGAGCAGACACTGAATCATACCTTGGAACTGCCCGAGAAGTTGAAACAGCCTAAAACAAGAGGTCAAACAGAAGCAGGAAAAGACAAGACAGAAGGAAACAAAGAACTGGGAATGAAAAGGAAGGCAAGCCTCAGTAGCTTTGTAGTAGTGAATTGCGGTGTGGTTCCTATTCACTGCATTCCTCACACATCTACACATTTTTGGAGGAGGGGAAGGGACTTGGAAAATCTTTTAGCCTACTGAGTAAAACATATATTGAGCCAAATCATCCTGGTGCAGCTCCAGTGGGCCACTACTGGGGATGGGTTGGGCCCCCCAATTAGAGCAATTTTCAGCACAGTGTCCTTACCATTAAGTATCAACCATTGCTTGTGGAGGGAAGATTGTAAGGCACAAAGGGTGGACCGGGTAAGAGCGGAGAAAGAGAAGAGCCCTTTGATTGACCAAAAAGAATGCAGGGATGAATGAAGCAAAAGAAAGCAGAGATGTAAATGAGCAGGGGGGAGATGAATGGTACCGAAGGCAAGAAAGTGTTACCTGGGGCAGAGAGCAAATGGAGACATGAATGGGGAAGAGCTAAAGATGCTGCTTGAATGAAAGAATAAGGAGGTAAATGAGGCGGACAGAAAGCAGAATGGTACAAAGTGCAACTGCAGAGACAGAATGGCCTCCCACATCACTTGACAAGCCCTTATAAAGAGCAGTGAGAGACACAGCATGAACTTTAATCCAGGAGCAAGAAAAGCATCCCAGAGCAGACAGCGTTACCATCTTCCATCCCCTTCTAACCCCTTCACATGCGGACCTTCTCTGCTCCCAGTCCACCGAGTTCTCAAGAACTCTGAGCAACTGAATCAGCAGCAGGCAGACACCAGACACCTGAAAACTCATCCCCCAAGGGGATGCTCAACAAAACCAAGTGGAGGAAAAACAAAAGGCCAAAAACGCCATAAGAATTAAAAGCTGTGGCTCAAGCCAGCCTGGCAGGAGGCAACCAGCATTTTAAGGTGAAGCAACATTTTTAACATGGGACATGGTTTGGATTTTACATAGCATCACTTCGCATCATCTTCCTCTGTAGAGCTCAGAGCTGGATTATCACACCCTGTCATAAACAGATGGTTAAGGGTTAATGTCTCTTTTACCTGTAAAGGGTTAAGAAGCTCAGTGAACCTGGCTGACACCTGACCAGAGGACCAATGGGGGGACAAGATACTTTCAAATCTTGGTGGAGGGAAGTCTTTGTTTGTGCTGTTTGTCTTGTTCGCTGTTCGCTCTTGGGGCTAAGAGGGACCAGACGTACACTCAGGTTTTCTCCAGTCTTTCTGAATCAGTCTCTCATGTTTCAAAATAGTAAGTACTAGCCAGGAAAGGTGGATTAGTCTTAAGTTTATTTTCTTAACTTGTAAATGTGTATTTTGCTGGAAGGATTTTTACCTCTGTTTGCTGTAACTTTGAATCTCAGGCTGGGACGGGGGGCGAGTCCCTCTAGTCTACATGAAACTGAATACCCTCTAAGCATTTACCTTTCTGATTTTACAGAGATAATTTTTACTTTTTTCTTTCTTTAATTAAAAGCTTTCTTTTTAAGAACCTGATTGATTTTTTCCTTGTTTTGGAATCCAAGTGATTGAGTCTAAACTCACCAGGGATTGGTGGCGGGGGGGGGGGGAAAGGAAGGGAATAGTTAATTCCTCTTTGTTTTAAGATCCAAGGAGTTTGGATCTGTATAGCTTCCCAAGGCAACCCAGGGAGGGGAAAGTCTGGGGTGGGGAGAAGGAGGGGAAATGGTTTATTTCTCCTTGTTTTAAGACCCAAGCGGTTTGGGTCTTGGGTTCCCCAGGGAAGATTTTGGGGGAACAGGAAGTATGCCAAACACTATATTTTGGCTGGTGGCAGCGTTATCAGCTCTAAGCTAGGAATTAAGCTTAGAAGGGTCCATGCAGGTCCCCACTTTTTGGACGCTAAAGTTCAAAGTGGGGAAAAAACCTTGACACACCCATTTTACAGGGGGGAGGTGGGGGAGAGAGATGGGACCAAGGCAATAGGATACATCCACAAAGGGGAAAAAACAGATAGACAGACTCAGGCTCACACTGAAGGGCTAAAAATAGCCGTTTAGCTGTTCAGGCTCGTGTTGAAGTCCCGGCTTGAGACTCTTCCTCTCCTCACCGGGTTTCAATGCCCGGGGCTCCAGCCTGAGCCCAAGCATCTAAACTGCTATTTTTAGCCCAGCAGCATGAGCCCCATGACTAGCCCGAGTCAGCTGGCCTGGGCTCTGAGACTCGCTGCTATGAGTCTTTTTTTCCTGCGTAGACATAACCATGGGAGGGCACGTAAATGACTTACCCATGGTCACACCGCGAGCAAATGGCAAAGCTGTGAGTATTACCCAGTCTCCTCACTCCCAGTCTAGTACCCTATACCTAGGGCCAGGATTGCATATACAAAGAGGTAACTGGAGGATCTGTGGGTGAAGTATGGGATGGGGAACCAGGAGACCTGGAATCTGTTCCCAGCTCCGTCAGTGACTAACTGCATCATCCTGGGACAAGTCACGTATCTTTTCTGAGCCTCACTTCCCCATCTGTAAGAACACGACGATGACACCTCCCACCCGGGGCAGCTGTGAGGCTTAACTCATTAATGTTTGTCAAGTGCTTTAAGATATTCGTATTTTTCAATATTAATGATTGACTTAATTTAACATTTGAAGATCATGTCCGACATGCTTGGAAATGTATTTACCGTATGTGCCACTCTGGATATCACGGGGGCTCAGAAGGCTACAACAGAACACAGCATTCAAAAGCAAATGCAATCTAGAAAGAACTGGACTGAATCTCATAGCATTACCCCATTCTGCCTTTTGAGCGTTTCCATCACCTTGCGTAAGGTGCCCATCGGTGCCATTGCTCAAGAAGCAGCTTTTCTTCCCCGCACACCTGATGCTTCTTGTGCTGAACAAATATTATAAAAATAGAATATATTTAAAAGCACATTGCAACAACAGCACAAAACCAAGCAGTATATATAAAAAAGGGATTTAGCGGAGAGAAGAAACCAGGTTAGAAAAAAAAGGAACTAGACAAGAGAGAATTTAGAGACCTCAAAGGGGAACACAAGTTAGATTAGGGACTCGGGTGTACTCAGCCCAATGTGTTTATGCCAGAGGTCTTTGGCATGCACTGTACTTTGAAATAACAAATTATGCTCTTTACAAACATTACCTAATCAATGCTCTCTACACCTCTGTGAGCTAGGGAAAAAGCAGTCTGCTTTTAAAGATGGGGAAACTGAGGCAAAGAGGTTAAGTAATTTACCCAAGCACAGAGGGAGGATTAGAAGAGTTTAGCAGAATTCAGCTACCTGTTCTCTGATTACTTGCTTATAATTTCCCTCTCCTTGCTGAGCAGTTCTGGGGCTGCACAGCAGCTTAACAGGAAAGGACAAAAAACAAAGTGCCAAATAACAGATCAAGTGGAGGGAAAGTCCTATGGAGGAGCTAAAGGAGATTAAAGCCAAAAATGCCACCAGGAAATGATCTGTGTTGGAGACATTTTACAGGTATCCACAGGAAGCAGGAAATGTTGTTATCCATGTCACAGTGATTATAATGGAAAAATAGCAGGAAGAGGAAACAATCAAGAACATGAAGGCCTGTAAGGAACTCCAGAAGGGCCACGCTGCAGAAACCGACAAGCTTGAACATTGCAACTTCACAGGACAGATGAGCCCACAAAGAATCATAATTGCAAATATAACCGTTTCTTGCTCTTCCATCTGCCAGTCTGGGCATACGCATAGCATGTTACATATGGAGTGTGGGGAGAGAGAGAAGATGAATTATTCTTGGCTCCGCGCAGGGAGCTGTAGCTGTGCATCTGCCACCACTGTTCGTGAGACTTTTGGGGTTAACGCTGAAAAGTATCCGGTCAAGAGATACTTTTTAAACACCTTCCCAGCTCTGAAGGAGGCTTGCACTCAATTTTCACCCAATCCTCCCTTCTTCTTTAGCACCTGTCCACAAGCATGCTGGAGGGAATCCATTAATAATGAGAAAAGGTTAAACAATCCTAAATATGCATAGCTGTGTTAAGTGGTGATTCAAGGCAGGGAACAGAACAGTCTATGGGTATCTGAGCGGAGCAAACGCCGAGGAAGGAGAGGAATTATTTAGATGGGCCAATTAGGAGCAAAGGGATGAAATTAAGAAAGGGACTAAGTTCAGTGTCAGGAAAAACTTCCTGACAATGAGATACCTCCCAAGGGAAACAATGCAAATCCCATCACATGGGAATGGCCACACATTACACAGGTAGCTGATGGAACAATCCTGTACCAGCCAAATGTACTGGCTGATCTAATCTTTCCTTCCATCTTTAGCTTCCGGGAAACACCCACTCCTTTGAACTGCCCAGCAAGGGCTGCTGTTAGACTGGATCAGCTGCAACTGTCAAGAGGACAGCATGTGCCAGGTCTGTAGTCTGGCCCCGTTATGCATCACCTCTGGGAAGCCCAGCTCCCTCCCATTCCCAAATCTAGGTGTCTCACATGGGAAGGCGGAGGCACGACCACCACATACCACAGGCTGGTTAATCTTCTTATGCAAATAAGCAGAGGATAATCTGGATGCTGTCAATGAGTTCTTGGCAATGTTTGGCTTTCTGAGCATGGAGAATAAGAAGAGGGAAAGAGGACCACTCAGCTTCTGAGAGGAATCACAGGAAAGTGTATCCGGCTTTAACTCTAGGTTGCTAATACAAAAATATATGCCACAGACTCGAAGAGCAAGCAGATGCTGGGGCAGTGGACTGGGAACACTAAGCAGAGTCATACCTATGAAAAAACGTAGCATCTTGGCAGCATCCCCATCACTGGAAGAAGAAAGATGGCCATCAAATTCCCCATGGCAGCCAACTGTCCAAGTCCTGGCTGCATCTAGCCATTGGGTCACTGGACTGGGACTCACGACACCTGAATTCTATTCCCTGTTCTGCCGTTGGACTGCTGGGTGACCCTGGGTAAGTCATTTTGCTGCCCCGTGCCTCAGTTTCCCCACATGTAAAATGAGGATAATGACACTGCTCCTCCTTTGTCAAGCCCTTTGAGATCTATGGATGAAAGAGCTAGAGGTTATTATTCCTAGAAAGGAAGCTTTGCAAAATTCACAGCAAGATTTCATGCAAGCGTCATGCACAGGGTCTAGGACGCACCAATCCTTGTGTTAGCACAAAGAGCCTGGTCCAACTGGAAAGACCTGCAATCAAGACCTCTCGCTGCTGGATTATTGCATGCACTAATCCAGGGCTTCTCAAACTTCATGGCACCGCGACCCCCTTGTGATAAGAATTACTACATGACCTCAGGAAGGGGGACCAAAGCCTGAACCCGTCCAAACCCCGCTGCCCCAGGCTTGGGGACAAAGCCAAAAGCCCAAGGGCTTCAGCCCCCAGACCAAGGGCCTTTAACCTGAGCCCTGCCACCCACAACGGAAGCCCTCAAGCCTGGGCTTCGGCCCTGAGCCTGGGCTTCAGCCCTGGGCCCCAGCAAGTCTAAGCCAGCCCTGGTGACCCCATTAAAATGGGGTTGTGACGCACTTTGGGGTCCTGACCCACAGTTTGAGAACTGTGGCCTAACTTATGGGTTCCTGCTGCTCTGACCAAGCTGTAAGAAAGGAAAGCACATATGAAAGGCTATTACAGGCTAGCTGAGTGAGTTGTGACTCCAGCAGGACCTTCCCGGCCTCCTACCTCAGGGGGTATTTCTAGCAGCATTTCAGGATCACTGGGCGAGAGACGCAGCCCTGCAATGTGGGCAGAGAACTCATGAGCATCAGGCCGCTGTTGGGGGATCACGCTGAAATCCAGAACTCAGGGGGTTGCATGTGCAGCAAACCTCCTTGCATGGGAGAAGGCTTTGATTGGGGTTTGCCCCAGAAGCCGACAGCATTGGCTGAGGTGCCAAATGAAGAAGGAGGTGGAGGAGGGCAAAGCGGGTGTCACAATGGAGAGGGATTTACATATTTCATTGGTGCTGCCAGAGTGGTCTGTGGCTGAAAGGCTGTGGCTGCCCTCTGTTCTCCAGCCCCAGTGAGGTTCCCCCTCACACTGGTCATCATTAACTGGAGCTGTGGGTAAAACCCCTCATCTGGAGAAATGATAGATGGTCTCCGGGCTGAATCTGGAATGGCTGCATCTGGCAGAGTAACTCCCCCTTCTGTCACTCCCCTTTGCCAGACTCAGAGTGCTCTGGCCCTATGAATTTCACATGCATGCTCCGCTTTGTTGTACTCTCAGGGTCCAGCGCGGCAGCTCTAAAAGGAGCCTAAGAAAACAAAACAAAAACCTCCCCCTAAATCCGGTCATGAAAACAAGGCCCTTCCCACCCACCACCACAGGGGATGAATGGAGACAGATTGAAAAGCCCCACCCTTCCCTGCCCGGTGGTCTTCTTGTCTTGAGACCTTCCTCACATAAACACAACCCCACAACAATTCAGACAGGGAACATAATGCGCCAGTGTCAACTTTCCCAGCCCTCTGTGACAAGCTGGGGGAGGGAGGGGTTAAAAGGATTTCATGATGAAAAACGGACCATAAACAGGGAGGTTTGCCCTCAGACAGAGCGAACGGATCACAACAACAAATCACATGTTAATTTCCAGATGTTCAGGCCTAGAGTCTGCTGGCGGCCTGAACAAAGATTTAAAAAAAAAAAAAAAAAAAAAAGTAGTTTAGAAAGCTATAGGGGAAGATTCACAAAAGTGCCTAAGAACCAGATCCTCAAAGGGATTTAAGTTCCTAAATCCCACTGAAATCAATGAGAGTTAGTTAGCATTTAATTACTTTTAAGGATCTGGGCCCAAGTGACTTAGGAGCATAGGCTCTTTTGTAAAGAAGTGGAACTTGTGCTGCTATATTCCTGAGGCGTTTTTGAAAATTTGTCCCTACTATCAAAGCAAACTTGATTGAGTAACAGAGGCTGGTGCAAGTCCATTTGATGGTGATACTTCAACAAGGGCTTGGCTTCCTTTGGGCTTTCAAGTCTGAGGCAGGTTAGAGCTGAAATTTTGCTTTGGCCCTATTAGACAGATGTATCAGCTGTGAAGTCCTGATTGTGGAACCAAACTTCCTCGGGGTTCTGGGGTGCTCAGATCAGGCCCAGAGCTGGTTAGAACAAGCTCAAGTCCAACGCTGAAGAGACTTGATATCTGGAAAAGCTGATCAATGTTTTAACTTGAGTTTCTATCCAAAGCCATAAAATCAGCCCCAGAACTTGGCCCAGGTTCACCAGAAGATTCGTGAGCTGCAGAGAACATGGTCCTGCTTTGTGGTTTGTGACAAAAACTGAAGCCAGGCACACTGTGACTGGAAAAGAGGGTTGTATTACTAATGTGCAACACCCTCCAACCCCGTTATTGGTCGGGCTAGAACTGTTATCAAATCTACCACTCTTAAGCTCAAGGAATAACTCCACTGTGTGGTAGCAGTAGTAGGCTCTTAACCTCTTTGTAGAGCTGCCAGTAAGAGACATGAAATACAGCCAATTTATTACAAATACTTCATAAAAGCTCTAGTAATAAACAGCAGCACCATGCCTAGAAAACCTCCCAGTTGTGGTGTTCTTCTCAATAGGGCTTGGAGAACTTGTATGTACAAGCAAACTAGTTCAAGCGTAAAAATTTGGCAGAACACAATAAACAGAACCTGTTCTCTGCAGTTCCCTCATCAGCCTCTCATCCTAAGCACCACCTTTCGAGAAAGGATGACCTTTGATCACTGTAGCCACACACCCCACCTTTATGTATCAGCAGCAGCTGCCCCACGCACCAATAGCCAGTGACCCAACCTACGCTACCAACAGTAGCTGAACAGGCAAGATGGAGCCACGCCACACAGTTCAAGGCGTGGCGTTTCAGACTATCAAGAGCTGCAGAGAAGAAATCATTTGCAGAGGAGAAAAGCAAGTCTGAGTGATCCTACAAAACCCAAACACCATGCTACACATTCTTGAGTGCCATCTACTGGCATTTTCACTATTTCCATGTACACAGGTACAGAGCACTCCAATGACACAAACCCAGGCAGCTGGTCTGATGTCCCCACTCTATTAAAAAAACATTTTAGCCTTGCCCAGGGAATGCCAATGCAGAGTCCATTCTGTGAATGAGCCATGTATGAAATTATTGGCTGAAGGAGGAAGCCACACCAAAGTCACAGACTGAGCTACATAGTAGGTGCTCCACTATCTTAAGCAAAAAATACTTTTTCTGGCAGGGAACGATGGGATGTTTGGAGCTAAGGAAATAGGCTGAGAAAATGGATATTCCTCAGTTCCCTATAGGACTGTGGTAGTTGTAAGAGACCTGTTAGATCAGAGAGGCTGGTTTAGGAAGAATAGGGGAGAGGACAGGGAGGCAGGAGTTCTGAGCTCTGTTCTGGCATTAACTCACTTTGTGGCACTGCGTAAATATCCCATTGAAAGACTAGAAATGCCCAAGAATATCTTGTAACTATGTAGTAACTACGATTTCACCCTTCTTTGCCTCAACTACTACATCAGTAAAATTAGGACAATCACAGGGATGTTGTGAGGCTAAATTAGATTATATAAAGCGCATTGACATCCTCAAATGAAATTTTCAGTCCAAGTGCAGGGAGTTACAGACAGAGGATGCGTCAGGTATAAAACTGACACTGCACTGACTTTAGCCAAAAGGTCACTTTCCTGACAAGAGGACCCCAATCCAAGCCCATACACACCCCATGTACGTAAGGCATTTGTCTTGTAGAAATGAACAGGAAATCCATGAGAATCACTGTTGCCAAGCAAAGTATTGTATTAAAGATGAACCATGACATGTCTGGCGCTCACATTTGATGAGGACATGTCAGGGAAGCTGGTTTCAGTCAAGCACATTTAAAATACTAGCTAGTTCCCTTTGGATTTAGCCATTCAGCCCTATGAGTGATGGAAGCTGCTCTTTCCTCCAGTATCTGTACTGTACACCTCATGAAATCCCGTAAAGCCAGGAAAAGCTATAGTAAAGGTCTATCATGATCTACAGCATATGAACCACCTAAGGAGCTCATTACAGCCCGTTAAGGAAATGGTTTCTCAGCTCGTACTGTTGAAGCATTCTGCTAGGCTGCAAATGATGTCATGCCCATATTTATCCTCATCCTCTGCACTTAATAAAACACAGCTCTCGCCAGCATTTGCACACAGTTAACTAACCTGTGAGCCAAGTTATTATTATCCCCACTCCACTCACAAGCAAACCAGACAGCAGAGTTAAGTGATTTGACCAAGGACACACTTGGTCACTTGCAGGGACAAGTTCAGGATGAAGGCGGCCAGTCCACAAACCTTGTGCTCAATCCCCTAATCAAAACTCATCTGCTTGGCCTGCCCATGATCACAGAGGGTATGTCTACCCTGCAATTAAACACCAGCAGCTGGCCCGAGTCAGCTGGCACAGGCCAGCAGCAGGTATTTAATTGTAGCAGACACTCTCAGTCTGCAGCACAGAAGGGAAAAGAACTTACCACTGACTCCTCCCACAATCCTTGCTCTATGTACTAGAAAATGACACTTCTGCCCCCGGTGTCAGTTCCAGAACTGCAATAGTTATAGAACTACCTTAGGACAGTGAAAGTCGGGCGGGGGGAGAGAGGCTTCTACTAAAGCATGTAGCTGAGGGCTGGCCTGACATGAGTAATTAACACATGGAGGCATCATTCTGAAGACAGAATTAGGAATGTAAATGAATCATCAGGCTGAAAACAGAATGTCTGTGCTCAATAAAATAAGCAAATAGGTCAGTAGGCGAAGACAGAGAGTCTGAACCAACTAAGATCAGAGGGAGAACACTCAGGGTCCTATTTACTATGGACTAGATAACAAGGGACATGGAATGTAGAGAGAGGTAAAGAAGAAGTCAAATCACAGTGCATGCTGCACAGAGGGATTGGTTCCTACAAAGTCACCAAGCCAATCCAAAAATGTGTGATGCAACGTATAGTGAATGCAATCAGATGGGTAATGCATGTAAAGGGAGAAAGTTTCTGTGCAACTTTGGAGCTGTGATGTGCCCTGCATCCCTCCCCGCTGTGTTTGAGTCTGATCCACTCAGCATAGCATCGCTGTCTTTAGATACCTGAGTGATGAAGGCTGGAGTTGAACTGAGTTCTTGGGAAACAGGTCTCAGAGGGAATCCCAACAAGGCAGCCACCTATTTGTTAATTTTTGGCAAAAAAACAACAACAGTGAACCATAGTAATTAACAACTCTTAACGTTGCATACTACAGCAGTGCTTGAAAACCAAAAGCTGAGGTATAGTCAGGGCCGGCTCTAGCAATTTCGGCACCCCAAACACGGCAGCATGCCACGGGGAGCGCTCTGCCGCTCGCCGGTCCCGCGGCTCCGGTGGACCTCCCGTAGGCATTTCTGCGGAAGGTCCGATGGTCCCGCGCTTTAGTGGAGCCGCAGGCATGTCTGTGGAAGGTCCACCGGAGCCGCAGGACCAGCGGACTGTCCGCAGAAACGCCTGCAGCAGGTCTACCGAAGTCACGGGACCAGCGGACCCTCCGCAGAAATGCCTGCGGGAGGTCCACCGGAGCCGCCTGCCGCCCTCCCGGCAACCGGCAGAGCGCTCCCCGCGGTGTGCCGCCCCAAGCACGCGCTTGGCGCACTGCAGCCTGGAGCCGGCCCTGGGTACAGTGTAGTGTCAGTATAACAAATATACAAATAATACCCACACACAAACCTAACGTCTTCCATCTAGAGGTTTCAAAGAAGTGTACGAAGGAGGGTCAGCGTCACTACCCCATTTTACAGATGAACAAAACACAACTACGGTGCCAAAAGAATGGCAGAGCTGAGTCTAGAACTCTCAGCTCCAAACCCGTGTCCTGTCCACTGGGACGTGATGCCGTCATCTGGGGGATGCTATTGGTGGACTACATTCTGCTCTTTATAGCAGGCTGGATCGGATAATCTAACAGGTCTTCTCCTTCTCAACTACATTCTGATCCCATAGAATACAATGTAGTTTAATACAGAAAACCCTCTATAACCGCAGATCTCTCTGGCTGCAGGACTTCTCACCATTCGCAGGGTTGCCAGCCCTCCAGGATTGTCCTGGAGTCTCCAGGAATTAAAGATTAATCTTTAATTAAAGATGTCATGTGATGAAACCTCCATGAATATGTCCAACCAAAACTGACAACCCTAACCATTCATTGTACGCAGGCATGCACCATATCACAGAAGAGTCCAGGAAGAGCCACTCCATTCATGAGCCAGATTAATCACAACAACAGCAACCAATGGTTCTTGTGCATCATGGTTGGCAAACTCCCTCCACCATGACAGCATCAATACCCCTGTCAATCCACTGAGCCTCAATCCTCCAAAGAATGATTCCTGAGCAGCGATCCCTCAAGCCAGGAGCTGACAATTAATGACAGCAAAGAGGAGGTGGGTGTCATTTTTCCCAGTGAGGCACGACCAGGATCTGCTCATCACTGAACTTGTAGGTTCCCTATGAGGGGCAGAATAGCAGGACACACCTGTTCAGGCTGCACAGCCAGCAAGGCTTTTACCTTGACTGCCCATCTATTGAAGACAGGCCCTGTACAGTAAATGGACTGATAGTAAGTCGATTGCACCCACAGAGAAGGAGATATAGAACAACGTCTGTGTCTGTCTCACTAAGTAGGAACTAGCCCCTGCAACAAGAATTACCTTGCGGATTTGAAACTTGTAGAATCACACACAATAGACCAGAAGCAATATCCAAATTTAGAGACTGGAACATTTGACCTGAATCTGGAGGATTCCCAGCATTGCAAAAGGTTGAGATTTTATGTTTTGATTCAACCCATTACAACAATAAGAAGTTTTTGTTGCAAATTTAACAGCCTTCAGCCATCAGCAAGGATTGAACCCAGATCCTTCAGCAGCACAGCACAGCCCACTCTCACATGAGTTAACCAAGACTGTTAGTGGTCACCAGTAGTAGGCTACCATCTGCTCCATGTATTAGCCAGTAAGGGGAACACACTTTCAAAGCATGTTATACAAACTGATATATGCCCAGATTCAGAGTTTTGGGATGGGCCTACTCTTTACACATAGTGTGTGCCTTTTCCTTGTCTTTCCTATGCCAAACATTTCCTTGTACATATCATTCTTCATTGCTGCAAAGCAGGCAAGTATAACGGTCTAGTCGATCTAACAGACATTCCATTCCTGTCCTATCACATATAAAAGAATGAATTTTACTTTACATTAGTCTTTACTAAGGCAGTGAAAATTATGGTGCCCTTTTTAATGGACCAGGCCTGATCACCACAGTTATAACCTCTAATACCTCACTGAGGAAGCAGCTAAAGTAAAAACGACTTTGGAAACATCAAGCTGGGTTTTAGGAGTCATTAAACAGGGGCGTGCTGGTGGCAAGGAGGGAAGAGGGCAAATGTGGCTTTCAGGGAATTACCTTTTAGGGTCTGAGATGCTCCACTCTAAGACCACCTGCATATCACCAATTGTCTCGTTGTTTCTTTGTACTTCTGCCCTCCAACTTCTGACATCTGTCCACTGTCTCTCGTCTTATACTTGGACTGCAGTGGAAATGGGGAGGAGTGGGTGACAGCCTGTCAGGTCGAGTTCTAAAGTCCAGGCAATGACACACACTCTCTGTGTAGTACTCAATACAATCAACAGAAGGCTGTTCTAGGGTCTGTGGCTCACCTCCTAGGAGGTGTTTTTTTGTTTTTGCAGCTACCCACTCATGCTCTTGAAGCCCTTCATTGGAGAATTCTCTGTAACCATATGAAAGCCATACCACCTTAGTGGCCCTTGGAAGGGAAGGGGTTAATGGCCTCCCAACTGCTTTGGGCTACACTTCAACAAATTAACCATTTGGAAACATTTCCCTACCTCCTCAAGAGAAATGTGATTAGAAGACGGACTCCCAACTTGGCCAAAAATTACAAACTTGGCCACCTGAAGTTATTTATATTCAGGAAGTTAAAGAAGTGGCTGATTTCCGAATCAGGAGCTGCTGAGTACCTGCAGCTCTCACGGATCTCAGGGGGGAGTTTTACCTGCATCTGGGTCAAGATCAGGCCCATAAATGTGTTAATTCAGGGTTCCCAGTAACCCAAGGCTAAACAACAGCAGGAGGACACTGTTGCAAAGCAGCTGGTTCTGCCTGCACATTCAACTGATGCCACTGCAAACAAACACAGCTGCTTTTGCAAATTAAAAGAGGGGCTTACTTCAGTAGTCAATGGCAGATTGTGAGGATTTACTACTGGGAAGAGCGCCACTTTAAAGGCGAGACAACACCAAACACCCATATCTGCCTCTTTTTTTAAAAAAAGAAATTCACTTCTCTTTAACACTGAGAATATGCACAAGGGAGCGGTGCCATCCGCAGATGATAACCGTTTCACACTGAAATTTTGTTGTTGTTACTGTCCCCTGCTCCCCAAGAAGTAGAATTTTCTTTATTGAAATGTATTAAACTGTGCTCATTTCTTGACAATGCCAAATGGAGACATTGTTCCAGCTAACCTCCAAGCATTAGCATGTGAGAGCAGGTCAATCAGCAGGATAGATGCAGTGTGTGTACACAGAGTCCCACATCATTACAATAACAATGGGCTTTTCTCAGACCAACTCTGTTTGATCAAACCCACCAGCCTTTCGGAAAGGTCATGTTCAAGGAGGCTGCTTGACAGCAAAGTGCCTGCTCAAAGGTGGTGCGTTTTCAACTAGATAGATATTGGCTGTTAGTTACCTAAGCTTGGACTCAACATTTCAGTTTTTAAAAAATTAAACTCTCAATCTGCATCTTTAAAATATTATGAAGACCCTTTCATAGACACTAGAGAAAGAATTGCTCCAGTCAAATATCTTCCCTTCTCTTTGACACACAAACTTTAATCACGCTGTACTTCTTCAAAGCCATTCCCTCTCCGTGTATTTGCGAACTGTAGACAAAAATTTTATTAAAAAGTTAACGTTTGAAATTAAATAGACACAAGTTAAGAGGGAAGGTACTGTACATCTGGAGTCAGGCATGAGTTATGAGGGATTACAGGTATCGGTTGCAAGGGTGAAGCGATACACAAATATCACATAACCGGCAAAGACCCAGACTGGGGTGCAAGAGTTTCTAAAGTGTCCGTGGATAAGTGGGCTCGGGTATGCCACCCAAGGAATGTATAAGGAGGCCAAGTCAGTATCAATGCAGCGAATGAGTACATGGTTGGAGTGTGTCCCTTGGTTCATCAGGGAAGGAAGTGGGTTATTTCCCTGGTCAGCGGTCTCAATTACTCAATGTGGTATTGACGGTGTCCCATGATGTGTTCCGTATAAATGTCTCTGGACCACCTGATGGTGTCGGACACCATAAGCTGTCTCATGAGTCGGGTGTAGCGTTGACCGACTCCGCATGCTCTCAGAACCAGCTCGTTGTGGGGGTCCCATGAGCCCAGGGCTCCCATCAGGGCGTGTTTCTGGACCTCGTAGCCCTGGGCTCTCAGAGTCTCAGCCAACGGGGTGTACTTCAACACCTTCCGGGCTCGGGCCTCATGGAAGGCTGGTGACTCATACTCAGCCCAGATGCTAGTATGCAGATGCCTATTTCCCCATGTTTTCTGAAAACAACCAGTGCATTCATCTTGCAGTGTAGAAAGGAAAAATGAGATGCAGCAGCTACTTCAGAACACAGGCCCAAAATGTCTGATTAACTATAACAATATCATACTCTTGAAAAATGAAATTTACCACAAATATTTTCCTAGGAAGTAATGTATCCCATGCACATTTCCTGTAATAACGTCCAGCTCAAAGGACTCAAACATTTTCATATCTACACTTTTAAAACAGGTTTCAGAGTAGCAGCCACGTTAGTCTGTATCCGCAAATAGACTAGGAGTACTTGTGGCACCTTAGAGACTAACAAATTTATTTGAGCATAAGCTTTCGCTCAAATAAATTTGTTAATCTCTAAGGTGCCACAAGTACTCCTGTTCTTTCTACACGTTTAAAGAGACACTGTCAACTTACAAATCATGGGTGAAATCCTGATCCCACTGACGTCAGTGGCAAAACTCTCATTGACTTCAGTGGGATCAGGATTTCAGTCCATATTTAAGAATCCACAACAGCATTTCCTTATCTCTCTCACTATACCATGTTAGCTGCTTAGAATGAGAGTTACAAAATAAGTCCAAGGTGCTTTTATTCACGGTCAGGGCTGTTGGTTTAATTGCACCTGGCTGGGACAATAAAAATAGACTGGTCAGCTTTGCTTTTGGTTATAGTCAGTTTTGCTTGGTCCCAATGCAGTAGTACAGCACTCCCATATCTGTGTTGCAAATGCTACAAGGGAACGTTTGAGTCCTAAGGATCCCTTCCTCGCTCCCTCCCTCAAATTATAACCATTAATAAAATTATTTCTATCAATATTTCGTTTTGCAAAAAACAAATTGAAACTATTAAATGTGGGACCTAAGCTACCCAACAGTCTCTTGAACTAAGAGTTGGAGGAAGGCGAACTTAGACTGAAGTTTATTAACTGCTTTTTAAAATACTGTTGCATCATTTTTAAATTCTCTCACACTTTATTTCAAATAATGCCAGGTGAAGACAATGCTCAAGTGAAGTAGGTCACAGGCCAACCATCCAAAGCCACGAGGTCTCCTCACTTCTATTGCTACTGTAATAAAATGGCCTGAGACACTGAATGCCAAGTAAGATATCCCTTTGAAGGCTCCTTCAAAATTCAAACCAACCATTCTCATGCAACATTAAATGCATTCATTTTTACGGGTATCAGATCCCATCTATTAATAGATCAGTCATCCTCTGTAGCTTGCAATTTACATATCCTGCCTGCAAGCTGCTATGGGGTCAATGGACACGAACTATATGAATACATTAATTCCTAAAAAGGAAATTAACATCCATCGTAACTCAATTTAATGGTCACACTTTCTTTATAAGTGGTAGTAGTGAGGGGTGCCCATGTTTCACTAAGACAGATGGGCAGTGTGAGATATATGGGCTGCAAAGCCTACACTTAACAGTTATATTGGTATGCAGAAAATGTGACACATGCAGGTTTCACAACTAAAACAAGTGCAAGCATCGTATCAGGGTAAATTTTCTCTGTCTGGGTGTGTTTTCAATAAGTCACATGACCAATTTTATTGCATGTGCATTGTGTGCAAGACCTTGTCTTCAGTATGAAGGATGTATGTGCTAGCTAACACAGGTCAAAACACTAGAATGAAATTCCAACCCTACTGCAGTCAATCATCATTAATTTAAATGGGGCCAGGATTTCACCCTTAGTGTAGATAAAGCAGCTATCATTTTAACATGTGTTTAGGTCTCCTAGACAGACTCTAGACCTTACTCTCAAATTGACCTTAATCTGCTAACACATGGTAAAACTATCACTTGCCCTGCCTATATCAGGATTTTAACACATTAGTTACCTCATGTTTATAACACATCTTTCCCCCAATATATAGACATAGACTAAGGGTACGCGTTCACTGCACAGTTAACCCAGGCTCTTACCCAGGTTTCGCCAAAACCTCCTACCATCCGCACAGAAAAATCTCTGACCCAGGTTTAGAAGTGCTTTTAGCCAGGGCTACCTGACCCAGCTGTGCAGTGGATTAGAGGCAAAGCTCCACTTTGACCCACTCACTTTGCAGTGAGGATACAGGCAAAAATCACTTGAGCACTGATAGTCCTCCAGTGCCTTCCCACAATTCCTCCTGAAGGACAGACAGATTCTACCGCAATAGACACAACTGACTAGGAAAGACTCCGAGAGCATCTCAGCACAAAGAACCACAGGAAAGGCCCCCAAAGACACACAGGAGAGCAGAAACAGTGAGGTCACAGTAACATGGGTAGGGCTTTGCTATAGGAATGCTCATATCTGAACTAGGATAACCCAGGTGCTCAGACCCAGGTACCAGTGAAGACACCTTGAGATTGCATCTAAAATGTGATGAAACTTGCCAGTTCTCATTTGTAAGAATAAAAGAATCCAATGTGAATCATGAATGTAACTGAATCCTCTTCACCGTTTCTATAGCCTGACGGGTGACAGGATCCAAAAGGAAAACCTCCATCGCAACAAATAAAAATATCAACACTACTGTAACTTTACATTGCATTAGAGACCACATTAAAGGCTTCATATATGTTGAAGCAAGTATGTTGCTCTGACACTCTGTACTTCAAAGTAGCACCCTGGAATCCCCATATTCACCACTGTGATATGATGATGATATGTGTGGTACAAATACATGCCTTGTGAGGTATCATTTTAAAAGTCTTAATTTGTTGAATACTAATATCCTATTGGATTGCATGTACTGTCATCGTATGTGAAGTTACAAAATATCACTATACATGCTATTGAAACACGTCGGGAGGTTGGAAAACGCCCACAGACAGACTTTCAGTAAGGGCAAAGGAGCACCCATCACTGGCCAGACGGTTGCTAACGGGGCTTCTTAGAGAAGGCAAGTATACAATGAAGACTGCTTGAGCACCATGTCACAGCAAGAATCTTTCTAGTAGCTGAAAGAAGTTATAAAGAAAAACAGTGCCATCACTTGGCCTCTCTCCACCCCGATCACAACACCTGGAAGAACATCTGGAAGAAAAAGACTTTGAACTGGGGAAGATTAGTACCACCGGGGCTGGAAGGAGGGGTCAAGTCTGTGCACTGAGGAACTGTAAGCTACTTGTACCATCTGTTAGGGTGAGAGACTGTTTGATTCAAATCTTGCTTAGTTTGTTTAAGTTAGAATTTAGACTGTGGATTTATTTCTGTTTTTTAGGTAACCAACTTTGATCTCTATGCCTGCTACTTATAATTACTTAAAATCTATCTTTCTGTAGTTACTAAATCTGTTTTATATTTTATCTAAAACAGCATGTTTTTGGCTGAAGTTCTTGGGAAATCTCAGCTCAGTTTACAAAGGATAGTGTGTGTCCATTTCACATGGAGGGAGTGGCGAAATAATTAATAAACTTGCACTGCCCCATGAAGGCTTGAGCGGTGTAAGACGATACAGCTTTGGGTCGTAGGGCGGAGCTCAAGGGAATTGGCTGGAGCCTCTCTATTGATGGTTCATGAGTGGCTAGGAGATCATTCATGTAACTCAGCTGGGTGTGTCCCTGCCTGTGGATGACTGTATAAGTGTCAGAGGCTTGTAGCTTGACATTAGCATCACAGTGTGAGACACAACAACCCAGGCTGGTGGGTTTGGAGGACTCAGCAGTCCCTCAATCCAAGTTGCACCCCAGGGACTCCATCACAGTTGCTTATTTTGTGACTCTTACAAATCATCTTGCCACATTTCAACAGCAGGCTGAAAGGAAAAAAAAGCCAGGTCATGGAATTGACCTTCTGATAAAGAAATTGGTCGCTATGGGTACATTTATGTTACGATAAAAGACCCACACCATGGCCATGGATGGCCAGGATCAGCTGACTTGGGCTTTGGCAATGGGGCTATAAAACTGCAGCGTTGATGTTTGGGCTTGGGCTGGAGCTTAAGCTGTGAGACTCTGCGACAGGGGAAAGGTATTCAGAGCCCGGGCTCCAGCCCAGGTCCGAATGTCGACAAAAAAATTTTTGGATCCACATCCCAAGCACCAGAAGCCCAAATTAGCTGGGTTACACCTGAGAGGGCTGGACAGAGAATTTTTGAATAAGAACCTGGTGGTCAGAGCAACTATTGCTGAGTCCCAAAACCTCCAGACAATTGAAAAGGCTAGCGACTACTAAGGAAAAAAAGCAAAAGGTCTTCTGCTTTTCCCTTGGGTTCTTGTCTTGAATGACAGCTCACAAAGTGTGTCTTTGTCAAGACCAGTGACCAAAAGGTAAACTACAAAACCTTTCTGGCTAACGTTTAAGATCCCAAATCACTGGTGTAACATTTATATGGGTTTAAAGGCTGACATTTCCCAAAGCTGCTTAACAAATTTGGATGTTTCTATTCAAATTAATAGAAGTTGAGTGCTCAAGCCCCCCAAGGCAGTTTTGAGAAAAATTACAAATATTCAGTCTAGTTACTAGAAGCCAGATGCCATTTATTATATAACTAGAACCAGCAGTCCCGACCATCTCTCACCAGCAAAAATAGAAAACATACACACACACTTTAGAAGCATCTACTGTCAGACTCTTGATCTCAAAATAGCTATAGTGGAGCTGTGTGCATCTTTTATTCCTCCTGTTGCAGAGACTCTCTCTGATAATAAATTACAGCTCAGACTTTTTCAGATGTCCATATATAGAATTGAGAGCTACCCTCCCAGAGGTAACTAACCCTTCTATTATACCTAAGATAGACAGCTGACCTAAATGAACAGCAGGAACAGTGGGTGTGCCAGAGACTGTTACTAGTGGGGCAAGGAAGGAGACTTCTATTTTAAGTTTGCTTAGGAGGTAATTAATTGGCTCTTGCAGGAGGAAGGGGGGCTCTGGGCAAAAGCCTTCTGTAAATCTCTTTCTGGAGTTGGATTCTATGAGGTGTAAGTTTTCTGGGGCAAGGACTGTGCCTTTCATTGGGCTTGTACAGTACTTAGCACATTATGGTGCTGTAGGCTGGAAAGACAGAAGTAAATGCCAGTGCAAATGTTAACTCCCCCTCCCTGGAAAAACAAACAAACTCCAAAACAAATAGTGGAACTGACTTTCACAGGGATTAAGCTCCCAGAATGACTTCATCTAGAGCTGCAGGGGCTCAGACCTGATAACACCGCTTGGGAAATTAAAGGTCTGTCCATGTAAAGTATGTGGTTGTTTATAAGAAATAAATAAGAATACACAGAACAGAACCAGAAATTTGCTTTAGTCTAATATAAAGCCTATGTATTAAAGAGCAGAATTTTGAGAGGAAGAAGAGTCTTGGAATTAAGGAACTGGACAGGGAGCAAAGAGATCTGGGTTCAACTGCCAACTCTGCCATAGTCTCTCTGTGGTATGTTGGGCAAGTCACTAACCTCTGTGCCTCAGTTTCCCCATTTGTGAAGCCAAGTATGCTGACAGTTCTGAAATGCTTTGAGATACTTGAGTGAAAGATGCTATGCAAATGCCAACCGTTGCTGATTTGCCTCCATATCAGCCCAGTTCTACAGCCCTGATGTAGACAAAAATCCCAAAGATGCTAAAGGATAAGGGCCAAAGGAAGCTTATGTGATTGGGAAAGGGAGAAAAGAAACTTAACCTGGAAAGATAATGATCCTTTGAACCTGTACAGTGCTTTTCATTGTAATTTTTTGATCCCCACAGCACTCCTGTGAGATAGGTAAGGATTTTGCTGATGGGGAAACTCAGGCAAAAAGCCTAAACAACACGCCAAAAGCCACAGAGGGAATCAGTGTCAAGAGCTACAATTAGAAATCAGGATCTTCTGGCACCCAGCCCTGTACTCTGGCCACTAGGTCCAGCCCCTCTTCTCAGAAAGATCTGTTTTCAATGCTTCTTATTTGTTCTCCTTCAATGGGCATCAGCACTAACAGTTTAATAGGTTGAAGCCATAACTATCTATACAGGAGGCATGTAGCAAGTTGCTTGGTAATAATGTTTTGGTTGTGAGCATTGCTGCCCTAGCAAGTTGTCTGCATCAGATGTCACTGGGATAAGCCCCTCTTAAAAAAAATACAGCTAATCCAACTAAGACACAGGTGAAGTTACAAAGGTTAATCAGATCCCAGCCACGGGGTCTCTTCATGCTGTTTTATTTAGCAAAATACTTGGCACATGGCATTACTGACACCCAGCCCAGTCAGGAACAATGGTGCAAAACAACCCAGCCCAGGAGTGAATTACTCCAGAACAGTTTCCTGCTGCATCCAACTGGCTTTCCAACACACATGCTTTGCTTTCTTGTTTTAACAGCAATGGTAAAGCTTCAGGCAGCCAGGAATCGCTGTGCATGGTCTTTTGTGCTGTAATGTTGATAAGTCTTGTAAAGTGCCCAGATGCCATGGTGATGGGCATTATTCAATAGATGCTTGCAATTAATAATAATGCAGCGTGTTCAGGGTGAAGCCAGTATTGAGCCCTAGAGGCACATCACCTGTGTGGCCAAAGATCAAAATTCAACGAGGAAAGCAAACCTTGCCTTTAAAAACTACAGGCAGCTCCCCTCCATAATCACCGCACCAGGCGTGTGCCCCAGGCAATATCAGGGAGCAGACAGGGCTGATTGCAGGGACAGCAGAGCTGGGGAACAGCTGCTCCAGGTGGCACGTTCAGATTCCCTTGTATAAGTTAATGTGGCTCCCTGCACCATTATACTCCCAACAGGCTTTCACAGTCCCCCACCCAAGCCTCCTAAGGGACAGGAAGGGCGGGAGAAGCAGGCTGTTGTCCATCTACACTTTAAGGCTAACAACAGCTCAGCCACAGAGCTGGACATGTTGGCAGCGACGGGGGGACAGCAAGCCCCGTGACAGCATGTGGTCAGTGAGGGAGCAGGCAGCATGTGGGCTGGGGAGCAGGATTCCTTGTGGTTAGCGTCCCCTCTCCCACACCAGTTATATTGGGCTGGGTGACCCTTCAGTCTGGGTTCTCGTAACTGTTCCCGCTATAGCTCCATAGGCACGTGCTGCTGGGCAAGGGAAGTGAGAGGCCAAGACAACAGGAGCTCTGAGCTCCCAGCGCTGAAGGCCTCCGTCAGACCTTTAACCCAGTAGGAAACACGAGCCTAGTTGTGTGCTCCGTCGGCTGTAAATCACCACCGGCCCCCTCTACTGGGAAAGCGAGGGTGACACACACACCAGCCAGCCACAGCTGCCCCAGGGCCTTTTAATTAACGGCCATTTCAGCACCAGGAGTCAGGACAGAGCTGGTCCAGGGCTTTGACTGAAGCAGCCAAAGTGTGTTCCGATGGCTGGGGCATGTGCAGACAGCTCCTCAGGAACAGCCGATGGGCTGTGGGTGGAACTGTTTCCCAGCCATTTCACCATTAGCTGGAGGCTGCTCCGTGAGTGGGGAATGCTCAGCTTTAACAGCCAGGAAGGGAGCCTCACGCTCCTGGCGACGGTGGTCTGACAGCTGGAGTGAAGCGTAACGGAGCTGGAGAAGCCAAGACCTAAAACAAGCTTGTAGGCCAAGACCACAGGCTGATGGCCTCAGGGTTTCCATAATAAATAGGCCCTGGGAATGGCTGTGTCCTTGCAAGGTTGGCTTGCAGGGAGTTTGCCATTTACCTTGTCTCTCTCTAAAGCAACAACAGGCAGCCCTGTGAGTGTCAGGATGGAGCGTTCATAAGTGCCCGGCTCTGGCCTAACTCTGCTCCCACTGAAGTCTAGGGTAAAACTCCTGCTGAGATCAATAGGCCAACACCGAGTGCTGTCAAAAATCCCAGCCAGGGCAAATGCCATGCATGTCTATGAGGGGGATGGAAGAGACCTACCGGCTCATCCAGAGCGGGACTGCTCCCTGTGGTTCCCTAGTAGAGATTGTTCCTAGTACATATGCCACTGTGTGGGGACTGGAGCTTTGTTCTGTGCTGTGACACTGAGCAGCTGGAAGTGTTCTAGGACAGGGTCCCCTAAATTATGCTGGTGTATTTGTTATACCTGTCGCACTCAACAGATTTCTTCTAGCAAGGCCCAAAACTCCAGACCCAATATACACCCAACTTTCTACTTCTGACCTGGCCCACGCTTCACAGCCAGGTATTTCTGTAACAGACCACATCAACCCCTCTGGCGCAACCACGGCCTGCCCAGACCTCGGTGCAGCTCGTA
Organism: Gopherus flavomarginatus; assembly: GCF_025201925.1. Taxonomy (NCBI): domain Eukaryota; kingdom Metazoa; phylum Chordata; order Testudines; family Testudinidae; genus Gopherus; species Gopherus flavomarginatus. Next base: position 43,799,279 of record NC_066628.1, on the reverse strand, counting down.
TCCAGATCTGAACTTCAGCGCCAACTACAGCCCTCTCCCTCCTGTAGAGGTCAGCACTTTCTTGATAAAAGGAGAAAGGCGAGGTAGGACATGAGTGGATGACCTCAGCCCAGATCTTGATGACAGATCTGCCCATCACAACATGCCATCACTACAGGTAACACCCCTTGGCACCCATCAGCTGAGAAGAGGAGGCTTGAATGGCCATGGAAAATGACATCGGATCCCTACAGCCCTGGGTTGAGGCACAGGGCAAGCACGTAGGAGAGGTTGTCCTGCAGCTGCTGTGCTAGCGCTGTGGACAGAGAGAGACCGCCAGGCCTGGCAACCCAGCCCACACTATATCATCGTCTTTTGAACAGAATAGAAAGAGGAGGAGTGGTTCCATACAGGGCAGTCGGAACATAGCGACCCAGAGGGAGAAGGTAACCATTCCACTGATGCCACTGTCAAGAACTGCAATTAAGAGAACAGTCTCTATTCCAGTAACAGAAGCTCTCTGCCCTTTGCATGGTTTAAGATGATGCAATTTCAGCCTCTCAAATGAACCAAAATACACGGTGCCAGTTCAGGGGCAGGTGTGCACCTGCACCCAAAGCGACAAGACATGCAGTGAGGCTCATATCACAAGCCATGAGCCAGACATGAGACAAACTATGTTTTAGACTCCAAACTGGAAGTGTCGGAACATTTCAGAGTAAAAATATCCCCCTTTTACACTGTCTGCCAGGCTGTCAGATACAGAAGGGAGGTGAAAATCTGCAAGAGAGCTGATTTAATGAGTGAAGAGAGCAGAATTGTATACTAATAGCTATGAATGCACACTAAACGAGAGGTCAAATACCTATTGGTTCTGTAATGTTTTATTGGGATGGAAGAACAATAATCTTGTGCTAGGTGGTCCCTAGGTTACCCCACAGCTCAAACTTGCCCACCACAAGAAAGAGGTGGGGGAAAGCGGCTCGTCCACTTTTAGTGGCCTGGGTTTGGTTTCTCTTTCAATGCCCAAGTATCTTTCTGTTCCATCAACAACCAAAGGAAGTCATTGTATTTGGTCCAAGTGTTGGGCAAGAGTTCATCATTGCTATTGCTCTTTGTTATTACAGAAGCACCTCGAGGCCCCAAGCATGAACAGGGCCTCCCTGTGCTGGGTGCTGCACAAACACATAGTAAGTGAGGGTAAGCTCTGCAGGGGAGGGACTAACTAAACAGACAAAAGAAAGAAAGGAAGGATAACCTCCATTTGATAGAGAGGGTGCTGGGGCACACAGATTAAGTGACTGGCCTGAGGTCACACAAGAAGTCTGTGGCAGAGCCAAGAACTAAATCCAGATCACCAGAGTCCCAGCCCAGTGCCTTCCCCTCTCATGCAGAAGGCTGCTTGGGGGATTTAGGAGTTACTCATGCCTTCTTAAACAGCCTGCTTGCAAATCAGCAAATTGTTCCAATACCAAACAGTTCTGCATTCCCCTATAGGTTCCAAAAAATGTGCAGAGCAGGGAGCGGGTGAGGGGGTCAGGAAAGCCACACATTTTCCATGGATTCTGTACAGAAATCCTACCCAGCTCTTTGGGGAAACACAGTTGCAGGCAGTACACACATTTCTCAGTAATAAAAACCACAACTTGGTTGAACGATGGTGTCACAAAGACTTTAAAGAAAACTCTCCCATTCACTAGCAGGTGACTGCCTCCAGGGGCAGGCAGAAGAGCAGGGACGTCAGCAAGCATACTATTGCATTTTTCCCCCATCTGCAGGGTTAAACAGGTATCAGTTTCTGGCGACAGCCGAAGAGAGTGAAAAACTCTCTGAAACTCTCTGGTGAAACTCTGGTGAAAAACGCAGGAAGAGAGAGAAACGACACAGGGCGACTCTCTAGATTGTCTTCACGACCTTTCCCGCCCCTACTGAACCGCTCCAGAGAAGAGTAAAGCGGGATTCTCCAGACCCTATTGACAAATATTCCAGCAACCCTCACTGAGCAGAGACAATGCCAGGAGCAGGGCAGTGGGGTACTCCAAAAACATCACGCCCTTGGCTTCGTTTATCATCACTGAGGTGTGCAATTCCCTCCTCTGGTAGGGCCAAATCCGAGAGGTGCTGAACTCCTGGTTCTCCCATTAACATGGGAAGCTACAGATGCTCTTCTCTACCCCGATTCATCCCCGGCTATTACCATTGGAGGGAAAAGGCTGGTGTAGCGGGTATTGTAGCAAGAGACTCTCTGTGAACAAACAAACAAACAGAGATGGACCCTAGGGGAGTAGAGTGCTTAGGGCACTCCAGACCCAGTGTCCTCCACAGCAGACTGAGCATCAATAAAGCTCAGGGTTAAGTTTGCTTTACATTATTCAGCCTGTTTAAAGAATCTTCCTGGGTAGCTTCATTTAAAGCCTCAACCAGGTGAATAATTAAAAGGATGAAGTGTAACAATAGACCTTGAACTCCAAGCTATCTCCAGCGAGGCAGAGCTCTCCAAGATGTCATTTGGCCTTAGAAGTAGCCAAAGGGAACACACTTCGTGTGTTGTGGCTACACTTTTTGTCACTAACACGGGATTATTAGCCCATAAACTCACAGTTGCTTGCAAAAGCAGAGTACTTTGTTTTTCAGTAGGCCAAGAAGTTAATTAGTTTTCCCAGCTTTATTACTCCACATGGTCAAATAATGGGATGGAGCTGCTAGTCAACTGGAACCAAGCAAGGCCCAGAGAATTCTCACTGCACCTTTCATGACTATTTACCAGGCCCATAAATCAGCAGCCAGCAAATGACTTTCTGCTCCAGCTCTTCTCGGCCACCAACAGCAATCCTAAATTGTCCTATAAATCGATGCATCATGCCAGAGTTCAACCCTGGGGACCCCAAAAGGAGAAGGATACAGCTTGGTTCAAATACACATGCCAACTTTTGGGGAGGCAACTGTAAACAGACTTCCCCATGGGGAGTTCTCCTTGATGGCTGTCACCTCTGGAGAGGTTATGTGGCCTTAACACCATGGCTGATTAAGAACTCATAAATATGACCTTAAGGCAAAGCTCAATGTCACAGTCTCTGCCCTAACACATGTCCCATATCAGGTGTGTGTGTATAAACAGCCCATTGCACCTTTGTGGAAGAGATGTGGTTTGCTCTGGTGTCCTGGGCCTTATCCCCCTCTGCTGTGAAGGGTGGGATGGCATGGCTGTCCGCCTAACGCACTCCTCTATAGATGCTATGCAAGGCAGTATAAGAAAGTAAGCTAAAGGCACGTTATTAGCTGTGGTGCATGCAGATAGCACTTCAGAGGCCCCTGTGTTGCTGTTCTGGTTGGAGTGCAACCAGTGGGAAATTCACTTAGCTGTATTCCAGCGGGTACCTTCAGGATGAGAGGCTGTCTCATACACACACGATGTTAGCAAATCCTCTGAAGGTCCTCAGTGCTGACATTGTGGGGTATGGATTTTATCAAGGGACTGCTCAGTGTAACAAAAGTAAATTTCCTCACAGGATTGCAGGCTGGGAACTTACTGCTTTGTTTAACTGCATCACAAGAGGGGGGAGGGGGAGACTCTCACTGACAAACAGGGTGTGTGTGGCTCCATCCCATGTTACTCTCGGTAACCCAGTCAACTGTATCCTAGCCACTTTACTATAATGGAGTTCTAGGGCAGATGCCAAAGGTAAGATGCCGGATATGGAACATGCTGACAGACATGAGAGCCATTATGCACGTGCACCCTATATCTGGGTCAATGCAACCCAAAATACTTCTCCAAACTGGCAAGCAGAATGCAGAAAATGGCAAAGCAAATGAATGGCTTAAAAAAATATTCTTTAGCAGTGAATTTAGAGCTAGAACTGGCTAATTTCCCTGGACACCAGCATCCTCTATATATCAACAAAAGCGGTACAGCAAAGGCAGTGTCAGTTCACCTCCCACCCCCTGCTCTGCTAACAGGCTACAGCTTTGCTCTGGAGGGAACACTTCCCAAGCCAGGTTGTAAAACTGGACCGTTCAATTATAAAAAAAAAAGTCCGAAATAAAACCACCATTTTTGCAGGACCCACCAAAACAATGTGTGAGCTCCCTCTGCTGACTCTGAAGCACCACAAAACAAACAGCTCCCAGTGCTGAAATGACTGGCACATGAACGAAGGAGTCAGAAAACACCACCTTTTGTCTCCACTATCAGAAGCACAGAGGGAGAGTAGCTGGGAGAATAGGCACCAGTACTATAAGAAAGGAAGGAGGAAGATCCATGAAGGAAGAAGATGTCAGCTGACAACATCCTTATATAGAGTCTCTCTAGAAATGCCAGCCAGCACGGTGTATGTTTGGATTCCCAAAGCATTCCACAATCCTTCCCAAAGGATTCGCCCAGCAAGGAGGTTTGCTGTTGCCTCCAGCATTTGCTAACTGATTGCACTCCAGGAAATCAGGAGAAACCCAGATGAGAGCCAAGCTAGTGCCCCTACCTCAGACTCCAATGCCACCTGGAGAGCAGAACTATGTTATCACAACCAGGACTCTCTCAAACATGGCTGAACAGAGATTTCTACCCTTTCCTAAAAGCTGTGGTATTAACCCAGTCTATAGATTAGGTGGGCTCTAGCAAAGCAGTCAAGGGAAAAAAAATAATCCTTGTCAATTGCTCCTGCTCCCAATGTAGGCCTAAATGAAAGGTCCTGTGAAAGGCTGGCAGGAAATCAGCAGAAATAAAACATTTAGTTTCCAATATTTTGGATGGTAGAGCATATCACCTGTTTCTTTGAGGGATCAGTCCTGCAAGGTCCCCAGCACTATGATGCCAATCCAGCAAAGTGTATTTAACCACATGCCCAACTTTAAGGAGCTGAATTATCCCATATAATCACTTAGGTAAGTGCTTTGCTGAATAAGGATCAGGTGTGCTCAGAACCACGCAGGATTAAGCTCTTGTGCTGGTCTGTATCATGTTTCCCGTTCTTCACCTTGGCTGAGATGGTTGTCTCTGTCTTGGAAGCAAACAGTCTGTCTGTCCACCCTCAGGATATCCCCAGCAAACCATCTCATCACAGTCAGATGCCAGAAGCTAGTTTGCTGCAGAGGCCAGGGTCTCTGTTAATCTCAAGGCACGTCTACCCTACAAATTTAAGTTGACTTAAATTGACATACAGCCACTGCAGTAATATGTTCGTTATGCATGTCGACGTGATGCTCCTTGTGTCGGTGGAGCATGCCCACAGCAGCAGCACTTATATTGACACAGAGAGCACTGCATCATGAGTAGCTATCCCACTGCAACACTAGGGCAGGGTGTCTTGGGAAGGGGTTGCAAAGTTCAAAGCACAGGGGAAAAGGGTGGGGGGATATCACTCTGTGATCATAACAAGAGGTACATTTGCAGAGGATAGCATGCAGCAACTTGTAAAAGCAGCATGTCCTCGCCTCTGCACCAGAGTGACTGCTCTGGGCAGCGGAGTTGAAAACGGCGACCAGAGCGGTCACAATGGGTGATAGCCCACAATGGAAGCCAGATAAGTCGTCGTGAGCAATGTAGTGTCTATATTACACCTCTCTACAGCCTGTCACGGAGGTGAAGTAATTAAGTCAACATAGCAGGCAAGTGACATCAGTGGGAGGAACATCATAGTGTAGACACTGACATCACGATGTCGACATAAAGCAGCTTATGTCAACCCAACTTTGTAGTGTATACCAGGCCTCAGTCTCAGCCACATTTCTATAACTAAAGGATTACAGCAGGGAGGGGAGAGCTGCTAGGTAAAGAACTATCTAAGAAGGGCCTGGCTCCAGAAATTTATCAGTAGCCATCAGGCATCGGACCCTCGGCTTTTCCTCTGACTACCTAGATTATTTTTTCCCATCTGATTGTCTCCTCCCAAAAGCTCCAAGGCAGACGCTACACATAGTATGTCAAGTATCAGAGACCATGAAGAATGGTTTCTACAGGGAAGACTGACTGGGTTTGTTTAACATCAGTTTCACCCATCATTACTCTGGTCACCAGCAGCGTAAGGTTGCCCCGCACAGCTGTTCCCAAGCAATGGTGGGGGGAAAAACCATCTCACCAATGCAAGGGGTTTATTTTGGGGTTTGGGAAGGGAAGAGAGAATTAAAAGCTGCAGTGAGACTCCTTCATCTGATGGTTCCCTGACCCCAAGTAAGGCCCCAGCATATGCGCAGTGCCAATTATAACCAGATCCCATAGCAACCCTGCCAGGGATCTTTGTGTTTTAAGTGAAAGATGAACTCCCATTGGGGACCCTCTCAGAAGCAAACTGTGTGACATGTATGGTGTCAGGTAGTCACTCTGACAAGCCTAGCCTATTATTCAAGAGCAGGTCCTCTGTGGATTAGCCCCAGTGCAGCTGACAAGGGGGCGCAGTGAGATGGCAGCCCAGTGAAACATCCCTCTTGCATAATGACCTGCTTAGAAATCACTGGCATGATATGGCAACAGCCCTGGGTCAGATGGCAGCGGCTGCACTGCCTGCTGGGCTGAAGTAGCTGAAAAGGGCCTGAGCTCAAATATACTATATACAGCACAAGCTGGCCTTGTCAAAGAGGCCTAAAGGAGTTAGGTACCCAACTCTCACTGAGCTGGGTGCCTAACTCTCTTGGAGCCTTTGAAAAACCAAGCCACACACAATAGGGGAAGTGAGATCCAATTTTTCCAGGTGAAACTGCAGCATTGTCAGCAGCACACAATTAGTCAGCTGGGAATTTGGCCAGGGCACTAGGCTTAGTGACTACTCTTGCAAAAATGTCCTTGAATTTACACTAACACAAATGCTCCGAAGCCTGCCCTCACTCCAGCATGGTATCTCCATCCTCAGAGTGCCCCCAGCACTATGCTAAATGACCGGCTCTGAGAAGAGAATGCCATCTACCAAATCACCTGCCTAGGAGGTCTGCACACTTCTGAGTTCAGGAGATCTGGCATCATCAGACACTGAACAGTTTTCAGACCAGCGTGTGTAGCCACTAAGCTAGACAGAGTGAGGAACTGGAGGCAGATCATAGCCTCAGCTAGGCATTTCCTGGATTTTGTCACACCCACAGCTGCATTTATTTTCTAAACATATACTTGTGGGTTTGCAACAACCGCCCTATAGAAACAAAGTGAGATCTTCATATCTAAGGGGAAAGCGCTCACCTACCAGATCTCTTGAAAGGTAACTTTGGAAGCCTTTCAAATGTGACAAGCATAAGTGATAAGGGTGGGGGGTGTGGGGGGAGAAAGAGAGGGAGAGAAACCTCCAAGTTATTTTGACTAGCTAGCCAGCTGGCACTGTTCCTATAGAGACAGGACCCACAATCATATCAGAGTGCTGAGGAGTGAGACGAAGCACACAGGCAATTTGCATACAGTATCTGCAGTATTTGGCCATGTTGCCTCTAAGATTTAAGAAAAAATAAATAAAATAAGATAAAAACCACACAGAAGCTTAAACATGAATATTGCCTTAATGGTTTTTCACAAGCAGGATGAGATGTTCCAAACAACGCATTAGTAAGGATAAGTGTGTATCTAAAAAACCCACTCAGCGTATTAAACTGAAATGGAAGAGTAAGTATGCCACTGAAAATCACACTGACAATGCTGAGGTAAACTCATCTGAGTGCAATTTGACTTCCATCGCATCTGGTTTCCCAGGCGTCTCAGAGATGGAAAGGGGGAACAGAAATCTATTTTTGTAAAGAAACTTCCTCAAGGTTTTACAAATCCAGAGATGCATCAAGCTGACAAACGTGCCTGAGCTGTTTAAGACTGGACTCATCCTTCTAGCATTTTTTCTGTGCATTCAATATATTTATTATGGTTTCCTAACACACTTGGGCCAAATCAAATAGGAAGTGCCTGCAATATTTGAACATGCAGTCTCTGCACAGGCAAAATTCCCATTGGAGTCAGGGCAAAGATGGCAAGCCATAGCCCATAAGCCATTTTATAGTCTCCAGATATCCCTATGGAGGTCCCAGCAGGTGATCCTCCCAAGATGCCAGCTGAGCAGAAAGAGAAATAAAGCCACTGGTTCTGGCATCATTGGTGGGGAGAGAGGCAGGCAAGTGAAAGGCAATAAGCAGAGAGAGAGAGCGTGAGCGAGCGAGCAGGATTCTTAACTTAGATCAAGGGGGAGGAATCAGAAACATGCACCCTAGCTCGAAGAGGGGAGCTGATCAACTCATTGTAGCCAATCAGCCCTGCCACAACCTGCACTGCTCCACTGCCTTTAGCCAGTCTACCCAGTAGGTCTGGATGGAAATTTGTCACCCACATTTTTCCCCTTAAAAATCAGAAGCGATTCACAGCAATTTGTAAAGAGAGCAAGAGAGAGAGAGAGAACACACACATGAGTGTGCGTGAAAGTTTAAAAATCACTGTCATGGCCAGAAGCATCCATTCCTCTAGTCCCACCTGCCAGAGCCCCTGTCTCCACTGGGGTACCCAGTCCCAAATCATGATGGTGGCTTCTATTCCCAGTAGGCTTTGCACAGTAGGCTTTGCACTCACAGCTAACAATAACCAACCGAACAGTCTGATGCAATACCTGTTGGGAAGTTAGTGGAAGAGAAGCCAGGCATGGGAAATGGAACGGCCAGTAAAGTGGGGAATCTGGCAGCTGAGCTGCATGGGATGGGAAAGGGAGCGTCCTAGCAAAGGACAGGGCTGGGGGAAGGGGTGGGACAGGTTTATTAATAAATATTCGTGTTGTTTATGTGATATCAGCAGGGGAGTAGTAGTCACAGAAACAACATTTGAGGATCACATCAGACTTGATGGCCTGCTGCTGCTTTAGTGGTTGCAAATGTTGCAGATGGGGGCGAGGGGAGATATCCTCTTCTCTATGGTAGCTGTTACTCTTGTTGTTTGCACTGAATGTGGCAAGAAGATACTAATAATCTGCAGGTAACTTTTGTGGCACATGCACAAGCGCGCGCACACACACACACACACACACACAATGACAAGCACTGAAATACTGAGGAGCAAACAAAGTAATATTCATTCTAGTATATGTGGCTCTCACCACTGGGATCCATCTAAAGAAAGCAAGCATGTTAGGCCAGATTTTCAAAGCTAGGCAAATTACATTGCACAGATAGACTTCTTTGGCTGCCTAAATCAGGTGAGCATACAAACACCAGCCAGGTATTGCATGAGTAAGTGACCAGTGAGATAGGATGGTCCAGGGGTTCAGGTGCTAGCCGAGGATGTCAAGGGCCTTGGTTCAGTTCCTTGCTCCAGTACAGCTCTCATGGGTGACCTTAACCACCTCACTTGCTTTCTCTGTGCCTCACTGCCCCATCCATACAGTGGAGATAATTACCCTGCCCTGGGTGTTGTGAGGCACGCATATAAGGGCCACATGAATACTTGGACCACTCCGTGAATGCTGCATGCAGTTCTGGACAACCCCATCTCGGGAAAAAAAAAACAACCAGCCATTAGAATTGGGAAAGGTTCAGAGAAGGGCAACAAAAATGATTAAGCTGATAGAACAGCTTCCGTATGAGGATACATTGAAAAGACTGGGACTGCTGAGCCTGGAAAAGAAATGACTAGGGAGGACATGATAGAGGTCTATAAAGTCACGAATGGTGTGGAGAAAGTGAATAAGGAAGTGTTATTTACTATTTCACATAACACAAGAACCAGGGGTCACCCGATGAAATTAACAGGCAGCAGCTTTAAAACAAACAAAAGGAAGTACTTCTTCAGGCAACACACAGTCATCCCGCGGAACTCCTTGCCAGGGGATGTTGAGAAGGCCAAAACTATAACGAGGCTCAAAAAAGTAACTAGACAAGTTAACGGAGGATAGGTCCATCGATGGATACTAAGATGGCCAAGGATCCAACCATATGCTCTGGGTGTCCCTAGCCTCTGACTGCCAGAAGCTGGGACTGGACAACAGAGGATGGATCACTTGATGATTGCCTGTTCTGTTCATTCCTTCTGAAGCACCTGGGATTGGCCGCCATTGGAGGACAGGATACTGGGCTAGATGGACCACTGGTCTGACCCAGTACGGCTGTTCTTATATAGATAGATGGCCATCTAAAGGGAAACACCTGATGTGAGTGCACACAGCAGTGCTCACCTGCCTTCAAAAACCTGACTCATGAGGCATTTAAGATCAACTACATTTATCTGTCTTCACCACACCTGGTAGCACTTCCCCATCTCTTGGGCACCTACCCACTCCTGCTAGTTGATTGCAGTCCTGGGCCCGCAAGGGAGACGAAAGAGAGCCTTCTGGTTAAAGCAGGGGATTAGAGCTCTGTTAGTGACCAGCTGCACCATCTTGGGCAAGTCTTGGCTGCTCTGTGCCTCAGTTTCGCTTCTTTCATAGCTGGACAATGATAAATACACACCTCTCAGGGGTGCTGGAAGGCTTAATGTTTGCAAAGCACTTGGAGACCCTCAGATGGAAGAGCACCATGGAATCATTATTATAAGAAAGAGGGATCCGTATAGTATCAGCACAGAAGAAACTTCCCATTGTTCAAGAAAAATGACACACCACCGCCCACCCTCCCAACACATTCTCTTTTAAAAAAAACCATACACAGTGCAATTAATTTCCATTGACTTTTTCCAACCCAAAGCCCAAAATGGCAGAGTCAAAAGGTTAATGCTGCATGCCAAAGGTCAGCAGCAGTTTGGGGAGGGAGGAGAAAGGGAGGCTTTGTGGTCTCAGACAGCGGCTGGCTGCGCCGCCCCTACTCCACTTGAGAAATGTAAAGTGATGGCAGTTGCGCAAAGAAAGAGGATTGAGAGCCCTACTTAAGTCCCGAGTCTTTGTGGCTTACAATAGACCCTCCCTTGACTCATTAATCGTGTGTTCCATGGGCAGCGCACCTCAAAGAGCAGCAGATGACCCATGTCCAGCTGCTGCCGTTGCCCCCTTCTCAAGGTAATGGGGCAGGTGCTCTCAGCGCCCTCTGCTCGAGACTAATATATTCTGCCTCCTTGTCTTCCCCCTTTCATCTCCTCCAACAGGCCACACTGACAACTGTAAATGAGATTAGACTTCAGGGTATGGGACAGATGCAGAGCCCCCTGTGTGCCGTATCAAATGAGCTCTCCCGGCTTTTAAGTTTCTTTCCCCCTTTTACAAGCCCAATCTTGGTCGGGAAGGAGGAAAAATCCCCTCGCTCCCACAAATGTGCCTAATTCAATGAGCTGGACAAACAAAGCTAGACCCTGCTTTTAGAGCTTGTTCCACAGCCCCTTGGTATCAGCAAGAGTCAGTCCATTGACACTTTGGATTAGATCCTTAGTCCACATTTAAAAAAATAATTACCCTCCCTCTCCAGGAGTGTTTTCTAGTTTATATTATATCCCACAAGGTTCTGTTTGTTGACACACTACGCTTAGTAGGGACAGTTGCTATGATTAGGATTGGCCAAAAGATGTTTAGTGTTAAAGGGATAGCAACAATTTGACATCTAGCCAATGTTTTAAAGAACTTAAAAAGTGGTTTCAGAAAATACTCTGCATCTCCTTGAGCCCCTTGTCAGTTTCTGCAGTTTCATAACCACCATTTTCTTCTTCCCCATCCCTGTTGCCATGTGTAAGACCCACATAAAGAAGAGGAAAGAAGTGATTTTACAGGGCAAACAGAAAAATTGGCCATACACTAAGCACTGTCAATACCTCAGATAACGCTATTTCACAGGCTTTGCTAGACATAGCCAGTAGATTTTTCCTGGAACAAGAGTAGGAGGAAATAATTCAAACTAAAATGTGATTTTTAACTCAATAGAGTCCACATGAACAAACTGGAATTTCTTTTATAGCGTGGGAAATAGATAGTGTTAAACTGTATTTAACGATTTGTTAAAATAAAAAAAGTTTACTTAAAAATAACTCTTTGCCTGAATTACCACCAACTTTCATCAGTGGGCCCAATTCTGCAAAGTACTTTTCATCTTCAATCATCCAGGATCCAGGCCTAGAGCCAAAAGGACTTAAGTGTCATTGACTTTCCCTTGTTTACACGGTTTGGTTTTTGCATTGCACTCCTCAAAGCTAGCCTAGTCACTTTCACTTTCTGGTTGTAGTCCTTTTTCTCATGCACTAGCACAAGGCTATTGTGTTTGCGTCTCCACAACTGCGGGGAAATGGCCCTTTCCAAGAAAGCTACCTATTCCCTGTCATAAGGCAAACAGCAAGGACTTTGCTGTGAGCAGCTTTTAACCATGTTTCTGAAATGGTGGCAAAATGGGCTCAGCTGCACCTGTTCCCAACACTACTGTCGTCAATTTAATTTTCTCTGGCACAGACAAGAATGCCATGTCTGGTCTGCGGTATGTCTGCAGAGTTCTTACCGAGCTCCAGCTTCCCATTAGCTGCCCACACATCTCCTGAGATTCTCGGCAAACTCTTTTTCTCTGATACCATCACACCCACGTAGAAATTTCATGGAAGAATCCATACCTTCTCAGACAGCTGCAACAAAAATGCAGCCCAGACTCACAGGCAGATGAACCAAGGTGATGGGGTAGCAAAGGCTTTGTCTATTTAAAGCAAATACCCTGCTGTCACCCACAGACACTGACCAAGGTGTGGGTAGTGGGTACTTAGACATGGGAATCCATCCCATGAACCGATCCTTGGCAGCTCAGACATGGAGGCCTTGACAAAGTGACACCTGATCTGAATTACTCCAGCTTTTGAAACCTGACCAACAAGCTGCTGAAAAACCAAATTCTCCCCACTAGGGGAACAGCACAAATGTGGGTATGTTGTGATAATAAACATTGCACATTTCTATAGCCCACTTTCATCAGAAGATTTAAAGCACTTTATCACAGTGATTAAGTTTCACTCATTCCTGAAATGGGGATAATAGGGGCACAGAAAAGTTAAGTAACTTGCCCAAAGCCACAGAAAAACCCAGTGGCAAAACTGTGGAAAGAACCCAGGGTCCTGACTCACAGTCTTGTAATTTAACCATCAGGCAACTCCACCTTCACATGGGAATTGAGAAACACCCCTTCATTTCAGTGAGAGAGAGAGAGAGAGAGAGAGAAAATTAACCAGGGTGTTATTTACTCAAGGTAAAAGACAATGGCCACATTTACCTTCACGCTGCCAAGACCTGCCCCCCAAAGCTGTCTCTCTGTCCCACCTGCCATGTAATCCATCTCAATGGTTAGCAAGAAATGTGACCTCTCCAAATGAAAAGCAAATGAGGAAAAAACCAAGAGATCTGAGGGAGGAAAAGAAGAGCCCTCACTTTGTTCAGAGTTAGGATTTTAAATGGAAACGAACGTGTGAAGCGCTCAAACACGGCCTGAGCCCCATGGGAGGTGGCAGATGTGGAGCTAAAGTGTGCGTGGTCGGGGGTGTTTATGAGCACAATAAATAAATGTACGAATCCATATAAAAGTAACCAATGAGTTACTACTGGCTAAGGGCCATGGCCCCAAAATGAAAATGCATCACAGATGGACTCTGTGGAATAGAAGCTGCAATACTGAAAATCTGTTTGCTCAGCCCCACTGAAGTCCAGGGAAGTTTTGCCATTGGTTTCAATAAGCCCAGGATTTCACCCTGGGCCTGGTATATAAAAACCTCACAGAAGAGCAGTCAGTTCTGAACCCACCTGTTTTCCAGCCTTTTTTTATTTTACTTGTTTAAAACAGAAATTGCACAACTCTCATCTCAACTGCCAGGATTTTCAGACTGGCTGCCCAGGGCGCAATTCACACTTGTGCAGGGGGCGACACGGATCATTGGCAGTGATCAGAGAGACAAACTAGAGTCAGTTGCACATTTTCCATCCAAACAAACATATAGATCTTATCATTAACACATATGGTTTCTGATTAAACGGAAATCTTTGCCAAAAGGTTTCTGTTTTCATGTTTGGGTGTTGTACACACACAAAAAATGCCAACCCCCAAATTTTGTACTTTTAAACTGAGAAATGTCCAGTTTCCCAGGGAAACCCCCAAAATTTAAAAGACCTTTTTTCAATAAAAATTAAAAAATATTTTATCAAAAACTCTTGGGGGAGGGGGAGCAATCATCTTCCAAGCAGCTCTAATCACTACATTTATCCTCACGGTAGTCCCATTGCCTTAGCAGCCAGAGCTGGATCACCGCATGTGAATTCTCAAGGGCTCCCACTTGCTCTCTTCCTCCCCAGCTGTTCTCTTTCTCCACAGGAGTGACTGGAGAGACCTGCATGCTTCAGCTAACCTATCTTTAGCCAAGTATCAGAGTGGTAACAGCACAGCACTTCTGGGAAGATAGGTCCTCCCTTTATCTTAATGCACACAAAATCCTTAGGCACCTGTTTCGCCCTCCAGGCAAACATGCAGAAAGAATCAAGTTTAGCACTGTACAACAGAGATGTATGTTTCAGTGCATCTGTGTTTTCTAGCCAGTGCAGCAGAAATCCCTTAAACTGACCTCATGTTTCACACAGATTCCAGTTGGCATTAAACAAAACACACTCCTCTCTCGGTGCAGTGAATTTCTGGATACAGAGAATGTGTTTCATGGCAAACAGAATCTCACTATTCATTGCTAAGCTAATGAGTTTTCTGTCTTACTGATATAATGCTGAAGGAAGACGTCGGCTTTTTGCTTTTGCCCATAGGCAACAAAGGCTGTATTGATTTACTCAGGATTTGGGACTGGTTTTTCGTGGGTTGCATTCTCTTTGATAATAAAGCCTTATGGACAGGGTTTAAATTTCAGTTGCAGCCCTAATTCAAATGTGACTAATTATGAGAGATTTTGATTTACAGTCTGTTTCCCTTGTCATTAGGGAAATGTACCATAAATCCAACTGCCATCAAGCCATTTTAAAAACATGACACTGCTGCTGTTCAGTCAAGATCTCTGCACCCCAGTTGGAACCTGCCGATTCCTCTCTGAGCCCAAGTTAGCTACAAGCCAAAAGCCCCATCCTGCAAGGATTCAATGACTTCAGTGCAGGGTCAGGGAGCTTGCAGGATATGCCCCAAAGTAAAGCAAAATTTTGAAACAAGCAAGAATTCAGAATGCTTGAAACAAACATTCAAGCCCAACTAACAACTGATTCCTATTACGACTCCTGCCTTCTGAATGGGAGCAATCCTCCTTCATACACAGGATGCTAACAAATTAAAACATACTACAGAGATTTAAATATGATTGACCATTTCAATAATCTAGTTACTACGCCTTCAATCACCAGCTGGCTATGGTGCAGCACACTGACAAATGCTACCCAACCTAGATTTATGGATTAATAATAGATCACAGCTTAGTGGGTTATAAATGGACACTCGTCATGGCTAGCAGTCAGATTATTTACTGAATGATATCAGGACACCTCTGGCTACAAGGGCATCCCTCTGAGGAGGCCGCACTACAGCCTTTGGTTTTGTAGTTGATTCACATTCAGGAACAACGTTATTGCCTCATAAAGCAGTGGAGAAATCTCCTCAGAACTTTAGTGCAGATAGAATGATGCCAGTGTAAGAGGAATAGCTCACTTACACAAGCTGATAGTCACACACAGAAGTCTATGGCATTAAGAGCCAAAGCAGTTTCATTTACACAGTGGTTCAGTTAGAAGCAAGTCAAGGAGGTAACCATAGAAAAAGCCTGGTTATAGCTACTTAGCATTTCAAGGCGCTAGATGGAAGGAATGCCACAAAGCAAGCATGCTAGTTATAGCATCTAAAATTATAATCCACGCTCCAAACTGAGAAGCTGGAGCGTGGATTATAATTTAGATGCTATAACTAGCATCTACGTCAGTGGAGCGACACCAATTTACACCAAATGAGAATCTGGTTCCTATACACTTACTTGATAAAATTAGAAATTTCACTGTAGAAACAGATGCACGTGATTGTTTTTACTTTTAAAATTAAAGGATTGCGTTCTCTGTTGGCATAAACTGAAGTAGCTCCAGTGAAGTCAATTTACCAGCTGAGGATCTAGCCCAAAGAACGTAGCAATCATCATGAAGGTGCTGGATTGACAGCCTTGGAAAGTAAGGCCCCTAGCCAGAGAACAGTTACAGCACAATTGGTAGCACTGCAAGCGCGAATGCACACGCACACGCACACGCACACCCAACCCCACCTCAGCTCTGACCTGGGGGAGATCACCTCTATGGACAGTAGGGTAGTTCAGTCTCCAGGGCCCATTCAGAACCTTAGCTGCACTAACGGCACTGCCAATGGGGATGGGGGGAGGGAGGTAACTGCAGTGGTGGTGTCTATGAGGCAGACACCAACGCGTTGGGATCTGGATCGAGGCCAAACTCATTTCACATGGGCCACACGTTAAAGCCCTAATTTGAAAATGTAAGCAGCACAGCGCAGAGGGGAAAGTCTAACGTACAAAGGAAAGCAAGCAGAGGTTAGAGCCTGTCTCACCAGAAGCAGGATGATAAAATATGGGAATTGGTCACATACCTGATCAAACAGAGCTTTCCAGTGCTGATAGGTAAGAGGCAATGCATAAAGGAGGAAAAAAGGAAAAACAGGTATAAGCAATTATATTAGAGTGCAAACGTACTGGAAATATACTTAAACAAGCAAATAACTGAATGATCTAGTGGACAACGCGTGGGATAGGGATCCAGGAATTCCTGCCGTTTAATCCTGCTTCTCACAGTAACTGGCTGTGAGGTGTTGGGCAAGTCATACCCTCTCTGTGCCTCGTGACCCCACTGGAAAACAGGGATAATAATGGTTAGCATCTCCAGGCAGAGGGGAGAAGTTCTGAGGCTTAATGAGGTGTCAAGTGCCAAGGGTTTGCCCAATAAACCCTGGGACATCAGCTGTGCAATTAAAAGAACCTTGCAGGAGTTACTTGAGAATCCGCTCTCTACATACAGAGTCAGGTGCGTGTTTAGCACTCACACCTGTAGCTTTTGAGTGCTTTGGGAACACTAAACAAGCTAATCATTGGCTACATTTTACACAACCTCAGACCTAAAGCTCTCACCTCAGCATCCCCCATCAGGCTCACAATCCATCAGAACAGAGGAGGCCTGAGCAACAGACAGCTCCCCAGCAGGGTTTTCAAACTTGACATAACAGCGTCACACTGCCTCGTTCATATGGGTCACGGTGAGAAGGAAGAAGTTGGAAGAGAAGTCATGTGGCAATGTGAGGGTGACACGGTAACCCAGCTAGTTCCAGGGTCCCTAGAAGAGTTAGTCCCAGGATAGTATTTGAAAGCCCACGGATACCCATCCTCCCAGCTGGCTACCCCAGCACAACACTCCTGATTTGTGTCTCCCTCACTTATGAAAGCAAAGTGAGAAAAATATTGGCACCAGATTTCACACAAGTGCAAAATGCATCTGCTGTTATATGCAAGAGTAGAGCTCTGGTTAAAGTCTTAGCTACTGAGTAAGGAATATTTCCCTCCAATCAATTTTGGAGCTTTGCCTACCTAGTGGAGAGACCGTGGGTTAAATATTACTTCACTGAATTCACAATGAATTAGTTAAGTTGTTGTTTGAGTGGATAGTCAAGTATAAACTCCCAACTGTCCCTGTAAATCTGCCCAATGCTTTAATGTTTTAGGATATTTTAAATCCTGGTTTTGTTTAATGTCACTCCAAGTGCTGTACTGACAAATTCCTTTGCAGCCAAGGCTGTGCCAGCATAACCTCCCTTGTATACCTCACCCTTTTTTTTAAGTGATTCGCAATGTATAAGAATTGACTGACTGTGTGTCAGTTCTTGGCAGACAAGCCAGCAAGCTTATCTTAAGTTTCCAATTTAAAAAAAAAAAAAAAAAAAAAGAGAGAGAAAGAAAATCAAAGCCCAGTTTGGCCTTGGGTGTGCTCCTAACACAATGGTTTTAATTTTCAGAGGGTGTTCTGCAGCCTGCTAATCCCAACTTGAAATTCATTGACTGATTACGTGGGGGAAGGAGACTTTCACAACATCTTCTGTAACTTTTTATTTACAGATGGCACATAAATGATTCCTGGCACTTCTTCAGGTTGGTGTGTGTTATCTCCATTTTACTGATGGGGAAACTGAGGCACAGGACTTTTCAAAAGTCTGCTCCAACTCCCACTGAAGTCAATGGAAAGATCTCAGAGTGATTTCTGCAGGAGCTGGAGTGGGATTTGTGTGACTTGCACAAGGTCACACTGCAAGTTAGTGGCAGCGCCAGGATTAGAATCCAGATCTCACTCAGCTGTGTGCTTTTACCTTGAGACCATTCTTCCTCTCCCATTGCTAGAGTCCACTCCAGCCCAATGCTCAAGACTTTCAACGTCTGTTGACTTTAAACACATGGTGATGCTGCTGAGCACACTACAGGATCAATGACTGGATTCTACAGCAGGCTGGAGTAGCTCAAAGGCATTGCTTGCTTCTCTCTCTTCCACAGCGGAAAGGAAACCAGAACTCTCTTAAAGGCCAGCTAAGCAGCTACAGTACTTACCAGAGAGACCCAAAAACATGATTCTGGATAAATAAGTGCTGGGAGGCTTGGAGCCCTAATTATATGTGCTCCATCCAGGCTATCATGTAATGTTACACATGGGGATTGGCTGCTGATCACATATAGTGTTAAAACCCAGAAACAAACTCAGTTCCTGAAACTAACAATACCTGGTTTATTACCCTCTGGGAAAGAAATCCAGTACAAAGCCAGTATCTAGATGCTTTCAGAAGGATAGGCCCATGAGGACAGAAAACATTCAGAATTTGGTCACTTCTCTCTGTGACTCTGGGCAAGCCACCCCCTGAAAGTTATAGCTATGCAGGGTGGTCATTTTATATGTTTTGTATTTATAAATGTTATTTAATGTTCTTTCTTGCTGATGCCCCAAATGCCTTGGTGGAGGGCACTTTACAATAAATGTATTAATTATTATTATTATTATACTTCTCTGCTTCAGCTTCCTCCATCTGCCATTAGGTAGCTTCTTTGCTTATCTTATTTAAGAGACATTGCAATGGTTAGCTGGGCTATGATACTAATTTCCTCATGCACCCAAAACTTCCAGCTAAATAATTCAGCATATAAGGAGTGAATGTTCATCTGGCGCATGAGAAATGCCAGATTGGCCCACAAATGTTTGTAAAGCACTTTTATACAGGGAAAATCCCCACAATAATTCAATATTTACACTGCGGGATTCATATGAAGAGCATCAGATTCTGCCTGTGGAGAGCACTGGTGTCTCTCAAGTCACTGGGAGCAGGGGGTGAGCAACTGGGGACAATATCCTGCCAAGAAACAGCAGGACTGTAAAAATAGATCGGTAGTGCAGACTGAAGCCTAAATAACAAATGACTCTTTGACCTTAGGGCCCGATCCAGCACCCATCGAAGTTCATGATGTGAGTGTTTCCACTGATTACTATCAGCACTGAATCAGGTCCTTACACTGCAGCTTTCATCTTAGGCGATCCCAGCACTTTATCACTTCACTGCCCATCTCTACTTCTAGAAGATTCAAAGCATCAAGACCACTTGGTAGCCCAGTATCAGCATTCTGCACTGGGATACGAGAGACCTGGATTGGAATTCCAGAACCAGGTTCCCCACTCCACAGGTCAACAGGCGTCAAAGCTAAATGGGTAGAGTGAGGTGTCTTGTGCTTCATAAACTAAATAAACAAACTGTTCAAAGGATGGGGGATGCACAGCAAGATGGGGAGGCAGGGAGAGCTCACAGGGGTCTAAGGGCTTCCAATGGAGATGTGAAAGGCCCCTGGAAATAAAGGGGTTTTTTTCCTCCATCACTTCCCTGTACTGCTGCTTAATGCTTCAGACATTTCAAAAGGGTCTGCTAGTCTCCCTCCCATTAATGCTAATGAGTTACTCAAGCACCGATGGCAGATCAGCCTCCAACATTTGACCAGTTGGATTTTGCATCAGGAAGTGCAGGACACCGCAGTCAGAAACAGAATAATTAGAAGCCTAACTGTAGCACCACCAATGGAATAACTGTCAGAGAAACGAACAGCTCTGTAAGTGCTTAGCTGGCTGCATACTTCCCCCAGTATGAATGCACTCCTTATCATGTAGCGATTAATCTTTTAGTATCTATGGGTTAAGAGAGATACAGGATCCCTAAATCTTCTTCTGAACAGTTGAAGGGAAGTTGCAAGAGACGGGAGGGGGGAGGAGAGATGAGTTCTCAGACTTATAAACACAGAGATGCTGCTCTTGGTAAATAAGAAGTTTGCTGTTTAAGAATCTTTAGAGATTAAGGCTTACAACTAAGTTAGGCTGCTTACCAGGAACAAGGTTGAAATTTAAGGCGCTGTGTGCCCACAATGAAAATGAAAGATCAGATCACACACTTTGAAAATGGACCATGTGGCGCTCGTTATAAAGTTCTCCTAAAATTATTGTAGAGACAGATTCCTTGATAATATTCTTGAACCAGAAACAACTTGTAGCAGCAGAAAATATTTATGAGAGCCATGGGTTTAAGTAAACCCTCCAACACTTAACTCCCTATGGATTCTAGATGGTAAAAATGCACACTATAAAGTAAGCACGGCAACAGAAGAGATGAATATTTGTAAAGGATTTTAAGATGAAAAAAGCCTAAAATGGGGATTTTTCAGGGGAACCTAAGTGGAGTTAACTACAAGGTTCCTGCTGAAAGTCAATGGCAGCTGAGTGTTCAACCCTCTTAACCTCTTTTGGATTCCCAGTCTCAATGTATGCAGATAAAGCAGATTATAACCTTTTAGGGGCAGGGACCATGTCCTCACACTCATCTGTGAAGCAGCCAGCATGCTGCTGGCACCATAGAAATTCCCCCTTCCCAGCTTTATCTGTTAGGGGAAGATTTAGCTCTTCTGCCCCTTGATTTCACCAGTGGCTTATGTGGTTAAGGGATATGGAGGATGGGGGGCAATTCAAACAGGTTTTGGGGGGGGGGACTCTATTCTTGCTGACTTTCCCTCTCCCCGGTGTCACCAACCCTCCTCCCTGCTTGAAGTTCAGTTATAAATAGCTTGATCCGATTAAAACCGCTGAGGCATGGGGGGGAGAGGGGAGAATGAAACTTACATCCTCTGTGGCCATAGGCAAGACATCCTCCGACTCCAAAACCTCTATTTCCTCCGCCTCGGAGCTGGCAGCCACGGCAGGGGAAGAGCTGGCGCGAGTCTCCGGCCGCCTGTCTCCCATGCTGGGAAACAGCCCCCCGCCGCCCCGCGGATCTTGACAGCAATTAAAACTAGCGGGTGCCTGGCAAACTTTCAAACCCGGCCGAGCTTCGCCTCCTCCGTCAGGGCTCCTGCCGCCGGGGCGATCCTTGCAGGGAGCCTCCCGGGCGCGCAGGCAGGAGCCATCCCGCAGACATGCCGGTGACAGCGGCTGCTGCTGCCCGTGTGCTGCGGCTCGGGACGGGCCGGGTGCCCCCCGCCAGGTCCTTCGGGAAAGACTTGGCCCCCTGGGAACCGCCGCGCCGCCGCGGTCCTGCCCAGCGCCCCGCACTCCGCATAGGGCCCGCCGGTCATGGCCAGCCGGGCGCCCTCGCCCCGCGCCGCCCGGAGCCAGCACCTGCGCGCCACGCGGGGAGCCAGCTGCGCTGTGGCCCCCGAGCCAGGCTCGGCCCGGCTGCGATCGCCTCCTCCGCTCTCATCGGGGGGCGGGGGCGCGGCGCCTCCTCCGGAGCCTTGGGAGGCAGAGCCCAGAATTGCAAATCAAGGAGAAGGACGTTCGGGGGGGGGGAGCGGCGGCGGCTCCGGGCGCAGGGGGAGGGGGGCTGCGACAAGGACGTGGCGCGGTCTCCCAGCCAGGCGGCTCCGCGGGCAGCCCCCGGGCTGCAGAGCCGGGCGGGTCGCGGCAGCCTCAGGGACAACTTCGCAGACGCGCGCCAGGGATCGCGGGGGGGCGGCAAAGTGCACGTGGGAGCCCAGACCCGCGGGGCGCCAGGTAGGACCAGCTCCTGGTGGTCCTGACACCGTCCTAAACTACCCTAGGCACACAGCCCCGCAGCAACCCCCTGCCCGCCATCTCCCACGGCCCCACTGCAACCCTCCAGCCCTGGGCTCATCCCCTCTACCCTCCCCGGGCCCCACTGCAACCCTACCCCAGCCCTAGGCTCACCCCTGCCCCACTGCAACCCCCTGCTCTGCCCCGGCCCCACTGCAACCCCCCAGCCCTAGGCTCATCCCCCCTACCCTCCCCCGGCCCCACTGCAACCCCCCAGCCCCAGGCTTACCCTTGCCCCACTGCAACCTCCCAGCCCTGGGCTCATCCCCTCTATCGTCCCCGTGCCCCACTGCAACCCTACCCCAGCCCCACTGCAGCCCCACTGCAACCCCCCAGCCCCAGGCTCACCCTTGCCCCACTGCAACCTCCCAGCCCTGAGCTCATCCCCTCTACCCTCCCCGTGCCCCACTGCAACCCTACCCCAGCCCCACTGCAACCCCCCAGCCCCAGGCTCACCCTTGCCCCACTGCAACCTCCCAGCCCTGGGCTCATCCCCTCTACCCTCCCCGTGCCCCACTGCAACCCTACCCCAGCCCCACTGCAACCCCCCAGCCCCAGGCTCACCCTTGCCCCACTGCAACCTCCCAGCCCTGGGCTCATCCCCTCTACCCTCCCCCAGCCCCACTGCAACCCCCCAGCCCTAGGCTCACCCTCCCCCGGCCCCACTGCAAACTCCTCCCAGGCCACTGCAACCCCCCAGCCCTAGGCTCATCCCCCCTACCCTCCCCCGGCCTCACTGCAACTCCCCAGGCCTAAGCTCACCCCTGCCCCACTGCAACCCCCCGCCCTGGAGTCACCCCCTTGCCCTCCCCCGGCCCCACTGCAACCCCCCAGCCCTAGGCTCACTCCTCCTCCCCTCCCGCGGCTCCGTGCAACGCCCCAGCCCTGGGCTCAGCCCCGCCCTCCGCCGGCGCTACCCCGGCACCCGGGGAATACTCCAGGCAACTGCGCGAGCTGCTCCGGGAGGAGGCTCACACAGGTGCGCACCTGCCTGGCTGGCGCTGCGCTGAACCGAACTGCTCCCTGCTGGCGCCAAGCCGGGGGAAGCGCAATGCCGCGGGGGACCGACCCCCACTTCGGGCCTTTATTTCTGCAGGGCCCGAGGCGGCTGAGCGCGGTGCGGCCCCTTCCCCGACAGGGAGCAGGTCCAGGGGCTCCCGGGGGCAGCTACAGGCGGAGCGAGCGGGGCTGTGGCCGAGGCTGGGCTAAGCGCATCGTCCGCCGCCCTGCAAAAGGGCCGCGTCCCGCCTGAGCCTCCATCCACAGCCCCGCGCCCGGCTCCTTCTCCAGGGCCAGGCTGCAAGGCGGTCATGGAAGGGGGACCCGCTCGGCAGTGTCACCTCGCCCTCGTGTTTGCACAGGGAGGAGAAGTAGAGGGGCCCCAGGCAGCGGCAGAGAGCCCGGTTTGAACCATGGGTGTAGGCATCCCTCAGCCCCCGCCCCCACCTACTAAGTCTTGCAAACGTGTTCCTCGCCACCGTCTAACAGCCACTTCTTCCTTCTGACTCTGACAGCTGTACTGGCTCTAGCCCCAGCAGCCAGCCCATAGATTCCCTTCTCTGAGCCCTGCTGACCTCCACTATGCCCCCCCATGGGCAGCCCTGCTCCCTTTTCTCTGATGCTGGATGGGTTTTAACATTAAACCCCTTTCCATCCTCCCTTTGCTGAGCAATCTGAAACGGGGCAAGCTGCAGTTAATGGTTTCATTCTTATTTTTTTAATCAAGGCTTCCACCCTGGGCAGGCCAGTGAACATCCTATTTCTCAAGATTCTTTTTAATCCTGCACTGTAAGAATTTGCCCCAAGCTCCCAGCTATGGAGATGTAAACCTTACCCATCTAGGGGTTTGGATTAGAAACTTCAGGAAACCTTGATTGGAAGGAAGAGAAAGCCAGTAAGTTTGGTGTATTCCAATCAAAATACAGAGCTAGCCTATTCTCAAAGCAGGGGTCGTGCAATGTAGCACTACTGAGCCACAGGGTAAAAATGCCTTTGCTTCCTGCTTCAGTTAGAGTCTGAGCCAAAGTCAAAGGAAATGAAGAGTCAAAACTCCATCACCTGCCTGGGGAAACCCAGCAGACCAGTGATAGCCAGAAAGAGGCGATGAGGCAAGTATTCTTTGAAAACAAGAAAGGACAGAATGGCGCAGAAGCTGGTAATGGAACCTAGAATGTTTCACTTCTCAGTCACTATTTCTACCCAGACCTGGTTTGCAGAAGAGCTTTACCATTCAGGAGCTGCGTGATGACATGTGAAACAAAAGGGTGGCATCGAACTGGTAAATAGCCGATGGGAGTCTACAACACCAAATCCCACCACCAAAGGCACTCAGGGAAGGCAAGGGCAGAGATCTAGGACCTAGTGGCTTACTATCTGTATACAAGGCATGCACTGCTTGCCTGACTGTTGTGCACTGTCCTGCTGGCAGCCCCTGGGCTGGCTATGACCTATAGGCTGATTCTGTTGAGCCCCCAGACACCATTTTGTTGAACAAATCTCCATACTGCATGACCCTGCCTGCACAGTATATGCGAGGTCCTGCTGCACCGAGGATGCCATTCTGGACCACCAAAAGCATAGAGTGAGTTGTTGCCTGCCTTACTAAAATGGTCATGGCCCACCAACTGCTAGGACCCCATGGAGTCAGTAGGAGCAGGATCAGAGCCCAGTCCCTATCCTTTGACCTCCTAGAGTGGGTTCCTCGAGAAGAAATTTGAGAATTCCTGGCAGGGCTGTAGGGAGAAGCTTGCCCTGTATTGTTTTATCTGCTTTGTGGCTGAATGAAAGACTTGATTACAGTACTATCATTCTGGCAGTATGCATTAGCCCTGAATTAAAAGAAAAAACTAGGAAGCAAACCATTGTTCTGAAGAGTACTGGGCTATTCCTCTATGTTGATAAATTGGGCTCTAGCTACATACATCACATTTTTAATCAAAAGCGGTTAGGAATTTTCTTTCTAATGCTTTGGAGCTAAAATTGTAAAGCAGATGTGAGAGGTAAACTAGAGCCCTGAAGCTTGGAACTGAAGTGTGAAGCTTTTATACCTCTGGGTTACAGGTGCAAATTCAGCCAGGGAAAGTGAATGATAAATCAGTCCTCATGTAAGGGCTGTTCAGTTGTCTTCTATGGAATAAATCAATCAGTGAGCCTATATTCACACCATTAATAACAAAATCATCCTTGCCAGTCTCACAGAAGAGGCCGAAGGTCTGAACCAGTGAAGAGGAGAAATCATTCAGGGTGAAAGGTGATTCTTTCACGTGAGGACTGAGGCAGGTCAATGTAGGGATCTTGTATTGCAAAGGCCTGTCTGGCATCTAAGGAAGGATGTCCAGTGGTTAGGAAATTAGCCGAGGTCTTGGGAGACCCATGTCCAGTTCTCTGCTCTGCCACAGACTTCCTGTGTGACCTTAGGTAAGTCACTTACTCTCTCTGTGCCTCAGTCCTCCACCTATGCAATGGGGATAACAGCACTGTCCTGTCTTAGTAGAGGTTTGTGAGGATAAATACATTAAAAAGAGTGTGAGGTGGTCTGAGATCTCATGCTGAAAAGCTCTACATAAGAGCTAGGTATTATTTATCATCATTCTCTCAAATTAGGATGGGCTATCAATCTGACACCTTTCAGAAGTACTAAACTTCCCTTACATTAGAAACAGAATATTACTGGAAAGTTGAAAGCCTATCCCATCTCTGAGGAACATTTTCACTAACTCAAAGGTGCAATAAAAATTAGGATTTTTATAAAAGAAAGATCTTGCATGTGTGAGTTATATTCTGTTAATCTTTTGGACAGGAAATTAACAAGGTTATAATTAGGAGTTTTATTACAGGCAATTTACTATCTTATACATTTTTGAGAGCTTCTTGATTTAGATGACTGTTTCCCACACTCCACAACAGGGGTGGCTCTACACATTTCGCCGCCCCAAGCACGGCGTCATGCCGCGGTGGGCGCTCTGCTGGTCGCCGGTCCCGCGGCTCCAGTGGATGCCTGTGAGAGGTCCACCGGAGCTGCGGGACCAGCGGACCCTCTGCAGGCAAGCTGCCGAAGACGGCCTGCCTGCCGCCCCCCATAGCATGCCGCCCCAAGCACGTGCTTGGCATGCTGGGGTCTGGAGCCGCCCTTGCTCCACAACCTGGCTGCTCTGCCTAGTAATATAATAATTGCAACACAGAATGTGGAATTGTGGATTGCTGCTGAGGATACGGAGCATGTAGGTACTTCAGAGGAACATTTTCAAGACCTCATAAAGGAAACCTTGAGAATATCAAGCATGATTTGCCTTTGCTACTTCTTATTCATTTGTATTGCAGCCTTTGTGACGTCTGGTGTTCCAAGCAAAATGGTATTCGGTTCTACGCACTACATGTGAAGTGGCTGAAAAGGTCAGTTAACATACAATAAAAAGCTCCAGGAGTAGGAACCTATTCACATATGACACAAAAAAGTGAAGTTTTCTAAACAAATCAAAACAGCTTGTTAATGGGACTTCTTTCAGCTCACAAAATCCCAAAACGCTTTTACAAACCTCAGCGTCGATCCTGTAACTGGAGCTGAATGCGCAGACCTGTGTAGATCTGGCTGCAGGAGCAGGCCTCAGACTGCAACCACCACTAAAATGCAGCAGCTTCTAGAATTAAACAGAAGTTTAGGACAGGAAGTGAAGAACACTGCTTCTGGCTGAAACTTCAGAAGGAATTTAGATAGAATGTATTTACCCAAGACAGAACTGGGCCAGGACAGTGAGGTTAACCCCTTGTAGTTTCATGAGAAGTACCAGCAGAACTTTCATGAGCACATGTGGTTAGGACTTGGGTTTTACATTTCACCTCAAAGATGGCACAACATCCCACCTAACTCTATGCTGGGATGTTCATTTTGTGCTGAATCAGGCTGGATACCACAAGCCACTTCTCACAGTGCCTAGATGTTTAGAAGAGGAGTCCTGTCCAAGTATTGCCCAGACCTGACCATATTTAGTTTTAGAGAGAAGGGGGGAGGGGAGGGAGAGGTAATATTTTTTATTGGACCAACTCTTGACCTGAAGAAGAGCTCTGGGTAGCTTGGAAGCTTGTCTCTTTCACCTACAAAAGTTGGTCCAATACAAAATATTACCTCACCCACCTTGTCTCTAATATCCTGGGACCAACACAACTACACCACCACTTAAAACAAGTTATTTAGCTTTGTCATCCGACAAGACCACAACACAAGTTGGTATGGCTTATTCAAAAGTAACAGATCTGTCTGAAAAAGAGACCAGTTAGTATCTGAAGGTTAATTGCTGACATAAAACAAAGTCATGCTCATAATTAATTCTGAACTGACAGGCTTTCAGATAGGAGGGTCAAAGCTAAGAGGTGAAGAATGTCTCTCTAAGGAAGATGAATCAAAATCCTTTCCCAATTACTTTACATTAAATCCTAACATAGGAAATTCAGAGATAAAAGTGGATATGGGGGAAAAGTCATGTTTTTGGTAAATCAAATGAAACTATGAGAAAAACAAATATGCTGCTGTTAGGAGTCTGTGATCTGACATGGAACATGACTGGGCCTTAGCCTCTCCCAGCCCCGACCTACAGCTATCAGAACAATTATTTCTACCTTGCAGTATTTCAACTTTAAGCACTTCCTTCCTTCCTTCACTCAGAGAACGTCATATGCTGACCACCTCCTGTATCATCATCCAAGCATCTTAAAGTGCTTTACAGATGATTGACAACTCCATGGGAGGTCAGCATTATTATATGGATTTTACAGAGGAAACCGAGATGAAGGGGGTTTGGCCATGTGGATCAGTGGCAGAGTGGAAATAGATCTTAGAAGTCCTGTCTCCCAACTGCCAGCTCTAGGCACTAAACCACTCTCCTTCCCTAAACCAGTGAAGAGGACTGGATTTGGATATGGGTAGGATAGCAATTCTGCTCTTCTTCATCTGCAACACTTACCTTCTCCAAAATGGCGGGATTCTTTGGCAGTTTGGAAAACAATAAATAATGCTATTCACATTCAATGCCTTGTATAAACTTTAGGCCATTTTTTTTCCAAGATAGCATTTCCACAGCTCCCTAGCCACACTTGAAATGAACAAAATAAAACAGAAGAAACATGGCTCTGACTTCTCGTGTTTCCTTTTTCTGGAATGCTCCAGTTGCTACAGGATCTTTTAGAGTTTTGAGAGGTTTTTGAGTTCAGTTAAATTCCCCTCATTATTTACTGGTTCTGAAATAAATTTCTTTTCCTCCCTAGTTTTACTGTAGCTCGGATCTCATCTGAAATGGCACAGTAACAATTCTGACAGCTTCCCTTAGATGTTTTTTCAAGGTCTGAGGGACTGCAGAGTACAATGTAAGTAGAGGCTCCAAAGACCGTTTTTCTTCTTCCTGAGGCAATTGAGTTATGTTTTAAGTTGAAATATAAGACCAACTGCAGCAGTAGTAGAAAAATGGTTGAACTAACTATGGTTTAACTCTAAAATTTGTATTATTTAGCTGTTAAGCCCATTGTAAAGTTATCTGGCAATTTTTAAGCTATTGATACATTTAAAATGCCTTGTTGTCTATCTTATCTCTAGGCAAAAACTAACAGAAGGTCTTTAACAGTTACAGAGCTAAAAGAAAAGTAACCAACTGAGCTGAGACTCTTGATTTTAAAATAATATCCACAGAGAAAGTAATAAAGTACTCATGACAACTTGTGAAATGTTCATGCTTCTGAAGTTGTATTAAGGCTTTTAGGGTAATATTTTCAAAAGCTCTCAAGTGACTTAGGAATGTAAATTCCATTGACTTTCAGTGAGATTTGGGTCCCTAGGTGCCTAATTCATTTGGGTGCTTTTGAAAATTTTAACCGTTGCCTCTGAAGGTTGAAATCACTGGGCAACCGTAGGTCTTACCTCCTGTCCAGCAGAGAGCACTGGCACACATGAAGATATTGTGGAAGCACAATGACAAATGTAGCATGTTGTATATTTTGCATAGGTACAAAACAGAAGACATGTTAGGCAGTGTTTTGTTTGGGGCCTGGCCTTATAGATGAATATGTTCATATGATCTCTTCAACACAAGATTTTCCATCAAGTTCCAAAGAGCCCCCTCATTCCATCTGCCCGATTTTCCTCTTTCCTCCCTCAAAGACCCCATGCAAGGGCAAGGTGTCAGGCTAAAAATCACAAGAGTTGGATTCTAGTTCCAGCTCTGCCAGTGAGCTGCTGTGTGACCATGGGCAAGTCACTTTGCCTCCCTGTGCCTCATTTTTCCAAGCTGCAGAGTAAAGATATCACTGTTTTGTAAAGTTCTTTGAGACCACCAGATGAAAAGTGCCAAATGTTACCTGTTTTGGCAATTTGCCACACTACCCCTAATGCAGATATGAAAGGCCAGACACATTTTATCATTAAAATGATCATTAAACCACAGTATTGTGCCTGTATCCACCTTGGTCGATTAAAATAATTGGCAGGTTCTTTACCATATGAACTTGACATAGATCAGCTTTGTCTTCATCCTAGCCAACAAGGAAAGAGAAGGGCTTCTGTTCTACTGGCAGATCCAGGGGCTATAATGGAGAGAGGTGGAGACAATGGTAAAGGCACTGCCACAAACTGCAAGTGGAAGAAAGATCCTGTTGTTGCAAGGCCCTTGCTAAAGCCAATCAAAACTTGCCATGCTGTCACACCGCGAGGAGGTGCCAAGGGTGGGTGAAGACAAAATGGGGCCCCCATAGGATCAAGTGTCCCCACCCCCATTCCTTGGAAAAGTGCTCATGGTCCTGCCAGGTCCTGGCCATACCAATGCTATGTCCTGTTGTGTTGTCCCCAGGGTTAACCCTAGCTCGCTCCGGCAGCTGGACTGAAACACTTTGCAGATCGGCGGGCACAACTGAGGTCCGTGCATCCTGCATTAACTCACCCTTGCGAGGCAGCGATTGAACGCATCAAGCAAAAGCGGACAAGAATTCTGTAAACATTAATAAAGAATTAGGCACATGTGATAACGGGAGATCCAGCAAGCTTCCGATGAAGATCACAAGAGGTGTGTGCACGGAGGGGGAAATGATGAAAGGAAAGTACCTGCTCACCGAAACAGCACTAGTTTTACAGAGAATGCCAGAAGCTCCGAGGCTTCAAGCACCTGGAAAATAAGCTCTGAGCCACAGTGTCTGGCAGAGGCTTGGAAACCAGAAAATTCACAATATTCTCTTTGCTGTAGGGAGATGCAGTCATCTCACATTTGTGCGGCACCTTTCGTGTCAGAGGATCCCCAAGCACATCACAGATGATACACACATCTTGCCACTGAAACGGAGGGAGTCAGATAATAACCAGCACCAAGACACCGGCTTCCGACAGAGACAGAGCCACACAGAGAAATATGCCCTGATTTTGGGTTGCATCTTCTGCCTGATTTCCAGAGGTAATCAGAGTTCCACTCCTGACAAGGGGTGGAAGGCTCCGCCTCCATACCAATTCAGTCTTTGGCCCCTCAGAAGACTCTGCCTGCCAATAAGGATGCCAGTTAGTAACACCAGTTCCCTGGCCAAGATGCACCACATTCAATTCACAGAGCCTACCAAAAACCATCAGACATGAACAACTGCTGATCTCCATCAGCTGGGTCAGGGTTTGAAGTAGTGACCTAAAGCCAGAAAACACTAGATATGTTTCTCTCTATCCATTCCCGACCCCGAGAGCCATCCAATCTCCAGTTATCATGGGAGTATGCTTAGGACCAATGAAGTGAAGCTGAAGTTTATGGAGTTTGTGTTACTTTATCCCATCAGACAGGGGAGCCAAACTTCTCTTTCCCACTTGGGTTCCATAGAATTTCTGAAGAACAAGGTGGCAAAATGGATTTGACTGAATCAAACACAGAGGGGACCCAACTTTCCTGCTTTCCAGCCTTCCCCATCATTGCATT
Organism: Gopherus flavomarginatus; assembly: GCF_025201925.1. NCBI lineage: Eukaryota > Metazoa > Chordata > Testudines > Testudinidae > Gopherus > Gopherus flavomarginatus. The sequence continues at coordinate 43,768,411 of NC_066628.1, read as the reverse complement.
TAACTGGATTTGTAGTAGAACTTCTCACTGAACATTGTAAATACCATCTGCTTGGAATCCTGCTCATGCTGGGAAGTTAGATGAACACCTTCCTGAAGGGTGTGTTTTTATATCATTCATGCATAATGTAACTTAATGAGTACTGTATCAGGACAATAGAAAATGAGAAATCAAGCCTAAAAAGTAGGTTCAGAGGAATTAAGTTGACCTGCTCTACTGATCGGCCACAGTTGGAGTGGAAGGTATTTTAAACTATGATTAATCTGGGATTTATATACCGAGAACCTTGCCCAGTTATTCTTTCCCACGTCATGTGTCTCAAATCTGGCATCACAATCCTTTTTGGGGGAGAAGAAATTGCTGTAAAATGGCATTTCTATAAAAATGGCTTCTAAATGTCAGTTATGCATGGTAGCTTCTCTTCACCAAAGTGGATCCAAAATTCTCCTAGTTTTGCTTTCTGGCACCAGCCATCAGACCAAACATTTGCCATTTGGAAGAAGGGATATTAAAGAAACATGAAGCATAAATAAAGCAGGATTCGGTGTCAGTGAACAACAGCATGAGAAGTGACAGAAAGATGTGGCAAGACAGCAAACATTTCCCTTTAAAAATTATATTCCAGGATGCTCCAGGAGCAATATTTCATCAGTGCATTTACTTTATCCATCTATTGTTCCAAGTCAGGTCTAAAATCATGCCAGAGCATCTCATGCTAGCTCAAGCCTAAATCTATAGCTGTCCTGTGCACAGAACTCCCGTTAACTTCAATAGGATCTTGCTGCAGAATGTTTCCTGGTCAGTATCCTTTCTGGTCTTACCAAAGACCAAATATAAAACAAAGACCTACAACAAAAATCAGAATATTAATAACTCTGGGTGTTTAAAAGTGGGGAGAGGGAGGATTCATTTCTTTACCATGAATATTTTTCGGCCTCTTGATTTCATGCTTCTGCATTTCTGTTCTCCTCTGTTTGGTGGTACATTGATGATGCCTCATTGGTGAGGGATGCAAAGAAAAAGGTGAGCCTGGAAAGCAGGAGAGTATGGAGGTCTGACTGCTGAACACTAAACCCTCACACTTCTCTTAGGAGTAACAATAGGCAGAGCTGCTGGAGCTCTGAAAAAGATCATGAGCTGGAAAGAGAGCAGTCAAGGTCCAGTGAAAAGGTAAGTTGCCAACCTCCCTTTCCACTGTGAAGGGCATCCTGTTACTGAAAATAAAACCTTCCTTCCTTCAGCCCCTGCTCATCTGGCTCAATTCAGATTCAAATTATTTTTGTTTTGCTTTGCCCGCTACCATTAATTGAAATACTGGTTACAGAGCTGGAACAAAATTCTGGTGCTTGAGGCCAGACTGCAGCACTAACGGAGGGAGGGGAGAATCATACGCATAACATTGCTTTGTACTACTAAGCCATTGATCGGCATGATTTGCATAGGTGCTGAGAAACAGGGTAATGCTTCAGGAGGATTTTACAACACTTCTTCCCATCTGCAGCGATTTGCAATAGAGTAGAATGGGCTGTAAATCAGAGAAGTGGCAGGAATTCAGATGAATATTGCAAAGTTTCCAGATGCTCCACTAAAATATTTTGTTCCCCCAGGAGAGGAAGGTGGGAGAAAGGAGGAAGTTTATTCTCAGAATAGATTAGCTCTGCTGCTGAAGTTTCAGGATGCCTGTTCTGAGTGCTTGGATAAGCATCCATTAGATCTCAGTGAATTATTTGATCCATTTGCACAGAGGATATGTAGGAAAAGCCCTTGTGTTCTGTGTGGCTGTGAGCAGTGCTGGCCCCAGCTGTTTAAAAATCTGGAGTCAGGCCCCCAGAATCATGAGTTTTTTAAACCTTTTGGTTTCTGCACCATTAGGTTGTCCTTGGATCAGGTCTTCCAGCTTTTCTCTGCAATCAGAAGGGCTAGAAACTAACTTACTTCTTTTTTTTAAAGGAAAACCAAGATGCTCACCGAATTGCACAATTCCAGGAGCTGGGGCTTTTAGTAAAGCAACAAATATCGTGAGAGCTGGCAACACTGAACAGGCATGTTTATACACACAAGCAGAAATCTGCATCTGAACACACATATGCCTTTTGGTGCAATAGACCTGCATTGAAGGTAAAACCAGGCTCCTCAGAAGCAACTCTGAAAACCAGGTGTAAGTGTTGTCCTTGCCAGGGCTGGTTTAGTAGTAACTGATGCAGAGTGGAAGGAAGAGCTCCTATCAGAGACAGGGAAATCCTCCTTTTCCTCCCCTCCAGCTCAAACCCTCTCAAAGCTTAGGGGTAGTTACTGAACGTAGACATACACCATCAGTTTGCTGCATTATGTTCTGAGCTGAAGTATTTTCTTAACATGAGGAAGTTTGCATCCCCGGTCAGGGAATTGGTTGTGTTCAGTGGAAATAAAGCACCTGCCTTGCACTGATTTTGTACCTTTGTTCTACAAGGTTCATCTGGTCTCCTTGAAACAAGACCAGCTGTTCTAGTAGAAGCTGAGGATAAAAAAAATAACAGGCACCATTACTTTGAGTAAGAGCATGCCATTAAAATCAGTCTCTGGAAACACTGCAGCATGGCAGGTAATGTACTATTGTTGCATCAAGGTTGCAGTAGAAAGTAGTTTCAGGGAAACTCAGGTCTTGAAACCACACTGCCCTCTAGTGGCAGCAAAGTCTCATATAAATGAATAAGCAAAGCTCTTCAGTGATGCGGCTTCATATTGCTACTGTTGGAAAGATAAAAAGGCTAATCTTTGCTACAAAATCACTCCAGATTTACACCAGCATAACAAAGATCAGAATCTGGCCCTTGGCATCCACATCGGGGGAGGGATAGCTCAGTGGTTTGAGCATTGGCCTGCTAAACCTATGATTGTGAGTTCAGTCCTTGAGGGGGCCCATTTAGGGATCAGGGGTAAAAATCTGTCTGGGGATTGGTCCTGCTTTGAGCAAGGGGTTGGACTAAAGGACCATCTGAGGTCCCTTTCAACCCTGATATTCTGTGATTCCTCTTTACACAAGGTTCACACACTTTCAGGAATGCAGACACATTTCTGGGCTGCTAAAATTAGGCTTTTCGGAGACCTCATAAACACAGTGTTTAGCATCTCTGCTACAAGTTCTCACCCTTCAATGAATCCCCTGCGTTAAAAGTAAATTCCACCTAACAGAGTTAGGAGAAGTCACTTGACACAAGGCTGTTTTATTTCATATTCCTCCTGTTAGATATTCCCATCGCCTCTAAAAAGCCCCTGGAAAAGTATCCAGCGGCTGTTTGCTGGCCTTGGCGAGAAGAATTCATGGTCTCAATCACTCAGACAAAAGCCTGTGTCACATCAAACACCTTGGCTAGTAGCGTCTGGAGTCAGGCTAAAGACTGAATGGGAACTAAACCCCTTATTCGCGCTTAGAAGTGGTTTGCTCCAGGCCAGGGCTGAGACACGGTGGAATGGTCAATGCGGGGGAGCTTGTGTTGTCAGTGACTGTGCTGCCTCTGGTGTGGATAGAGGAGTTCAGCCTCTAAGGCAGTGTCTCTATCCCCACTCTGCCTCCAGGAGTAGCCCCGAATGCACACAGCTCCCTGGCTGATCTAGCAAGGAGGGCCCTCTCCAGCAACATGGTGACCCCACAGATTTAAGGCCACTCTAAGGCCGAGGTAGCAGAGTTATCAGTAGCCCTAGGTAAGGGGCAGTGCATCAGTGTTCTGCTCCAGCAGACACACTGAATGGTGACGCCATCACCATTTGGTTCCGCCTTGCTCCATGGAGGAATTAAGCTGCACCAGCTTTGTACCTGGCACAGTTTACTCCATGCAGGCTCAGCTGCACTGGCCTGTTTGTTTGGGGGAGGGTGGTGTCAAAGCCAAGGCCCCTCCCCTTCCCTGCCTGTCTACCCAGCAGGGCAAGTAGAAACCCTGTGGTGGCTGCTTTCCCTGTCACACACACACAGCAGCAATGTGGATAGGAGGGAAGTAAAGGGGCGCCTCACACTTCCATCACTCCCTGCCTGAGACGGGAAGACAGCTCAAGACTGAGCCCTAAATTAGCCTAGATAATGTTTTAAACCACTCAAGTCTTTCAACCAGCCTCTTTTCCTCCTGCCCAAGCTCCATCCTGCACAGTGGCCAAGTATCGTTTCACCAGTCGTCCAGCCTCCAATGATCTATTGAGCCTTGCCTTCAAGTACCTGGCCATGGGCCTTACAAACAAGCAGATGCATTTGAACAGCTTTGCAGAACCTGCACTGAACCTAAATCAATGTTTAACTGGGAATAATTTGCAAAACTATGCTTCATTATATCCTGAATGTGAGGTGCTTTCTACACATCACACAAAAAAGGGAAATCTACATCACTACATAGCCTGAGAGCAGAACAGAGGGTTATAAATGCACACAGAACACACAAGATAAATTAGAGCAATGACATTTCAACCCCAAGGTCTTTGCCAGGAAGGATTTGTAAGGGAAATTAATAGACTGGAGAATTCACACTGCTCCTTTCTCTTTGGATATTTGCCATTTTTAAATAAGGCTTTCCCCCCCTTTCCCCCCCCCCCCCGCAAACACTCAAAAAGAACAGGCCATTAGCAACAACCAATGTGAGCGGCATAAAAATAAACTTCCTTTACTCCTGGATCAGACAGGCCCACTTGCTAGCTGGTCTTGAACTACCTGATCAGACCCATGTTCAGGATGTCATCACATCTAAGGCATGGCAGTAACAACTGAAAAACAACTGGTGCACGAAACTTACAGGACTCAGGCCATAGCAGGTAAATAGTTTTTCATCTCACCTTCACTATTTTTTGTGTTTAACTATTGTTTATATGGTGCTTTGAAGATCCTCCACTGGTGTAAATTGTCATAAGTCATTAACTGAAGTCAAAGGATGTTTGTCAGTGTGCACCAACTGAGGAGATCAGTGGAGCAATGCCTATTTATGCTAGCTGAGGATGGGGCCATTTTTTGCTATATTAATACCCAGCACTACATAGTTTGAAAGAACATCCAACTGACAAATCGTGTCAAACTAATCTGATAACATTCTTTGATAGGATAACGAGCCTTGTGGATAAGGGAGAAGCGGTGGATGTGATATACCTAGACTTTAGTAAGGCATTTGATACGGTCTCGCATGATATTCTTATAGATAAACTAGGAAAGTACAATTTAGATGGGGCTACTATAAGGTGGGTGCATAACTGGCTGGATAACCGTACTCAGAGAGTAGTTATTAATGGCTCCCAATCCTGCTGGAAAGGTATAACAAGTGGGGTTCCGCAGGGGTCTGTTTTGGGACCGGCTCTGTTCAATATCTTCATCAACGATTTAGATGTTGGCATAGAAAGTACGCTTATTAAGTCTGCGGACGATACCAAACTGGGAGGGATTGCAACTGCTTTGGAGGACAAGGGTCAAAATTCAAAATGATCTGGACAAATTGGAGAAATGGTCTGAGGTAAACAGGATGAAGTTCAATAAAGATAAATGCAAAGTGCTCCACTTAGGAAGGAACAATCAGTTTCACACATACAGAATGGGAAGAGACTGTCTAGGAAGGAGTATGGCAGAAAGAGATCTAGGGGTCATAGTAGACCACAAGTTTAATATGAGTCAACAGTGTGATACTGTTGCAAAAAAAGCAAACGTGATTCTGGGATGCATTAACAGGTGTGTTGTAAACAAGACACGAGAAGTCATTCTTCCGCTTTACTCTGCGCTGGTTAGGCCTCAACTGGAGTATTGTGTCCAGTTCTGGGCACCACATTTCAAGAAAGATGTGGAGAAATTGGAGAGGGTCCAGAGAAGAGCAACAAGAATGATTAAAGGTCTTGAGAACATGACCTATGAAGGAAGGCTGAAGGAATTGGGTTTGTTTAGTTTGGAAAAGAGAAGACTGAGAGGGGACATGATAGCAGTTTTCAGGTATCTAAAAGGGTGTCATCAGGAGGAGGGAGAAAACTTGTTCACCTTAGCCTCCAATGATAGAACAAGAAGCAATGGACTTAAACTGCAGCAAGGGAGATTTAGGTTGGACATTAGGAAAAAGTTCCTAACTGTCAGGGTAGTTAAACACTGGAATAGATTGCCTAGGGAAGTTGTGGAATCTCCATCTCTGGAGATATTTAAGAGTAGGTTAGATAAATATCTATTAGGGATGGTCTAGACAGTATTTCGTCCTGCCATGAGGGCAGGGGACTGGACTCGATGACCTCTCGAGGTCCCTTCCAGTCCTAGAGTCTATGAGTCTATGAACTTGAAGGCTGCTACAGTCAACGCATGGAGTTCTGTTTGTCCATCTTAGCAACGTGTTTATTTGTAATTACCTGGCTACTTTCAGTTGCTTTCATTACCAAGTATAATTTTCCTGGCAAGTAGCAATGAGTCATTGCTGGCAGCTTGCTCCCATCTGCAGGAGCCGGGAGCAAGTCAGATATTTCAAGAAGCTATTTTCACATGTTACCATGGAAATAAATGCACATTATCTTTTAATGCTTGAAAAACAAAAATTCAGTACAAAGCATATTTAATTAATCAAAAAAAAATTAACCCAAACAGGGAAAAGTTTTTAAAAGCAACAATGATCCCAGATTGGAAACCCGAGAGGAAAAGAATAGGAAACCCCATCTAGCCAGCTTTGCCTAAAGAGGACTTTTTTCCTGAACATTTTCAGGGATGGATGGGAGCAGCTCGCTTAACATTAATAGACTTTCTTTCTTAGCAGCCAGTGGTTCCTTCTGAAGAGCTCAGGGAATGAATTCATCCTCTGCTGGGGCAGCGCTGTTGACAGCAAGACATGGATCACTCTGTGTGCTCTGCGCAACAGAAGTAGTGCAACCAGCTGCTCCATGCTGCTCTTTAGCATCTCCACCAACTTCCCCTAATGAAAAACATAATACAATCGAATCAGAGGAGGTTTCCATGCCTGCAAACTCTCCAGACTGTATTGTGCAAACCTAACTCAGTCTGTCAAACAGCAGCTGGGAGGACATTGGTGTCTAACTCCCATCTTCACATGGTCTCTCTGTGGCTGTGCTCCAGCGCCTATGTCCCCAAATGATACAGGAGCTGAGAAATTACGGAGCTGCAAAAAGTGTAGGGTCCCTATTGATTCAAACAATGAGCTCCATCCTTCAAAGACCAACTGGATGGAGTGAGGAGCTCTCCACCTTGCTGTTCTTTCTTTATGGTGCAATTTTTGAAACTCAGATAGCCACTTCCTCAGTTGTGTTCAAAACTATTCTAACTGCCCCTTCTTCCAACTGGCCAGGGGCTTGGCAGAAACTGATGCTTCCACAGCCAGCATCAGGATCGATGCTTCACCAGCCATCCAGGATATCCCATTGAATGGAGAGGTCTGGTGCACTGCATTCTGCTGTAGGCAGGCAGAGCCTGCCATGAGGTCCCATGTTCTCTATGGCAGTCTGGATCAACATTCTACAGCAAAACCCCACTGCATGTATGTGGCTTCCTAGTGCAGGAGGCTGGAAATCCAACAGCAGCTCTAAGTAAGCGTAAAAGTTGAGGTTTTTGCTGAGTTTAATAGGTCACTACATAATTGCAGTCGTCCAGGTTCCCATTTTATGTTTATATTCATTTTAACCCAAGCCTCTTCCTACATTCTCAGTTGTTGGCATGCCACAGATTTCTGCATCGACAGTACATAACTCCTCTGTACAAGCTGTGGGGGAAATCTGGAAGCTTTGGGAGTGAAATAGGGCACAGAGGTGGCTTTAGCAGCCAGGAAGTTGAGAGCGACAATTTGGAATAAGCTCGTTAACTAAATATTTGTGGTAAAATGATCAGCAGTGAAATAATAAACTTCTTCATTAAAAACTTTCCTCATTAGGTTTCAGAGCTGAGGCACTGCTGAGGTGAACAAGGCAGTTCATACTCAGTTATTGTTTCAGACTGTCTGCTGACTCAGGAAGATCACAATGTATCAGTTTATATTTAGATTGTCTTCACAACCATAAGGACTAGAGACTTATTTTTTCCTTTAAAGGAAAGATTAGATTCTGAAGCACAAATCCACAGCAGGGGTAGATTCCGTGGCAAATTCTATGGCCACCCAATGGTGAAGTGCCGCAGTCCTGATTAAAAAAGCTCAGACAACAGTAAAAATGGTTCTTAACACCTTCCTGTTACAATAAACCACCCACAGAATGATTTTCTTCAGCTACTTGAGCTATGCATTGTTCGCTCACCAATATCATTACTAGCCTCAATCTCCTTTCTCCTGAAACTTGGAATTTCATGGGTCAGACCAGTGGTTCACCTAGCTCAGTATCTTATCTTCCAACAATGGCCAATGCCAGATGTTTCAGAGGGAGTGAACAGAACAGGGCAATTTATCAAGTGATCTCATCTCCTGTGGTCCAGTCCCAGCTTCTGGCAGTCAGAGGTTTAGTGACTCCCAAAGCATGGAGTTGCATCCCTGACCATCTTGGCTAGTAGCCACTGATGGACCTATCCTCCAGGAACTTCTCATTCCTTTTTTTAACCCTGTTATACTTTTGGTTCTCACGACATCCCCATAAACACTAGAGGCCTCATCTTAATTAGAGTCATGATCTGTAAAGTAAGTGAAAAAGAAATAAATAGCAGCACTGTCAATAACAACACTGCTGGTGTTAATCTACTGAATTCTAAATGTTTTAGTCTCCCGTCAATGCACAATGTAATGATTCTATAAAACTTAATCACCACCTGTGGCAACAAAACACAGCTTAGTGTTTCAGACATTTGTGCTTATGTTGTATATGCTTCAGGAAGTTTTATGGGGCCAAAGACCTTGTCTTCTTACTAGAGTTTCACTTCCAGGATGGTGGAAAAATAATGTGTTTTTTCACTCCGGTGACTGGCTACCTTAAGTAAGAAATGCTTATGAAAATGAATCACCAATATCTAAGGTACTTACCTGACCCTATCACTGTGGTATGTGAGCAACTCACAAGCCTTAATGAATTTATCCTCACAACAGCCCTGTGAAGTAGCGAAGTGCTATTATCTCCATTTTACAGATGGTGAACTAAGGCACAGAGAGGCTCAGAGACTAACCCAAGGCCACACAGGCAGTCTGTGGCAGAGCAGGGAAATAAACATGGTCTCAAGTCCCAGGCTACCACCCTCGCCATTGCACAATTGTTCCTCTCTAATATTAGGAGATATTTGGTTCCTTATTTGGGGGGCTTTTGCTCCATACCTCCTTCCTTTCCCCCTTTCCTCTCTTGTCACTTGAGCTAAAGAAGAACCACTGATAAGTACAAAGCTGTATTATTTATAGGGTTTATATCCTGTGTGGATCTCTAGCCACTACAGCAGTCTGGCAAAATCCCCATAAAAACCCACCAGCATGGCCAAAATATCTGCCCACCCAGCTTTACAGTGATGACGGGGTTACGGGATTGGTGTTGACACTGGTGGTAGTGATATTTTAATCAGCTGCCATAAAAATACCCATCCAGGGTGAGCAAGCACATAGTATGTTTGCAAACCTGCACACAAGGGTGACCTGATCATCAACACTTGAGTAGGTTTGACGTTGAGTAGATGTCGGAGGTGTCCGCACACACAGTCACGGGTTGTCTAGGGAATGACTCCCATTAACATTGAGAAAGGAAGTTGTACATGTGCCCCAAGAGGAGAGACACCCTCTATCCCTGGGATAGTAAACTGAGTCCCCAGCAATGACAGACCGTGTAGGAAGACTACAATTAGCGGCGGGAGACAGAGGTATTCCTACCACCTTCCTCTGATTGCTTTGGAATCCATTTAAATTGCCGAGTAAGCCAATATCACCAGGAAAAAACTGATCAATGGCAGAATCAGTCCACCACCATGGTTACCTACTATTTTAACTAGTAGGTGGCAAATGATTATGGAGTCCAGAAGGAGCAACATGACCTTCTCCAGCCGATTTCTTCCAGATAGATTGGAAAGGTTTAATCAAGCACAGGCATTTGAGGTTTGTTTGGGACCATTTGAACGTCTGAGGTCATAATGTATGCCTGAGGGAACAGGTAAAGCCTCCGCCTTCATTCTTTTCTACACTTCTCACTGTTACTCACCCAAGGCTACTCCCCATACAGATGCTTCCGGAGCCAACTCATCAGCCCAGTGAGATACAACAGCTGATTGCATGGGGGAAATTTAGAGCCCAAGCCACTAAGCTGGGAGCACAGTGGAGGACATGCTCTCAGCCCCTGGGAGCAGGAAGTTGGTACCTTGCTTTGATGCAATGGGGGTTGTGGTGCTGGAGGGAGCCAGAAGCAGTGTAGCCTCATACTTCTACTCAGTCGGAAGATCGCAGTGATGCAGAAACTGTCCTGAACCTGAGCCCGAACCCAAACCCTGCCCCTTAATGCTCCCTACCTTTGGGAAAGTTTGAAAGCACGTTAGAAATTAGCAGTTGGCACCTACCTCTATAAGGAGCCCATCCAAAACCCCCTAACTTTGGAAAGTTCGAATCCAGATCTGCACTTTGTGGTACCATAGTAATTGCTGAGAATTGAGAAAATGTATATAGCTCACCACATTTCCCACTGTGACAGCTTTAATATCACCACTGTACTCACCTATCTCATCACTAGGCTTGTCTTCCATGGTCTCCACTTTTAGAGTTTCATAAATAGCTGACTCTCTGTCTTCATTAAAATCTTGATTCAAAAGAAGAGAAACAAAAGATAAGTATCAAGTAGACTTTTGTTATGAACTAATTATTGATTTATTCAAGTTTCTGAACCAATGGTTTCGATATATGGTCTAAAACTTAGAACAAATGACAGAGTCAGGACACTTGGGTTCCATGCCCAGTTTGCTGCCGCATGTTCTGTAATCTTGGGCAAATCACAACTCCTCTTTGCCTCCCTTCTGCAAAATGGGTAAAATAACATTTACCTACTTGATAAAGGTAATGAGCCAGAACATTTATAAAAGGCTTTGAGATCTCTGGATTCATGGTGCTTGAGAAATGGAAGTATATCATTGTGAAGAGGAGTCACAATTCTAATTGTTTGACATGATGCAATGACAATGATGTTTTAGAGCCAGACTGCTAATGAAACAGCAGGACCCCCTGTTTCCCCAAAGCCTTCAGAGATCTCCCTCAGTGTCAGTGGGGTAAGTTACTCAGAGAAGTGTTTGTACATAACAAAAGGCAGAAAATCCTTACTGGAAGCCCTTTGCCTTTCAGATATGATGGATGTCCTTAAAACAAAGTTCAAAACTCAAATTAAATATGAAAGAATTCACTAGAGGTATGAAAATCAGTGGTTTTCTTAGTCTCCTCTAATATTAAGAGATCAGTGGCCCTGGATATGCAGCTAATGATCTCCTCGACATAAAGTACAGTGTTGTAATGATTTTCTTCCTTATGGTCTCTAGCAACTTGAGCTCTTTCCGTCAAGATAGGAATATCATGCCTAACAAAACAACAAACAAAACGTAAGAACGGCCACACAGGGTCAGACCAAAGGTCCGTCTAGCCCAGTATCCTGTCTTCCGAAAGTGGCCAATGCCAGGTGCCCCAGAGGGAATGGCCAGAACAGGTAATCATCGAGTGATCCATTCCCTGTCACTCATTCCCAGCTTCTGGCAAACAGAGGCTAGGGACACCATCCCTGCCTATCCTGGCTAACAGCCATTGATGGACCTATCCTCCATGAATTTATCTAGTTCTTTTTTGAATCCTGTTATAGTCTTGGCCTTCACAACATCCTCTGGCAAAGAGTTCCACCGGTTGACTGTGCGTTATGTGACGAAAACAAGCCTGACATACCAATTTTGAGCATCCATCAGTCACTGTAGCATATGCTTTCCAGCTTTCACATACTAAATACATTTCCTGTACATTTGGTGATGTGAGTGTGCTAACAAATGCTGTAAAAATTAAACAATTGGGACACAATTTGCTGCTCCAGTCGGGGTCACCAATTCAGTAGCTCTACACAATTTTGAGGGATTTTTTTTTTACATTCTGGAGGGAGGAGGAAGACGTTCCATCGCTACTGAGGTAAGATGGCAGCTGGGTATGGGGGGAGGGTGAATATTGTCCAACTAGAAAGACAAATTTCCACGAAGGTACCAAAATCAGAAACTTCCCTGCTAACTTTCCATAATAACCTCAAAAGCAAATGTATGTTCAGGCACTAAATCATGAACCAACACAAGTTACCAGCTGTTAAGGATGCTGTGAATGTAGCATGACAAAATTCCCATTTCTTAGGAAGAGGAAGCAAATGACTTAAATAACTGAGGCAAGGCTGAAGCTTTCCTAGATCCCCTAAACCTTCTTGCCCAGAGGCTCTAGTTCTTGTCAAGCTGGGAATCTCACACCCTCTAGGAAGATCACCACAGTCAACTGCACGACACTGAATTTACAGCTCAAGTTTTACCACGTGCAGGCTGACTGTTCTCTACCAGGCCCTGGCAGCTGCATCGATTTCCATAAGATTTCAATCCAGGCGGTACGTAAGTCAGCAGATTCTGCAGACTGATAGAAAAAGAAGTACAATCATTAGGGACATTTAACTGGAACAAAAGGATAGACATTTTATTGATGCATGTTAATTTCACAAAGCCTGTTGTAACCATTTCCTCTCCACCTCCCGGAGTCCAGGGCTGTATCTTTTTCTTACTTGTGATCCTTTTCTTTACATTGAAGCTAGGGATGAAAGCTGAACGTTCCAAGAAATTGTATTTCAAACTATGAGCCTGATTCAAAGCCCAGTGAAGTCAATGGAAAGAGTCTCACTGCAAAGGTCTTTGGCCATAGTTGAGCAATCTTATATCTGTGTACTGGATAAAGTCATTGGATAATGTTATAACAGAGCAACGTGGCTTGAGACTGGAGAGCACTGGAGCAGTCCCGGCTGCACAGTGGGTTAGGGAATACACTTTGGCTACCATGTCACTACAAAACTCACTGAACCTCCTAAGTGCCAGGTGTTTGATAGCACTGACATTCTTTTCTTACCAGGAGTTTCTTCTTTCCGTTTGTCATTGAGATCTCAAAAGGGTAATCGGCTTTCACAGCTTGTGCCTCGCGTACCGACTGCACCTAAAAAGCATTTCTATAAAGAAGCCTCCACAAGTATGTGCAACCTCTAAGATTTGCTATTAGCACTTAAAAAAAAACAAAACATAATCCTGATAGATGAAAAGACTTAACACACGTTGGGCCAATTTTTCCAGCAAGTATAAATTGGCATAGCTTCACTGACACTGGAGAACCAGGGCCAGTATGACTTGACCTCTTTGGTTATGCCACATTGAACACAAGACCTGCCATACTGGGTCAGCCCAATGGTCCATCTAGCCTAGTATCCTATTTTCTGACAGTAGCAATTGCCAGAACAGGGTAATTATTGAGTGATCCATCCCATTGTCTAATCCCAAATTCTGTCAGTCAGAGGCTTCCGGACATCCACAATGGTCTTGCATCCCAGACCATCTTGGTTAATAGCCACTGATGGACCTATCTTCCATGAATTTGTCTAATTCTTTTTTGAAGCCGGTAATACTTTTGGCTTTCACAACATCTGCTGGCAATGAGTTCCACAGGTTGAGTTTAAATTGTGTGAAGAACTTCCTTATGTTTATTTTAAATCTGCTACCTATTAATTTCATTGGGTGCCCCCTAGTTCTTGTGTTACATGAAGAGGTAAATAACACTTCCTTAGTCACTTTTTCCACACCATTCATAATTTTATAGACCTCTATCACATCTCTCCTTAGTCGTTTCTTTTCTAAGATAAACTGTCCCAATCTTTTTAATCTCTCCTCCTATAGAAGTTGTTCCAGCCCCTTAACAATTTTTGTTGCCATTCTCTGTACTTTTTCCAGTTCTAATATATCTTTTTTGAGATGGGACAACGAGAAGGGCATACAGCATTCAAGGTGTGGGTATACCATGGATTTATATAGTGGCATTATGATATTTTCTGTCTTATTATGTATCCCTCTCCTAACATTTCTTGACATTGTTAGCTTTTTTGACTGCTGCTGTGCACTTAGCAGACATTTTCAGAAAACTATGATGGCTCTAGAACAGCAGTTTTCAAATTTTAGCAACCCAAGGACCACCATTTTGATTTTAAAAGTTTTGCAAACTGCCAAGCTGGTTTCTAATTTCTCCAGGGGTGCTCAACCCCACTCAGCCCCAGGCCCCGTCCCCACTCCACCACTTCCCCCAAGGCCTCATTCCCCACCCCACCTCTTCCCACCCCTGATCCATCCCTCCCCCTCCTCCGAAGCAGTGTGCAGGAGGCACTGGGGAGATGGGGAGGAGTTGATTAGCATGGCCAGCGGTCCCAGACATGACTCATGGACTCCCTGGAGCTGGACATGACTCGCAGACTCCTTGGAATTCCTTCACAGACCCCTGGGGTCCACAGACCCCAGTTTGAGAACCGCTGCTCTAGAACCTCTAGAACCCTCTTTAAAAAAATCTGTATTAGCTATCCTCCAGTCATCTGGTATAGGGGCTGATTTAAGTGATAGGCTATATGCTGGAGTTAGTAGCTTCGCAATTTCATATTTGAATTCTTTCAGAACTCTTGAGTGAATAACATCTGGCCCAGTTGACTTATTACTGCTTAATTTATCAATTTGTTCCAAAACCTCCTCTAGTGACACCTCAATCTGGGACAGTTCCTCAGCTTTGTCTCCTAACAAGAATGGTTTAGGTGGATTAATTTCCCACTTATCCTCTGAAGACTGATGCAAATAATTAATTTAGCTTCCCTGCAATGGTCATGTCTTCCTTGAGTGCTCCTTTAGCCCCACGGTAGTTTAGTAACCTCACTGATGGTTTGCCAGGCTTTCTGCTGTTGATGAATTTAAAACTATTTTTGTGAGTTTGTGTGTCTTTTTCTAGTTGCTCTTCAAACCTTTTTTTGGCCTGCCTAATTATGCTTTTACACTTAACTTGCCAGAGCTTATGCGCCTTTCTATTTTCCTCAGTAGGATTTGATTTCCAATTTTTACAAGATGTCTTTTTGTCTCTAATCACCTCTTTCACTTTGTTGTTTAACCATGGTGGCATTTTTTTTTGGTTCTCATATACATTTGATTTGGAGTATACATTTAGCATGGCGTTTTTTGAAAAGTTTCCATGCAACTTGCAGGCATTTCATTCTTGTGACTATTCCTTTTAATTTCCATTTAACTAGATTCCTCATTTTGGTGTAGTTCCCCTTTTTGAAGTTAAATGATTCTGTGGTGGGTCTCTTTGGTATTTCCCCCCCCCACAAGAATATTAAATGTTATTACATTATGGTTGCTATTACTGAGGGGTTGAGCTATATTCACCTCTTGGACCAGATCCTGTGTACCATTTAGGACTAAATCAAGAATTGCCTCTCATAGAATCATAGGGTTGGAAGGAACCTTAGAAGGTCATCTAATCCAACCCCCTGCTCAAAGCAGGACCAATCCCCAGACAGATTTTTACCCCAGTTCCCTAAATGCCCCCCTCAAGGATTGAGCTCACAACCCTGGGTTTAGCAGGCCAATGCTCAAACCACTGAGTTATCCCTCTCCTTGTGAGTTCCAGAACTGGTTGTTCCAAGAAGTAGTCATTAATGGTATCTAGGAACTTTATCTCAGACTCATAGACTTTAAGGTCAGAAGGGACCATTATGATCATCTAGTCTGACCCCCTGCACGACGCAGGCCACAGAATCTCACCCACCCACTCCTAGAACAAACCCCTGACCTATGTCTGAGTTACTGAAGTCCTCAATTTGTGGTTTGAAGACCTCAAGCTGCAGAGAATCCTCCAGGAAGTGACCCGTGCCTCTACATCCTGTCCTGAGGTGACCTGTATTCAGTCAATATGGGAACAGTTGAAATCCCCCGTTATTACTGAGCTGACTTTATACCTCATCTGACCATTTTCTTTGCTCCTCTGCAGAACTACTGCAGCCAACTATTTTGTATTTGGAAAGTGTAAGGAAGTGCTGCCCTCTGGAATCTCTACTCCTGTCCCTGTGTGCATCAGTCTTAAGGCTTTGCAGCACACCGGCCCTCAGCTTCGGATAATGAGTCAAGCTGAGTCCATCTTACCCTCCTCATTGTCCAAATTCTTAGTAGGCTTCTTAAAAGTGATAGTTGGTCATTTAGGAATCACACAGCAAGATTTGTTTGCATTCTACTCCCATATGCGTACAAAATAGAAATTATTAATTCTGTGTGGGTCCAATCCTGCCAGCTCTTCTGGTGTGGAATTCGGTAGGTGTTGAGGACTTGCAGGACCGGGCCCTGTCTTTGGGAGGACTGTAAGGAGGAAGTCCTGAAGTCTCATGTGATACCAACTATCCTTCCAGTCTCAGAGGGCTAACTGCAATTTGCTCTCCAGCTGGCCAAGGCTACTCTTGCATGGTCTAGGAGGGTCAATGACAAGCAAGGTGAGATGCAGCATCTGTAGAGAGGCATGTGCCATCTGTAGCACTCTCAGCTCGAGTGTTGAACTCTGATCCTCCACAAGTTACAGATCCTCACTACTGACTTAAACATGAAATTGGATGCAGAAACTATTGACTTGGTTATGGAAATCTTCAGCCAGCTAGTCACTGAAAGATTCCCCTCAGTGCAAATACAAATACAAGAAGCACTTCTGAGAGTCTCTCTAAAACAGTCTGGCATGTATTTGATCACAGGTTTTACTTACTATGAATATGGAGTAGTGTCCGTGGAGGCATAACTGCAAAAGAACACCGTACCAGTTATCAATAGGAAAAAATATCCATACTATCAAAGATGGAAAAAGTAAATAATTTATACACCTACTGCATCTCCTTGTTTCTTCGTAAAGAAGTAGAGGGTGGTATTGTGAAGTCGGAACCAATACTTTACCCATGTAAATTTCTATTTAAATAACAAAACAAATGGTAGACAAAACAAGACATAAATCAGTGGTGTTGATTCTCTCATGAATTCCAGACTCTGCCACCAACTCATTGTGTGACTGTGGGCACTCTGCGCCTTAGTTTCCCCAGCTGTAAAATGGATGGTATGACGCTTAATGTGTAAAGTGCCTTTAGATTTTCAGATGAAAGTCATTGTAGAAGTGCAAAAGTAGTTATTACATATGGATACATGCACACGCACACAGGCCAGTCTCTTAGAAGACAAACATTTAAGGGAGTTAAGTTCCCTACTCCTACTGACATTTAGGAGTTGGGTGCAGAGCTCTCACAGTCCCTCTGATAACCCCAGCCTATGTTCCTTTTCATATAGTTTAAGGTCTTGCCTTATTAAAACTGAATGGAAGGGATAGCTCTGTGGTTTGAGCATTGGCCCGCTAAACCCAGGGTTGCGAGTTCAATCCTTAAGGGGGCCATTTGGGGATTGATCCTGCTTTAAGCAGGGGGTTGGACTAGATGATCTCCTGAGGTCCCTTCCAACCCTAATAATCTATGATTCTATGTTGGTAGCAAACTGAGAAGGGCCTTTTGTAAAGGCAAGTTAATGAAAATGGAACTATACATTTTTGGGGAAGTTTGTATGTGACTTATTTAACAAAAATATAAACCAGTTAAATATGTTGTTTTGGCTAAACCTACAGTGTATGGCACCAGGAGATGAACCGAGACTCTGTCCCCAATAAACATTCACATTTGATTTACGTGGAGACTGGCTGGTCGCACTGGTTGGCATGAGCCTATGGAGACTTT
The DNA here is from genome assembly GCF_025201925.1 of Gopherus flavomarginatus. Classification (NCBI taxonomy): domain Eukaryota; kingdom Metazoa; phylum Chordata; order Testudines; family Testudinidae; genus Gopherus; species Gopherus flavomarginatus. The sequence continues at coordinate 43,750,732 of NC_066628.1, read as the reverse complement.
CCCGCCTATAGGTTGCTGCTCTGAATCCTTTTCCATCCAATTCCTCTCTCAAAAAAAGCCCAGTGTGCGCATTTGTAGAAGGTGCATCTTAGATTATTAGTGACCTTCAAAAAATAATTTAAAGAACATTATTTGTCATCTCTTTCCTATACATCAGCAGACGCCCCCACTGGCAGATTTTTTTTTGGATATTCCCTTAAAATAGACATCAAAATTAATCAGCTGTCACATACATGGGAACAAAGTCTAGCTACATACAGAACTGCTAGCCTCAGTTAGCATAGTGTGGAGTTATATGGCCATCTGCAAATGACTGGCCAGATTTTCTCGAGTGCTTAGAACCAAGTAGCTCCCACTGAGAATCATGGGAGCTCATGTGTGAAGAGCACTTTCTAAGACCACTTCATTTAGGTGTCTGAATGGGAACTAAGTATCAGAGGGGTAGCCATGTTAGTCTGGATCTGTAAAAGCAGCAAAGAATCCTGTGGCACCTTATAGACTAACAGACGTTTTGGAGCATGAGCTTTCGTGGGTGAATACCCACTTCGTCAGATGCAGAATGGGAACCGTTAGGCACTGAAGTCATTCAGCAATTAGACATCTAGAACCTTTTGGGCCATCAGTACTCCCCTTTCATCTTCTTCCTGTGGAATTCCAGTTAAAAAAACGACTTTACACTTGTATATACTCTATTAGAAGATCTCAAAGCACATTACAAAGATGAAGTCTCAGTATCTCAGAGATGAACTAAGGCACAGAGATTAAGAGTTGCTCATGGGCATTCAAAAAGTCAGTGGCCAGCCAGGAAAAGAACCCAGGGTCCAGGATTCTAGCCACTGAGCCCTATTTCCACTCCCTACTGAGCAAGAAGGATTAGACTGGACACACCTAACAGTACATTAATGCTGCTCCATAACTTAAAATGGGTCAAGGATGAATTATACAAAGCACCATCTCCCACTGTCTCTGTGCAGAACTGAATATGGATGTCTGGGAATGCATTTACACACTACAAATTGAAACCTATCCCATTTAGTGGCTATTGGAGAACCTTTACCAGATCTCTTCTGACTTCTTTGGAAGGAGTGGAAGAGTCAAAACAAGAGAGACATCTATGCTACCCTAAAAACCAGAATAAAAACAGCAGGCACTGAATACAAATTAGATGTTGATACAGGATACAGACCCTGATTTAGTACATGCTTAAATCCATCCCTATTCAGCAAAGCACTTAAGCATGTGTTTAACTTTCATATATATACTTAGTATACACCACCACACTGAAGATCAGTGGGATTTAAGCATGTGCTTAATTGCTTTGAATTGAGGCCTAGGTGATCCTTTCAGGGACTGAACTCACAACCATGGCTTTAGCAGGCCAATGCTCAAACCACTGAGCTATCCCTCCCCCTAAACTGTAGTCAGACAAATCCATGTTCTTTGTTAAACTGAATGAGAATGAAAATGAAAATAAAAATCCATTCAGTTTCACTTTTTCCAGCTTTCATTATCTCAGCAATCTGTTAGGTTTTTTTAAGTGGTAAAATAAGGAAGCTGTCAGAGCTACACAGAATCTTCCAACTCCTGCTGTGATTAAATCAGCTGGAATAAAAAGGGAAGTTAGAAATGTACACACCAGACTTTGTCCTAGGCATTCCCAGCAACAGTGCAAATATCCATTCCCTTTACAAATATTCTGATAAAATGTCACTGTCTATGAAGAAATTGAAGTCCACTATTGCTATGAAAGCAATATTTTGATGTAAATTGATTTAATGTGTACTAAATACATTGCTTAAATATTTATACTAAAAATGACTTAAGCAATGACAGCACTTTTAAATGGAGCAGACCTAGCTTCCCATCCTACAAACATTTAAAGAGATATGTAACTTTAAACAGTAAATGCCTGAAAGAATTGGACAGCAGTAACACTTTCAGATTAAAAAAAATAATAATGTCCTTTGCATTAGCAATAAATACTAAAATATATTCCCCAAATACATATTGTAATTTCATGTATTTTTGTATTAATATGCAGGCTACACAGTAGTGAGCACAGTGAAAAAGGCAATAAAACTTGTTTAAAACTGCAGAAGAATCATTTTACTTTTCTAACAAATATTTATAATCAAATGTCAAAATAAGACATTCATAATCCTTTTATAGTTAATTTTGACATGTCACACAGGCAAAATAAATATCTAACTTATTGTATAATCACAGAAATTAAGAGCCTTAACAGACATTCCCTTTAATTATACATTTAACTTTGTTTTGGACTACAGACCAAAGACGACTTTAACTAGATTTCTAGTGACTACCTTTCCCATGAAAGATTTTATACCCCAAACCATACATCTGTCCAGGAAGAACACTAACCATTTTTTCTTTTCTTCGAGAAGCTTTCAAAAATCAAATCAGCTTCAACAGCCATTGTAATAAAATTCCCTGGGCCAGGAGCTTTTCAGTATTCTGATGTTGAGTAGAGCAGGTGAATTTCCTCATTTATCTTCTCTCCCCACCACTTCTCTGGCGAGGTCACAGTGTAGCGGACAGCGATTACGCTTTTAATCGGTTTTACAAGCTTCCCACTTCCTCCCCCACTCTGTTTTGCACATGCCAGCAAACAACGATTTCTCTGCTGCAGCTCATCTCCGTTAGCAAATTCCAAACTGGCTAAAGCTTGCCTGCCTTCCACTATTTCATGGGCAAGACTGCTGGTTGATGGCAGTTAGGTTGCTGTCACCTCTGATCTGTCTTGTCTTATTCTAGCCCCCCAACTTTGCAACTGGGCTTCCCAACCTGTCTAGAAACTTTGTAGTTATTGCTTCAACAGAGATTTGACTTCTGTCTGCAAGTCAACCCTCAGCCTCTTCCTGGGATGATTCCTCATGCCTCTTCCATTGCTTTTGTGAACCTTCCAGGTCTTGTTTGAAATTATTTTTGTCAATCTTTGATTTCTGGAAGCATCACCATCCCCTGCTCCATGTTGGGTCAACAGGAATACCAGCTCACAATTTCTCTCCTATGAAACTAGATCCCACTGCTACCAGTACTGCCTCTTTTCTACCCAAGTGGCTAGTCAAACTTCAGGGCTATTAGGGATGGCAGTGGGGCAGAGGGCAGGAGCAGCACATGGCAGTGTGGGGAGGGACAGCTGCTGCACAGGGAACGTAGGGGAGTGGGGAGCTGGTAGGGGGGCTGATGGTCCATCCTGGTTCCAACTATCCATCAGCTAGCTGCAACGGACTGCTCTTTCTGCAAGCAGTGGACAAAACAGGCGGCTTCCAAACGACTTAGAAGGGAGCATTTCACAACTTTAAACGAGCATGTTCACTAATTGATCAGCAACTTAACATCAAAACAACGTTAACCGGGACAACTTTAAGTGAGGAGTTCCTGTACAAAACTAAAAGCCTGAATACTTCTCTGCTTTTCTATCAGTAACTCTCTCTTCACTGGGCTCAGCATATTAATGCATCCCTCTAAGACCAGCCAATAGTAGGTCCTGCAAAAACCAGCCAGCTATAGACTGGAAGCTTTTCATGTAACTTTTGATCAACAATAGATGGTTATTGCAATTACTCTCCTTAGAGTACATAATCTTGAGAAAAACCTCTTCATTTTCCCATTGGATCAAAATGCATTAGAATATGGTTAGTGATGGAGAAAGTTTGAATTGGCAATATAGTCTCTTGTTTCAGTGGAGCTTAGTACCCAATCCTGTCTTCCTCTGGTGAAAATCAGGAGTAACTGGAGTGACTGTAAGCCAGAAGAATCAATGTATCCAAGACATTTACATCTTGACAGCTTAAAGGGCTGCTACAGTATTCTCTGTGATGAAGAGTAGGTTTTTACAATCAACAATACCTTTAATTAAAAAATAAAGATATCAAGACAAAGCACAGTACACAGTTATTTATTGAAATACTTGAAAAGGCCGGCAATGGAAAATATAGGTTTGTCATGAGGATTTTATATTCATTAGATTACTTGATCCATTAAAAAAGGTGCTGTCTAAAGATAATTCTAAATAGGTATATAACCCACTGTGAACCATGCAACTAATACACACTAAAGTAGAGTAAGCACTGTGTACGATGTTAGTTCTACCCCGTACACAGCTTTTAGAAGAATGATTTATAATGAGGAATTAAACAGCAACACTTTTTGAATTATAAACATTTATAATATACAAACTGTTTTCCATCAGATTTGAAAGGGCTATAAAACAGTGGAAAGTGAAGCAATACAGAATTACACAAAGCAGATGAAGTCTGTCTGGCAGTTTTTAAAGTTTACTTTTTTCTTTTAAAAGAGGCATCTCAGACAGTTAAACATGTCACAGGTCATGTAACATACAAAATCATTAGGCCACATCTGCCACAGTAACTTTTTCCTTAAAATATAGCTCAGTGGGTAAACTGGGTGGCTCTTCAGTTAAAAAAGAAAAAGAAAGCCAGCCACATATTCTGCCTTGTATAGCTTGTAGTCCCAAAAACGAACTTCAGATGCATATGAAATAAATAAGTCATCCTTGAGCAAGTATGATCCTTGAGTTGAACCTATTCTACTGAAAATTAATTCCAATTATACACTCTCACTATGCTGAAACATCTAAGAACAGTATTTCTAACAACTTTTTGGGAAGCAATGTCTTACTGCCTTATATATACAGTTTATTTACAACATTCCCTTTTGGCCTTACAAATTAAACCATTTTAGTTGGCTGTTACGACGCAATTTTTTCCACACATTATGCAATACTGTAGTTATAGCTTTCATTTAAAAGACTCTTATGCACGAATTACAAATATTAATAAAGTAACTCTGCATATATAAATATTTCTAGCAGAATTTAAAGCATTCAGAATATACATAATTTATTTTTATTTGGTAGGGGCCAGGTACTGCTTTTCAGATCATCGCTGTTTTAATAATGCTCTGTACATGGCAAAACCCAAAACTGCAAAGACTGTAGCACCAAAACTCGCTCGAAGCCAAAATGTGGAACTTTTGAGGTCTGCTTGTGTCACATGCCTGCAATTTAAAAAGATAAATAATTTAATTAATTTCATGACAGGAATGTCAGGCAATTCGTCAAATAAAAATCTGCTTTTGGAAATTTATTAACAACACTTGTCACGCTTAAGCAGCACAACACTAGGGTTACAAAGTTTTAATCAATGCAAGCATTTATACTTCTCTTAAAGGCTCAGGACCTGATGCTGCAGCCCTTGATCACATTAGAAAGTCCCACTGAAATCAAAGATACTATGCAAGTGAAGAGGGCTGCAGGATCAAGCCATTAGTCAGCTGTGAATTGGGCGAGGGCAGAACTGACTTATTTGACAGCAGCAAAAACTACTCCATAAGGGAAAGCAGCTACAAATAATTAATTGCCCATCCAGAGTGAGCAAATATCCCAGCACAGTGAAATATTAGTAAGATAATATTTTTCACATATTTCTGCTTTTCAGAATGAAACCTTCCAAGCAATGTTGTACTACCAGTTATTTAGAGTGCTTTGCAAGCAGTTAACTGACAAGTGACTAGTAATACTTCTCCAAAAGCTAGAACCACAACAATGACAATTTGCAAATCCCTCCCCAATATATAATCACAAAAAAAGGAACGGGTACTAAATCGAAAACTGTTAAGAGAACGACATGCTAGTGGAACAGGCAGTGAGCGACAGACAGAAAAAGAAACAATGAAACAATAGGATGAGAGTGGTTGGATGACATAAAAAGCCATATTATTCATGACAAGATAGATACAGCCAATGACCCACATCTCCCAGATACCACAAATAAAGTTTGTGAGCATGCTCAGTTAAACCCTGCTAGCCATCTTCAAGAGTCTCAAGTATGACAGCTTACCATAAAGGAGTAGATAAAGCGTTAAAAGTTATTACAATGATCTTAAATTTAAAGCACACCAAGTTTCAAACTAATTGTTATGGAGGTGATTTAGAGAACCTGCGTAATATAGCTGAGTTTATATAGCTTGTATATTTTTATAATGGGTTACTGGGTGGAAGCTTTAAAAGCAGTTACAGCACAAGGCGTATATAGTTATTCTGTGCGTATACCATGTGCAAAACAGAGTTAGCTGACTATACAGTACGAATTACAGAACTATCATGCTGCTTTATAAAACATGGATTGTGTAATTGTTGTTACCACAACATACAAACCAGTGTAAAATATTGTTTAGCAAACATTTATAGTAATAACAGGTCCTGTATATATTGTACTTATAAATTTGCATACTAGGGTATCACATGCTGCAGAACAGATATGGGTTCTTCTGTTTATTTCTACTGAAGTGAAATGCAGCATATGAACAAACACTCACATCTGCTCTCCAAATTCATATTCTTATTCGAAAGCTCCCTGCGAGATTATGATCTTGAACAGACCAAACTCACGGTTTCTTGCAAGCATTAGTTCCCACAACGAATTTCTACAAAATATCTCAGAACTAGATATCAAGTAGTTTGGTTGTTCTTTTGAAAGGGAAAAATGACAAGATCATCCCAGTAAGGATATTGTTACCTGTCTTCAAGTATATGTGGATCAAGAGATGACTCCATGAAGATGGAATCTTCTACAGAGCTGACGGCGTGCACCTGATGAATAATACTGCTCTCCTCGTCTGCTAACAGCATGGCACCCAACTCATCTATATGGAGTCTTAACCTTTTTTACACATATGCACAGTTTGCAGTTCATAGCATGGTTCAAATAGGAAGTGACTCAATGCATGCCACACTTACATCTCACACAAGCTGAATTCAGCTGCTAATTTGTTTTCATCTAATCCTTTGCTTTTGTGCAGTTGTTAAAAACTTAACATATAAAAACAGGAATTTGTTCAATGGCTAGCTAGATAACTAAAGTAAACACAAAATAAGAGCATGCTTAAAGACCTAGGAGGCTGTAGCATTAACCAACAAGAGAAAGGAAGCTGCTATAGAAGCCGAAAACCCATCCTTCTTGACTTTTATTTTACCCCAGGATAGTGCAGTACACCTTACACTGTACACTGCAAAACACTAAAAAAAGGTATGTTCTTAACCCAGGTTAGCTAACTCAAGCTAAAATAGTAGCAAAGACACAGGAACTCATCTTTTAACTCAGGTTTGCAGCTTGAGTTAAACCTATAAGGGATGCTGGGGTTGAATTTGAGTTGCTAACCTGTGTTACTAGCCAAGCTGCTATTTTAACCCAAATTAGCTAACCTAAGTTAAGAACACCTTTCTGTAATGAAAACATACCCTAATTGCAGTACTTCAGCAAAATAGGCTATGTTAATACAGGAGCATTAACTCTAATTCTGATGAATTTCCTTTACTACTGTTGGGTCAAGTCTGTATGTTAAGAAAATGTAACTTTAAAATGTTTTTGTAGAGTAAATATGTACACTAAAACCTCAGTTTCAAAACTCCTTAAAATATAGAACAGTATGTGTGTATACACACAAACTTTGAAGGATGTATGTTTTTGACAAAACAGCTCAAAATTTTTTGAAATTATCTGACAAAATATTTACATATATATTTTAAATGCATCAGTTTAAAAGTGTGAATCTACACTTGTTTAATTTAGATGCATCTCAGCTTGTCTACTGAAGCTCCATCTATCGTTCAAGTCTGTATTTACTACTATTTCCAATGAATAGTTTGGCCTTTTACAACATTTCTGCACATGTGAACATTTAAGAAGCATTACAAAAGAAAGTTATTGAGCATGGTTAAAAGTGATCATGTACCTTTAAAAGCAATTAATGTAGTCTTATGATCATGCCAAAATCCTATTCCCATGTCAAAGCATCAGAGAATTTAATGACTCACTCATAGCATAGCATTTTTTTCTCCATTTAATCTAAGGCTAAGGGTAAAGCAGCTTTTCCTTTAACTAAATTAACCTGACCAAACTCTAAGGCCCAAGCCCTTGCCCACTGAAACCAATAGGAGTCCTTCTATTGACTTCAATGGGAACTCGATCATCCCCTGTACTTTTTGGCAGAAATTCTTCCAAGGGAACCTAAGGGAGTTAGGAGTCCAGAACCAACCAGAATTCAGTGGGACTTGGGTATCCAATTCTTTTGGGCTCCTCTGAAAGTCCCAGCCTTTACTTACAAATGTTCCATAACAATCAGAGTACACAGCCAATGGAATCTTTCCACACCTCAGTGCCATACTCACATCTCTTATGAAAATAACCCCAAATAATAAAAAGGGGACGTTTCATTTCTGATATAACCCCTTCAACTTTACTGTGGTTATACCACATGACATTTTGTCCCAAAATCAACAGCTTCCATATCAGTATCAAAGAAAGCTTTCACATTTTAGGAGTTTCTTCTGTTCTCAAATACATAGGCAAGCCAAATATATTAAAATAACATTTCAAAATTTTAAAATGATGTGTGAGAGATTAGGAATCTATAATGTATAAATGGTATGTCAGAAGCTATTATACTAGTGTCAGTTAGTCACTAATAGATACTTCCACTAACTCTAAATGCGGGAAGAATTTGGTCCCTATCTTAAACAAGAAGAGAAAGATTATCCTAAATTAGAACTAGAAACTGATGCAGAGTTTTATGAGATCTTGCCTGCTAGTAATAGGATGTAGCTAGTCAACTTCCTGTAGTTTATTAAGCTTCCAAAATAAGATTTCTATGTTAAGACACATTTGCTCCACGTTACATTTAGAAACAGAACCCAGGTTTAAAAATAATTTGGAAAGAAAAAGCACAGAACTTTGATTCAAATTGTCCCTAAACATTGAGGCAAGTAGCTGTTTTATCACCTGCTATTAGTGACATATGTTGCGGTCTAGAACAGTGTTTCTTTTAACAGACTTTAACAACTCACAAGAAGTTAGCATCACAAGTAAGCAAGATATTAACTGAGCATGCCTATTAATTTCACATGGGAACCAGTTGAGCTGTGGGCCAACAGACAACCTTTTTAATCAACATTAGTAGCAGAAAAATCCCAACTTTGGGAAGATAATCTTAATTATAAAAAAAAATCTCCAAAAATTATCCACATGCTAACTGGCAAAGAATATAAAAAGAGTAGCAGATGGGGTCAACACCACCTTGTCATGATGGAAATGGACCAGCCATATGGATACTCACACCAAATGATAAATAAGAAGTTAAAACAGCAAGCAACAGCAGTTTACTTTGACACACAATATGTTTTAGCCACAAGTTGTTAAGCAACTGAATTTAAAATAAAAACACACTAAGTATACATGCAATTTGCTGCAGCTTTCATTTAAATATTACATTTAGGCACATAATTTTCTCTGTTGTAAACACATTCTGGATATTAGAATTTTTTCCCCATTTGCTATCTAAAATATGAAAAGCAACAAGTGCATTTTAGTGCACACACAATGTCTGAGGCAATGCAAAAAGCCAGTTCAAGATACTCCATTTGTAAAACAGTGTATTAGCATAGCTTTGCAAAATTCTGCTTGGCTATAGCCCATAATGAGTGGTAGGAAATGGTCAATAAAAGAACATTAATTTTCATCAACATCTTCATGGTAAAAGTGAATACATTTTTTTCTTTGCCTGTATAATTTAACAGATTTTTATGGTGATTTTGGAAGGCTGTAAGAACATATTGCCTAAAAATGTAAGTGCACTATTCTATAAAGTCTAAATACTTATATTGGATTCAGAGAGCTACTCTTTTCTCTATTACAGTTAGTAAATAGTGCTTTTTCCAGATTGGGTTTCATCGAAGGAGGGTTTTACAGGCAATTGAAACTGTATGAACAAATCCTAAAACTGTTGAAATAATGTTTTTATGTGCAAGATTTTTTTTTAAAAAGTTAAATAAAACCCCACTCTTGTTTACACTATTTCAATTTCAGAACCTAAGAATTAAACTTAACTGAAAAAATCTCCCTGATGGAAGGAATCATCTTAATTCTCATGCATAAGAATTACTATAAACATCTTGTTTTTAACCATAAACTCAATTGCCAGAGTAAAATGCAGCTATTGTATAAGAGAAACAAGATGAATGAATGATTTAAAACCAACAGAGCAGAAAGAATGAAAAAATCTCATTGAACATTCCAAATAGATGCAGTATAGTTTAAAAAAAAAAAACACCCCAAATTGATGGTTAAAAAAGGTTTTTAAAAAGAGGTAAAATAATGTAGTAAAAGGAGAGCGAATGCCAGCCAGACAAATGAAAATGAACACCTAAAGGAAAGAACAAATTAAAAATATAAAACTACAACAACATACGAACAAGTGCTTTCTCTCACACATGCAATCAGCAGTGTTTGGAATGCAGTGCCGTCTTCCTAGTGGAATCTATGAACAAGGATCCTGGGTAGTTCAAACCAACAATCCTGCTCCTCCATAACAGACACAGCAAATGGATAAACTTCCACATTTCTCTCAATTTGTTTTTCTGCTAAGCTAGGAAATCCCCAAAGAATCCATGAAGAGAGTCAGACTCAAGAGACGTTGAACATAGATGCAGGATTTTTCATTTGCATAAAATCACTGCTATTGCGTTAATTGCTGGGTTTGGACTATTAAAGATTATTACAAAATAGTATGTTTGTCATCATGATTATATATAAACATTAACTAGCAACACCAGCTAACAATAACAATTAGAGGTTAAATCTAAATTCAGTTCAGTTTAGATTAATCATGCATTCCTCTGCTATCTAGAGGGTTAATATTTTGGGAGTGAAAGGGGGATCATGACAGTAGGTTCTCCACTCAGACAAGCCTCTTTGCTTATTAGTTAAGTAATGTTTTGCCTGACTTTCTGACTTATGGGTAAGCAGCTGTAGAAGCAAGCAGAGAAAACCATACAAGGCATAACAACTGCATTTTATAAACTTCTTAATTCAAATGCATTTTCTGTTGAGGCTGTTCTGTTTTATAAACATTAAACAGACATCAAATAATGTTCCCTCGTAATATATCTTTCTTTAAATACCTTATTTCCCCTACGAAAATGTTCTTTAAATTTTCACCTCCAGTGGCTCTCCTTGTTAGTCTATAATTAAAGGCCAATCTCTGGTTTCATTTTATGGAACAATATTTATGAGAATGAACAAAGATCTTAGCTCTATTTTTCTTTAAAATACATTTATTTACGTACACACTACTCAGTTCACTCTGCTGAAGTATGGGGAGACTGTGTCAAACTATGTATCCCATGATCCTTAGGGGTTCAGTACGGAAATGCTGTGGGAGGAAAAGGAAAAGCTAGAAAGGAGGGGAGCTGGTTAGATGAATATATTGGTGGGCTGGACACCTACAGTAAAGACAATTCGCTTTACGTAAATGATCCATACAACAGATCATACCAAGCAAACATTTTTTCCAACGTGGTTAGGGCAGAAGCTCTTCCATAAATTATCCTCCTCCTAAATTACAAGCCTGTCACAGAGAAGGTGGCATATTCTGGTGCTTATGATTCCCTACTGTACAGTGTCAAGGGCTAGGGTGATTGCACTGGCCCATAGAGGATAGCACATCAGCCAAAGCCTCTACTATTATCTTGGATCAATCTAGTTAGGGATCTGATGAGGATTCTCAAATAGGAAAGCAGCAAGGGGAAGAAGCAGCATGTAGCTAAGAAACAGGGACAACTATCCATGACTATTTTGAAAGGGGAATGGGGTATGGATTATGCAACCCCCTTACCCCCTTAGGGCGGTCACAGCCTTCCTACTGAGGACTCTGAAGAGTTGCTGTTTTCTGGGATTTTCAAGTGTGTTAAATTGGCTGTGTGGTTGGGATAGAATACATGAGTGGGGACAAGTTTCAAGGGGATTTGTTTGAGGGACAATTTATGTAGAAAAGATGCAACATGAATGAACAATTGTCATTTCTAAATCGACAATCTTAATTTTCTGAGCTAAAATGTTTCTCTTCTATAAATTCACACTGTACTGTTATCAGTTGTGCACTGAACTCTAAAAAGGTACATTTCACTAGAACTTTCTTCATACTCTCTACACACAAATCAGAAATACCATCAGAGCCCTTGTATATGTACAGCCTGCATATGCCTACTTTGTTTTATGACTATAATGATCTGAAACTAACAAAAGGTATCACACAAAACATGCAACACAACAACACTTTCAGGATATAAAAGAATGCATTCTAATCCTGACCTTCCAAGATGCATATCACAACCATCTGTCACTCCAAGAAAAATATGGAACATGATACCACTGAACTACAGAATTATTGTTCAGTTTGAACTCCCATTCATTTGCTGGGCCAAGATGACAGAATTTCAGCTGTTAGTAATTTGTGCGTGTCAAAGACAAGGGTTTAACAAACACAGCCTGCAGCACAAGACAGACAAGATGCAGCACTGTTTTCTATTATGAAAACATTATCTGTTATCGAAAACATGTTAATGTTTATTTATCAATTATTTTTTCCAAAATATCTGAGTGTTTGGGTGGTTCAAAGTTTTCTACAGTGGCTAATTTTCTTAAAGTGTATAAACAGGTTGTGTTTTGTTCAAGAGGAGCTGGTTGTTAAAGCTGCAGATTTCTTCACATCATATCCACTAATCTGTACAGACTGAAGATCAGTAAAATGTGTTTTGTATTAACTCCCACAAAGCTAAGTGGTATGAATTGTATTATAAACATAATTACACTGAATAGTACTGCTCTACATAAGCCTTACTTTTGCCTGCAACAATACCTTACCTAAAATGAATTTCTAAAATTAATGTCTAAGAGATATACAGATCTAATTCACACTACATAGATGTTTTATATATTATTCAGTACTAAACAGATTTTAAAACGTTAATAGTTTTTCATTCATGACTATCTACCTAAAATTATAGGTCTAATTCTTCAATATTTGCTACCATCTAATTGGCTGAGTTGAGCATCAAGTTGGCAATGCTTCAATACATTACTATTAGATTAAGCCCTCAGTGGTCAACTATACTTTTAAGTTAAAGAGGTCATAAAACTTGACTAAATTTACTGCAAATATTAAGAGAAGCCTCTGTCTGGTGGATATGGAGTGAAAATCTGCATCATATAAGGTTATCAATTGTTTTTTTTCCTTTTTTTTTTTTTTTTTTTTTTTTTTTTTAAGTATTTTTAAAAGCACGCCTGGTACCTAGTAAATAAAGTTAAGGACCTGTTAAGAACTGCAGTGAAGAGTTTGTTCTTTACAGATTGCAGCAAGTCTGAGTTGAGGAAGTTCTGACAGATGCAAAATGTACACCTGTTGCAGGCGCACATACAGCGTAATCGGGCATGGCTGCGAAAACACACAGAAGGACACGTGTTGAGATCTTGCTCATTAAATCAGGCACATATTAGGGCTGTGCCAAAACCAAGAGATTTAGGAATAAATTAGTTACATCTGAAAATGGAAAAGAAAGGTCAGACGGGGAGACAAGGGTAGACTAAAGCTGTGCAGATGTTTTAAGTCTACATGACACACTGGCAAATGCCTCCTCCTACACAGATAAAAACTAAAAAATGCAAACATTAATAAAAATGTTTGTTATATCTGTCTTCAGGAACAAAGTATCAAAGGTTTAATGGAATGTGTCTGCACAGCAGTAGATAACACCCTCTTCTCAATCAAAGGAAAGTAAAATTGAAGAAGTCACATTTTCTATCACTCAGTAACAGAACACATTTTACTTTATAAAGTGACACAAATAACCCATTTTCCACACACCGCCCCCCTCCCGCCCAACTAATATACACATGCTTGAAAACCAGGGAGGAATAAGGGATATTTATATGACAAACAAATACTCAATGCCACATACAATTTTAAATGTCCTAATATTCCAGCACTACCAAATAAACCAAAGTAGAAAACAAAACAGAAACCTTACTGATCTAATTCAAGAGAACCTATTATTAAAATCCAGATTTCTGGGTGAAGATGACATTATTTCTCTTTCATTTTAAAGCCAATGCCAGCTGTCATACTAGAATCCATCTGTTATTTAATAATATATGTCTAGTGCACCACCATACATAAAGCTCCACCTACCAAATAAAGAGGGATGTAAAGTTTGCTTAGCAACAGAGTGAGATGCTTAGTGAGAAGCAATGTAATCTTAAATACATTAAATCTGAAGTCTGACAAATATATATATTTGGGCACCATATAAAATATGTAATATCTAATAGATTTGTGAAACAAAGGTACAAACATTATTAACAACATGTCCTACATAGGTATTATTAACCAATGAAACCTCAGTGTGTTTCTAGGGAATTACTGTACACTAAGTAATATTATGAACCCTAATGGTCTCCGGATCTGAATTACAATAATTGTTAGGTAAGTCAATTTTATTTTTTTATGACTATGACTTGAAAATATTACCAAGGTCATTCATCTCAGTGGTTACTTTCATTGCTTTAAACAACCAATAGGGCACACTGTGAATGTGTAATTTGGTGAATATTTAAGATACATTTCTATATACCTAAAATAAATTGCTACAAATATGCTAGGATTTTACCATTTTAGTAGAACATGGATTGCATCTCATTGCTAAGTGTTATAAAATTTGGACAACGTTGTGTCGGTTCATCAAATATTGATTACCATTTGGTAGGTAAGAAAACAGAAAAATACTAGATGTCACTTTCCCAGTAATGTGGTACATGACTGTAGTCTCAGTAACTTTCAGTCTTAAAGTAATCTCCCAGAAAGGCACTTGTTTATGTTATTGCTCTCAGACTCATGCATCTACTGGATATAAGATGATAGGGGCATAACATCACCAATAGCCATTCAAAAGCCACCATTCCTGTCCAGAGTTCTAGATCTAAACAGGGACTCAAAAGTGCTGAGCACCTGCAATTCAGTATTAAGTCAGTGGAAAGTGTGCGTGCTCGGTACCTTTGAAACTCAGGCGCATATTATATAAATATTATATCTTGATTGCACTCACTGTTACTGTTAAGACACTTTGTAGTAATTATACACTATTATTAATATTATTACATTAATAAACTCACTAGACTAGTAGTTATGACATATGGGAGCCTAGTCTCTTCTGCATATGCTTACAGTCCCCCACTGACAATGATTAACAGCAATGAGTTATGTATGCACACATGAACAGAACTGTGTGTCTATTGGATTAATGGAACCTTCTAAATCACTGATATCACTAGCACCTCTCTCTGTTGCTAAACAACTCAAATGAGGCAGAGAGTTCCATCCTCTTGATTAAGAATGGCATGCAGTGTTGTCATGATCCATGCAGTATGAAAACTATAATGCTTGACTACTTACGGATACATGGCCATTGTTGTCAGTTTAACAAAGATATCCTTACTCGGTATATCAACAGTGTTACAAGTAAAGGCTTGTGGTGGAGGCATTTTGTGTTTCTTGCAGAAGTCAGCAGGGGAAGTGCTATATTCTTGTTTAACTTCATGTAGGTCTGACTTTGCAGCTACCACTAAGCAAGGTATTCTGCTGTCCATGAAGTGTTGCTGTAAATTTAAAGAAAAATATTGAGATAAACATGAGTTCATGTGTTCAAACAACATGGAATAGCCTATTATTATTGTTTCTTGTGGCAACATCAAGCATTCAAAGGCTTAGCTAAGCACAAATCTAGAAGCAGAGTGTTCTGCACAGGCAGCTAAACCATAGCCAGGCATTAGTGACAGAAGCCCACCGAATTCTTACTGCATTTTTAAATGCATCAGTTGCATATAATCAGCAATCATGCAGGAGTCGGATTCACTTCTGGTGCCCAACTCAGTCAGTCAGGAATGCTGATAACTGAAAGTGAACATGTATTTCTCCTCTGGTTAACCAGTATAATGAGATACGTACAAAAGATACAAACCTTAAAAATCCTAGCACAGTATTCAAAGGATTTAGGATTAGTGACATCATACACCAAGCAAACAGCATCACATATGGTCTCAGCATCACTTAAAAATTCAGATTCACTAACATCATGTAGCTGAAAAAGAAAGAAAAAAGTTTTGATATTATGAAATTCATTGCATAACTTCCTCTTCTGTTTTGATTTATTTTTTATTTTAAAATTTCCTATTAGGGTTATTCAAGCTCAAAATAATACAGAGAATGTGCCAACAAGCTAGCACACGACCTGCTACTACCACATCTGCAGGCAACGAAAATACTCTCAGCATAAAGAAATATTTTCTTATACCACATAATGCCTTATATTCCCATTCAATCTGGTTCTCATTCTAGAGTCAAAACCACTGAACAAAGGACTAAACAAGAACTTGCAAAACAAGGGAGCATTCCAATGATAATGAATGAACTACATTAAAACAAATGTTAAAGTGTATTTCCAATCGTCAGAGATCTTCACCTGTTGAAGATTAAATACATCTTAAGCACTAATTTGTCTGCCAAATGTATCATTGCCAGTGTTTCAAGGGTTAACTTAACTATCATCCATCTGATAGCTTTCAGAGTGGTAGCTGGGTTAGTCTGTATCAGCAAAAACAATGAGTGGTCGTTGTGGCACCTTAGAGACTAAAATTTAATTGGGCACAAGCTTTCGTGGGCTAAAACCCACTTCATCAGATGCATGGAGTGGCAAATACAGTAGGGAGGTGTCATAAACAGATAAGTAAGAGTTAATAGAACAAAAGTGCTTCATATCTCTTTTACCTGGAAAGGGTTAACAAGAACAGTGAGCCTGGCTGTCACCTGACCAGAGGACCAATCAGAGGACAGGATACTTTCAAATCTTGAGGGAGAGAAGTTTGTGTGTGTGTTGTTAGTTTTTGGTTGTTGTTCACTCTAGGGGCTCAGAGGGATCAGATGTGCAACCAGGTTTCTCTCCAAGCTCTCCAATACAGGCTCTTGTAAGTTCAGAATAGTGAGTACTAGGTAGATAAAGCGAGTTAGGCTTATGGTTGTTTTCTTTATTTGCAAATGTGTATTTGGCTGGGAGGAGTTCAAATTGGTATTTTGCTGAAAAGATTTTAATTTGTACTTGTATACTTAGGCTGGGAGGGTATTCCCAGTGTCTATAGCTGAAAGACCCTGTAACATATTCCACCTTAAATTTACAAAGATAATTTTTACTGTTTTTCCTTTTTTAATTAAAAGCTTTTCTTGTTTAAGAACCTGATTGTTTTTTTATTCTGGTGAGACCCCAGGGGACTGAGTCTGGATCCACCAGGGAATTGGTGGGGAGAAAGGAGGGAAGGGGGAGAGAAAGGTTAATTTCTCTCTGTGTTAGGATTACTTTCTCTCTTAGGGAGAATCTGGGAGGGGGAGAGAGAAGGAGGGGGGAAGGTGGATTTTCCTCTCTGTTTTAAGATTCAAGGAGTTAGAATCACAGGGATCTTCCAGGGTAACCCAGGGAGGGGAAGCCTGGGAGAGGCAACGGTGAGGGAAAGGGTTTACTTTCCTTGTGTTAAGATCCAGAGGGACTGGGTCTTGGGGGGTCCCCGGGCAAGGTTTTGGGGACACCAGAGTGTACCAGGCACTGGAATTCCTGGTTGGTGGCAGCGCTACAAGTACTAAGCTAGTAACTGAGCTTAGAGGAATTCAAGCTGGTACCCCATCTTTTGGACGCTAAGGTTCAGAGTGGGGAATTATACCATGACAGGAGGTATAAATACACAGCATATGAAAAGATGGGAGTTGCCTTGCCAAGTAGGGTGGGTGGGTCAGTGCTAACAAGCCAGTCCAATTACGGTGGAAGTGGCTATTCTCAATAGTTGACAAGAAAGGGTGGAAATCACTTTTGTAGTGCTAATGAGGCCAATGTAATCAAGGTGGCTTATTTCAAACAGTTGGCAAGAAGATGTGCGTATCAGCAGAGGGAAATTAGTTTTTGTAGTGACCCATCCATTCCCAGTCTTTATTCATGCCTAATTTGATGGTGTCCTGTTTCCAAATTAATTCCAGTTCTGCAGTTTCTCGTTGGAGTCTGTTTCTGAAGTTTTTTTTGTTGAAGAATTGCCACTTTTAAGTCTGTAATTGAGTGTCCAGGGAGATTGAAGGGTTCTCCTACTGATTTTTGAATGTTACAATTATTGATGTCAGATTTGTGTCCATTTATTCTTTTGCATAGAGACTGTCTGGTTTGGCCAATGTACATGGCAGAGGGGCATTGCTGGTACACGATGGCATATTATCACGCTGCACATCTACATTCAAAAATGTGTGTGTGTGTGTGTGTGTGTGTGTGTGTGTGTGTGTGTGCGCGCGCGTGCGCGCAACCATGATGTAAGTCTTACCAGCAAGTATTTTTCTTGCCCATATACATAGACTGTATTCATCGCATAGTAAGATTTGTGTTCTGCGCGTATTTGCCTCTGTCTCTGAAAACACACAGAATTTAAAGATTAGACAATAAAAACTGTATTTAAATAATTTTTCAGATTCCTATACAGTTGAGCATTCTTAGTATCAGAGAACTATGGTGAAGTCTTTTATTAGGAAGTTAGTATGCTATTAGTATGCTAGTAAACCTGTAGCTGTTGTCAGTCATGAAATATCTAAGATTAAAATTAAAACTACTAATGTAAAAGGAAATGAACAAAGCACATTTTGCAAGGCAGTATGCTTGATTGTCATATCTATTCACTTACTTGATAATCTGTAAAATTCTGCAATCCATGATGGGTCTTCCAAACTTTAGAGCTAACAAGTAAAGTTCTAAGGCAGATGCATGCTGTCAACAGAGTTTTGTTGCCTAAACTTAACTCTTGATATTTTTCAATTACAACTTATATTAAAAAGAAAATGTTTCTTACCATTAGATTTCTTCCAAGAAGTGCCTGTAGAACACCGCTTTTCCCACAGCCTTTCATCCCAATAACATTACATCTGAACACATTCCTTTGAGTCTGCTTTTTCTGGAGGTCTATCTTTTTATCTCTAGTTACTTTAAAAAAAAAAATTAAAATTCCTACAGAGGAACAGTTAAATTACTTAAATCATATTTGAAACATCTGTAATTAAAGTCTTTAATATCCCAGTGGCACACGCTTTTAAAAAAAGTTCAAGTGAACAAAATGCAAACTAATTCAACAGGAATCAAGACAGTCTTTTCATATGACGCACCATTTATAAAAAGTCAAATACTTTTTTTTTTTTTAACCTTTTATAAACAAACTAGAATGCTCTCCAGGATATTCTTGCTTTTCAAAATATGCCTGCATTCTAAGCGTAAAGGAGGAAAAAAACACACAAGACATTTCATTTAAACTCAATTTACTACTTGGCAATTGGGCGTATGAAACTGATCTTTTAAAATAAGCTCTCAAACTGTATAAACAACATTTCAGATAATTACCTGTAATTGCTGATGCTTGAGACTCTTGCTCTGTGAGTATTGAATAGCCTAAATAGCCCAAGTACTCCAGGCAGCGCTGTACATCTAAATATGTGGTTAGCCTAAGGCGGGAAAAAAGGGGGAGGGGGGAAATTCCAAAACAATCATTCCTGAATTGCCAACATCCACCATTCCAGATTTCTATTAAAAGTACTTGTGCCCTATGTATTACATCTGGCAAAAGCAAAGTGTTCTGGTGCCATACAGTAATGAGAACACATGTGTTTGAAAGTTAAATGGCCCCAGTTTTATTAATGTAATGAACCCATGATACTATGAGGGCAGCCCCTGCTAAGATCAACCCACTCGTGCAGACCATGTACACAATGCTTTCCACATCGCAAAATGAATGTGATTGCTCCCCGTCTGTATTCCCAACTCATTGTCAAGAGGAACGCAAACAGAAGACAGTAACATCTTTAATGTTTACAGGAGGTATATATAGAGAAAATATCGACTAATTATTAAGAGGGTGACAATTAATGACTCTTAATGATCATACTACTTCAGGCAGATTTCCAAATTTCGGTGAGAGTCCTGAAGCAGTGATCACAGGACACTGCCCAAATTCCAGAACAGCCTGTAGTTCTCTGAGCAGCAGGCCACACAGTGGCTCCAAAAGCTCTATTGCTTTGGTCAATTCTTCAACATTTTAGCTTGCTTCCTTTCTACATAATAGCAGATCTTCAACAGGAAGCTTTAAAATGGGATCTTATAGTTAATGTCCTCAATACTGTTCCTAGATGATAGTTCTCTAAAGTGCTTTGTCACATTCAAAGGAAACTTAAGTGGTACCTGACATGGAATCATCCAATAGCTTTTCTTAGATAAATATCAAAAATTCTCTCATAGGTGATACACTGATAAACTATGCATTAATTACATAGCAAGCACAGGGTTATGTTTGATTTAGCAATTATGTAAATCAAACAAACTGGATTTTTGGAGACTTGCCTATCAATGCTCTCAAATGAGCTTCAGGACAGCAGGACTGACAGACAAAATCCAAAAATAACATGCATCCCTTAAATATTATTGTGACAACAGCTGGTTGGCACAGAAAGTTAGTATTTCTGGAGACCTATATTTCAATCCTATGTAGGTCTAGTAAGAAGAAATGTAGTGATTTCAGATTAGCCTCTTCAAGCACGGATGCTCATATAAAAAGCACACCATGTAATTTAACATGGCTGGTTAATGTTTGGATAGGAGAAGCAAGTGACAAGATCCAGGTGGATGGGAATACATTGGCAGAGGTTGGGTAGGTGAGTGAAAGGACCAAGACTGGTATACTCAGGGTGCTGGAGATCAGGATTGATTTGCATTGGCAGAGCAGTATGGAGAAGCTTGTACATGCTTTCCATGTTATACCTCGCTCTAGTCAGTGATATTAGTCTGCTACTGAACTAGCAGAGCCCCCTGAAATCAGTGATAGATATTTAAGTGAATTTCTCTATAAGTCAGTTATGTAAACAAGATAGACATAAAAGTTCTGGAAAATGTATTGCAAGTTTCCAAATCAATAAACAAAAAGGAGTCAGCCAAAAAAAATAATATGAACTTCTCTGAAAGCCCTATTGGAGAATGACCTCCAACTTATTGAGGAATTACCATTCTTCTCCATAGTACGAGAAAATTCAATTTCCATTCACATGAAGTCAGCACGCCTCTCCTGGGGACACTGGTAGCTGAGCCAAACATGTGCAACAACTTTATAATGCAGACTAAACCCCATTAAGGGAGTAAACTGAAACGTCACCAAGGCATTTCAGGGAGAACCTCTGGCTCCAAATAAAGCATGGTTTCATAAATGGAAAGGACAATGTTTTACTGAGCAAGTCTCCATAGCAATAATCTTTCCTATTCCCTTTAAAACAAGAGCTGTGTGTCTAACTTTGATTGTAATTCTCAATTCTCTGAATACAGTACAACAGTCTCAGGAACTCATCCGTTAACGTAGATCTCCACAGTTTTGGCACCCCATTTGCTATAAACATTTAAGCAGCAGCACTGCCAGTGCTATCTATTTACTAATTAGCACAGTTATTTAAAAGTACTCAATGAAGCAGATCACTCTGACAACATTCATCAAAAAATTTTTAACTCTAGAACGATTTTTTCGGTTACCTCACTAGATTTACTATTCATTTTTTTTAAACAAAAGATTTGCATAGCATATTCAGAACTACACATATAAATGTGCAATAAAATAGGTTATTACATCACATGAAGTCCTAATGTAAGGCCACTGTAAGGTCCTAGTGTAACTCCTGGGCAACAGCAACATATAATGTACCATACTTACGTCCACTGAGAAAGAAACCCCTGGTATGTTATCCATCCTCTTTCATTTGTACAAACAGTGTTGTTGACATCAGGTCCCCATGGTATATAAGGGAAGACTTTGAACAAATCTTTGAGTTCATCAGGGGACAAAGCACAATCTCTATCCTGGAAATATGCAAATAGTTATACATCAGAGACCAATAATATTCTCACCAAAACATACCTGCAAAAGTAAAGTATTTCTTGTATGGGATTTGAATGGCCTGTGCAGCATTCATTCCATAAAAACTATGTTAAAGATTTACTTACAATAGGTGGATAATCAATCAGTTTTTTAAAAGGATTCTCGGGACTTATAATATATGGAGATATACCTATCTCCTAGAACTGGAAGCCCCCTGCCTTCATTAGCAGGATAAAGTACTGATTTTGCCCCACATCTCTAAGTGGCCCCCTCAAGGACTGAACTCACAACCCTGGGTTTAGCAGGCCAATGCTCAAACCACTGAGCTATCCCTCCCCCCTTACTAGAAAGGATAAATATATCAGCTGCGTATACTGGCGTATGAGTGCTTCTGCTGGTACAACTTATGCACTTTCCTGAACAAAATAAGTTATATATACAAAAGACTCTTTTGCTAGTGTAACTGCATCTCCCCTGGGGCTTTTGCTGGTATAAAAGGGTTGTTTAAAAGAAAAATTGCCCCCCTATGCGACAAACATTTCTAGTGCAGAACAGGCCTCAGACAGACAAAGGGTCACAACTATTCCTTTAAATTAAGAACCTAAATACATAAAATGGAGAAAAAGTCCAAACCCCCCAAACACTGGATCTTTTGTTAAAGCCTTAGTCAATCTTTATTCCTACATAGGCATTTGTCATTTCTAGCATTCTTGATTGGGTGTGTAAAATAAATATTTTAAATACAATTTCACAACATGGTAAGAACATTTTTCCTGGTTTAGGAATATCACTGATCAACACATTTAAAAGGGTAGCAGAATCTGACCCTGCATAAGGACGAGCTGTTCTGTTGACTCAACTTGTCAGGAGTCAGAATCCTCACAGAACTGCTGCCACATTGTAACTGGTGCTGGCCGTTCAACTCCAAGAGCAGAGGGAAACATGATCCTTAGTCCAAGAAAACTGGGAGAAGAAACATGGAAGCCCTTCAGGAAACCCAAGGAATTGCCAGGCTTCAGCAGAAAGCTTACGCTGAGTTTTATTCTGTTACTTGAGCTAACAAAGCCTAGTCCCAGGAAGGAGATAAATTGACATCATGTATAGACTTTATATGGTGTGGGGTACTAATGTTACCTGCTCGCAGAACAATTTAAACCCAAGGAAGATGGCTCTCCCAATATTAAGTATTGATTTAGTTTCCTGTGCCACATTAAAGAGGAATATTGACTCCTAATTCTTTGAGTTTGAAAAATACAATTGGTTCAGCTTCATAAACTTCAATCCAATCCTAATAGAAGGTAAAAAGGATGTCTGGACATCAGGGGTTGGATTTTGTTGATAAACATCCCGTTGTACAGATCAAGTCAAAGAGTTAAGATTTAGAGAGCAATTAAAACATTATACAAGCACCACTTAAGTCAGACTAAATCTTACCAAATCATGCTTATCAAAAGTGCTTTGGAGAAACAAATACACATGGTGATTCAATTCTGTTGTGCAGTCAGAAGGAATTTTTAGCCTATTTTTAAAAAAAAAAAAGAACCAAAAATTAGTCACATAATAAATGTAATTCTTCCAAGAAATAAATATGAAAATAGCATTTAGTGGTTTTGCAATCAGCTCCTTTTCTGTTTCACTGAAAACACAGCAAGCACTGTTTACTAGGCATTCTAAAATCATCTGTAATGTAAGGCGCTTTCATATAGAACAGGAATATCAGCAGCATTCTATGAAAGAAATAGGTATGGGATAGTCAAAAGAAAGTAAGTGACTTAGGCACCTAATTCCCTTCAGATCCTCTGAAAATCTCATCCTAAAGGAGTTAAATGTCATAAAAAGGGCTGGACAGTTTTAGAACTATCCCACTTGTAACTATGCCTGGCAAGAGAATGGTCTCAGCACACATTAAGCAGTTGGGGCTATTGGCGGGCTTATAGGAGATGTGTGGCCTGTTTAAGGACTAGACACTCAGAGAGTCACTTCCTGCAGCAGCTTCAAACCAGGTCAGCAGGGACACTGATCCATCCCCCTCAGATCACCAGAAGAGAGGGGAGACTATTTAGGCCTATGCCCATGCCAGTGCAGGAAAAGCCCTCTTTTACCTGGACCAGATAGAGTAGCACCCACCCTTCCACCAATGGCCATAGCTAAATACCGGGTTTTGTCATGATCCACAGTGGGTATTGGTGCTTAGTCTTGGGGGACTGGGAAGGAATTTTTTCCCTCACCACCACATTGGCCAAGGCAAGTGTTCCCCCCTCACTCCTTCTCCACAGTGGGCAGGGGCTTAGTTGGGGCAAACATGAA
The DNA here is from genome assembly GCF_025201925.1 of Gopherus flavomarginatus. NCBI lineage: Eukaryota > Metazoa > Chordata > Testudines > Testudinidae > Gopherus > Gopherus flavomarginatus. The sequence goes on along the minus strand of NC_066628.1, from coordinate 43,726,574 downwards.
ATGGGAGTTAAGTTATCATGTCACAACTCATTATGTATGTGTAGGACGGATGTCCAGCGCACTTACTCCGTAGGGAAGGGACATGGTGATCAGATAAAATGGATTGGTAAAGGATTTAAAGGATGTTGTGTTTTTTTTAAAAGGAATGGAAATGGGGGACTTCAGGCTCCTATGACTGGTACAGCAAGGCTCCTGCCCCTCCTTTACAGTCCCCTTAACCCTCCATTTGAGGGGGAGAGGGGGGCAAGGTCCAAGCAGCAGGTTGGCTGGGGACCGAGATGGTTGAAGGGGAAGGTGGACAGTAGCGTCCTCGTCCCCCAAGTATATGTAAATGATTATGGAATTACCTGCACTGCACATTTATCTGCTGGGTACTCCCTGATATTTAGGAATAAAATAGTGCCCTAATTAAACCACATCCAGTGTCTCCTGTCATAGTTGGACAAAGGATAATTAAGTCCCATGTTCTGGTCATAAACTGATTGCAGTGTTCAGGGAAAGAATTTCCTTCTTCCGTCATGTGATTCCTTTTGCACAACTGGCATTAAGAGAGACAAAAGTTTGCTTCCCTCTTAAGAGTGAGATATGAACCTCTGCCAGGGACAGCATTCTGGAGTGAAACGAACAGAGTCTGATCTGGTACTGCAAATCACTTGTCCCTCTGCTCTCCATATGCAACCCACAGTGAAACTAGGTGACGCTATGAACGTTTAGACATTTCTGGTAACATACCGAAATTGGAATTCCTTTATCCTTCTACTTGCTCTATATAAAAGGATATTCTGGTCCAAGTCTGATCCAATACTCAAGGAAGTAATTGGAAAGAACTTCCATTTACTTCTGTGGGCATTGGATTAGGCCCTTAATGCACATGAATAATTGAAGTGACACATACATCAAGAGATTATATACTGTATACTCGATAATGTGTTTATGTAAATGCAAATATTGCTGACAAAGTTGGGAGTTGTGTTTGTATAGTAAGTAGTTGATTTAGCAATCCCAAGGCATGACATACAAGTTCTATATAGAGTTAACATGTGAAAATTAACAGCTGAAACGTACGGAGGAAACAAATACTCTGGTGTGAGCTCTAGGTCATCATCATATCCAAAGCGGCGTAATACTGTCCATGTAGTTTCATGTCTTCCTCGCTGAATAAAAAGTGTATGTAGAAAAAGAAAACCTGAAATTAAATGATAATTCTTAAGATTTTGAAGGCTTTCAAACATTTAACATTTACATTGAGAGCTGCTGTTTTTTTTACATTGAGTGAATATAAAAAAAATACACAAACATAAAAGCACAGTGCGGAATATATACAATCTTAATGACTATATGACATTTTCTGTACCTTCAATTTGTACTATTATACTTCTATAATCAGATCGCCAAAAATTATTATTTTCTTAAAATGTGTTTCCTGTGTTAGCGCCAGCATTTTTATTATAGAGCTGGTTTTAATTTGTAACATGCTAAAAGTTTTTATACGGTCTGCATTAAACATACAAAGAATGACAACCTTCAATAGTAGTTTCACGGAAGCATGTATTAGTTTTCCTATGCCAAAATTTGAGGATAATTGCTTACGTACTTTCCATGTCTTTCTGAAAACTGAGATTACTCCCCCAGTTCAATACACACATGATTTTTTAAGGCTGTGTGTAGATTAGGTTTTCACCCTATTTCTCACTTTTGCTTTCACAGTTGCAGCTCCCACAAGCAGTAGAAAAGATATCACCTTTAATTTTTACCACTTACTCCGAACAGATCTACGAAGCAGTCATTAAAATGCTGGTGGGAACCAACACTTTTATCTATGCTAGTGCTCACTCTGGTAAAAACTAACCAAATAGCCTATTCTAAATGGAAACTATAGAATTTGCCCAAGAGGGAATTTCTTAGAATCAGCACACTTAATTCAGACATTTTGGTCCCTTAAGCATTCTCCATTGGAACACCATTTCTTTCTCCCCCATTATTCCTCACTTTATCCCATGCCACAGCCAAGTTATGATCAACTCTTGTTGCCAAGGGAGCAAAAAACTGAAATCCTATTTCAATTCCTCTTCCCTCCTTTAACAATAGATTACATATGGACTTTTATCTTGTATCAACTTTAAATGTCTCTCTTCAAACAATACCTACCTTTTAATGTTAATCCATTATCAGCAACTCCATCACTTAGATTTTTTCTGACTACATTCTTTACATCTTCCAATGCTTGAGGCGCTAGTGGAGTATTAAAACAAATTCTCTAACAAACAAAGAAAGCGCATATTAGAAACACTGATACTAAGTCAGTCATGCAGCATGTCCTGCTCAAAGTGCAGCCTTAAAAGCTATGTTAATTTAATGGTAGGGACAATTCAAGCAGACTTTAAATTAAAGCAAAGCAGGCAGGACAGTTCCTTGCTCGTTGGTACTGCTCCCACGTAAGAGCAAAACAAGACAGGGTATCTATTATTTGCTTCAGTTTCCAAGACTGTTAAAGAATCACAGCCACCTAGAGAGGAACAGGTGTTTAAGGAAACAAATGCAATACCGGGGAACCTCAGGACTGTATTTAAACCCGCACTAATCAGTAGAGGTAGAGAGATGTAGAAAAACTCTTTTTAGTTTTTCAAGCAAAGTGTTGCCAGTTTAAACTGACAAATGCAGGACATTCAACTGAGTTACAATCTTAGCAATAGCTAGCCACAATAATGTGAATTCAGGTTTGAGGAGAAGCTTTAACTCTGCATTCCATTTCTTAGCTTTAATACTTAAGGTTAAATGTAGTTCGGTATCTGAAACATTACACCTGATTTTCATCTCACTCATTTTACGCCAGTGTCATTCCATTGACTTCAGGGGAATAACTCCTGGTTTTAGACCAGCATTCAAGAAGAATGAGGCCCAGTATCTGTTATGGGCATCAACAATACAAAGATGATTTATATAGGGCAAGATTTTGCGCTACCCAGTGGGAGCGTGCAAAGAGACTTCCGCCACAACTACACACAGGACTAAAAGCACAATCCCAGTGGAGACAGTGAAGATGGTAACAGTTTCCCAAGAGGAACAAGGCCTATGGCCTTTCCCTAAATCCACATCAGCAGGAAGAATAGTACATAATGCACCTATTTGCTATGTGGTACAGTGCCCATTGTACTGGCTCTCCTATAACTCAAGGAGAAATTTTGGTCAAGTCAGTCCCCAAGCACAGGGCAGTGCCTAAAATGGCACAATCTAGCCAGTGCGCAATTTCACAATTAAAAATAGGTATCCAAACGTTACCAGTCACCTCAACTTGTTTTGATAGTATTCTAGAGCTGAGCTACCATGTACTCAGTATGGAGAAAATAGGGGGTGATAAAAAAAATAGTAGGGAGATACCTGAAAGAAGTTGAGCTCTGCATCACTGAGAGTGCCATCATTATCCTGATCAGAGATTCTGAAGATGCGAGTCAGAGCTTTTATACAGGCAGGTTTCATCTACAGATCAAGAGAGAAATTAGGACCCACTTTCACAGGAAAATTACATTTTTATTTATTTTTTTTTTGCTTGAACATGAAAATAATCACACTAACAACACAAGAGAGCATTAAACAGAATTCAAATAGATACTGACAATTTAATGTTTGGTTTGTTTTAGATTTTCAGAATGGGCACCTAGAAAATTAATAAATATAAGAAACAGCAAAACCCGGCAAGAGTAAACTTATATTCCGAAAAAGATTACAAAGAAGTCATTTTTGATATTAAACGTCCTTAAATTCAATTATATAAAATCTTGACTCTCTCTCTTCAGGCTGAACAATCCAAAAGTATCCAAAAATACAAATATCCAAAAACAGTTTTCTGTATTTGTTGCCTTATTGTGATGTAAAAAGTTTTTAAAAACTAAATTTGACGACAGAAATTTGAAGAAAATCATTTTCCAAGCCTTTCCTAATGTACGCTGAGGTGCATTAGACAAGTAGTTTTCAACCTGTGGTCTGCAGACGCCGGTTGGTGGAAGTGTGGGGGAGGTTGTCTGCAGACTATCTAGGAGGTCTGTGAAAGGTTGTCATTACCATAGCACTGTGGTTTTCAACCTGGGCTCCGCAGACCCTTGAGGGTCTGCAGATCACATCTAAGATTTCCAAAGGGGTCCGCACCTCTGTTTGAAAAATGGCTCCGCAAATAGAAAAAGGTTAAAAACCACTGCATTAGACTATTATGCCCTTGCTCAGCCCCTGTATGATCGTCTTTTAAAATATTTATGTTTTAAGATAATACATTAATCCACAAGCAAGGAACAACAATAAGAGGTTTAGAAAATATGACCCATAAGGAAAGATTGAAAGAACTGGGCATGTTTAGTCTTGAGTAAAGAAAACTGAGGGGGAAACCTGATAACAGTCTTCAAATATGTTAAAGGCTGTTATGAAAAGGATGGTGATCAGTGTTTCTCCAGGTCCACTGAAGATACAAAAAGAAATAATCGGATTCATCACCAGCAATGGAGATTTAGGTTGGATATTAGGAAAAAACTTTCTAGTTATAAGGATGGTTAAGCACTGGAACAGACTTCCAAGGGAGGCTGAGGAATCCCTGTCACTGAAGGCTTTTAAGAACAAGTTAAACAAACACATGTCACGGATGGTCTAGGTATACTTAATCCTACCTCAGCACTGCAGGATGGACTAGATGACCACTTTAAGTCCCTTCCAGGCCTATGTTTCTATGATTCTACTTCTAATTCGAAAATTAAAGTCTATTTATGTGATCAGACTAGAGAAGAATCTTTTGTGTATCAATGAAGATAAATCTAATAAGGCATCTTAAATGGACATTCCACACAAAAAATAAATTCAATTCACTGGCTCTAGAGCCACAGTGAACCGTTATTGAACAGGCACCTGATCCATGTTCAACTGGTTTAGGGAGGGTTTCAGGAAGAACCCTGGGGCCAATCACAGTAATTTTAACTGTCCTCTCTCATCTATTAGACAAAGTACTGAGCATATGGACCAACAGCCTGGGAGAGGAAAGGCTGATGAGTTTGCTCCCAGGTGAGAGAGAAAATAGAAAAAGATAGGGAATTCCCTCCCAATAAATAAGATGGTGAGGGGAAAAAAGAGAAGAGAGAAAACTCTTCTCCGACTGCCAGCCATGGTGAGGAGTGAGGGAGAAAGAAAAGGGATGATGACACTAATTGCACTGTGGTGATACAATGTCACTACACAACAGCACCAGGCAAAATCAGGATGTGCGAAGTCAAGCAGCGATTATTTTGTGGCTTTCTATTACTCAGTGTTTGAGACCGAGTGGCTTTCTCCACAGTTCAAGATGAAGTGACAATCCACAATAAGTGATAAATCAAGTGCCCCTATTAATTGCAACCTATATTATTACTACTATAAAAATCCACATGTACCCGGGGAATCCATTTAATTAGTTTCCTTGTGTACTAAGAAACTAGCTACGGCTGTTACTAGAACACTAGAAAAAATATGCACTCATCTTTCTGAAGCGCTCTTATCAAGGTCTCACAAGAGTGCTCTGAAATAATTTTGCTTTCCATGACACTGGAGTAAATAGCCTGAAGTAAACAGAGTTACTCAGAATGTACATCTGCGTTAACGGAGAAAGAATCTGGAACCAGATTATATCGGATTACATTTGGCATAATTGTACAACCATGACCAAATCAAATCTGAAAATCAATTTGCAATTGTTTGTACATGTAATTAATTGGGAAGTAAAACTGAACATCCTGCAACATTCTCCCACACAGGACTTAGTAAAAGTCACAGCTCTGATTAACGTCACAGACTACAGGCATAAGGGAGCTGGCACACGATGACCAACACAGAGAAATAATCAAAGAAGAAAAAATCTACTGGGGTGGAAGTAGCATAAAAAGCAAAAAGGCAAAAATATTTTACTATTTTAACCTAACTGTCTTGCCAACTGTCTTTGGCAGAACTAAGTTTATTACAACTACACACACATATTGGTTTAAAAAGAAACAAATACCTCTTTTTCCTCTGGACAATAGAGAGGCCCTGTGGGATGTAAAACAGCTTTCTGTGCATAATAGAATAGCTCAGATATATTCTTCAAGTTTTTGGCTGAACACTGAAAAAGAAGACTTTAAATTAGTTAGTTAATCCTTCTGAATATTTCACCACTTCTTTGGGTGTCTAAATGGTCCTTTGAAAAGAAGGGAAATATGGTCCTTTGAAAAAAATTTGAGAGCTATGTGTTTGCAATGACTAGCTCAGCGGGGACTAGCTCCAGCTCAGTTGCAGCGTCTTAGCACTACTGCGATACAAACAATGTAGTAATTTTGAGTTGCTCTATCACTACTACAATCGAAAAAGTTAAAGTATAAACTTGGCAGCAATGTGGTACTTGTTATTCACTCAGAATTAATTCCAAAATGTAGGAGCATACCTCTACGCAAGTTTCTATCTCTGTGTATTGGTTCATAATGGGAAGGATGGTCTCCATACTGCTATATTCCACTAGATCAGATTTGTTTCCAACCAATATAAGAGGAAGCCTGAAAACATAAGATTTATCAAAGGAGATTTACAATGAGAAGAAGCTGAAAATATCTATTTTATTTGGCAACTTATTCTACTCCAAAGGAAGTAAACAATTTGCACTTATGTTGTTTCTATGGACTGACTAGACGCCAATGGTAAAGAGCAGGAACAAAAATGAATTAGCAGTTTTAGATTTATTTCATAACGGTGTCAAAACAAATTAATGAGACAAGGATTTAACTTACAAACTGCTTTACAGGCGAGTCTCATCTTACGCTGGGGTTACATTCTACTGTCAGCGTGTAAAGTGAAAATCGCATATAGTCAAAATTACATTGAGTGTAAGGGCAGGCAGAATCGCCTGCACTACAGGTACAGTATTTAAATTGTTATTTTTCTCTTTTTGTTTTTGCCAACAGCACAAAGCTGAATTCGCGCATGTTAAATGCGCGTAAGATGAGACTCGCCTGTACTTGTTTTGGATTTTTGGAAAAAAAAAAGTTAAACAGTGTGGTTAATTACTTATAAAGCTTCCATTATACACAGTAACACACAAAATTTCATATGGATATTTTGTGGGCATTCCTACTGCACATGCACAATGCATTACCCTTGCAAAGATATGAAAGTTGGTCCACTGGGTAAAAATAATCGTTTTCCACACTTCACTATAAGAGATCCCCAAGTAGCTCATGAATACTCAGAAAGAGCAGACATGGATAATAAATGGACAGCATTCTCACGGACAATTTTTTTCCTCTGGATTTTCTTTTTTAAATAGCTAAACTAGAAATTCACACACAAAAATGAGGGTCTGGCTTAAGCCAACCAAAGGCAGGAAGTTCAGAATACAAGCTGTCTCCCCCATGCTTAGCTTGTCACGGAACTTCCTTCAAAGCTCTCCTTTAATTTCTCAGCTTCCACCAACATTTCATAGATCTATACAAAACTTAAAACATCTGGTGCCTGAAGAAGCCTAGCCATGGAGGCAGCATTGTGATCAAGCCATGGACTCTCTCTTAGCATAACTGGCATTAGAAGAAAACTAGTGCAGAAAAGTAGGAAGGCATTCACATATATGGTGCAAGCTATCAATGACATTTTTAAAACAGCATATTTGATGGGTTAAAAAGTCACTTGCTAGTTAAAAATATCTGTAAAAAAATGTAGGCAATGAGGCTACTTCAGACTAACTTCACATCTGCCTTTTTTGGCTGAACAATACCCTCAATGTTACTTAACCACCCCCATCACCTTAATACTTAGGTCTATTTCATGTTTTTTCCTCCCTCTCAGTACAAACCTGCTATCTTTGTCTGTTCTTTCATTGATGAGAGGAATCCATCTGCTTGTTACCTAAAGCAACAAATTAACGCTTATCAAGAAGACGCACACTTAGGCTAATATGACTGAATTGCATACAATAAACTTGAGAATGGCTGGTCCTGGTCTCTTGCCTTCTGGGCTTATTGTGAGTTGGAATGAGCACCACTTTTGGCCATGAGGGTGTAGGAATTAAAAAGGAAAAGCCTAAGCTGACTGATAGCAACATTCCCAGCATATTACTGAATGGAATTAACAAGCTCAGAAGAGAATTTTATCTAGTACTCCTTGTTTGTGAGAATGGCACACCCAAGAGAAAACTCTGAGGTGTCAGTGTTAAATAAGGAAAAGAGACGACTGATGGGGACCACCAGAAAAAGAATACTATTGGTAGATTATATACCATGTAATATTTTCCAGTGAGATTTTATGCACTTTAAATATTTAAGAACAAAGTTTTCACTGTGCCTATCCCGTCACAGGAGATGCATCTTAAAAAGCAGCTAGATAGTATAAAAGGTGTTTTCATCATACCTTGTCAATAGAATTCTTGTTGTTAACAGCATATACTATGCAAATTACATTAGCCTAAAATGAAAAAGAGAAGCCATTGAATCCTGAATGTGTGGATTGCCTAGAACAGCAAACAGTTAAAAAGCACACCTAGCCACATCACAACAAGAGAGTAAAATATGCTTCATTGTTGGCCAGTGTTTGTGCCCCTAGTTTGCTCATACAATCTGAAGCCGGACTGATTGCCTGAAGAGAGCGGAGAAATGGAAAATATTAAGAAATGCCCAAATCAGTTTTTTGCAGAGGTACATTCCAGGGAAATGGTGGCATAGACTTCTAAGCTACCTACATTTGAGCTGTCACATATCTATTTTTCCTTGGTCCCAGAGCTGCAGTTCTCGAGTTTGGCTACCCACCAAGAATAGGACATGAAAAAACTGCCTCTATATAGAATATACAAAGATGCATTTAAGATGCTCAGAAAGCACTGAGGGCAGAAAATGAAGGTTTCTTAGTAACTCCACAAACACCTCACTGCAGCAGTTCACGAGTAAGGGTAATGCAACAGGTTGACAGGAAAATAGTTAACAGGATTTTTCAGGCACTGGGATCATTTTGCTGCAAACGCTGTCAGTCCCTCGGTTGACTGCCTGAAAGAAAGCTGGTTCTCCCTTTCCAACCAAGCAGGAACATGAGCCCAAATTGCCAAAGGGGGAGAAATATTGTGCTGAGAGCTGCCATCTTCTCTGGGCAGGCCAGTAAGTGGAACAGGCACAGCTGATCATTTGCAACGGTTATGCAGAAAGCACAGCACCTCATGGAACTGTGTGTGTGTAAGGCTGGTCCTGACAAATATTACAAACGGGAACCAGGAGAGGTGGTGTTATGTGGGTACAGCTGTTTGTCTAGTTTTCAGAGGTTAAGGGGATTTAAGTTTGATTTGGGCTTTGCCATCCCATCTATGCTTCACTGTGATCAACCTGAACTCGCCAATATCACATTCTACCATTGCCAGGTCACAAGTTTGCCCCTCTCTCCACCATACAGGAACACTGCAGAGGCAGAGCACTCAACTCTCAAAGGAGTACTTGATTTGAAATACAAAGCAATCTCTTCTCAAGAATACTGCTAACTGCTCTGATGCACTTCCTAGAAAACAAACAGCACCCAATCTTCCTGGACCAGAGGAAGGTTTGCTGTGACAAAAGGCTCCAACAGGAAGGTGGGGAAAGTGTTGAGAGAAAAGAATGGGAGGGCTCTCTTCCAATAATTCAAGCCAGAAGCTCTCTAGAGTGAAAATCTTTTTTAAAAGTTTGTTAAACAGCAGAGGAAAATCAAGGAGCAGAGGCTGCCTAATTTAATTCTAGCTAATCCCAAACTATCACTTACCTGTGATATTTCATGGTGAAGCTGCTCATCACTTTGCTCTGCTTCTGCATGCAACAGGAAAAAATGCCATTGATATTCTATATCATCATGAACTAAACCTGAGAATATTTTACAGTACTCATTCCAGGTACAGCCATCCTGGCAATGGCCCTTTTTCATTTTTAATTACTTTTAGCAAAGTATGTGGAACAAAAATATGCTTCTAATGCAAAGGCCGTGAAATTGATGCCCTTGCCACCAGGCTGGAACTGGCATTTGCACACAAATTTCCAGTATGAACTTTAAAGCTGAATAATTGCACTGGCAAGACAGGCTCCCTCTGGAATGCAACAGGGATTGAGTCTGCTACATTTTCTGCCATTTTCTTGGGGTGCTAAAGTGATGCTGTTGTTCTACAATGGGGTGGTGAGCCACAGGCGGCTCTTCAGAAGTTAACATGTGGCTCCTTGTATAGGCACCAACTCTGGGGCTGGAGCTACAGGCGCCAACTTTCCAATGTGCTGGGGGGTGCTCACTGCTCATCTCCTGGCTCTGCCACAGGCCCTGCCCCCACTCCACCCCTTCCCGCTCCCTTCCCTGAGCCTGCCATGCCCTCACTCCTCTCCCTGGGGTAGGGGAGGTGATGGGGAGCTGCTGACATGTTACTGTGGCTCTTTGGCAATGTACATTGGTAAATTCTGGCTCCTTCTCAGGCTCAGGTTCGCTATCCGTTCTACAATGTCATATTTTATGCTGGAATTTACATTACAGAACAACAGCATCAGTTTAGTACCCCAAGAAGGAGATAGCAGAAAATGTAGCAGACCCAATCCTTGATGCTTTCCAGAGGGAGCCTGTCTTGCCAGTGCAATTATTCAGCTTTAAAATTCATACTGGAAATTTGTGTGAAAATGCCAGTTCCAGCCTGGTGATTATAATTTTACCAGCAAATATAATTCCTAGCAAATCAGAGCTTTTGCTATATCTGTCTGAGAGATTTTATATAACAACATGGAAAACTCTTGGCTGTGCGACAGTTAATCCTAAACCCAGAGGGAGCTCATCACAAAATACTTTGTACTAAACTGAGAAATAATTGAGGATAGCATCAAAAGGAGACAGAAGTATGAAATCATTTGTAAAGACTGTCACAAAGAAGCAAACTTCAAAAGTTTTGTGGGCAGAGTTTGGGGTAATTACTAGAAAGTGATCATCTTCTTTATCACAACCCCAAGGAAGTGTTTGCTACTGAGAGAGAAGTCTTCAAATAGAGGAAAGACTAGCTGTACTGCCACTACTGTTCACATGACAAGACAACCCTGAAACGAGGTGGTAGTAAGATCTTTAAAATCACATTTATCATAGGAATTTGCTCATGTCAACTGTAGAATTGCCTCAAGCATTCCCAACTAATGGAGACTCAAAGGAAAAAGGATTCTGATATTTGACTTACCTAGGTTTGTATGGTTTAAAATTCAGAGCATGCACTAATATCAGTGGACACAGAACATTAAAATTAAACTGACACACAAACTGACCAAAAAAAAGTCAACTTCACCCCTAAGCAGTCATAACAGTAGAAAATCTGCTGATGCAGCCTCGCCCTGGGTCCCCGCCTTTGAATGTTTGAAGGGAGCTTTCCTCAGAGGTTCTTGACTTTAGAATTGCTTTCTATATTGCCTGACAGAGCCGGAGTTTGTTGACTTTTAAGGCATGGCATAAAACTTAACTGTTGACTTGAGTTTCTGCCTGCTAGGCAATGGTACAATTTATTTATGCCTTCTATTCAATTTAAGTATTCAGACTATTAATATTTATTTAACAAGCACCAGACGAGATGGGAACATTTTAAAAAAAATGAAAATAAGAGTAAAGAAATTCACAGAAGTTTAAACTATGTTGTCATCTCATCCTGTTGTGCCAAGATAGCACAGTACACAGAATATGTAAAAGTTGCCTACATTTTTAGTGACTTCTTCACTAAATGGGATGAGAGCAGTTTTGGATCTCCCTGAATTTAGTTGCCTTGTGCCTGACCTTGCAAACACTTACGACCATGCTCAGACCACCCACTGACCTTATTAGAACATTGCTACTGTTGATTCAGAGGGACTACTCACAACACTTAGCACTAGGCTCAGTGAAGTTTGCAGGATCGATCCCTGTCAATCTACCTCAACAAACCTACATTAAAATAACATTAATTTAATGTCCAGCTCCTGGCAGAGGCTGGAAGTTTTGATGAGGCAACTGAAGCAGGAAAGAAATCCTGGATCAGAACAAGTCATATAGCCATGTGTACTATAGAACCACTACCTGAATAATCCACTATGTGTGTTGGCACTCTTTCAGGGGTGACATCAGCTGGGATGGTGATTTCTTCTGCACGTGGAGGAACCTTGATTCGTAAACAAACAGTAAGAAGGAAAAACCTCTATAAAAACAGTCAATAAACCAGGGAAATGAACATCTAACAATGGTTTATAAAAAGAGTATAGATAAACTTCTCCGTGGATTAGGAAACTTTAAATAGAAGTGATTATTAATTTTGTTAAATTTTTCAGCAAAAGTTTTTGTTTTCTTTATGTTCTTAAAGCCTCTGCCACAAGTCTAAGCTTTGCTGTGCCAGAGTATCATTGTTATGAAAAGACCTGAAATGAAGGCTCATGTAAATCTCAGACCCAAAATATTAGAAGTAACATTATTACAAGGCACCCTACAAATAAACTGCTGTCTGAATTGTAAATCAATTTACCATATTTAACAATTACACCTAAAGCTTAAATATATCATTTAAGCAATACTATTCTGTAGAATGGGTAAACTTTTGGTTTCTTGTTTATTTCAACTATTAGTACAGCTATCTCCACATCCATTTCCAAGGACATTACACTACAGTCGACAGTGCAGTAACACACCCACTTGGCTGGCCCGTGTCAGCTGACTCAGGTTTATGGGGTTCGGCTTGCAGGGCTATAAAATTTCAGTGTATACGGTCAGCTCCGGGCTGGAGCTCAGGCTCTAAGACCCTGCGAGAGGGAAGGTCCCAGAGCTTGAGCATAAATATCTAAACTGCAAATTTATAGCCCCACAATCCAAGCCAGATGACATGGGCCAGCAGTGTGTGTTTTATTGCATTGTAGACATATCTTAAGGGTACACATCAAAAAATGACCTGTGGTAGCAAGTCTCAAAGCCCAGGTCAACTGACTTGGGATTCCAGGGCTCACACTGGAGGGCTAAAGACAGTGTAGATGTTTGGGCTAAAGCTTGAGTCTGGGATCTGAGACTCTTCCCTCCTGCTGTGATTCACAGCCCAAGATACAGCCTGTGCCCAAACCCCTATACTATTATTTTTAGTCCTGCAGTGCAAGCCTGAGTCAGTTGACCAGGGCTCTGAAACACTCTGCTGCAGGTTAGTTTGGGGTTTTTTTGGCTGCATAGACATGCCAGATTAGAAGTGCTGCCAAAAATCTCATTTTAATTTTTCTGTTCTTTTGCACATATGAGGCCTGATCCTGCTCCCATTTAAGTAAATGGCAAAAATCCCACTGACCTGAATGAAGCAGACTGGGCCTATGAGAACCACTCTTCTTCTCCAAAGTATGCCAAACTTGTCTAATAGTGATGACATGCAATAGATAAAGTGCTCTCTCCAAGAAATCACAACACGTGGCAGGCTCTTTTATTTCATAGGTTCTGCTAAATATTAAATCTACAGAAGTTTACAGGGAGCTCAAAAATGATACTCATGAAAACTAATGCTTTGAAAAATTTTGTACATCAATCATGACTGGTAATTTATTCCCCAAATAGTACCCATCCAGATTCAGGAACATGGTAATAAATAAATAAATACATCAGTCTTATATAGCGCTTTTCATCCATGGACTGCAGTCTCATCATCCCATTTTACAGGGAAACCTGAGGCATAGAGAGGTGAAGTGACCTGCCCAAAGGTCACCCAACAGGCCACTGGCAGACCTGGGAATAGAAACCAGGTTTCCTGAGTCCCAGTACAGCGCTCCATCCACTAATCCATACTGTCTTCTTAACAGTGCAACACCAAGGTGTAACATCAATCTTAAGTCTCCAGGAAATTCATCCAACTGACCAGATTTTTTGCTTGGCAAATCTGTCTTTCCGTATCTTTATGTTCTTTTAACAAGCCTGACTGCTCAAAGAATGGTCTTGTGTAAAGCTGCAGACCATAGTCACATTTCTGCCAAGATGATTATGGCAACACCTGGTGCATGAAATAAGACTACCCCAATGACACATCTACATAGTCCTGAGCTGCATAACAAACACATGCATGATTCCAGCAAGTCCTTCTGAAGAGTTATATATGATACAATTAGGTCTGAAATCATCTTTGCTGTTTTCAGCAATCAGATTGCTGTGCTGAGTGTAGATGAAATTTTCCTTTAAAAAAGACACTTGTCGAAGTGGACTCTACTGTATAAAGACAAAAAGGTCATATAGAGCTGCAATTCATTTAAAGGGATAGCAATGGCCAGGTGCCCCAGTAGTGACATCAGTAATGTAATCATATTTTAAAACATTTACAGCCTTGTTCTTGGACTTCAGACATATACTGCCGTACATTAGGAAACATGACATTGCAGTTTTAAAGAGTGAACGGACATGGTATATGAGGCCAGCTTCAAGTCCCACATTCCAAACTTTAAACATTTACGTAAACAGATGATAAACTATCTTTCCCCTAATACCGTGCCAAGAAAAGGAATCCAGTGAGTGTTAACAATAAGACACTACAAGTTTTATTGCCTGCTACCTTTTTCAAAGGAATAGCCTGAAAATGTTTTAGTATAATCCAGTCCATAACCAACTAAATAAAACCCAACCATTTCTACATTTATCTGAAAAAGGTTTAGACAATTATTTACATCAACGGGTTATGAAAACATGCTTCAAAAAGTAACACAATACAAAGTCATTCTTAATTACAGATATTGACTAACTGCTACTGCAAGGGCTATACAGCTTGACAAGTTTCGAACTCTTCACCTTTATTTATATAGTTAGATGCTCACGTTTTTACAAGTAATGCCTTCCGGCAGAGATTACCCCCCTGCTCCTTCTTCGACATCTTTTCCTCCATTATTCCCTTCTTTTGACCTATGTTATTTTCTGACTATTTTTAAAGGACTAACACTTCAGGCGTACGTGGATCAATAAGAACAAATGTGAGTTCAGTTAAGCATATGAAAAGAATGAGCAAAAATAAGTAACTGAAATATGACTCCTGTTCTCCATATAGAAATGTTTCTAACCAGTTTAAGTCATTCTTCCAGGAGAAGCCAATACCTTTTATCACCCTTTTAAATACTTTAATAAGAAAAGCACCACATTAAAAAATCCACTGATAGATTTAAAATTACAACTTCACTAACTTTAACTTACATGCACATTTCTGTGACTGGTAAGTAGCTTTTCTAGCAGAGAAGCACAATTTAGAGGACAAATAGGGATGTCCTACCTCTTCTGGAAATTCTTCACTGACAAGAGACATAATGAGTGATGTCTTTCCAACTCTGGCTGTGAAGGGAAAAAAATTATGGAATTAGAATATTTGTTTTAACCTTCCGCTTCACTGAATAGTTACAGTTCTATCTCAAGATGGGAAGCATTTTAAAAACATTTTACATCTTCCAATATTAAAATTTTAACAAAAATGTCTCTTAATAAAATCTAAACATGGGTCCTCAGCTCCTTCACAGGGTCGCTTTAAGGACCTTTCTGGTAAAGAAATGTGGGTCCGTCTCCTATGTGTTTTCAAATACATGCCTAAACTTTTCAGCTAAGGGAACAAAACATCAAATCTTTTTTGCCTTGTCCAGCTTTACATGATAAGGTGAGCAGGATTTAGCCTCAAATAACTACAATATGAGGCACCTCTGAAAATATCTGGGCATGCATACAGAACATTTACTTTAGCATAGGAATTCAGGAAGGAAAGGAATTAAAAGAATTAATGTAACAAGAAAGTGACATCTACATTAAAAAAAGATGGAAGGGCAGGGATGTCTGCAATAAAATCAGATTGGACAGTGAAGAATATACTACAGGGAGCAATCATCTATGAACAGCACTTTCTGAAGTTAGTTTGGATTGTAAACTCCATGAAGATAGGACTTTATTTTTTCCTATGTTTGCCAAAACGCTAAGCACTCTTTTGATGTATAGTTTTAAAAAAAAATACTGGTAAGAAGAGTTAATTCTAGCTGACTTTGTGCTTCTCTGATTTCTCATTATTTTAAATATTCTTGTATGAGAAGATCCTGGTAATTTCACATGGCTAGCTTCATCACAAGGAAAACATTAAGTAGAGGCAAGTATATGATCATAGCATAGGAGGATGAGCACATACTATTTTCCTTGATTTATATGCAAGGTTAACATAGGCCAGTTACAGCTGTTCTATTTTGAATCAGTTAAAAAGCTTATTTGTATGAGTGGTTAGCAAAGATACCATGACTATTAAAGAGCCTTTGATGCACTTTTTAGACTTAGACTAATGTTAAAAAGCTACATATTTTAAGAAACAAGCATATTAAAATCAACGTGGTCACAGATTAATGAAAAACGTTAGCAGGTTCTCAATTTAAAGAACTAAATATTGTGTGAAATTCATACAATTTATTTATAGTTAGTTTAATGTGCGGGACAATAAGCTATTTGTTCTTCCCTTCCTCAATTAAAAATAGGATATGTTATTAATTAAGGACTCAATACTGTGCCCACATATGAATAGTCCTTAATCATGAGTGTAACCCCAACGAGACCACTAGGACCACTTGTGTGAATAAGGGTAGGCAATTTTTAGGATCCTGCTAAAGATATATTTTAAAAAATCCTTCCATTGTCATTGGACCCCCTGCCCTTTGATGTACTATTTCCAGAAGAAACCTGCTGTTTCTAGTAATGCTGCTTCAGCACAACAGAGCCAAGCAGCATGATGGCTAAGGTAAGAGGTCATTACAATCTGCAGCACTTGAGCATGAAGAGGCATATTTGACAGAGCCCCAGAAAAGAAAATAGCAGTACCCCATAACTGATTCCGTCTGAATCTGATAAGCAAATTACAGCTTCTTCGCAAAAACTGAAAAACAACGATAAAAGGATGAAATTTTCTATCTAGAACCGTATATTACTATTACTGATCCTGTTCAATGTACCATACAACAACACTTAATTCTGTACTACATGCTATTTATACTACCATTGGAAATATGAACAATGTTCTCCCTGGAAAAGTGGAAACAAGAAATCACTCCAGACCTATGTTAGTCATCATATTAGTTTTAACTTCGGAGAATGCTAAGATACAACGGTGATGAGCATGATATAAGAAACTGAATAGAAAATCACTATTTTATTATGTATTCTCTAGCTGCACTCTTGATGCTGTCACCAGGACTTGATGCTGTCACCAATTTCCTCTAACTGAGCAAGATATTTGCTCTGGCAAGTGGGTGAAACTGAATCTTTAATATCTACAAGATTTGCACTTTCACGTTTTTTAAGAATTGTCTAATTCTTTTTATTGCAAAGATAGCCTTCCAAACATAAACCTGCCAAATCTGAACCAAGCATAAACAGACACAATGTCATCTTCCTGAGTCTGCAGACAGATTGCACCAGTGCCTCTGCTTCTGTTCATTGGTTTGCCAAGCAGTCAAAGAAGAAAATTAATAAGACTCTGGTCAGCTTCACAATATTATACCAGTCCTAGTGGGAAAGTTCTCTGCAGCAACAAATGCAGGCAATGAAATTACTCATTAGGCAAGAGGGCAAAAACCTGGAGGCTGAGTGAGATGTATACTGTTTAAAAGATCTCCCACAGCCAGGAAAAAAGTGAGGACCCACCTTTCCACTCTTGTAGCTGCCAGGCAATAGAGAGAGAGTTCCTTCTTTTGCAGCAAGAGGCTTGAGTTTCAAATTTATCAAACTCCATATTTGGTACCAGGTTTGGTTAGTAGGAACTCCCAAGCAGGAACTGAAGGCAGGACTCTAGAAGAAAGCTCATCCCTTCTCAACAGCTTGGGATGGCAGGTCTACTTGCCATTTTCTACTTCCAGCTACTAGATGTTTAACAAATATATGAAGTTCTGGCAATCACTCCTTACATATCTTTGCAATATCCAATCCTAAATGTCAGGTAATTTCCTTAAACTCCTATCTCTAATGAAACAGAAATAGTTTTTTGTTGAACCTAATTACCATCTTGGCTCCAAGTTACTATCAGCTATTTCCACTGATAACTACCAAACTGTTTCAGATTCATCAGGCAAGAATAAATCTATATTTATATTTCAAGATAGATGTGTGACGACAAATTGCTTTGCTATTTACAGAATATTGATATATTCTGTCAAGTATCAAAGGGGTAGCCGTGTTAGTCTGGATCTGTAAAAGCACCAAAGAATCCTGTGGCACCTTATAGACTAACTAGACGTTTTGGAGCATGAGCTTTCGTGGGTGAATACCCACTTCGTGCATCTGACGAAGTGGGTATTCACCCACGAAAGCTCATGCTCCAAAACGTTTGTTAGTCTATAAGGTGCCACAGGATTCTTTGCTGATATATTCTGTTAATTTTAGTCTCAATCTTCCTTCATTTAACAACAAGAATCTATTGTAAGCAGGTCTGTTGCTTTGTGTAATCATTATGTCATTACTCATGAAAGGTCCAAGTATAAGGTCTTTAGTCTGCCAGCTATTAAAGCAGCTGAGGGAAGAAAACAAGAGAGATCAACCTCTTGCTACACATGAGCCTCTTGACAGCTGATTCATGGAGCAAATTTTGCACTGGCTTCAGAGGTTGCACACACAGCCTTCTAGAAAAGGAGGGGAGCATAACTGTAATAAAAGCAAGGTGTCTCCATAGGATGAAGGGGTGGTGATCTCTGGATTATTAATAAATAATAATAATAATAAAAATTTGTATTACCATAGTGTCTAGGAGCCCCAGTCCATGGACCAGGACCTCATGGTAGTAGCTGGGTTATTTGCAGGCAAGGAAAGAACTATTGTTCCAATAACTGAATGGAAATGCCATTACTTTTTTTAAAAACTAGACTGCTGCAATTCTTTACCAGCTGGTTTAGCGGATAAGATTTTGGATAATTTTAACTGATGAAGAAAATGGTTGCAGAAAAAGCGCAGCATCAATTTTAAAGATCTCCTCACTCATAAGGCGTTATGTGCTCTAGGTCCAGAATGTTTCACTGACTTTATTTATAACATTCCTGGCTAGATTATATTTTGGTTTTTTGTTTTTACAGAATGGCTTAGGAAAATCTGTGTCATGGCAAAATTTGCCTGAATGTTTAATCTAGTGGAATCTCCACTGTCTTGTTTCTCTGGAGTTCTACTGCTTGAGATGCAGGAAACTATATTTATTCTGCTTAAATCTGGGTTGAACGTTTATCTTTCCAATTTAGTTTTATTGTTTATTTAGTCTTAGCAATAATAGCTTATCCGTCGGTTAGATTTACTATATAAAGTTGTGTGGTATTGTGAAATGTTTAACCTGTTTTCTCTCTTTTCTGAGCATGACAGTTAAACCTCTTACATCACGAAGCTTAAAAACAGCATTCTAGAGCTTCTCTGCAAATTAACGGCTATTAAAGATTCATGACAGCTTGGCTATTTTGGATCCCAGTATTTGGCTTACCAAAAAAAAAAAAAAAAGCCTCAAAATGTAAACCATGGCAATGGGGACTGAATGAATGTTGGGATACACTAGGACGCAAGGGTTTTCACACCTTACGTCACAATCTGAATCTCACTCAGACTGGCATTATCATCTGATGGCTCTTTTTTGGCCTAGGTGAAATGAATTGTAGTTCCAGTCCAACGGATGTGTCCACATGATCAAAAAAAAAAAAAAAAATCACTTCCATCAATATAACTGGCAGTTTCAGCTGACAAGCCAATATCAAATGAGCATGTAGACTGAACTAACTTTTCACTTCTATCAGAAACAGTCCCTAAAAAATAAACAGTTGAGGAATACTGGTAGAGATGTTCGAACAACCCATGCTGTATGTATGTGTTATTATCGATACAATACAGTTTCCAATAATATCAATTTGGCATCTCTTAAAAAATCCATACCCCAGCAACGCAATACACTTTCAGCCATAGGCTTAGTTTGGGGGGAGGGGCTGGGAAGGTACTGCCCTCTCTCCCTCTCCCCCCAAACTGCAAGCCTCAGGAAGGTGTGCAATTTGCCCCCCACGCACAGCCCCACTGGCCTAACCGGAGCTGCCTCTGCCCCCTCAATATAGAAGTCAAATGACCCCTGTGCTTTCAGATCAGTACTGGTCTTTGAAATGCAGAAACACATATTACCTATAAAACATGATCTGTGCCCATTTATCAGATATGAACTGATCCTTGTGTTGCATCTGTACTTAAATCACTGTAGCAGAACCAGTCCAAAATACTCAACTTTTCATTACTGTAGATCTGTGACACTGAAATATTCTGGTTGTTTTTTCCTATTAAAATTACACTACGCACATTTTCAATTAAGTGACCTTGGAATTAAGTTTTTCTCCCAATCATGTTTTTAATCTCTGAAGAGTCCTCATTTCTCACTTTATAAACATGTCTTCTGCAAGTTATATAACATTTAATCTAATATTGTGCAACAATGACCATCTTTAACAATTTACATGACTTTATCCTGAATGTTTTCTACCTAATCCACTAGCTACACAGATTTTTGATTATTCCATGCAATCACAATATATGAAAGACTGTGTAATTTAAAACTCGCTGCCTGTTTCCTTACAGAGTGAGCTTCAATTAGACTCAACTCAATTCAAAACTCTGTACTGTCTGTGAATTAGCAAGTCAGCTTGGCAGGCAGCAGTTGTGTTACAGAAGCTAGTAACAAAGAAACTAGGTTAGGGACAGGTTCTGAAAAGAAGTCACATAGGAAAAATTCAGTTGTATAATCAAATGAATAAAGAATATATTTAAAGCCAAATAAACTTGTTATTTTAAAATCTGGCCATGTATTGCCTTTATCTACATTGAGATTTGAAAGCATATTAACATATTTCTAGAGAACCATGCTGTAACACTGTTCTCTAGAAAGGCCCTAAAAGTTTCCCCAAACAATGTACACAGGACCTACCACACTATAGAATAATTTTACGTGCTAGGCCCACAGTTGCCAAGGAAATTATGTTAGCAATACTTTTCAAGCAAGAACTATATTCTTAATATAATTATGTATTATATAAAATACTTGTCACTTATATAGTACTTCTGCTTTCAAGGACCCTAAAGTGCTTTACAAATTAATTTCAGTGGGATATACCGTGGGCTCAGCACATTTGAAACTTAGGCCCCTGATTTAGGTGTCTAAATATGGACCAACGGGCCTAACTTTAGACATTCATTTTCTAAAATGTTTGGCTGAGAGTTCAAGGGATCTGTCCAAGGTCACACAATGAATCAATGGCAGAAACCAGGAGTCTGGACTCCCAATCCCCTGTTCTGACCACAGTGCCCATCTGATAACCATATTTAACGCAGTGTTTGCAATTTCCAAATTCAGAATATAAAAAAAACCTTACTATACTTTCAATCCTGGGCCAGGACACCACCAAATATAGGAAAGAGACAAGAATTTTGAAATGGCCAGCTCAGAAGAGTATGCAAGCTATAATGCAAAGTTTTGTGATAAGCTATGACTTGGGTATCTGCCTAGCAAAGAGCTGTAAGAATTCAAGCCGGTAATTGCAAACTAATTGGATACACACAGCCTCCTACACTACCTATTTTATTCTTGGTGTGGTTTTAATTAAGCTGTTTAACTCGCACAACTGAACCATCCCCGTGGCACTCAGCTACCTATTCTCCCTTCACTATGGTAGGGAGAAGACATCTGCCAGGTGCGGGCAGGGTAGTCTGCATCAGATGGGGGGTGAAGGGTGTGATTTTATACCTTACTAAGGATGGTCTCCGTGACACACACACAAAGCAAGGCTCCTGGTCACCAGCCTCAGAAGGCTGCCTTGAGATGACCCCATCTCCAAGCCAGGAGGTACGGGAAGCCCTGGGAAGGGGAGCAATCCCCCCTCACCTGTCCACCCATAAATACAAAACTGAACTAATGATGAGCCTCTCCTCCACACCCATCTAACCCCTGCCTCCCCTTCCCCCCCCACACATCCCCCTAACCCATCCCTGCCCTCCCCTCCCCCAATCCATCCCTGCCCTCCCCTCCCCCCACACCCCTCTACCCCCGCCTCCCCTTCCCCCTACACATTCCCCTAACCCATCCCTGCCCTCCCCTCCCCCCACACCCCTCTATCCCCACTTCCCCTTCCCCCAATCCATCTCTGCCCTCCCCTCCCCCCACATCCCCCTAACCCATCCCTGCCCTCCCCTTCCCCCACACCCCTCTACCCCCGCCTCCCCTTCCCCCTGTACATCCCCCTAACCCATCCCTGCCCTCCCCTCCCCCCACACCCCTCTACCCCCGCCTCCCCCCTCTACGCACACCCTTAACCTCCGCCTCCCCTCCCCCGTCCCCCCACACCCGCCTCCCTTCCCCCACACTCCCATCGCCCTTCCCCCACAGCCCCCTCCCCGACTCACGTTCTCCCACCAGCAGGATCCTCACGTCCTTCTTCATCTCCCCACACCCTGGGCCCAGGCTCCGGGTCCCGCTCACATCAGGGTTGGGGGCAGGCTGCGGCCTTGCCTTGCCTCCAGCACGCTCCAGCCCCCCAGCGGCAGCGGCAGCGGCTACGGCAGCCCGAGGGGGACACGCTAGCGCGAGGAAAGAGCATGAGCGCGCGAGAACGAGCGCGCCCCCTGGCGGTGAAGGGCCTGTCCTAGGTCCGGGCTCTGCTGGCCGGGCCAGGGAGGGGGACAGTGGTGGAGCCTGTCTGTGCTGGAATGAATGCACCTGTCTGTCCATGCTGGCTCAGACTAGGGGACCCCAGATGTCCCAATTTTATAGGGACAGTCCTGATTGTGGGGGCTTTTTCGTATATAGGCACCTATTACCCCCCACGCCCTGTCCCGATTTTTCACATTTGCTGTCTGGTCACCTTGTGTCAGACACACTCACCCACACCATAGACAGTCTGTCCGTGCTGGGGCTGTCTGTGGCATGGAGGTCTGTCTGTCTGACCGTGCTCTATGTCTCTCCATGTTGAGGGTCTCTGTATGTCCGTCCATGTAATAGGCACGTCTGTAACATGAGTGTATCTGTGTGTGTTGGGCAGGTCTTTTGGCTCGCTCCACACTGAGTCCAGGGCTGGCGGAGGAGAATTTCAAACACGGGGTCCTGGACCATTGCTTGCTATCCCTCAGTGCGTGGGGTAGGGAGACCATCTACGCATCTGGAACCGGCAGGATGCATAGAGGAGTCCTTCTTTTCAGCTGAGTGTGCGGGGCAAGACTCACCACATTGCCACCTGTTCACCACAATTTAACCACCACACAAACTGGACCCTGAAGGCGTAAATGTTACGTGGACTTTGCTTCCACCTCTGTTTGTGCCCCAATGTTTAACAGGCTTAGGCGGTAAGGTCCCTTCACATGTTGTTTCTATTTTATAAAGACAAAGAGAAATATCCGGTAGTAGGGTCATTTAGTTACAATAATCAGAAATTTTAATAAAAAGTGCCCGTTAAATACCAACAAGACATTCACAGTTTATCCCATGAAATACAACACGCTGACTAATATTGTGTACTCTTCCCTCATTTTGTATGTGTAACCTAGAAATTAACAGCCAAAGCCAGCACTCCTTACTCAGGTGTAAAACTACTGAAGTCAATGGTAGTTTTGCCTGAGGAAAGGCAATAGGTTTAGGCCCTAAGGGCTACATTTTGATTCCATCAAAGTAATTTGGAATTTCACCATTAGTTTCAATGGGATTGTTGGTGTCACTAAGCATAACCCTACGTAACTCAGGAGGGTGGAAGGCCACAAGAGTATGGAGCCTTCCTGGTTTTAGGCCTCAGCAGACAAGAGTCCCTCCATGTTTGAACTTTAATCGACCTAAAAGGCCAGGTGTAACAGCCGTTATCAGTTGCAACAGTTCTAACTGGTCTAAAGCAGAAATAATGAGGCCTGTGCACCTTTAGCAGAAGGACAAGATAACTTGCAGAAGGAAAACTTACTAACGAGCTGCCGCGGCCAAGATTACTTAATGCACCTGCGCTTACGTAATTGCTACAGGGGGAGGAAGGAGGAGGAGGGAGGGGAAACGGGGGATTGCTAGTCAGTGAGAAAAGTTCTCATGGATATAAAGGAACAGACTGCTTGTTTTAGGTGTGCTTGATCTGAGTCAATCTCCCTGCACCGCTTTGAGATCTCAAATAAACTTGGTTTGCTTCTCCACTCTGGTGTGTTTATTGGCGCGGCACACCAGGCGACGGACCCCCCTGCTGTTGCTTGGCCTCAGGCAGTTATCTGCCGGCAACAGTTCTTGGCGCCCAACGTGGGGCATTGAGGCTAAAATTAGCCTTGCCTGGATCCCTTCTGGTGGTCGACGGATTGCGGCGACGACTGACGCCCAGCGCGCACCGGTGACTTCACCGGGGGCCTCGGCGGAGACGCAGTTCGACTGACTCCAGAGGGCACAACGGTGCAACGCGCTCGAGTAGTGGAGAAGCAGTTGAGGGCGACGGTGAGGAACCGGTCCCTTGGATAAGGTAGGAACAGTCCAGTGGTCTGGATTTTTGCCTGTTATGACCTGGGGATGCCCAGTGTCACCCTAGGATATGGGGCAGGGACAGAGTACAGGCAGGGCACGGTGTACACCCTTAGAATGCATTCTAGCGAATTGGGAAGTGCTTGGATCAGATCCACTAACTAAAAGCAAACTAAAAAGTTCTGTATAGTAGACTGGCCTCAATATCAACTAGAGGACCAGAAAGGTGGCCACCGGAAGGATCACTTAATTATAACACGATCCTCCAATTACTCCTGTTTTGTCAGTAAATGGGTAGCTTCTGAAGCTGTTTGTATGGAGAGCTCTTGTAAAAATACCCCACTGTAGCTCCAGTTCTTCCCTCTGTCTGGCAGAGTGCAGGGATCCAAAAGCAGGTTAGGGATAGTGCAGGGACAAAGGAGGGACCTGTTTAGAAAGGGGAGACCCCATGTCCTAGTGCACTCTCTCCCTGTTGTAGCTAAAAAGCAAGATCAAATGCAGAATGGTACTGGGGGCCAGTGTGAATGACTGTTACCGGAAGACGCCCAGAGTACCCTGTGAAGCAAAAGCTCGTGACCAGGACTACTCTAACGCAAGCCCGGTAATAGTGGATCTTTAGGAGGTCCAACCCATGGTGGGCTGACTTGGCCTGGCATCGTCCGGTGAGGAAGCTGCCTGGGTCTAGGAGTGTGTGTACCCATCTTCCCTTCCCCTTTCCTTTCTGTGTGGGCTACTGACAGTCTGATCATCTCACTGGATGCAATCAGAGTAAGCGGCGCCGTCTCCCAGAGACTAGCCGACGCTCTTTGCTGAAGGGAGGTGTAGGAGGGTCGTGGCCATCCTCGTTAGCCTCTCCTGTGTGAGTACCCTGTAGGGAAAAATCCTTAGTTTATGAGCCGCTAGCGCGGACAGGGCATCCTCCGTGTGTGTGTAAGTGGAAAATGGGTGGGGGACAGTCTAAACATTCCATCTCACCCCCTAAGGGTACCCCAGCATATTACATGTACGTACATTATAGTTCAACAACCTGCAGGTATTTAGAGAATTGGAATATTTACACCGTGAAAATCCATCTAAATAATGCCCACTAGAAGGTACTTCAATCTAGATAAGATCATACATCTAAGAGGAGCGTTTAATCACCAAAAAGCCCTGACACAGGGTGAGCAAATTTGTCTATTGAGGAAAGGAACGGGTTAATTTAAAAATCATCTTGGCCCAGGGATGGAAGGGGGGGATTGCTCTGCGTTCAGGGTCAGGAATCGGCGCGGACTGTGCTTGGTGCAGGGAGGGGCTGCTTTCGGCCCCAGCTGGCTGTGAAGGAAAAAATATAGACAGAGGCGAAGCAAAGGAAATACAAGTTACAGAATTGAGAATACATTTGCAAAGCTTAACTGTCCAGTAAGATCCAACAGTGTGCCTTTGTGACCCCGGAGCCGGTGTGGCTTGGTGACAGTGAAGAAGCCGCAGGCAGCTGACCTGGACTGGAATCTCTGAAAGAGATGCTGCAGAAGATTCCAGGGTGCAAGAGAACAGCCCTCCAAAGAGCAGAAGCATGTTAGAAATTCTGGACAAGCTGTATACAGGATAATCTCCAGTCCACCTCTCCCCCCTTCTCTGAACATTATACACAGAAGTGGCCAGTCTGGACGTACGTGTGTGGGTATGAAAGGGGCTTGGGGCATTAATGTTTTCCTGAGTGATGAGGGAGCGTTCCCAACACTCTCCGTTGTTGTTTTATTATTTTATTAATGGAGCTTTAAAATACAGTTATATGGTGTGTTTTCTTTATCTTCCCCCAACGATCCTGTAGTGTCAGCCTGATCACCTGACACGAGGGATAGATTGGTAACAGAAATTTGTCACAGTTTGGTGAGCAATTAAGAAGGGGGGAGCCCTGCAGAATTTACACCATCTATTTGTTTTACCCTTGTTATTTTGTGTTTGCTTTGCTTGGTACTGTTGGTGTTATATGTTGAGAACTGCATGAGTAAAAGTGAGTCCTAATAGGATAAGAAAACGCTATCTGGTTCTGGTTCTGTTCTGTTTAACCGGTTACTGTTGTTTTTCTGCTCTGTTCATTTGGGCGTTAGGAGTGTGGGCAGAACTGAACCTCTTGTTCATAATTCCTCGGAGTGGAAGCCATGTGTGCAAGAAAGTTCTGAGGTTGAATTGAGATCCTTCTGTCCCGTCCCCTGTAGCGGTCAGTGTATAGAAGTGGGAAAGTCTGGCTTAGACTGTAATTCCCTCTGCTCTCTGTGTAATTCTCTTTTCTGTTTACATGTCAAACAGATGAATGAGTCTCTGGGTAAACCCTCTAAGAATAGTCCTTTAAATTATATGTTAAGTAAATGGCCTTTGCCCAATGGGCCATGTGTTTTTGTCCAGGTGGCAAGCCTCATGAAAGAGGACTTGGGTAGTCTTGTGAGTAAGAATGTTTAAGGGAAGAGACCAGGAGGGGTGGGGGCTAGATGAGAAGCCCACCCTCCTAGCTAAACTGGTAGTGGAACAAGTTGGTGCCCATGGAAGGGACGGTTCAGCAAGAAAAGCAGGATCGGGCCCAGGCGGGCAGGCAACAGACAGAGAGATTGGAAAACAGGTTGGAAAACTTTAAGGGTGTAGTGGAAGGAAGGAGTCAGTAAGTGTAAGCATGGAGATTTCAAATACCCAGGACTTACTTGGAATGGTGATTTAAGTTGATAAAAGTGGCTGTTGGGAGACAAGCAAGTGATTTAAGG
This sequence comes from Gopherus flavomarginatus, assembly GCF_025201925.1. Lineage (NCBI taxonomy): Eukaryota > Metazoa > Chordata > Testudines > Testudinidae > Gopherus > Gopherus flavomarginatus. The sequence continues at coordinate 43,699,391 of NC_066628.1, read as the reverse complement.
GAGAGTGAGAAGTTACTCTGTAGTTGCTGAACGAAACAGCAGTTGAACTTTGTAAAAATGCTAAAGAAAAAAAAGGTTTTTGTGTCTGTGAAATGTTTGTAAATAAATTCAGGAAAAGAAGTTATTGGATTGCAATCATTTGGTTTGGCTATGAACAATTTAGTTGAATTAGCTGAAGAATGTATACAGTGTTATGTAATTGAAAACCTGGGCTGCCTATGAAACAAATACAAGAAACTATGGGGTAATTCCTCTGTTTTGCCTGAAGCCAACAAGAGTATTTGTATATTTCAAGCGATGATTGTCTGCCCAGAAGGGGTGGGTAGACCTCTCTTTTTTTGTCTTTCAGATAATCAGAGAAAACTGATGCCAGCTGAACAGCATTCAACGTACCATGCATTTACTGGCACAATAGGAATCATGTTTTGTGTTCTATGTTCTGTCCTGTGGTGTTTGTCTTGTGGCCGGAATTTTTGTGTTTAATATTTTTATAAAATAGTCTAGTTTAAAATCAAACAAAAAGATTAAATTAAAATGCAGATATTTGTTTTGTTCAACTTGGAATACAAAGTGTTTGGATAAATCAGGAGAATGTAATATACTAAAGTCTAATGCATTTCCTTAAGTAAAGAAAAGAAATTTCATTGGCCAAACTGTTAATTGCAAAAATTGTTGTTAAAATTTGCATACCAACAGTCTTTGAAAGCAAAGACATGAAAAGTTAACCCACTCCCCATATTGTACATGGGATCTTTTTGGCTACCTCAGATTTCTAGCCAGAGGGCTGGGGATGGTGAAAGGCTATTGGACTAGAGGTTGTATTGAGTGAACTCCTCAAGTGGGTGTGCTTGTCCTGGCTTGTTGCTCCAAAGCTCTGTAATAAGGTTATTTTAGCAAAAGGGTGTGTGTGGCATATATTAAATAATAAGACTAATGTACTGTATAATGACAATGTTTATGTCTTCATTGTTGGGAAGAAGGTGTATAAGTAAAAAGTGGAAGTTTCCTTTGCAGGTTAAAAGAAGCCAAGAAGGGAAGAAGGACAAAGAACAGAATGAATTAACTGAAAAAAAATAAAATAAAATAGCAAGCTCAGGCTATAGATAAGACACTGACTCCATTCAAGAACACTGCTCACAGTTAAGACTTGGCTAACAACCAGGAAAAGGAGGGCTTGAATTTGCCCACGCAGCTATGAGATTTGCAAAACATTGCCAGGCACTAATGAAATGTGTTAAGTTTCTTTTCTCACAGGTAAAGAAGGGCTACCCAAAGACCCTAGCAGCCCTACCACTCTTTGGAACCAGGAGACGGGATTGATGTAAAGGTCCACCGACGAAAGTCTGCTCTGGCTCCACCCTGGAAAGGCCCTTAAGTCCCGGTGACTACCACCGTCGCTGTAAAATGTCAAAGACTGACTGCATGGACCCAAGATTCTCATGGCAAAAAGACCCCTCCACATCGGGAGAATTCTCCTACTGATGATTAGCCTATTTCACCTTCTAGCTCCACTGTGCCTTCTGGACAGTAGGGAAAAAGTACAAGGATGCTGCACCACGACTGTTTTGGGAAAGAAGAAGGAACACTCGCTCCACTGAAATTGCCAAAGTCCAGGAATTCCTGACTAGAAAGAACATTAAGAACTGACCCTGGTGAAGAAACAAAGAATTATACACTAGTGGGAGGACATTTGTGGGAGCCATGTTTGGGAATGTGGTATTAATTGGATTTTGGGGTTTATTCTACAGGCTGCGCCCTGTGTCCTGGAGAGTGACTAATAATGTAACCCCCCTCCTATGCTATTAATGTTGATGCCTTTTGAAAGTACCTGAGAATAGTTAAATAACAGGTGTATTATAGTACTACACCAAGGAAAGATGGTATTGAATATCACTGAGGCTGGGAAGGCATTGCAGTGGGATCTAGTATGTTTAGGAATTCGGGATTTCCTGAATTACCAGATGATGGCCATTTGAAGTGATCTTGAGTACCAGACTTGGCCCACTGCCCTTACAGACGCATCAGAAATACCATCTGATCTGTGATCATGGAGACATACTTGGACACTTCCTGGGTGGAAGTGTGGCTTCCCAGGGCAGGATGTGCGCCCTTATAGGGGATGAATGCTGTACTTATGTCCCAGAAGACGCACAGGATATTAAAAAGTACATCCTGTCAGCCAAACAGGCTTTTAAACAGTGGAAGGCCCAGGAAAGGAAACCCACTATTTCTGATTCCCTCTGGGGCTGGTTACTTAACCTGGGAAAAATAGGGGAAGGCATTGTTCACCTCCTGCTCACTGGTGTGGTGTTGTGTATTGTTACTCTTCTCTTGCTTGCTTGCTGTAAAGCACTTCAGCTCCCTAGAGCTAAATCACATGTTATCCTTTAAATGTGAGAACACTCAGCCAAAAGTTTGTTGAGTATTCTCAAAGGAGGGAGTTGTTGGTGTCACTAAGCATAACCCTACGTAACTCAGGAGGGTGGAAGGCCACAAGAGTATGGAGCCTTCCTGGTTTTAGGCCTCAGCAGACAAGAGTCCCTCCATGTTTGAACTTTAATCGACCTAAAAGGCAGGTGTAACAGCCGTTATCAGTTGCAACAGTTCTAACTGGTCTAAAGCAGAAATAATGAGGCCTGTGCACCTTTAGCAGAAGGACAAGATAACTTGCAGAAGGAAAACTTACTAACGAGCTGCCGCGGCCAAGATTACTTAATGCACCTGCGCTTACGTAATTGCTACAGGGGGAGGAAGGAGGAGGAGGGAGGGGAAACGGGGGATTGCTAGTCAGTGAGAAAAGTTCTCATGGATATAAAGGAACAGACTGCTTGTTTTAGGTGTGCTTGATCTGAGTCAATCTCCCTGCACCGCTTTGAGATCTCAAATAAACTTGGTTTGCTTCTCCACCCTGGTGTGTTTATTGGCGCGGCACACCAGGCGACGGACCCCCCTGCTGTTGCTTGGCCTCAGGCAGTTATCTGCCGGCAACAGGATTGTGATTTGGATTTCAGTAATGAAAGACACACAGTCAGATTTTCATATATTTTAATAAAAACATCATCCACATCAATGACACAAAGTAAAAGACAGCAAATGAGACATGCAGGTGGTATGTATGAAAAGCCAGAACCAACGTCAAGTGCCCATTTTCAGATTATACGGGAGGGTCATTTTACAAACAGTGACAAATTACTGTCTCGGAGCTGCCATGATCAGTCTGCATTTGGGAAACTGGAAGTGCCCAAATCCTGTTCAGTATGCTCCCTGCTTTGTTGCTGCTCTTTCTCTCTTTTTCTAGTCGACTTGGTGAAAGAAATATCCGTGTGGTTATGTGCCAGGGCCAACTTGCTTACATGTCAGTCATCCCATGTGCATCATCTCTCAGATCCACACAACAGACCTACATTCCTGCAAAAACTTATGAATGTGCTTATCTTTAAGCACAAGCGTTGTCCTAATGACTTCTGTCAGTGGGAAGACTTGTGCTTAAAGTTAAGCATATTTGTAAATGTTTATGAGATCAAGGCCATAAACACCGATGTTCTGCTTTCTCTAAACGTGCAGAAATCTTCACTGTTGGAAATACAGAAATATTGGAGCCTACATCCTCCATGAAGATCAGAGAGCAAAATTTTACTCTTAGGGCCCTGATCTTGCAGACAGTTAGGCACATGTCAATGTACTCTGTACTGCAGCATTTGAATTTTGCAGGGCCCAAAGAAAGGGAAGAGAAAGCAATGGGGAGAAGACAGACTTGTTTGAATACTACATCTCTGCACACCTGCAGAACCGGGCAACTCAGCTAGAAGGGACCCAAAATATGCAGCAGTAGGGTGTGGCAGTCACTAGACACACTATAGCATCTGAGATATCATCTCTGAAAGAAGATCACAGAGGAATGTATGTACCCAGGTACAGAAGTGTAAATGTATGTTAAAGCCTTGAATTTAGATATATGTAACAACAACAAAGGGAGGTCTCTATGGGAAACACTGGAAATTTATTACTTAATAGCTTTAGATAAATTATTCCTAAGTATTCCAAATATTATTAACAATGTTTTTGAGTGTATTAAATGTTTGTGTGCCATGAAAATGTAGGTACTCTCTCTTTCAAGCTGACTGGGAACTGTTATTAACAGCTACATTCAGGGTTTTACATACAATAGCTCTGAGGTTTGACTCTGCCTAATGCTTTCTGAAAGACACAATTTTGGCCTCTGCTTGAGCAAAAAGTTAAGCTAAGTTAAGGTGCAGGGAAACAGGGAGTGTAACGGAGTTAAACATAATACCCCCGTACCCTGCTTTAACACAGCCAGGGCGGATCAGGCAGGATTTGTAAGAAGGAGGGAGAAAATAGAGAAAAGCCAAGGAAGAAAACATATCAGCTGTTAATTTCCTGCAATGCTAGAGATGGCAGCCCTGCATCATGATATAAAAGCCTCACCTCCAAAACATAAAACTCTATAAGAACTCTATTCTTGCAGCTCTGCAATTCACAGCTTAAATCTTCAGTTTCCATAAGAACTGCAGACTAGTTCCTGTTGATATGATTTATAGTTAAGGATCCTTCTTCATCCAAACCATACAGCCAGAAAGCAGGGTAAACAGGACGTAGGATGTTGATTTCAAATCTATGCAAGAGTGTTTCTTTAGCAGTGAGAGAATAAAATGACAGGTGCTTGTTTGCAAGATCAAGGAAAACTCCAACGTTTAGGGGTCTGTCTTCACTTAATCGGGTTTCCTGGTTCCTGTGCCATGCTGACAACTGTTTATTCTTACCAGTCCATTCCACACACCAGGATAGTTCAGTTCTCCCCAGTTGATCTTTTCTACCAATATTTCCATCAGCAACTCCAACAGCCCATCCACCACTGTCCTTGGTACTTACTTCCCAGTAATGACGTCCTTCAGAGAAACTTTGGGAACACATCACTTGGCTGACACAGAATCTCTTGGGAGTTGATTCATATGGAGATGGAAAACGGGATACAATCACTTTCTTATTCTCAGATGTGATCTCCAGGTTACGATGGATTCTTTGGGGATCAAAGGTCACATTCACTGCCCCTAAAGTAGATAATAGAAAATTTCCTAACCTGAAGGCACCTGGGAGGCTGGGCAATGAAACATTTTCAACAAGGGTGAAACACAGCCGAAAGTTGAAGTGCCCTCTGCATACTCCTGGATGTGTACCCCATGAGGGTAATCCAAATGCCAGCTTTCTAGTAGTGATCAGACACTGATGCTTAACAAAATAAAATAATAAATAATAAATTCATAAATTGCCTGATTCGGCAAATTACTGAGAACCGCTAATTTCCACTGAACTCCAGGGGCCAAATCCAGGCCCCAGTCCTTACTCAAGCAAACTCCATTGACTGGCTGCCAGTACTGAGTAAAAACTCACTAAGGACTCTGGATTTGGCTCACAGACTTCAGTAGAAGCTGAGGGTACCTACCACTTGGACTCTGTCCCCAGTCACAGTCTTACAACACAATGATCCCATTAGCAATATAAGTGGAATACTTACCACGCCCATCAGAATCTAAGTAGCCACCAGTTCATTTGAACAAGTTACTGTATGGTTTTTAGACTGATAAGTTTGATTAGTGTTTAAGCTACAGTTTCAGTACTTTTATTAGGTTGTGAAAATTTCTTCCTTTAAACAAATGATGTATTGAAAAATAAACAGCCAGATCCTTAGCTGGTGTAAATGCACATTGCTCCTCTTATGTCAATGAAGCTACACCAAATCAGAGTAGCTGAGGATCTGGCCCTGTTGGTGAACATTCTAAAATCCTTCGTTTTAATGTTGCTATCCAGTGGTCACATTGGCTTACATACTTACACTGAGAAAACGGACTTGAAGCAATTGGTTCTGGATTGTCAGATGCAGACACCACAGATGTGGAACAGACACTCCTCTCCTGAAGTAAACCTACAGGTTCTGATAAATGTGGAGGGGGAAAAACCTTTCTGTTAGGGGTTTCTTCGACTAAAAGGCAAACAACAGATTTATGAACCAAAATACAGTTGCAATGGCTAATAGTTACAGTACATGTCAAATAGGAAAAAAATAATAGCTGGCATTTTTACAATGCTCTCTGACCTAGATTCCTAGATGAATGGGTATGCAATTACTCATGCAAAGATATTTGTGCAGTTGGTATATATACTTTACATCCACAATTATCAAAACATGTTGCATGCAGCTTCAGTCACTATAACTATATATGACCAATTAGATGTGTAACAGACCAGTTAGGCATGATATTGTATAAGTAATCACAAATTAACTATCTGTTCTATACAGGTTCTTATACTGTACTCATCACTGTGGTATGTGTAATTGCATGAGTATTTCTAAAACATTAAATACTTCCACTCCTGGAACTGTCTATGATTTGCAGTAACACTGTAAAGCATATGTGCAAGACTGCCACTTGGAACTCTTTTCATATGACTGAGTCACTCTCAACATTAGTCTGCACAGTTCTGGTGAAATTTTTTTTTGGGAAAAGTGTTTTGGAAACAATGTTGCTTTTATGTTAATACTTTGTCCTTCTATTGCTGCCTGTTGCATAGGGTCCCAATCCTGCAAACACCTATATGCATGCTTAAAATTAAGCATGCGAATAACTGTTTGCAGAATTGGTACTCCAGTCCCCACAGTATAAGGACTATACTTGAAAGGAGAAGAAGAAAAAATAGAAAGACTGCTCACTGGAAATATTCACTAGAGAGGATCTGCTCACAGCTAACCCCCTCTTGGTTTAATTATTCTGGTGTTTTCTCAAGAATGGGAAAATGAGACTCTTGTTCAGTTTCTTACTGAATTTGAAAACATTTTAGGGCAGGGACCTTGTCTTTATTTCTGTTTGTACATCAACTAGCACATTGTGCTTTATAAGTAATAATTTCTACTATAGGCCTGTGGTCCTTAGGCTGAAGTTCTCCTAATCATCTGCTGAGTGGACAGGCCCCCTTCTTAAGCATAAGAGCTGTACCTGAGACACAAGCAAATATTGAGCCAAATCCCAAAGTCCTTGCTAAAGCACAACTCTCTCTGAGCAAGAACTTGGGAATTTGGCCTATTCTTAGTAAAGACTCTATTTCAGGTCAGCATTTCTTTTAGGAAATTGTTTACATTGATATCTAAAGAGTAAACAGAGAATGAAACATAACTGATCTGTTTCCAAATTGCTTCTAGAACCACTTTCTGGTTCCCATGGTCCATGGAATAGCACATTATTATTTTGGTCTTCAAAACTGCAAGGGAATTTAGAACACTCCCTCCCCCTCAATCCCCCCCCCCCAAGAGTTTAAAAAAATGCTGCAAACACCTCTCTATTTCTATTATACTCAAACAAATCTTACATTTTGAGCCCAAACGTCCTAACAGTATCCCTCTAAGTCATATAAGTACAACCCTGCAAACAAGGTGCCAAACAAGGTGCTGACTTCAAAGGGAGGTGACAGTGGGCAGAGCCTCCAGCAGCAGCATCTTGCAGGATCAAGTCCTGTAACAAGTCAAGAGGAAAAGACACAAATAAAGTAAATTTACCTTGTGGGAGCTGGGCAGGATATTTCTTCAATATTAACACTTCCAGTTGTTTCTTGAGCTCTTCTACAGCACTTGTGACAACACTAATCTTCTTAGCATCAAGCATCATTTTATTAATTATTATCGGAGAGCCTATGTACTTTTCTCTTTTGGATGATGTATCCTAACGACAACAGAAAAGATGAATGCAAGGGTAGCTGGAGCTAAACAAATGGCAATAATTCCATCAAGAATTTCTGGTGATTTCATAAAGCCAGGAGAGGAAAGCACCAATAAACTCTCCAGAAATCTTATACTTCACAACGAGAGTTTTCTTTATAATATTGTGATCAGAGGAGAAGAACCTAAACCCTGCTGAAAATATTGAAAGATATGTTCTTGATCAAAAACGAAAATAAAATTTTCCCCAACAGAACTCATACAGGGTCTTGTCTCTGTAGTCAGATCATAGTTTGTTTAAATAAGCAACCACCCAACCCCCACAGATATGATTTCTTTCTCTCTAGACTTTCTTTTCAGACTCTAGAGATCTGGAGGGAGAAATTAGAGATTTTAAAAACGAATCAGTCTTAGGTTAATAGAGTCCAAGGCCAGAAGAGACCACTGTGATCATCTAGTAAGCCCTCCTGTATAACACATGCCATAGGACTTCCCTGAAAAAAAAACAAACAAAAACCAGTAGAGCATATCTTTTAGAAAAATATTCCAAACTTTAAAAATGTAAAAATTGCCAGTGATAGAGAATTCACCACAACCCTTGGTATTGTTTCAATGGTTAATCATTCTTATTTCCAGTCTGAATTTATCCAGCTTTAACTTCCAGCCATTAGATCTTGTTATACCTTTCTCTGCTAGATTGAAGAGCCCATTAGCAAATATCTGTTCCCCACATTGGTATTTATAAACTGTAATCAAGTCACCACTTAACCTTCTCTTTTTTAAGCTAGATAGATTGAGCTGCTTGAGCCTTTCATTATAAGGCTTGTGTTCTAATACTTTGATCGACCTCCTGGCTCTTCTCTGAAACCTTTCCAATTTTTCAACCTCCTTCTTGAATTATGGACACCAGAACTGGACACAGGATTCCAGCAGCAGTCGCACCAGTGTCAAATACAGAGGTAATATAACTTCTCTACTCCTACTCGAGATTCCCCTGTTTATGCATCCAAGAATTACATTAGCCCACTAAATAGCATAAGGCCAAGAAATGATCCCTGCAGAACCCAGTAGAAACACACCCTTTCAGTGAGGATTACATTTTTGAGACCTATCAATTAGACAGTTTTTAATCCATTTATTGTGCGCCATGTTAATTTTATATCATTCTAGGTTTGTTAACAAAATGTTGTGCGGGCCCAGGTAAAATGCCTTACAGAAGTCTAAGTCTATTACATTAGCACTATTACTTGTATCAACCAAACTTGTAAATTAATCTCATAAAAAAAAAAGATGTCAAGTTAATTTGAAAGGATTTGTCTTCTATAAACCCATGCTGATTTACATTAATTCCCCTCCACTAATTCTTTATTAATTGAGTCCCATATCGCCCTCTCCATCTTGCCCCAGATCAACATCATACTAACAGGCCTATAATTCCCCAGGTCATCCTATTTACCCCTTTAAAATATTGACATATTAGCTTTCTTCCAGCTTTTTGGAACCTGCTCCCCCCAGCGTTCCAAGACTGAGCTTCTCAGCTTGTTCTTTTAGAACTCTTCAATCCAAGTTATCTAGACCTGCTGATTTAAAAATATCTAACTTTAGCAGCTGCTGTTTAAGATCCTCCTGAGATACTAGTGGAATGGAAAGAGGGTTATCATATGACATGATTTCATCATCTCTTCTTTTTCCCAAATATAGAACAGAAATATTTATTGAACACTTCTGCCTTTTCTGCATTATTATTAATAATTCTACAATTTCCATCTAGTAATGGACCAATACCATCATTAGGATTCTTTTTTATCCTAATATACTTAAAAAACTCCTTATTGTCCTTGACTCTGCTGGCCAAGAGAAGAAAGACTTGTGCATTAAGCCACCATACAAACAAGCTTGCCTCCCTGTGCAAAAAATACCCCTTTGGTTCTGAATCTGCACCCAGAAGCTGTGTCAACGCTAATTTTTTTTTCTTCAAATTCGTCACCTGTAAGCTCTCCTTGGGGCCACTCCACCAGTAGCAGCAGAGGTGGGAGCCTTAGTGTAGACCAGCTGCCAGCGCTGTAGCTCATGTGTTGTCTAACCCTGCTCAGAGCAGGTCTAAATGTCATTGTGGTTATAATGGCAGGATCCGATCTACACTACTGCTCCCACTGTTGCTACCCTGGTTGCTCTATACCAGTGAGAGTGCAGCACTGGGAAATCTGAAGAAGAGTACTAGTGCAGGGAGTGAAAGTGGCACATGCTCAGTACATGCTCATTGGCCCATAGATTTCTACTTACACTCAGCTGCTCCATCGTGTTATTTTGCAGCCTGTTTTCCAGCTGGGTTTTGATTTCTGTGAGCACGTTCACTTTTGCGGCCAACTGGCCGATCGTTTCTTCTATTTTCTGGTGAGCCACCTGTTGCTCTTGTTCAATGATCAGCAGTGTGGCTCTCTCTTGTGTTTCAAGGTATTGTTTCATGGCACAGAAGTCTTCAGTAATCAAGCCTTTGATCTGAGACACGAATTCCTGAAAGGCAGCAGATGAGGAGTGAGTTCTGTTAGCAACAAGGAGGTGAGGGACATCGACATCTAAAGCCTGATCTAACCCGCTCTGGCAAGTGACCACTTCATTTCAGCACGATTATTTTTATTCGGAGGAAGACAGTGCTCTTAATAAATACACGTACTTGGCACAATCCTGCATTTTCTGCAATGGGGGTTTTGGGTTGCACTCGGAATACAGGGTTGGACTACTGAAAGGACAGCAGTCCTCTGCCAATGTCGTAACACAGAGACTGAGATTCTGGCTCAGTCCCTTGTGCTCAAGGCTGCGAGAGGCACAGATGTATCACATGCAACTCCTCGGAGGGAGGCAAAAGAGGCAAATGGTGTCCATAAATTTGGAGCAACGACTCTGACCAGCTCCAGAGCATAGTTATAACAGCTGATGCCATACCCAGCACTCCTCAGAGAAAACCACCAGGGGTGCGGGAGTAAAAGGGGGACTCACAGGTGGATGATCCTGGGCAGACCCCTTGCTCCATGTGGTCCTAAATAAAGGTGGCCATGCATCTCTCAGTGATGGGTAAACGCATAAATTAAGAGGGGTTGATCATGTGTATACATACATTCATTGCAGTGCTGGCCTCCTTGCTGCTGCTGATGGCATCTTGGGCCATTTCAATTTGCTTGGAGACCTCACTTATTTCCAATTTTGCCTTTAAAGTGAAACATATGAATGTTGATTTATAGAACCCTGGCAGAAAATGTGATAGGATTAGAAGCCATGATGGGAAAAATATCTGTGCCTTGTTAACACTGCCTTACTTAGCCCCAGGTCCAGCAAACTCTTTAAGCAGCATATGATTAACTTTAAGCATGGCGCTAATCCCATTGAAGTTGATGGAACTACTCACATACACATACTTAAAATTTATGATGAGTTGAACTGCCTTGTTGGATCAGGGCCAGAGATTGTAGGGACTGTCTTTGCATTGTATTTTGTGCCTAATGCCTGCTGCAATGGGGCCCCAATCTCTGATGCAGGCTTCCTAGATGCTACCACAATGCAAATAATAAATATTCATAGTAGCTAATAATAACTGTATCTTTCACTGCTCTTATACTCATGGAGCTGCACCTGTGGTGAATGAGACACCGGATTTCTGTTGCTGTAAATACACCCCAAACATCCATCAGTCCTGAGCTTCTTTCATGAGCCAGTCCACAAGGTTCTAGTTGTGGGAATGGTTTTGTAACGTGGTCACTTGGCTACTGGGAAATTAACTGAAACCAGTAATTCCATGCAAGCCACCAAATAACCGTCAGACATTAACAATACTAATCTAGGGCTCAGTCCAGCAAGGCATTGAGCACTCTGGCCCCAATCCAGAAAAACATGTACTTAAATCTGAGCCTGTGAGCAGTCCCACTGAAGTCAGACAAGATCTCCATGCTCACATGGCGAGACCTCTCTGCAGCCTTTGACACAAGGTACTACGTGACACAGCAGGAGTAGATGGCCCAGAGGCACAGTCTTTCGAACCAATCCTCTCCAGCAGAAGTCAGAGTGGTGCTGGGTAGGTGATCCTTTTCTCCGCAGGCCCCCATCTGTGGTGGGTCCCATACTCAAGCAGGAGTATGCATATCCCCGGCGATACGCAGAGATCTTCTGGGGGTCCATCACCTCATTTAAATATTTGCCTAGTTTTACAACAGCCTACATAAAAAGCACTAGCAAAATCAGTACAAAATACAATTTCATACAATGACTTGTTTATACTGCCCTGTATACACTGAAATGTAAGTACAATATTTATATTCTGATTATTTTATAACGATATGGTAAAAAATGAAAAAGAAAGTGATTTGTCAGCAATAGTGGCTGTGACATGTTTGTACTTTTATGTCTGATTTTGTAGGCAAGTCGTTTTAAAGTGAGGTGAAACTTGGGGTACACAAGACCAATCAGACTCCTGAAAGGGGGACAGTAGACTTGAAAGGTTGAAAGCCACTGCCATAGGGCTCCTGATGATCCCTGCTTCTCTCCAGGATCTACAGGAGAGGGCTGGGAGAACCAGGGAGAGACGGTGGAATTAGTGGCCAGCAGGAGCTGGCTGATGAGGACACTCAATAGACAGCTCCCTGGCGCCACTGCACTGTCACAATGGCGACAGGAAATGAGCTGGGGGGCGGGGGGACAAGGCAGTGGCACTGAGCTGGGCGAGAGGGCAGCTGCTGCTGGCTGGAAAAGAAGGAACCCTGGGAAGAAAGGGTGTGTGGGGGCGGCAGGTGACGGGCAACAGAAGGTGGCGGTGGGGGAGGGACAGAGATTGGAGACAGATCAGAATGAAGGCGAGACACCAAAGCCCGGGAGGAGGAGCCACATGCACAGGGGGCTGGCCAGGGTCTGAGCAGGGGGTGGAAATTGACTGGTCAGGGGGGTCAAGCGCCTGGAGGTGGGATTAGGAGAAGGGCTAAATGGCAAAATCAGGGATGGGGGAAGAGGAGGTGGAGTTAAGCCCAGGAGTGAGGCACTGGCAGACGGTGTCAGAGGGCAAAACCTGGCACAGGCAGGGGCAGAGGGGGTAGCAGGTACCCCAGTGGGACTGAGACACTGGTGTTTGCCAAAATAGTTGGTGGGGGAGGGGGGCGAGAGGCTTTTTTATTTTATCAAAATGGCTTTTTTGTATGGTCACATGAACTGAGCATGCTCAGTAACATTTGCTGAAGCCACTGCCCTTCACCCTGCCCTTATTAGCCGTAAAATTCTGCTGGTAGCAGTTTTATACAATAGCAGTTTCTTACAATCTAACGCATCAGCAACTGCTACCAGTAGCACATTCCTATACAGAGCCGTTTCATACATTACACCAGCTCCATCCTCCTTCCCCTGGACCCCGCCTAGGCAGGGGAGGGGGCTCTGCATTAGGAGCTGCAGACCCATCCGCCCCGCCAGGCATGGCATCTACCTCAGGGTCGGCAAAGTTCCCTCCCAACTCCAGCCCGAAGGGGCTGCAAACACCTTCCCCTTCTCTCTCTGGAGATTCCCTCACACTGTGGGGCCCCAGCTTGGAGGATACCTTGCCCCAGGGGCTGCAAGCACCATACCAAAGGTAGGTGAGTCTAATTGAAGCCCACACACATCTCCCCAGGGGCTGAATTATTTGCTAAAGTCCCCTGTCCAAAAATCACTGGCTATACTAGCATTGGATCCACATGGTCTTGGGAGCAAAAGAGAAACAACAACATTACTAGACAGGGCAACAAACACAGATTGGGCGAAGGACAATGATTAAATACACCTCTTCCTCCCAAAAGTGAAGCCAATGGTGCCTCAAAATAGCATGGCCTGCATGGAGAGACTTTCCCAGATGACTGAGGTTTGGTCTTGTGAAAGCCACCCTGCACCATTAATGTATTTGTCAGAGGCAAGCCCAGGAAATCTACTCTCCAGAATATCTGTTCCCCATCACTCCAGCTGCCTGGTTTTCTGCCCAACCTAACTGAGCCTCTCTTGTCAGAGCTGCAGAATTGTAATGTGGGTGCAAGTCACACCATGAAGGCACCGCAGCCACAAATTAGTTAGTGTCTAGAGCCCCTAAATTTCATCTGCCGTTATTTGGTCCCACAAAGTAAATAATTTTTTTTTTAAATTAAGAAATGAAAGAGCAACTGCAGAGAGGATTACAACAAAAGTGGATCCAAAAATACAGTATGCCCACTATTAATCATGCTGGACAAAGCTACCTGCGCTACACCGAGTTTTTAATCAGTATATTGGTCCTGGAGAGATTAAGGTATTTTTCTTGTCTTTGCTATTTTAGTTGGACTGTTTGCTGTTTGGGGAGGGGCACTGTGGGTGTCTATCCACAGCCTAGTGCAAGGGTCTCTGATCCTGGCTCAGGCCTCTAGGGGCAACTGTTACACAGATCAGTAATTATTTAGTTTTTAAAAGAAATAAAGTGCAAATAAATAAATAACACTAAAATAAACTTTAAGGCTGAAAACTGAAAGACAAGGAGGGCAGGAAATGCAGATCTCAAGGTTCCCACGGCAACATTAACTCTTTCCGCCCATTAAATACATGGAGTGGTTTTGATTAGTTACAGGAGGCGGTTCCCAACCTTTGTCTTTGAGGCCGCAGCACATGCTATAAAAACTCCATGGCCCACCTGTGACACAACTGTTTTTCTGCACATAAAACCCAGGGCCGGCATTAGGGGTAGCAAGCAGGGCAATTGTCCTGGGGCCCCACACTATAGGGGGTCCCCCAGAGCTAAGCTACTCAGGCTTCAGCTCTGCATGGCGGGGTTCAGGGCAGCAGAGCTTTGGCTTTCTGCCCTGGTGTGCCCATCACTGTGATATCTAGGTGCTTGTCAGTCAAGTATTATTATTAAGGTGGTTATACCTTGGCACCTCAATTACACCTGGGCAGCCCCTTTGTCTTTCATTGACTTCAATGGGCTTTGGATCACCTCAGGCCATTAGTCATCCCCAGAAATAAATGCTGCTTTAGGAAAAGTAATCTGCCTTCCTGTTTCCCTTACATCTGCCCACTAACGTTATTGTCACAGTGATGCCGGAAAGCGAACACAAAGCAGTCAGAAAATGCAAAATGAATGTTGTGAGAGCAATTTTAACCTGTTGGCAAAGACACAGTCAAACTCTCTTCTTACGACCCCAGGGGAGTATATCCTGAATTATGGCCCAGTTCTGCAAGGTATTTACTGAGTGTGCTGAGCACCCTCATCTCCCAACTGTCGTCAGGCCCCATAGCTCTTACAAGTGCTAGGTATTACTGATTAATTAATTATTATTTCTTTAAATATGCGGCACACAGTAAATACCCTGTTCTCCCATGCGCTCCTGTCCGGGGGAAGCCCAGCTTGAGGATTCCGAGCCCAGGATTCACTGGCTTCTTGATCATCTTCACAAAAGAGTTTCAATACTACCTGCTGTTTCTCTGCCTTGCTCTCCTCTCCGTGTTTTTCGGCAGTTCCGTTCAGGCCCTGGACTATTTCCACCACATTGGCCAGGTGCCTGTTTGAGATTAAGTTTTCCTGCTGAAAGCTCTTCCTACAATGAGGACAGCGGACGTCGGTTCCTGGATCCTTGCAGTGCTGGGTGATACAGGCTCGGCAGAAGCTGTGGGCACATTTTGTGATTAGGATTGGATCTTTAAAATACTCTAGGCAAAGCGAACAAGTCAGTTCTTCCTGGAGACTTTTTACAGGATTAGCAGCAGCCGCCATGGCCCCCAGGAGAGAGAAAAGATGTGAACTTTCAGTTTCTTTTATGCTTATGAAAGGTTGTTCATCAGTGCGTTCAGAGGGGGAGGAGCCCTCTATTCTCTTTCCACTCATCTGTTACATAGGAGTTCAACCCCAGGTCGAAATTCTGCCTTGCCAAACATTTGCCATTGTATAATCTAAATCATTAGATCTATAATAATATTTATAGGGATTTATCCATAGAGATGGGCTCCAATCACAAAGGCAGATCAGGATTTCAAACCTCTCCAAGTTTGGGGCAGTACAGAGCTGGGACCTGGTTTTGGCCGGAAATATGCTTTTCCATGAGATGCCTCCCCCTTCCGAGTTTGTTTTGCGTATTTGGCTCAATGTCATGCAATGAGCTGCCTTCTGCTAAACAAACAAAGCCTGGCTGCCCAGGACTGAATGTTAACAACCAGAGATCTGGCTGAAATTAATCATCACACGCTTAAGAGTCTCATTACACAAGAAGCCTCTTCAAGGGGAAGTGAACCGAAATAGGACTGCCCAGAAAAATATCCCCTTAAAGGTATCGTATCCATTTTCAGCTTGGTCAATAAGTAGAGCCAGCAGTTCTCCCATTCCTTGTCCTCTTCCGCTCTCTTGTGGCCATTTCATTTCCCACACAGTCAGCCTGATTCTGAAAACAGCTGAACATCTGCAACTTCTGTGGAAGGCAGCATCAAACTCTTAACCAGCAGTACA
The DNA here is from genome assembly GCF_025201925.1 of Gopherus flavomarginatus. NCBI lineage: Eukaryota > Metazoa > Chordata > Testudines > Testudinidae > Gopherus > Gopherus flavomarginatus. Next base: position 43,683,198 of record NC_066628.1, on the reverse strand, counting down.
GGGAATCCTCCGTTCTTGTTAAAGACAGGTTGGAAAGAGCAGTTCAGTATTTAAAATGTACTGAAAAAGACAAGCTGGATAAAGTAAATAAAAAGCAATAGACACAAATAAAACAAACTGATGGATACCAATCAAGAGAGGAAGCTCTGGACATAAAAATAAATTGGGCCAGATTCTGATCCCCTTGCTCACCCTGATGGGACCTACTCCACAAGTGATCCCAGCGGACCACAGAGGCTGCGCTGGGCCAGGGATGGAGTCATGACTTTAGCACTTGGCACTATGGAGGATTCTGGACTGCTGAACAGTCCTGCAGTAGCTCTAGGAGGTTGACACGAGTATCAGAATCTTGCTCAGAGAAAGCATATAGGACAAGCGTGTTTCAGTAAGCATGTTCTTTCACAATGAAGCCTCAAACTATGATTTAAGTTAGAGAGGGGTCTGAGCCACACAGGTTATGTCTACACTGCAACTGAAGGGGTGATTGCAGGTCAGGTGGCATACCCATATTAGCTTTTATCTGTCCAAGACGACCCAGTCCCATAGGTGTGTACTCACATTGCCAGCCCAGACTGAAGCCGATGCTGCTGTGTCTTCATTGCTATCTTTAGCTGTGCTAGCTAGATTAAACCTAGTAACAGGGATAACTACATATGCTGAAATCATGCCTCCAAATGCAGTGTGGACATAGCCTAAGTTCAGTACGTGACCCAAACTTCCGGGGAGTTCTGATCTGGGGATTTGGTTCAGACTTAACTTTATTTTGAACAGAGAAATGAAACCAGCCATGCAAAACTTTTTGAGGCCTAACAAAATGTTTATTGAAGCTCAAAATGCCTTCATTCATTTTCTGAGAGCAAATTGCCTGGTTTCATGACAAAACTCATATGACAGTTGGTGACACAGCAGATCTTTGGCCCCCAGCAACCATCAGCTGCAGCGTGGACCATAATTCTCGTGGGTCTGAATAGTTGGTAGCATATTAAGACTTTCGTGGGTGAAATTCCACAGCCACGTTTATTCAGGGCGTCAGATTAGATGATGTAGTGGTTCCTTCTGGTCTTAAATCAATTAATCGTTGTTTTATGGTTTGGCTTCACAGCGTTTAGTTTGGATAAACTCAGAGCAAAAATCCAGGGACATAAAACCGTGTGGCTCAAAACTGATCTAGGGTGCCTTTGGAACCCTAACAGTAGGGCAGAAAGCCCTATCCATAGAAACCCTAGCCCTAGCTCCAAGTGCCCTACCTTAGGAACGCTAGAGTGGGAAGCCCTACCCATAGGAACCCTAACTCTAGCTCCAAGTGACAAATCCTTAGGAACCCTAACCCTAGCTCCAAGTGCCCAACCCATAGGAACCATAACCCTAGGGCGGGGCACCCTACCCATAGGAACCCTAACCCTAGCTCCAAGTGACAAATCCTTAGGAACCCTAACCCTAGCTCCAAGTGCCCTACACTTAGGAACCCTAACACTACGGTGGGAAGCCCTACCCATAGGAACCCTAACCCTAGCTCCAAGTGCCCTACCCATAGGAACCCTAACCCTAGCTCCAAGTGCCCTACCCTTAGGACCCCTAACCCTAGGGCGTGGCACCCTACCCTTAGGAACCCTAACCCTATTGCGGATAGCACTACCCATACGAATCCTAACCCTAGCTCCATGTGCTCTACCCATAGGAACCATAACCCCTAGGGCGGGAATCCCTACCCATAGGAACCCTAACCCTAGCTCAAAGTGCCCTAACCCTAGAGTGGGAAGCCCTACCCATAGGAACCCCAACCCTAGCTCCAAGTGCCCTACCCATAGGAACCCTAAACCTAGCTCTAAGTGCCCTACCCTTGAGGACCCTAACCCTAGGGTGGGAAGACCTACCCCTAGGAACCCTAACCCTAGCTTCAAGTGCCCAACCCATAGCAACCCTCACCCTAGGGCTGGGTGCCCTACCAATAGGAACCCTAACCCTAGCTGCAAGTGCCCTACCCTTAGGAACCCTAACCCTAGGGTGGGGCACCCATCCCATAGGAACCCTAACCCTAGCTCCAAGTGCCCTACCCTTAGAAACCCTAACCCTGGGGGGGCACCCTACCCATAGGAGCCCTAATCCTAGTTCCAAGTGCCCTACCCTTAGGAACCCTAACCCTAGGCTGGGAAGTACTACCCATAGGAACCCCAACCCTAGCTTCAAGTGCCCTACCGATAGGAACCCTGAGTCTAGGGTGAGTCTAGCTCAAAGTGTCCTACCCTTAGGTATCGTAACCCTAGGGTGGGGCACCTAACCCTAGCTCCAAGTGCCCTATCCATAGGAACAGTAACCCTAGGGCGGGACGCCCTACCCTTAGGTAACCTAACCCTAGCTCCAAGTTCCCTACCTATAGGAACCCTAACCCTAGCTCCAAGTGCCCTAACTGTAGGAACCCTATCCCTAGGGCGAGGTGCCGTATCCAGAGGAACTCTAACCGTAGCTCCAAGTGCCCTACCCATAGGAACCCTAACCCTAACTCCAAGTGCGCTACCCTTAGGAACCCTCACCCTAGGGCGTGGCGCCCTACCCATAGGAACTCTAAGGGACTGATAGACCGCGGGGAGGGGACTTGGGAAGAGGCAGTGGGGAGAGGTAGCCTTGCCCTAGGGATATTTCCTCTTACCGGGTGTCCCGCAGTCTGTGCACTGGGAGGTCCCTGTCCCAGCTTCTCTCAGCAGCTCTAGTAGCAGTGTCTTGTTGAACTCCCGATCCACCATCCTGCCACTGGCCGCTCCGCCCGGGGATGGCCACGTGCTGCCGTGTCCCCGAGACTGCTGGGGGCGAGTCTCCAGCCTAGCCTGGCAGAAGCAGCACCGGCTGCACTTCAGCCGGAGTAGCCTGGAAATGAGGAAACGTGATTCCTGCTCCAGTCCGAGTGGAAGAGTCGGGGATGCTCGGCCACTGCCCATCAGGGCACTTCCCCGTCCCCCCCGGCCCTCAGTCCCCCCGATCACAACTGTCCCCTGCCTCTCTCGCCCGGGGCTGCATGGCTCAGGAAGCCCCCCAGCCCAATGCAGGAAAATCATAGAAGATCAGAGTTGGAAGAGACCTCAGGAGGTTCTAGTCCAATCCCCTGCTCAAAGCAGGACCAACCCCAACTAAATCATCCCAGCCAGGGATGTTGTGTTGGTGGAGGAACAAAGCTTGCCAGGGCAAATTCCCTGGGGGGGGGGGGATACCAGCCCAGCCCCCGCCCCCTCTCGCTTAATCCTGCTCTCCTGGTTACAGTAGAACGTCACTCAGTCCCCCTCCTCTGTCCTCTCTGCCTCACCTCCCCCGCCGGCCAGGGGAGAGCTCTGGGGTAGTGCTGTGAACAGCCCTCATAGATGGAGCCTAGGAGAGTTGGGGACTCTCGGGCTGTGGATCACACAGATCCGACCCTAGCGGGGCTGGGAGCTCTGGTTTTGTGGCTTTCACAGATCAGACCCTAGCAGGGTTGGGAACTCTGGGGGTTGTGGGTCAGGGTCACACAGATCAGACCCTGGGGGGGGATTTGGGAAGCTGTGAGCTGTGGATGACACAGATCAGACCCTAGCGGGGTTGGGAGCTCTGGGGGTTGTGTGTCACACAGATCAGACCCTAGTGGGGCTGGGAGCTCTGAGGGCTGTGGGTCACACAGATCAGACCTGGGGGGTTGGGAGCTCTGGGGGTTGTGGGTCACACAGATCAGACCCTGGGAGGTTGAGAGCTCTGGGGGTTGTAGGTCACACAGATCAGACCCTGGGGGGCTGGGAGCTCTGGGGGTTGTGGGTCACACAGATCAGACCCTAGCAGGGCTGGGAGCTCTGGGGGTTGTGGGTCACACAGATCAGACTCTAGCGGGGCTGGGAGCTCTGGAGGTTGTGGGTCACACAGATTAGACCCTAGCGGGGCTGGGAGCTCTGGGGGCTGTGGGTCACACAGATCAGACCCTGGGGGGGTGGGAGCTCTGGGGGTTGTGAGTCACACAGATCAGACCCTGGGGAGCTGGGAGCTCTGGGGGTTGTGAGTCACACAGATCAGATCCTAACAGGGTTGGGAGCTCTGGGGGTTGTGGGTCACACAGATCAGACCCTGGGGGGCTGGGAGCTCTGGGGGTTGTGGGTCACACAGATCAGACCCTGGGGGGCTGGGAGCTCTGGGGGCTGTGGGTCACACAGATCAGACCCTGGGGGGCTGGGAGCTCTGGGGGTTGTGTGTCACACAGATCAGACCCTGGGGGGTTGGGAGCTCTGGGGGTTGTGAGTCACACAGATCAGATCCTAACAGGGTTGGGAGCTCTGGGGGCTGTGGGTCACACAGATCAAACCCTGGGGGCTGGGAGCTCTGCGGGTTGTGGGTCACACAGATCGGACCCTGGGTGGCTGGGAGCTCTGGGGGTTGTGGGTCACACAGATCAGACCCTGGGGGGCTGGGAGCTCTGGGGGTTGTGTGTCACACAGATCAGACCCTGGGGGGTTGGGAGCTCTGGGGGTTGAGTCACACAGATCAGATCCTAACAGGGTTGGGAGCTCTGGGGGCTGTGGGTCACACAGATCAGACCCTGGGGGGCTGGGAGCTCTGGGGGTTGTGGGTCACACAGATCAGACCCTGGGGGGTTGGGAGCTCTGGGGGCTGTGGGTCACACAGATCAGACCTGGGGGGCTGGGAGCTCTGGGGGTTGTGGGTCACATAGATCAGACTCTGGGGGCTGGGAGCTCTGGGGGTTGTGGGTCACACAGATCAGACCCTGGGGGGCTGGGAGCTCTGGGGGTTGTGGGTCACACAGATCAGATCCTAGCGGGGTTGGGAGCTCTGGGGGCTGTGGGTCACACAGATCAGACCCTGGGGGGTTGGGAGCTCTGAGGGCTGTGGGTCACACAGATCAGACCTGGGAGGCTGGGAGCTCTGGGGGCTGTGGGTCACGCAGATCAGGCCCTGGGGGCTGGGAGCTCTGGGGGTTGTGTGTCACACAGATCAGACCCTAGTGGGGCTGGGAGCTCTGGGGGTTGTGGGTCACACAGATCAGACCTGGGGGGTTGGGAGCTCTGAGGGTTGTGAGTCACACAGATCAGACCTGGGGGGCTGGGAGCTCTGGGGGTTGTGGGTCACACAGGTCAGGCCTGGGGGGCTGGGAGCTCCGGGGGTTGTGGGTCACACAGATCAGACCTGGGGGGCTGGGAGCTCTGGGGGTTGTGGGTCACAGATCAGACCTGGGGGGCTGGGAGCTCCGGGGGTTGTGGGTCACACAGATCAGACCTGGGGGGCTGGGAGCTCTGGAGGTTGTGCCTCTCACCCTGGGGCTAGGGCAGTTGCGGCACTGCCCCGGGGCGCACTACTCCCCCCGTTTGCTGGCAGTACAGGGGAAGGCCACTGTGGGGAGCCAGACCCGGTCTCGCTTCTGCCCGGCCCACCCTGAGGCCGGAACGTTTCTTACCAGCCGTGCGGGCCGCGGCCTCTTTCTCCCGGACGTACCGGGCGGAGGGGGGCGGGCAGCGCGGCGGGCAGGATGCGTTTCAGTGCCTGGCTCCCGAGCCTCCTCCGCAGAGGCAGAGGTGTGGGGAGAGGGGTTCCGGGGGTGGGTGTGTCTGTCTGGCGGGGGGAGGGAAGGTTTGCTGGGAAGGCGTGTCTCGCCCCCTTTGTGCCTGGTTCTGGGTGATAGCAGCAGAAACCTGCCGCTTGGGAGTTGCCTGGCCCTTATCTGTGCCTTGGTTGCCCTGCGTTCAGCGCTGGCCTGACACACGCGTCCTGTTGGACTCCTTCCTAGGGGCTGATCAGACAGCGCCGAGCACGTCTTGGGGTGTGACAGGGTTGGTGAAAGAGACACGCTCGCCAGCCCCCGAGAGCTCTTTCTTGGAGCTGGAAGCTCATCTCTTTCACCCACAGTAGTTGGTCCAGTAACAGATATTGCCTCCCGCACCATGGCCCTCTAATATCCTGGGACTTACAGGCTGCAACTCCACTGCAAACAACGCTTTCTGGTGATCTTTCGAGGCCCACCCACTTATCCCGGTCCAACACTAAAACACGCAGATATAAGCTTCCCCCGCCCCTCTCCAATGCCTTATGGACAGTCTCATAGTGTAGAGGAGGCCTCTCTGGTAGGGGATTTGCTCTCCAAGGCCCATGGGTGACACTGCTCTTATTCACTATACCTTGATGAATTTAGCTTGACAGCCCTGTGGGCTAAAGTGGTCCATTTGCCTGCAGTAGGCAGTGGCAGTACAAACCCTGCTGCTTCTCCAATGGGCCTCAAGCCAACCTTGGTTAAGAGGAGCAACCTCTGTGGCTGAGTGGGTAATTCAGTCTCCATGCTCCTTTGCTCCTGGTGCAGCTAGGATCTGGGGAACAGCTAGTAGCAGTGGTGAATGTGACAGTGGTAGCTTTTGTGAAAGTGATACTTACCCCCTAAGAAAGAGACTGAAACAATCCACTACTTTCACAGGTCATTGACCATCTATCCAATGGGTTTGGGTCATTACTTACCAGGGCTAGATCTAAGTGGGGTCATAGAACACCAGCTTGTTAATGGGTGGCAATAAATTTCAATTAAAAAAAACACCAACACAAATAGCAGAAGTTTAAAATGATGGGTGGCCCTTTTCTCTAACTCTGAATTTTCCTGTAACCTGTTTGAAATGGTTCTGATCCTAATTTTAATTAAAGGGAATTAAAAAGCTGGCCAACACTTTTTCTTTGTATGGCACAGAAGTAAATTTGTGTGGCGTGTCCCAATGAGGTATGGATGTATGTGTTCAGTAAGTTAATGAATACAGTGTTTTAACTCATTTTTTCTTCAGGAAGCTATTTCTTTCATGTCCCTTTGGGTTCATGTCAGCTTCAGCCCCTGAACCATTCCTGGTGTCAGAAAAAATCAACATCTGCTGTACAACACAACTCTGTCAATTCCCCAACGATGAATCAAACCTTCAAGACACCAGAAGATGCACTCTCTAATTTGTACTCCTCTGAACAACAATCTGCCATCCTGCAAGTGCTCAACACAGCATCTGAGAGAGAGCTTTCCACCATTAAACTATTGCGGGGAAGAAAGTCTGTCAATGTAATTGAGCATAGGGAAAAATATGGACCGTTTCAGAACTTGCAGAGTTTATTGAATGTCCCTCTCTTTCAATATAAAACTGTTGTTAAGGTGTGTAACTTTATCCTCAATCCATCTGAGAAAGGAGATAGAAGAGAGAGAAAAATACAAGACACCAGGCCTTCAATGAGGTTTATTAAACCTGAAATAGAAAGAGAGAGGTTGGAGGTATACAACATTTTTAATTTGATTTTATCAAGAAACTATTTATTTTCAGAGTAAACTTGTTATTCCCATAAATCAATTATGAATTTTAATAAAAATTCATCAGAGTAGATATAATACACTTATTGTAAGAAGTGGTATTTTTCCCAAGACATCAAATAATATTTAGAACTTAGTGATTTACATTTTAAAAATGCATAATTATTTTTTTCTCCTTTTCAGACTTTAGATAGCATTGTGTCTATTGTTTTTGGCACCCGTAAAATTGCATGGGCGCATGTTGATCGAAATCTAGCAGTTCATGACTGGCAACAAGAAGAGTGTGGTAGATTCATGAAAGGAACCTATATTCCAGCAGTATATCTGGAAGAAGTAAGTAGCGCGTGCTTGAGACTTTAATAAGCATCAACTCCTCCCCTTGTATCTCTGTTAATCTTAAATTGCTTGTTCTTAGGGCTGTCATCGTACAGTATGTAAAAATTAACAATTTTCCAAGGCAGGGCTGCCTTTTTAGCAATTCTTTTAAGCTGTATTTATTTTGCTAGTTTGATCTCATTAGAAATCCTTCAGAATTGAAAACAGACCCCTATAACATTTGTAAAGCAGAACTGTAACTATGCAATCAACCTTTGATAAAGAATCTAGCAAGTTAGTAGCCCTTAAAATGTATCCTATAGTCAGTGTGTGCAGGATGCAGGACTTGAGTTTGCAGACAGAAATGGGAAGGCTGGCTTCTTTCCAACAGTTTTTTTTTATTTCTGCAAGAAAGATGCACCCACTCCCTCCCTCTACACTGCAGATAGACATCTGTGACTTGGGCTCACAGGTCTCAGGCTGTGGGGCTGTTTAATTGTGATGTAGACATTCTGGCTGATGCTGCAGCCCCAGCTCTGGGACCCTCCCACCACACAGGGTCCTAGAGTGTGGGCAGTTAAACAGCTCTGCATCCCAAACTCCATATGCCCAAGTCATCTGGCATGAGCCAGTCATGGGTTTTTAATTGCAGTGTAGACATACCCTTGAAGTACTTATGAACACTAAGGCTGAGCTGGTTGTAACGGCCACTTTACCACAGTATTTATAATCTCTAACACCTTCTTAGTACAATTTGTGTATGCTAGAGGACTGGTTAACGCTCTAATTTTCACCATAAATTTCAGTTTCCTTAAATTTAGGCTGAAACAAGTGATCTTCAAAGTAGTACAGAAGCAGAGTTTGTCAAAAATGTGCAATTTGGATACTTTTTTCATTGAAATTCCCACAAAGTGGGTAAAGTTTTCATGAAGACTACGTTCCACTTTTGACTAGACTGTTACATTTCTTATAAAAGCCACCTTCATCTTTGAGAGACAGTAACTATGAAATCTGCTGCTTTGATTTCTGGTTTAAATGAATCATGCTTATTTGTTTCTCACTTCCAGATTTCTTCAGTAGTTTCTAAGATTCCTGAAGCTGATCTTTATATTCTGGAAAAAAGTGGACTGTCTGCTCAAAATACAAATCTCTTTCCTATAACATTACATCTTCGCACTGTGGAAGCTATGTTGTATGCCCTATTACAAAAGACACTTATGCAAGATGGCCAGCACAAGGTACTAAGTATGGCCCGAAGCACTGTAGGAAAACACTTTGGATTGATGGTAGGAGACTCTCGGTCTAGTGGAATGGACCTGGTGAAGCAGTTTCTCTTACAGTCTGTTACCCAAGAACAGCCCCGGTTGTCCTTTCCCCGGAACAAGGTGGTACGTTACAGAAACCTATTTTCTTCAGTCACCCAAAACAGAGATGAGGAGATGTGTGATTCATTACTGCAGGCTCTAGCCTTCTATGAACTTCTATTAAACAACACTACTTAAACCTTTTACTGTTATGGGTAGAACCACAATAAACTTACATCTGTTTTGATCAAGTATCAGATATTTACTGACACATTAAATGATGTGCTGATGAGCAGAAGCCAAGTTTACGTGTGCTGTTCGCTGCTATCAAAGCAATCTCACTCTGATTTTTCTGTATTCAAAGTATCTTTGGAGGACTTGTACGTCACATGAGGCTGTAACCTCAGCTGCCCAAATGAACAGATGCTGATTCTTATGCTTTTCTACACATGCAGTTGTTCCTGATTAATTTTGTGTAGACACATTTATTCAGGAATAAATCCAGAATCATTCCATGTGTAGACAAACCCTTGTTTACAATAAAGTGTGATGTGTCTTCCAGAGTGATTGTAAAATAAGAGGTGACCTTCCCCACCTCTCTGGTCACATCTCCAGCAGTATCAGTCTACTTTCCTCCTAGTCTTTCCACTTGCCTCAGTGATCCCATCCCCTGACTCTCCCCTCATACAAACATGTTTTAGTCTCTCCCATCTTAAACAAATCCATCCTTGACTCCACTTGTCTCTCCAACTACTGCTCCTTCTCCCTCTTGATAGACACTCTGGGACAGGTGGTGAACACTTTGGACTTGACATGTTCCAAGAGAAGGGCTGCAGTAGCTGAGAAGTAACATACCCTATCAGGCCAGAGGTCCACACTGATCAGCCACTGGGTAGCGCATCTCATCAAGCTAGCATATCTCAGCTTTATGTTATTCCTGGGGACAATCTGCACTTACAGATTCTGTGCCAAAAATTTAAATATTCTGCAATTTTAAAATTCTGCAAATTTTATCAAAATAACACTCCATAATCACCCCACTTTCAATTATTTTGGTAATTTATTTCAAAATACCTGTCAGCAAGTGTGTCTAACAATACAGACACACAAAATCTCCTCTAGTAGTAGAGTTAAAGAAACCTCTATGACTACCCAATTCTTGTTTCTCTGCCCCTCTCCCAGAGCCCACCTGGGGGGCAAGACACCCCCAACCCCTCCAAACCCAGAGCCCACCTACATCCCTCTCCCCCCTCATACTAGGGTGACCAGATATCCTGATTTTATAGGGACAGTCCCAATTTGGGGGGCTTTTTCTTACATAGGCACCTATTACCCCCCACTCCGTCCCAATTTTTTTACACTTGCTATCTGGTCACCCTAGCCAATACACCCAAACCACCTCCTCCCCAGAGCCCAGCTGAGGGCCCCCCCTTCCCCAGACAGCTGTTTCCCCTCCCCCTCCCCGAACCCAGGGACCCAGAGGGAGAAAAAGCCTGATGCTCAATCCCAGACTTGCATGGAGTTGCCTGCATGCTGCCCTCTCCTTTCCTCAGGGCATGCTGGGAACTGCAGCTGCCAGAAACCCTCTAGTTCTCTCTCCTTCCCCACCAGTAGTGTCTTCTATGTGCAAGCTGGGCTCTGCTGTGTTCAGTGGCCCTTAGTGGCAGTTAGCAGCACTGCAGCCCATTTCTGTGGAGGAAAGAAAATTCTTGCACTGGCATTGCACAGAGGTGCACAATCCTTCCAGGAGTATTATGTGCACCGTAAGTGGCATTAGAGGCATAAGGTGTAGGGGGGGCGGGGGAGGCAAAAGGCAAAACTGCAGTACTTCTTGGGTGGAATACATTTTTTGCAGGGGAAAAAAATTCTGCACTGGACATGAAATCTGCGCATGCACAGAATTGCTCCAGGAGTAATAAATGAGGGAATGGTTGAGAGCTGCACTCAGAACTGTGACACCAAACATCATGCCTAAGCCCTGGGGGATGCATGTTCCCCTTTCCTCCCCAGGAGGAGGACCCAGGGACACTACCCCACATCTGGGTAGAGGAAGCACCTGAAAAACATTGAACATTTTTGGCAGGTTGGGGTTTTGTGGCTTTTTTTATGTTACCAAAACCAAGCATACTTTCTAAACCTAAAAATAAATAATCTGAAATAGGATTAGGATTTGTGTAGTATTAAAACCTTTAAAGGGGTCATAGCTACATAAATAACCGTATACAGTAGACACTGTGAAGATAAATATACATTTACAAACAGTGGGTATATTTTATTCTTTACAAAACTGTACAGAATCAATTGATATTTAAAATATTAGTGCATTTAGACCTTTGATACAACTCATTAAGAGTTGTTTAGCTACCATTTAATAAATATACACCACATTCTGTTGCTTGAAATCTTGCACTAATCTTAAAATAACAATTTAGTTTGTCATAAGCATGTTCAGAAGTTAACTATAATGAAAGAAACCAGGAAAACATAGGGAGAAAAGGCAGCTAGAGGGTGCTAAAACAACTGGTCTCCTCAAAAGTTATAGGAATGTCTAATTAATTGATGTGCAATTTTGTGTCCCTATACTGAACCTTACATGTTAGTCTTTAGAGCAACAGTCCAAACGTGATATTGGCCGTGAAAAGAGTATTTGAATAAATGTGTCATTTAGAAAAAAAAATACTTTCAGGTGATAAAAGGCAGGGGTTTAGATCATCACATTTTAAATCTTACCTATCATATTGCCAGAATATGAAGAGTTGTACCAATGTCTCACCACAAATTTATTTCCTTTCAGATATAAAACAGATTTTAACCTCAGGTAACTGGGCTGAAGTCTTTCAAATATAAAATACAATATACAAAATAGAACACAATATACAAGATTAGCAGAAGTTATATGTTATTAAATAATTCAGAGGTAATACAGATACAGAAGTGTTCTTTACAAAATTTTGCCTTATCTGTTTGGGCCCCATCTAGGACTATAGTAAACATTTTCTCCCCATTTAAGATAAACACACTGGCCTGGCAACTGTAAATAAAATGCATGGAATAAAATGAAACTGAGGTATACAAATATGCACATTATGAGGCAATGTACTTTAATTTATTTCATTTTAAGCATTTTTTTACTCAGGTTTTCCTAATTTATTCTTGCGATTAGTTAGAGGCTTACAGTTTTTACAAAAGTCTTGCATCAGGCAGGTTATTTGGCAACTCTTTTAAAAATCCAGGCCGAAACCACTGCCTATGCCAATGAAGCAGGTTTCTCATGGGAAAACACTGAGTGGAACTTGTGGCAATGGTTCATTACTCAAGCACCTCTTGCTACCCAAATAGATGGATTAATTCTCCTTAATGGAAAGTGCACCTTTAGGGCAGCAATCAGAGGAAAGAATTATAAAGTGGTCCCGAAAGGTGCACAGATAGACTAAATGCTTTTGAACACACTGGAGTAGATAGAAGCACCAAAAGAACCCACATTTGGATTGTGGAAAGCAATACTATCTCACAGCAGAAATATACAGTTTGCATTTTTAAATACTCAAAGATTTAATATACAAATCACTCTTTGAATATACAATACAAACTAAATGATATGGTAAAATCAAAGTACCATATAAACCAATCTGTACAAGACACTACTCATATAAAATATTTTAAGGGAAGTCAGCTGCCAGACTGTAAACAGTTGCTTTGGGTATTTCAAGGTGAATTCCTTCAAGATAATGCAGGAACCTGTCAAAAGAAATCAGAATGAACAGAAGAGGATTGATAGTCAATTTTCAAAGATTAGGCAATGATTTTGAATGCAGCACATTTGAGACAAACTGTTCATGCATTCATTTGTTGAAGTTACTTGATAAATGTTTCTAAAGTTTACTAAAAACACTATTATGCTAAAATGTAACAGATAAGGGTAAACCTAAACCTACCTTCTTTTAGTCTTCCCTTGTTCTTTAAGTTTCTCTGACCTACAAATATTGCGGAGGGTGGGCAGGTATTCAGTTATACTAGCTTGCCTGTTAACCAGGCTTAAAGGAGTTCTAGTGGAAAGTACAGTTTTGATGACTTCCAGCCTCTTCTGTGCTTTTCTGTGAATGCTGAAAAAAAGGAGAACGAATCTTTATTGTTTCTTGTTCAAACATACAAAAGTACCAGTATAACTCCATGAGGATCAAAACCACTGATTTAAAACTCCACAGAAATCACAGCTGCCAACTTTCATGCAGTAAGCAAGCACCTGGCTTTCACAATAAGCCAAAAAAAAAAAAAAAAAAAAAAAAAAAATCAAGCTAATCTCATTTCAAAACAAGGTCAAAACAAGCCAATCCCTAAGAACCCCAACATTCTGTGACTAGATCTGCTGTGCATCCCCGGCTCTCCCCCCCCCCCACCCCTGCTTGCTCCCCCTTGCCAGGAGCCAATCAAAAAAAAAGAAGCTACAAGCCACTTAAGCCAAAAACAAATCTGACTTGTAGGTTGTGTCGACTCCTCTGCAAAAAAAGCCACAGCCAGAGGAGGGACCACAAGACAAGCTCTCTGCTCTGCTCTGTAGATTCTCCAAATTCAGCCCTGAAAAGAAGTGTTGAGGGAGGTCTTTCTAGGCGTGGTCCTCATTTATATGTTTCGCATGCACACACAAAGAGACCATGGTGCACTCCAGAACATCTGTTCTTGGCAGCAAAGTGCCCAATGTTGGGGCTAGCCAGAATACAGGCTTCACACTGTATCACACTAATTTTTTCCATGTCACAACATGTGCCCATTTTAGACCTTTGCATAATTTTGATATCATCTAAATACATGTCAACACATTTTTACATTTGAGCTCAATCAGGCAGAGTGACTTGTTTTAAAACAATTTTGAATGGCTAGAAGATTTATTTCTTCATGTATTATTTTTATAGTAATTAGTTAAGTAAAGTATTCTTTACCATATGTGACAGTAGTTGGTATAATAGGTAATTACGCTGTTGTAGACTAAAATCAAACCTTTATATTAATACTTGTTAACATTAATAAAGACAATTTGCTCTAATGCCATATTCAAGGTTTTTCTTCTCTTGATTTTAAAAGACATACTACAAAAATATCCACATTTGATCTAGTTTTAATGTTCTCAGGCCCCAATCCTGCAAAAGATGTGCATGTAGTTTAGACTCTCAATGACACTACTCATGTGAGTAAAGTTATTCACATGCATAAGAGCTTGCAGGATTAGGTTTGCAGGGAGCATCAGTTTGCCTATTCCACTTAATTCTCTAAAATGTGTGGTCTTTCCAGGCAAATACTCAATTTTTATAGCAAACCAGAGTAGTGCTAACACTCATGAGCAAGCTTATTATAACCAGTTGATTCAAAACAATGAAGGACTTTAAACAAAATCTTAACTATACATTACTATTAGAAAAAAAAAGTTCTTAAAAACGAAAAATACCTTGCCACTGTCCTTTCTGAGGTGTATAAAAATTAACACTAGGCCATTCTGGGCCATTTGTTTTTATGCACAAGTCCACATCCAAGAAACAGTACAAATATTAGTGGGATGAGAGCTGGTGAATCCTTCCCTTCCCCAGCTGATATTTGTACTGCATTGCAAGTATGTTAGTGAGGTTTTAGTCTTACCTTAAATCAGCCGATTGACCAAAGAATATATCATTTCTGTCTTTTGAAATATGCAGAGTAATTTCCTCAATTTGATCTCTTCCTAGTGTTTTACAGGGGTTCAAGGAGGCTTCCATGCTTTGTGAAATACTAGCAGAGCACTTATTAAAACTGAGTGCTTCTACGACTGCCTTTAGTTCACTACAGCTTTGAGAACTCCACCAATCAATGTTTTCTATACTAAACTCATCAGAAAGACCATTTTTAATCTTGCCATTTGTCCAATTAAACTCTTCATTTTTACAAAACTCTTTCGGTTTCATTACATTCGCATTTAGGCAGCAATCTAAGAAAGACATGTTCTCGACAAATTCACTTAGTGAATTCAGACAATGAGATGCAAGAGCAGAGCTTTTTTCCCGTCCCGGGATTTCAGTGTTGAATTGTTTTTCTTTTTCATTCGTCGTAAATTTTAATCCATCTTTGTTTTCTTCCAAGCACGATTCAGGAATGTCTGATGGCAAAGTTATAAATTCAGCAGAGTAGTTCAATTCAGTATCAAATAAATCACTATCATCCAATAAAGCAAGCTTTCTCTGGTGCTTCATCCTTTTAGGCTTTTTGACAGGAGTAGCTTTTTCAGAGTAATCACTATCAAGAGGTATGTCACCGGAAGAATTTGCTGTAGTCCTTTTAAATGAAGGATTAGAATTTTGTTTTGGCCCTGGAAGAACATGAACTGGCAAAGGCAGAATAAATTCAAGGTTACTATATATAAAATCGACTTTCTTCATCTGGAATTCTGTGAGCAGCTGTATCAGTTTACTCCATTCTTCTCTTGTTGTGATTTTATGCTGTAAAAACAATTACCATAATTGTTTTAATAAATGAAATATGAACCACACATAGCACGCACACACACACACACACAGCTGCCTATTCACATACACCTCAGTAGTCATCAGCCAAGGGATTGTATATTATTGGGTTACTGAGGATTTCCCAATTGGGGTTTTACATAATCCCTGAAGCAGACCTTTTGAAGACTGTGGCTAAACATTTTTGTAAGATAATTAAAATTGTGTTTGCTATAAATGCTACAGAAAATCATCAGAACATATAAAGAGCTATAGCAAATCCACATGTTTCAGATAAAATTCATTCAAAATATTAGCAACCAGACCTAATCATGAAGATACCTTAAGAAATGAAAACAAATCTTCTGAAGGCAAAATGATGTTCTTAAGGCCAAGCAAAGTCTCTAGGAAGCCAGTATCACATTTTGGAAGCTCCATCTCAGTTTGAGGACGATCATTCTCGGAACCAGTGTTTTCAGTACAAGTTATCTGATCTGTTCCTTCTGTCTCCTCTCCTCGTACTACACAGAAGATACTAGGTTTTACTTATAAAGTAAACAAGTTGTGCATGAAAATTCAGTGCTTAAATTATCCCTTTGTCGTCTCAGGTCATTCTTTTGCATGCTAAAAAATAAATTCTATTCTTATCTTCACTTCTTACTGTAATTTTGAATATTACTGACTTTCCAATTACCAACGTCCCCTTACCTGTGTTTGTTGACTCTTCCAAATCTCTCCCTTCCCGTTCTTCCTCCTTTGCTACCTCTCCATTGTAAGCAATCAACTCAATCTCTGCCTCCTGCTCCTTCTGTCCCCTTTCAGGGTATATCTACACTGTGATTAGACACTCAAAGGCTGGCCTGAGCCAGCTCACTTGAGCTGCCGGGCGCAGGCTAAGGGGCTATTTAATTGCCATGTATACATTCAGGCCAGGACTCTCCGATCTCTCAGAATCCTACAGCCCAGGGTGCAGCCCAAACCCAAAAACAGCTACACTTCAATTAACTAGCCCGTTAGCCCAAGCCTGCTGGCATGGGCTAGTCATGGATTTTTTTTAATTGCACTGCGGACATACAGACTTTTCCTCATCCAATGAAAATCCTCACTTCCTTTTGGGGCCAGGTTTTGCTTTTTCCCCTTTCTCCCTCCCAGTCTTGTTATCTTATCCATACCTCTCCAGCCCCTGCCCTGATCCCCTCTCCTTTTTTTCCCCTTCCCTCCTCCTCCAGTTTAATCTCCAAGAGCACAAGCAGCACTCCTGTGTTGGTCTAACTGCAGTCTGAGGTGCCTCTAATCATGGGTGCCTAACTCCCTATGCCGAGAGGGAACTAGGCTGGCTCTCTACTTTGCCCACTCTTGTAGCTCATGAGAAGAATGGGTAATAACCATGAAAAGCCTTAATCTTAGACACAATGGTGAAGGGCAATAAATAGGTGCAATAAATGCAGACATCAAAACTTCCAGTCGCTTAATTATTGTAAATATACTGTGATAAAAAAGCCTAAAGTAAAATTGTTGACTGTCTAGACTTCTGTCAGAAAACTGTCACATATTCAATGGTATTTTAAGAACTGTTTCACAAAAAGTGGAAGATTCTTCATCTTAGCATGAATCTTAATTTGTTTTATTATGGCTGTTCTTTAAAATTACATTAACTTACCATGAAGTGCTAAACGTTTTTCTTTCAAGCATCCACCTCCGCTCCTAACCCAAAATTGTAGATAAAGAACACTTTGTCTGATGTCACAGTTATTTGTGGTTAACAAAGTGGCAAAGTCTTTTAAATCCATTCGTAGATTCTCAGCCAAACAGAGCACTTGTAGATAGCTAGCCACGTTTATCTAAAATAAAACATAAGAGAAAAACCTGTTGAAAGACAAACAATTATCCATTCAGACCATGGCTAGTCACACTAGAAGCAAATTACTTTTGTATACTGTAATGTGCCAAGAAATTCCCTCCTATCTAGTGTTCTCTCTAGCGAAGAGGACTAAAATTGCTGGTAGATAAAATGGTGATCCCCAAACCCAACTCTAATTCCTACTGTGTGTATACAGAAGGAGGCATCACCATAGTGGACTTCACAGCAAATGGGAGTGTAAATTCTTCTGCATGGGTTCCCTCAACACCTAATGGTCGCCTCTTTCATTACTATGGAGGGCCCCCACGATCAATAGTATTTACAGAGCAACATTTGCCCCAGAGGATTTTCTTTCCTTTACCTCTTATCAACAGGCGGTCTAACAGATTTAAAATCCAAAGATTGGAAAGTAAAGGGAAAAGAACAAAAATATTTTATTTTCAAAAATTAGATTCAAGTCAAGTCTGATTTTAATTTTTTTACTGATGTTTTTAAAAAATAGTTTTTTTAATATACATTTGGACTTAATTAAAAACTATTTGCCAGTATATATCATCATCATCATCATCATCATCTTGGGCTGTTTCTTTTATATAAATACCCTGCAATAGGGTTCTTTCAGCGACTGACACTAATTTTGGCAAAATCAAGTCTATAAATGGAACTTCTACAGATATAAAATATTCTGTATCTTGTATGAAATTGTTTTACTTTAGTCTGAAAATAAATCCTTGTACAGAAGTGAAAAGTAATCAATTTTCTGTGGTAATATAATGGATTACATATAACTTGTTAAACCTACAAGTTAAAAGTTACAAACTCAAATCTGAGGTTTTCAGTTATGCTAATTAAACCCTAAACTAAAATATATTAACATTATCTGTATTCCAAAAGAGAAAAACTTACCAATGAGGGTGTTTTAAAGTTGATTTCTTCAAAGTAACCATCAAACGTTAAACTAAAAGTTGGATCTACACAAAAGATAAAATTTCACAAGGTTTAATTTTGTATCTTCAGAACTATTTTTCCTTATTTCTTAAAGCAGCCATCAAGAAAACAGCAGTGTCTTCACCTTAATATTCAAATATACCATTTGTAAAATAATCCTTTATAAATATAAAAACACAGCTGCTGTTTCAATAGAGAACACCAGATACATTAACTTTGCATTAATGTTTCCATCCTAATCTATCTGACCCTGATACTGTAATCGGATTTATCCAGGTGCACCCTTACATCTGCAGAGTCTCATTACTGAAATAAGTAATGCTCACCATTTGTAGTAAGAATTACAGGCCTCTTTGCAGTGGCCATGAATGTCTTTATTGCACTTAGAAACCCAGCATCTTCATCAAATATTATATCAACCTATAGAAAGTACAAATAAAGTGTAAAATGTTTAGTAATAGTTTCATAGTTATGGAAAGTCATGTCGTTTATTTTAACAGTGTCCAGCTTTTACCATTGATATAATTTTCACCTAAACACAGTGAAGCTAAGGAAATATAGTTGCTACAAATAAAACCCACTAGTTTGTACCTAAAGCTTTTAGGACAAAAGTCATATATGTTCAAGTTTTACAATATTTTATAGCATTGTAGTAGTGATGTTATTGTTAAGGGCAAAATAGCACTAACTTTCTCAAAATTACATTTTGAGCTATAGTTTCCCACGCTTATTCTAAACCAAAACAAATTTTTATTTTTATTTGTGGGAGAGGGAGAGGTGTGGAGGAAGTGTCATAAAAGCCATTGAGCTATTTATGTTAAAGTATGAATAAAAGACAAGAAAAAAAACTCTTTTAATGCCTGCTTAGAAATGCTTTAAACATTATTTGGTACACCTCTACCCCAACATAACATGACCCGATTTAACACTAATTCAGCTATAACACGGTAAAGCAACGCTCTGGGGGAGGGGGGGAGGGGCAGGGCTGCACGCTCCAGCGGATCAAAGCAAGTTCAATATAACACAGTTTCACCTATAAACACAGTAGGATGTTTTGGCTCCTGAGGACAGCATTATACTGGGGTAGAGGTGTACTTGGATAATTTAAAAAACAAACTTCACACATGGTATTTATGCAATTCTAAATAAGAATCTAATAGGTTTGACAGAATTAAAGAAATTTAGTTTAGAACAGCCTTGCAAAATTTTATTTGTCAATTTGCGTACTCTGAGTAACTTTTTGATAGGTGGATAAATATATAAATAGGTTTCTTCACTCTTAATCATCATGGTACAAAATTAGTAAATTTTTCATCTGGGATAATTTTTGCAAGTATGGTTCAGAAATACCTATATGGGTGAAATGACCTCTAGCTGAATTAGTTTAAAGGTGGATAATAATCCTTACTTAAATAAATATGACTGAAATATTAATTTTTCACATCAGTGACATATTTAAGTTTTACCTCTTCAAAGAGTATAAGAGATGTTGCATTTTTTTTGCTGGGTTCCTCTCCTCCCACTTCCTTGTTTGTTGACTTAGTTTGAATATCCACTTTTTCTTTAGATGAATTCTGAGTATTTGCTGCATATAGACAGAGAATGAGCCATAAGATTAATGTAAAGTTAAAAGATGATTCAAGCTGTTTAATAGGCAACTGTACAATGCATTAGTGCCCTGTATGTATGAAGTGAAAAGAAAAAAAAAAAACGGCATCAACATAAATATTCAAAACACACCTATTTTCTTTTCTGATGTCTCTAGAGGACAAAGATCTGCATAGGTTCCTGGGGATTACTGACTATTTGGGAAATGCTGACTGCCCAAGGTGCATTAACTCTTAAAGATAAAATTAGATAGGAGAAACTCATTAGGCTATCTAGTCCATGCAGGATTGTTGGTTGCTGTAATGCTCTCTTTCTCCTATTCCTTATCAGAGTACATAGGCCCGGTCCTGCAAAGACAAACACTTGCTTAACTTTCCACAAATGAATAGTCTTATTAAAGTCAATGAGGCTACTCATTTTGTAAAGCACATATATAAATCACCCCCGAGCGTCATAAGTTACACTGACATAAGTGCCAGTGTGGACAGTGCTATGTTGGTGGGAGAGCTTCTCCTGCCAACATAGCTTCTGCCGCTTGTGGGGGCTAGAATGATTAAGCTGACAGGAGACCTCTCCCCCTCAATTTAGAGCAGCTACATTAGAGCGCTTACAGCAGTGCAGCTGTGCCCATGTAAACTCTCTAGTGTAGCTGTGCCCTAAGTGTTTGCAGTAACTAGGCCTTTCCAGGGCAAGGACCCTTTCCTATTATGTGTTCATACAGCACCTAAAGAAAAGGGCCCCAATTTTGGATGGGGCCTCCAGGCACTACTATAATACAAATAATGTGTTTTCTAGTGCTTTGTCTAGTCTGTGTCATAGCTGATTATTATTCCTCATTATTTCATGTTATCCATTTCTATACATGCTATCCTATAGTTGGGATGTTAGAATGCCTACAGTTTAAAACACTGGTGGCCACCTGTGGGCCACAGGCTGCACATGGGCCATCAGGGTAAACTGCTGGCGGGTTGCGAAACAGTTTGTTACTTTGACCATCTGCAGGCACAGCCACCTGCAGCTCACAGTGGCTGCGGTTCGCTGTTTCCGACCAATGGGAGCTCCGAGACACGGTGCAGGCCACAGGTTGCCTACCACTGGTTTAAGGTATAGATATGCATTTGCTTATCATGCTCTCTTGCATTACATTGTCTCTGAAGTTGTTTGCACAGTATGATTCATCGATTCCAAGGAAAGAAGGGACCATTGTAGTCCTCTCATCTGACCTCCTGTACTACGCAGGCCAGACAACTTCCCCCAAATTCCTTTTGAACTATAGCATCTCTTAAAATCTAACAATTTTTCCAATCCCAAACAGAATAACCCCATTATAAAACAGTAATACCTACCTTTAAAAGCAGCAAAGAATCCTGTGGCACCTTATAGACTAACAAATGTTTTGGAGCATGAGCTTTCGTGGGCGAATACCCACTTCGTCAGATGCATGTCTGCATCTGACGAAGTGGGTATTCACCCACGAAAGCTCATGCTCCAAAACATCTGTTAGTCTATAAGGTGCCACAGGATCTTTGCTGCTTTTACAGATCCAGACTAACACGGCTACCCCTCTGTTATTTGATACCTACCTTTGTTTTTTGTTTGAGATTTTACTATTTCTTCATTACTCTCCGGTTTAGAAGATATTTTGAAATAATTTGCTAATGTTTTAGGGGGTAAACTTCGTTTTAATCCTGTTCCTTTGGGTGAAAGTGGAGGTTTTCTTGGTGAAATAGCTTTCCTGGGAGAATTTATTTTTTCTGAAAGACAAGGTTTACATTAGCCTTCAACTTCTCAAATACTTTTCAGGTAAACTGACAACAGGGTTTAGTTCAGCTGTTTTCCATGTAGTACAAAACAGTCTAATGTAAGCAGCAGTACGCATAGTTACTTTTCTCCTTGTTTCTGTTAATTCGCCTATGGTTAACATCCCATACAAGTGCTGCAGCACTTATTCTACAATGCAGAAATAATTATTGGGGATAATCAAATTAAAAGTCACTGTAAAAACAATGTAATTCAGTAAATAGAGTTGGGGTTGGGTTTTTTTGGCCTGAACCAATGAAGCAAAAACATTCAGAGTCTGACAAAACTGAGTTTACCACTTCAATATGAATGTCTTTTAGCTTCCTTCTGATGGCCTCTCAAAGGAAAAGGTAAGATAAATGCCACACTTACTCGGAGACTTGGTGCTGCTACAACTGTTAAAGAAGCAAGGTTTATGTGCATTTACACCTTGTTTGTCCACTTGATGAGACTGAGTAGCTTCCTTTAGCTGAGATAGGATGTGTCTACCACTTCGCTGGCAAGAGGCATTAACTTCAAATATCTGCAAGAATAAATTTATGAAAAGGGAATTCAGATGCCCTTTATTTAAAAAGTTATTTTTATACTTCTACGTACAAATTAGAAAAGCAGATTAAAAACAAACCTTAAAACCAAGCTCCTGAGCACAAGCATATATTGCAGCAGTCTTTCCCACCCCTGATGGGCCAGTAATCAGCACAGTATTGCACAGAGTATTCTCTTCCTCACTCTCAGATTTATCATCTTTAAAATCCATGCTGTCCGTAGAATCTACACAATTATTTCAACCAAAGGAAACAATTTAATCATCATTTTAACCATTATCAATTCTAGCCATTTCACATCAGAGGGAAATAAGACAATGTGAACACAGAATACTTTTCACATTTCAAAAAAAAAAAAAAAAAAAAAATATTTTTCAAACAAAGATTATATGTCTTTTAAAGTCAATATTTTGCAAAATGTGGAAAAACTGCAGCACCTTGCTGACTCTCTGTGTCATCTTTTTCACTCCTCTGATTTCTTTTTTCCTCCCAATAAGCTCTTTTTTTCCATTCTTTCAGCCAACTACAGGAAAAAAAACCCAGAAGAGATATATTAAATATTACTCAGTAAACCGACACAAGTTCAGATGGAATATTTCAGATCTCTTCAAGGATTCCTTCTTCACTCTCCATTTATCCAAGCCAATTGTAATAACAATTATATTCTTTTCAAAGTAGTATTTGAAATAAACCACAGAGAACAGTGAGACTGATCAAACAGATTGATTAGTAGTTTATTATTTAAAGTAAATGGTTTTTAGTAAAACACTCAATGCATGTCTTTGTTAGGGTTTTAATATAGCACAAATGGTTGTGACAAAAATCATTACCATGAAATAAACTATTTGATGGTCTCTGAGGCATGAATTGTGGTGGCAGTTTCATCATTAGGGGACAAGTGCTGGCAAACGGCATTGATAGATGCAACCAAAAAATTAGGTGCCCCTATTGGAAGAGCCACCACAATAACTAGCACCCATCTAGGCAGTCTCCAAAGAAGAGCAAAAAGGATTGGATGATCATGAGGACTAAATCATCCTCCATCCTGAAAATAATCTCTATTTTATAATACATTATCAGGTTGAGGCATATGTGTAAAAAACCATGGGAGAGCTCTGGCTCCTCTTGCACGTTATGCCCATTGTGTATAAATAAAAGATTTCAGACCCCACTGCTATCAATCTGACAAAATTAAAGTTTACTGAAATACTAGCAAGCCTGAATATTGGAAACATTTCACTCCATCCCAGAATCCAATGTAAAAATTCAGTGTTTGTTGTGCTTTAGTGCCAGAAGGCCCCAATCCTGATTGAGACTCCAAATGCTACCATAAAATAACTTAGGGATAGCAGATCATTTTATGTCAATTGGCATTAAACTTGTTTCCACAGTATTGCAAAAATCTTATTGCAACACAATACCAAACATTGCAGACCTTAAAAAAGACCCCAAGTATTGTGATGTTCAGAATTATTTTGTTAAGACAACAAAGTCATAGAAATGTAAGGCTGTAAGGGGCCTCAGGAGGTCATCTAGCCCCCTGCACTGAAGCAGGACCATGCATAACTAGACCATCCCTCACAGGTGTTTGTCTAACTTGTTTTAAAAAAATCTCCAACAATGTTGATTCGACAACCTCCATTGGAAGCCTATTCCAGTGCTTAACTAACCTTATAGTTAGAAATGTTTTCCTAATATTTAACCTAAAATCTCCCTTGCTGCAGATTACGTCAATTACTTCTTGTCCTACATTCAGTGGACATGGAGAACAATTGATCCTCATACTCTTTATAAGATCCCCTCCTCAGTCATCTTTTCTCAAGACTAAACATGCCCAGTTTTTTTAACCTTCCTTATAGGCCAGATTTTCTAAACCTTTTATCATTTTTATCGCTCTCCTCTGGACTCCCTCTAAATCACTGGTGGGCAACCTGCAGCCCGTCAGGGTAATCCACTGGCAGGCTGCGAGACAGTTTTTTTTCTACATCGACTGTCCACAGGCACAGCTGTCTGCAACTCCCAGTGGCTGCAGTTCGCCGTTCCCAGCCAACGGGAGCTGCAGGAAGCGGTGCAACTCGCAGGTTGTCCACCACTGCTCTAAATTGTCCACATCTTTCTTAAATGGTGCCTGAAACTGGACACGGTACTGTAGCTTAGTCCTCACCAATGTTGAGTAGAGAAGGACAATCACCTGCCATGTCTTACATACAACACTCCTGTTAATATACAAAAGAATATTAGCCTTTCAACTGCATCACTATTGTTGACTCAGGGTTTGTTTTCATGTAGTGTTACATCACTGTACGCAGCTTTAATGAAGACATTACTACACCAACAGGAGAGCTTCTTCTGTTGGCATAGTTAATTCACCTCCCTGTGAAGCAGTAGCCATGTTAACAGGAAAAGCTCTCCCATCGACATAGTGTTGTCTATACAAGGGGGTTAGGTTGATATAACTACATCGCTCAGGCATGTGGATTTTTCGCACCCGAGTGACATAGTTATACCAACATAGGTCTATAGTGTAGACCTGGACTCATTCAATTTGTGAGCTAGTAAACCCCCCAGATCCTTTTCAGCAGTGTTACTGCCTACCTAGTTATTCTCCAGTTTGTAGGTGTGCATTTGACTTTTTCACCTTAAGTGTAGTACTTTGCTCGTCTTTACTGAATTTCATCATGTTGAGTCCAGACCAATTCTCCAATTTGTTAACTCCATTTTGAATTCAAATTACATACTCCAAAGTTCTTGCAATTTGTCCAACCTTGATGTCATCTGCAAATTTCATATGCACACTTTCCACTCCATTATCCAAACCATTAACGAAACTATTGAATCGTACTGGACCCAGGAGAGACCCTTGTGGGACATCCTCCCAGTCTGACAGTGAACTATTGATAACTATTCTGAGTATGGTCTTTAAACCAGTATTTGATCCAACTTATAGTAATTTAGTATAGGCCACAGTTCCCTGGCTTGCTTCCGAGAATGCCATGTGGGACAGTCTAAAAAATCCTCATTAATATCAATGTTATGTTTACAATAAGATACATTTTCTCATATCTGACCTGTGTAACTTTTTTATTTCTGTTGAGTTTCCTATAAGTTCACTGGAGTCCTGAGGTTGATATTTTTCTGTCCATAGCACATCTTCCTTTTCACCACCTATAGCACAGAAAATAGAAATTGTCCACTTTAAACATTTCTGCATCTAGAAAAACTAAGCAAGTTGAGTTCAATTTTATGATTATTTTATAGCAGGCTTTTTGGAGGAACACTGGAATTAAGAGAATAAAATGCGGAAAATGAACCAACTCACAGAAGCAAAAAAGAGCCAAGACAGTTCTCAACAAGCGCTTAGAGCCAAACGCTGGTTGTTGCACACAGCCTGAGTAAGTGGGTTGTGTGCAGGGGACTACATGAAAGTTGGGGGGTAAAGGCAAAGAAAAAGAAAGAACAGAATTCACACTGTTGGAGGATCATGCACACACAAACATCCGAGTTCATGACAGTCTCTATGCATAGATTCATAGAGTTTAAGGCCAGATGGGACATCCATATCACAGACCATTAAATGTAACCCAGCTACCCCTTTATTGGGCCTAACACCACACACACACACACACACACAGTTAAGCAGGATAAATAGTTATTTTTTAAAAAATCAGTAACAAATTTTTTAATTAAAATCAGCTATTTTATTTGAATGTTACTAGTTCCTTACTTTCCTCCCATTTCATATCATCTTAAATTTCTACAGTGGATAATTTACTTCTTTGACTAGTTTCCTGCTTGTCCATAGAATTTCAGATTTACTGAAAGATTTTTTCTACAAAAAGTTTCACATTTAAAATGATGATTTACAATGAAAAAGACAAATCTAGGCCCTCATTAATATCCTTGCTGTGAGAAGAGCACAAATTAACACAAAATTGATAAGCAAATAGCCTCTGCTACATTTGCAACCAATGCTACCTTCTGATATACTGAACTTCCACATGTCAAGAAAGCTCCTCCATCAGGGTTTTCAGTGAAGTTAATGGCACTGTTCAGGTAAGTAAAATCACAAACTTATTTGCAGGATGATGGCCTTAATTTTCAGCAGTTTGGTTTCAGGTTACAAAACTATAGCCATTTTGTAAAATTCAAGATACTCTACCAGTAGTGACGTTTATTTAAAAAAAAAAAAAAACCCAATAAAACAGCATTTATAATTTTATTCATTACAAATTTTTATGTAATGTTGCAATAGTACAAACTTTTAAGTTAGTTTTACAAAGTCTCAACCTGATTGAAGTAAATATTTAAAAAGTAAAGCAAGTAATTTAAATCATGATTTATAATCACTCCATTTGACGAGATTCCCAACTCTCCTCCATTCCCCCTCTGTGGATCTGCCAAAGATCATTTGGAACTGTGCTCTGCAGCACACTGTGGGGATTCCATGTGCCCCATCTAGGTCCATTCACGTAATAGTATAAGAGCATTTTCTAAGAATTTAAGTAGCAAATGTAAAAAGTTACCAGAGATAAGGTTTAATTTTGATCCAAGTTCACTGTCTTCTACTGTATTAACATCAGGTTCCTGGGGTTTATTTGCTTCCATGTTTGTTACTTTTTCTGTGTCTGCTTGCTTTATGCAGGATACCTGGGTAACTGTGCTCTTGGGAGTTTTGGATTTTAATTCAGTCTCTGCATTATCAAATTGTTTTCTTCGTTTTGATTTGTGGTCTTCAGGTTTCTCTCTTTTCCTCTTGGTTTCTTTCTGATTTTCAGAATCTATTTGATCTAGTTCAGAATTTGTAGTTTTGTGTTCTTTCATGCATACTAATCAACAAAGAATAAAACGCATTACATCATTTCAAAACTTCAAATGCACTGACACTGTACATTTCTCACCGTTTCCTAAAATTTTAGAAATACTTTAATCACAATGACCCAAAATAAGATTACTGTAGTTTTATTCAGCTCATGTTTCTATTTATATACTTTTAAAAACATTTACATTGTCCTGCCATTTACTTGTTTCTATGTCAGATGTTTTAGTTATATATATATTACTAACCTTGTTTTTTATTTTTGAAAAGTACATGTTCAGTTTGCTTTTTCAGAAACTGGTAAAAAACTTTTCTCACAGGAAACTGAGAGTTAGAAGATCTGATCTCTTCCAACAAATACTTCCTTAGTATTTTGGGAAAAACTGGTCTCTGTCCAGACAACTGCAATAAATACAAAATAAAAAGCCATTCAAAATACCCAAAAGCACAGACCAAATAAACCTACATGAAAAATTTCACTATTAAAGCAGAATTGTTTAACTAGTTTGTTAAGCACAATGACTACATATCCTTTGACACGCTATAACAGGAAGGCGCAAGCTACATTAACCAACTTTGAGTTAAATAAATTAATCATGGGCAGATGCCTTAATTAAGGCCACAGGATTTTGTAAAAGATCAAAAGCCCTGAAAATGTAAGCCATTTTGATTGACTCTTAGTTATTATAGCAATAAAAGACTAAAAATACTAACCACAATTAAAGAATTGTTGCCACTAGGTTTTGAATTTATAACTGAGAATTCACCAAGTGAAATAGTGAGTTTTGTGACATCAGTTACTTCAGTGTTTAGTTCTCTTAGCTTGGTTAGAAGAGGACAGGACGGTGATGTCAACCTCCACACCACACAACCTATGTAAGAATTAAAACACAGTTAAGAAAAAAGTACTTAATCCATGAACTCAGCCTCCTAGACCAAGTGAGAAGTAACTGCTATACCCTCAAAGCCAAGCCTATTTAATTTACATCGCAACATCTTCACACCCCATCAACTTCACGCTCCCACCAGCTAAACAATTATACCCTCCCATATACTTCCTCCTCCCACCTAGTGATCCTGTGCTCTCGCCACCCCTATTAATACATTCTGGGCTCCTTTAGTTCTTTGCAAGGCTGTCACTTCCTCAGTCTGATCCCTTCCAGGAGAAATTCAGACATACTCCTTTCTCTTCGAGACAACAGCCGCTGCCCCAACTACTTTCATTCCTCTCTCTCACCCTCTTAAGAAAGCAGAGCAGCACAATCCCTCATCTCTTAAGGAAAGAGCAAGCAGCTCAGGGATCCCTTTTGCTCCAGGCTTCTTTCAGTGTTAGAGAAGTAGCAGCACCTGGGCTGCTCTGGTTTTTCTTATCCCGTTTCCTTTCAGAAAAGGATCAGCTGCTTCCATGTCCCACCTGGCCAAAAGCAAGATTTTTCCTCTCTAAATAAGTAGTTTTTTTCAAGTCCTATTTTATTATGCATTATATCTTTTAAACATACTATTTGTCTACTTATGAATTTATATGTTCCATATTACTGAAGTATCTGAGCTCTGTTTTAAAATCTGTATTTGACAAGACTTTTTTAATGCCAATGAACTTATTTGGTTTTGTTACTGCAACACAAAGCAAAAGTAGGAGCTGCCAATTATTCCATCATAGTTATACTAAAAAGCTTGGTCTCTGAACCTTTAATTTTCAACATAGATCTCCTAGAGATCTACTTGAATTTACACAGGTTCACAGACAAATAATAACTTACGATCAT
Source organism: Gopherus flavomarginatus (assembly GCF_025201925.1). NCBI lineage: Eukaryota > Metazoa > Chordata > Testudines > Testudinidae > Gopherus > Gopherus flavomarginatus. The sequence goes on along the minus strand of NC_066628.1, from coordinate 43,654,483 downwards.
CTTTCTGCTGTACATGGACAACCCTCTGAAAACAGCAACTTGCCACAGAGTATGCTTCTAATACCGCTGCTTTCTTTGCAATGTGCCTTTTTAGAGACTCTGGCAAACCACTCATCAAAAATTCACGTTTTGCTTTGAACTGCTCATCGTCTTGAGAATTTTCAGATGTATCTTGGCTTTAAATAAAATAAGTGACAATGAAAAGCAATCAAGCTACCAAGCATGCAGAGTTCACAACAGTGTTTAATATGGATAAAGTTTACTTATCCCTACCAGCAATTTGACTCATTCCAAACTGTGTCAGATATGCAGTCCTGAATTAAGTTTAATACCTGTGGTACCCATTGTATTAAAAATGAAATTGTTTATATGTTATTGTGAAATTGCATACAACTTCTCTAGGAGAAGGGGGATATGCTAACATAATTCTTCTGATTATCACACCTTTGAAGTTTCACCCTGATGAGGGGACCCATTGTCTGGCTGATTGCCTATCCATGGTCTCCTCAAAAGGTTCAAAGTGGATTCTCTAGAGACCAACAAACAAAGAAAGGACATAGGGATAAATAACTTGGCGATCAACTGACTCAGGGCTTTTGTTCTGATCCAGCTAAAGGACAGGACCTCTGGTCCATGGTGGGCTCCCAGCCTTAGGGAAGGACTGGAAAGACTTTGGCCTACTGAGGCCCCATAAGACTGGGTGCTTGTTCTAGGCAGAAGCTGTGATGAACATGAAACACAAAAAAACCCTAGGTGGAATCTGAAGGACTACTTCTGCCAGAGTCTTTGTTTTTATGAGGGGTTGAACTCTGGTAAGCTTATTAACACGCATTTAGTTTCTTTATTGTTTTTAATAAATTTTCTCTGTCCTGCTTTTACCTTAAGAATAAAATATGCTTGCTTAGTAAGAACTGTGTGGTAACTTATAACTGTGGGCAATTACACTATTACTACTCTTTGAAAAGGCGGCAAAAATAAACCTGCTTGAACAGACTATCTTTTTCTGGGAATAATACACTGAAGGCAGGAAACTGTTCAGCCTGGAGTCACCCCTGTCAGATTGGAGATTGGAGAAGACATGTATGCCTGAGACAGGAAGTGGAAAAGGGAGTCGAAACCCTCAGAGTGGGTGCCACTGCTGGACCACTGAGGGCAAATATAGATACAGCTGCCCTGAACAGCGCCAGAGATAATTTACATATTACAATCGCTGCTAAACACTAAGGTTTACTAAGAGTAACAAACCTGAAAGTGGAATATACACTAATCTTCCTGGTTCCCACAGTTCTAAGGCATATTTTAAGAAGATATGGTAGATGTGGTATATCTTCACTTTAGTAAAGCTTTTGATACTGTCTCACATGTCTCTCTCATAAACAAACTAGGGAAATACAACCTAGATGAAGCTACTATAGGTGGGTGCGTAACTGGTTGGAAAATCATTCCCACAGTGTAATTATCAGTGGTTCACAGACATGCTGGAAGGGCATAACGAGTGGGATTCCGCAAGGATCGGTTCTGGGTCCGGTTATGTTCAATATCTTCATCAATGACTTAGATAATGGCATAGACAGTACACTTAAAGTTTGCGGACAATACCAAGCTGGGAGGGGTTGCAAGTGCTTTGGAAGATAGGATTAAAATTCAAAATGATCTCGAAAAACTGGAGAAATGGTCTGAGGTAAACAGGATGAAATTCAATACGGACAAATGCAAAGTACTCCACTCAGGAAGGAAGAACAATCAGTTGCACATATACAAAATGGGAAATGACTGTCTAGGAAGGAAAACTATGGAAAGTGATCTGGGGATCATAGTGCATCACAAGCTAAGTATGAGTCAACAGTGTAATGTTGTTGCAAAAAAAGCAAACATCATTCTGGGATGTATTCGCAGGAGTATTGTAAGCAAGACATGAGACATAATTCTTCCACTCTACTATGCGCTGATTAGGCCTCAACTGGAGTATTGTGTCCAGTTCTGGGCGCCATATTTCAGGAAAGATGTGGACAAATTAGAGAAAGTCCAGAGAAGGAACAAAAATGATTAAAGGTCTAGAAAACATGACCTATGACAGAAGATTGAAAAAAATTGGGCTTGTTTATTCTGGAGAAGAGAAGACAGAGAGGACATGATAACAGTTTAAGTACATAAAAGGTTGTTACAAGGAGGAGGGAGAAGAATTGTTCTTCTTAACCTCTGAGGATAGGACAAGAAGCAATGGGTTTAAATTGCAGCAAGGGTGGTTGAGGTTGGACATTAAGAAAAGCTTCCTAACTGTCAGAGTGGTTAAGCACTGGTATAAACTGCCTAGGGAAGTGGTAGAATTTCCATCACTGGGGATTTTTAAGAGCAGTTTAGACAAACACCTGTCAGGGATGGTCTAGATAATACTTTGTCCTGCCTTGAGTGCAGGGAACTAGGATAGATGACCTCTTGAGGTCCCTTCCAGTTCTCTGATTCTAACATGTTTCATATTACAGTCATTATTAACTAAATGCAGGTTTAGATTTTGAGCAACATAAAAGGACTCAACAACAACAACAGTATACCAATTGATATTGAAACCCAAAACATTTTTACTACACTTTGATGTGTACTTTAAATATTATGTAACATGACAGGCTTACAAAGAAACCTGGGTATTTCAATATGACCACGAAAGAATTCAATACATTTCTCATAAATCATCCACAATTTGTACTGGACTGACCTGCTTTCATCAAAAATTAGGATTGGTTCATCTGCAATGTTTTGAGCTTTTTTGCCCAGGAATGAAGGCGGGACTCCTAATTTTCCTTTAAAAATAAAGCAGATCTGGATTAGTACTAACATCCAAATAATTGCTACAGTTATGTTTTCATCCTAATTTCATCTCCATATTAGATATTTTTGTGTTACATACAGCAATATTCCTAAAATCTAATATACTTTTCTTCATGAAAGACTTATTCTGTAACTTAATTCCCTTAAAACTTTCTCGCTTGCGAGACACTGTCAACTTAAAAATCTTCTGTCTAAAAATATTTTACTTGGCACTGTTAAATATTTTTCTCTAGTTTCACTTTTACCTTGCAAGTCAGACAGTAATTTGTGCATAGTCAGCTTCTCCTTCAGTACGAGTGTATAAAAGTATGATGATAAAAACCACATAAATTAGCAGGACGACGAAGAGGAATGGTGGAGTATCAGAAATTATTTTAATTTCTTTAAATTAGAGATTTCCAAAATTGTTCTACTCTATTTAAAGGACACTGTCAAGAGGACATATATACATAGTTTCTTTGTTATTAATTATCTATTAGTGTAGCACACAAATCAGAAGTCAAAGTAGGTCTTGGTGTTCAAGACTGGCACTTTATACATTGAAATAAAAATTAAATGTGTTTATTTAAATCCAATTACCGTGTGAGCTCTTAGTAACCTTCATATTTCTAGATTTTTTCCCTAATACATCATTTAAACTTCGAAGTTTCTTTTGCTTTTTCTCCACACTCGGTGTAGTAGCAGTGGCACTACTTGGGCTTGAGTCTAAAATTATTACTGAATCCTGGACAGGAAACAAAAAGAAATTGATAAAAAATGAAATACAACTTCCTCCCAAAATTGTTCCTTTTACTATTTCCAATTGTGAACACTACCAATTAATGATGGGTATTGCTGGAGCTGATAAATTAGACACCATTGCAAAGCTCGAAAATTGCTCTATGTAACAATTCTACTTGTGTTTTCTACAGAGGGGTACAAAGAGTAAGTTACAGGAAAAAAAATCAACTCAGGCAGCAAGTACAAGAGTGAGCTTTTTTCTTACAAAAAGGAAGGAACATTGTGAAAGTGGTGTGATTTTAGAACTTTTTTTCCAAAAACTGTCCATGAGATGTCATTCTGTTTAGGAACAGTTATGCCTATAGGTCATACATTTCTGGCCTTCCCCATCCTTTTTGGTTGTAACTACTAGGGATATTAAAGAAACCAAGATCCTGCATCTTCTGGGTAAATGACCCGTTTCCTGTTAAAAAAATTGACATTTTTTACTTAAAGTAAAAACCTCAGTCAGAATACTATATTAAGCTATGTCCTGCTAGAGTCTGATTCCCCAGCCCATATGGTTGCAGGAATGATCCCTTAATCTTCAGATCCAGCTTATACAAGTTAATAGTGTAAAACCAAAACTATGCTACCACATCATCCCCATTCACTTCACATGATCCCATAGCAGAAATATGTACATAGGATAAGAAATTAAAACGAATCTAAACTTTAAAAGCAATATGGATTCTATACTACTCAAAATTTGCAGACTTACTTCATTTTCTTGGAATTTTTTCTTTTCAGCAAGAGCTTGCTGTCGAGACGAGCGTCTTACAGGTGTTGGGGTATGTTCATTAGCCTTTGATCTATTATGTTGTATGGCCTTTGCTTTTTCAATCAATTGTTTAGCTTTGGATATATTTTTAGAAGTACAGCTCATCTAGCAACAAAGTACAAAACAACAAAAATGCCTGACCATTTATAGCCTATATTCTACATTTAAATAAAGATCAGTCTACACAAGTTACATCATTCTTAAAGCTCATGTGGCATACAATTTACAAGGAAATAAAATTATTGTGGGAATCACTGTTTCTCCTTAAGGGAAATCTTATTTGGTGCCATCTTACACAAGCACATGATCAGGAGACTCATAGATTCACAGGCCAGAAGCGGCCATTGTGATAATCTAATTTCATCTTTTGTATGATACAGCCCCATAGGGTGTTCCCCAAAATAGATAATATTGGTTAAACTGTGATCATCATGAGGACCATAACTCTTACAAGTCTATTGCTATCACTGGATACCACTTTTACAAAGACACCGCACAAGTTATCAGAGCAGCAGGGAAGGGATTGCTATTAAAGATTAAAAAAAAAAAAAAAATTAAGTGTGGAACAGCAGCAGACACTATGGAGCAGATAGGATATAAACATTAAATTAAAAATAATATACTGCCCATGAAAGACGCCTGACAGCCATACAACGAGATTTTGTAATTTATCCATGAAACAAACAAGTAGAGCACAGGCAATAATAATTTACGCTTTCTTGTACTGCACCCAATATGATCAACCCAGTTCTGGAGGCACTTGAGTCTCTGAATAATCTTTGCTCCTGCTTCTGCTAACGCCAACTAGAATGCCAGGTAGTGCCAAGTCTAAGGTGGCTTGTTTCTCCCATATAACTGTACTACAATACCATTCTGATAAAGATTTATCAGGTACGTTGTAAAAAGCAGCTTCACACCTACTGAAACATGTTCAAGACTAAGGTACTGACTGCATCATCATCAAAACTGTATACTGGTTATCTGTCCACCTGAAACGAAATTCAGCCCACCCATGCTGGAGGCGTAAACCTATGAGCCAGAAGTAGAGATGAATGAAACTGGGAGGCCTGGTGATGACAAAAAGCCCAACCTTGCCTATTTAGAGCAAGATGCTATTCCTGGGCCCTGATCAGAGACTCTGTATTTTGTATCAGCCTCTGGTCAGAAGATGCCTTATAATTGAAGCTTCACTCCCTTCCTCAGAGCAGCTAGAGAAGGAGCTTTCTGGCTCTTGATATCCCTGCACAGCATCCTCAAAGATGTTGATATCTCTTCCTGACAGACAACTCTATCTTTCCCTGCTCCCCACAGCCTTCAGTATTTGGGTCTTTTTCCTCTAATTAAGAATTCCAGTGCATGCTTCAGTTGCTACTTATGCTTTTCCCAAGCTACAGCAGGAACCTGACATGATTTTTGACAGTTTTACTGCTGTCCACAGCATCCTGAGTAACAGCAGTAAAACAGAAGTCCCATTTCATTCAGATGTATCTTGGCAAAGCTAATACCACTGGATCCATCTTCCTGCAGACAGACATTGCATCTGATTACACTAATCTTCCAAATGTGTTTTATTTTTAAAATTTTAGTTTAAGTTCTGTAATAATTCAAGATTTAGGTCCCCTCATTTACCAGTGCACCTGAGCTGAATGGCTTTTTCAAGTCTTAGTTGATTAACATTACACAATGGGGAACAAGAAGGTGCTACACTTATTTACTTTAATATTCTACAAGTGACTTTTCAAACAAACACATAACAGACTTGATTATTTAAGCTACCTTTTTATTTCTTGGAGTAAATTCTTCATTTTCCACTGCTCCAGCTTTGTCAGATTTTTTAGATGCATTAATTCGAGTAAACCTCATTCTAAACAAGGAAAAACATCATGACATTATTTTTTTTAAAGGAGGCATCAGTCTACACCTCAGATTCATTGGAATTTAAGACTGACTTATCAACAGATGCAAAAATCCTAATGAATAAAGGAGCTAAATGTATTTTTCCTTTGAGCACAGGCATACGCTCAAATGATATTAACATTCATGTCAGAGAGAGAATATTTCCAAGTGTGTCAAGTTACTGTAGTTCATTTATTCTTAAAGCTCTCAGACACAGTTAGAATAGGAACTTTTGCTTCCCTATCCCATTCCACTGATTTAAAAACAAAACCTGGAAAAAAAAAAATCAAAATTTTGACTTGGGTAAATATAAGAGGGAATTCTTATCCATCTGAGGATACTTAATCTTGCATACCATTTTCTACTCACCTATTGTGATCTGCTTTTCAACAGATTAGCAGAAGTTGCAACATCCTCCCATATGCCAAAACTGCAAACATGCTCAAGAATGTAACAATACTATTTCACCTATGGAAGAGATGAATCTCCAGACTTGAATTAAGGACCTGATGCTGCAAAGTTCCAGGTATACACAGCAGCTGCAGCATAGGGCTCTACTAGTTCTAAGACCAGTCAAAAGTTCAGTTCTTCCATGTTGCTATTCAACCGGCCTGCCAGTTTGTAGGAAACTTAGGAATGCTTCCCAATCCACTTACCACCTATATCCGGCCTTTAATGCTGAAATTTATATAAATAAGCAACCATTCTAGTAGATAAAAATTATTTACCAAAGCAAAATATACCAGATATTCTAAAAATGCAAACTTTTACCTTATTGGGCTCTTTGCATCAAAGGGTACTGTAATCACCTCAGCTTTATACATGTTGCTTTTCCTCAAGGATCTACTGCTTGATTTTGGTGTGGAAGCATGTAGGGGACTATCACCTAGTGCATTTTCAGAAACTGTATTACTAATCCTAGCTTTTTCAGGCGTAACGTTTTTGAAGGTTTCAATTTTCTTTTGCCTTAGGCTCCTCCTTAATTCATTCTGTTTCAGATGTGATAAGATTCTTATATCATCTAAGGTTTTTTCCTTAATATTAGCATTAGCCCCAGTATTTTCATTATTTCCATTACTATTTGGAACATTTGTTTCTTTAGTCTCCAAAACCTTCTTTCTTTTCTTTTTAAGCATATTAGTTCTCTCCTTCGTAGTACTACTTTTTTCGGTACTACAGTGTGAATGTTTGTCAATATAATCCTTTAGTATTTCACTTTCATGTCTTGTACTTGAGGCTGGTTCACTTTCTTCCATTCCCTCATTTTGTTTTGAAGGCTTTTCACTGACTTCCTTCAGTTTTCCAGGTATTTTTTTAACTCCACTTTTTACCGTATCAGATGTTGGTTGTCTAAAAGCTTTCATAAATTGATGTCTTTCTTCTACAGTACATTTTGGCTTCACAGCTTCAGGACCTACAGCTTCTAGTACAGCTAACTCCAATTCTTCCTCCTCTATAACTACATTAGATTTTCTTTTCTGAGTCATTTGTTCAGTCTGTTCAATCTCTAAAACAGATGGACTGCTTTCTCTTTCATACCCTTTTTGCTTCAAAAAGATAGAAGCTATTTTCCTAGAAACCTTTTGCTCCTTTAGCAGAGAGGGAGATTTTGGGGGAATGGGATGAATCTGTGCAAGGACAGTTACTGTCCGAAGAGGTAGTTGCTGAGACTCCTCGCCATTTTCAGGGACACTAGTACTACCACTTTTGTCTGTTTCACTTGCTATAATAAAATTGTTTAGCGTTGGCATTTTGGTTTCTGGAATTTGATCCACTTTATTTTCTCCTTGACTTTTCAAAAAGTCCTCAAATGACACTGTGACTGTACTATCATTTAACTGTGATGTCTTATCCACATTAACTTCAAGACTTGAAATACTTACAGTACTCTTACTTTCAATTATTTTAGAAGATGTGATTTGTTTTTTATCTTTTAGTTCCTTTTCATTCAGCTCATTTTCAGAGGAGGAATTTTCAGACAAATCAGTATCATCTTTGTGCTCTCTTTTCCTTGATTTTTCAATGTAATTTTTTGATACATTTAGTTCCGCTCCAGTTTTCTTAGCACCTTTTCTGCAGGTGACTCTGTTTGAAGAGTTTTTGCTTTGCTGATTATCTGCTGCTAATTCTTCTACATATTTTTGGGCAAGTAAAGCAGAAGCACTGTTATCAATAAAACTTGTATTTAAACACTCTTCCTTTGGTTTCCTCACATCTGTACTGTCATTGCTATTAATTTCTATCACACATTGATTCTCTGGTGTTTTAATATCTCTTAATTTATTATTTAAATTAACTCTCTTCCCTCTCCTTTTCAGCTTTGAAAAAGATTTCGAAGGTCTCAAAGGTGATTTACAATCTTTGCCATCATCAACACATAGCTGGTAAGACTGGTTTATTTTATTTTCTCCAACTCCAATGAGTAAAGTGGTCTTCTCATTTGTAGAAGTCTTTTTAAAATAATCCAATATGTTGTTAGATTTTGGTGGTGACACTTTATCCACTGTTCTTGCTAATGGTGAAAAATATTTTGTAATTGTTTTTATAGGGGGATCTTCCTCTCTTCGTTTCTTGCATGGCTAAAAGAAAGAAAAATTCAACATTAATTTTAACAATGAGTAACAGTTACTTGGACTAATGAGATATGTAAGGTGGTAACACTGAATAGTACATTGCCAAACTATTTAACAGGATTAAAAAAAAAAATCAAGTCTTTCTCTAAAGAAAACTCATATGTTGGTGTATTTCAACAGATGTTTCAACTTTAGATAAAGCTATCCAGCAACTTAGGTAGGGAATCTCACTTGAAATTCACTCTGCAGAGTAGACCCCTGCACCTCTGCACAGCCACAAAGACTTCAGTGAGACTTTGCACAGAGGTCTGCCTGCATGAAGTTAATTGCATGATCAGGGCCTAAAATAGCTCTGAAAGGATCCTGGACTACCTTCCTTAAGGAAGCCTATCTTCAAGAAAAATGAACTATGACTAAGTTTTTCAGGGCAGTGACCAAAGTGCACCTTTGTACACCACCTAGTCCAACCTGATATTGTTTGGGGCCTAAAGGCATTATTGAAATGCAAATATTAATATTAAAATATGTCTCAAGGAAAAGAAACTACATTCTAATTTTTTTTCTCAAGACATAGAAAATAATCTGTTACATCTTTCTCTGATATATGACCAGTACCATTTATTTGTAATGGTATCACTGAACCAACTTCAATGTACAAATGTCATTATTTTGTAATAAATTGTTATGCTTCTTGCATTTGCCTATGAATTTGATAGTAAGGGATGTTCTACACTCAGTTCTTGTACTACTCTATACTGGTTGAAAACCAGTATAATTAAAGTGGCACAACCCCTTAGAGTGGATGCAGATGTACTAATATAAAAGGTCCTTATACCAGTACAATTTATCATCATAAAATTAGGGGCATAAGCTATACTAGAATAAGGAACCATCTTTATACCAGTATAACTGTTTCTATAGTAGGGTGTACAAATGATCTATTTCAGTAAAAATCAACCACATTCATAACAGCTAAAATATTGTGGATAGATGAGGCCTTAAATATCAGCAACAGGCTACACTACACTACAGTTTTTGTTGTAGGAGATAAATGGAGTGGACTCCTTCAGCGAATCCACAAACATTATGAATAAAAAGACTGAGCCATAACTTCGGTAGCATTAGTGACGTATAAATTCAAGGTAACAGTTGTTATTTGACATTTACCACTGGGATGATGGGTTGGTGGGATGCAACAGGACAACATTTTCATGTTGAATCTTCATATCTTAGCTCATTAATATTTAGCATTTAGAGAAGTTTTACAAACAGTAAAACAACCACCACCACCACCCCACAGTAACTCCTGATGCAACATCAGCATGAAACATACACCCCCACAGAACCAGGACATCTGTAAAGTGCAATCCCATACCACGGGAAACCCACAATGCCGCATTGTGAAGCTGCTCCACAACACCACATCAGAGCCCCTGAATCTTTTCAGATGGCAGTACCAAACCATCACTTACTAGCATTATTAGTCTTACCAGAGTGCCTAGGAGCCCCAGTCATGGCCCAGGAGCCTGCTGCGCTAGGTGCTGTACAGCAAGACTGTCCCTGCCCCATCCCATCCCTGCTTTGTTCCACCACATTATCCCCATCAGCCCCCCAGTAACATGTCCCTCACCTCGCTGCACCCCAGCTCCTTGCTCAAGCCCCAGGACGACGCCCCACAGCCCCTGACTTAGAAGATCCACTTCACAGCACCACAACAGCGGGAGGAGGATTTCCGACCCCAGAGCCCTCCACCACCCCCTGCATTTCAACGCCAGAGCCCCCGCAGGCGCCATGAACCCCACCCCAAAGCACGTCCCTCCCACAGCCGGACCCGGGTGTCTCACCGGGGCGTCACTGTCCTTCCCCGGGGCAGAAGGAGCCGCCGCGGCCATGGTCACTCTCCCCATCATCCCTCCCCCCCCGCGGCAGGGGGGAAGTAGGATCCCTCAGTCCCAGGGAGACTCCTGCCCCAGAGCCATGGGGCAAGAGCGCCCGGCCCGGCCGAAGCCGCCTGACAGGAATTAACGCGCGACGGAAGCACCCAGGCAGAAAAGCGCGCGCGGGACAGCTTCGGAGAGCCCGGCGCGAGAGGGGGGCGAGGCCAACCGGTCCACGTGACCAAAGCAGGCCTACACATCAAGACTTTCCCGCATCACGTGATGCTGGCCCGGCTCCGGCCCCCCCAGCGACAAGCCTTTCTAAGGTCACGTGACCTAAGCGCCAACTGGTCACGCCTCCTCCCTTCGTGAAGTCACGAGGTCTAGCGGCGAGGCAGGAGCTTGTCGCTGTCAGTTGGGAGTTCGCGCCGCCTGCACGTTGATGAAAAGGGGGTGGAGCGCGTTCAGCGTCATGACGCAAAAATTGAAGGTAGAAATGGGAGGCAGTAGAGGTCAAACTTCCTGCAAATGCAAAGTAGCCTCGTCTATGAGGGTTCCCACAGGAGACAGTCTTAACTGGTCTCTCCTTAGAAGTGCGGAGTGTAGGTCACATGGTCCCACTGCCTCCTGGGCCTTGAAATCACCCTGGGGTGCCTATACAGTGCACCATCAGTGTCAGAGTGAGCTGGCCCTCTGAGGGGGGCTGGGCTTGTCACCTGGGCCAGATTTGGGTGAAAGAAATGAAAGATAGCTGGGTCACGTGCTGGAGGAGCACATGTCTAAGAACCAGGTTTGTTGTATGTACTATGGCTGTCTGTAGCCATTCAGGGGGAATCTGGGAGTGCTTCCTCAGTTCAAGAGGGGGAGGCTCTCTAGACAGCCAGAAAAGGGCCAATGCCAATGAGGAGGCTGAGTTGCATAGGTGGGAAAAGACCCTGAGAAAGAAGGAAAGGGGGCAGTTTGGGGCCTCTACCTTGCAACCCAGTGGTTTAGGGACCTATAGTAGGTGAGAAGTGACAGGCTGGAGCCTAGGAGGGGTAGAAGCTGAGCCCAAGAGAAAGGCTAACAACTGTTTAGGAGGAGGTCTGCCTGGCAAGAGTCTTGGGTAGTGCCTGTTGTCTTCCCAAAATCATGAGTTGCATTACATTTTTTTTAAATATGATTTTGAGTCTTTTGATTAGCCATGAGCTCTGAAGCAGTGCTTCCTCTGTGCCTAGCACAGTAAGGCCTCAATCCTGATTAGTGCTTTTGGGTACTATTGCACTATGACTGTGATTGCACAAAGACTTATGTATGTGTTTAACTTAATGCCCTGTGAGACTTCAGTGGACTACTCATGGTGCATTAAAATCAAGCACGTGTAAGTTTGCAAGCGTGGGTCCTAAATAAAATGATATATAGGAGCGAGAAGAGGCAACACAAACTAGTGGCTGATGCACTGGATTGAGACTCAAGAGGCATGTTTCTGTTCCCTATTCTGCCACTAACCTGCTGTGTCACACTGGGCAAGTCACTTCACCTCTCTGTGCCTCACTTTTTCCTTCCACCATCTGTCAGTCTAGTTTGTTTAGACTGGGGCAAGGTCTGCTTCTTATTATGTATTTGTACATTGCCTAACATAATGGGACCTACTATAGTATAATATGATAGGGCCTGGCACAGTGTAGGTGTAGAGGTAAACCCAGCTGGAGTTACTTGCAGTATCTGGGCCTTAAGTGCATAAGAAAAAAATTACTTGTCCCTCATGATTGGACAAGTTGATTTTTGCAAGGCCAGATACATCATAAAAGGGGTAGTCTACACTGGCAAAGCTCCCAATGCTGAGACACTGTCTACACTGGCACTTTACAGTGCTGAAACTTGCTGTGCTCAGGGGTGTGTTTTTTACACCCCTGAGCGAGAAAGTTGCAACGCTGTAAATTGCCAGTGTAGAAAAGCTCTAAGTAATTAATACTATGTATCTATCCTGGGTACTTATCTGGCTCCCATTACTTTCCCACTTGAGTGCTTCACAATCTTCAGTGGTATTTATCTTCACAATAGCTGTGTGAGGAAAGAAAGTACTGTTATCTCCAGTTTCTAGTTGGGGAAGTGAGGCACAAAGCAACCAAGTCCCAGATCCACAAAGGTATTTAGGTTCCAAGCTTCCACTGAAATCTAAGTGACTTGCCTGAGGCCATGCAGGAAATGTAACCTAGTTCTCCCAAGCCCCAGGCTAGTACCCTAACCCCAGACCATCCTTTCTCCTGTGTTACAGAGTGACTTTTAAATTTCAAATTAAAAATAGTTTAATTTTAATGCAATGACTGTATTTTCATTGCTCTAATTAATTAATAGTTTACTAGTGTGTAGACATGTAAAATGTAACAATAAATTCAATGGTAATTTATTGTACATATCAATGTATTTGTCTTAGGTAACATAAGTATAATGATGTGTTTGCTTTCAGTGATGGGCCTGAATGAACATAGGTAGCCTTGAATTCTGAATGGGCTTTTTGCAATCAGGACCTGGGTTTGGTGGCTGCTTTCCTTCGGCTCCACCAATGCTAGCTTGTGTGCCATATGTACATTTTGGGGTATCAATAAAGTTTTCCTTGATTTAAAACAACAACAAAAAACCCCCCCAAACTTGTGCCCCGCCCTCCTGCCTGGCTCATTGGCCGGATGTGGCTCGCTTCCGGGTGTGAGGCCAGCCCGGGCGGCTGTTGCCAGCAGCGGGTCCCCCCAGCCCGGGCAGGGAGTGGGATGGATCCGGAGGGTGAGGCGCTGCTGCTGCTGCAGGAGGCTCGGGAGAGCGTGGAGGCGGCGCGGAGCTACCGGCGGGAGCTGCAGCAGAGGCTGCGGGGGCTGCAGCAGGCGCGCAAGCAGGTGGGGCACTGGGAGTGCAGCCTGGGGCCTGGGGGTTGGGGTGCATGGGGTCAAGGGGAGCTGGGCGCAGAGCTGTGCCGGTGAGTGCAGGGGCCTGGTGCTGGCGGGGGTGGGGCTGTGCTGGGGCAGAGGAAATAGGGGCAAGGAGTTGGGGTACACTGAGTGGGGGGCAGGGTAGGGGCACACCTAGTCCATGGGCTGGAACACCCACCCCTCAGTTTCCTGGGACAGATTCAGATGATGTGGCGTCCACGCTTCAATTTAAAACAAGTCTCGGGCACTTTGGCGGGGCGGGAAATCTTCTCAACATGACCTGAGCAAAACTGATGCAGGTAGACTGAGCAGCTCTAGATGAGAACTGCCCCTGTTTCGCCAGCTCCCAGAAGTAAAAAGTAATTAATCTGCCTGCCCCTCCCCCGATCATGAGATTGTCTTAAAAATAATGAGAGGTTAACGTTTTGGAGTTTTTATCAACCTTCTGGTTTAGGGGCTTTTAGAGTTCCCATTTTAAAGTTTTTCTTCTGCAACCTTGAAAGATAGAAATCTGCTTTTAAGGAAAAAAATCAAAGTGAAGATTCTCATATAGTTGCTTGACTCCATACCTATGCATTCAGACTCAGGTACCCATTATCTGGTTTAACTCTTCAGTGTAGACATACCCTGAATGTCTTTGCTTTTTGTAGACCTGAGAACACTCTTGGTGTTAGTTCATCTTGTGGAGTGATCTTTCATTTATTTTAAATCTTACAGAATTTTTCTCTTGTGATCAAGTGTCTGAGGGGTAGCTGTGCTAGTCTGTATCCACAAAAACAATGCAGAGTCCGGTGGCAGTTTAAAGACTAACAGATTTATTTGGGCATAAGCTTTCATGGGTAAAAAACCCACTTCTTCAGATGCATGGAGTGAAAATTACAGATGCAGGCATAAATATGATGTGCTGGAGAAGTTTTAGCTGGGGGCTGTATGTGATGGCCAGTGGTGTTCTGCGATTTCCCTTGTTGGGTCTGTCCTGTAGTAGGTGACTTCTGAGTACCCGTCTTGCTCTGTCAATCTGTTTCCTCACTTCTCCACATGGGTATTATAGATTTAAGTAAAACTTGAGTGAGATGGGTACCCAGAAGTCACCTTGTACTGGACAGGCCCAACAAGGGAAATAGCAGAACACCGCTGGCCATCACATACAGCCTCCAGCTAAAACCTCTCCAGCACGTCATCAACGATCTACAACCTATCCTGGAAAATGATCCCTCACTCTCACAGACAGTGGGAGGAAGACCAGTCCTCGTTTACAGACAGCCCCCAACCTGAAGCAAGTACTCACCAGCAACTATACACCATGACACAGAAACACTAACCCAGGGACCAATCCTTGTAACAAACCCCGTTGCCTACTCTGTCCCCATAGGTACTCTAGCGACACCATCAGAGGATCCAAGCACATCAGCCACACCATCAGGGGCTTATTCACCTGCACATCTACTAAGGTGATATGTGCCAGCAATGCCCCTCTGCCATGTATGTTGGCCAAACTGGATAGTCTCTACCTAAAAGAATAAATGGACACAAATCAGACATCAGGAATGGTAACATACAAAAGCCAGTAGGAGAACACTTCAGTTTCCCTGGACATAAAAAATAGCCATACTTGAACAAAAAAACTTCAAAAACAGGCTTCCAAGAGAAACTGCTGAGCTACAATTCACTTGCAAATTTAACACGATTAATTTGGGCTTGAATAGGGACTGGGAGTGGCTGGTTCACTACAAAAGCAATTTTCTCTCTCCTGGAATTGACACCTCCTCATCAGTTATTGGGAGTGGACCACATCCACCCTGATCGAATTGGCCCTGTCAACACTGGTTCTTCACTTGAAAGGTAACTCCCTTCTCTTCATGTGTCAGTAGAAATAATTCCTGCATCTGTAATTTTCACTCCATGCATCTGAAGAAGTGGGGTTTTTTACCCACGAAAGCTTATGCCCAAATAAATCTGTTAGTCTTTAAGGTGCCACCAGACTCCTCGTTTCTGTTGTGATCAGATAATTTCCTTGAAACTGATCCCAGCACCATAGAACTCTGTTGTAAACCTATGTGGGTTAGTGCCCTGATGTTATGACCAAGTGGAGGATTAATGTTCATTAATCACAGTGGTTTTCAAAGTTGTTGTTATTGCAAACTGCTCAAGGTAATGAGCCTCATAGATGTCTCTAGTCCAGAGGTCCTCAAACTTTGGAGTGCCGCCCCCACCCCCACGGGAGGGGTGAAGGACTGTTCAGGGGAGTGCAGCTGAGGCCTGGGCTAACCCCCATGGGGCGCAGGGAGGGAATGCCACTCAGCTCTGCTTCTGACCTTGGCTTCTGGCCCTGCACCTGAGGCTCCACTCCTGGCCCGGGGCCCCAACTCCTGGACACACACCTGCCCCCAGCTGTGGCCTTGGCCCCCTTACCCCTGTTTGCATCCTGTCCCCACTGCTGGCCCTGGCTCGGAGAGAAGGGGGACAGATGGGGTAAAAGAGGTGTGACCCTGAAAAGTTTGGAGACTGCTGCTCTCATCCAAACTTTGCAATCCCCGCTGCAGTGGTAATGCTGCATATTATCATAACGTATAATGGAACAAATGACAGTAAACTTGATTTAGCATGGTGAGTATAACCGCTCTGTTACTTTGGTGGGTGTGACTGCTTAGTTACCTTCACCTTTATTTGTGCTGTTTGTTTCCTCTCCCTGAGTACAGGACTTTGCATTCATTAGGACTGAATCTTTCCTTGTTCCTGCTACTTCAGTTGATCTCTTTGCTGTATGGTTCTGTGCTTGTATGCATTTGTTTCTGTTCCCCTGGATTCACTTTCCACTGTGAGCTTGGTCATCTGCTGAGTTGTCCACAGTTGAGTTTACGCTAACGAGAGATCTGACAAAGGAGGACGTAAATCAACTATGCAGGATGCACATGGGGACAAGAGCCTTTGGAAATCTCAAGAATCCTAGACTGGGCTACAGCTGGCAGGACCACTTAGCATTGCAGCATCAACCTCCATTTTAGGACCATTTTACTACAGTACTCAAGTCCATTCTCGAGCCTCTGTGTGTGTTTTTACTTTCAGTATTTTCGTCTTCTCTTCTCTTTGCACATCCCTAGCTCTAGCATTGAGATTCTGATACGGATTGAGTTTGTATACGCATCCAAAACAGTAATGGGTTTGGGGGAACAACCATTCTCTTCTGTCATCCTCCACCCCCGCCTCGCGTATACACCGCCAAACACTTCCTTTTTTTCTTAAATCGTAAAATAACAAGTGAGGGGAAGCCAAGCTGTGTGGCAGCCGCAGAGGATCATGAAGATTGCTTGAAGAGGAAATTTACTTTACCTAACCCAAGAGCTTCCTGTGTTAGTTGTCAGTACTTCTAAAGATCTAGAAATTACATCTAGGGCTTGGCTTATATTGCAGCATTTCCTTATGTGTGTAAATCATAAAAGCACTTCATAGTGGAGTGGTTAATTCTAACTTTTAGCTTGTGATTAATTTTTCACGTATTCAGATGTTTCCTTCCTAAAAAAAATCCTATGCAATGGGTTCTTAATCAACTTTGTAGTAAACTTTCTGTAACAACAACTTTTTCTAATAAAGATTCTTACGATATCCATAGAATCAAAATGGATAAGGTGGCATAGTCACTGATCACCCTGACTCCTAATAAAAGAAGAAGGGAAACATTCAATGAAACTCAAAGGTGATCCATTTCCAGCTGATTTAAAAACAAAACAAAAGTCCCCTTCACACATTGTGTAAGTTGGCCCATGGAACTCGTTGCACCAAGATTGAGGCAAAAAATGTAGTAAGATTCAAACAAATGATCGATCACCTACATGGATAACAAGACTATTCAGAGTTGTAATAGTAAATACAAAAAAAGTAAGTTTTGGAAGGGATTCAGACCCTCACACTTCTGGGGTTAAGCCTCTAAATATAGGCAGAAAGAAGAGATACTGAATGCAGGATTTCTTACTCTTCTGGAGTACCAGCCGTGACAGGATACTTGTCTGATCTGATTTGAGACTATGTGATAGTCTTCTTGTAACTTAGAAATTGCCTGTTAAAGTTAAATTAGTGACTCAAACACACAGATGGACAGACCGAGTAAACATTGAAACCACTCTGTGGAGCTGACTTGTAGGTTTCTTCAAATACTGGCCGGTCATATTTGTGATAGGCCTAATCCAAACTGCAATGAAGTCAATGAAGTCCTTCTACTAACTGCAATGGGCTTTGGATAAGGCCTCTGCATGCTGAAATATTCAAGTACAATGTGGTGAGCCAACAGTGAAGATCTTTGACATGTTAAAATACACACAGTTATATCTCTGTTCTAATGTTGTGTGCTGCAGTGCCATTCTCACGACTAACGTGAATCCAGTGTGTGGGAAGGACCGGCTGCACAAGGAGTGGATATTTCATTGTTTTAGTGCTCTGGATGGATGGGAAATACCACACTGCTGCTTAATGTGTTAACGACATGACAGGTCCTGTGCAATTGCCTGAGACACTTTCTCTCTCTAGCTTTCAATACAACCCATGATATTAAGGCTCTGTAACTCTGTTCTAAAACTTCTTGTGTAGCTGAGCTGCTCTCCCTTTTTAATGCACCCGCTCAAGACTTGCAGCTCTAAGGAGCAGCCCGTAGGTTACAGTAGTGTCTATGGATGTTCTTGCTGAGGATGAACACAAATTCTGCTGAGAGGAGAAATTTCCCTGACTTGAGAATAAATAAGCTGCTAATGTATTTACTCTCCTCAGGAGACTTACATAGTTTATAGATACTGGAAAGGAAATCTCTTGAGTAAAGTAGAAGGGTTGTCCAGTGGTTAGGGCACTAGCCAAGGAGATATGAGTTCAAGTCCCTGCTCTACTACAAGCTTTCTCTGTTATGTCAGGCAAGTCACTTACCCTTTTTGGTGCCTCAGTTCCTCATCTGTACAATGGGGATAATGGTACTGTCTTACCTCACAAGGGTGTTGTGAGAATAAATACCTCAAGATAGAGGTGCTCAAATACTACAGTAATGAGGGCCACACTTTTATCGTCTAGTAGTCCCAGAATAAATTGATTTACTTAATATGTTCTGGCTTGATTTGAATTGGTTACATTTTCAATATGTCTCATTTGCATTGGGCTATTTTGGCCATGGCTACCTTGTAGTTGGCCAAAGGCATCCTGTTGTCCGCATGATTTGTGACTCTATTACTGTAGGCTTATCACTCTTAGGGTACGTCTTCACTACCCGCCGTATCGGCGGGTAGCAATCGATTGCTTGGGGATCGATATAATGCGTCTCATCTAGATGCGACATATCGATCCCCGAACGCGTTTATATCGATTCTGTAACTCCACCAACCCGAACGGAGTTGCGGAATCGACAGGGGGAGCCGCGGACATCGATCCCGAGCCGTGAGGACGGTGAGTAATTCGATCTTAGATACTTCGACTTCAGCTACGTTATTCATGTAGCTGAAGTTGCGTATCTAAGATCGATTTTCCCCCGTAGTGTAGACCAGCCCTTAGTTTGTGTATGGGGGAGATAATTGTCCTAAGGATACTCTCCTCTCTTCCAGTTTCATGTGGCTTTCCTCATTGTTCTTAATCCTTCTCTAAAAGATTACAAGTTTTGCTTTGCTTTCATTTCTTGTCTTTCTGCTTGGGTAGCCTCACTACCTTTTCTCTCCCCTGCTTTGTACCCTTAATCAAATGAGTATCCTACAATGACACCATCCTAGTAGGTTTGTTAATTGTCTGAGAGCCTTTGTAAAAGTTGACCTAGCATAGAGCTTTCCACCAGCAAATGCTGGCAATGTGATATGCAATGATAAAGGAATATTTCTTTGCAGCTGCTCACCCTGAATCCTTCTCTTTTCTGTTGTCTTGAGTCAGATCAGAGAGAGTGCAGCTCTGACAAGGGATGTACTTGAGCAGCATTTTAATGATTTAAAAGGGACCCTGTGGAAGCTGCTGGATGAGCGACTAGTGTTATTGCTGCAGGAAGTGGATGCCATAGAACAAGAGAGCATCAAGCCATTGGATGAATGCCAGAAACTAATAGAACATGGAGTCAGTACAGCTGATGATCTGCTCCAGGAAGGTAGGGGGCTGTTTAAAATATACATTCCTATAAGTCTTTCCTTAAAGGTTAGTGTAGATCAGTGCGAGCAAACTATGGCTGGTGGGCCACATCCAGCCTGTCAGACCTTTTAATCCGGCCCTCAGCTCCCATCAGGGAGCAGGGTCGGGGGGTTGCCCCGCTCTGCATTGCTCCCAGGAAGCAGCCGGCATGACCCCCACTCCGGCTCCTACATAGTACGCAGAGGTGTGGCCAGGTGGCTGTCTGTGATACCCTGTCCGTAGGGGGCACTCCCATTGGCCACAGTTCACAGCCAATGGGAGCTGCAGAGGTGGCGTCTGTGGACGGGGCAGTGCGCAGAGCCGCCTGGCCATGCCTCCGCATAGGAGCTGGAGCGGGGCACATGCTTCCGGGAGCTGCTTGCGGTAAGCGCCACCCAGAGCATGCACTCCTGAACATCCCCCTCCCCATCATGCCCCAATCCCTTGCCACAGCCCTGATCCCACCCTCCATACCCCTTGATCCTAGCCCAGAGCCCCCTCTTGTACCCCAAACTCCTCATCCCCAGCCCCACCCCAGAGCCCAACCCCCCAGCCAGAGCCTTCACCCCCTCCCCTGTTTCCCAACTGCCTGCCCCATCCCTGATCACTCTCCTGCCCTCCAAACCTATTGGTCCCAGTCCGGAGCCCCCTCCCACACCCCTACCCCCAATTTCGTGAGCATTCATGGCTCACCATACAATTTCCATACCCCAATGTGGCCCTCAGGCCAAAAAGTTTGCCCACCCCAGTGTAGATCGTAGTGCATGTTACGAACAGCAAGTTTTGGTTGAAATGGGCCTATACTAAACCAACACTAGTAAAGGTTTAAAGATCTCTGCAGAATTGGGGGTGGAGTGGGTGGAAACATATCAATGCTTGCTTATGAGGATCCGTATTTTAGCATTTTGGTATATAACCCTAGGATTATTGTATAAATGGGTTGAAGTATGGAACGTTACAGGGGAGAGTACCTGCTTTCAGGGGTATATATTCCCACAAAGTTAACTTCCAGACCACCAAAGTAGAAGCAATGGATTGTGTTTGGCCTCTTTAAAATAAAATGTATCTCTGATGCCCTCATAAATAACAAAACATCTGTATTGTTTTTGGTACTGTTAAGCTGGCAGTTTATTTTAAACCTAAGCGGAACTTCAGTGGTGCATAGGTCTTATGCTAGTCCAGGGATCGGCAACCTTTGGCCTGCGGCCCTCCAGTGTAAGCACCCTGGCAGGCCGGGCTGGTTTGTTTACCTGCTGCGTTCACAGGTTCAGCCGAGTGCGGCTCCCACTAGCTGCGGTTCGCAGTCCCAGGCCAATGGGGGCTGCGGGAAGGGCGGCCAGCACATCTCTCGGCCTGCACCGCTTCCCGCCACTCCCATTGGCCTGGAGCAGCGAACCGCAGCCAGTGGGAGCTGCAATTGGCCGAACCTGCGGATGCGGTGGGTAAACAAACTGGTCTGGCCCACCAGGGGCTTTCCCTGGCGAGCCGCGTGCCAAAGGTTGCCGATCCTTGTGCTAGTCCTTTGCACAGGGGGTAAATTTCACCCTATGTGGTCTAATTGCTTTTGCTCTAGGAGAAAATAATTTTGGATTTGAGTTTATTCTATATTGGAAAATGAGTTTCTGCCAAAATAGAGTGAATGTTTATTCCAGCATTTGGGACTGGAGGGAAATTATTTTGAGTCTGTGGAGTAAAAACATAGTGTACAAAAGTTCAAGGATTATATTGTATTGCCTGTCATTGACCTTTGCCTCCCTCACATCCCATTTATATCTGCAAGGAAAGTCCTGCTTTTCTCCAGGAGATTTGCAGTTGGGACAGAAAACAATAGAAGTGTCGAAGTGTCCCATTAAGGGTAAACTATTCCATATCATTACCAAATAAATAGCTAGTCACAAAGGAATGTCGCTATTGTCTATGTCCCTGCACTGGAGAACCTATTCTGTGGCCTGCTTCAGCCATGACTGGGCTGGTTGTTTCCTTGCATTGTTCTTGTCTGTCTCAACTTTAAGTTTCTTCCACGGTGCTCTCTGGTTTGTGAACTGCAACACGTCGTACAGTCTGCTACTTGCACTTGGATGTGAGTTTTGTGCTTAAGGAAGTTTCTGGCTTGGCTGTCTGAATGAAGTCCTGTTTCCACCAAAGCAATTTGTCACTTTCCAAATAGTTTTGCCTGCTCCTGTGAAGCTGGTATTAACACCATCTCCATTTGACCACAGGAGGTGACATAACTTGTATAAGTCTGATAAGACCTTATATCAGAGCTCCCGGATCCCTGGCTACTAGTCTACTTCTAATCCAGTGGGCCACAGCTACCTGTGTGGACAGTGGCAGTAAAAGTTTTACTATACAGTGGCTCTATTCTAGAGGGGCCACCTCTGAGCAAGAAGGGAGTTCAGTCTTCATGCACATTCAGTCTTTTGCTGCTAAATATAGTGTGCGTTTTTCTTTTTTCTTAAATGTTGGCAACTGTCCACTTGGAACTGGACTGAGCTCCCACAGATCACTGTACGCTCATCAGATGATAAACTTGGGAAGAGTCCAAGCTGGATTTAAGCAGAAGTCACTGTAGATCTTCGAGTAACTTCAGGGGTTTCCACGTAAATGTAGGGGATCAAAGCTGATGTGTTTGAAAAGCTTTCTGTTTATCTATCCCTACCTTACACTGCACAGACTATCATAGAATGTTACATTTGAAAAAAAAAATTACATTAATGATGATGAGCAGGGCCTGATTCTGCACACTGTTGAAACTGTTATAATTTATTTGCCAGTTTTAGCTTTTTCAGGTTCTAATCGATAAAGATGCTCCACATTTTCTCTGATGATGTTTCCCTCTTAAAGTAGTTGGGCTGTCAAGTGCTGGAGCCAGAGGATAAGGCCATGATTTCTGGCATCTGGTCCCAGCTCTGTTCCTGTCTGGGACCTCAGTCAAATCACCTAACTCTCTCATAGTTGTTCCTACAAAGCTCTTTAAGATTGTCATCAAAGGATGCTATATAGGCGTTATACTATTAACTAACAGAATTTCAACACTGATATGTTCTAGCTAAGTGTCTTGCAGGAGCATTGAAAACACTGAAATTGTTTTTTAACTGTTCACTTCAGCACTGGTTATTCTTTGATATGAAGACTGTTTTTCTTGGGACATTTTTCATACCAGGAACATTTTTTTTACTCTCTCATTCCAGGAGAGTGTGTCATCCATGAGGTCATGGGAGAGCAGAATGAAAAACTGTGCAACTTTACAAAAAAGGCTTTGCACATTCAGCTGGATAGGTAAGAGACATCAGTCTGGTGGAGGGATTTGAGAATGCAGCAAGGATCATTATTAACATACCTCTACATAGGTTTTTTGGGGGGCTTTTTTTGTTCCCTTTTAAGGCAATGGACATTAGGTACTCTTATTTCAAATTTATTTCAGGCTTTGCTGTCCCACTTACATATAGATTCTGAAAGGGGTTGGCCTTGATCATTCAAGTAGTGTTGAGTCCTCAGATGGTCTCTCTTGAAATATGGATTGTCTGTTTGCAATAGTTTTCGTCAATCCCAATGAAAGAGAAGAGATTACTGAGACACAGATGACATCATTAGGCCCAAAATATTAGCTACTTCCTCGGTCTTTTAAGTCTGAAGTCTGGAATTCCTTTAATGTTCTAATTTTTAAAACCAGTCCCTTGAAGTATAGAGTTAAAAAAAAAATAATCAACCCCACATGTGTTGTCTTTTAAGTGTATGGCTGGAATAGAATTGTATACAAGCTGTTCCCTTACATGTCAGCAATTTTTCTTTCCTTAGCTTGCCAGAAGTGCCCGCCTTGGTTGATGTGCCTTGTTTATCTGCCCAGCTGGATGACTGTCTTCTTACTATAGTGAAAAATCAAATCTTCAGCCATGGGACTGTAGCGTCTCGGCCACCTGTACAGATAGAAGAACTTACTGAGAAGCCTGGCGGTATCCTAGTCCGGTGGTGTAAGGTGAGTAAAATCTCTTGAATGAATGTCACTCAGGTTCTCTTTTAGACCCTGTTTCAGAAAAAAGAAGTATTCTTTCTCAAACTGAATGTCACTTTCACGCTGTATTTCTTCCTCCATCAAGGGAATCCTCTCCTTCTGACTTGGGATTTAAAACACACTGGAAGAAATTGTATGTTATGGTTTGATCCAGGTGCACATTATGGTAGATTTTGAGGCACAAGTGTGTGTGGATGAAGACTTTCACGTGAGAATCCAGCCCTTAGACCACTCAGTCTGGCACTGGGCTACCTGTTTGCTGCTTGATAGTACCTGCTGTCTCCCAGCATCTGCCAGTTAGTGCAACAGGTCTGTCTACAACCAGAGCTAGCTGAAAAAACTGCCCACTCCTCCTCTCTTCTTGGGCCAAACTGTTGGAAATGGAAGAGGCAGGAGGTTACCTCACCCAGCCCTCCCCTTTCCCCAAAACCAAAAACCAGCCTGTAACACTTCCCACTAAACAGATGAGTGGTACAGAAATATTAATTCTGTGACACCATCATCTAAATAGCAATTGCCGAAATAGGTCTTAGTGGCATGTATTTGTCAGAAGCACAGATTGACCTAGAAATAAACATCTTGTAGAATCCATACTTGGTGGTGATACATATTACAGTAGGTAATTGCAGGTAGGGCCCCATTGTGCAAGGTGCTGTACAAACAATGGAAAACTCCCATTGATTTCAGTGGGGCCAGGATTTCACTCATAGAGATAAACAGTCCCTACCCCATTAAACTTCTGCACCCTTAAATATTTGGTACTCTGGTAGGTACAGTGGGTGAGTAAAGAACCTCAGATTTTGTATCAGACGCTTGGCTAATTGCTTTCTTCAGTATTCAGAAGGCATTCCTTTATAATTCACTAAATCAAAGGTACGGTTGGTAGGACCATACATATGTAAATTGCTGCTGATAGCTCTATCTTCCTTGCCATTCCTCCCCAGAAGTATGTAAGAATGTTGTGTTTCGGATGTTGTTTTAACAAAGACCAGCCATTGGTCACCTTACCTTGCAAAGGACAAATGTTGCTAACTTGCACTGCTACTGGGTTACATTGTAGTTCAAAGAAATCCAGGGAAGAAATGGTCATGATCGCTTGTTAATGGAATAAATGTCTGTTTAGGTGGATGATGACTTTATACCACAAGACTACAGGCTTCAGTATCGCAAGAGTACTGCCAATCACTTTGAAGATGTGTATGTTGGCTCAGAGATGGAATTCATAGTACTACATATCGACCCCAATGTTGATTACCAGTTCAGAGTCTGTGCCCGGGGTGACGGACGGCAGGAATGGAGTCCATGGAGTATTTCTCAAACTGGCCGTTCTACATTAGTTCCTCATGGTATAAACTTTTGTTGTTAGTCTTCTGAAGCTTATAGTGTGTGTGTGTGAAAAACCCATAACGTGCTGTAGATTTTGTGGAGCTGTTTGCTGTCTGAAGACAATGGAGTTTGCCGCCTTGCAATGTATGGAATTAAATGTGTATCTAAATAATACAAGGTAATTAGCTACGTACCCTTCTACAGTTGGATTCTTTGCTTAGTTTTAACTGCAACTAGTTCTGTAGCGCACATGGTAGCTATCAACCTGATGCTTGGGCTGGAGCAGCACCTGCACTTTGGAAATGCTGGTGTGAGATTCATGTTTCATGAAGAATTTTAAATTCACATCTGTCATTGTGTCAGAGCCTGTTTGCAGGGGTTTTCTACCTACTTCCCTTTTGTATTGGTTGTAATGAGAAATGGAGCGTTCACTCTCGTTCTGGCTTTCCTCAAGGATTTTTGGTTTCTGTAATAGCCTGGAGTTTTGCTTTCCTTGAGGGTAGAACTTTTAGGCTTCCATTGAGAAATGAGGTCCTATCTCATTGTGATGTTATTTAGACAGGTAGCAGAGGGGTTAGCAAGATTCACTGACTGATGCAACTGAAGATCTTTCCTATTTTTTTTTTCCTCATTATTATAGAAAATCTACAGCTAATAAATTTGTAAATGTCTATAAGGCTAGTTCTTAAACTGGCTGGAAATGAGGGAAACGCCAGTTTATCTCTAGTCCCAATTAATTTTATAAGGAAACTGTGTAATATACATTTTTGTCACTTCTTTGTAAGTAATCATAGCCAAGAGTCAAATGCAGGTTAATCTTTTTGGCAACAATCACGATATTACAAAAAATGCCTCATTTCTCTCTCACTCCTTTTGCATATCCATGAGAGGTTAGACCCAGAGCTTTGGCTCTGACTTGCAGATGAAGTAAAAAGACTGGAGGCAGCCAACTGAAGCTCCTTCCCCACGTGATAGCCAGTGAAGTAATTCATGTTTTTGTGTTTGTTTGAAGAATGGACAGCAGGTTTGGAGGGTTACAGCCTGAGCAGTCGAAGAAACATAGCACTTCGAAATGATTCTCAGTCATGTGGCGTGCTCTACTCCAAAGCTCCTACTTACTTCTGTGGGCAGACATTAACGTTCAGGCAAGTACATGCTGTGTTCCCATTGCATGAGGCACTTATGCAAACGGAATTACCTGTTTTCTCTCATTTTGCTACCGCTGTGTTGTACAGAGAACTCAAACCTCACTGTGCCTCTAAGTTGTAAACTCCCAAATCACTGACTTAGTGGCGTGTACATAATACGCAGTCCCATTTGTGTGTGAAGCCCGAACCTTCCTCTCTTTGCTTCCACCTCCTAGTTCTTCAGGACAAAGTCCAAGACCCTCTTGTGGGATCCATCCTAACCTAGAACAGGAGCTGAAGTGCTCTATTCCGTCCTCAGTGAGGTCCCCAAATTAGCCTAGACTGAGTGGACCTGTGGGGTGTTTAGAGCTTTTTTGGTGCTTCTCAGCAACTGCTGTGACCTGATCTAAAGCCCATTGGTATTCTTCCATCGACTCCAGTAGGCTTTGGATTAGGTCTCCTAAACAGTAACCTCTTTCCTAGGTGGTTATTCTAGGACTGTTGGAACGTTATTTTCATGTGACAGTGTAAGAATGACTGATTGGCAGTGGAGTAAGTTCTCAAAAAGATGCCACCTCTAGCATCATTATAGCTCTGGTCAGATGACTGTTGGTCGCCATCTGTAGAAACTCCTGAGGGGAGAAGGTAGCATGTGGAATTTACTTTCAGAGTTAAGAATTTAATTTGGCACAACAGTGAGATTAGAAACCTTGGCAGCTTTTGTGCACTGAGTCCTTCCCTTGAGATGATGCTGTTTGGCTGGGGAAGAAGAGAGTCCCTGTGGAAATGTCTCATCTGCCAGGCGGTGTCAGTTGTGATTGTAGATCTAAGAGACTTAGCCATAGCTTTTCCCCACCTTTCTCTTATTACACAGACTGACAGTTTTTGTGTGATAGGCTTGACAGTCCTGCTGCAAACTCCACTGGTAGTTTAGGGGCTGTGATTATGGTGTTTTATCGAGGTAGCTTTCTAGATGATGTTACATTAATCCTAACCCTGAAACTTGGATTCTGTTGGCTTTGGATGGTCATAAGACAAGGGCATATTCAACTGTCCATTGTCTGCCATGGATGCAAAGAGCTCCACAGCTTCCATCTCAAATAAAACACTAGGCTTAATATTGCTTGGCACAGAAGCATCTGTGCTATTAAATGCAGAGCGTTGAGGCTTTCCCTCGTTCTGTTTCACACCAGTGACTCTCTTAACTTTTCATATTGGTAACAAAGATGAAAATTCTTTCGACGTGCAGTTTTTTTGTAGTGTGGATTTTGCTCGTTCTCTCTGAGGAAAGATCATGTTTCTGTATGACAGAGCACTAGCCCACATGCGTCTGCAAAAGATGTGATGGAACATTGTCTTTTAAAGAGAATCTCAAAAGTTAGAAAATAGGTTGTTACTTTCCCCAATCCCCACAAGAGCTTCCCATTTCAAAGCATATATTAGATTCTGCTAGTTCACTAGCTGCAATACTTGGCATTTGGCTTTATCCATCTGTTTCAACGGTACATTCACAAAGGGATAACCAGGCTCCTGGATAGAAATGGGCAAGACTCATGTTACAGATAATCCTCTTGTCATATATTCAGGAGGCATAATAGCCCCTCCAGTGAGTAGCAAAGCTGTAATAAAACCAGCATTTCATATGTCCCCTTCTCATAACTAGATCTATTTGATCGGAGTGTCACCAACCAAGACATTTAGATGAGGCTATAATTGAGGGTATGATGTAATTGGCCTGGGCCAACATTATTCCCAGTTCTCTGCTGCCCCCATGGAGCTGTGCTTGGAAGGGATGGTGAGAGAGTCTCCAGGGTGACCACCCCCTGCTCTTTAGATGGCAGTTGTTTGTAATGCTTATCCTTGCAGTAGGAAGACAAGATTAGTCCAGCTGCACTAGCAATTCAAGATGATATAATAGCTGGGTAAATGAGGCTGTCTGACAGGGTGACACAGTGTGCCCTGGTGATTGTGGCAGGCTTAGCCTAATCGATCTACAGCTAATTCTTAAATAAGTGCATATGATGGATGGTGGCTTGTGCATCTCTCTGTTTTGAGATTAAAGAAAACTGGGGGGTGTTCGATTTCATTAACTATAAAAACCTCTGGTTGATCTTGTATATCTGTCTACTCCCTGCAGTTACAAGGAGAGGACATCTTGTGGGCTGCATGCTGCCTTCCAGCAAAGTGATGATATAGGATTTAAAACATGGTCTGTTAAATAGTTTTTCTACTGCATGTTCTTGATACACTTAGCAACTCCAGGTCACAAGTTCTCCAAAACTGCAGAGAAAAATAGTCATCCTAAACATGGATTCTAGATCAAATGGTTTTCATTAGTAAAATGAATAGCAGTTTATCCCTGAACACCACTGAGACAGTCATAGCAAAGTCTTTCTAAAAGTTCCCTTATATACGACTCCTCCTGTCTAGGGCTGTGCTTCCTGGGATGGTTTGCTGCTGGAACTGACAAAATATTAAGCTAAGAAATGGTGTCCTGCACCAAACCCATGGGCTTGTTAACAATTTAAACTTACCCCCTTACTGGGGTGCCCAGCCTGCCACCATGCCCATGGTCTTTATACTGTGTGTGTTGGCATATTATGTTTGTAAGGACTTCCACACTGTTGCCCTTGAGTCCAGTTGTTCTGTCCTGCTGTTTGTGTAATCGCTCTGTCTTCCCTCTACTGCTAGTACAGCTTGTTTCTGTGATCTGCTCAGTCATATACACCAATGTGCATGAAGTGATAGATCAAAGCCATGGATCACTTACTTGAAAATGGGTTTTAAATTTACAGATAAGCTAGTGCACTTGGTCAGCTTTGTGTTATGGAAACATACATATTTCCAGACAAAAAATCAAAGAGATGCTGCATTAACTGGAGAGGCATAGAATTGGTGTTCTCTAATGTACGAAGACATTAACGATATCTGAACATTTCTAAGTTAATATTTATAAAACTGCAGTAATGACTAGACCTAATGAACGCTATAAATATCGCAGATGAGAATTGTAAACCTTATCTAAGGTTCTTTTGTACAAACAGTTCTCATTGTGGATCAATTCAAAATGCAAAACTTCAAGACACTTGGATTTTTGTTTGCTTTATGACAGCTTTCAGCTAAAAAAACAATCTCAGTGATGGTTTCCAGAGAACTGAAAAATCTGATCGAATATGAGAGTACACCATGGTTCCAGTTTGGATTTCTCCTGTACATCTTGAAGGAAGGAACTAATAATTTGCCAGACTACTCTCAAATCATACAATGTAATAAAAAAGGGCTTTATTAATTTCCAGTTCTTGAAGCAGCTGTTGCATCTTTGTGAAGTTTGACTGATCACAGAAGCGTAGGACCTCGACAGGTTATCAAGTATACCTAGACCATCCCTGTCAGATGTTTGTCTAACCTGTTCTTAAAGACCACCAATGATGGGGATTCCATGACCTCTCTTCAAAGCCTATTCCAGTGCTTAACTACTCTTACAGTTTTTCCTAATATTTAACCTAAATCTCCCTTACTGCAGACTAATCCCATTACTTCTTGTCCTACCTTCAGTGGACATGGACAGCACAGCACAGCACAGCCTGTAACATGTTTGAAGACTTATCCGTTCCCCCCTGCCCTCCTTCAGTCTTTTGAGACTGAACATGCCCAGTGTTTTTTCCCTTTCCACATAGATCAGCTTTTCTAAACCTTTTATCACTGTCATTGCTCTTCTCTGGACTCCCTGTAGTTTGTTCACATCATAAAAATGTGGTGTCCAGAACTGGACACAGGACTCCAACTGAGGCCTCACTAGTGCCAAGTAGAGCAGGACATTTACTATATAACGCTCCATTAACCCAGAATAGTAGCTTTATTTATTTATTTTGTTGCAACTGCATCACATTGACTCTTATTCAATCTGTGATCCACTGTAGCCCCTAGATCCTTTGCAGCAGTACTGCTGCATATCTCAGTGGCTTTCAACCTGTGACCCAATAACCCCTGGGGGTCCACAAACTATGCCTAAGATTTCCAAAGGGGTCCATACCTCCATACAACATTTTTTTTTAGTGGTCTGCAAGTGGAAAAAAGACTGAAAACCCCTGGCATAGCCAGATAGTCTCCGTTTTGTAGTTGTGCATTTGATTTTTCTTTAGTACTTTGGTCTGGTGTTTCATGTTGTTGAATTCAGATCAATTCTCCAATTGGTCTAGGTTCCTTTGAATTCTAATCCTTCTAATTCTAATTGCGTCCCCTTCCAGATTAGTGTCATCTGCAGATTTTATACACGTATTCTCCATTCCATTATCCAAGTCATTCATGAAAATATTGAATAGTACTCTACCCGTCTACACAATACATCCTTCACATTTGATAGTGAACCATTGATAACTACTTTGTGCCCCAACCTTATTGTAATTTCATCTATGCTACATTTTTCTGGTTTGCTTATGAGAATGTCAAGTGGGACTGTGATAAAAGCCTCACTAAAGTCAAGATATATCACATCTGCTTCTTCTCCACCATCCTCTAGAAAATTAACGTGTCAAAGAAGGAAATTAGGATGGTTTGGCATGATTTGTTCCTGACAAATCCATGCTAGCTATTTCTTATAACCTTATTATCATGCTGGTGCTTACAAATAGATTGTTTAATAATTTGGTGCAGTATCTTTCCAGGCTGACAGGTCTGTAATTATCTAGGTCTTCTTTGTTCCCCTTTTTAAAGACAGATACTATGTTTGCCCTTCTTCAATCCTCTGAGACTTCACCCCCCTGCCATGAGTTCTCAAAGATGATTGCTTCAGCTAGTTCCTTAAGTACCCTAGGATGAATTTTATCAGTCCCTGACAACTTTTAATACATCTAACTTATCTAAATATTCTTTAATCTGTTCTTTCCCTATTTTGGCTTGTATTCCTTCCCCCTTAACAATATTAATTGTGTTAAGTATCTGGTCACCATTAAATGTTTTAATGAAGACTGAAGGAAAATAAGCATTGAACACCTCTGCTGCCTTGATGCTATAAATTATTAGCTGTATCAGCTCCAGTGAAAACCGATTCCCCCCCAAAACAGGGCAGGTTAGGTTTTCAAGGGATTTAGGAGTGACTTTGCCACTTAGTAGTCTGTTTCTTTGAAAGTCAACATAATGTACTAGTCTAAATCACTTGGGCTTTTTTGAAAACTATCCAGCATCTTTAGGGGAACAACAAAGCGTAAGAGGTAAATGTATGATTCACAGGACAGAAGAAAACAGATCCATTTATAGAAGTATCTTTAAACATACAGCTTATATGGCCTGCCTCCCTCCCCTTTATAGGCCTGATTATTGGCCCTTGGCTGGGATGTGGGCATTAGGTTTCAGTGGTTCATCTATACACACACATCTGTTTGGTTGATCATTGGGAAAGTGTCTCTGTCAGTTCTTTATCAAAATTATAAATTCATCTTGGCAGAAGCCAGGTTTGCAAATTACTTTTCCTGTTACTTGTTTTAAGATTCTGCCCCTACCTTCCCCACCAAAGGCATGGTTTCTCTATCCAAAGAAAGTTAGCCGGATGAGTTAGGGTCCCATAATTGTTAAGGGAGCCTGCTACTCTTTATAATAAAAGCTAGAGAAACAGCCTGCAACCATCAGTATGTTCTCACCCTGAGGGATTAATCCATGACCCAATACAGGGCTGCTTATTAATAGGGCTGTATGGCTGGTCGGTTCCTTAGTAACAGTCACTTTAACTTCTAATAAAGATTAGAACAAAAAGGGGTAACTATGCACATGGCAGAAGTATAGTAAGCTCAGAAATTCTGTAGTGGCAGCCGGCTGCCTCTGAGCATTTAGTTGCCCAGATCATGGGTTTATTTTCAATACCCTAATAATTGACATTTGCAAATATCAGGTACAATTCTATTCAAATTAACAAATTGCCTTTCTAGCCTCTCTGCAATGACTTACCCTTTTACAGTTGGCTAGCACTACTGATCCTACTTTTCCTTTCAAATAGATGAATGGCAACGCCTTAAGAGTGTACAGTGTTAATCTGATAGAGATTGCACCTTATTCTTCTGCATGATTCCTCCTCCTTTTGTCATGGATATCATCTACATTAAACCCACTTTCATTCCCTCTATTATAACTTAAATCAGGGTTATGTTCTGAGTCCCTTTTAAGGAGATTTTGCTGCACATGGGGCTTCTGTACCTGCCAAAAGTAGAGCATTTTGCCTTAAAAATGTGATGTTGATAGTTTGATAGACAATGACTAAATTTGTGATTGTGCCTGTTGAAAATGGCAGGCCACAGGCTACACCACTAGGGGGAATATTTAACAAAAAAACAAAAAGAAAATTGTGAGAAAAGATACAGTTGTAACCTCTATGCCAGATGAGCATCTACTACAAGCTGAAGAGAAGTATATGGTGAAGCTGGTCTTAAGGACCTACATGATCAATTAGTCAGCAGAGGTGGTCTCAAAGTTTGCATGAAATTGTGGTGGACACCTTGGGGCCATTGTAAAGAGGTTCTTTATAAGGTAGTGCTGATTCGGTATGAACCGGGCTGCAGTTTTTACTGGGTTTTGTTCATTCAGAACTTTCTTCTTCATAGAATTGAAACAGTTGGCCAGCCAGACAAACGAGACAGTATAGGAGTCTGTGTGGAACAGCAGAACGGCTATGACTCATTACAGCGAGATAAAGCAGTATGCATTAGTACAAATGGTGAGCTCATTAATATTGCACTGTTGAATATAATCTACTTGTTTATGAAGATCTTGGCCATGTCTCACGTACATTGTGTGCTTTACAACATATTTATCTCTAACTGCTGATCTTTTGCTGAAGTGTTGTTACAGCTTCCAGCAACCTGAGCAGTTCAATTCTGTTATTTGCAGTGAACCACATGGAAGTGTACTATATCTTTAACATTCACAAGTTTGCTTAATAGTGTGTATGCTTTAGTAATTTGCATGTGGTGTTCTAAGACTTCAAAAAAATCAACTCAGTTCCTGAGACTAGTGTCCATTTACAAAAACCTGCTTGGAGCTGAGCTTTCCTTTTACTGACTGCTACTATTGAAGCCTGCCCTGTGCCTCATATATTAGATACATTCATGGAGGATAGATCCGTCAAGATGGTTAAGGATGCAACCCCATGTTCTGGGTGTCCCTAAACCACTGACTACAGGAACCTGGGACTGGCTGACAGTTGATATGGATGGAACACTTGATAAATAGTCTTGTTCTGTTCATTCCCTCTGATGCATCTGGCACTGGCTACTCTCAAGACAACATAGTGGTCGGGCTGTATAGAGCATTGGTCTGAAGTAGTATGGCCATTTTTTTTTTGTAAGAAAAGTACAACTGATTTTTACTTAAGGTTACATTGATAAAAGAGAACAGTACAACTGGTAAGCTTCCATTTGATTAGTTACCCAAAACTTTGCCAAGCACCACTCAAACACCTAAAGAGTCCCTGCCCTCAGGCACTTAACAATGAAAGAATGTGATACTGACAACTTTCCTACCTTGATAGTTCAGTCAGTCCATGATAAGCAAAGGCAATCTTTGGTAATTAATCCTTGTCTCTCTCTCTGTATTTAACTTAAATAGAATATTTAAGAGCTATTGTGAACCCTACTTTCTATTTTATTGCTGAAAAGTCATGGTTAATAGTTTGGGATGGGAGGGCAAGTGAAAACATTTTTAAGTTGATTATTTCCTGATGTGTATAAAGAATGTAATAGTGGCACCCTATGCACTTATGTTTGAGCTAGTATATTTGCTTATTATGCCAGTGCAAAGTGTCACAGGTACTGGTTAAAATGTTTTGTCAATGCCACCTATTTTGTTTTTGGGAAGAGCTGAGACTGGCACAGAATTAGTATCGCTGTTACAAAGTTCCACTATGATTTTACATGTCAGTTTTCTTTGGGTTTGAGTAGTGAGCAAATTACATGATGATACGCATTGTTGGGAGGGGGAAGGAGTGTGTTGGTGCTTCATCAGTGGTACAGCCAACTTCTGCCCCTGACCATTATGCACTGTAAAAAAAAGTTTAAATATCTTGACTGTTTCAGGGGCAGTATTTGTAAATGGCAAAGAGATGACAAACCAATTGCCTGCTGTTACTTGTGGATCAACTGTGACATTTGACATGGAAGTTGTGCATTTAGGTCCCAACAACAACGAGGGAGGAAACACCAAACTCAGAGTAACCATCAGTTCTAACAACAGGGAAGTAGTTTTTGATTGGGTACTTGATCACTCATGTGGTTCTTTATATTTTGGATGTTCATTCTCCTACCCCGGCTGGAAGGTGTTAGTGTTTTAACCTGTTTAGTTGTTTGCTGTACATTTTAAAAGTTGAATTCATTTTTCCAGCTTTTGGTATCTAACTGGGGTTTAACAAAACTTGTCTTTACATCACTTGAAGGTCACTATGGTGTACTTAGATCCATTTCAAAATAATGGAAAACATGATTTATTACTCTATAAAAAGCTTAACGGGCAATTAATTTCATACAGCCTTGGAATAAAAACTGGAAAAACCTCAGGGTACCTGTATTGAATGGAATGAACTTTGCTTACTGCTGCTGTTCTGTGAAACAACCCTGTAACACTTGGCTTAGGGTTAATGGTCCAAAGTTTTTTCTATCCCACCTCCAATAAGAGCAAACTATCATAGTAAATTTCAGATAGACTGTTACAGAACGCTGCAACTTGAACTTTAAAAAGGCAGAACTGTTGTGGTTCTGCATAATATATTTTCTTCTGGGTGTGGTACGGTTTGTCGTCATTCCCCAAAAATAAGAATGTCTGAGCCTTAAGTATGTTGAAATATGTAGTCAGGCTGTTAAGTGTCTAATTTCTTTACTAATGTGCCTTACCTTCAAATAGTGAACAGCAGTTTGTCTTCTAGAATAAGTTTGATAAACCACATGGACCATGCTGAGGACCCCACACCTCATAGCACCATTAACTATGGAACTTAAGTCAAACCATAAAGCAAAGAATGGTAACTTATTTTCTTGCTCTATTATAATAATGTGTAGCAGTATAGGAATTTACTATGAATTTGAACAGGGTAGTTAAAAATGACTGGGTAACAGTATTAATCTAGTCCTGTTTCTCATCCAGAGACTGTTAGTGTTACTTAATTTACAAGATGTTAACAAAAAAGTGTTTAGAGCCCTAACAAACAAAAAGTATATAAAAAACCTTTGCTTTACCTCAAAGGCAAGTATTGTGTATATAAAGCAATTGTGGCAGTTTTTTTAAGTAGAGGTGGTGTTATATTATAAAGCTTTTTGTTAACAGATCATACAATCGTAAGATCTTGCCCTATTCCTTTCATTTAAATATACCCATGGCTGTCGTAGCTACAGATGCCCCTTATACCAGTCACAAATAAAATTATCCCATTTGGACTATGAACTTTTCCCTGTCTTCACCCTAAAGGATATAGGAGAAGCAAGTTGATTTTAAGACTGGCAACAATTAGGGGCATGGAAAAAACTCAAGAGGGGAGGGATTATTCACATTAGAGAACATGTTCAAAGTGGGGAGTAGCTGAAGTAGGAACTTTTATTCCCCTTCTTGTTACACAAGAAATATTAAATGCAAGTGAAAAGTAGAAATTTCAAGCAGATACCAAAAATTTCCTCAGCTACCACAGAACTAGATTAAGATTTACTGTGAAAAGATGGTGAGAATTAAGAATTAGCTACAGGTAATAATACCCACCGAAATTTTTGGATCCTCAAACTTTATCATATAAAGTGTTCATTGGGGATTAGGAGGAAACTTTCTCTGGGAACAGGTTAAGTGCAGGATTTCTTCCTTTGAAACAGCTGGTAAGACATTTAGTGTACTGGATTAGATGGGCCACTGATCTGATGCATTTTTTTTTTAACATAATATAGTTCATCTATGCCTAGGAAAGTGCTTTTTAAGACTATTCAGTGTAGTATCCCTATTTACAGCAGAACAGAGGGTATAACTTGCCAATAGTCAAGTTAGCACTGAAGCTGGTAGCAGGACATAGGTTTGTTCATATGCCCATGCCTTATCCACTGGATATTTCTGATCCCTTTCCCTTTGAGTCCAGATGTTAAGTACTGGGTGTGTATGATTAACCGCCATAAAACTCTACTTTAAGCAAAGAGAGCCAGATTGCGATCTTTAAGAAGGGTATTCACTCTAAGAGGCAAATGTACACCTTCTTCTTGTGAAAGAGCTGGTAAGAATAGGTAACTATCAAAATATAAAATGGAGATAAAATATATAGGGCTTTGTTCACATGGTTCAGTATACTTCTACCTGAGATAGTTCTGTCAGCTTGTTCACAGTACATACTACAAACTAGCTTAAA
This sequence comes from Gopherus flavomarginatus, assembly GCF_025201925.1. Lineage (NCBI taxonomy): Eukaryota > Metazoa > Chordata > Testudines > Testudinidae > Gopherus > Gopherus flavomarginatus. The sequence continues at coordinate 43,617,932 of NC_066628.1, read as the reverse complement.
AAAATTAATTTGTAGTAAGGACTGGTACATTTGTATAAGATTTGAGAAATGTCCAGCATGGTAAACTAGCCCTTGCACTACTGCAGACCATCACTCTGTCTAGCTTTTAGGGAGGGTATAATTGAGGACAAATCAGTCTTACCTGAAATCATGAAGCTTAAGTAGGTAAGTCACTTACATTAAAACCCATCTTTTGCCATTATCCAAGATGTCAGCTTCCAGCTGTTTGTAAGGACAGATTTGTTGCAGATGATCACCAAGGCTAGCCACATGAACTACTAAATAGGTACTCTTCAAACACCAAAGTACTCACTTGTACTGTTAATCCTTTTAAAGAACCGTATTACTGTAGCATTAGCTTCTCCAAAACAATTAAAGGTTTCAGCAGATTGAAGGCTTGACACTTGCAACTGCTTCAAAACATGTTCCACATCTAAATACTAGTCATGCAAAAAGCTTGTTGTAAATACAAAACTGCTTATGAAACTTTGAAAGTATGTTCTCTGAAGCCATAATGCTCACTTTACCTCAATGACAGATGTTTGTCTTGTGAAATTATTTTTTAAGAATAAAAGTTGATCCCTGAACTCTATGCATGTCTGTTAATTGCTAGCACCGCTTATACTGCTCTCCTTACCCCTCCCTCCAGAGTAAGCCTCAGCATCTGTTCAAACTAAGTATAGATGAGCCCTCTACTAGTAAGTCCGTAGATCAGATGACCAGCACAACTGGGTCTGTCCATAAACATATCTACTCAGACCAAGTGCAGCTTTACTATTATCCTTTCTGTATGGAGTTCTTTTCTAGTAATTTTCACAGGACCTGCTACTGAAGTGTAAACACTGTTGGTGATTCTTCCTTCTAACCTCAGAAGTGCTACTTTTGGGAAGAACAAGACAAGCATAATTTCTCCCTTTAAGCCACAGTTAGTTCATTTGCCACATGACCAAAGATGGTATCATACTTGAAACTTGCCTTGCTCATTATTTAGGTCTGCAACCCTTGCCACAACCCGCACAATCATTGTTCATGTACATTGCTAACGTACCTATGCCTTAATTTCCTCTCACTGCAACTCCTTTCTGTGGCTTCCTACTCAGTTTAGCCTATGCTGGTGCCTCCTTTCATAAAATAAACTCCCTCACACAACTCCACTGGCTCCCTCTTAGGCCTGGTCCATACTACACTGTTAAACAGATTTTAACAGCGTTAAATCGATTTAATGCTGCAACTGTCCACACTACACTGCTCTTTAAATCGATTTCTGTACTCCTACAAAACGAGAGGAGTAACGCTAAAATCGATATTACTATATCGATTTAGGCTTAGTGTGGACGCAAATCGACATTATTGGCCTCATTCTTTTACAGTAGCTACCCACAGTGCACCGCTCCAGAAATCGACGCTAGCCTCGGACCATGGACGCACACCACCGAATTAATGTGCCTAGTGTGGACGCGCACAATCGACTTTATAATAGTTTTATAAAATTGGTTTAAGCTAATTCGAATTTATCCTGTAGTGTAGACGTACCCTTAGTTTCAAGATCCATTTCTAAACTGCATATTTAAGCACTCCATGAATGTGACGCAGCCTACTTCAGGTACTGCCTCACTACACCCTTGCCTTCTGCTCACCTACTATTAGCCATGACTCTTCCTTCCCACAAAATCAGAGCTGGTGAAACACCAAGCCTTCCCGGCAGTATCTCCCCATCTCTTCTGAAAACTCCTTTCATATGGACTCTATCTGGCCATTACTATTGTTATTTGCTTACTCCAACTAGTCAAGAAGCAGCTTTGCTGAATTCCTTTGTATCAAAGTCTACCTTCCTTTGAAAGAAGTATCAGGAACACCATCACAAGTGTTGAAAGGTAAGTGTCAGACACACACACTGAGTGAGTGTACGCAAGCACACACGTGAGTGCATTGCCCCTTTAACCATGCTGCCCTTTTAAGTAGACGGGCAGGTCCAGACACATGAGCAGCTGCCAGCAAGCTCCCTCTGTCCTGACCCGTCATGCCCTCCTGCCCCCCCTCAACCCCACTCTGTGGAGATGGGGTACAGGGGCAGGGGGACACCCTGACTTCAATGCTCTCCTCCCTGCACAGCAAGCGAGAGGCTCCCAGGAGAAGCTCCAAGGCAGGAGCAGCACAGCAGTGGGGGGAGGGACACCTGAAGTGCACAGCACTTGATAGCCTACTGGGCAGCTGCACAACTAAGAGGGGTCTTAGCTCACAACATATACACCATCTACCCCAAACACCCACCCTCAAAAAATGATGAAATAAAAACCTGTAAATGAAACAAACAAATCTCAAACAGACTTTTTAAACCTTCAAAACGGCAAGAACCAGAGACTCCCTGAAGTCCATTAGGGATTTCAATACTGATTTTATGGGGAAGGCACTCAGATACAACAACAATGGGTGACCATATAAAACTCTAATATAGACAGGAGAATTGTAACAACCTGACAGATGGAGACTGTAGATGATCCAGATTTGGTCAAAACTGAAAAGAAAGTTATGTTGTTCAGACAAAGTATTTCTGGCCTTTCTGCACGCACACAGAATGACTGGACAACAATGGTGGCAGATTTTATATTACTGAACTTTATGTACAAAATCTGATTTCAAATAAACATTTAATGTAAAAACAAAGGTTCATTTAAACAACTGAACTTGCTTCTTTCTTTACATCTACTGTATCATTCAAATGCTTTTTAACAAGCTTACATGATTTTTCAAAATTTCTCATTAAGGGTACATATAGAAAAGGCATCTTTATTATAAATAGAAAACAAAGGGATTTTTTCAGCTTTTATTATAAATTGACATGACATACAAAGTTTACTGGACAGAAGTAATTTCATTACTTTTTTGGGAATCACCAACTTTTTGTGCAAACAATGCTAGCCTTCTTTTAAGCATTAAGAGCATAACTGCTTAAGAAATGACATAAGCAATAATTCTAGAACTACATCTTCCCCTAAAATAATCTATTTTTTTTTACATATGTGCACAGCTTTAGCAAATTAAAGCCAGAGAGAAATGCTTGATGTACTACCCAGAGGCATAATTAGAGTTTGCTATAACTCAGAACTGACAAATCAAAGAGTTTGTAATGAAAGCTGCAGTTTCCCTCTTTCCTATTTTTACACAAAATCAGTGACTAAGAACGTAATACTGGATGACAAATCACATCCACACCATTAGTTAAATAGTCTCACAGTTAAACACATCATCTTAAGGACAATCAAAATCAGTATTTACATTTTATAAATTCTGAAGACACCATTAGAAAGCTTATATATCCCTTAAACAAAATAGGGAAATGCATCTTATGGTGATGGAATGAAATAAAAAATTAAAAATACCTGTATTTACAGCAGCATTGTTCCTTTATAAATAAAGAATATGAAAAATGCAATATCTTAAGGATAATAAAAAATTGAGGTGATGTCACAACCACAGTGCTTGCTTGAATAAACCCTTCGGTGCTGATACTGGTACCAGTAGTGAAACCACTTTCCATTGGAAAAAATCTGTAAACATATGCATAAAATGTGTTAACAGCAGTGCAAAACTGCTCAAATATATTTTAGTCAGCATCTTAGTAGCTGTATTGAATACAATACATCACAGAATACTTGCATAAGAAGTGCAACACATTTTCTGGTCCAATTTTACAGTGCATTTTTCCTGAAGAGTGGTATCTCAAAAGCCCAAGCTAAATCTATGGCCTGATCCTGCAGTCTGTACTCAGGCAAAACAGTATGCATAACTCCAACTGGAGTACTTATCAGAGTAATGACTACATACTGACTGGGCCTTAGCATGGCACACTATGATGCAACCCTTTAAAAAAGAGTTAGACACCAGATAGTTCTTGTGTAGCTGTGTAAAGGTGTAATAAAAATAGAAAGTAGCTAAATGTTCAAGTTTAAAATGGTACACTGGGCGATCAATACATCAGAATTATCCACAAAAAACAAACTGCCAGTAACCTCAAAAAGCCAAGATGGTATTTCACTGTGTCTGTAATGTGAAAAGCCAAGGTCTTTCCAAACAGGCACAAGACAAAGAAGTGCTATGTTAAATTTGCAAACTTTTACAATTTTAGTGTAAAAATATCAATTTGTGGTTTATGATGATCATAAATTGATAAATGATTCCAAAAAACAAGGATCAAGGTTAAACTTTAAATAATGATGCATATTTTCACAAAAAAGGCTAACTGGAGCATTTCTAAATAAAAAAGGAAATTCTATCCCAATCCCTTCCCAATGTTTCACAACTTCATGGTAGGAAAAACAGCCAGGTACAGATGCAAAAACCTTAATATAAAAACTGTTTTACATATACTTAAATTATGTAAATTCAGTAGAGTTCATAAGATACTAATTACTAAAATTACAAAAAGATTTTTGTATTGCTCTTCATGCTCAAACTCTTAGAATATTGTCATTACATCACCAAAACTGATATACGTGTATTACTTGCATAATTAACTGAATAGGAATCAGTTGTAACAATATCCTTGTTGAAATCATTTATTTCCATCCAACAGTGCCTGTTTGGAACCTGTGTAATTTTTTGTTTAATTCTTTATATAGCTCATGCACCCTAGAATGTCACTTCAATGTTTGTCCATTGAATGGCATTTGCCTTTTCCTTCAGAGCTTTTGTTTTTTGCTCTGTTTTGTGACCCCTGAGACACTATCTGTTTCTGAAACTCTCTCTCTCGTGTTAGTTTCACTATATCCATTTGTTGTCCCACTTTGTTCTTCAGAAAACTCCTCATTTGTTGGGGTAGTTGATTCTCCTTTTTCTAACTTCTGCTGCATTTCTCGAAGCTTAGTAACAGCTTTGTCTATTGACATTATGCTAATGAGGTTAAAGTCATGCATGCTGACCAGATGAAGCATAAAATTTCTACATAAGTTCTTCTTAATTATTTTCTGTCCGTAATTTTCAACAAACAGCATACAGGCATGATTCATTTGATTGTCAGCAATAAACCTGTCAAATTAAAAAACTGTCAGTATGGAAGTAAAACATTTTGGAAATCAAAACCAATACAACATGTAGTTCACATCACTAATAGTAACGAAGCTACCAGGCTCTGATAGTGACTAGATATAAAAGTTTTCAAAATTTCCCAGAGATTAATCTAAAATAGTAAGAAAATGCAAACACACTGCAGCACATTCCTCTTTTAAACTGATCTCCCTTTGGATTTTAAGTGCTCTATATCTGTTTAGTGAATTACAAACAAATCAATTAAATCACAGTATAGTCGTTGGATCAATCAGTTTCAGAATATGTCATCATCCTTAGTATATGTATGTAGAGATAGTTCTAAAAGAAGTTATTTGTGGGACTTATATTTCAGTTGCATCAAACCACAGGTGTACTTCACAATTTGAGTCATCACTGATACAATACAGCTGTGGTCTTAGCTACAGAAGGTATTTGACTTGCTGGATTTATATTTACACCACATCAGACGTTGGGTTTCCTTTTCAGCTTGGCTTTGAAAAATTAAGGCTAGAAAATACACTATGTGTAGAGAAAAATTCCTTTACACATGCTACACTGTTTAGCAAAAGTAGTGTCTCACCCAAGATCCTGGGCAGCTGTGGCTACTGAAGATTCTACTGGACTTTTTGCAAGAGAAGGGAGAGTTAGCATAGACATTCTGGCAAATTCAAATTCAAGCAATACGAATCTGCCTACCTAAATTACCTCATCCAGTTTCCATTGAATACAATGGTATGTTTACGTCATTTCTAAATGATGTCTGTGCACTGTTAAATAGTCGCTCCATTTCTCCCCAGAGCTGGTTGTAATTTAGTGCTATGTGAAGCATTTCACGCAGTTTTAAAGTACTTTGTGATCCCTCCAGGATCAGAGGCATAATTAGAAATAGCATCCCAGATACCCCAGCTTCCAGAAACTGCAATCAAAATGCAGGATTTAAATATCCTCCGACAAGGTACTGTTCAAGATTGAGTATATGGAGTAAAGAGGAAAGGAGGATCCACTATATTTAGAAGGTTAAACAGATACAAATTAATTGTGTATTTTCAGTCAGCTTCGATGCAGCAAAGAATGGTATAAAGTAAGTCTATTCTAGTAAAAGTTATAAGAAACTATCATACCCGTGCTTCATAACATGTAGATTCCACAATTTCATCACTTCTTTCTCTCCTTCGTTAACATCAGAAAATTCTTCAATTTGCTGCAGTGAAAATATCAAACAAACATTAAAATCCGAAGGTTAGCAAATACAGTACTTGTTCACTTCGACCTTCCTTTCCTGGTTTTTAATCACCTATATTTCACAGAAACAACTGCTCCTGTAAATTCATCAAAATACTCTTCAGTCAGGGTAGATCATGGTGTAGACCACGATGCAAAAACGTGATGTACAAATTCTTTATTACTACACCCACATTTCTGTATGTTTCCTGTTATCACTGGTATTCCTGCACTAAATATTGGCAACATATGAAAATGAAGGGAGCATGTAAGATTATGTGAACTGCACTGGGTTAGCAACTGAGGACAGACTTCATGTTCACTTTAGTGCCTGCAGTTCAAATGGATAAACGTTTAATGTCAGTGATGCAACTCTAATGAACTCAGGGCTTTAATCCCAAAGGCTGGTGCCATTTGACTAGTCTAATAAGAGAAGGTGTGTGTATATATACACAACACTATTTAAATTTCTGACTGATGGAAAACTAACTCTGCTTAGTGAAATTGATAAATTGTTTGCTGGATGATTTTAATAAAACATAGGCAAGGAAAATTCATCTAAACACATTTTTGTAATAAAGAATAATTTACTGTAATAGTTTTCTCTCTCAGCCATTCAGGATCTTTTTCATCTTCACTGTCTACTTCCATTTCTTGTGGACGGAGAGGTAAACAGGTATCACTGTGGAAATATAACCGATTGTGTCCACTGCTGTATGTTCTTTGCTGTTCCACTTCTCCATCTTCTGATTCAAGAAACTCTGACATACTTGCTTTTGTACGCTTTGGCCTAATGAAAGAAAAAAATTAACTAAGCATACTTTACATGTTAGTTTTCAGTTCTATCAGACTTCAGCAATGCAAACACTAGTCACCAGTGGTACTAATTACTAATACTTGTCATTTTATTGGGTTGTGTATATTGTAGTTTCCAAATCTAATACAAAAGATTAAGCATAAAAACCATATTAGACCTCAGAAAATAAGTTATTGTGCAATTATCTGAATAATATAATTTAAGAGTGCAGTTACACTCAGATTAAATAGAATATGAAATTACCATATTCTTACTTGACTGAACATACATGAAGAATAAGGTTTGTCATATCTGCTTGCTTCAGTAACAATACTCTTACTACTTTTTACTTCTGTTAGCATTACAGAGCCAGTACATATAGAAGAATCAGATGGATTCTTGTCTCAGAGATTTGTTAGCTATGCTCCAAATTAAAAATCATCATTACTGGTGAAGCACAAGAAAAAGAATATACCTTATCTTTCAGATCACAGGATGAGCTGGGTATGGCTGGCAGCTATGAAAGCTACCTTTTACCTTAAAAAGTGAACTAGTTTTAAATGGAATCACTGGTGGTGATCTCTCTCAATACCATTTTAAAAGGTCACTTTTCAAAATACAACTACTCGTTCACTTTGAATTTCCCTTCCTGGTTTTCAAACAGAGGAACAAATTCTACCCTCAAACCATGTGCAACTTTACAGAAACCAGTGGGTATGTAAAGGCAAAGTTTGGTCCATGCAATACATACAGAACATCACTTCACTTTTTATTCCCCTACCTGCATACAAGGATGTGTGTGATAGGAGTTCTTTTGACTGGTCCATTGCGACTGAAGGCAAATCCAGGCTGACGATGAATATCCTGAGGATTTCCTGCATAGGAGCCATCATAACACTCATTGATGGAAACATCTATCCTAGCACCTTTTGGATGATACTGTAACAAATAATAGTAAATACATTTAGCATAATAAAGGAAAGTCACTATTGTACCAGGATTTATCCTCTTTTTCTCAATCCCTCAGGGAGTTTTAGAACAGTGACTGTTCAAACTCAAAATGCCTTACAAAATCATTGCATCCACAGTATCGAGTCTCACATGGTTCTAGTTTTCTCTTCCTTCCCCAGAGATAGCAAGACAGCTTAAGTAATATTTTTTCCTTTAGATACAAACAAAGGCCTCTTCATCCTGAATGGTTCATTCTTACCCTTTTCATCCAAGGATTTTAATACAAAGCCAACAGTTTCGTTTGAAACACTCAATAAAAGTAACAAGTTTACAAAATTAACATTCAGAAGCTCACAAATACAGACGTGATTCAGAAGAGTGCCTGAAAAGTTTTATGAATCCTTTAGGAAACCTGCCAGTCCTTGCCCTATATTCTAACCAAATCGCCAAGTGCTGAAGCTACAATATGGACATGATATAGACAAAAAGAGGAAATAGGAATCTTAGAGTTTAAAATGAAGAAAATCAGAAATAAATGTAGTGATTTGAAAACACTGAAACAATGCATTGGAAAGGAAACATTTCTTAAGTAATCTTTTGCATACAGTCCCTTACTAAACTAAAATTAACAGGACTTGGAATCGTTAACTGCTTCCTAAAAATCTCAGGAAATTCCTGATTTTAAACCTAAGTTAAATTACTGACTACGTCATATAAACGAATACACAAGTATCAAAAGACAACTACAGTGAAGAAAAAATATTCTAAACTGAAGTGAGTCTCATGTACTGTTAAAGATTAAGTCACGGGGGGAGAATATCTTGGGGCCCAATTTTGGCTTCACATACTTCAGCTGGGAGCTGACCCTTACTATGTGACTTACAACAGTATGGCAATGATGTCACTGCATGATGCAGTATCTATGACAGACTGTTTCATACTGATAACTTAAGATTACTTACAACATAATTAAAAATAAATCTGCTGTGACAAAGCTTAAGATGTTTGAGTAAACTATAAAGTTTGCGGCAGTTCAACGTGCACCAGGGGCAATGCAAGTCATCTCTGGCTTCAGTCTGCTGTCTTGTATTGTTGTTATACAGGAACTGATGCAAACAAAAAAAAGGTTGGTATTAGCATTATCTGAAATATTTCATTTATTAGTCCTCCACCCTCAAAACCCAGTTACAAATCCATTACCTTAGCACGCGCACACATATATTCCCTATGGGAATGATCTAGGGGAAGTGCTATTCTGCTGAAGCGGCAACTGGGACAGTGCTGCAGATATAGCTAAAAATTCCTCCTCTTTCACACAGATGAGAAAATCTGCGTAAAGATCAGGCCTGAACATTTAAATTCTATAATACTTCTATAATCCTCCATTCTTAATGGTGTTAAACTTCCAATACCTGGTAAAATATTCGTAACTTTTGTCGAGGTTCATTTAAAACATCTCTCTCTTTTCTTGTTTGTAGGTCTGTTGGCAAGGATTCTTTCACAGCTACAAAAAGAATATATGTATAAAGACACGCACGTCTGTTGAGTGTGATGGGAAAAGGACATTGTTTCTTACCTGAATATAGCAGCTCTGTAAAGGGTTCCCTCATTCTGGAGGGAATGAGCTACTTCAGTGTACTTTGAGTTGGGTAGCTCACCAAACAACGAGTCAGTGTTCAGTTTCCTTCTCAAATCTATAGTTACAAATATAATTTAAACACCAAGTGGCTTTCCAGATTGGGGGAACCCTTCAGATGACCTGAACATTTCAAGTTAAGAACAATGTTCTCTTTTCTGGTCAGGGCTTCTCCATTTAAGTTAAGACATTTCTTTAGTAATAGTTAAAACAGAGCTGGGTGGGAAACACTGAAAACTATAGCTTCAGATGACTGCACTCAGAACACATTGCCTAAATTCAATTTCAAAGATTTCTTAAGTCAGACAAGAGAACACACAGTATCAAATACAGCTATAATGTAAAAAACAAGCATATAATTTAGAATTTTTGCCTGAAATCAAACTTTTTTGGTTAATATTAGGGCCAAGTTTTGGCATCACATATGAATATAACAATTCCTTAGTTGACAGTGCGATTTAAACATCAAATAGGTGCTTAGCACATGGTCTCTGCCAACAGCTTCCCTTTTAGCCCACTATGGTCATTCCTTTCATTCAGCATAGTAATACGATGCCCACTAGGCAAGTTACCAGTAGTAAGCCAGAAAAATTACATGCAATATGTAGACTCAAATGGAGGTCAGAGACGAGAGACCTAAGCATACACCTTGAACCTTAAAAAAGTCTACCCACTAAGAAGCGAGACCAATTATAAAAAACTTACTTGCCTCTGAATAGTCAACAAAATGGGTCAAAATTAGTCTCTAACTCAGGGGTCGGCAATCTATGGCAAGCAAGCCAATTTTTAATGGCACGCAACTGCCTGCTGGGACTCCACGCGCCATTAAAAATTCTGCCGGGCGTGGCAAGCTGTGGGGTCCATGGTCCCAGGCTGGAGCACCGGGCCAAATGCAGCAGGCCGCTGACCCCTCTCCCACCTTCTCCCCTCCCCTGGAGCCCTGCCACCATGCGTGCAGAGCTCTGGGGGCCAGGGCTGCGCGCTCCCACGGGGAAGCGTTTGGCTCCGTGGGGAGGAAAAGACGCTCCCCGCTTACCCGGAGCCCTGCCACCACACGTGCAGCGCTCTGAGGGGCGGGGCTGTGCGCTCCTGCAAGGTAGTGTATCTGGCTCTGCTTGGAGCCTCAAGGTAAGGGGTCCGGATCGGGGGGGGGGGGGGCGCAGTCAGGAGACAGGGAGCAGGGTGGGTTGGATAGGGGGTGGGATCCCGGGGGGGATGGCTAGGGGCAGGGGTCTCTGGAGGGGACAGTCAGGGAGCGGGGGGGGGGGGTGCATGGGAGTTCTGGGGTCAGTTAGGGGACATGGGGTGGATAGGGGGTCAGGGCAGTCAGGAGACAGGGACCAAGGAGGGTCCGGGGGGGCAGTTAGGGTCGGGGAGTCTCTGGAGTAGAGGGTCAGGGGACAAGGACCTGAGGGGGTTGGATGAGTCGGAATTTCGGAGTGGGGGGGCTGTCAGGAAGCAGGGATGTGGAGAGGGGTTGCAGCAAGCAGGGAGAGGGTTTGCATGGGTCAGGAGTTCTGGGGGTCCTGTCAGGGGGCGGGGAGCGGTTGGATGGGGCATGAGAGTCCCAGAGTCTGCCTGGGGATGGGGGTGTGGATAAGGGTTGGGGCAGTCAGGGGACAGGTAGGGGGTAAGGTCCTGGGGGGGCAGTCAGGGGACAAGGAGCAGGGAGGTTTCGATAGGGGATGGGGTTCTGGGGGGCAGTTAGGGGACAAGGAGCGAGGGGGTTGGAGGTTATGAGGGGGACAGTCACCTAGCCCTCTGCCCTGAGTCCTGACCCCCACACACACACACACTCTCCAGGCCCCTGCCCGTGGCCCTGTACCTACCTCATGCACACCCAGACCTCTGCTTGACTTCTTCACACACCCCCCATAACCCCAGCCCTGACTCTGGCATCCCCACATATACCCAACCAGCCTCTGCCCTGACACCTGCATCCCCCCACATCCCGAGCCCCCGACACCTGATGCATCCCCCACATCCCCATCTTCACCCTGAGCACCAAATGGGAGCTCCTGCACCCCCCCCCCCCCCCCCCACATTACCATCTGCACCCCCTCACATCACATGGGAGCTGCCCAGGTAAGTGCCCCCACACCTACACCTCCTGTCCCCTCCTTCTTTCTAGCTCCTGGCCAGACCCTTCACCCCCAGCCCTGTGCTCAATGCACTCCCACCCTCAGCTCAGTGCAGAGAGAGGAAGAGACTGGGCCAGAACCAGGGAAAAGGTAGGTACCCACTGTATGTGGGCAGGGCTGGGACCCCAGACTGGCAGTGGGATGAGCGGGTCCAGCAGCTGGGATCCCGGCTGGCAGGAGCCGGCAGATGGAACCCCTGAGCTGCAGTGGGCTGAGCTGCTCAGTCCACTGCCGGTCCGGGGTCCCAGCAGCCGGCCACGCACAGCCTGCTGCTGGTCTGGGGTTCTGGCTGCTGGACCCTTGCCAGCCGGGGTCCCGGCCACAGGCCCTGCTCAGCTCACTGCCGGCCTAGGTGAACAGAACCCCAGACCAGCAGTGGTAAAATCAAGATTTTAATTTAATTTTAAATGAAGCTTCTTAAACGTTTTGAAAACCTTGTTTATTTTACAATAAAACACTAGTTTAGTTATATAATACATAGACTTATAGAGAGAGACCTTCTAAAAATATTAAAATGTATTACTGGCACGTGAAACTTTAAATTAGAGTGAATAAATGAAGACTTGGCACACCACTTGTGAAAGGTTGCAGACCCCTGCTCTAACCACCAAATATAGAACCTTGATTTTCAAGCTGTTTACAAAATTTTAGGAACAGGTGAAAATATGCAGACCCTTGCTATAATTCCAACATAAAAGCAAGAAAAGGACCTACACCCCTAGTTCTTTGTACCACCTACAAAGAACTAACATTGCATGGGTAATAAGCTATGGGCTTTCTTCTGGTTTTCAGGATTTAGCAGAGGGTCAACCCAATGTCCTGAAAAGCTTTACTGTCTTAGAGAGATCCTTTCAAAAGTCTGCCAGGAACACAGCTGACAACGTTCAGAGCATATTTATTCTTCAGAAAGCAGCATCAGATCCTGTCTTTGCTGTCTGGGTTCCACTACAGACCATCTCAATCTGCAGATGTTTTAATCAAGTCTTTTCTGTCCATCTTCACTTCTCAACACTCAGGAAATAAGATGCAGATATTAGAAACTTCCTCCACTATAAAAAACAACTTGTCAATGGTCCAAAGTGCTGGGATACGAATCTATTACAGAATCTTCAAAGTATTGTTTTAGTTGATAAATACACCTTCAAGATCGTCTATTGATTGCAGAGTGCTTTGGAGCACCTTGCCTGGTGGGATCTCTCATCTGGGAGAACATGATCTTCGGTGAGCCAGCCTGCTTGATAAGATGCTCTGATGCAAGACAAGTTAACAATGCAGCTTTTCTGGCCAACAACCTGTTCCTTGTCCCTCTCTGTTCATTTCTGCAGTCAACTAATATTCTGCTCAACAATTCCACCACTAGCCAACCCCAGAGAAACAGTGGACCACCAGGAGACCTGGGATGGAGAAGCAGTAAGAAAAGTGGAACTTTGCCAGTCGAGGGGGAATACAACTTCCTCCTGAAGGCTTCCTCTACTAGGACTTAACTAAGTTTATCTGGACTGAATTAACAGTCCGTATTTCCAAAGTCATGAAGTAACTCCTATCCCATCTCTAATTCCTAGTTTGGGTGGAGGATTAATTGAAAGGATCTGGCACTAGGAAGGCCTTACTAAGGACAGCATCATTTCAGTGCTTTATTCTGGACAGCATCTCAGATTCCTAGAAGGTGCAGCTGCCATTCTGAGTATAGCTGAGAAAGTTAAGGTTCACCCTGTGAAGGTTGGGCATGGACTTCTGGAGAGCTAGGCACTGATGCTGTTGCTGATTGGTGTCTGCATTATTACACAGAAGAGCTGAAGTAGTTACATGAATTCCTATCCCCTGGAAGAAGTTGTATAGAGATGGGGGCCACTTGTGACCCATGTAGTTTATTACCGTATAATACAATAGCTGGGCAAATTATAAAAACATGCACCTATTGGAAACAAATGGCCACAAAACAGACCTTCTCCTGTTACTACTTCCAGCCAGATGGTTATTATTCCAATGGACCAAAATCAGCAAACAAGAGATTAAATTAATGCATCTTGCACTACCATCCTAAAGGCATCAGACTTAAGCGAACTAGAAGAAGAAACTCCAGAACAGAGGAGACTCTAAAGAGAATAACTGCCTCCTTCAACATCTAGGAATTAAATCCTGGTGGATAGAACTGCATTCCAGCTAAAACCTATGAGGGACACTGGAAGTTTCCAAGACAGTTAATGTTTTATAAATAATAATATATCTTGAAAATCTGAATAGATTTGCAAGATTTCAACGATGATGCTTAAAAGCAAGGCTTATTATATGAGTAAAAAGGTAAATTTTCTATTTTGACATTTTAGGACCTTTAACTGAGAAGTGTCTTTTTTGAAGAGAGAGCTAACGTCATTTTCATACCTTACCTCCAACACTATAGCTATGACCGATGCCTGCATTAATCCCTTTTACAAGGGGTTTCTTATATAGCCACTATAATTCTCAATGCAAATCAAAGTCCAGATATAATTTTATATGCAATAAAAATACACTTTCAAAAATGACCCATTTACAAATTTAGGTGACAGCTTTTAAATAGGTACTGAAGACATTTCTTTAGGCTTGTGTATATTTTGCCATTTTGTTTTATGTACAGGCATTTCAATAGTGCTCATCAAAATACTAGGTTTCAGAGTAGCAGCCGTGTTAGTCTGTATCCACAAAAAGAACAGGAATACTTGTGACACCTTAAAGACTAACACATTTATTTGAGCATAGGTTTTCGTGGGCTACAGCTCACTTCTTCAGATGCATAGAATGAAACATATAGTAAGGAAACTCCAATGAGAAACTGCTGAACTTGAATTAATATGCAACTAGATACCATTAACTTAGGCTTGAACAGAGACTGGAAATGGCTGAGTCATTACACAGATTCTTGTGGCACCTTACAGACTAACAGACGTTTTGGAGCATGAGCTTTCGTGGGTGAATTCACCCATGAAAGCTCATGCTCCAAAACGTCTGTTAGTCTATAAGGTGCCACAGGATTCTTTGCTGCTTTTACAGATCCAGACTAACATGGCTACCCCTCTGATTCTTGATTACACAGATTGAATCTATTTCCCCATGTTAAGTATCCTCACACCTCGTCAACTGTCTGAAATGGGCCATCTTGATTATCACTACAAAAGTTTTTTTCTCCTACTGATAATAGCTCATCTTAATTAATTAGTCTCTTAGAATCGGTATGGCTACTTCCACCTTTTCACGTTCTGTATGTGTGTGTGTGTATATATATATATATATCTCCCTACTGTATGTTCCATTCTACACATCTGAAGAAGTGGGCTGTAGCCCACGAAAGCTTATGTTCAAATAAATGTGTTAGTCTAAGGTGCATCAAAATACTAGTTCATATAAATTAAACCAATTTAATTATGCCAGATGACTGAAAAAATGTCTCTCTCAGGTATGCAGTGAATATCAATAGCTTATGATAAAACAGGTCTCTGAAGTAGTAGTGGGCCAGATTATATTGACAAAAGTGATTTAAATTTCTACTTACACAGCAGCACCAACATCTATGTATAAAAATCCAACTGTTCCACTAACATTGCATTGAGTACAAAAGATTTCAAGATTAAGTAAACGCAAAAATGTAAAATACTACTATTTAAAAAATTTTTTCAACTACAGTAATCCATTAAAGTCTTCAGTTCTATTATAAATTAAAATGGGAATGAAATAGTGAACATTTCAACAAGTCATTTTCCTAACTGAAGCATTTTGAACTAATATTAAATGAATTTGAAAAGAGCACTCTAGCCAATATTGCTTGACTTTAATGACATTTAATGCAGTGATGAAGAAAAAGTTTTAAACACTGACATTGTTACAGTATGAATCTAGACTCCCAATCCGTTACGGGAAGACCTTACAGTAAACGCTAACAGGTTGCTGAGAGGGGAAAAAAAGAGAGTGTCAAGAGAAAATTAATTTAACCAAAATGAAAAGACAGAACAAAGTTTGGAAGATTTTTAATATCTAGAGCTCTGATCCTTAGACTTACTGACTTTTCCACTAACAGGTTGCTGAGGAGAAAGATGGTCAAAAGAAGCAGTTCAATAATAAAAACACAAAAATCTGAGTTTAAAGCTTCACCTATATTCTATGAATACTAATTTACCTCAATTACAAATGACTAAATCAGCTTTGTTCTAACTGACCAACAGGATACCAGTACACAGTTTTACCGCTGAGCATTATGGGTAGAAATTGGAGCTACTGCCGCTCCTCTGAAGGCTGAGTTGTTACAATTTTCAGAACTCCTCTTTCATATAGATGGAAAGTACAAGCATGATATTCTAAGAGTAAGTAATTTCCGTCAGCTAATCACATGCAAAATACTGAGCAAAAAGGTCAAAAAATTGAAAACCCTGACAAATATCTAAGAAACTCATCTTACTTGAACAGTAAATATAGTTCAGTTTTACAATACACCATATTAATTACATGTCAAGGAGATCATTACCAGTTCAATATTATTCCCAGACAATATAAAAATTAGCTCCAGAGATTAGAAAATCTCTATATTCTGATGAATGCCAGTTGAAACATCCATCTCTTAAACTTTTATCAAAATGTATTCTGATTTAAAGCACCAACTATTTCAGACAGTGCTTTTCCACTACGTTAACAGCCAGTTGTTTCTAAGTGTTACACAATTGTCATATGAATGCCAAATTCTGGATTAATGGGATCATTTTCACCACAATGCACGAGCTGGATGAAATTTCAATAATAAATTAGAAAGATTAAGGCAATCTAGGAAAGCAGAAAATCCTAGAAAAAGTATACTTAGACCCCACCAATACTATTCCAAAGATTTATATCATATCAGTATACAAGATAAGCTTTTATCTATCTGCTTATGAATATTTAAACTGATTTCACCTGCTAGTCTTAAAATAAACTTGAGGACAGCTACTTTATGTTCTGCTTACCTTAACATTACATTAAAAAATCTTCAGTAAAGCAATTAAAACATAATAATCCTACAAAAAATAAATTCGGAAAAACCAGTACATACACTATGTTTCAGCTGCAGTGGTTTTACATGATCTTTTATAGCTTCACTGGTGTAACAAGGCACCCCACAGGTTTGTTTTTTAATTTAGTAATGCAGCAATAAGGAATTCTTAAAGTGGGCATTTCAGTGTAGAAGAGCTCAAACAGATTGTTAAGACCCAAAAAAATCAGTGTCCCCAAAACATGAGAAACTGAGTGTTCACTTACCTATAGTCTGAGCAGGCTTAACAGAAGTAGGCTTGTTTTCTTGAGGGAGACTTTCTGAATTTCGTGTTGCAAGAGGTTTGGCTATAGGAGCTGTAGATTTATCATTTGTATCTCCTGTCCAACGAAGGGTAAACTGAAGTGTAGGTCCCTGAGAAAATGTTTCAAATGGAGGTAACCTCTGGGGGGAAAAACAAGGCATGTTTTAACCTGGGAAACACTGAAATTACTTTGCATGAAAAAGCTTTTATGGGTGAAGTGACACTATTTTCCCCCAACAAATCAAAATGTACAAGTGGCTTTTGATCATAATTGTAATCATTTTCTAAATTTAGACTCTTTTACTCTCAAGATGAGCATTTAAAAAAGTTTAAATTTAAAAATACTAACACTAAGGGACAAATTGTGACTCTCTCTCCATCTCCTCACACACTGGTGAGCAGTTACTCACATGAAAAGTTCTCACCTCCGTGGCCCTACTGGTGTGAATAACAGCTTACCAATATGAGAGAGGGCCCAAATTCCATGATCACTAATCTTCTTATGATTGTGTTTTTATGCTCCAGCTTGTTTTTCTAGAAGTTCTTTTTTTTTTTTAAATATATTGTTTACTATTTTCCTTCTGGACCGTATTCCTGTAGGTTTGCCCAAGTCAAATGTAATATATAACTGATTTTCAAGTTAAATGTGGCACTTAGAAGAAAGACCAACTACCATAAAAACAGTTACCTACCTTCTTGTAACTGTTCAAGATGTGTTGCTCATGACAATTCCAAGTAGGCACACGCATGTCGCAAGCACAGTTGTCGTAAGGTTTTTCCCCTAGCAGTACCCTTTGGGTCAGGCTGGGCACCCCCTGGAGTCGCACCTTCACGGCGCTGCACATAGGTCCCTGCTGACCCGCCGGCTCCTCAGTTCCTTCTTGCTGGAGTCTCTGACGGAGGGGAAGGCGGGTGGGTCTTAGAATGGATATGAACACCACATCTCAAAGAACAACAGTTACAAGAAGATAGGTAACCGTTTTTTCTTCGAGAGCTTGCTCATATTGATTCCAAGTAGGTGACTCCCAAGCAGACCGTATGAGGAGGGGTCGGAGCTCACAGATTTGCTAATTGAAGCACAGCTTTGCCAAAAGCTGTATCATTTTTGGCATGCTGGCATAATGCAAAGTAAACGTGTGGATTGAGGACCAGGTCGCTACCTGTAAATCTCCTGTACAGGAACTTGTGCCAGGAAAGTGGCTGAGGAGGCCTGCGCCCATGTAGAATGTGCTGTTAGTGTCAGGGCTGGCACTTTTGCCAGGTCGTAACACTCCCGAATGTTCCACAACAAAATTCTTTGGGATGATACAGGGAGGCCCTTCAGCCTAGCCGCTTTGGCAACGAATAGCTGGTTAGACTTTCGGAACAGTTTTGTCCTTTCAATACAGAAGGCCAAAGCCCGCCTCATGTCCAGGGAATGGAGTCTTTGCTCCCTGTTGTTGGTGTATGGCTTAAGGTAAAACACCGGAAGGGAAATGTTCTGACTTATGTGAAACTGAGATACCACTTTTGGCAGAAAGGCTGGATGGGGCCGCAACTGGACCTTGCCTTTGTAGAAGACCGTGTATGGAGGTTCACATGTCAAGGCTTTAATCTCAGATACCCAGTGCTACTCTACATGAGAGGTAGAAGAGCAAGCATGTTGCTACGGGCTCGAAGGGAGGTCCCATTAAACTGGAGAACACCAAGTTAAGATCCCATGCTAGCACTGGATGATGGTCTGCAAGGTATAACCTCTCCAGACCCATGAGAAAATGACCTACCATCGGACTAGCGAAAACTGATTGACCGTCCACTCGAGTGGAATGCCAAGATGGCTGCTAGGTGAACCTCTAAGGATGACACCGCCAGATCTGACTGCTTCAAGTGCAACAGACAGTTTAAGATGGAAGGTATTGATGCTCGAGTCAGAGATGTTCCCCTTTGCGTCGCCCAAATGGAAAATCTCATCCACTTAGCTAAGTGAGTGGCTCTAGTGTATGGCTTTTGGCTGCCGAGGACTTCCCTGACAGTTTCAGAGCACGCCAACTCCGTAGCGTTTAGCCATGAAGCTTCCATGCTATGAGTCGGAGAAACTCAAGGTTGGGGTGCTGAAGGTGACTGTGGTCTTGGGTGATGAGATCCAGCAGGGCAATTCGAGCAGCTACTGACAGTTCCCGCGATGTGTACCAGTGTTGGCAGGGCTAGGCTGGCACTATCAGAATGACTTGACACCCTGTCCCTTCTGATCTTGAGCAAGACCTTGTGAACAAGTGGGAAAGCACAAAACAAACGGTCCTTCCAGAAGAGAAGAAATGCATCCTCAGTCAAGTCCGGGCTGTGATTCAGGAAGGAGCAAAACTATTGACACTTCCTGTTCATTTTCGTCACAACCAGGTCCACCTGGGGAACTCCCCACAACTGGAAGATGATGTTCACAATGTCCAGGCAACTCGACCACTCATGGGCACGGAAGGATCTGCTGAGATGGTCCCCGCCAGCTCATTTTGTGATCCCAGAAAGTAAGATGCCTCTAGGTATATTGAGTGAGCTATGCCTAAGTGCATAGCTTGAGGGCTTCCTGGCATAGGGGAGAGAAGCGTGCTCCACCCCGTCTGTTTCTATGAAACATTGCTGTTGCACTGTCCGTTATGATCGTTACATACCTGCCCTCCAGGTGGGATTGGAAGGTTTGATAGGCTAAGCGAACCACCCTCAACTCTCTGACTTTGATATGGAGTCAAAGTTCTGTTTGGGATCAGAGGCCTTGCATCCTGAGCTCACTCAGATGCACATCCCACCCCACACTGAAATGTCTGTGACTAGCGACATTGCTGGTTGCAGTCTAGAGAAGGGCACTCCTGTACAAACTGCCTGAGGGTTGAGCCACTAACAGTGAGATCCGACAACCCAAGGAGGAAGCAACACTACCTTGTCCAAACTGTCTGTTTGGACAGTATACTGAAGCCAGCCAGGCCTGAAGGGCTCTGAGCCGCAGCCTTGTGTGCTGGACTACTTATGTGCAAGCAGCCATGTGACAGAACAACTTCAAGCAGCTCTGTCGTTGTCGTGGTGTGGAAACACTGAAAGTCCTCTGTAATAGAGCACATGGTCTGGAAGCACGACTCTGGCAGGAATGGCCTGGCTTGGGTGGAGTCTAGCACACGTCCTGTAAGGTCTATCCTCTGGGTTGGGGATAGGGTAGGCTTGGGCACATTCGGCAATAGCCCTAGATTTAATATGATTGAGCTTTGACAATGTACATACGCCTCTACCTGAGCCCTTGGGCAGCCCTTGACAAGCCAGTTGTCAAGATACGGGAACACCTGCATCTACTGTCTCCTTAGGAAGGCGGCCACAACTGTCATGCACTTGGCGAACACTCGAAGGGCCACTGAAAAGCCAAAAGGAAGGACTGTAAATTGGTAATGGCTGTGATTCACTATGAACCTGAGAAAAAGTTTGTGGAACGGAACTATTGATATGCGGAAGTATACGTCCTTCAAGTCAAGGGTGGTGCACCAGTCCCCCAGATCCAGGGATGGGATGATGGCAGCCAAAAAGACCATGAGGAACTTCGGTTTCTTCAGGAATCTGTTGAGGCTTGAAGATCGAGAATGGGTCTGAGACCCTCTTTGGCTTTGGGGATTAGGAAATATTGGGAGTAAAAACCCTTGCCTCATAGCTCCCGAGCGACCCCCTCTAAAGCTCCTGCAGCTAGGATCGTTTGCACCTCCAACATAAGAAGTTGGGACCAGGAAGGGGGATGGGAGGGAAGGGAAGAGCAATATTGGAGAGAATATCCCATGTGGAGAACCCAGCAGTCTAAGATTATCTGGGCACATGCACAGTACAAGTGGGACAGACAATTTAGACAACAGGGGGAAGGATCCAGTGACTCAAAAGGTGTGCTTGGAGCCAGAGGACTGCTTCACTGAGCCCTGGCCCTAATTGGGCAGCAGATGGGGAAACTTGCATCTGTTATTCATGCCCTGCTTCTTGGAGAAGTCCCACCTAGGCTGGGGAGGGTAGAAACAGAGGAGGTTGGGGCTTAAAATGCTTCCTCTGAGTAGCAGGAGTGCGTGGGCCCAAAGACTTCAACGTTGACCTTGAATCCTTTAGGCTATGGAGTTTGGAGTCCGCCTACTCTGAAAATAACCCCAACTTATCAAAGAGCAGGTCTTGTATTATCTGCTGGACCTCTGGGGAAGACCCGAGACTTGAAGCCAGGAAATTCTCCTCATGGCAATGGCAGAGGATATGGTCAGTGTGGGCATGTCTGCCATGTCCAGGGAGGTCCGTGCCACTGCCTTGCCCTCCACCGCCACAGATGCAAATTCTGGTCTAGAGTCTGCAGGGATCAGCTCCTTAAACTTCGTCATAGCATTCCATGAATTTAAGCTGTTTCAGCTCAAGACTGCTTGCTGGTTAGCAATTTGAAGGTGCAGTCCCCCCTGCCCCCCCCAGTGGAGTACACCTTCCTGCTGAAAAGGTCCAGCTTTTTTGAGTCCATGGATTTTGGGATTGGGCCCTGCTGCCCATCTTTCTTTCTCCTTCATTCGCAGCAGCTACACTAGCAACCCCAGCTGTAGATGAGTAAACAGGTATTTGTACCCTTTCAAAGGTACGAAATATTACCTTTCTACCCCCTTAGCTGTAGGGGGTATACAGGCAGAAGTCTACCACAAGGTCTTCGTGGTGGTCTGGATAGTTTTTATAAGGGGTAATGCTACCTTAAAAGGGACTCGCGGGACCTAGGATGTCCACCAGGGAGTCCACTGACTTGACCACCTCCTCAGCCTGTAGCTCTAGGTTTTGAGCCACTCTGTGTAGCAGCTCCTGGTGGGCTCTATTGTCAATAGGAGGCAGCACAAAAGAAGACAACCCTGCCACTGCCTCGTTGGGAAAAGATGACGACATCCTAGGTAGTACTGGGCCCTCCTGACCCTCTGGCTCCCTGTTATCGTCCTGCTCGATGCTTCGCTGTTTGGTGCTGGGGGCAGCCACAGTGCCAGTATCCGACGTCATCTCGGTGCCTCGGGATGGGAGGCAAGTCCTGGGGTGGTGGAGAGACATGCCTGATGGAAACTTACTGTGAGTCCCTGAAATAGGTACCCTGGGCCTGATGGTATGGCCACGGGGTCCAGAATGGCCATTGTGCGGGCCCCTGCCACTGCCACTGCCCCAGTCATAGCACCATAGGGAAACTTAGCCTGCCTCCTGTCTATAGCAGCACCCATTCCAATGGGTGCTGACTGCGCCTTAAGTAATAGAACTATGCCTCTGTCATTGGACTCAGATTCCAAACACGGAGCCCATGCCGGTACCAAGCGGGATGGTGCCGCGGAGACCGTGAGCGGTACTACATCACTGCAGGCTTGCCTCTGAACAGCACCACACCTTGCAGTGCCTGAGGTCTATCT
Source organism: Gopherus flavomarginatus (assembly GCF_025201925.1). NCBI lineage: Eukaryota > Metazoa > Chordata > Testudines > Testudinidae > Gopherus > Gopherus flavomarginatus. Next base: position 43,595,442 of record NC_066628.1, on the reverse strand, counting down.
CATCCCGTGGGGGACTGCGGTACCATCATGGCCATCAGGTCCCTGGCTACCTCGAATTGTCCAAAATGGAAGGGAGCTCTAACTCCTCCACTTGGCACTCTCTAGCAGGACAGTCCACCAGCGCCAACCTGGACAAACCCCCTTGCAGGCCTGAAGTCGACAGCGCCCCTTCCTGAGAGACAGGTGCCAGGTGCCGCAGCATGGGACGCACACTACCAGCGCTGTCAGTCCCGGCTGCTCTCATTGTGAGTGAGCAATCTTTTTCTTCTTGTGCCTCATGTGAATGGTGCCTTATTGCCGCAGCGGCCTTTGGTGCCAGGGACTGACTGTGCCAAGAGTTTGTGCACCAAAAGTTCTTCCTCTGTGCTGCAGCCTCTCTAACGGAGGCTAGCGTGCGCTGCATGGAGGTGCTGTGTTCTGCTAGCCCAGAGCTGGTTAGGGATGGAGAGCTGCCTCCATGAGAAGTTACCTGAGCTTGAGTTTTAAGACAAAACCCTTTGCAGATCCTGCAACCATCTGTTTGACATGCTTCTCCCAGGCACTTTAGACCGGAGTAATGGGGATTGCCCTTTGGCATGGGCTTGTGGCAGGTCTCACACAGTTTATATCCTTGGGATCAAGGCATATCCTGAGTCCCAAGAGGGGAACAAACTGGGGTGGAGGGGGGAACCCCCAAATACAGACTAACGACAACTAAAACTAACTATTTAAAGACTGAAGATACAAAAATCACTAGAGGAATTGCTTGCAAAAGCAAGAAAGACCCTTAGCTCCAACAACCATCACTGGCAGTAAGAAGGAACTGAGGAGATGGTGGGTTGGCAGGGACCTATATGTGGCACCATAAAGGCATGACTCAAGGGGGCGCCCAGACCGACCTGAAGGTACTGCTAAGGGAAAAACCTTCCGACGACTGTGCACGCGGCACGCACACATCTACTTGGAAACGACACGAGCAAGCACTTGAAGAAATGGAGAATTTCAACACAAGTTTAGTTTGTGTAGTGACCTTAATTTTACTGTAGTTAGAGTACTATTTAAGATTTGTATTAAGAGCCTTAGTCATAGACCAGGACCCTACTGTGCTTGGAGTTGTACAAACAAAAAGGATTCCTGCCCCAAGAAGCTTACAATTTAAGTATAAGCCCAGAGACAAGAGATGATACAGAGGAATACAAGTGAACAATAAAACAGTATTGATCAGCGTGACTAGTAATGATCTCAGCAGCTTAACTCTTAAGCATTCTGTAAACTGAGACAATGGTCCATACCTTCCCATCGAGTATAGTTTCCCATGTTGCCCTTTTCTTGCTAATTGGACACTCTTCCATTTCCTGCATTGCTACTTCATATTCCCCATCCAGAAGCTGCAAGCGCCTGTATACACAAAGTAACATTTTATTCACTGTCTGCTGAAATATATTTGACATTTTAAACACTAGTGAATATATTTCAATGAAACTTGCACATACAAATCTCTCAAGGTAGTTCATCTGCATAGAACTAATGCAACTCCGCCACAGAAGTGTATTTGACAACATAGTCTGCATCTCAGCTAAAACAAAAACTATGATGAAAATGGGACACCTAACAACAAAATATGACAAAAAATCCTAGAGAACACAAAACCACATGTGAAATGAGAAAATAAACGTTAAATGCAAAATTAATGCAATGATGAGAATCTTCCTGTAAATGAAAATCCTATTGACCAAATGTCATCAAAAAATGCCCAAATTATCCATGTTCTAATATTAAGACCTTCCAGTTAAGACATCAAATCAGGACTCCTAAGACTGAAGAATTTGTCCCACACACTACCACTGCCATTTTCAGAAGCCATCTTTCAAAAACACTGTTGGTTTAATGAATGAAGTTCTCAAAAAACTCCACAAAACACCTTTGTCTCCACTGGAATAGACAATTCAAGCACAATACTATGCTTTTTCACTTCTGTCCAGATATTAACAATGTAAGTAAGGACAATGCCAAAGCATAATCTGTATAAGCATTTCATCTCAAACACGATTATTCTAAAGTCAGCCATGCAAGCTCTGCTGCTATCAGATTTCCACAGAAAAATTTTATTAAGTTCATTGCTGTCACTCATGTTGAACAGCATGGAGGAGCAACAGAGAAGTGACTAGGAAGTAAATTTTGAAGTCATATACTAGAAAATGTTTAATGGCAGCACAAGTTTCTATGACATTTCTGAAGGTATACACAAACACCAACTAAAGGCTCGTCAACATGGGATGTTACTGCATGGCAAGCCAGAAAATGAATCTACAGTAAACAAGCTTGCTGCATATAAAGTCCCATACTCTGCTCTGACTTACTATACTTTACAAGTAGTAGCCAAACCACAATAATGCCCCATGTAGAATAGCCCTAAGTATTCTGTAATGTCAAAATACAATCCCATGTACTCACTTCCTACCAAGATATTATATTTTGCTTGTCAGAGCACTATTATTTTACTACCCACATTCCAATCCTTATCAACAGCTCAAAGTTGCAAATGCATAATCCATGTCTGAAAGAAACAAACTTTAAAAATTGCTTGCTGAACAGTTAAGTGCTACGTGAGTTTATCCAAACCATTTTATCAGTATTCAATAAAAGAATCATGCCTTGCTGGAAAACAGTACTGCCTGTATTTTTAGATGTCTCAACATGTGATACTGTAATAGCTGCTTATTGACTTGGAATAGCCTTCCCTTTAGATATGAAACATGTTTACCATAATGGAAGAATCTTAGTCTAAAGTTAGAAATAGAGCAAGTAAACCGTCAGAGACCTGTTTGTTTTGCTTCTTGATGGCATTTGGTAAACCGCGAAATGATCCATCAATACTCCATTCAGAAAATGGAAAGAGATTTAGAAGAAGACAAAGACAACATGGACAGAAAGAAAACACAGGAGACTAGCAGGGAACGTAAATGAGATCTCAACTGGAGGACTGAATCTTAAATATTTGCCTTTTCTGGATACTCTGCCCCAAACAGTGATTAAAACACTTGCCTCAAATGATTAATATAAATGATTAATTTGTATTTTTATGGAAAATTTAAAAGGAAGTTTAAGTTGCTATAACTGGCAACTCTGACAATGAAGAAAAGTTGATTTTAACGGAACAGAAAGCATGTTTGAAGTCGCAAACATGTTTTCTTTCATCATTTGAATCTGCTGAAACTGAAAAAGAATGTTTATTTACCAAGCTGAATTTTCAACTTCATGGTAAATAAAAACAAAGGAAAATAACTAACCATTTGTAACTCAGAAAAATAAGCAGAAAGTAAAGAGGTACTAAATATGAAATACATTCATAATTTGGAATACTGTGCTATCAGAGAAAACAGGGAACAGTCTAAGTTCAAGTTCATACTCTACTTCCTACGGTCACATGATATGAACATGAATTTTGTTGATTTTGCAATAAGGATGACATTTAAGATTAAACTACTTTTCAGATATTTTTGATCTGTGATAGAGTTAAATGCACTACTATGCATTTTAAACAAAATATCATACATAACATGATACAGTTAATTTACATTTTTTGAAGGAGGAGAACGTATGGAAATTATTAGCTAATTGTTAGTCCTAACCACTAACCTAAACTAAGGGTAACCTTTGTTTAGTGTAAGCGAGTTGAGTATTGATTTGGACTCAAGGATACAAGCTACACACTGTATATTCAATATTCACAGGTTAATTAATTACATTTATTATCAGATATTCCACAGACAAGACAGGGAGACAATCTTGAACATGAAGCGTCCTTCATCAGTATCTTATGAACAATGTATTTGCCAACAAGTGAAAAAGGACACTTTTTGCTTCTAGTGCATAGGGATTGGCTACAATACAAGAGACAACCAATGCAAGACAAACTCAGATTTCCAAAATAAGGATGCAATTAATAGAATTCTAACAGCTCTTCAATCTGAGTGCAGGCAATTACTACTTAGGCATTCAAAACTGTTATGCAACATACACAAGTAAAAGATAAAAATCAGCAGACTTTACAAATCCACTGAAACTACTTCAAACAGTAATGGTGAACTCCAACTCAATCTTTTGTTACAATTATCAAAACCTTGATAGTGCTTTAGAGCAAAGTCCTCCCCAACACAGCCAGGACTAGCAGCTGAGCCTGGTGCAGGGTAGGAGCCAGTGGCCAGCTCTTCCCCAGCTCCACCTCCCTACCCCACAGTTATGTCTCTCTCTGCTGGCTAACCTGGACACCCGAAACATACTGCTGGGGAGGGTTGCATGACCGCTCTTGTGGCTTCCCTTTGCTCCCAGAAAGCCATCAGAAAGTCATTTTTCTGTGCAGAAGCAAAGAAATCTGCAGGGGACAAATTCTGTTCATGTTCATCTGGAACATATGGCTGATTTGGCTTGGTTCTACTCTGAAGAACTCCTACCCAATGCTCCAGAAAATAAAACTGTCATATCCCAAGGTTTCAGAGACTGATCTAGATGACCTGCAGAATGACTATTGGATCCAACTGCAATAAAGGGAATTCTATATTAATAAGTCATACTTCCATCTAATCACAGCACACAGATTGTTTCTCATCCCAGACTCCAATATTTTAAGACTATACACAAGCAGATCTCATCCTTTGCTATCACTGGCATTTATTGCATGACTTTTCCCAAAACAAACACAGAATACTGGCGTATTCACTTAACCAAAGTAACGGTAACGGGTATCTTCTGAAGCATTTGGATTGCTTTAAGTTGTAAATAAGTGCGAAGTGCCTTTTTAAAAAAAACTAAGTATACTAACTAGTGTCATATTATCTTAATAAAAACAAAAACATTTAATAATCGTTTTATGATAACCTAATAAAGCAAGTCAGTAAGAATACAACCCAGTTTTCTTTAAACAAACCTGCATAATCAATAGGAACTGATATTTACAATGATATTTACACATGCTTGTTGTTACTCAAATCATATGCTTTTGATAGGAGAAATATGCAATTACTGTGGTGTTACTGAAGTAACGGATAACTAATCTATCCTTGAGATGATCATGGAATAGTATATGTGGCTGCATCAGGGTAAGGAGAAAGTTCTCTCTCAATAAATAAAATATCAGCTACTGTACTTAAAGAGTTATTTTCCCAATTATGCAGTCACTGGTCCATAAGACAACAGAAGTTATACCTGCCTCCAACAACTGATGAGGGACACAGATTTTATGTTGATTATCCGCAGGATGATCTTAAAACTTGTTTTAGCAGGCAATATGTTTTTCTGCATTGGTTATAAAAGAATGTTAGATTTGAAGTGTCCTCTGTGAAATCTGCAAACTAGTTTTTCAAGGAGTTTACACTTTTGCAGCAAAGCCCAAGTTAATAACACTTGTTTCAGCCATCCACTGATCTACACATTGAAAATGTAGAATACAAAAATTGAGAAAAATGAAATTCAAAAGCAGATTTTAATTTAACAACAAAGTGCATGAGAAACAAAAGAAAACCATTTGATTTTCATAATATTACCTGTTTTTATCAAACACTGTCATTTGTGCCACAAAAGTCTTTTCTCCATCTTCACGATTCGAAGAATTACGTTTTCTTCTAGCGGGAAGCTCCTCATTGACATCTGCATTTCACAAACATTGCATACAATTGTTAAAAATGCAGGCAATTCCAGGAAATTGGGAAGTCAGTGTGAATAAAGACCCAGCTATATATTTTAAGTTATAACATTTGTGTGATTTTTAACTAGTAACAGAGGGAAGGATTAACATAATGTGATCAATTTTTTTTTGGCACTTTATCATTAATTGAATACTAGTAACATTTTAGGACACCTCATTCTTATAGTGTTAATCACATGTTTTAACTTGGGTGTTAGATAAACTGGCTTACAGAATTAGAGCCTTGTTCTCCCTCCCTTTTCATTCTGTATTTTAACAATTAAAAGCAAAAATAAATACATACATACATACATACTTTTCTCTAAACTACCATTAAAGCTTTGCTGTCTCTAGAATACTATAATTCTCTGAAAAAAATTAAGGTATTAGATTTAGTCGGTTTTATTTTAAAACAAGATTGCTCTGTTAATGAAATACACGGCAGTATCTGCGGAATCCGTTTAGTTCAGTCACTAGTAACTTCCAGCAGTGTTTTGGCAGGATGATTAATCAACAGCAGGAATGAAGAGATTCCAGAGTTCTGTTTTATATCAACTCTATGCCAGAACTAGCCTTTACTATTTTATGCACATTACACCATACATCTTGATAAAAGTTAGCTATTACATGTGTATGTTACACCAAAAGCCATTATATAGGAGTATTCTAGTACTGTCCTGAAGCAGACATCTTTACAAACTAATGAAAGCCAATTAAGTCACCCATATTTGATTCTGGATCCTACTGAGCATGACTAATCAACCTGAAGTTCTGAAACACGATACACATACATATAAGCTAAACCTGACAAATGCAAGTTCGAAAACTGAACTTACCTATGTTTTCATTAGTCTCACCATTGATCATTCCATTAAATTCTCTTCTTCCTGGACGAGTTACTCTGAATAATAATGAGTAAGACTTCACCATATGGCTGTTGCTGGGTTCAAACTCATTGCTGGAAACAGCGAGTGATGGGAAGTTGCCTGGCTTTATTTGGTTGATGTCTGGGTTCAAAGGCACCTGCTTTTTACCTGTAGGAACTTGCCTTATTGGACAACTGACATCCTGCATAGAAGAAAGTTTTTACGGTTTGGGGGTTTTGTTAAATGGAAATTCTTCACTATCTTGAAAATATGTAAAATTTAACTATCTGCTCTACCATCGTTTTGGAAATAATGGTGCTGCCTAAAACAATGCATCCTCTTGGTGTGACTAGATTCAAATTTCAAGGAACTACCAATCTGAAACAGCAATCTCAGGTTTTGCATGCATAAACAGAAATTTGAAAGTGTAGTTAAAAATGGCATTGTATAAAGAGCAGCCATTTTTTTTGAAAAGTGATTAATTTGTTACACTATCATGCAGCATTCAATAACACTGTAATGCTGTTCTTAGTCCCAATTTAATTCCATTTACTTAACAAAAGATTACATACTTTCATTATTTTTATTTAATTTATTTATTTATTTATTTATTTTGTATGGGCTCTCCTATCTTGTCCTTCCAATATTACAAAGTGCTCTTAATGAAATGTTTGGGAGATAAAGAACTACTCCACTTGGGTTTGCCATATGCAGTATCTCCCAAACAAAACATGAAGCACTTTGCCATATTGGCTGTACAAGGCAGGAAACCTTTAGAATGATTAAACTCACAACAAAATTTCTATTTAAAATAATCAACAGTAGCTCCAATCATTCTACTTGTCCACCCCTAAGTAGTAACAAACACCGTTGAATTATAGGACAGATCTTAAAAACAGATCTGAATGTCTGGCTTCTAAAAACATTCAGTCAAAGTACTTTCCCTAATTTTAAACCTAAATGGAAACAGATTTACAACTTGGCTTCCACATTTCCATAGTCATGAGGGATTTAAGAGTATATAAGGAAATGTCTGGCTAACATTAGTCTGGACTGATCCTGGAGATCAATTATCTGGCTGGCTAATTTCAAGAAGTGAAATTTGCTGGTAGCCGGGATGTAGCATTAAGTATAATTAAAGTAGCAAGCTAACTCACAGAGGCTTCTGCAAATTACTGTAGTACACTAAATTTGTGAAACAAAAATATTTCAGAAAAACTATGTAAAAAAATGAATACAGAATGGAGCAAGGAAAGGAAGAGAAGAGGTTGCACATGACTGGGGAATACAAAAGATTTTAAGCTCCTTAGGACAGCAGTTATCCTATAATTTTGTACAATGCCTAGTTTATTCTGCCTCTGGACATCACCACAATGTAAACAAAATACATGGAAATAAATTAGAAATATGGATTTAGATTGGTGACAGGACAAAAAATTGAAAATGTCTTTTACATAAAAGATGATTGAAAAACACAGCAAATTAGGTGAGATGTACAAGGAGACTAAATTATATGAAATAAAGCTGAACACAACTTTGAAATTTGAGAACCTCCACTAGTGTCATTATACTTTAAAGTAGGTTTCATTCAGGAGAAAAAAGCTTGAAAAGATTTAGCCCACTTACTAGTCAGGGCAGATACAAATGCATGTGGCGTAGTTAAAATGAATACGAGTGCTGGTGTGGCCACCAGCGAAGTCAAAGGCAGTGGCTTGTGAGAAGTCCAGCTTCTGAGGTGGTAAGAAAGGGTGCTAAGATTTAGACCAGAGTCCTGTCCCTGGACTCAATTTGGGACACCATCTTTTACACTGGGCTTCAGCTGTTACATATCTAGAAATCTGAAGCTTTAGAACACATCTAACAAATTGAAAGGAGGTCTCCACTAGTGTACTCCTTTTCAGCCTAACTGATGCTACAAAAGAAAAAACTGCATTTCTCCACTCTTCACACAGTTTTTTTTCCCCCATTTTTTTGGGGGGGGGGGGGGGGGAGAGAGAGAGAGAGAGAGAGAGAGAGAGAGAGAGAGAGAACGGAGCATGGACCTTATCCCGTGTAAATCATTTCAGTGCCTAGCCAATATTGTTCACAGATATATGCAAACTCAGAAAGACATGCTATATTTGGTAAGTTATCTTCGTAACAATACAAGCGAGTAACAATGTTTTAAATGCAAACTACATTTTTTTTTTTATTGATGCAGTCTTAGCCCACCCACATTCATGAGGAAAAGTTTACCACTTAGTCAGATTTTTCAAGATCTGCAAGAAATCATCCTGAGAATTACAACTTTAGTTGAATGAATAAAAATTGGGCCTCCTAATATATAAATATACTCCAAAATATCTTGGCAGGCAAAAATGGAAAGTGAGAAGTTAATTTCCTTCCAAACACATGTCTAGATTAAAGACAGCATCCATAAGTTAAGTAGCTTTTCCTACAAGATTATTTTCAAGAGTGCTCAGTACTGGTCAACTCTGCTCTTGGAGAAATCAGTGGTAAAACTCCCAGTGACTTCAGTCAGAGCAGAATAAAGCCAATGTTAAGTGCTTTTGAAAATTCCATCCATAATCAACAGAAAGTAATTTAGACAGGTACTGTTCTCTAGTAGTAATGTAAGTTTAAGATCAATTTAATCTCTTAACTGAAGCATCATGCTGTCATTAACTAACATTACCAACCTGGAGGATAAAGAGATGTTTAGGAATCAATTAAGCTTTGCACTTTAATATTTGTTAAATGTTTCTCCAGTCATGTTACCTTTCTTTTCTTGTGGCAAACTTTCACAAGCAGTACTTCCAGGGTGACAGAATTTTGTTCATTCTCTGAGTTTTGTGATGGCTTATCTAAACAGAAAAATATTTTAAGTCTTGAAAAAATAACTATTCAGTGCCATAAGTTTATTGGAGATTTTTTTTAAAAATCACTGCCATTTTCACAAACAAGGACTTACTGCAAAGTTCTAAAGTCACACGCTCACTGAAATTTCAGTGCTCCTCATCTTGAGAAAGAACTTTACTTTGTACTCCATTATTAGCAGATTGAAAATGTAAGTTGATCTGTAATGTTTGAAAGTTTAAGCAGAACAGGCCAAACTCACTTCCATTGGTCTTTTTTTAGCTCTTGGTTATTAGTAAAGTACAACTCTAGTTTCAACTCTCCTTTTAAATAAAGGAAACAGCCAGTAAAAAAACTGAATAATTTACCTATAACTGGAGTTATCCAAATAGGTCTCCCTCACAGATTCACATGCCAAAATACAGTTTACATCATAAACATGTACCCAATACGGCTATAACTAAAAACTGTAACTGAGGGTACTGTACAGGTTCATAGTACAGCCCAGAGGCAAAGTAGAACATTCACCAACCACAATCTTCTAAAGCAATAGGAAAGAAAGGGTGAATGTGGATTTGTTAAGAAAAGCCAGAAAACTCGTTTCAGGTGAGTGACATAAATTTCCCATAAAAAATTCTTATTTACTCCTCCCAAATCTACAATTTACTTTGCATCTTTGCCAAGGACCCAAATGCCATCAGTTAGAAATATCAACCCCAAGAAGAGTGTCAGAGACCAAGAGAACTGAAAAAAAAAATGCAGTTTAAAATAAATAATTTTACAATCCCTGTGCTACAGATTTTCCAATTGATGTAATCTTCAGGGTGTTTACTACCAGTAGTATGATCAGCAATGCCAATAAAAATCTGTGTCAAAACACATTTACAGTATAAATAAAGGCCTCATCCTGTGAATATAAGATATTCTCTAACAAGAAAGCATTAATTTAGAATGTGTGTTTTGCGTAAGAAAACTTTAAATTTTACTTTGTACATGATTTAAAGATGAACTTTCTGAAAGACAAGTTCAGTCTCTGGCAATATAGACTGACCAGTCCAGCACTGAACAGATCTCTTCAGATCTAACGCTGTTCTCTTAAAACTGAAATTTAGAACCATGATAAAGTAAAATACAACTATTTCAGACAATTTGAATGTAGTGGGAACTAGTCTATTTTACTGATCTGCTAGTTATTAAGTAAATTAACCTCTGCATTATATCAAATCCTTATTAAACTAACTGGCAACATTCCTGAAGTCCAATTCTTTTCTTTTTTACTCATCTGAATATTTTTTTCTGCAAATGTATTTCAGAGCACTATTCATGGTTCTAGGTGCTTGTGTAAATACAAATATAACTAAAAGATTAAAAAAATCCCAAACCCAGTAATTTATTTACCCACGCTAACTCCAGCCAAAATAAAAACTGCCACAACACCCACTATATAAAAAAGTACATCTCACACCATGGCTTCATGAAAAGCAGTGAAACAGATGGTCTTACAATGTGCTTTCTGCATTTTGCACCACTGAACCAGACAACCATATTCTTCACTAACTTAGTTTCTAAAGAGTTAAGATGCATACCCAGAGAACATCACAATAGTATGACGACAACAAAGGCAGATAACTGTAGAAAGGTCTACATCCAAAATAAGGTTTTGCTCTTGATCAGCACAGATTTGACAGGCAGTCTTGGTCAAAGCTGCTACCTTGAACCATCAGTGACAGCTAGATGCTAACACTTAAAATTGCAGCAGTATATCCAGTTTATTACTCAGTTTCACAATCAAAGGACTTTCATAATCTGCCCATTTCTTCTAGTTGCCATCCCCACTCTATTAGCTCAGGATACACCCAGTCTTATCTGAGTTAAGCTTAAACCAACTAGCCCTCATCCAAAGCCAAAGTCTCAGACACCAAGTAAAATGTTCAACCACACCTATCAGAACAGATGAGACAGCAAAGAGTTGTGAGCATACTAGAGACCATGCCCTGTGTCTCCTAACTAGCCTTCCTACTGGCATTATATTTACACTGAACAAGCATGATTTGTTTTTAATTTAGTAACAACCTTGGTAGTGCATCTGAAAATTTTAATTACTTACAGGGATATTAGCAACCTTAAGAACTGTAATGGATTTACTTGCTTTTTAGTTTTAAGAGACTCTTTCGCTGTTAATTTGAAAATTAATCCTGTTCAGGCAAGTATGTACAACGTTCACAGAAAGACATTCCTATCAAATATCACCTACCAGCACATATACAAAAAAACCATAGTGTGTTTAATTTGCAAATTAAAAAATAGTTAGCATTATTCTGAGAGCTTCTGGAATCATTTTTACTATCACACCAAAAAAGCATGTCAATGGCTAGTCTGTCATAAAACTTTCTATATTTAGTATTCACTACTGCTCGTGAGAGATGTTCTTTAGGATGAACATGCAATCATTGTTCTCACTATGCATAGTCCTCTACTGAAATAGCAGCACCAGTGTATGAGGATTTCATGGTTAAACAGTGCAGTCACATTACCAACAGTCATAGCATATTTGCTATAAATCATTCTAACAGCTTGAAAAATCTGCTCAAATCTACTAACACAGGGAGTCTAAGTCAGAAATTAAATTAAAAGACAGGGTCTGACAGCAGGGCCCTTAGAGAGCACCCATGGATCCCCATTCTATACATCATCTATTTGAAGTTGTGTATAGTGTGCTTCCCATTAGATGTTGTCCGTAGGCTATACGAGGGAGGAATGGATCATTAGGTGTCTGAAGCTAGACTACAGCACTATACATTCCTTCCCCCAACCCGCATCATCTGCCAGGCCCTGGGGAGCAAACAATGATTTCTTTTGCTTCTGTTCTCACCACAGGGTATGGGGGGGGTCCCTGATCTCCTTGTTGCTTCCATGATAAAGCATTACAGTAGAGGCAACAAGTTGAAAGATTCCCGAGGGAATAAACAGAAGGTGAGTATTCCCAAATGGAATCAGGGCAGCAGTGGGACCAGCACTCTTCTTTGAATATTCCTCTTCAAATCCACAAAAAGAACACTCAGAACTATTCCTAGATCAAGGGAGCAAGACGCATTCACCAAAACAAAATTCCTATTTCTCACTGACAAAATAGTTTTTCAAATCCAGATGCTACTAACCATAATTTAAGTGTATTTTGGAACAATTTCCAGGCCAAGTAAAGTATACAAAATGTTCAGAGAGCATAAATGTCTGGAGATACAACTACCAATACTAAAAATACAGATCTTTAAGTGAGCTGAACATTTTTTGAATAATATAAAAAAGGTCATTAATAGAATATGTGTTCCTTTAAAAGTTGGAAATATATGTTTTAAAATAAAATATTTTGAAGTCATCTTCTTTTACTTATCTGCATGGAACTGAGTTCGGGTATGTAAGAGTTAATAAATAAATATCTAAAGCATGGCAAAGAACACAGCTTCCTGTTCTAACTGAAGGAGAAACAGAACCACGACTCTGGTCTTGTAGTTCAAGAACTCTTAACTTTTTGTGAAGTTAAGGCTGCACATATTATACATACAGATATTTACAATTGTAAATCATTAGCAAAATATAAGATTATTTCAATTCATCTTTAAAGATCTAGGTATAGCATTTTCAGTCTCATTTCTGGACTATATTTTATATCAATGAAAACATTCTTCCAACTTTGTGGAACCTCGAAATATTAATTTAGCATTTCTTGGGTTTTGTTGTTCCACTTCAAATTCCCAAGAAAACCTGAAGAATTCCATATGGATGCTTGCTTAAAGAGAACAACTCTACTTTTATCTATTAATAACTGTTTAAAAGCACGACAAAGACTTTAAGCTTTTAATAGAATCTGCATGTACTCAGTGAAAGTCTGCAACATTTTATTGCTTAGTATTAATGTCACAAAGCACTTATCTAAAGTACACATGAGAAGGTACACATTTTTCTATTGTAAAAAGTAAAAATATGTAAGTATTGTGCTAGTCGGATAGTTGAGCTCAAAGCAATTAAATACACTGTACCAACATCTGGGATTTTAATATATGGCAAATCTATTCAGCTCAAGTGTACCACCAATACTGAATTTAAGAGGTTTATTATACATTATAATCTAGTATAATGAATTTTAACAGACATACCATTTTTATGGAAGAAACCAGTAAATGTGAGTTGCAGATGGGCAGACAAGCTAAACAGGAAAAAAAAAGTTGTTAGAATACATAGGTATTTTTGCCTCAAAAAAATCACAGGTTATTCAGTACATTATTCCTCAGAATCAATCTATAACCAGAATCAGATCTATAATCAATAAGTGAATAAATTGTCTCCTATTCACTAAGTAACTTCCAGAGCTTCAGCATATATAATATAGGAGCTGGATGCAAATTTTAAGACAAACTTCTTTGCATACAGAAAAGTACCCCTGCGTGGATCAGCATTTTCAGAAGGCAGAGGGTTTGACCACTACCTTAGGCCTTGGCTACACTGGCACTTTACAGCGCTGCAACTTTCACACTCAGGGGTGTGAAAAACACCCCCCGAGCGCTGCAAGATACAGCGCTGTAAAGCCTCAGTGCAAACAGTGCCGCAGCGCTGGGAGCATGGCTGCGCTGCGGCACAGCGTGGCTCCCAGCGCTGCAAGCTATACCCATAGAGGATGTGGAGTACGTGCAGCACTGGGAGAGCTCTCTCCCAACACTGGCGCTGCGACCACACTCGAAACTTCAAAGCGCTGCCGTGGCAGCGCTTTGAAGTGCAAGTGTAGCCATACTCTGTATGAATACTCAGTGCCTGAAGACAAGGGTTTGAGGGTGTATTTTGTAATATACTACACACAAAATCTATGCTAAAAGAACATTCTGATTGAAATGTCAGGCACTCAAAAGTTAGGAAGTGATAGAATTAGAGTTGCCTGTGCATAAGCACTATGATACAGTCTTCCATTACATAGCCACATACTATATTTTCCCCACAGGGCCCCAGTATTAGTGCACAGGATGAATCTGCCCTGGGAATGAATCAGGGCTGTGTAAAAAGAGAGGCTGCTATCTGTAAAATCCCTACTTCATTTGCTGAAGTTAGAAGACATGTGGTGTATAAGGTGGGGGACTGCAGGAACAGAAAGGACTGTCTCATGGTTATGGCAGTTGAAAGCCATCCCAACCGCCTTGTCACTCTTCTGTCACCTTGCCTCCAAGTCCCAGCCCTGCTCCCCTAAACAGTCTCAGCCTTCCATATCCCCCTCCCCCAAACCTCCCCAGACTCCTTGTCATAATTTACTCCATTCTTTCTTCCCAGTCTGGCTTTTGTCCCCGCTGCATTCCAATCACACTGCTTCCTCCTCCAGCCTGGGTTCCAGCAAGGTGGTTAATTGAGTGACATGACAGGCTCCCTGCTCACAGTTCCACTGGCCAGCTCCAGCCCGCAGCAGCCATTACAGAGAAAGTCTGGCTCTCTCACCTGTAGCCCTGGGCTAAGCATACTCAGTCACTGTGGCAATGGCATGTGCAATCTGGTGAGCACGAGGAGCTGTGAGAGGCTCAAGCATGCGCAGTGAGATTTAGCTGCTAAAATCCAAGAAGTCCCTACTAAGCACACGTGACCTACAGTTTTTCAAAGGCTGCTTATAACTATTTTCATGGGATAGCAAAAGGCACAATTCTGAAGTCAGGTAAAATTATTAGCAACTGAAAATCGGATCTTATGACAACTGATGGTCAACCTTAATAGGTGGGACTAGCAGCCCCACCTTTAATACACATACAACCTCCCACATGCGCAGTTAATGGTTTGATTACTGTGTATTTTATATTACTGTAGTTTATTACACAGATCATCCTGCTTTTCGTATTATACTACTTTAAGATTTGAATACGGTGGATTTACTAAACTCAGAATGAGGTAATTTAATATATTTGGATAAGGTTGAAAAATGAAAATGAAATTATTCCAGAAATAGCTGTCACTCTATGACCAGGCGTTAAAAATCTGAATATGCTTAAGTCCTCTACATACAGAATCTATAATATTTGATGAAATATTGTTATATTGGATAGTGCCCCATATAAGTCACAACAGCATTCAAATCATTTAATTTGAGGCAGCTGGGAATCCTAAATAACTTCACTCAATTTTTTTCCCCCCAGTATGGCCCGTGAGGCTCCAGAACCATTTAGAACCCAGCAGAATAAATAAAATTGATGGGTTTAAAAAAAAAAACAGATTTAAATTGAATTTTTAATTTACCTTTTCCCCAAAACTATTTAAAGTTAAATTTGAAATTCTGATAATCTATGTTAAGGTCTAAACATACTATAATATTAAGCAATACATACTTGCTGCCAAACTTTTAATGAAAATCAAACCACTGAACTAGTGGAAGTCATTGGTTAAGCAACTAGAACCAGAGTTTTGCTGAAGTGCTAAACCAGCTTTTGACAACAGCAGCCTCTTCTGCAGTTGCAGAGAGAATATATTTTTCATTTCAGTTTATTCAGCTAGTTCAGTTCTGTGACTATGTCACTCAAATTAAAAACTGACGGGAAGCTGAAAGAGCAGGAAAGCTTGTTTTCCCTCTTCCAACGTATGAATAAACCTAGGTGTTAAGAGGATGACATCTATTTGTCCTAAAATACTGAAGGACATGGTGACCAGAAATATTCAGTTCAATTCACTAACTACAGATAATACTTGCTTAGTTTTAAATGCAGAATATATTTTGATAATTGTTTTATTTTTATGCACCTGGTATACTTAAAGTAGTTTTAATAAAAAAAGCTAGTTTTGTACACTTTAAAATTCTAATTTCCATCCAAGTATAGCTTGACAAATCACAAGTAAAAAAAATCTAGTAAAGAAACATATCATTCAGCATTTTCTACATAAAAAAAATCAAGTATCTAATAGACATTATTTAAGAAAGAGAGAGAGACACAGATACTTCCAGGTTAGCAAAAAATACCACCATATTTAGTGTAAAGGCTAAATTTCACTGTAAATCAACATGTTTTAACACTTCTCTTTAGAAAAATAATTTAAAAATAAAATTGCAAAAAAAAATTAAAAATAGGTTTAAATCAAGATTTCCTGCTTGATTTAAATGGCTTTGAGTTAAAAAAAATCAAATCGACCCTAGAACACAGACTTTTCTAGAGGTGCTTTGTCAGTGCATGACAAGTATTTCCTGAAATTCTCAAACTATTGATGTTTTAATAAGTACCCCAATTGCTTTAGTATTTACAAGACAATGCTTGCACTGACTTGTATATTACATCAGAGTGAAAGAATGTTATAGTGCCAGACTGCATCATCATCAGGAGGATGAGGACTTGATTTTATATTTTGAAAAGTTGAAGTTTAGTAGAGAGAGCAAAGCAAAACATTTTGGTGTTAGGCCAAACAGAAATGTATTTTAAAACTTGGATATTTTGCTTCAGTAAGGTCACAGAACAATCCTTGGAAACCAGAGATCCATCTGGCTTATTTGAAATAAGCAATATTTTTACAATACACAATTGTAACCAAAACGAATTTAACTGGATTAGTGAATAAACTAACTGTTTAGTTATTGATTTACAGAATTCCCAAAATAAGCTGATTTCAATGTAGCACATGTGCTTCATAACCAATTTTCAGCTAATATTTTACAAAACTTTGCAAAACATACTTTCCCTCAGAGGCCTATAAAGAAGAGTGCAAAAAGCACATTTGAATGATTCTCAGGGCTTGTCTACATCACAAAGTTGCAGCGCTGGTGAGGGGGTTACAGCGCTGCAACTTAGGAGGTGTACACATCTGCAGGGCATCACCAGCGCTGCAACTCCCTGTTTGCAGCGCTGGCCGTACTCCCGTTTTGTCTCGGGTGTAGAGGATCCAGCGCTGGTAATCAAGTGTAGACACTTACCAGCGCTTTTCTTGACCTCCGTGGAATAAGCAGGTATCCCAGCATACCTGAGGAAGCCTCTGGTAATCAAGCTGGTCTCCTTCCCCGGTTTGCTCTCGCGTTCCCCGAACCCCAAGCAAGCAGGTTTCCTTCCCTGCGGTTTGCAGGGTGGTTCGGGGAACGGGAGAGCAAACCGCGGCAAAGCTGGTCTCCTTCCCCGGTTTGCTCTCGCGTTCCCCGAACCCCCGAGCAAGCAGGTCTCCTTCCCTGTGGTTTGCAGGGTGGTTCGGGGAACGGGAGAGCAAACCGCGGCAAAGCTGGTCTCCTTCCCCGGTTTGCTCTCGCGTTCCCCGAACCCCCGTGCAAGCAGGTCTCCTTCCCTGCGGTTTGCAGGGGGGTTCGGGAAACGCGAGAGCAAACCGCGGCGAAGCTGGTCTCCTTCCCCGGTTTGCTCTCGCGTTCCCCGAACCCCCGAGCAAGCAGGTCTCCTTCCCTGCGGTTTGCAGGGGGGTTCGGGGAACGCGAGAGCAAACCGCGGCGAAGCTGGTCTCCTTCCCCGGTTTGCTCTCGCGTTCCCCGAACCCCCGTGCAAGCAGGTCTCCTTCCCTGCGGTTTGCAGGGGGGGTCGGGAAACATGAGAGCAAACCGCAGTGAAGCTGGTCTCCTTCCCCGGTTTGCTCTCGCGTTCCCCGAACCCCCCTTGAAGTCGCCCAACAGCGCTGCAGTGTGGCCACATCTAACACCATTTGCAGCGCTGGTTGCTGTAAGTGTGGCCACTCTGCAGCGCTGGCCCTATACAGCTGTACTAATACAGCTGTAACAACCAGCGCTACAAAATTGTAGATGTAGACATACCCTCAGTTTGTGAAAAAGCTTCTTTAATGTTCTGGTTTGTCACGCATGTTACAATCTTTCCACTGTCTGGCTCCATTCCATAATTTATAGAAAGCATAAAATTTCATAAATTAAACACAACCTATAGAAATGTTTTAGCTGATTATCAATAGTTTTTGCACTGAAGAATATAAAACCAGCACAAAGAACTAAATGTGACCTGTTCATCAGGATACACCATACCCCATAGCAATATAATTACTGTGGACATTCATAAAAAGCGTTAATGAAATTCCACCATATTCCTTCCTAAAATACTAAGGTAGCTCAATGTCTTACTTAGGATAGGGAAGAAATTCTAATTTTCATTCACTGGAATTGCACCTAAAACCTCAGAAGTACAATGTATGCTTTAGTGTCTTCCCATCATAATTTCTACCAACTGCTTATATGTTATTCATTTGCTCTATTAATGAATACAGATTTAATATTTTTGGATTGAGAGAGTATGGTGAAGTGTTCTGTACTTATGATATCCATCAACTAAAACTGTGAGGCCTCTACTACAATTCTTGTTCATTAGAGTATAGTGCACCAAATGCTTAATAGTAGCAAAATGGTCACAATGTCAAGAATCTCAGAATACTGCTGGAACCAAAATGTATAATCACCAGCAAAATCTTTAGGGGTCTCCAATTGAAACTATTAAGTGCAATTGTAATTACTGAGACATCAGATACTTAATGAAAGGAGCAGTGTTTATTGCATATGTTAGATGTCTGCAATATTAACAGATGAAAGGGAATCCAACCCTTCCAATCTGGTATGGAAAGTAAACATAGGAAACTAAATTAAAATACAAGTCTGCATGAATTACTGATTTGAGGATTTTTATTTTCAGTTCACCTATACAAGTCAAATTCAAGTGAAGTATATATTGTGCACATTCCAAAACGCTGACAGTTAATGGGACAGATATCAACTTACTTTCAAAGAAGTGTGATTTCTTTTATCAGTTACTGTCACAAAACACTAATTGAGTGATGAGATATTTTTAAAAATTGTTTACTTTTTGCATTTGAGAGTTCTCTGCAAGCAGTCAGTTTCACTCTCCCTCTCAAGTCTGAGTCTTTCAGTACAGCAGAAAGCAGCTTTATAAAAACAGGAGTATAGCTATAAACTTACAGTAAGTTGCTCAGGATAGGTATAGGATGTGCAACTATTTTTAGCTATTTAAGAGCCACTTTCATTTTCTTAAAGTTTCCAATGTTTTATACCTGAGCTGTTTAAAGTTGATTTGCACTGTAATTTGTTATAAAGTCAGTCCAGATACACTTCTTTGGAAATCAATTAAGCTATTAATTGGATATAGAAAACCAAAATAAAATTATGTTTCAAAGACCTTTTGCCCGCTGTTGGCCATTATGTCAATAACTGATTGTGGTTTATGGAGACAACATACTAGTTACCTGAATATCCGTTTTTCTACAACCATCACAATGTCAAAATAAGCAGAAGTGTGTCACTCCAAGTTTTAGATTTGCTATGTTCAACTTTGAAGTTTTCCAATTATGATGTCAGACCTTGCCAAGTAAGAGCTGACATCTCAAATACTTCTACTGGAGCAGGAAGATGCACAGCTTACTCTATTTTAAATGTCTGCTGTACAAGATCAAAATGGAAACAAAATAAAGCTAATACTCTAAAGCAGTGGTGGGCAATCTGTGGCCCAGGATGGTAATACACTGGCAGGCTGCAAGACAGTTTGTTCACACTGATCGTCCGCAGGTACGGCTGCCCACAGCTCCCAGTGGCTACGGTTCACCATTCCCAGCCAACAGGGAGCTGCAGGAAGCAGCGCAGGATGCAGAGACATGCTGGCTGCCACTTCCCGCAGCTCCCGTTGGCTGGGAACAGCAAACCGTGGCCACTGGGAGCTGTGGGCAGCTCTGCCTGAGGATGGTGAATGTAAACAAACTGTCTTGCAGCCTGCCAGTGGATTACCATCCTGGCCACTGGATGCCCACCACTGCTCTAAAGGATCCAAATGCTTTTAAAAAAAATTAGATTCAAACCTTTACACTCTTTAGAAATGTTTAGTTCCACCTACATGAATCTACACAAGTATGCTTTTCTTAATGCCACATTTTAAACTCACCTGGTTTGCTTACTTCCACAATGCCAAACTGCAAAACTTACTAAATTTAGCTATGCATTTATTAAACCCACCATTTCATTGCTTAATACCATATTTTTTTTCCCAAATGCACAGCAATAATTCTCACTGAGCAAGTCAAATATGATGTTCACAATTTAAGATCAGCCTTCTTTCTTCTCTGCATAAATTTTTTTTTAAATGCTTCTTTAAAGAAAAGCCCTCCCCCCACACCCAACAGTTCAAGCACTGCTGAGAGAAGCATATAAAATTTTTTAAAATGTACCTATGTGGGCTCGGATCAAACAAAAAGCCTCAGACCAAAGGAGGTTTTCTCTCCCCTAGCCCAGCAGATGAGAATAGAGGGTTATGGTGGAAATCCTGCAATCTTTAATGAACAGCTTTCACTACAACAAGCACCATAATAGAATAAGAAAAGGCCATTAAAGGTAATGAAATTAATAGGGCTGTCGATTAATCATGGTTAACTCACATGATTAACTCAAAAAAATTAATCATGAATGATTGCAGTTTTAATCACACTGTTAAGTGAAAGAACACCAAGTGAAATGTATTAAATATTTTTGGACGTTTTTCTACATTTTCAAATATATTGATTTCAATTACAACACAGAATACAAAGTGTATAGTTCTCAGTTTATATTATTTTTAATATTTGCACTCTAAAAATGATAAAATAGTATTTTGCAGTTCACCTCGTACAAGTACTGAGTGCAATCTCTTTATCGTGAAAGTGCAACTTACAAATGTAGATTTTTTTTTTGTTATATAACTGCACTCAAAACCAAAACAATGTCGAACTTCAGAGCTTACAAGTCCACATAGTCCTACTTCTTATTCAGTCATTGCAAAGACAAACAAACTTATTTACATTTTCGGGACATAATGCTGCCTGATTATTTACAATGTCACCTGAAAATGAGAACAGGCGTCCGCATGGCATTTTTGTAACCGGCATTGTAATGTCTTTACATGCTAGATACCCTAAACATTCATGTACCCCTTCATGATTCGGCCACCATTCCAGAGGACATGCTTCCATGCTCATGCTGCTCATCAAAAAACAATAAAGTGTTAATTAAAATCGTGACTGAACTGTTTGGGGGAGAATTGTAGTCTTCTGCTTTGTTTTACCCGCATTCTGCCATATATTTCATACTATAGCAGTCTCGGATGATGACCCAGCACACACTGTTAATTTTAAAAACACTTTCACTGTAGATTTGACAAAACAAAGAAGGTACCAATGTGACATTTCTAAAGATAACTACAGCACTCGATCCAAGGTTTAAGAATCTGAAGGGATGAGGCGTGGAGCATGCTTTCAGAAGTCTTAAAAGAGCAACACTCCGATGCAGAAACTATAGAATCTGAAAAAGAATCATCAAAAAAGAAAGAAAGTCAACCTTCTGCTGGTGACATCTGACTCAGATGGATGTCTCTACTGCTTTGGATTGTTAGCGAGCAGAACCTGTCATCAGCATGGACGCATGTCCTCTGGAATGGTGGCTGAAGCATGAAGGGACACATGAATCTTTAGCACATTTCACAGATAAATATCTTGTGACAGTGGCTACAACAGTGCCATGTGTGTTCTCACTTTCAGGTGACATTGTAAACAAGAAGCGGGCAGCATTATCGCCTGCAAATGTAACCAAACTTGTTTGTCTGAGCATTTGGCTGAACAAGCACCAGGACTGAGTAGACTTGTAGGCCTGTAAGTTTGCTTTATTGCTTTATTTCTGAATTCAAGTTTTTATTTATTTATTACACATAATTCTACATTTCTAAATTCAACTTTCATGAGAAAGACAATGCACTAGAGTACTTCCAATGGGGGAATTGAGAAAAATATATTTTTTTTACAGTGCAAATATTTGTAATAAAAATAAATATAAATATAAAGTAAGCACTGTACATGTTGTATTCTGTGTTGTAATTGAAAGCAATATATTTGAAAATGTAGAAAACATCCACAAATATTTAAATTAACAGTATTCTATTATGGTTTGATCATGCGATTAATCTTTTTGATTGCTTTTTTTTCCCACAGCCCTAGAAAATAAGTTTATTTTATTAAGAGCACTGTAAAAGTAAATTACAGAGTTCTAAAATACAGGCACTTCAATATTTAAAAAGTTGCTAAATTCATTCAATGAAAATTTTAATTTCTTTTCGTAAAGACCAGGAATAAAAGAACCTGTGAAAGCAGCAAGAAGAGCAGAAACTAATCACAGGAAAAATGAGAATATTACAGTCAGAATCTTTTATAAATAAAGACCATGAAAATCTTCTCCACTGCTTAAATATAATTTTCATGGATCAGTTGCTGACACTGCAACTCAGTTAAGCGCAAGTTTGTTTTTATTTTTTAAAAGCTAACAAAGACGCTTAAGGTGCTTGAAATACGAACAGTAGCAATACTGGAAAGTCTATCCCAACAGAAAGCCAGATTCTTTGTAACCTTGTCTTTTATGCTCTCAATTTCTTATATTTTGCAAGTACTCAAACTATTAGAGTGCATATACATCAAATATTAATTGGATGCTACATTGCACTCATGTGGCAGGGTACTATACCTTGTAATAATCACTCCCTTTTATCCTGTTCCCTCATTGACAGCCATACATGACTTATTGATAAAAATATGAGCAGGTAATACCTGTGAGACTCTTGCTCTCCCTTCATTTTCTCTACTTTTGATAACATGTCATCTACTTTGAACGTTTTCCTGTGGAAAAATAAAAGGCATGAATAGTAGGTAATTTTCATTTTAGAGGTATTTTCTTTATATACAATATTAACTGAAATAAAAATTCTGATTCTACTAAACAAATTTCACTATACACATCCGCTTCTTCAAATACTGGTTTAACCTGCTGTTCTAATTTCTCCCTCCTAAAAAGAGGCCCAAGAAGTCAAAGACAACTGCTTGAAAAGCTGCACCTCAGTATCCTAATCACAGGACTAATTACTAAACTATCAGAAATTGAAATTATAGAATTTTGTAGAGCAACACAATTTAATGCTAAGACACTCTTCAATATCAACAAAACAGCTAGATAGGAGTCCATTCAAACTTTGGTACAAATATGTTTTACTAAAAATGGCATTTAATATTATTTAGAAAAAAATCAACCTCCTTACACTGACTGCCATGCCAACTATCAACATAAACATCTTCTCTCAGGTTGTCCCAAATCAATCATATATAAGGATTAGAAATATGGTTACTATGTGGCAGAAGTGGGTCTATTTAAATTTAATTCTTGAAAGATTATTTCTTTCCTCAGCACGGTGAATTAATGAACATAATATAAAAGTGACATTCACTAACTCATTTTCCTCTGAATATTTTTCAGAGGAAAATGAGTTTACAGCTTAAGGAATAATCACATTACATGTTTTCCCCTGTCAGGTATTAACATCAGCTTATTTATCCTTTTCTATCTTATATGACACAGTATTCAGCAATGGGCATTAAGCTGTAAACAACATTCCAGGGCAAAGGTTATTCAAAATTTGTCAGAAGTAGTCCTCCAATTCTCTTTAATAGGAAGACTGAAGTTCCATCCTGGATTCCAGCAAGGTTCTTTAGATTGACTAGTACTAGACTCTCAAGATAAATGCACTTATCCACACACTAACAGCAAATGCAGCCCCGCCTTACATTTCTCTTCCTAGTCTAAGCAAAGCAGATGGAGAAGAAAAAGGAATGTTTTTCTGCCCGATACAAGGTCTCTTACCATAAAACAGGTAGTGAACATGAAAGGTTTGTCTACACAAGGTTTGGGGCGTTTTTTTAGCCAGAAGCCCATGGTCAAACCAACAGTCCAGACAGGGCTTCCAGCAGACACCATATTAACTACCAAGTTGTGTAACTCTGTACAGAACAAGTCTACATGGCACAATAGTTAGAGCTCCAAGTAAATCTTATTGGTATGTCTGCACTCATGCCCTTCCACTGCTATCACCAAAGAAGCTGACCAGGTGGTTATCAACAGTGGGATATTTATGGCAAAAGCCTAAGCAACAAGAGATCAGGGTAAAAATCAGAAAGTCATTTTAAAGCAATTAAATGAGCACTTTCTAGCTCTAAACTGATGCACAATAGAGATGCCTTTATAAAAATAGACTGGTGTGTAAACTGATTGAATCCTCATCCCCAAAGTCACAAAAAATATTCCCTTCAATGTTATAGGTTACACCAATGTAACCTTACACCAACAAGATTTTCCACATTTAGATTTAGAAAAGGCAATACTTGCATTTCTGGTAGTCTTGTTTTGCTGACATTTCACTGACTAAATGGTCACCAACATTAATTTAGATATTTGTATATTTAAAATGTAATGTGAAGAAGGGAGACCAAAACATTAATTAAAAGGTAAGTGTGACCTGGCAGCTTATCAAACTATTATTTCGATTCTTAAATGAACTATAACTACTTTATTCAAATCTTACTGATATTCAAATAGCATTTTAAAAAAATAAAGGTCTGCTATTTCAAAATCTACCACCAATGGGGCCAAATGCAATATTTACTATACAGATAAGTGTACCAATACCCTGAAAGTTGCCTTCACATCCATAATTTTTATTTTGATAACTTGCAAGTATGGTTTAATGCTATAATCTCAATATAAGCCTTTTATTAACTTTAGCATAGTTTATCCTACTCCACTGCAAATTTCTCATCTCATACTTCCTTTCTTTCTCCAGTTGCCTTTCTGAAACATTTACAAATTTACCTTCAATTCAATTAATTTATTAAGAAGCTCTACATTGGAAGTGTCATATTACAATGTTGCCAGAAATAAAGCTATTTAACACTTTATGAAGTTCCAGCTTGTACAAAATTTCAGTTGCTCAGGTTTTGATTTATGTTAAGCTGCTCACTTATTTGAGTGTTTAGCTAAAAATAGATTCATATTACTAGCAAAACCACAACAAAGTGATAATATTGGTCAAGCAACTCTCCACATACAAACTGACTCTCTCTCATGCTGGCGACATTGGTTAGAAAAGCAAACCACTATTTTTTTTGGAATAATTAATTCTAGACCATGAAACAGGAGATGGTCCTCTCAAACTAAGGCTCGGTAATAAAAGCAACTTTTTTCAACAGTGATTCAACTATACTTACTAAGTAATAGTCACCACATTCTCAGGTGAGAGATTACCAAAACTAGCACTGATATATTAAGCTTTGGGGGAAGAGCTTTTTGTTTTTCATTTTTTTAAAAGAGGAATTAGTTAAAAAACCCACAACCTTGAAAACAAGAGTAAAGAAATTAAAAGTAATCAGATTTGGCATGTGTGTTACTTAAGCATACCTTAACTTGTAATAATTAAAATCAGCTACTATTCTGAAGAATAGCACAAGTACAATCTTTAGAATGGTCCTAGGGATTATCTGGAATTACAATCCAGTGACCTTACATAATGCCAGATAAAGTAGTTATTACTTTTTTTATTACTGAACACCTAGGTGAACATAAGGACAAAATAGCATAACTACTATAAATGAAAAATTCTCTCTCCAGTGCACTATAATTCTTTAGCATATCAACAAGATACTGGATAAAGAGAATCAGTAAATTTATTTCTACTTTCAAGAAGCCTTTGACAGAATCTATTAAGAAAACTAAGGCCTTGACTACACTTGGAAATAGTCCTTGTTTGGCAAAGAGTGCAGCAGCACCATTACTAACTTAAATGTGGACAAGGGCATGCAAGGTTTATATACAATCAAGATTTACCTCTACATGTAATTGGGATTTCAAGCAGTGAGAATGCCCTTGTCTACACTGGTACAAGCCAATACCAATTGTTGAATGAGGGCTATTCCTCACCATAGACAAAGTTTTAGCAATCATGGCTCAAGAGCAAAGTTATGTCATTGATTAAAAAAATGGCTAAGTGACAAAGCAAAGGAATAAATGGTCAATTTTCAAGACATCAGAAGGTTAATAATGAGATGCCCCAGTTAGCTGTACTAGGACTGATGTTTAGTACATTTATTAAAGATGGGGAAAAAATTAAATAGTGAAGTAGCAACATTTGCATATGACAAAAGTAATTTCTCTCTTGCATTGACTACTCTGGTAATTCTGAGAGATTAAACAAGCTGGTGAAGGAGCAATATGATAAATGAAATGCAATGTAGTGCATATTTAAAATTATCTAAACTCTTAACACATTGTTAGATTTTAAATTATAGAACTCAGGAAAAAGAAAGTTTCCACTCAATACAAAGAGAGAGGCAAAAAACAAAACATCAGGGTGCTTAAAAATGGGATAGAATGTAACTTTGAAATATGCCATATACATATATCACTATAATATCAATGATATAACTTCATTTTAAGTACCGTTCTGGTAATCCTACCTAAGAGAGCAAAAAACAGAAGGGGTCCAGAGATAGACAGACAATGACTAGTCATGGAAGACTTCCATAAAAGGAAAGTGAGAAGAGTAGAACTAGATTTGTGTCATGTTGGACATTACATAACATGATAAGCACAGCTGAAATATCTGAAGACTAAAATATGTCACATTGTCATTGCAATGATTTTGTCATACACTGAAAATCTTGCAAGTTATCACCATTTACTGATGCTTGTGTCTCCCCCCCAGTCAAGCAGCACACATTTAACAATAAGAATAAAAATGGTAGTGTGCCTCAATATTAAAGCACAAGTTTCTCCAAACGTCTTTAATATTAATGTTTTGATAATAAGGACTGCTAACCAAAACCGACTTAGCAGTCCAAGTTGATAGGATAAGTGGTCACCCTTCTGCACTAAATAAATCATTACAAAACACAAAATACGTATTTAATTAAATACCAGTTTATCCTCAATATACATATATGTAACAACAGTATGACTTTTTGGGTACTTTTTCCCCCCAAAAGGTAAATTTTTAACACTCACTACAAAACTTCAAAATAGTTTGAAAACTAGAAAAATTCATGCTGTCTAAACTACTGCTTGAGTGAACAGGAAAAATCAGTTCTGTTAAAAAAAATAAAAAAATCCAAAAAAACACCACCCACCAAAATCTTAATTTTTGCTGGATTACAAGCAAAATGGACTGCATTTTGCTTTTAACAAAATGCAAAATGGATTGATCCTTAATTACATCAAAGCAAAGCTTTATTGAAAACTTCATTTCTGACACAATAGTTTCTCTCCCCCTGAATGACCTATGGTGTAAGTGATTTAGTTACAATTTGTCTGGCATTTTTTGAGATATTTGAGAGACCAGGGATATTAAGAGTGGAGATGATTATTATTGTGGTATGTAAATATATCATATGCAGTTTCGGATGTTGCTTTATATTGTATATTCTATATTATTGTAAATACTCAGAACAATTAATAGGCTTTTTAAATATAAAAAAATTGCTAAGCATAAAAGTCACTTGATAAAATGAAGTATTTACTATATATGCATTGTGATTTATAATAGCTTTTCCATAAGTACCATTTCTCAAGAAATGATGAACCCACTAAAATTTTCATGCTCAAGCTGTGTACACAAATTTTCCACTCCCTCCTTCATAAAAAAAACATCCTTTCAAGCTTCTTGCTACCTACAATCATAGTGTCTGATGTAAGGAGTAGGTAGTACATAATGCTCTTAGTAAGAGCTTAATTGGTTGTACAGATTCCTGTTGAATAAACAGTGGCAATTAGGGTCTGGCCTACATGTTTGCCAGTACAGATATACTGGCAGAGGTATATATCAGCAATTCTCCCATTGGAGATGCAAAATAGTTCTATTAAACCAGTTCTTTGAATGAAGTAAGTTATACTGGCAAAAGGACTTTTTTGCAGATATAAAGTGCATGAACACTAGGGCTTCTGCCAGCATAGTTACGTTGGTCAGGAAAGGGGAAAAAAGTCACCACTCTTGATACACACTGCTATGCTGGCAAAAGTTTAAGTTTAGATCAGGTCTAACAAGAGACCCACCAGCAAGATTTAGGGGAAAATGAATTTGTGGATAAGCATCTTTAGCAGTTTAAAAAATATTTTCCTTGAACATTCAGAAATACCATGTAAATCTACTTCATCAGTTGTATTACATTTGTTTTTTTTACAAAGTAAACAGTATTAACAAGCTTTGCCTCTCCATTTTTCCTATATCTATTTACTGACTTGATTTCAATGGAGCAGATTACTTTCAGAAAACCTGAACTTATAGTTATTATAGATGAAATGACCACTAACTATTCACTACATATGGAAATAACAGTTGTCAAAGTAGATTTCTAGACTTTAAAAGATGGTATATTTTAACCATTCATGAAGGTTAGTAAAGATAAATATTTGTTTCAAACAGAGAATTTGGGCATTACTTATCCAGCTGAGGAAATTGAAATTTCCTATTATGGAAGACAGCAGCAAATAATGCTTAATGTACATGCAAAACACCACTTGTGGTTGCTTGGCAACAAACAAGAGGCATCTGAAAAAAAAAAACAAGTTTCAGGTAATGAGGGGAGACATTTTAACTATACAGAATGAATGCACATGACAATTTTCACAACACAAATCTGTTTTTGCATACTGTATAGTTTGCTTGGTATATCTGGTAGATACCAATATGATTTATGCTGAGACATGGCAATCTTTGGTACAGGATAGGTTGCTTGAATAGCCATTGGAGAACTTGCTGGAGAAGAAGAACGGCAGTTTGAAACTATGAGCTGGCCCCCTAACCCCAAAGCAGTCTGAAGAAACAGTGAACATAATTTCTTAAAGTCTGGCTTTGCGCCAATTCAGAACAATTAAGGGGGAAAGTCAAGATAAACTATCCAAACCACTGCAGTAACTGTCATGAGAAATAAAATTAAAAAAAAAGTAGCTACAAGTTAACTCATGACAGGAAGTCAGAACATGCACTCAGTTCATCCCCTATTCGGAGACACTAACGTCCTTTTAAGAAGAAATAACAGGTTGTAGGTGCAGATTTAAAACAAAACAAAAAAAAATCCACTATCTTCAATTCACTGGCAATAAGTGGAAATGACTTCTACAATCCTAAAGGGCAAGGAAATTACATTAAATGCTGATTATTAACTAAAACAAAATATGAGAATGCGAAATACAGCCTACTCACAGAATTTGCACTTTACATTTTTTGTTGGATCTAATACAAGTCTATCCTCATTGGATGCCAATTTTATTTACTGCCTACACAACCATTTGCTGCCTATACAACATCCACTCAATGTGAAGCAGCAGTTAAAAAAGTGAACAGAATGTTAGGAATCATGAAGAGATACATTATAAGACAAAGTATCATATGGCCTTTATATAAATCCATGGCACACCCACATCTTGAATACTGCATGCAGATGGGGTTGTCCCATCTCAAAAAAGATATATTGGAACTGGAAAAGGTTCAGAAAAGGACAACAAAGTATTAGCGGTATAGAACGGCTTATGTATGAGGAGAGATTAATAAGATCGGGACTCTTCAGCTTGGAAAAGAGAAAACTAAAGGGGGATATGATAGAGATCTATAAAATCATGCATGGTGTGGAGAAAGTAAATAAGGAAGTGTTATTTACTCCTTCCCATAACACAAGAACTTGGGGTCACCAAATTAAATTAACAGACAGTAAGTTTAAAACAAACAAAAGGAAATATTTTTTCCACACAACACAGTCAATATGTGGACTCCTCACTAGAGGATGTTGTGAAAGCCAAGACAGTAACAGGGGTCAAAAAAACTAGGTAAGTTCATGGAGGATAAGCCTATCAATGGCTATTAATCAGGATGGACAGGGATGATGTCCCTAACCTCTGTTTGCCAGAAGGTGGGAATGGGCAACAGGGGATAGATCACTTAATGATCACCTGTTCTGTTCATTCCCTCTGGGGCACCTGGCATTGGCCAGTGTCAGATGACCGGATACTGGACTAGATGGACCTTTGGTCTGACCCAATATGGCCACTCTTATGTTTTTAACTATTCCTTAAATACCCGCCGTTACAAATGTTCCAGTCCACACTAATACTTTTTTCAAGCAATTCAAACGTTAAAATATCTTAATGGATTAACTAGTAAAACTTTTGCCTGCTAACTATCAATAGAATAGTGAATGATTTGCTGTTTGACTATGGAAATAATTCAAAGAATTTGTAATTATAACCACCAAACATTTTGTGCCTTTCATCCAAAGAACTCTAAGCACTTCAGTCTTCAACTATAGAACTGCAGATATCCAGAAACCCTGTACTGAATCATATGCAACTCAATACAACCATTTTAAAGAAAAGATATGGCTCTAGAGCCTTTATATTTAAAAAAATCTTCGTTAAAATTAATGCTTTAGTGCAGTCAAAGATAAAGCTAGACAGCTTTCAAAACAATTACAGAAAAGTAACACTGATTTACTTTCATACATAAGTAGCTTAAGCAGAATTCCCAACATGCTCATTTAGCTAACTAACCTGGCAGTGTTCTTTAGAAAAACATACATTGATTATCTAAGTCAGAATTTAGATCATATTCATGTAATAAAGTATAATTGGTTTTATAATCTTGGAAATTGGGCCTTCATCCATCTCTCTCGTCAAAGGTTATTGCCAACAGAAATTTAAACTTACTTTATTGAGAATTTAGGCCCAGATTCCGCACATGCTTAACTTGCATATTTAAGTATTCCTAATGAAGACAATGGGAATATTCCCATGCATAAAGTTAAGCATGTGCTGAACTGTTGGGAGGATGAGGTTCATTGTTACAAAAACAATTCAGTTTATAAACATGCACTTTTTCCCTGCAAACTATATTTCAAAGCTGTGCTGGTGTGAATCTTAACTTCAAAAATGCCTAATGGCTCACACTACATCTGAAAAGTCCAATTTAAAGTGCAAAATAGAAATGGAGCAATGAGAAAGAATAATCAGTTAACATTCAAATATCACGAATAGCTTTCAAACAGAATAAAATTACCTTTTGATATTTGTTCGGGAGTTTCTGTGGGACATGTACGTGAGAGTTCTGTGCAAAAATATTGGCTGAAAAGAAATGGAAAAATAATTAAAATGCTTAAATTGCAGATTCCTACAAATTCAAAGTGAAGAAATAGACTAAGATCAACAAATTACTTACTGCTATGAGATTCCGGGTACGTAGAAATCTATATATCTGTGTTGGTTCTGTGGGAAAGAAATACACATTATCTGGTGTTTCTTATATTCCACAAAAAAACTAAGCTTACAAGCCAACACTGAAAATATAAAGACAATTCTAAACAGGTTTCACTTAACGTATATTTAACTTTAACAGCACCTATTAAAAACTATGTGACAACTATAATGTATAAATCATAATTCAGATTAACAGCAGTTTAAATATCCACTTGTTATCTGTAACATGACCAACATTTTATTTAATCTACTACATTACAGCACATAACAACTACAGTATTGGAACTCTGATCTACCTTTGATTTTTCATCAAAAGATGTAGTCCCTGTTGCACCTTAGGTCCTTTAGAAGGTGGGCAGACACAGAAAACTAATAATTATGAAAGCAATCCCAAAGCATTCTTCGACACTAAGCTAGTTTTCTCCCCAACCAATCTATAATGTCTGATATATAACTTAGTCTGCTATTAATGCATCAGACAACTTGAGATTGTTTTACTTTGC
This sequence comes from Gopherus flavomarginatus, assembly GCF_025201925.1. Classification (NCBI taxonomy): domain Eukaryota; kingdom Metazoa; phylum Chordata; order Testudines; family Testudinidae; genus Gopherus; species Gopherus flavomarginatus. The sequence goes on along the minus strand of NC_066628.1, from coordinate 43,563,495 downwards.
TGTAAAGCATGAAGACATCACTTGTGAATAATTACATGCCAAAAGAGTATCTTAATTTAGAGTGGCAATCATGATGACGTATAAAACTTACACATGTACAAAAATGCCTGATATAAATGGGTTTAGGCCAGGACAAAAATATCAGAAAGCTCTCATGTCCACAGGATGGGAAAACATTAACTTTAGTAAATTAACAACCATTTCAGCAGCAAGTTGGCTGTTACCATAACTGACTGGTGATAATGGGTCTATGGTCTATTACTCTATAATCATGTTGTATGCTAACTTCTTTTTGATATAATGACAGGTAGCCACCAGTCTAGAGACTAAGCCTTGTCTACATAAGAAGATACGCTGGTCAAACTACAGGTGTTACTTTAAACCAACTTAATTAAACCAGCTCAAGAGGCTACACAAAGAACTCTTCTTTCAGTTTAGGTTAATTCAATTAACCATCAGTTTAAGATAAAAAGGTATAAGCCACTTAAACTGAAATAAGAATATTCACCAATTTAACCCAAATGGGGAAATATAGAGCAAACTGGAGTGTGTGAAATGAGTGGAAAATTCCTATACAACTCCTGCGTCCCACTGTGTCCCTCACAAGATTATTTTTAAAAGTAAAGGAACCATCTCAATATTTTAGTACAAGTTTTAGCTGCTTATTGTTATATTCCTGACACACCTAATTTGTTCTAGTGACTGGAAGTTATATTGTAATTTGATGAATTTTGAAAATAGCAAATGAACAAGAAAGATCGTGCACTACAAAGAGTATTCTGCTCATTAATTTTCACAAATGTAATCCAGTTTTACTTAAGTAGTCTCAGTCCTGAATTCTGCATATCCCAACTGAAAAAACTCAAAGATTTCACTGTGTGTTAATTATAAACTGTGATTATAATTAGGTTTTACTATGCTTAGGACCAAGTTAAAAAACAGAACCGAAGGAAAAAGATTAAGGATGTATCATAGAAAATAAAAATGTTTTGTGGTCATCATTCTTTTAAGAGAATCTTTAACACCTTAGCAACCCAAAAGTTAAAACTAACTACTATGCAGAAAGACATGAGAAAACCAAGTGCAGTCACAGAGATTTAATATTTCATTTAAAAACAGACTGACTTCATGAATTTAAACTCTGACTTCCTAAAGGAATGGGTGAGGAGTGAAAAAACACACACAGTATAACAATACTTTATGAAACACTTTTCCAAGAATACCTATTAAGCCACATATATTCCACAATCCCATCATACTGTCGTCAAAACCAAAAATAAATTACCCTCTTCAATTAGATTACCTTAAAAAAGAAAATCCACACAAGTGTTTATGATATACACAACTGCTAGGTTACAAATAAATCCTAGTAATATTTATTGAATTCTTTTCACTTAGTGCTATAAAATTGATTTCACAATTAGACATTCAAGTATACCTTACACAGTATTACTTATTTTTACTCATTACATGCCCAAATTTAAAGCCATCTTCTCGAGTAGTTAGAGCAGGACTAGGAGCAAGTATTTTGGGTTATATTCTGAGCCCTGCCACTGATCACTTGTGAGCCAGAGCAAGTCACTTAATCCTCCCCACATCACTTCACCTAATGCAGTATCTACATTCCTTCCATCTGCATTGATGGGGTTAATTAGCAGTTGTAAAGAATTTTTAGTCAATGATCTCAAGACTCCACACAAAAAACATTAAAATGATAGCTACTATGTATTACAAATAACTGCAGTGGTGATGACAAGCTCATCCCAAAACAACCTCTGGATTTAATAATTTATTTTTCCTTCAAACCATGTAGACTGAAGGGCTTGGGGTACTAGGGCACAATGTAAAAGTTAATTATTACACTGGGTGTTCGCACCAAGCTTTGTATCCTGCATCCAAAGTGACTCTCTGCCTACCTGGAACCACCGGGGGGGGGGGGGAGGCGGTGACTTAAATTTCCAATTTAAAATAACCCAGTATAATGCTCTTTCGCACAAAGCAGCAAAATTAAGTTAACTGAGTGAGGATCATAATCTTCCCTTAACAGCCTGAGACGCAAAGATCACCAAAGAGCAACAACCGAAGGAGCGCAAATACCCCTTCCCTCCCTCCCAAGAAGCGTCCTAGGGCTGGGGAAGAGAAAAAATAAAATCAACTTTGAAATCTTCCCATCTCAACCATTTCCAAGAGGCCAGATTCCACGCCAGGAAGGCGCTTCAGTAGAGAACGGGTACAAATGCGCCGTCCCCCGAAAAGGGGCCCCGAATCTGAAGGAAGCGCCGGCCACTTCGGGCTTACCCGCACCCCAGGATCCCCGCTTCCGCTCCATGCGACGAACCTCTCTAGCCCCCAGACCTTCCTCCCTCCGGTAAGTCCGGCCCCGGGCTCACCTCTCGCCCCCACCCCCCCCACCCCACGGTGTGATCTCGTTTCCTTGCCCCGACGTCCCCCTTTACCCGCCTCCCTGCGCCCCGTGCTCACCCCCCGAGCCTCCTCTTCCCCCCAGCCCCTCCCTCTCCCTTCCTGCGGCCGCTCCCGGTGCTCACTCTCGAAGGCCTGCAGGAAGAGCTCGTGGTCGGCCTGGATCTGCTCCATCTTCGGCTTCTTCACAGGGGGCAGCGCTGCCGCCGCCGCCGCAGCAGCCGAGGAGGCCGAAGAGCCTCCCGAGTAACCGCTTCCTCCTCCTCCCCCGCCGCCTCCTGGAACACCACCGGATTTACCGCCCGGAGCCGCGGCAGCCGCGGAGCCCCCGAACCCCCCGCCGCCGCCTCCTCCGCCGCCTCCTCCGGCGGCACCGCCAGCGGAACCCGAGCTGGGCCCCGCGCCTCCACCGTGCTTCTGAGGAGCCATGGGCCTCACCCCAGAGCGGGCCCCGGCGGGCCGGAGACCGAGTGAGGAGGGAGGGGGGCGGCTGGGGCAGGCGGGGTAAGGAGGGGGGAGGGGAAGCACCGAGCTCCAACTCCTCTAAATCTCCTCCGCTCCGTTCTCCTCAGCTCTGCGGGCGACCAGCCGAATCCGACGCCGACCCCTTTCCCGCCTCCCCCGCATGCCCATTGGCTCCGCGCATGGCGCCGCACCGACGGATTGGCCGAAGGTAGTCCCGCCCCTGAGTGACGCAGAGATGGTTCTGGAAGAGTTTGGTTGGTCGGTGCACTTCGCCGCTCGGTGCTTTCCCCCTCCCCCTCCTTTGAACTGAATTCGCGGGAAAGAGCTGCTCGTTCGCTCTCGCTCTCCGAACCGCGGGGCATGGTGGGTAAGCACTGGTTGCCTGCACCCTGGGAGTCGTCGGCAGTGCCTGCGCTGCCTCACGCCTTCTCTGTCCGTCAGCTAGTAACAGCCCCTTCTGCCCGCGAGGTGCCCACTCAGAGCAGCCCCCCAGGCCCTTCTGCCCCCCGCCTGTCTCACCTCGGCCCAATAGGGTCACCCATCTCCTCCAGCCCCCCAACTTCCCCAGCAGCTGCTTCTCTCCACCCTCGTGCCAAATGCCCCCAGCTCTAGCAAATGCCTTCCCACAGCTCCACTGCCTTCATCCCTAGTGCTGCCCCATAGAGCTAGCGCCCCTTGTGCCCCCCGTAGGACTGCCCCTTCCACCCACCCGCTCCCCGGGCCGTGCTGCCCCACAGCATGACCTCTGTGAGGTTTAATCGGATTAAGACCATTAAAAACTCCAGAAGAGCCAAATGAAGCTGAATTAGTTGAAATAACTAAATCGGGGCTTGGCTGTGAATAGCCATTGGTTTGAGCATAGGAACTGGATCAGCTCTAGTCTACCTAATCCAATGCCCCACAGGAAAGTGTTTGAGAAATACTGTTCCTGCCCCTCCAGGAACCGAATATTTCTCTCTCTTTTCTTTCTTTTCATTTTTTCTCTCCCCTCCCTTTTCTTTGCCAAGAGAGGGAAAAATCAAGGAAAAAGCGATGTTATGTTACTGCACTTCTTTCCATATTTACCCATACCAGTACTCATGTATGTACAGTTAGGTGCATAAATTCAGGATCTGGGCTATAAAGAAATCTATAATGCACACCCTTTATGTGATAAAATGAAATATTATTAAAAGATGCATTAAGACAAACTCATTGAAATAAACTGATGCAATTCCACTTTATTTAGTAGTGTTACTCCCACTTACCAGCAATATGGTTGGCTCCACAAATAAAAGGTTTTCATGGTCATCCAACTCTATTCCCTATCTGTTGAGAAATTAAACATACTGACAGTGATGATATGAGAGAGAAATGCCACCTGGTTAAAAATGTACTACCCAGGAATATAACCTTGAATTTTGATACAGCCAATAACTAGATCCTCAGCTGTTGCATTCATATGGTTCTTTGATTTTTTTTATTTTTAATGTTTATATAAAGAAATAGAAAAGCAGTGTGAAGAATAAACTTGTCAAATTATTGACTCCATGACATCAAGCCCAACAGTGTTAAAACGTACAATACGTCACAAGGGAGAATTCTAACTTTATATTGCAAACTGATTCTGTATGATTACCTTTATTGTATTTTAAGAACCAGGGCCGCCCAGAGGATTCAGGGGGCCTGGGGTCTTCGGTGGCAGGTCCTGGGGCAGAAGGACCCCTCACCGCCGAAGACCCAGAGCGGAAGAAGCTCCGGGGGCCCTGGCCCCGCGAGAGTTTTCCAGTCCCCCCGGAGCGAGTGAAGGATCCTGCTCCAGGGGCCCCGAAAAAGTCTTGTGGGGGCCCCTGCAGGGCTCGGGGCAAATTGCCCCACTTGCCCCCCCCGGGGGGCCCTATTAAGAACTTATGTTGTATATATTTGTATAAAAACCTGGCAGGAAGTGTAATACAGAAACAAAAGCTACTGTCTTTTCTTGCTTCTCTTTGCAAAGTCCATGCAATCATTTCAGATGTTTTTCTATAAAACCTTCGTTTTGTTAAAAAAATTGAAAAGCTTTCATTATGAATAACCCTGCAATGAAACTAGTGAGTACATATCAAGAGAGTCAAAGGGAATTTTGTTCAATGAAAAGACATTTTTGTTTAAAGTATCCAACAAAGGATTATAAAAATAGATTAAAATAAAAATTTTTAATATTGTAAGAATAGACTGATAGTACCCTTTTACCTGGTCACTTTTTTCTCCTTGCTTTTTCACCTATTCTCTTTTACTCATTTTTAGATAGTATCAGAACGTATATTTCCTCTTTCAATTTGTTTGTTAATTTTTTTTAATTACCCTCAGCCTTTTTTCTCCAACACCATCCACCTTTCATCCTTTTTTTCTGCAAAATTGTTCCTTTTGTAATTGTTTAGCTTCCTATTTATTTCCTTTCTTATTTGCTCCCATTTTTGGTCAGATGCTGACATTTTCTGTAAACAGTCTTTGCCCCTTCTGTATAATTTATGTTATTTAATGTTAATTTATCTTTTTTCTTATTATTTCATTTTTAATTTTCTCCCATCTGTCAATGTTATGTCTCTCTCTCTCTCCCTCCTTCCTTCCTCCGTGCCCCCAACGGTGGCTCTAAGTATTTTGCTGCCCCAAGCACGTCTGGCAGGCTGCCTTCAGCGGCTTGCCTGTGGGAGGTCCCTGGTCCCGCGGATTCAACGGCACGCCTGCGGGAGGTCCGCCAAAGCCGCAGGACCAGCGGACCCTCCGCAGGCATGCCGCCGAAGGCAATCTGCCTGCCGCCCTTGTGGCGACCGGTAGAGCGCCCGCCATAGCTTGCCACCCCAGGCACGCGCTTGGCGTGCGGGTGCCTAGAGCCACCCCTGCCTGCCTCCATCCCCCTTTGGCCTTGCAATCTCTTTTCAAACAACAATAATAGTACTTAAAAAATCCTTTACATTTATACCATGCTCACCACCATATAATCAGAATACCAGACTTCCATTTCCCCTGATTATTCAATTTCCAGCGAACTCTTAACTTTCTTTCTCTGCTACTCACTCAGGATTATTGCTGATTATATCTTGTGCTTAGTGAGCCAGTTGCATCACAACTGCTTGATGCACTGTAATCTCAAAGAGAGCAAGGTAATCTAATAGGGTGGTCTTATCTTCCTTTCTAATACTATGGTGTTTGTGCTGTCCTACATGAGCTGTCTATGTGCTGCTTTTCTGATGACGCACAAATCGGAGCAGAGGCAGCTCACCAGGTGGGTTAACACGTGAGGACCACCTCTAAGAGTTCCAAGTTTGGTTGTGGGGTGTGTGGTACCCTCTGCCAAGTAACCCATAGTGCCTCATATGGGCTCCTCCTCTTTGCATCACAATACACTCATCGCTAAAGGTCACCTATTGTCTGCCACCCTCCTACAGGTTCCCGCTGCCTACATGAGAGGTTCTGCAGCTTCTGGTGACTCACCCTTCTAAGTAGGAAGCCAGGAGGTGGAGTCAGAGGGCTACTTTCCAAGCAGGGAGAAGGAGGACAATTGGGGAATTAATCTCTGACAGTAGAGTCAGACAGGCCTCTGAATGGAGAAACTGAGGCTGACATCCCAGCCTGGTGAGTCAGATGTGTACATGTGGGGCTGCTGGAAGTATGGGACCCTATGTGGCTATATTATCATAAATATATCCTGCCTACCAAGAAATAGACTTTGGAGTACAAAGATGCTTTATAAAGGTTCTTTCTGTAATTAGAAAAATAATAACAATAATCTTAGTCCTGGTGCCTTGGCCTCTTCTTGTTCATTTACATCAATGAGTGCAGGGCTCAGCACAGAACTACTGGGGTGAAATGTAGTGGCCTGTGGTATGCAGGAGGTCAGACTGGATGATCTATCCAATGGTCCCTTTTGGCCTTAAACTCTTATGAAACACAATTCAGACATATTTCATTAGAGTAGGATAGGAAGAGCCCCAAAGGCTGTGATCTGGGGCTTTGTGGTGTGGGATGGCCAATAAGAGAACATGGGATGAGGGAAAGGAACATGGGTGGCGCGTGAACTGCTGGCTGGGGAAGCCTACCCCCAGCCCCACCCCTTCCACCTGAGGCCCCGCCTATTCCACCAAGAGACCCTACCCCTTCCACCTGAGGCCCCGCCTCTTCTGTGCTTCTTCATGCTGGACCCAGACTTCCCCCATGGCCCTGCCCCAGGCTAGCACCCCGCAGCCCTGGAGCACCAGGAGGGTGGGTGTCATGGCGCCAGCCTCCCCAGTCCCAGAGTTCCAGGAAGACGGATGGTGCGGCCCCAGCCCCCACAGCCCTGGAGCGCCAGGAAGGCGGGCAGCGCCGTCCCAGCCTCCCCAGCCCCGGAGTGCATACTGCGTGCAGATGTGGTTACCCCATCTCAAAAAAGATATATTGGAATTGAAAAAGGTGCAGAAAAGGGCAACAAAAATTATTAGGGGAATGGAACAGCTTCCCTATGAGGAGAAATTAATAAGACTGGTACTTTTCAGCTAGGAAAAATGATGACTAAGAGCAGATATGATTGAGGTCTATAAAATCATGGCTGCTGTGGAAAAAGTAAATAAGAAAGTGTTATTTACTCCTCATAACACAAGAACTAGGGGTCACCGTATGAAATTAATAGGCAGCAAGTTTAAAACAAACAAAAGGAAGTATTTCTTCACACAATGCATAGTCAACCTGTGAAACTTTTTGCCAGATGTTGTGAAGGCCAAGACTATAACAGGGTTCAAAAAATAACTAGATAAATTCACGGAGGATAGGTCCATTAGTGGCTATTAGCCAGGATGGGCAGGGATGGTGTCCCTAACCTCTGTTTGCCAGAAGCTGGGAATGGGTGTTAGGGAATGGATCACTTGATGATTACCTGTTCTGTTCATTACCTCTGGGACACCTGGCATTGCCAGGTTAGAAGACAGGATACTGGGCTAGATGGACCTATCATCTGACCCAGTATGGCCATTCTTATGGGATAGACAATACTGAATAACCATTGGAATCAATTATTCTGACCCTTGCCTTGTGACAGGGGTATAACATTTTGTAACTCTGAACTGCCATATGTTTGGGCCTGGCAATAAAGATCAATCTCATATCAATATTCCTGTCTATCAAACATTCTTTATTACATGGTGTGCAAAGAAAATTAAATCATTGGCAAAAATTGAACAAATTAAGCCACCTGAATCCCTTAGTATGGAAAGGAACTTGAAATTAGTTGCAGCCCTTCCAATTTTTTCTGAAAGCAAGTGGTATAGGAGAGAAATTGTAGAGGGTGAAATTCTCCATGCTGCTGGTGAGCCCAGAAGCACCAGGGATCTGCAGTACATTCCAGAGGAGCATGAAGAAGACTACAAACTACTAGATATAACTATTCAAGAAATTATTTGAAGAGGAGCTTTGTGCAAGATCTAAAGCTTGTTTCTCTCACCAATAGAAGTTGGTCCAATAAAGATACTACCTCAGCCACCTTGTCTATCTGGGAACAGCACATTTTCTTTGCAAGAAACTAGCTGCCAAGTGAGATCACTGACTATATGTCATAGGAGACCATTATGTGATAGGCTTACCTAGCAATCCTAAATTGTGTGAATTTTCAAAGCTAGCAGGATGCACTAATTAGAGATCAAATTATTTGTGATATAACTAAACTATGTCAGAACAAGATTATTAAAGGAAGTTGAGGTTAGTGAAAATGATGCTTCCTAAATTAAAGTATTAGCAAATAGTAAAAGTATTGCAGTGCATCCTTCTAAAAACTTATACCAAGAGATAACAATAAAAATCAAGGGTAAGCAAATGACACAGAACAGTTTTGTTTGCAATAACTGTGTAGAATATCATGTGACAATGCGAATGCATCCAGCTCAAGAGGTTCAGTTTCAGGCATGCAATAAAAATAACCATTTTGCAAATGTCATGTGTGTCAGTACAGTACAAATTGTCAAGAAATACTTGGCTGGGATGATTTTAGGATATATATCAGAGTTTATCATTCAAAATAGCTGGTCTAGTCTTGTTTTCATATACTAACAGTGTGGCTAGCATTCAATATCCAAAATGTCAAAATTTGCTTCTTGCCCATTAAAAGCATATGCTTAATCCCAGATCCCTCTTATCCCAGACCTCATTACAATCTACACCCATCTTGGAATTCCTCTGAACTTTTGAATGATTGAGTAGCAGAGATTTTGTACCTTCTGACTTGTATGTGAAAAAAGATATGCATTTTTATATATTTTATCTTGAACTTTTCTCCTTCCTCCACAATTGGATGCTTTTTTTGCTCCTTTACAGAGCTCATACAGTTGCACTCTTCTGTTTCTCACAGTTCAGCCACAGTGTTCCCAGTCCTCCATATTGTGGCTGCCCAGTGTTGAAATGACCCGTCTTAAGAAGCCTATTACCCCTTCCAGTAGGAAGTCAGAGTAAATTGAAGTTCTGGCAGCCTAATTCTGACATTGCTGACACCATGGCTCCAAGCATGTGCATGCTGACCCCAGGCTTAAGTACACTGCCTTGTTAATTAAATCAGCTTGCTGAGACCTGAGACTGCAGCTACTGCTTAGAAGCTCCCTTCCTTGTTGTGTGTCCCACCTGCTTTATTGAAGATGGGGTAAGCGGGGTGCAGGGGGAGGGGGAGACACCCTGACATTAGCCCCTCTCTTCCCCCCTCTCCTCATAGAGCAAGCAGGAGTCTCTGGGAGCAGCTCCAAGGCAGAGGGCAGGAGCAGCACATGGCAGTATGGGGAGGGACAGCTGCTGCACAGGGAACATAGGGGAGTGGGGAGCTGACGGGGGCTGCTGGTCCTCCCTGGTTCCAACCACCCACCAGCTAGCTGTAATGGGCTGCTCTTTCTGCAAGCAGTGGACAAAACAGGTGGCTACCAAATGTTAGAAGGGAGCATTTCGCAACTTTAAACGAGCATGTTCCCTAATTGATCAGCAGCTTAACATCGAAACAACGTTAACCAGGACGACTTTAAATGAGGAGTTCCTGTATTAAATTGTTTGTTTAAAACTTATACTGCATGTGTGTGTGTATATATAGTATTTTGTCTGGTGAACAAAATTTCCCTGGAACCTAACCCCTCATTTACATTAATTCTTATGGGAAATTGGATTCGCTTAACATCGTTTCGCTTAAAGTCGCATTTTTCAGGAACATAACTACAAGGTTAGGTGAAGAGTTCCTGTTTTTTATACACATCGCCACCTAGTGGCCGAACTCTATAATATAATTTAGCATTACTTCTCCCCTTTTTAAGTTCTATATTCCTACCATTTGCAATATTTACACTATCACACTATCTTTGAAGCTCAGTACATATCAGTCTGTTAAGCATCTCTGAATCGTATTGGTTTTCTAGTTACACTAACTGAATGTGTAATAACTTGATCATCTAGCTGTCTATTACAGTACACCCTTTCTATAATGAACACATCAGGATCCAAGCCATTCGTTGATTATAGCCAGGGGTTCGTTATAGTGAAAGAGCCCCACTGTTGGGGGGGCCCTCACAGCTTCTCCAGCTCTCAGCTGCAGTGGGGGCTGTTGTCTCCTTCCACAGCTGCAGGGCTAGAGGAGCTGTCAGGCCCTGCCGCAACTGCTGGGTTGGAGGTGGGATCCAGGGATGAGGTTCATTATAGCCAAAGGTTTGTTGTTATGAAGGGCATACTGTAGTTGCAACAATTGGCTGTGGTCAGTTTGGAATCCTGGAGTTGTTGTCTTCTTCTTGTTCTGCCATCTGCCATGTTTAGCGTTTGCTCTGTTGATTGTTTTTCCGAGGAACAAACTGTAGATGTTGATGGTCTCTGTTGAACTTTCCATGGTTGGTCTCAATCACATATGATCTGGGTGCTGAATTCTTTTTCTTTATGACAGCTGAGTTGTCCATCCTTTTTTTCTAACCAGTTTGACATGAACACAGTCACCAGGTTCTAGACTCAGCAGTTCTCTAATTGATTGTGGTCTGCTGTAAAAGTGTTCATAGGCTCATTTTGCCTTTTTATCCAATTTGGCTACACTGGTCATTTCTGGCCACTTTGGAGATAAATTCTTTTCCAAAGCTGAAACAGTAGTGCTGAGTTGTCTTCCCATCAGGAGTTGTGCTGGACTTGATCTGTAACTCAGAAGAGCAAAGAATGGGGTCTTCCTGCTGTAGAATTTTCTTGTCTGGCTGTACAGCTCTCTCAGCTTCTTCATTTCCTTGTGGATAAGGTAGGCTGCTAGCAAAGTAATCAAAATCATATTTAGTTTGGAATGACTTAAATTCTCCTGCCATGAACTGGGGTCCGTTGTCTATCCCTAGTTATTCTGGAATATCAAAGTGAGCAAAAGTGCACTTCAGTTTCGTGGTTTTAATTCACACCCTTTATTTTGATACAAGTCTGTGTGTGGACTTTCTTCATAGGAATCCACGTGCACTATTCAATTTTGCGTAAGTCAATAAAAACGTGCGTCTCGTATTATATTGGTGAGTTTCAGATATCTTCTTCAACAAGCCTAGTGGCAATGGCCAGTAATAGAACCCTAAATCTTTGTATAATGCTTTAATCATGAGATCTTGTTCCTCTTTCCAAGCTGATTGCGTTTTTGGAAGGTGAAAGAAGCCTTAAAACCCAGTAACATTATTAAGTGTATTTAGTATTAGCAATTTTCAATAGGTTCAAACACAAACTATCTGTCTGTGCAATTCTAGAGGGCAAGAAATGATAAACATTTCACAGTAGCTGCTATTCAGCAGCATTCAAAACAAAATGTGAGGAATGTTTTAGTACTGGTGCTCCTAGCAGAAAGGAATTGAAACACATCTGCCTTTTATAGACAGGCATGACAGTGCAAGCAGGGGTATGCACACAGGGTGTGATACTTTCTTTAATCTGGGCCTTTGTATCTCCTTCATTTGGGGGAATGTTGTCTGTCAGCTTGCAACAGGACCCTACATTTTGGTGTTAACCCACTGAGGCACCAGGTGATTTTTAGGCTTAGATTTTTAGGCTAACCAGGGCAATCTAGCATGAGAGTAGGAAGGCTTGACCCAGTAATTCACGCATTTTTTCTATAGACTGAAGCTAGATGTATAGTTTTGCCAATAATATTTTGTTGCAGGTAGTTGAATGTGTTATTGGAAAGTTCAGATCAAAAATTGTATTAAAGTTAATGTTTAAAATTAAATATACACAAGTTAAGAGGGAAGGTACTGTATATCTGGGGTGAGGCTTGAGTTATATGGGATTACAGGTATCGGTTGCAAGGATGAAGAGTTACATACATATCACATAACCAGCATAGACCCAGATTGAGATGCAAAAGTTTTTAAAGTGTCAGTGGATAAGTGGGCTCGGGTATGCCACCCATGGAATGTATGAGGAGTCCAAGTCGGTATCAATGTAGCTAATAAGTACATGGGTGGAGTGCATCTCTTGGTTCATCAGGAAAGGAAGTGGGTTATTTCTCTGGTTGGTGGTCTCAATTACTCTATGTGGTATTGATGGTGTCCCATGATGTGTTCTGTATAAATGTCTCTGGACCACCTGATGGTGTCGGACACCATGAGCTGTCTCATGAGTCGGGTGTAGCGTCGACCGACTCTGCACGCTCTCAGAACTGGCTCGTTGTGGGGGTCCCACGAGCCCAGGGCTCCCACAATCAGGGCGTGTATCTGGACCTCGTAGCCCTGGGCTCTCAGGGTCTTGGCCAGTGGGGCGTACTCCAACACCTTCTGTGCTCGGGCCTCGTGGAAGGCCAGTGATCTCTTTTCAAATGGCACTGTGACATCTACCATGAGGGCCTTCTTCTGTTCTGTGTCTGTCACAATGATGTCGGGTCGCAGTCTGCTGTCTGTCCCGGGGATGGCCGAGTCGAGGATGATCTTCCCCAGGGACAGCGGGATGTCTTTCACCAGCCAGTTCTGGATGGAGTTGTGGCAGTGTCGTCAGGCTCCGAAGTGCTGTTTGCATCCACATGGGACGTGGGGCAGGGTCTCGTTTGTGTAGCCGCACTTCCTGCAGCGCTTGTCCTGGTTGCTGTGGCGGATGGCTCTGTTGAGGCGCACGTAGTTGAGTTAGGCCCTGTGGACGAACTGCCAGTCGGCAAACCTGGTGAAGCTGCCCCCAGGGAGGAAGTAGTTGCTGGTGTCCCACTTGCCGGACACCTCGAACACCTTGCCCTGGTCCAGCTCTTGCTTGAGGTTCTCGGCATAGTAGCAGCAGATGGCATCTTTCAGGGTCCTTTCCAGCATCATTCTAGTGGTCGGGGTGATGATGGTGTGGTCCAGGGTCTTTATGTGTGGCACCAGTATTCCCAGCTCCCAGCGCTCCTCGCACCACTCCCAGCAGCAGCTGATCCTCTTTTCTAGGCATCTCGATGCGTTGCAGGCACGGGACCAGAGAGAGGACAGGTCTCCCCCCTCTCTCCCGAACTCAGCCTCTAGGGAGCCGCTGAGGTAAGTGGCAACATCCTGCTCAGAGGGGGCCCTGGCGATGCGTTTCCTGACCACGTCCTGTATGGCTTCCTGCATGATGCTCCTCACCGTCGGGTCTGGGCACATCAGGAGGCAGAAGACGTGGGTCATCACCGCCACATCGCACAGGTCACAACTCCCATTGACTTAAACAGAGAGTTGTTTGTTTTGAATGCCGCTTAACCAGCAAGACATTTTCCTGTATTAAGCATTAATTCTTTCATTTTAAATTTATTTCTAGATTGCATTTTAGTAAAAATCTCTTCCTCCATCCCTGCATACTTTGGCCCATTGGTATTCACTGGACATTGTGCCTGCTTATAGTTGGACTGAATTTAGGCCTTTCTCACAACCATTAATTCAGTCTTCAAAGTGTTTTCCTTACACGAACGTTAACAAGCACATCCAAAAAACGCAAGCAACTGTAGCTTTCATCTCCAATTGTCGCCATAAGTCTCTGGACATGTCAAGTGATGCCTCTATTACTTTGTCTGGTCCACTTCCATTCTAATAGGGCTAATAACTATAGCAAATGCTAAGTATCCCAGCTATAATGACCACATGCCATCTGTTTGTTCTATAGGGTACTTGCTCATGCCTTTTAGATTATAAACTCTTTGAGGGAGAGACTTTGCTATTTGTTCAGCACACAGGTCTGGCTTTGGTCCCATAGGCTACTTGGAGCTGTGCAACAGATGCTCACAACTGACTCACTGGTCACATTCCCAATTACCCATTTTCAGTCCATTGTGACTCCAGCCCCACCAGGCCATAGAAATTATTGGGATAGCTGCTCCCCTAATAGACTTAGAAAGGTGCAATTCAGCTCCCATTCCAGCCCTCCTAGTACCTATAGAGCAGGAGTCGGCAACCTTTCAGAAGTGGTGTGCCGAGTCTTCATTTATTCATTCTAATTGAAGGTTCCCTGTGCCAGTAATACATTTTAACGTTTTTAGAAGGTCTCTTTCTATAAGTCTATAATATATAACTAAACTATTGTTGTATGTAAAGTAAATAAGGTTTTTTAAATGTTTAAGAAGCTTCATTTAAAATTAAATTAAAATGCAGAGCCCCCCGGACTGATGGCCAGGACCCAGGCAGTGTGAGTACCACTGAAAATCAGCTCGTGTGCTGCCTTTGGCACGCGTGCCATAGGTTGCCTACCCCAATATAGAGGATGGTCAGCAGAAGCTATGAAATCTTGCAAACTGAAGAAGCCTTAGGGGATGAAGCAGTGTGGGAATAGGTGGGTGAAAGTTCATGGGTACGTTTTGGATGAAGGGATCAGGTAGCAGTGGGTTAGCAGCTCATAGTCTCAGTTCCATACTCTGCCCATTAGGGTCTAGGGTTGCTTTATTTTAATAGGTAGAAAACTGAGAACATCTTAGGCAGTTTAGACCAGAGGTCCCCAAAGTGTGGGGCACACACCCCGAGGGGGGCATGGAAGACTGTTGGCGGGGCAGGGCCCAGGCCAGCCCCACGGGGGGAGGAGAGGGGAAGAGAGAGCACCACCCAGCCCCTCCTTGTCCCCAGCTTTGCTTAGATCCAGCCCCCAGCCATGTCCCCAGCTCCTGGCCCTGAGCACACCTGACCCTGTCCGCAGCCTCGATGGCTGGCTATGGTTCTGTTCCTAGACCAGGGCCGAGGCTGGGGGGCAAGGCCAGGGGTGGAGACGCACCTGCCCATGAGCCTGGCTGCTGGCCCCCACCGCAGCCCAGTTGCAGCTCCGTGCCAACCCCTGTCCATGTCTCCCTCACACCAGTCGCAGCCCTATTCCCAGCTCAGGAGGGCAGGGGGGACACGACCCTCAAAAGTTTGGGGACCGCTGGTTTAGACGGACTAGAGTATGGCAATGGGAAGTGTTTAGACAGTCAGCTCCATGTAGAACAAATAGTTCTTTGCATGGTTTTGGATGCAATTTCTGTGTGAGGAGATTGACAGAGAAACCACCTGTGATTCTCAGTTTTGTGTTTAGGTGGGGACTGGCTTTTGTAGCAAGCTATTCAAATATATTGCAGCAACAGCATTTTCTTTTCCCAGGCCTCTCCAAAATGCATAATCTCTGACACCCATATAAGGGACTTCCTTCTCAGATAATGCTAATGCCCCCACAATGTACAGCTTTGAGTGAGCAGATTGCTCAGGTGGCTGACTCACTGACATAGGAGAGAATGAAATGTGCATGCAAAGTACATGTTGCATCTTCTGTATTGACTTGCATATCCTTTATTTTGTTCATTTGGGGTTTATTAGACACACCATAGCATTATTTTGATTCATTTTTCCTGACTTTCCTATGGTGAAGTTCCTTCTCTGTTGTCCAGTTCACAATTTATTGATTGGTGTGTTTATGAAGCAGTATTGTTTGTGGTAGTATCTAGACAGTGGAACGGATATACCTGAAAAGCAAGTAAGGAATGCAAAAGGCACACACAGCTGTTAGTAACAATGAGCACTCCTGGGGCCCAGCAGGCTCACAGATCTGTTATAGATCATTCTGGTATAAGCCTAGGAGTCCACACACCACTAATTGTAGCAGAACTCAGTGGAAAAAACTACATACCACACACTGAACTACTTGTGATAGGAAAACTTTGTAACATTAAAAAAAAAAAAGTAAGAGAAAAATCCAACATTGTTTAAAAAACGGAGGGCCCAATCCCAAAGTCTTTACTCAGAAAAAATTGTCACTCAGGTCAAAGGGAGTTCTGGCTGGGTAAGAATTCTGTAAAAACTGACTAAGGAGTTCAGGGTTAAGGGTGAAATTCACTCCTGTACAGAGGATCTGCTTAATCCCCCATATCTCACCTAGGCCCCAACATAAGAACTTGAGTGGAATTTTAAAAAAACAAGGAGTCTGGTGGCACCTTAAAGACTAACAGATTTATTTGGGCATAAGCTTTCGTGGGTAAAAAAACTCACTTCTTCAGATGCATGGAGTGAAAATTACAGATACAGGCATTATATAATGCCATATGAAGAGAAGGGAGTTACCTCACAAGTGGAGAACCAGTGTTGACAGGGCCAATTGGATCAGGGTGGATGTAGTCCACTCCCAATAATAGATGAGGAGGTGTCAATTCCAGGAGAGGCAAAGCTGCTTTTGTAATGAGCCAGACATCAGGAATGGCAACATACAAAAGCCAGTAGGTGAACACTTCAACCTCCCTGGACATTCTATAACAGATTGAAAAGTAACTATTCTTGAACAAAAAAAATTCAGAAACAGACTTCAAAGAGAAACAGCAGAACTAAAATTCATTTGCAAATTTAACACCATTAATTTGGGCTTGAATAGGGACTGGGAGTGGCTGGCTCATTACAAATAAGCAGCTTCCCCTCTCCGGAATTGACACCTCCTCATCTATTATTGGGAGTGGACTACATCCACCCTGATCGAATTGGCCTTGTCAACACTGGTTCTTTACTTGTGAGGTAACTCCCTTCTCTTCATATGTCAGTATATAATGCCTGCATCTGTAATTTTCACTCCATGCATCTGAAGAAGTGGGTTTTTTACCCACGAAAGCTTATGCCCAAATAAATCTGTAAGTCTTTAAGGTGCCACCGGACTCCTTGTTTTTGTGGATACAGACTAACACGGCTACCACTGATAGTGGAATTTAAGTGATGCATGAACCTTGTGCACAGCATGGGATGAATTTCTGCAATGGGATGAATTTCACTGCTAGTGCCCAATCCAGTTCCCAATAAAATAAATAAAAATCTCTACATTGTCTTCACTGGGAGTTGGACTGGACTAAATCCAATTTGTAATTATTTGACAAGGTGGTAGGGGCTAGCTTGATAAACAGTCCTTTCTTTCCAGTCTTCAGAGTGACTATAGGTTTCTGTCACGATTTAACTGAGATGCCCCTTTTAATTAAAAAAAACACAAACAAAAGGTTTTTGTGGCTCTTAATCTAGTGTTGATTTTAAAAGCAAATGTATATCTACAAAGAAGAAAAAAAAGTAATATACCTTATTTGCAAATAGTCCCTTACTCGTACAATATTTTTAATCCAGAACATAGCAATAGGAATTACAATGATTCAGAAAAAAATAATTTAAAAAACCCAGGGCTTGTAGGTGTAGGTTGTGATGGGATGCTCCCCTTTAAGGTGCCACATGATGTACTGGGATACCACTGAGCCCACCTGTTCTGCCAGCCTGGGCCCCCTTTACCCTGTCTTGTTGAGACAGGCTCTTAAGCCTCCTCCAGCACACTTACAGACAGGGCCACAACCAGCTGCATGAAGACTGTCTGAGATTAGCTTTGGGAAGACTCATCTTAAGGGACTTGCCCCAGCACTCAGGTGCCCACCTCCCTTGGAGTGCAGACCCAAAGGTATATTGTCTTGTGCTGTATAGAAAGAGCTGCCCAGCACAAGCTCATAAGAATTCGCCCTCTCTCTCAATGTGAAGAGAGATATGCACAACTTCTTGTGTGTCCTCCCCACCCCGATATGGATTGCACAAACTGGGTTATGTTATAAACAAGAAATAAGTTTAGCTACAAAAGACAGATTTTAAGTGATTATAAGGGATAGCAAACAGAACAAAGCAGATTACTAAGCAAATAAAACAAAATACACATACTAAGTTTAAGATCTTAAAGAGACTAGTTTCAAGAAGTAATTTCTTACCCTAAATGCTATTTTAGGCAAGTTGCAGAGTTTCTGTAGCTTAGAGTTCCAGTTATTTCTTCTTACAGTCTGGACCCCTTTCTCAGTCTGGACTCACCCCTGCTTTTTCCCTCAGGTTAGTTCCTTTGTCCTTCCAGGTACTTTCAGCAGGCTTTCTTCTTGGGTAGGCAATGAAGGAGAGTCCTGTTTGTCTTCTTCTCTAGTCTTAAATATGATTTACATAAGATGTGAATCTTTTGTTTCCCAAACTTGACCTCCTGTTAGTGGAAAATTACTGGAAGTCCAAGATAGTGTTTAGTACCAGATGACAGGACCACCTGACCTAGTAGTGTCACAGCTATGTCCCAGGATGCCTCTCAGGAAGGAGAGAGATTAGTATCCTCACAGTCTTGTTTCTTCCTAACGGCCCATCAAGGCTGATGGCCTGTTGTCTGGTTGGTGTCTCCCAAATACACACCCAGTTGTAATTGTTACATAGCCAATATTCCTAACTTCAGATACAGAAAAGATACATGCTTACAAATTAGATAATCACATTCAGTAAATCATAACCTTCCAATGATACCTTACATGAGCCATGTTGCATAAAGTATATCTTAGTTATGTCATATTCATATCATAACCATATTTCTATGAAGACTATGGGGTGTAACATCACATAGGTAATACTGATTACAGGATTCATTTAAAAATAAAATAGGTCAGATTTCAGGAGTTGGATTCTATTCCTCAGGCCATGGAAACAGTGAAAGGTAGGGCAAGTGAAATGCTGGGGCTGTTGAAACAGACTTAGGCCTTGGCTACACTGGCGCTTTACAGCACTGCAACTTTCTCGCTCAGGGGTGTGAAAAAACACACCCCTGAGCGCAGCAAGTTACAGAGCTGCAAAGCACCAGTGTTACCAGTGCTCCCAGCGCTGCAAGCTAATCCCCACAGGGAGGTGGAGTATGTGCAGCGCTGGGAGAGCTCTCTCCCAGCGCTGGCGCCGCGACTACACTCGCACTTCAAAGCGCTGCCGTGGGAGCGCTCCCGCGGCAGCGCTTTGGAGTTTCGAGTGTAGCCAAGCCCTTAGTAATTAAACACAGAGATGCAGAGATGAAAGGGGAACTGCATGGGAAGATGTGAAAATGTCTGTTACAGATGTGGACTGGAGTTTCTCTCCATTAGCTCTGTTTACAGTGGAACATAAGGCTTTCTACCAGTCAGAAAAAAATACAGAAAGGAGGATCAAAGAAAAAGTCAATAGATAGTAAAGAGGTCAAGATGAAACCTCCCTAAAATAATTATCCAGCAGCCTGATTTTTGGTTTTTTTTTTTTGGTTTTTTTTCTTTCAGAATAAGGGATGCGTTTTAACACTCAGGGTAAAAAATCCTGATCTTGTGAGTAAGGAGCCCCCAGGAGTAAGTCAGGTGTGGAGAACTTCTCTCTTTATTGCCAGCAATGACCTCTCTGATAAGTTCTGTGCAGAAACTGTTTCTCCCCTACTCCACAGTTTACTCAGCTGCACCAAATTCACAAGCACAGAAGCCTAACTAAAAATTCTCTGCAAAATATCACCATGTGTCTTAGGTTTTATATAGTGCTATTACCATAGAAAGCACTTACAGGATTTTACCTCATGTTCTAAGTGCTGACTGAGGTGCATCACCCTTACTCACAAGTGTAATCCTTACATGCAAAAATAATCTCATGGATTTATAAGGTGCTTATTTATCATGATTATGGTCACAGTGATCTTGGTAAATCATGGTTTTGACGCAAGGAAGGGA
The DNA here is from genome assembly GCF_025201925.1 of Gopherus flavomarginatus. Lineage (NCBI taxonomy): Eukaryota > Metazoa > Chordata > Testudines > Testudinidae > Gopherus > Gopherus flavomarginatus. The sequence goes on along the minus strand of NC_066628.1, from coordinate 43,543,724 downwards.
GGAGAGTTGAACCCTGGAAGTCAGATTGTGTCTGTCCCTGCCACAGCCTGTGTTTCCTGGGGCACTAGTTAAACTACGGTAGGAGGCCTACTGGAGGATAGAGCCATTCCTTTGCCCAGTCCTCACAAGGTCCTACGCATATACACAGTGGAGAGGAGATGTGGCAACTCTGCGAGGCATCTCCCTGCTTTGCTACCCACCGTACGGAGGCCTAAAGGGGTGCCTTGTGCCTTCTAACATCTTGCAAAGCCATGCAAGCCAGGCCACAGGTTCGCCCACTTTGAAAAACTAGACAGATTAGACAGAGTCATGTGAATAAGGTTTTCCAAGATCATGCCTGAGACATTTGTGGGCAAACCCCTGAGTTAAAGCATGTCTGCAAGAAAGCATAATGAAAAGATATCTGCAGAAGTTGATCAGTTTTAGAGTGTTATCAGTGTGGGACTGATGTAGGAATTATTGATTAAATATTAGATTATGGCTATGACACAGGCTCATATACAAATGATCCAATACAAAATCACCATATACAAATCACCAAAAAGTTAAAAAAAATGTTTTGACAAATACTAACAGGCCAAGTGTCAAAAAGCAAAGGTATAAATATAGCTCCCACACTTCTCAAGCAGGCAGAAGACTGAGTAATCGGATGGGCTTTGCATCATGTCCCAGAAGTTAACCAATTGGGGAAACACATTCCAGAGCTGCTCCTCCTCCTCACTGAAATGTCCCTGCCTACAGATGTTCAAATCTAGGGGGACAGCAGAGACACAGAACATCTGAGAGTGAGTAGGAGACAAATCTGACTCAAAGTTCAGGCTCAGAACCAATTTACAGCAATGGGTAAAGATCCTGCCTAAGCTGAGGGGCTGAGTGTAAGGGTGAGTATTCTGATATCAGTTGTGTCCAGGCTCAGGGCAAAAGGCCATTTATGCCCATTTTCACAGCTGCTGGTTGAAAAGGTGAGTGGGGAGAATCACATTTTGGGAAGTTCCTTTCAATCACAGCACTGATAAGGAATCGGAGACAAACAGACAATCTGCAAGAAAGAACAGTTGCATTGACACAGACAAGCATTTTTGCTCTAAGAATTAAAAGGATCACACGGATCTAGGAAAAGTACATGTACAATGTCAATGTAGGTACAAAATCAGTCTGACAGGCCCAAATCACAAAGCTGGATTTGACCTTGGGGAAGTTTGGAGATGAGCATCACAGTTGGATCCGCATCCTACAGTGGGTCAAAGCAACATTTACAGTGACTGCTTGCCTGTTTTGGCAGATGCAAAAACCAGTTATGCAAACTAGAGGATCTAACTATCTTTAACTAGAAAATTAGGAGAGCTTCACATATGTATTCGAGGTAGGACTATTCCTCTCTCAAGAGAAAACTTTCAGTTGTTTCAGTTAATGGGCACATCCACATCTCTTTTGCATACACAAAAATCTCACAGTTTTATGGGTCCTAGAGGAGGTCAGCTGAAAATGAAACCTTAAGGGTGAACTCCAATCTCAATTGAAGTCAATGGGAGTTTTTTTTTTCTTTTTTTCTTTTTTTAACAAGGTCAGAATTTCACCCTAAATGTTTAAAAATGGGTCTCTAAAGTTCATGTTCTGCTGCGTACCGTTGGTGAGATGCTTATGCTTGATCTATCTTAGAAAACTTTAATTGATTTAAAATCTACTTAGTTACCAGCTCAAACCCATATTACAGATGTGTTTCAACCAGTTTAAATTGCATTTCAACTGCTTTTGTTTAATACACATTAAGCATAGTGCATTTTAACATAGACAAGTCCTTAGAGAATAAAAAAACGTAAATCAAAGCAAGTTAAAAAAAAAGGTAAATCAAAATGACATATTTTTTCCAGATCATTATGCGCCACTTTACATCCGAGGATATTTACAAACATTACATTCAGGCAACTTGCTAGAACTTTCACCATGAGCATTTGTAAAAGAGGCATTATAAAAGAAGCAGTAGTATCATCAGCAACAGAGCATGTGAGCCCCACTGGGTGGAAGCAGCACTCTCTCAGATCTTCCTAGTAACATTTCTGAGACTCTCCAGACCTACTCTCCTTTATCTTTAATGGATCCCTTCTTCATTTGCACAGATGCATTTAGAATGTATGCTTCCAAAACAAGGCACATGGGAGGCATTTAAAGTAGATTTTCTGAAAGGAAAAAGAACAAAGGGCATGTCAGGTTCCATTTTGATTTGCATGACAAATTCACTGAGCAGTGTTCTGGTGGGTCAGACTGAGCTCGCCTGCCACACACTGCATTTGTTACTTTGGTTTGAAAGCTTTTGACAGTCCACAATGTTAATTGTTCTAAGGATCATTTTGTTAGGGTAGGGGTGCTTTTATTTGTATACTTAATCTATTTAGGTGAAGGGAGGGTGATTTGAGGGAATGAAAAAAAACTATTTCAAACTCCTTCTCGCAGTTTATGAAAATAGTCCTGTCAGGACATCATCAGCATTTTAAATCTCATTATTACTCTGTGTGTATGTGGTTTTGGCAGGGAAATGTTGAGTCCCTAAACTAAAAACTTTGGGATTCTATTATTTTGGTGCACACCATTCTTCCTTTCCTTGAGTCCCCCAGCGACGGGTCATGCAGAGTTGTTTGTGCATTGCCTGTATGCTCCTATCAGATGATATTGTGGTACTTTGACAAGTTCTAACAAGGGCATTAATGACCCCAGGGGCATTGCTGGCCACATATCGTTACTCTTATGTGGATAGGACAAAAATAACTTTCACATCTGTCAAAGATCTGATGGTAAGATGTCTGATCTGGCCTCAGGATGACTGAATCCTTCTGGAGACACACTTCATGGCAGAGATTGCAGTTAGCCCTGGCGGCATGTTTTCTTACTTTTAGGAGGAATATGCGCTTGCATCTGAATAGCACTGATTCCTCTCACTTGTGTAAGGGTTGGTAGGCTTGTGGCACATTAGTATTTGAGCCAGGATCAGAATTCAGGAGCTCCTGGCTTCCAAATCCATAATAAGGCTTTTAGACTATACTTTTGTTCCTCATTTAAAAAAAGACTTTGCCAAGTATGAAGCAAACCTGTTGGCTCTATCAAGATTTAAAAAATACACAGGAATCAAAATGCTGTTTTAACTACTAATAAATACAGAAAAAAACATCTTTGCGAGCACTGACCAGTAATTCATAGCTTATTCACTGGCATTTTTCTAATATTAACATAATTTAAGGTGAAGGTCTTAATTTAGTAGTAGTAGCCTGGCAGCAAATGTTGATCCCCCACAAAATGTTTTCAGGGCTGTTAGGATGGTCAGTCAAAAGATTTCAAGAGATGACTCTTTGTTGTTTCCATTTGTGTCTCTGCTTCACTTTTATCACTGTAGTTCAACCAATGGCAAGCTCAAGGTTTTATGAAACAAGGGAAAAGGGAATCAAAAATAGAATTTCCATGAGGTTTCCAGGTAACCGTGGAGAATGGCTGAATTGTAAGCTTTGAACTCCCACACTGAATATTGGTCTGTTCTCATTTTCATGCTACTGTCAAAATGCACGTAGCAGATATGTTCTAAATTTGGATTGTTTTTATATTGTAAAGCCAGGCTATTTTATGCACAATATAACATAAAGAAATCACGGATAAACAATTGAGTGTAGTCATTCCAATAACTTATTCATTCATATACTAATACTAGATCATTTTCCATGCCACATTCAGTGCTGTTCTAAGTACAATTCCACTGAAATCAATGGACGTTCACCAGGGATAATTTGGCCCAATATCTTTCAAGCACTTTACAAACATGAATGGATGAATTCTCATACCACCATTGGCAACAGACATTATTACCCCCTCAAATATGGAAAAGGGCTTAAGGGCCTGCTTTAGTGAGGTGCTGAGGACCTACAATTTCAGTTGAAGTCAATAGGAGCTGCAGATGCTCATGCCTCTGGAAATTAGACATTAAGTGATTACCCAAAACTGCATTAGCAAAACCAAGATTAGAATTCAGTAGTTGTAGTTTCAATCCCATGATCAGATCACACTTCTCCCTAACACATTCCTGTTCCACTGTTTTTTTAAATGGTGTCAATTTGCTGTGCTTACCTGATACTTAGAGGGACAAGTTTTGTCTGACTCTATCCCCACTAAAACATATTTTTACTAATACTGAAAAAAACCAACTGTGAAACAAAGTTGTAACAGACATAAAAAAATAAAGACCAAGAACTAAGGACTGTCACAAACCTCATCACCTTTTGCTCCAACTGCAATGTGCATTTCTTTGATCTAGCGTTGTCTAACATAAACACATAGCAACAACAGGTATATTGGGGGGAAAAAATCTACCAAACCAAGACACTCCACTGCACATGCTTCTCCCCCTGGGGAGAGGATAAGAAACTAAATACATGACAGATGCTTTCTCCCATGCTGTTTCTCACTCTTGGGAGAAGCTTCAAGCTTCCTGTAAACATCCACAAAACTAACTCATTATCCTCCTTCCAATCCCTCCTTAAAACTCTCCTTTGTCAAGATGCCTACAAAAAAACTTGACAATGGCAAGGGCTGCTGGTATGGTGAAACTACTGCCCATCATGCTGACCAATATTGTTTCTTTGTACTCCTCATTGGTCTGTCTGTATCCATCTGTTCTCTTTTGTCTTACTTAGATTATACGCTCTTTGGAGCAGGGACTTTTTGCTTTGTGCTTGTACAGCATCTAGCACAATGGGATCTTGGCCCATTACTGGGGCTTATAGGTGTTACTATAATACAAATAAATAATATCAATAAGTAATAAATTACTGGAAAGTTCACAGATACTGTGTTGCTGAGCTAGGTAAAAGAACATATATAGAATAGAAACATTCACTACTTTTTAGAATAATTGTCATCTTTTGTTTTTTTATACCCACCAATAACCCAGGGCCCAAATCAGTCCCCAGTTATAGCCCTTTAGGCCACTCCAGTGGAATTAAAAGGGCAGATAGTTCCCTGCCAAGATATGGTTGGCAGCAGGGCCGGCTCCAGGCACCAGCTTAGCAAGCAGGTGCTTGGGGCGGCCACTTTGGAGAGGGCATGTCCAGCTATTCGGAGGCAATTTGGCCGAGGGTCCCTCACTCCTGGTCGAAGTGAAGGACCTCCTGCTGAATTGCCGCAGATCACGATCACGTTTTTGGTTTGGGTTTTTTTGGCTGCTTGGGGTGGCAAAACCCCTTGAGCCGGCTTGGTTGGCAGAGCATGGATGCCACCCACCTGTGAAGCTCTGAGCATAGAGGTATCATGTGCTGAGGATGGGGTGATTTAACGTAGGGCAGGGATATAGACCAAGCACCTGGAATTTGGGAGGCACAAAGGTGGCATAATGTGTATTGTGAAGCTCAGAATCTGTCTCCTAACGTTGTGTGTGCTTGATTCTTCTGCTGACATCAGTGATGCTGGTTCACACACAAGGAAGCAGAAGCAACAAGCTTTGGCACTAGGCTTAATGCCCTCTGGCATATCTGGCACACACACAAATTCTGATCACCCAGGCTGCAGGCATTTAAAATGGGCTGGGAGACTGTAGTTTAAATTCTCACTCATTAGTGGATGATTTCTTTATTTTAGATTGATTTTAAGGGAGTATTTTTTTTCTTTTAAAACAGCTCACTTTTTATGCTGAAGGATCTAGCTTTGTTTTCTCTCACTAAGAACAGAGGAGATATGGGCTCTATTTCCACCGTTACTGACTCATTAGGCTGCCTTGGGGAAATCAGCTCACCTCTGTGTACCTCAGATTCTGGATCTGTAAAAGGCAGGTAAGAATGTTCCCTCCCTAAATCCTCCCTGCTTTGCAAATCACTTTCATCTTTGGATGAAAAATTCTATAGGTTAAACTGTAACTGTCCCATATCTGCTGTAAGTAAGGAGCAGCAGATATCTACGCTGCCACAAGAACAGACCAGGGACTGAACTGTGACTCAGAGAGTCACAATTCCTCTGCAGAAGTTTATCCCTTTTTGTGGAGCAGTTTATGCCACCTTGTTTACCCAGCCAGCCAGCTATGTTGGCTGGCAAATATGGGGGTAAAAGGGAAATACAGTCTGGGATCCTCTGACTTGTTTTCCCTCTCTGCATCTTGCCTGCCCACTTGCTTACAGATAGTGTATTTCCTTTCCATAGCTGGAGTTATGATCTGAGCAGGGCTAAGCATAGGATTAAGAACCTAAGAATGCCTATGCTGGGTCAGATCAATGGTCCATCTAGCCGAGCATCCTGTCTTCTGACAGTGGCCAGTACCAGATGCTTCAGAGGTAATGAACAGAACAGGACAATTATCGAGTGAAGTACCTCCTTTTGTTTGTTTTAAACCTGCTGTCTATTGGCTCTTGTTTTATGTAAACAAGTAAATAACACTTCCTTATTCACTTTCTCCAAACCATTCATGATTTTATAAATCTCTGTCATATCCCCCCTTAGTTGTCTTTTCCAAACTGAACAGTCCCCATCTTTTCAATCACTCCTCATATGGAATCTGTTCCATACCCCCTAATCATTTTTTTTATCCTTCTCTGTACCTTTTCCAGTTCTAATATATCTTTTTTTGAGATGGGGCAACCAGAACTGCGTACAGCATTGAAGGAGTGGGCGTACCATGGATTTATGTAGTGACATTATGATTAAAGGATGTGTTTTACTCCCACAAACAACTGAGTAAAGGCTTTGACAATGTTGCCCTATATGAGTACTAAATATTTAAAATCCCATTCATAATTTTTTAAAATCAACCCTAATCTTCTCAAAGGTTCCTGATTTCCAGGGCATCACTCATTTTAGAACCATGGTTCCCTACAGTCTACACAAATTTCATGTCCCCTACTGTTGCCAGTTCTTTATATCAGAAACAACTGACCATGGAACTGAGGATATAGACCCATTGGAAGAAATCATACAGCATTTTAAGTTCCCTGCATGAATAGTTTATTTCTCTCTCTCATTCCAGGTCTTTGTCACACCTTGATTGTGCCCCACATTTTGGCTTTGATAGATCAGCTAGAACTGTTCCAAAAATTTCAAAATTCAAAATGTCAAGACTTTTTTTGTCAGAATGTTGACCTATGAACAAACAAATGGATGAGATTTGGGACCAACTCTTGAACTAACCTAATTCAAATTGTTCCAGTCTAAGTGCAATTTGGGATAGTTAGACCCTGATCCTGCAAGGAGCTCAGTGCAGGAGGGCAGTATTACCAACCGCTAGTGTTCAAAAAGCATGAGTCAGGCCTTGAAAAAAATTGTAAGATTACTTTAAAAAATCTCAGGATTTTTAAAATCAGGGGGTTCTTTATATTTGTCTTCTCGGGGTTTATTTAGCCTTGAGGGGTCACATTTTTCAGATTTCCACTTGAAACTGCTAGACATGTATTTTTTGTTTAAGCGAAAGCTGAGCTTCTCCTACAGCCACAGGGCCCCTGAGCTGGGGGCTTTACAAAACCCACCACCTACAAACAACTCCCAACAAGAGCTGGCAATATACAGCCAGCAGCTGCTCCGGCTCCCTGGGATTCCAGATCCGCTGGCCGGATCAGGGCCCGTAGGAAAGGAGCTTTAGAAAGGTCCCCTGGAAACACAGCCAGCCAAACCCGCCTTGCCCGGCGGGACCTGTGCAGGGGCTGGGGTAGAGCCCGGCTCCCGGGGGTTGCTGCAGCGGCTGATGCCTCGGGAGCCGGCGCCGGCCGCAGTTGCAGCTGGAGCCGCAGGGGGCGGCAGAGGCACGTGCCCGGTGCAGGGGGAAGAGGAAGGTGGCGGCTCCCGGGGCTGAGGCCCAGGCCGGAAGCTGCGCCGGGGCTGCCGAGTCGCACATGGGCCCTGGTTGTTCCGGGCCCTCTCCCGGCTGAGCCGCTCGCCCCCGCGCTGCAGCGCCCGCCATGGCGGAGAGGATCGAGCAGCGCATCGAGGCCCGGCTCCCGGAGCTGGAGCAGCTGGAGCGGGTCGGGCTCTTCACGCGCAAAGAGATTAAGTGAGCGGGGTGTGGGCAGGGGGTTGGTTTCACAGAGTGTAAGGTCGAGAGAAAGAGAGAGCGAGCCGTGAGCAGCATGTGTATCGCAGGGCATGAAATATCCTCCAGGACCCCTGTATGGATCCCAATCAGTCTAGCTGGGCTACATACAAAACTGGTCTGTGCCACAGCGGAGGCCTCCGCGTTGCAGTGCCAGCTTAATAGCCAAGCCCCCCTGCAATGGCAGGGAAAGGGGATTGATTAGGGAAGGGGTTCCCAGCCGGCCCCAGGCTGCAGAGGAAGTCTCTCCCCGCAGGGTCCCTGCCAGTCTGACCTGGGGAGAGATTCCTTCCTAGCCTCAAACCTGGACATCAGTTGGACCCGGAGCATGTGAACAACACACAGCAGCAGGGCAACTAAGGCCTGGTCCACGCTACACTGTTAAACCGATTTTAACAGCGTTAAATCGATTTAACGCTGTACCCGTCCACACTACAATGCACTTTAAATCGATTTAAAGGGCTCTTAAAATCGATTTCTGTACTCCTCCCCAACGAGAGGAGTAACGCTAAAATCGATATTAACATATCAATTTAGGGTTAGTGTGGCCGCAAATCGAAGTTATTGGCCGGATAGTTATAGCTACTCACAGTGCAACGCTCCGGAAATCGATGCTAGCCTCGGACCATGGACGCACACCGCTGAATTAATGTGCCTAGTCTGAATGCTTGAAATCGACTTTATAATATCTGTTTAATGAAACCGGTTTAAGTTAATTCGAAATTATCCTGTAGTGTAGACGTACCCTAAGATAGAGGTTTCTCTGTAGCACCTCACAGCATCGATCCATTGTCCCATCTCTGCTGTGGCCATCCTCTGAAGCTTCAGAGGAAGGTTGACTGTTCTCCATCCCCACTTCTAATCACATATGACATATTGTGCATTGGGGAAAACAAAAATCCTTCCTGACTCCTCCAGGCATGGTCTGAAGACCAGAAGTGTGAGACTTTATTTCAGTCATTGTCAAAACTGAACTTAAAACCTGCCCTGTAGAAAATGCCTGTGCTGCTGTACACTACAGCAATGTCAGTTTTTCAGGGATTAAGAATAATTAAAGAATGCCTAGAAATGGAATTTTTACATTTCTCCAGGGCAGTCATTAAGAAGGCCTCAGCTCTAGAATACAAAATACAGAGGAGAGCTCTCCATAAGGAAGACTTTATCAATTACATTCAGGTATGTTTTATTAAGGGTTATTGGCTGTCCTTTAATAACACTAACATTACATGAGGAAGCATGTGCTAGTAGTTAAAGCACAGGACTGGGAATTGGGTGTTCTGGTTTCTGTTCCTAACTCTGGCACAGACTTGCTATGTGACCCTGGACAAGGCACCTAATTTTGCTGTGCGTCAGTTTCCTTCTCCATTCAGAAATGTTGAGGCTTAGCTAAGATGCTCTCCTAAATGTGCTAGAGAAATGCAATTTATTATTAATAATGAAGTGTGACCTATTTTGTGGTAAGAAGTGACAGAGAGTCTTGTGGCATCTTATAGATTAACAGACGTATTGGAGCATAAGCTTTCGTGGGTATACCCACTTTGTCAGACGCAGCTGATGCTTATTTTCCAATACGTCTGTTAGTCTATGAGGTGCCACAGGACTCTGTTGCTTTTTAGAGATCCAGACTAACCTGGCTACCCCTCTGATACTATTTTGTGGTAGCATTTAATGTAATTAATTGAACTTTTGAACTACTTTAGGGTGCTTGAGAGTGTTTGAAATGTCACACCTGATATAAATAGTCCAATCGGAGTGCTGGCAACTTTTGTAGCTGCATAACTGACAAATGTTTGGCTCTAACTCGATAGCTACTCTGTCATGGATATCATTCTTATTGTCCACCTGATTAGCTATTTAACAGCTATAAAGAGTTGACTTGGAGATTAATTTTTTTTCTTGTAATTATGTTGTAATTGTTTTCTCCATTTCCCCTAGTATGAAATTAATCTGTTGGAACTGATCAAGAAAAGAAGATCGGTAAGTTGATGAACTCCTTACAATGCAAAGTAGCATAAATCAAATCTTGACAGGGCGGGAAAATTAACTGTTATTTTTTCCCACCCCTCAGCGCATTGGATATTCATTTAAGAAAGATGAGATTGAGTATTCTATTGTGCAGAGAATACATGGCCTCTTCAAGCGTGCCACAGAAAAATGGAAAGTAAGCATATTTCCTTCTATAGGGCCTGGCAATATTAAACAACCTCTTGATGCAGTGTGATGTAAGAGACTAAATACAAGCATAACTGCTAACAAGTGTCTGAGATAATGTAGGAGAATATAAAAGAAAAGTTAAATGCATGTTTGTTCAGATGATGATAGTTTAGGGGTAATGCTCCAGTATCTGATATGCCTTTTGGAGGGACAATATTCTGCCCTGTGGACAGATAGACTCTATGATCTACTAGATCTTTCTCCTCTCTAGCTGCTATAGTTCTTAATATTGCCATGTGGATTTGTCTGGCAAGGGCTGGAAACTTGGAGTAGTTTCAGGTGAAGGGTGTTTCCTTGAGTCATCCGGCAGTAATACCTCTTCAGGGTGATGAAGGAACTGTGCTCATGAGTTCTGTATGGTGCGGGCAGTTGATGAGGAAAGATGAGACTATATTTTGGGATTGAGGGATGGCATCCTTGAGGCATCCTTGCAGGGATGCAGGGGTTTGCATGCATGGGTGGAAGGTGTGAAGGAAGGGAGAACCAGAAGCTGCAGAGTGATTGCTCTAGGCAGTCATAACAAATGTACGCTCTATACTTTTCAAAACGCACATTCTAAAGATGTATTATTGCAGTGTTGTTTCTTCTGAGTTAATCCTATTTCCTTGCCTTTCCAATAGGATGATGTGCAGCTGTGGTTGTCGCATGTGGCTTTTTGCAGGAAGTGGGTGGGTATTCAAAATGTTACTTTTCTGTAATTTTATAGAAGTAATGTCTTTAATGCTGAACAAATATGAGGAATGCCATTCCCAAAAGGCATCTTTTTCTGGGGAGGGAAGTTACTAAAATAGTGGGGTTGGAATGGAAATGCCTTTTTCATCACAGTTGTAGTGTGGCTGTCAATGCTCCCTATTGCATCTTTGTTGCAGATGGTTCAGTTCAGTGCTAAAATGTTCACAACAGGTAAAACTCAAGGAGTTCTCTTGTCTTTACAGAATAAAAAAAAACAGCTTAGCAAAGTGTTTTCTGCCATGCTAGCCATTCATCCGAACAAGCCAGGTACAGTAAAATGCTTTTTAGTGTCTTGTGTTCAAATCAGCCAGTTTGATTCATTTAGAAGAACTATGTAATATGCTAGTGTAACAAACTAGTGTCAAGCCAACCTACTGCTCTTTGAGATCCCAGTTCAACTCCTTAACAGTCCCTCTCTTGCATTTTGCACCTTGCTGCTCCCATAAAGGGAATGTCACTGCAATGAGAGGGCTCTCGAGGAAGGCTCATGCTAGAAGATCAGGAAAATGGTGTCTGTAGGGGACTTCAGGTCTCGAAGGCCCTTCCGCTAAGGAGAGCAGAGAACTACACAAATATCCCCGAAGTAGAACACTTTGAACGGACTAAGCTCCCCCTCATGCCCCCCTTGGGTTTAAAGTCATGTATTGTATTTCCTTGGCTGTACCTTCCAGAATTGCCTCTCTTCTCCCATTAATCTTGTAGCAGAAACTGAAACAGATCCATTTGTGTGTTCCATTGTAGCATTGTGGATTATGGCTGCCAAGTGGGAAATGGAGGAACGCTTCTCGTCCGAAAGTGCCAGGCACTTGTTCCTTCGTGCATTGCGCTTCCATCCAGAGTCTCCAAAACTGTATCAAGAAGTGAGTTTATGGTTCTGCTTCTGTATATGGTTATGTTTGCTTGGATCCATCTAGGAAAGATTAGTTTCCCGTTGTCCTGGGAAGCATGAGTAGATGATTGGGTTTGGATTTAAATTGGTAATATTTCACAACAGTTTGGCAAGATTGGCTTTAAACGAGAGTAAAATCTTCACACCTACGGTTAGGAGAAATTCTGAGTTACACTTAAACGCCTATTTCTAGGCATTGGGAGTTCTACAGGAAAAAAGTGTTCTGGGTTAGAGCTTGAGATCCAAACTGTCTGCTTGGGAGAGTTGTTTTATCTTAACCAATTTAGTATAAATAGCCTACATTGCGATCAGGTTTGCTTTAGCCTATTTTGTCCTGTCCCCTCACATGCACTTGCTTAAAGCCTAGTTCTCCAGGAGTTTTACACTGCTGTAACTCCATTGACTTTAGCTGAGTTGCCTCTAACTTACAACAGTCTAAATGAGAAGATAGTCGGACCCTTAGTTCTCGTTTTCACATCATTAGCTATGGGCGAAGCTTACTGGTTGAGAAAATGAGATTTGACAAATGGCTTCTGTAGGGAGCCAGTTTAGAAGTCAGTGAAGGTTCCTTGGTAAATGTGAATTTCAGAGAAGAGAGAGAACAGCTTTGTAATTACATTACTGCAAGGTTGCTTAATCACAGGAAGCCTGCATTCCCTCCTCTGGCAAAACTCCCATTCAAGTCAATGGGAGTCTTGCCTGAGTGCGGAGAATGTCAACTTCCTCTTCCTTAGTATCATAGTAGCTGGCACTGTGTTGTATCTAGCACGCTTGTTATTTATGTAGTAAGTGAGCTTTCACTGGCAGGAGCAACCATAAACACTGAGTACAAAACAAATTCCAAAGAGGGGCTTAAGGGGTGTGTTCCTGGAGCCTTTGGCAAAGATTAACTCCCACGAAAGTCAGTGCTGATTGTGGGTCATGAGATTCCTATTATAGGAGATGCTGTTTCTAAAATGGAAAAAATCTGGTTGTCGGTCATCTGATTTCAATGTACATACGCTTGTTAATTGGATCTAGGGCTATACCGTGATCCCTTGCTTAAAGTGCACATGTCATAATATTTATATATTTTGGGCGGTGTCCCCATCAATCTTAGCAAAGATGGAATAGCAGATGCTGCAGTGAACTGAAATACTACTAAGATGTAATTGGTTTTTGCAAAATGTTTTACTGTCCACTTGCTAATGCAGTGTTATCACAAACAAAGCTAAATTTCAGTTGCTTAAAATAAGTCAGCAAACGACATCTTGTGATGCATTAATCCTGTGTTTTTAAAATAGCTGCTTCATTGCAGTTTCTCAAAACTTAGTCATTCACAAGACTCCCAGACGTTGGTGGGAAGTTCTTACTTGCAAATCTTCACAAAGCTTGCTTTAGTAAATGTCTAGGTGTTTGTTTACGTGCACTGTAAATATTTACCCCCCTCCTTCCTTCCCATTTTATTCCACCCATTGCCTGCAGTATTTCAGAATGGAGCTGATGCATGCAGAAAAGCAGAGAAAAGAAAAGAAAGAGTTTGAACAAGCCAAGATGGACTTGGTAGGACACTTGCAATTTCTGTTATTTAAAATGGATTGTTTTGTAGACAGGCAAATGCTCTTTAAGATAGAGGGTTTTAGAAGTATGTAGTACAGTGGAACCCCGTTTCTCTGACCCTCCATTATTTGGCGCTCTCCATAAACTGAACAACCAGTGCACACAGATCCAGAAGCCGGTGATCACTCCTTTTGCCACTAGATGGCGCTGCAGCCTTGCACACACCCCCCCCCACCCCCCCCCCCCCCCCGGCGTTCAATTATAATGGATAACAGACCTTTGGCTACAGGTTTGTGGTTAGATCACATGGTTTATACATTTATTTGACTTTCTTTAAGGGAACACAACAGTTGTTGGTAAAGGCTTTTTATTTTTTTTTGTTTTCTATACCCCCCTGTTTAAAAGTAACTTACCGGTTTCTGATGAAGACTAGTTAAACTGGTTTCCTCTCTTTTGTAGTAGGGATTGATTTAATTCTAATCTGTCTCTCTAAACTAGATGGGGATGTGTTCTGGTGGAGAAAAATTTCCATCACCAGTTCTAAATCTTTGCAGAGAATGGAAGTTCAAAAAGAAACAACTAACTTTTTAGAGAATTTTATGTCAACATTTTAGGGCGAGTTCAGTTATTCTGAGGAGGTTCTTAATGGGGAAATGGCTCGAATAATCTACAGAAATGCCGTTGAGAAAATCAAAGGTAATTGAATGCTTCCCCTCCCCTCTTGTTTAATGGAAAAACAACCACGTTGGAGTGAGTCTCTGATATCTAGTGTGGCTAGTCCTGGCTTCATTGTATGCATGGAGATGTGGCCTCAACTGGTAAAATTCACCCTGTCCTGCACAAAACCTGAGCAGTATGGAGGTACTAAATGGGTAGCACTAAATGGTAATTCATAGCCATTTTTCAGGCTGGCACCTTCTCCGGCTCACCTGCCTTTTGCCTGAAATAGCAGCCCTTGCACTTCCACACCCCTTATGTTTGAGTTCACAATCACTGGATCTGCATAGACACAAGATCAGGCCCATAGTGATTTGTAAAATTCAAAAAATCTCTTCTGGATACAATAGTGATATTAATACAAATTATAAAGCTTGTCTCATTAACCTCTTCTCTCTTCTCCAAATGCTCTATTGTAAATCTGCATTTTCCACTATGACCTGGATTAAAACCAAGCATAGAAATATTTTCAGGATCAAAAAGGATGTGACTCAATCTGCAGTCCTCACTCAAGCAAGAAGTGCCATTCCCCTCCAAAAGACTCCTGATGACAATATGGGTTGCAGGGTCATGGCCTTGCTTGTCCAAATGACAAATGTGAAACAGACAGTGAAAAATAAACAGATAAATAACATCTGGTCTCTCCTAATATATGCATTAGAATGATTACTTTTCAGTAGCTGGATAGATTTTGCAATATTGTGTTTACTTTCTTGGAAACATATGTAAAACCTTTGAAAACCAGCAAAGATGACAGAAATGCCGTGTACTAGAGGAATGTAGTATCTTACTTGTCATTGAGTTTCTTTGCTCTCTTGATCTTAGGTGCTGAGTTCTACCTGTCCTTACTTTCAATTGCAAAGCTCTTTGATTTTACACAAGACTTGCAAAAAGAAATTCTTGAAAAGTAAGTCGATTTAAAAAAAAAAAAAAAAATCACCAGCGGGGTCCTAATTTCTGGCCAGTTGACAGTGTGGTGTCAGAGACACTGTACTGGATGTTGGATGTTAAGATCTAACAAAACTTCCTTTTTAAGAAAAAGACCACTTGTAGTGTCAAACAAATGAACTTTGGTGCCCTAGGCAAGCCCAACTTTCTGGAGGAGGTTATGTGTATATATAATGCAAAATTGGCTTTACTTGAGATCATACTGATAAAATGTAGATAAAAAGCTCTTGTCCTCAGAGAATGACTTTTTACACTCGGGAGAACAATTTTCAGGGAATGTATAACTTCCTAGTTCACTTAGTTGCTTGTAATTGTGTATCTTAAGTTTTCCAATGCAGTTCTTTTTCCAGAAGAGCTCTTTCTAAAGCTGACAGTCAAGTTTAAGCACTGTTGCGAAGAAAGAGGCCAAAATTTTGCTTAACTGCCTCTTATGGAAGGGTGAAACATTTTATCAATGAAATTTAATTCCTTGGAATTGTCTCCTTGCAGTAAAATGGCAATTGGCAACTCCATAATTGCTCTCCTCTAGAATGAGCTTGAAGCAAGATGGCAGTTTGCACATGATGACCTCATGGACTGTGTGTGTTAGCTTGCAGGCCGAGAATGCTGATGATCCTTTTACATGGGACTACATGGCTCGTCGAGAGCTGGAGATGGGGTCCTTGCCATCCCCAGAATGTTCATCTAAACAGATGAAAGCATCCGAGGTGACCCAGAAGGAGGAGCGGTGCTGCGCAGTCTTTGAGGAAGCAGTGACAGCACTCCCCACAGGTTAGAAATTCTGCTTCGATTTTATAATTGGGTTTCTCAGTATTTTTGTATACTAGCACTTGCGAGAAATGTGCAACAAGGCTTCCTAAACTATCTTATAGCAGGGCCCCATATCTTAATAGAAAGCAAGTATCTTGGGGAAACCACCTCCTCCATATCCAATTCTATGGGCCATGTCCCTGCACACTCACAAACCTGCAACGTCCTTGTAGCAAAGGCAGCAATTGCTTACCTGGAATAGCATACTGAAAAAGCATTTATTTTTAGCTTTTTTTGGAATGTGACATAGGGTATGGCTACACTTGCACTTCAAAGCGCTGCTGCGGCAGTGCTTTGAAGTTTTGAGTGTGGTCGCAGCGCCAGCTCTCCCAGCGCTGCACGTACTCCACATCCTCTACGGGTGTAGCTTGCAGCGCTGGGATCCGTGCTCCCAGTGCTGCGGCACTGTTTGCACTGAGGCTTTACAGCGCTGTATCTTGCAGCGCTCAGGGGGGTGTTTTTTTCCACACCCCTGAGCGTTAAAGTTGCAG
Source organism: Gopherus flavomarginatus (assembly GCF_025201925.1). Lineage (NCBI taxonomy): Eukaryota > Metazoa > Chordata > Testudines > Testudinidae > Gopherus > Gopherus flavomarginatus. Next base: position 43,527,340 of record NC_066628.1, on the reverse strand, counting down.
CGCTGTAAAGCGCCAGTGTAGCCATGGCCTTAGAGAATGGGGAGAGTCTGAGCTTGCAACCAGCCCGATCTCTGCAGCCCACGGTTTGGAAACCATTGAGAATAATCAGTTTTAAGCATCTGTCTGATGAAAACCCATATAATTCAAATATATTATAACTAAGCAGCGTACAGAGAATGTCAATGGAATGGATCTTTGTAAATGCAGTTGTGGCCCAGACATGTTTAAACACTTTCTTTTTCTATAGCTTATTTAGGGAATGACTATAGATTTACCAGCCACCATCTCTGGATAGTGGTATCTCTGGGTGGGAGCCCGTGGGAAGACATGGGCTGTAGTAGAATCATAGAAATGTACGAATGGACGGGACCTCAACAGGTCCTCTAGTTCAGCCCACTGTGCTGGGGCAGGACCACGTATACCTAGACCATCCTTGACAAGCGTGTCTAATCTGTTCTTAAAATCCTGCAGTGATAGGGATTCCGCAACCTCCCTTGGAAGCCAGTTCCAGAGCTTAACTACCCTTATAGTTAGAAAGGTTTTCCTAATATCTGACCTAAATCTTCTTTGCTGCAGATTAAGCCCATTACTACTTGTTCTACCTTCAGTGGACATGGAGAACAATTGATCGCAGTCCTCTTTATAACAGCCCTTAACATATTTGAAGACTTATAAGTCCCTCCTCAGTTATCTTTTCTCAAGACTAAATGTGCCTAGTTTTTTTTTAACTGTTCCTCGTAGGTCAGGTTTCTAAACCTTTTTATCATTTTTGTAGTTCTCTGGACTCTGTGTTTGTCCACATCTTTCCTAAAATGTGATGCCCAGAACTGGACACAGGACTCCAGCTGAGGCGTCACCGGTGCTGAAGAGATTGGAACAGTCACCTCCCATGTCTTACATATTTACTCTTGTTAATATTCTGCAGAACTACATCACGTTGTTGGCTCCTTTAATTTGTGATCCACTGTAACCCTCAGATTCTTTTCAGCACTACTACCACCTAGCCAGTTATTCCTCACTTTGTAGCTGTGTATTTGATTTTTACTTCCTAAGTGTAGTACATGCACTTGTCTTCATTGAATTTCGTGTTGTTGATTTCAGACCAATTCTCCAGTTTGTCAAGGTCATTTTGAATTCTAAGCCCACTCTCCAAAGTGCTAGCAACCCATCCCGGTTTGGTGTCATCCACAGATTTTATAAGCATACTCTTCTTTCCATTATCCAAGTCATTAATGAAAATGTTGACTAGTATCAGAGCCAGGACTGACCCTAATAGATATGCCCTCCCAGTTTGACAGCGAACCATTGATAACTACTCTTTGAATACAGTCTATCAATCAATTGTGCACCCACCTTCTAGTAATTTCATCTAGACCACATTTCCGTAGTTTGCTTATGAGACTGTCACGTGGGATTGTCCAAAACCTTACTAAAATCAAGATATATCATGTCTGCTGCCTCCCCCTCCATTCACTAGGTCAGTGACTCTGTCAAAGAAGGAAACTGGTTTGGTTTGGCATGATTTTTGTTCTTGACAAATCCACACTGGCTATTACTTATAACCTTATTTTCCTGTAGATTGTACAGGATTGTAAATTGATTGTTTAATAGTTTGTTCTAGTGCCTTTCCAGGTATCAAATTTAGGCTGATTGGTCTATAATTCCCTAGGTACTAGGAGCCATGGCCTACTGCTACTGTGCCTTTAGGTCCTGGAGGATAATCTCCAACCCATGCATTTGTCCCACACTTGGTCTTCGTGCCAGGAATCACGTTTCATCCTTATTTTGGCCCTAGTTCAGCAAAATGCTTAAGTATGTGCTTCAGTTCCATGGATTTCAATAGAACTGAAGGATGCACTTAAAGTTAAGCATGTGCTAAAGTGCTGTTGTGAATGGGAATGGACTTACCCGTGTGATTAAATGCTTTACTGTCTTGAGGCCTGAATGCTCTTCAGAGTAAACTTACGATTGGATTGAAGGCTATTTGCTAAGCATTAACATCTGTAGTTCATATTGCAGACAAGTTATTTTAAATATTCATTTGGCATAATTATGGATGCCTTATCTATAATATTTATAATTGGAGTAGTGCTTGACATCTCCTCCTTCTCCCTCCAGATGACAGGTGTCTGTGCTTTCCGCTGTGGTTTTGTTCAGTGTTTAATTGTCCCTTTCACTTTGCAGAGGCCATGTGGAAATGCTATGTCACTTTTTGCCTGGAGAGACTTAAGAGGAAAACCAACAGTGAGGAATTGAGACGAAAGGTAAGTGTTCATCATACATTAATAGTACCAAAAGCTCCAGCTGTCACTGACTTCCATAGTCTGTCTTCGTGATACCCTTGTAAACTATGGTAGATTTCCATCAATTTGAAACAAATAATACAGCTCATGTGAGAACAATTGGCTAGTTCTTTGGACCGATAGCTGTCATTAAGGATCAGTTTTTCTCCCTATTAGGCATCCTCCTTCAGGGCTGTATAAATCAGTCTTCCCATTTGGTCACCTAGCTGAAAATTGGCATGCATGTACCCAGATGTGACTCGGTCTTGTTCGGTATGGGGTGGGAAAGCCTGAAACTGATTAAACATTTTTGGTTCAAGTAAATTACCAGAAGTTTGGGACTTTCTTTGAGTTCCTGTAGTGGGAGGGAAAAAACCTTAATCTTCAAACTGAACTTATATGCAATGCGAGTTATCAGCTTTTGCTTAAGTTTCTTTACTGATACTTTTATAAACAAAATCTATATAAAAATAATATTGAGTCTAACATAACCCAATAGCAAAGAATTTTTAAAATTTCGTTAAATTTATAACAGTTTTCATCCAGGGATCTTAACTTTCCCTTCTAAAGTGGTTTAAGTATCCTCCCCATTCTACGGATGGAGAAACTGAGGCAGAGAGAGACTAGATCACACAGTGGGTCAGTGGAAGAACTGGAAATAGGACCCAGGTCTCCTGAGTCTCACTGACTCAGCCTTTGGACCATGTTGCCGTATCTGGTTCTTGTCCAGTCTCATTGCAGCATTCTCAAAAGAGATGGTGATCTTTAATATTCAGAAAAATGTAGTGGCCAGAACTGAGCACTGGAATCCTTGGTTCTCCTGTATTTCCAGGACTGCTCTGTGACCATGGCCTATTGCTTGATCTTTCTGTGACTCAGTTGACCAGTCTGCTGGGTATAATACATGCTGGCTTCCCAGAGGGCAAAGGAAGCTTAAAGTTGGTCAAGTGCTGTGAGCTCCTTTGAATGAAAGGCGCTGCAGGAGCACAAACTTCTTAATATGCTGTACCAGCATTGCAAAATCGTACTTGCTTAGAGTGAGCATTATTTTGACGGGTAAATGAACAGTTTTTTCATTATCTGGATGAACAGACTTCAGTGCCTTTAGTGGACTGCCACAAAGCTCTTCTTTGCTTAAATCGGACTGTCTGAATTTAGAAAGCTGTTGCCTTAACTATTTCCCTTGCATTTGACTCTTTAAATTAGCTGTTTATGGTTTGACCCTGCCCTTAAAACTGCAAGGGAGCTTTGCTATGTTTCTTGTGCAGTCAGTGTGCAAGGTACCTGTATGCATCTGTCTCTAAAAGAAGGATGGAACCTTAAGGCTCAGGAACTTGATGTCACTTGTAAGCTGGAATTTATAAGGAGGGTAAAGGCTTAGGCATCCATCTTCCATTGAATTTCAGTGGGATTTGAGCTCCTTAGAAAGCCCTGACCTTGAAAATATAAGCTGGATTTTGGTAGACTCTGGCATGTACAGCAGCAAAGCTTATCCTCTTTCTCTTTCAGAGGCTGGAAAGGACTCTGTGTGTGTTCAGCAGAGCCCATGAGTCCACCTTGCTGCCAGAGACTTTATACAAACAGTGGGTAAGGATATATGCAGGAAACTAGGTTGAGGCCCTGATTCTGAATTGCTTGCACTCCCAAAATTGCCATTCAGGTAAATAGGAGCTTTGGATGTGCAGGAATGCCAGATCAGGGCCTAATTTCTTGATAAATTATGTGGACCTGTCTTGTTGATTATCTTCAACTGCTGTTTCAGCTTCATCTGTTACTGGAGGTTGGCCTTTCTGAGAAGGCCACAGAGGTAGCTGCAGCTGCAACCAAACGGTTCAGCCAGTCGGTGGAAATGTGGCACACGAGACTGCAGGTGCTAATCAAACTGAACAGCAGCGATGTGGCCCAGTGTTTTGAGGAAGCTGTGAGACAGGTGAAATCTAAGGTCTGTGACCATTTTAATCTGTTGCACAATACTCTATGACAAGAACCTCTGACTTGTGGCTTTATATTTACTTAAAATTGTAAAGCCCCAAACCAGTCTTTAAAATAAATATATATGGGCTCAGCAGTCAAAATACACATTATGTTCAGGTCTGTCAGTGAAATGCAAACAAAATCATGACTTTTTAAAAAAATTAAACTTGAAATTGAAGGATTTGAACTATGAATCCTGGTGCTAGGTTCCATGTTCTTTTAGTGGCCAGCTGGCATTCCCTGTGTCTGCCCTGGAGAGGCACCCGTGTGTTCTTGCATCCCAGCATACCAGCTTTGCATGGCTGGGCAGCTGCCCCCGATGTGCTGGGGGTGGGAGGGAGATGGAGTTGAGAGCTTTGATCAGCTGGCTGGGCATTTCCTTCACCCAGATGCCTGCAGCTGAACTCCAGGAGGTGGAGGACGTAGGAAGGGTATATATTTCCCCCTTCTGCTGCCTTTGGACTCTATCTGGTGATACAAAAGGACCCACTCCAAGGATGATGTCTAGTAGGTGTTAAGCCAGGCAGCATTTTCCACCTAGAGAGGAGGAAGATTATGGAGGCTTGTAATCTGTAGTTGCTGTTTGTGCATGAGGACTAGCCCTTTGTTCATGACAGCCCCTTTTGATGGGTGATTTTGCATCCAGATGTACAGGATCTAGGTTAGAACATGAGTGGATGTTGGCTGGAAATGTTTGTATAAAATTGTTTTTAAACTCTCTGGTGACTATTGCATTTTTATGCAAATCAGACTGATACTTGGCCCTAAGCTTTCACTGCTTCCTTTTCTTTTATAGAGCTGTTTACCGTTATGGACTCTATGGGTGGAATGGAGTGAAGGAGCAAACAGCAAGGAAGACACACAAGCCCTCTACCAGGTATTTGGCTGAGGAAAATATAATTCCTCTTACTGTGTGAAATGAACTAGAAAGTCAATAATGGCCATGAGATACTGGGACAGTCTGTGGGGCATGCTTAACAAGCGTTTTCTGCAGGCAGCCCTTGTCTCAGGCTTTGATCACCAGTCTGAATGCAGTGCTGGTGAAACATTTGGGGAAAATGTTTCAAGAGGACTAAGTGCCATAGGCTGTAAGGGTATGTTTATGCAGCCTGTGGCAGTAAGCTTTCCAGCTTGGCTCGACAGACTAGTGCTCTAAAAGTAGCTGTGGAGAAAGTGCTTTGAAGTTGTGGCTCTGAAAGGGAGAGAAGTGGGCTTCAGAGCCCCAGCTCCAACCTGAGCCACAATCTACCCCTCTGTTTTTAGCACAGTAAATCATGCCAGTCTGCCAACCCGGGCTGTGTAGATGTAATCTAAAGTGTCATTGAAAATCAGTTAGACCAGGCCTGCACAGCTCGTAAGGCAGCGAGGACCAGATTACTCCAAAGAAAACAGCTGAGGGCTGAAACCCCCCGGCCCTGCCAAAATACGCCCCCCAAGCACCCTCCCCGAAATCCATCCCCCGCCCCAACGCTGCCCAGCCCTGCGGAAACCACCCCCGCCCCCCAAATATAAAGCATCACCGCCACTGCCTGCCCGCCTGCTCGGCTTGTCATCCCCCCGTGAAATAAGGGGAGGGGAAATGGAGAACAGTTTGAAGGGATTTTCTGGGGCTGTGAACTAAGAGGAGGGGAAAAGGGGGAAGTGTGAAGGGATTGGATGTGACTGTCCAATGCACAAACACAGGGGCCGCAGGGAGCCCGGGGGGGGGGGGGGAAACGGGATGGACAGTGGTGATAGGGGGCAGGAAGGGGGAAGGTCCCTGGACCGGAGAAGGGGGCAACAGTCGGGGCAGGGCAGGTGCCACACACACACACACACACACACACACACACACTTTCTCACTCTCACTCTCTCCCTCCCCTGGGGATCTCCTGCCTGCCCATAGACAGTTCAACCCACCCCACCCTGATCACTATGGAGGCCGTCCTGGAACCAACCAGTGCAGTAGCCGCCCCGCCCCCAACCAAAGTGGGGGTTGGGGGGGTGTCTCTGCCCAGTTCCCCCCCACTGCCCCTCCCCGAGCTGCGGCTCGAGCCCAGGCCTGGCCCACCTCCCCTCACTCAGCACTTACTGGCTCTGCCTCGTTCCCAGTGCTTCCCACCTCAGCGAGCCCCGGAAGTGACGCACCCACTGTACACCAGGTGGGGGGAGCGGGAGATGGAGACACGTGTGGTTCTGGCCTTTTGGGCAGTTGGAGCGTGGCGCGCGCAGGGCTGTGAGGTACCCCCCCCCCCCGCCGTAAACCCAGCAGCCCTGCCCTGCCGCTTGCCATGGGTTGCACAGTGAGCCCACATTGGCCACATGTTGTGCAGGCCTGAGTTAGACTATGAAGCGTAAGTCACTTCTGAAAAGGGGGCATAGGTTCCTAAGTCATTTAAAAAAATTTACCCATATAATATCTGTGTGGCTTTCGATTTGTGTTCTATTTTCAACTGTAAGTTTGTACAGTACTCTCTTGCACACCTAACCTGCCTTATGAAAGCATGAATATGGTACCAGAAAATTAGAGAAAAACATTTTGGTTCTAATCCCAACAGAGACCTCCCTGAGTAGCCTTGGACAAAATACTTCACCTCTCTGTCTCAATTTCTCTACTTGTAATGTAAAATACTTACTTCTTATGGGACGTTTGAGAATTAATCTGTCTGTAGAGCATTTTGAGATCTTCCAGATGAGAAGTGCTGTGGAAATGTAAAGTATTAACTCTTTAAACTGACTTGAATATTGGAAAGGAAGAAATTTTAGCTCTAATTAAAGTGTAGAGGTTTGTAGTTGAAAAATATTGGGTTTGCTGCATTTGCCATTTTTCAGCTACGGTTTAGAATACTCTTTTTCCAATACTTGAAATTCAGCCTGTTTCTCAGGAGACAGATATTTGATGCCAATGTATTTGAAAATGGAGACAAGGAATTGAAAGGGATTATTTGGTATAGTTCTCTGTAGTTACTTTGTAACTGTAGCAAAGATCCTGTGTGTTTAACTTGCAGAGATCCTTATTTGTCATAGACCCAGCTGACTCAGTAACCATGAAAGTAAAGTACCTTGATTGGGCGTACAGAGATGGCGGTTATAAGAAAGCAAAGAAAGTCTTTACTAGGTAAAAAATAAAAATCTGAAATCTAGTCTTTCTAACATATGTTTGGAGGAGATCTGAAGTCTAAAATTCTTAATGCTTTCATTTTAGCCTGCATGAAAGTCACCCATTGTCACTCGAGTTCTTCCGGAAAATGATTGAAATAGAGAAGGAGCAAGTAAGTGTTACATATCAAGTTAGTATTGTATTTTGTAGGACATGTGTTACAGCTTTGGAGTTGAATAGGAAGGGGTAGTTGTCTGAGTACAAAGTAATTAGGTTGCAGTCATCTCCATATTTGTCTTCTAAAATGGATCCACACCATTTAATATAAAACCGAGTATCATGCGGTAACTAGTCTTCGAACTTCTGAACTCTGTGTGTGTGTAACAGTGTAATTAAGTAATCTAATAATGCAGAAGCTTGGTTTGTTCCTGTATACAATCAATCAGTGGTCTTTAAACTCTTCCTTCCTTAGGAATCCTGCAAGATGCTTAATCTGAGAGAATACTATGAACGTGCCCTGAGAGAGTTTGGTTCTACAGATTCTGGTATGGAGGCTTTTTTGTTCAGTGTCTGTGTTTCCGTCAAGCTACGAAAAGTGGGGTGATCTTCCTGCCCATATGTCTGCTAAACCGCATAGTGCAGCTTGCTGATGCTGTACCTTTAATAGGAATGGCACTCTAGTGATCTTGTCTCATAGAGCTTTTAGTCTAGGGGTCTGATTCCAACAAATACTCCTGTGGGTAGCCCCACTGAAGTCAGTGGGATTACTTGTGAGAGTCAGGGCTTGTGGGGTTTGTTGATATTGGCTGGCCTAGGGTGAAGCACCCATCTGTAACTCACTAATTTTTGTAAAAAGTACAAATCAAGCGTGAGGAATTGTATTCCTTTGCACAACATCCCTTTGAGGATAGTATCTCCATTTTACAGATGATGTGCATAAGCTTAAGCATGTCTCTGTCGCAGCTGGGAAGAAAACTCAGCTCTCTGGACTCCATGTCTGGGCTATAACTCCTAGGCAAAGCTTCTTCTGTAAAAGGAATCAAACAGTTGGACTTCACTGTATTCACATATGTAACATTTTAATGTGGAGAGCCTCTATGCTAGGCCTGGGCATGTGTGTGTTATCACAGCCAGATCAGAACATAACTAGATTTTTCTCTTTTTCTTTAAAAGATCTCTGGCTAGATTACATCAAAGAGGAGCTAAGCCATCCCCAAGGCAAACCAGTAAACTGCGGGAACATTCACTGGAGAGCTTTGAAGATGCTAGAGGGAGAGCTAGTGGAAAAATTTGTTTCCAAATACACTTTGCTGCAAACTGGACACTTGTGAAAAATGCAGATTACGTTGAACGTGCGAATGTTTCTGACAGACAATATTGAAGCGCAGAATTTCCAGAGTTAGTTGGTTGTCCACTTTTTTGTACAAGATTCTGAAAATAAATACGTTCCTGAACCATCCTACTACGTATGCTATGTTCAAGTATGTTGGAATTCATCTGTGGTCGTCCCACACAGCTGCTACTAGTGTTCCATTTCTCAGTGTGGTGTGGGTACAAATGCACAGTTGAAGAGGAAAAACTCATCACAAAGCAAGTGAAGGCATCTATCGTACTCGTAACTGAGAACTTCTGAGAGCAAACACTCCCAACAGTCTGCGCTATCTGGTGCAGTAAATAGCCACTATACATCAGATTTCATACATTTAAAAGTTTATATTAAAACTAAAATTGATGCAAAGAAATTTAATTTCAGTAGAAACTGAAGCTTGGGTATCAGGCCCATATAGAGCAATGCAAAATGGAACATAAAGCAACAATAATTCTGAAAGCAAAGGGAACAACTTTCAAAGTGAGGTTTGGTGATAGAGGTAATTTGAGTATTTGCATGTAGTGAACCTTGCCTCTTTCCAACATAACAGGCAGTCATTTAATTTACTAAATTGTAACTTATTGCAATACAGTTTTTCATGATTTTATATTTAAATAACTCTCTCAATATGTCCAATTTAAACTCTTTCCATAAACTTAAAAAAAGAAAAAAAAATCCATTCTCCTATGTAAACTTTTCGAAGCTATTTTCCCGCTCTACTTATTTTGCTGTTTACTGCTGACAAAAACATCTTACTCCTGTGTTTTCTGATGAAGATGAAATGTAATATAAAATGCAGGACAAAGGTCTGTTTACTTCCTTGTCCAAAGAAACATCAATGCTCTACCTGTAGGGGTCATGTTTGTTGTTAATACTGGACATGCAAATTTACATATTTTGGGGATCTCCAAAATGTGGGGGCTATCTTTTTTTCTAGTTGCTTGGCAGCAAAATCCTCCGTAGTTTTCTTCTTTTAATTTTTTGTTGGGGTTTGTGTATGTGGCTTGTTTTTTGTTTAAATCAATTGCTACTCTTCCCCCGCTGCACTAAATACAATTGTAAATGGCCAGTTCTGAGAATCAAAAATGTCAAATGGAGAGCTGATCTGGGTTCTTATGATCCCCCTTCAGTGTGGCAGCTGAGCATTCTCATCTATATTTGTACCCACTTGGCCACAAAAACAGCACTAAAATAACACCTGTCTCACAATTTCTGCAGAGAATGGTGACTCTTGCTTACAAAGCCATGTTTCCTCATCAAGCTGAGTAATGAACGATACATTACTGAATCAACATGGAAAAACGTACATTCAAAAAGGTGGATGCAGAATGGCATTTTTGGGTGCATGAGATTATCCAAGGTCTTTGAACTGGTGAAGATGCAGAGTATCATCAGACTCTTCCGCTCCTCCCCACATTGAATGTAAGTGAAGTATGACATGGGACAGAGAAGATACATGCTATAGATGGACAGCAAATGATGACACACACACAATGTTTATCCTGAGCACTGTAGAACAACATGAATATACAATATACTTGGCATAACATCCATTATTAAGTCATTTCTAAATGGTCACATGAAAAATCAAATGGTTTAGGCTTATGTTTTGCACGCTTCTGGGGCGTGTGACCAAAATCCTCTGCACTCTGATGTATTTTACTTTTCTCCCCCTGCTCAGAAGCAGCAAGACATTGTCAGATTCGAACAAAGTGCCTTGTGGTGTTACTGTGGCTGCCCTGCTAAGTGAGTGAGGTGAGAAGCTGTGCCCCAAATCTGTCAGTGCATTTGTTGGCTTCTGATTTTAGGCATGATCCTGTGCCCATTAGCGTCTCTGGGAATCTTCCCAGTGATCTCTCTGAGTACTGGATCCAGGCCCCCTGACTGAGGGTTTAACATGGCATGCATCCTAATTTAGGGGGCAGGGGAGGGGCAGGGAAGTGATCTGGCTGCAGAACTAGTAATATTTTGCAAGAGTGGAAACTGCTTCCAGTTACAAAGTTATGAGGCCAAACACTTATACCTCATTGTACTATGAGCCCTGTATCCTTTGTTTCTGTAGAGGACAAGGCACAGAATGAAGAGGGCAGGGATGGATTTCTGGAGATATTGAATCCTTACAGTGGATGAAGGTTGCTTCTGTTTCATGTTGCCTGTTGCCCTCATTTGCCCCACCCCAAGTATGATATCAAGTTTAATTTTAAAATGGAACATAAAATGTCACATTAAAGAAGAGATAAATATTTTCTGGAAATTTACTAATTGCAGTGCACAAGAAAGTTAAAATGATGTTTTCTAAGCAATAAAGAATTGCTTGAAAAGAGTTTGCTAGTATTACAGACTGCTCTGACTTTGCATTTGACTTGCTACCTATGATTGATTCACCACCCCTGAAAATGATAAACTGCTTGTAGAGCAGGGGTGGGCAAACTTTTTGGCCCGAGGGCCACATCTAGGAATAGACATTGTATGGTGGGCCATGAATGCTCAGAAAATTGGGGTTGGTGTGTGGAAGGGGGTGAGGGCTCCAGGGTGGGGCCAGAAATAAGTTCAGAGTGCGGGAGGGGGCTCCAGGCTAGAGTGGGGGAGTAGGGTACAGGGCAGAGGGTGAAGGCTCTTGAGTGGGGCTGGGGATTAGTTTGGAGTGTAGGAGGCAGCTCTGGGCTGGGACCAAGGGGTTTGGAGGATGGGAGGGGGTGTGGGGCTGGGGCAGGGGGTTCAGGCTCGGAGAGAGGCTCAGGGCAGCACTTACCTGAAGCGGCTCCTGGAAGCAGCGGTTATGTCCCCACTCTGGCTCCTACGCGGAGCTGCAGCCAGACTGCTCTGTGTGCTGCCCTGTCCGCAGACACTGCCCTTGGAGCTGCAGGGGTGGCGCTTGGGGTGGGGGCAGTGTGCACAGCGGAGCTCCCGGTCTGTCCCTACACGTAGGAGCCGGAGCGGGGCCATGCCACTGCTTTCGGAAACAGCAGGGAGTGGCCCCGGACCCTGCTCCCTGGCTGGAGTGCTGGTGCAGGGCGAGCCCTAGACTCCACTCCCCAGTGGAAGCTTGAGGGCTAACTTAAAATGGTTGGCGGGCCAGATTCTGCCCACGTGCCGTAGTTTGCCCACCCCTGTTATAGAGAGATTCTTCAGAATCTAGTAGACTAACAATTTTTTTCATTTTAGGAACAGATCTATTGAAAGCAACTTTAACCATTCCTTACTTTTTAATTTAAATTATTTTGATTGTTAATTCCTGGTGCTATATTTTCCAGCTGTGCTCTTAAAGTATAATTTTCACGATACAGTCCAACTTCTGATTTTCTCAAGACTGAATTTTGATGTCTCAACCTTTGATTTTCTTGAGTAACATTAGCTAATTACTGTGTTAACAGTAAGTTTTCTTCCATTAAGTTGCCTCTTTCGACTGCAAGCCTTGAAATGTCTTCCTGGTTCCTAGAAAGTGACATTAGAAGTGCTTCTAAAACGACCAGAAGGATCGCAACTAAAAGTATCAGAAGGACTAGGATGCAGATGAGCATTCTGTTTTTTTCTTCCAGTTCTTCGTCTCTTGAGACACCACAAAATAAGGCAGCAGGATTAGCTTTCTCCAACCAGTAATTCATTCTCGGCAGCTGCCTGTAAGATAGGGTTCAGTTTTTATGGCACTTTGCTACACTAAAGTGTTTCTAATTTTACAGGAGAACCTACAATTAAAGAATCTACAAACCACTCACATAAAATCAGTTACAAACAAATGTTTCAATAGAGTAGCCTGTTTGGAGCACAGATGCATTCAAATCTTGTCATGTCTTCCTCTATAACATGTCCGAGAGACATGCTTTTCTCTCTGGGCCAGCCCCCTACTCCTCCTGCTTTGTTTTGTGAATGTGCTGTTTGTGTTTTTTGTTTTACAGCTGCTGCCTCTGTGGCACCCCTCACACGCACATAGCACCTCTGCCTCCAGTTCATTTAAAATCCACCTGCCTACCCATTTATACCATATCACCCTTCTCTGAATCCCTCTACCTGCTTCGTCTTTTCCACTATATTAAGTTTGTTTTATTTTTTGTTAAACATTTAAAAAGCCGTCTGCCACTTTTGAGAATGGGATGAAGGCATCAGAGCTGGGGAGGGAGTGTTGCCCAATAGATAGAGAACTGGACTGGAGTCAGACTTGAGCTTTATTTCCTCCTCTGCCGCTGGCCTGCTGTGTGACCTGGGGCAAGTCACTTTACCTCTCAGTACCTCCATTTCCCCATCTGTAAAATAGGGATAATACTGACCCATGTGAAGCACTCTCAGATCTACTGATGAAAAGCACTGTATAAGAGCTTGGCATTAGTCACTTATGTGCTTTGAAAATTTTACCCTTTTTTTTTTTTTAAAGCCCATTAGCTGCAACAATGACAGTCCTGACCTCCAGCCTTTCTTCTTTAGTGCTTGCTGCCTTACCACCCTTTTCCATCTGGCATGCCCTCCCTGATCTAGTCTGTAAAGCCACTGCCCTCTCCTTTGAATGCCCTCCAACTAGTCATGGCTAGAGAGAGGGACAGTGGGGATCGCTGAAGTTGTTCATGCAGCTAGCACTTTTAAAAACAAGGTTGGATGTTTTTCCTAAAAGTTTCACTCTAGGATTTTTTCCCATGTGCCCTCTGTTTGTTAGGTCTGGCCTTAAACTGGAGCCATTACACAGTACCATAATACAAATAGAATAGAACCAATAGTGCAAACCAACTTTTATAATAGGTCACTTCTGCTAACCTCTAGTGCAGCTTCTGCCATTCCTGGAGAAAAGGTCCAGAGTTTTCTAGCGCAGACAAGGCCTGTGACTGTGCATCCTTTGGGGCAGGAACTGTGGCTTGCACAAGGATGAAAAGCATTGGTGCTTGGCTGCTAATAACATCTATTTCTGTCTGAAAGGGCCTTGCCTTAGACATGAAATAGCAAGACTTTAGTTGCCATGAGATTTTTAAACCAAATTTGATTTGACACAGTTTAAGGTTTGTTTGTTTCTTACAATAATTTCAATCTTGGCTGCTGCACAGTGCACAAAGCAATATCTAAGACCTACTGGCCCAGAATTATTTCCTTTTTATTTTTTGTATTTAAAGATGATTGCAGTCAGGCAAGGTTAAGGCTGAACAGCGAGAGGACAACTCCAGTGCAAATGAAATCACTTTTCCCTGTCCCATGGCTTATTTTGGCATTAATGAATGACCTTGTTTTCAGAAGGCAGTAATTGGTCTCCAGCGTGTAAATAGCAGAATAAACAAACCTAAAACTGAAACCACCACTGCCAGGATCCATCTTGGGTTTTCCCACACAGCTATTTCCCTGTTGTCTCACCTTTTTCTTGTACAACACACACATTCTTCATTATCTGTTTCTGTATTTTATATTTACTGGACCAAATTTACCAATGATAACAGAGATGTAGGTATTTGAGTGTGATTTCCATCAGCTTGGTATTCAAGCGGTGTGTAACATGGGCAGGGCTGCTGGAAATCTTTAGTTTACACATTGGCAAATGTTTTCTCCCTTGGTGTGTAAATGACTTATTTTGCACACTGCAGGGATATAGGAGGAAAAGCAACCAATGAGGGTGTAAAATAACACTCCTCTTTGCCTGTCTTTCCGCTCCTAGCTTGCACTCATTACCACATTCCACACATTTTGTATACATTCTGCATGCAAAGGTGGTGGAAGAAGTTACACTGCTTTACCAGTTGCATGCATTTCTAACCAATTTACACCTGTGTATTGTCTTAGCTGAATTATCCCTAAAGACTTCCAGTGGCATCCCTTGGTCAGTGTTTAGTCTTGACCAGGGCATGGTGCAGATCTACTGTTAGTGTATGGTCAGTAACCATTTCAGGGAAGGTTTATAGGCAGCAGAAAGTAGATACAGCTTCATCTCACCAGGAACTAACCCACTCTGGCTCAATTTCCACTTCACAGAGAGGGAGTGGGAGGAATTTTTCGGAGCTGGAGGTCACTCTCACCTCGGATGTTTCCTGTGAAAGCAGCAACAGGTGCAACTGCAAATTAAATGTGTTAAGTTAGAGGGGTTTTTATGTTCAGGTGCTGTGCTGCTTCATGAACAAGTGTGGTTTCCCCAGGCAAATAAACCAGGTGCTCACAGGATCTGGTAGGTAAGAAAAAGAAGCAGATCTTTCCCTTTCCTTCAGAGGAGTGGCTCAAACAGAGAAGTTTACTCTTGGCCACTAATTAAAGGGACAGTACAGATTAAAGAAGTGTCTCTTATGAGTTACATACAGTACTGTCTGAAAGGCTACTGGGGTAGAATGTGAAACTGGGCTGTCAGCTCTAGAGAGCAGCATAGGTGCTGGAACTGGGGGTGCTGCTGCACCTCCTGGCTTGAAGTGGTTTCCATTATATACAGAGTTTACAGTTGGGTTCAGTGGCTCTTAGTACCCCTACTACATAAACTGTTCCAGAACCCCTGGAGAGCAGTGCGATGCTGCCCCTTTATACGGGAAGAAGGGAAAAGAGCAGGGCCACATCACTCTCCCCAGAAGAGCTAGTGGCCTGAAGAAGGACCCCAGCACAATGGCAATCAGCATGAGCAGCTCTCCTATGCCCCAGTAATGACAGCACTGACAGAGTCCCTCAGCATACACATACTAGCCCACAGATGTTTCTCTTGCATGGGGAGGCAGTGTGGGCTAATAGACAGACCACAGAAGACCTGGAGTTGATTTCCAGCTCTGCTACTGGGCTGCTGGATGACCTTGGACAAGTCACTTCCCCTCTTTGTGTCTCTGCAAAATGGGGATAAAGTCTCTAAACTCCATAAAGTGCTTTGAGCTGCAAAGTAAAGAGCTAGGTGTCAGTATTATCAGGCTAAAGAACAGGGGCAGTAGTTACCCAAGCCCAATCCTCGTTTACTTAGAGTGCGCCAGGTTGCAGCCCCTACACCGGCTCCTCATTAACATCCTATTATGTTTCTGGCTGCACTTTTCCCCTCACCTCCTTCTCTACGCACTCCCTATCCATGGCCCCACAAAGTCCCGGGACCTCCTGGTCAACCTCCTCCTCGCCCTGGCTAAAAAAGCCATCTACACAACCAGGGAGAGGAGGTTGGCCGATGGAGACTCCGGTGACTGTGGGGCTTGTTTCCGCTCCATGGTCCGTTCACGAATCCGGGCGGAGTTCCTTTGGGCGGAGTTCCTTTGGGCAGCGTCCGCTGGCTCCCTTGACGCCTTCGAGGAGCAGTGGGCGCTGTCCGGGGTTCTCTGCTCGGTATCCCCGTCAGGTTCCCTTCTTATGACCCTTTGACCGCACTCCTGTCCCTGTTCTTTTATTAGTTGTCCCCCGTAATCAGTGGGTTCTGTGGTCCTGTGGGTCCTCCCCTTAGGCTGGGGGAGGATCCTTTAGCAGTGGGCGGGCGAATACACGCCCACATCTTGAATACTGCGTACAGATGTGGTCTCCTCATCTCAAAAAAAGAAATATTGGTATTAGAAAAGGTTCAGAGAAGGGCAACTAAAATGATTAGGGGTTTGGAACAGGTCCCATATGAGGAGAGATTAAAGAGGCTAGGACTTTTCAGCTTGGAAAAGAGGAGACTAAGGGGGGATATGATAGAGGTATATAAAAACATGAGTGATGTGGAGAAAAAGTTACAGTAACCGGATCAGACTGAGTGAGTTCTTGCGAAAACTGTCCTTCCTACGTCACACCAACCCATGGTAAGGGCATCTGCCCTATGCATACCTTTCCCCTGGCCATGCAGCTAGCAGCCACAGCTCAGGAAGCCATGACTATGATGTAGTGAAGTGGACCCTACAGTGCTGAAAAGGAAAACTCCCTAAATAAACTTCGAACTCTCCTGTTGATTAAAAATAAAATCTTTCATTTTCTCATGGGAAAACCATTACCCCGTCTCCTAATCCCGTGGTTGCTGTTGTCAGTATAAGCAAACTAACATTTTCTTTAATGGGAAGATTCAGCTTTTGAAGTCTTGTGTTCTTAACATCAGAGTGGCACTGAGACCAGCCTGCCACATTATAATCCAGGGCTCCCGTCTTTCGCCATTGAAACACTATTTCCGGGTGGAAGATTATTAGCATAGAGACAATCCACTATTTGCTCAAGGCTGACCTGGTGCTGAGGGCTGCAGGGGGCAGAAAGGACAGAGGCCACGCCTGCCGTGCAGAAGGTAGGAATGAAAAAACAGCTTCTTTTATGATAGAGATGGCGGGGGGGTCTTAAGAAACAGGGTTAGCTGCTAAGGTGGAAAGGAAAAATAAAGACCTGCATGTGAGGGTACCTACAGACTTACTGCTAACAGCCAGGGGCTGTCAATATCCCCATGCAGTGGGGCGGGGCGGGGAGGCGCTTCCACACCCCCGTGGTTGGAGGGCTGGGGGTGTGCGCTGTAGTGCCCCCCCCCCCGCCCCGCGGGAGCAGCTGGGGCCGGGGCTCACCGGGCCGCTCCCACCCACATGCTTCCCTCCACCTCCGCCGCTGCTGGTTGGCTCCCGGTGCTGCCGTCTGGCCGGCCGCGTGGCGAGTCCCGTGCGGCGCGGGGCGCAGCGGGTACCCGGCCCGGGGCCTCCGTGGAGGGGCGGGGATGGAAGAGCCGGGGGCGCGGCAGAGGGAAGAGGATCCGTTGGAGCCGCTCCTAGGCCCGCAGGTGAGAAGCAGCGAGGGGGCTGAGAGGGGTGTGTGCAGGAGAGGGTCTGGGGAGGGGACAGTGGGTGTGTGTGCAGAGGGGGAGGGGGCTTTGAGGGGTGTGTGCAGGGGGGGAGGGAGGGTCTGGGGAGGGGGCTGTGAGGGGTGTGTGCAGGGTCTGGGGAGGGGGCTGTGAGGGGTGTGTGCAGGGGGAGGAGCACAGGGAAGGGGCTGTGGGGGTGCATGCAGGGGGGAGAGGAGGGTCTGTGGAGGGGGTCTGTGCAGGGGGAGAGGAGCGTGGGGAGGGGGCTGTGTGCAGGGGGGAGAGTTGGGTCTGTGGAAGGGGTATGTGCAGGGAGAGGGGAGTGTATGTGGAGGGGGCTGTGAGATGTGTGTGGAGAGGGAAGGCCCGGGTCTGTGGAAGGGGTATGTGCAGGGAGCTGTGAGATGTATGTGGAGGGGGAAGGCCCGAGTCTGTGGAAGGGGTATGTGCAGGGAGAGGGGAGTGTATGTGGAGGGGCCTGTGAGAGGTGTGCAGAGGGGGTGTATAGGAAGGCAGTAGATGCCTGGCGATGACTGTAGGAGATTTATGGAGAGTCTGGTTTGTGTGTGAGATGGGAGTACTGTATTTCAGCATGTGGGGATTGAATTGGGGTTATGGACAGAACTGCAGGGAGTGGGTGGGTGTTTTCTTTAAATATTGTGGTCTCATTTCCTTTCCTTTTCTTAATTCCTATTTATTTCCCCAGATCCCATGGTAAAGGGAGGGTAAAGTGCATCTCTCTCTCTTCCCCACTGGCCTAGCTGGCTATTCCTTGAGGGTAAAGAATGGTGTCCCTAGCCTCTCTTCATCAGAGGATGGAAATGGATGGCAGGAGAGAGATCACTTGATCATTGCCTGTTAGCTTCACTCCCTCTGGGGCATCTGGCATTGGCCACTGTCAGTAGACAGATACTGGGCTAGATGGACCTTTGGTCTGACCCGGTACGGCTGTTCTTATGTTCTTGAGTAAAGGTGGGGGTGGATTCTAGTTGAAACCTAATGTTTTAGACCCTTCAGGCTGATTTTCTTACTGGGTTTTATGTTTGGGAGAAATAGAAAGTTAACAAATAAAGTTGTGAAAGGGGCTAAATGATGTTTGGGCTGATGCAAAACTCCTGGGAGTTGTTCAGATCTCCATCAATGTGCAGAATATTATTGGGCTTTTTTTGGTAATTTTAACTCTTTAGGTTCACAAGCATGTCATGAGGTTGGAGCTTGACTATACGTATACTTGTGTGTGTCTGTGTGTAACTGACACTACATTTTCCCTTGGACAGAATGGAAATAGGGGCTGTTTTCCATGTTTGTTACTGGAAACAAGATTGTGATTTTCTAGCAGAGGGAAGAAATATAGTGCCTTCTAATTTTTCCCACATATAAAATTTCAACCAGGGGCCATTGTCACAATATGGAGGGTGGCTTTTAGCATTGCAGTAGCTGCTTTCTGATGTAGAATGGGGGAGATATTACTATTACTAGTTAAAACTTGCATACTGAGTAACCTGTAAGTTACTATTAATAGGCCATTGACTTCAGTGGAGCACCACAAAGGTGCAGGGATCAGCCTGCACAGGGTAACTTGTGGGATAGAAGCTATATAAACACACAGAATGTAGCCCCCTACAGTTTATCTTCTCCCTTCATCTATCACTAACTTTGGGCCAGCCCCACATCCTTCCCCTTTGATTCAAGTCCTGTTGCTCACAACTGGCCTTAAGCCCAATGTATGTAGTCAGTTGCTCACAGTTTCATGCAGTTCTGGAAACTCACAAACTGGCATGATCTCTTTCACTGTCCTTCCCTGGACTACTGGACTGGTGAAGAGGTGCTGTTGCTCTGCCATATTCCCATTGTCGCCACTTTGGTATTGTTACCAGTGTGGGAGACAGTTCTCCAGCAGAACTTTACTTGTCTCCATTGTACTAGTGAAACCAGAGCGAAATCTTGCTGTCTTATACTTCCCAGCTTTGGGGCCTGTGAAAAAGGGTAGCTCTGTTCTTGGAGAAACATAGTTTCTCTCTTTCTGTCCTTTACCTTTCCCCAAGTCTTCTGGCTGTTAGAATGGGATCAGATGCTCTTTCTTTCCCCCAGCATCTGGGCTCCTGCAGAAGGGTTAGGTTTCCATTCCATTAACTCTCCCTCTTCCGAGTGCCTGCCTTTGCTCATAGGTTTTCCAGACAGTTGCAGTTCTAAAATTGATTTGTGTCAATTTCACCGCTTCCCGCAGGATTGTGAACAGCAGTGGTGAAACTGGCCTCAGGCGGCTGTTTCCTTGATGCTGGAACTGTCTGCGGGCGTATTTAAAATGAAATCTTAACTTGGGCAGAAGTAGATCACTTGGGTCCCCTGATTCACTATGGAACAGGAGTCTCACTGTATAGGAGTCGAAGGAGCAAAGCTACTGAACCCTATAAAACCGTATCTCTGCTCTTTTAGATAACGGTGGCTGCAGGTGACTGCACATGTCATGAGGAAGAAGAGCTTGCGAAGGGAGGGAAAATTGTGAATTGGAGGCATGGAAAAGGTATGCAGAGAAAAAGGCATTAAATCAGAACAAGGTGAGAAAGAATGTTATTAATGCTGTCTGCTAGAAGAGGCCAAACAAAGCTGTGTAGTGATGATGAGTGGGAAACTTCTCTTGAGTGAACTCTGCTAAATTATTGTTGCCCATTTTCTGTGCATCCCTAGATAAAGGAGCACTTGATCAATATTGCAAAACAAATTCTTGTTGCTTTGGAGGCTCCAGCTGGAGTTATTCAACAAACCTCCTCTTGAAGGATGTCAAGAGGAAGTGGTGGTGATGAAACAGGACAGTAAGTTCTAGACATCAGCCTGAGGTGCAAAGTTCAGACCCAGACTTTGGGTTCAGACCATTATAGAGAGAAACCACCAACGGTGAAGTTCAGTTTGGGGGAGTTTGGAGCTAGTGATGGGATTCAGGCTATCTGTAATGTATTCCAAATATAGGAAATATCTGAAACCCAGAGTAATATTAGTGTGGCATTAAATATACACACATGAAATTGGACTTATTATAATTAGATAGAATTGATGCCTCTTCTTGTGTTACAGAATTTTATTCCTTCTGCAACCTCAGCGCAGCATAATGGGCTGGGGGTAGATTTCTGTCTGTAGCTGTAACTTGCAGAAGGCTTTGATTACTTACTTTCATTGCTTGTTCAAAACAGGTCTGTGTTCACAAAGTGTCTTCATGTTGAACTATTGCATGGTATTAAAGCATTTTCACCACCCCAGTTTATGTCCTAAACATCTCTGTTGGCAATTTCTGTCATATTACAGGCCGTTTGGCAAGGAACGTTTCTGATGGCGAGTCTCACCAGAGTAGATTTTCTGGTTGCCCTTGCTATGAAAGTGACACTACTCATTCAGATTCCTCGGGGACTCCTATTAAATATGTTGGTGACTTTGATGACTTCCAGAGTGACCTTGAGAACTGGGAGTTGGATGATGAAGCCTGTGCTGTATCTTTCCCTGAGCTGAAAATTGATTCTCAGTATGAGGAAGAGGACTGGGATAAAGAATTGGAGGATGCTGCATGTAATCCTTATGGTAGGTGCAGATTTGCTTTATGCTTTCATCAAGCCTACGACTCTAAGTGGATGGAGAGAGTATTTTGCTTGGGAGCCCACTTAAATAGTTCCACATTCTCCTTTTTTTGAGCATTTGGTAGTGACACCCTTTGACTGCTTTCTGTCTACCTTGTGTGTTTGTGATGCACAATTGTACCTAAGTCTTAAATACAGTAGTTTAAAAGAAACATTGCTGTGTTCAAATGGGACAGCCTTGGATCTTTCTTGGCCAATGGGGTTCTTATGGGATGCTGCTGCCAGGGAAAAATGTGCACATTTATGTCTGGGGTTTGGCCTTTTATAAGTCTTGTATATTGCTCTCGAGCAAGAGAGATGGGCTCATCCTGACCTCCAGTGGTGGGGAGTACCGTAGCTGAGAGCCTCTGCCTAAAGGACCCTTCTCCTTCCCTCCTGAGAGATTCACCCTGAGCTTTTCAGTCATGTCCCTGTAGAGCATTGCAGTTGTATAAAGAGACAAAGTCTCTGACCTGAACGTGTTAATTTACAAGTCGATTCTGCAAACACACATGAGTAACTTTACTCTGACAAGCAGTCCCACTGACTTCAACTTGTTTGTGTTTGCAGGCTGTGTCCCTGAAAGCTCCATAGATTAGGGGTTTCTCATTTGTGTTTCTGAGCATCCTGAACTTCCATTGTGGTCATTGGGCGATCAGAGCATTTAGTGCCTTGCCCGACTGGATACTTCAGTTGAGCAAACGGATGATGTGTTTAATGAATAACCCATTGAGAGTTTGTAGATTAGCAGTAGGACTAGCTCATTCTATCTCCTTGTCATTCGCTTTCTCTCTTGGACTCTGAGCCGGGAGGTATGGGTTCTGTTCCTAGCTCTGTCACAGGCTGTCTGTGAGATCTTTAGGAAGGTAATTTACTGAAGCTTCTCTATCTGCACCACCTGTTGTACAGAGGTTTTGTAGGTTTCATGCACTAATGCTGGTCAGCCAAACTGATATTCCAGCACCGATGCAAATAACTTGCTACGACAAACCCTCTGTAGTGATAGTGAAATGCTCTAATGCAGTCTAATAACACTCTCCTATTTTTTAAAATCCTCTTTAGACGCGGAAGATATCAACTGTGGTAGTCTTCAGGAAAATTGTCTACTGGCATCATGTGCATGGCAAGAAGAATCATTGTATAACCCCAGGTGTCACCATGCAGCTCTACTCTCTCTGAGTTCGCCAAATAGAATGCCTGAGGTTGGCCAGTTTGATGATGCAGATGACTGAGGTTTGCCCCTGTTCAGGGCCATGCTTGGCAAATTGGACTTTGCTCCATTGCAGGGATGCAATGCATTGTGGGGTGCCTTCACCTAGCCTATTGGGTTCCAAACAGGACTTTTCTGAAAACTTTCTTTGAGAATATTAATGAGCTGCAAATACACTGATCGTGATTGATTGGAAGGAAGCAGAGAGGATCTCAGACTGGACACTAACCCTAGGTATCTGTGCAGTTTTGTAGCATGTTTTATTTTTACGTTAAAAGGAAAAAAAGCTGTCTGGGAAGTATGATTTTTAAACTTTGGCTCGATAGCTGGGATTAGCCAGTTCTAATATGGATCTCATCTGTGTAATTTTAGTTTTTCTTCTCTTTTATTTGGCATTAATCATTGAGTTGAGCTGGGGTTAACTGTTCCTGTCCTTGTTACGTGTTCTACATCATAAGTAGCATGACCAAGTTGTGTTTGAATTTCAGGTCCTCTGACGGGGTGAGGGGAATGTACTGTTTGACAGTATCAGTTATGAGAAATACAGAGTGCTTCGTTGCTTACACAGGTTATTTTTTGTCTATCATTACAAACATGGGGCACTATAGAATCAAATATCAACAAGAGTCCTCGTGCATGATTTACTCATGTTGCTGTGCACTTACGCAAACAATTTCATACTAGTCAATGGGACTACCCACGTGAACAAGGATTGCATAGTTGGGGCCTTAGTGAAAGTAGCTTTTAATGTCCCAGGGCGACTGGCCCCTTTAAAAGGGAATGGAGTCCAGCACAACTGTGATTGATTATCTGCTGCCCAATTGCAGGGTCTTCCAAGGGAGGATCTCCATGTGCTCTGCAGATCGTGAGTTTAAGCTTCACCACACTGCTGTGGAGCAGGAAGTTGTTTTACAAATGAGGAAACAAAGGGGCAGAATGGTTAAGTGATGTGAACCTAGACAAGTCAGTGGCAGAGCTGGGACTAGAACCAGATCTCTGACCTCCTGGTCTTTGCTTTGGAGTTAATGCAAATGACTACAAGTGAGGAATAAGTAAACAGAACAGATAAACTTCCAGGACCATCGTTACTTGGTTTAATTCAACTATCCTTAATCACCCTCTTTAAATGGGAAGCCTAGGATTTTGAAAAGCGCTCAGTGCTGGCAAAACTGCTTCTGTTGAAGTCTGGTAAAACTCCCGTTGACTTTCAGTGGGAGCAGAGTTAGTCCAGGCAGTGCTGAGTGCTACCCGGAGAAACTTGCAAATACACAGATCTTGTAACAGATTAATAGCTAAGAAATGTTTCAAAGTTATCCGTAAGGCATCAGCGGCTCTTTACAAAATACATTAAACCAGCCATTGGTTAGGCTGCAATTTTAAAGCTAATATGTTGTAGGAACTCTGCATTGACCCTGAAAGTGCAGTGCCTATATCAACACCCTAAGGATGACTTTTATGTTGTTTTGCCCTTAGGTTGTTTCACGATTCATTGTTCTAGACTGAAACAAAGTAACGAACAGCTGCAGAAAAGCTTATTCAGTTGGGTGGTGAGGGGTATAGGTAGTATGATAATTGATTTGTCTTTCTACTGGGATCAGTAGTGCTGCTAAGAATCTACCGGGGAATTGTTCTATCTTCTAAACTGGCACAAGGTGAGCAATTCCAGGATAAATCCTAGCACCTACCCCACAGCCTGCATACATGGGGAATAGAAACCTACTGACGGACCTGCAGCAAGCTAGCAACCCCTAAGCCATTCCCATCCTGCCCCCTCCATGGAAGGGTTAATTATTTCTCCCACACTTAGTCCATAACATCTGTGGTGCCATAGTGCAGCCTGTGGGGCTCCTCTCATCCTGCTCCTCCTCTGCAGAGCAGGAAAGCGCTAGTTGCACTCCCTAGAGTGTGGGCGATAGAGTGTAAAGCTGTGTTTTGGTGGAGAATGACGGTTCAGCAATGGTTAGGGGCCACAGCCACCTCTGAGCTAGAATGAGAGTTGTGGGTGCTCAGTGCTTTTACAGGATCAGGCTTACACAATGTGTTAAACCTGGAGGACAGAGAAACCAAGACTAAATGTCAAGCTAGAGAAAGCATGACTACTCTTAAGTGGCTCACAGTCCACGTTAAAAAGGCCACTTTGCATTCTCAGATCGGTGCTGCAACAATACTAGCATGCTGTAGGGTTAAAATGTCCTCAGACACAATTTTTTTGTTCCCTTTGTGGGCCATTTTTCACTTAAATTCTTGCTGTGGCCGGCAGTACACAGTGCTGCCCTGCAGAGGGCAGCAAAAGGTCCACTCAGTGAATGTTTTTATTGGCAATAGACTTATGCAGCAAGTTTCAGATCAACAGCTGGATGGATTTCCAACATCCTGATATTTGGAGATGTTTGGATCTGGGTTCAGTCCAGCTCTACTGTTCAGCCTTCTGCCACTGTGAGTTTGATTTATAGCAGGGGGAGGGATAGCTCAATGGTTTGAGCATTGGCCTGCTAAACCCAGGGTTGTTGTGAGTTCAATCCATGAGGGGACCACTTAGGGAGCTGGGGCAAAAATTGGTCCTGCTAGTGAAGGCAGGGGGCTGGACTCAATGACCTTTCAAGGTTCCTTCCAGTTCTAGGAGATTGGTATGTCTCCAATTATTACCTATTTTCTTTAGTTTCCTATTTTTAAAATTTTCTCCCAAATTACTCAGGACATTAGCGAGACAGGCAGGGGCGGCTCTAGACATTTCACCGCCCCAAGCACGGCTTCATGCCGCGGGGGGCGCTCTGCTGCTCGCCGGTCCTGCGGCTCCGGTGGACCTCCTGCAGACCGGCAGAGCGCCCCCCGCAGTATGCCGCCCCACGCACACGCTTGGTGTGCTGGGGCCTGGAGCTACCCCTGGAGACAGGGTCGGTGAAGTAATGTCTTTAATTGGACCAATTTCTGTTTGTGGGAGAGACAAGCTTTTGAGCCACAGAGCTTTTCTTCAGGGCTGGGAAAGGTACTCTGATGCAGCTACAACTGCACTGCATACTTACAGGACAGAAATTTCTACCACTTTTTAAAACATGAGAAGAGACACAGGTATTGTATGATTTTTAGCTTATTGTGTTATTACTGCCCTTGTGGGAAAAGTCCCAAAGGTTTAATAAAGATGAAACCAACAAAGTTCTATAGAAATGAAATAGATTTCTTTAGAAATTATGTCAAAAAACCTATAGTACTGAATCTTGTTGCAGGATTCTGTAGGTTGGTATTGAAATTCTATAGACAATTAATCCCTTTTTCTCTACAAGCATTAGCCCATGTGCTTCAGAAATGGTAGGACACATCTCAAATCTAATTTGAATTTAAATCTGGAGTTTGTCAATACATGCATATTCATCTGGAATAAGATATGATGTGAATTTAAAGCGAATTAACTATTCCTGATTATTTCTGTGTGTGGATGCTCTTATTCCAGAATAAAAGCATCCACACATGAATTTAATCAGAAATAGCTATTCTGGAATAACTCTCCTTGTAAACAGGAGTCTTTATACTGCTATGCTTTTAATTGGAATCAGGAGTATCTTTCTTGACTGACATTTTATTTGAGGGAAAACTTGGCTTGAAATGGTGAGTGCATGGCTTGTTAAGTTGACTGTCCACACTTTAAGTGACTGGAAGTTAGGCTTTTTGATACGTTTCTGTTTCCTAATAGTTTAAAATTATCTTAAACCATGAGCTTTGTACTGCAGAGATGTATTGCTTGCTTTTGGGGTATGTTGGCAAAAGTAATTTTGTTCATCTTGACCCCTGTTCTTTAGAGAGGGGCCTAATGTGTAAAACTTCTGATCTGAATACCCCCAGACTTCGGTGGGCTTTGAAGTCCAAATGCAGATTTCTCAAAAGGCTCCCATTTTAATGGGCTTAAGTCCAAATCTCCTAGCTCCTCACATCCCTGGACTGTAGAGTCTTCAAAGTCCCAACATGAATCTTGCATTTGAGCCCCTCTCTCCTATTGACACGAACACGTCATCATAAGTGATATTTTCATTAAGAGAAATTCTTAATGAAAATATCACCATCTGGTAGCACATGAGCCAACAACTCAAGCAGAAAAATGCCTGCCAGGGTCACCCTTTACATCTGTACGGAGTCCCATTCAAGCCAATGGGCATAAGGGTCGTCGTGGTAGATCTTTTTGCAGAATCAGGGCCATCAATATTTCCCCTAGACAAGAAGCACATTGATACTATGCAAGCCAAGTTTGAAAGCTTTCTAGGTTAAACTCCCTTATGTGACTTCGCTAGATCCCTCTGAACTAGTCACTGGGAACACATCATCCAAAGGACAGGAAGTTCTGTGCTGCAATTTAACACATCTTGTGACTTTACATGGGTTGATATTGAAGCCTAACAGACAGAATACTGGACTGGGAGTTAGGTAACCTGGGTTCAATTCCTGGCTTTGCCACTGCTTTGCTGTGTGACCTTGGGCAAGTCATCTCCCTATTCCTCAGTTTCCCCATCTGTACAACGGGGATATTATATTAATCTCTTTTTATAAAGTGCTGTGAGATCTATGGCTAAAAAGTGCTGTATAAGAACTAGATGATATATTTAGAAGGGGTATTAATTTTTCTTGGAACGCATCAACAAAGAAAATAAAACTTGTCTTCTGTCACTTCCTTTGAATCCTCCGGGGGAATGATTTGTAGGGACAAGTAATTAAGGAAAGTATGTGGACTATGTACCACATCTAAGGTATGGAGGAAGTTTTGATAGGGATTCCTTGCTGTTACGTGACACACAATCCAGATAACTTACTTTCACTATGTTTTTTAAGAGTTGTGCTTCATAATTGAAATAGAGTGTTGCCTGGCAGTCCATTATATGGTCATACCATTGAAACTGTGCCTGGGATCTCAATCTGAGAAAATGCCTCCTCTATCAACAGAACCATGTCAATAATTTTGCAGGCTGGTGGGGAAATGCTGATGGCAGCAACCCATCTTGGCCATCTGCTGCTTCCAAGAACTCCATTTTAAATCCTGGGGTCACAAGTCACTCTCTGAAGCTGATGGCTAAGTTCTTGTAGCCCATGGACAGGGAAAGGAAACTTGCAATTCTCAACCCTCTGGGGGGGTCTTCATTACAAACATATGCCCCTGAGTGGGTAACGTTTTACGGGATAACATTGATGTGGAGCAGGTTGTACAAGGAATTACCAGTTGCTCATAGCACAGGTTCTTAGGATGGGAGGGGAAAGTATGTGACCTACCAAGAAAAGCTACAAAGTGTACTCTGCGGTGCACAGCTTTGCGAATTAACTTTGACAGTGAACAGAGCTTCCCTTGAACATCCTGGGACAGTGCCTCAACTGGTGTCAGTTGTTCCAGCAGCTGACTTACGTTTATATCAGCTGAGGATCTGCACTCCTACACCCACTTAATAATGCTTCTGGCAACTCTGTAGAGCCAGGGCTTTACTTTTCTCTGCGACTTGTCTTATTCCTCCTACTCCATTACTGGCATGGATTTCAGTTTTTAGATATAATGGGCCATAGTCATGTCTGGTGTAACACCGCTGACCTGAATGAAGCAAAACCAGGCTTGCTTTACTCTTGTTCCTTTTATGTTGTTTTTTCTCCAGGCTGAGAATAATTAATTTCAGAATATTCAACCAGTTTCACCCCAGGAGAATTTTTCACCCTGCAGCCAACAAACTCTTTGTCCTCTTTTGTACATGTGGGAGCTTTTAAATGGAGCCTTCAAGCTCCACCTGTGGATTGGTACTTAAATTGGTATTTAAGAATGTACCATGAAAGGGGTTTTTACGTGCATGGATCCTGGAACAATTTCTATAGTGGGGGTGCTGAGAACCATTGAACCGAACTGTAAACTCTGTATATAATGGAAACCACTTCAAGCCAAAGGGTGCGGCTGCACCCCTAGTTTCAGCACCTGTGTTTATGTGCCTACATTCTGATTAGGCTTTAGGTTTCAATGTTTAAAATTGGGCACCTGATTTTCATAGGGGACTAAATACAAGCAGTTCCAGCTCTCTTCATTTGGAGCTGTGGATGCTCAGCATCTCTGAAAATCAGGCTATACATCTCATCATGTGTCTTCATTGCACAGTCTGAGATGCAGAGGCCTCAAACAGCGGTTTTTGTACTCTAAGATTGAGCATACAGCACAACTCAGAAGTACTTGGAGGGCCACCTTCATAATTTTAATTAGTATAGATACAGTGGATTATTCTTCTGATACTGTAAACCAATCCTGATTGCACTCCATGTACCATTAGTAGGGCATATACTTCTAATCTGAGAGCCACTGCCCTAGAACTTTCAAATCTTCAGGAAGGAGGAACTATGTTTTTCCAGATGCTTGTTCTGTTTTTCCAGTTACTACATCACAAGGCAAAGATTTATTCTGGCTCCTTTTGGAGCACAGTTGCAGTAAATAGTCATCTCTTCATGTGTGATCTCTTTGTCCATTTCACTTTTTCCGAATATCTTTTTATTGGGTGCTGGGTGAATGCAGAATTCTAGATAGCCAGCTGAGGTCACATCGTGTTGTATAACCTTTTATAAATTGCTTATCTGTTGCGAATCTTGGTCTCTACAATGTACCTCACTGCTCATCAAGGAGATAAGCAAGCTTATGGATAAAACTATAGGGGTAGAGAGGCACATTGAGGGCAAGGCAGCTGTGTGAGCAGTGCCAGCTCTCTAACCATTGGCTCCTGGGGGAGGTAAGTGAAATATAAACAATAATCTGTAAACAGGATTAAATCAGAGCTTCACTTCCCAGCTGAGATGGTTGGTTCACTTGCAATTATTTTCTCTTATGTAACAGCAGTATGAGATAAAGGGGACTGAATTTCCATTGGCCAGTTCTTGCTAGTGCCGCAGGCACTTGTGTGGTTGGGATTCTGAATACATAATATGTCTCAAAAGCTGCCAACTAATTGCATATTGGTACAGAATGTTTTAGAGGGATTGGTAATAGGAGGCTGAGCCTTTCATCACTAGATCACTCCTTAATTTCTACTGTGGGTAGTAGTGACTGAACCATAGAATATCAGGGTTGGAAGGGACCTCAGGAAGTCATCTAGTCTAACCCCCTTGCTCAAAGCAGGACCAAATCCCCAGACAGATTTTTACCCCAGTTCCCTAAGTGGCCCCCTCAAGGATTGAACTCACAACCCCAGGTTTAGCAGGCTGATGCTCAATCAACTGAGCTATCCCTCCAACCCATTTCAGTGGACTGTGATAAGAGCTGGTGGATTGTGGTGAGAGCTCAATGTAGTTCAGATTGGACTTCTGTCCCAGCTGGTAGCCATTTTAGGAGTCTCCGAGAGAGGCCAGGGATTGAACTGCAGATGGTAACAACATGGCCTAAAACATGGTCCTTTTCTGGCAAAGTTGAAGCACATTGAAGGCCTAATTCAGACTTGCGCTGACTTTTTATGGGCTTTTGACCATGGCTGAAGAGAACAATATGGGAAAACTCCTCTGCTATTGCTTCTGCTGTACCACCTCTGTAGCACATTGAGGGCTGTCAGCACAGTATTGTTCGTGAGCACAAAATAACACTTTTCGAGGAGGTTGGTGGGAACCTTAGGGAAAAAGATCAGAGCTTTGTCCTGTTCAGCTGTGAGTTTTTTTCCTCCTGAACAAAAAATATTTTGATGCTTGTTGTGTTCCTCTTCCTGCTCACGTTACTGTGTTTTATCTGATATTCCTGGGGCCTGAATGGTAATTTTGATCCTCTGTTTTTTCCCCACTTGGGGAAAAGGGAACGGAAGGGAGAAATGTAAATGAGCACATCTGTTGTTTTAAACGTTTAAATGTCTAAATGTCATAGATTTTAAAGGGCAGGAGAGACCACACAATGATCAGCTAATCTTGCCTCCTGCATAACACAGGCCAGGGAACTTCCTCCAGTATTTCCTGCAGTGGGGGGACTTTTTCTTTACCTCCTAGTTTAAAATTTTGAAAGCTCTTATTTTATAACCAAATCGAGGCTATACATAAGCAGTTTATAATCAGCTTGCAGAAAATGAAATGTCGTTAGGAGCGGTGCAAAGGAGATCTTTTTTAAAGCAATGTCTTACTTAGTGCCCTGATCCTGCAGTCAGTCTGGTCAGGCCGACCCTTGTGCCCATGTGGAGTTTTATTGGATGTCCATGTGGGAGGACACTGTGCTGACCCTGATCCTATCTCAGGCCTAAGGAAGTCTAATGTACTTATTAGGACTCTTTTCATATGACAGGAAACCTGATGTTATGGGATCTTACCACAAGGTGGCAGCCTTTAGCAGTGTCCTGAGAGTCAAGTTAGCAGGAAATGGAGATAAATAATCCTTGTCAATAAGCATTGTGCTTGTTATACAGTGCCCCTGAAGAACTGGCCAGTAAATAAGGGAAGAAAATGCTGTCTCGCTCTTAGAAGAAAAAGGCCCGAGGAAAACTGATGAGTTTTTTTTCCCAGGGTGTGGATAATTCTGTGTATCACAACCTGAAGCTGCCTCTCCCATCTTGGGTTGTACAGGTGCTAATTCCCCCAAAATGCTCAAATCTAGAGCCCGTAAATATCCACAGTGCTAATCCACAAGCCACTGATGTTTTCTCAACTATGTTCTTTGTCAGATTCACTATCATACCAAGTATCAGAGGGGTAGCTGTGTTAGTCTGGATCTGTAAAAGCAGCAAAGAATCCTGTGGCACCTTATAGACTAACAAGACGTTTTGGAGCATGAGCTTTCGTGGGTGAATACCCACTTCGTCAGATGCATGTAGTGGAAATTTCCAGGGGCAGGTATATATATGCAGGCAAGCTAGAGATAATGCGGTAGTTCAGTCAGGGAGGATGAGGCCCTGTTCTAGCAGTTGAGGTGTGAAAATCAAGGGAGGAGAAACTGTTTCTGTAATTGGCAAGCCATTCACAGTCTTTGTTTAATCCTGAGCTGATGGTGTCAAATTTGCAGATGAACTGAAGCTCAGCAGTTTCTCTTTGAAGTCTGGTCCTGAAGTTTTTTTGCTGCAGGATGGCCACCTTAAGGTCTGCTATAGTGTGGCCAGGGAGGCTGAAGTGTTCTACAGGTTTTTGTATATTGCCATTCCTAATATCTGATTTGTGTCCGTTTATCGTTTTCTGTAGCGACTGTCCAGTTTGGCCAATGTACATAGCAGAGGGGCATTGCTGGCATATGATGGCGTATATTACATTGGTGGACGTGCAAGTGAATGAACCGGTGATGGTGTGGCTGATCTGGTTAGGTCCTGTGATGGTGTCATAGCAGTCTCCTTTGCTTTTGTTTTAATGCATTTCTGTGCTTTTGATTTAATGCCTCTCCCCGTGCTTGGAAAAGCCTGTTACTATCCTTGTACCAAGAGACCTTCAAAACTATCCTTAACGCTCTCCTTTTGCCTAACTGTCCAGTGCTCACCTGCTCTCTGATGCATTTTGCACCTGCGTTTCTGAATCACTTATATTGAACCTGTCTAAATTAGGGCCTGATCCTGTTCTTACTTGCCAGTATAGTCCTATTGCATTCAATGGGGTTGGTACTATAAGTAAAGACTGCAAGATTATATTGTAAACTACTTGGGGCAGGGACTTTCACTGCCTGTTGAATATAGGCCTAGGCCGCAACATTTGGATTTGTTCTTTGAACCTTAGTCTGGGAGATTGTTTAGGAGGTTTGATTTGACCTGTTAGAGATGGATGAGCCGTACAGTTCAGATCTGGGTTGGGGTTCAGATTGCAGCACCCCTACAAGTGCAATGATCCTCAGGTCTGGGACATTAGTTTGGGGGACAGTCCTTGTGGCCTTTAAGTGCATCATACCCCTATAGAAATAAATAATACAGCGTGTTTCTGGTTCTGTTGTACCTTTTGAGCATTCTGGCTGCAATGATGATGATTTTAATTCCATATAGGGGTAAATTCTCAGCAGAGTTAATGGGGTGTGTCCAGCACGTTTCCCATCAGCTTTACTCCTGAGGGCATTCTATGCCAAAAAATAAAAAATTCTCCACCAAAAAAAAAAAAAAATTCTACGCACAATATTTTAAAATTCTGCAAACTTTGTCAAATTAATGAGGAGGCTCCAAGCATGGCAGTGTGGAGCACAGGCCACGGGCTGCACAGAGGTGGGAGACCAATATGCAGCTCTTCCTGGGAAGCTGACTCAGCGGTGAGGCTGCACCCAATCCTGACACAGCGCAAGGACCCAGTCTGCCCAGAAACACCCCAGGACCCTGCCCCTCCATGCCAGGAGTACCAGTGTGGGCAGGCAGGATCCAAGTGTAGAGGGGTTTAAGATGGCGGGGTTCAGGTGTGGGTTGAAAGGGTTCTGTGTAGGGCAATCTGGATGCAGGCGGTTCAGTGGGGGATCCGGGTATGGGTGGGAACTGGATGCACGGGGCTTGTTGGAGGGTTCTGAGTGCAAGGTTAATGGGACTCTGCAGGGGGGTCCAGGTGAAGATGGTAGGAGCTCAGTGTATGGGGGGGTGATAGAGCTTTGCAGGAGGGTCTGGGTGTGGGGTGCTCAATGGGGGTCCAGATGCTGGGGGAGTGGGGCTCAGTGAGGTGGGGATTTGGGTGCAGATGGCTCATCGGGATGGTCCAGGTGCAGGGGGAGTGGGGCTCAGCAAGGGGGGTTCTAAGTGTGGGCGGTGAGGCTCAGAAGGAGGGTCTAGGTATGAGGAGGAGGTCTGGATGCACAAGTGTTAGGCAGATGACGGAGCAGCTCCTTGTACAGGGATCCCTTCCCCTGCAGCTGAGGAGCGATGGGTGAAGGAAGTGGGGGTGGGGGCAGACTTTGCATAGCTTTCTGCAGCTGGGGTAGAAATCTGGGGATGGGTCTGACCCAGCCCTGGATGCTGTGCAGGGGAAGAGGAAGTCCAGTCCTCCCCAGCCCAGCCGGAACCAGCAGCTGAGCCTGATGCAGGGTAGGAGCCACCAGCCGGGTCTTCCCCAGTCCCACCTCCTGCCCCACAGTGATTTACCTCTCTGGAGGTTGCCCTGGGCACCCGAAACATTGCTGGGGAGGGTTGCATGACTGCTCTTGTGGCTTACCTCTGCTTCCCCTGAGAAAGTCTACGCATGCTCAGTGTCGCAGAATTCCTCCAGGAGTAAAACATCAACAGGATTTATTTTGTGTGTGTTTTACTGCAAAGATGCCCATATAAAATAAGCGCCTGCTGCTGGCAGTTGGAAGTGTAGGGTTTTTAGGTTCATTGACAATGTAAAGTTCCCCCCTGCCCACCTCAAAAATATAACCCTGATTAAAGGCTACACCAGATTTCATATACGTGTCTCATCTTTGTCAACATCAGTCTAGATTATTGTAATGCACACCTAATTGGGCTCCCTTTGAAACTAAGCCAGAGCTGTAACATGGGCAGAATTCAGTGGCCCAGTTGATCTTTGCTCTAGGGCCATGGGAATTGGTAACGCCCAACATTTGTGATCTGCCTAAGAGCCAAAGGATTCAATCTGAGGCCTTGCTGATGTCTAGATAATGAAGTGTCCATAATGTAGGCTTCAGGTATTTGCGTTTCCACCTCTTTCTCTCTGTCTTTCCAAGACTGATGAGTTCGGCTCGGTTGCTTTTGCTCAGCTGTGCTGACTTTTCTCTTCAGACCACTGCTGCTGATCTGCGTTCCATCAGAATTTGGTCCATAGCTCTCTTCAAGGCTTGGCATTAGGCTTTCAACTCCTATTTGATTATTTTGTCCTCTGTATTTCATTAGATCTCCCCTTTTGTGGTTGTGTTTTCCTTTGCTCTTTTTCTTTTGCCAGTGGCTGCTTCTGTCTGGGACCTTTGGGCTCAAGTTTATTTTAGTTTTTGGCTTTAACACATGGCAGTAAGTAATCAAATTAAAGGAATTAAATGCTTGCAATATTATGACGGCAGCCATGTTGGCCAGCATACCACTGATTGAACCAGGAACCTCCAGAGCTAAATGCATGAGTTGACACAGCTTGAACTAAAGAGCCAGCTGGAACTGTAACAGATTCCTGTCCTCTAAGAACATAAGACCGGCCATACTGGGTCAGACCAAAGGTCCATCCAGCCCAGTATCCTGTCTACCGACAGTGGCCAATACCAGGTGTCCCAGAGGGAGTGAACCTAACAGGTAATGATCAAGTGATCTCTCTCCTGCCATCCCTCTCCACCCTCTGACAAACAGAGGCTAGGAACACCATTCCTTACCCTTCCTGGCTAATAGCCATTAATGGACTTAACCTCCATGAATTTATCCAGTTCTCTTTTAAACCCTGTTTTAGGCCTAGCCTTCACAACCTCCTCAGGCAAGGAGTTCCACAAGTTGAATGCGCGCTGTGTAGAAGAACTTTTTGTTTTAAACCTGCTGGCCATTAATTTCATTTGGTGGCCTCTAGTTACTATATTATGGGAACAAGTAAATAACTTTCCTTATTCACTTTCTCCACACCACTCACGATTTTATATACCTCTATCATATCCCCCCTTAGTCTCCATTTTTCCAAGCTGAAAAGTCCTAGCCCCTTTAATCTCTCCTCATATGGGACCCGTTCCAACCCCCTAAACATTTTAGTTTCCCTTCTCTGAACCTTTTCTAGTGCCAGTATATCTTTTTTTGAAATGAGACCACCACATCTGTATGCAGTATTCAAGATGTGGGTGTACCATGGCAATAAGATATTCTCCGTCTTATTCGCTCTCTCTTTTTTTTTAATGATTCCTAACATCCTGTTTGCTTTTTTTGACTGCTGCTACACACTGCGTGGACGTCTTCAGAGAACTATTCATGATGACTCCAAGATCTCTTTCCTGATTAGTTGTAGCTAAATTAGCCACCATCATATTGTATGTATAGTTGGGGTTATTTTTTCCAATGTGCATTACTTTACATTTATCCACATTAAATTTCATTTGCCATTTTGTTGCCCAATCACTTAGTTTTGTGAGATCTTTTTGAAGTTCTTCACAGTCTGATTTGGTCTTAACTGTCTTGAACAGTTTAGTATCATCTGCAAACTTTGTCACCTCACTGTTTACCCCTTTCTCCAGATCGTTTATGAATAAGTTGAATGGGACTGGTCCTAGGACTGACCCTTGGGGAACACCACAAGTAACCCCTCTCCATTCTGAAAATTTACCATTTATTCCTACCTTTTGTTCCCTGTCTTTCAACCAGTTCTCAATCCATGAAAGGATCTTGCCTTTTATCCCATGACAACTTAATTTACGTAAGAGCCTTTGGTGAGGAACCTTGTCAAAGGCTTTCTGGAAATCTAAGTACGATATGTCCACTGGATCCCCCTTGTCCACATGTTTGTTGACCCCTTCAAAGAACTCTAATAGATTGGTAAGATGTGGTTTCCCTTTACAGAAACCATGTTGACTATTGCTCAACAATTTATGTTCCTCTGTGTGTCTGACAAGCTCAGAGAGGACATGCAACACACACTCACCAGTGGGTTACAATATCATATGTTAACTTCTCTCGTCCTCTGCGTTCAGCTTTATATCTCCCATGAGAAGAAGGTTGGTGGTTCTGGATGTGAAACAGCCATGTGGACAGCCTAGAGGCCTTGTAATGCTGCTCTGGTATATGTGAGAACACCGGCTCAGTGGAATACAATAGGGACCATCACCTGAAGAAGAACCAAGCGTGATTCCTGCTCTGGTTTCCTGCTTCTTAAACCAGAAGAGACTGCAAGGACTTTGTGTTGCTCTGCAGCACCCCTTCTGGCTGAATGGGGAGCTGCGTGGATGATCTCTGAAGGGAGGCCCCATCCAGTTTTCTCTGTCTGGAAGGCTGATGGAGGCAACACAACTCTGTGGGGCTGTTGAAGTGGGAAACTATGCGAGGGCTTCTCAGAGGATCTCCTTAGAGTTATGCTACAAGTGCAGTGTATTTATGTGCTAGTTTATCTCCTATCTGATTCATCCAAGTCTCGTAATTAATCAAAGAGATCTTGCTTTACAGCTTGAAATTGGACTATTCAACAGTAACTTTTTGTGCTGCACCTGTTTGCAGGGTGTTACCTTAGACACTATGTTGATGAGAGACAGTTTTATTTTTAGCCCATTTTCCCATGCTCAGCCTATGGAGTGTGCTCCCCTGTTCCATTTCACTGTCCAGCACTATTTTAAAGATGTCTCTACCATCTGTTTTTCCCCGCATGTCTTATCAAGTATCCTCAGTGTTCTAATATTAACAGGGAGGCCTCTTCATTCTTGGTTATTCCATATTTCTACTATTGGGCTCTTGGCACCTGTTCCTGGCTGCTGCAATCTAGGAACAGCTACTTGATGCTCAGTTGGCCAGATCTTTCTCTAAATATAAAGCATGGATGCACTAGTGAGATTCAAATTTAGCTCTCATTTTTTCCTGCCTGTATTGGATCTCTTACATTTGGGACAGGAACACAGGATCCAGATACCTCACCACAGAAACCATCCTATCTTCATTCTACTTGGTAGTACTGAAGCTGCTGCTTGTCTTTCTGGTCCTTGCTGTTGTCTTGGTAAAGTTCTGGGTAAATCCTTAGTGCCCTTTATTTTTTAACACTTTGGGGACAATGTAATTAGCACCACTGCTTTTATTAAAATTCTTGCCAAAGCCGTTTTAATCCTTGTGTTCAGGGACACTCATTTTGCAGTGTTCAACCCCATTATTTTTTCTCTGTTACAGTGTCTGATTTCACAGGAGAGCTATCCCTTTCTTGTTAATATCTTCTGACAGAAAGTGGAGGGCTGTAGGGCTGTTAAATGGCATCTTCATTTGAATTTTTTTTCTGTTAAGCAACATTGCATACTAATTACCTTGTCCTTCAGGCTCCGTTTTATTAAGAATGGAGAGATACATTTTGTTTTAATTTTTGTTGTATTATCTTAAATATTCAGGATAACTCACATGCACAAGTTTTATGAGATTTGTAGTATTCTGACATATAAGAATCTATTAAAAGAGCCTATTTAAAAAATCTTAGGCAAAATAGCCTGTACGCTCCAGATTTAGCTAACCTGCTCTAAAAGATGGGCTACTCTTTTTTTCTTGACAGCTCCCCAGTATAGTAATGTACAAGTGCACTCAGTAAGCTTAGATACTAGCATTTGTTGCCAGAGAGAATTCCAAGAGTTCAGAGGCTGTTGTTGGCTTTGACTGTTCATAAATGTTCCAGCACAGCCTAAATAATAGGGACTCTGGAGACCTTGGTTGGATTCTCAGCTTAGAGACATTTCCTGAGTGACTTTGGGCAAGTCATGTAATCTATCTCATGCCTCCATTTCCCCTCTGTAAAATGAGGTAATACTACACTATCTCTTGGCTGTTGCGAGGATAAAATTTATTCATGATTGTGAGATGTTCAGATATTATTGTGGGGAGGGCCATCTAAGTAGTTAGCTAGCCAGTTTGTATTGTTGGGATATCTCCTGAGTCCTGAATGTTAAGCAGGAACAATCAACATTGGAAGATGATCACAGCTTTGAGAAGCTGGAGGAAGTTATCATCAAAGAAATATGATTTTTCAAAGTGAACACCTAATTAGTTTCACTGAAGGGGTAATCAGCAGGGATTGAGACTGCATTAGAAACCTGCAGTAAAATTAATGAACAAAATCAAACCGAGTTTTGAAAAAATTTGGTTTGTAACAGATGAGATGAAGAATGAGGTCTTGAACCTGCCCCTCATGGGGTCTGGGTTTAGTGGGACTGCTCCCTGTGAATAAGATTTGCATGTGTGTGGGTTTGCAGGGTGGGGAACTAGGATGGAATACAGCAGTCCTGAGCTAAAGCTCCCCGCTATGTCTGAGGCCTTCCAGATAGCCAGTTTTACCCCTGCCCTGATTCCTGCAGAGTGTAGAGCAGCCTGGGGATGGCTGTAAACTGTGCCAGCAGGTATCAGTTCTAAAGGAGCTGTCCACTAGCTGAGCACAGTCAGAGCATAGTGCACTCTGACTGCAGCCTCTCCTCTTCCACTTTGCTGGGGCCAGAATGTGGAGATGACCTGGGCATCCCCAGCTCCTGTTCTGTACCAGTGTTTCAAAAGGAGCAGAGAGCCTGGTCTATTATTGCAAGCCCAGCTATATTCAAAGTTTGGCTGTCACTTGAGAAGGTTGCTGTGGTCTAGTGTTTAAAGCAAAGCATTGGAAGTCAGGACTCCTGGTTCTCTGCCACTTGCGTGGCCTTGGGTAGATTGCATAAACTCTCCACCTCAGTTTAAAGATCTCTGAAACATTGAGAGTAATAAGTAAAGTACCTCACAGAGATATGTGGCTTAATTAAAATCTGTAAAGAACTTTGAAAGCCTTGGCTGGAAGGTACTATAGAGGTGCATGTACTTTTGTTCGTAAATCTGACCATCACTGGCTCACTTTGAAAATCTATGGGTTTAAGAATCCTCCAGACATCAAAGAGTCTGTGTCAAAATGGACAGAGTCTGAGACCATATGCTAGGTTGCTGGGAGCATTACATTTATGGCCAGTGGGTGCTAGTGCTTCACCAACTCGCTAGACTCACTGCAGAAATTCCTCCAGATGAATCATGGCAAATTTGACCTCTTCCCATCAACTCCAAAACTCTGCAGAAGGCACTTAACTCCTAGCTTCACACAGCTTTTGTTTTTCTCTTGGCAATAGGCAAGGAGGTCTGAAGACAGAGCTATCCAGAACAATGTGGATCATGCGGTGTGGCTGGTATTCAATGACATTTGGGGCAAATGACTCCTATAAAAGCTTGGTTCTACTCCCATTGAAATCAACTGGAATTTTCCCATTACTATGGTGGTGGCAGGATTAGTTCCCTAAGAGGCTTTAGTTTCTTGTTGCCCTTAAATGAATCTCCCATGTACTGTATGCCAGGATTTTGCAAATAAAGATGAAGAATCACTTTGAAGCCAGACGATACCC
This sequence comes from Gopherus flavomarginatus, assembly GCF_025201925.1. Classification (NCBI taxonomy): domain Eukaryota; kingdom Metazoa; phylum Chordata; order Testudines; family Testudinidae; genus Gopherus; species Gopherus flavomarginatus. Next base: position 43,488,268 of record NC_066628.1, on the reverse strand, counting down.
AAGAGTCACAGGCTGTAGCTGGCTATATATATATATATAGAGAGGCCAGGATAAAGCCAGGATAATTTTAAGACCAAGCTTGTGGTTCTTTGAGCTCATTTCAGTGAGAGTGGAGTGTACTCAGCATCTTACAGAGTAAGGTCTCCAGAGTAGAAGCTCGTTGCCATAGGATTCAGGAGAGAATTTCCCCATCCTGTGCAGGGTCTTTTAATTGGCTAGAATCACTAAGTGTTTTACCTCTGCACCACCCTTTTGAAGCATTAGGTACTGTCCACTCCTATTGGCATAAGATAGACTTGATGTAACAAAGGTCTGATCCAGCATGGCAAATCCTATGTTTTTATATGATTTTAGATCACAAGTGCTGCTACTTCTTTTATTAATGTTCAAGGCTATGGACACTTAGGCCTTACTACACTAATATCCAATTCTCAGTTGTTCTATGGGAAGACAGGAAACATCATATTTAAGAATTACCCTAATAAATATATTCAGGAAATATTGTTCTGTACGCCTTTAGGTTATGTCCAGTCTGTATTGTGGAGAGTACTTTAATTCCTCATTCAATGGTCCTGCCAACCTTAACATCTGATTGCCTCATCACATTTAATGATAATGACAGGCTAATACTTTGCACTAGGCACTTCTCATCCTCACAAGTGGATTTTACACAGAGCGTTTCATTGTGGTTTTGGTCCATCTTTAGTTAGCAGGCTTCCATCCAAACAACCACACGCTTTGGGATCATTTGGATCTGGACCAGGTCTTTGAAAGTTGTCCCCACCTCTGCTGCTAATGCCAGCCTTGGCATTAGCACCAGCACTAGTGTGCTATCAATTCAGATCTTGTATGTAATATGAACCTGTGCAAACACTTAATTTGGTAAAACGCTGTCAAGAGCAATAATGGCAGAAGTAGGAACCATTTAGCAATTTTTCATTGTCAATATTGACAATGATGAAAATTCTGTTTGCAGCGCAGTTATGGTAGACAGAGCTACAGAGGTAATTGCTGGTGGCCAGGAATAGTTTCATGTATTGAATACCCTGAGTCTGCTGGGAGAAATGGTTTTTTTCTCTTTAGGAGCTGAATTTCGGTTCTGTGGTTTGCTGAATGAATTAAAAAAATACTTTTAAGATTGCTGTAGTTACAGAAACTTCCCTAGTTTTATGGCTGTGCAAATTTCAGATTTGGAAAAGTACCCAGCCAAAATGTCGGTTGAAAATCAGATTTTTTTTTTCAGTAAGACAGATTGAGCTTTATGAATGTTTTTATGTGCACTTAATTAACTCGTGGAACTCATTGCCACAAGATGTCATAGAAAAAGTCAGGAGCTTAGCAGGATTCAAAAGAGAATTAGACGTTTTATCTGGATAATGAGACTTCTCAAGTTACATTGAATTACATGAAAAGAAGTTGGGGATATTACCACTCATTCTCTAGAGCATAAGTCAATCACTAAATGTATGTCTATACTGCAATAAAAGGTTTGACTGCAGCATGTATACACATACTTGAACTAGTTTTAATCTGGCTCACTCTGGTACCAAGAGCAGTGAAGCTTCTGCAGCACAGACTAGCCATCAGAGTACCAGCACGCCAGGAAGCCTGGGTACCTTCTTGGCTTTTGCTGTGATCTATACTGCCGTGGCTTCGCTGCTACTGATACCCAAGCCAGTTATGTCTAAATATGCTGCAATCGCACCCCCAATTGCAGCGTAGACATAACCTAAATAATGAGCACTAAGAAGATGTTACTATGGAAAGCTTATTTTGTAATTATCCACTTGGGGCAGGTTGCACCCTCCTCTGAAGCATCTAGTGCAGTGGTCTTCAGTGTGTGGTCTGCAGACCCCTGGGGGTCTGCAGACTGTGTCTAAGGGGTCTGCAAAAGGTGGCTATGAAAATAAAGTTTCAGATCCCAGAAAAGACAATCCATTTTTCTGATCAATCAAAAATATGTGACTACCCACATCTACAGCTCAAAACCTGGAACTGTTGTCAGTACCATAAAAGTCCACAGTTTAGCGCCCTTTCTCACACTGCATCAAATGCCGTGCTGAGCACATGCAACTTCTAAGTAGAATTCTGTTCAGTCAATTTTCAGTCTAAGACTGCATTTTAATTTAATTTTAAATGAAGCTTCTTAAACATTTAAAAAACCTTATTTACTTTACATACAACAAGAGTTTAGTTATATATTATAGACGTATAGAAAGAGACCTTCTAAAAATGTTATAATGTATTACTGGCACGTGGAACCTTAAATTAGAGTGAATGAATGAAGACTCAGCACACCACTTCTGAAAGGTTGCTGACCCCTGCTGTAATCTGTGTGATCTCTGAATGAATTACAGCTGAAGCTCACCATAAGTTTTAATGAAGATAATTTAGTTTGATTCTACCACCTTAACATCTGAGAATAACCAGGGTTAGTTTAGGCCTAGGCAGGTGATAGTTTAAATAATAATTCTTGGACTTCTGTGTATTTACATACCATTGCTGGATGCTGTTTGAGAACAATTTTAATCAAATGCTGTGACCATTTTCAACTGTCAGTTCAGTTTAGGAAACCTCTGTCCTGTTTACATTTAATTGAAAATAGTTATTTCTTTTCAACAAAGTTTCTTATATTTCAGGAGCTTCCTATTTTACTGGCAGAGCATACCATAAAATCGTCAGTCTTCTGTAATTCTAGCCTCATGGTATCTTTTATTCTAAGTAAGGGAAGACACTGTGATTACCTCTGAATGTTGGGTTTTTAATAGTAGCCATTGTAATATCTGGCAATTATGACAGACAGGATTAAAGTCCTTTGATCTGTACAGCATGGATTTTTTTTTAACGAGGAAAGCATTCAGTACTTCCCCTCTAGTATCATACAAAGAGCTAGAATATTATTCCTCCATACCAGCAGGTGGAAACAAAGACCAAATGAATTATAAAATGTCTCCCTGGAATGAATTTAAATAGTATAGGTCTTTCTGTGCTTTCAGGATCTCTTAGTAAGTGCCTGATCCAAAGCCCATTGACCTTGGTGAGTTTAGGATCAGATCCTAAATTGGCATTTAGCATGGCCAGTGTTCGTGAAGCTGCTTCTTTCCGCTGCAGGGTCTAGTTTGGAAACAGAAGTTCAGTGAAGAGAGATATTTGATCTCTCCCTGGGAGTTTGGATCTGCACAGGACCCAAAAATGCAGGGGTCAGATCACACCCAGGACTGCAGGTCTGAATAAGTCAAAAATTCCCAGTGGAGTGGGAGTGGGAGAATGGAGCTGTGTTTAGATTTAAGGATTTGGTTTGGGTTTGGTCACTGCTTACTTATTTACAGTGTGTTAGTACACGCACTCGCTGGGTGTGTGTATGTTATATTGTGTGTGTGTGGTTTTGGATGACCTACAAAATATTGCACTGGCATTTTGCCTCCACTTGCACTCGAAGCAAAACCCAGCAGTGTAATTTGGAAGAGTGCGATCTAACAAATAAAAAGGCAGTGCAACTCACATTACACAGAAGAGCTGGTTTTATTAGCTTTTTGGAAAGAGTTTAACACTTTATGTGTGTGCAGAATTCAAAGCCTTATTGCTTGGGGAGTTCCTGTAGCAGCTGTCCACAGAGGCAGAAGTTTTCTCAGAAACCATTGGTCAGTGGGAACTACTCCTCCCTTACCGACGATCCAAATAAGAATATGTTTATGGGGTTTTTTTATTTAAAAAAAATAAATCCTGGTGCAACGTAAGTTACACTGAGCTACTGGATCCTTTTTATTAGAAGGCGATCCCCATACTCAGTGTACTGCCACGGACTTCAGTGGAGTTGCATCAAGGAAGGATTTTGTTTTATGTCTATAATAACAGAGGGAATATTTCCTTTGTTGTGCTGTATGCACAGCAGTTGCCCTAGGAGATAACACCTGGCACTTAAGTAACCTTTTTGTATAGACAGAGGAGCTAGAATTTGATGTTAACCCCTAAAGATTCAAAGCAGCACATGGGAGGACTCATGTGAGTGTTGATATGGTTTGTGTCTGTTGAAACCCTGCATGCTGCTTTGGGAACTGGGGCTTATACTGACTACTGTATCTAATGACAGTGTAAGTGGCAGCACAAATGCAGTGTAAAGGCTAACTCAGCAAAGGAGAGGTGACAAATCAGGGGTTAAATAAGTCAGTATCAGGTTGATGCAGGCAATGTGGTTTCAAGAGCCTTCTAAATAGACATGGGACAAACTCAGTCACTGAGTCCAAACCTCCTCTGTCTCCAGGGAAACCTTTGTTTCTTGCTAATTTCTGTAAGACAGATGTGAATAGGAACATCGACTGCACATCTCTTGAAGGTCTGGAAGAGTTTGGATCTGGATCAGGCTCTGGAACTGAGTTCTGGACTGTTTCTAATTGTATGTAGCATGTTCTCATCTTGGAGCTTGGCTCACCTCAGTCTGTGCTGTGTATAATACCAAGTTTGCCATTGATACTGAACGAACCACCAGCCTTGCTGAATTAACAGTGATTAGAAACCCTCCCACTTGCATCTTCTACCATGCAAGAAGCTTGGGGATGCTGCTGCCGCTGGAGCACAGTGATCAGCTCGTAACACCTCTGGCAGACTAAAGACCTGTGCCTGAGTGCACAGCTAGAGCAGTGCCCAGGCAGAAGCGGACTTTCATGGAGAGAGAAATAGGGTCATATTTAAAGCATAAGGATGGGAGTGAGGAGTTCTGCCTTCGGTTCCCGACCCTGCCCTGCAGATTTGTTGCTCTGGGGACATATCCATTAACCTGTGTGTGTGTCAGCGTCCCCTTTTGTAAGATGGGGATAACAACATTGAAGCCCAAGAAAGAGCGGCTATGTGTGGCTTGATTGATCAGTGTCTGTAGAGGGCATTGAGATCCATGTACAAAAAGCAACTGTAAAGTGCAGAATATTTGACTGCAGTTGGAGCACAAGTGCAGGAAGTTAGAGTAGCTTTGCAGGCTTTGTATGAATGACTGATGCCAGCAGGGATGTGCATACAGAAGCCTGGAGCAGTATCACATCTGTTCAGCGGAAGTGGGCATTACTCTGGGCACCCATCTGACCAACTCCAAAGCCTCCTCCAGTGAGCATGTTCTGGGAGCTGAGAATAAAGTACCAGTGTGGTACGGACCGCACCGACAGGGTTGCTTGGAGTGCATCATTCCAACATTGTCCTCATCTGGAAGAAGCAAAGGTAATCTTAGAGGTGGGAGGTGCTAAGTATCTCAGCCCTGCTATGACTGGAGTGTGGCTGCCTGGGATGAAGGCGATATGCTGCTGTCCAGGTGCCATGTTCTGTTATCCAAATTTGACCTCTTGTAGCAAGTTGACAAAGACTGAACTTCAAACCTGGATAAGATAATAAATCGTAACATTAACTCACATCGAATCAATGCTATTACTCTTGTGTGCAGGACTGCCTACCTGTGGGGCTCACTTGGAAATGTACAGCTCATCAGGCTCTCTTATGGTTTGGGTTTATATTCCTAGGCTTTTAATTTAAAATGTCAGTCTACGTGGGCCGCATCCTCCGTTTGGTGTAAATGGGCACATCTCCATTGATATTTATGGAACTACGCTGATTCACATCCGCGGTAAATCTGGCACAATGTTCGTGGTGCTTCTGAACAATGCCAGGACTGACGGCTTTGGAGAATGAAGTTCTCTGCTTAGCCATCGGATGATACAGCAAAAGAAATGGCCTCTCTACTGCCCTATCAGTCTTCTTAGTTCAGCCTCCATGCAAATTCAGCCTTTGGCCTGTCTTCTGAGACTGCCTACCAAGGTTTTAGTTCTGATGGGATGGAATGTTGTGAGCAAGACACAAGAAGTAATTCTCCCACTCTACTCCACGCTGATTAGGCCTCAGCTGGAGTACTGTGTCCAGTTCTGTGCACCACATTTCAGGAAAGATGTGGACAAATTGGGGAAAGACCAAAGGAGACCAAAAAATGATTAAGGATCTAGAAAACATGACCTGTGAAGGAAGATTGGAACAAACCCAATTTTTTCAGTCTGGGGAAGAGAAGAATGAGGGTGAGGGACATAAGTTTTCAATTACATAAAAGATTATTACAAAGAGGGGGATGAAAGATTGTTCTCCTTAACCTTTAAAGATAGGACAATAAGCAATGGGGTTAAATTGCAGCAAGGGAGATTTAGGTTGGATGTTAGGAAAAAATTCATAACTGTCAGTATTAGTTTTTGGTGTGAATGCACACAGGAAGAGAATACAAAATTTGCTTTTCATGAGCTTCAAATTTGCTTTCTCCATTTGGGCTGGTAAAACTTGATTTCATGAATGTTGATGGAAATTGCAAAAACAAGGAACAAGTGTAGCGGTAGTGAATTTGTTCAACTGGAACAAATTGCCTGGGAAGGTTGTAGAATCTCCATCATTGGAGGTTGTTAAGAACAGGTTAGACAAACACCTGTCAGGATTGGTCTAGTTATTACTTAGCCCTGCTTTGAGTTCCGGGGACGGGACTAGATAACCTATTGAGGTCTCTTCCAGTCCTACACCTTTTTTATTCTATGGTGTGAACACCTGTCCACTGGAAAGTGGACTCAGAGATTCCCTGACTCTTTTAATCACTTTATGGCTGTCAGCATGTAATGATTTCTGATTCAAACCAGTGACTAAATGGGGGAAAACTCTCACCCATTATCATCCCATCCCCTTTATCTTCTAAGGCTAATCTTCACACATAGAAGAATGCTGTCATTTTGCTATTATTCCAGCGAGGGTCCTTGGTCAAATCCAGCAAAGAAACCTACAGCAATAAATTAACTCAGTTCAGTTACAGTTCTGAACATATTTAAAGTTAAAGAAATTAGTAAAAGCCTCCCGTACTTGGTTGACTTACAGTGGAGAAAACGTTAAGTCATATGGTTTTGTTTCTGTTTCCTGCCTGGGACGAGAACTTCTGTAATTAGTTTTTGGTGTGAATGTACATGGAAAGAGGATATAAAATTGGTATTTCATGAGCTTAAAATTTGCTGCCTGCATTTGTGCCAGTAAAACTTGATTTCATGAATGTTGGTGGAAATAGCAAAAATGGGGAATAAATGTAGTGGCAGTGAATTTGTTCAAATTTCCAAATAGATTAATAGAATTTTCATTTGCAGTAGTTACTGCTGCGCAGAGCCCATATCTCCTCCCATTCCCCAACCCCCTGCATCAGCCCGGAGCCCCCTCCCATACGCCGAACCCCTCAGTCCCCTTCTGCACCCAAATCCCTCACCCCTGGCCCCACCCCAGAGCCCTCCCTCCCTCTTGCATCCCAGTCCCCTGAGCCAGCCTGGTGAAAGTGAGTGGATGGGGAGAGTGAGTGGCAGAGAGTAGGGGGGAAATGGGGTGAGCTGGATGCTGGGCATCGAAGGAGGGGCGGGGCAAGGATGTTTAGTTTTGTGCAAGTAGAAAGTTGGCATTATTCACTATTCATGCCTCAAGTCAATAACAGACATAATCAACAAGAAACAAAATTAACAAGCTAGTGAACAGATTATTTGTTTAACTTGTTTAAAAATGCTCTGGCAAATAGGAAGAAGATTAACGACGGGCTATCGTTTTAGTTCCAGTCTTGAGCATGGCATATGTGTAACATCTGGTAGGTTTGGAAAGTGAAACTGTCACAGCCAAAGAATCTCAGTGCTGATATTTAGGGTTGAATTGTATGACCTAATTCAGAGAGATAGTAGGGGCTGCTAAGCACAGATAAGGCACCACAGTAGACAGTGGCTTTAATTTCAGAGCATAGTCAAATGGTTTCATTAGATGAAAGCCAACAAGCTCCAAAGTCTAAAGGATGCAGTCTACTTCGTGAAGGCAGGAATGGCTGGGAGACCATTCTGCAAGTCAGCTAGCAAGTAAGTTGATGCATATAGCAAAAAAGCAAAGCACCTATATCAGGGAATGTATTTTGTTCCTACAGGACCAAATCCTGAGAAGTGCTGAGCAATAGGAGCGTTCTGTTAGAATGTACTTTTGTAACTGAAACCCCAGATGGCTTCTCTCTTCTCCATTTATGCCAAAGATTTGGCTTTTATTTTGACAACTCTAGTTTTAGCTCTAATTATTTATCACACTACTTCATAATGTCCAAATCAATGTGCGTAGCACACTTGGTTAAAAATACTCCCATCTTAGTAATATGAGACCTCATTCCAGCACTCTGCTGTTAAATCTTTGCTAAGGGGGAAGGAGTGGCTGTGAGGTTTTGGTGCACTTAATAAAACATGTGGATTAGCGAAGCGATGATTAGTGAGGTTCTGCTGTAGACAGGAATCTAAATGTCAGTCTGTGCTGAAGCCCCAGTGGAAAGTTACCTGTACTGCCTACATGAGATGGTGCATGACAGATTATGATGCTGGTCTGCTGTAGGACATTGCACTTTGTTACAATCTTGGATTTTGCAGGCATGCTGGACTGTGATTAACCCCAGTGTTTTGTATAAATGTTTGAGTACTCCCTACTCAATCTCTACGGGTGTATAGTTGGCAAAAATTACTTTTAATAGTCATAAGTCCAGTAGAGTGCGTGTGTGTGTGTGTGTGTGTGTGTGTGTTAATCAGTGTGAAGAAGTTTAGTAAACTTCTGCATCCTGGGCCTGATCCAAAGATCATAGATGTCAATAGAAAGACTCACTTTGACTTCAGTGGGCTTTGGATCAGGCCCTAGCTGATTTATTTATTATTACAACAGCACCTAGGAACCTCAGTCAAGGACCAGGGGTCCATTGTCCTGGCATGAACACCGATGTTACAGTCTATGTGTGAAACAGGATGCAACAGGTGGACAAAACAGGCAGCAGAGTGAGGGTGGATAAGAGGACAAGGTAACAAAATGAACAGGGTTTATCAGAAAAATAGAAGTCTCAGCTCACCACTAGCTTAATATGAAGGTGAGTTTTTCAAGGTGTAGGGGTCTTCCATTTGCCACAAAATCTCAGTTTAATGCTCAGAATTGGGGCTGATCAAAAAATTTGTCAGAAATTTTATGTCGGAAAATTCTGTCTTCAACTAAACAAATTTTTCCATGCCAAATGTCTGGTTTCTGTGGAAAATTTTGATTTTTTTTAAACCCTGAAATATTTGGCTGAAAACCAAAATAAGTTGATTTGAAATTGCTACTGAGCTCCTTCTTGGGAGTTGCAGTTTGATTAGCTCATAATGCCATACCCTTTTACGGATTTGGATTCTAGCTGGACTACATCTCCCATAATGCACCATGGCAAGGGACTCTCATGATTAATTGTCTTCCTTCTCCAAGAGGAGAACCACGGTGTATCATGGGAGATGTAGTTTGACCAGGGAGTCTGGCCTATAGAGGAGAATGGGAAATTGAGACCCTTGAACTACAACCCTCATGAGGCACTACAGGAGTATTTCCAAATCAAAATATTTCAGTTTTCAGTGAAAAATTTTCAATGATTGAATTTCTACCTGGGGAAAAAAATCATTTTTCAACCAGCTCTACTCACAATTGCAAGGTTACGGTGGCATGAGGAGGCAACGTGTTCTGATGCAGGGAACTGAGAGTCAAAACTCCAGCATTTTATTCCTGGCTTGCTATTATGAGATCCTAGGCAATTTGCAATTTCCTTCTGCCTTAATTAATACCAACTTCCTAGAGATATTGTGAGGTTTTAATGATGGTTTATAAAAGTACTTAGTGCTAATTATTCTTGCTAATATTGTTATTCCACTTATTGTCTTGAGGTTCCTGGAAGGGCTGTAGACAAAACTCTGTCAGAATATTGGCAGAAGATGGTACCAATTTATAGCTTCAGAGCTGCTCATGTGAACTAGGGTGGTGTATTCTAATGAAAAATGCTCTTGTATTAGCTGTAATGGAAATGAGACTAGCATGCATCAGTCAGATGGTAACGCAGTAGGATGGTGCCTACTGCAGCTGATTGTCCTGAACTGCTAGATCATCCTAGCATAAATAGCCCTGGTAATTATTCAGTCAACCTTGGTCTGTTTCCAATGATTGCTTTCCAGTATGACGTTGCTCTCAAGACCTGTTCTGATTCATTACCTCCTGTTCCCACCAAAGAGAAGTCAAAGGCACAAGAGGAGATGACATCCCTTGCCTGGTGCATAGTGAGATGACTCGGGTGAGGGTGGGGACTAGAGGTAATGCAGAGCAGGCTGCTCTCCTAAAAAGGAGTAGCATGTAGACAAAACTCTGTCAGAATATTGGCAGAAGATGGTACCAATTTATAGCTTCAGAGCTGCTCATGTGAACTAGGGTGGTGTATTCTAATGAAAAATGCTCTTGTATTAGCTGTAATGGAAATGAGACTAGCATGCATTATGTCCACCCTTGAATGTCAGCTGATGGCATGTTGGTGATTATCCAATCATAGTGAAATCTTGCCCAGCTGCTGTGTAAGTCTACCAGAATGGGGGTTTGTTGTGTGTACTCTCCTACTTGCTAGCACGGCTGGACAACACAGGGAAAGAATTTGCATGCTGCATGCATGTGTTTGTATAGGCACATGCTGCATGTGTTGTACATGCACATTCTGTATCTATATTTCAGTGTAAAACCTATACAAGTCCTATGGTAAGTGTTAGAAATTTTAGGGTGGGATTTTCAAAAACACCTGAGGGTGGTAGAGGCACTAATTTAATTGCCTTTCAGTGGCAACATGCTCCCAGATCCCATAGGCACTTAGGAAAATCCTCCCTATGTGTATAAAGGCAAGCAATGAGAAGCTAAATTTCTCCCAGTGGTACAGGCTTTCGCTCATTGTACATCTAGGGTGGTTTTAAATACTAGTTCCTGTTAAATGAACAGCTGGAGAAGTGCCTGCCCCAAAGAATTTACAGTCTAAATAGAGAAGCCAGACAAAGGGGAGTAGACAGTAAATATCCCCATTTTACAAATGAGGAACTGAGGCACAGAGATTAAATGAGTTCCCTTTCACAAAGACAGTCTGTTGCAGAATGGGAATTAAACCCAGGTGTTCTTAGTCCCAGCCCTGTTGCCTTAACCGCAAGAATGTCCTTCCTCTCTCCAAGTTAGAGATATTTGTGAGTGCAAAAAAAAAAGTTTAATAATTTTTTAAACTAAATTATTTTCACTCTCCAAGAACTTAAAAATAGTTGATGGGGTTTCCCTCAAAATTTCCCCTGTAGGCTGAGAGCATGCATGGAAAATTTGAGCTCATGAAAAGAATCTTTGAGAGAGTTGATGCCAAATAAATAAAGGGGGGTTGTGTTATAATGGAAATTTGAATTCAACTTTAACTGTAATTTTTCCTCTAGAGAGAAAGCTCAAGGGACAGATCCACAGCTGGTGCAGCTGCTCTGATCTACATGAGCTGAAAATCTGGCCCATAATATTTGCAGAAGTGTATAGCAAACAGGTACTTAACTTTGCATGGAAATGTATAGGTGTGTGCCAATGGTTATTGAAACTTACTGATGTCGGAGCTTTGTGCAAGCACAGACTAAAGCAACTACCCCAAACCTTGTGGAAAATTCCAACTCTAGACTAGTCTAATTAATAATGTTTTGCCTCCCCTTTTGATGTGAGTATGACTGAAGATGTGAGGATACATTTCTTCAACTGAATATACAAATATAATATCTGGAAGCTTAAACCTCCAGGCAACTCGCCAAAGAACTGCTATTGACATAAACCATTGCTGTGTGTCAGCAGTACAGAGAATATGAGCGCTTGTTTCAGTTTTAGTGCTTTGTGTCATGTTAAGAAAAGCAGGATTTGCTCATGCACTAAAGGAATGAGATGGCAGAAGAAAGCTCAGTTTAACTGGTAGCTGTTGTTTGGGATTGCTCACTAACAAAAAAAGTCTTTCATCTTATTCCCAGTAGGAGCTGCTTATTTGCCAGCTACAGCAATATGCTCCTCAGTTGCTTAACGATGTACCCAAACACGTTAATGATTTATATTCTTTGGGAGCAGTGTTGCTTTGCTCGTAATGCCCCTGGCGTGAACTAACTTGCTGCCAGAATTTTGAGGAGTGATAGGCTAAAGATTTGCAAACAGAGTCTGCACGCATGCAGCAAGGAATGGTGCACGAGGATGCTAGATCCTTCAGCCTGTCTTGCAGAATCGCCATAGAATGTACTAGTCCAGGCACCAGATCTTCTTGCCGGCCCTTTACTGCTGGTCTTGGTGACAGTGAAAATCTTCCTTGTCCTCTGCAGGGCCGGCGCTACCATTTAGGCAGCCTAGGCAATTGCCTAGGGTGCCAGAATAATTGGTGGGCGCCGTTTTGCTGGAGGGGGGGGCAGGCGGCTCCGGTGGAGCTGCCGCAGTCGTGCCTGCGGACGGTCTGCTGCTCGTGCGGCTCTGGTGGACCATCACTGCGGCAGCTCCACTGGAGCCACGGAGCACCGGACCCTCCACAGGCAGCACTGCGGCAGCTCCAGCGGAGCCGCAGGACCAGTGCGCAGGGCTGCGAAATTGCCATCCTGGTGCCTAGTGCCGGTCCTGGTCCTGGTCCTCTGGCTGAGAACGTGAGAAGAATGTCTCAAGGCTGCCTACTTGTCAGCTCGGGGCAAGGTACTGAGCCTGCCATCTGAGAGGAACTGAGTGCTCTTCATAACCATTGAAATCAATGGGCCAGATCCTCAGCTGGGGTAAACTGTTGTAGCTCTATTGACTCAAGATGGCAGCATGGGCTAGTGGACAGACCACTGGACTAGGAGTCAGGAGATCTTTTATTTATTTATTTATTTATTATGGTAGGGCCTAAGGACCTTTGTGCTGGGCACTGTGCCACAGAATAGTTGACAGTCCCCAAAGAGCTCCCAGCATAAATAGATGTGGCAGACACTGAGTGGGAGAAAGGGATGGAACATGCAAGCAGAGAGAACAAGTGAGGGCAGCAAACAGCATGTCAGTGCCACCATTTTATATTTAATTTGATCTGGGTGGGGTTTTGTTGGGAGGTGACTAGCTAAACGAAACACAAAGGGGAGTGAGGGGGGTGAGGCTGAGGTCGCAGACTGGAGTCCAGGTGGCATGAGGCTCAGGTGAGGAGACTGAGGGAGTTGGAGCAAACAGCCATTCAGCTCAGGGGAGAGTGTGTCCAGACTTGTAAATGTAGAACAAATTCTGATGACCTCATCAGCATCCGCCAGGCCCTGTGGAAGCCGCTTCTGTGTCTGTGCCTGCCCCTGCCAATGTGTGGAGTTTCTTTCTTCCCACAGGGATTTGGGGGTCGGGGGGCACTATAGGGGTCCTAGTGCCCTGGGAGGGTGGGGGTGGACACCCTGGCACAGTTTGCAGTCTGGAGGTGCTAGGAACTGGGGAATGGTCACAGCCATGTCCCCTTTTTTTAGTTCCCCCCCCTCAGTGCCAAAGACCTGCTCTGTGCCCTTGGATAAATTACTTCCCCACTCCATGTCTCTTTCTCCTCTTGCATTGTCTGTTGTCTATTCAGATTGCAAGCTCTTTGGGACAGAGATTCTCTCTTACTATGTGTCTGTACAGCACCTAGCACCATACGTCCCTAACTTCAGTGGGGGCCACTATGTGCTACAGTAATACAAAAAATTATAATTGCCTTTAATGGAGTGATGCAGGTCTACACCAGTGAAGGCTCTGGCCTGATGATATTCCTTCTTTCTCTGTTATTAATTCCTCACAAGCTCCAAAGCATTACAAATAGTCTTTTCTGTGACCCTCTGGCAAAGATTGCGTCTCATATTAAATTGCACATCGGATAATTTTTTTTCAAGTTAATGCATACATTCAGCTTTGGAACAAAGACTGCTATATTTTTTCTGTTGTAACTATTTTCAGTACAGTCAGTATATGCAAAAAGAAAAATAATTTGAGACACTATAAGAATAACCAGGTAAAAGCTTTTTTTTAGATCATATCAGACTTTTTTCTCCTACGGGCATAGAGAACACAACTATATATTTTAGATTGGAAAACAGGGATCCTATAATTTTGAGGTAGAAGTCCTCAAATATTGATTCATGAATCTGCCAAGATAAATGTATCATCAGTGCAGGTGTGAGCTACAAAACAATGGGCTAGGTGGACCACCATCTTAAGTGACAATTTGTCCTGAGATCCTGTGGCAGCTGCACTAAAACTCCCATAAGCTGGTGGTTTTATTGATGTATTAAACAACACTATTCTAGATGGCAGTGTTTTGGAGTCATAGTGTAATGTCTTTGTTTAAGCCCAGATTTCAGCAGAGGGTGTGTAAGAGGGCAGACAGGATCTTGGGGTACATTCACACATCCCAGTGTGCCTGATACAGCCTGTGGGCTCTTTAAAACTCAGAACTAGCAGGTCACATGACTGCTAGGGGAGAAATATAAAATGAAGGGGGAGCTAAGAGGCCTTTTCCCCTTCAGCCTAGCTAAAGCAGGGCAAGACTCTGGGGAATTATTGCCCAGTGTTTATCAGTTAAGTTTTTGTGTTTATTTAGCAGTTAATAAACAAGATCTGAGGAGCAGGGCTTAAAAGGACTGGGGCTTGGAGCTTTATTTCCATTTCCTGGGTAGTGAAACCCCCTTCTGACTAACCCCCTTCTGCCTGAGGTTAGACTTTTAAATGCATATAGAGGTACCCAAATACATGGCCTGATTTATTTTTTTTCCTCTCCTCAAAAGTGCTGAGCACCCTGCAGCTTCTACTGAAGTCTATGGTGGCCATAATGCTGGGATCCCACCTCTAACTTGTTTCCTCTCCTGTAAGAATCCCGAGGTAAAAGTTAGCTTCAGACTTCAGAAATTCCCTTCCTTTCCATCACCCAGAAACCGGAGCACCTCCCAGCTTTCCTGATGAATAGCTGAACTCAGCAGTTGGGAGAAAAGCAGCTGGGAATCCAGTGGAATGAATGTAGATTCCACGAGTGGCTAAAGCTTAACCCAGGCAAGATTGGAGTGATGCTTGGAGGAAGAGAGAAGTGCTCTGAAGAACTCGCCTCCTCTGTAACATCCTCCACTTCCATCTGTGACTGGCCAGAATCTTGTGCCTCATCAGGGATCCATGGTTTGTAATGTCTCAATTGAATAGTTGCAGCTCATTATATCTAGGAAGGAAGCTGCACTGAGGAAATTCCCTTTGATATAAAAGAGAGTAGCCCATTGTGTGCTCCACTCTGTGCACTGGTTTCCCACTGAATAGAGTCCAGTTCACAGTTGCTGTCCAAAATTACCCATGGGATTGGCCTGAGACACACTTTTCCCTCTGCAAGCAGGACCTCCCATGAAAGCTACAGTTCCCTAGATTAGTGAAGCTGTCAGCTAAGGGAGGGGAGCTCATGAGTAGGGGAGACAGTGTCAGGGGATGGCTTTGAGCTACTGCTGCATCCTGGTCTATGTGGTGTACCTGGAGATCTGTCCATGGTTTAAATCAGCACAAATATCCCCACTCTGGGAATTCCACAGGCTTCTCAGTAACCAAAGGAAACAGTAGTAGCTACACTCAAACATTTATTTAAAAAACCAACAACTCTAAAACCTAAGCACAGGCAATCAGCCTAACAAAGCAGAGTCTGTTTCTGTGAGGAGATCAGTCTTCACCATGAAATAGGCCTTCTGAGGATCAACATGGGCTGCTTAAGTAAGTTCTTAGTCTTCAGCCCTTTCCACTTTCCTTTTCAAGGTAAAGCATTAAACTAGTGAGCACACGTGAACCAATTACTTGGAGTCCCGAGACAACAAATGTCTGGAAAATTGGGAATGTCAGTCTGAGAAGCACATTATTGTCACTCAACAAATAATAAACTGGTGTACAGAGCCATAAAAATGATGTCTTTGTTTCCCTGTGCACTGTACCTTTCAATTTCCAACACTCTCCTCCTGGTGTATTAAATTGAGTGGCTGATTTGTTGTTTGTGGTCAGTGCAGACTCTCACAGAGGAGGTGTATGCCTTGTGCTCTCTCTCTCGTGGTGTACATTGCTTTTGTTGTTTATTTCTCTCCTCACCTCAAACACGTCACTCCTGGCGCAATGTATCTGACTATTCGGGCCTTATACATGGAAAACTGCAACAATAAGATGGTGCGTGACTGAGAAAGTCCGCAATGTTAGGAGAACGCAGCCAGTGAGAGGGCTTATTGAATGTACAGTGCAAATAGATGGCTGACTACAGAAGGATCAGAGTCCCCTTGTTTTACCTGGTTCTCACCATCCTATTCAATCCTGATTTACTCCTTCTGCCCACACCCTAGAAACAGGCATCTTGCAAATGAAACAAACTGGATTCTCTGCTGAAAAATGTCTTTCTAACCACAGCATGAGAAATACAGCTATTCCCAAGCTGAGTGGATGAAAGCCTGATTCCAGCGGATGTGGCTGCAGTCACTGGCCACAAATATCTTCCCAGTACAAACAGCTATTTTGTCCTCCTTGAGAACAAGTAGAAAGAGAGAGACGGGTAGAGCTAAATCATTCTGTGCATCCCACCCATCACTGCTGTCCCAGCAGTTCTTTTCCCCCCAAGATGTTTTGTACTATGATCTTGCCAGCTCTTACAAGTTAAACAGGGATGGGCTGGTTTGGTATGTAAATGGGAGATCTCCAAGGAACACAGAAGTGCGCTTGGGGGATAAGTAGGTGGTGGTTTCTCCTCTGAGTTAGTACTGAATGAATGGCTCCTGTGGTGCTAACTAGCCTTGTGCTGCTGGAGGTAATACCTATTTTGGCTGACACGCCCTGCTCAGTTGAGCTCCTTAAAGATTCTTTGGCACTTTTTGTGTGTGTCTCTCTGCATGCGCAAGAGTAGGGATGGTGTCCTGGCCAAATTCCAACACGGATAATTTCAGTCTGATGGCCAATAATAATAATAAACAAATTTCCTGGTAGTTTTAACTGGAAACACAATTTTTCTTCATTTCCTGTCCTAAACTAATGTGCTGTGTTGCTATGTTTTTTTCCTAAATAGTTGTTTTTGCTTAAACTGAAGTAAAACTTAGTCTAAATAATTTTGCCACAATAAATCCATAATCTTAAATTGTCATTTACTACTGTAAACAATGAAATTCAGAGACAGATCCTTGGCTGGTGTGAATTGTCATAGGGCATTGAAACTTGTGACAATTTACCCCAGCTGAAGATCTGCCTCAGCATAAATTACCCAGAAACATTTGGAAATAATATTTGGTTGAGCTTTATTTAAAAACTATCACAACATGTATATTAGAACTGGAAAAGGTACAGAGAAGGGCAACAAAAATGATTAGGGGGTATGGAGCAGCTTCCATCCGAGGAGTATTAAAAAGACTGGGACTGTCCAACTTGCAAAAGAGATGACTAAAGGGGGATATCATAAAAGTCTGAACAAAATCATGAATGGTGTGGAGAAAGTGAAAAGGGAAGTGTAATTTACCACATCACATAACACAAGAAGTAGGGTTTGCCCAATGAAATGAATAGGCAGCAGGTTTAAAATTAACATAAGGAAGTACTTTCTACAATGCACAGTCAACCTGTGGAACTCATTGACAGGGGATATTGTGACGTCAAAAGTATAACTGGGTTAAAAAAAAGACTTAGATCTATGAACTTATCTATCAATGGGTATTGGCTAAGATGGTCAGGGACACAACCCCATGCGCCAGGTGTCCATAAACCTTTGACTGCGAGAAGCTGGAATTGGATAACAGGGAACTGATCACTTGATAATTGCCCTGTTCTGTTTCTTCCCTTTAAAACACCTGGCACTGGCTGTTGTTGGAAGACTGGATACTGGGCAAGATGAACCATTGGTCTGACCCAGTATGGCCATCCTTATGTTCCCCAGAGTTGTTTGCATTCTTTGTATATCAATTTGAAAATCTTTGTAAGGAGAAGAGCTGAATAAATATAAGTGATTGTTTTTCTCTCTCTGTCTGGCATTTACATGGCCCCCAGGACTGTAGTATCTGAGTGCCTCACAATCTCAAATGTGTTAAATCTCACAGGACTCCTGTGCAGTAAGGCAATGCATTTTACAAATGGGAAACTTAGGCACAGAGAGATGAAGTGACGTACCCAATGTCCTACAGGAAGTCTGGCAGAGCAGTGACTTGAACCAAAGTTTCCCCAGTTATAGGCTAGTGCATGAACCATTGGACTATTCTTTTGTGTTCCTCTTCCCTGATGATGTTGCTATGTGCAATGCTTTGGCTCAAAACAAGGTACAGTTGGACACTACTGAAATGAAATAAAACAGGAAAAAATAGTGTAATAACTCATCAAAATGGAACAATTTAATTCCCTCCTTTTTTTTTTTTAACCACATCCTTATTAAACCCATTGCTGTTGGTCCCTCCATGGGTCCTGCTGTGCTTTCCATCATCCATTAGTACTCCATGGAAACCAACAGAATGCAAGGGGCTTACCTGGGTCTTTCAGCAGGACAACAGGTGTGTTCTATCTAGAACATTTGGTAGCGATCGTATGCAGTGTAGTTGTAGCTGTGTTGGTCCTAGGATATTAGCGAGACAAAGTGGGTGATATAATATCTTTTATTGGACCAACTTCAGCTGGGAAGAGAGACAAGCTTTCAAGCTTACACAGAGCTCTTTGGGATTTGGGTAGTTATTTTTGTTGGCTCCTTCTATTTCTGGCCTGTAGTTTAGAGAGGAGGCAAGAGGCCAATGTTAGTCAGCAGATAACCTGGCCACGGGTACTGCGTGATTGAAGAAGGCAGCTTCTGGCAAAGGGCTAGAGAAGCCAACCAGGGTCACTTCTTCATGTGATTTAATGACAGTGATTTAACTACCACTGGGCTGAATTGATCACAGGGTAAAGTAATTAGCTAGAATTTCAGTTGCATTAAGGAAGAGATGGGCATGTCTGTTACTTATTGATGAATCATCAACACATTTTCTTGGCGGTTGTTAAACCTTCTTTTCTTTCATATTTTTTTTTTATCCCAGAGACTCTCAATTCACTTTCCCTTGTGTGAATTAAAAATAGTCAGATTTGATGTACTCCAGCCCCCTAGGAAAAATCTATCCCTTTAACCAAAATCAGGGATCTATGCATTTCTAAAGGGGTTAATACTAGTGGACACGTGCAAGGGTTAGTGCAAAGAAAGGAAAAAGGCAGCACCACTTACCTACCCATCATCACCTTTATCCCTGGGATTCCTTTGGACAAATGCTGAGTCCTCTATAATCTGTGGCCTGCCTGATATTACCTCATCCATGCCTTTTACCTTTTAATCCAATGCCAGCCATAGTCTTTGACACAATGGCTCACTTTTATGTGGTGGGAAAATATGTTACTAGAGAGTTTCTGTTGCTCAGTCCAAAACAATAAAAGAATGAATGGGAGACTTTTCTTCTCCCCCAGATACATAGTGTATTTATTAAGATCATTGTAATGTGTTAGTCTGCCCACTCCTGATCTCATCAGAGGGTTTAATTGGGGTGTAAGAAGTGCAAAAATTTAGAATTAGCCCTGTGCTCAGGGGTGAATACATACAGCCAAATGGGGAGTATAATCAGTTTTGTTCCACTGCATGACAAGGAAACCAGGGTGTGGGTAGCCCTCTCAGGAGCAATGGGAGCTGCTGGATGCTGATAGGTTTGAAAATCTGGCCATTTCCTCTAGATCCTTAAATGAGAATTGACCTTTTAAAAAAAAAATCTGGCCAAAAGTAACTTACCCAAGGCATCAATGGCAGAACTGTGAATAGATCCAAGGTCTCCTGACTCCCAGTCATGAGCTTTTGCCACAAGGCTGCCTTCTTCTGCAGACACACTGCTTTCTATTCTGTTGGGGTAATAAAAGTGATGTATTCACAACTCTCTGCTGGTACACTAAGGGCCTGATTCTCATCTACACTAAGGCCCCTTTATACCTCTCCAGCAGAGTGAATTGATAGTAAAGGGGGTATAAATATAATTTACTTTCACTTAATCCTTTACACTGTCAAGGGATAAAGGGCCTGAAGTGTAAATAAGAATCTGGCTCTTTGAATTTTCAGTCAACAAGAAACTGCAATTTTTTCCTCTCCAAAGGAACTATATTTTCTGGCTTTGCTTGGGAAAAAATGGTAGAGGAACTGCACAGAGAGCAACAAAAGCTGGCAAAGTATTTTTCTTTTAAATTTCGTTCCTGAGCCTACTTCTAAAAGTGTGAATCTCTTTTCAGCTTTGTCTGCGTGACAGCAACTTTATCAAATTTAGGTGTTAATCTCTATGTTTTCAGGTGAAAATTTGCCTCTTGCTTTGATTAAAGAAATACATTGTGACTTGTTTTCCTATGCACACTTTCTGTCCATCACTTCAGCAGGAATGGAAAAACGCGGACATCCATGCACTGTAGCTAGAGTGCCATTGAATCTTAACAGCTGAGCATGGTTTGCTCTGTTTTAGGCTTGCCTATGCTTGGGAATACCCCTGACTCAGCCATTGTTGGAAACAATTGGTGTGTGCAGTGGTGCTAACCAATAAGCATAGGCTCGGTTAAGCAAAGGTGTTCACTGGTGCAAAGCCTGGCTTGACTGTGTCTATGTTACCAATGTAGATGCAATAGCTGCTGGCCACTGATGGTTGAACTAAGGCTGCTCAAGTGTAGATAAGGCCTTTGATCTTAACTAACTGCCATATTTTATCTAGGTTTTCATACTGCATCCTTTACTTTGTGTTCTGAGCACCTTAGGCCCAGGTCAGCGCTTTGAAGGGAGACCTCTCAGGAATACCTCAGTATGGTGGAAGGGACGCGTTGTTATCTTTCAGATGAGATTACAAAATGGAAGTCTGATTACTTCTGGGCATTAAAGAACCTATCATAGAACTTTTTGCAAGTTAGCCTTCTTTCCTGGCCAAATTCTAGCTTAAGTAGTTTCTTGTCCACCTAAAATGCCCCTACAGTTTCAGTTGGATATGGTGATTTTCTTCATTTCCTATCCTAAACGGCTGCAAGGTTGTGCTGTTACACAGCCCCGGTCTGAGTTGGTTGCAGTACAGTAATACTTTCCGAAATACTCAATAGTTTTATAAAATACTTTGGGATGCTGCAGCTTCAAAGCTTTGCGTCTATGATTTGTTAGCATTCTATGATTTACTGCAAATGCTAGGAATGTTCTATACATATGCCATTGTTTTTAGCAAGACATGGGGCATGTGGGTATCAAATGAACATCCAGGCCTCTCTCCTGGCACCTCATGGTCTTGTGGTTTTGTAAGCCACAACTTCAGTTTGAACTTCTCCATCAAATGAGAATAAATAGAACCAGTTGCCCACTTTGATTTTGTTTACAATGTCTGTTAAGCTCCCAACAGGCTGTACACAATAGTTCAGAGTTACGCTATTAGGTGGTCACATCTCGTCATTAGATTCTTACATTTTGGTGGGGAAGGAGTAGCGGGGATAAGAGAGAGATGTACTGCAGCTGGCTGAAAGGAGAGTTACCTTTCCCTGCCTCGATAGCTTGTATTTCCCTTTACATTGTTCCAAATCTGCATTCAAAGATTTTGTCTAAGTTAATCAAGATTTGGTACCGAGAAAAAAATCGAGGCCCAAGTCTGTGACACATCTTCAAACGCCAGTGGCTGGCTGCTGAAGTGGCCCAGCATCTTGCAGGACTAGAGCTTCAGTTCTTTGACATTTTCAGGCCTTTACATGGACTTTGCTGGTGTATATCGCAAAGCTTCCATTGGCAGCAGTGGTGATGGATCTGGCCCCATAGGTGTTACATTTAAGCACGTACTTTCTTGTGTACAGAGCATACCAATGGCCCAATCCTGTTCATGCTGTCTTGTCATGGAGCAGGTTTCAGTTAGACTTTCTTAGCATGTAGACTTCATGCATATGGACAGCAGCTGGATGAACATAGATTCATTCATAGATTCTAGGACTGGAAGGGACCTCGAGAGGTCATTGAGTCCAGTCCCCTGCCCTCATGGCAGGACCAAATACTGTCTAGACCAGAGGTAGGCAACCTATGGCACATGTGCTGAAGGCAGCATGCGAGCTGATTGTCAGTGGCACTCACACTGCCCGGGTCACACTGCACCAGTCCAAGGCGCTCTGCATTTTAATTTAATTTTAAATGAAGCTTCTTAAACATTTTAGAAATCTTATTTTCTTTACATATAACAATAGTTTAGTTATATATTATAGACTTATATAAAGAGACCTTCTAAAAATGTTAAAATGTATTACTGGCACACGAAACCTTAAATTAGAGTGAATAAATGAAGACTCGGCACACCACTTCTGAAAGGTTGCCAACCCCTGGTCTAGACCATCCCGGCTAGACATTTATCTTGGACATTACATTGGCCCAGAAAGTAGTTGGATAGATAGTCCATTCGGTCAGAAGTTTGTAGCCTGAGGAGGATTTATCCAATGCCTTTCCCCAGAGCGGACGTTCTCGTTGTATACATCATTACCCTGTGCTTTCATTGTGGTGCTGGGGGCTATACAAGGAGTCATACCACTATATTTCCATGCACTGAACAGTCAGGACTAATCATTTCCAAAGTGAACACAATCAAAATGTCTCATCTGGAATTTTTGTGGCCCAGAGTATACTTTCACACAAGCCTATACACATTGCTGCACTCGTGAAGTAGAACAGCATTGGAAAATATCAGCAGGCACCTTCAGGCTCTTTAATGGGCATCAAAATGTTGGCCTAGATTCTCAGGCAATGGGAATGTCATGACTTTCTATTAAAGATGTGTTGAAACAACACTCATAAAAAAACCTGGTAGCAAATTAAGGAAGTTTATAGCTAATACCTAATGGTCTAATAATGTTAGTCGAACCATCAGAAGTAGTAGAACCAAATTGTCGCCCACCTTGTTTTCCTACAATAGTTTTCACACCCAGTGCAATTCTTCCTGGATTTCGATTCCCTTTTTTGGTGGGAGGAGTTTCCCTGCTCTTACACAGTAAAACAAAACCAGTGTCAGTGGTTCAGGGCCCATGAGTAACCCTAGAATAATATACAAATATGCACAACTACACAGCAGTCCATGCATCCTAGTGCTTATGTAATAACAAATTGGTGTGCACGAAGTGAAAGGAAATATGTATTTATTTTTAAGGAAACAGATTTCGCTTTCATATTTCCAAGGGTTTTTATGATAAACGGTGATGGGTTAGTGCCTTACAAAGTGTGTTCAGCTCACATAGTTTCAGTTACTGTGAGGCAGTGTTTTGTGGCAATCAATCATAGTTGCTCAATAATCACTTTTGGACTTGAAATTGGCACCAAGAATGGTCTTCTGGTTAAGGCCCCGGGTCTGGGATCCGTTGTCCGTTCAAGTCAACAGAAAGAATCTCATTGACTTCAATGGGCATTGGATCAGGCCCTGGCCTGACATTGAAGAGCTCTGAGTTCAACTCCCAGCACTCCCACTGACTTTCTGTCTCACTTGGAGCAAGTAATTTTCCTTTAACTTCAGTCAGCTTCAGGTTAGGCCATTACTCTTGCTGTGCCTCAGTTCCCCAGCTGTTTAAAAAACAGGGGGCAAGGGGGATGTTATCAGAATAAAGTCATTAATGTTTATGAAGCTCAGTGGCTGTGATGACCAGCCATAGAAGCACCTAGATAGAAGAGTAAATCCTGCTCTTTTGGAGCAGTCTCTGTAATATTGTTGATCTTATGGAGAGATGCCTAAATGAAACTTAGTTTCCTGAAACCAGGATCAGTTGTAGCACCATCCTTCTGCAGTGATCGCTTCACAACTCATTTGTAACTCACTGTGCATGCAGACAATCATAGTGGTGTGCTTCCTACAAATCTATTGCAACCACAGGCTGCTCTGGAGGGCAAGTGATATGCCTCTGTTTTGTATTGTCTTTTCTTCAGGATGCTGCATTTTCTTCATGGAGATCTTGGGTCCATCACTCTGGAATATGACTTAGATTTTAATGCAGAATGACATAACTTCTCTTAGAAGCCCCCATCTATCAGTCACTCTGCCACAGGAAACAGGCAACTACTGGTTCCTGAAGATGTTCCTAACTGTAATACCTTGACATTGTCCAGAATAATACAGTGCTCTCATGTCACCTTCCAGCCAAGGCTTGGGAAGTGCTTCTCAAATGCCAGTGGAAACCCAACTCCTCTATGATACCCTATACCCATTTCACAGAGGGGAGGATGACCTTATTGGTAAGGTCACAAACTGGGATTTAGGTGGTCTGGATTTAACTCCTGTCACTGCTCTATATGATCTTCAGCCAATCACTTAATTTCTCTTATAATGGAGACATTTGGTGTAAGAGGTTACTGTATTCTGGCAACTAGGCAGCATGGGTAACTATGGTGCACGTACAATTATATGCAAGAGTTAGGTAATAATAATAATCTTGCATCTATACAGCACTTCTGTCCAGATGGCTCCCAGAACACTTCCAGTGCTTTATTAAGTGACAGTAGAAAATATGTGCCTGATACATTTACAAATATGAGCCTTAAGGTTAAGACACTGGGTTGGGGCTCAGAGGATCTCGGTGCTGTGAGTCAGTTCCCCATCTTGCAAAATGGGAACAATAGTGCTTTCTTTGCCTTGTATGTTTAGATTATAAAGACTTTGGGGCAGGGACTGACTCTTCCTGTGTATTTGTACACATTGGCCGTTTCCAGTATCTCCCCAGGTACTGATCTTGGCTGGGATCTGTAGCTGCTACTGTTAGACAAATCACAGGGGGGCCCTCTCACTCAGAAGCAAAGTCTCAGGTCACACGGTGGAGTCAGTAGCAGAGCAGGGGACAGAGCGTATCATGGCCCTGTCCCCCAGATAGGGACTGGCTACAGAGCTTCCTTCTGAGCGAGAGAGACACCAGATAAGATGCTTTAATGCTCTCCCCCATGGCTGAAGTTAGGTCCGTTACACACATGTCGCCACCTAGTGGCTGAATAGTGTAATGCATTTTAGCATTCCGTTACATCTCCCTCTTTACGATCTACATTCCTCCCAATCACAATATTTACACTATCATGCTCTTTTTGAAGTTCAGTATGGATCAGTCTGTTAAGTGTCTCTGAACCATACTGTTTTTCTAATTACACGACCTGGCTGCGTAACAACTTGGTCATCTGTCTGCCCATTAATGGCACTGGCTGTAGTTGGTCTAGAATTCTTCAGTTGTCGTCTTGTTCTGCATCTGCCATCTCTAGAGTTTGCTCTGTTTTGATTATTCTTTCTTGAGGAACAAACTGCAAATGTCGATGGTTTCTCTTGAACGCTCCACTGTTGTTCTCAATCACATGATCCGGGTGCTGAATTTTTTTTCTTTATGACAGCTGGCATTGAGCAGGACTGTTGCTGACTCCAAGCCTCTTGTAGCAAGTGCTGGAGAATACCCCCTTCCTCCGAGCCTGCTTCACCCCAATGTTTCCCTTTCCAAACGGGTGTCTAGAGGAGAGTGCTCCTCAGCTGAATTTCATTACGCAGCGCTCTTGCTGACTTTGGCAGCTGGCTTGTTCTATATTCCAACCACCTGTTGTGTAAATAAATTTTTCTTAAATTGCTAATATCCTGCCCGGCTTCAATCCATGACCCCTAGTTTTGGAGTTAGTTGCTACCTCAAGTATTTCTTGGATCGCTCTATTCTTTCCACTTCTGGGTCTTTTTATGCTGTACCTCTAGGGGATCCTCTTTCCTCCACACTCCTTTCCCCCCCGAAGTTGCGTTGATCAATGCTGACCGATGACGGTTCCTAAATCTTTCACTCCTCTCCTTTTAGCTGCCATCTGTTTCACTTTTTCTCGGGTCTCTTCTTTATTTAATCTAGTACAGAGTACAACATCCCAAGTATGCTTTTCCCGTTGTGCCCTTTCTAGAGTATATACTGTAATTTTGGCCAGGCTGTTGTGACGCGATTGACTTTGAGGACAAGGCACCAAATCCTGATGCCAATGATGTTAGGGGTCAAACTCTTAGCGATCTTTGTAGCACTTTACACGCTCTTTCTCGCCACCTGAACTGTTCTGTTTTTCCTGGTACTCTCTATCCAATCAGTAACTCATGTCAGTAGTTCTCACTGACACGTGTTTCTGACTCTGTAAATCAATCTGGTGTGGTGCGGAATGCTTCCTGAAATCTACTTACCATAAATGGTGCTTCACTCTGCCCTCCTATCTGCCGACATGCTCAGATAATTCAGGCAAATGGATTCTTGTCATGAATCTGTTCTGACTACCCCGTTTTTAGAACCATTGGCCAACATTTGTGGTATTTCCCAGAGTATTGGAAATGTCTGAATATAGCAATAGTTTGGGAGGTTTCTCTTGGTTATTCATTAGATGGGATTGCAGATTACAGTCACCAACTTTGTGCCTTTACCAGCCCTCATCCTTAATGAACTAACAGATATGATCCTGAAAGTCTTTCCTATTTCTTTTACTGCTTACTTCTGAATGTTGGGGTGAAGTTTATGTGGGCCTGTTGCTTTGCCAGTTTGCACTCCAGTGCATTGCTAAAGCTTTTAATCCTACAATATTGCACTAGCCCTTAATAATAATACAACATAAACCCCTTCCCTGGACTGCAGTAAATGGGCTGTTGACTCTGAAACCTAAAGGTGATGGTATAAATGTCAGTGCCATTGTCCAGGGAGAGATTGCAGGTGGTTTTCAACATTTGATACAGTTCCCCACTCTCTTTGATTTCATGGGGTTCTGCATACTTTCTGGCCACAAGAATAAGACTGTCTTTCTTCAAGGTGAGAGTGCTGTTTCAAACTCTTAATCCTTGTTTGGGTGAAGTGTATTTATTTATTTGTTTGTTATAGCTTCTTTCTGAGACTTTGAATTTTTTCCATATTTAACAGGCCTCATTTGCTAGTAGGTCATATGGGATCTTCTGCTAACTCTGATATTCTCTGAAAAATTTGAGACAAAAAACCGAGGACATGTGCACCATCCAATTCCCATAGCACATGCATCCAGCTCACGGCTGATTGGAATCTGTGGAATTTTTTCTGGTGACTTCAATGAGCTATGGGTTGTGCCCTCTCTGAGGCCTGATCTATGCTAAAAAGTTAGGTTGACCCAGCTATGTTGCAAAAAGTCCACATCCTTGAGCTGCATGGTTAAGTCAACCTCACCCCCAGTGTAGATAGTGCTACGTCAATGGAAGAATTCTTCCATCGACCTGGCTACTGCCTCTCAGAGAAGCGGATTGGCATAGATAGCATCTACCCTAACACACTACACTGTTACTTTCTACTCTCATCTGGCCTTTTTGACTTGCACAATAAAGAAACACTTGGGGCCAGATCCTGTGAATGTCTGTTGAAGTAAAATGAATTAATCATAGCATCACATCTTTGTACTGCAGGAGGCATCTGCAGAGTTGGGCTGCAGATAACTGGTCTGAATAAGGTCCAGCAACCCCCTCTCCCGAAATACAGATGATGATAGCAACTAAGAGACATCTGTCAGCTGATCAGAGCTCTGGAGTCTTATCTCTACTTCATCAATTACTCTTGCCGGGGGTTTAGAATTGTAAGCATATAAGGAATAGACTTTAGCTCTAGGGAGTTTCACATGGGCCAAATTCTGCCCTCAGTCACATCCATGCAATCCCATTGACATTAGTGAGGCCAATGGGAGTTTTATGTGCAGAGCAACAGCTGTGCTGAGCCCATAAAAATATAGGGCCAAGTTCAGACCTGGTATAAAGAGGCATGGCTTTTGTCTGCTTACACCAGGTCTGTATTTGGCCCGGAGTTTGTCAACTGTTTGGGATCCTTCTGGGTTTAAAAGTGCTGTATAAATATTTGTGTTATATATTGAGGATGGCCTTCATTCAGCATTATAATGGGCCCATCCTGCCAGGTGCAGGACACTGAGTTCCCATAGAAGCCAATGGGGTTAAACAATGGCGAGTTTGGTCTGAAAGGACTGAATCCTGTTCCCATTGAAGTCAGATGAATGTTGCTGTTGACTTCAGTGGGATCAGAAATGGGCCCTAAATGTCCCAGAAGTTTGAGCGTGTAGGATATCTCCAGGCTTAGGGGCAACGATAGCCTTTAGGGCAGGGATTCTAAACTCAAACAGGGATTCTCAAAGGGGGTCATGAGGTTATTATGTATGTGGGGGGGAGGTCATGAGCTGTCAGCCTCCACCCCCAAACTCTGCTTTGCCTCCAGCATTTATAATGGTGATAAATATATTTAAAATGTTTTTAATTTACAAGGGGGAGGGGTTGTAGTCAGAAGCTTGCTATATGAAAGGGGTCACCAGTACAAAAGTTTGAGAACCACTGCTTTAGGGCTTGGTCCAAAGCTCATTAAAGTCATTGGGAGTCTTTCCACTGACTTCATTGGGCTTTGGATTAGGTCTTTCACGTGTTAATATTTTCCAAGCTGACTGGCGACGCTGCACTAAGATTTATTCCTTTTGTGCTGTACATCTGGTTTGATTTCAGTTTCTCAACTGCAAGAATGAAACAGAAACAGACCGAAAAACTGCCACAGATTGCCACAAAGTTCCTGAGTCATGCAAAGTGTCTGCATCTTTTTTTTTCACCTGCAGTCTGTGCTCAGCTGGACATCCCAATGAATACATGCAAACCAGAAAGCTCAAGACTTTTTTGGCAATTTTGGGAATAATTGACATGTAATTACAGTTTGGCATTTCACCCTGGAAGCAGCTGCATTTCCAGTGGGCTCTGCTCTCACGTATTTTTCAACAGTAATAAAACCAGAATGCTCCAATTCTGTCCTGCTCTCAATTAATGGGCACTATCTGTGAGGCCATGCACTGTAATAGGACAATTTATTAGCAGCAGATTAACATTTTCCAATTTGCTATGGACAGAGAATAGGAAAAGGAAACAGAACAGCAAACTTTGGGCTGAATTCCTCTCCTATTAAAGTTAATAGCAAAAATCTCCCTTGCCTTCCATGGGGTAGGAGTGGGTTTGCAAAAGGAAATAGTGAAGGATAGTTTCTTTCTTTATTAAAATTGTCTTCCCAGTGTGCTGGATGGTCCTAACTACAAACCTAGAGGATGCTGCTTCTCCTTGTTTATGTGTGCAGCAGAGGGGTGGAACTGGGGCAGTGAGTAGGAAGGATGTAAGGTGTATGTGTGTGTGTGGGGAGAGGTGTTGGTTTTGTTGTCTCTCCCCTCTGCATAGGTATCATAGAACTGGATCTCCACCTGGCTTAAAATCATGCGTTTTCCCCATCCTGCTAAAATGACTAAAACATCTTGGATGTGATGCTATTTTTATGCTCTGGACTTATTTCCTCATACAGTCCTAGTTTCTGACTTATTGCCTACAGCAGCTCAAGACTAATCATTCTAGCATTCCAGTACCGCTGTCCTCTCAGCAGTACCTTAGGTGAGTGACTTGCCCAGCATGTCCCTTTAAAAAAAAAAAATGCCCACACAGGCCAGCTCTGAATGTCAAAGGGACCTTTTTTCCACAAAGTAAAGCTCATTGGATGTAGGATGGACTGTGCATGAGGGAGCTGCAGTGCGTCTCGGTGCTTAAACAGGCACGGAGTTATTTCTCAAGGGCCCAAATACCTAGGTTAGGCCTTTAATTGCCCACGGGAATACCCAGAGGCAGACATGGAATCCTAACTGAAGTCCTCAGCTCTGTGTTTAAACAATGCCTGACATGACGGTATCCTGCTCTGTGACTAGGGGCCCTATGCACTACGGCAATACAAGTAATATTAATGATCAGGTTCCTCCTGAACTAATACAAACTTTTCAAAGCCAGATGTCCCTAGATGGCTGTTCTGACCCTTTGACAACATGCTGCAGTTAGCGAGGCATCTCAGATGACACAAATACTTGGTCAACTGGATACACCTCAAGAACAAATCACAAACAGAGGACACATGGCGCTATGAAATACCACATTCGTCATGATGTTTGGCACATTGTACCGTAAGCATGAGGATCTTCAAGCATGTGAATAACTTATTATTCTGTACCAAGGCCATTTAGGTTTGAAATTGCCAATGACCAAGTGAAGGACACCTCTTTTTTTTCATGGCCAAGTAATGGGAGTTGGGATTTATAAGCTCTGTCAACTTCAATAAACCTATGTTATAGCCTTTTAAAATTGTTATATTGAACACTTCTTGTAATGAGCCACCTTCTTTCTATTGTTTCATAATTTATTCAGCATTTTCTTAACTGGCCCATCAGCAGAACAGTAAAAGTGCCACAGAGTAAACTTTGTTTCATAGTGATCAATTTTTTTGTATATATTACAATAACTTCTGTGGAAAGAGACAATTACCTTGTGATTTGCTGTCAAGGCTGTAAGAGCAATTTGTTTCCAGTTCATTTAGGTGGGACATCACTTTCAAGCTCTCTCACAGTCTTTGCGAGGCTTTTTTCTTCCTCTGCACATTTGCATCCGCACCATGCATGCCATGATGTATTGGTTCAATCCTGAATCCAGTTCTTCTAAATATAGCCGTGCACCTCTGCTGTTTTACATGCACTGTTTATCTCCTGTGATGCATTATCAATACAACTCCGATTCTTTGCTCAAAGATAAAAAACAAAAAACCCTTGAACATCGACCATTACTGTTAACATTTTGCCACTGTTTTGTGTTGTTTTTTTTTCTTTCCACGCGTGTCCCAAGTACTGCAGAAAGGGACCTGGGCCTTCGAAAGAATCACAGACTGAATATCAGCTAACAATGTGATGCAGTTATGAAAAGGCTAATGCCTTTCTGTGGCATACTGCATGAGTGTCGTATGTAAGATGTGGGAGGTAATTGTTGTGCTGTACTCAGCACTGGTGAGGCCTCAATCAGCTGGAGGACTGTGTCCAGTTTTGGGCATTGCACATGGACAAATGAAGTCCAGAGGAGAGCAACAAAAATGATTAAGGGTTTAGAAAACCTGGACCCAGAAGGGAAGGTTAAATAAATGTACATTTTTGGTCTTGAGAAAAGAAGACTTGTGGGATGTAGGGGTGGGGGAACACTTGATAATAGTCTTCAAATACGTAAGGGCTGTTATGCAGAGGATGGTGATCAGTTTTTCTTCGTGCCTAAAAGATCTGCTCTAGGATTATCGTGAGGAAGTTTGACAAGGCGTTATACAAGGGGTCAGACTAGATGATCACTGCGGTCCCTTCTGGCCTTGAAATCTACGCATCTCTGTCCACTGAAGGTAAAACAAGATATAATCAGCTTAATCTGCAGCAAGGGAGATTAGGGTTAAATTAAGGTTGCCAACTTTCTACTCAACACCCTTGCCCCGCCCCTGCTCAGAGACTCCGCCCATGACCCACCCCTTCTCCAAAGCCCTGCCCCCCCACTCCATCCCCCCCCTCCTTCTGCCACTCGCTTTCCCCACCCTCACTCGCTCGTTTTCACTGGGTTGGCTCAGGGGGCTGGGCTGGGCTGTAGGAGAGGGTGAGGGCTCCGGCTGGGGATGCAGGCTCCGGGGTAGGGCCAGAAATGAGGAGTTCACAGTTTGGGAGGGGGCTCCAGGCTGAGGCATTGGGTTGGGATGCGAGAGGGGCTGAGGGCTCTGGCGTAGGGCCGGGGATGAGGGATTTAGGGTGCAGGAGGGTGCTCTGGGCTGGGACTGAGGGGTTTGGAGGGCAGGAGGGGGATCAGAGCTGGGGCAGGGGATTAGGGTGCAGGGGGGTTGAGGGCTCTGGCTGGGAGTACAGGGCCAGGGATGAGGGATTTGGGGTGCAGGAGGGGGCTCTGGGCTGAGGGGGTCAGAGTGTGGAAGGGGGCTCTGGACTGGGGGAGGGGGTCAGAGTGCAGGGGTGTGTTAGAAGGAGGATCAGGGCTGGGAGTTGTGGCACAGAAGGAGGTCAGGGGTGCAGGCTCCAAGTGGCGCTTACCTCAGGCAGCTCCCGGAAGCAGCGGTTTATTCCTCCTACGGCTCCTATGCAGAGGTAGGGCCAAGTGTCTCTGCGTGCTGCTGCGTTCACAGGTGTTGGCCCTGCAGCTCGCATTGACCGCAGTTCCTGGCCAATGGGAGCTGTGGGGACGGCGCTTGGGACAGGGGCAGTGTGCGGAGCCCCCTGGCTGCCTCTATGTATAGGAGCCAGAGAGGGGACATGCCGGCTGCTTCCTGGGAGCCATGTGGCAGGGAGGGTAGCGGAGAGCAAGCCAGCCCCACTGCGCAGCGCTGCCAACTGGACATTCAACAGCCTGGTCAGCAGTGCTGACGAGAGCCACCAGGATCCCTTTTCGACCGGGTGTTCTGGTCAAAAACTGGACACCTGGTCACTCTAGGTTAGATATTAGGAAGTACTGCAGTAGACTTCCAAGGGAGGGTGTAGAATCCCTGTCATTGGAGGTTTTTAAGAACAGGCCAGACAAAAACCTCTCAGGGATGGTCCAGATCAGCAGTTCTCAAACTGTGAGTCATGACCCCATTTTAATGGGGTCACCAGGGCCAGCGTAGACTCGCTGAGGCCTGGGGCTGAAGCCAAAGCCCAATGGCTCCAGTCCTGGGTGGCACTGCCCTGCTCAGGCTGTCTCTTCAGACACCCCCCCGCACGCTTCAATCCCATGTGGGGCTGGGGGAGCCGTGTAGTAATTATTGTTGTCAGAAGGGGGTTGCAATGAAGTTTGAGAACTGCTGGTCTAGATGTACTTGGTACTGCCTCAAAGCAGGGGGCTGGACTAGACCTGAGATCCCTTCCAGCCATTCGTTTCTGGGATCAGAGATGGAGGCAGATGTGGGGTTTTGGTCACTGAAAAGTCCACATATTATCAGAGAAGACTTGGGAAGCAGCAGGAAATATTCAGTAGGGCCAACGTTTTCTAAAATGACGAGTGATTGTTGGGTGCCCAGCTTTGAGACACTTTTAAAAGGGCGCGATTGAGTGATACAGAACCCCTCCCGCTGTGCTGATCTGCACAGGGATTTGAGCTGCTACAGCCCCAGCCATCCAGCTTTACCGCAAGCTGTAGTAGCTCCTGTTTTTATCTATGGTGGTTCCCAGTTCAATACCCTTTATGGTGGTCATCAGAGACGTGCAAAATCACTAGCCACATTTGAAAATGTGTAGGCCTCCAATTTAAAAATGTTTTTGTCTTCAGGGGGCAGACAGCATGCATCCGGCGCACAACTGTGCAGGGAGGGGGCTGCTTAGATGAGCAAGAATTACATGTTTGGACACTTTGATATAAAAATTGTCCCCAGGACCATGGCCAAAATTTCTCCCTACCTAGGGAATTTTCGTGAGAGTCAGGGTGTGGGGTTGGGACCCCAATGTGCCACAGTATCTTTAATATCTAATGCAGAGCAGGCAGCATCCTGATTTTTGTAAGTTCTCGTCTGAGACAAGCTTCCTGTTCTGTTTGTAGGCCTTCCTTCTGCTAAAACCATTCATTGTATCTACTGTGCCTCAGAAGGATGAAAAGCTCAAACCACCACAAGAAGCCTGCTTCAATCAGAAGATTTGTCCGTTAAGCCATCCCAGGATATGAATAGCCTGAAATGTTACCTGGGTGCTGTATGAGAGGGTTGAGACATGATCAGAATAGTCCGATCCATATATTGTGTTACCCTTCTTGGAATCCAGGCTTCTATTACAAAAAAGATATTTAAGATCCATAAATCGTTCTGCACTTTACTCCAGCATGTTGGCCGTTAAACACTGCCGAGATTAAGCATCTACCATTATGTAGACAGCGTCATGTTTATAACAGATTGTGTCCTTGTAGCCCACCTGCTGCTCTCAGTAATTTGAAAGCACAGTAATTTTGATCTCTTAGGTTGTGTTTTGGAAGATGGCTGAGGTTTAAATAAAAGGTTTCAAATTTCCAGCCCTCAAATAGGTACCTAGAGAGGCAACATCGAGCATCTGGCTGTTACCACATTACTGGAAGACTTTTAATTCACAAGGGAGCCCCAAAACCAAAAAACTGGCGGGAGTGAAACCGGACACTGAGTAAGTGGACAGCAATGCAAAAAGCTTTGTGACTAACCCTCGAAGTGGTAGGATAAAGCAATACATTTTTTGGGAAAGAAAACCAGAATTGGCTTGTGTGTGATAGAAGAGCAAATTCCCTGAAGTGAGAGAGAGTTAACTCCTCTCAGTTATGCTGGTTTTACATGGGCCCAAATCCACTGACTCCTGGTTCATGCTGTGTGAGAGGAGAATGTTAAAAATCTTTCTGCCTGGGTGTGAAGTGCGCAGTGCCAGCTGTGTCTGGGCATGGAATTACTAACTGCATGTTTTTAAGATAGTAATGGCCACTGGATCTTCTTACTGAGGCCCCAGTCCAACACCCATGGAAGTCAATGGAAAGGCTTCTTGGGCATTGGATTAGGCTCCAAATTCTTAATGCATGATGACATGTCCACCCTGAATGATCGTGTGATCTAAGGAGGATGGCATTCGCATAGCATGAGAGCTGGGATTTTCCAAAGCAACTAAGAGAGTTAAGCACCCAGATTCCATTGAATTTCTATGAGATTTGGGCACCCACCTCCCTTCAACTTCTTTGAACATCTCAGCCTAGCAGCTGGCAATTGGGTGCACTCTCCTAAAGCAGCAACAAAGCTGTGAGAGCCGGTAACTGACAGTTCATTCCCATTGAACAGGACTCAGATTGTCTTCCCGTGGCATCCGTGGGCTCCCTCAACTTTGTATTTCTGCATCTTAGTGTGTGGCGGAACTGCTCCTCTCATGGGTATTTGAATCTCTTTCTGGGCTGCCCCTTTGCCTTGTCTATCTGGTACTCCATTCTTGGAGCCTCTAGTTAATCCTGATATCTCGGCATCTGTTTCTTGGGGGCTGACTTCCATGAGATGAGGGTAAATAAAGCAATTGTCACTGTTCTCCTAACGCTATAAGCGAGTAACACATGGCATCGGGCACTCATCTAAGCCTGGTCCTGTGTCAGTTTTGGGTGGGAGGAAGGCACAGGCCTAGGAGTAAAAAGAGCTGGTTTCCATTTTCTGCCACAGATTCTCTGGCTGCCCTTGGGCGATTCTCTGCACCACTATTTCCTATTGAGGTTAATAAAACCACCCTGCTTCGGGGGATGCCATGAGGCTGCATTCTTCAATGTTTAGAAAATGGTTTGAGCGGCTTGGATGGAAGGCCCCACAGAATGCAAGAGAGTCTCTGTGGAAAGTGCTATTTCCCCAAAGGCTGTGATGTCACCAGCTGTCTTTGTCCTTTGGTTTTAGTCATTGGGGCCCCACTGGGAAGGGAGCAAACAGTCATGAAGAGGACATATTGAAGGAAGGCAAAGAACTTTTGCTACTCCCCTGGAAGTTGGAGGGTGGCCTTCCAGGGGGAGTGTGTGAACAAAGAAAGTATTTTCTGCCCCTGCAGGTCCGTGCATTCTGTAAGCGGATTTGGGGCTTAGGGAGTCCAGAGGGCCTTACCTCTGCACTGTGTGACTTCCACTTCCTTTCTGGCAAGGCTTGCGGGAGGAGACTTCCTCTCAGTTAAACTGGCAGGCTCCAAGAGGTGCTAATTCTGGGGCAGCTTCCTTGAATTTCCTCCATGCACAAGGAACCTTACAGTCTGGCAGGTGGAGAGTCCCAGTGCGAACAATCCAAGCTGCCAAAGAAATCTGTGACTTTCTCAATATGTCTCACAATGACGCATTTGTTTCAGTTTTGGTGCTCTCACTCAAGGTGTTTTAAACTGACATGGCTTAATTTAAACCTTCCTGGTGCATGCATGTTTGTGCAGAGTGGAAGTCTCCACCGCTGCATGTTTGCACATGTAATCACGGTGGTAACTGTTTAGGCCTCCAGTTTGCCAGTCACATTTAGGGTGACCAGCCAGCAAATGTGAAAAATCAGGACAGGGGGTGGGGGTAATAAGATCCTATATAAGAAAAACACCCATATAATCGGGACATCTGGTCACTGTAGTCACATTATTTTATTAAACTCATATCTGAACAGCTGAATAATGGTACTCATGGCAAAAGGGTTTAGATCTGTTCTATGACTTGCAAAAAGGGCTGTATTTTTTTTTCTTGTTTTACCTTTTGCATTGCGTTTTATCAGAGTTAAGGCTAAAATGTTTCAATGGAGAAGAGATGACTTGTGCATTGGTTTTATATGGTGCGTAATTCTGGGTGAGTAGAAACCGATGGAGCTATTAACATGAGTGAAGTAAGCAGTTTTGGTCTGGTTACATTGGATAATCTTTGCAAAGTCAGTAGAGGATGGAAAAAAAATATGGGTAACATTAAATATAAAATGTCTGATTATGTTTTCAGTATGATAAACCTTCCTGAGATGTGTGTGATATACATGCATTACTCCTGAGGACATTCTGTGCCAAAAAAATAAAAATTCTGCACACACACTTTTAAAGTTCTGCAAAATTCTGCAAATTGTATTTGTCAAATAAATGTGGAGGCTCCAGCATGGCATTGGGGAGCACAGGCCACAGGCTGCACAGAGGTGGGAGATCACTGTGCAGCTCCCCCCCCCCAGGGACACACCCAACCTGGCACAGCACAAGGACCGAGCCTGCTCCAGAAATACCCCAAGGCCCTGCCCCTCCATGCCAGGTGTGAGCAGGCAGGCTCAGCAAGGCAGGATCCAAGTGTGGAGGGGCTTAGTGTGGGGAGATCCAGGTATGGGTTGAGAGAATTTTTTGTAGGGCAATCTAGGTGCAGGTGGCTCAGTGGGGGATCTGGGTGCAGGGGGGGACTGGATGCATGGGGGCTTGTTGGGGGGTTCTGAGTGCAACAGTAATGGGACTCTGCAGGGGGGTGAAGGTGGTTGGGGCTCAGTGGGGGGGTCTGGGTGTAGGGAGTTCAGTGGGTGGGGGTCCAGATGGGGGAGTGGGACTCAATGGGGTGGGGATCCCGGTGCAGCTGGTTGAGGCTCAGTAGGGTGGGGATCCGGGTGCAGGTGGCTCGTTGGGGTGGTCTAGGTGCAGTGGGAGTGGGGCTTGTCAGAGGGGGTTCTGGGTGTGGTGAGGGGAGGCTCGGTGGGAGGGTCTGAGTATGAGGGGATCTGGATGCACAGGGGTTGGGCGGACAGGGGAACAGCTCCCTGTATAGTGATCTCTCCCTCTGCAGCTGAGGAGTGATGGGTGCAGGAAGCGGGGGAGGGAGGGGAGGTTGCAGAACTTCCTACAACTGGGGGAAAAATATGGAGGTGGGTCTGACATGGCCCCAGATATCTTGCAGGGGAAGAAGAAGTCCTATCTTCTCCAGCCCAGCCAGGAGTAGCAGCTGAGCCTGGCACAGGGTAAGAGCCATGAGCTGGGTCTTCCGGAGTCCCACCCTCTGCCCCACAGTGATTTACCTTTCTGTCAGCTGCCCTTAGTACTCAAAACATATTGTTAGGGAGGGTCACCTGACTGCTCTGGTCTTCCTTTGCTTCCCTGTCAGAGTGTCATTTTTCTGCGGGGAAGCAAAGAAATCTGCAAGGGGACATAAATTCTGCCCCTACGAGTAATGCATACATGTATACAGAGCGCATGCAGATTCATGCATACATATGTAGAGTAGTCAGATTGTCATTCATGTAACTGAAAGAGGAATCAGGAGTAATGTCAGTTGAAATCATTGGTTTTACTAACAAGTAATCTGCTTTAAAAGAGCATGTACAACTGATGCTGAATTTTAGTGGAAGTATAAAAGTATATATAACAGCTACTACAGTAGATGCTAAAGGAATTAACAATCATTTCATTAGACTAAAGTGTTATACATGCAGTCCCCATGCAGACAGAACTCCCACTGACTTATTCCTATTATAGTAAAGCTAAATTAACCTTTTTCCCCTTCAATTTTAGCCTACAATTCCTGATTTTAATTGTTAAATTTCCATAACCTACCCTCTTCCCCATCTTTACTGGAGCCCTCCGTTGTATGTAGTAGGGTCACATCTAGGGCTGGCTCCAGGTTTTTTGCTGCCCCAAGCAGCGAAGAAAAAAAAACAAAAAACAAAATGATTGAGCTGCTGCCCAAGTGCCACCGAGGAAGAAATGGAGTGAAGGACCCACCGCAGAACGCTAAAGCGAAGTGTTTGAGCTGCTGCCGAAGCGCCGCCGAGGAAGAAATGGAGTGAAGGACCCACCGCAGAACGCCAAAGCGAAGTGTTTGAGCTGCTGCCGAAGCGCCGCCGAACACCCAGATGTGCCTCCCCTTTCTATTGGCCACCCCAGGCATCTGCTTCCTTCGCTGGTACCTGGAGACGGCCCTGGTTACATCTCACTTAACCTAGCCTCCCGCCAGCTAAATCAAATTCCCTCTCATTCTCACCAAAATCATTGATTCTTTCTGCTGTGAAATTTGCTCCTGCCAGGGATAGGACTAACCTGCCCCTTTTAAGACTTGGGGCAAGTCTCATCTCTTTGTGCAGGCCTTCTCCTAAGCACTGAGCTGTGAATTCAAGCCTCCAGCTGACTGGGGTCCTTTAAGAAGGTGAGAGTGGAGGGAAGTTTAGTTCCTTCTGATAGAAATTGATATTTTTCATAACTCCAAAAAGGATGCTCGTGTACTGAAGAGATGGGCACCTTTGAGCTGCATTTAATGGTGACAATAGCATGAACTGGCTAGTGTCTGAGGACCTCTGCCCTCTAGTGGATAGAATCAGAACTGCTCCACTGTGTATCCTTATACTGCCAACTTTTAACTCAAGGTTGCGGCCTGGGTTTTTGGAGCAGGAGGATTCTATTCTAGCTATTGCATGAAATTCCAGCTCACCGTGGTGTTCAGTGTAGTGGCAGTTAGGGAGTCCTGGGTGGTTGTGGATTTGCTACAGCAATTTCATCTGCTGAATCCTTGCCCCATTGTCATTGTCCTGATTTGTTTTTTCATCGTTGTTTCTGAGGCATGGGCCCAAATGCGATACTCTGTTATTCCAGCACTGCTCAGAGCAGGACTGACCTCACCCCATGGATTGTTCTCAAAAGGTGCAGGCTTACCAGTGCAGTATAAAGCCATATCCCAGGTGCTGTCCTACCAAAGCAGCAAACCAGAGACAATTCCAATCTTCTTGGAGTGGTACCTCATGCTATTTTGAAGATGTTGCAACACTGAGGTGTGTATCAATATTTAGCTCAAGAGGATCTAATTAACTCATGTTAGTTTAGTAAAGCCTCTGACTGTAACCTGTTCTTTTTTCTTTCTAATCAGTTACTCAACAAAGTCAGTTAAGCCTCTAAACTCTGGCCCTGTTTTAGTGTGTTGCAATGATTAGCAACACTACTTTTTTTAAAAAAAATTTCCTTTCCAAGTTTAGGGAGATGCCCCTTGGACTCTCATTAAATCTTTTATTTCCCTCAGAGGAAAAACACTGATCAAAAATAGAGGTTGCATTACTTTCCAGGCCAATCAGACAGCACCGTCCAAGCACACTTTAATTGCTGCTGGTGTTCAAAGGATGGGGGTGGGGCCGCATCAAAGTGGGAGTGGAGAATGTACAGTTCTTCTGCCATCCTGTCAAGCTTCCTCCAATAGAGCCAAGACTGCTGACATGAGTAGAAGCTTGACTTGCCAAGTATGGTGCCAAGTAATGCTGCAGTGTGCTTTACACAAATGTGTGCTGCTCACTTCGGCATTTTTCCCTTGCTAGATCATTCCCACAAAAACAACTCTCTCTCTCTCACTCTCCAGCATATGCAGCAGCAGAGGTCTTGGTTTACAGGCTCTGATTTGATCAAACATGCCTGGTAGAAGATAAAATGATATTGCATCTTTGTAACCATCCTAGAAATGTGTCCATCTTCTTTCAAACCACATACGTTTCATGGCAGAGCCATCCTGTTCGGGAATACTAGAGTGTGTGTGATAAATCCTGTGCAGCAGGCAGAGTATGCTATGTCACAGCATCATTATATATAGAGAATTCATGGAACAAAACTCAGTGAGAAGATTTATTGCCTGGATTTGCTCGTTGTGAAATGAACGTAAAAGTTGCCTGGAAACCGATATAAAATGAGTCAAAAATGAAAGCAAAACACATCACTAGATTAGCAGTATAAAACTTCTCTCTGCATTGGTTATTTTATGACTTTCCTTTATGCAGGTGGATTCCTGTTTCCTTTAAATGATCTTATATATAAACTCAACATTCCATACACCCTAAAACAGAAAGATGCAGTCGTTAAGTTCTCTGTCCTTGCAGTAGGGAATGAGTTGGATCTAATGGTTGGAGCAGGGGATTGTTTGTTAGTTAGGATTTGTGCCATTGACTTGCCATGGGACCTGGGGATGGCACTTAATCTCTTTGTGGCTCACTTTCTGCGTCTGTATAAATGGAAATTATAATATGTAATATGTAATTCACAGGCATGATGTGAGGTTTAATTCATTTTTGTAATGCACTGTCTAGATTCCCCTGTGACCACGATAGAAGTGTAAAATTGTAATGATAAATCCTGGCTATAGAAATATTTCAGTTTGCTAGTCACATTTAAATCTTAATAGAAACAGCCCCCGAAGGTTTATTCAGAACATTTCTCAAAAATCAGTCTCTTTTCCCCTTTATGTTCAGTTTATAATGCTGTGATGTTTTGCATCAGAGGTGCTGTATACTGGTGCCGAGACAGCATTGTTACCTTGATCACTTGAGTGCACATAAAATTGTATGCATGAGTTAGGTAATAATGATAATAATCTTGCATCTTTATAGCTCTTCTGTCCAGGTGCCTCCCAGGACGGTTCTGCTATTTTGGTAAGTGACTGTACAGCATATGGGCTGATACATGTACAAATGTGAGTCTTAAGTTTAAGATTCTGAGTGAGGACTCGGGATGTGGGCTGTAATCCTGACTCTGCCATGGACTCCCTGTGCGACCTTTGGCAAGTCACTTCATTACTCTGTGCCTTAGTTTCCCATATGTGAAATGGGGATA
The DNA here is from genome assembly GCF_025201925.1 of Gopherus flavomarginatus. Taxonomy (NCBI): domain Eukaryota; kingdom Metazoa; phylum Chordata; order Testudines; family Testudinidae; genus Gopherus; species Gopherus flavomarginatus. Next base: position 43,447,548 of record NC_066628.1, on the reverse strand, counting down.
GTGATTCTTTCTATTGATAGAGTTGCTATGAGGATACATTCACTGTTTGTGAGATGCTCAGACTCAATGGTGATAGAAGCCCATAGAACTACCCAGAAGCATCCTGTTACCACTTAAGTGAATGGGAGACTTGTTTTCAACAGGGATCACATTGCATACCATGATAGTGGAGCGTACGTGTGTGTAAGGGCAATACTTATGGTACAAAATATATAACTCTCCTTGTGTTGAGTATCATGCAGGGTTGTTCTGTCTGGTAAGATCCTGCCTTGAGAGGTGATAAACATGTGCCAATATTGTGGAAGAAGTATTCATGCATCAAGGAGGACTGACAACAATAGGTGTAGGATGAGTGTGTCCATGCAGAGTCCTGAGATTTCTACATTCCTGGCATATACATGCATGAACCAGAGCAATACTAACAGGTTATCCAACCTGCTCTCACCTATGACCTGGGAAGAGTTCACACTGCAAATCTGAATCTTCTGGTTTAAGACTGGGGGCCTGATTCCGCTCCAGGTTCAGATATTTTCTGTTACTGCTGCCCAGCGGGCAGGGAACTCACTGGTGTCAAATCTCACCCACAGCATTTGTGATGGTGCAAGGCGCTCACCACCTGGCTTCATTGTGACATCCTGTAGCGAAACAGTGCAGCCCTGAAGGTGGGCATGGCTGGCTGGAAAGGGGACTTGGCTAAGGTATCTGAGGAATGTGCCAAGTCCGGATCCACTCTAGCCTTCACAGATGCAGTCAGGCCGTGCCACTGGCTGTCTTTGGCATCTTTCTCATAGATGTTGCTCAGTCCAATGTTGTGCTATAAGTTGACAGGATGGTCCTTTTTTCCAGGAAAGGGACGGGATCTGTATGTCAGACAAACGGGGCCCAAATCATAACCCTAGATATAATCTCCCCCAAATGATCCAGTTCCAGATCGGAACTTCATGTCCAGTGCTCTGTCTCCCGGATAGTCTAATCTAACTGGAATTTGACAAGTTACAAAAAACACTTATGATTAACTCACATGGGGGTTTCTTTTCTGTTTGTTACTAAAACTGTAATCTCGACATTAATGTATTTATTATGTTAAATTTTGCTTCTTAATAGGAGCCTGAACTCAGCCTTCTATTGAATCACCTAGTTTAAGAGGAATTTGATTAATGTAAACTGGAGTTTTGCCGAATTCACTGTGATACATTAAATCCTTATGGGAAACTTGGCAACACTATTAGCGTGGTTAGTAGACTTACCTCAAGGTGCTTTAAGGACTTGAGGCCTAAGCCAAAGCCCACTGAAGTCAATGGAAAGATTCCCATTGATTTCATGATCAGATCTCTGGTGACAAATCTGTAACTATTTTGGGTCTATAATGAGGTTTTGGTCCATAACTGCTAGACACGACCACAATACAAATAACAAATATAGAGGTATTTGTATAACAGTGGTGCCTGGCCTCAATCAACCTCAACGCTCCGTTATGCTATGTACTATGCAAATGATGGAAGGAAACTGACTTGTCTAAGGTCCTTGACAGAGCTGGGAATAGAATCTAAGACTCTCGAGTCACAATACAATGCCCTACCTCTGGACTACACTGCCTTACGTTACCACACTGAGTTCTGTTGCACAATATAGAGCATGGGTGACTAAGTTACTTGCCCAGTTTTGTAGGACTTTGCAAGAGAATTTCAACATTACCAAATGATTTGCGCTTGCACTTTGCTCTTCACATCACAGCCCTAAATTCTCCTATATATACATCCCCAGCTGTAAACAAATGCAGCTTCCAAATTAGAGGTTAGGGTTTTCTTTAAAGCAATAAATATGTAGTGTCAGATTCTTCGCTGATGTAAATTGGCCAGGCTCTGTTGACTTTAATGGAGCTAGGCCAATTTACACTGGCAGAAGATCTGGTGCATAAATTCAGCATAAACCTCTTCTCTTTAGTCATGTCCCGAATTGATAACTGGGCTTATAAAAGGGCAAAGACTGGACAGCTTGTCAGAGCAAGACATTTACCACAGGACTTAGAAATATTTAATGGGCCAAAAGCTGAACATCTAAATCACACATGTACTGTGTGAAATGATGGGAGCACGCAGACGTGTGTTACATTTTGCTCACAATAAAAAGCAATACTGTTCCACCCATATCCTTCCAGAAAAGCCCAACAAACAAATCCTAACAATTGTAGGTTACAGAGTAGTTAGAACAAAACCTCATGTTGAAAACGTACCCTGAGAAAACCAGCAGGGCATGTGCTGTAAACGGAAAAGATGTGACTCGACTTGGAATGGTAACTGCAGAGTTGTACTTAGTTTGATGATGGTTTACTAAAGAGAAAAAAATGTGCCTTGATAACCTCATGTGAAAGGTGCTCTCCTAGGGTAATAATACTTACATCTTTAGAGCACTGCACAGACGTTAACTAGACGAAATTCTCTGGCTTGTGTTATACAGAAGGTCAGACTAGAAGATGATCTTTGTGGTCCCTCCTGGCCTTGAACTCTCTAATTAATCCTCACCTAAGTGAATGAGCAGCATTATCCCCATTTTACAGATTGGGAAACTGAGGCAGGAGAGGGTGAAGTGATTTCCCCAAGGCCAGGGGAGTCAGTACCTATCTGGATTTGAACTCAGAGCTCATTCTTCCAGACCATGCTGCCCCTAAAGTAGTTGAAAGCATCGTTAGTTTTATTTTATATTGAATTCCATCTCTTTTCAGAGATTACTAGCTTACACTTTTTTTTCCCATGAAATCTTTATTTGCATGGTTGAATGGTGCAGAGACCACCAGCTGTTAAAATGTATGACGCTAAATCCTTCTTGCACCATTAATCAGAATGTAGGGCACAAACAAGGTTCTGCCTTTCCTGTCTATCCCTGGCTGCTCTTTGCATGTGCTCTCCATCGTTAAGTCCCATAAATTTTCCCTTTCTGAGTAGTGTTCTATGGAGGGATCCTTTTGGTAGGCTCCTTTTACGTATTCCTCCAGCTGCCCAATGGCATGCCTGCATGGCAGATACTCTGGCTTAATTCTTAACACATGTCCCAGATATTTCCATCTTCTTTTCTGGATAACTTTAGAGATAAGAGATTGTTGAACTCCCTGATGAATCTCAGTATTTGTTATAAATTCATTCAATTTAATACCTCATTTTTTAAAAGTATTTGCTTTTGAAGGCATTTAGACGTCTGTCTGTACTTTGACGGATTTCTAGCTTTTACATCCGTATGTTAAGATGGAAATAACATTTAATTGAAGATTTATAATTTGGTCTTTAAAATGTAGGTTTTCGAAGACCAGATCGTGTTTGAACTGGTAAATACAGCTTCTTTCTTGCCAGATCATGACATGATTTCCTTCTGGACTTCTCTGTTGGCTTGCATGTTAATGCCAAGGTATGTGAATTGACTCTCTGCTTGTCCTATAGAAAAGTTAGATATTTTTTATTGATTTATTATTCTGTTGCCTTCTAAAGTAATGCTTGCATTGATTGTTGCTGGGGTTCTCATTTGAGTAGGTTTTTCATAACTGATTATTAATCCTTTTTTTTTTTTGCTGGACAGTCTTTTGGCTTTTGCTTTGTGTGTTTGTTGAGCGGTAGCTTAGAAGCCGATGTCATCAGTAAAATCTAGATCTTCTAAGTGTACTGTTCTTGGGCCATATGATGCCTGTGTTGTAGCTGTCTACACTGTTTCTCATAATGAAGTCAATGGCAATGCCAAACTAGGGGGTGAGAATACATTTTTGTTTGACACCAGTGTCTATGTTTTCCCATTTGCTTTAACTGTGCAAGGTGCGCCTTGATACGAGGCCTTGATGAAGTTAATTATTTTTTTTGGCATACCAAACACTTCAAGGTGTGCCAGAGTGAACCACAAAAAGACTGATGGATGCTTTCTGGAACCCTATGGAGCTGATTATGATTAGTTTTGCTCTCTTCAGTGATTATTCTTAGGGTGAAAATCTGGTTGGCGCGTGGTTTGCAGGGTGGAAAGTCAGCCTGCTCTCCCCTTAGTTTTGGCTCAACTGTTTCCTTTATTCTGCTTAAGATGACACTACAGAAGATTTTACCTGTTGCTGAAAGGCGTGTAATCCCTTGCCAGATAGTGCAATCACTTATTATGTACCAAGGAAAGGTGATTTGTCATTTTCTCCTTGTTCTGGAGGCTTTTTCTGGTCCCACGCTTTATCAAAAAGTTACAGGATTTTATTGATGGGCTCATCATAGCAAGCAGGAGCAACTAGGCACCAACAAAGCAAGCAGCTGCTTGGGGCAGCCCATTTGCAGGGGCGGCAGCTAGCAGGGATCCAGCCTGGGAGCTGAGAACCAACAGGGGGCATGTGACAACTGCCATCTTGGCTGAGTCACTGAGGATTGAACTGGTGACCTCCAGAGTTAAAAACATGAGCTAAAGAGCCAACAGTCTGTGGCTGGGCTATAATAATTCATATCTTCTGCACAACTGCACAGAGGGGACCTGTAACATATACTCACCACAGGGTTACATATGTGTTCCAGCAATGTATGCTGATATCTGGGCTTTTGTTCTTGTTACTGATCCAATGTGCTTCCATTCCAGTAGGAGATTTTCAGAAATGCCTTAAGAATTTAGCACAATCCCCATAGACCTTGGCTGGGACTTATGTTCCTAAATTCTTTAGGAGCATTTGAAAATCTGCCCCACAGTCTTTTCATGGAACTGCTTCACTTTTTTAGAGCCTCTTCCTCTCTCTCACACCTGGTCTGAGTCTTGCCGATGTTTTTCTTGAATTATTTCTGACTGTAGAGTAGAATGACTTGCTTCTTTTACCTATGTTGATTGCCCATGTTCATTTATAAAATAATGTGTTAGAAACTTGCATGCCTCTGTTCCCAGGAAAAAACTTTGAATGCACCAACATCTATTCTTCCTAGTCATTTTTTTCTTTTCTGCCTTCTATGAAAAATGTATAGGTCTAATCAAAATTCCCAAGTGACCCATAAACCAGGTTTAATTGTGGGTAATCAGAGCCTCGTATTTGTGGCTGGCTGTCAGTGTTGGTTGTTAGAACAATTATGCAGTAGACAGCTGTCTCAGATGAAGCCTGGCTGTACATTGAAAAGGAAAGCAGGCACCCCTTTTATATACATTGCATATGAACAAGTGAGAATAGAAGATTTATGACAATTACCATCTTTCCGTAAGAAGTTATCATGACATTTCATTAAGATAATGAACATGTTTGGAACTATTGCAAACCTGCAATGAAGCATGACGCTACGTGTCGATGGGGGGGGGGGAGAGGAAGAGGGAGAGGGGAAGGAATTGCTTCATTTGATAATATACTTTTGCAATTCATTGTTCTATGGCTGAGCTATGTGTGGTGATTAATTTATTGAGGGACAGAAAGATAATTCGGATTTATATGATTGGGGCTGTTTAAAATTTAAATGTATAGTGTAATTGTAGGTCCCCATTGCCTCTGAAACTGGTTTCTTTTTTTCTGACTCCACTAGCTTAATTCTGTACATTCCCACTGAACATTGCTGAAATTTGGTATCCAGCATGTGGAATCAGTGGTTAGATCCTCCACATGTAGGCCCAGATCAGGCATTGAGAGTTGTGGGATCTCAGCACCCTGCAGGATAGAACCCTTAATTTGTACCACTCTACAAGTTCCTGGTGCTTTAAATCCCATGGGCAAATCACATTGCAACTTTTCCAACCTCCCGTGGTGCCAGAAGCGTCAACAAATTTCAAGCTATCAAGCCAAATGCACAAAGGACGTCATGAGGCTTAAGAAAACACACACAAACTAGTGTTAAAATTTGCTGACGCTGCTGGCACTGCAAGAGAGTCATCTCAGTGTGTTTTGCTTGTGATTTAAGGTAATGGGAATGCTTAGAGTAGTACAAATTGGGAGGCAGATCATGTGAAGGGCCGAGCCCCCTCAACAGGCTATGAGTCGAGGCAGCAGCATGCAGAATTGTACGAGATGTGACTTGTAGCTGGAGGGACAATGGAGCCTGAACTTCTAAATATTCGATTTCAGCATCAGGGGACTGTAGAGAATGAAGGTAGAGGAGGCAGGGGAGAAAAAATCAGTTTGAGAAACTGTGAGACCCCATAATTATATTCTTCATTTAAATTTTAAACGGCCCCAATTATATAAGCACAAACTCTTTCTTCCCTCAATAAATTAACACCACACACATGCCAAATGACAACAAATTGCAAAAGTATATCATCTTCTGCAGCTGAGCAATTTTTTTCCTCTTCCAAATGTATTACACTCTGTTTAATTGAGGCTACATTTTTGTGAACAATAACTTGTATCAATAAATAATGAGTCATGTCCACATATTCTTCTCAGTGCTTTATATAATACCTCATTTGCATAGTTTGTGAAATGCAAGGATAAATCTTACTGGATCCTTAAGAGAAGGTACCGTTTGTAAAGTCTCTCTCTTTATACAGAAAATAGCTGATTAAGTGTGGCTATCTACAGCATCTTCAATATGCTAGCTAATGAAATGTGTGAAATGACAGATTTCCCATTTTTGAAAATGAGGAGATAATGCTGGAGAACTTGCTTCACTAGAAAAAATAAACAAGGGAAAAGCTCCAGTCAAGATGACAGACCTTGTCCGCAACACAAGATGTCTTGTTTTACTGGAGCAGTACAGTTAAAGCTGTACAAGCACCCTTAGCGTGGACACAATTGCACTAGTATTAATGTGCATATACTGGTATAGCTATTCCTAAACAGGCACTATACGTAAGGCATATTTTTAGTGGACTAATTCGGTCCACACGGGGGGGTTTAGCTATTTTGAAAAAAAAAATCGCACCCTAACTGAAAAATCTGTGTGTAGACCAGGCCTAATGGGACATGAACTCCCCTAATTCCACATTTAAAACTACCCTTGGCATCTCTGGGCTCTCTGCCTACAGGGTTGAGGGCAAAATATGCCCCCATGTCATAGACAGAGTGGATCTGATTGACATAGTAGATAGGGTTGCCAGGTGTCCGGTTTTGGAGCCAGACCTGCTGCCTGCTTCCGGGGCCCGGCATGGGAGCTGCCCGAGGTAAGCCCATGCCCCAGCCCTGAGCCACCCCAAATCCAGAGCCCACTTCTGCACTCCAAACCCCTCATCTCCAGCTCCACCCTAGAGCCTGCACCCCCAGCTGGAGTACTCACCCCCCTGCACTCCAACCCTCTGCCCCAGCCCAGAGCCCCGTCCCACATCCTGAACCCCTCGTCCCCGGCCCCACCCCAGAGTCCACACCTCCAGCAGGAGCTCTCTCCCCTGCCCATGCCCCAACCCTCTACCTCAACCCACCATCCCTTCCTGCACTCCAAATTCCTCAGCCTCACCCCCCAGCCTGGAGCCCCCTCCATCACTCCAAACCCCTCATCCTCCACCCCACCCCAGAGCCTGCATCGCCAGCTGGAGCCCTCACCCCTTCCCAACACCCCAGCCCTCTGCCCCAGTCCAGTGAAAGTGAGTTAGGGTGGAGGAGAGCGACCCACCGATGGAGGGGGAATGTAGTGAGTGGGGGCGGAGCTTTGCAGAAGGGGTAGGGAGGGGCTTGGGTGTTTGGTTTTGTGCGATTAAAAAGTTGGCAATCCTAATAGTGGGCACTCTACTATTCCTGGCTATTGAAGGGCCCAATTCAAAGCCCACTGAAGTCAGTATACGACTTTCCCTTGACTTTACTAGGTTTTGGATTAGACCCCGGATGAGCAGCTAGAGCTGGTTCCAAAGTTTATATTAACTGGAATGTGGTACCAGATGTCCAGAGGGCATTTGCCTGATTTACTGGTTCCAGCCAGAGTCCTCATACCCTGGCTCAGCAATTTGTGGTGCCATACCAGAACTTCAAGCTCAGCTCCTCTCTGCAGGTCTCCAAATGGCTGAGTTGAAAAAGTTCATATACTGAAGGCAATGGCACTGAAAAATTCCCATTGCATAATTCTTCAAGGTGAATCTACAAATGATCTTATCATAATTCACTGACAATAATTTGCCCGACCTATTTTACCCTTCAGTTGGCTGAAGACTGGAGCAAGAAAGAGTGTCAATGTGGCTGCATTGTGGTAAAATTGGCTTTTGGGCCACACATTAAGGGAAGGCCAAAATTTGTGGCCTTTTGCAATCCCATCCTCAGAGAAATGCAGACAAATAATGGTAGAATTTTGATATTCTGTCTCTGAAAGAAAAGATACCCTTGATCATTCACACTAACAAGCCAAATTCTAATGTGTGTGATACATCTGCAGTTCAGCATCAGTATGCTATCTATGCACAAACCTTTCTTCCTCTTGTGCACAGGCATCACACTCAGTTTGCTGCCCTCTGCTGGAAGAAATCAGAACTGCTCAGCTGCATGTCAGAGTCCCTATACTGTTAACTGCGCGTCCCTTTGAGCGCTACTTGTTGCTTCTTGTGCTTTTGGAGGAGGTAGATCTGCATTCTATTCCAGCTGCAATTTGGAAGTTGTAGGTGGTCACAAATTTGTCACATTATACCACAAATAGTTTATACTATGTGTGTGTTGACAATAAAGCGTTCATTGTCTTTTTGTATGTGCAAAGCAAGTGTTCTTGCCTTGGAGTTTGTTTGGATGTAACATGATTTTCTTGCACTTAACTAGTGGAGTGTATTGTCTCTCAATATCCTGCTGTGGGAGCTTTGGCCGACAACATTTCTATCTGTCACCTACTTATGTCACCCATCATGGTAGTGTCTGAAACATTAATGATTTGACTCTCACCGCACACTGTGGGGCAGGGAAGTGTCATTGTCTTACACAGTTGACGGATGGGGAACTGGAGCACAGTTAGAGTATGTTTACACAGCCTGTGGCAGCGAGCCTCTGGGCCTGAGTTGACAGACTTGGGCTTGCGGGGTTGGGCTAGTGCTCTAAAAATAGCTGTGTAGATATTGTGGCTCAGGCACCAAAGCCTACAGAGTGGAGGGATCCTCAGAGACCACGCTGCAGCCTGAGTCACAACTTTTAAATGCTGTTTTTAAGCATGGTAGCCTGAGTCTGCCTAAGGTTACGCAAGCCGTTTGTGGCAAAGCTAGGCATTGAACCCTCATCTCCTGAGTCCCAGGCCAAAGCCTTGGATGCAAAGCCATCCTTCCTTCCCTTTTTCTGCACCCACACAAAGTAGAATATTCCAGCTCCACCACTTGTGTAGTGGAATGAATCTTCTTAATGAAGGAGTTGTCTTTTAATTTGCCCCAGGCCTTTAATAAATCTGACACTTAACATAGCACTATTCGGCCCCTATTGTGCTGTTCCACACACTTTACAATATCTTGAATCTAAACGTGCCTCCATGGCACGAGTCTGTCCCATTTCCCACATCCTTGGCTTGTTTTTACGTTCAATGCTCTATCTTTTCCAGATGGACTGGTTTCAAAGTCCCCTATTGGTATCATCTCTTGCATTGTGTGAGCACTGGGCAGAGCGACCTGACTATATCAAGCCTTAGTCTGGTTTCTTTTTTTTAATCCTTTAAACCATGTTGCTGGAGGCTGGTAGCTATGGTAACTCCCTTATCTCTATTGAAAAATAAATACCAAAAATTGCTTTTCACTATTTATATGTAAAAATGCAGAAGTAACTAAAACCTACAGCCTTTGACTCACTTCTTATTTTGATGTCTCTTCTGCTTCTGTAAAATGTGGAACTAACTTATGTTATTATTAAAACAGCTACTGATACTTTTCAAGAGATTCCATTGACAACAAATGTAATGGGCTTGGAGAGTTTGTATGAAACACCCTGTTCTGATTAGCTGCTGTTGATGCTGAGAAAGGGTAAAGTGGGTTCTGCTGACTCACTGAAGGAGGTGGGAGTGGCTCTCTAGAGATAGAAGATCTAGGCTGTGGGCTGGTCACTCCTGAAGGAGGAACCCTAGGAGTAGCTAAACCTAAAGAGAAGGCTCAAGCTGATCTTTGTAATTATTAAAATCTTTGTTAATAACCAAACCCCAGGAAAAGGGCTTTTTTTTTAATGCTATAGTGTGCCCTGACTTTGTTTTAAAGCAGGTTGGGAAAGGCACCTGCTCACAATCAGTTTAACAAAATTCTTTCCAACTTGAAATTACTACAGGTCTAAAAATGACCTTTTTGTTTCATTACTGCACCTTGATATCCTTTGTCCACTAGATAATTCAGAGATTTCTGCTAGATCAAATCAATGTCACTGTTTTTAATTCCTACATAAAAGAATCAACAATTTGCTTTTAAAGGGCATTTCTTTACATCTAGTTTATTTGATTTATGTTTGTAAAAATGTGAAAAGGGTTCTGACCCATACACTCCAGCAATCTATGTGCTGCAGGTTAAGACTACCAACCACAACCTCCTCCTGTGGAACAATTTCCCACCACCATGTCCAATACCTGGGGGAAAAGATGAACTTAGCAATGTGCTATGAAGATGATTGTATTTGAGCTGTTTTGAACCAAGAAAGAGGGAATGACCAGGACCCTCACAAAGAATGTCCTGCCAGCATTCCTTTTCATCTGCACTAACAGGGCTCCAGCTTTTGGGGATCCCCTGTGCTTTTTGTTAGTGATGGCCTCTCTTATAGTTCTTCTAGACTGGTTTCCTCCTTTGGCTGGGTGAAATTATGTTTCATAATGAAGAACTTAGTTAATGTGTTTTGCCTCTTTATCTGTTCATTGAAATTACCATATATTCACAGTGTTTCCAACTCACACCCTATTCGATGTTTTTCTTAAAGCTGCAGCCTGCTGTCATCAACAAATTACAAGAGAATCTCAGCTTTCATTAAAAATTGAAAAGTAAGTTTCTAGTCTGCATGGTGCCAAGAAAAAGCTTGAAAATGTGAAGCAAGTGCACCCTAAAGGCTCAGAAATTAGAAAGCCAATAAAAAGAAAAACATTTATTATTTAAAAAACCCTCATAATTTTGCGGGCCTAACTTATGATTTTTGGGGGTGGGCTCATGGTGTATGGATTCATCTGGACACGTGGCTTGTTCCTGTTCTCTGATTGAATGGGCATAACTCTTAGAACCAGGATTCCAGCGAGACTGCTTATATATGTGAATTCTCGGAGCATGCTCCAATGTATGAGTAAAATCCACTTGTTTAGAACATTCCAGCCAGGAGCCTTTTTTTGCTGGATAGTCGCAGAAAACAAACAAGAAAAGGGCATATGGACACAATTAGAAGCAAATAAATATTCCATGAAGGTTTGCTTTAATCCAGCTGTTCTCAAACTTTAGCAACTTGAGGAACCCCACCTCTTTCCGTTCCCTCCCCCGAGTGCGTCCTATCCCCAATCCTCCCTCTCCCTCCAGTGTCTTCTGCATGCCGCTAAACAGCTGTTCCCTGCTGTGCAGGAGGTGCTGAGAGGGAGAGGGAGGAATTGATCAGTGGGCTCCACGGGTCTGCAGACCCCAGTTTGAGAAATGCTGCTTTAATCTAACTGTACTTAGGTCTGACTTCTACAGTTTTTTTGTCCTTGATAACACATGCTTTATTTTCCAGTTGTGTTCCTACACAGCCTGTTCCATTGCTCACTGTGTGTCTCCTTCTATGTCTCTGATTCACTAAGAGACTATTTTTGGTTCTTTCTTTCTTCTGTTTCATTTTCAGCCCTTGCTAAGTTTGTACTCAGCTTTGCCTCTCCATGCAGAATGTGTCTCAATTAACAAACTGGGTTCTGATTTTTTGTTCTTTAATGGTTAGGATTGTTTTGAATGAGAGCTTCTCTGAACCTTATTCATTGGCCATCCATATTCTGACAGGCTGAGTTCCTAGCTAGAGTTTGGCATCAGATAATTGTGACAGTTCATATTCATGATGTTGAAGGATAAATTTGGAGCATCTGTTACTCCAGAAATTGGCTTTCAATATGTAGATAAGCTGATTAGCCAAAGGGGGTTAGAGAACGCATGGAGTTGCCTGGGACTTCATGTAAGGAGTTGGCAGACAGAAGTGTCATGCCTGCCTTCTGCCCTCTCACACGCACTATGAAGGGAGAAATGAATCCAGAAGAGTAGATCGTGGATTTCACGCTATTTTATTAATTGTCCTTTGCCTAAATAGGAATAGATGTGAACAACCGTTATGATATTTGGCACCTACACGCTGACTTTTCCTCCAAGTATCAATCGCTTCTTATAGCAGCCCCATGAGTAATGTCCCCATTTTACAGCTTAAATGACCTGCCAAAGATTTTGCAGCTAATCAGGGGCAGTTGGGGACACAACCCAGACATCCTCTAGCATTAACAACAGGGACCCACTACTCAACAGTAATTACTCTGCATCGTTCCACAGACATCCAGCACCTGAATGTAGGACAAGTAGGATCCAGTAAACCAGACATTCCTATCCAGGGTCCTTTTCCATACCTTTGTGTCCTAAGCAATGCCCCAGAAGGTGTCTTTTGTTTCCTGCTTGTGCCACCCATTTCTGAAAGCCCCAGTTTGCTGACATAGGATTTGATTTGTTCTTCTCTGTGGTGATTGGGTGTGTTGTTACACGTGGATGTGGGTTATATGAGAGCAGACACAAAAGTCATCCTCCATTCTGGAAGGTGGGGGCAGGGAAGACTGAATGGCTGGTCCTGGTGGCAGGTCCTCACTGCTGTGTTCTACAATGTTGAAATAAAGATAATGTGGTTATTCAATATGAGCTCTTAGTGTCTTAATGAGAAGAATCAACACAGTACTTCCCATTCTCTGGAGTCCAGAAGGACACAGAAGTATTCCTGTCCTCTCCCTGGGACACTCTGCACCTCTATGCCTTGGGCTAGAAACTGTCAACTTATTATGGGGCTGGACACTTCCATAGGAGAGCTTTTCTTTTTGAAAAATGACTGTCTTCAGCACACATACAAAGCCATCTCTATGTAACAGTGAAGGTGTGACACCAACCACCCAATGCAACAGAAGATGGACAAAGAGAGCCCACATCTCTAAGTGGGCACTGTCATAAACAGATAGCTAAGGGTTAATGTCTCTTTCACCTGAAGCACCTGACCAGAGGACCAATCAGGAAACCGGATTTTTTCAACTTTGAGTGGAGGGAAGTTTGTGTCTGAGTCTTTGTCTTCTGCCTGCTTTCTCTGAGCTTTGGAGAAGTAGTTTCTACTTTCTAGTCTTCTGTTTCTAAGTGTAAGGACAAAGAGATCAGATAGTAAGTTATATGGTTTCTTTTCTTTGGTGTTTGCATGAATATAAGTGCTGGAGTGCTTTGATTTGTATTCTTTTTGAATAAGGCTGTTTATTCAATATTCTTTTAAGCAATCGACCCTGTATTTTATCACCTTAATACAGAGAGACCATTTGTATGTATTTTTCTTTCTTTTTATATAAAGCTTTCTTTTAAGACCTGTTGGAGTTTTTTCTTTACTTCAGGGAAATTGAGTCTGTACTCACCAGGGAATTGGTGGGAGGAAGAAATCAGGGGGCGATCTGTGTGTTGGATTTGCTAGCCTGATTTTGCATTCCCTCTGGGGGAATAGGAAAGTGCTTTTGGTTTCCAGGATTGGGAACAGAGAGGGGGAGTCACTCTGTGTAGTTTCACAGAGCTTGTGTCTGTGTATCTCTCCAGGAGCACCTGGAGGGGGGAAGGGAAAAAGGATTATTTCCCTTTGTTGTGAGACTCAAGGGATTTGGGTCTTGGGGTCCCCAGGGAAGGTTTTTCAGGGGGACCAGAGTGCCCCAAAACACTCTAATTTTTTGGGTGGTGGCAGCAAGTACCAGGTCCAAGCTGGTAACTAAGCTTGGAGGTTTTCATGCTAACCCCCATATTTTGGACGCTAAGGTCCAAATCTGGGACTAAGGTTATGACATGGTGTAGCAGCGGTTGGGATATAGACAGAATCCAGAAGCCAGTAGGAATATTATATTTTTCTTTTCTCTGCTAAGGGCTTTTTAGCAGAGAGAAACAGTTTGGTTTTAAAAGGGAACCAGAGAGAATTTTTTTTTCTGCTCTCTCTGGCAGTTTGTGGCTTGCATAATAAGCAAGAAACCATTAAGGCGCTATTAAGAGTCTTTTGTCACACAATAGCACTCCCATTGAGAGTCATTACCAGCACTATATATATGCAAATAAAGTGGTTTTTCTAGTTTACGCTAGAGGAAGAAAAGGAAAAAAGCACTGTTGCTAGGCAGACTTCAGGAGGCAACAGAACCTGCAGTTCAGAAGATAAACACCGGAGGGCACCCCAACCCAAGAAAACAGGAACCATGACTTCTAAAGCAAAAATTGAGGCCGAAGGACAATTCAGAGAAGCTGAACACAGGCGACAACTGGAAATAAAACAAAAAGAGATGGAGATGAAAGAAAGAGAAGAACAGATCAGAGAGGCAGCCTACCAAAGAGAACAGGCAGCCTACCAAAGAGAACAGGCAGCCAAAGAGGCAGCACACAAAAGAAAACTAAAAGAAGAAGAGGTGGCCTACCGAAGGAAACAAGCAGAAGAAGAGTTGGCCCACCGCCGAGACATGGAAAAGCACCAAAAAGAAATGGAAAAACAACAAAAAGAAATGGAAAAACAACAAAAAGAGAATGAAGAGAAGGAAAAACAGAGAAAACATGAACTGGAGTTGGCAAAAGCTGGGCTGCATGTGCCAGCCAACCCTAACAACCCGGCACCAATTATTGCTCCACAGCACAGGAAATTTCCCACCTACAAGGCAGGTGATGACACCGAGGCCTTCTTGGAAAATTTTGAAAGAGCCTGTCTTGGGTACAGCATCCCCGAAGACCAGTACATGGTAGAATTAAGGTCACAGCTCAGTGGACCTTTAGCAGAGGTGGCAGCTGAAATGCCTAAGCAGCAAATGAATGACTATAAACTTTTTCAAACCAAGGCCAGATACAGAATGAGGATAACCCCAGATCATGCCCGTCGGCGCTTCAGAACCCAAAAGTGGAAACCAGAGGTGTCATTTCCCAAACACGCCTACTACATTGCAAAAAACTATGAGGCCTGGATAACAGGAAACAACGTTCAAACCTTGGAAGAACTGCACCTCCTCATACAAATGGAGCAGGTCTTGGATGGTGTTCCTGAAGACATCACACGGTACATACAAGATGGAAAACCCAAAGATCTCGCTGAGGCGAGGGAGATTGGAGCCAAATGGATGGAACTGGCAGAAAGCAAGAAAGCTACTGTCAAGGGGAACGATTACCCCAGGGGGCACACAGACCATAAACCCTACAACCGAGGCCAGCCAAAGACCCCACATACCACCCAAGTAAAGCCACCGACACCCTACTCTTCCACCTCACCAGTCTCCAGTAACTCACCTCGGCCCAGTGACCCATCAGATGGAAGATGCTTTAAGTGTAATGAACTGGGACATATCAAGGCCAACTGTCCAAAGAACACCATGCGAGTGCAATTCATTACACCACCATCACCCCAAAGATCCCCAGGCCCGGATGCCTCTCAAATACCCTTGGAGCGAAGGGAAAATTTGAGAGTGGGCGGTAAAAAGGTTACTGCGTGGAGAGACACGGGGGCACAAGTGTCAGCTATCCACCAATCCTTCGTTGACCCCAAATTCATCAACCCAAAGGCCAAAGTTACAATTTACCCCTTCATGTCACAAGCTGTAGACTTGCCTACAGCTCAACTGCCTGTCCAGTACAAAGGCTGGTCAGGAATGTGGACTTTTGCAGTCTATGACAATTATCCTATCCCCATGCTACTGGGGGAAGACTTGGCCAACCAGGTGAGGCGGGCCAAGAGAGTGGGAATGGTTACACGTAGCCAAACCAGGCAAGCTTCCAGACCCATTCCTGTTCCTGAACCGTCCACAGACGCCCCGTCTGGGTTACCAGAGACCCAGACAGAGGTAGTGGACCCAAATTCCATGCCAACCACTGAAACTGCCACAGCACCTCCAGTCCCAGGCCCGGAACTGGAACAGCAACCAGCACCAGCAAGTGCAACCACATCTTCAAACTCAAAGCCAGAGGGCGCCAGCGAGCCACAACTGGCAGAAGCAACAGACAGCCATACCCAAAAGGCTCAGCCAGAGCCTCAAATACCCTCAGGTGCACCAGCGGAGAGCGGTTCACCAGCAACGGAAACAACCCCATCACCTACATCGCTTCCAGAGGGACCAAGCCCAAGTCCACAGTCTGAGGAAGAACTGGTGACCCCAGCCTCAAGGGAACAGTTCCAGACTGAGCAGGAAGCAGATGACAGCCTTCAGAAAGCGTGGGCGGCGGCATGGAGCACCCCACCGCCTCTCAGCTCTTCTAATCGATCCCGGTTTGTTATAGACCAAGGACTTTTATACAAGGAAATTCTTTCTGGTGGACACCGGGAGGAATGGCAGCCGCAAAAACAGTTGGTGGTTCCAACTAAGTACCGGGGGAAGCTCTTAAGCTTAGCCCATGATCATCCAGTGGCCATGCTGGGGTGAACAGAACCAAGGACCGGTTGGGGAAGTCCTTCCACTGGGAGGGGATGGGCAAGGACGTTGCCAAGTATGTCCGGTCTTGTGAGGTATGCCAAAGAGTGGGAAAGCCTCAAGACCAGGTCAAGGCCCCTCTCCAGCCACTCCCCATAATTGAGGTCCCATTTCAGCGAGTAGCTGTGGATATTCTGGGTCCTTTCCCAAAAAAGACACCCAGAGGAAAGCAGTACGTACTGACTTTAGTGGACTTTGCTACCCGATGGCCGGAAGCAGTAGCTCTAGGCAACACCAGGGCTAACACTGTGTGCCTGGCCCTAACAGACATCTTTGCCAGGGTAGGTTGGCCCTCCGACATCCTTACAGATTCAGGGTCTAATTTCCTGGCAGGGACCATGGAAAAACTGTGGGAAACTCATGGGGTGAATCACTTGGTTGCCACCTCGTACCACCATCAAACCAATGGCCTGGTGGAAAGGTTCAATGGAACTTTGGGGGCCATGATACGAAAATTCATCAACGAATTCTCCAATAATTGGGACCTAGTGTTGCAGCAGTTGCTGTTTGCCTACAGGGCTGTACCACATCCCAGTTTAGGGTTTTCACCGTTTGAACTTGTGTATGGTCACGAGGTTAAGGGGCCATTACAGTTGGTGAAGCAGCAATGGGAGGGGTTTACGCCTTCTCCAGAAACTAACATTCTGGACTTTGTAAGCAACCTACAAAGCACCCTCCAACACTCTTTAGCCCTTGCTAGAGAGAACCTAAAGGATGCTCAGGAAGAGCAAAAGGCCTGGTATGACAGACATGCCAGAGAACGTTCTTTCAAGGTAGGAGACCAGGTTATGGTCTTGAAGGCGCAACTGGCCCATAAGATGGAAGCATCATGGGAAGGGCCATTCACGGTCCAAGAGCGCCTGGGAACTGTAAACTACCTCATAGCATTTCCCAATTCCTCACTAAAGCCTAAAGTGTACCATGTTAATTCTCTCAAGCCTTTCTATTCCAGAGACTTACAGGTTTGTCAGTTTACAGTCCAGGGAGATGAGGCTGAGTGGCCTGACGGTGTCTACTACGACGGGAAAAAAAGACGGTGGCGTGGAAGAGGTGAACCTCTCAACCACCCTGGAACGTCTGCAGCGGCGACAAATCAAGGAGCTGTGCACTAGCTTCGCCCCATTGTTCTCAGCCACCCCAGGACGGACTGAACGGGCATACCACTCCATTGATACAGGTAATGCTCACCCAATCAGAACCCCACCCTACCGGGTGTCTCCTCATGCCCAAGCTGCTATAGAACGGGAGATCCAGAACATGCTACAGATGGGTATAATCCGTCCATCTACCAGTGCATGGGCATCTCCAGTGGTTCTGGTACCCAAACCAGATGGGGAAATACGCCTTTGCGTGGACTACCGTAAGCTAAATGCTGTAACTCGTCCGGACAACTATCCAATGCCACGTACCGATGAGCTATTGGAGAAGTTGAGACGTGCCCAGTTCATCTCTACAATAGACTTAACCAAGGGGTACTGGCAAGTACCGCTAGATGAACCTGCCAAGGAGAGGTCAGCATTCGTCACCCATGCGGGGGTGTATGAATTCAATGTCCTTCCTTTCGGCCTTCGAAATGCACCCGCCACCTTCCAGAGGCTGGTAGATGGTCTACTAGCTGGACTGGGAGAATTTGCAGTTGCCTACCTCGATGATGTGGCCATTTTTTCAGACTCCTGGCCCGAACACCTACTACACCTGGAAAAGGTCTTTGAGCGCATCAGGCAGGCAGGACTAACTGTTAAGGCCAAAAAGTGTCAAATAGGCCAAAACAGAGTGACTTACCTGGGGCACCAGGTGGGTCGAGGAACCATAAACCCCCTACAGGCCAAGGTGGATGCTATCCAAAAGTGGCCTGTCCCACGGTCCAAGAAGCAGGTCCAATCCTTCTTAGGCTTGGCCGGATACTACAGGCGATTTGTACCACACTACAGCCAAATCGCTGCCCCATTGACCAACCTGACCAAAAAGACCCAGCCAAATGCCGTTAAGTGGACTGGTAAGTGTCAAAAGGCCTTTACCCAGCTTAAGGCGATGCTCATGTCTGACCCTGTGCTCAGGGCCCCGGACTTTGACAAGCCATTCCTAGTAACCACGGATGCATCTGAGCGTGGTATAGGAGCAGTGCTCATGCAGGAAGCAACAGATCACAATTTCCATCCTGTCGTGTTTCTCAGCAAGAAACTGTCTGAGAGGGAAAGTCACTGGTCAGTCAGTGAAAAGGAATGCTATGCCATTGTGTACGCCCTGGAAAAGCTACGCCCATATGTTTGGGGACGGCGGTTCCAACTACAAACTGACCATGCTGCACTAAAGTGGCTTCATACTGCCAAGGGGAACAACAAGAAACTTCTTCGTTGGAGTTTAGCTCTCCAAGATTTTGATTTTGAAATTCAACACATCACAGAAGCTTCTAATAAAGTTGCTGATGCACTCTCCCGTGAGAGTCTCCCAGAATTCAGTAGTTAAAAAGTGTTCTTAAAATGTAGAAGTCTGTTAGTTATATACTTAGTAGTATATGTAAAGGTGCATGTGTTGTAGTAATCTGTTTATTTTAAAGTTCTAGAAGGAAATCGCCGCCAGTGAGCTTCCCCACTGTCTGCAATTTGGGGGGCGTGTCATAAACAGATAGCTAAGGGTTAATGTCTCTTTCACCTGAAGCACCTGACCAGAGGACCAATCAGGAAACCGGATTTTTTCAACTTTGGGTGGAGGGAAGTTTGTGTCTGAGTCTTTGTCTTCTGCCTGCTTTCTCTGAGCTTTGGAGAAGTAGTTTCTACTTTCTAGTCTTCTGTTTCTAAGTGTAAGGACAAAGAGATCAGATAGTAAGTTATATGATTTCTTTTCTTTGGTATTTGCATGAATATAAGTGCTGGAGTGCTTTGATTTGTATTCTTTTTGAATAAGGCTGTTTATTCAATATTCTTTTAAGCAATCGACCCTGTATTTTATCACCTTAATACAGAGAGACCATTTGTATGTATTTTTCTTTCTTTTTATATAAAGCTTTCTTTTAAGACCTGTTGGAGTTTTTTCTTTACTTCAGGGAAATTGAGTCTGTACTCACCAGGGAATTGGTGGGAGGAAGAAATCAGGGGGCGATCTGTGTGTTGGATTTGCTAGCCTGATTTTGCATTCCCTCTGGGGGAATAGGAAAGTGCTTTTGGTTTCCAGGATTGGGAACAGAGAGGGGGAGTCACTCTGTGTAGTTTCACAGAGCTTGTGTCTGTGTATCTCTCCAGGAGCACCTGGAGGGGGGAAGGGAAAAAGGATTATTTCCCTTTGTTGTGAGACTCAAGGGATTTGGGTCTTGGGGTCCCCAGGGAAGGTTTTTCAGGGGGACCAGAGTGCCCCAAAACACTCTAATTTTTTGGGTGGTGGCAGCAAGTACCAGGTCCAAGCTGGTAACTAAGCTTGGAGGTTTTCATGCTAACCCCCATATTTTGGACGCTAAGGTCCAAATCTGGGACTAAGGTTATGACAGGCACCTACGAAAAATTTCGAAATCCAGCCTGGATGCTTAAATTAGCTCTTAGTAAAGCCCACCTTGACCCTTTAAATGTTAATTTCAGTATCCAGATACAGGATCTATTCACCTGTGCCTGAAAACTGGGCTCCCAGTCCTTAATTGACCCTAGGTATTGAATAGTGGGCGGTCTTACATACCAAGTATGCTGCTGTATGATCTGAGGTCAGTGGACTGGAATTGAGGACCAGAAAGAATGTTCATAGCTTCACCGTAATTGCCATAACAAGCAGAGCAGCGAGAGCCAAATTTAACCACCATTACAGAACATGCACCATAGCATACAGTCTGTGTTGAGAGCTAATGATGTCAAAATTCATAATAAAGTGCTTCAGTATTTCCAGACAGAAAATAGACATCAGAATTAGGCCCAGTTCGGGAGCCAATAGATACTGCCTCTCCACTTATAGACCTAAATAATTAGTGTATTGTCATTTACTTCTGTAGTCCTCTACTGGGTGAAAACACTGGCATAATCCTACAAGTTACTGCTTACAGATTTTTTTTTCTCCCTTGAAATAATAATTTTCCTGTCTGCCAGCAGCACTGCTGTTTACAGCCTACAGATCACAGAGCGATGGGATCATTCAGTGTGAATTTCCAAGCAATTTTCAACCTTTACCTTATTTTGAAATGCCATGGGAAAAATAATCCCTGTTCTGGTTTTCATGTAAGCAACAGCAAATGCTAGGTGCCAAGAATGCAAAGGATCCCAACTGAAAGTAACTAACTAGGTTATTCTCTAAGTGATGTCATGTGTTTGTGTTTTTCTGTGAGGTTGCAGAAAGTAAGGCTGGGCAAAAAGCAGAAAACTAAAATAAATATTCTTACTACATCTCATGAATACAGGCTTGTACTTCTGCCTTAACATTCTCCCCACCCCAATCTCACAAGCTTCAGACCCTAGAATGTACCTTGTCCAGTGATTGCTAGAGGAGTAGCATAAAGTAGCAACCCAGGGCTTATCTATGTGGTGACTTTAGTGTGCGGCAAGCCAAGGTGTGAATTACAGCTCACCAACTTTTGATATAGACAATCCCCCTGTCTTTTCTCACCAGCAGCTAATATAATAATAGAATGCAGTGATAGATTCCTGACTATAAATTCTCATCCATCAGCTTGTAACTGGTGAGGTTGGGAAGAAGATCCTTCTATTGACAAATTATTGCATCATTGGATGCTGTGGGGTTTCTTACACCTTCATCTGAAACCTCTGGAACTGGCCATTGTGCCTGGATCACTGATCTGATGCCTATATTCCTACTGTTGGTTATCCAGTTTGAATTGCTAGCTGGTTCACAAATGGAGTTCATGAAAAATGGCAGAGATTGTGTTCAAGGAGAATCTAAGAGAATTTCATCCTGAAGGAGCGTACGTCAGACATCTTTGAAAAAAAGAGTTGGTGTTTTTGTGAACGTTGGATTGATGCTTCCTGGAGACTTTCTCAGATCAAGATGTTATTGCTGTCTGCCTTGATGCTACTTTGGTTGGTACGAGGAGAACAGTAATAGACTCTGTGAAATTTCTTATTTCATAACTAATTAGGGGTGAATCCTGAATACCTGTTTGTCTGCTTCTTGACTCATGTGTGACAAACAGTCAGTCAAGGTCCTTTATACTTTCAGGTGCTTGTAAATTCTGTGAATTAATGTGGATAAAACTATTACCTAAACAGGTCACTCTGATATCCTAAATGCTAGTACAGCAAACCATAATGGGCACCATGGAACAGAAAGGCCAATTGCATAAACTTGGAATTAAACTCTGTTTAAGGAGTGAAAAGTCCATGTTGTGAATTACAGGCCCTAGCCATTGCTTCTTAGCAAAAATCAGATTTCCTAATGTATTTCAGCTTGATCCATTTTTGTCAATCAATCACAATTATTCACTCGGGGCTCTGCATATCCATCAAACTCTGATAAATTCACATTGCAAAAGTCAATGCTCGTGCAGATTGTATCTTCTTTTGCCGTCAGTACCATCTGTTCTTGGCACTAGCACAAAAGGGCTAGACGGTAGATATGCTGATCAGTCACTGAGAAAATTCACTTCCAAAGTATTTCTCTCTCTTTCACCTCAGGCCACAGGACGGCTTAATTCGCAGTTAGGTTAGGGCTCCTGAATAGTTTTCACTCACTTTAAAGTCCTTTTATGCTGCCAGAGTGGTGTAAAGGGTCCATACTGTGAATGAGAATCAGATCTGAAATGTTGACATGTTTCATCTCAGTGGCAGTCTCTCTCTCTGTTTCTCTCTCTCTCAATAGTATACCTCCTTTCAGTAAGTATGATGGTCATTATAGTTTAATATAGTTTTTCTGGTTCTGTCCAACTCTTCCTGGAAAGATGCTATTCCCCATAGTCATGTTTGTTTACCATATTTTGAGGTGCAGGTGCTTCTCTCTGGGCAGAATTTTTGTCCTAATTCTGGTATCTCATTAAATTAGACACTGCCTTGCCCCCTGATTTTGCATTAATCTGAATATTTCCCTCCTATGTTTCCTTCAAAATGTCAGGGCAAGTTACCAATAGATTTCCCAGTCGAGCAGCTATATTCATGGCACTATGGATACATGGAATATCTATTGCTGCTAATGGGGCTGTATCAGTGAAGCTCTGTCAGAACTCCACATAGGAGCAGTCACTTGGCATACAGGACACATTTTTTGCAATGGTTAGGAATGTCAGACTGTAGCATGTGCCAACAAAATTAAGCCAAGATTCTGTCACTTGGTGTTTCCATGACAAAATGGCCTGCCTAGAGTTCAGAATCTGCCATCATAATGCCTTGGGACTACCAGTGGCTCAATGATTTCCTTCAAGTCTCCATTTTCCAGACAGTCCTTGGTGTCAGTGGGGAGCAGGAGGAATACTTTTCATTATGCCATAAATAGGCTGGCACTGTGACTGCCCTGACTAACTTAAATTTAAGCAAGAGCAAATAATTTGTGTAAACTACAGTTTGAAAAAACAAACAGCCCCAACCAATTGGCTTTATACCCAGCCCAGAATTGGAAGGTTTTACACCTTTTGAGAGAGTCACCTTCTCCTTAACTGCAAATGAAGTCTAGCTAGTGATCCCTCCCCCAGAAAATCTTGTTGGAGTTTTGTCAAATCAATCTCTGACCATCCTTCCCACTGAGTGACAGTGGGGGCTGAACTTTTCCCTTCAGTTCATAAACACATTTAATTCTCGGGTCACTATGCACCCAGAGATATGCTGCTTCTACATTTATTTGGGTGGCAAAGTGGAGACAGCATAAGGTCCATGACTGTGGATTCTTGGCATAGAGTGACCCAATGGCTGTCTTCATCATTAACATGTTTGTTCCAAAAGTCACTGTTGCTTATGGACAGTCCCTTCCTGTTCATGTACGTAGTATTCAAGGCAGCACAGCCCTGATCCCACAAGTGGATCTGTGTTGGTGATCTCCTGCATCCACACACCGTATCACTGAACTCAAGTTGGGCTGTATGGAGTGGCAAAGGTCTGACAGCCTGGATTCAGCTGCGGGATCAGGGCCTGCGCTGCAATACTTTACGTGCTTCTTAATTACCAACAAAGTAGGTTGGTCTTATTTGATCTTCCCATGAGTGTGTATAGCATATTATTGGAGCATGAGCTTTCGTGAGTGATGCATCTGACAAAGTGGGTATTCACCCACGAATGCTCATGCTCCAAAACGTCTGTTAGTCTATAAGGTGCCACAGGATTCTTTGCTGATTTTACAGATCCAGACTAACACGGCTACCCCTCTGATACTTGAGCATATTATTTTCATTGTACTTTCTTTAAGGAGTTATCCTCAGCTCTAAAGTTTTGTTTCTGACTTTTGCCACGATAATGAAGCTCCCAGCTTCTTGTTCTTACGTGCCACCTTTAACTGGTTTCAAACTTGGATTCATCTGCTTTCTGACTGCAATAGGACCATTGGTATTTTTAGCCAAAGAAGCCTGAAAGCTTGGGAAGTGCTGGGGTATGGTGCCTGATATCAGGGATTCTCTTGCAGAATCACATTGGATGGTAAATATAATAGTTTGGTGGGTAGCTAGTGAGCCCATCATTTTTCTTTGGCTACAAATGGTGATGCCACATAGACTTGTTATTCACGTTTACACATGGCAAGAGGTTTTATCATTCCATGACAGTTTGCAGTCAGTCCACAGAGCATATGCTGGCAATGAAGGATGGATAGTGCGAGTGGCTGGTGCAAAGCAGATTTAGGGTAATTAATAAATTGCAGTCACATCACACAATCTCTGTTATTCTGCTTGTTTTTTCTAAGTCATTTTACTTCTCAGTCTTGCTCAGAATACTCCACTTAGGCTCATTAAAAACAGTTTATGTTATAAACACTGACCATTTTTCATTTCCTTTGCAAACAGCGCTGATCTGATAAGTGTTTCCTTTCCCAGAGCTGTGAATATTTCTTTGTGGAAGAAAGTTTGCTTTGATAAAACAGAGTTTAGTGTAGCGTGTACTTGACCCCTTTCCCCCCATCTCACAAGCATTTAGCTTCTCAGTGATACTTTCCTTTCCAGGGATATGAACAACACCGAGAATTTCACTTGCGTATACAGAAAGCAAAGCTCTGGGTTTCCCGATGATTCCTTCAGCAGGTTTTTAGTGTAACACCAAATGAATGCCTTGTAATGTATTATCTAGAGCTGGGGAAGTAGAAGAGGAATGTTCGAATAACTGATCTGAGAAATATTTGGAAATTTGTCAAATTTGATTCAACCAGCTTTAATAAGAAGCCTTGTCAGAGTAAAGCAGAATTATCTTTACCTGGTGGTGACTATGGAGAACACTGTGGCTTTAAGCCATGGCCTGCGTTATGGGGTGTTGTACCTTTGCTCTTTACACAATAAATGTGAGACCTCATGCCAGAAATATTGTGAAACAGAGAGCTGTTGCCAGCAGCCTCCAGAATCCAACCAGAACAGCACAGTGTGTATATGTAGCTAGGCCTGGCATGTTGTGTGTACTCAAGAAACCTGGTTCTTTGAACCCCACTGTGCCTGTTTGATTTTTTTTTTTCGTATTGTGTTTGTAGTGAAAAGAGCAAAAGACACCGAAGGGTGAAAGGGGCTGGACCAACAGCTGCTTGCAAAGCCATTAATATGCTCAGTGCCTCCGGGAGCACTGAGAGAGTAGAGTCTACACCTCAGCAGCATGCGCCCTGCCCTCTTTAACAAGGTGCGGTGTACACTTCTCTCTGTGCCCGCCCGGCTCTGTCGGCCAGTGCAGAAGCTTTGCTCCTCCCTTGTAGAGTTTTTTTTTTTATGACATTGGTGGCTCTGAAATCCCTGGGTTTTAAACCACTGAAAGTGCAGGGAATAGGAATGTGCCCAACCGCTGCACCGAGGAAGGGGAAGGCTCTTTATACCAGCTCTCCCAGCACTTGTTCACCGACTCAGAGCTAGGCACCTTCTAACCGCACACAAACTGCATTTGTTATTTGAATTCAGTGATTACACTTGTGCTTTATTTAGATCATCTTCTCTGGGACGGCCTAGGGAAAAGTCCTGCAGGCCTGGGCTCTATCATGGGCATTTAATTCAAGCCTGCTGGTCCTACAGAATGGGAAGATTAACTTGCCCGTGAGTATGTTGCGTAGCCTCAAGTTAAACTGCCTAGTGCAGCTGTGAGGAATTGCCGTGGCCAGAGAACATGTCATCCCAAAGCAGCGATGGAGCCCACTAAGTGACTCTTGACTTGAAAGGATGCAGTGGCACAAGAAGCCTTTCTAGCTGTAGCAGTGGAAGGCGTAATTGTCTCAGGAATCATCATCATTTTTATTAATTAGAAAAAGAGACAGGCAGCAAAAAAGCCCAGTGGGCACCACAGAGGAGAAAGCAAATGATACTTGTCTTTTCCAAATTCTGGTTACTGTTTTAATTCTTTTTTTTACTGCCAGCTTTGTTTTTATTGCCCATTAGCCACATAATCTAGGAGGAAATATTAGCTTGGGTTTGTTAGAAGGGGCATGAGCTTTGGGTTGGGAGATTCGGCTCCTTTACTCATTCTTCCACGGATCTGTAATATTGATGGTCCAGATCCTCAGTCCCTTTGTGCTGCGGGTGTTGGGGAATCCTGGGCTGACCCAGGACAGATGAGCCAAATGGGATGTTGGTGGTAATTGCAGCCAGGGAGCATCAGCTTGATGACCTCTGCTGCTGCCTGGCTGGCAAAACAGTCCCAGAAACCCATTGTAGCTGTCACAAGTTGGAACATCCTCATGGCTGCTCTAACTTGCAGGAGGAGATGGTTTGGCCCCTATGTGACAACAGAATTGGGGAGGCATAGGTAGCTGTAAGCCATCTTTGCCTCCCCCAGCTCCACTGTGTCCTGGAAATCAGCAACTAGCCATATTGCTGTGTACTCTGGCCAGGGATGATGCCAGAGCGGTATGAGGGGGCCATAGCGGAACTCAGAAGCAGGCTCTTTGTATGTCTGGTTCCCAGCTGCAAAAGAGATGTGCAGATTTACTCACTCACATTCCAGGGGCATTGAGTGCACTGCTGTGACGATGTAAAGTCCCAAGTGCTATAGATGGCCCACGCACAAGGACAGGCTCTTTCTGGCTGATGCATCCTCTGCACCAGCACTGGAAAATATGAGTTTCTTCAGGGTTTTGCAACCTTAGAGGCCATTTGAAACGTAACTATGGAACAGCAACCTGGAAATAAACCTGGCAGCATAACAGCCCATCAGGCCGGATGCAGTGTGGCCTGAGTCTGTCTAGTTACAGGCTGCTGACAAATGGAGGCAAGTTTAAAAAAAGAATCAGCTTCAATTCAGTGATGATAGGGAGAGAGAGGGCTCCTGGAGAGGAAGAAAACTAGACATGTTTGGGTTTTAAAAGCAGGCCGCTGTTTACAGTCAGCGAGGGGACTGCTGCCTTTTTGGAGCAGCCATAGAAACCACCCATCAACACTGCATAGAAACTGAGAGCTGTATTTCTCCATGCTGCATTCACTGTTATAAATCTGACAATGAAAGCCAGTATTGTACTGTCTCAGTAGCCCTGCTGGTATGTCTGTAATTTCCATCTCATGGGTCCTCAGGCCTTTGGTTGCAGGATTCTGAGGACAGACAGTAGGGAAGAGTGCTTTTGTGTCCCGGGAGGTGTTGTAGGGGCCAAACTATAGCCTGGAACCCCCTTCCAAGCCCTACATGGTGTGTGCGGTGTAATAATGATAAAACATGAGCCTGATGAGTTTAAGAATTTGCCCTCTCTGGAGCAGAGAAAAGGCAGTTTAGTATGGAATGTTACAAATGTCTAAGAGTTTGCAAGCCACATGTGGTATTTAGATGATGGATGTACTTCTTCTGGGGGAATAATTGCTCTTTCTGTTAGTTGGCATTTCTTTTAATCTGTGATGCACTTTAATGCATCTGGCTGACTCTGTATGTGGGGCTTGGTGTGCTGCCATGAACCCAAGCTGCTTTTATATAGTCAGACGTCTCCTTTAACCAGATGCCAAGGGCTGTGTCCTGCATGCAACTCCTTGAATTCCTTCCGGGTTCCCTAGGCCTTAATTCAAGTATATGAGGTTGAGAAAGTGATCCACAGAAAATGAAACCCTAGAAATTGGTGCAAAAGGTCCACAAAACACCCAACCGCAGGAGGTTCACCCATTTCTATCAAGATATTGCCAAATATAGTGGGTTCTCAGGCCTTTTGCATGGAGGATTCTGGAGACAGACAGTAAGGAAGTGTGCTGCTGTCTGAAAGAGATGGGCCAAATTCTGACCCTTTTATACCTCATGACTCCTACAACTATTTTACTGTCTCAGCACGAACCTGACTGCCTTCTAAAAAGAAGTGCAGAACTGGCTGGTTTTGGATCAGAAGGCAATGCAGTTTAGAGCCACGTGCCTCATATTATTTTTCAGTTTCTGAATGTTTAGGGCTGATTCAAAACCAAATAGCCTCAGCGTGGTCTGAGGGAAAGAACCTGCAACTTCATCACATCCTCAAGCTCCCAATGTGCATCTGTTGTCCTGCTCCCTACAATAAAACCAGATTCCAGGATGTGGAGAGAGGCCTTTGGTTGTAGCTGTTACCATCCTACATGTAGGTGCCCTGCTGAGAAGGATGGTCTAGTAGTTAGAGCAATAGCCTGGGGCTTAGGAGACATTAATTCAGTTCCCTGTTCTGCTACAGACTTCCTGTGTGGTCTTGGGTAAATCACCTAGGCCCAGATTCTCAAAGCTCATAGACTTTAAGGTCAGAAGGGACCATTATGATCATCTATTCTGATCTCCTGCACAATGCAGGCCACAGAATCTCACCCACCCGCTCCTGTAACAAACCCCTAACTTATGTCGGAGTTACTGAAGTCCTCAAAGTGCAGAGAATTCTCCAGCAAGTGACTCGTGCCCTATGCTGCAGAGGAAGGCGAAAAACCTCCAGGGCCTCTGCCAGTCTTCCCTGGAGGAAAATTCCTTCCCAACGCCAAATATGGTGATCAGTTAAACCCTGAGCATGTGGGCAAGACTCACCAGCCAGCACCCAGGAAAGAATTCTCTGTAGTAACTCAGATCCCACCCCACCTAACATCCCATCACAGACCATTGGGCCTATTTACCTGCTAATAATCAAAGAAAGCTATTTAGGTTCCTAACTTTCATGAGGATCAGAGCCTTTATTTTCTCTCTGCCTCAGCTCCCCATCTGTGAAATGGGCTAATGCTACTGCCCTGCCTCCCAGGAGTGCTGTGAGGATTGTGAGGTGATGGTGATGGGGGCTAGGTAAGTACCTCAGACTGCTGTGTGAGCAGAAGTGTATTCAACTATTCTGTGGCATGCAAGGGCTCAGTGTTGCTCCCATCAAAGTCATTGGCAACACTTCCGGTATCTTTAGTGTGAGCGGGAGTTTGGAATCCTCAGTTTACCGTTAGATTTAGCCTCTTCTTGTTCCAGACTACGCTATTTCCCAGGCAGTGGGGCTGTACATTGAGTCTCCATGTAGCAAGGGAAACTCATCCTCTTGCCTAATTTCAAAATGCTAATCCTATTTAAAACCAGCCAACCAATGTCAAAACAGCGCAACCCCTAATGACACTGTACTCTGCACGCTGGTTCTCTTGCAACATCTTTTCCTCCTGGGCTAGTCTGGAAATAGATGTAACAAAGCCAGTCTCTCAGATGGCTGGTAGGCCAAAGTCTCAATTCATCTGGGAAAAAAAATCTTTAATAAATTGATGACTTGATGTGGCAAAGCCTCCAGTGTTTATTTACAAACACTTTACCTGAATGGCTCTTCATATGCCATGCACAATCTATTACTGTATTGTAAGTTGTCCTGAATCATCTTGCTGAGTTAGGGCCAAATCCCTCTGGATTTGGAGGGCTCTAGACACAGTGGTGTTTGGGAATCACGCACAAAACATTGCATGCTGCCGGATTCAATTTCACATGACCTTCCTGCACCCCAGTGCATGGGGGGAGAGGTATGTGGTGAATCTGCAGCTGCACCAACTCCCCTGCCATCCCATCATCCAGCCCCATTGGGCACAGAAGGGGAACAATTGCTGCTAAAAGACACTGTGGTAGAACTTTACGAAGTGTTCAGCATTGGCATTGCTGTTCCTTTTGGAGTCAGTGGTAAAGCTGAGGTAGATAATCGCCTTGATATACACAAGAATCTTTTGTCATCAAAGAGAGCTGGATACTTTTGAAAGCTCATCTGTTCTACGCTGGGATCACTGGGCCAGAGCTGGCTATGGGTTTTTAAAATACATTTTGAAGGGTTAGCAGGGGAACTGGGCTGTGGCCCTTGACTATAACACAAGCCCTGGCGGAGGGCAAGAAATACAACACTATATAAAACATTCTGGGAAGTTCTGAACTGAGGGGAGAGGAGAAATGTGTAAGTGCAGTGGGTAACTGAATCAATTGCCTGATCTTCCCTTTAATATTGCTGGCACAATGGGCTATTGGAAAGAGCAGCTATTCAAGTGGGAGCTGCTTAATCTTGGGAGCAGCAGCTATTAAAAGTGGGAGCCTGCTTTGGAATTTACAGGAGCTGAGCTAGCTGGAGGTACAGTAGGATGTATTTAGGCACCCCGTGGGATTTCCAAAAGGATCTGTGTGCCCAACACCCATGAGTGTTACGTGTTGGTGTTTTCAAAAATCCATGAGGTGCCGAAATATCTTTAAAAATTTGGCCCTTCAGCACTAAGTTCCAGTAAGAATTAGGCTAAAGCCCAGAACCTCAAAGCTAGTCAGGTTCCTTAGGTCCATTGATTCCAGTAGGAGTTGGGTGCCTAAATACTTTAACGATCTGGCCCTTAAGAGCCTAAGTCACTTCTGAAAGCAGGACTTAGGAGCCTCAGTAATTTAGGCGCTTTTGAAAATTTGACCCCCGAGCAAGATGCAGAGCAGAAGCATCCTTCTAGGCCAATCACTGGGGATTGGTGCAGTCTCAGGTACATCTGCCTCTCGACAGCTTATCATTGTATGAGATCCAAATGTCCTGCCTGTTGTGCTGGCTGGGAGACCAGCTGAAATGCCGCCCTGTGACAATAAATCAGGGGCTTGCTCTGGCAGTTAGCAGATTTTTGTCTGGAGATCAGATAGGGCAAGAGGATTTTTAAACTCCCATAGCAGCGCAAAAACAAACATGCCATTCTCCTTTCTGCTCCTGAGGATGTGGAAGGCAGAGAGGGCTCAGCTGACACAAGTGGATTAGTGGATTCTTATCCTGTATATAACACTATGAATCATGGCACCTTAGGAAACAGCCAGCAGTCCCCCCTGTTTTAAAGAACATACAGAAATTAATTGGTAAAGACAGGGCTTTAGTGGTGATGTGCTTCCACACCTTCCCGGGCCTGAATCCCTTTTACTCGATCCCAAGCCATCACTGGAATGAGAGCGCCCCCCGTTTATTTCCAGTGCAGAAGGTTATCCAAGCACTCCAGCATTACAACTGTGCACATTACATGTATTTTAATTCTTCCAAAAGCCCATGGTTGAGCTTGTCCATGACCAAAAATAAACAGGCTCGTTCGTATTGCAGTCATGCCTGGAGGATTGCCCTGAAGGACCGGGGTCCCAGTGAGGGGTTGAAGCCCTCATTGCTCCAGTCACTGCACACATAAGAAGTCCTCTGCCCCAAATAGCTTCCACTCTAAGCATAAGAGGAGAGAGAAGAGGTGGATACAATGGATGGATGGGGGAAGCACAAGGCAAGAGTGAGACTGTGATGGTTCTGTGTAATAAGCAGCAGTCACATTACATCTATTGCCTCACCCCCCCGAGAGGGTGTGCATGATACAAGCTCTGCACTCAGAAATAATGTCCCTTCCCAGCAGATGGGGCGCTAGTTCCTGTCATGGTCACCAGCACTGTCATAATCACTGATTTGGGATCCTGTCTTAAAATCCCTGCAGCAGTCTTCCCCAGGCTGAGTCTTGCTGGTCTCCTGTCTATATGCCTAATCGAATTTAAGCATTTAAGAGCTGATCACAAACCCACTGAAGCCATGGGGAAGACTGCCATTCATGGACATCATTTGCTATGGGGCAAGGGGTACAGTCCTCCCCCCACTACTTGGTTTGCCCTCCTCCCTTGACTTTTCGTAGGTGTGTCTATATAGATATGTGCTGACATAACTTTGCCCCACCCCCAGGAAAGGATGTCCCTGCTGCCATTGTCTTCAAGAGGCTTTGGATCAAGCCCCTCCACTGCTTTTACCACTGGAGTATGTGAATGCCTAACAACATTATCCTCACTCTCGTACAAAGATCCCGTTTCCTCCCTTGACTGCTGGAGGCAGCCAGGGTCAGCCCACACTTTACAGGCCTCACTTTGACACAAAGCTGAGCTGGGCTAGAGATTCGGGATCAGGAGGTTCCAGCCAGGAAATCTGAGTTCAAAGCGCAGTATAGTATGAACCGCGGCAGCACTACAGCGTGTTTACAAAAAATTCTCCGGGTACATTCAATGTGGCAAGAGTATTAACTAATTAAATAAAAATTGGCATCAGTATTGCCTAGTTGATCTCAGCTCTCTCACTCTGTGCCTGAGTGGTGCAAACTGGCCTTACCCAGTGAGGCTGGGTTTTCCCAGGAGCCCAAGCAAGTTGGATTAAAATAGATTTTAAGATCAGAAAGGACCATTTAGATCAGGGATGGCCAACATGAGCCTGAGAAGGAGCCAGAAATTTACCAATGTACATAGCCAAAGAGCCACAGTAATACGTCAGCAGCCCCCCATCAGCTCCCTCCCGCCCCACCTCCACCCCTGTTCCCAGTGCCTCCTGCCCACCGGCAGCTCCGCTGATCAGTGCCTCCCCCTCCCTCCCTGATCAGCTGTTTTGTGGCATGCAGGAGGCTCTGGGGAGAGAGGGAAGGAGCAAGGGTACTGCAGGCTCAGCGGAGGGGGCAGACAGGGGTGGAGTGGGGGCTGGGCCTGTGGCACAGCTAGGGGTGTGAGCAGTGAGCACCCCCTGGCACATTGGAAAGTTGGCACTTTAGCCCCAGCCCCAGAGTTGGTGCCTATACCGCATGTGGCTCCGGATCCACAGGTTGGCCACCCGTGATTTAGATGAACTAGTCTGACGTCCTGTGTAACACAGGCGTTAGTGTTTCACCAGGTTACCTGTGTATTGAGACTAATAACTTGCATTTGGCTGCCTTTCTGGAAGATATGCTTTAGCCAATGTATGGGGGATGGACACCTATCTCCCTTAGGCATGTTAGAAAAATCCTGCCTTAAATGCACAGGCCTGTACCAAAGCTTCTGGAGAATCTTCTTTCCTTCCCGCTCCAGATTCTTGATATTTTCAAGGTTATACATCATAACAAAGCAAAAAAGGGTAAAGCCTGTTTTTAAAAGAAGCTTCTGAAGCTAATAACCTTCTCACTCTCCCACTGGTCTAGTTGAGTCTTTATGCAAGTTTAAACAGAGCAAATGCCATATGCTGATTTCTCCGATGTTATCCTCTTGGATGTGCCTAGGGCCCAGCTGAGGTGGCAGTCCTTGCTCCAGAAGAACACAGATCCCTCTTACTGCCTAGTTGTCCTCACAACACAAATTGAATTTCCATGGGGGAAGTGGGGTTCCCTACCAGGTCCGTGACACAGCAAGTTTGCCTTCCTAGGGACCCCATATATGGGCACTAGCAATGGGCTACATCACATCCTTAGAGACTCCCCAAACCCTAATCTTTAGGAAGGTTGAGATGTGTTTCGAATTGTGTGATTCAGGCCCATGTCTTAAGTGGTGCCGTAGTTAGATAAATGCCGGTACAAAGATGAAGCTCGGTGATCTATGGAGATGATTGACCCATTGTATCATTTTGAGCCATCCTGGAATATCCTCACAGCCTCACACAATTACTATTCCCGTCCCTTTGGCTCCACTGCATCTCATAGACCACAGAACCCTCTTAAAATCCCTGCGGTGTTCTGGCTTTTACCTGCTACTTCCCCTGTGCTTCTGTCATATCTAGCTCTACAGTTGCCGGCTGATAACTTCCTTTGTGGTGGGCAGCTTTAATAAACAGACCGTGCTCTGTAGTTTTTTCTGGGTCCTTGGATTGTTCTTAGGCACTGCATGTGCCTACCATACTCCTTGTAATCATCAGATTGATATGCAGTGGGTGAAACCTCATCCCCCTGAAGAATATTGATATACAGCAGGGATCGGCATATCCAAGACTGTTAAATCTAACATTGCCTTGTTTTAAATGAAGCCTCCTCTAGGAACTGTAGGACTTGAGTCGTAGAACTAGATAATACCTCCATGGCCTCAATGTAAAATTACACAGTAACTGGTAATCTCAGTGCCCACACCTCAAGGCTATCACCATAGTTAAGAACCAGAGAAAATGTCAGTCATAATATATTTCAAAAGGTTTCACATGTATGTTGCTATAGCAGAAGTCACCAGATGGTGCTGTTACATGTCACCTTATTCATTCTTTCTCCTTAGCATGCAAACACTGTTCCACCCTTGAAGAACTGCTATATTGTTGTTAGTGTGACGCTGCAGGTTCTTTTTTGGGAGCGCTGTGGCAATTAGCGAGAGTGTTTGCTCACTGCCTTAATCTCTTGCAGTAGAGTCGATACCTGGGTGAAGCTGCTGCCTGGAATGGGTGTTTGGGGTGAGGTTTCAGAAAGAAAGGATTATAGTGTAATCAAAGCAATTTACACTAAAAATATACCTAGACTCCACATCCCTTCTCTTCCAATGGGAAACTGATCTGCAGGGCACCCAATATCTGCCACTGCTTTGTAGAGGGTGACCCAATCCATCCAGACATGGTCATTAAATCAGTCAAGAAACTATATTTCTAATGCAGGGCACAATGTTTATGGTTCTGATTTTCAGGTATTATAATATTTATTATAAGTATTTATTATAAGGGCTTGAAATGGTAATGAAGGGGCAGGGGGCTGACAGCACTAAACACTAAACAGCAGAGAAAGATAGAAATGCAGCTTTCCTTCACAATCTGGCTTCTCAAGACTGCAATAAGTATGGTGCCCTGTGAGAGCAGGGGTGCAGTGCTGAGTGTGAGGAACAGTCCATAACAGTAATAATACCTAGCTCTTACCAAGCGCTTTTCATCAGTAGGTCTCAAAGCATGTTACCATCTTTAATCACAACACCCTGTGAGCTAGAGAAGTGCTCTTATCTCCATTGTACGGATAGGAAACTGAGGCACAGAGAGTGACTTGCCCAAGGAGACACAGGACATCGGTGGTAAGGCAGGAGTCCCAAGATGTAGGCTAGTGTGATAACCACTGGACCATCACAATTACTGGCCAGTGACCGGTCAGAATTAGACTGAAGAAATCACTGAGCTGTGAATCTGAGCCCACGATTCACCCCCCACCCCCCATAACAATAATGCCATTGCATTTGTGTACAGGGGCAAGGTCCCGTTGCTGTTACTTTTTGAACATATGCTGTATGTCAGCAGCACAGATTAATCCGGATGCAGAGGGATTAACATGCTGCACGACACACATGTACAATAAAGCAGAAGCAGCACAAAGGTATCGGATCAAGGCTTTCCTTATTAGAGAGAACTCCTAGGTTCTTTTCCAGGCTTTGGTACTGACTCATTGTGTAACCATGGGCAGGTCACTATCTGTCTGTGCCTCACTTTATGCAGGTGTAAAATGCACTTGCAAAGCACATATTTATCTGATGAACAAATTCCTCATTTCAGTGGGACTTCTTGGTTCTCTTCCTGGCCACTGACTCACTCTGTAATATTGGGCACGCTGCAAACTCTCTGTGTCTCCATTTACATATGGCTGAAATAGGGATAAAAAATATTTACCTACCTGACAGGTGTACTGTGGAGAAGAGTTAATTCCGGTTTGAAAACACTCTCACCATTCCCTAATGTGAGTTGCTAAATCCTGCAAAGTATTATAGTTAGTTCTGATCTTTCATGTATCTCCTGAAGTCCTGGGCCTGGTCTGGCCTCAGCAGTGAGGGAAGGAACTGCTGACTACACTACAGACAATGATCAGCAGAAATCACAGTCTGCTAATCCAGTTGTTTACAGGCTGGCAGCATTTGCCTGAAGCACCCCACTTTATTAGCAGCTGTTGATCCTTCTGGGAAAGAGTTAAGTGGGTTCTGTTGATTCTCTGAAACAGATGCCTCCTTACTCCAGTTGGATAATAAAGGAGATGGGAATAGCTCCTGGAGAAAAGGGATATAGGCTGTGGGTTGAGCAGTCCTGAGGGAGGAACCCTAGGAGCAGCCATGTCTGAAGAGAATGTTTGAATGGACCTATTTCTTACTGTTATTTTGTTTGCTATTAAAGCCAGACCTCGGGGTCTTTATTTGGGCTTCATTTGTGTGGTAGACTGTGTGTGGAGAGCAGGTGAGGAAAGGCTCTAGCTAACATACAGTGCAACATGAACATGTTAGCATGCAGCAGCTCAGTGATTCCCGTGTGAAAACCTGATACACCTCAATAAACTACCGTATAAGGAAGCTGTGCTATATTAACGCTTTGGTGTATGAATACACTGATGGGATACGATTTGGTAATGTAATATCTTAAACTGTGCAGTAAAAATATGTTGTGTTTTCTTAATGTAAGATTCTGTCCCACATGTTCCAGCTCTTTAAACATAAAGGAACACGGCATGGTTTAAATCAACATCAGGGCCCATGCACAAAGAGAGGGAAGGGTAGGGAATTCCGTATGCTGTTTATATTTCTATATAACCTATTCCTGGTTCTATTGCTAAGGATCAGATTCCCTTTTTTTTTTAAATTTGGCATGAAAGGATCTGGCTGTTTCCCACATACGCACAGTAAGAAGATTGTATCCTACACATAAGTCATTTGAGTGTATCTGGCCTATAACTCTTAAAATATGCCCATGCGCGCTATGGACCTGGTCCAATGTCCATTGAAATCAATAGAAAGACTCTCTTTGACTTCAGTGGATGTTGAATCAAGGCCTAATGTAGGAGGAATGCATGCATGACCCTGAAGAGCCAGTGCTCTTAATTATTTTAGGTCCTGATCCTGGAAAGCACTAAAGCAGGTCCGGCTGATCGTGGCTCCCACTGGCCGCGGTTCGCTGCTGCAGGCCAATGGGAGCTGCTGGAAGCGGTGGCTAGTAAGTCCCTTGGCCCGCGCCGCTTCCAGCAGCCCCCATTGGTCCGGAGCGGCCAGTGGGAGCCACGATTGACCGGACCTGCGGACGGGGCAGGTAAACAAACCAGCCTGGCCTGCCAGGGGCTTTCCCTACGCAAGCAGCGACCCCAGTTTGAGAAACACTGGTTTAGATTGTGAGCTCTTTCAGGCAGGGACTGTCTCTTACTGTGTGACTGTCAGCACCTAGCACCATTTAGCTTATCAAAAAGAAAGTTGAAGGCTAATTTGATTGCAGTCTATAAATACCTACATGGGGAACAGAAATTTCATAACAGAGGACTCTTCAGTCTAGCACACCAAGGTATAACATGATCCAATGGCCGGAATTTGAAGCTAGATAAATTCAGACTCAAAATAAGTCACACATTTTTAACAGTGAGGGTAATTAACCGTTGGAATAAGATACCAAGGGATATGATAGATTGTCCACCACTGGAAATTTTAAAATTAAGATTGGATGTTTTTCTAAAATACATTCTCTAGTTCAAATAGGAATTAATTCAGGGAAATCTATGGCCTGTCTTATGGAGGAGGTCCGTCTAGATGATCGCCAGGTAACTTTTTATTTTACAATCTGTGATCTCTGAATGGGGCCCCAATCTCTGCTGAGGCCTCTAGGTATTATGGTAATCCAAGTGTAGTAATAATGACTAATCGCCTGAGCAGGTATATACATGATTTGCAGGATCTGGGCCCTACCATCTGAAACATCCCAGTAAGTTAGCTTGAGGGGAAGATCTGAAAGAAAATTAAACATTATCCCCTTGTAAATTAAAAATTAAAAATCCCTCCCATATTTCTTGCTCCTCATTCAAGTTGTCAATTTCTTAGCCAATAAAATGCAAACAGAGTTCCTGCCCTTGCAATTAATTCAATGTAAAAATTCGTTGTCCCCAGCCAGCATTTAGACTTTTAATGAGAACTAGTATTGAGCAGTCAAGGCTAGAGCTTAAAGCCGTTACAAAAGAGCTTCACTCAGCACTGCATTCCTTAGGTGTCTTATTTGATCCTGGATAATTGCCACAGACATTACAGGGTGCTGAAGTCTGGGGGCCTGAGTCTCTTCTCGTGTACATTGCTGTCAGTCAGGAGTAGCTCCCCTGAAGTTACACCAGGGTAGCAGGGCTGCAAGTGAGAAGAGACTCCAGCCCCCAGTCTCCCAGCTGGCAGAACTGCACCGTGTCACTTGAAGAGCTACTTTAGTTGTGGTTGAACCAGTTAGGCAATCTTTAACCAAATCCTCTCTTCCTTCAGCTTTGACATGTGATTTTCTTTTTTTCTGCGAGCAGTATTTAGTTGTATTAGTGACTTTCCTGGCTTGGGCTAATGTGGTTTTTAATCCATTGGATTCTGGTAATGTCCCAGGCTCTGATTCTCCTTTCTCTCACTCCAGTATAAATCAGGAATAATTCCATTGCAGTCAATTTGCAGTCCATAGAATTACACCAGTGTAAAACCTTCCTCTCTAGGCTTCAGAGCCCAAGCTGCAGCTTGAGGCACAACTTCAAAGCAATGTAGCTATTTTTAGAGCACCAGCCCAAGTCTATCAACCCAGGCTGGGAAGTTCGCTTCCACAGGCTGTGTAGACACCCCCCTTTGTGTCTCTAGTAGCTCAGGGTCTAATCATTCCATGGGCGTTTTACTGGGAACAGTAATTTACCATGGACCCTAGTAACCTATTTTATAATTTTTGGCTGGTTCTGTAACCCTTTAGTACTTTGCAACATCCCCCAGTACCCAATCATCTGCATGAAGCTGGGATCCATCCAGGATGCGTTAAAGCTAATCAGTGTCAGATTCCATCAAAAAGTATGCATATTACTAGATAATTCTGTCAATTAGTTCCCCTGCACCATACCTATGCACAGCGGGGATGGGTTATTCCTCCCAACCCCACCACCTTCTTCTCCAGACAGGTTATTCTTTTTCTTCCATTCCTGAGTCCTCGATGTCCCACCCAAGTGAGGCATCCCAGCCTATCTCAGCAGTTAGTTGTGTATTGTACAGCAGCCTGGACACACCCCTTTGCTTGGGTCCCTTTGACCGGATGGCTTGGATGTCAAGGCTCCTGCCTTAATCTGCCCATCACCCACACTTCACATTCTTTTCTCCTTTTAATTCAATTGATTTCCCTTGCAATATTGTTATGCCACAGGGAACTTCAGTTAATTAACCCGATTGTACTTAGCTTCATCTAATGTAAACCTTCAGTCAGGGACCAACTATTATTCATAAAAGCGGAATCTGGCAATACGTTCACGTGGGCCTGGTTTTCAGAAAGTACCGAACGCCTGCAGCAGCAGATGACGTCTGTGCGAGCTGCAGGGCTTAGCATCTTTGAAAATAGGGTCTAAATGTTGAAAAGTCCAGTTCAGCTGGTTGTCCATTTATTTTGGCTCTAATCGGGAGGGGGCTATTTCCCCTGGAGATAGCATGGATGGCTTTGAATTCTGGTGAGATGATGGTATATCCTTTTGTCCCTAGCACCAGGGGTGTCATTATTGGTATTGTGATAGTGTCTAGAGGCCCCAGTCAAGGATCGGAGTGCCACTGGGCCAGGTGCTGTGTGCATATACAATGCAAAATCAATCCCTGCCCCCAAAGCAATTACTCTCTGGTGCATAAAGGGAATTGTCAGCTGAGACTTTCAAAGTTGCCTAGGAGATCTGGATGACAGGAAACCTCTCATACTGTCTGGGTCTTAGCCGGTGCCAATATGGTGCATATGACACTGTACTGTAGGGAAATACGTTACTGGCCACAGCACTGTAGGAGAGAGACAGAGGACACGTACAGCACAATCGTGCTGCCTGCAGTAGACATGAATCAGTGCAGTAGTAAAGATCAGGGTCATCGGAGCAATGTGGGAGTTAAATCCACTGCTCCGACTAATGCTCCTACTTCATGCAGCATCCCACATAGTGAGTGAACTGGCACATGTGTCGTGCAGATTGGTCTCTTCTCTGTGAAGTTGCTCTTTTTTCAGAACTATCCCAATATGGGGGATGGAAGAGACCCTTGGCACTGGGGTCTTAGCTGACCCACTGCAATGGGAATCTTGCAAGTGCTGCCTCTGGGAGGTGGTTAGTGTTTCCAGAGACGGCGTTTCAATGCTAGCTAGCGAGCTAACTTACTCCCTGTCTGAGCAAGGTGGAAGTCATAATTCCTTCATTGGCCTGCTCCTAGGGCAGCACCCCTTATTCAGAGCAGAGTGTACGGTTATAAACTAGCCCAAAGTGAGATACCACTCATACGTAATAGTATGAAAACCCATCCCTCTAGATACTGGACTTTAACATGAAGCTAAACCATTCATATGATGTCTGCTCTGGCTGTTTCAAGAGTGGTGGTGATGGTCTTTGAAAGGAGTTGTCCCCCAGGCCTATTGGCTTGAGAGAGACTAACAGTATCCCAGAAATGAGTAATGCAAAGACACACGAGGTTAAATAGTCAATCCCTTCAAGTGCTTTATCAAGTATAATTTTAAATGTCTCACATGACAGGTCTTCTACCATTTCCCTAGGGAAATTGTTCCCCAGCCTACCCCAAATTTCCCTTGATATTTAGCTTAGCTCTTCCCTTTCCTAGAACATATGAATGGGATGAAACTCTCTGACTCTCATATGCCAAATATAATAAAATAAATATACCCTCTCCCCCACACCCTGCTTGGCTGGGAGGGATTTGGCTTCATTCCCCACCCCTGCTGGAGTACTGAAGAAACAGGACATAGAGCATTTTATTGGAAAGGATTTGAAGGAATCCCATCTCTCCCTCTGCAATTGCAGTCTGTTGCGGATTCAGCTGTGGACCTGTCTTTAAAGGGCTCACAGCTTTAGGGGCCCATTTAACCCTTCTCTGCTCCAGCACAGCACAGGCCATCACAGAACAGAAACGGGAGAATATTCATTCTTCAGCACTTTCAAACAGGCCAAGAGTATTATGCGCGGAACTGTTTTCTCCTCCTTGGCTGTCAAGACAGTGTGTAAATCTAAGGGGAGGCTGATTGAGTTTCATAAACTAGGCGCATCCTGGCCAATGCAGAGTCTTGAGAAATGTGGTGTTAGAAGACCCCAATCCAACTGAGATTAACCATTTTCAACCAAGATGGGCGTCAGTGTTGAATCTTGGGTTTATTGTAACATCAACTGAGAAATGAGTACTTGAAGTCCTGATTTGCACAGAGCCTTAAGATCCAAGGGAATGCTCTTCTTTTTAACATTTTGTTTATGAGAGTTTCTCTGAACATGGCTCAGAGTGGTAGTAAAACAACCATTGGATGGCCACGGAAACAAAGGTTCACTACACAAGGAACAGGACTACAACACAACAAAGCAGCTTATGACCAGAATTGTTCAAACAGCTGGAGATGACTTAACCTTCACCTTAAATTATTTATCATGTAGAAAGTGTGTCGTGATTGTAATATAGTAAGCATACAGAGGTTTTTGTAGTGTGGCTGTGAACTGGATACGATCAATGTTTGAAAGGGTAACCATACATTTCAATATTCTGAGGGTAAGAAATCTAGTTGATTATGGAGAGGAGGGGAACATTCTTTATGGAAAGCATAAACATTTGATGTTGACACAAAGAGATGGTGGGGTGGGCAGCATGGTCTATAGCAGAGATGGTGGGGTGATCTGTGGAGCTCAGTGAATAATTAATAATGAATCAATTATTTGACAAGTTTTGTCTCTTTTTTCCATGTGTGGAATGTCTGTAATTTTTTCGAATTTACGTGCTAGTCCAGATTTCAACTAATTACTTTTTGTGGTTTTTGTTTACTCTGCGGTGCTCAATATTCCCAGCTGAGTGGTGTTGCTAACCTGTAATCTGTCACATGGTATGATTTCTGTTTCCCTAATTTGATGAGTTTACATCAGGTTTTGGGAGTGAAGGCCCACAGAAGATACTTGTTATTTCTGTGTAGAAGGGCAGCATATTTAAATGCTGCATAGGCCCACTCCATGTTGGCCCACTCATGTTGGCTCACTCCACAGGGACAAATTTCACCCACTAAGGAAATTTCAAAGTGAAAGAATTCGAACGTTTGACATTTCCACAGACATATATGCTGGTGAAACTTGATGGCCTGAATATGATCGCAAGTGGGGTGCTAGCATGGCCAGAGCAAAGTTTGTATTTAAACTCAAGTGAATATTCATGGGAAATTGATTGCTTTACTCACCCAGTTCTAGCGATCAGTGTGGTGCTTGGTACAGATTGGCAGCGCATTATATATAGGCGTGGAGAGATTAGACTTGTATTGATAAATGTTGATCAATGTCAATTTCACTGTATACACAGACACCAATGGAAAAACGTTTCCATTGATGATGATCATAATTTACAGATAGGCACAATAAGAAGAATGCTGTATGAGAACTTATTAGAGTTTGAGGTAAGAGTATTTGCTTTGAATATTTTGACATGTGATGTTGATAGTTTTGTTTTAATGGTCATAAAGCTTTAACTTTTTGAATCTCAATGTCTATTATTGTTAAGTAATTATCTGCACCCCCCATAATTTCCTGCCACAGTGATAATTTAAATAGATAAAAATTGAGAGAAAAAAGCTTACAAATGAACACCGATATTATCTGTCCACATTGTTAAAAAAATGGAATCCTGCCAAGCCTAGCTATGTAGCGTGCATGGTGGCCAATGTATCAGCATTTGGAGACATGTATAAAAAGGAAGCTAAAACTATTCTATGGACCAAAGGACATGCCATAGCTTGTTTAATAAAGAAAGATGAAGCCACCTGGGATGGAACCGAAGATGCAACATGAAAAAATATACATATTCCACCTACAGAGGACATTCATAATCAGAAATCTCACAAAGGCTAGAGCTCCTTATCATACACTACAACTCCCTCCCACTCTAACTATCTCCATCCCAAATGAGAGAGATTCATTTTCTTCAGAGCTTTTTAAAGATACTGACGTCTCCAGCATAACTCCTATTGATTTCAGTGCATGAGGAGCAAGCTTTCAATGCAATGCAAATTTAGGGCCAGAATCTGCTAGATGCAATGTGAGGTGAGGGCACTCAGCATCTAGCATTCTCAGTGTAAAACCCTCTTTACTGTCAAATGCTTTCCAGCGATTTAAACATTGCAGTCTACTTTGTAATAAATGTAAATTGTTAAGTGGGATCAGATATGGTCTCGGGGCAAAGGATTGTGTCTAATCTTTATTTTGCTTTTATGATCTTCTGTAACAATTTTTAAGGTATAAAAGAAAAAGCATCCAGGAATGTGGAGCAAGGCAATCTGAATAGGAAACTGGCCTATTGAGTCTCATATTGTTGTTCTTTGACCTCTGCTGGAATGAATCTTGGGCCAGATTCTCAGCTGATGTAAATCAGAAAAAACAAAAGTGCCGTTTCTGAAAGGGAGGGAGCGAGAGAGAGCGTGTGTGTGTGTGTATCTCCTCTGTAACAGTCTGTGCTGAAATAAACACAAAATGATAATCTGTCTGGATGGTATGCTTTAACAGGACTGGGGAAAAAATTTCTGTTGCAACCTAATTTTTGGACAGAAATTGGTGTTTTGACTAAATATACATTTTCATGAAAAGTGTCTTCTCTTTTTTTTTTTAAAGTATTTATCATTGGAAAATCAAAAACCCAAAACATATTGGCTGGAAATTGAAACTTTTTTGCTTTTTGGCAGTTTTCAGCCAAAATTTTGTTTTGTTTGTTTTTGTCAGTTTCTGGCCCACAATTTTCAGATTTGGGGTTCTCCATTTTTGAACAGAAAGTCGACACTTTCCATAGGAGA
Organism: Gopherus flavomarginatus; assembly: GCF_025201925.1. Taxonomy (NCBI): domain Eukaryota; kingdom Metazoa; phylum Chordata; order Testudines; family Testudinidae; genus Gopherus; species Gopherus flavomarginatus. The sequence continues at coordinate 43,404,109 of NC_066628.1, read as the reverse complement.
AAACCAATCCATTTTCTGACCAGCTCTCACCTTTAGATTTAAAAATCCAGCACACAGAAAACAAAGGCTGAACAGTTACATAGCTACTGTAAATACACACCAGAGAGCCTCATAAATCCTCTTTGGCCCTGTTCTGTATGCTGCAGGAATTATTTATATGCCTTTAAAATCTAACCTGTGCAATTTCTCCATGGTTAGTCTGAACTACTCCCAGTTAAGGAGGCAGTGGAAGATGCAGAACCAGTTCAGCCCGTTGCAGCAGGAGCAGCGTCCCTTTAAAGGGCCAATCCTAATGAAATCAGAAGAAATTTTTGTCTATGAGGTAATACAGGATCAGGCCCTTAAAGCAAAATCCCATATATTTAAAACATGCTCGTTAAGGATCAAAGCAACTGCAGGCGAGAACACAGTACAATGTGTTCTGCAGCTCCACTTTCAGAACACAAGTGAAGACAAATATAGGGGATGGGAGGAGACTAAATATGGTATAATAGCTCCATTTATTTTCCTGTCACCCCGTACACACTAAGCACAGATAAACAAACTCTGCTCTCTTTTAGAAATACGCGAATAGGATTGCACATTGTCAGCTTCACCAGGCCAAAAAATAATAAACACAGATATACATTGCGGGGAACAAGAATATTCTGAATTCTCCCATCTGAAACTCCAGCATCTGAAAGGGGAAGGAGGCAGAACTCTGCTTGGGTATCACAGACAACATTAATATACGGCCTGTGACGCTCATATTTAAAGAGCTCTCACTGGTTCACACCTGTGATCACTGAACTGTTGTAAGGCAGTGGTGGCTGGAGACTTCTGAAAGAGAGCAGGAAATCCTGCATTCCCCTTCTGGGGGACAGTCCATGTTCCCCAAATACGGGTGTTTTTTTATCATTCCTCCTTCTCTGTTCCCCTCTCTCCTAAATCATTCCGTTTTCTTCTTTTCTCTACTCTCAGTATGGAAGCAGGGCAGGACCCGCTTCTGGCGTGAGGATTTCCAAGAAGCAGTGGGTCTGACTCTCCACTTTTTACACTGGTGTAAACCAGTATTAACTCCACTGAAGTCAGGAGCATTTTGCTGGAGTAAATGTGGTGTAAGTAAATGGCAAATCAAGCCCACTATGTGACTGCTTTTATAATAAATATAGTAGGAAATTATTACTTACATTCCTGTCCATTGCCTTCGTTTAAAAATCTCCAAGCACTTTTCAAATGTTGTTCTAGCTTCACAACACCATAAGAAATAGGCAAATATTCTTACCCTCCTGTTAAAGGTGGGGAAATGGGGTACAGAGGGATTAAGACCTAGATATTTAAAGGTGGTTAAGCATTGCTCCGCTCAGTGTGGCAAGGCCTAAGTGATTTAGACAACTAAGTCCCATTTTCAAAAGTGACTTAGTAGCTTACATCTCAAGGAAAGCCAATGTGATTTAGGCTCCTAAGGTGATATTTTCAAAAGCACCTGCCTGAGTTAGGCACCTAATTCCCATGGACTTTCAATAGCACATCAGCACCTTAAGTTAACTTAACTCCAGCTTAAATCCACCTTACTTCCTGCTTCATCCGACAACACAGTGGGCTCTCCCCAGCTGGCTGATCATCCCGGCCCAACCAATTAATTATTATTATTGTTGTTTCATTAATTGGTATTGTGGGGGCACTTAGAGGCCCCATGAGAAGTTGGAGCCCTATTTTGTTTTTACTTCTCAGCTGAAATGGAAGAACCACCTATTGTAACTACTATGTGAGCTCCCAGAACGTTATTTTGCCTCAAACTCTTTTTTGGTCCCAATTCAGTGTCTCTAGAATCCAAAACCATACGGTTCAAAAGTGTTACAGCAAACGGGCCTGGAGTCTAATAAACCCCAAACCTCCAGAGATGGTAATCAAGAAAAAGAACAAATTTTTAAGCGATAAACGAACAAAGCGTTAATGGGGATATTTCCACCCTGGTGTAACACCAAAGACTTCAGTGGAATTACACCAGGGAGGAACATGGCAGAGCATTTCGAGATCCAAAAGACCCACTCCCAACTCCACCATCTATTAATATTTATATTACAGTAGCACTAGAGCCTCCCCAACCAAGTTCAGGGCCCCATTGTGCTAGGTGCTGTACAAACACTAGTAAAAGATGGTCCCTGCCCCAGTGAGCTTACAATCTAAGTAGAAAAGACAGACAAAAGGTGGGAGCAACAAAGAATTATTATCTCCATTTCACAGGTGGGGAATGGAGGCACAGACAGCTTAAGTGATGCATCCATGATCACACAGGAAATCCATGGTGGAACTTACTAATGCTTTGCTCTATTTCTTCTTCCTTTAAATAAACCATCCGTTAAAACAGTGTTGCCAGCTCTTGGAATGTGTGGCTTTTTTTTTTTTTAAAGTCCCGGTTGCTGGAGTTGAGACTGCATGAGAATCACAGCTTTTATCTTTATTTAAAAGTCAGTTTCTAGCCCTTGTGGTTGCAGAGAAAAGCTCAAAAATGTGATCTGAATGGGACGCTAACTGCTCAGAGACCAGAAGTCTAAGAAAAAACCCCAAATTAATTTTTAATAATCTCATGATTTTTCAGTCAGTCTCTCGAATTCGAGGAGCCAGACTCATGATTTTTAAATGGTTGGGGTTAGCAATGCTGGTAAAATGTTCATGTGGGACAAAACCAGCCAAACACAGAGTCTCTCATTAATCCTTATTGCATTATAGGATTTTCTTTGTTCAGCCCTACAGAAACTTATTTAAATTAACATCTCCTACTTTAAAACCTGTACAAACCATAAACCTATAAAGCTTAATGCAGGCTGTAGACAGAAAACTGTAGGCATTTTTTCATTCCAACCCCTCTGTGCTTTGGAAGGCTTGCTGGGTTCCTGGCGTAGGATGGAACCGAACTGAATTTTGGAATAGATTTTAGCCTGCTAGGCCCCAAGCCTAGGGAGCTCAGGTGCATCCTAAAGTCGATGATGTCAGAATGGTGGAGGGTTAGATTTCAGACTTTGCTGACCTCACCGTTCCCTGCTGAATAATTCACTGATCGGCAGTGGTGTTTACTCTGCTGGGAGTGCCTGACCCCTGCTCTGGACAGGAAGTTAGCAGTCGACTCATTGTAAAATGGTGAGGGGAAAATAGATTAGTCCGAGACAAGGGGAGTCTCAGAGCTGTCACTGTTTTAAAAAATAGAGTTTGACGTAAACACAGCAACGCAACTGTTTCTATATGTTCCACAAGGTTCCCTTATCTAGTCTGTCAGAAATGCTCTGGAGCCCTACATCTAATCACAGTGTACATTACGCTAGGGCCTTTCATTTGAGGTTCTCCCTGCTTTTTAAATATTGACTAAGACTCATGACATTGCTAAGAACATGATGAGTAGCAGTAGCTCCTTTTTAACAGATAGGGGAACAGAGGCACAGAACAATTAATGGCTTGATTTTTCGGAAGTGGTGAGCATCTGAAATAGTCATAATGATCTATCAGGCAGAAGAGACTTGCTCAAAACTACACACAGCAAGTCAGTGACAAAGCTGGGATCTGAAACATGACATGCAGCTTCTTGCTCTAATCACTAGACCATGCTTCCATATATTATATTTAATCGGTATTTTAAAATAATTCAGTGTTAAATTGTAAGCATTTAATAATACTCCTGAGATACTGAGTTTTTTGTACTTGGCTAATCACAATTATTATTAAAGTTTATGTTTAAAATTAAATATATACAAGTTATGAGGGACGGCACTGTGCATCTGGGGTCAGGCTTGAGTTATGAGGGATTACAGGTATCGGTTACAAGGATCACAAGATACATACATACCACATAACCAGCATAGACCCAGATTGGGGTGCGGGAGTTTTAAAATCTTCAGCGGGCTCGGGTATGCCACCCATGGAATGTATTAAGAATCCAAGTCAGTATCAGTGTAGCGAATAAGGACATGGGTGGGGTGCGTCCCTTGGTTCATCAGGGAAGGAAGTGGGTTATTTCCCTGGTAAGCGATCTCAATTACTCAACATGGTATTGACGGTGTCTCATGATGTGTTCCGTATAGATGTCTCTGGACCACCTGATGGTGTCGGACACCATGAGCTGTTCCATGAGCCAGGCGTAGTGTCGACTGACTCTGCATGCTCTCAGTACTGGCTCATTGTGTGGGTCCCACGAGCCCAGGGCTCCCACGATCAGGGCGTGTATCTGGACCTTGTAGCCCTGGGCTCTCAGGGTGTCAGCCAACGGGATGTACTTCAACGCCTTCCATGCTCGGGCCTCGTGGAAGGCCGGTGACCCCTGGTTTCGAATGGCACTGTGACGTCTACCATGAGGACCTTCTTCTTTTCTGTGTCTGTCACGACAATGTCAGGTCGCAGTTGACTGTCTGTCCCTGGGATGGCTGAGTTGAGGGTGATCTTCCCCAGAGATGGTGGGATGGCTTTTACCAGCTGGTTCTGGATGGCGTTGTGGTGGTGACTCCACGCCCTGGAGTGGTGTTTGCATCCACACAGGACGTGGGGCAGGGTCTCGTTGGTGTAGCCGCACTTCCTGCAGTGCTCATCCCGGTTGCCATGGCAGATGGCTCCATTGAAGGGAATGGTACTGGGTGCTGTACATGCCCATGCAGAGACATTAGCTTAAAATCTAATTTGAGCCAATGAGGTAAAAAATGAGGATGAAAAAGGAGAATGGAAATGAGGATAAGATCACCTGGCTAAATAAGTAGATATTGCAAACCTTGATAGCTTCTGAAGGTGCCAAATATTTTTCCTTCTCTATGTTCAAAGTTAATTAAGTCAGCTACTCCCAGCTGACATACTGAACCATCATAGGTTGGCTGATTGTATGTAGGCTTCAGCTGGAACATTTGGTTGTTGTCTTCCCATTCAAGGCTAATTTAATTAACGGAATATTATCCCTGTGATATTTTTCCTCTTGTCTTATTTTGCATATTCTTTTATTAGTGGAATATTACTCATTCGGTTCAGAGAGCCATCACAAGACCTACCCGCCACTTAAATTCTAAAACCAGTAAAAAATGCATAGGCTTTGTGCTGGCCCTCTGCACAGGGGTGAATTTCACTCTGTAGGAGAACAGAACGGTAAAGAACTTCCAAGATTGGTCAGAACAGAGCCAAGAAAACGCTAATGGTGTACAAGGAGTTGGATTGCTTTGCAGGCTCTTCTAAAGCTCAGTTTCGCTGATGGGGAACAGGACATTTCTGCCAGAAGAAACATAAAAATAGTATCCTCCTTAATCCCTGGCTCAGATTTCCATTATAAGTGGCCCTGCTAGCCACAAAAATACCACTGAGACCTGTTGGCAATAAAGGTTTGTGTATATTATTTGGAAAACCAAAAATGGCAAGAAAAAGCTGAAGTCCCTCTAAGGGGCCCTTGAGAAGTCCTGCTTCTGGGTTTGCTTCAGGACTTTCTGCTGATCTCATGTATATATATATTGCCTTATTTTCACTTAAAGGCCTGTGCAAAAAATCTCAAGGCTCCTTTGCTATTGAAGATGAGGCAACTGCTGCTGAAAGAGTGTTCTTCCAACTGGGTTGAGTATTACCATTGGGGTAATGGCAGAGAGTTATTTCTCAGATTGACCTGGTGTCTCACTAAGGTCACTGGGAGCCTTGCCAATGATTTCAGTAGAAGCAGGGTCTAAGCCCTTGAATGATTGCTGGTTACTCCACAGTTAAGGGTGTGGCTACATTTCTGTTTAAAGGTGAAATTTGCATCCTCTCTAAAAACCACCTACTTAATCAGATTGGTTTGAAAATTAGCAGACCAGGGCAGAGGCTGAGGTAGAGTTGGCGGGGAAAATCTGAGGTCAGTCAATCAATGGGTTCCTGAGATACGGCCCCATTGGCCCCCCAAAGCCAGAATAGTCAGAGTTTCAAAAATCTTTTAACGTGGAAGCTGGTGCAGAGTCTTTTTCATTGAGAAATGGCCTTTAAAAAATCCACAATAAATGTTGATTTGTTCTCTTTTTTTTTGTTTCTACACCATTTTTTCTCATAATTTTAATGAGAATTTTTATGAAAATAATTACTGATCTATTACTGACATTTTTCATTTACTGAAAACATGGGAACATTTCAATGTTTTTCATAAGAATTTGTATTTAAAAAAATTAATGAAAATTTTTGAAGAAATGAAAAATGTGTGTGTTTCAAAACCTGCAGGACAGGAGCAGCTTAGAAATGTTGTTTTTGTATTTTGACCAGCTCTGTTTTACACCTCTTTGGGCAGAGATATGGAAAAATTAGAGAAAGGAGGCTGAGCATTGGTCTGCTAAACCCAGGGTTGTGAGTTCAATCCTTGAGGGGGCCATTTAGGGATTTGGGGCAAAAATCTGTCTAGGGATTGGCCCTGCTTTGAGCAGGGGTTGGACTAGATGACCTCCTGAGGTCCCTTCCAATCCTGATAGTCTATGATTCTCTGAAACATATACCTGGACTCCTCTCACTGTGCTCTAGTGAATGGTATCAAAAAAAGGGTCTAAAACCTTCACCCTTTAAAAAAAGTTCATGCGTGGGCATTGTTACGCTGATACTAGATTTTTCATAGCCAAACTCATGCATGTTTAAATCCCAGCTTCTTTCTGCGGTCTTGAGTTGAAACTCCATTACCATCACGTCACCTGGTCATATAATCAAACGTAGGAAGACACTATTCTGCAGTGGTGAATCATAAGATGTTTCAAAGTTCTGTTTTTTTAAAAACATATTACTCTTAATTTAAGAGAGGAAAGGATCAGAAACTCAACTTAGGATCTGTTATGATCACTTGATAACTGTCTGTTAATCAATTACACTAATTTTCAGAAGATTCTTTCTTTTTATAGCCCCTGTGAACCTATGTGGCTAATTTTGACCCTCAGTAACATACTTATAGTGGGTAAACTGTAACTTACATGCGTGCATCTCCCACTGACTTCAGTGAGTAACTGATGGCAGAATTAAGTCCAGGGTTGTTTTGGATCCCTGCCCTTTCTTTATCTTTCAGGCTTGCCCCTGTTTGTGTGATGTGTTGTGGAGACTGGGGAGAGGTTGATGTTTGGCTGTAAGAGTCTGGTAGTTCACCTACTCAGCAATGGTTACCTTGTCAGTGGACAGAATTCAAACCATCCAGGATGCCTCTGTTTTGCAGTTGTTTATGGCCTTTTTCCTTTGAATTTCTTGTGTGGTCACATTGTGTGATGTGAAGACAACTGTCTACACATCTATAAAAATAAATGGATCTCTTCTACTGCAGCCCGAGGGGCAGGTCTCAGAAAAGACGGTGCGTAAGTGCGGATGTATAAATATAGAGCATGTGAGATTGATCTGAAACCAATCGCTGCAAGGATAAGTACTGTGCTCAGCTCAACAAAAGCTGCAGCTCTGTTGCAGACTTTCACTCAGCTTTTAAGACATTGCTTATGCTGACCTGTTTGCTTTTGACTGACTCAAAACATTCCATTTTTGGCAACAACTTGTGTCGGTCTGTACATTTACACACAGTTGTGGAGATCTGATTATTTCCCCCCCCCGGTTTGGAACTATTACCTTTGTCTTCCTATTGTTCATCACACTCTGCTTGAAGAGGAAAGCAGAGACCATATTAAACTAGCTGATTGCCAAATCATTTACATCTTATCCATAGTAGGTGTAATGCTTAGCTTCTTTTACGACGGCTTTGTCTGCTTTCTTCTATCTTTTCCATTTTTTCTGCTCTCCTGCAGAGGAGTAATATCAGCTTTCAGATCCATGCATGCAGGAGCCTGCTGTGTTCCTGGAACTTGTTAACGCACAGCCGAATTTCCTGTCTCTCTGTCTTATGAAATCCTTCAGCAGCAAGAGCTTATCCTTCCAGGGCTCCATCTCTTCTGAAATATTCACCCGATCAGTAAAGGCAAGTAGTATATAAACAGGATTTTCCTCTTTGTTTTGCAGAATACTGCTGCAAACCTGACATGCTTGGAGAATAGTTAGAGAAACCAGGTAACATGCACAAGCAATGTCATAGAGGAAGAACTTTTTGTCCCATCAATGCCTGTGCTATTTCACTTGGTTGATCTGCCAAGAAGTTGGGACCTGGGATTTTCAGTAACACCATGCAGCACAGGAGGCGGTGAATCATGGCAAAGGAAGAGGCCTGCAAGTCTGTGTTTTAAACCCAGCAAATGCCTAGATTTGGATGCTTGCACTCCATTATCTCATGCAGAGTAATATCTGATGCAGTAACAGCCATTGGAAATGCTGCTGTTTTCTTGCTTTGCTGGATTCTTCATGTAGGGATAATGGATGGTATTGCATTTAGTGTTAATTATTTATAATTTGGTTGTGGCTAGAGGCCCCATCTGAGATCAGGTAGGGGTGCCTTGTGCTAAGCACTGCACAAACATATAGTGGGTCTAGACAGTCTCTGCCCCAAGTCTGCAAAAACAAGCTAGACAAAGGAAGCATCACAGTTCCTATTTTACACGTGGGGAACTGAGGCGCAGAGAGATTAAGTCACTTGCCCAAGGTCAGCCAGGCATGCTGTGGCAGTATTGGAAAATGACTCCAGATCTCTTGAGTCCTAGCCCACTGCCTTAACCACAAAACCATCCTTCCTTTCTATTGTAATATAGATTCCCTAGTTTCCTGCAGACCTCCTTGTGACATCTTGGGAGTCAGCCCAGGCCAGTAAGGGATTATGTCACCGCCTGCCCTGAAGCCCTGGGTGCCTTTAATGCTATACTGCTGTGGCTCACAGCTGGGACACACTAACATATAAGCAAGCAGGTCTCACCTTGGCTTTCACAATTACTGTTTGAAGAGTGACTCCACCATCCTCTAATCCCTGATTTCCCCAAAACTGTCTCCTTGCAGTGTCCAGCCCTCACCTCTCAGAAGTGACTAAGTTCACTGCTCCTTTACGAGACAGAAACAGAAACTTGTTATCTTGACTGACGCTAGCAGCACTTCATTCCGTCAAAGCACTGGGCTGGTTTAGAGAAAAAGTAAAATCAATCCAAAAGAGAGAGGTTTTAAGTGCGTTCAAGACAAGGTTAGAAACAAACAAAAGTAAAAATACGCTTGCTAATGGCTAAGACCTAACTTAACAAGCTACAGTCTTTGTTCAAGGTAACTTCCTCACCAATCTTCCATTCCCAGCAATAGCTGGCTAACTCTTAGCCAGGATCCCCACAGAGTTCAAAGTGCTAGTTTTCCTTTTCTCCAAAGGTGATGAGTGTGGGCGGGGGAGTGGGTGACATGCAGAGCCACGTGCTCCCCAAGATTTCTGCCAGGGTTTATGTGCCCTGCCCTGAACCCTGCTGCATAACACCACTATTTAAATTGTGCCTTATCCCCCATCAACAGTTATGCACCATCTCTGGGTGAAGAATAACGTAGGCGTTCTCTCTGCTGCTCTTTGAGAAGTATCTCTCCCCCAGTTCTTGGACCCTGCTTCAAGAGGCAGGAAGGTTTCCCAAGGGTGGGGTCTCCATCCCTCGTTGAGATTGTTAAGTGACCCCTTTTCCCACACTTGCTCTTGTGATGGCTTTGTTTGGCTGGCATGCATACGTTTGTCTTTGGTCACACCTTGCTCCGTTTACATGGGGACACATTCAAGCTGGCAAAACCGGGGAAAAAAACCTGTTAATAAACTCCCCCGACACACCTGGTTAAAACACATTTTAGTCACAATTCTAGCACATCTTTATAACCTTTGAAGGTTGACCAGACATACATCACACAAGGATATTAATGATCAGTGAGTTATTAGTTTTCCAGTGACATATTACATGTCACCTTTTAGATACAGTTTATAACAACAGTGAGTTGGAGTACCCTGAGCTGGTCAGGACAGCTGAGACTCACTGCTAAATGCCGGGGCGCCTCTTGCCTTCTGGCACAGGGATGCTCTTAGGGTCACACCCCTCAAAGTGCTGTTCAGTGGTCCTTGTTTTATATCCCCAGTCACTCAGGGCAGAGGACTGTGTGGGGCTCAGATTTTCAAAAGACCTAAGTATCCAATGGGCCTAGCTGTTTTGGAACTTTTCAAGTGCCTTTTTATAAACTATCCATCAATGTACTGTTAATACAAAGTGTAGCTGGGATTCTTCCCACTGACTTGACTTCAATAGGCTTTGGATCAGGACCTTAATAGGTAATTTCTGTCACTAATTGAAATGATCCCAGCTATTTCTAAAACAGCATAGATTAGCACAAAAGAATTTTCACACCTAAAGCTATAGTCAGATCAGTGAATTCAGTTCTAATCGATAGCTTCCAAATACACCTGGTTACTTAAAGGCAGCAGCAATAAAATGAAGCAGATAAAAGTGAGTGAGATGGAATCAGAGATTAGATTAACATAAAACTCCTAACTGGAGTGTACATTTTTTCCAGAGACTGCAGGAAAAGAAGAAAGTATATAGAGTGAATAATTATTTCCATTAAAGAGACTGTGCTGCTCACATTAGCTAATTTGAACTTTCTTCCTTTTAATGGTATTTTCCTAGAAAAGAAAGGTACATTAAATAAATATTTCAAAGTAACCTGGGCATCAATTTCCAGATATTAAGCTCTCAGGTTGACAGCCCTAAGTACATTAATTCAGTGTAATTATATACATCTTAACATCCAGTAAGATCTGAAATGAAAACAAACACCTTTCATTAGTACTTAAATGGGCTTCGTGTTACAGGACTGAACAAATATCAGAACAATCAATAGTTCTATGTTAAATGTTACACATTGTAATGGGGGGTGGGGAGAGCATCTGAAGTATAACAGAGAGCAGTTTATCTAAATGAAGTATTGATTTGCAGTGAACACACATACACAAACCTATATTTTATTTGCCCTTATCTTAAAATGATGTTGTCCTTGGAGTTTATTCAGTTACCATAGGAGTCAATGGCAAATCTCCTGCTGGCTTTCATGACAGTAGGAGCAGGCCCTGAGATATGAAATGTAACACTGGGGACATACAAGAATAGCTGTTACAAGTAACTAGGGCAAAGAGCTGCTTCTCAATGGTCTGGAGCCAAAACCTTAGTGGGTTTTGGATTAGGTCCTATGGGCAGGATTTGCAAACTACCTTAGCACCCGCAATCAGGGATAGTTTTCAAGAGAGCTGAGCACATTGGAAATTGAGCCCTTAATGTACACAGCGCCTATCCTTCAGAATATCAGGGACAAAAGTTCTCCAGGTCAGGGCTATGATCTTTGGGAAAGATAGAAATTATAGAAGTCGGCCCATTGTAAACATACTTTAGCTTGTGGCAGGTTTCTCCAGGAATGTACTGATATAATTTATAGCATGTGAGTGAAGTTGGAGGAGTTGCATTCACCCATCCAAGAAAGCCAGGCTATCCTAGGAAAATGGATCTGGCAAGGAAGTGTGTTATAGTCTCCAGGTTTGCCAGGGCTGTGACCGATTTACTGCTCATTTCCTGCTCCTCCCCATCCCTCGTCGCTTCCTCTCGCAGACACTTTTCAGATATGAAAAGCAATTTAGTGAGGCTGTTTTGGATATCATGCTCAATTGAGAGTCTCCCCCACTCTCCTCTGGCTCCCTCTTTTCTCTCACCACCTCCTCCTTCCCTGCTGGTCCCCTCTTTTGGGTGGATTCAGAAAGATACCAGTTGGGACTGGGCTCACTGCTTTTATGGTAAAGTTTCCAGTTACAATGAGAGTCTGACCCATTGGCTCCTCTGCTCCTTGGAACTGCTGTTTGAATTTCCCACTGTCTTGGTGTTTTTTTGGGGACTTTTCTTGGCTTGCTGTTAAGTGTGAGCCTGCTGGGTGAAAGGTTGTTGGAAGGGTCCCTTGCCAGAATCCATAACTCTAGCGAATAGCTTGCTGCAGCTCTAAAGGCCAAAAATACAGGGATTTGATTGTTACTGAGGAATGTATTGGACAGAAACTGGGCATGGTGAAAATATTTCAGTGTGTTTCATATATATTATAAATTAGTATGTAAACCTCACATACCACAAGTCTTTGACTAATGTCGATGCCCAGAGAAGACATAAAACAGGGATTGTCACCATTTGGGGTCATTAAAGATTATTCTCATGACTGTATTTAATCTTTGTGTTATAGAAGTGCCTAGAGGCAGCAGCTAAACTGGGCTCCGTTGTGCTAGATGCTGTACAAACACACACTGAAAGACAGTCCCTGCCCCAAACAGCCTACACTCTGAATAGAGAAAACAGACAAAAGAAAAATTATTATTCCTCTTTTATAAATGGGAAACTGAGGCACAAAGGGGGGGTTGGGTGAGGGGAGTTGCTCAAAGTCATACAGAAAGTCAGTGGTGGTATGAAAAATTGTACCTATGGCTCTTGAGTCGCTCGCCCTAATGCCTTAACAACAAGCCCTTCCTTCCTGTCTAAGAGCACACTGCATTTTTGGAAGGAGGATGGGTGGTTGCCCTGGAGGTCTGGTCGGATTCCAGCTTGGATAACTATGTTCCCTCTTATCATTTCGTTTCGATAAGGTATTCACTTCCTGCCCTAAACTACTGTGTAGTATTGCTGTTTGCTGGTAAACTATTGTGGTGAAACTATTGTTGTTCTTCATCCCAGAAGCGGCTGCAGTAACTGGCAGATGAAGTGATCTCTCTGTATAGTTAGCGTATATATTTATGGTCTGAAGCCTTTTTGTTCCTTTGGGATGAAAGGTGCCAGCTAAGTGCAAGCGGTTACATTGGACACTGTAAACTGTAGAGCTGCCTTGAACCCTGAGACTCACAAGCCCTCATGATGCTGGAGACTTTTCCATTCCTTTTTGTGACATTTTGTGAATCGTTGCTGTGGAGGTTTCCCTGGTGATTCCTGTCTTGCACTCATGGCCAGAACACACAGTCCTTGTGAAAGAGCTTGTGCACTAAGGGATTTAGTCTGTGTTTTCCTGTGCCGGGGGTAGGGTCACCACTACTCAGATCTATAGGTTGGTCCAAAAAATTGCTGCCTGGCACTGCTAAGATTCTCCAGCCCCGATTAGAGAGGTTAGGCCAAATGGCTCCTCGTGCAAGCCACTGGTAGTGATGTGTGAGAGGGAGCTGTGTGCCAGCTGCCTCTGCTGGAGAAATTGTCTCTGAGGCAGTCACAATGGGCCTGATTCTGAGCTCTCTCGCACCTGTTTTACGTTGATGTTGCTTTGTTGAACTCTAAATTTAACCCCTGTCCTATCCCTAACCATAGCCGTTTACACTGGTGTGAGAGGATGGCCAGGCTCAGTGTGCCCTGGGGAAGCACTGGGTGGAGGGAAGATTCTGATTTACCCAAATAGCTCCTTCTCCCACAGCAGCTCAGCTCCTCTGCGTGGTTGAGAGAGCACTCCTTTGCAGTGTGTAGCATTGCTTTCTGCATTAGGCTCCCCCAATCCTTGCATACAAGGAAGACAGCTAGGCAAATGGGCCTGGCCCCTGAGCAGGACCTAAGAGAGGTAGCGGAAGGGTCTTTGCTCCCTTTCTCCCCTTTACATATCCATGTAAGGCCAGACCCAATCTAGCCCTTTGCATTGCTGCATTCCATCCTTAGAACAGGGTTAGGACGTACTCACCTATCTCACGAGGTGGTGGTAGACTTAACAGTTGATGTTTGCATAGCACAGAGTGCTATACAGAGCAGGGGTGGCCAACATGAGCCTGAGAAGGATCCAGAATTTACTAATGTACATTGCCAAAGAGCCACAGTAACACATCAGCAGCACCGCATCAGCTCACCCACCCCACTTCCAGAGCCTCCTGCCCACCGGCAGCTCCGCCGATCAGCGCCTCCACCTCCCTCCCCACACCTCTCGATCAGGTGTTTTGTGGCATGCAGGAGGCTCTGGGGGAGAGGGGGAGGAGTGAGGGCATGGCAGGCTCAGGGGAGGGGGTGGGAAGGGGTGGAGTGGGGGCAGGGCCCATGGCAGAGCCAGAGATTGAGCAGTGAGCACCCCCCGGCACATTGGAAAGTTGGCGCCTGTAGCTCCAGCCCCGAAGTCGGTGCCTATACAAGGAGCCACATGTTAACTTCTGAAGAGTCGCATGTGGCTCTGGAACCACAGGTTGGCCACCCCTGGTATAGAGACTCAGTATTATTACAGGGCTGGAGTCCACAGCCCCAACTCAACTGGAGTAGCCCCACTGAACTCAGCAGAGCTATTTGCACAGTTAGATACCAGTCAATATGAGTGCAGGTGGCAGAATCTGGCTCCTACACCCCCATTCAGCAGTCCATTCTCATTTAGCCAAGCACTTAAGCACAAAGTTAACGTTAGGCCAGGGATAGGCAACCTATGGCACATATGCCGAAGGTGGCACACGAGCTGATTGTCAGTGGCACTCACACTGCCTGGGTCCTGGCCACTGGTCCGGGAGGCTCTGCATTTTAATTTAATTTTAAATGAAGCTTCTTAAACATTTTTAAAACTTTATTTACTTTATATACAACATTAGTTTAGTTATATATTATAGACTTATAGAAAGAGACCTTCTAAAAAGGTTAAAATGTATTACTGGCATGCAGAACCTTAAATAAGAGTGAATAAATGAAGACTTGGTCACCACTTCTGAAAGATTGCCGATCCCTGCATTAGGCACATGCTGAAGTCTCATTGGTTTAATGTTAAGCATGTGCTTAATTACTTTGCTGAATAGGCATGAACCAAGGTACATGTTAAATGTTTTGCTGACCCCTGGGGCTGTGTTTGGGGGGGAGGAGGTTCTTATTTATCCAAGCCAGTTTCCCCATCCGTTAGGGATGAAATGTAGAGGCCAGAGTCTCAGCGTTCTCTCTGCAAGCATGGTAGGGCCAACACTTATCAGATCCATACGTCTCTCATGCTGCGTGTCCATCAGCGCCACCAGCATTTCAATTCTATCACTTGAGGAAGCTACAGGAGAAGTGAGTGCTGACATTTGTAGCAACACTCGCGCTGCCTGACACTATGCACTGTGAAAGATTAAAACAATAGCTGAATATGTCAAGTAGCACCCCAGAGATAATATTCATTTCCCTCTCCTCTTCGATTCAGCTTGCTACTGAGGCTAACAACAGTCACAACCCTCAGAGTAATCCCTGCAGTAGGTACATTTATAAATAGCTTATAGAGGTTAATAAATGATTCACAGATGTTTTAATTAATTATTGTTACAATTATAGAGTTTTCCAGATCAATAGGTTGCTTGGACCCTCTATAGCATCTTCTGCTGATGAGCTCATAATCATCTGTAATACATACTGCTCATGCCTCTAACGTGCTTATAACTTCTATTAAACATGTATTCATCCTTTATAAACTAGTCATAAAGATACCCATAGTAGGAAGTGTGACTCATGTTTGTTTTAAGAGGAGAAATAAATTATCAGGCCTGGAGTAAGATTTTTAAAAAGGTTGATGCAATTTAGGAAGGACTTAGGCACTCAGGAGCCTACATCCGACTGACGCTCAGTGAGACATAGGATCGTGTGTGACGTAGGGCCATATTTTTAAAGGTTTTTTAGGTGCCTAAAGATGCAGTTGGATTTTCAAATGTGCCTAGTGGGATTTAGGTGCCTAGGTGCTTTTGAAAATCCCACTAAGTGCCTGTCTTCATTTTTAGCCCTCAAATACCTTTAAAAATATGGCCCTAAGTCACTTTTGAAAGTGGAATTTAGGTCCCTAAGTCAGTTAGGCACTTTTGAAAATTTTTACTCCTGGACAAGTTCATGCTCAAAACTTCGTGTTTACAATGGATTGCTGAGCTGAACAGACTCTTGAGAGACCAGATATTTCACTTAGGAGGGAGTAATATAGACAGCAATAGGAAGAGCCTTCTTGAGTGCAAACGTCTAATAACATCTCCGAGAGAAAAACCCTCATGTTGAGTTGAGCTCTCGATTTTCAGAGATGCTGTTTGCTGCAGTGAAGTAAGATGTTATATAAAAAAGGAAAGATACTGTGGTCCTTGAGTTACTGAGTTTGCTTTTAACTCTCCTGGCTCTGGAAGATTGGAAGCTTCCACTGCACATTTTGAAGCTGTGTGCCTGTGTCCTTTATGAGTATGGCATAGCATGCTATAAACACACATGGACCTGATCATCAGTGACACTAAGGCATTTACACTGCTCCAGCACTGAGTGTGTATGCACGCGTCGTAGTGTGATGGTTCATAAAAACAGGCACATGGTATTAGCAAATATGTTAAGATATTTGAGCAATTTTGATTGCATGTATTTCTGTTTCCAAGATGTTTCTAAATGGGTGAACATTTCAGGGTAAGAAAGAACGTCTTAGAGTTTAAAGTGGGAACCCTGAACCTGCACCGAGAGAGATCAACTGTATCTAAACAATGTGTTTAAATAAAGCCTGAATTGACACAAACTCATTCCAGATGACGCTTTGAGATCTGCAGGATACATGGACTTTCTCTGATCTTTTTATTAGACGTGGTCGGTCCATATGTTATAGTGGGTATCAGCGAGACTTCGCCACATGAGTCATGAGTGAGGCAAGACAGCATGCTTTCCGTGGCCAAGGAAGTGGGTCCTTATCTGTCACAATAACCTGGAGTGTCTCACTGCAAGCAATGAGCTTTTTTTTAGAGCACAGTGCAGTGAGGCAGCCTCTCTGTGTTCTGCTCCCAGATCCAACATGGATTTGTTGTATGTCACAACTTGTGTGTGCTCAGTTTCTTTTTCTGGAACATGAGAACAACAGTCAGCTAGCTCGTAGGAATCGGTGGTTGTATTCTTCTTTCAGATCTTTAGGTGAAAGATGCTGTACTTGTGCAGTTTAGTCAATTCCTTTGTATTAATTAATGTTTAATAATTAATTACTTAACATGTATTTGATTTACCCGATGTCCTTATTTCAGCAGCACAAAATGCCTTTAGATTTGTTCAACATTGTTTTGTTTGCAGAAAAATACACGTAAATTTATAACAAAGCTACAGTCTCTCATCTCTGCAGTTTCATTCTGCATAGGCAGATCTTTAGCTTGAATCCAAGAGCATGATTTTTCTCTACATTGTGACACTTTTATCTTTCTCTTTCCATTAAAAAAAATGGGCATGAGAAAAAATATACCACTTATCTCCTTAGCTTGCAAATATCCACCCAAAGACCCCGATTTAGGAGAACAAGCATGTGCTTAAGTTCATCTGTATTCAAGATAGCACTTAAGTACATGGCTAAGTTTAAGTATATGCTTAAGTGCTATCCTGAACAGGGATGCTTTCCTGAATTAGGACCAAAGCTTCTATAGATGCTATGAGCCAGCTCTCGTCATTCTCAGCTGCCAGTTTTCCTACTATCCCTTGTATCAGAGGGGCAGCCGTGTTAGTCTGGATCTGTAAAAGCGGCAAAGAATCCTGTGGCACCTTATAGACTAACAGAGGTTTTGGAGCATGAGTTCTTGTGGTGCATCTGACGAAGTGGGTATTCACCTATGAAAGCTCATGCTCCAAAACCTCTGTTAGTCTATAAGGTGCCATAGGATTCTTTACTGCTTTTACTATCCCTTGGTCACCCATCTGTAGTAAGTGTAGTGCATCTTCTTGCAACATGGTTATCTTGTAGCTACAGAAACCCCATGAGGTCTTTCATCACTCTCTACTCCCTTGGCTTTTAATCCTGTCTCTCCATGCGATGTCACACACTCACATCTTTTTCTGATTTGCTGCTGGCTTTAGGTTTTGTTCCATCATCATGGTGAGGACCCCAGAGCGTATCTGCAGAGTGAGGAGGGGCCAGCTGCAGATGAAGGTTTGCAGCAGAGGAAACCAAAGTCCTGTCCAATAGTGAGGTTGCTTAATTACTGTCTCTGTATCTCATAGATTTTAAGATCCTGTAGGCCTGTTATGATCATCTTGTCTGACTACAGCACAGCCCATGGCATTTCAATCAGTGATTCCTGTGGCTGAACTAAAACATATCCTTCAGAAAGACGTCCAATCTTGATTTTGGCTGGGATTGTCAAAGGAGCCTAATGCCCAAATCCCACTGAATTTTAAATATCTGTAGAGAGTGTAGAAACCTGGCAAACTATGCTGGATGGGGTGAATGCAAGACTGTCTTTATTTCCTGTTTACACAGACACATACCTCCTTGTTCTGTGCCTCCTGCCTACTGCTCTAAACATTCACAACTAACACCACAACTGACCAATATCCACAAGCTCCTTTTGAAAATTGGAGCCTTAAACATTTCAAGTGATGGAGAATCTTCTACATCCTTTGGTAAGCTCTAGCCATTGTTAATTACTCTTGGTGTTAAGAGCTCCTGCCTTATTTCCTGTCTGAATTTTTCTAGCTTCAGCTTCCAGCCAATGGTTCTTGTAATACCTTTGCCTGCTATCTTGTAGCAGCTATCTCAATATCCTTCTTTACCCCTCCACTGCAAATCTGTAAACGCCTCTTTGCAGGCAAGAGAAGAGAGCTCTGGTGAAGTGATGTCTAACTATCGGCTTCCTCTGAACTGCTTCACTCTCACTGTCAAGCTTAAATGTATTGTTCATGTAAACTTCTTTCAGCGTTCTCTCAGATCTGGTTTCTCTGTTCTTTCCTTTTTGTATTTGGCACCATTCCCGAGAACCTTATTTGCTGCCTGCACCAGTTGAGAAATTCCTTCTGAATGTTGGCTGTCCTTCCTCTTGGTTAAAGTCCAGAAATCACTGTCATCTGCTTAACAGCGTTGTTTCTGTGCCGATGATCTCAGGTAACACTGACAGTAAGCACGTGCTGTTTCATGTGACTCACTGTTCCTTAACACTTCTGCGAAAAAGACATTTCTGCTAAACACCACCAGCGCCTTCACCTTTCTTATTTCCAGGTCATGTCCTCTTGTTCTCAGACTTATTGCTTGATCCCAAAGTCTAGTGGCTTCCAGCATCTCAGAATCCCTCCAGAGATTTGTATAGCTCAGTCATGCCCTCTTTTAATCTGATCTTTTCTAAAGGATACCAACCAGTCTAGTTTTCCTGATAGTGCGGCCCCTGAGACTAGCTTTCATCTGGTTGCATTTTTCTGTTCCTCTTTCAATCCTGCTGCATGCCTGTCAGGCCCAGACTCCAGGTGAATCATAAAAAGGTCTTTTCAAATTTGTGCTCCCATTCCATTCTGGCTGCTTGTATTGGCTTTATCTGGGCCTGATCCTGCAAGGTGCCAGTGCTCGCTACTCCATTTGAAGTCAGTGTAAGCTGAGGGCATTCAGAGCCATTCAAGGGCTGATCCAAAGCCCATTGAAGTCAATGGAAAGACTGACATTGATTTCAATATGTATTGGATCAGGACCTCACCTAATGTGAGTCATTATTCTGTATGTTAAGGTACTTAAATAGAAAGAGAAGGACAAACCGTCTCAGGGTCCTGCCTTCCAGAATAAGTAGGTGAATCTTATAGTGCCAGCAACTGTTCTTATGCACATATGTGCAAACTGCTTATGGTGAGATAATAACAATATGTACTCAAGTCCCAGAGGGCTGGTTCAAGCCATAAGTAATTGCATTATGTGTGCACTTGTGAAATCCACGTTTTCCTGTGCAATCTGAACAATCTGACACATCCAGAGATTGCAGATAGTGCATGTCCCAATATTGCGAGAGTAATAGTACTTTGATCCTCTATAGCAGCTTTCAGGGGAGGACTTTACAAAATGTTACGCATCACCAAACCTTTCTGAAGCAGGGTAGCATTACTATCCCCATTTCACAGCTATAGAAACTGATGCACAGGGAGGTTTTAGCTGACTTGCCTAAGGTCACACAACAAGTCAGTGGACCAGCTGAGGCTATATCCCAGAGGTGAAATCCTGGCTCTTTTGAAGTCAATAGCAAAACTCCCATTGAGTTCAGTGAGACCAGGATTTCACCCCAAATCTCTTGGCTTCCAGTCCAGTAGAACAGTAGTATTGTAGCTATTTTATTCTGTGGACGACTTTATAACTCTTTTCTTGAGCTGCCTCCCTTTCCAGTTCCCCACTGCTTGGTTCTCAAGTAGGTTCATTTGGTGGACTATCAGCAACGTTTCCAGGGACCACAGTTTGATCATGCTTGCTTTGGACCCTACAGTAAAATTCTGCCTTCACAGATGCATTTTCCGCTTCAGTCAGTGTACTCTGCTGCACGCCCAAGGGCACTTTTGGATACCCAAAAGTCCTAATCCAAATCCCAACTCAGAGTCTTTCTATCAACTTCAGTGGGCTTTTGGACTCGGCCCTAAGTCATTAGGTGGGAGATTGATTTTTGTTTGTTTGTTTTGAGAATGGAAAATTCAGAAAGAGCATGCAAGAAGTTGGAGAGTTTGTGGTGGCCCAGCTGAGGGACCAACCATAAGCAGGCTGCACTCACCCCCATTGAGATTTAATCCGAAACAGCTGGTGCAATTGTTGGAAAATTCAAATTTGGCAAGAAGACGTGTGTGTGTGAGAGAAAGAGAGGGTTCTGGAGCAGGAATTGAAACTTAACAATCTCCTGTCCCACCCACCTTGCCCTTTTGTTTCATTTTATAGTAATATTTATTGTAAGAAAGCCTGGTTCAACATTTTAATCACCCGATAGCCATGGATAATGAATAGAGAGGCCAAAGTTTGAATGCCCACTCTAGACGCCTCCTCTCCATGCTGAATTGTATGAGCCAGCTCTTCTGGCCAGGATTTGGTTTCTGGTTTGTTGTCAGTGAGGAAGTATGGGATTCATCGCAAGCAAACAGAGCGTGCATGTGAGAACCAAAAAACCAAAGCGGTTTATTTTTTTGTTCCTGCTTCCAATCTTCAGAACTGGCTCATCTGTTGATCCTTCTTTTTATGTCTCGTGCTTTGTGCCTGTAGCTGAGAACTGGGAGTCAACTTGCGCATATACTTCAGCCCCATTTTACTGACCAGTACGTGATGATAAGCTCGTTGGAAGGCTGACGGAGGCGTCATAGTAATGGTATTATAGAAATAATACTGTATTTCTGTGTGTTGTAGTTGGGCATGTAACATGACCTGACTAGTGTAACTTGACAAGTAGAGACATGAAAAAAAAAAAAAGAAGCAGGAGTCTTGGCTTCTACTCATTTGTGTGGTTGTAGATATCCGTGGCATGAATGAAATTGATGTTCCTGCATCATTGGCAATGGCACAGGGAGCTTCCATAGGGGAAGCATGTGCCTTTTGGCAAGGTATGGCGAAGAGGTCAAAGGTTAGTGGGGACTCAGCCCTCCTGGTGCAATGGTTCCTTACACTGAGGCTCTGAGGACAAAACTGGCCATGCTGACCAGTTAGCTGGTTTCTAACAAAAGGTTGAAAAGAAAGTTACTTTTACTGCTGTTCATGTGCACATGACATCCCCTTCTAGACTGCCAGTTCACCCAGACTAGCCAGTGCTGCTGCCTGCTGAACCCACGTCTATCATATGTACATGTGTGGCCCCTGTTACCTCAGTATTGGAGCGCCTCACAGTCTTTGATGCATTTACTCTTACAGCGCTCCTGTGGGATAGGGCAGAGCTTTTATCCCCATTTTGGAGCTGGTGAACTGGGGCACAGAGATGCTAAGGGAAGTGCCCACGGTCACACAGGAAGTCTGCAGTGGAGCAGATTCTCGAACTCAGCTTTTCCATGTTCTAGTGCTCTGACCACTAGACCATCCTTCTTTTCTGCTTAGGGGAGATTGGGCATGGATGAGAGTTAGCTGGCTGAAGCTCAGTCCAGATAAGACTGAGATAATGTTGATAGGTTGGGGCAAGCAACCATTGAGGCTAATGCATCCCCCTCTGACTGAGGGCATTTGCTCTCCAGCTGTGAGTTGGGTGCGTAATTGGAGGGCTGTGGTGGATCTCCCTCAGAGGGCAGCCGCAACTACCTCACGGGGTGCCACGCAGCTTAATTAATGAATGTTTGTCAAGAGCTCGGGAATTATGGGGTGAATGGTGCTGCAGAAGCACAAAGCATTGATATCATTATGTAGTAAGCTGCAGAGTACAGGAGTGGAACCAAAGAAACAATATGTGCTGAACACATGTGAAAGCGATACCAGAGGACTAAAAACTAGTTAACCTCTGTCTTTCATAGGGAGTGGGGGGAAGATTCCATTACAGTAAAAGCTGGCCTACAGCCCAGCCTGTCTGACATAGGGGAGAATATGTTAAAAATATATTTTAAGACATTAAATGGTGATCTTTAAAAAAACCCAAAAAACCTGCTTCGTTTAAGAGCGGCAGACAGGCTTTCTGGTTAGGAAGCCAGACCCCCAAATAACAGACTGGCTGGAGGAGGTTTCTTTGATGGTACTATAGATCAGTTCTGGGCTTTTGCTATAACAGATTTCAAAAGCCATTCCACAAAGGACTGCAGAAGAGAGCTGTAGTAAAGTGTCTTGTGTTTTCTGGGAAAAAGCAATGCACTTTTACTCTGAGATTATTGTGTAAAAAAGAAAGGGGAAAATGCTTTAGCGGTACAAATGCATTCAAAATATGTTTATGGGCAGAACCAAGCAGTTCTGTTTTGAATGTAACACTTTTCAGTGATGGTTCTGCCTTTCATATTAGCACCATTAAGTCAGAGAGAGACTCAGGGTGAAGAGGTACCCATTGAATTTAGCATGGGGATGGCGTGGCGAGCTGAATGGTAAAGCAGCTAGTAAAGAAAGCACAAAAGGACCAAGAAGCAATAAAGGAACAAATGGAAACTTTTCTAGGTCTCTCACGGTGGTTTCTCCTTGAAAATATACAACCCACAAGCCAGCTTTAAATGGTTACTGTCAAGTTTGCCGAAATTCAATTAGAAGATGGTTTTGGAGAACCAGATATTTCAGCTGGCGGATGGTATTTAACACAGGAAGCAGGGCAAAGGAAGAGGGTTAATGCAGGCAGATTCAGTAGAATCTGTATCCTTGAAGTGCCAGTTTTGGGCTGAGCAATGACTGTCTTTCATCATGAATCATGGCAAGTACAGATTAATCCAATAGACCTTAGAGAGGGAATGAGTGCTCAGTATAGAGGTGCTGATGCCAAGTGAGAAGACTTACTGATGTGTGCCTCCAGAGTGGCTTGGCATGGCACATGAGCATCTGACATTTTGAGCTGGCTATCCTAAGTCTGGCCCTGCTTAGAAGAATGCTTTCCGTTCTGGCTCCACTGTGCCTGCCTCACAGGCTCCATTCCATATCCTGGCACCTGTCGTCATGGCTCATCTTGATTCATGCCTTCAGATTTCCATGGAGTTTGTCTGTAATATACTGACCCTCGGAGCCACGCTTCCATGTATGGAATAACTGATTATATTTCCATGTACATGACTGCGGTGGTCTCAACCAGTGCTTTACATTTCAAAGAGACAAGGTAGGTGAGGTAATATCTTTTATTGGCCCAACTTCTGTTGGGGGGAGAGACAAGCTTTTGAGCCACAGAGAGCACTCCTTCTCCTCCTCCTCCTCTATCTCTCTTTCTTTGTCCCCCTCACCCTCGAAGTTGGTCCAGTAAAAGATATTACCTCACCCACCTTATCTCTTTAAAATCTGGGGACCCACACGGCTACAGCTACACTGCATACAACAATGGAAGATATTAAATTTCGAAGGCATCTGAAAGAATGAATGGGACTGGGGAGTGGAGGGGGAAAGAAAGGCTATAACGGAGGTAGAATAACTGATAGGAGCACAGAAGGGCCAGAGTCTCAGCTGATTTACCTCAGCCTGGCTTCACTGATGGCAGGGAAGCTATGCCGATTTGCACCAACTGAGGACCTGGCCCTAAAGCTTTTTTTTTAAGCTTTATTTTGCTTGAGAGCTGACACCAATGAGGGAAGGAGAAAAATGTTTGTGTGCCTAATACAGGGGTAGGCAACCTATGGTACAAGAGCCAAAGGGGGCCCGCGAGCTGATTTTCAGTGGCACTCACACTGCCCGGGTCCTGGCCACCGGTCCGGGGGGCTCTGCATTTTAATTTAATTTTAAATGAAGCTTCTTAAACATTTTAAAAACCTTATTTACTTTACATACAACAATAGTTTAGTTCTGTTTTATAGACTTATAGAAAGAGACCTTCTAAGAACATTTAAGACTCGGCACGCCACTTCTGAAAGGTTGCCGACCCTGGCCCAATAGAAAGCCAAATGGGTCTTGTTGCAAGTGCTCCCTTCCCCCCCCCCATACTTTCCTTTGCCTTGCAGGGGCTTTTCCTTCCTGGGATGGAGTTTAGCTGAAGTTCATGAGCGTGGCCACCTAAGAGGGAGATGTCAAGCAAACTTCTTCTCTGGGGGGAATTTTGCAGACCTGGGAAGTTCCAGTTCAATTTACCTTTAGATAAATTTAAACTGTTTGAGAGGCAGCTTCCAGTGGACAGATCCCTGGATGGGGACTAGGAGACATGGGTTCTGTGCCCAGCTCTGCCATTCAGCTGCTATTTGACCTGAGGTGAGTCACTTCCACGTCTCTGTGGCTCTGTTTCCCCTCCTGACCTCTGTGTTTTAAGAGTGTAAGATCTTTAGAGCAGGGACTCTCTCTTATTGTGGGTATGTCTTCACTGCAGAGTTACTGCCCCGAGTTAACCTAGTCCCATGCTGTGAAGGAACACCTGAGCTGCGCAGGTAGCATAGCTTGTCAGCAGCTAGCACAACCTAACTCAGGCTGTAGCCTGTAGCCGCTGACAGACTAGGCAGCTTGAGTTAGAAGTACCGCCGCACTTGAGTTAGAGATTTTTGTGGGTGGATGGGACTTGAGTTAGGTACAACACTCAAGTTAACTCTGCAGTGAAGATAAGCCCTAGGTGTATGTACATCTCCTAACACAATGGAGCCCTGATCTCCAGTGGGGCCTCTGTGCCCTTTCTTTTTCCTTCCAGCCCTCAGATTCATAGGGTGACTACCAGTTTCTGCCCCTTATTTCAATCTTGTGCTGCTCTAAGTGTTGTGGTGTTGGATTGGGCTTTCTTCTCTGTGTAACTGTTGTGTGTAACGTTTCTCTAGGTCCATCTCTCTTTTCCCGTCTTACATGATGTGTGGAAGTTACTTTGGTGGCATCCTTAAAGCATGTCACAGATATGCCCTCTATTCACGACTGAAATAATCATTTTAGTTTGAAAATTTCCCCAGCATTTGTGTCCCCTAATATACAGTCTTCATACCTGAATGAAACATCCAAGTCATGTTGCCTTTTACCAGAGGGCTTTACAGATTTGCTACTCTTATGTAAACCCTATTGAAGCAGGACTTGTAAGTTACGGTGCAGGTTTTGGGAAGGGAGTACAAACCCCTCTGACTGTACCATTCAGTAGATGCAGCTTTGTTTATTTTTTAACCTGGCATAGAAATGCTGGATACGCTCAGCTGACCACAAGCCATTAGGCAGTAGAGACTGAACTGTATTGTTAAAGAGTAAAGGGAAACTCTGGAATAAATTAAGATCATATAATGTCTCACATTTCCCAGAAACGCTACAGCAGCATCTCATCTCTCCTTAAAGGGACATTTTCAGTAGGATCATAGAAATGTTGGGCTGGAAGGGAGCTCAGACGGTCAAGTCCATCCCCCTGTGCTGAAGCAGGATTAAATGTGCCTAGACCATTCCTCACAGGTGTTTGCTTACTCTTTTCTTAAAAACCACCAATGATGGGGATTCCACAACTTCTTCAGCTAACCTATCGCAGAGCTTAACTGGCCTTATGGTTAGAAAGATTTTCCTAATATCTAACGCAAATCTCCATTGCTGCAAACTAAGTCAGTTACTTCTTGTCCTACCCTCAGTGGACCTGGAGAACAATTGATCAGCATCCTCTTTCTAACAACCTTTTACATATTTGAAGACTGTTATCAGGCTCTCCTGTGAGTCTTCTCTTGAACATGTCCAGTTCTTTCAGCCTTTCCTTATAAGTCAGGTTTTCTAAACCTCTTCACACTTTTTGTTGCTCTCCTCTGGACTCTCTCCAGTTTGTTCCCACTTTCTAACCTTGCCTTCATCTGGACATGGTACTACAGCTGAGACCTCACCAGGTTTTCTTTATTGTAGGCTGAACATTTGGTTGTTCCTAGTGTTGGCAGGAGCTCACCTACCTGCTTTAATCATTCTGGACAGTGCCGTAACAAGGGTGAGGAGAGTGCGGCACTTGTCTCGAGTGTGCAAAGCGGAGGGGTGCAGCTCTACCGTGATCGGTGGCACTTCGGCAGTGGGTCCTTCTCTCCGAGAGGGACTCGGGGACCCGCCGCCGAATTGCCTGCCAAAGATCCTGGAACTGGCCCTTGCCTCAGGCTCAAAAATTCCTTGATACGGCTCTGATTCTGGACATAAATGATCTCAGAAATATATCTTGTTGCTTTGAACTGCATTGTGATGAGCTTAGGGTGACCAAACAGCAAGTGTGAAAAATCAGGACTGGGCTGGGGGAGTAATTGGCGCCTATATAGGACAAAGCTCCAAATTTTGGGACCATCCCTATAAAATTGGGATATCTGGTCGCCCTAGATGAGCTACCTCAGTGCAAGTCAATGGGAGTTGAGGGCACTTGGCATCTCATAGGATCAAGACCAATGTTGGTGAATTAGTGTTGCTGTGCTGGAGGGTTGGAGGGGGGTGCGGGAGGTGGCTGATGAGTGGGTCTCATGTTGTCAGTGTGATTCATCTGAATTGTGTTTTCTGGTTTTTTATACATAAAGAGCATCTATGCGCTTTTAGTCTGAAAGGGCTTTTATTTTCAATTAAGAGAAAGCACCCAGGTACATTTTCCAAGAGAGAGAGCACAGTATGCGTCTATCCTCTGTAGCAGGAACGAAATAGCTGCTGTCTTTGGCCACAGGGAGAGTCCTTAGAAATTTAAAAGTACATATCACAGGGCAGCTCTGTGGCACTTGGTGTGCTGCCCTGCTTGCCCTGTTTCTTAAGCTCTTAACCACAAACACACAGCAGCTTGTTACCCATTCATCACGTGTATTTATTTTTCACTTACATAGTATAACAACAGGTATTGCTGAGTTATACTATGTAACTAATGCCTTCTCTCCTCAGCCCAGGCTCTCCCTCCGAGCAACCCTGCTTCCTGTTCCTGCCACTCAGATCCTCCCAAGGCCAGCCACTTGTCTCATTAGCCCAGCAGTTGCCACCCAAGTGTCAGTAACCCCGAACGGAAACTGATTAATTGCCTTCGGTGAAAACTGCATGCTCCCCAGTGCTGCAGCAACATCAGTGACCAGGGTGCCACTACTAACAGTGCTCTGTCACAGTGCCTTGTGGATTCACAGCTGTACTCACCACGGTGGATATTTTTGCTTTTTAATTTTTCAGAGCTGCATTGGTTTGGGGATTTAGATTCACACTCTGGAGGATTTTGTATATTCATTTTATTTTTAGTCTTTGTTTTGACTGAATATTCACAGAAGGCCTTAGGGCTGACAACACTGGACACCGGAATCCTCTCGTTGTCTGTATAACAGGCAGCCACAGTGTATGGTGCTCCACTGCACTGCCTCAGCCTTGTTCAGAAGTCATCAGACTGAGAGGTTAATTAACGCCCATTAAGCCCTTAGCCTCTCCATGGAGACTGCCAATAACAGTGCCATCTGCCAGGGTGGGTTTTTTTACATAGAATCCTTGCCACTAAATTGGATTGAAGCCAATTTATTTCACATAGTCAGAATGATATGACTTCCGATCTTCTAGGTCATATTACATTGAATCAGTAACACGCCAGTTGCTAATCATTTTAAATTGTGGCTTGTGTTACTATGAGTGTGTGAATGAAAAGTGGAGACATGAAGGAGAAATAGGTGTGAGAATCAAAATGTTGTAGGGCCTGATCCTGCAAACTCTCACTGTCTATGTAAGGTTTCAGAGTAGAAGCCATGTTAGAATGGAATATGCATCCGATGAAGTGAGCTGTAGCCCATGAAAGCATATGCTCAAATAAATTTGTTAGTCTCTAAGGTGCCACAAGTACTCCTGTTCTTTTTGTCTATATAAGATACTTCCATGCCCCGCATCACTGTAGTATCTGAGCCTCACAATCTTCAATGTATTTATCCTCACAACACCCCTGTTAGTTAGGATGTTCTATTATCCTCATTTTACAGAGGAGAAACAGAGAGGCTAAGTAACTTACCCAAAGTCTCACAAGCAGCAGAGAAACCAGATCTCCCAAGTCCAATGGTAATGCTGTGACCACTGAGCCATTCTTCTTCTCCCAGAAAGTAGTCTAAGGGTTTTCAGAATCAGACTCTAAATATT
Source organism: Gopherus flavomarginatus (assembly GCF_025201925.1). Lineage (NCBI taxonomy): Eukaryota > Metazoa > Chordata > Testudines > Testudinidae > Gopherus > Gopherus flavomarginatus. The sequence continues at coordinate 43,375,969 of NC_066628.1, read as the reverse complement.
ATAAAAATGTAAATCAAATAATAAATATTAATACTTAAAAAGATCAGTTACACAATAATGTCAGATTCTCCAAAAGCTGGATATTCAAGTTTCTATTGACATGATATTTCCCAACTGAAAAGTCAATTAAAAAACCCATGGAAATCATTGTATGTTTAGACTATTAGTTATTATTGCTTGGTTAAGTATAACAATGTGTCAGCACATAACAGGCACTAGGGAAGGATATTTCACTGCAATAACACAAATCTGAAATCTTCCTAACCTGGCACTTACAGACTTGGAGCCAACTGCTGAACAATTCTGAAACTGGCCTTCAGAGCTGGGCTCTGGGTAAAGTTTCACAGCAATATATAATTATTCCCATTATACCTGTTGTCAGTGATTTCATTGACCACAGAGGCATACATATGAGCTATTTTTCTCTTCATTACTTTTTTTTTTGATGATTCACTGGTTTTAAGTGCACACTATCATATGACTAAAGAAGAAGAAAAGACAAATAGAGTGAAGTGCCACTGACATTTTCCACATTAAAAAACCCCAACAAAATAGATGTTGGTTGATAGAATAATACTTCTCCCATGTAACGCTAGCAGACATCTGTAAAGTTTCAGAACGGTGGGCCTGTTTCCACGCCACTTTACATGTGCTGATGTGACTGCATTGATTTCAATAAGTGAAATCAATGGAGTAAAACAAACGGAATAAAACTGGAGGAAGGTATTGGTAGAATAGGTCCAGATTGACTGGCCATTCCCAATACAGTGGACCCTCTTCAGAATCCAGGGGTCACTGTTAAATTTCTTGTACCATTTGGAGAGCTATTTTCTATCACTATGATGGGGAAGAGTGATGGGTCTGGCTAAAGTGAAAAGTCATATACTATTAACAGGTCTTGAAGACCTGCCACTGTACTTGGCATCTACTAAAGTTCCTTCTCATTGCTTCCAGGAGAGTAGTGCTACTGAAGTCAATGGGACGGCTCATGTGAAAGAGGAGGGCAGTCAAAGAATACATGGCTTGTTCCAAAGTCAATGGAAAGACGCCCATTGAATTCTGTGGCTTTGGGTGAGGCTTGTAACCCATAGGTCGATGGGAGTAAGGGTTGAGCGATGCTTTATGGAAATGTAAGTAGAGTCTGAATCCATATGGCAGCAAGTACAACTTAGGAGACAGCGCAAATAAAAAGAAGTAAAACAACCCATTGCACTGTAGAATACAAGGGGATGGGGGGAGAAGTTAGATGTTCTGTTGTGCAACAGGGAAAACAGATTTATGTGTCAGTGCTCTCATTTGTGATGAACAAGCCAAACGGTTTTGGCACAGGACGCAGCCACAATGTGGAATTAATTGCACATCATCCACATTTTTTAATATTAACGGATTAGTCTTGAGCCTCAGTTGGTGTCGGGAATAGGACTACGCTGCCATGTAAAGGAGTGAGAGGGGAATAATGGTTGGTCTGATGGTCTAGGCCTGGGCGCTAGGTTTGTATAATTTTTGGTGGTGCCCAGAATGAGTCCAAGCAGAGCCATCCTGTCCATAGGAGGGATCGGGGCAACTACCTCAGGCCCTGCGCTTCAGGGGGACGCAGGGTCCAGGGTTGCCTGGGGGGTTAGCTGGGGGCCTGGCACTGGCAGCAGTGAGTGACTTGGCCCCAAACAGCCCTGCTCTGCCCCACCGGTGCCCAGCATTGCTTGGGGGAGGAGGTGAAAGCTGGAAAGAGGCCAGAGAGGTGGAGTGGAGCCGGGCTGGTGGGTGAAGCAGGGGCAGGAAGAGGTGGGGTGAGGTCTGGGGCTTGGGGGAAGAGGTAGAATGCGAGCGGGGCAGAGCAGGGAGGGCTGGGGCTGGGTCACTTGCTGCTGCCAGTGCCAGGCTCCCCGCTAACCCCCTAGGCTGTCCTGGACCCCGTGTCCTCCTGAAGTGTGGGGCCCTGGGTGATTTCCCCAGTCTGTCCTATGGACAGGACAGCTCTGAAAATATAAGCCCAAACATTGGTGGGGCTGGGCTCACGTTCCTGAATATTGGTGGAGCACGGGCACCACGGGCCTATATAATTCACCGCCTATGGGGGTAGGTGATGAGGGTAAGCATCATTTCCATCTTAAACATTCTCTTTCAAGTTAAGGAAGATCAGTTAGCTCCTAGCAATAGTAGGGGGTCACATTTGCATCCTAATATAAAGGCTTCCTTATTGTATATCATTAATAAGTAAATAGCCCCTCTTTGCTCCACAGAACTGGCCCTTACAATAGTCACCAGAGACCTTTTCTCTGTCAAGTCCAAGTATCTTCCACATGTTTATTCTTCTTGCTTTACTTGCCTTTGACATTGTAAAACACTCTCATCTTCTCAAAGCCCTCTGCTCCTTGGGTTTCCTTTCCTGGTTCTCCTCCTAAATTGTTGAGTGTTACCTTCAGTGGATTCCCCTCCTTTCTCTGATGCTATTCCTCTGGGGATTTGCCCTTGAGCCCCTGGTTTTCACTTACCCCCGGAAAACTTCATCTCCTCCACGGTCTCTCTTAGCACCTTTACGCTCATGACTCACAAATCTACCTCTCCCCTCCTAACCTCCCTCAGCTCTGCCCAGTCTCACATCTCCTCCTATCTCTTGATATTTCCTCCTGGATGTCCCGACATTTCCTTAAGCTGTACATGGTGAAACCTGAGCTTCCCATCTTTCCTTTCCCCTTTTCCCCATCATCACTGAGATCTCACGATCTCCCTCCTCTCTGAGACTTGCCCCCTTCTCCCCTCATATCCAGCTCTTGCCAAATCCTGATGCTTCCCTCTCTACAGCATTCACTTACCTCCCCATTCCAGCTGCCTAAACACTGTGTCACCACACCATGGGTCTCTCCCTCTCACCTGGACAGCCAAAACCTCCTCTTTCTCTGGCCTTCCTGGTTCTCCTTTCTTCTGTCCAATCTATTCAGCCTACATCCCCTAAAGTAACCTGTACTCTGGCCACATCAGGCCCATCTCTTCAAGTCCTTCTGGTTCTGTCTTTTCCAGCACAAAGGTCAGATGCTTCATCCTTGTCCTTAAAGCCCTAACTTTTCTTTAACACTTCTTTGGAATGCCTGCAGATGTCATGCTGCAAGCTGCTGAATGCTCTTGCTCTGATCTAGCCAAGCACCAAGCCACTGGTTTATCTTTAAGCAAATGAACTGTCCCGATTGACTCCATCGCTGTACTGAGTCAGGGTCAGAGCACGCAGCTTTGTCTTCACTGGATGGCCTAGTTCTAAATGCTAATCAACTCTGGAGTTTCAAATACCGAAAGATACTTTGCAATGTTAAAATACCTATATGTGGACAGAGATGGAAATGATCCTTGCAGTAATATCCCATGAGTTAGAGGGCTGCTACATGACAGAAATGGTATGCATTGATGATGGAAGTTGCTCATTGCAAATTCCTTAGGAGCAACAGGAGAGATTCTTGATTTTAGCTGCAGTCAGCACTCTGGATTTATACTTGTGCAAGTGAGATCAGAATCTGGCTAATCGAGTATCCGTGCAGGGAAGATACATTGCAGTATATTCAAGTTGTTCTAATATGTATCCAGAAAAAAGAGAGAAATTTGTATCTATTAGGATAGAGAGCATTGTGGTAGGAGTTACCCTTGGCCTGGACAGACCATCCTGACAAAATTCGTTGGAAACAAGCGATTGCATTTATAATATATACAGCTGGCCAGTAGCAGAGACTGATCATTGCCACTGACCCACAAGCCGGAGAGACGCCCAAGTTGAAACGGTCACTTGCAGCCTGATAAAAGACTAGCTGTTGGCTGGAAATGCCAAACTGAACAATTTCCAAAACATGTTTTTCTTCATCTCATTGGAATACGTGTCATCAGTTACATGCTCGGGCTATTATGAGTTCACAGTGACAAACCTCCCTAATATGAAAACGGCATCCATTTATGGTAGAGCTGAATTTGGGTTCTTACACTTTACAAACTATTTTTTTTACCATGTTCTAATACTTTCTTCAAATCTTACCTTACTCCCTTGTACTTGCCGTCAGCACTGCTATGCTTTCCTGGGGTGTCATCAGCTCACAAACGGTAGGTACAACTGACTCTGTGCTTCTGAATGGCCACCTTCTTTTCTGAAGTGTTGCCATTCATCTTTATCATAGCTCCCGACCTCTCCCCACCTATAGCTTCCCACATCTCCACTCTTCTCACTGCTTCTACCAGAAATGACATCTACTCACAGTATCTGCTTCACTTTTCTTGCCCCCAACTCATTATTTCAACCAGTCTCCAATTATTATTTGTATTAATTTAGCACTTAGGAGCCCTCATCATAGACCAGGACCCCACCGTGCTAGGCTCTGTACAAACACAGAACAAAAAATGGCTCCAAAGAGCTTCTTGTTTGCTCGATGCTACTTTAGCACAACTCCAGCTTTGACTGCTACACCAATTAAACCCAACCCCTTGTCTTTAGGTAATGCATTATCTTGACTGTTTGTCTGCTTGCTATCATAGACTCTGTCTGGTCTCACATCCTGTTGGAAAACTAATTAATGCAGCTAAGTTCAAAGTTATGCTTCTTGTAATATGTCCTTAGCTATGACATTCAAATCACACTATATTTATAATGATGACTAAGTCCTTACCTAAAATGTAGCAGTAAAATGTACCTAAAACCTCAGCTTTCGATCCTGCTCCCTTGAAATACAAACCAGTCTGTAAATTATCACAATTTCATCTCCATAATATTTCTCATCCTTGGTTAGGGAGTAATGCCCCCTAGTACTCTTTGCTTAACGCTGGATTTTGGGTCCATGTCTCTTGTTGGGGGCAAGTTATCCCCACCACGTACTCCCACTGTGAACAGGTTGGACAGGCAGAAACTTGACTCTGCCCTCCCATATCCGCTGGCTGGATGCAGAGAGGGAGGTGAGCTATACCTCCTCCTAGAGCAAGAGGGGATGAGGGGGGAAGTTGTGCCCCAGATGGATGTCTGCGAGGCACAGTGCTTGCCAGGGCTACCCCTGGGGTGGCATAACTTACAACCCACCTCTTGCTCATGGCGATGCCTAGATGCACCATCTAGTCCTACGTAAGGAGTTTTGATGGTCAGTTTTCCGGAAATTTGGCAGATCCCATTCTCGGTGCTTCTCTATCCTCTAACTTTCAGTAATGTCCAATTCTAAAAGTTATTTGGGACAAGAGCAAAGGCTGCATCTTGCAAATGGCAAGGGCCGCACAACAATTTTTAACAATACCGGTGCTGCTTTGTGAAGCTGCGACCACACTCGCAACTTTTGGGACTGGCCAGTTGTAAAATAGATGAGACAACGATTGTGGGGAACCTGTTCCCCTGCACCCCGTAGTGGTTGGGCCTATGCTTTTGTAATGCCTTTGACATAGGAAGCTCATAGCATTTTACAAGGATATTTATTATGTATATTATATATATTCAATATTAATATGATGTAATAATCAGCATTTTATAGGGATATACTTATTTACTAAGAAATATATAAATATTACTATGTAATATTAATTATATTTATCATCACCTTTGCTAAAGATGATATCTCCCTCCCCCTCCTGAATGTGGCTGGAGTCATCCACCCTTTAGCCTGTTGCTTTGGATGGGGCTGAAGAAAGCCATACTGTTCATCTTGAGCTTGTACTTTGACTGGGGAAGCCCTGGTGTATTTGTGTTTGGCCCTTTAAAGAGACAGGACTGTCTTTACATTTATGTTTCTGATTTATAATTAAGCATGCCACAGGATGGTTTAAATTCCCCATAGGTCTACAGGATCCTTTCCGGTCCCACTAACCCTGTCACAGTCTCTATTATGTTCTTGAACAAGACACCCATTGGATTTCTGCATTAAAAGAGCTGAACTGCACCTCTGAAGTCATGTATTAAATGTCCCTGCTGCACTTTGCATCACACCAGAGGAACCAGTTGGACTGCTGTGTTCCATTTCACTGGGATTAATTATAGCGCTCAGAGGCATATTTAGTGGGGAGTGGAAGAGTGACTGTTGGCCTCCTGAACTCTGCACTCACACAGTCTACAGGGAGAACTCCATCAGGAGAGAGAACCTGTCAGCAGACCAACTTGGATTATCACTTACAACTTTCAGACAGGTGGCTGAAAAGTATGTTTGTTGTTTGGGGAAACCCCTCAAAAAAACCCAAACCAAAATGACCAGAACAGCAGAGTAGAATCCCGTTAATGAGAGGGATACCACAAATTCCTCCTAAAGAATTATCACCTGCATGGGTAAAGCTACTGCTAATAACCTATACAGTTCCAGGAAGGGAAGGTGGGTTACATGTCACAGCTCATTAATGAAACATATCTTGCTCTACTATGTGGAAAATATTTTAAAAAATTCTAGCTGTTCCTACCAACAGACAATGTCTGAATGATGAGAGTATATTGGATTTCCTTTGTTTCTGGTGTTTGCATGGGCTGAGATGTTGCAATATGGACTGCATGATTGCTACCTGTACTAGGGATTCACTATATATAAGGGGCCATTCGGAATATATAAGCAGAAGGGAGCGGTGGGTCATAGGAATGGCACAATAATCCCAAATTGTACAGGAAGGTGAACTATGTAAAGCAAAGCCTGAGAAATTCATGGCAATGATTATGGCAAAGGAGGAAACGGTGGCAAAATATACTAGCCTTGATGTGATGGCTTTGTGTTTGAGGCCTAAGAATTGGAACCAGGAGACTCTCTTCTAATCCTGATTGTGCCTCAAGCAGGTACTGTTCCCTTAAACAAGTCACTTAACTTTTTCTTGCCTCATTTTCCCCATCTGCAGTGAGGCAAATGATACTTGCCTTCTTCACCGGGACGTGGTTAGCAATACATTGTTAATGTTTGTAAAGTGCTTTGAGATCCTATGTGCTATGGAAGTGCAAAGTATTATTTTCATTATCGTTACTAGCTACGTCAAGGAAATGTACAATCATTGTTACTAGCAGCTGCGATCCTGGCTGGATGCTGCAGTTGCATTCTTCTGAATAAGGGTGCCATTAAAACTGCTGCCCATACAGCTCTTGGCTCTTCTTAAATGTGAAAGTGGTTGGAGTGTTTCAAGAGAAGATTGTACTGTAAGCTAAATGAGAAGTTGCACTGTTGTTTCTCCCCCAACCCCCTTGTCCTTTTGTTTCAGTCACGAATCTGGCCAAGTAGAAATGAGAATTTATGTCTGTATCTTTTAGAGAAGCATGGATGGAATGTAGGATTTATTGGCACCAATAAGAAGGAGCAAATTTAGAAAGGGCTCTGGAAATGAATGCATGTGGCAGAGTTTAACTCATTCTGAACCCATCAGCAACCAGGACCAAAGAGCAGATTTCTCCCTATGTCAATAGTTAGCCGTTGCCCATCTACGCTACCTCTCCACCAAGGATCTCAAAACACTTAGGAATATTACTTGCTGCAATTCTGCTGCAAGATGGGACTCTTAATACTTTACAGATATGGAAAACGGGACCCAAAGAAGTTAAATAACAACCTCCAGGCCTCTCACTGGATTAGCGGGAGCATCAGGATCAGAACCCAGGAGTCTTCCCATAACCCTGCTCTAGTCACGGTACAAAAAACTTCCTCTCTCCTCCTATAAGAGAGTCTCCCAGTGAGAGTTTTGTGGAAAATGTTATAGCCTTGGAGCCTGCGGACGCTGCCTCCCCTGCTGCAGTTTTCTCATTATTGCAAGGTCCAAGAATGAAACATGGAATGACATGAGCATCCCCAGTCACAGCTCAGTCCCGCCTCCTGCCACTATCCCAAGCCAGCTATGGCAGTGAAGGCCCTGACTGCTGCATGGGGGAGGGGTCGACATGCTGTGGCAAGCACACAAGAGCTTTTCGATATTACTCCACGCACAAGGGAGCCAAGCTCCATGGCCACTCTCTGTGGCAATGGGCCAGTGCCTGTGCTGATCCACTGGTCTCTCAAACCTGTGGGGGGAGGGGAAAATTCCCTGCAATAGCATCTGCACTGTGGATGCATCCCAGTTATTGCAGGCTGGGGACACTGCTTCTCTTCCCGGCTGTGTGCTCTTAGTCAGTAAGCTTGGGAGATGGGGTAATAATGTGAGACAGCCCAAAGCCAGTCAAGGGGAAGGGGAGACAGAGGTGTCAACTTGGTGCTGGACCCCTGCTCCACCCTTGCCCCGCCTCTTCCTGCCCCCACTCTGTCTCTTCCTGCCCCGTTCTGCCCCCTCCCTCCACTTCTTCCTGCCCCATTCCTCCCTCTACCCCCAGCTCCTCCTGCACACTGCTGACCAGCAGATCACCAGTGGGCGGTCATTGCTGGTGGGGGAGGGGAAGGAGCTGATTGGCGGGGCTGCCGGTGTGTGCTAAGCACCCACTATTTTTTTTCCGTGGGTGCTCGAGCCTCGGAGGATCCATGGAGGCAGCTGTTAGCAGGGTTTTCTTAGGCAAATGCCAATAAATGGGCTTCCGAGGAGAAATAAATAATGTATGAAGTGAGTGTTCTATTCTGATCACCAAAAGCTGGTTGCTGCTGCAGCTGAAGGGCAGTGATTGAAAGTCTTGGACAGCGGGACTGAGCAGAGAGGATTTTAATCTCCATTACCTCCCTTGTTTGTCAGGATTCAACAAGGATCCTGACAGCTGATGTCTGGTCCCATCAGAGTCCATTCACAGCCCACGTGGTCTAATTCTTTGTGTGTGATGAGCCTTCAAGGCTGGGTACCTTTTTGTGTGCCATTAAGCCTCTAGGGTACTTGGGTGGCTGTAACTTGGAAGTCATTATGAACGGATCATTAGATAAATCTAGTTTGTGTGTGAGATAAAGAACTTAGCATCAGCTTCTAATTCATGTACAGCAAGGAATTAATGTTGCTGGAAAGAGATCAGCTTTTTCCACTTGATTCCAGAGAACACTTTTTCCCTCAATCCTTCTCGTCTTTTAGCTGGTTACCCGCAGAGAAGAAACTCCAACCTCCCAATCCCACAAAAAGTTATTTTACTTTGTCCCAATTTTGCAATCTATACAGGGTCACCCCTCAAGAAAAGGCAACTGGTTCTCTTTCTCAAAGCATTTTTTACAATTGAATCCGACATAAAGATCTCAAAGCTTAATGTGATACTTAAGAGTGTTTTACAGAAGAAAGCTCCCAGGTCATGTGATTTACAATTCTTTTAATTTAACCTGAATGGAAATATGATGAGTCAAGTTATTTTGGGGAAGTTTTTTTCTGGAAGGTCATTTGATCCCGTATTTGCCATATGGAAGCTTTAGGCTGAGGTTTGGCTCCTATGCTTATCTGTCCAAATGCATTTTGAGCTTAATTGTTCAAAGCAGGCCTCTGTTTTGGCAGATGCAGTTCGGTACCTGCAATGAACTGTGCCTACAGATTTCCAGCTGGAAAAAGGAAAAACCATGAATGCACTGGGAAGAGGGAATTATGGGTAAAAGTATGCTCACAAAAACATAGGCTGCTTTGAAAATCAAGCCCTTCATTTTAAGGGGCAGGGAGAAGGTGTCATCTGTTGAAATCAGTGGAGTTAATGGAAAATACTGGTGTATGGCTGTTGTAATGGACTGGAGAATAAGGACCATTATGTTTTGAATGTGATGGAGTGGTATTTTCAGGTGCATTATTTATTTTGGGTGTCTTACTCTGAAGCATTCAGGATGCTATAATAAGACCTACCTTTTCCCCTTTAAAATAAGCCTCTGGTCCTGAAGTTCCCTAATGTTGGCACAAGGCATTCTGGGAAAGAGAGCCTTGCTGCTATGTAAACCACTGTCTCTTGCATGTTGGAGAGGAAGCAGCTGCTGCTGGGCTCCTCAGGATGGGTTTGTGAGAGCCAGGGAGGCAGCTAAGGGAGTATCAGAGACTGTGGAATTGCTGAGAGATTGAGGAAGGAGAAACCCAAACAGGGAGTTTTAATTTTATACAGTTTCCCTCACCCTAAGACAGATCCAGGCTCCAAGCCCCATCAACCCCATTCTCCTCATACACAGATTACTCTTTCAGCTTACCTTAACAGATCAGAGCTATTTTGGTGTTTGGGGAGCTCTGTTTGGAGACGTTTTTTCCTGGGTGAAGAAAGTGACCTTTGCTTCCTTTCGGGGCCCAGGGTCAGGACTTCTAGCAGAAGGAGGAGGAAACTTTCCTTCCCTTCACCCATTTCCCACAGCAGTTGGGTGAGAACATGTTATGACCTGGTCGAGGGCTTGGGACAGAGTAACCCAGGATCCAGTCACATACTATCTAGCTTGGATCCTCCGGTTATGTATGCTTGATCTCTGTACACTAGCTACTGGGGTGAGCTGGGCCTCAGGAGAAACACCTGAGAGAAGGAGCCTGATGAGGAAGTTAACTTCTGGCTGTTTCATTCTGGATCTCCAGTGACCTGGAATGGCTGTTGTGCTAAATCATATTTACTGGAAAGGGAACCTGAGGCACTGTCCATGGGACCAGGTAAGAGATCCATGACAGGCCTGATTCAAAGCACATTGAAGCCAAAGTCAAATACTTTGGATCATGTCATTTTCAGAAGCAGGAGGCCATACCAGATGGATCACTGGGATATTTTGGTATGAAGATTCCAGCTAGTGTAGAACTCTGTGCATTATTAACTTAGCTTCTGCTCTTTGATTTCTGTCTCTGCGTGTCAAACTCCTGAAATATTACTGAATAGGAAATTTTAAAACTCCATGACAGTGACCTTGTAATGTGTAAATCAAGTTCATTTACCAAAAACAGATGCAAATATTCTTTCCATTGATTTCAATAATGAGTTTTGGATCAGGTGTATATCCAGTTAATGCATTTTCTGTGTATTCTCGGTTATAAATCACAGCCCTGACTAATATATCTCTACCAATTCAGTTTTTTGAAGAAGAAGGAACTGCAGTTTTCAAGTACAACAGACACATACAGTTGTTTTCACAAATGGCTCGTGCTCCTGTGACTCCCAGAGAGCTTAGCACAGTAGGATCTAAGTGGTGTTCAACCAGCTAGAATGATTGTCCATAGCTGGCACGTAACTTAAACATCTAGGCCATGTCTCCATTAACAAAACATATCCTACTAGAAAATGGGTTTTCTAACACATTTTAATTAGCACGATATTAAACATGATACCCCCCCAGTGTAGTCAAGGTCAGGTTCATGTTTAAAATGGGGGAGCTTTAACGACAACCAGAGGCTTTTAAGAGGTTGGTCACCTTACTGCCAGACTGCCCTGGCTCAGTGTGCCTTCTTGGAATGCTTGCAAATATCTGTAGGATGTGCCTGGACACAGGAGAAGTGTTGAGGGTTAGTGTTCCCTGCACAGCTGTATCAAGTGATGGTAGGAGAATTCCAGGAAAGCCTCATTTGAGGTGCAGCCAGAGTGGGAGGAGTCCAGTGAATGAGAGTGAATCTTGGCTCTGGGTCTAGGTTTTAAACACTCTGAAGTTCTGGGGTGTTTGGATCCAGGGTTTTGGTCCATCCCCTTTTGAGCAGGGAAATCTGTGAAATCCAGCTCAGGGTTTAGATTTCAACAAGTCTCTGCCCCCATAGTCTGGGCTGGTTCAACTCTAGCTGAGTTTGGAGTTCTGAAGGGATACTGCAAGTGGAGTAGCCCCAGGATTACTGGGCCACATTCTGAGCTGTGTTGGGGCATGGGGAGCAAAGAGAACTGTAAAACACTGTTGTGCTTCTGAGATTCTGGGTCTCACCACAGCCTGCTGGTCTAGAACAGTCAGACTCCAGTGTGCTCTGACCTTGACTGCTTCTGTTCTGGACACTCCCCTCTAGGGTGGCCAGACAGCAAGTGTGAAAAATCAGGATGGGGGTTGGGAGGTAATAAGAGCCTATATGAGAAAAACACCCAAAAATTGGGACTGTCCCTATAAAATTGGGACATCTGGTCACCCTACTCCCCTCTGCTAACGGCTACCTGGGGCTAGAGGCAGTGTAAACTCCCTTATATCAGCCCTACACCACCCAAGAATGCCCCTGGATGGGGGTATTCCACAGGGGCTGGTTAAGTTGGCTTTGTCACCCCTTCCTAACAGCTTAGCTGACATAAGGAGACTACAGCCGATCACAGAACTGGAGTCACTGCTGGGCATTTGGAGTGATGGATAATGAGAGAGAGGAAGAAGTGAGTAGACCCCGCTGGATTAGAATGCATCCCTACAGCTCTTACAGTGAATCTCATTCAAATCCCTCAGTCTACCTTAATGGAACAGGCTCCTAGCCATCCAGAGGCTCAGTCAATCGCATTCAACTTGCTCAGCTACTAAAACCCCTCCCCAAACTGTTTTCGCTGTTCATATTTTAAATTCCAGCTTCCTTCTGTGGATATGAATGTCCTGTGTATAGATGTCCTCATTATGTAGTGCTTTAGCTGGGCTAGAGTCAATATTCTTAACCTTTTCTTCTTAAGCCTCCCATAAATGTGTATATTCTCTTGTATCATTAGAGGGATGTATCTGGCTTTGCTTCCCGTGAAGGTGCCCAGAAGTAATAACACACACTGAATCATTACAAGGAATGAAGATGCTGATATGCCCAAGAATTCCAAGGTTGTTAAATTAAACTACAAAACCTTGGTTGCCCATCCATCTGTTTTTAATCTCCGTATTGCTGCACATTCTTTTTTGGACCTTGAACTTGGCAACTGATATTCAAGTTGGTAAATTAATCTTGTCAGTTTCCAGGAAGTACCCAAAAGTCTGCGCGCCAAATTCTGCTTTCAGTTACACCCATGTGAATGCCGAGTGGCTCCACTGCAGTCAATGGAGTGACTCCAGTTGTATACTGATCTAATTGTAAATTCCAAGCTTTCTTCCATAGCCTAGTGATCTGCAGTCTGGAATCTAACCAGGCTACTTGCCCCATGTCTCTGAAATTCTCTGCATACATACCGTGCCCTCAGCAAGTCTTCTCAGATGGCCAGCCAGATGTTGGGTGAAAGTGGGCAGGAACACAGCTGTAATGGGGAACAGGGTGCAACAGATAGTGAGCATTTTCTTTATCAGACATGAAGACATTTATTTCCTTATGTGCAAATTGTCTAGTGTCATGATGCAACATTCTGTCAACGGGGTTATTAACAGAAGGCTGTGTGGCCTGCCCAGGATAACAATAAAACGATTTCTTAGAAACAAACTGTATCTGGGACAGGCTAAGCCTGCTTCAGCTTCCTTTTATCTGGCTGGCAAAATGAAGTTTTGAAGCTGCCCTGAGACACCTGTTGCCTTCAGGAAATAGCCATGTAGGAACTAAAATCTCTCTAATGCGTGTGTCCTGCAGCATGTCAAGTGCCGAATAAATAGTGCAACTGAGACTGCTTTTCACTGTTGGAGGCTTTGCAAGAAAAGGAGGGTGACGGTATGGCCTTCTTTGTTTTTCCTCATTTACCAAATCTGACAGCCTCAGTGAAGGCCACGGAAAGCTCATGATCACAGCAGAAGTGGTGATCAAGTTGTGAATAGTCTGGACAATCAGTCTCAGGGTACCCCAGTGTGCTACTGAGCAGTGCTCTGCAGGGACTGCCTGTAATTTGATGTGTGAAGGTGGAGGGCTGGAAGCAGCATTGATGGATTCATGACCAGGCAGATCTGCTGGGCAGCAGCCTTGAGGTTCTACCAGTAGCTGAGGAACTCTGTTAGAAATTGGATTAATCCCTAAAATTCCTCTGTCCATGGCTTGCTCGCCCCTTGACTGCAAAGCCTCTGCGTAGGACACTTCCCAGGCCCTTCCTGCCTAGCTTCTTGCTACAGATTTAAAGAAATAGTGCACAGACCCTCATACTAATCTAATTGTACTTCTAGACGGGCTATCATTGTGGTATTGATGTTCTTCATCTGGAGAGCTGACTTTGGTAACGTCCAGACATCCATGTGAACAATAAAAAACCCAACCACCATGAGAATGAGAATCCCAGTTGTTAATGTGCTTCCCCTCCTACTTCTCAAAGAAAGGTCCTCTAAGGCTCCCTTGTAAAATCTGGCAGGCAGTTTGAAACTAGCATTTCAGTAAGGGCAGTGAGTGCCTGAAGTGAATTGGCCAGAAAAACAAAAGCTGGCAAATTGACACTGCTTAATAATCCCAAAATTAATTTTCCATGTCAAATTTCCTCTTCTTTTTCCCTGTGCAGTTCACACAGGAATGTAAAAGGAAATGGTTGACAAAACCCAAATATCTAGTTGTTGGGGAAGGAAGGATAGTTTTGTGGCTAAGGAACAGGAGAGGAGCCGGAAGATATGGGTTCTGTTCCTACCCCTGCCACAGACTTATGTGACCTTGGCAAACTGACATTCTCCAAAGCAGTTTTGAGCATCTTATCATTTAGACACTCAACGTGAGACACAAAGGGTGTGAATTTCCAGCAGAGCTGAGCATCCAGACGTCCCACTGAAGCCTGGAGTAGGGCACTCAAAATTAGAAGATACTTTTGAAAAGCTGGCCCTTAGCTTTCTGTGCCTGTTCCCCATATATCAAATGGAAATAATATCTACCTGGAGAGGGGTGTTGTGAGGCTCATTTGATTATTTGTAAAGTGCTTTGAGCTCCTCCGATGGAAGGATCTGTAGACATAAAGTGCTATCATTTGGACTTTGGATATTACTTTTTGCTTACGTAAAGTAGCTCCAGAGTAACTGAGTTCCTGGATAGAAAGACACCACCTTCCCAGTGGAGCAGTGGACTAGCAGGGCTTCAGACTGCATAGCCCTGCCATTCTGCCACCCACTCCTCATCACAGCTGTTTCACTGAGCTGGGATTTGCTGCCTGCTGTTTGTATTTATTTTCTCTGCTGTTAATCCCGCCAAGAAATGCAAGTGTGTGGAGTCCATAGTGAAAAAAGAGCTTGTTTGTGTCCTGCCTCTTCCTCAACCAAGAGCCCAGACTTTGAAGTATAAAAATAGTTGCTTGTATTATATACATATCTACATAAACATATTAGGATGTTTACCATTGGAGACTGAAGCCTAAACAAGGAATTTGCAAACTGCTCCAAATAATCTGGCTTTATCCTAAACACCAAGTCATGAAGAAAAATACTGATTACAATAAATGAAACCCTGTTATTTGTTTTCTTTTCACAGTTGGAAAATCTGTACACACACACAAACGTTGCTTGGGGTCTGAAAGTATTTACCCTGCCAAATATAAACATTCTAAAAATGATACTTGGCATTCCCTATGTCTTTGCATGTTTATTTACCAGGAAGAATCTGTTTACAGCGGTTAGATTATTTTTTTTAAATATCAGGTTTAATTAATCAGATTTTAAAAAAATCAAATGTGTTTTCTTCCCAATGCCCCTCTCCATTAACAGCGATAAAAAGCTGGTAACTGTTTTTGTATGGGCTGTGGTTAATCCCCAGACAGGTTTATTTAGCAACCTAAGGTGACGCTAAGGGCCAGGCTTTCAAGGCAGCCTTCTAACTGAAACCACAATGTTGCTGTTTGTGTGTGCAGGAAAGCCCACAAACTTGCAGGCTTTCCTGCATGCAAATGATTGTGTAACCTACATCGATAAACTTAGAGATGGCTAAATAAATATATTAAAGGAGCAATGTTTCTCCAGGAAGCTACAGGCTGGAGGAGAGACCACGGAAGAGAGATCTCATAACCTGGTTTCTCTCCTCCCCTCTTCTTTCCTCCTGCAAGTCTTTTGCTGCAGCTGCACTTTTATGAGGATCATCATTATAGTATTGGAACGTTTCACAAATATGAATGACCTGAACCTCCTGTGAAGTGTTATTGCCACTTTATACGGCGGAAACTGAAGCAGAGAAGTGCTTCACCTGAGGTTACACAGGGCATCAGTGCAGAGCTGGGACTAGAATTCAGAGCTCCTGACTCTCAGGCCTGTGTCCGAGTCACAGGGTCAGGCTACCTCCCTTTGGAGAATCCTGAGACTTTTTGTAGAGCTGGTTGGAATTTTTCAAACCGAAATAATTTTCTCTCAAAAAATGTGAATCAGATATTTGTGTGTGAAAAATGGTTGAATTTTTTTGTGTTGCCTTTTGTGGAGAGATTTTTTTTTTAAATGGTTAAAGAAAATTTTATGAAACATTTTCAGTTAAAATAGAGAAAAATCAGACAGCTGAAAAATGGGTCTACTTTAAACCCTTCGAAACAGCCAACTTTGAATGTTCAAAATGTTGTGTGGAAGTAGATCTTTCTTTAGTGGTTTGTAATTGTGTAGCCTTGCTTCTGTGTGAGCTGACCGAGTTTGCTGAAAACAAGCAGAGTTGCACAAAGCCTGCCTAGCTGGGGTGGCTGGCAGGCAGAATGACATTGCTCTGGGGCTTGATAGCTTGCTTTTCCTAGCAGTATCAAGGATTCCACATATCTCCCCCCCCCACCGCCCCATAAAAATGTAAAAGATTTTGCCCATCCATCCCTTTTTGGACTCTCAGTAAAGCACCTGAGTGAACTAGTGTACTTATACATAGCAGGAAAGAAGCAGGTGTTATAGTCTTGCAAGCGCATTGTGGTGCATTTAGTGTAAAGGAATTATGGGCCTCCCTTTAGCAAGGGGCTTGGAAATTTGGCTCTCAGCCCAAGACTTATTTGGTTCAAGAAATCCTTTCCCTTCTAGCCCTAAGAGGCAGGAAAAGTGAAGGAGGCGTCGTCCCTAACCAAGGTGAAAGAAAGAATGGAGCTGGTCAAAAAATGGTATTTTTGTAGCCCTGTTAATGCTTTGAAAATCTCCAACCAACTCTCCCCAATCTGGCCCCAAGGCTTTCTTTCCTCCCCTGTGTCGGACTCCAGGGGAAAATAGCTTGTGTCACTTGCCATGAGGAGCGTGTTAGTGGAAGCACTCTTCCCTTCTGCTGACTTTACAGCCTTCATGTTAGTGCTTCTGTGCTTTCTCCACACTCGCTTCTTTGTAGGGCTGGTGGCTATATTGTTGAGTGGAGACAAATAGCTGGGCTCTTCCACATTGAGTAGACAAGAGTGACAAAGTAACTAATTGCTGGTGGGACTTGGGCTTTAATTAACAACAGCTGAAGCACTGCGGAGGAGTTCTGTGTCACGTCCAGCAATAGTGAGGCAAATATTTTTTTTTCAAAACTTGCGATAACAGGACTAGAATATGTAGGTATATTGTAAAGAGTCGGATAATTGTCCCCCTCTAGCTAGCTTCCTAAAATGACTGCAGACCGACTTCTATTATCCAGATGAAATAAGATGCACTGAATTAGTTGGATCAGTGTCTCAGCTCACGCAGGATATTTCCATCCCCTTTATTACATATAGGAGGACAACTTCATTTCAGGTTAAGGAGATTTTCAGATCATTGGGGTGTTTCTTTTAAACTGTGTTTCTTTTAAACAAATGAAGATGGCAGAGGTCTTCGGAGGAGTTAACCCGCCCTGCCAGAACGCACGCTTGACTGAGATCAACTCTCCAAAGCACAACCCCTCAGTGGGTGTTGGAGACACTTGCTGCTGGTGAGGTTCAGCCCACAGAAACTAGTGAGCTCCGAACTAAGGTCATCTAGCCCAGTGGTTTTCAAACTTTTTTTCTGGTGTCCCAGTTGAAGAAAATTGTTGAAGCTGGGGGTGAGGTGTTTGGGGTGTGGGAGGGGCTCAGGCTGGGACAGAGGGTTGAGGTGCAGGGGTGAGAGCTGGTTCCCAGCCAAAGGGAGTGCGGAGCCAGTGTTCGGGACGGGGGCAGCGTGTGGAGCCCCATGGTCCCCCCACCTAGGAGCTGAACCTGCTGCTGGCTGCTTCCAGGGCGCTGCGCGGTGTCAGAACAGGTAGGGACTAGCCTGCCTTAGCCGGGCAGTACTGCCGACAGGACTTTTAACGGCCTAGTTGGTGCTGACCAGAGCTGCTGCGACCCAGTGCCTTCCATTCCGCAACCCGGTACTGGGTCGCAACCCACAGTTAGAAAACCACTGGTCTAGCTCACCCCCTGGCCAAGGCAAGACTGTTCCTTACAGTGTGGTGTAGGTTTTGTTAATGTTTTCAGGCAAAAATCTTTGGACCGCGGTGGCCTTGGACCTTGGGTTGTTGTTTTACACCTGTGCAGATGCTACCATTCAAACACATCTGAGTCCAAGCAATTGAGAAGGTCTCGCTGTCTTACTGACTGTCTCTTCTGCTGCTGGTTTGTCACATCTAGTTGAGACTGGAGGCACTGTTCTAACATCACATCATTGCATGACGCTACAGATTGGGGTGTCATTTGCTGTGGGACAAGAGGGGCGGGTGACTCCCCTCCTGGACTTGGTTTGCCTATCCAGACTTATCATACGTCTACATGCTCCACTATATCTTCCAATCTCACCCAGACTTTGCATGCAGCCACTGGGAAAGCAATAATTACCTAGTTTTTCTCTTCATGATGCTATTTGGGACAGAGACTGTTCTATGTGCAGCTACAGTGTATGCACCCCCCACAAGATCCCCCCGAGAATCTTTCTGGACTGATGCCCCTGTTACAGAGCACTGACTGGACAGAAGAACTAGGAGATCGGACTCATGGGGGTGATCAGAAATAACAGGTCTGTTGCTATTGGAGCAGGGCCAGTAACAGCGGACTTGCTCAAATCAGCCTCAGGGATTGGTGCCAGATGGGGAGAAGGACTGGACTGGTTGCGCAGCAGCCAAGGTGGGAGGGATGGGAGTGGGCTGTCTCCCATGCACAGCTGATAAAATACACACAATTAAGGAACAGCTGAAGATATCAAAAGAAACTGTAGATGAAACACTTCTCAGTATCTCAGTGCATCCCTCCTGCTATAGGCACAGTATTTCTTGTAATGGGGCAGATCCTGCTGTCCATACTTGAGGAAGGAATGGGTGACAGGGGATGGATCACTTGATGATTACCTGTTCTGTTCCTTCCCTCTGGGGCACCTGGCGTTGGCCACTGTTGGAAGACAGGATACTGGGCTAGATGGACCTTTGGTCTGACCCAGTATGGCCATTCTTATGTTCTTATGTTAAAAGTCCTATTGACTTCAGTGAGAGACTTGCCTGAGTGAAACCAGAGTTCTAAGCTTTCCAGCCACCATACAGGAAAGCACTTAAGCATGTGCTTGACTTTAAATACATGAGCAGTCCCATTAGCTCCAGTCTGATTACTCATATGCTTAAGGTTAGGCACATGCTTAAGTGCTTTGCTGCCTTGAGGGCTCTCTCTGCAATGTTGTCTGTTAACATCTGTGACACTTAAGCATCAACTCATTCGTATACCTGCTGTGACAGGTCACATGTCACACTGAGGGTGCACTGCCTTTTTAGAACTATGTGGAGGGATCTGGAGCCGCTCAGCCCTCTCCTTCCACTGCTTTTAGCATCCAAGGACAGAGGGGGCTCCTCACAGAAAGAATTCACACTTGAAATGCTAATTAGCAGCTGATAGATATATAGATTTATTTAATTAGCATTGTTGTCATGGTAGATGTGTATTATTAAAACAGCTGCGATTACGCTGTTCAGTACTAGATGTGCTCATTAACCAGGAAACCAAGGGGAAGAAATGCTTCCTGTGGCTCCAATAAGTTGGGATCAAGCATCAAAAGCTTGTTCCTATGCCACTAGCAAACATCCCTGTGGATGGAGAAGAATTTAATGCCATCAAGTGCTTTTCTCATTGCCACATTGGTGGAATATGTCTTAGCAGAACACCCAGCATGAGTGAGACAAGGTGAAAGAGGGTACGTGCATCCAATACCAGGACAGTTGCTAGTTCCTCATTCTCCTCCAGCTCTATTCTCTGGCTCCTCTGGAATCTTAATCAACCATTGGAATGTCTCTTAATCCATTTGTCATACAGTGCTGGGGAGGGGGCCATGCCCTTCTGGATAATGAAACTGTCATTGTCCCCACAGTCTGTCTCCTGATGCTCTGCTGTTTGTATCCTGTGTCTCTCTATACTTGAAGAGGTTTGGATTGGTGGAAACAGTCCCACGTATAACACCCATTTCACCTCCTAAAGCAGTGATGTTTGTGATAGCCTGGATGCCATTGCAGTCCCATGACCTCAAGAGAAGGCTGTGCATTTGAATTGCCAGACTAGGAATAGTTGGCATGGGGCAAAAATTGTTATTGTGTCAAGGATTTGGCATGACGCCCTACATGATGGGAAATAGGCTCTGATCCCAGTCAACACAATGCAGTTGGTTTCTTGCTGACTTGTACCTGCCAAATCCCTGGTAGGATAAGTAGTTATGGCTGATGTCATTCTTTTTTAGGTCCATATTTATTTTTAAAGGCATCTGCATGGCTGGTTCTAGACTCATCCTATGTAACACTATGCAAATACCTCATACATTTCAGGCTCTGAGAATAAAACACACCCTGACTCCCTTCCCTTGTAAAATGTCTGTGGTCTAATTGAAGAGCTCATAACTTGCTCTTTTTATGACCAGTTGAGATTTTTCTATTTCCGCAGCAAGGCATTTTTTTCCCCCAACTACAGGGTTGAACATTCAGCCAAAAGGAACAAAACAAATGCAAGAGAATGCTACTGCTTTTAACTCAGATCTGCCCTGACAAGTGGCTTCATTAAAAAGTAAGGGGAAGGGAATAGAGTCCTAGGGAGACCCCCTTGTGGGTCCAGAGGAGGATTCTACTGTATGAGACTAAATGGGCCATATATCAATTAAATTCTGACCACTGTATGTATCCCAGGTAACATCTTTGTTATTTCTTTGGAGGCAACATCCAAGGCTCCATGCCCTTGTCCCAAGCATGAAAATCAATTTAAATAGCAGCTTTCCCCATTCTCTACAGCCAGCAGAACTCCATCCTCACAATTAAATACAGTTTCCCTCACCCTAAGACTCAGATTCAAGTCCCATCGACCCTACTCCTCATGCACAGATGAACTTTGCAGTGTGCTTCAAAGAACAACAGATGAGGGCTACTTTGGTCTATTCCCGAGCAAAGGGCCTTTCATGGAAAACGTTCTACTGCTGGCCTCCCTCTCTTCTAACTCAGTTTGGGGATTCAGCTCATGTACCTCTTCTGATCACAACTGCATCAATGTGGCAGGAAGAGACTGTCAAGTCAGAAGGTACTATGCTGTGATGATCATAATGGTCCCTTTTGGCCTTAAAAATCTATGATTCTTTAAAACTAAGGCCCTGATCCAGCAAGCTGGTACTTGTAGGGAGGCCTCGGTGCTCACATGGATCAGTTGCAGGATTAGGCTTAGGGGCCCCTGTATTTAGTCATTACTTGGGCAAAGCTTTCATCACCTTCATTGTTCTGCCCAAAGCCAACAGGATTAGTCTTCACAGTACATACAGTAGCACTAAAATGAGTGTAGCATGGCAGCCTGTACACAGCATGCTAAAGAAGGGATTTTGGCCAAGATGAACAGGGTAAAACTCTCCTCTTCTTAAAACTGCCCTGAGTTCTTTCATGTTTACACAGGCCCTGATCCAAATCCCTCTGGAATCAATGGAAAAAACTCTCACTGACTTAGGTGAAAATGTCCCTCTTCCACTACTTCTGTGCAGCGTGCTGTATGCTAGTTGGCTGCTACACTGTGCTCTAGAGGTGGCTGCATTTCAAGTGTGTAGTAGATGTATAATTTGTGAAGCCCCTTGGAATTTTTGTGATGAAAGGCAGGAATTTTCTACACCGTTATAAAATATTGTTTATTCCTAAAATGGCAACTTCCTGTTTGATCTATTTTTTGTTGTACTTGACATGATTTTCTGTCATTACTCTTTGTAATTGAACATATGGTTAGAATATCTTTTTTTTATTATCATTAGCTTTCTTTTAAGCTTCCTGCATGTTAACTGGTCTCTCACTCCATTACTAACTCATGCTCTTATGAGCAGAAAAAGCTATAATGATATGAAATTCAGATGGTTGGAATTTATTAGGTTTTGAGGCTTGGACTGGGCTGGTCCATGGTACGGGCAGCTCTCAGGTTGCCGTCTGGTCGGTCAGAATCTCAGCTTTTATCATTGTACGTCTCTAGCTCTTGTGACTGTAAAGAGAAAGATATGATTTAGCGTCTAAAGTGGGTAGAGCTTATTCTGTAAGGAGAGCTTAGAGAACCACTCACTTCGCCCCCCTATTCAACTCCTAACTTCAGTGAATGTTTAACGCTAAGAAAATTGACTTTACATATTTCAAAGAGATGAATGAAAGATGCATAATTGGGTAGTTCTACAAAATACATGTTGCTGTAGATTGGAACAATTATTTGCTTAGGGTCTGATTCTGCACTCATTACTCAGACAGAACTCTAGTAGCATTTTCTGGTGTCACTCTGGTCTGTTACATATGGGCTCAGTTCAACATTCCCATTAACTTCATTGAAAGTGTAATGTATATTGTTAAAATAGGTTCCAATTCTGCACCAATGAAGTCAATCAGAGTGTTGCCTCTGGGTTTAATAGCAGGATAATTAGGTCTGTGTTATAAATATGCTATAGTACTGAATGTAGCAAGTTATCAGTTGGGATCTATTTGATGGGAAAATCAACAGTAAAATGACCCTTTATTAGAATATGCTTGACACAGTTATTCTCACATGGAATTGGCCAACTTTAACCTGTGAAATCTCAGTGGTATCCTTTCTTTCTTTCTTTCTTTTAAATTTCAGAATTAATCAAACCTAAAAAACTTCCTTAAAATTAGTCTTTAAAAGAATCCACAAGACAAAAATCAGCACCAGGCTTTGAGTTCTTACACAGGTGTAAATGAAACATTTTATGTAAATGATAAATAGCTAAAGTAACATTTATTTAAAAAAAAAGGTTTAAAAAGTAAAAACAAAGTGCCTTCTTGCTTG
Source organism: Gopherus flavomarginatus (assembly GCF_025201925.1). NCBI lineage: Eukaryota > Metazoa > Chordata > Testudines > Testudinidae > Gopherus > Gopherus flavomarginatus. Next base: position 43,353,210 of record NC_066628.1, on the reverse strand, counting down.
TTTGCCAGACTTCAGTCCAAACAGGACTTTTGCCGGGTATATATGAACTTTTCTTATTAGAGGTTTTATAGTGAAAGTTCTGACACACAATTAATTATAGCAGCACGAATGACACTGCCGAAATACTCTAACTAATAAGATTTTGGTGCTGATGAAGTTGTAAGAATTATTAATCTTGCCTAAGTTACCCATCCATCAAGTCAAACCGAGGGCCAGATTCTGATCCTATTTACACCAGAATAACAGTGGGAAGTGGAGTTACTCTGGATTTATGCCAGTGTAAATGAGATCAGAATTTGGCCCTCAGATTTTACAAAAATGTAACAGAAATACTAGCACTGTGAAACACTACCATGTTATAGATTTGTTTTTCTTAACAACTGTGCAACTGACTCACAGCTTGTGCCAAATTTGACTATAATAGAGGTTGGTTTCCTGCCAAGTCTAGTGAGCTGATTTGTATGGCAACATTGGCAACCTAAACTAACGTTTACATTGACTGCTATATTACACATTTATCCTAGGTCAGGGAAGTGGTTCTAATTACCTAGTGTTCATCAGCGTGACCGCAGCAAGTCTGAGGGAACAGTCCTCTTATAATGAGCTCATAATGAAATGCTAGGGCTGCGATTTAAAAGCCATTTAAGGGGCATACGGTATATTATGGCCTTTTATCAAAGTTACTGTGAGCACAACATGTTAGAAACCATTTTGGTGGTGGGAATTAAGCTATTTGTTTTAAGGATAAGTATAGTTACAGCTATTTCCTGCACATTCCAATGACATAGTCGTGTGCTTGCCAATTTGCTCTTGACATGTTTACAGACGGAGAAAGCCACCTTTGGACTAGTTTTCGCAAACATCATGTTCTATTATGAAAATGTTCCCAAAGCTGAGGGTGAAGCGTCTGGCTCAGAATATGTTAATCTCCAGACAGTCTGGTCTCAGTTACTTCTTGGGTAAATTTGGAGTAATTCCATTTGCTTTAATAGAGATTCTCTGGATTTACACTAGTGTGACTGAGGTTAGGCTCTGACCTTCACTCTTCAGATGGAGTCTGAAGTGAACTAAACCGATGGATTGTTTTGAGCAGTAAATAGCTCCAGGGAAGCCTTTTATCGGCTCTTCTTTCTCAGTAATAATAGTGTGAAAACTGTAAGGATGTCCCCCGATATGAAGGCGACATGTTTCTGTAGAATCACTGAAATGTAGAGCTGGATGAGACCTCAAGAAGTCATCAATGCCCAGCCTCCCGCATGGTAGCAGAGATCACTATAGAATGGACCCACAAGATGATTGAGTCTCACATGGGCAGAGTGAGTGAGAAAGGTGTTTTTACCATGTGTGTATGGTCTTAGAAGTGTGTTTGGCCCTTTTTGTAATGAAATATGGTTCTGAGATATTTGAGTGCAGAAAAAAAAAAAACCAACTCCCACCATAAATGGCTAGGCTTATATCATACTTGTGTCACAACTGCTCAAACTGATATTATTTAAATTTGTTACCCAAAAAATGTTTGCAACGGAGCCAAGACCATGTCTCTGTTAAATTTCACTCCAGAGTAAAATTTTTACAGCCAAGTTATTATCCCCTGGAAAATGGAGCATCACAGAAGTGCTAACTGCTAACACAACCCTAACTGTAAACCACATTGCTTTACTAAAAAAGGAGATGGCTACTTCTTATTAAACATAGTCATGACTTGGCAATGTGGCTTTTATAACAATATGATGGTTAAGTTTCTGGTGCATTTTGCAACAGGTAAATCTCCTAGCGCTGAAGAATGTTGGCCTTAGTTGTATACTCACTGAGCCGCTCTCGGTCCTGTTTCGCCCTTGCCGCCTTCCCTGAAATTGATAGATGTTCATCGGGGCACCATCTGCCCCCACTGTATTTGTCTATGTACATACATCACTATATATAGCTACCTATTCAGTAGTAGTGCTCATTGATAGTGACTCATATTACTGGCAGATAATATACACCAATGATCTAACTACTCTGGAGTGGAACTTGCTTATAAAGAAATTGGATTCAGTGCAGCCCAATCTTGAAGCCTTTATTTAGGCAACTCTCTTTCAAAATGATAGCTGTGTGGCATGAGGAAGGACTGCAGGATGGATGCAAAATATTATGAAAATTCTGTATTATTCCAATACTGTGCAGTGTGCAAATCTGGGTCTTAGCTGGATCAATCCCACTCCCATTGAAGTCCCTGGGGTGGGGTCGGGGGGTTACCATTCACTTCAGCGGTAGCCAGAAAAGGCCCAGAATGAGGTTGTTTTATAAAAGGACAGAATGGACCAGATCCAAAGTCCAATAAAGTCAATGGGAGTCTTTCTCTGGACTTCACTGGGGTTTGGATCATGCCCTGTAACATGATTTCATTGGCAAATATGTCCTTAGGTGCTGTACTGCTGCCATGATTTTCACCATTGATTGTGCATTGTGGAAAAGGAATCCATGGCCAATGTATGATACCAGCACTTCGTGTGTTGCCTCCTCTAATCCACACATAAATGCAGGCATTGCACTGGGAGCGGGGAATGAACCAGCTGAAGCATCGCAAGCTTGCAGTTAGGAATGGAACCAAAATGATTCCAGGCTTCTGTATCACCAAGAGAGAGGAACAGAGCTCCTTTTAAAATAACAGGTAACAGGGCTTAAACCTGGCATCTGAAAGAGGGCCCAGCTTGCAGCCCTTTCTCACGCTCTTTTGCAGCCAGTGAGAATTTTGGGGTATGCACTCACCACCAGAATGGACCCCTGTATTGATTATAAGAGGTCACTTTCCCACTAGTGCCATCTTCTAGGGTGAGCATATGAGGGATATTCCATGCTCTTGAGGTGTTAATATATTACCTTTTCCTTCTCATCCTCCAGAACACATTAATAAGGACACATGGCGTGTGCACTCACATACGATCAATGAAGCCTGTTTCACAATTGTTGCCCGTGAGACATTTGAAGCGAGAACAAAAACATCTTTATTTTTTGAAGTGGCTGTATCCAAAACAAAGGACAGGTTTCAGAGTAGCAGCCGTGTTAGTCTGTATCCGCAAAAAGAACAGGAGTACTTGTGGCACCTTAGAGACTAACACATTTATTTCAGCATAAGCTTTCGTGGGCTACAGCTCACTTCTTCAGATGCATAGAGCGGAACACACAGACAGGAGATATTTATACATACAGAGAACATGAAAAGGTGGAAGTATGCATACCAACTGGAAGAGTCCAATCAATTGAGATGAGCTATCGTCAGCAGGAGGAAAAAAACCCTTTGAAGTGATAATTGAGATGACCCATAGAAGGTGTGAGGAGAACTTAACATAGGGAAATAGATTCAATTAGTGTAATGACCCAACCATTCCCAGTCTCTGTTTAAACCTAAGTTAATTGTATCCAATTTGCATATTAATTCAAGTTCAGCAGTCTCTCTTTGGAGTCTGTTTTGAAGTTTTTTTGTTGCAAAGGAGTTTTTTTTTTAATTTGTAGGATAAATCTAAACTCATGTGGATCCCTGGTGTAATAAAATGGAGTTACTGGATGCCAGCAAAAAAAATTGGACCACTGTTAAGGATCATACAAGCAAATCATAGAATCATAGAAGATTAGGGTTGGAAGAGACCTCAGGAGGTCATCTAGTCCAAACCTCTGCTCAAAGCAGGACCATCCCCAACTAAATTATCCCAGCCAGAGCTTTGTCAAACCAGGCCTTAAAAACCTTTAAGAATGGAGATTCCACCACCTCCCTAGTTAACCCATTCCAGTGCTTCACCACCCTCCTAGTGAAATAGTTTTTCCTAATATCCAACCTAAACCTCCCCCACTGCAACTTGAGACCATTACTCCTTGTTCTGTCATCTGCCACCACTGAGAACAGCCGAGCTCCATCCTCTTTGGAACCCCCCTCTTCTCTTCTGCAGACTAAATAAGCCTAGTTCCCTCAGCCTCTCCTCATAACTCATGTGCCCCAAACCCCTAATCATTCTCGTTGCTGTCCGCTGGACTCTCTCCAGTTTGTCCATATCCTTTCTGTAGTGGGGGACCCAAAACTGGACACAATACTCCAAATGTGGCCTCACCAGTGCCGACTAGAGGGGAATAATCACTTCCCTTGATCTGGCAGTGCTCCTACTAATGCAGCCCAATATGCCATTGGCCGCCTTGGCAACAAGGGCGCACTGGCTCCCTGTGATCCCACTGGATCAGGACCCACATATAGTTTCTAACTAATGTCTAGTGCATACAGCCACCCTCAGGAATGACCGAGAGTCTCTTGTGGCTGTATGTTTGGAAACCTTTCTCAAAGACTATAGCATCATCTTAGTGGCTGCCTGAAATTGGTAAGGCTCTAGAGTAGCACACCCTGGGAATGTGTATACACATCATAATATAAAAGGCCAGGTGACTCAGAGACCTTGAGTCAGAGGAACATTGGCATTTTTAATTAATTCTGCTTATTTTCTTTGTGGAAGAAAGGTTGACAATCCTGGCGCAGATCTCACATTTATTTATGAATGCATTCCGAATGCACAAAGTATAAAAACCAACTACAAGCCCTTGGCTAGAGAAGGGTGGGCACGGTGCTGAGATTCTGTATCTGGCTCGCCTTGCTGCCTGCTGGTAAAATTCTTTCCATGTGAGTCCTAGTGGGGTGTTGCTAGGTGTAATGGAGCCCTTGGCAAGAGATGTATCTTGTCCCCATTCCTGCCTGTGAATCAACAAGCAGGTTCACCGTTCCCACCCCCACCCATGTGGCATCTCATCTTATCTTTCCCCAAATTCTCCGGATGGGAAACTTGTCTCTTTGCCAGGTTGTTTCCTCCTCCACACTTCAGGGATGGGCTTCTGGAGCTTGGGAACAGCTTCTTTTCCTTTCGCAGAGTCACCGTCCCTCTCCTGAAGAGTGGAACCTTAGGTGGCCAACTTCCATGGAAAGACTCATATTGACCTAAAAGTCTGTTTACCAAGTGCTGTTAGAGTGGTCAGTCTTTGTACACATAAAGGAAAACAGTCACTGCACAAAGGGGTTCACAGTCTAAAGGCTCAATCCTGCAAGGTGCTGAGCACCCACAACTTGCAATGACCACTCAGTGCCTGGGTGGATCAAGTTAAGCCCATGCGACCAGTAACCCCAATGCAACTCTGTGTTATAGGTGCAATGAATGTGTCCACCACTATGCATCAAGGTAAAGCTTAGATTCCGGCGACAAATTCTTTTGATGTGCAAGCAAGAATAGAAATAACTTGTTCTCTGATAGCTGTGTTGGCTCTGTTGAACTAATAAGAGTAGAAAATAGTAAACATATCCTCTTTGTTACTAAAATAAGTAGTTATGACTCTGAATGCACACAGGAAGCAGACCTGGTGAGTAAGAAGGCACTGTTTAAAGATGACAATCAGTTTTATGGCCTTATCTGCCTTTAAGGCCAGAAAGATCCACCACCCTTGTGCACACACAGCTTAATTGAACTCAGTGTATCTACTCTGGAAAGATAAAGGGGTTGACTTGACTCTGCTGAGACTAGACCAGATGGCGCTAGGGAATCTACATGTATGATCTTTTCCCCATACACAAAGAGTGTGCATATTCTTTCATTCTGAATTACTTTTATTTTAGAACAAAAGTAAATTCTTCAGGAGTGAGAGCATAGTGTGTGCATCTCCTCTCTAACAGGATGCATTAGTCTGAGAACAAAGTGACTGCTGAATTCTACATGCAGGGTAAATTCTTGGAAATGTGAAGGTGCAGTACACAAAGGAAAGTGATATTCTGATTTCATAGCTGCATATGCCATAAAGTGTTCTAAAGCTGACACCTGGGGCATTAAGCTGTCCCCTCTGGCTTTATTAAAAAGCTAGAGACACTAAATAAATCCAAGATGACATGCAGCTTCAGATCTCTTAAGTGATTTTAGAATGTCCACCATTGCAGGATAACATTGTCCCTTTAACACTGAGGAGAAACTAACTGGCTCGCTGGTAACTCAGCAATCAGACATTTCCTGTTAGAGTTTTCCAGAGGCAGTACATGAGGAAAAGATAAAGAGTTGGGCTGCGAAGTCAGGCAGCCATAAAAATCAGGAACAATAAAATAGAGCAAAATTAGTTACAAAACTGCTGAAGGTTTTTTCCTCCCCGATCCCACCCTTTCCCCCAACTTTTTAAGCAAACTAAATTTTCCCTGGGTTATGAATTGCATCTCGGAGGAAAGAGCCTGAAAGTCAGACAGTCTCTTAACTCTGAACAGGTAAACAGCTATAACATATGGAAATATTTACAATAAAAGAGGCTTCTTAATAACAGTAGGAAATAACCATGTCTCCAAAAATAAGAAGTGTTTCTAGCCCACTAGCCAATGCTGCAGCGCTGTGTTTCAATAACCATATATTCTAGATCTTGGCAGGCGTTTATGATCACTTTTTTGCAGTGTAACCCTTCACTTAGGATAACACGAGGGACAAGTACATAGATGGTGAGTACAGCACATGGATTGATCCATCCATTTATACAGTGTTTGTTTTGAATCAGTAAACATGTCACCTAAATTTGGTTTAGCAGCTTATTATCTTATGTTAAATTATTGAATAACAATGTATTAGAAGTTCTAATGGTAGCAAACAGTGTTTCCTGGTCCAAAGAAAGTACATTCCACCTCGAGGCAAAAAAAAAGGGGGCAGCGTGCAAACGCTGATTTAGAGCCAGAGAATTTCATATCAAAAGTCCCCAAGATCCCTTACAGTAATTGCAAGCAACACATACAAGACCTGAGTTCAAATAGCTCAGAGTGCTGAAATTCAATCCGTTTCAGGTCCAGAAGCCAGTGGGGAAATGGCTTTGACAAAGAGAGAAAGTCAAGGCTAGTTTGGATCAGAGCCAAAAACTGACTTATAAACTACAAAGCAAAGTTGTCAGAAATATGCCCCACTACAAAGTATTTAGGGCCTGATCCAGGTCTTCCTGAAGATAACAGAAGTGTTTCCACTGACTTCAGTGAAAGCTGCCTCAGGCTCCTGGAGATGAGCTTGGGTCAGTCCACCCAATTCTTTAACTTGAAGGAAGTTTCAGCTCAGAATTTTATGATTGTGCCCCATTTCTAATACAATTTATTTTCTTAAGTGTCTTGCATACAGTGTGTTCATGAGCTGTATAGAGTTGCTGTGGGAAATGCAAGAGAGAGAGAGAGAGAGACCGAGAGAGCAGCTCGACAAATCGACAGCATGTTTTAGGAAAAATTAAGAAATTTTCAGACTTTTTGTTACCAAAACCAAAAATCCAAATGGTTTCTGGTCCCTCCCTCCTTTCCTCCTTTTTTCAGCAGCAAAATGGAAAAAGGAAAGAGAGAGGAAAAGGGAAGCACCTGTCAAGCATCAACTTTAGACTTTTTGGTTTTATACATCAAAAAATCTGAAAACTCTCCAAACCTGAACATTTTCATTCTTATAAAGGCTATTTTTTGTCCCAAAAATAATTTTTGAGTGTCTACCAGCTCTGAGACATTGGCGATATTAAGGGAATCTCCAAGGAAGAAAAGAGACAATTTTTCAGCTGATCTTGTGAGTTAAATGGAGAATTGAATGAAGAACAGAGATGCAGTGAGGTGGCTCTAGATAGCAAGAACTGCAGAGGAGAAGGCTCTTGCATCAACGGTGTAAGAGTACAATAGATTGTGGCATGAATTCACACTGTGCACAGGAATGAGGTTCACCCTTGGACTAGAAAAGGAATGTCTGGGTGCTCTAAGCGTCCCTGGAACCTGAGGTTCCCAGCCCAGCAGGGTTGACGCCAGCTATTAAGGTATAGTGAGTAACAGGCAGTTCATTGTGGTGGAGGAGTCTTTACAAAGCAGAGGGCCTGAATCTGCGCTGCCTTGTCCGCTGCACATCGCTTCCAGACGTGAAGCATGGATGCGAAACGCCGCCAGATCAGCAAGGCTTTTGGCAGGCGTGAATTATGGCACAGTGTATAAGGCAGAGGAGAGTCAGGCCTGAGGCCTTGTTTGTATGGTGAGCATTAAAGCCCCAGTCTCTTTAGCCCACTTTTCTCACCCCCTCCCAAAGTGCAGCACATTGTGCCATGCTCTCTTCTGGTGGTGCTGCATGTCTCTAGCTGTGAAATGCGTTGGGATGAATGGTGCTATAGGGACTATTGAAACATGATGAAGCTAAAGGAACTCTGATCCTCTGCATGATCTTTGTCCCTCCCTCTGTTCTACCTCCCTTAGGGCTCAGTTGTGAGGCACTATGTGAATCTGCTTGGCTGCCATCAGTGCGACCTTCCTGCATACAGCTGGTGTAGATGCTGGCTGTTAATCTCTGTGATGCCTTGTAGTAGTTCATGTTTTAGAAGATGCCATGGCAGCCCAGTGCACATCATGCCTGTCGCAGTTCGTATTTAGCAGCATAAGCATAAACTTTTTGTTAGGTTTTCTGACGAATAACAAACTTAATGGACAAGTGGATTTTTTAGGCTCTGTTCTTTCCTCTCACACCCCACCAGGAGGTGTCAGTGATCTCACAGTCTCGGGATTTCAGCCCTTGGAGTCTCTGGTGGAAAGCAGCTAGCCACAGATATGCTCATAAGCGCAGGACCCTTTCCAGCTGAGACATGGAGGAAGCGCCAAGAGTGAAACAAATAATATTGAGGTTAAAACGTAAAAAGCTGAAATGGTGTTAGTATCACAAAGCCAGATCGCTGAGTCTGCTAGGGGAGTTCCACAATCATGACACAGAACAGCGTGTGTCAAAAGGTTGTAAAGATAAGTGAGACGCAGCTGATGCAATGCTGTGCCTGGTTGAGGAGTAATTAGCTGAGACCAATGTCAGAGCCAGTGCAGACCGGTGGAGATGAGTAAGAGACAAAGTTTAAATGCGTGCAACTCCAGTTAGTGTTAGGCTACAGGCAGCAAGCTGAAAATTCCTTCAGACACTGGTTCTGCCCCAGGAGCAACCTCTGGCACCATAAGATTGGGCATTATTCAGTATTTATAGTGCAGTAGCACCCAAAGGCCTCATCAGGACTGCGGCCCCATTGTGCTAGGCAGTACAAAAACAGAGACAGGACGGTCCCTGCTTGGAGAGTTTGCAGTCTAATTTAGGACATGATGCAAGATACATGCAAACAATAGGAAGGAAGAGGGGTGAGGGTAGAGATCATATCAAACGACTTCATGGGCTAACAATGAGTGTGGCTTGGTTCCTGCAACCATTATCTAATCTTGAATTGACAAGTGCATGAACTACTGGACTCAGACAATAATGGGCCACATCTGAGCTGTTAAATGGCAGACTGGTGATCAAACCTTTTCCATTGTGTCATGGTGTTAAAAATAATGCCCCAGTTCTTCTGCCCTAGTACTTACTGATGAGTCCAAACGGCCAGTTTTGCATCTGGATTTCCAGCACCACCAAATGCCTGGAGTTTGCTTTGGTACCTGTACAGAGATGGGGGCTCTTTGCAAAAGTCAGCTCTCAATCCAGGGGCAAATTGCAAATGCCCTCCAAGATTGAGGCTGGTCAGCCAGGAGGGAATTCAGGCCCATCTCCAGTGGCAACAGTATTACCTTTAGCTGTAAAGAACTCCAGCTCCACTCCTAGTGGCAACAGTGGAATCTACTGTAGACAGAATTCCCACTGTCTCACCATTGATCTCACCTTAGCCCCTTGTGTGGCTCTATCTGCATTCCAGTGATGCCTACCTGCTATTAATGTTTCCCACAGTTTATCAGCAGTTGACAGATAGATGTTTAATGACCCATCTAATGCAAAACAGCTTATACCCTTAGAATTAATGAGGCGATAAAAACGCCTTAAAGACTAATGGGAGATCCAATACCTAAATGAAGAGATAAATAAACATATAAATTTCTTTGCGAAATCTTCTGTTGATCTGTAGCTTTCATTGCATTAACATGCTGTATGTGTTATGCCCGTGTCTAGCTTTGTTTTATTTTAAAGGGTTACGTTTGTTAGATGTCTTTCTCTTGGTATGAATTGTATTGTGATGGCTGGGGGAAGGATTATACATTGGTAGAGAGCAGCCTTTTTGTTCAGCATGTAGTAGGGAAGGGGAGATGGTTGTGATCTATTCAGGGGAACTTGCTGCCTGGTAGATGATTGTTGAGGTTCAGGCTACATCATGAAAACATGCCTTTCTCAGGACTACAGCCAAGCATGTTTGGCAGAGGGTACCCAGCTGTGAAGTTCGCTCCCTCAATTAGAGCCTGAGTGAATGAATGAATGAATGGTGAAACATGGTCTCAGTGTAAACAGGAATGGGGCCAAAGGCTTTACTTTTAGGTATCATTGCATGAGTTCCTAGGTTAGTACTGAACAGACATATTTGGGGATCTTGTGAAGAAAACCAGCTCTTTAAGTGGTGTTCTGTCTCTGGAGCTTTTCACGCCGTACGAGCAATTAGGAACTGGCTCCATTGGATGAGTGTAATTGGCCTGCCGGAGGCTGTTCAAGCTAGGGCAAGATGTCACAGGTCGGAAAGTAATGAGACAGGAATATGAACAATGAGTCCTGTGGCTGCTGCAGTTTTCCCACACGATTAGAAGAGATGAGTGCTCTGGGGGAGTTTTGCCTGGGTATAGAGGAGAGGATTGCCCTACCCCAAGTCTTCACACCAACGCTCTGTCCTTTGCAGCTACGTAGTTTTCATTTGTTTGATCCTATGCTGATATCTTCTCTCTGGGATGATAACCAGGCACCGGAGGTATTTTAAAGTGACAGTGGCATATGACTAGTCTAGATCCGAGGGTTTCTTCCCTGAACAGGTGTCATACTCATGCTGAGCGCATGAAGACATTGGCTTTAATCCTTGGGAACAAAAGAGTGTGAGCAATCCTATTTCATTGCACACATGAAAGGTGTGCAATGAAATACACCAAAGGGCAACCTGGGTTGGGGTTCTCAGCCCAGGAAGTGAGCAGTCAATGTGATTCTGTGGCGTGGTGCCCTTGGAGCTGGAGAACAAGGATGAGCCCTGCATTCATTGATCTTTCTAGAGGACGGGAATTTTTCAGGTCTCCCCAGTGGTGTGGAAAACATATACAAACAGTCAAAGCAATTATTTTTAAGACATTTGTGTGTATTGGGTCAAGTCCATAAACCCTGATTCAGCATTGACTCAACCCTTATTTAGGCAAACTCCCCACCTCCACCATTGACTTCAATAGCAACTGAGTCAGGGCTTCCAGATTTAGCCCACTGTAAACTTGCTACCGAAAGCTGGAGCCAAATCCTTATGGTCGTAATCCCCTGCAGCCCCTGCTAGATTCACTGGGATTGTATGTCCTCAACACCTCTCAGGATTTGGTGTAGTGATCGTATGAAAAAAAGAGTTGGCTACCAGGCCAAAAGTGACCCTAAATAACTAAACTTCTTGGGTCACCATCTAGATAATGAATAGCAACAAATGCACAGCACTGCATTGGCTAATGGGCTTTTAGAGTCAATGATGTGCTGAGCTGTGCATTTCATAACAGGAGTTATGCATTTCATGCAGGAATGACAGAGTGAAACACTCTGGCCTGTGTTACGCTGGAGGTCGGAATAGATGCTCACAGGGCTTTACTCTATGAAACTTCAAATGTGACTGCAGTTCATCACAATGCTTTCCTATTGATTTAAATTCATTTTAGACAATTAACAAAATATTGATCTATATGCACAAAATATCCCTGCCATGTTACAATTCCTGCGAAACCCTATTCCGAAACTACCAGCCTGTGGCTAGGAAGTATAAGGCTGCCAGCCTATGGCTAGCAAGACTTACCAAATATTTATGTTACTTATTTGCACAGAATCTTTGCCTATGCCATTGTGCTTGACACAGATTTATCTCATCAGACAATGTGATCAGTTTTAACCCTACTAAGTACAATTGGTAAAAAAAAAAAAAAAAAAAAAAAAAAGAGGTGTTCCATGATTATTCATACCCATCTAAATGGTCCTGAATTTTGTCTACTCATAGTGTAAGAGTAAGTGTTTGAAGGATTGGACTCAATGTAGTAGTCTCTCATGTGTTGCTACACCCTTCATTGCCCTTAACCATTCCTTTCATCAAGGTAAACAGGTTTGATTACCAGTTTAAGTAACTTACTGTTTTGTCTTATTTTGTAATTCACCATTAATAGGCTTTGAAGAGAGACATTTTCTGCCAACATAAACAGTTTCTTGAATGTAAAAGAAATGAGTCCTTGCTTGCATTAGTCTGCTGTGAACATTACAAGTGCTATAAAATAATCATGTGAAAGTTTACGGTTTCAGCTGAGCGTCAGAATCTCCTTTTGGCCATTCCAAGGCTTCCACAATACAGTCTAATTTAGTTCTTGGGGTTTTTTTTCTTTTTAACAGAGTAGCATTTGAAATCACCTTGTCCATGGGGCAAGGCCTTGAAATCCCTTGAAGGTCATAGACCTGTTGGCCCTGAGAACTGCAACAATCCTAAACTGGTAAATTCCAGTGTGTAAGGGCTTGATCCAAAGCCCAGGTCACTGAAGATTCCTGCTGATTCCAGTGGGCTTTGGATCACCCCTTTGTATTTCCCAGAGCCACATAAAATCTACGTGACAGATATATTGAGAATGCCCCACAATGTAGTATCAAGGCAGTCCTCTCTTCAGTCATTGGTTCAGTACATTCATGGCAACTAAACGCAGGGTACTGTGCAAAGATATGAAACAAAAATGGATAAAATCATCAAACCCCAAACCAGAGATTGGCCTGAATTTACCCCAAAAGCCTAAAACCCATATTGAGCACCAGGAGTAACATTGCTATTTATAAAGACTCAACTGAAAATTTCTTAGGACAGAAGTCAGCAACTGGCCACTGCAGTTCAAATCTGAAAGTTATTTTTTAATATAAGAATGCCTGGTCTTATCTTCTTCATGCACCCAAACGTCTCTTTGACTTAAGTTGGGTGAACAGAAGTCAACTGGGTTCCAAGTCATCCTGAGTGTTAGATAGCATTAGCTTGTCAGCAACATGTTATTTCAGTTAACAAACCTGGAAGAAAGCTGTAGAGAAACCAAAATTCACTTCTGGTAGATTTGGTCATTGAAGTGTGGCCCTGTGTTATTTATTGCGTAACCAACTACTGTACCATGTTCCTTCTCAATAGAGCAACATTCTGCAATGGTAGATGGAAATAATGTCAGTGCCTACACCATACAGTCTGTCTGTCTTCTAGAAATTTGTATTTACTAGTTAACGTAATGGTAGTTACACAGTGATCAATATTCAGATTTGGAAAGCTAGCAAAGGGATAGAAAATAGAAATGTTTATCTTTCTCCATAATACCGGCTGCATCTGTAACCTTCATGCCAATATTGATGGGGGTTACAGTTGTATCTCCGTTGCATCTATAAGGCTGGTCTACACTGAAAACTTACATTGGCATAGTTATGTCTCTCAGGGGCACAAGCACCGACTTTTCAAAGTGCCAGAGGGTGCTTGACCCCCAGCCTTGCCCCTACTCCCCACTCCCTCCAAGGCGCTCTCTCCACCCCACCTCTTCCCACCCCTGCCTCACCACCACCCCACCTCTTCCTGCCCGCACTCCACTCCTGCCCCACTTTTCGCCGAGTTCTGCCCTCTTCCCTGAGCACGCCGCATCCTCGCTCCTCCCCCCTCAGCCTCCTGCACACCACGAAACAGCTGTTTGCGGTGGATGGGAGGCACTGGGAGGGAGGGAGAGGCGCCGCAGGGCCCGCCGGTGGGCAGGAGGTGCTGGGGTGTGTGTGGAGGGGAGCTTGATGGGGGGTTGCCAGTGGATGCTCAGCACCCACCATTTTTTCCGTATGGGTGCTCCAGGCCTGGTGCAGCCATGGTGTTGGCATCTATACTCAAGGGTGTGAAAAATCTATGAAGCTTTGCCAATCTAACCCTCAGTGCAGACGGTGCTAGGTTGACAGAAGAATTCTTCCGCCTTTCAGGGCGGGGTTCTCCCGTCAGTACAGTGTCTACACTGAAGCTCTACAGTGGTGCTGCTGTAGTGTTTTAAGTGTGGACATACCCTATGGCTACCTATTTCATGCCATGTCAAATCCTCACTGAGTATGCTAGCCTCCTCTTCTTTAATTAAACAAAATGCTTGTCCTATGGAGAGATCAAAGCTTCTGTTAGGTAATTCCCTGCTGTTAGAGTCAAAATCCTGTCCTGCAATTAGACTTTTATTGGTTTCTTATCTCTCTCTGGGATTTTAGTTTCAGACTGTGGCTTGAAATTATTTCCCACTGTCGCATTGCTTTCCTTCGCTGTTGAATGACTTGGGAGGGGTTTGTTAAATGGATGTTGCCACATACCAGGACTTTTTCACACACATGGATCAGTGACCGCAATCCCTCACATGCTAATATGGTGCCTGCGATCTAAGCGAATACCAGGGATGGAAGTTGAGATTAGAAAAATTTGAGTTGGAAATAAAATACAACTCTTTAATAACAGGAGTTGTAACCAGGTGACCTCCTGAGGTGCCTTCCAACCCTGATATTCTATGATATATCATAACGGCTCAGCAAACAGCTTGCCAAAGGAAGAAGCAAAATCATCATCACCTGGGAGTCTTCAGATTAATATTTTTGTAGCAACAAGGAGCCTTAAGCATGGGTCAGGACCCAAATGTTGACTTTCTGAAAGATATGCTACAGTTCAGGCACAAGTTACCTGCCTTGATGATGATCAGTTACTTATTAGGGAAGATTAATTCCATCTGTTACAGGAATTACTGGATGGAATTCTATAGCCAGTTTTATGCAGCAGGTCAGACTGCATGATCAGTGTGGTCCCTTCTGACCTTTCAGACTCCATGGAAACTGCTCATCTATACCAACGAAAGCATGCAAACCATTTGTGGCTGATACCCTGGCAGGCTAGGCTAAATTATTCTACATTTAATGCAAGGGACATGCTTGGGCATACTTAATTGAAGCCACTCTTCAATTCATTCCACACATGGGCTTTGTGACCTGCCTGAATGATCCTTGCATCTTGGCTGCTCTTGGGAGGGTTCTGACTTTTTGCTCAGGAGAGCTAGAAGTCATCTCTGTGCAGAGCATCAGCATAAAGCCTGTGCACCATTTAAGCTCCACAAGATCTTTTAACACCCTATGAGCAAGTAATACTCATCAAATAAGTGATTTGCTGGCACCTGGAAGCCAGGTCTTTTTTTTGAAATAATTATCCAGCACACATGTTTTTTAAATGATTTGACCACCTAATAAATTGGGCTGATAGCATAATCCAGGATCCTTAAGGAGGACATACATGGTGCAAACCCTCTGCTCCAGAGTCAATTTCACCGAGATGTGATTGCATCCTTCAGAGCAGAATCAAACAGTAGAGCAAAAGCATTCACAATCTGGACCTCTTCTGTTTCCACTTTCTGCTGACTGGAATTCAAACCTGCCCCATACTTAGGAGCTTAGAAACAAGATCTTCAGGTCTTTCCTAGCTGTATTGAGAACACACCCATGCAGATTACATGGGGAGATCAAAGGAAAGAGATTTGCAGGACTTCTTAAAACGAGTCTCTTAATTTTCCCTTAGAACTCAAAAGATACCGTCAGCTAAAAATATTTAAGAGCTGAAACAAATAAACCTCAATAGAGTGCATGGCTGTCTTGATTTGCTTGGTCTTATCTTAGCTTTGCCCTGGAAAAACGTGAATTGTTGACTCTCTCTCCATTTTTTCTTCTGCTTTTCAGTCCTCAGGTACCTGGAACCCATCCCAGAAAAACATGAGGCTGAGCCAACCCTGTGAAAAGCTGGTGTTTTCCAAGCTTTTTCTGAAACCTGGTGGGCTGTGCCTGAGTTTGAATATTTAAGAGTTCCCACAACTTCCATTTAACAACAACCAAAAAAAAAAAAAAAAACAAGCCGAGCAGCAGGGTTTCCAGATAAGCTGTTGGGAAGGATAGTGGGCAGCCGGAGACTGTGCTCTGCTGGGAGCTGGGAGCCTCTACAGGGCATTATGTTATTCCAGACCAGTCGTTTCCAGAAGCCAGGCCTTTTAGTACTGATGGGTGCAATTGATACTGTGTGCAGAGTACAGACAAGGCTTCTGCATCCATTTGTGGGGCATGAGTGGTGCATAGACCTTGAGCCGGTCCTTTGCACAGAAGTGGATTTTGTTCTGTATGAACTAGGCCCCAGTGTTCGTCAGGATAAGCAGAGAAGCAGTTTTCAAGAGCATCTTCAGCAGTTTAGGTTGGAAATAACATTGCCTTTTAAGTCAACGGAAATAAGCAAAGTTTTGGAGCCAGAAGTGTTTGTTTGGCTGAAATTGTTCTCTGAGGGCCAGACCTTGGACATGGTATAGGACTCCTGGGGGCTGGCCAGGGGAATGAGCCCCTTCCCATTCACTCTCTGGCCCTGACGTCCGTCATCCCCTGCAGCCGCTGCATTCCTCCCTCTTGCCACACCAAGGGGTTGGCTGGTGAATCTGCAGAGTTGCCCATTCTCTTCCACGCTGTCCACAAAACACTCCTTAGCCCCAGGGCACAGGGAGCCCCCACAGCACGGTGCTCCTCCTCCCCCTGCTTGGGCAGCAGGAATGTGACCATTCTTCTTTGCTCAGGGCGGGATTTAGGCCTGGTTGCAGAACCTTTCATTAAAAAGAGAGTTGTTTTAAAAGCTTAATGAAGAGAGTCTAACCTGTTACAGAGCTGTGAGTGCTAAATAAGCTTTTTATAGAAACAGTTGGTCACCTATTCATGTGCCGAATAGCCATCCCTCAACATCTCCATTTCAGCTGGGGTTTTCTAAGCAGTCTAATGGAGTCAGGTGGCCAGATCCCATCGACTTTCAATAGGATTTGGGTGTCTAAGGTCCTTAGCTGCTTTGAAAATCCCACCACTTAATTCCTCAATATATTTAAGACACTGGGGGTCAGCTCTGCACCTGGTGTACGTCTGTGCAGTTCCAGTGAGTCCAGTAGAGCTGAGCCAAACTGTAGCAGCTGAGAATCTGGAGGCAAAATTGGGAGTCAGGAGACCTCGGGTTGAATCCATGCTCTGCCATTGACCTGATGTATGACCATGGCGAAGTCACTTCCCCCTCTATGCCTCTGTTTCCCTTCCTATTCCTCATGTATTTTGTTTGTACATTCTTTGGGGGCAGGGGCCAGGTTCTTACTATGTGTTTGCACAGTGCCTAGCACAAAGGAAGATCCTGCCCTTGACTGGGGCCAGCAGATGCTACCGCAATAAAATCTTAGATAAGCCGCCCTAAATGTCACTTCCATTGCACAGGGCACAGTCGCCTCCTGTCCCCAGCCAAAAGGTAGGGATGGGGTGGAGGGGTGGAGAATCTGTCTTCAGATATCTGGACCCCACCCAACCTCCTGTCCCGTCTGTTCCCAGATAGAAGCATTTTATTTAAATAAATTAAAAAAAACCCTCTAAAATGACAAATGCTGCTCACTGGTGCTGTGAAGTTCAGAGAACCTACACCTTCCTTCCCAGCCCATGTACAGTTCTCACGCTGGCTTTCCAAAAAACCCAACCAGGAAAACAAGCTGACACAACGAGTTTTAATCTGGAAGATGAAACCTGACATAACAGCTAGTTGCATTTTTTGTATTTTCTGGTCATTGCCTAAAAGCAGCTTTTAAATAATTCTCCCTTTGCACCACCAGAGAAATCATCTATTTGCTTCTGAAGTAAAAAGAGATCATCTTAAAATCCCTCCAGTGTCTTTTAAAGCTTCTGAGATAACTTTTTTCGTTTTAACATTATGGGCCTGATTTTCAGGGAAGACAGTGGGGATTTTGCCATCGACTTTGATGGAAGGGGAGCAGGAGCCGTTTTTTGTGCCTAATGCTGTTGAAAAAACAATGTTCACAATAAATAGTAATGTAAAGGACATGGAGCTTTCTGTTGGCTTCTATGGCCCTTGTCCCTGTAGCATCTGTGAGTCTCTCAGCCAATAACGAATGTGTCATGCTTTGTGTTCATCTTCCCTTCTACAGTATAACGCAGAATGGCCTAGACTGGATGTTGCCCATCACACAGTGGACCATCCTTTCTCTCTTTAATATACGTATAGTGCCCGAATGTCCACTGGAGGGGAAAGCAGCCAACTCCTGCCAAAGCGTCTCCATGTTTTGCTGTCTGATGAACCAAGTTGCGTAGAGTAACTAATTACCTTCTGCAGCTTCCCACATCCGTTCTCCCACCTTTAACGTCCATTCCTGCAATTGGCAGCATGTGGGCAGATTGTTGTTCAGATCCCCTTTCAAATCAGCAGAGTTCTGTGTGGGCATAGCAGTGTGTCTGACTCTGCCCGCTGTCAATTGCAGGCTTGAGGCATTAGATGCCAACTACTTCAGGCTACGGTATTCTCTCTCTCTCCCTCTCCCGGACACACACACACCCCTACACACACACACACACACTTTTCACAATAACTTGAACGGGGATTGCCATTGTCGAGCACTATTTTTAAATATTTTTTTATTCTGTTATAAATATCAACTGACCAAAATAGCAGAATTTGGCTTCACTTCACAAAATTTTGGCTTCACTCTTGAAAAAGAATAATAATTGGTTCTTGATATTTTTTTAGACATACCTGTAGACTAAATAAAAAATGATTGTACACTTTTATACACTGTTATAATACTGTGCCAAATGCCAGTGTGCATACACGTCTGTTTACCTGTCAATATCGCACAAAAGCATAAGCATTTTAGATAAAAAATAATTTAAAAATATATATTTTCCCTTTCACATCAAGCTCTTGTGCAGCCCTCCAATGTTGCGCTATAGAATACAGCTGGTCAAATACTGGATTAAAGTAGTTGTCAAGTAATGTACTAGAAAGCCAAGGTTGGGGAGGTAATATTTTTTTTGGACCAACTTCTATGGGTGAAGGAAACAAGCTTTCAAGCTCCACAGAGTGAGCACTTTTGGTCAGTGTGGAGCTCAAAAACGTGTCTCTTTCACCAAAAGAAGTTGGGCCAATGAAAGATATTACCTCGCCCACCTTGTCTTTCTCATATCCTGGGACTGACATGGCTACAAAAATACTTGAAATAAATAATATGGGAAACTAACAGGACTTTGTTCAAGAAATACACTATTCAATCGTTATTGTTTAGTCAATGGAGAGCTTATGCTCATCAAATAAAAATGGCATTGTTATCAGATAAATTATCTGAAGATCACTGGACTAGCTCATAGTGGATGAGCCAAAGCCCAGTGAAGTCAAAGAAATAAACTCCATTCATGTCCCTGGGTTTTGTGTCAGGCCTGTAAAAAAGCCCTAACAGCTCTGAGTTTATCACACCTCTTGGTAGAGCCTCCTGACATGATTGCAAATGAGTCTAGCCCCAGAGACCAGGGAATTGTATCACACCAGCTGACTCAGAACCTCACCCATGGCCAGTGGCAATGTCACCAACACAAGTCGGGACAAACTGTGTGGCGAGGAAAAGAGAGAGCAGATCAAAAGGTGCTTGAGGAACCAATGCTGGCTCTGAATGTGATTTGGAATCGGGATCAGGAAATCTTAAAAATTGTGATCAGTTGTGCACATGTGTACGCAGAGGTATATCATTCATAGTGTACTTGTACATTCACTAGTATAGTCATAGGGATGGGTCTTTCCGGCTAGCACCACATCAGGTCATTAAACTGTACTCCCTCAGCACAAATACTCAGAGCTACACAGACTTGATCACTATGAGCCTCATCCAAAACCCTCTAAAGTCAATATTCAGACTCGCATGTTGTCCAGTGAGCTTTGGACCAGGCCTTACCTTCTCTTAAACAGACACTGCTGCCTGTCACAATTTTACAAATATATAGGGTGTAGTTGGTAAGGAAAAGGGGTGAGTTGCAAGTTCCTGAGGGTTTTTCATTTTTTTTAATAAATATATATATATTTATTAAATATATATATATATATATATATATATATTTTTTAATATATATATATATTTTACTACTGTTTTATTAAAAAAAAATGAAAAACCCTCAGGAACTTGCAACTCACCCCTTTTCCTTACCAACTACACCCTACCTCCTCTGCATGCTCTCTGGCATGGTAATGTGGGATCGCTCTTCTCTGCTGGCTCCATAGATTGGTACGCCAGTTTGTTATTATAAGTTTGCTCATAAACACTGGCCTGCTTCACAGCACTGCTGGAGGTGAGAGACGAGGAATAAACATTTGCCCTGAGAAAGCCCCTTTGTTGTTCCTTTCAGTTCACACAACATCGTGTGGACTTCGCAAACACATAATTCTGGGGAGGGCTAAAGAAAGGGAGATCAAATTTTGTGGCTGCCATTTCAACAGGATCCCTTTAAAACTGTAAATGCCCCTTTGCAATATAAGAGTCTTGTTGCATTAATTGGAAGGGTTTCGATGGTTCAGAATGGGTCCTGCTCAGAGTGGCGAGTGGAGAGAGCTGGTCACTAGAGCAAGCTGAAAAAGGAAGTCAATGGATAACCAAAAATATCTCCATTGATTGAAGTGAGCAGGTCAGGGGAGATATTATATGGCATTTTTTAGTAATGCCGATAGCGTTACCTTGTATTTATTTTTAGACCTACATATATACATTTTCACACTGGAGGTCTGCAGAACAAAAATAGCTTGATCTCATATTTAATGGTGGACATTAGGTTTTTGGCATCAATTTCTTTTTCCATGTCAGTGGGCCCCAAGAGGTTTGAAATATCGACATGTTCTCCCTGCTCTGTATCCAACCTGTATGTCCAGTCAGGGGGAAGATGTTGGTCAGAGTAAAGGCCAAAGAATTATAGCCTTATTTACACTTAGTCAGCAGCAGCCCATCACTAGCAATGCCGTGGGCACATTTCAATTTTATAATGGAGTGGGACTGGTTATGTTCTTGTGAATGGAGGAAACGGTGGCCCAGGGTGAAATCTGGCCCCATTGAACTCAATGGCAAAATTCATCTGATAGATGGGGAAAATGAAGTAGAGAAGCTAAGTGACTTTCTCGAGGCCACAAAAGGAATCAATGTCAGAGCTTGGATTAGCACTCCAGAAGAGCTCAGTGATATACTAAGAACACATGATCATGCCTCTGTGTAGACCACACGTTCAATGAGAGTTTAGTGTGGTCCTAAACCCATACGCATGTCTAAGAAATGGATGTCTTTTTTAATCTATCTACCTATCAAGGTATTCATGACCCTTATCACTGTAGTATCTGAATGTCTTTAGAAAGAGATTTCACCTGCCTGGGGGTGTGTGTGTGTAATAGTTAGACAAAAAAGTTTCTATAATTTTGTATGGAATCTTGGTTGTTCTGGTCAGAGTAAATCTTCTTGAGACTGTAAACTCATTAGAGTGGGGAATGCACCTTTATCTAAATTTGTGAAGTGCTGGGTAGATTCTCACCATTGTATGCAGATTTGGTAATAATAATACTAGCAATTAACCTTCCTGATTGTGAGTTTGTGTATTCTTGTCTCATCTCCAGAAGGATTGTTTTTTTCTGAGTCCTGAATGCCAGCAACAGGAAGAGACAAACTAGTCCAGCTCCAAGTTGTATTGCATACTGCCCTTTGGGAGGAGACTCCTGTTTAAAATACTTCCAGATCTTGGCACATTTTTGGCTATCACAGAAGATTATATTTGGATTATGGGGTAGCAACATGAGAAGCACATGGGACAAAAGCTGTGACCATCAGCAGTTTGCTAATGGTAAACAGTTTCACATCTCTAGAGGTAGAGTGAAGCCAGCAGCAGCCTTGTAAACAGCAACGGATTACAGTTGGATAAGGCCAGGATAAGGATTGAGAAATCACTGGGTCCAAATCTAGTCCTGCTTTTCTGTGGTTGCCAAAAGTGAATGAGCCCACATCAACCATCCTGCTTGATCCTGCTGTAATTGATCATTACAGTATCCTCTTAATTCTCCTATCAGGGTTCTTTGCCTTGAAGAGTACAGAAAGCCACGAAGCTGGCTCCATGCTCCTGAAGATATTTGCCCAAGTGTCTGAAATCAGGAGCATCACCAATGGGGCAAAATTGTTCTACTCATTTTTTGGCATGGGATAATATGGGATTTCCCTCACCAGCACCACTTCCCCAATCATCAAGACGCAGAACTTGCCATCCATCTTTCTGCTGGTCTGTTTAGAAGGTAGTTGTGCGTTTTTGAGAACTAATGGTGCCATCTTGTCTGTTGGAGAGCGTCATCCTTCCCTGAATAATTGCGTCTATTTCTCCCCTTGCGCCACCAGCCTTTGAGACATAAATCAATGCTCGAGCAAGTGGAGTCATGACAATGGAATGATCTCCCAGTTCAAGGTGAATCCTGATACCTGACGTATGAGAAGACCATCCACATGCTGAGAATTTCTTGCTAATTTAAGTTGCTAGTTCATCAAAAACATCCTCCCAAACATGCACAGGATATATTAAGTTATGGTGCGGTAAGCGATCAGCTTGTCACATTGACATTTCAGCTCCTTGCCAGAAAGTACTGAACCTAGTTATCTCTCTCAAGAAATTAGATCTGTAAGTGTCACACTGCAATAAATTTGTGTAACTGGAAACCTCTCCCCAGGCACATGAACATCTGAGGACAACTGAGCATTGCTGTTCCCCAAAGGCAGGTATATAAATACATTCTGGACTAATGAGAGATGGGCCTGAGTCTAAAACCATCAGAGCCAAATATGGGAGAGGTGAAGGATTAATCTCCAGAGCTTTATTCTGCAGCTTGATCTGTTCTCTATTACTAATTGGTACAGGTTGAATGAGAAGGAATCATACACATGGGCACACTGTGTTGTTCAAGAATTGTGGCTGATAACTTGTGAGGCTATAAAATGTTCTGATTTAACTGCAGCACTAGCAGTTCATGGTGCAACTCTCTCAGCTCCCCCAAACTAAGCACCAGACTTCCTACTTGACGCCCTAGGTGCCGTCCAGCTGCTGATGAGAGAGGTGTTGCTAATTCAATAGGTGGCGCTCTTCTTGCCCAACATGGTGATAGGAGACTGTGGTGATGGAGATGCTGCTATCGGGATGAGATGTAGAATAAAAGTCAAGATCCTGTGGGAATGTGATCCAGTGGATAGAGTACCAGACTGTAAGTCAGAAGAGCTGGGATCTTTCCTAGCCCTGCCATTGACTCACTGTTTGACCATGGGCAAGTCAATAAACCTCTCTGTGCTTCAGTTTCCCCATCTCTAAGATGAGACTAATAACCCCCCTCTTTGCAAAGTGCTCTGAAGTCTATTGAGAAAGCTTCTAATACATGTATTAAGTATGACAGGTGTTTTCCTAAGACTAAGGGTGCTGACCCCACTATCCTGGCTAAAATCCAACTCAAATCAAAGTTGTTTTCAGTTGTTCGTTTGTTTTTTGTTTTTAAAAAGTTCACACTTTTTTGGAATTTTTATTGAAAAATGTTATTGACATCGGGCAACAGAATGATTTACAAATTTGAGTCAAATTTGGCCGCTGGCTTCAATTGAAAAAAACAAAACCCTGGAAACAAAAATTTCTGAAATGTTGAAGTGGTTCACCACAAAATTATCAAAATGAACCATTCTGACATTTTCATTTTGAATCAACATTTTCAAAATGCAATGTCACAAATGCTTTCTTCAACCTGAATGACTCTTTTTGTTTCTTAAATTCACAGAGAAAAAACAAAAAAAAAATAAATTCAGTTTTGGTTGGAAATGAAACAAATTTATTTTTCCAAATGTTTTGGTTTGCAAGCTGAACCAAAAAATCAATGATTCATTCAGCTTTACTTGGGAGCTAGTAAATGCAGGTGACTTGGTAATGTATCATAAATCGTATAAAACCCAACATAAGCTTTAAATGGGCTCCTATACTAATTCCATATTTGCATTAAGGTGGCTTAAAATAGGCAGGAATGTCACCCCACCCTCTGCCTGCCCATCCCCATATCAAGAGATCTTCTACCACTAAGATAGACCTACACTGGCCCCCCGTCAAACCTGGCATAGGAGACACTTTAGGGACATAGTAGGGTGCACTACACTACAGCTACTGGTCTGGGAAGTGGAGTGTAAGTTATAGCAGCCCTCAAGCTAGGGGAAAAGACCCAGAGAGCACAGGGGTAAACTGGCTGTTGAGAACATATTTTTGTTGGGAATTTATTGTGATGCAAGCAACTCATAGAAGAAGAGAACAAATATGTATTGAAGTATAGCTGCACCTGTGGGCTAGGCAAGGGCTAGTGCTCTGAGCACAGCACTACATCCGGAGCTCCCTAGTTCTTATTTTAACTCCGAGGCTGCCGTCCTCTGTCACCTCAGGCAAGTCCTTAGGGCTAGAGAGTGATTTTCAGCACAGCCCTGAGCAAGAAGTGGTGTGTAAGCTGCACCATCCCAGGAACCATTGTGACCTGTAGACTCTGTGTCACGGTTTCTCTCGCATCCTCCTTGCTTAGGAGGAAAGACTGCAGTAATTAGCTGCTGCCCTGTACCGACGCATACATGCTGTTCTGAGTGAAGTGTGAGGTGGCATCTAGACTCTGCCCGATCCCTGCCACTGCATACTCACCTGCTTTGGGGACTAACTGGGCACTCCAAGGCCCCATGGTCCAGCTAGTCTCCACCGAGATGCATGGGGGATTCTTACTCCTGTCATTTCCTTGCATGGCTAAGAAACCCAAGTACAGTCTAGCTCAATGTGGAGAATTCTTTCCTCCCAGAGTTGGTGTATGGAGTGACTAACTGATGCTTCCAGAGGGCTTTCAATCCAAAGAGAGTTAAGTAGAGGTATTTTGGGAGATCGAGGGGAACGGACCAGAATTCCGTTCCTGTGCGCTGTGGACGTGCCATGCAATACAGTACTTCTGTAAGTGCAGTAATAGCTGCTTTCGCTGTGTATATGCTTTTAAAAAAATTTAGTGAAATATTTATTTTCAAGAGTAGCACATTCCCAACTAACTGCTGTGACTGAGGTAGGTAACCCTGGTAAGGAACTGTTGAATGTTCTTCCCCTTTAGAAAAAGCAAGTTAAATAATTATTAAGAATCAAAATTTAATTATGGCTACTAAAGAGTTTTCAGTTAGACATTATGTAAATTTCAAGCAGTTTTATGTTTACTGAACATGCATAATAAAATAATTATGCCGGTGATTAATTTCTCACCCTTAACGTTTAATTAAGAACTATCAGGAAGGTCAGCCTAATAAACCAATCTATAAATCACAATTCAAGCCACTGAAAAATAACTTCCTGGCTTTTGAAAGATGCTTTTTGGGTAGAGATTCAGCCAGATTGTCCTGACCGGTTAGAGAAAGGTGTGCACTCGTTTCATAATATGATGGATGATCTTTGTAGTCTAACGGGTGATGCATAACGAATCAGTTAAAATACGTTTCCCATGAAATGAGTCCTGTTTCCCATTCTCAGTAGGGGAAATGTGGCAAGTACTGAAGTATGGGCAATGCTGATTATTTTTGTAACTGCACCCATAGGATCTTGCCTATGTCAGGACTCTGCAAGAATGCTAGACTCTGCATCCCAGCAAATGTGCGATCTTCAGGGTGTGGAGGAAAAAAGTAGCTCTCTGACCTTATGGAAGAAAATTGCATGGAACCAAGTTCCCATCTGCATGCATGTGGGGTGGAATTGTTTTCGTTTTGGTCTCTGCCTGCGTTTTTCATGTGCTGGGATGTGCTTACCTAAAACTTTTGCCCACATGTCAGAGCAAGTTTGCAGATCTGTCAGTGCACAGCATGGCCCCTGACTCATGGGCAAAGCGTGTATGGAAAAACCATGCCATGCTTTTACAAATGCTTGATTTTTTTTCTGCGTATAGTTTTATTTTCCCCACCCCACCCTAGTCCCCATTTTAAATTCGTGTTCAGTAATAAAAGCTAACTCCGAAAGGAAACGAGCCAGGTGAGCCCTGCCGAATTTCACGCTGCGTGCGTGAACAGAAAGTCTTTTCAGGACAGTTGTTTGAATTAAAAAAAAAAAGATGAAGGTTGGTTGCTCTGATGCCTGTAGGGTAGGGTGCAAAATGGCTGTCTTGCTAAGTTCTCATTCCTATCCTTGCACTGAAAAATTCATATGTTGTAGTTTTGAAATAGCTAAGAGAAGTTACTTTAAACAAATTCTCCTCTCAGTTATAACGGTGTAAATCTAGTGTTACTTCACTGAAATCAAACAACAGGGTTCTGCTACACTGTCTAACTAGTTGCGCTACTCTGGATTTACACCAATAACAGAAGATAATTTGGCTCATTATGAAAATAAAGGATTTCTGATTTAAATAAATCAAACCATTCCCTTGGTTTGTAGAAATATCTTCAGCAACAACACAGTGATTTAGTAGGCAACATTTCACCCTAGGGTGCCAGGAGGAATAGGAAGTCAATAGAATAATTAACATCTAAATTAGTGGGCTCACATGCTACCTAATCATCTCTAGAGACCTATACGCAAATCATTTTCTTGAGTCTGATGGTCTTAGGGTGGACCCCAATAGATCTTCCAAAAACATCTGGCAAAGGCTTGGCAAAGTCACTTTCCCTCTCTGTAAAATGGGGTTATTGTTAAGTGACCTCTTTTGTACATGCTTTGAGACATACTGATGAAAAGCTCTATGTAAGAGCTAGGTATCATTGTGGTTTGTACTGGAGAAAAGTATCAAGTTCTAGGTAGTTGTCTAATTAACAAAATTGATTTTCCCTGCCCTAATCTGTGTGTTTTATGTGTACGTAGTGTGGGACCATTCCTTCAGAATCACTGCATTTCCTATTCAGTGACGAGTCACCTCCTCGCTGTCGTAATCTAACAAATACAAGAGCATCTTCAGCAGGATTCTGGGGGGCTGATTCTGATCTCTACTGGTTTTACACTAGTGTTCTGTAATTCCAGGGACTTCAGTCAGTGACTCCTAAGATGGTTATAAATTAGAGGAGAATCAGGCTCCATGCCGTCACACTTGGCAAAGGAACTGTACTGGATCAGCATCGTATTTTCCATTCCCAAAGGTAGGGAAAGGCACTTAGATGGAATCTTGCTCTCCGCCAAATTACCAGTTGCCTTAGGTCCTTATTGCTTAGTGATATCTCCTGTTCCAGGATACACAGTCTGCTTTCTCTCAGCACGTTCCTAAGAATCCCGACAGTCAATTTCATCTATTATCTGACCCCTCCCCAAACAGATTAGTATAAACACCCCACACACACATTTCAGCTTTGATGGTGGTAATTTATTGCAATTTGAAACTTCCCTTTGATTCCTGTAGTTTCTTGTTGAGTCTCATCTTTCCATCGTCCTGTCAGGTAAAGTGTATCAACAGACGAAAATGACCCAGTCAGTAAGTGCTCCCTCGCTGTTCCAGCTTTTCCAGCCAGCTGCTTGCAGAACGTGCTTCTCAAATGTTAAAATATGGTCGATTTTCCAATTGCTTTGTTTGGCCTTTTAAATGCTCCTTTACTGCCTTAGTCTGTCCCATCAGTATGTTTGTTTGCTCACTCCTCCAAAAGTTCTTAGCTTGCTCTGTTAGGAATACTCAAGAGAGCTGTGCACAGATACCTAGCTCTGGCCTCAGTATCATAGTGCCTAAATATTTATTCTCCCGATTCCTCACATGAGGCAGGGACATAGTCTTATCCCTCATCTGACAGGTGGAGAATTGAGGCCCCCAGAGATTAATTGATTTGCCCAAGATCACAAGTGACTCTGGAAACAGAGCCAGATTCCAGGAGTCCCAATCTAATGCTTTAACCACAAGACCATCCTTCCAGCTGTCTGAGCGGTTCATTTATTTCCCACCGGGTTCTGTAGCACACTTGCATTTCTCCGCCCTAGACATACACTGCGGGAGCAGCCCCTTCCCTCTATAATGCCAGTGTGTCGTCTCTATCTTGCACCATGTTCCGTAGGTTCTGTCTCTTCTGCATGCAGAGCAGTGGTTACAAGTGTGCAAGTTGTGGCTTTCACCCCGTCGGGGGTGGATGCACAGGAGGGGTATGTTTTAAATGTTGGGAATGCCACCCAGCCTATTACATTCCAGCCAGAATTGTCAGTGCTGAGTCCTAGCCCTAAATCACCACTGAATCCCAAATCCTAGTTCAGAGCTGGACGCAACCTGCTCAGCCGCCTTCTGGTGTGGAGTGGGAAACATCCGTGAGCAGAGATCCCTGATTAGCTTGTCTGTCTCTGCCCCTCCTCCTGAAGGC
The DNA here is from genome assembly GCF_025201925.1 of Gopherus flavomarginatus. Taxonomy (NCBI): domain Eukaryota; kingdom Metazoa; phylum Chordata; order Testudines; family Testudinidae; genus Gopherus; species Gopherus flavomarginatus. Next base: position 43,325,030 of record NC_066628.1, on the reverse strand, counting down.
TTGGGTGAGTGGGCAGATAAAGAACTGTCCCCCCCAACATTCCCTGGGAACTTCCCCACCTATGTCCCGATCCTGCAAAGCGCTTAGCTTCAGTCCTGTGTGGTGCCAAGGGATTACCCGTGTGCTTAAAGATAAGAACAAGCTTTGGGGCCCTAGACTCTTATTTCTCTAAAAGTCCCTGTTGAGGAAACCATGCAGAGGCAAGACACAGCAGACCCCTGCATTTATTTCTGTATTCTCACTTTGCCAGGACACTGAATTGCTGCTTTGAGGGGGATTATAGCATTGTGTGTTGGTATTTTTCCAGTTTTTGCAGCGTTTAAATGGGGGGAGCTTGGGGTTGTAGCCTGGTAGGGAATTGTTTCCAGCAATTCCTACAAAAATCCTTGTAGAACTCAGGAACTATTTCAGCAAGGAATTCCTGAACAGCTCTTCACTCTAGATTAGACCCAGACTGTTTCCTGAGCCACCCAGACAGCGCAGAGCTCAGATTTGTCCAATCGATCCAAAGCACTACAGCCCATAACCATCACTCACAAACGAGTATCATGCCTTTGTGAGTGCCATGTGACTGCAGGTAAATAATGTGACAGCTGCTTCTGGGAGCTGTACATAACCTGATTGACCAGCTTTGGTATGAAAGTGTCTGATGTGGACAGAAGGTGAAATTCACACAGCCTACGCATCACGTAAGTCCCCCGTGAGCTCCTGAGTGCTCCTTTGAAAATCCCAGCAATAGGACTTATGTGGCACCTAACTCGTGTGCTGGTTCTCTGCACAGGGGTGACTTCTGCCCTGAATGAAAGGGGTAGTTGCTGCAGCTGGTTATTTGGTTTCTGTATGAGAGATCACCTCCCTGCGTGGTACATAATGCTGCATTGTCCCATTTAAGTGTCATACTGACTTACAACGTGACCTCATGTAATTTATGGAACATCTGAAATGTACAGAGAACTGCCCTTTTTCCTTCGAGTAAATGTCCCTTGTTGGGTGGGCCAAGCTGTATACAGGGCTACATTAAACCCAAGCGTTCCCCATCAGTACCCTAAGACACCTAGATCGACTGTGTTGGAAAAGGATGGCTTTAGCCACACAGCGCATACCGCATAGCAGCAGTGGGGTAAAGTGCTCTGCAGCACTCCTTGTGTCTCAGTCTTGTCTGTGGCCCCCCTGTATTGTTGAGTGCCAGCGTCATTCATTGAACGGAGCATGGGAGTGGAACTCATGAGGCCTGGGTTCCTGTCCCAGCTTTGCAATTGACCAACTGTGTGACTTTGGTCAAGGCTCTGTGCCTCAGTTTCCCCATCTGCCCTTTGCCTGTATAGATTGTGAGCTCCTTGGGGCAGGGATTGTCTTTTGCTGTGTATATCTACAGCACCTCGTACAATGGGGCAGCAATCTCCATTGGGGTTTCTAGGCCCTAGCGTAACACCAGCCATGGTGAGCAGCTAATGGTAGTCTTTATGGGTGGATCACCTACTGGCTTGAGCACAGAAATGGAACTGATGTGTGTCTGGAAGGTGGATTTTTGTAATGTGGGTGCCATCCGGTAGCTGCAAAAATGATTACATTGTAATGATGGGTGAAGTGATCCCATCCTTGTGCACATGTGCTTGCCCACATGTGCATATACACACATGAACACATATATGTGCACACACACTGGAAGTTTATCTCTGTTGCATAAAATCTAGCATCGTGGCAAATGAGTTCCATGATAAAATACATCCTTTGGTTACTATATGTCCTTTAGCAAATCAGTAGACCTATTGTGATAGGCAGGGGAAAGACACTGCATTGTGTATCATAGAGCTCCTCGTGTGAATAAGGGCTACACACATGCTTAAACCTTTGCAGGATTGGGCCTCAAAGTGACTGAAATACAGAACCGTTTTAAAAGCTGAATCGTGAAAACTGGGGAGCCCTAAATGAATAAACTTCTCTTTCCCGTTCTCTGAGGAATTAAACATTTGCCAAATATAATTATAAAATTAACATTCATGGGCAGAGAGGAAGAGAAATATTTTCCATAGTCGTCTCTGTGGGATTTGGATCCACATTTTTGGAGTCTTCCTTGGGGAGCATTTACATGCATTCCAGCGCGACTGTTTCCCTGATTGTAATCCATGATCTATTTAGCAGCAGTGCCTGATGGTTGGAGAGAATTCAGCTCCCTCCATTTGCTCTGGGACGCCAAGCCTCAGAGCGCATATCAAAGGCCTTGGTGGAGAAACCAGTTCCTATCACCCCAGTGCAGCTATGTGCTAGAGATGGGATTGAGCTATAAAGTGCCAAACTAGATTCTCAAAAGTCAGGGATGTTCTGATCTGGGGTATTTTTCTGCTCGTTATAAACATAGGTTGCCGGAGGTGAAATTTGGGTGTGTTTAGATGTGCTGCGAGCCCATCTCTACTGTACTAAGCCGCAGTTTACAGAGCACAGGATTTAGACTCACAAGACCTGGGCTCTAATTTCAGCTCTGCTATGTAATGTTGAGCTAATCATTTCACCTCTCTGTACCTCAGTTTCCCCATCTATTAAAGGGATATTCTCTTTAGGTTCTTTCACCAGGCTCCTCTGGGTGTTTTGTGACCATAATAATACTTACTCTTCCTTTGTAAAATGCTTTGATAATTCCAGGAGAAAACTGCCATATGACAGTACAGGAAAGTATTATTATTCGTTATGGTTAGTTTAAATTTTTCTGTCACCTTTTGTTCCCATTGAAAAGTTGGTTTATGACAAAAGGAATATTTTCACAGAACGTACCTGCTTTTTGTTGGGAAACCCATATCCGAACATTTTCAGTGGGAATCTTCTTGAGTTTTGGCATTTTTGGCCATTTATTTTTATTTTCATTTTTTTGATAAAAAAGTCAAAATTTCCCACTGAAAATTTCCACAAAAAATATTCCCCCCGCCCCACATTTTCATTGATATTTTCCATGGAGTGGGAGGGACATTTTCTGACCAGCTGTGTTATTAATACCACAGGAGCATGTCAGTTTATTTAGCTAGTGGTTAGCTTTGTTGCAGAGCAATTGCTGCAACAAGTCAATCAAAACCAAGTTTCTGTCCCATTGTGGAGCCCATCCTTCACAAAGCTGAAGGGTGACAGGGAGAAGGTCTTCAGTGAGTGCTAGAAGGGAGTGTCTCGTGTCTTCAGGTACAGATGAGCCCTCTTGTTCCTTGCTACTCCCCTGAAGTCCACTCGGGACTCCACTGTTGCCCGTCTAATTATGGTGAGAGGTGCCCAGATACAATGGTGATGGGCAACAGAACAAAACCCAAAGACAGACGCTTAAAATGTTTCTTTTTATTCACAACGCAAAGGCTGCAGATATCATAGAATCATAGGCTTTAGGGTCAGAAGGCACCATTATGATCCCTTCTGACCTTAAAGTCTATGATTATCTGATTGTCCCCAGGACCTGATCCTGCAATGTGAAGTACACAGCCCGACTAGTGCAGCCAGGTGCTACGCTTGGTAGGACCAGAGCCTAATCAGCAAGCTTGTCAGCCTACAAGATATTGTCTCCAGGGATAGATCCCAAAATAGATAACTACAATCCAAGAGAGAGACAGAGTGTGTGTGTATTATTTCCTTACAGATACTGGCTCTTTTCCAATAGCCACAGTCACATGGAACAATCTTAACACCATTCAATTGCCAGAATGGTGGCTGGGTACAGTTATCTAGCGGATGCATATCCCATACACATATTTTTTTGCTTATTTTACCAGGCTTATTTTAGTCTATCTTAAATCCTTTAGGAATCAGACTAAACTTGTACTAAGTCCCCCTTAAAACAAAATGAGTGTGTCCACTGATTTAAAACAAGTGTTTAAAAACTGGTGTGCAACTGTCTTATGTAGACAGTGCCTTAAAGTGTCTTGAGGCTTCATTTGCAAAGATAGGAGCTTCACCAGGAGAGCTAGAACGACCCAGTACTAAACAAACGCCTTTTCCACCCTCTCCAGCCAAAGCAGACAGGTGAAAGATGAAGGATTTGACCAGGAATGGGGCAGGGGGTTGTATAAAGGCTTGTTTACACACAAACTTGCACTGACTTACGTAAGCTGCCTTAGTTAAGCAAGTGGGTGGACCCTCTTCTTTCATTCTGTTTCAGTTTAGCTTAAAGCGATTCCTGATCAACTAACGCTGATGCAACAAGCCTAGGTCAAACTGAACGAAGCGTCCACATGGCCATTAGCACTGGTTTCACTGAAGTGGTTTAAAATCACACCTCAAGTTACACCAGTGGAATCCTGCATGCAGCCAAGCCGTACAGCACCGATTCTCGAAGGGGGCCAAAGGGAGTTAGGTATCTAAATCCCACTGACTGTCCAAAGGTGGGACTTTGAAATCTCAGCCTAAATCTTTCCCATGTTCTCTGTATGAAAAAACAGGCATGGGTGGCAAAGATTAAACAAAGAAGAGAGATAAAGGGCCTGCCTCTGCCTCCCAAATCTCCCACTGCTGGGTTCAGTGTAAGTTTTGGGGATGCAAAGAAAGGCAGAACCAGACCCCTCAGTCTGCAAATTCCCAGTGACAAGCATGGCAGTGAAGAGAGAAGCAAGCCCCAACTTTCTGTCCTAACCCAGATTAATCACAAAATGGAGAAGGAAAAACTAACCTGGAGGTTCAAATCCTGTTGTTCAAGTGAATTCATGGGAGTTGTCAAAAATTGAGAAGAGTCTTGCCTGAAGTCCTGAAGAACGTATAGTATGTTGCAGAAGATTTAATGTCTCGTTTACCTCCAGCGTCAGTGCACCTCAGGCACTGCCAGAGAAAGAGATCTGGCACCTCGATTTGTTAGCATGTTGCATTTGTGTCCCGTGACAGGTTGGGCTGGAGTGGCCAGGTGATCTATCACCTAAGAGCTTTTTTATCCAACCTTGCTGGCTACAGCACAAACTGCTTCTGGTCCTGTCCCATTTCACCAGGGAAGCTGTAGCATTTCATACAGGCAGCAAGGCAGGTGATCCATTGGGGACAGATCTATACTGCAGAGGGTCCCTTCCCTGCAATCTAGAGTGTTTGGTGTGACCCAAGGCTTGGATTTTTGGTTGGGCATCTCAGCTTCACACCTCTGCATGCTTAATCAGTTAGGTCCCTCTGCACATATGAAGGGCGATAGGGGGAGGGTTCTGAAATGACAGGCTGAGGAACAGGAGGTCCTCTGCATGCAGGAGGACCTTCAAAAATTGAAAAATGTGACTTTGTGTGACCTCACTGGCTACCTCTGGGTTGTTTCATCCTCCATGCCCCAGCTGTAACTGCAGGACCAGCTGTGGCAGGCTTGGTGGAGTTGGGACTGCAGGCTCAAGGTCTGGTTAGCAGCAGTGCTGAGCACCCATAGGTTCCATTCACTTCAGCCAGAGTTGTGGGTGCTTAGCATCTTCTTAGCTGAGGACCATGTCAGCTTTACCTGCATCTGGTAACAAGATTGATGGTGGTCGCTCTCCAGTGATCAGACAAGATCCTTTCACATAATAAATTGACAAGGAGATGGGTTCTGGGAATGGGGGTTGCAAACAGGCTTCAGGGTGTAGTGACCTCCCTGCCTTTCTGATACTGCTAAATTGGATGGAGGTCCCAGCTAGTTCCTGGTTAGCTGAGATAAACCTATCTGAGCGTGTCCCAGGATGGAAAAGGGGGAAGACCATTGATTTAGGACAACTGGCATTGTGCTAGCACGTGAATTTCACCCCCAGTGTTGCCAGCTCTCATGATTTTATTATAAGCCTCATGATATTTTTAAAGTCCCAGCTCCTGGCATCCTGTTAGTATGTGAGAATCTCAGCATTCATTCAAAAAAAAAGTTTCTAGCTCTTGTGGTTTTACAGAATAGCTTGAAAACATGACTCAAGCATAACCCAAAAGTTTCAAAGGCCAGGAAACAAATTAAAAAGTTGCCTTTAAAAATAATGAGATTTTTAAGGGGGAAAAAATGTCAGAATTTTTGAGGGCCCAGCTCATAATTGTTGAATGCTTGGGGTTGGCAATACTATGTTTATTTTCTGTGCTTAGATTATTTGTATGGCTTTGTGTGCATTATGAAAAAAGTAGATCACTTTGTTGGACTAGTGCCAAACCAAACTGTAATGTACACTAAAAATTCTGTAGTGGAGTTGAACTGAATGCAAAGGGGGTAAGCTATCACTTCAGCAGTACAGGCAGAAAAAAGTACATTACAGAAGAGGAGAATTATATGGTTTATTGCTTGTGTTTATGGCCAGAAAGAAAATACTATATTTGTATATCTATAGATCTAGATTCCCACTGTATATTGCAATTATAGAACAAAATTGAATTATAAATAAAGTCCACATATGCTGATTTATGAGAGAGTTATTTCTCAACCTTTGAAACGAGGCTTGGCCTGATATTTAAAACTGGTCATTTGCTGAAAGCAAGCCTGTAATTCAGGAAGGGGCAAAATCTGAAGTTTGCTGATTTGACTGCCTGACAAATGCCAATCCCTGCACAGCTCTGTTTCACATGAGCATGCAGGATTTCCCAGCTATGGGACATGAGGCAGGGCAGCTGTTTGGGGCATTTTGGAAAATGCACCTAAAGCAACATTTTTTTTTACATTAATAAAAAATTGAAAAAATAGTTTTGTGTTTTTCCCCTTCATTATTTTAAAAACCACAGTGGCACATCATTAAAATGGAAGAAAGAGTGAATGAGCGTTACACACTACAGCCATCAAAGAGCTCCTCTCCTGACTTGCTGCATGCTGCATACCCCTATAGTGAGCGGGAATCCACAAACAACTGGACTAGAGAGTCTTTAGCTTGTTGGGACAGGATCAGGGCCTATTATAACCTGTTTGTTAAAGGCAAGATTGTGAGCAATTTAGTCGCATTGCATAACTGCTCCCCTGTGTCCCATTAATATCTCGTCTTTTGAGGAGTCTTAGCTCCTCAAAGGTACTTAGGCACCTACATGCTTTTGGGGCTCTGGGCTGTCGGCCTTTTTGAAAATTTTACTGAAAGGGACTTGCCCCAGATATTCTGAGCCCTCACCCAGGGCCTCACCCATAAAACCTCCTTTCTGCCCATGGAAAATAAATTATAACTTCAGAGAGACATGTAAATTCCCAACTGCACAAAGAGATGCCTCTGAGGCTGAGGTCCCGAGTCTGTGGGGTGCAGCATTTGGGGGGGCGGCTGGGGTCTGGGCAGTGGGGAGGGAGCCCCTGGGGACTGGCTGCCAGCCTTGTGCCCTGGGATCTGCTCCCAGCTGTGGCTGCTGGCCGTGGCTTCACTCCTGCCCCCATTTGGCCACCTTACCCCTGTCAGTGTCCCCCGCCAAAAAAAACTCCCCCTGAGACAGGAGATGGGAGCGGCGTAAGGTAAAAAGTTTGGGGACCACTGCTTTAAAGAGAAAGCAAGAGCGGCTGGAATTCTCAGCTGCCGGGGGTGAAATAGGATTTTAAAAATGTAATGCTGAGTCCATAAAGAACCAAGGTTTGGAGTAAGAACTGCCTGTATACAGCGTATTCTGCTCATGATCCAGACGAAAGCAGCAGCAAGCAATTCTGAGTTCAAAGAAAGATATTCACCACTGTAGCCACTTCATCTCTCTCCTATGATGTGCCATCAGAGATTTAAAGGGCCATGGCTGGACAATACCTTGCTTTTACTCCTCCAAATGGGTTGGTTTTGTCTCTTTTAAAGGTTGGTTTGTGGCTTTTGCTACATGGCTATCACAGCACACAGCCCAAGTTTCCTTTCACAATAAATAGATATAAGTTGACTGAGCAGTGCCCCGGGGGCGGGGCTGACACTAGATGAAGCTCTGTCTCAGCACTGATTCGAGCACCTTTCGCTAACACGTTCCATCAGTGCTAGACTAGAGACTTGTCCGGCAGGGAGCAAGCAGTGAGTGAATCAAAGGAAGCATTTACCGTTTGCTCCTGTGAAAAGGGACCAGATAAATCAATAGGAACTAAATTACATGGCCAGTGGCAACGACTTTGGCAACTCTATTAAAATCGGTTGCCTCGAACTTGCCAGAGAACTTGTTTGCACTAAGAGTGAGTCAAGATTTTAAAGTGTGAGCGATGCTCATTTCTGGGACCACGTCAAAAACACAGGTGAGAGGAAGAGCTTAAAAGAGATAAAAATGCTGAAAGAGTCATGGCACATCGATGCTAGATAAATATTGGGGGGGGGGGAAATGAAAAATTAAATCAAATACAACTGAGTGTAAATGAGCTGATTAACAAACAAACCAATCAGTTTTAACCAAAGCAATAGCAATACTGCAGGCAGGGTCAGTAATGTAACTATTGGATAAGAAGCCAAATTAAATCAGCTATTGGAGTGTAATATGCCAGGCAGATATTATCACTGCTTTGTGGGTTGAGCTTTTAGGGAACTGGCACAGTACCAGTCATCCCAAGTTCTCAAAGAATTTGTCAAATGATCAACACAGGGTCACGATGTCCGCCGTGCTTGGTAAACTGAGGCATGGAGCAGCTATGTGACTTGCAAACGTGGTGTAGCGAGTCAATAGCAGGCCCAGGCATAGAATTCAGGTGTCCTGGTTCCTAAACGCCTAGTCTTACACTTGTCCCACATGTTCGACTTGGCTGACAGTGATGTCACAGTCATGTCTGTAAAACAGCTGGTTCCAGGCCCAGGAGAGGCTCCATGACCCTAGCACATTCGATTTGGAAAGGTGGAAGGGCTGGACCAGTGCTGTCTGCACAGCAGAGGTTCGTCCAGCTCTGTTCCAAACCTGCCAAGCAAAGCAGCACACGGAAACCCTTGTGGTGATAGGCGCTGCAGTATGGAAGGTATGTAAACTATGGAGTGGTTTTTGCAGATCCTGCCGCTATCCTGGCTCAGAGGCCACGCAATGGATGTGGGAGCTGGATTCACTTCTTACTGTCTAATCTGCTCTGGTTCCATATTTGGACCTTCCATTGCTATGACTAGGTAGGGTGACCAGATAACAAATGTGACAAATCGGAGGGGGATATGTGGGGGTAATAGGTAGCCTGTATAAGGCAATGCCCCACAATATCGGGACAGCTGGTCCCTCTCTCATGCAGAACCAGACCGCTTGTAGCAGATTGACTGACATCTTGGGGTACATCTACACAGCAAACCAAACAAACAAAACAGCAGCATCGAGTCTTAGAGGCCAGGACCAGAGAGTCAGGTTCACGCTCTGGCGCTAAGTAGAGCCACGCAGCTGTTTTGGCTCAGGCTGGAGCTTGGGCTCTGAAACACCTCCCTGCCACCAGGCCTCAGAGCCCAAGCGCCAGTCTCAGCTGAAATGGCTACATGACGATTTTTAGCACTATAGCATGAGCCTAAGTCTGCACACCCCTGGCTCTGAGATTCACTGCTGTGGGTTATTATTCTGTTTTTCTGTGTAGATGTATCCTTAGTGTTTAGTGCACAGGACTGGGACTCAGGAGAACTGAAGGCTAGCCCAGCTCTGTCACAGATGTCCTGTGTGGTGTACTAAGAACTGGTGGAATTGCAAACTGTCATTTTAAGCATGTGTGAGTGGCGGTGGGAGAGGGAGCGTGTTCCTGGTCCTGCTTGCAGGCTAGGGGCTCTGTAGTGAAGCATTTAGGGAGCAGCAGTCTGAACAAAGCAAGCTTACAGCAAGGTGCGGGATTAGTTATGTCTCTCTGCCAGGGCCGGCGCTACCATTTAGGCAGCCTAGGCAATCGCCTAGGGTGCCAGGATTATTCGGGGGGCGGCATTTTGCTGGGGGGGTGGCAAGCTGCTCTGGTTGACCTGCTGCAGGCATGCCTGCGGAAGGTCCGTTGGTCCGCGGCTCCGGTGGAGCTGCCGCAGTCATGCCTGCGGACGGTTGGCTGCTTGCGCGGCTCCGGTGGACCACTCGCAGGTATGCCTGCGGCAGCTCCACCAGAGCCACAGACCAACGAACCCTCCGCAGGAATGACTGCAGCAGCTCCACCAGAACCGCGGGATCAGCGCGGGGGGCAGCGAAATGGCCATGCGCCTAGGGTGCAAGAAACCCTAGCGCCGGTCCTGGTCTCTGCCTTAAGAACCAGCCTGGTTCCTGCCTCTGTGTTTTTGGGTTCGTGTGTATAATCATTCTGCATTCTAAGAAATAAAGTAGGCTTATGCTGTAACCTGCCACCAAGAGTATAACTAACGTTCATATCTAACGTGTCTGTGTGTACTCTGTGATCATAAAACAGTGTAACTTTGGGTAAATCTGTTTCCTTTTGTATTCAGAGAGGATAACACCACCCTGGTTGGTGTTGTGCGGCTTCATTTACATGTGTGAGAGCCTCAGCTAGAAGAAGCTATAGAAGCATAAGAACATAAGATCTGCCATGCTGGATCAGCCCATAGTTCAGATTACCCAGTATTCTGTCTCCGACAGTGGCTGACACAATGTACAGATAGGGCAATTATGGAATGAACCACACCTGTCTTCCATACCTGACTTTTGGCAATGAGAGCTTTAGGGTCACCCTACACATGGGGTTATGTCCCTGACCATCTTGGTAATAGCCACAGATGGATTTATCCTCCATGAACTTAGCCAGTTCTTTTTTTAACCCAGTTATAGTTTTGGCCGTCACATCATCCCATAGCAATGAGTTCCACAGGTTAGCTGTGCATTGTGTGAAAAAAATACTTCCTCTTGTTTGTATTAAACCTGCTCCTATTCATTTCTTTGGCTGATCGCTGTGTGAAAGGTAAATAACATGTCTCAATTCACTTTTTCCACACCATTCATGATTTTATAGACCTCAGTCATATCCCCCTCAGTTGTCTTTTCTCAGATGAACAACCTTCATCTTTTTAGTCGCTCCTTATATAGAAGCCATCCTTTACACTGGATCATCTTTGTTACCTGTCTCTGAACCTTTTCCAGTTCCACTATATCCTTTTTGAGACAGGGCAACCACAGTATTCAAGGTGTGACCTCACCAGAGAGGTATATAGTGGCGTTACATTTTCTATTCCTTTCTTAATAGTTCCTAACGTTCTGTCAGCCTTTTTGACTGCTGCTGCACATTGAGCAGAAGTGTTCAGAGAATTATTCACAGTGATGCCAAGATCTCTTTCTTGAGTGGTAACAGCTAATTTAGAACCCAGCACTTTATATGTAGAGTTGGGATTATTTTTTCCAATGTGCATTACTTTACACTTATCAACACTGAATTTCATCCGCCATTGTATTGCCCAGTCACCTAGTTATGTGAGATCCTACTCCCCATAGTCTGCTTTGGATTTAACAATCCTGAATAATTTTTTATCATCTTCCCACTTTGCCACTTCACTGTTCACCCTCTTTCCAGATCATTTATGAATGTTTTGAACAGCACAGAGTCCAGTACAGAGCCTTGGGGGACCCCACGATTTACCCCTCTCCCTTCTGAAAACTGACTGTTTATTCTTATCCTTTGTTTCTTCTCTTTCGACCAGTTATTGATCTAAGAGAGGACCTTCCTGCTTACCTCATGGCTACTTAGAATCCTTAAGAACCTTTGGCGAGGGACCTTGTCAAAGCCTTTCTGAAAATCCAAGTACATGTGACGAATTAATAGCAGGGACTGTGCAGTAAAAATCCAGACTGCACATAAAACACGTGCCCTGTCAATCAGAAGAATTTTGGGCTAGCTCTGCACAACAGGTCCGATGTGCACATCATATGGCAACAACTAATGGTTAGGCATACAGGCTGTAAAATCTTCAAGGCAGGGACCTTGGCCAAGATTTTTAAAAAATGACTAGCAATTTTGGGAGCCTCAATTTTTGGGTACCCAACTCGAGACACCTTTAAGGGCTGTGATTTTCAAAGGTTGGATGCTCAGCACTTTCGAAAAATCTGGCCCTTTTAAGGTATCTCAAATTGGACACCCAAAATCACTAGTCATTTTTGTAAATCTTGACACATTTTTTCATATGCCTTTGTACAGCCCCTAGCACATAGGGGCTCCAATCCGGAGTAGGGTATTTGAGCTCTGCTGTGCTATAAACAAACAATAAAAATACTCTTAGGAATGGTATCTAAAGAAATTCTTTCCTACTGAATCACTGCTTGTTTCCTGCAAAACAGAATTTTTTATTTTTTTTATCCTTGAGCAGGTTGTTGTAAACATCTTGAGAAAAGCACTAGCACAGCAGTGTTCATGTAGCACTTCAGTCTCGCCTTTCCTGCAACAAACGAGTGGAAGGTAATTCACTTTGAAGTGGTTTCTTTGGTTAAATTAGCTCACTACACTGGCTTCTTTGTTGTTTACACTTTGGAAATGGAATGTGGCTTGAAGAGCCCAGTGGCAGCCCGAGCTACCCTGAAGTAGACACGTGTGTAGACTGATTTTGCAAAGTAAGGACTGAGACATTGAGGTCAAGTGATTCTGGAGGACCTGCTGATTCTAGGCTGTCTCTTACCTTCAGACTGCCTTTGAGGTCTGATGGTGCTGACCTCCTCCACTCCCTTGGAGGGGAGGAGAAAGTCGTGAGACTGAACAAGAGGTTGAAGTGCTCAGCACTGCACAGAGTTAAGCCCTTAGGGTACGTCCAGACTCCCCTCTGGATCGGTGGGTAGCGATCGATCTATTGGGGATCGATATAGCGCTTCTCGTCTAGACGTGATACATCAATCCCCGAACGCGCTCCCATCGACTCCGGAACTCCACCAGGGCGAGCGGCGGTAGCAGGAGCGGTGCCAGGGTTTCTGACACCCTAGGCAGAATTCAGGGGGCAGCATTTTGTGCGCTCCCCACAGGGCGTGTGGGAGCTTCCGGTTCCACTCCCGTCGCGCCACCGAAGAAGAACCCTCCGCCGAAATGCTGTAGGCGACAGCATCAGTCATTGAGCTGCTCAATTGCCTGCCGCTGTTTTCCACGGCACATCGGCAGAAGGTCCTTCTTCAGCGGCACAACGGGAGTGGAACCGGAAGCTCCCAAGCGCCCCATGGGGAGCGCACAAAATGCTGACCCCCGAATCCTGGTGCCCTAGGCGACTGCCTAGGGTCGCCTAATGGAAGCGCTGGCCCTGGGCGGTAGCAGAGTCGACAGGGGAGCCACGGCCGTCGATCCCATGCCGTGAGGACAGGAGGTAAGTCGAAATAAGATACGTCGACTTCAGTTATGCTATTCCTGTATCTGAAGTTGCGTATCTTACGTCGACCCCCGCCCAGTGTAGACCAGGCCTTAAGAGTTAGCTCCACAAAGGGGCGTTCTGAAACACTGGGCCTGTTCCATGAATTCTCCAAACTAGTTAATATTTCTAAATATCCCTATGTATTACCTTTGTTATGGTGACGCCCAAGTGCCCCAGTCATGGACCAGAACCCAGCGGTGCTAGGTACTGTACAAACAGAACAAACCAATAGCCTCTCCCCCAAAGAGCTTACAATCAAAAGCCAATTTTGATGTTGCTAATGGGAGTCACTTGCCTTACTCCACAACCCTGAATGCTCCATTCTGCAGGAAGAATTAAAACATAATGGAGCAGATGTATCCTGGGGCTACTCCGTTCATTTCAGTGGCTGGATCTGGCCTGAGGTGTCTTCCTCCCATAAGCCATTTCCCAGCTGTCTCCTCAGATCATCAACCTTTTTCCGAATGGGCATTAGCTACTTGTATGTCTGGGGAAAGGCCTAAGAAGCACAAATCTAAAACCTACCTCCCCACAGCCCCCCACTGTGACATTGTTACAGCCACTAACTAATGAAAGGTATCCTAATGGGTTTGGCTACAAGTCCCTAGCTCAAATTCCTCTGAGTTGAAGGTCTGACATCAAGGCTGACTCCACTAGCTGCAATATTGTAGGCTCCTGATGACCTATTACTGACACAGAGAGTTTTCCAAGTCCAGGAGTTGATATTCAGTCCCTTGGGCTTCCTGTGTGCAACTGGAACGGAATTTAACCGGCAGGACCCTGATAAATGCTCAGATTGATTAACTCTACATGGTGGAGCTAGATTAAAAGCATATATGTCTGGAGTCTAAGGCCATGTCTACAGTAGCACTCATGTTAGCAAAATATTTGTTGCTCAGGGGTGCATGTAGGGTGATCAGACGTCCCAATAAAATTGGGACCGTCCCCATATTTAGGTGCTTGTCCCGATATTTTGCTCCACCGACAGCACTTGGCTTTTTTTTCTCCCCTCCTCCCCCCCATGTGTCCCAATATTTTCTCTCTCTCATCTGGTCACCCTAGGTGCATGGCATAAGTTTTGCCAGCATAGGTGCTCATGTTCACAGCACTATGTTGGCGGGAGATGCTCTCCCACCGACAAAGCTACTACCTCTCGTTGAGCTGGTTTTATGATGCCTACGGGAGAGCTCTCTCCTGTCTGCATAATGTGGCTATGTGAGCGCTCTTGCCTCTGACAACAGCACAGCTCGTAAATGTATTGGCCTAAGAATTCCAGTCATCTTGGGGCCTGATCCCATGCCCGGAGACATCAATGAGCTCAGTGGCTGAGGATCAAGGGCCATAGGAGACACACCTAACCTTGAAAACACTCAGTCGGCTTCAGTTCTGGAGCAGCTCTCTCCTGTGATGAGCAACTGTGGGTGCCCCTCTCTGTGCAGGCAAAATGTCCTCACTGGCAACCCTGGTGTGGCCCTGAGAGCAGAATGTTGCTTTCTGTGGAGCTTTGAGAAAATGGGAACATGTGCCAGGGAAACCTCTGCTGCTTCACATGTTTTCTGACTCATTTCTGGTTGTCTCCACCCCATGCTAAAGATGTAAGTCCAGCCTCAAGGAGTTCACAGAAGCTGACAGAAGGGAAGGGAAGGGACCTACCATATAAAGAAAATTGTTCAGGGAGGTGATTGGCCCCATCTGGGTGATACAAAATTATATTAACACAAAGTTATCTGTCGTCCCACGTACTCCTCTAACATGTCATTATCCATCTGCTAGTTTCCCATACGGGTCATGGCGCAGAAGAGGTCTTTCAGGAGGGACTTGAATGCAGAGGGTAGTGGAGTGGCCTGACAGATGAGCTCAGAAAGAACGTTCCACGATAGGAGACTGTGTGGAAGAAGGCACAGAGGCATTGCCATGAGAAGCTGACAGACTGGCTGCTGGGATAACAGGTGTCAGAGCTGCCCGGCAGCCACTGGCTCAGGATGGCATAGGGGGGTGTTGGAGGGAAGCAGGGGCATGATGGATGAGTGGTTGGGGGCTACTGACACCAATCCTCCAGAGGTAGACGGTCCTGCTCTCCCTAACACCAGGCTGGCGCTGAGTCAGGATCCATCATCTGTTCCATGGCAGCCCATCCCACTTTCTTTCACCCAGCATAGTTCAGAGGCTGGGGAAAACTGAGTCCTGTATTTATAAAAGTATATGTGGTTTCAAGGTTAAGTGAAAACCTTCCCAGTTATCATCCCTCGGCCTTATGCCTTGTTTTTGCAAGAAGCAAAGCCCATTGAAAGTGGAGGGGACTTTGGCAGGACTGGAGAGCCTGGGTTCGCTTCCGCAGTTACGTGAGTTCAGCACACAGAGGAGGTGCACAGAGCCAGCGAAGATAGCTCGTCGTGCGGCTGCGTGGAATCTAGCCCAGGCACAGGTTGTGCGACCTTTCAGACCAGTCCATTGCTTCTGCTGCAGTGTTTGTTGGCTGCGATACAGCACCCATGCTCGGAGCCCCCTCCTGGGGTAACTGGAATCTGGCGTTCAGTCCAGTCCATTTTCACAGCCCTCCTGCACCCATGGTTGTTATTAATGCAATATGCAGAACCAAATAGAATCTTTTCCATTCTTAATCTCTGGTTAACAAGCTTGTTAAAATCATTCGCTGCTCTGTTATACCAAACAGAATTTCGTATGCCATATTGGCCAAAGGCTGTGTTTGAAGTAGTTTTTAATCTCAGTTCTAGGACAAACAGTTACATTTTATCAGCTCTGCTGTAGAATAATTTATTTGCTGGTCTATTTTTAGCAACATCTAAGTGCTTCAATATTATTTTAAACAGGTTCTATGGGATTAAGTGGAACTAAATCCTCACCGGTATAGAAGGTAATTTAGGTCCGGATCCTGCAAAGATTTATCCATGTTTTACACATTGCAAGTAGTTGAAGTGATTTCAGTGGGGCTACACAAAGCGTGTAATAAAGCTAAGTGTATGGATGCTTTTGCAGGATTGTGGCCTTATGGTTGTTTTTTTTTTTTGGCCGCTTTATAGGATATTACAGTAGATGATGTGAAAATTTTAGAATCGCATCTCTTCCCCCACCAGGCAATTAACTATTTAGGGCACAGTTGTAAGTATAGTAAATTAAAGTCATTAAAAAAAATCAGCATTTGCTAAAAGTGACTGTATCACAGCATATGGGAGAATGCAGCATTTTGCCTGTAATTAGACTAGGAAATAACTCGGGTACGTCAGATTGTGTAATGTTGAAACGGTCGGCGACTGTCTGCTTTTTAATGGCTACCGGTATACGCTAATTCATTCATGTAACAAGCCACAGGTGCTACATGGGACTTCAAAGGGGTTTTATATGTTCGTGAACATCAGCTCAGATAACTCATTGCTGTAGGGATTAACTTTGCCTATAGGAAAGGCTGCTTTATAAATTGTGTTGCATCCCAGTGGAGAACTGAGAGAATTTCCCCCATGATATCTAACTGGATGCAGGGTGCGAAACCACTATTCCCTCCAAAAAAGGCTTTCAGTGGGGATTTTGAGTCTACATTGATTTATTTGATGGATTATTGGTGAAGCAGCTGATGAGACCTAAGGAGCTGAGTCCTTCCTGGCCTAGACCTCATGTGAAGTTAAACTTTGCCCAGTATCATTTTCAAATCTACTCTTTCCTCCATCTACAGCACCTGATCTTTCCATGTGATTTCAATGGGAGCTGGGGGCACTCAGCATCTCACTGGCTACTAGGGTGGCCAACTTTCTAATTGCACAAAAAAGAACACCCTGACCACATCTCTGCCGTGCCCCTTCCCTGAGGCCCCGCCCCTGCATCACCCCTTCTCTGAGGCCCTGCCCCATTCACTCCATTCCCCCTCCCTCTGTCGCTTGCTCTCCCCTACCCTCACTCGCTCATTTTCACTGGGTTGGGGCAGGAGACGGGGGTGTAGGAGGGAGTGAAGGCTCTGGCTGGGGGTGCAGGCTCTGGATTGGGGCCAGGGATGAGAGCTTGGGGTGCAGGAGGGGGCTCTGGGCTGGGGCTGAGGGGTTTGGCATGTGGGAGGGGGCCTTGGGCTAGGGACAAAGGGTTCAGAGTGCGGGAGGAGGCTCCAAGATGGGGCCGAGGGATTCAGAGTGTGGGAGAGGGTACAGGCTCAGGGGTGGGGCCAGAGATGAGGGGTTCAGGGTGCAGGATAGGGCTCCAGGCTGGGGCAGGAGGTTGGGATGAAGGGGGGGTGAGGGCTTTGGCTGGGGGCATGGGCTCTGGGGTGGGGACGGGGGTGAAGGGTTTGGGGTACATGAGGGGGCTCCGGGCTGGGCCTGAGGGATTTGAGGTGTAGGAGAGGGTTCAGGGGGTGGGCTCCAGAAGTAATTTTGGGTGCAGGAGGAGGCTCAGGGCAGTGGCAGAGGGATGGAGCACAGGAGGGGTTCAGGGCTAGGGGTTGGGGCATGAGAGGGGATGTGGGTCCAGGCGGCTCTTACCTCGGGCGGCTTCCTGGAAATGGCAATATGGCCCTCAGCTCCTAGGTGGAGGCATGGCCAGGCAGCTCAGCATGGTGCGCTATGCCCCTGCAACTCCCATTGGCTGTGGTTTCCAGCCAAAGAGATCTGCGATGCCAGCGCTCGGTGCACGGCAGTGCGCAGAGACTCCCCACCAACTGGACTTTTAACGGTCCAGTCACCAGTGCTGACTGGAGCTGCCAGGATCCCTTTTCAAGTGGATGTTTTGGCCAAAAACTGGAAACCTGGCAACTCTATGCTGAAGCCTACAGGCTTGTAAAACAGAATGTTTGTATTTCCCATTCCTGATTCTACTTAGATTTCAGAGGTCCCCACCAAACAGTTCAATTATGTGCCACTTAACCCCCACTTAAGGCCTATTTGATGTATGGGCCCCATGCAGATCCTATGCCCAATGGTGAATTTCACCTACAGGTGCTTCTGCTTTTCTACTGGGAAAATGGCATGGAATGGAGCAACTCCATAGACAGCTTAAAACATTCCCCAGCTTTTTTGCCGAGTGTCTTGCATGCTTGAATAATGGTTGTATCCATTTCTCTATTAATTTACCTGATAACAGAGATTTCCTCTCCAGGGAGCCAGGTTTTACAATGGGAAATGTCAGTGCCTAATTTGGAGAGAATTGATTTAATCCAGGGCCCTGCAGCATTTTACAGCAGTTGGCCTAGGGTCCTGGCCACCTACATGATCATCTCTCATTGTTCTCCTCATCTGAAGGTGTAAAATCTTTAAGAAGGTTTCGTTGTATCCAAGGGATTCAGTGAAAGCCATTTCATGCCCTGCCTGGCTCGTTGTGATAGTGTCCATGTATAGTTGGGGATGATCTGCATTTTATACCTTTTTTTAATAACCTGAAATCATAACCCATGAGCTTTCAATTACCCAGGAAGCTTGGATCTCAATGCAGACCGAAAAGAATAATGTGACTCAATTGACTGTGAAATCCTTCTCAGAGAGGTGTAATTGGGATCGTAAACATCCATGCTTTAATTTACTACCAGATTTAATCCCTACAGAGGGGAACACTTAGGGCTCAGAGAACAAGTCTGAAAAGAACTTCAAAGGCTGAGTTAAAAGATCACAGACAAGATCCTTAGCTATGGTTAAAGACCATTTGTTACAGATAAGGGGAGGGGCTTCAGTGGTAGCTTTAAACCATCTTTGTGTTTTTCCAACCCTGGGTAGCAATGGCTCCCAGAGACCTTTATGGTAGCCAGGGATCATCAGAGTATAGGGCTATTTCAGCCATGCCCTTTTTTCCCCATGGACCCCATGGACCCCATGCCGGGTCATGATTTTGAATTTCTCAGTTAATTCAATCTCCTAATTGTTCTGTTCCCGAGTGTGGGGTCAGCCTCTCACAGATACTGGGGTAAAGAGTTGAAATCCAGACGCCAGTTTTGCAACTTCAGTCCCATCTCCACTGCGATGGATTGAGAGTTGGGGCAGCTGCCTGGCAGAGGAGCGTGCAGAGGAGAGATGTGGTTTTCTGAAAGACAGATGGATGGGAATTTAAAGAACCCTAAAAGGTCTGAGGCTGTAAGAGGAAGTTGACAGGAGGATTAATGTCACCTCTGTGCTCAGGGCCAGCACCAGGAGCCATTTATGTCCCACTGAAGCTCTTTTGGGCATAGACCTTCTGCAGGAGACGTGCAATGAGGGACAGTGAACAGCTATAAAGACAGACACGTAGGAAGTGTTACAGAGTGATAAGGATGCCAAAATGGTAAATCAAAAGCAGAGGAAGGCTATAAAGCAGCATATACATAGTAAATCTTTTTAAAGGCTGCCAGTCAGACAAGAAGTCATTGAGGCCATCAGGGGGATGTGAACGGGGAGAAATTGCTGAAAACTTCAATTCCTGGCCTTGATAATTAAGGAAAAGAAACGGAAGGTTGCATACTGTATGGGAGCCTGAGAAGCGCGATATTTTCCTGTGTGTGTAAAGGGAGCAGGGGGAGAATATGAAAAAATTTTATGTTTAACCTAAGCAGACGGTTGGGTATCCAGACCTCAGCAGAATTACAACCTAGGAAGCAGAAGAACGTTGGGGAAGGATAGCTCAGTGGTTTGAGCATTGGCTTGCTAAACCCACGGTTGTGAGTTCAATCCTTGAGGGGGCCATTTAGGGAACTGGGGTAAAAATCTGTTTGGGGAGTGGTCCTGCTTTGAGCAGGGGGTTGGACTAGATGACCTTCTGAGGTCCCTTCCAACCTTAATCTTCTATGATTGCTAGGGAGCTAAAATGACCTCTGGCAATGGTATCTGGCTCTCGGTGAAAGTAGCAATACGATAGGATTGATGAGCAGATAGCTTAGTCTCCAGGCTTAAGACAGGAACCCCCCCCAAAAAATAAGTTGTGGAGGAAAAAAAGGGAATATTGCTAAAAGCACAGCAGCAGTCAATATTTGGAGGCCATTTTATGGACAATGGAGGAGGTCATCAAGTACAAGATGAATTTGATTTCTATGAGTATTTCAATAGGCTAAAGATAAACTCTTTGGGGCAAGGTCTGTCTTTTGTTTTGTGTATGTACAGCACCTTGCACAATGAGAGCCTAGGCTATGACTGAGGCTCCTAGGTGCTACCTCAATACAGATACACGCTGTAGAAACCCATGCAGTTCCCCACTGTGACACACTGCGGGCTTACAACACTCCTGCTATGTTCTCACCCGGTCATCGAGGTGAATTCCATTTAAGACAAGGAAAAGGAAATGCTGTTCTTAAGGTTTCAGGTTGGGGTATTCTAAAATACCCATTAAAAAGCTCCAACAACAACACAGGCTTGATTGGCTGTGGAGTCACTCGCACCTGTGCAAAGAGAGCGGTGGCTTTGGAACATGCTGTAGCATTTTACACCCACTGGGCACTAATTATGGCCAGCTGTTGTGTTGACAACTGCCAGTAGTGACAAACCGTCAAATTAAGATTCAAAGCTCCCGGCTGCACTGATCCTTCAGGGCTAATGCCACTGTTGAGTCGTATCCAGGAACAAGTCCCATTTCCCAGTCTTCTACAGTGTGGCCAGATCCTCCAGTTAGCGTTTGTGGGGGCATATCCATGGGTTTCCGTGCTGAGCCGCTCTATGATTTTTCCCCAGAAAATTATGGGAGAATCTGTCTGTCCTCCTGGGCACATGGGGGAAATTGTGGGCTGGTACTGGAGGACTAGCAGCAGTCATGTGATTTAGCCTGCAACCTCACTGCACAGTGGGTGGGTTACCAGCCCAAGTGAAAGTGAAAGCTCTAACTCCTGTCCCAAGCCACCCCTGAAATTAGGTCAGAAGTTTGTGTATGTGGAGAGGAACTAAGGGCAGTACTGGGTAAGAGCCTGAGATAACTGCAGTGAAGACATACACTCAGAGAGAAACATATTGGGTACATTATCTAGGTTTAACTCAACTAAAATGCATCATTGTAAAAAGATCCTGTTGTGTTAAGATGCATTCAGTAATAAGGCAACATCCATTTTGTATATTATCTAGACTGAGCTCTGCTTGGCCATCTGTTGGCTCATGTGCCAGGGGATGACCAAAATTGTTAGATACCTGCCTGTAGTGTTCCTCGTTATTTAAAGTCTCTTTTAGTCTAATATCCCCTGAAAGCCTGCAGGACCAAGGTGTCAGTTTTGACATACAGTACAACTTCAGTGTCTTAACAAATTGGTAATCCCTGTCTGGGATATATAGGCAAGAAAATGGGTGGTGTCTAGAATAGACTTGCTACAATTTTCTAAATTTGCAGGATTTAATATTAACTGATGTGAAACATTTCACTTTACATTGAGAAGTCCCTGGTACCTAATGCCTAAAATATCCTTCACCGTGTGAAAGAAGAGGCAGCAGTTTTCAAAATGTAAGCCACTGTGAAACCCCAAAACTCCAAGTTATTATTTTCTTTTCTTTTCTCAGCTGGTTTCCTGGTTGAAGTCACTTCCTGGTTAACCTGTTCCAATGAAACAATAAAATAGTGGGTGTTTCTAATTCACTGAGTAACAATGACATTCCAAAGCGCCAGCTGCTGCCGAGGGTAGAGGATTCAGTACCAGGGAGTTCATGACACCATTGCTAGGGTTGCTTTCGGAGGAATACCTTGAAGGGGAAGCCAGAGAACAATACTCTGATCCCTTCTGGAGTTGGGTCCTTGACAGGGCAGCCCAGGCATCTGTCATTAGTGTGCCCACAGTCCATGGATTCATCAGAGTGAGCTTATCCTGTACTCTTGGAGAAGCCAAAGACCTGGGGCATCAATTTAACCATGCTCGGTTTGGAGTTTCACAATCCAGATGTGTATCCTAAATTCACATGGTCTTGGCACCGGAGGAAAGAAGAAACCCACCCCTGTCAGAGAGAAGCCGAACGCTTTTCTTTTCTTGCTTCATTCCGGGCCGTTGTCACTGTACCCAACTTCACAACATCTGCAGCTTTCTTCTGGGCTACAGAGGGGATTATGGCTCCCATAATCACATAATAATTATGGATTAGTCACACCTGCCTCTTGGAACAGTTTACACTCCTAGGTCGATCCAGTCCCCATGAAAGTCTGCATGAATCTCTCCATTTATTTCAGTGGGCTTTGTGCCAAAGCATCTACAACTCCTAATGAAACAGGGGAATCATGGGTGCACAGTGTGTGAACTCAGCCCGGAGGCCTTGAATCCTGACTGAAGCCTGGAGGAGTTTTGCCTGAGTTAGGCCTTTAGAGATTAATCCAGGTGATCAATAATGTTGAATAATTTGGCCTGGCAGAGGGTTTGTAGTGTTCAAAGAGGGACTGTGAACTGTAGCGCTGCATCCATGAGCCATTGTAATGCTGTTAACTTGCAGCTCCATGGTAACTCGTGCTGACAAGCATGAAGGGAGCATAGAATTTACTTCAGTGCAAAGCTATCCTCAGTTGTGACTGTCTCTGCCAGTTCCCACTAACACAACAGAGTCCGAACGCAGATTGGCGGGAAGGAACAGAAGAGACCAGATGGCAGATGTCTATCTTTCCAGCCTCTTTCCAACTCAGAGGTCCCCATCCAAATCAGCAAGAGTTTTCTGGACGTCCAACATGGCTGGTGGGTATTTTTAGAAGCCAATCAATCAGTGGTGACTGTTTTAAGTTCAGGCAAGTCAAACACAGCCTGCAAAGTTACACAGAAACTCTGTGTGTAATAGAAGAGGCTGGTGAGCCTGGCTAACTGGACATGCTGTGCCAAAATCCATCAGCTATCAGTGCTGGAGTTTCTTTTAGAAAGATGTCTATGAGACATAGGAGTATAAACAGGCTGCTGATTGTCAAACACACACACTTTTTTTTTTCATACTGAGGCAATAAATTACCATTTGTGCTTCTATAGAGGCCTTCATTTGAGGATCTAAAAGTGCTTTGCGAAACATTAACTCACGCCAGTGAGGTTGTCCTTTTTACAGATGGGGAAACTGAGGCAGCACGTGTTTGTTCGTCAATGAGCACAGCAGGGTCCTGACCCTTGCTAAGACCTCTGGAAGCTACTTTAGTGTAAATGAATAGAACAATATTAATAATTGCACCCCATGAGAGCTGTGGGTGCTGAGCATTCTGCAAATTGGGCCCAACCTGCCTCAAATTGGGGACCCAAAAATTGATGCATCGTGAATTAGTGGCATAATATTTACTTCTTCCTCTCTGTGCCTCAGTTTAACCACCTGGAAGATGGGCTTCCTACGTATTTACCTCACGGTAGAAGTAGTTCTGTTCCTGCCTCTCCGCTTCCTTTTCCCCCTTCTGCTCACAATTGCAAGTCATCCTCCCTGTCTGGAGTCTGCACAGCTGCACAAGCTGTAATGCGTGGCATGATCTGAAGTTTGGGATTAACTCATGTTCCTGTGCCAGCTGGAGGGACCTACTGGGCTTTTGCTGATGCATCAGAAATATATATTTAGGAAGGTTTCCTTATAATTATCACATTATAGCTCCTTCTGGATCTCTCAGAATATAGTAAACAATCGCTATACTTGTTACAGGTCATGAATACATAAATTCATTCCTCTCTGTGAGGTCTGCTGTTAAATAGTGACTTAGTTTGCACACGTTTGCGCATGAACACACAGAGATCAAAGGAACATTCTGACCTTGCTCAAACCAGTGATCCGGTTCTTATAATTTACCCTGCTTTCCTAAAGTTGCTTTTCTGAATTGTAACAATGAAAGAGGCAAAGGACACCCATTGCATTGGCTTCGTTTCGGAGCAAGTGGCGTTATGTCCCATTCTCCAAAATACTTCCCACTTTCTATGAGTTTTACATGTCACTGCCGTGTCTCATTTTTCTTTTGTTATTTATACCACGGTACCGATTAGGGCCCCCAAACAAGGATCAGGACCCCATTGTGCTGTACAAACAGTGTTTGTCCCAAAGTGCTAGGTGTCATCCACGATCCAAGATATGGACACAACGGGCCAATGGGCTGGAGGTGAGTGGGAAAAGGAGTAACAAAAAGAACTGATTTCAGAGTAGTAGCCGTGTTAGTCTGTATCAGCAGAAACAGCGAGGAGTCCTTGTGGCACCTTAGAGACTAACAAATTTATTTGGGCATAAGCTTTCATGGGCTAGAACCCCCTTCATCAGATGCATGGAGTGGAAAATACAGGAGCAGGTACATATTTATTAAAGGATGGGGGTTGCTTTACCAAGTGTAAGGTCAGTATAATGAGATAAATCAATTAACAGCAGGATACCAAGGGAGGAAAAATAACTTTTGAAGTGGTAAGAGAGTGGCTCATTACAGACAGTTGACAAGGTGTGAGTAACTGTAGGGAGAAATTAGTATTGGGGAAATTAGGTTTAGGTTTTGTAATGACCCAAATGCTCCCAGTCTTTATTCAGGCCTAATCTGATGGTATCCAGTTTGCAAATTAATTCCAGTTCTGTAGCTTCATGTTGGAGTCTGTTTTTGAAGTTTTTTTGTTGAAGAATTGCCACTTTTAGGTCTGTGGTGAAAAAAATCACAACTCACCATCCGCCGTATATCTTGTGGTTTTCAGATGCCCTGATACAGAAGACATGCAAGGACAATGCAAAGGGTGACATGTTCCCCACTGCTACATGTGGCTGTTCAGAGGCTCTGGAGAGCTGCAGTACTATCCATCCCAGCAGGGCATGGAAGGCCCACATACTGCTAGATAAAGCCAGGTAGAAATTCAAAGAATACTTTGGTCCACACAAAAATGACACTTAGAGAAGAAACATTTCCGAAAAAGCCAGTTGTCAGGAGAAACCACTGACCATTATATTACAGAGCTACGTGATAAAGCCAATTCCTGTGACTTCGCCCATGGGTTAATTATTAGCGGTATGACTGAGTAGCCAGGTTAAAGAAAGGTTATCATGAACAATGGGACTTGGCTTCTCAAAGAGAGTGGCTGGTGAAATCATACTTCCCAGATGAAAATGTTAACAAGCAGTGGAAGAACTGAAATGTACCTAGCTGAAATAGATACATGAGAATAAAGGCACATTACTCAGGTGAGTTAATCTATCAAGGCTTGACCTTGAAGTCCTAAGTTTAGTGCCTATAGCCATTCTATGCTTAGCTTCAGCCTCGACTGCCACCAAAGGTGCTGGCTGTGGTCATTACTAGCCCTCCTTTACTATCCATTACTGACCTCCTTCCCCATCTCGTACATGACATTGTCAATGGCTCTGAAGAGTAGACAGCAGCATACCAAAAAAACCCCAGAGGTTGAAAGGTGAGACACAATTTATTCCAGCTCTAAAACACCCACTGCTCTGCATTGTAGGATAAGAACATGCTCCTGCTTTTCAGCTTTAGATCTTTATGGCAGTTTGCCTGTTGTCCTGTGTACACATACAGTGCTACAGAAGCCATAAAAATAACTTGATTTAAGAAATCTCCACTGCTGAGATGTGAGCCACATTAGCGTTTCTCGTGGAAATGTTTTGCAGGATTTGATTTATGCTGTAAACCAGCTTGAGCTACTTTTAAGATACATTAGGTTGGACAATATGTCAAAATAACTCAAAGCTCTGAACTCCTCTACCTCCAACATGTCACTCTCTAGCCTGGAGACTGGAGCAGAGGAGAGCAAGCTCTAGTCTAGCGCACACCAGGAAGGGGAGTTAAGATTTTGACATTAAAGAAAAGAGGATGGGCAATTCAGAGTTCACTCTGCCACTTGATCCTCAGTTCATCTACTGTCCCTGTTAGGATCTGTTATAAAGAGCTGCACAGAGGCAGGGCCGGCTCCAAATTTTTTGCTGCCCCAAGCAAAAAAAATTTCCCATGCCCCCCTAGTCTCGCCCCAACTCCGTCCCTTCCTCACCCCATTCCAACCCCTTCCCCAAATCCCCATCCCTACCTCCTTCCCTGGGCTCGCCGCATTTCCCCTCCTATCCCTCCCAGGATTCCCTGGGAGAGAGGGAGGAGAAGCGGAGTGGTGGTGCACTCGGGGGAGGAGACGGAGGTGAGCTGGGGCGGAGCAGTTCCTCTGCCCCCCCGGGTTACTTCCTGTGGCCCTCCCTGTGCCTCCCACCGCTGCAGTTCACCTCCGCTCTGCCTGCTCCCCTGAGCACGCTGCCGCCACTCCACTTCTCCCCCTTGCCTCCCAGGCTTGCCACAAAACAGCCGATTCGCACGGCAAGCCTAGGAGGGAGGGGGGGAGAAGCGGAGCGGCAGCACTCTCGGGGGAGCAGGTGGCAGTGGAGCAGAGGTGAGCTGGGGGGAAGCGATTCCTCTGCCCCCCTGGGTTACTTCCTGCGGCCCTCCCTGTACCCCCCACCGCCACTGTTCACCTCTGCTCAGGGCCGGCTCCTGGCTTTTTGCGCCCCAAGCAAAAAAAACAAAGGGAGCTGGACTGCCACCCCTTGGAAAGTGCCGAAGCACTGGTGCCTAGAGCCAGCCCTGCACAGAGGAGGCCATTTGCAGTGCACATCACCACCAAATGTTATTGCTCCTACAAAATCCAGGTGATATGCTATGCACTACTAGCTATTTGCATATCTGCAGACTGGGACAGTGCCTGCAGAAAATATTGCACAGGTTGGTGAAATAATAATGATGCCTTATGCTTCTATAGCAGATTTCAGAGAGCGCTGCAAACATTCATGAATTCATCCTCCCTACATCCATGCGAGATGGGGATAATGTAATACTGACCTAAGTGGGGAAATGGAGATACAAAATGTTTTTAGATCTTTTTGAAAGCTTGGGCCAGATTATAAGAAATACTCATAAGTTAGTTGTGAGCATTCAGCAACTCTGCAAAGAAATCTCATATCATACTCGGATTCCATCCCTGCCTCAGGCCAAGCAACCACATGGCAAATCAGTGGAAGGAGCCAAGAATAGAATCCAGGTATTGGGGTCCTCAGGCTCCACAAACTCATCCATCCAAAGCTTGTAATGCTGGTTCCATAAAACTGAAGTACAACTTAATGAGCAAAGGCTAAAATGGCAGTCTGAACATCGAGCCCCCTTGCTTTGTTTGGTTTGTGTTGCATGCTCCATGTTGTTTTAATATAGGCTCTAATATGCAATGCATTTTTATTGCTTACTTTAATAACAATGACTGAGTGCTAAGAGCCAAGCCAAACAGGCCATGCCAAAAAGCCAAACACTTCACTTCAACTAGCAGAACGGATGCCTCTTTCCCCTACTCAAGTCTTACTTAGACATGTAAATCAAAGAGCTTACTAGGCCATTAGAGAAAGCAAAACAAACGGCTCCTCTGATGTCTGGACAGCAGCCAATGGGGGGCAGTTTCACTGGACTAGCTGCTGAAACTGCCATGGATTGGGTTGGTCTTTCTTGCTACGTTGCTCTCCACAGGAAAGAGAGTAAGCGACGAAGCATGGCTAAGCAAAAAGCGCCACCTCTTCCCAAGGTGCATAAAATGGAGCTTTGGGCTGATTTTCAGAGGTTTTCAGCCCCTGTAGATGCCTAGTACACCTGTAATAGCAGGAGTCGCTCAGGATCTTTGAAAACCAGGCCACTACTTACTGACTTGTTATTTTCAATAAAATTTGAAAATCCTCCCTCACCTGGTGCAAAATGAGTGTCACTGCATTGACTTAAGTGCATTTATACCCATTAACACCAGGTAGGGATCTAACCCAATTAACATGAGTGGAGTCACACCCGTTTACACCTACTGACTTAAACGGAGCTAGGCCCATTTACACCAGTTGGGGATCTGTCCTTGGCATGTGTCCATTTTTGTTGGCTCCCTTTCCTTATATTTTTCTGCCTAATTTTCCTTCCCCCTCCTTGTGTTACCCTCCCCGCCCCAACATTCTCCACCTTCTATGCCTCTCCTCATAGATGTTCCTTGTCATTCTCTGGGCTCTTCTTTCTCCTTATTTCTTCTCCTCATGCTCATTTTCACCCTTACAGTTTAGCCCTTTTCCTTCACATTTCTCTCCTCATAGATTTATTTTCATTTCTTTGCTCTTTGTTTTGTCTTTTAGGTGTCTTTTCCTTTCCTATAGGCCTCTCGCTCCTTTCCCATGGTCCGCCTCCAGTCCTCTTCTCTGGACCTCCATATAGAGCCCATTTTCTCCACAGCATCAGAAAAAGCCCAGTAGGTACCTCCAGCTGGGGGGGAGGAACATTACATTATATCCAAGAGCGATGGTTCCTGAGAGATGCCAAGTACTGTCCTGCCAGCATTAGTCTGGACTGTTTTCATCTGGATAGACAAGTTGAACCAACCATCTCAAGCACTGACAAGCAATTCACTAGTCTTCAAGCCATGTAATCGATCATTGCTCCCTAGCGATGGAGGCATTTTATTCTGCACAAGCCTGAAAATTATAAGTGCTTCAGCAAAGATGTCACGGGATGTAAACACGCACTCAGGTTTTTTCCTTTGGGATATGCATCCCGTTTTTACTTGTTAAGCTGTAAGCATCTGTAGCTGCCAGCTAGCCATGCTGTGGCCCATATAGAGATGCAGTCTCAGCTGGGACAAAAAATAAACCATCCTACAAGTTACAGAAGAGGCAGTCTGCTACTAATTGGTTCTGCCACTTTTTCCTTTGCAAAAGTTGAGCACACTGTAGGAACAAAGGACCACTGAGTGTTGGCCGTCCTACAGTACAGCTCTGTTTTTGCAGTGTTGGTGTAGCCATGTTGGTCCCTGGATATTAGAGAGAAAAGGTGGGTGAGGCCCAACTTCTGTTGGTGAGACAAGCTTTCAAGCTACCTGCAGAAGAGTTCTGTGTATGCTCAAAAGCTTGTCTCTCTCACCAACAGAAGTTGGGCCAATAAAAGATATTACCTCACCCATCTTGTTCTCTCTGTTCAGTTGTGGTGTATTAACTGTATACCTCAAAGGTCCTAAGGAATTTTCCCTCAGGAGATATTTGGGCTACATTTTATGCAGTAGCTTCCAAATTGTAACACCTCTGCCTTATGCATCCATGCAGCAGCCTGTCTGTGCATCTGTATAGGTTTGGGCAATGATCAGCTATGGGAGGAGGGCTGATCAGTCACTGAAGGAGAAACTATGATCCATTCTGAGTACACTGCAGAGTCGCTTCTAATTTGCCGCGCAGAACAATAATGCCTCAGACAGGCCAGAACTGCTGCAT
This sequence comes from Gopherus flavomarginatus, assembly GCF_025201925.1. Lineage (NCBI taxonomy): Eukaryota > Metazoa > Chordata > Testudines > Testudinidae > Gopherus > Gopherus flavomarginatus. The sequence goes on along the minus strand of NC_066628.1, from coordinate 43,295,806 downwards.
CATTCCTTCACCAGCTGTGATTGAATCTCACACACTCCCACTGCCCCAGTTAATCCCTGACTCATGCTTTGCCTTTCATTAACAATAAAGAAGACACATCTTTAAAAAAAAAATACAGCTGCCCAGTGTCTTGGGGTGTAACATCCCTCCTAGGACTCAGCGTTTAGAAATGACCTTCAGCCTCCTATGTCCACAGCAGGTGGGTAAGGAACTGTGCTATTATGGAAGAAGGTTGGGGACCGAGTACCGTAGCTTGGGATACAATTAGCTAAGCTAGGTGATCAGAGGCAAGACGAAAGCACTGTATGAGTGGTACATTTATGAATATATGCATAGTTTGTGTTTAATCATAGAGCAGTCTCTATCATGCTCAAGTGCGCTAAATATGCTCAAGCTGTGTATATTGTTTTACCAGTATGAGCCCTCGATAAATCACCTGTCACAGCCTCTCGTACATTTTAAAGCATTTATTGCTAATGGATTTTCACAATGTGGTTTAAAGGACGTTGTTATTAACAAACATAACTGCATACAGTAGTAAAATTGATAAGAATGGAAGAGGCATTTATAAATTCCACTTTACTTTCAACAGTTGCTAGGATTTTAATTGATTCAAAATAAAATGCAATTAACCTTGATTTTTCTTTTTGCTAATGCTAGACTATTACAATCTGAAGCTAAAAAGAATTTATAAGCATCATAGTCCTAATTCCGCGTTCCATGGTGCTGGTGAAAATCCAGTCAACTCTAATTGTGTCAGTGAAGTTACCTTGGTGTAAGAGAGCAGAATTGGCCTCACTATCTGCCAACTAATGCCTTTAAACACACCAAAAGCAAGGGAAAAAATTAAAAAGGGATGATTAATATCCCTTAATACTGATGATAACTTGAAAATTATTTATCTATTTCTAGACAACCAGTTTTTGCTAATGGACTGCTCTCCATTTCATTATCATTGCAATGCCTAAAGTACTTTGTTGTGTATAAATTAACTGTGGAATTATATTTCAGTGCCCTGCATCGATAGCACAGAATGCATGCTATTGCTTAAGGCTAGTCTCCACCTCAAGGATGGGGGTCGATAAACATTCATAGCACACAATGACGGGAAGTGTTATGAGTTGTGTTGTGGCTGCACCCTCAAGCTAGCATAACATTAAACGGACAATTGTGAAGTGGGATGTGAGAGGAAAACATTTTCATTTCTGAGCTTTACTAGCAGCCGATCCAGGCTGGGATTCATGTCTCTGGCAAAGGAGACAAGTGTTAATCACAGGAAAGCATTTGTTTGCTCAGTTACCAGAAAGTGTTTGTTAAACAAGGAATTTCTTGGGCTGGTTGGGCTTTCCGTTGAAGACACATGATGTCCACACCTCAGAATAAAGTAGAAAAGAGACAGGGGCTAGTAGCTAGGACACCAGACAGGGTCAGCAGACCTGGGTTCTGTTTCTGCCAATGAACTGTTCTATGACCTTGGGCCCGTTACTTCAGCTTTCTATGCCCCTATTTTGCTTCCCAAGCTTTGTCTAACTATTTAGATCAGGGGTCTCAAACATGCATGTGGCCTGCAGAGTTATTTGCTGCAGCCCATCAAGCTCCCCCGCCCCTCCCTGAGTTATTTCCTGCGGTCGCCAAGCTCCCCTCACCCGCCCCCACCCAGCGTGCCACGTTCCCGCTCCTCTGCCTACCTCCAGGCACTTCCCGCTGCCAAACAGCTGTTTGGTGGTGCTTAGCGCTTTCCAGGAGAGAGTGGGGAGCTGCACGCTCAGGGGAGGAAGCGGAGAAGAGGTAGGGGCTGTTTCATACTATGTATATGTACAGGGCCTCACTCCTCAAGCTGCCTCAGACACATACATATCTTAGTTCTATTATGACACACACAATGTACCAAACCGTATAGTTCTAGGTGAAGTTCACGGTCTGCTCCAGCTTGCACCCTAATGGTGACTGTATTTTATTCATTCATTATAATCATTCACTTTTCTTAATTAATTTCTGCACGTAGTAGGCTATAAATAATCGTTGTTGGTATTGCAAGGAAGCTGTGACTTTCTGAACAGAGAGAACCGAAATCTCAATTTGTCAGTAGCTGGTACAATGCAGCTGTTTTTCTAATTTTTATTGTTTTGATATTTTATAAGCACAGAAAAAAAGTATGACGTTTACAGAAAGTTTCTTCTTCCTAGATTCATGGAGTAATCATCGCTCAGGTGCCTCTGTGGCTCTCTTTGCATTCAGCACTTGTAGGTACTGGATTCTGGCTGATGTAGTTTTGTTTATATAGTTTAGCAGTGTAAATCCCTAACCCCCAGCAGTTCCCCAAAACAATCACCAATAATTTATCAGCTTCCCCCAGGGAACATCTTATTACTGGTGGAAAGGGCTCTGCAATGAAAATATTGTTTTATCCTTCTCAAAGTGCCCCTTGCCAAAGTCAGCCAAGAATCCAGAGGCACTTACCTTATTATGACTTTTGAATCATTAATATTCACCTAACATGCTATGCACACAAGACAGACACAGCCCTTCCTTAGGTTTTCGATTTCTATCGTGTCCAAGAATTGCTACTTCTATTTCTTAAGGCCCAATCCTGCTCCTGCTAAAATCCATGGGCTTGATTTTGCTCTAGTTACTCTGGTGTAAGTCAGGGGGTAACACCACTGAAAATCAGTGGAGTTACACAGATGTAAAAGTGGTGCAAGTGAGACATGATTCAGACTGCGTGGCCAAAATCCCATTGACATCCCTGGAAGCAGACAGGGTTGGATGCACAGTCCACCTGGCTTTACTCTTGTCTTGCATTCAGTGATTCGTGCTTCCACATTTCAGGCTCTGGGCTCTGTGTATATTAAAGCCCCCTGGATGTTCTGCATAACACGGCGAATGAAAAATTCTGCACAAATAGCTTCCAAAACAGCCTTCCCCAATGGATCCCTGCCACAGAGGGCAGAACACAAGGGCAGAGCCTTTTGGACAGTATGGGCATTACAAATGTACAGGAAATGTGTAGATGCTGTTGGGTTTCTTTTTCCCTTGGCTAAAGTAGTCCCAGGGCCAGCAATCAACAGCGATCCTGTGAGCAGAACTGGGCCTGAGTCCGTTAACATGCAAGGCGGGGAGGATGTCGCTCAGTCCTCCAGATTAATCCAATCTGCTGCCAGAGAGCCATTAACAACACCCAGTTTCTCTAGGGCCATCGAGTCTCTCAGTGAACTGAATGAAAAACAACAGCCAACAGCACATTGTTGCCCAGAGCATAAGGGAAACCATAGACAAAACTGTTAAAGGAGCACTGCGAACCTCAGGAGGCATCTGGGGGAGTTAGAATTTAATAGGCCGCGGGTGCCTCCATTGAACATGCCAGCTATTGACTATGCAGGGCCCTGGAGAACTGGGCCCAAGGCTAGTGAAAGGAAATGTTACCCTGACCTGCTTTCTTTATTCAATACGCAAACTAACCAAGCCTCCGTGGGCCTGATTCTGGTTTAGGGTCTAGCCTTGTTAACTAGGAGTGCCTGTGATGGTCATTGGCATTGCTCCCCTTTTATACAAGTAAGAGCAGAGTGAGGCCCAGCAGAAACCAGCTTTTGCAGGCATTTGTTCTTTTTTTTTTCTTTTGGTCTCCTTCTTTGCCCTTCAGTGCAAGAGGGGGATTCAACTTGTGATTTTTTGTTAGCTGGACACTGCCCCTTTAATGCAGAGTTGTGTTTTTCTTGCAATGCCCAGACCAAACGTTAGTGAAGCAATAACCAGGCCTGAAGAGAAGGCCCAGATGCTTGGGAGACGAGGCTGCTTTGCGCTTCCTGCAGTGATGGGGCAGTTCAAGAAGCGTTTGCTCTTTTACTACAAAAATCCAACTCCTGCAATGCTGCCAAGGTCAGTAGGTGCTTGGCCCAGCGCTGGCCAGGCAAGTCCGAGATTCTCAAAGGTGCATTTCACTTACACACCTAACTATTTCAAGATTTCCAAGTATTTTGGAGGGGAGGAGAAGGGGAGCTTGCTCTTCTAGCCAGCACAGTGCTTTCTACAACCTGCTTTTAGACATTAGCCCATTCGCCTGCGGAGACTTTGCCTATTGAGAATGGGAGATTATCTAGGGTACGTATCTGACCCCCACTGCCACAGTATCTGAGCACCTCACAGTCTGTTAGTGTGTATTTATCCTCACAACGCCCCTGGGAGGTAGGGCAGTGCTGCTCTCTTCATTTTGCAGATGGGAAAGCAGAAGCCCAGAGAGGATAAGTAACATGCCCCAGGTCACACAGCACTTCCCTGGCAGAGCAGAGAGAAAGGTGGTCTTATGTTTCACTTGCTGGTGGGGACTTAAAACATTGGGGTTCGTTTCCCAGCTCTGCCACCTATCAGTGGCGTAGCCGTGTTAGTCTGTATCCACAAAACCAACGAGAAGTCTGGTGGCACCGTAAAGACCAACAGATTTATTTGGGCATAAGTTTTCCTGAGTAAAAAACCCCACTTCTTTCCGTGCCTGCAGATGCACCTGAAGAAGTGGTTTTTTTAGCCACAAAAGCTTATGCCCAAATAAATTGGTTAGGCTTTAAGGTGCCACCGGACAGCTCTGCCACTGACTCAGTGTGTGACTTAGGGCCAGATTTTTGTGGGTATTTATTTAGGCTCTGGAAGATCCAGATAGGCACGTAGTGAAGGTTTCAAAAGCCCCTAGCTGGAATATTGGGCACTGGTAGGGAAGGTTGGAACCCAAAGATTTACAGCACCTCCTGCTCCCTGAGCCCCAGAGACCTGGGTGATACTGACATGATGAGTGCCCCCTGAGTGCAGGCAAATGTGGCCTTTTTCCAATACGCGAACAAAAGAAATGGAGGAGGAGTTAGGCACCTAGACGCTCTTGAAAGTCCCACTCGGTGCCGAGCTGCATTTTTAAGCATCTAAAGACCTTTTAAAAAATCTCTCTCTTAATCTCCTTGTGCCTCGGTTGTCTGTCAAGTGAGAATAGCAGCACTTCGCCCCGCTCATTAATGGCCGTGCTGAGATACGGGGGTGGTAGGGGCCAAACACGTAGGAAGAGAGGAGATTGGGGTTCTTTTGCCTTCTCTAAATCACAGACTTGTGAGGCAATTGTGTCCGCCTCGAAAGGATGCCCTGTTAAGGAAAAGAAGCTTTTAACGGAACATGCTCAGTGCAGCCGGCCTGGATGACACCTGAGCCTCAAGCATGGTCTATAACAGGTAGTCGATTACTTTTTGTCACGGTCCCAATGTTCTAGTCAAGGTCCAGACTCTGGAGAAAAAATTACAAAAATAATAATAAGTAAATAAAAAGATTTTGGGGTCTGTTCAAAAGCATCTGGCGGTCCAGATTTGGCCCATTGTCCACCTACTGAATACACCTGGTCTGTAACCACAGATCTACCAGTGGAGAAGTTATCAGCCATGTCGGTCACCAGGGATGTTAAAATGAATGGCTCCAGGTGGTGGTGTAATTGTTGTGTCGTTCCAGGGGTGGAGGCACATGCGTTGCTGTTGGCAAATTAGCAGGTCTCTCACTCAGAGTCCTATTATGAAGCTGATGGCAGCGTGCACTCCGAGTACGCCAGCCATTAACAGTGCCAGCTGTGTTTGATAGATGACCACTCTAAAATGCACTTGCAATGGGGTTGATCTCTAGCTTTTCCATTAAAAACTAAAATCTCATTTCCCTTCGCAGGAGACCTCTGCCACCCTTCAGCCCCGAGCTCTTTGGCTACAAGACTGAGGCTGAGTTGCAGACACTTCTGTCTTGATACGGGAAAACAGCCACATCTACCAGCTCTCAGGGAGCCCTGGCCATGACAATATCTTCCATGCATCCAAGCCGTAAAAGATGCTATGAAGCTCTGTATTCCAGCCTTCTCTTATCCATTCTTTCCCCAATAGCTCCCAACATTCAAACTTCCAGTTCAAGGGCAAATTTTCTATGCCTTGTACCATTGACACTCAACAGGCAGAGTTTCGGTAGTGTAACAGGCTAGCTAAGTGTATGGTGCCTCACCCCTAGTAGCCTGCCCACAAAGTGGATAAAAGCCCACTACTGCTACTAGCCACCAGAATTAGTGCTTTAGCTAAAGTGGGAAAGGCCTGTCCTGGAGCCCCTACAGGTCAACCAATGGTGGTGCTATTACATTAGTATCATGCTACAGCACAGACCCGCTTGACCACTCAGACACAATAGCACTAGAAGAAAAATACTTATAAAAAAAAAAGGGAAGTGCCTTGAAGTTCTTATGCATTCAAGACTCAGGCTCCTTTAAGGGTTTTATTCTGCAAGCTGATGGGCACCCGCTGAAGGCCACTGACCGCCCTGAGCTCCCTTTGGCTTTGGTGAGTGTTGAGAGCACTCAGACCCAGATCCCCCAAGGTATTCAGGTGAGCATTTCAAAGGCCTCACCATCTGTCTGAAAGGGGGCTGAAGACATGGGTGTATGTTTAACCTCTCAATAATAGTTGTAAATGGCAATAAAGAAAGATGCCTGTATTGCGACTTACAGTTTGACAGCTAAAATAAGGTCATGCATTTCCTGCTGAGAACCAGCAGACTCAACTCCTTAAAGATACGAGATTGGCGCAGCTCTGCAGTTGCCTTGCCTATGAATAGATGAGATTCCTGCTGTCCCAGTGAGTAATTCTGACTTCCTCCCTTTGCCTTGCAGAGCTGAGTCACAGGCATTCTGCACTCCAGTCATGCATTACTTACATGGTCTGAAAGGAAACTTTAACACATCCAATGAATCATCCGGGATTGGATCAGTTTTAAAGTTATTCCATTGGTATTTCCCTTCTATTGTAGCACATCTGCCAACACCTAAAACTTTGGCTAATCTGGACTCCTAAATGCATTCAGTTGTTGACATATACAGCTACTAATAAAATAATTAAAAAAAAATTCCTTTAAAATTCCCTTCAATAAACAAGTGATCCTTAGAGGATTGCTGTAGCACTTCAGAGCTGCTAATTTTGTCAGACTGCTTCCTTGTTTTGGAGTTGCTTATTTAAAGAACCCAAAGTTAAAAATGTTTCAATAGCCAGCCTTTAACTACAGAACTTAAACTGCAGGTTTCATGCCAAGACATTATTTGCACAGCAGTGAAGTGAACGGCCCCTTGCTCTCTCGTTCTGTCTCTCACAGAGGCGCACACATTCCTTTTCCGACCAAGATAAAAATAAAATGCCTCCAAAGCAGAGACAAAACCATAACAGTGTTAAGTAAAGAAAACACGGCATTAATGTACTGCCTGCGCCAGGCCGTCAGCTTCACAATGTAGCAACAGCTCCTGAGCAGGACACAGCCGGTTGCTACCTCACTTTTCCCAGGTGTCAAAGCTAAATCCTGTTGGTCCATTGACGGCTCAGTATTTAAAAGAAAAGGAAACATCTGGAAGAGCAGAAAATGCTCCAGCAGAATTTGGGAGAATTTAAATATAAACATAAAACAAATAGAAACATTTCTCTCTGCTGGTCTTGCAATGTGATAGAGTGTAACTATTTTGGACCTTTCACGCATTATTCCCATATCTTCAATCTTCAAACCACAATTTGAAGACTTCAGTAACTCAGGCATAGGTTAGGGGTTTGTTATAGAAGTGGATGGGTAGGGTTCTGTGGCCTGCTTTGTGCAGGCGGTCGGACTAGATGATCACATTGGTCCCTTCTGACCCTAGAATCTATGAATCTATGAACTGTGAGGTGTTATTCGTTTGGGCCTCTTATCACTGAAATCCATCCCATTCCATAGCTCATTGAGGTCATTTTTTGTTTGTCCTTTACATGGCATTTCTCCAATGCTTTTCGTACTAGATGATCCAAAATCTTGTTTGTATCAGTTTATATTGGTAATAAAGTCATTGCTAAATTTAGCAGTTCATTACTGAAATGCAGCCACCTCTGGGGTGAAACACAGCAGCTGGTTTAACAGCCCACAGCAACAGTGTTGACCATTGTTTGCCAACAGTTACTACACAATAGGATATGAGAAACCAGTTTTTACACTGTATTTGGAATGGACTATAACTCTGGTACCTGCTGGCAAATACTGATTTTTTTTAAATAGAGACTACTGTGGTTATTCATGGAGTAGTTTTTACCCTACTACCCCTGTGTGTAAACCCTCTCAGAAAACTAAACATTCCCTACCTGGTGTGTCCTTTTCTTTTTGCCCTCTCATTGGCTACCTACGGAACATGAACATTGCTCTGTTGCCGCGATGGGCATCTTTAATGATCACCCGGGTAGGCTAAGCACAGTACTGGGAATAGGGTTTGCTCGCTCATCCATGCCACTCTGCTTCTCAGACGGCAACCCCTCCCTGCAGCTGAACAAAAGAACCCCAAAACAACACCGCATGCTGATGCGGTGCAAATTCTCAGTAACAAGGGTGGCTTGAAAGCACATTGCTCTTTCCATAAGATGTTATGCTTTGGCGACGTGGTTGGAAAATGGGGAACTTTTTTACAAACATGTTTACCAGTTTCCATCGAGGCTTTGTTTCAGCTGAAATTTTCTGCCCAGGTCTAATCCACTGCCCTGCTTTAGTACCTGACAGTCAGGGATTTCAAAGCCGTTTAGAAACACAAATGAACTGAGCATCACAACCATCCTGGGAGCCAGACAAGCAGTACTGTCCCCATCTTACAAACCAGAAAGCAAAGTGCTGAGCAGTTAAGTGATTTACTGGCTGTCACACACAAGCCAGTGCAGAACTTGGATCAGAACTCAGCTCTCCTGATGCCCGGCCTCAGGCTTTAAGCACTACGCCATGTGGCCTCTCAGCTTATGGCAACATTGCAGCCTGTGGCTATGTGCTTCCCAGACCCATGCTCACTCTGCTCGAGTGAGCTTGCTAAGCATAGCAGGGTGGCTGCTTGGACTAGCTGCCTCAATACAGACTCTCCCAACCTCCAGCCCAGGGTGTATAGTTGGTGGCTATTCCGAGCTGCTGGTACTGCCACACTGCTGCTTTTAGTGCATTAGCTCAAGCTCTCCAAACCTGCACGACATAGGACAGTTTTTGGCCATCAGCCTATGGAAATGAGAGGACTTAAATAGTCATGTCATAAGAGCCTGTTGCACTCTGTAGCGATCTTTTCCTTGGCAGCACGGATAGTATCATACTTGCTCTGCAAAGACTATGCCTCATGACAGTTGTGAGGCAAGCCTATGGAGATCAAGTGTCTGCACTTCCAATTAACTGAGTGATGTTCATTGGGAAACAATATCTTTCCATTTCACCCAAGGGAAACCATGTGGGTGGGAGGCAAATGCCATTGACAGTAACGGGAACTGTGTGTGCATATTGCAGGGGTGATTAAAATAGCTGAGGACCAAGGGACAGTGATCATCAGTGACAAGATTCTGGGAGTTGAGAGTACTCAGCACCTCACAGGATTTGGCCCTTACTAAAGAGACCATGAAGTGCAGTTTGGCTTGGTCGTGAAGTTTACAATAGAAATCACCTTTGAAAGGCGCAGATGAGAAATGATTTGTTAGTTTTTCCTTTATACTGAAGGTCAACTTCCCCTTGTGGCTTGAACTACAAATTCTTATTCCTGAGGTCCATGAAAATGGTAAGTACCATGGACGACACTCCCCGGCCCAGAAAACCTAGAGTAGATACAAGCTGCCATGAGCCACGCACGATGACAGTCAAAGCCCACACAGAGACACAAGATCCACAGGTCTCATGCAAATAAATAAATGCAGAGAGGATGTGGATCACTCACTATTTAGGGTACGGCTGAGTTCCAAATCCCATGTTAGAACTTCAGTGACTGCAGAAGGAGCTACACTAGAGTGAAGCTTAATCTGTTAATGTTTGTAAAGCTCCTTGAGAGCCTTGCTTCATGCTGCTATTGCAGGAGCAATAGCAGCATGAAGTGCATAAAGCCATGGATGAAATGAAATTAAGCATATTCTAAAAGGACTTTTATAGAGCGCAGTGGATAGAAAACAGAATCGCTGATGACTCTGTCCTTCATTTGCACTTAAAAAGAGGCTGGACTCAAGTAAGGGGGTGGGCGGGGGAATCTCCTACCCAGCCTCAAATACACCATTGAGCCAGCTTCCACAAAATGCTCGCTACTTTCAGATTCTCCTTCTAGAGCAATATAGAGTAGGGGCTTGAGAAGATGGGTGAAACATCCCTGGCTTCCCCTCCACTACAGGCAACTAAAAGCCTCCTGCGCCCACTCCTTAGAATCTCCGGCACCCTTATTTATAACCAGGAATGCTGCTGCCTGGAATCTCCATCCTTCCACTCTTTATACAGTAACACACCTGGTTAAGCAAAGATGTCACTCGTGGCTATCTACAGGGGAGTCTGGGCAGAGAGTAGAGGCAGTTATTAGGGGGAAACGCTTTGAAAAATGGGCAGGCTCCTCCTGAAAGCAGCCTGCAGCCTCCATAACTCACATGCAGAGGGACTGCCTGACAAACGTTCACAGGTGAATTTCCAAGCCGCAGAAGCCGGCCTTTAATCCGCTACAACCGACTGCACTAGTTACCTTGGGCTGCCGTATCCCTTCCACTTTTAGTCTTGATATTCAGGAGCCATGGCATACTTGACTGATCTTTTTTTTTAAGTAGCTTATATTGCAGCCATCAAACTCTGGGTCATCGGCCTTACCTGGGAATTTATCCCTGTCTGGCATTCAGCTTGGGGAGATGTAGCCAGCCACAGTGAAACTGGAATGGAATTTCTTCAAGCTCAAGGATTCAGAGGAAAGTGATCATCACAGAATCATAGAAATGTAGGGCTGGAAGGACCTCGCGCGATTACCTAGTCCAGCCCCCTGTGCTGAAGCACGACCAAGGATACCTAGAATAATAAGGGCCACACTTTTCTAAAGCTACTCAACTTGTATGAGGGGGGGGAAGGTACTGAGAGACATTGAACCAAACTGCAAACTTTGTATATGATGGAATCCACTTCAAGACAGGGAGTGTGGCAGCACCCCCAGTTCCAGCACCTATGAAGCCACTAGTGATTTGTGATGCCTAACCTGAGTCTTAAAGGGCCCTGATTTTTTTTTAAAGTGCTGAATATATGCCCTGCAAGGCAACTCAAGTCAGGCACCCAATAATGGAAGCATCCCAAATCACTAAGCATGCGTGAAAACTTGGTCTAATTTTTACTGTCCGCCTACTCATAGGTTGCTGCTCTCCTTCTAGCTCCTATTGCAAATTCCCGCACATGGTAAACATTCTCTGTTTTCACGCTACCAGCTCTGAGCTTACGTAGAAAGAAGAAAAAAAATCTCAACGATCATCGCTAAAGGAAGACTTGGGCAAGTGGGATTTCATCCATCTCCTCCAGAAAGAAGTGTTTAACCTGCTAATAAAATTAAGTTCTCCTTAACAACCATATTTCCTCTGCTGAATAGCTATTTACTAAAGTGTTCCCGCAGCTAACCAGAGTTCCACTGACAGGATCAGAAGCTTTGGCTGTGAAATTCAGGTATTTCCTGCAGCCACTGGCTTAATTCACATCACGTGGCTCATGTACAATTCCTATCTGATTGGATGCAACACAGAAGAGAGCTGTGAACTGGTGGCAGTTGATACTATTACAGAACAGTTCAGCTGGTACCCCCGCAAGCGAGCATTCAAGCTGTGCTTGAAACACATCATGCTAATTCCTCTTCAGTAGGGGGTCTTGGCCTGAAAGCTTTGCTCACATGAGTCAACTCTGTTCTACAGTCCACAGGTTCTTATGCCGCACAGCACTGGCCTATCTGAGCCCCTTCCAGTGGGGTACTAAGTGACACGACGACCCTTTGTCAGGCCTGGTTTGGGCTCGCTCATGCTCTCCTGTTGGGTGGTGAGGGGAAGGGAGAATTGTGTGTGCAGTGCAGGGTTTTGGTTTGGTAAGGTTTTTATGGTTGTCGGTTTGTTTGTTAACGTCCATTCTGCTTGGCAGGTCGAAGAAGCATGCCTCGTGCTTGGAGCAGAAGGCGGGGAGGTTGCCGATGGTCGTTAGTTCCTGGGGTAGTTCATTCCACAGGTTCAGAACGGCCCCCTCAGAAAGCTGTTTCCCTCTCAAACATTGACTTACAGGTTCAAAAGTGACAAGCTATTTTAGGCGCCTCCATTTTGTGTGTCCAGCTCAAAATACCATAAAGGAGCCTGGCTTTCAGAAAACGCCAAGCATGACTGAGAAAATCAAACCCTTCAAAGGCACCTTGAATTGGGCACTGAGAAACCGAGGCACCCAAAATCTCTAGTCACTTGACAATTTAGGCCATGGCCTTCAAGGAGACTTAGAGGGATCTGGGTCCTCCACACACATGGCGCCCAGATCCCATGGCAGTATGGCTCAGAGCAGCAGGGAGTGTGGAACACTGCTAATTGCTGCCAGCCCGTCACGCAAGCAGGAAGCTCCACTATGAACCTCTCCTGTTGCAGAGACAGGAGTGGGAGTCACATAACTTGTGTAGCTGGCATGTGCGGCACAACTGACCATGACTGAGTAAGGTTTTTTGGGGGGAAGGCCCTGTATAGGCTTTATCCAACCTCCTCAGTATCTATTACCCATTGGGGTGACTTGATCAAACTAGAATTACCTACATAGGGAGAAACTATTTGATAGTAGGGAAACTTTCATGCAGCAGACAAAGATGTTACAAAAGCCAATGGCTGGACGTTGAAGTCTGCAGTAAGATAAGAAATAAGATGCACATTTTTAACCGAGAAGGATTAACTATTGGAACAGAGTGCCAAGGGCTTTTTACCAAGACTGGGGGGTCTTCCTGAAAGACAGAATCTAGTTCAAGCCCAAGTTGCCCGGCCAAAGGCAACAATCACTGGTTATGTCTACAGTGCAGCCAGACACCTGCAGCTGGCCATGCCAGCTTGCGGGACTCGAGCTGCGTAATTGTTTCACTGCAGTGTAGAACTCCAGGCTCATGCTGGAGCCCGGGCTCAGGGACCCTCTCACCTCACCGGTCCTAGAGCCCAGGCTCCTAGCCTGGAAGTCTACACTCCAATGAAGCAGCCCCACAGCCCGAGACCAGCTGTTAGTGCCTATGTTAGTGCTGCAGCCCTAAGCAGTTTTGCCCTGGCCTCCATGTTCAGGAAACGAGCATGCACGTACTCTCAAGCGAGAAGCATTACCCGAAAGTTACCGTTGGGGCTAGGCAAATTTTGTGGTCAGCCATTTCCAGGAAACCCCCCCCACCCGAGGGTGGTAATGAGGCACCTGTAAATCTCCTAATTAGGAGAAACCTGGCCAAAAAACTGAACACGTCATTACCCTTATAAATTGCCCCACCGTGCAAGGGTGGGCAGGGAGAAAGAAACGCAGAAGCCCGTACCCGTAACCGAGCCTGATCAACTCGAAGTCTCCCTTGGCTCCGTGTTCTCAGAAGCCTACCCGTCTGCCAGTGGTAATGAAACGTTTGTGGTTTGTGTGTGTAAGTATGCCTAGCTGCTAATTTTGCTAATTCTGCTAACTAACTGAGCCTGTAATCGTGTTGTAAGCCGGAGACAAAAGCCGATCTCAGCCGCCCCAAGGCTCCTACTAGGGGAAACCCGTTGACCAGGAAACCTTGAACGCAAGGGGGATTGACCAGAGTCTCACGGCAATCTTTAACTGTCTTATTGCATTTTTTTTACTTAGACGAGTAATTGCATTTATGCTTAATAATAGCACCAATAGCACCTTTACTAACCCTTGGAAGGACCTGAATAACTACTGGGACTTAGAGAGGTACCAGGGTCAGCTTCTGTTTGTAATTGCAGTATTTTTATTATTTGTTCTAGTATTATATTGTAGGCCCAAGTTGTAACTAGTATTAAGTTGTTCCTCATCCACACTTGTGACCCATTCAATAAACCCTCAATTTTAACCCCACGACTCATTGTTTGCGTTATCCCCATTGCTACCTTCAGGGCACTTGTCACCCCTCCCGAGGACATCCAGTGATCGAGCCTCCGCCCTATCCCAACGCTCATTACCCGGTAGATAACGGGCACCTTGTGACCATACCGGTGGAGCGAGGGGCGAGAGTAATCAGTGATCAACACCAGCGAGCCTAATTCAGCTGGCACGGGACACGCATGGGTTTTTTTACTGAAGTGTAGACATAGCCAGTATGTACACTCTATGGCTTGTGTGATGAAGAAGGTTGGATTAGATGATCAGATTGGTCCCTGGCCTTAAGCTCCAGGAATGTTTTCTCTTTGGAAGGAGTGGGGTGTGAAGGGGGAGGCTGGGGAGAATCTTTCAAAAATTACAAAAAATTTAGTTTAAAATATAAACATTCCCCTTTAACATTAAAATGCTTCAAAACAGTAACTCAAAACAATCAATAAAAAAGGTCCATGTTTGTAACCGTGCCTGGCCTTTCCTGTTTTCAGCACTAACAATGTCCCACTGGAGTAGCTTTTTGGTCTCCAGCCTATTTATTGGTGTGCTAATGCTCTCTGTGCTACACATAAGAATCAAAGCAGAAAGATAAAGCTAATCACATCCACAGGCCTTGCCAAGGAAAACAGGCACCCCCTTCCTTCTTACCTCGGTACCAGGGGAAGACATTTGCAGTTGTTAGAGGAGGAAATGCTTGTAAATCAAGAGAGTTCTGTGCTAGGGATTCTTAGGATGTGGTATTGTAGATATCAGAGGTGTCAAAGCAGGAAGCGCTGAATCAAACTGCTAACTACAAGAGCAACGAGTCTCCAGGACAGGCAGTAGAGAGGAAGGATGATTTTGCGATTAAGGCACTCGACTAGGACTTAAGAGCTCTGGGGTGAATTCTTAGCTCCGCCACAGATTCCTTGGGTGACCTTTGGAAAATCACATCTCTTTATACCTCAGTCCCTAGTCTGAAAAATGGGGATAATTCACATTCCTTTCTCCTTCCCTTGGTCTGTCTATTCTATTTAGATTGAGAGCTCTTCTAGGGCTTTTCTATACAGGGAAATTTACCCATAACTATTCTACTATTGCTGTTCCGGAATAACTCCCCAAGTAGACATGCTTATTCCATAATAGCTATAACACTGTCAGCTCACACCCTGTCTTATTCCAGAATAACTTCTCCATGTAGACAAGCCCTTATCATGTGTATGTACAGCATAATGGGGCCCTGAACTCAGTTGGGGTTTCTAGGCAGCACTATAGTACAAATAATAATTCAGAAGGCATGAAAGAATGAAATGACGGAGCTGAATTGTTACAAAAAATAGCGTCATTAAAATGGGCTAGAAGGTAGCAATGTCCTTATTTTTAAGAAAGGTGCTCAGGGTGATCCTTAGAATAACAGAGCAGTAAGTCTTACCGCAAAACCAGGTAAACTGATATGTAAAAACAGAATTGTAAAACACCTTGTTGAACATGATATAATAGAGGCAAACCAGCAGGGTTAATGCTGAGGAAAACCATGCATCTCTAATCTACTAGAGCATGGCATAGGCTTCTAGTGGCTAAAGAAGAACTAACTGATATAAATTATATGGACTTTCAAAAAGCTTAAATGGCAAGAGGCAATCACTGTAGAACTCAATAAAAACCTTTATTCAATGCACAGAAGTGGTTAAAAATGCAAGTAAACCATTCGAATGTATAAGAAACGAATGAAGAATAATACAGAGAATATGACAATGCTATTTTATAAATCAATGAGAAATCCTCACCTGCAATACTGCCTTCTGTTCTGAGCTCACAAAGGATGCAGCAGAAACAGAGGAGTTCAGAGAAGGGAGACAAAAATGAGCAAAGGCCTGGAAAGATTTCCGTCTGAAGAGACGGTAAAGATTGGGGCTGTTTGGTTTAAAGAGGAGATGAATAAGAGAGGACATGAGGGAGGTATACAAAACAATGAATGGTATCGAGAAGGGAAATCGGATGCCAGTTTATCCGCTCTCATAATACAAGAACAAAGGCCTATTCAATGAATTCCAAAGGCAACACATTTACAACTGAGAAAAGGAAATACTTTTTTATATACCATAGATCGGGGTGGCCACATGCAGCTCTTTTACCGTTAAAGTGCAGCTCACAGAGCCCCCACGTCTTCCCCATTCTCCACCTACCTGACTGGGGGTCGGGGGAGCTCAGGACCTCTGTCTTGCAGTGGGGTGGTGGGCTAGGGGCTTCTGCCCAGCAGGGAAGGGGCGTGTCTCAGGGCTTCTGCCCAGCGAGGATGGAGGGAGTGTCTCAGGGCTTCAGCCCCGCAGAGCACACCTGCTTGAGCTTGAGGCTTAAGCAGGAGCAGGGCTGAAGCCCCAAGTCCTGGCAGGTGTACCCCAGCACTTGAACTTCTGAAGATTGTTGTATGCAGCTCAGAAGGTCAGTAAGTTTGGCCGTCCCTGCCATCGATAATTAGCTGGTGGAACTCATTGCCACAAGATGCTATTGAGGCCAAGAGTTTAGCAGCATTCAGGAAAGTATAGTGAATTAGGTGCATAATGAAAACATTCACAGTTAAGTTAAAAATAGAAGAGATATAAAGCTTCTTGTCTTAACATGTAGGCCAGGGGTCGGCAACCCCACCTATGGAATATGTGTCAAAGATGGCACGCGAGCCGATTTTTAATGGCATGCTGTGTGCCATTAAAAATCTGTCCTGGCCCGCCCTTCTCTGCCCTCCGTTCCTCCTTCCCTTGCAGGGGCAGGGGGCAAGGGCAGCAGCTTGGTCCTGCTGGCTCCCCTGCGTCTTCCCATAGTGTGCTGGGTTCCTGCCCCTCCTCCTACTCCTCCTCTCCGTCCCTCCTTCCCTGCCGGCCGATCAGCTGATGGCCCTTGCGAGGGAGGGGGGGTCGGGAAAGAGCAGAGTCAGTGCGCTCTGTGCTCACTGCTCCCGGCAGAGACAGAGAAGAAGCTGGGGCAGGACCTTGGGGAAGGGGGGTGGTGGAAAAGAGGCATATCTCCTCCAGCCTCCTGCCCTGACCCCTACACACACACACACCCAGCCCTCTGTCCTGACCCCCCCCTACACACACACACCCAGCCCTCTGCCCTGACCCCCTCTACACACACACCCAGCCCTCTGCCCTGACTCCCCCTCACACACCCAGTCCTCTGCCCTGAGCTCTGCACACCCTCCAGGCCCATGCCCTGAGCCTGGTGCCCCCTTATACAAACCCAGCCCTCTGCTTGATTCATTCACACAAAACCCCACGACCCCAGCCCTGACTCTGGCACCCCCACACATACCCAGCCCCCCTCCACCTCCTGCCCTGACACCTGCACCCCCCTCACATGCCCCCAGCCCCTCTGCCCTGATGATTGCAACCCCCTACATCCCCACCCTCACCCCTCACACCAAATGGGAGCTCCTGCACCCCTTGCACCAAATGGGAGCTGCTCAGGTAAGTGCCCCACACCCAAACCTCCTGTCCCAACCCTGATCCCCCTCCCTCATTCTAGCTCCTGGCCAGACCCATCACCCCCAGCCCTGTGCTCAGTGCACTCCCACCCTCAGCTCAGTGCAGAGAGAGGAAGAGAATGGGCCAGAACCAAGGAGAAGGTAGGTACCCACTGTATGTGGGCAGGGCTGGGACCCCAGACCGGCAGCGGGCTGAGCAGGTCCAGCAGCTGGGATCCCGGCTGGCAGGAGCTGGCGGATGGAACCCCTGAGCAGAAATGGGCTGAGCTGCTCAGCCCACTGCTGGTCTGGGGTCCCGGGCGCCGGCCCTGCACAGCCCATTGCCGGTCTGGGGATCTGGCTGCCGGACCCTTGCCGGCTGGGGGTCCTGGCTGCAGTCCCCACTCAGCTCGCTGCTGGCCTAGGTGAACAGAACCCCAGACCAGCAGTGGGCTGAGCCGGCGGGCGGCGTAAGATCAACATTTTAATTTAATTTTAAATGAAGCTTCTTAAACATTTTGAAAACCTTGTTTATTTTACAATATAACAATAGTTTAGTTATATAATATATAGACTTATAGCGAAAGACCTTCTGAAAAACATTAAAATGTTTTACCGGCACGCGAAACCTTAAATTAAAGTGAATAAATGAAGACTTGGCACACCACTTGTGAAAGGTCGCCAACTCCTGGTGTAGGCCAACAGGGGCAGCATGGGGATTAGAAAGAAATATCCTTGATAGGTAGATAATTCCATACTTGTCCACTAGGAGGTTTCTTCTCCTTCCTCTGAACAGTATAGTACAGAGACAAGATTCTGGACTTGACTGACCCTTCATCATGAAAAAAGTGATTAACTGCCTCCTCATGGAACTCTATTGAATTCACATTCGACTGAGCTCCTCTGTCCAGAGACGGGTAGAGAGTGGGGAGCTGGTGCCCAAACTTGGCATTGTGGCCAAGCTCTGACCTGGAAGGTCCAGGATTCACGTTATTACATGTACCAACTCATTTCAAACGCGTTGTCACTTGTGTCTTCAATGCTGGAACTGAACTTCAGGTCCACTCGACCCAGCAACAGGGAAGCACTGCTGTGTGGAAAGAGCCTTCCTAGGCTGGGTGAGCAGTGAAGGTCCTATATAGTCTCCAGGGGAACTTCATGGGAGTGGGGCCCTGTGGGTCATTAAAGGGATAAAACAAATTAGATTTCATGGAGCTGTGCAAGAGGAGAGCAGATTATAAAGCACGGGCTAGAAATCTTTCCTTTACGGAAGGTCTGACTCCAGGTTAGCTCCTGGAAGTGTGCAGGGTAAGAAGCTGGGCTGCCAGCAATAGTATATAGAGAAGGTAAACATTAAGGGAATTGTCTCACTGACTTCAGTGGGGCCAGCCCTTCGCCTAAGGCCCCAGGTCACAAGGGTCCTGATCCTGCCTTCCTTGAAATTTAGCTCAAAATTCCCATTGATTTTCATATGAAGGATCAGCCCCAAAGTTCTTAGGCACAGCATAATTATGTCTCATTGACTTCAGTTGGACTAGTCACGTGCTTAAAGTTAGGCCTAGGCTTAAGGTCCTGGCTGAATCGGGGTCTTCATTTAGCTTTTCTCACAAATTTGCCCCTAAGACTTCTACTTCCAATTAATATTTCATCTTGAAGCATGTTTCCTTCTCCTCCACTTTTCCTGACCAGGCTGCGCTGTTGGCTGCTTTCATTTCAGTATGGATGGCAGACCCAGGTGCTGGGAGGAAGGGCAGGGACATTTCACCCCACAGGAAGAATGGTTTGGTGGCTGGTTCTTTTTGGCTAAGGCGCATAGTACTTCCAGATGACTGGGGAGCATTTGTTCAGTCTGGTTTCTTGTAAGAATCATTCTGAAGTTGTTAAAGTTTGCAGGGAATCACTGAAATGTTTATAATTTATTAAACAGGAAAAAAGCAACCAGAAGGCCACATTCGTTTGTGAAAACACATTTGTATGCTGGGTACTAGCAATATCGTATGCTCTGAACATTTTTTTAAATGCTGGTAATCTAAATCTATTAGGTGAGTACATTCGTTTGAAATTTCATAAAGAGACACAAGCATAAGTATCTGCAGGATTGGGCATTTAAATCTGAAAACTCACTGGTAAGTTGAATTTAAATATCTGTAAACATTTAAGGTCTGGATCTTTGGCTAATTTTAAACAGCACAGTTCTGTTACAGTCAATGCAGATATGCCAATTTCTCCCAGTTGAATATCCAGTCCCTGTGGCACCAATCCTGTAAAGACACATGCACATACATAATTTCATGTGCGGTGAATGGTCAATGGGATGACTTACAGTGTGTAAAGTTAAGCATGGATGTGTGTCTTTGCAGGTTTGGGGGTTTTCCCCCCACACGAGTTTATAAACATCAAGGTTACTAAAATAAAGGGCTTTGTTTGAAAATCTTTTGAATTGTATTATTAATCCTTTATGCTATTTGTTCATATGTTTCATTTCGCTCCAATTAGTTAAGGGGGAAAAACAGATTAGCAAGTTGCAATTTAGTTTCTCATCAGTTTCACTGCCAGGCTCTTACGCTGTAAGCACGATATTATTCTTGTTTGGATGCTGAGTAGAAAATACATGCTCTGTAAGACAATTCATGACAACTTTCCGATCCAGATTTGCTTTTGCAGGACCCCTTCCTCCTGCCTTTCAAAAAATAATAAAGATCCTAGTTGACCATATCCCTTTAAAATGAGAACACAAACAACCACTCGCTCAGATGTCTTCATTCCAGGGGCTGATACTTACCTCGGAAAGGCCTCCCAGTGCTGGAGGTTCTAGACGAACATTGCAAGAACAATAAGGATTTTTAGGGGCATTATGACTGGGTTAGTAAAACACAGCTGCCCCTGAAAGTCCCTCATTTTTCTTGCTGCCTCTCAGTGCCCTCCAGGTCCCTGTCAGCTAGGAGAGTTGACAGACTTGCTTCACTCTGGCTTGCTTGTGCTGTGTAAAACGAACACAGGAAGGCTTCGGCAGCTTTCCCAGCCCTACTCTCCCGCCCCAGCAACAGCTCAGAGAGCCCAGCAGTGCTGGAGGTGCTTAGTCATCATAAGCTTTGCCTTTCAAGCTAAATATTATAACAATGTGGTTATAGGCTGCAGCGCAAGCACACAAGCTTTTTGTCACTAGCCCCCTTTAAGCCAATCGACATGCCACCCAGCAAACCCTGCCAGATAGCATTTTTACCCTAAACGACGGGAGCATCGAACAAATAGGATTCTGTATTAAGAGCACACAAGGAACAGGCAATCAGCTCAGAGTTGGCATGTTTGGCTGGGGGAAGGGGCTTTTCTCCAGCTCAGAGAGCCCGATCTTGACAAGGTCATTCCACAGATTAGTACCGCATGCGTTCATACAGCACGCATGCCGTAATCAGAAGATAAACCCCTGTACGCTAACGGAAGGTCAGCTGTAACAATCAACTGTCAGTGGTAGGAATCCATACACAGCTTCCCAACAGCATCCGTTACTTTTGATTTATTAATAGAGGCAGGACGATTGAGATTTATGTTAGTGGACTATTACTGATTTTTCTAGGAGCCCCAGTCATGGCCCGGGACCACTCTGTGCTAAGTGATGTACAAACAGAACAAAAAGCTAGACCCTTCCCCAAAGAACTTCCAAGCCGAGTATATTTTAAAGAGGCCTACAGGATTTAGGTGCCCCGCTCCTATTAAAAGTCTATGGGAACTAGGTACCTTTTCATTCCTTTGAGAAAGCCCACAGTAAATCAGCAAATTCAAGACTGCCCAATTTTGAGTGAGCAGAGCAAGGCTTTTTGTAAATTCACCAGTAATTAAAAGCTTTAGTAGGTGGACTCAGCAGAAGTCCAGAGGTGAGCCCCGAAATACCTCATTTTCCATTACATCTAAGGTGCTTACATAGCCCACATCTCCATTTTCCAAGCACCTCGCAGCCTTTAATATATTTAGCCGCATGATGCCCCTGTGGGGCAGGGAAGTGCTATTAGCCCCATTTTAGGGATAGGAAAGTGAGGTCCATAGAGACTAAGCGACTTGCCCAAGGTCACATAGGAAGCCTGGGACAGAGTGCGGAATTGAACCCAGGAGGCCTAAGTCCCAAGACAATTTCATAACTACTGACCCAGCCTTCCTCTTGTGTTAAAGATGGTGCAAACTTTTCCCTGTTCACTTCTTGGTAGTAGGCTAGGAAGAACGTCACTGGTTTGACAGCCCTTAAAATATAGTGAGTCTCCGCAGAGCAACAGCCAGCAGCCCTCTAATCGTAAACAGAACAGCCTTTTGCTGTGCCCCCTAGTTGCCCGGCACTGTGTTGGATTCAGTTTCCAACAGGTGTGTTAACATTCATCTCCAAAATAAAGTAAGCTAAGCTGGCACATTCAGCTGCTTTCTCTGTACAGAACTGCATCTTGTTTGGAGCTGCTGAAGCGCCAAACATGTCATCACCACGGATCCAGCTGGTAGGGTAGCGATTCCGCTTTGCATGCAGTATAAATGACTAGATTTTACACACTCATGCAGATGCCAATAAGGTGTAATATTAGATTTATATCTCCCATGTCCTCTGGTGGGAGACCACATTCTGCAGCTGCAGGCAATGAGAGTTCAAAACGGTCCATAAAACCCTCGTTATTATTTATACAGATCCTTTTTTATTTTATTGAGATTTTTTTCCCCAGGACCTGATATACAAATAAAAAGGAGTTCTTGGTCTGCATGTGCTAATAAAACACCAGCCAGGCTGCGATCCAAAAAAACGTATTTGCATCTTTTAAAAATTATGACAGCAGTTAAAAAGAAAAAAGTTATAGCTACGGGACGACACTGGTGTCCTAAAGGAAGCACAACGGCAAGATCTGGTGCAAAGCAAAGCAGAGTCAGAGCAGCAGAAAGTGGCCCCACTTTGGAAGAAGCCTGGCCAGCTGGTTCATTCGTTTACGGAATCTGATCTTTTGTAATGAACATCAAGTAGTTTTTGGACCCAGGTTAGAAAACTGCTCTTATTATTTGCAAAGGTTTGAGTTGGGTTTTCTTTATTGATTAAAATAAGCAACCTTCTTATTATTCTGGGAGTGCCTAAGAGCCCCAGTCCAGGATCATGTCCTTGTGCCAGGTGCTGTACAGACAAGAAACATAGGAGACAGTGTGTGCCACAGAGGGCTGTCAATCTAGACATTAGACAGGACACAACAGGCAGATGAAGCGGCCAAATAGGGTAACAATAAAATGAAGAGAGTTTAACAGTAAAGCAGAAATCACAGCGTGAGTCTGAGAAAGCCCAAGAGTCTGAGAAATCCCGGAGTCACCAACATCAGTGGGGACAGAACTTCACTCACAGGTTATTATTCATTTAGAGCATTATCTGCTAGGTCAGAGGTCAGCAACCTATGGCACGTGTGCCAGAGACGGCACGCAAGCCGATTATTAATGGCACGCTGCTCCCGGCAGGCAGCAGTGTGCCATTAAAAATCCTGCCCAGCCCGGTGCGGCCTGCTCTTCCCTGCCCTCCGTTCCCCCCGCCTTCCCTCCCTGCGGGGGCAGGGGGCAAGGAGCAGGAGCTTGGGCTTGCCAGCTCCCCTGCCTCTTCCCGTAGTGTGCTGGGTTCCTGCCCCTCCTCCGCCTCTCCCTCCCTCCCTCCCTGCCAATCAGCTGATGGCCCTTGCGAGGGAAGGGGTCAGGAAGGAGCAGAGTCAGTGCGCTCTGTGCTCACTGCTCCCGGGGGAGGCAGAGAAGAAGCAGGGGCAGGGCCTTGGGGAAGGGGGGGTGGAATAGGGGCATAGTCCCTCCAGCCCTCTGCCCTGACCCCCCCCTTACACACACAGCTCTCTGCCCTGAGCCCCGCAGCCCCCCCCCCAGGCCCACGCCCTGAGCCCTGTGCCTCCCTCATACACACCCAGCCCTCCGCTTGACTCCTTCACACACACCCCATGACCCCAGCCCTGACTCTGGCACCCCTACACATACCCAGCCCCCCCCGACACCTGCACCCCCCTCACATGCCCCCAGCCCTCTGCCCTGACTCTTGCAACCCCCTACATACCCAGCCCCCCCACACCCCTCACATCCTGACTCTTGCACTCCCCATATCCTCACCCCCACCCTGAGCACCAAACGGGAGCTCCTGCATCCCCCACACACACATTCCCACCTGCACCCCTTGCACCAAATGGGAGCTGCCCAGGTAAGTGCCCCACACCCAAACCTCCTGCCCCAACCCTGAGCCCCCTCCCTCATTCTAGCTCCTGGCCAGACCCTACACCCCAACCCCCAGCCTGCTCCTTCACCCCCAGCCCTGTGCTCAGTGCACTCCCACCCTCAGCTCAGTGCAGAGAGAGGAAGAGAATGGGCCAGAACCAGGGAGAAGGTAGGTACCCACTGTATGTGGGCAGGGCTGGGACCCCAGACCGGCAGCGGGCTGAGCGGGTCCGGCAGCCGGGATCTCGGCTGGCAGGGGCCGGCGGATGGAACCCCTGAGCAGCAGCGGGCCGAGCTGCTCAGCCCACTGCTGGTCTGGGGTCCCAGCCCTGCCCACATTCAGCCCACTGCCGGTCTGGGGTTCTGCTGCTGAACCTTTGCCAGCTGGGGTCCTGGACGCAGGCTCCACTCAGCCCGCTGCCAGCCTAGGTGAACAGAACCCCAGACCAGCAGCAGGCTGAGCGGGTCGGCAGCGTAAGAGCAACAATTTAATTTTAAATGAAGCTTCTTAAACATTTTGAAAACCTTGTTTATTTTACAATACAATAGTTTAGTTATATAATATATAGACTTATAGAGAGAGACCTTCTAAAAAACTTTAAAATGTATTACTGGCACACGAAACCTTAAATTAAAGTGAATAAACGAAGACTGAGCACGCCACTTCTGAAAGGTTGCCGACCCCTGTGCTAGGTGATTGGTTCTTCCAAACGCTCAAGAAGGACAGTCCCTGCTCCGAGGAGCTCTCAAGCTAAGAGTTTTGGGATTGAAAATTCCTCTTTGGCATTGCAAGTCCAGACAGAGCCGCACTATGCCAAGTGCCCCAGAAATGGAAAGCAAGATCCAGCAGTTTAGTTTCACTAGCCAAGGCTCCAAGTCAACAAAAGCATTTAAGCGTGTGCTTAGCTTTAAGCAGGTGAGCAATCCCACTGTCATTCAGCAGAGCACTTAAGCACATGCTTAAATCCCACTGACATCAGAGGGACAAGTCATGTGTTTCAAGGTAAGTTTACATGCTTTGTTGGCTCTGAGTCTAAGCTCAGCAAAATGCAAAAATAAGACAAGGCAAAGAAAAAAAATCATCAAGCATGAGAAGTAAATTAGATTTTTAAAATTCTTTGAGCTTTAATCATCTGAAGGGGTCGTTAATAACAGACGAAAGGTTGTTTGTTTAAAGCGTGACTTTTACTTTGACAGTTTCCTTTCCAATGCAAAAAGTGAAAACAAAATGTTCTGTACCCCAAATAAAGGCCCAGCTCCTCAGCTGGTGCGAATCAACAGAGCCAATGGCCCAACACCAATTCACACCAGCTGAGGAGCTGGCGCTTTAAACTGCAGCCCCTCATCCTGCTCCCGCTGGAGTCAATGAGAGCTTTATTGCTGATCTGAAGGGCAGCAGGCTCAGAACTTTATTTTAAACTAGACCCAGTGCAGTTGAAAATACGTTAATCGTCTGAGAAATCTAAAAACACATTACAGTTCTTAAAGCTGAATCTGGTTGTATTTAAATGAGCCAATGGACAGAACATCAAGAAAACGGCTGACGCTCCAAGATGTGGCCTTGGAATTTATTAACATCTTTTGAGAGATGCTGGCAATACATGCATCCAAAAATCAGTTATTTATGGTATTTAGCCTCTAGAAGAACATACTATCTTTATGAATAGAGCCTTGTCTCCGATTTGTTCTTGAAATTATGATTGGGGCTGAGCATCATCTTAGAATGATATTACAGATCTCCAAGGAAATATTAAATCAGTGACCTCAGAGTACAAATAAACGCATATAACTTCATGGCCCATGTTATGTCAGCCATGCCTCATGCAGTGACTCAAGCAATGTGCAGTTGTACCAGATGTGCAAGATAATGCAGACAGCCATCAAGAGGTTACTAGCTCAGAGAGTCATGCAAGTTACTAGCCACACTAAAAGGCAACTGTTTAAAAAGAGACTGCCAGGCAGCGTTGATGATAGGTCTGAAATTAGACCCAACCATTTTGGTTTGGGGTGGGAGGGGGGACACAGCATGTGTGCTGGCTGCACCCTCCTGTCGCTCTGCCCAAACCATTCTTGTGAGCAAAGCCAGTGGGAGGAATGGAAGGTCAGACTCCACCCTTTCACTGCTACAGCTGGTATCTGGCAAGATCATCTGAGCAACATCAATATCAACCCAAACCCTTTCTTTATTCTTCAGATTCTTCCAGTAGCAAGCTCAGGGTCTGATCCTGCAGCTCACGTGAATATGGGTTACAGGACTGAGCCCTGAGGTGCCACATCTTATCATGTTGACTGTCCAGATAAAACAACACATGAAAGTTACAAAAGGAACAGAAACCACATACTTCATGCAGCACAGAGGCCATCTCTCCTGCTGCAGGAAGATTCAACTGCCCCTTGCTACACCTATCTACCTCCACTGCAGAGAGCCCAGTTTACTGTGCTAACTGATGCATAGATTCCTTTGAAAGATACAACTCTTGAAAGGGCAAGTATGTTATATGGGAGCACTAAAACATCCAAGAGCAGAGAGTACGTGCAGAGGGAAGGAGGGGCAGTACCAGTGCTGACTGGAAAAACACCCAGTCCCCAGGGCTGGTTAGGAGCATTTAGAACCATCTGCATTTTACTTGCTTTGATGTCCTCAGTTTGGAAGAGCCTTTCCCCCTCCTGTATCAGAAGAGCTGGAAAGCCCAAGTTATTTTTAGGGGAGAGTACATTTGAGGCCTATTAAGCTTGCCAGGGTCTCTTTGAAACCTGTCAGGTTTGGAGAATCAAACACACCACACAGATTTTCCATGGAGTCTACTTGGAAAAACAGCAACCCAACAATGCAAAGTTCAACTAGTAACTTTTAATGCTCATCTAACACTTTCACCCCATTGCAATGACCTCACCGTTACTTATGTGCAGGAGACTCGCATACCAGAAGGACAGAACAAGGCACCTACAGTACCTGACTCAAATTACATTAAATAAAACAGTTAGTCACCATAATAAACAAAGAAGTCTTTCCGACAGCTACTGTATTACACCCTCCATGAGTGGGACGAAACTGGCCAATGGTATATGGCTGCCAATGATCACAATGTCGGCTTTGCTGTTCAGTAGGACTCCAGACACATGCCAGCATCATCATCACAGAACTAAGCTAAGCCCTTAACCCTTGACAAAGATAAACCACTAAACCAAGCACAGACTTGGGGGCGGGGGGAAGTGTTGTGGGCATGAGAGCTGGGGTACTACATTGCTTGGGGAAAAGAGAACAGGAGGGGAAGTGCTGGGAATCCATCACTAGCACGAAGGCACCAGAACTCTGCGGTGAGGATTCTGGGGTTATGCAGCTCCCTTGGGATCTGCAGAGGTTGGCACCAGCCCCTGCAATGCCTGACTAATTAATTGGGGAGAAACTCCCCAAGGGGTTCTCCTCTTTGGGTTACTCTAAATGAAGGGTGATCCGGCCCAATGGGCTGCTCGAGGAAGTTTTGATAGTGAAGATTGTACCAAAGGAGCTATAAAATGGGAGGTTAGAGTCTGTTAAACAACCTCAGGGCAGGCCAGATTCTGATCTCAGCTACACTTGCATTAGGCCAGAGCAGCTCCACCAAAATCAGTGATTTTAGCCTGGCCGTGCACAGGTATAACTGAAATCAGAATATGGCACACAGAGTCCCTGTTGCATTTAAGAGACATCAGACATTTATTTAATATTTATTTGACTTAAAGACACCCACCTTAGTATCATAAACACCTGCCTAGGATATGTATTGTGCTTACCACAGTGCGATCCTATCAGAGATGTGTCGACTTAAAATTGTAATGGAAACAGTTGCTTTTAAACCAATGAAGAGTCACCTAAAGCATGTAAGGCCCTGATTCAACAAGACACAAACATGTGCTCCACTTTAAACATGGGCTGAAAGATTCAACCACTGCAGCACTAAGAACCTGACAATGCAGCTGACCGCCACCAGCAGAGCAACAGCCTTCAGTGATGTGCCTTGGCCAAAGTGCCGAGCAAGGCAAAAATAGTAAGCAAAGATCAGGAAAAAAGGGCCAAGCAAACTAGATTTTTAAAATGGTTTTCCTTTTAATTAAAGAAGGAATTATGAATAATGCCAAGGAACACGTTCTATTTACAACATATGGGTTTTTAAGCGAAGGACTGGCACTGTCGTACCATTGACATTTAATGAGATTTGGGTGCCTAACTCCCTCAGGTTTCTTTGAAAACCCCAGCCCAAAAGCACCTTCAGATTCACCCGTTTATCACACACACCAGAACTTTTTAGAATTCCCAGGTGCTGATATGGCAAAGCACTTAAGCCCAGGAGTAATTATGTGCTCCAAGTTAAGCACATGCTTAATTAATTTGCTGAAGAGAGATGGGATTACTCATATGCTTCAAAGTTAAGCATGTTAAGTGCTTTGCTGAACCAGAGCCATTAATCTGATCCAATGGGTCATGTAAATTCCCCAATTCCTTGAGGCCCAATAAGTGAAGTGAATTTACTAGACATCCGTTTATTGACAAGCTTTGATAAAATACACAAGGTTCAACATGAGTCTGATTTTAGATTTTAAGTGCACACTTTTCTTACAAAATTATGTCTAACATCCTTAGTTTACCTGGAATGGCTATTACCAAAGATTAGTAACATTAATATACCATATACCTTTACCTATTGTCTACTAGCACGCTTTCTCATGCCGAATATTCTGCCTTGTGCAACGTGAGTGTTCAAATAAAAGCTTAATTTGATTTCCATTTTTTAAAATTGCCTCTAGAGCCTGTATTGATATCACACAAATAGTTATACGACCTTGGGGGACTGTAACATGATAGGAAAGGACCATGTGCTGAAGACAGAGGATCGGTACTAAGGAGTCTGCACTGGTAGCTCTGACTCTAGGCTGTGCAAATTACAAGCCCTGCAGAAAGGGAATAATGGTTATTTCATAAGGGTGTTAGGGGGATTAGTTAGCTTGTATTTGGGAAACAATCCTCCAAAGAAAATGTGAAGTATTGTTATTACTAGCTGAGGGCCCATCACATGACAGGGTGCAGTCAATAAATCATGGGTCAGGCCTGGTTATTTGTGTAAAGTCACATTTTATTAGCCAGAACATTACAGGATGTTTGAGTGTTTTTCTTGTTGTATCGTTCTGCCTCCTCAGCACAGAGTTATTCCCAGCTCATAACTGCAGGAAAATCAAATCTCCTTCATTTCTAGAAGGTGAAAAAACTGAAGGGAGTCAACACAAAACTCCACTTCTTGAAACATAACTGCTACCATTTATGGTTTTGCAACAGAAACTCATGCTCAGGCAAGTTGGCTGAAATAAACAAACTGGCTTCTCAATAAGGAATCCACATGACCTATCAGTAGTGCCAGCTGGACCAATTTGAAAGGGGGGGGGGGACTCCCCACCCGGATCAAAACCTCTTTTAACAGTGACAGACCAAGAGATTTCAATTAGCGTGTAGCATGTACAAATCAATTTTCAATGGCCAACCAAGACAGCAATGATTTTGATTATAAGGATTAGAGAAGAAGGTTGTGTCAATTCTGTAAGAAGCATCTGCCTTCATGAAAAAAATAGCTACGATAATTAATAAATTGTGGCTACCACTTTCAACCAATCCAGTCACATGTTGTTTAGTGTCAGTAAATTCATGAAAGAGCACATTTTAGTCACCAGGGAAAGTGAGAAAGAAAAAAATATTAGATTGCCAGAAAGATTTCACATGGAACCCTAACATTGTCTCTCCTTTCACATTGTTAATAGGATAAACTCTCTCTTTAAAAATGTGCAGCCTTTGGCTTAAAGTCTCAGTGTTTTTTTGGGCATTTACATTGATCTACTATTAAATACAAGAAAACCTTCCTCCAAAAAAAAAAAAAGTCTTTTATTAGACAGTATCTCTGCTTAGCTCAAACGCTACACGGCTTTTATGTACTGGGGAATTTGTAAACGGACTTTTTTCCACTTTGATCTCACCCTTGTAAATTGTTTAGAATGTCTAACGATGGGAAACAATTGCTAGACATACTGTAAGTGATAGTTGGACACATGCTATATATTTGGGGGGGGGTGTCAATTTTGTATTCAAAAGCCTGCTTGTGTGAGTAAAGGTCACAGGAGCAGGTCTCTGATTTATTAAATTCCATTAAATAAGCTAGAATGGTCAGCAACATAGAGTTCATATTTTAAACATTGTCCTTTTTTCTGTTGCTCACACATACGATCCATACGAGTAAAGGTTATCATCGTTTATGGGCAGCAGTAAAATCCCAACGTTCAGTCTGGCCAAGACGTACACAATCTATATGCAATGTTGCCTATAGGGACTGTATTTGAATATGATCTCTAATGATTTGTTAGCCAATACATATATGTTAGGCGTAGTATGAACCACATTAATGGGTATTATGTGCACAGGGTTAATATAAGTGTTGGGAAGTTACTTTAACTGAATGTATTATGCCCTTCCCACAATTACGTTCACTCATGCTAAGTATCCCATAACACTTGGCAAAGCTGATGTCAGCTTTGGCACTAGCTAATACAGAACTTGTTAAATGCAAAACATATACGGTCTATGTCCTAGCATAGGTATTTTCACAGGCAACTGGTTTAGAATATAGTATCCAAAAGAGAAAGAAGAAAAATACAGAACAAAACAAGTTAAGGAACTGTTTCAAATTGATAGGTTGGATTTTAGTGATGTATAGTACGCTGTAACTTGTAAAACCCATACTATAAACTTATCTAGGTTAAATGCATATTTCCAAAGCACACTTCTATGTCAGGTGACCATGCTGTACGACAAGAATTGCTTCCCAGAAGGATTGTATGTATGTCTCCTTTTCGTATTGTACTGTTTGTCTTTAGACAATACATTTGGCTAAGTTCAGTTATTTAGTCTCTTGAATATTTTTAAGAACGAATTGTGACTGTAGTCAAACAATTGACTACGCCTTTTACTCAAACAGTAAAGCAATCTGTTACAGTGGCTGCTTCGAATGTCCATACCTTTAAAAACATATGAAAAGAAAAAAAAGTGTCTGTAAGACCGATATAAAAGTTAAGCAAATCTGTGTAATATTCTCCAGACAAAATGTGCAAAGGATAACATTGTCAAAAGTGCCTAACTGACTTAGGTGTCTAAGCTCCACTTTCAAACTCAGGGCTGTGTGAATAACTGAGTATTTGTTTTGTTGGACAAGCAAAAAAAAATTTGGGGGAAAAATTGTTTCAGGTTGAAATGATTTTTTTAGGAGAACTGAAAAAGTTGAGGGCAAATTTCATTTTTTAAACCTTTTAAAAAATTAAACTGGAAGTAAAATTCCAAACAAAGTCATTTCAATTAGAAAAATCAAAACTTTTGGTTTAGGAAATGTCAGAACACGTTTCAATTTTTTCAGATTTCATTTTTTACTGAAACAATTTAGTGAATTGGATATAAATTCACAAAGTGTTTTGGTCAATCCAAATCTGCACTTTCCAGAGGAAAAAAAGTAAAAGTCCTGTAAATGAGTCTTAGATTTCTAAGTGACTTAGGAGCTTTTGAAATTTTAGTCAGT
Source organism: Gopherus flavomarginatus (assembly GCF_025201925.1). Lineage (NCBI taxonomy): Eukaryota > Metazoa > Chordata > Testudines > Testudinidae > Gopherus > Gopherus flavomarginatus. The sequence continues at coordinate 43,264,696 of NC_066628.1, read as the reverse complement.
ATCAGCATATATATTTGTAATGGCTTACTCTTCCCTACTCTTCCCAAGAACTGCACAGTAAATGACTGAAAAAAGTAAATTTATATTTTATACATCATAAAACTGTATTTATAAAAATGTGGCTTGATCCTGTTTCCACTCAAGTTAATAGGAGTTTTAGTATTGACTTCAGGGTGGCAGGATTGGGTCCATAGTATCCTGTTTGTGCTTGATTCTGCTCCCACTGAGGTCAATGTGGTGGTCTTCCCCTGGACTTTAATAGGGTTTAGCGTCAGGTTTATTGGTTAATGCCTGCTGTCCTGAATCCTGCATTGTATAATAATAAAATAAACAGCATACATAATTATTGCACAGCTAGAACTCTGCTGAGTTTGGAAAACTTCTGCCCTTCCTACCTGTGCTGTCCAATCCCTTTTTGTGTTTTCCTCAAGCTCAGACAATGAAAACAGCCTGCTCAGTTTCACTTTTGTTTAAAGCCATTTTCCTTCCTGAGTCTCACACAATAGTTCAGTGATGCTGTTCAGGTCTGCAGCACTGCTGGGGAGTATTGGAAGTTTAAGAAACTTCATGAAAACAACTCTGTTCAGGGCAGATCCTCAGATGGTGTCAATCGGCATCACTCCAGTCAAGTCAGTCTAGTGGGAGTTTACTTTTGAAAGCTATTTTGGGATGTTTACACCATATTGTATCTAATCCAAAATGGACTTGTGACTCTCCAAGGAAAAAAAGTACCTTTGTTTGTAGATAGCTGGGTCAGATCCTCAACTGGTGTAAATCGGCATAGCTCCACTGAAATCAACATCTATGCCCATTTACAATAGCTGAGGATCTGGACCATTATGTTTTGCAAAAGCGTATTTATAACTTTATTTTTAAACACTGACATCTGTTTACAGCCTGAAAACGGCTGACTGTCATTCAGTGTTCATGCAACCCTAGTAGCTAGTTATAAAATATTTGTCTTTTGAAAATGTGCTTCAAAATGATATCTCCGAGCTCTGATTTTAGCAGTTTCATATTGATAATACAGCGCAACATCATTTACAAACAGTTCTTTAGCATGGAATATTCATAACAACGATCCAGGTGAAAAGACTCTCCAGATGTTTGTCAGAAAATATTACTGTTCATAAAAATTACACCTCAGCTGGGGTAAATCAATGTCGCTCCATTGACTTCGGTGGAGCGAAGCCAGTTTACACCAGCTGAGGATTTGTCGTAACTGCTTACAGCCGCAGCACTATTTCCTTGGAGAGTTGCAACTCCATTCTTGGTTACATACAATGTGGCATAAATATAAAATCCCAATTTATCGTTCACGATTAAACTCCCACCAGATGTTTTGAAATAAAACTACAGATTAAAAATAATACAATATCCCAGTGTTAAAAAATATGTCAAAACTTTAGACAAACTATATTATATAACACCCCATATTGGCTAGTAAGCATTTTCCTTACTCTTTGCAATGTTAACACTTTAAAATAGGGTTGTATGAAACAACTGCTCCGCTCACTGCAATCACCACAAGATAAAGTCACTCCATAGAGAATTTTGCTGAGAGAAGATTATTGCTCTATTTGCAAAGATCTCAGTGGAGAACCACTGTCAAAAAAAGCCTCCATTTCATTGTGACTAGTAGCTTTTAGTGAGTGGCTCTTGATAAAGAAATTAAATAAAGTCCTTGGAGGAGGGAAGAGATAGTGTTAGTTTTACAGCCTCAACATATGCAGAACTTCCAACTGCATATAGCACTAATGTCATAAATGTGTGTGAATGTCCTCATTCAGACTATAATTTATCCCCCAAGGAGATGCTAAACTAGCTCAACACGAACCAAACTCTCCCAATGAAGTGAGTGCAGTATATGTATCCCAGCGCTAAATTTAGTCTGAGGCTTTCTGTAATTCTAATCTCAATTTACCACTTATAACTGCAACAGACAAACATTATAAAATGATTCCGTGAAGTCTGTTAGAGTCGGTAGCTATATTGGGTTAAGTTCTAAAAACTCTTTATTAACTAAGATTGGGGACATTTATTTGAAATTTACGCCAGATAAGTTACTCAGTGTACTTGAGAGTTTGATTTTTTTTAAATGTAAATTATTTTCTAACACTTAATATTTTCAGGTTGTTTTTCAGGTCTTTAGGGCGGACTAATTTCAGACAGGTACTGTTAATATACAAAAAATCATTAACTGTGTTACTGAAAACATCACAATGACATTAAAAAGACACGAGCTGTAAATATCTGAATGTGCTTTTCATTATTGTGACATTTGTTTACTTTTATGTATTTTGTTCACTAAAAGTAAATTGATCAATTCACTTTTGTTTAGATTAGTTTTCTAGTTCTCATTTTGTACATGGTTGTTGCATTTGTATTTGAATCCCTTTTTTCCCTTCCCCAAAATGTATTTATTGAAATCAGTAAGAAATAACATTTATAGATTACACATTTATATTCTTATTAGGTTTGGTACAAAATAATAATTTTAAAATACAACCTAGATTTAAAATTTCATTAGCGATATCCCTTGAATTATAAACGATATATTTAAAAGTGGACTAGAGGACATTATTTCTTCTAGGACCTATCAAAATAATTTTAAAAGTGTTTTTAAAATCAAGCTCATTTAAACTGATCTATGTTCAAATTGTTGTTTCATAACAAAAAATCTTTTGATTTGTTTCCCCAAACAAGATATTTCGCTACCACCCAGCCTGGAAAGCTCCAAATATGTTTGCCATGACTTATTTAATAGGAATAAACTCCATTATATGTTAAGAAGTCTATTTCCAACAAACTGAGCACTGCCACCAGACCTTAAGGCTGCCCATTGATCATAGCTGGGAAAGTCTGAGTTTTTAAAAAGCGATTTTGCTGCTGTTTTTAAAAGAGATTGTGGTCAAAATTACGATTCCTGACAAAGTCTTACTCTTTCACGCTATAAATTCTTAATTGGTTTTCCAGCATTTGTAGGTTGCTATTAGCTCCATTCTTTCACATATCAGCCCATCCTTGCTCTTCCTAAAAAAATTCCTTTTCGTGGAAATATGGTATTATTCCAGATGTTTCAACATACAGCAATTCTGCTTAACTCAACCTGATCGCTGCTCTGTAATGAAGCCGAGAGTTAAATAGCTTCTGGAACTTATTCGTTAAACTACTGCGCTTACATATTTGAATTTAACCCTGTGGATAGCATAGGAGTCAAAAGCCAAGTCCTTTGTAATACTGCACAGATCTGACTAAAGGTTTTTCCATATCCACAAAACCTTTGGTTCAAGAACTGTTTTAGCTTGCTGTCTAGTTATTTGCTGAATAGTTTTGACAGACAGCGTATCAAATTAAATTTAAACATGTTTCAAACTGTGTTCTTCATCGAATTATAAAGGAAAGTGTCGTTTCTGAAAGAACGCTATTCTGGCATTTTAGTTCTAAGAAATTCCTAAAACAGAGAAAATTGACAATGCAGTTTAAAGAGATTCAAAATATCTAGCTTTTAGCTCCACTGTAGTTAGTGGGAGCGTTTCAACTAAAGTGAATGAAAGCAGGATCAGGCCCATATAGTGTTTTTCCTCACTAGATCTCACAGCTCTTTACAAAGGAGGTCGGTATTATATTCCCATTTTATGGAAGACTGACCCTGTCCCAGTCCCCAGAAGTTATTAGAATAATATCAGTGTTTTATTAGCTCTTTTAATAGGGTGCATTTCATTGTTATTTATTATTATTGTTACATTTTTATTGTCTGTTGTAGGGCCAGAAGCCTTGGTCACTTGGGACTCTTTACAAGTAAATAAATATCTGTGACCAAGACCAAAGGTCCCTATAGGAGGTGCTCATAATGGGTGCCACAATAGCTAATCTTACTGGGGAATATATTCAAACCAGGAGCAATGCAATAGAAAATGAGAACGGACTGTCCCATGATAGAGGACCCTGGGACACTTTTAAGGAGGTTCTCCAAATTATCAGGGGGGTCTGGAGAGAAACAGGATGTCCCCCACACTACCAGCATGTGTAAAACATAGGGTTCCACGACCAGAACCTTTGGATCCTCCAGGATCCACACAGATCCTGTGGAATCCACAGCAGCTCTGAGTCATCTCTCTTGGGCCCTGGGAGGGTAACCATGTGAACTACCCAAAAACTGATCAGACGGGTCATGAATCCTTAACCTGTTCATTGGACAATATCCTTTTGGGGGTTCCCATAGCAATAAGTCAATTAACAAAGTAAGAAAAATCACAAAAACTCTCCAGCAAGCAGAGCTGTTATCCCAAAACAGGAGAAACACCAGAGATTGAAGTCCATGGGGACTGGCTATTGCTACTGACTTTACATGAAGCTGCTCAGATACTACAGTGATGGGGGTTGGATAAAACCCCAAGACAGATAGAGCAACATCCAGCAAATTGCGATGGGTCCTAGCCATTCATCCACCCCATCTCTTCCATTTGGAATCGGTGACCTTTTGCTATTCAGATACAGGTGGGGAGGGAAGCTCTGATCAGCATTAACAATTTGGAAGCACTGTCTTTCCTTTATCATTCAGAAATGTTTAAAAGAAAGTGCAAACATTCCTATCGTAGTTCGTGACTATGTTTCTTTAAGAGCTGCACTTTAGAAAGAGCTTATGTTATACACAGCAGGCACGCCACATGCGCTGCATTCACCATGGGGGTGCACAGGGGCGCCAGATTCTGAAAAGAGCAGAGCATGTTGGGTACAAGTGGGGTGCTTGGCTCTTGTGAAAATCTGGGCCCTCTCCTGTGCTGAACGGCAGAGCAAAGAGCCAGACACTCGATACAGAATGTAATCCAGATTGAAGACTCCTGCAGTTACATACATGTGTAAAACAGATTCTCCAGGCTCATTAGGGTCCAGACCCCGCTGTAACTCTTCAGACTATCAGCTTTTGGGATTCCCTATCATGAAGGTCTCTATTTGCAAACATCGAGCCACAGTGGTTCCTAAACCCTGCAAACAAACATTCTGCTTCTCTCTCCACAGTTCAAGTAGTGAGAATCCAGCACGAACCCCACCCCTCTCCTTACTCCTCAGATAGTTTTCTTTCAGGGCTTATCACAGACAAAACACAGCCCTTTTTTGTGCCAAAGGAATAGGACCTGCCAAATATATACCAACTCTTTCAGAAGGCTGGAAATGTCAGCCTTACAGTGTAATAAACTTCACAGTAAAGGTTCTGACTAGAGAAAGACAAGCAGCTCTGCCCAGAACTAGGTTATAGTGGGGTACATGCTGTCAACTCTGACTGCTGAGGAAAGTCTATTTGTACACCGAGAAAGATTAGCAAAAGAGGCGCAAAGTTAAGAAGTGAAAATAAAACAAAGCCCCATTATTAACAGGGAGAAACCTCACTGAGCCTGCAACCCAGAAAGCATAGGACGTTATGAAATACAGATAGACAGTAAAATCAGTTAAGAAAACTGCCCATCAGAGCAACCACTTGCAGTAGAAGTTTGAAACATTTACTGTTACAAGGTGTTGGCTGGGCCATACCTGATGCCTAGTCTAAATATGCTTCATGTCCAATTAGGAAGAAAAAAGGTTATTATTTTGACTTTGTAATTTGTCAAAATCACTTCGGAGTTGAGGGAATTTTAGATTCAAGTCTGATTTTTTAATCCAATCAGAATGGTTAAATCGAACAATTTAATGATGCCAAAAAATGTTTTCCATTAGCCTGTATTGCTCTTTGGGGAAGGGATTATGTTTAGAATGTGCCTCGCACGTTGTGCGTGCCACTGAAATCTAAACAAATATTAATAATGAAGATGAATGGGAAAAATACAATTCCTAATATCAGCACGTCTGTCACTAGAGTTCTCTCAGTGATAAACAGCTGCATCCACTCTAGTTCAAAACATGGATTGTGCTTGAAAAAGTTTGTCCTTTCACCTTGATGAATGACATGGTTAAAGAAAAAGCTTTTTAGAAGTGACGAGTGTTTTGGGATGCTCAAATCGAGACTCTTAAAGGAGCCTGATTTTCCGAAACAGCTGAACACAACCTCTGAAAATGAGTCCCTTTTAATAGGTTTCAAACTGTGTACCCAAAATTTGGAAACCCAAAGGTCATTTTTGACAATTCTGGCCTAAAATGCACCAAGGGAGGAGAGGAAAAAAAAAACCATTGCTGGAAGTAAGGTATTTCAGATAGTTATAAACCTGGCAAAAGCTAAACCTGGCAGCTTATGGAACTTTATAAAGCAAACCACAGGAAAGAAACTCTCCTTATGAAAGAAAAACTTTAGCTGTCTCATCAGATAGTCCCAAGAGACTGAATAGTGAGAAATAACATGTATAATCTTGACTCAAAATTGCACTTCCCTTGAAACAGAAAAAGTGATGTCCAAAAAGTGGGATGGAGAGGTAGAAAGACGACAAATATGGATTCAGAAGTGATTTATGCAGCAGTAGACATCTCTCCCACATCTCCACACTACAGGCTACAACATACCATCAGTTTTTAAGCCTAAATCCCCACTGAAATCAACAATCCCGCATAACACTTGATGGCAGGATACAGCTCTGTACGCCCTATGTACTTTTACAATGTGCAACCTTCACTCGTCTTGCTGTAGCTCCCATATGTTTCAGGGCAACTGATTAGAATCAGATTGCTGTGATTTCATTACAGATTAATGTAGTTTAAGGCTAATGATCCCTAAGGAGGAGGGGTGGCATACAGTCTTGAGACAGAACTTACTTTCTATAAACACACCCAGTGTGACAAGGACAACATTTATAATCTTGGGGCAAACCCACCATTTTAGATTTTTGCCTTTACTTCTTAGTTTCATATACTTTTCTGTCAAAGCGAGGTGGAAAACTGGTGGGATGGGGAGAAATTTGAAAATAAAAAAAGTCCCTTGAAATTTTGTTTCAAAGAAAGTTTCCCACCCAGCTTTTCATACAATGTTTTATAAAAATATCAGGCCCAATCCAGCACTCACTGACTTCAGGGGCAGCATGCTCAAGTCATGAACTAAAAACATCAGAAATGTGTACACATGGGCAACAATTCTTTGTGGGTTAAAACTAATATGCCTCTGATACATTCTGGAAGATTATTATTTGATTGTGCAATGTACAATGTCAGAATGCAAATGTTTTAATCTTACATACTCTGTGTGTGTATATGTGTAATAATGTTTGCAAAGCACTTTGGGATTCTTCAACAAAAAGCATTATGTACATATTAATAATTATTACTGTTATGAATGAGTCCTTTAGAATTTGATAGGGATGAAACTGACAGGGGTCCTCAGAATCCTACAGAAAACTCAAAATAGAAGTTATGATTTCTATATTTATATATAATCATCCTTATATAATTCTGGAGCAGAGATATTAAAATGAGACATTACCCATTAAAAACAAAAATCCATTAAGTTCTATGGGATGTTTCAAAAATCCCAAAGAAAGGTGATCGTTCTCAATTAAATTCTATACAATTTGTACACAGTTACTACTTGGCCTTGCTCCATGTTCTATTTCAATATTCTAGCCTTTAAAAAGGAGAAGTCAAAACTCTTTAGCCATCAAAATATTTCCTGCATAAGAACTTGAGAAGGAAAAAAGTTAATGGGAATGCAGAAGGGCATGATCATTTTATATATATATATATATATATATATATATATATATATATATATATTAGTGATTGTGCCCTTCTGCATTGTTTGTATATATATATCTATAGATACAGATATACAGAGAGAGAGAGAGAGATACAGTGTGCGTGTGTATAATATATATATACACACACACACAGTGCAAAAGGGCACTATATATATAGTCATACATGCACACCCATATATATATATATTCATAGACACACACTAAAAGCTGGGTATGAATAGGCAAGATTTAGAGCTGTAAGGAGCATATCATAAATTAAGGACAAACTTTAGGGCAAGTTTTGGGGGTTGGTGATAGAAAAATATTAACACGAAGAGATATAATGGGCCAAGCTATTTAATATATGAATAAGTTACCGGGTTTAGAAAAATCTGATCAGCTGTGTTTTCTGAAAGTGAAAGTTGGAAGAAACAAGCCCTGTGAGCACACAGACAGTTCAGGCACTTCTATACTACTGCAGAGAATTCAGATTTTGTAAAGAATCCCAATGCTGACAGTGCACTTAGCTTTAAAGTGCTTCCCCTAAAATACGCTTTCTAGAATTATGTGCAAATTGTGCTAGTACAATGCAGTCAAGAATCATGGGGCCTCAAAGTGATACAATAAAGTCAAAATTAATTACAACAGAAACTGTTCACCACATGCAAATGTCTGGCTTTTTCTTGAGGTTCAAGCAAAATGCATTTCAAAATTCCCAGAGTGAAATTTTTATGGTCCGACTCTTCTTTGGCTTTACAACATCCCAGCTAGTATAAAAAGTTAGTGGCCTCTCCCTCCAAGCCAGACACCACTGACAGCCCGTTGCTGATAACCCTCCCGTTAAAAAAACAAAAACAAAACCTTCTTCTGAGCTTTCATATCTGAATAAAGAAATAGATGATAATAAATTTGCTTAGGGGGATCTTGGATTAGATACACTCAGAATATAAAAGAAGTGAGTTGGTTTGTTTTTTTTTCCCCAGGGGTGAAGAAATACATGTAACCATCGTCCAAAATGAATTTTTAAAATTCTATCCCCTGGATGAGGAGCAAACTCAGAACTCGCACATCTAGTACCTGGAAATCTGTAAAACACAACGAGGGTGACCAGATGTCCTGATTTTATAGGGACAGCCCTATAGGGACTTTTTCTTATATAGGTACCTATTACCCCCCACCCTGTCCGGATTTTTCACACTTGCTATCTGGTCACCCTTAACACAACAGCCCTGATGCTGATCTGTGCAGCTCAGAAAGCCCAGGCAGGACCTTTCCCAACAGCACAAGGCCAGGGTGGGGACGCAAGAGTTAATAGCCCTCAGAATGATGATTATTTTTTAAAACCAAGATCTCCCCCCTCCCCAACTTTCAGCTGTTGTCATTCTTCACTTGTTTCACTGCCCTATGGCACTGCAGGTCCTGGGAGCCGAGAACTGGGACTTTGTAGGCCAGTTGAATCCACAAACCTCTCATCTCGCCCGCAAAGACCCAGCCCTAGACTCGCCCAATCCACCCGATCGGACACCGAGAGCAAAACACGGGGTTTAAAGGGTTTTGTTTTGTTTTTAAATAGGGAGTTAGCACCTGATCTGGCCTTTGGAGATGGTTTTAAAAAATCACCTCGCAGCAAATTGGCATTGTCATAGCGGCACACAATCCAGGCATGGGAGCCCCTAACTTTAGGAAACTCGCCTTGAAACCACTGCCCCCCCCCCCCCGCGTGGGAGGAAATCAAGCAGGGCTTCTGCTGCAGGGACTGAAATCCGCCCCAGAACTGCTGCGACTGGCAAGTGTCACAAACTAAGCGGGGCAGCTGCCCTGCCCGCTGAAATCCGGATCCGGGGCTTAGCCCCCTCGCCAGCCCGAGGGTTACCGCTTTGCGACGGAACCCACGGGGCGAACGTGCAAAGCCGCTTGCAGGGCCGAGCCCCTGCACCACGGAAGAGCATCTCTGACTAGGCAGTGTCTGCACATGGGAGCCGAAACGGAGCCGCTTTTCCTACAGAAAGCAGAAGTTTACACAAGGGGAAGGAAGGGAAAATCGTTTTGAAAATCCGGTTACCTTCTCTCGGGGTGGTGGGCACAGGACACGGGGGGTGGGGGGGCTCTTCGTGCCCTGCCCTATCCTCAGACAAGCAGGTCTCCCAATTACGGACGGCAAAGACTTGACAATGAAGTGGAGAGAAGCAATGGGTAACCCCCTCCCCCCCCGCCCATTCGCTAGAAGGCGGATATTTAAGCTGGTATTTGACCACGTTGAGGATTTTTTCCCACCCTTCCTCTTTGCCCTTGTAAAAAAAAAAAAACATCGTGCAACCGGGACGTGACAACATTTCCCATTAAAAACAAAAATCTGTTACATTTGCCCAGGATATGGGGGGGGGGGGGGCGAAAAATCCCAACCCGACAAGTAGAAGGGGGAGGGGGGAACCACCCCACCAAACCAGAAAGAGGCGACTGGATCCTTGCACCATTCAGAAACGTTTCCGATTCCGCGGAGTTTCCGTCCAAGTTGGAGACAAATACCCTTCGAAAGTTCGCACGGCGCAGCCCCACGTGCTAATGACACATCCAGGAGGCGAGCGGCTGCCTCTCGGCTGCCCGGACGCCGCGGCCACGGGCGGACAGGGGAAACGCACCCTCCTGTGCCCAACCTCTCGCGCGCTCCTTGCTGTTTAAGGAAGCACCCTAGTCCCCACCCCCTAAATTAGACAGCTCTTGCTGCAAGTTAGCTTGGCAAATGTGGAGGCTGGAGGCTTTGCGTCGCTGCCACCCCCCGCAACCCTCTCGCCTCTTAAAAAAGAGCTCGTTTGGTCAGTTAGGGTTGGCACAAGACAGGAAAGGGACAGTCACAGCTTCGAGGGTTTCCCCCTAAATCATTGTGCCCTCTTGTTTCCAGTAATATTCCTCTTTTTTTCCCTTTCTCTCGGTCTCCATTCGCTTCCATTTGTGCAATCCAAATCGGATTTTTTCCCCTCTAAAATAAGGGACAGAGAGGCCCCCTAGTGGATCTCTCAGCTGCTACTGTCTAGTGCTGGAGTTTTCACCCTAGGGTACTGCAGAGGTCTTCCGGGGGGGACATCAACTCGTCTAGATATTTGACTAGTTTTACAACAGGCTACATAAAAGCACTAGCCAAGTCAGTACAAACTAAAAATTCATACAAAGACTTGATACTGCTCTATAATCTATATCTTGAAATGTAAGTGCAATATTTATATTCCAATCGACTTTATAATGTTATGGTAAAAATGAGACAAGTAGCAATTTGTCAGTAGTAGCGTGTGACCCATTTGTATTTTTATATCTGATTTTGTAAGCAAGTTGTTTTAAAGTGAGGTGAAACTTGGGGTACACAAGACAAATCAGGCTCATGCAAGGGGTACAGCAGTCAGTTGCGAGCCACTGATCTAGATCTCATGAAGCACTGGCAGTGAAGGGGCAGGGGATTACCTGAGTGTCAGCCACATTTTCAAAAGAGGCCACGGATTTTAGTGATACCGCAATATTTCAGGGGCTTGGACTGTGAGAGCATGGGCCTGATTTTCAGAGGAGGTGCGGTGGAACGGAATGAATAGAATTTGTGGTTGCTCGGCTGTTCTGAAAATCAAAGCCAAGGTCTCAAAGTTAGGCAGTCAAAAATCAGTACTCGTGACTCAAAATCGTGGGCCACATCTGCTGCAATGAGTAGGTGCTATAGAGTGATGGTAATAGAAATCCATTCAGATTGGAGCTGTGCACCTGTTGTTTGTCCAGTCCAAACCAATCGGACTTCGGTGAGGCCAGAATCTGAGAACTGATGTTCTTCCTGAAGGTTAATATTTTACTGGATACCTGTGTATGGTACCTGAACTTTGTGCCTGGATGGGTTCTACTTCTACGTGGCTGTCTTGATACTTGCATATAAGAGTTCTCTTATCTAGTTTTCTGTCTTTATTTTAATCTGCGTATGTTAGTCCTGTGCACTTTCTTAGGTGTCTGTATTAATATTTGTATAGGGGTTTTCATGCTAATATTAGCTATTTATGGGGCTAAATTTCACATGCTCTTAGTGAAATTTCATATTCTATGGTACCTCAACTTTCCAGGGACTATAACATTGATTCGATCTCACATCAGTTGGGGCCTCCGATATGTCGCCCTAAAGCATTTATGTGTGTGTGTGATTCAGGAAGACATGGTATATTCCCGTTTCCTATTTACTGGGTTTGTCACTCAGGTTAGGGCAATACAGGAAAAGGGAGTATTCCAGATGATCTAACAGGTCTTCTTCAGCTCTGGACTCTGCAACTGTGCAATAAAGTCACATTGATTGTATTGTGAGACCCACCATCTAATTCCAGCCTCATCATGATCATGAAGCAGAGTCATCAGCTGAAAACCAGGGACTGCTGATTCATTCCTCTCCTACTCTAGTCACATCTATTGCTACCTCACTGTACATTTCTTGTTCAATGACTGCAGGCTAGCATTGGTGTAGGGAATGACCATGGTGGCTGTGCAGAGGGCCTAGAGACAGAGCATTGGATGGGCCTAGAGACAGAGCAAAAATTCTGTACAGCCCCAGTAAGAAATTTGAGAGAGAGAGAGAAACAGGCCAGTGCTTTCAACACACTCATTCAGGGGGCTTTAAAGCCAGTGTAAAATACATCCGTGTTTTGGTTTAACAAGAAACAATTTTAAGTAAAACTGAAAATTATTTAATTGCCCGAAGATCATACTTTAAAAATATTTCACATGCTCAATTATTCTAGACCTGTTTTACAGAAATCCTGAGCACCATAAACTCCTCTTGAATTCAAAGGGAGCTGTAGGCACTCAACACCTGTGAAAATCTGGCCTTGTGTTTGTACTGCAAAAAGAAACAAAAAAGGAAAATCTTCCAAATGTAGAGTACTTTTTCTGTGCGCATGTGTACACACACACATGGTAACTTGCCTTACATTTATGCATGGCAAGATGACATACACAAGATGGGTACACAACTGTCCAGTGCCATTTTAGTTGTAGAATCAATTATTCCCACACTATCTGCTTAGGAGAAATATATCAAGGGACGTTTGTATCTTAGTTTTCATGGGAAACAGTAGCTTGAAGATTTAAGGCCTGATTGCTCTGGCCTATGACTGTCATCATCTTTAATGGTCTTTGTATTACATGGGTCCAATCCTTCTCCCATCGGATATGAATAAATCCTGTTGACTACAATGGGAGTTACCCATACTCAACACGGTGAGATGAGGGCCCCAGACAAGCCTGTAAATACATCAGAAGTGAAAGGAAATGAGGACAGTGCATCTATATACATCAGAAATGACTTAGACAATCAGAATATAAGTGACTTGTTACTTTGGATGCTGTAGTCTTAGTTGGTTAAAAAGTCCATGTGTCTTGTAGTAATGGAACATGGAGGAGGTCAGACATTATGGTGTTGAGATTAGATAGACAGATTTATTTCACAGAATTCCTGGAGAAGAAGCTACTGTGAAATGTCATTTTGTGCCAATTTGGGATGTGGCATGTTTTAGATTTATATAGAGGTCACTACCCAGGGCAATGCAAAGAGTGATCATTTATTTGTTAAATTTTGGTGCTGAGTGAAAGCTGCCCAAACATCTCCAAACCACAAAGTGAGGTAAACAGTTTGACATAATATATGTAGCAAAAACAGCCCTTAGCATTTCTCTAGGATCTTTCCTCCAAAAACCTCCAAGTGCTTTGTAGAGGCGAATATTTTATTCATGGGGAAACTGAGGCACAGAGAAGTTAACTGATTTGCCAAGGTCACTCAACAATGGCAGAGTGAGGAAAAGAACCCAGATCTCCCAGGTGCTAATCCCATGCACTTGCTGTTCTGCTGCCATTCCCAAGTAATATGCAAACCAAATAATAATCTATGGAGAATAAAGTTATATGTTCCCTGGTTAGGAGGTCGCTGAATGTTTAGAATCAGGGAGTATGCAAAATAAATAAGGGATCACAGGCTAAAAGGCTCAAGACTAAACTTGGAAAGTATTGAGATAACATATATTAAAGGTAGATGTTAAACTGATGCAGTTGCTGGTCATGTGTGATGATAACAGATAATCACATCACTACAGAATAATGCAATTCTCTTATAAAGAAGATTTGCACACACTGTTCAAGGAACTAAAGCTCTCTCTCCCTGAGTGATGTGGTGATGACATAGAAATTATTTTCCATGAAGGAATAAAACTGGTAACATTTGATTTAAAGTGATAAGATCATTACCGTGTTTACAGAGATCACAGGGTAGCATGTGCTGTTCATTCGTTATTTTACTATACTTGGTTTTTCTACAGTATATTCTTCTTGCTCCTTTTGGCCAGTTCAATTAACAGCAGCTCAGACAGAAAGATTGCTGCATTTCTTACTTGTGCTAAGCCCTAAAAGCTCAAAGCTAAGAATATGTAAAAACAGGAAGAGAGAACAAGACAGGAACAGAACATTTGCTACCTCACATATTCATAAGAGGGAAGGGAGATACTTCTCCCAAATTAACACGATCACATATTGCTTAGCTGGAGCATCCCTGAAACAGCTGTTTAATTTCCTATTTTCAGCACCATGCATGTTGATTAAGGTCCTGATCTTGCTCCCAGTGGAGTTGAGGTCAAGCGCCTATGAATTTCAATAGGAGCAGGACTGGGCATTTATTCAGGATTTTGCACAGCATAAGTTCCTACACTGTGGCCTGATCCTTTATGAGGTACTCACAACTCCCAAACAGCCTGTTCCTGCTCTCACGGAAGGCAGTGGCAAAACTTCAGTGTGAGTCGGATGAGCTGCACTGAAGCCAAAGTCTTCACCTTGCAGGGGGCACCCCGCACTTTACAAGATCAGAGCTTTGGACTTCACCACATCTTCACAGAGTGGGCCTTCTCCACACAAATACCCGCTGGCTGTGCTCCAAGGAGTAGGGAATCCAGTGCCCAGGAACTGTGAGACTGCAGCTCCATTCTGGATGGGGGTTATGAAAAGGATTAACTCTGCATTCAGTTCCGATGTAATCACAATGGTATCAAGTTGTAACACATCACACAATTTTCACAACTCTAAAAATAAATGTAAGCAGTTTGTTAGAACCAGTTTAGCAGCCAAAGGGCTAATATATGAATAACGTTAGACTAACAATGGCACGGAACAATAACCAGGGAACAATGGCTTAACTCACTCCTGAAAATAGCCAAGTTTAAAAAAAACCACCTAATTTTTACAAGATCCAAGAACCAGCTGTGGCAGCCCTTTTTTGGTATCTCCAGAGATGTTAGCACTCCCCTCTACATTTCAGAGAGGATATGTCAGCCATTCCGAATTACTCCAGATTCACACCAGAGGTCAGAATGTGACTCATGGGCTTGAACGGGAGAATTCTCTGAGTAATAAGGGTTTGGATCCTGACTACAGTATTTTAACTTTCCTTGGCGCCGGATCTCTTTTTTATCTTGCTTCTTCTTTGCTCTGTTGTTATGTTTCACCTTCCCATTTAGTGTGCAGCGCCTCATTCTGCTCTTACTTAGACCCTGGGTGAATCAGGAATAATACCGGTCAGCAGAATGGGTTACACTAATGTGTAACAGGACTGATATCAGGACCAGTATCTTTGACTGTAGGCACACTATGTACCAACTCTTCAGTTAATTTTTAATAAAGCACCTTTCATCTATAGCTCTCAAAGCACTTTACAACGGAGGGCAGTACCATGATCCTCATTCCACAGATAGGGAAACTGAGGTGCAGACAGGTGAAGTGATTTGGTCATAGCTAGCCAGCAGAGACAAGAATATAACCTGAGTCTCCTGAGTCCCACTACAGAACTCTATCCACTGGGCAACACAGTCTCTCAGGTCGCTCATCTGGGGTTGTATCTTTGGACTTGATTCTGCTACCCTTACTCATACTGACTGATACCTCACTTTGAAAGCAGGTCCATTGATTTCTGCTGAACTTCCCAGAGTGTGGTCTTAGAGTGGCAGAAATAAGCCCAAGGAAACAAAGCTGGTTTTTCTCATCTGGTTGATAGTTGGGATTTAGCGTGTTTTACTCCCCAGGGCCACTTTGCCAAATCCCAGCCTATATATGTAAGTGGATAAAACTGAATTCATTCGTTACTGAAAGAGACAAAATTCAGCCGCCAGAGTACCAACCTGCAAAGATATTGTGCTCACGTGAGTGTGACTGAACTTAGTGGTCATTAGATGAAAGTATGAGACCGTAACAGATAGAATCACATTTTTTGTCAGACTAGTACATAATGGCAAATTTAAGACGACAATGCTGAGCCTGCAGACATAGTGACTAGGCCTGGGTGCATTTCACAAAGAACCTCCATTCTGTTTCTATGGTATGAACAGATGTTTCTCCAAAGGGCCAGATTTCCACCTCAATTACACCATGTAAGGCCTCAATTCTATTCCCATTGACCTCAATGGTGCAGGAATGGGCCCTAAATGTGGAGTAAGTCCACTAAAATTCACTGTAGAATAGACCAAAATCTGTCCCCAGACACTATGATTTGGGCCTGATTTTCAGAATCGCTGAGTAATCCCACCAGTCCAGAAGGGAAGGGGAACCAAAGCATTAACTAGCAACGATTAACCTTAGAAATAATGGTTTCCTTTTCAGACACAGAGCTGTGCCTCTCCTTAGTACAACGACCTCTGATCCAATTGCATCTATTAAAGACAATTCCTGGGGGAGACAGCTATATGTAACCAGATGTTTCAGCTGTGGAAACAGCAATCACGGGTACAGCGGTGTCATGGGCAGTTTAAATTCTTACCGTCTGAACAAGAAGTTACGTATATAAATAATGGGTGCGTTTGTGGGAGCAGCTGTCAATGGGGAAATCCCCTTATCCTACCATAATCCTACATTCCATAACCCCTGGCAATTAAACAAATGTTATTTACGCTGCTGCTTCCTCCATGGGGGACCTTCAGTCCGTGCAATCCTTCCTCAGGCTTTTCAAGTTTCAATCTCAAAATATGTTGCAAGTGTTCTCTATTTGGGAACTTGGAAGTGTGATGATGTTAAACCCTGGTTGATGAAGGGCATGAATTAGGGGATTTAACTCAACTAGGGTCTAACAAGAAATCAGCTCAGAGGTAGCAGGTGAGAATTTATTTGCACAGCAGAAATCTTGCATTGGCTCCAAGAGATTTAAGTGTCTGCTGAGAGGGGAGAGGTGTGCACAAGACGATCTTTGTACAATGCTTATTTGGCCTTTGTTACTGTAGTACCTGAGCACCTCATAAACTTTCATGTATTTATTCTCATCACATACACTGGGAGTCAGAAACTGCTATATTCTAAACCTGGCAGGACAATAATTCCCTGTGACCCCTGCCTCAATTTTCTCATCAGTAAAATGGGGATTTGGGCCCCGATCCAATTTCCATTGAAATCAGTGGTGAGAATCCCATTGATTTCAATGGAGTTGGATCGGACCCATAGCCCTTACGTACCAAATAAAGCCGCAATCTCACAGGCCATTCCATGCAATCAGCCCCCTGCGTCTGTTGAAGCCTATGGTGCTGTGCACTGACAGAAGGATTCACCCAGGCAAAACAATTTGCAGGATCGGGGCCAAAGATGAGGAAAAAAAAATAAAAATCTGGGTGCAGCCATGAACAAATGTTAAATGATAAAGGAAATATTATCCGGATCACTCCATCATATTTCACATGCAGATTTATGACGCACATTTCAGAGGCAGTAAGGAGACAGACTGCGTGGTCAGACCCTCCCAGCCTTTTCTCTCCATCTGTAAAAAGGGAGTATCCTACATGCTCAATGCTGCAGTTTAATATCATTGCCCCAAATCAACCAAGATATTAGTACTATTGGGCCAAAGTCACTCCTGGTGTCGCTGTACTGAAATCACTGTTAGTACAGGGATGGATTTGGTCCAGTATCCTTTGGATGGTGGAAAACAATACAAACTCTAAAAGTAAGAAAGTTTGTAGTTTATGCGTTTTTTATACTGCTGATGTGGTGCATCATGGGGAATTCTGAATGCTGGCTTTGTCCTCATAATCTTCATGTTGTTTCAGGGGAGCTGTATTGTTCTGTACTGAACGCAAAGGAAATAGTGCTCCATTCAGACATGAGGACTAATAATTTGGAAGCTGTTAGTCATCCCAGCCCTGATTCTGATCTCATTTACAGCCATACAATTTCATTTTGCAGCCATACAATTTCACTGGCTTCTGTGGAGTTATACCTAATGTACACCTCATGAAAGTAAAAACTATGGTCCTGATCTTGCAAATCCTTACTCACTGGAGTAATCCGTGCTCCCTTACTGGTGTCAACTACTCCTGTGTGCAAAGTTTACAGGACCTGGCCCTGAACCTCTGTTTTTTCCCCTTAATTCTATAGTCACAAAGAGGAGTCGGAAGCTTTAACATCCTCTGCGGTAATTCTAATGCTGGCTGCGACCTACCCTCGGTAACATAGTGGAGTGGAGCCCCTAAAATGTGCAGGCCTGTTGCTGCAGAGGTCAGACGTACTGGTGAGGAGATGAGATTATAAGTAGCCCCTTAGGGAGAACTAAAATATTCAGCATAATTGAAGCTTTGTTACACTCATACCAATTGGAACTTAAACTGGCATCTCGCTGGAGTTCAGGGCAGCAACTGCTGCCATTCAGCATGAAAAAAATATGTCCAAGCCTATGCAAAGCTGAGGAGGTCAAATTCCAGGGGCTCCCATGGCCTCGTGTGGTGCAAAAGCCGGAGAGATTACTTGTTGAATCGGAGGCTTATTTTGCCTCTCCAGCAGTTGCCATTGTGGTAACAGGAAAACAATACTGCTTCTTAGGAGACAGAGTGTTATTCATTTCATCGTTCTTTCCAGCTGCGTCACTGAACCAGAGCAGTTCCCTCCTGCAGAAAAACCCACAGGAAGGGAAACTCAGCAAGGTGAGCCTCAGAGAGGTTTCCTAGACCCATGCCCACTGGTGGGAGGGGTCTGGAGGGCTGAGGATTTGGTGGACCGACGCCCACAGATCTTGAGAGGTAGAGAGAGCAGGGAGCCTACCCCACTTTGTACTGAAATAAGATCTACCCTGCAAGGACAGCTCCCTTATTCCGGGCAACGCAACTCCAGCAGAAACTGTCTGTGCCACCATTGGCCAAGAGAGAGAAGACATTCTTCAGTTTTCATGGCTTGTCATCAGGGCTGGCTCCACAATCTATGCAGCAGCAGCACACTGCACCTTCCTCTTCCTTCTGTCACCTACACACTCCTCTGATCTGCCAGCCGCAGCTCTGTCCCTGAGCCCCTGTCCCGCCCGACTGCAGGGCCAGAAAATGAATCCCCCAACTGCTCTCCCCAGTCCTCATTTGGAAGGTTCCATGCCTGGATTTCCAGCAGATGGTCCAGAGCCTAGGAGTAAGGAAGAGAGGAGCATTCACCACTTCAGGTGAGGACTGCAGAGAAGAGGTAGCAGAAGGGATGGGAATTGTCCAGCCCGAGCCTACTCCTGAGCATTACTCAGATTTATGATGCACATTTCAGAGGCAGTAAGGAGACAGACTGTGTGGTCAGACCCTCCCAGCCTTTTCTCTCCATCTGTAAAAAGGGAGTATCCTACATGCTCAATGCTGCAGGCTCTCCCCAGGCATTACTGTGCATGGGTCCCCCAAATCCTTCTTTGTAGTTTGAGACCAGTCTGCTACCACTGCATTAGTACAATAGGAAACCATTATACTGCTTTAGAACAGTCATGTCAAACCTCTGTTTGTGCTTCATGAACACATCATCTAACAATCACATAGTGCCTTACCTCCAGAAGTATCCCAAAACACATTACAAATGACTGGCTATGGAGAGATCATCTCATTTAGTGAAATGCAGCCACTTCTGGGCCAGAACTCAGCACATAGCAACACTATACAGCAGGTTACCAATGGAATTCCTTTGGTATTTCAGGGAGAATTTGGGTGAGCAAAACATAATTATCCAAATCACAATCCTGCACTGGTATGGAAATGGCTGAGTCGTGCTTTTCTGTCTCTATAGTCTATGTCACTATGACACTGGAGTTTGTTTAGGAGACACCCACACACTGGCAAAACCAGTAAGGGAACCTTAATAAACACAATCATAATAATACCTAGCTAGCATTTTTCATCAGTAGCTCTCAAAGTGCTTTACAAAGGAGATCACTATCAACATTCTCATTTTACAGGGGAAACTAAGGCACAGGAAGATGAAGTGACTTGCCTCAGGTCACCCATCAAGGCAGTGGCAGAACCAGGAACAGAACACAGGTCTCCTAAGACCCTATGAAGTGCTCTGTCCATTAGGCCACACTGCCTCCTTCACAGATGTGATCAGGACCTCAATTTTGCATCTTATCTAAGACTGCCTCCAGCATCACACTGCCCCTAATAGAATGCTAGGCCATTGGCTACTTGCTGACAGAGAGGCACGAGTGCCATGTATTAATATCTATTAAAATGCTAATCCAGTAAGAATTGGGGCCTCATTTTGCTAAGCACTTCACATACCCTGCACAAAAAGATTGTCCCCCAAGAGCTGAATTATCATCATTACTTCCTGCAGCACCTTGGGTTTGTCCTAGGGCTGTCTCTTAGACTCAGTCAATGAAAAAGCAGCTATATCCCCCCCGAATATTTTTCTTTTCAGCAAAAAGTCTTTAACCTGAATTCTGACTTCTTCAATCACCTTTAAAAAAAAATTAAAATAAACCCCAAGCTTCTAAGGAATATTATTCCCAAACACATACTTGCGCCTCCAGCAGAACAAATCAAGTCATTTGAGTTTCTGCTCAGGCCTTCAGCATGCAGACAAAAACATTTTTTATTCATCAGCGGTAAAAGGCTATAGCCATTTGACTTTAAAACACAGACATGCTTAGTTCTGGGCTCTCTTCCAGGAAGTCTGTGTCACCCAGGCTGTAGATCGATATGTTTGTCTGCAAAGTCACCCTTTTGATCTGTAATTTTTCATTTTGACACAAGAAATGCCTCTTGGTCAAACTTCAGTTGGTCTATTAAATTCTAAATTATAATGGAAATGAGAATCACATTGCTGTAACCATGTGATGACTTCACAGTTTGGCATTTACTTATTCTTGTGTTATTTTGCTCGACAGTATATTTATGATTCCAGCAACACTGAAAATACTGTTCCCTGGCTTCATTTTGGACAGTTGCTTTTTGGGGGGGGGCCAGCAGTGGTCTGGCTTTCTCATAAACCAGCTGCTCCACTTTACAGAATAAATCATTCATTGAATTGCTTAAGCGACATGAAATGTTATCACAGTTTTTTATACTGTGCTACCTGGGCGTCACTTCAGCCAAGACCTTCCATTCATTGTTTATAAAGGTAGGTTCGAACCCAGAAGCCCCATGCTCTTTAGTCACCCCCCCTTCTCCTCCATTGGCTCTTACTCATATGAGCAGTCCTATTGGCTCCAGCAGCACTGCTCAAGCCAGGAGTATTGGCACCCATAAGCGTTTTCAGGATCAGACCCATGCATTTATATTTTTCTTCAGTTAATGAGTTCAAGATTTTCTCTAACAAAGACAGCTCGTATTACGTGTAGGGCAGTGCACAATTTGTGCCAGGGCTGAGCTCCGGCACCTCTAGGCTTGGCAATTCATAGCCATGGCACCTCTGGGCTTGTTGCGTAAGTTATGAAAGTAAAAACATTGCTCAAGCCCTGACACCACTTTCATTCAAATTAAGTACTGATGTAGGCAGGAGGCAAAATGGCTGCCTTTATTAACTGCACCAGCAGCGCTGATCAGGCTTTTGGAAACATCATGTTCACACTAGCCATCCACAAAAGCTTAACACAGGTTCTAGTAGTCACGCCACAGAATATTACATCATCAGTCTGACATAGCCACTCCCATGCTAACACAGTGCTTCTCAACTGGTGGGTTGCTACCCCTGGGGGGGCTCATGAAAGGTAATGGCGGGGGTGGTTCCCAAGGCACTGAGAATTTTTTTTACAATCTAAGCAAAGGAAACCTCACTTCCCAAATTCCTCCACACCTTGGCCCTTCAAGGTCAATATTTTCTGCCACCCTCTTGAAACACACTTACACAAATTAGTTACACCGACATCGTTTTTTATTTAAATCAACAATACATTTTTTACACTTACTTTTATAACAAATGTAAAGAGGTCGTGAAAACTGTTGACTGAATAAAAGCTGCCAATCTAAGTGGGATGAGAAACACATGGTCAAGATTTCAAGAGACCAGTAATTTTGAGTGTCTCCATTTTCGGGTGCTCAACCAAGACACCTTAAAGGGGCCATATTTTTGGCGGGTGCTCAGCACTTTCTGAACATCTGGCCCCTTTAAAGCAACTCACTAGGGGAAGGGATAGTTCAGTGGTTTGCACATTGGCCTACTAAACTCAAGAGTTGTGAGTTCAAGGGAGCCATTTAAGGATCAGGGGCAAAATCAATGTTTAGTCCTGCTAGTGAAGGCAAGGGGCTGGACTCAATGACCTTTCAGGGTCCCTTCCAGCTCTATGAGATAGGTATATCTCCATTCATTATTAAGGTCAGGCACTCAGAAAAAGAAATACCCAAAATCATCAGACACTTTTGAAAATCTTGCCTAGCCTTCCTGCTGACAGGATCAAAGCATGAGTCTCTTGATTACTTAAAGGGGAATTAAAAATTAGTTAATTCCTCAGATTTAGCTTGCGAAACAAAATTCAGACTTTAAAATCTAATAGATGAAAATTTCATTTTTTTTTTAATTCAATGAATTTTTGGGGTAGGGGAAAAGATGATGGGAGGGGCAAGGTGGGGGAGGACAGAGGAGCATGTGAATATATCCCAGCAGTGCTGTGAATTCAAAACATAAAAACAAAGTGCTAGTGCACCAGAACTAGAAAATGAAACTGACTAGAAACAAAAATGAAAGTGACCTATGCAGCATCATTCTTTAAAGGGAGTATAATGCAGTATAATGTAAAGAAGCAGCACCCATGATGAAAAGGAAGTGAGCTTGCCCAATCCTTCCAGCTATGTTTATCTGAAGTATTATTAGTAAAAGAAATTGCTTTTTTCTTTAAATGTGGAGCCTGGTCTCAGCTGGCGTAAGTCAAGTGAGCTACACTGATTTAAATGGAACTATATTAATTTACAGCAGTTGAGGACCTGGCCACGATTTTTTACTGCAGTTGTTACTCTAGACCTCTGTAACTTTGGAAATACGTGTTATACAATTCTGCTAATAGATCCACTATGTGTAATGTATCAGAGGGGTAGCCGTGTTAGTCTGGATCTGTAAAAGCAGCAAAGAGTCCTGTGGCACCTTATAGACTAACAGACATTTTGGAGCATGAACTTTCGTGGGTGAATACCCATGCATCCGACTAAGTGGGTATTCACCCACGAAAGCTCATGCTCCAAAACGTCTGTTAGTGTATAAGGTGCCACAGGACCCTTTGCTGCTTATGTGTAATGGTGACACGGTATCCCAGATACCTGCTACTCCTGATGGAAAGATACGTTCAAATACCTTAAACTCACCTTTGCCCCCTCTTCCCCCTGCTGGGGCTGTCAGTGCTACATCTCCTTGCAGGCCCAGCACAGAATCTCACTCCATGAGTCCTGATTCCAAAACCCCTGTGTTAACCACTAGACAAAACTTCATTCCCCAATAACAAGCTTGAGCACAGCATCAATCAAATCCTTTCAGGGTACAACAGATTTTCACTGACTGCTCAGCTGCAGAAACATGCCTACACAATGTTTAAAGCAGAGCCCCCCGGGATTAATCCATTGATAGGATTAAAATGATTTTGTTCAGAATTTGCTTGAGGTTTCATTTTGCCCAGCACGTGACATTGGGAGTTCTGGTTTTCAGTCTTCCTTGTTGTCCCTAGTCATCACACAGACCATGTCTGTGTCCATTCTACCACGCTATAAACACACAGTACACCTCTACTCCCATATAACGCTGTCCTTGGGGGCCAAATCTTACCGCGTTATATCAAACTTGCTTTGATCTGCCGGAGCATGCAGCCCCGCCCCCCTGGAGCACTGCTTTACTGCGTTATATCCGAATTTGTGTTATATCGGGTCATGTTATATTAGAGTAAAGGTGTATTACCAGGCACGTTGTTCACCTATTGTTAGGTTTGCAACAGCGGCTGATAAGAAAGCTTCCCACATTCAACCCACAGAAGGACTCCACAGAACACTGTTCTGTCCTATGTAGTGGGTCTGGAAATCACTTGCTGGAGCTAGCAGGGAGGTGGGCGCTTTCATTCAGTCTGATAGTATCATGCAACACAGCAGAGCTCTTTCATTGCATCTGACCTCCCAACACGAGAGGTGCGGTACCAGGGCTCAGGCCTGGCGCAGCTCCAATGCTAGGAAGAGTACAAGTACTTCCTTTTGCAGAGTCTGTCTGCTCAAAGGTCAGCAGGATGCATAATGAACACATCTACTCTTTTTATACCCTGACAGTCCCATCAGTAGCAAAATGCTAGGGACAAAGGCTCTCCACTGTCTGTCTTAACTGCCCAGTGGGGGAGAAAAATCAGATTCACCATCAATCATTTCTGAGTGGTTTTCTTGGAGAGTAAAAGAGTGTAACACGTAGGATCTGATCCTGTCCCCCTCTACTCATGCTGAGTGGCACTTTTGCAGGCACAGAGTCCTACTGTGTTCAATGTGGGTGAGTAAGTAAGTACTAAGGATGTCAGAATTAGGCCTTTAACAAGCATTTTTAAAAGTCTCTTGCATCGTAATTCAGTGTAGCTGCTCATTCGTTTGTCTTTCACCAATCCTGCTTAGGTTTCCTGACTTATTAAGAAATTGTATTGTTTATTATTTGCATTGTAATAATGTCAAAGGGCCCCCTCGTGGACCAGCGCTCCACTGTGCTAGGTGAGGTACAAACACATAACTAAAAGATGGTCCCTGCACTAAAAGGCTTACAATTGCCGGGGTTCAGGTTTCATAGAAGAGCTCTATGTAAAGAGTGGTGCTGGGAATGTACTTCGGCTCTGTAGGGAAAGTACTGGGATAAGAACCCTAGAGGATTGGCCTGGGGTCAATCAGAGCAGGGGAGTGGGTACAAAGCGCATTGTACATTAGCATTGTAGTAGGGCTTAGAAGACACTAGATTGGTTGGAAGACACTAGATAAGCACAAATATCATTAGTATTAATACTACAGGGGCTAAAAACTTGCATTCCAGTTGGTGTCGTTTCCCATACATACCCTCAAGAAATATAGCATCCCTCGCTCCTTTAACAGGGAACCCTTGTGACATAATCCTTGGAAGAAACGTACGTTTTGTTAATCTCTTAATTAAATTTGTAGGTTTTTAATTTTATCTAGTCCCATGTGCAGGACTGCATTTCTCTCTACCCTTCCCATATTAGAAATGCATTGAATACAGCCCAAGGGTCCAATTGTACGAGTCTGCTTGCAGGATCAGAGCCCAAGATTTTCACCTTACAGGCGAGCTACAAAGAAAACAGCAAATGCCAGGGAGGATCTGGCCAGCTGAGTCTGAACAAACACTGATGAAACTGGACCAGATTAATACAATAATCATAAACCCTCCATATGTGCTGAGTGTTTTCATCTTCCAAATCCCAGGCAAACATTCTGTTCCATTTCCCTGCCTATGCAGCTGTGAGTTAGAATGTATTATCCCCATTTTACAGCTGGTGAAACTAAGCAGCAAGTAATTGGCTTGTTAAGGCCACAGAGAAAGTCAGCCTCAGAGACAGAATTAGTACTGAAAATGCCTGGCTCTCAGTCTTATGGCTATGTCACACTTTTGTGCAAAAGCTGACTAATCCAATGTACAGGAATTGCATCCCCTGCCTTTTACATTGAGATTTAAATGACACTTTCTCTGGTTTGATAATATGGTGTCCTTCCGTAACACCTTTTATCCTAAGATTCTAAAGTGCTTCGAACACACGAATTCTTCCAACACGTATGTGGGGAAGATAAATGGCATAATACCCATTTAACCTGTGAGTAACTGTGAAGCACAAAACAATTAGGGACAGATTTTCCAAGAGCTCAGCTCTCCCCAAGGCACCAGAATAAGTAGCCTTCTCGTTACAAGACGTGACT
Source organism: Gopherus flavomarginatus (assembly GCF_025201925.1). Taxonomy (NCBI): domain Eukaryota; kingdom Metazoa; phylum Chordata; order Testudines; family Testudinidae; genus Gopherus; species Gopherus flavomarginatus. The sequence continues at coordinate 43,238,913 of NC_066628.1, read as the reverse complement.
CAAGTCTTCTGAAGTATCTAACCATTTGTGACTTTGTAATCAAGTAAGGCAGTGGCAGAATCCAGAACAGAGACTCCCAGGCCCAGATCCGCAAAGTTATTTAGGCTGCCTGATTTCCATGGATAGAAATGGAAGTTAGGAGCCTAAATACCTTTGAGGACTGAACCTCACTGCTCTACTCTAACCACTGGACAACAATGCCATAAAGTGGTGACTCTCAATTTCATCCATCTCAGACCCCCCACCTCAGAATTCTGAGTTGCAAATATGTGTGTTACACAAATCTGGTATAACTGCCCTTGCATAAATGTAGATGCAAAGAGTCCAGGGGCCAAATTCAGCACTGGTGTAAGCAGGGGCAACTCCAATGAACTCTATGCTGCCCCAAATTTACACAATTTGGCCTCCCAATACCATTTACAGGTGTTATGTGTCACAACAAACCAAAGCCCTTACACAAGGGTAAAAGCAAGAGGACTTCAGTGCTTCGTGCTTACCAAGCAATCCTCCACCTTTCATGCAGCACCAAATGTTTCTTTTATTGAAATATTTACACTCACATTAAGCAAAACACACTGCCTCTGGCCTCTTCTCAGATACAGTAGTACGACAAAAATCATTGCAATAAGTGGCATAAAGGTTTCCTTTCCATACTCTGCCCATCACAACATACTGCTGTGTATCAGGGAGGGGCCTGAGCTGTAGTTTGGATGAGGAACTGAACTTCCAGTATTTGGGATGTCTTAGATCCAGGGTTTAAATTCAGACCAATCTCTAGCATACATTAGGTGCTTTTGGGTTATAGTTGTTCATTAGCCATAAGGAATGTGCTATCAGCGTCTCTTATCTCTTTATTCAGCCTGGATTTGTGTCCACTGCTAACGGCGTGATGTGGGGCTCTGCAGTTGCCGCTCACCAGGCCTGGATGGCACAAAGGGATTGTTCCCGTTAACAGAAAGGAGTCACTGTTTCCCTGCAGCATCTTCAGTGGTAATCTGGGCTGAGAGCAAAGGAGCTGGAGAATTGGACCCCTAATGTCCTGAAGCTACAGTGAAAATCCCAGACGATCTATACATGCCCAGTGTTAAATAACCATGCTAGAGTTTCACACTTTCTAATCGCACAAACCTAAACACCCTTGCCCCGCCTCCTGCCCCACCACTTCCCTGAGGCCAGACCCCTACCCCACCCCTTCTTTGAGGCCCTGCCCCCGCTCACTCCTTCCCCCTCCCTCTGTCACTTGCTTTCCCCTGCCCTCACTCACTCGCTCATTTTCACTGGGCTGGAGCAGGGGGTTGGGCTGTGAGAGCTCCAGCTAGGGATGGGGCCAGAAATTAAGGGTTCAGGGTGTGGGAGGGGGCTCCAGGCTGGGGGTTGGGGTGAGGGGGGAGGTGAGGGCTCTGGCTGAGGGTGCGGGCTCTGAGGTGGGGCCAGTGATGAGGAATTTGGGGTGCAGCAGGGGGCTCTGGGCTGGGGCCGAGGGGTTCGGAGTGCAGGGGGGTGGGCTGGGAGGGGTGCAGACTCCAGAAAGGAATTTGAGTGCGGGAGGGGGCTCAGGGCTGGGGTGGGTGGGTCGAGGTCAGCAGTGGGTTAGGGTGTGGGCTCTGGGAGGGAGTTTGGGTGTGGGAGGGGGCTCAGGGCTGAGGCAGGAGGTTGGGGTGCGGGACGGGATGAGGGCTCCAGCTGGGGGTGCAGGCTCTGGGGTGGGACTGGGGATGTGAGGTTTGGTGTGCAGGAGGGGGCTCTGGGCTGGGGCCGAAGGTGCGGGAGGGGGCTCCAGACTGAAGCAGGAGATTGGGGTGCAGGAGGAGGTGTGGGCGGCGCTTACCTCAGGCAGCTTCCAGAAACAGCCAGCTTGTCCCTCAGCTTCTAGGCGGAGGCGCAGCCAGGCGGCTCTGCGTGCTGCCTCCACCCGCAGCTCCATGGCCAATGGGAGCTGCAAAGTCGGCACTTTGGGTAGGGGCAGTGCCTGGCACCCCCCAGCCGTCCCTCCGCCTACAGACCACAGGGACATGTTGCCATTTCTGGGGAGCCGTGTGGAGCCAGGTAGGGAGCCTGCCTGCCTTGCACCAACTGGACTTTTAACAGCCTGGTCAGCAGTGCTGACCAGAGCTGCCAGGATCCCTTTTCGACTGGGTGTTCCAGCTGAACACTGGACACCCGGAAACCCTACCACATGCATGTAACTACAATTCTGGTCAATTAGAAAGATTAGTAACTAAGAAAATTGGAGTGGGCACAACAATTTGTTTTAAATACATAGTTATTATTTGTTTAGTACTCAAGTGGTCTAAGGGCTTAAGCAATATCTTGAACTAAACCAGGGCAATGGGTTCTCCAATTTCAGTGGCAACCTGCTTCCCCCAAAGTGTGGTTGACAACCCTCCAGGATTGTCCTGGAGTCTCCAGGAATGATTTTTAATTAAAGATAATATCATGAGATGAAAGCTCCAGGAATACATCCAACCCAAACTAACAACCCTACCCCCAAAACAAAGCAGAAAACTGGCCACCTGCAATTTCCACATGCAATGAAACTGGGACTGCCCAGCTGTAACCCGGAACAATGCATGACAAATCAATGAGCCTGGCTGCATTCCCCGTGCAAAGACAACTGTCATTCCACCCCCGTCACACACAAACCTGTGCAATGCAGGAAAACCGGCTCCCCAGCTGCAATCCCTCCCCCCGTTGCAATGCAGGAAAACGGGCGGCCAGTCCCCTTTTCTTTCTCGCGGTCTCTCTCAAGCGCACCACACGCGAGCAATGCAGGAAAACGGTTTGCCCCCCGCTGCATCCCTCCCCCTTTGCAGCGCTGGAAAGCAGGCTCTTCTGCTGCAATTCTCCCCCCGCCCCTTTGCAATGCAATGCAGGAAAAGAGGCTGCCCGACTGCAGTCCTCCCGGTACAGTCTCGGCTCCGCTTTCATAGCCTAGGCTAGGGCCAGAAGTCGCTGCTCGGAGGGGTCTACAGAGCGCATGCAATCCCACCCCCTTGCAGCGCTCCTCCAGCGGTGGGTGCACGCCCGGCCCCGCAGTCTGCAGGGCCCATGCGGAGCGGTGCACGCTCCTTTGTGCGACGCCGCCAGAAGAAACCGCTGCGTGCAGTAGCACCTCCCCGGGGAGGAGCAGGGGGAGGTTACGTGGTCCCCTCGTCTCTGCAGCTCGGGCCCCCCTTTGTGTGTCTCAATAAACGGAGCAGACGCTGAAAAATAAAAAGAGGCTGTACAAGGCGGAGCCAGGCTCCCCTTCCCAAGCAGCCCGGGCGCTATATTTCCTTTTCAGGCACGGACGGGGTTCGAACCCGCGATCTTCGGTTTACGAGACCGACGCCTTACCACTTGGCCACCGCGCCTGACGGGCTAGCAGCAGGCGGAAGCAGCCAGTGGAAGGCAGCAGCCGGCGATCCCCGGCCTGCGTTCCAGCCGCGTGGCCCAACGTTCTATTTGCCCTGGTCGCGTTCCAGCCGCGTGGCCCAACGTTCTATTTGCCCTGGTCGCGTTCCAGCCAGCGTGGCCCAACGTTCTATCCGCCGCTGCCCGTGCGGAGCACAGCACACAGCTGCCAAACCCCCGCAGCTCCAAAGCAGCCACGGATAAACTTTCCGGCCTTATGCATGTAAAACAGCCTGTCGGAGGGGAGGGGTGGATTGTAATGCAATGCTGCACTCCTCCGCTCCTTCCATGCAGTTCCCCCAAGCACCAGCAGGACTCATGGGTGCAGTGTGTGAGGGAGGGTTGCAATACACCCCCCTTTCTCTCCTACAACTTCTTCCCCCTAGTGTAACTAAAGCAAAAGCCAGCAACTGCAAAGCGGCCACAGATGAACTTTCAGGTCTCCTGTGTGCAAACTGCACACGTCCTCCCGCGATTGCCATCCCAGGCACCTCAAAATCCTTCCAATGGACCCCTCAAATCCCTAGTAGCTATAAAGCTGCGAGGAGCAGTCCCGGCCTCAATGCACCTCGGAATTCATCAAACCAATTCTTGCCTGCTGTGCTTCACTTTGCTTCTCGCAGACAGCGAAAAACTCGCCAGAAGTTGCAAAGCGACCATGGACAAACTTTCAGGTGATATGAAGTCCTCCCCTGTGTGTAAGGGGCGAATGCACCCGTCCCTATCTCCCGTCTGCAGCCCTCGCCAATGAGAAAAGAGCACCGGCTGCAGCAAGATAGCCCCGTTTCCACGTTCATGCAAGTAGCGCTCTGCTCCCTCCAAGACAAGCGGTTGCAACCATGTAAATTAGGCTGCACGCTTCCGAGGCATCCATCGCCCCGTCCCCGAAAGGGGATTTCAAGGTAGCATGTTATATGGATGCACTTCCCCACCAGGATGTAAGACGCTCACTTCTCCCTCTTCCCAAGTAAGGAGTTGCCAAGCCAGGGACAAACTTCCACGACTCATGTAATGCAGCATGCACTTTAGGCCTCTTTCTAGAACGAGCTTTCACCCCTCAGATAAGTAACCGAGACAGGCCGCCCCCCATCTAAACAGAACGAGGGAAGAGGCAGACAGCCCCATCACGGCTTGGCTCTGAGGACATCAGCTGCCCTCAGAGCGGAGCTATCTTTTAGCCTTACCCAACCACCGTTGCCCTTTGCAGGGGCTGCGTTTAAATCTGGAAACTGGAGTAACAAATGCCTTGCTGAGGTCGGCTAGATTTGAACCTGCGACCTCGCGGTACAACGCTTTTTAACCCACAATCAACCCCCTAAGCCACGGAGCGCTTCGTGCAGACTGTTCACTCTGTTTCTATAGCGATGCACACTTTGGCGTAGCGGCAGTAGCCACACCACAAATCTGGCTCCAACGTCGGGCTGTTTCCCCAGCTACCAACTGGGACCTTTCACGAGTGCTAAACGCCCGTACAGCAAAGTGTTCCATGTCGCACACTTCGCATTACTAGCGCTGGTCCAGTCTAAACGTGAAATGCCCCAAGAAAGTGGATTTTCCTCACGTCCTTTGGGAGAACATCCTGCAGTCTAACATGTCTGCTCAGGACGTATTTCCTGACAGCCTGAACGTTCATGTTCGTAGTTTGATCATATTATTATTCATTATGTAATAAAATACAATAAATTCATACCAACATTAATATTAACTACCACTTGAGGAATGTTTTCTCCTTTAGGTTTACAGCCACTAAATCTCCAGTCTTCTGGCCAACGTGGGGTCAGACCCCACAAAGCGACTCAGTTGCGATTTCACCCCACCATATCTTGTTTTTAGGGGAGAATTTGGACTGTGTAGTTTTGACACCTAATGTAGCTTTGCACTAACATAACATTTTTGGCTTCCAGTTTTTAAATTGACATACCTTACTTGGCTTTTAGTGGCTGATGTCTTCCTCCTGAAAACAGTATAATTTGAGTGGTCTTCAAACCACAATTTGCGGGCTTCAATAACTCGGACATAGGTTAGGGGTTTGTTATAGAAGTGGATGGGTAGGGTTCTGTAGTCTGCTTTGTGCAGGAGGTCAGACTAGATGATCACATTGGTCCCTTCTGACCTCAAAGTCTATGAGTCTATGAATACTTATATTATTGAATCTAGCTAGCTTTCTATAATGTATCTGTCAGTTTGCATCCATGCATCTGTTCGGTTTTATTTGATTCATGGCATCCTAAAAAAAAGTACATGTATTCTGTTATCCTGACACTCCCACCACCCCCACTTTGGGTAATTAAGTAAAGACCAAGACTTTGTTTTAGGACTTCAGCCCAACAAATAGCTGGCTTGGAAAGTGAACAGTTGCTTTGCTAAGTACAAAAATTTGCTTTTCAAATTAAAAAAACATCAGAAATCACCTCCCAAGCAACCAACTGTACTTGCATTAGGTGTTCTTGTTTATCTAGCTACAGATGGGCATGTAAGGCGTAACTAATATACTGTCCACCAATTATAACCAAACCTGTAAGGAACAGGGCAGAAATACACAGTTTAGCACTGTTACAAGAGTTCAAAACTTTTCCAGAAAGCTAATAGACTCCACAAGATTTACACATTACAGTCAGGACGACTTTTATTCAGTAGCATTTTCTTTGTATGATTAATCGCCCTTGACATAATACTGTGTGTCACATACCCAAGGAGGTCTGCATCTGTTCAACGAGCGGTGTCACCCACCCTAACAACAAGCGTGTAGAGGCAGAAGTGCATCTTGCGGTGAATATATTAGAGGACTCTCGACAAGTTGCAGTTGGAAGATCAGCCTCAAGATGTTTGCAAACAGATGAGTGACCAGGATGAATCCTGCAGAAGCAGCAGCTCTGGGCCTAGCTGCAGACTTGGGGAAATGATCGCCTGGCAGAGAACAGGCTGAATGCTCCTATTTCCCAGAGCTGGCTGTGTTGCCTGGGAATAGTGCCATGATACCTAGGAGATATCGCCCCCGCCCCCAATATCTCTCACCCTCTGAATCTTCAAATTAATACAGCAACACAAATACAAATCAACCCCTTCAGTATACTGCACCATATCACCATGTGCTTGTAATAAGCAGCTCTCATACCAAGAAAGGTCAAAACCTGCTCAGTGGCAAATGAGCATTGTCTGCAGTAAAGGGACACAGTCCCTGCTCCCCTGCATGACTGTAGCTGGATTATAGGTACTACAGTTACAGTGTAGACATACAGAGAGTGACTATATGGTCCAGGCTACAGTTAGTTGGCTGCCTTGTTTTTCTCCTTTCTCTGACGCATCTGGCACAAGCTTTTGCTGGAGGCAGCAGTGTTTTAACAAGGTGATTGCTACATCCCAATACCAGATTTCAAATTCTCTGCCCCTCTTTCCACTCCTTTGTTCTTCCTCCCCCACTTCTTTTCTCGCTAAGGGGTTTTTTAAATGTACTAAAAAGACCTATAACGCCATCTGCTGGAATAATATTGAACTGCACATTAAAGTTTGATCTATTTTGTCTAACTTTTCCACCAGTGCTTCTGGAGCTCAGTTGCCTGCCTTCGTGACAGCCTTCCTATTTCCGGAGGTGTGGGAGTAAGGCCATGAATTTTAAGGGTAAATATTTAATGCCTGCATTTAAAAAACTTTTGGTGCACAAGGAAAGAAAACTGACCCGTTGGCTCTGACACTGAATAGCACGTTTCTCTGTCACAATTAACTATGTTGAGCCCTTTAAAATGGCTCATGCTTTGTTTGTAATGTGCTGATAGATCTTATCTACAAAAGTGTCACTTGGATAGAATTCAGTCCTAGGGTGTTTCACTGACACACTAGACAATTTCCTGAGGGGGATGTTTTGCTACTGACAGCATTCCAGGGTAGTGACCTTTAATGTCTAATGTTTGACCTTTAATGTTGTTTTTTTAATCACACCACATTTAGGACGGTCAAACAGTTCTAAAGGGATCAAAATATTTCATGACGCACATTGGGCAATTTATTGGCATAACCTACAAATGCAAAATGCAACAGGGTAAACACTGCACATCAATACAGATGTTCCGCTGCTATTGAATAATGTGTACAGAAGCCTAATTAACCACTCTAGCATTCTTAGCAGGGCTTTGGAGCAGAGCGCGGATCAGTAGGTTTTATGCCTGGAGCTGGAGTGGAGCCGGAGCGGAGCAATTCAAAAATTTGGTTGCTCCAAATCCCTGATTCTTAGGATGTTTATTTTGTCATCTGGCCATTGTGCCATTTTTCCCTGCACCAAAAATCTATCCCCAGCTTCATAAAAATGCTGTATCCCTGGGTCATAATGGTTGCAAGCTAAGTGTCATAGTCACATCATTATGGCAAAATTGTAATGCACGATGTCCACATGCCTGCTCATGATAGAACAGACTTTATCATCCCTACGCTTTTTTACAAGTGAGTGTTAACGAGACAGGTTATAGAATAATACATAATGGGCTTAATTCTGAAATACTCAAAACTCATGTTCTAAACCTTCTTTCTGCATCTGTTGATTCTAGGGCCAGCTGGTTCCAAACACAGGTCTACTCTGATTTCTGCTGGCTGGAATGGTACCTTCTGCATTTCTTAGGGCAAATAACATTCAGGGCCACTGAGAGTGGGTTTAGGCCCCGATGAAAAAAAAATTTGGGGGCCCCCCCGGCAAGGGCGGACTGGCTAAACAGGGCCAGGAAAGCAGAGCCCCAGGCCCCCTTCTGGACCACTGGGCCTCGGTAATTTGTACCGGCTTCCCCCCTGACTCGTCGGCCCTGATACATTTAAGGGAGGGATGTTATTAGATGGGCCAGCAAGCACAGAAGACAGCAGATCAAAGCAGCAGAAAGCAATCGCTCTTATGACACAAACACCACAGGGATGAGTGTAATAGGAATGCCAAGATAATACATACAGATTAGAGCCCTTCCTGCCAAACTGCAAGAACTGACCAGTGCGCTCACCTACTGGTACCATGTGTGGTGTATCTCCTTTTGTAAAAGATCTAGTTGCTGCCATCCAGGCTTACAGTCAAGACTCACAAGTTCTTTTCCCAGCTCTGCTACTGAAAGGCCCTTAACCTCTATCTTGCCTCAGTTTCTCGCTCTATGAAATGGAGTTAGATCAGGGGTTCTCACAACAAATTTTTTGGTGGCCTGAAAATGCGGCCACCACCTCTTGCTGGTGGCCACTCTGACAATTTTTCCTAAAATACTTAATTAACTTTAGGAAAAAACCAAATCAATATGGACATACACATGTTCAAATCATTGTAATTTACTTATACAGGGTTTTTTTCAGGCTCAGTAATAAAAATAATGCACAATTGTCTCTATTCTTTACTGGACCTAAACAGAATAGAAACACAAATAAGATGCTTTGCACATTCTTGTCTTTTTTGTTGTGGTTTCTTTTTTTTCTTTCTTTTTTTTTTTCCCAAACGTGCGAGCTAGTAAGCCTTCTGCTGTGAAAAGTTTTACTTGTATGTTAATGTCACTTTTCACAGCTTCCCAGCTAGTTACCAAGTCTGCTGTGAAAAGTGATGTTGACAAATATACAAATATCACTTTTCACAGCAGATTTACTCACTCCCGACAAGACCAGGGACAAATTAAGCTCTGGCTGGGGAGTGGGTAGGGGGGTAGCGGGGGCCAGGGGCAATAGGAGGGGCATGAGCAGAGGGGGTGCAAGGATGTTTCACACCCTAGGCGAAACTTCCACCTTGCACCCCCCCCCCTAGCTCTGTGGCAGCTCTGTGGCAGCTCTCCGCCCCCCCTCCACCCTGAGGCACCTCCCCTCTCCACAGCAGCTCCTCCCTCTGCCCTGAGGTGCCCCCCCCATGGCAGCTCCCCCCACCCCGGGGAGCTGTATGGCAGCTCCCCGTCCCAGCTCACCTCTGCCCTGCCTCCTCCCCGAGCACGCTGTCGCTGCTCCACTTCTCCCACCTCCCAGGCTTGCGGCGCCAATCAGCTGTTTGGCGCCGCAAGCCTGGGAGGGAGAGAAGCAGAGCAGGGCGGTGTGCTTAGGGGAGGAGACAGAGCAGAGATGAGCTGGGGCGGGGAGCGGTTCCCCTGCATGCCGCGTCCCCCCTTACTTGCTGCAGGCCACCCTCCCCGCACCCCCTGCCCCAGGTCCCTCCGCCTAAATGCCGACACCAACCAGGGCAGCCGAAGATCCGGCTGCCGCCGAAGGACCCAAAATGCCGCCCCCCAAATGCTAGTGCCCTAGGCGACCACCTAGGTCGCCTAATGGGTTTCACCGGCCCTGGGCATGAGCCCAGGGGCCAGAGCCTGGGGGCCCATGTCTAGGGGGCGAGAGCCTGCCACCATGCAGCCAGAGCTCAAAGCTCTGCAGCTTGAGCCTGCTGCCTGCCACCCCAGAGCTGAAGTCTGACCCCACCCCCTCCAGGAACTCAGCAGCTGCCTGCTCCTCCATTGCTTCCCCCAGCAATCACCGCCCAGTTTCTAACGTGAACAGAGGGGTTTGGCTTAAAGATCCTGTGCACAGCATAGTGAAGAAGTAGTATTTGTTATTCAAATATTGCAGATGTAGTGACACACTGAACTCACGCAGTTTCCACCAGAAGTAATAGCTGTTTGATTTTCCCAGCAAGTGATGTTTTTATACAGGCAAGTAATTAAGCTGGGAAGTGGGTCTCTGAAGCTTGTTAACCTGACCTGCTGTTGTGTTTTGGTAACAAAATCACCTCCGATCTCTTTTGTGAATTGAGTTTAGCATACACAGATGGGGGAGCAGGGCGTTTTCATTGAGCCTACTGTTATGAAGCTGTATATCCAAAATTTCATAGTACGGTGGACTTGGAAACATGGGAAGCCTCAGAAGATAATAGGTAGCTCGAGAGCTCTATGGGTTATTCATAAGCCAGTTTTGCTCTAGTTCTGAGCATGAATGTACTGGTAAGGAGAAACGCCATCATGCGTTGGAAGGAGCAGTATTATAAAAGGGTGCACGTTGTATTAAGAATCTGCCTGCAGTCTAGGTAGCAACACAAATCTTCAGAAAATAACCGTTTAAGCAACTTCAACCCCCCCAACTCTTGATTTTATGTGATCTGATCATTATAAAAGAGTTTCCTCCCCTCTCTCCCCAACTTGCAGCCATTTGGAGGCCAAGACTCTAGCCAGACAATCTGATACTTGAGAGGTGAATTAAAAGGTTAACGGATAGGTAAGAGGCCTGATTCTCCACTCCCCTGCCTGCCAGGTGGGCGTTTATACTAGAGTAAAGCAGGTGTAAAATGCTACCAAATCAGATCGGTAACATTCAACACCCACGTTGCACAGGTGCCAGTGACAGAAGGCGCAGGGCAGTACCAAATGAGGCCCAATGGCAGATTTTGAAGATGTGATACCCTTATCTGAAGCAAAACTTTGAGCTGCAAAGATTACTGGAGAAGGGCACATGGTGCAGCAGCAGCCTGGCCATCCTCCAGCTACATTAGTTAGTAAAATGCTCGCCGGAGTTAGCTTTTTATATTTATCCCATTGCAAATGTAAGACTAGGACTGTTGGTTTGCCCTGATCAGGTTATACTGCCGGCAATGTAAAATGCATGACAGTGAGTTAGCATGGCAAATGTGCTAACGGCAGGCATTGGTATAACATTGCTGGAGTACTTTTCCAGATAGCCATAGAGGTTTATATAAAGAATGAACTGAAAGTCTTGCTACTGCTTTTCATCACTTTTGGCTTCTCCATGTTTCCCTGGGTGCTGGTAATGTATGCTGTTACTACCCCTTAAATGCTCATATTCACGCAGCCTCATCTCATATGACGTGAATTACAAGTATCTCTGTTTTGGAATCTGTCGCAGTATGGAGGCAGGCCTCTGGGACTGGCTCATGGAAGGGCTAAATGGACAATATCTACTATCTGAATTAGAATTCTTTAAATAGTCCCAGAGAGAGACTGCCAGAACCCATCTGCAAGGGTGGTTTCTCTTTTCCTATTCTGAATCACCCAGCCCCTGACAGATCAGTCTTAAGTATTTTTACCTTTAGGATAATGAGTTGATGGAGTTTTCTTGGCACGGGAAGAGACTCCAGTGTTTGCAGCTAGCTGTGAGATGCCATTTTGGATCAGGTGGAGGGGCTGATGTGTCCAACATATTAGGGGTGGGGCTAAGGGACTATTAAACCTCCTACAGGCTTTATTCCAATGTGGGGGCTCAGGTTAGTGGGAAGTCTGTTCTAGCCTTGAAATGCTCATTTAAGTTTTGGAGTACAGCAAAGCTGAGATGTTCATTCAGGTTTAGAGATCCAATGTGATGCCAACTCCAGAATTTACTGTAGCTTTAGGAGCTTCCTCTAGTGCTCAGAGCTGGTAGATTTCACTTATTGGTAGGAAAGCTTTTCTTAATTACAGTATTTATAATGGCAAGTTTATTTCTTATTAAGCTACTACTAGAATACTGTGAGTTGAATTTCATGCTTCCTCTAAGATCTTAAACTAAAACTCTCTCTTCTGCTCATCTCCCCTTTCCTCTATATGTGAGCGTGACAACTACTATTTGTTGGTTCCTTCTGGGTATTGTAATACAGTCTTTGCAAACTTGAGAAGCTGTACTGAAGTTCTACCATAGTGCTTTTTCCTGCCAAGAGTTTTGCAAGAAGTGAGAATTCCTCTTGCAATGTCTTGGCAGGCTCCATCTCTGTAAAGTACTAAGTGACCTTTACACAGCAGCAAATATCTTCATTTGTATCTGACAGTCTCATTCTTCTACTGATTACAAAGGAGTGTCTACTGCTATCTGGAAGCAAAGATGAACTGCAGAGATAAGCAGAGGAACAGTGCATGGCGAATAAGCAGGCTAACAAATTCCAGTGCAGTAGAAATGACTGGATTCAAATCAGCAGCAGTAACAGAGGGAGATTGAAGGGGTGTTCCTGAGATACTCTGGAAGAGGTTTCTTGTTGCATCTGGTGCATCAGGCTCTGCTTGTGCTAATAACTGGATAAGGAAAATTACTCTCCGGATTGGTTAGGGAAGCGGGTGGTAGTATTGGGCCCTGTCCATACACTGACCATCTAACTGAGACTGTAACTAATTACTGGCACAGTTGGCTCTGTGCATGATTTGTGTCTAGACACCACATGGTTCTACTCAGTATTGGTAACCAGCTCTAAACCTAGGCAGGCACAGAGCTAGGTCAGTGGGCTGGTCTCTGCATAATGGGGAATCTGACTCCCCAGTGGGTCTTGCTTTATATGCTGCTGAGGCTGCTCTGGCTGCATGTCTCTCAGGAACTCCATCCCCTTGGGTCTCCGCTGGACAGAGATGCTCACGTTTCCCCAGAATGCAGTCATACAAACCGTGCTCTGATGGGAAAACAGCTGCTGTGCGGATGCAAGCTAAACATTTAAGAGTAGAAATGTGGCCAGAAGGGCTGACAGCAATAAAGACTTCCATTTGTTGCAAGGTAATGTGGATGGAGGTAAATATGCCTTAGCTGATATAGCCCATACATGTAGTAAACTACTGGCACAGCTAAATGACCTCCAGTTGGTCAATATTGGAGTTGAATAATGTGTCACCGAGTCAGAGAGCTGCCTGTGCAACTATCTAATATATGCACATGGCCCCATTTGAGGCCTTAGTTCTATTGTAATACCCAGAATTCCTAGTTACTGTAATTTGCTACTTATGAATTGTGCAGCTCCCTCCCCCAAATTAAGGAATCAAAACATGCACCAATTAACCACAAATGATCTATACTGGATCCAAATGCAGGAGCTGTGTCCTGATCCTGCAAACTGTCCACAGCTGGAGTTCCCCTGGACTGAAAAGAGGAGTGTTTGGAGGAATTAAAGGATCACTCCCATGAAGTAGTAACATTATGTATACTACAAACTCCTGGAATCTCAACATAAGTGTGTCAGGTAAAGAACATACTGGGCCAAATCTATCCCCCAACACCGGCCATCCAACAGTACTGAGGTTAATGGGGTTGGCATGGACGTAACTGAGGGCTCTTCCCCCCCTCTCTGAACTCAAAGCACAGAGTTAAAGGCTTTGAGTGATCTGAAATACGCAGTGTATAAGTGGGACTTGTGGCAAAGAAAAAGGTTTGGTTAGTCACCCCCAGTAAAGACATTGCCTTTTAGTCATGCAGGAAAAGCCAATAATTTATTTACACATCTATTTGTACAATGTTACAGCTACCTGTAATGATCAGCATTACCGAGAATAGCTTTTTTCCATAAAATATATCACAATACAGAGAAAGTGATCTGGTGACACACTGCAAGAACATTTATTTCACTTGTGTTGTAATTAACAGGATGAAATTAAAAATAATCGTGCTGTTTTCGTAGGCTATCCATTTCAGGTCTGTTTCAGTAACCAGGTGGTGGGTTTTGTTATGGTTCATACCAAGCAATCTTTGAAATTAAAAAATCATCCCCTCAAAGCAGTTTTACAATCCCGTGGTCTGTGAAGTGGGCAACAGATTCATTTCAATTTACTTCTGCTCTACAGGAATTGGAATGAGGTACTCACAAACCATAGCTTCTTGAGTTTTTTTGCAACATGCCATGTTGTGTTTTCACATTGTCTCTGAGAGCCGATGCTGTATACTGGGCACGGACAAACCACTAGAAAATATGGTGTAAGGCACAATTCGGGGGCCTGATCGTTTAAGATGAGCACCCTCAAATTCCAAATGGTCTTCAGCTCCCATCAATTTCATCTGGCGCAGTTCTGGGGACACTAAGCAATTTTCAAGCCAGGTCCCTGGCCGGCCAGAGATAGAGAGGATCCAGCCTCCTACTCTGGTTTCTGATTCCGTGGCTCAATGAGCAGGAACTATACCAAGAAGCCGGAGGCCTTGCTTCAGCTCCTGGCTCTGCTTTAACAGCTCAACATGAGACCTGCACCTTAGCTTCCCCCTCTGTAAAGTGCTTTGAAATCCTTGATGTATTGGTATGACTGTCATGCTTTAATGCAGCGGTTCTCAAACTGTGGGTTGGGGCCCCAAAGTGGGTCACAAGCCCATTTTTATGGGATCGTCAGGGCTGGCGTTAGACTGGCTGAAGCCCAAGCCCCACTGCCTGGGGCCAAAGCCCGAGGGCTCCTGCCCTGGGAGTCAAAAGGGAGTCGTGGTGTAATGAAGTTTGAGAACCCCTGCTCTAGTGTATTTAGGACCTGATCCAAAGCCAACAGGCGTCTGTTCCTTTATATTTTGGATTAAGCCCTCCGCTGAAGTCACTGGGCGTTTTACCATTGACCAAACCCACAGCCAGCACATGGCAGCTTTGTGGGCAACGTGAAAGCTCGGGGCGGGGAGACATTCTTCTGAAGAGGCCATAGAGGGGTTCACCATGCACTGCTCATTAGGACATTTCTGCACAACTTTTGTACCATTTTATCTGTATTGATGTAGAAATCACTATAATCAAATCATGCAACTGCACCTGCAGTGATCCTGGTCAAGGTAGAGCTTATTTCCAAAAACTAACCCAACATAAGCACCTTTTGTTTTTTTATACCAGCACAACTGTCCAGAACAGGGAACTGCTCTGATCAAGTATATAAACTGCCAGTTAAATCGGTACAAAAAGTATGTGTAGATCTTCCCTTCAGACAGCAAGTTACTTATTCCAGCCCCCTGCTGTATCATCACATTTATTTTCAAACTAACACCTTGCATCCCAAAGCCCATTCTTTGGAGGAATTCCCACTCAACATGAGAGAGTAGAGCCAAGAATCCCAGGATGAATTGCAAAGCATTTTAACTCTGGTACAGTGTGGGAATCGGTAGGTCCTCTGATTTCGCTTTTAGTTCAGCTGGCAAAATGAATTGCCAAAAATCTACTCCTTAAACTGAAATTGACCTGAAATGAGCTGCTTGTCTGAAAGAGATTTTTGTCTCCTGGTAATTTGAAGTAAAAGGAAACCGCTCGCTTCTACAGTGAATAAAAACCATACTTGTCAAATCAAGACCTAACTAAATGTAGGGGTTTAGTTATTTTGAACTCACTGATACGGACAAGATACAACTGGCCTTATAATAAATGACACTAGCACAATAGATTAGCACTTGCATGTGTGTGTGTGTGAGAGAGAGACACATCACTTTACAAAAGATACCATGCATCCGATGTGATGCTTCTAAAATAAAACAGAGAACTGCTAATTATTTTTAAATTTAATTTGCTAAGTAGGTTAGGACATGACATAGTGCTTCTAAGAAAAACCTGTACAAAATGAGTATTTTTTTTACATCCCATTGAGGCACATGAAATACAAATCTGGTCTATTTTACATATACACCTTTACAGTACATGAAACGCAGAGATGAAGATCAAATGGAAAAAAAATTATGTATGTGCCCAAAATAGATAAAATGGGGAAAAAAATCTGTAGCTTCATGGCAGACGAGTAAAGGCACAAGGACTAAAAATAATCATGCAATAAACAGAGGTACAGTCTGTGCAACGAAGCAAACTGAATGGCTCCCACGATAGAATTTACAGTAATTCTCAAAATATACCAGTATTTAAACATACTGTAAGTGCAACATTTACTGCTCTGTAGTATACTAAAGTCTTCATGTGGAGTGAAATTCTCCCTGCACCAAGCCCAGGGAAATGGGCTTTGGGCAGGGTAGAAGACAAGATGGGGTATACGTTGGGAAGACCGGGGTTACAGAACAGTCATGCATGGTCTGTTCCAGTCTGTAGGGTGGAATAGCTGCAATCCCTCTACAGGGTGGTTGCTGGACACTGGATCCATTTAAGTGCCAGCCTCCCACAAAGAGATCTCCTCTGTGGTGCATAGAGGGGACCCCTGCCCACACCTTTCTTCATAGGCTTGACCTGCAGCTTAAGTTGTCCAGAGGGCTTTATTCCACCTCCACAGACCACAATGAATTCACTCCACTAAGAATGATGCCAGGAAAGTCGACAGCTCTACTGTTACAGCTGTGACACTAACATCCAGTTAACAAATAAAATTGTGTGCAAGTTCAAAGTGGGTGCAGGAAATGGATCAAGGACGTCCAGTTTTATTAAATACATATTTTCCACTATGCTTCAAGTTTTCACCCAAAAAGAGAAAGAAAAAAAGGAACCTAAGGATTACTTTTACAGTTAAACAGCTGCAAGACTTTTAGTTTATTGTCCCTCCAAAACCCCAACGCCCCCAATTTAAGGAATGCAATGTAATATTTACAGTGGAATTTTTTGTATCACAGACTTGGCTGAAAAGTGCCCTTAACTACAGCAATCCATACATACGTATGATGATCTGCATCTGTCTATGAGGTACAGGGTGCTGGGCTAAGCTACATGGTGAGGCTCTGTCTTGCAAATATAGGTTTGAATCACGGCATTTAACTAGATTGCTATGCAGAGCAGAAGAGAAAAGCTAGAGGAATGTCTTAGTGCAGCCTCACTCTGGACTGGTTTAGGGCTGATCCACACTGCAGATTGAATTTACCAAAGCAACTGGCTGAAACATGGTGCATGTAACACAGAGTGGATCTTAATTGTCTTCAGTAACCATGTTATAGCTGTGGATAGCAATAGCCTGGTTACTGAATGTGATTAAAGTCCCAAGAATTTTAATATCTAAAAATTCCCTGATGTGAAGCATTTCAGGTGTATTCTCCTCCGTTTGTTTAAAATGGGCACCCTAAAACACTCCGATATCATGGTGGTGGGCACGGTATAAGCACCGAGACAGGCAGATGCTCTTCTGTGCAGCAGTGAAAAGGTTAAGTGATGCTCAAGGACATGGGTGTGGTAGAGGATGTGCTCTGGTGAGATCCAGTTAAAAAAAGTTCCTCCCCTGCTTACTGGAGCAACTGCCAGTAAATTATATAGCGCAATGGATTTTATTGACTCAAACTACAGATTAACGGCACATGCGTTGTGAAAGACCCATTAAGGGTTTATCAGTTCTAGGATTTAAAGATGCATTGTCTGATGGTGGTGACCAATTCGTTCTAAAAGCTGAGTGTAGAGAAGGCAGTGAATTCCCTTAACAGCAGCAATGTTGAACAGCTCAGCATGATTTAAGATTATACACGGCCTTGTCTGGACTTTTAGAACAGGTCAGTTAGCTGGCCCCTGCTACCACCATACCTTTAAATCCTAGTCAAGGTAAACCCTTAAAGGGCAACCTGGCTAGTTATTTGTGAGCCAAGTGATGGTAGCCAGCAAGTGTGAATTGGCATTTGGAAGCATGACTCTTCCTGCATGGAATCTTGTTATTTACTCTGAGCTCTGGACATGATCTGAAGTCCATTGAATAGATAAGCGCTGCACCTTATCTTTCCGGTGGCTGCCAAAAGTCACTTTAATATTATCCTCAACAATGCTTTACACTATTTAGCTCTCTCAGTGTGTATTTATATCTCAAAATCATGCAATAAAAGCAACTACCCTCCCAGTCTATTGGTATGAGCTTCTGATAACCAGGATGACTGCTTAATATTTGTTTCCTCTCAGCTCTCTAAAAATTCACATCATGGATCATGCCCAAGACAGGACTGCAGAATTGCACCCCAAATAGATTTGGGCTCTGCTTACATGTACAGCTTTTAGGTTTAGAAACCTTGCAAAGAAGGATTTATGCCTAAGAAATGAGAGGCTAGAGTTCTTGCGATTGAATGATGGGCATCAGCTCTAAGCAAAAGGGAACTAAATGCACAATCCCTAGTCTCTCTTGCATGAGAGCATGTACTACCCAAATCTATTTGGGAGCAAGTATCAAGCGTCTCTTGCTATTCTGGCAGTTCTTCCCATGTGCAACAGCAAGTGCTAAACATCCACATTATACTGATCATCAAAGCTATTAGCCTACATACTTTGTTACAGAGGTCCTCTTCACCCCAGTCAAAGAAATTAGGCTAACACCTCTGTATTAACCCAAAGCACAGTTCACTACAGAGCCACTAACTAGAACTGGTCACATTTCTTGAAACTGGTAAAATTTTGACCTTTGGAAAAATTCAGTAGAAATGTTGGCAAAATTCTGGATCTCCCTCAACACTTTTTTTTTTTTTTTTTTTTAAACCAGCTGTCCAGCGAACACACTTTCCTTGGTCAGTGTAAATAGGCCCATTAAGCCCTTATCTACAATAGGCTTTTTTCTCCTCTAAAACCTCCTCTCCTCTGTTGCTACTGCTGGCTCATCTCCATCAGTGACAGCAGCAGTGGGGCTCTAACAGAGACAAGCTACTGGGGTCAGCTTGTGTTTCAAGCACTGTATCATTTAAACCTGCTCTGAGCCGGGCAGGGCAGCATGATGGTTCAAACTCCAGCATCCAGTCTACATTAGTGTTCCTGTCGGTGCTATCACATGTCGCGCTAAGACAGTGGTAGGAACAGTGGGGGGAAATCCTACCAGATACCTCCAGAGACGTAAGACCCATCACACAAAAACCCACCACTGTATAGACTTGAATATTCAGTCGCCGTACTCTACCTTCTCAGCCCTGGAAACAGGTGCTCCGTATCCTGGCTGAGACAACTGGATAATGCAGGCAGCTTGAAGCACTGCTCCCCTGTAGCTTAAGGACGTAATCATGCATTCCTTGGACAGCCAAACCTCAAGTCAGTGGGAGTTTTGACTGCCCAAGGAATGCAGGATCAGTCCCCAAAGAGCAGATTCAAATCATTCTCATACCTTTCCTAAAATCTGTCATTCAGCACCAAAAAACCTCCTCAAACAGATTGCTATTAACATACTCAAGCTATCAATAATTTGCCTTGTTCTGTAGGTAAACAAATCTGGGCTACGGGCCCTTAACCTTCCATAGACTTGAATTTGCCCCGGTAAGTTTTTGATCAGATCTCTCTGATTTAGAAAATGGAATCACCACCAATTAGAGCTCCACTAGGCAAAACAGCATGATGTAATTCATTAGAGCAGGTAAAAGGGCCAGTTGTTTTTTTATGGGAAATTTGACCAAAAATGTTAATTTTTTAAAATTGCAAATTTAAATAGTTTGCTTCTCTCCTCTTTTTTATCCTTCTTTCCTGGTATCAGAATAGAAACAGGAAAAGGGCGGAGGAGAGAGTGGAAGAAATATTTCAAAACATTTTAAAGAAAAAAATACCATTTTTCTTCAAAGTGTCTGACTTTTTTTTTGACCAGCTCTAATAATCTAAGATAAGAACCCACAAACCCAGTTCAGCCAATGTGTGCGCCAACATTTGCTTAAGTTAAGTTACCAACGTGTTTCATTTGTAGGCGTTCAGTTGACTTCACAAAAGTACAAGAGGAAAAATAAAAGTCCCGCCAAAGAACCTGTAGAGACAGAACAAAACATTGTACCTCAAGGTTACAGAACGCAAACCTAATGCATCCTGTAACCCATATCAACCTCTACACACATACAAAGTTTCATTAACACCCCTCCGCCCTCCCCCAACTTGCTGTGCATCAAGTAACAAGCAGCTGTTGAGATCAATAATCCTCTATTTAAAAGTATTAAAACAATATGTACCACATAACAGGAATGAACCTGAAGCATTAACATTACAGTTTAGTTGTGTTACACTGTGACTGCCATGCCCTTTTGATGACTTTCTGGGAGCAGCTACCGTAATGACACTTGATACACAAATGACCAGTATTACTTACACTGAGCGATCTGCTCACAGAAAGTGTGATCCAACTCCTGCGGAATGCAACAGGCCGTTTTGCCATTGATGCAATGGGAGTTCGAACAGGCCCCCCGATTCAGGTTGTCTTGAAAACACTACACAAATGAGGGTTTCTTTTCCCCCTTGTTTAAAGGATGACAGACAACCTTGTATTTGCTGATATTTAAATCAGATAAGTTAATGTATTAATTTATTTTAAAATTCTAATATGCTTGACACTTATCCCAGGTTACTAGACCTAAGCCAGAGAGGACATTTAATACTGACTTTTCTTATTAATCCACTTCCCCAGCTGGGTCAGTGTGTTATTGCAGGGCACACTCATTTCTACATTAGATTTAGTGCCCTAAACTGCCAACATAAGTATAACAGGCCAAATTCTTTGCTGGTGTTGACTAGACAGGTCCATTAACTTAAACAGTACTACATCATTTTATACCAGCAGAAATTCAAACCTTCATCTCTCATTAGTGTCCTAAGTGGATTAATTAAACTATAGTAATTCTTCTGTAGAGCTGGTTGAAAAAACCTGAATTTACTTCCACCAGAAAAAAAACTGCCTTAGAGAAAGAAGTAAGCTTTTTAGTTGGACTTTTTTTTTCGTTCCCCCTCCTACAGATCTGCTCAGAAAAAAAAAAAAAGAAGTCAGGAGGTGGGCATGTGAAAGTTTGTCAATCAATGTCAATTTTTTAAAGTGAAAATTTCCAACCAGCTCAAGGGTTCTGTTTCAGAACTAATAAAACTGAAAAGATTCAAAATAATATATGAAACATTCTCTCTCCTTCCCTTGTCAGTACAAGTTAAAGTTTCTTGGCCAGAACCTCAGCTGGTATAAATCTGTGGCACTCCACTGAAATTAAAACTAAATATGCATCAGTTGAAGCACTGGCCCTCAACATGTAACTACTGACCGAAAGGATTTGAGGCTTGACTTCAGTGACTCTAAAAGAAATAAACAAACAAACCATGCTTTTCCCACAATAGTCTGTGTTTAGTACTTGAGTGCAACTTCTGGCAAGAAGTAAATTGTCTTTTTCCATTGCACAAAAACACCCCTTTGCATTTAGGTTGACCTCAGTGTTGCTTTAGCTTGAGGATCTGAAGCAGGGAGAACTTGCTTTATGTAAGAAGCAGATAAATACAGATATGGTATCTTGGACAGAATTTAGGCTGTCAGAGTCTAAAAGCTCACTTTCAGTATAGAAATGTTTGTTGTACTGGGGTATTATTAGAATGTGAAGGTACTGTAACATTAACAAACTGGATTGATTAATACTTTAATCTGAGTTTGAAATCATCTACCCAGCAAGATAAATCATTGCTCAGTAAATATGGCACAGATGACTGCACTGGCCCAGTCCTATGGATGCCAACATCAGTGACTTTCCTCTGGTGACGTTCAATGGGAACAGTCATTATCAGTGGTTACACACATGCTTGAATGTTTGCAGGCTCAGGCAGTGTGTGTAAAATACAGACTAGATCCTAGGTTCTGCCCCAGGCAGGCAGCAGAAACTGCTTGCATTTCCCCTGCTATGTGGTTGGGAGGGGAGTCAGAAAGCCAGCACAGCTGGGGGCCTCCTTCCCACTCTGCCAAAGTTGTTCTACAGGGCCAGAGTCTCTGCTGTGTCCAACTTCAGATGTTAATAGCAGGTTGTGTTCCCATAAGTCTCTGTCAAGGCAATGACTCCTCATTACTGATGTGACATTGCATCATATATAGGAAAAACTTCTTTTGTCCCAAGGCTTGTGTGCAACAGACAACTTGGTCTTACCCATGTCACTAGTTACTGCAGATCTAATATTAGACCTAAGTTGTCTGAACTACAGCTTTGTTTTTTAGAATAGTGACTCCTGAGAGAAAATAAATTTCTTCATTCAGAAAAAGGTAACATTAAAAATAAATATACAAACTATCATATCAAGTAATTCCCCTCAGGCATGGAGATGTAATTGCCTTTTATGCAATCAAAACCTATTTAAGGCAACTGTTTTAGAACACTATGGATTGAGGAACAGATTTTCAAGTTCTTAGCACCCAGCAGCTGCCCAGTCACCTGTTAAACACTTCTAAAAATCTAGCCATAAGCATGAAATTGACCTATGTGTACAGGTAGCTCAAATGCTATTGTGAGGATTTAAGTGAAACAGACTATTTACTGCTCAGATAAGTCCTCTGCACAGGGGGTGAGTTTGACCCTAATTATGTATGGCCCAATCCTGCATCCACTGAACTCCAGGGGAGTTTTGCTGTTTAGTTCAATGTGAGCAGGCTTTCAGCTGCTAAAACATCCAATTTAGTAATTTTCCATTAACCAAAACCTGAAACTCTTATTCACTCTTTACTCAAACCACCAATTGACCGGCCCCACCCTCATAAAGGCTTTTAAAGTGTTACATTACAAAATTCTGAATGTTGGATTTTGTTTATTTAAAAGAAAAATGTTTGAAAACCTGAGTATTTCCCCAAATATTTAAAGAAGGGAACAGTTTCCAATCTGAAACAGCAGTAGCTTCATCTACACTGGCAAATTTCATTGCTTTAGAATAGTAAAAATGCACTTTAGCACAGTTACAAACAAGGACCACTGGGTCTAGTATTATGTCTGCTGGTCATAGTTTACCCCAAGGGCCACCTAAACCTAGATCACATCTTAAGGTTAATTATGGACAGCTTACATGATTTTAAACACAGGATAGTCCATGTGTAGGCAGAAGGCCAGATCCATGGCACAGACTCAGAGGCAGCACAAAGCAGGTGGAAACTTCAGTGCTGAAGCACAGCGAAGCAGCACCGTAACAAGGGCGAGGCGAGTGAGATACTTGCCTCAGGCGCGCAAAGCGGAGGGGCGCACCTCTACCGTGATCAGCGGTGCTTTGGCGACAGCTCTACTGCCACTGCTTCTTTGGCAGCAGGTCCCCGAGTCCCTGTCGGAGGGAAGAACCTCCCGCCGAATTGCCACCGCCACTTCATTCATTCTTTGGCAGCAAGTCCCTCTCGGAGAGAAGGACCCGCTGCCAAATTGCAGTCAAAGAATGACTGAAATGGCGGTGGCAATTCGGCGGGAGGTTCTTCCCTCCGACAGGGACTGAGGGACCCTCCGCTGAAATGCCACCGAAGAGCCTGGAGCCGGCCCTTGCGTTGGCGCAAAAATTCCTTGTTACAGCTCTGCAGCGAAGGATCCTTCCACTAGAGGGAAATCCTTGGGTAGGATTAAGCTGGCACAGCCGTTTCAACCTCATCAGTTGCCCCATCAGTCCCCTTATAGGAGAAGCAAGGAGTGGGGGAGGGGATGATGCTCTGCCTGATCTCCTACGGTGGAACCAGTGCAGGACTGCCAGATCCCGTGTAATTTAGCATAGTTACTGTGGACTCAATTTTGCCCTCTGGCTGCTCCAAAATCAGGGGAGCAAAGGGGTGGCTTAGAGAGATCCCTTCTCCCTAATCTCCTCTGCTAAGAATCTATCCTTAAGCGTTTAATGTTAAACACCAAAATGACATTTTTCCAGTAGAGATGAGCCCTTATACAGTTCACCCAGGCCTGAAAGGACAATTAAATTTTCATCATTAGCCTTCTCCAGTCCCATGGCCCTACCTAGAGCTTAACAACTGATAGATTCAAATAAATAACTGAATTGGTTTTATGGTCTTGCCTTCAGGAAAGCCCATTTTCAGTGCTTCCCCACACCTGCCCGTTACTCCAATTAGATATCACTGAAGGCAAGAGTACAGCAGCTGCAGAAAAAAAATATATATATATATATTTACATCGGTAACAACACATGCTCTAAGTATTCAGATTACGGAAAAAATGCATTACATACAGAAACAAAAATACATAAAGACAATGGTAGGTGAGAGACAAACTGCCAACAGCAGCTATATACAGAAAATTAGTCACATCTACTGTAACAGTCCATTTTCAAGGAGTGTGTTAAAACAAACAAGAAAACATCTCTATGCCTGTAGGCAAAAGCCAGATATTTGATTACAGAGAAACAGACCAGAGAGTTTCCCTGCTTGTGCCAATTGGTATGAAACAAAGGGTGGATTTTTTCCTCCCCCACCCGTTTTTTAAGTTTAAAGCATGTAAATTTTTTAAATTTTTTTTTTAAACAGATGTTTAGTGCGTGGAATAAAATTTCACAGCATTTAACTTCTAGCTGATTTTACTTTTAGTTAAAAGGTCTTAATTCTACAGAAATGGACCCAATTCAGGAAGCACATAAATGGTGTTTATACCCATCCCTAGTCAGGACCGCACTTATGCAAGTGCTTAACTTTAAGCATATCCTTAACTCCAGTGGGATGGAAGTACAGTATATGCTCAAAGCTAAGCAAGTGCTTGTGTACTTTCCTGATTCAGAGCATATGAATGTGTGTGTATTCGGACAGGAGATACAGTATCTGGGATGGGAAATTTGGGTAGTGAATGCAGGCTCTTGTGCAGTGTGAAACAGTGGGGTTGGTGGTGGAACACATTACCTGTTACTGGTGTCTTAAGTGTGCTTTCTACTTTTAACCACTCCAAAGGTTAAATTAGTTTACATCAGGGATTAACCAACTGCAAAACTGTAGGAGGACCTCACCATTCTCCCCCACCCCCGCCCACCCCCAGAAGTGGAACCGCGTGCTTCGGTGGTGGGGAAGGGAAATAAGCTAGTTGTTTAAGTTAAAGTTTTTCTTTAAAATAATGAAGTGGATTTGCATGCAGGCCGTAACATTTAAAAGAAATAGAATGTGTTCCCTGGCTGAAGCCTTAAAATGCAGAGGAGTAGGATCCCAGAATTAATTTTAAAATGGCCCAGTGATAAACCCCTGAAAATAAGGGCATGCATTGCAATTCCTCAATGCTATAGAAACCTAGGCACAATATATACACATGCCCACACTAGACAACAGACTGGCAATCATCCTGATGTTGGATATGTGGCCTTCATATTAAAAGCACTTTTTGCTGACAGTGGCACACAAGTGGATGGTGTTTTTACATAGATAGTAACAATTCTGCAGTTTGATCTCCTCCCCCAATACAGATATTCCTCCCTTTTTTTTTTTTTTTTTTTTAAAGATACAGGTTTGACCAAATGTTTATTTTTACCTCTTTGTGGTTTCAGTAGTAAAGCTCTGGCAAAGCTAAATTCAACAGAGAGTGATGTAGTCAGCACCAGTCAGGAATCACACCTGGATATGTCCAATTTTTGGGAGTATCCTCATTCATTTGAAAGAATGAAAGAGTAATTCTTGTTCTTAAAGGGAGGGGTGACATCCATATGTTTCCATTGTATTTCACCCTTACAATCAGAGGTAGAGTCATTATGTCCAGTAGCTAAAACACCGTGATCCAGTTATATTGTTATTACATTAATATACAGTAGCGATCTTGTCAGATATTGAAAGTGCATGAAAAAAAATCAAGCCAATTTGATGACTCACAGATAAGTGTACCAGACATCATATAAAACATACCACACTCACACATAAGATATATATAGAATCATTTACAGTATCAGAGTGATGTTTAGATCCAGTGGCACGTGCAGAAATATCAGGCAATTGCTTTGTGTGTCCTTCAGTTTTTTATTTCCAGGATAGATGGGTTGTGGTCTAGGATGGCCAAAATAATCTTGTCCATATACTGTCGCAATCTGTAGTTTATTTCCTCCTGTTCTTTAAGAGCTTCCATGAGCTGAAACAAAGATTCCCAAGTTAAGTATCTAATGCAAAACGTCACTCCTACCTACAGCCCTGTGTAAACTAAGATTAGATAAGGCTTGGCCTCGGGTCACCTTTGTATGAAAAAAATTACTCATTGCCTCTAATGATTCTCTGCTCTACCCTCACCCCAAGTGATTGCAAAGTGAAGACCCGAAAAGGTAGATAAGTATTCCCATTATGCAGTTAGCTAACACGGGCACTTATGTCTGGGTAACTTATGTTGCTCAGGGGGGTGGTACAGTCATCCCTCTGAATGACATAAACTCTGCCGACATGAGCGCTGGTGTAGACAGTGCTAAGCCGCCGGAAGACCTTCTCTTGCTGACAGCTTCTGCCGCTTGTGGAGGTGGTTTTTTATACCAACAGGAGAGCTCTCTGTCAGCAGAGAGCGTCTTCACCAGATGCGCTGCAGCAGAGCAGTTGCAGCACTGTGTGTGTAGACATGCCTCTAAGTCCCGCTGAGCAAGTCACTTGAGTCAGGGGCAAAGCTGTAAATAGAATCCAGGGCTCCCAACCCAGAGTCCGGTGTTCTATCCACTAGCCCACACTGCCTGCTCCTGCATGAGTACATGTGTCTGTTTCCTCATCTTAGCGTGTATATTAATGAAACCTTTTTAAAGCATTCCTACATCTGTAGAAAAAAAGGTGCTGTAAATACAGAGTGTGAGAATTATAACATATATAATGTTTTGAGGCCACAGTTTTCTGTGGAAATAAAAAAGAATCTATTTGAAATCATCAATAATCCACCTTTGGTGCTATACTAACATGCAGGGAAAATGTATATTTTGTCCTTTCACCAAAGCTCTTAGGATCTGAGAGCATCTTTAGTTCGTTTCAAGACAAGTTGCTTTATATACACAGTATGTTTAGGCTGAGGTTTTCAAAGCTGTCTAAGAGATTTGGATCCCCAGTGCTCACTAAAATTAATGGGTTTGGGGCATCCAGTTCTATTAGATGGCCTTTAAAATCTTAAGCCAAAATTATTACGATAAAACACACTGATGAAATTTTTTTTTAAAACAGGTCTGAAATTTAATAAACATGGTCCACTAAGTTATGGTGACAGCAGGACGTTTGTCAAGCAAAGACACAAGATGCGTCTTTTTTGGGGAGGAAAACCAGAAATAAAGAGAGTTAGTTGGGGAAGCCTACGTGGAGTCTTTTAGTCAGACTAGAAGCAAAATCCCAGGCTGATATTGTGAGTAAGAAGAAGGTCTGAAGGCTCAGCTGTCTCTTTGAGAGATTAGCAGGGCAGGTTGTGATGCTGAGATGACAAAGAGTGGCCAAAGCTGTCCAGTGACAGAGATTCAGTGCCCAATTTAAGGCATGAGTTTTTTAAAAAGTCCTAAGGACCCACCCTCTGAAAAAATCAGTCTCCTGGATATCAGTTTCTGGTGTGTCTCTATTTATATCTAAAAATTGGGGTGCTCCAAAAAAAAAAAAAAAATCACTAGTCACTTTGGAAAATCTTGGCCAGCACCTCCAGGTCTCCAGCTGGATGGGAATGTAGGTTTATCATATATATTTCAACACAACAGTAGTTTGGCATTCCTGTTGAGATACACCTTCTTTATTCTCTCGAGCCAGAGGTTTGTTTTGTTTTTTTTAAAATGTGCTTCTTAGAGCTCATCTCTGTAGAGAATGCGTCTGATTCTTCCCCTCCTCCCCCGATGAAAATTGCATTATTTGAACAAACCATTGCAATTAACAAGGAGACAGGGGAATTGAGCAGGACCACTTTGGCAGCATGCTACACAGTATTATAAAGTGATCCAGAAGTTCTGCGTTAGTCCTGCTAAGATTAAAGACTGGATACAAGACTTATTTTGGTGGCAGCAAAAACGTAGTTTGTCTTACTCTGAGGCCAGGTCTATACCGCCACCTTACTTCGGTATAACTAATGTTGCTGAGGGGTGTGACTATACCACCCACTGACACAGCTATCACCTCTCACCGAGGTGGATTTATTCTGCCGATAGGAGAGCTCTCTCCTGCTGGCATAGAGCATCTTCACTGGACCCACTGCAGCAGCACCGCTGTAGTGCTTCTAGTGTAGACTAGCCCTGAGGAAAATTCCACCAGCTGACATCATACAACCATTCTCCACAAGTCCCTGGTTCAGCAAGGTACGTAAGCACTGGTTAGTTAAAGTATGCAGTATGGTTTAGGGCTTCTTAGCAACTTGGAGGTGTGCCGGGTTTTCACAAGCTGTGCCAGCTGAAAACGAGGAGCCAATGTGTAAACTCAGTTTGAAGCATGAGCAAAATTCTCTCTTGGTTATACAGGAGTAAATCCTAAGTCACACTTCTGAAGTTAATGGAGTTACTCTAGCTTGACAGTGGAATAAATCAGATCAGAAAATTTGGACCTGCACTTGAAGTGAGATACCATACGGCACGTGCTAAACAGGAAACAGTGTCTGTAACAGCGGTCAGTGCCTTAAATAGATAGGCTTTAGATTCAGTGCTGCCAACCTTTGAAACAAACCCCTGTTAAGATGGAATTTCTCTATTATTTTGATTATAATGAAACTAGTTGGATGATGCTAAAATAAGCATCTGAAAATATCACTAGATTTAGCTACACTCCTAATTCCTGGCAAAACAGGAATTATCTTGCTGATTTGTCTGTGTAAGAATTTTCACCTTGACGGTTAATCTGGTCTCACTTTTATATTTTGTGATTAGCATGGTTTTGCTCTCGGTTGCATTACCTCATCTCTTGATGCAGAGTCGATTTCAGCAGCCAGTGATTGGGCTTTTGTCTGTGTTGCAAAGAGATTCTTAGCTTCGTAAAGACTAAGACTTAGGATCTGTCCATTAAGGTCATCATTCTGGTCACGAAGTTTCTGATTCTCCTATTAGAATAGGAAAGAAAATGGAATGGAGTTTTCATGAAAAGAAAGAAAAACTGCTCAGATGACATGAAAGTGAACATCGCTTTTGTTTTGCATGTCACTTTCAACTGTTCTAAGATATGCCCTTTACCAAGATACCTCTAAGAATGGCCAAACACTGAAGGGTTTCAGAGAAAGACCTAAATTCCACACAATAATTCCACCTAATTGTGGAATGTTACAGAACATTCACAGAAGACGTTTCCTACTGATCCCAGCTGTGGATCAGCTTCCGTGCCAAGCATGATAAGCTTAAAAAACCCCACCCATGTGTATCTTCACTTTGTTCAGCCACTTAGTATAGTTTTCCATTTTCTATCATCCCTATCTTCATCTGTGTCTTCAAACATTATATTACTGTAAACCTTCCAATTTTGGGGACAGTCTTCAAGCAACTAGACTCCAGCCAGACTTCTTCTGATGACCCCGAGAACTCAATCATATTGAGGAGAAAAATACAGACACAGACAAAAGTGCCCCAACTTTAATCTCCAATTTGCCTTTATTATTTTGTATGCCCAAGTTGGCAAAACATCCTGTGTGCACAGATACCACGTTTACTTGTGCATGGATTGCTTTTAATGTCTAGTCCATATAGCGCCAGGGTCCCCAAACTGTGGGACACAATCCTGCCCCCACCTCTCAGCCATGACTCCGTTCCTGGCCCCCCACTAGGTCCAGCTGCAGCTTCTGCTCCTGACTCCAGCCTTTACTCCCGGCTACAGCTCTGCTCCCAGCCCCGGCCCCAGCCCCACCCTTGGCCGGGGTTCTGTTCTCGCTCCGGCCCCAGACCTGCCCCCAGCCTTGGCCCCCCTCCCCAGCAGCCGCAGCCCCACTCCTTGTCCCAGGGAAGGACCATGAAAAGTTTGGGGACCACTGATATAAAAGGACAGCAGCCTACTACTGATGCCAGCTAACAGTTACTTCCTTAGTAAAGTGACATGGCCTATGGATCTGAAAGTCTCCAGTTTGGATCTCATGGTCAACCCACGTGAGTCATTGCATAGGAGACACACACAAATGCATGAATATGCCTCCTGCACTATGCAGGCTGCATTTACAATCCTTTCAAAAAGCAAACAGCTTGGGAAGTCTTAAGAAATGCAAACACTATAAAGATCTTCCATTTCAGGTCAATGAACGTCTCTATTGGGAGTTTGTTGATAAAAGTTACAATTCAAGATATTTCTCCAGCATCTCTGCACTATTATCCAAACATCACCCCCATGAACATGAGAGGTCTGGAGGCCCCACCCCTCTCACCTGCTTTAGCCGTTTAATTTCATGCTCCATTTCCACTTCCCTCGTTCTTGCATTGAATTCACTCACACTAGACGAGGAGCTTCTCCCCCGGCCGGGGCGCTCACAGTCTAGTTTGTACAGCTGCAAATGCTCCAGTTCCTTTCGCAAGTCCTCAATGAGCTGCAAGGAGATGGAGAGAATGGTCCATTTCAATAAACAGCAACTGACCACCTGCACAAGAACTGATCAGCTCTTCAGGGCAGGGACTGCCTAGGTGTTTGCAGGATAACTGGTGCAGTGTATCTGTGATCCAGATCGGAACAGCTGGGCACTTCTGCAACACAGCCAGGACCTCAGCACCCGCTTTCGGAAAGTGCTGATCACACAGCCAGTTTATGAACTGCAAGGGTATCTAAGGAAGCTTGAAAGATACCTTCCTAGCTGCACATATTCAGAGGCACGGAGATCGTGAGAGACCAGCTCGAAAGTTTACAATTGTGGCAGGGACTGTCACTATGCGATTGTACAGTGCCTAGCACAATGGGGCTGCCCACCTGCTCAAGGCCTCTAGGCACTCCTGCAATACAAGGGTTAAACAATCGGTGCTCCTAGGGGAATTGCCACATCAACATTATCATTCCCAGGTCCTGCTGTGGCCGCCCTTGCACATGACAGTGCACCTGTTTTACTCACTCTTGCAAGGGAGGGCTGCTGGAGCAGGCTCTGCACCTCTGCTCATACCCACCTCCTGCGTAGCTTCCCTCTCCTTGTTAAACTCTAGTCTATTCTGTCGCAGTTTGTCCATCATCCTTTTGTACAAGTCCATCTCGTCCTTCAGCCGCAAACTGGTGTCTTCTAGCCTATCCGACATGCGTTGCCTCTCCTGAAACAAACCAGGAACTTCACAGCCAAGTTGGACTTCCCCAGCCCATCACGTTTCCATGTCATTGTTCTACGCCATGCTCGTCAGCCAACGCCATTCATCAGCACGGGTGCAGCTACTCTAGTGCCATGCTGCAACTAGAAGCTTAATCTCCCGGAGCTCAAGCCTTTCAGCTGTCTGCATGCAGAGCTGTATTCAATCAATGAAAGTTCTGAGTGTACTCGCACTTAGCTGGGTCGGGGCCACTATATAAACAAGCAGCCTCCAAGGATAACAAAAACAGGTATTTTATCGGTCAGTGACTATTCCAGAACTGTCCCGTCTGGCCATTTCTCTGCAGAGAGCCAGAGAAGTGAGATATTTCTGTATAGTTTAGGGAGATAATTTCTCAAAGCATAAAAGGTTAAACACAAACTTGCCATTTGAAGAAGACAGATAACTCTCTGCCTCATCCCCTGCCATCTTGCAAAACCTTTCAGTTTTCCACTAGTTTAGGAGAACGCAATTTATTTACCATCTGAAAGGAAAACTCATTATGCCCCTGATCTAATGCCTAATGAAGTCAACAGAAAGACACCCATTCATTTCAATGGGCCTTGGACAGGACTATAAAAGTCAGTCACTTTGAAGTTCACCTCAGAAATATTCCTTTAGGTGTGTTAAGTATCTCCCAAATCCATTTACATTATTTCTCTTATTTTGGGAATTGCCAATTAAAAAACCCTATCATTTAGTGACTGATTTTTTTGCCCTCACATCAACCACACAGTTGACTAGCAGTCACTCACTACACAGAAGTTTAATTACCTCATCTAGTTTCTCGGTTTGCGATTTCAGTCGTGTGACCGTGGTTTTGAGTTCACCATTTTCTTCTTCAAGCTGTTGAACCCTGTATAAAGACAGCGAGACCTACAGTAAACACAATCGGCAGGAAAAGTGTGGGGGATTGAGAGAAACATGCTCCCCAGAAAACCCCTTTCATCTTGTCTCTCTATTGAATGTAGGTGTTTAAAGACAAAGAACTTCTCCTAGTGGTTTTCAGCACAATCACTGACTTGGTTTAAGTGGCCAAAGATCCACATGCACATTTGGATGTGAGGGGGATGGACATGGCATAAGACCCCGAACAGAACCTAATAGAAAGGAACCAGGCCACAGAGAAGTTCCCGATACAGTTGGTCCCAGTTCATCCCTTGAATCACTAATTTTAGAAAGCCAAATACCTACTTATTTAAGCCGCTCATATGGACTTCTACATTAAATTGTTGCCGAGATAGCACTGATTCGTGTCAATATATGAAGCTGGTAATAAAAAAGGCAACTGAACTTTTACTGTCTTCTAAGCTTCTACTGGGCATCTCTTGCACAAAGACAGAATATGCAGGGCCTGACTTGCCACCCTGAACCTTCGGCAGTAATTTAACAGCATTCTAGTAGCTTTTTACACCCATTCTGCACAGGTGTAAGTAGCTTCCCAAGGACCAAGACAGCAGAGAATCAGTCTCACATCCTTCCTGTCCTGGTTGAAGATGGGGATAAAATAGACACCTGTATCTATGTAGAGGCAACAAGAATAGAGCCCTTGGCCTGAGTTCTAGTTTTATGGTTGTGCTTTATAGGCTTCTTGGGAATGCCCATAGGAGGCTCTCTCTTACAGATTTTGCTTCCTCACCGTATGCCAGGGCCACAGCTTGGCATCCTTCAGAGCCCA
This sequence comes from Gopherus flavomarginatus, assembly GCF_025201925.1. Classification (NCBI taxonomy): domain Eukaryota; kingdom Metazoa; phylum Chordata; order Testudines; family Testudinidae; genus Gopherus; species Gopherus flavomarginatus. Next base: position 43,206,421 of record NC_066628.1, on the reverse strand, counting down.
GTGCAAAGCCCTTGGCTGAATGTACATCTGGGAGAACATCTGGCAGCTGACTGCAGTTGGGTGGTTGTGTCAGTGGTGTGAGGGTAATTATTTTCCTCTTTGACTTGAGTGATGGTAGGTGCCCAGAAAGCCATTAGTGACATACATTTACATGCCACATTCATTCTTATGCCATAAAAGAGACACTGCCACAATGCAACTTGAGCAGGGAGTCAACAAATCTCAACTCAAGGGGAAATGCCAAGTGTATCCCATTCTCCCGTCCTTTTGGGGTATGTATAGTGTCTATCAAGTTGTTCTGCATGGGCAGACCTCTGCCAAGGGGGCTCTGAACAGGGATCAGCTGGGAGAATTGGGGTCTTGGTAATCGGTAAGTTCTTCGGGGCAGGGATCCTTTTTACACATGAAGAGCCTAACATGCTTTTGGGTATTAGGCAACTAAGTGTCTCTTCAATTATTTTAAGTATCTAACCCCTAACCATCTGCACACAAGGCAACACACAATCTAGGTTCATACACTATCGAAAAAGTGGATTACAAAAAGAACACATGAGGAAAACAGTCACCATCTGCTTCTATGTGGATCTAGACAACACATCACCCCAACTTGCCAGCCAGTATATTTTTACCTTGTATTTAGCAGTTCAATTTCAGTGCCCTTTTCTTTTTCATACTTGCTGTATGCTTCTCTGTGCCTTTTTATTTCTTCTTCCAGCGTTTGTTCAGCTGATGTCTCCTGGTCTTTCAACAGTTCTTCTAGTTCATTAACTCTAGGAAAGTCAGTCATTGTGGTAACAGTTTCAAACACTTGCCCACACACCACGTTCAAGAGCATCTCTCTCACTCACACACACACACACACACCCCCACCAACCCCTCTTTTATTCTATACTGATTTACCACTTCGATCTTTGTATGCATACTTCTCAGCAGCCAAAGTTAAGGAATATTTATTTCTCTATTATGGCCATTCTCTGTATTTTCTCTCTAGATGTAGGCCAGTTTTCTGCCGCAAGTATGTATACCATAAAAGACACGGGGGCATCCCCTTCATAGCATGATGTGAGATGACTCTCCCTGGACAGCCAGCTGCAAGCAAGTCAGATACTCTGCTTGGCAGGAGCATAACCACTACATTGCTAAGCTTGATTAAAGGACACAATTCACTGCACATGCAGCAAGGCTGTGCAGTTCCATTTTTTGGGCTTCCCAGATTAAAAGCTTTGAGGACACTTGCTCTGTGTATGACAGTGACATGCACAAAATTCAACTGAAAGTTCACACTTCATTCTGTCTGAGCAGCTGGGATCCAATATTGGATTTCCACTTTCCTTTTAGTCTCACTATAGCTCTGCTCCTGAAGGTACTGCAGTGACATGGCACAGAGGAAGCAGGCTGCATGTTTTATTACCTGTGAACTAGCTGTGTGTTCTCCTGTTTCAGTTTGCTCTTCAGGTCTCCATTTGTCATGTTATCATTCTCCAGTTCCGTCACCTTTTTTTCTAAATAAGTGACCTAGAAAGAGAAGAGGATTTGAGTCTCTTTCACACCCACCCAACCTCTTACATCTAAGCCACAACAGGGGGCAAAGCTGCACTGAGGTGCCAAAGGCAAAACTTAATACAAAAGGTCCACACTTCCAAGAGAGCAGGGGTGCTTCTCGTTCTGATCTTCCCTTAAGTTTGTGTCCCCAAAAACTGATCAATGCAAACGAACAATGAATTGACACATAGAAGTGCATATTTACTGGAATTAAATAGAGAGAAATTAAGCTACTTAGCATCACTGTGACAGACAGGCTGTCATTACTTCATTTGCATAAACAACACTCAGCTTCTTGCAACAACATAGTGCAATGAGATTTAGTGCTTATGAGGGTGAATCCTCCAAGGCGCTAGGCAGCCCTGGCTTCTACCAAAGTGACTCTCACAGGACCCCCTTGAAGGATGCTTGTAGGCACAGCCCGTTGGAGGGAAAGTGATGGACTGGGACAGGGTCCCCGGCTGGAAGGAAAAACCTGGGCTCTATACAGAGCTCTGCCATGGACTTGCTGCTGCAGCTTGGGCAGGTCACAGAGGCCAAGAGAGTGTCCTAATTTTAGAAGCCCAATTTGAGATGCCTTGAGCCTGAGTTTGGATTTGGGAGCGCTCACCTCCCAGAAAATCAAGCCCCTGTAAGGTGCCTCAGAAGTTGGGCTCAAAAAATGAGGCACCTAAAGGTTGGGTTTGCTTATGTAAATTCTGGACATCAACCCACTGGGCCTCAGCTTGGGAAACTGAGCTAAGTAGCAGCTACTTTGATAATGGAATTGACAGACTGACATATTGGGCCCAATCTCATTCACATTAAGGCTTCTTTATGCTGCTCTGGCAGCCCAGAGGGGCCATAAGTGGATGTACATGTCCTTCATACTGACCTGATTGGTTTATCAATTTTAAAGGCCCCTTTACACTGCCAGAGCCCGAGCCCGAGCCCCATTAAGGGCTTTGTTTAGACACAGAAGTTGTCCCACTATCACTATACCGGTGTAGTTAAAGCAGTACAACCACTTGGGGTAGACGCAGTTATACTGGCATAGCTATTCTCGGGTGGCGGGGAGAGAGAATAAACTATGCTGGCATAAAACACTTATGTTCTCTATAACTGTACCCATGCAGGAGTTTTACTGGGATAACTATTTTAGTTTTAAAAATCACACACCACACACATCTCATGTGCAACTGAAATACCAATACAAAAGCTACGTTTTGACCAGGCATTTGGTGGAAGTGAGAATCAGACCCATTGTTGCTTTTTCATTTTCTTGCTCAGTGAAAGGCGTACGTATTAATCAAGCTTAGACTTCATCATATTTCAATAAAGAATTCTTAGCTTGTACTTTCGTTCTCTTTTTGGTTAGGTTCTTCTACTTCTTCTGGGAGAGGAAGTGAACATTAACTTTGGGATATTCCATATTACTCACTTTTTGTCAGAGATCCTGACTGAGGTCACTTGCCCATATCTACTAGCCACCTCTGGTGGCTCTTTCTGGTAGACAGACATGTCTCCGGCTGCACCAACAATAGCTCTGCTGAATCTAGCAATCATGATGTGAAGGCTCCTCACCTTTTCAGTGATATCATTATCACACGAGTCTATGCTGTCTCTGAACAAGTCCTCTGTGCTGCCATTGCTGCTGCTGAAGTTACTGTTCTGGAAGAGTTGTCTGGAAGATTAGAAGGGTTATTTTATATTATGGGGGGTGGGGGGGAAGTCTTCCTATTTTGTGGACTGGCTATGCACCTTGAATGTCCCCAGCTAACATCTGTGCAATAGCTTCAATGTAACTTAACTATGTATAAGTCTGATTACACTTAACTTTGTAGTCCAATTTTAACCAATAACATTTGCATCATGGAATAAATGTAAGTCAAAGCTGCATGTAACATCATGTTCCGTAATATGCTAGATGCCAAATCTGGGAGAAGGTGAGACCTAAGTGATGTTGATAGGCATAGTTACACAGAAGCCTATCAGTTTTGCAGAACAAGTGGCACAAAAGTTCTATTTCTTTATGGGGACATGGGGGGGCAGGGTGACAGAAAAAAAACAACCCAAGGAGATTCCACTGTGTGACATTGCAATATGCAAGAATTAAGAATACTTAAAGACAGGTTTGAAACTACCTGTTCGGAAGCTATGTACAAGCTGCATGTTTGCAGATTCTCCTCACCGCATTCTGATACTTTAACTTTGAAAGGGATGATATGTCTATGATATGCCATGTACAAAGTCACTGCTTCCCAAAGAGGGCCAGCATTAAGATATTCTGGACCAGATCCAGGAAGAGTATTGCATTCCTCCCCCCACACGTCCGTGTACCTGGTCTTAACTTGGACCAGAATCTGGTATGACGCCCATTTTTAAACAGCTAGGCAATTCCCTTTGCCCTCTGGCAACAAAACTAGGTCAGGAAGGCAATAATAGTAATGCCTGCTGGGGCATAAGATGCAAACAGGTTAAAATAAATAAGAAAAAAGCAGCGCAGGATGGCATCTTTTCAAACGCCTAACAAGGGAACAACTTGCTGATTCACCTACTGGGCCAGCTTGTCCACTCCAAGAGCCTGGCACTGACTAGAATGGCTCTGATGAGTTTGTTCACCTGTGCAATATTGAAGGCTGCAGCTCTATAATCAGAGAAGTGATATTCTTCCTAAATCCAGCCCCCAAGTGGCTATGTTGATCTCTGGACAGAACAGATTTTATTACAACACTTTCAGCAACATGACGCTAACTTGGAATTCAGTTAGCTTAGCTTCCCACTCATGTGCAATGCCATGCCTAGATAGTCTCTCCTCCACATCGGTGGGTAGTTAATTCATGCCAGGAGGTGCTGGGAGAGTCTGTCCATTGAGACCTTACAGAATTAGACCTTAGTTGCTGACAAAGAACTACATTCAGTTGTAGAGAGCGTGGAATAAGGCTGCATAGAAATAAGTCAGCCAATCCGGTAAACAGGGGTTTGTCTTCTATTTTATAAGCTAACTCAGAAATAAATGTGCTATTTGATTGGGGAGGGAAGAGAGAAGGAGGAATCCTAACCTTAAGTGAGAAAAATCAGGGAGAAGATGTTCCATTTCTTCTGATGCAGCTATTTCCAACTTCAACCATATCAAACCTCCTCCCCTCCCCCACACTTCCTTCCCACCTAAAGCTTCTCTTCTGCATATCCTATGTGGTTTCCTTTGAGTACTTCATTCTTAGCATGAATTCGTGACATCAGCATGAATTCTGGTCACAAATGATTTCAAAGTACACAGAACGAGCTCAAGTGTCTTACCTTCCAAAAGCTGTGCTTGAGATTTTTCGGTTGGGGCTACACGGAGACAGAAGGAATAATGTAGTAAGTAAAACAGTTTATTTGGTTACTGTGCAATTCAGTAACAATCTCAATTTAGTTGCCAATTGAGTTCTGTACAGTATATACAGCTATCTTATTTTAGCTTTTAATTTGCTTCACCAAAAAAAAAAATATGCTCATACAATTTAATCATAAGCTACTCTAATAACTAATGGAACTCCTTGCCAGAGGATGTTGTGAAGACCAAGACTATAACAGGGTTCAAAAAAGGAACTAGATAAGTTCATGGAGAATAGGTCCATCAATAGCTATTAGCCAGGATGGGCAGGGATGATGTCCCTAGCTTCTGTTTTTCAGAAGCTGGGAATGGGCAACAGGGCATGGATCACTTGATCATTACCTGTTTTGTTCATTCCCTCTGGGACACCTGGCATTGGCCACTGTCAGAAGACAGGTTACTGGGCTAGATGGACCTTTGATCTGACCCAGTATGGCCGTTCTTATGTAACCTGAAGTTTGGTGTAGTGCCATAAGCTATTGTGATCACTAATCAAATGAATTTGGGAATACTATATTCAGAACAAAAAGCCTTGTCACATTTACACAGATTTTTGCCAGCTTGAGTCAAAATGAAACTGTAGTACAGCATCTGCTGCAGCTCACACACACCCACCCACTAGCTCTCCCTCCCCCACTATCCGAGATTGATTGCACATCTTTTGTTGAAGCAAAACACTACTCTGAATTCAGGATTGTCTGTTGCAATGACAATTGTTATGAAATTTGATAAAGATGCAACCATCATGTTCTACATTTTAGCAGGTTACCTACTGCTGTGACAGCAGCTGTAACTAACTGTTTCATAACATATACTATGCCATTGTTTTCTTATCAAGACTAGATGAAGTGCATTACGTTCTGGTTCCTGGGAACGTGAAACAAGGCAAGCTTTGTATTCAGTTTCTAGGGGGAGCTAAAGGTTCACAGATGAATTGCCACAATAAGCAAGGGATTTGTAGAAATATTTAGACTCCTTCAGAGTTTAAGGAAAATGCTTTGCAATTGTCTACCTACACATGGGTGGCAATACGGGGAATAGGGGTATAAAGGAAAAAGCTAGAACTCCTGAGGAGATACAAGAAGTCACCGTCATCTTGGTTACTGTTTTCCCAAATCTGGTTTCAGGTGAATAAAATCCTCAAGCCACTTGAATCAAGTGATCCTGGGGCAGATTCTCAGCTGGTGTAAACTGTCATAGCTCCACTGACATCAGTGACCACAGCAATGGAGCTATGACAATTTACACTAGTTGAGGATACATCCCAGAGACTCATTAGATCAACTTATCTCCCTCCGTGATAGAAACATGCTCCGGGAAAAAGTCTCAGCCAAGTAACAGTGTTTTATCCACGGGTGCTGGGCAGTAGGGCTTCCCACTTTCCTGGGGAGGTTGTTCCACAGGCAAATACCACCCACACTCTGCAATTCAAGATCTCATTGTTTAAGTATTTAAAATGAAGAGGACTTTAGTGCTCCAACTGAGAAATAGTTTCTTGATGGTAGGGGGAAGTTCTTGTTAAGATCAGACAAGGTAGCAAGGTTTGAATGTCCTTGTTGCAGAACAGCATAGTAGAACTGCCTGTTGCATTTGATGCTAGCTAGATATGATATATTGGATACAAGTCAACCAGAAAAAGGATGGGGGCATATTACTGCAGTTTCCCCTTCTCATTTAGTAGCTGTTGCTTTGACTGCTGGCTAACGCCATTTCAAAAAGGAACTACTGAGAACAGAGTGCTAGCTACTCACCTGTTTGCTTTCAAGTTTTTCAGCCTCGCTTCCAAGTCATTAAGCAGGTTTATTTTTTTGCAGCACTGTGAGCAGTAGACATCCAATAACTCGCTGTTATAAATGTGCCTCATTTTCCTTGGTGTTTGCCCAGCACTGTTTGTGGGAAAGGAGACATGTTACTGGCTACTGTTACTAATTCAAATTCATTTCCCTCTTGCTGGTATTTCATAAATAGTCATGTTGCAGTAAGTGGACTTGGGAGGCACTGCCACTCTCATCACAGCTGCTCAGTCAAGGCCAGCTACAGGAGCAGAGATGGGGATCCGAATGGGCTCTGTGCTGTTAATTACCACACTACCAAATCCCACTTGGAGGAGGGATTCTAAAAGAGCAAATGATTTCTGCTATGTCTACATCAGTGGTTTTCAAACTTTTTAGGCTGTGTACCCCTTTCTAAATAATGCAGTCTGCTGCATACCCCTATTTGAGATAGGGTCACAATATACCCATTATTAGATTGACAAGTCTAACTAAATAAAATGTGTTATCTGCTATTACACAATTTTTCTTGGGTACCCCCAGTGAGCTTGTGTCCTTCTATAGGGTTGAAAACCACTGGTCTATGCAGGGGCGGCTCTAGGCATTTTGCCGCCCCAAGCACAGCAGGCAGGCTGCCTTCGGCGGCTTGCCTGCGGCAGGTCTGCTGGTTCCGCAGCTTCGGCGGACCTCCAGCAGCCTGCCTGCTGCCCTCGCGGCAACCGGCAGAGGGCTCCCCCCCTGCGGCTTGCTGCCCCAAGCATGCGCTTGGCATGCTGATGCCTGGAGCAGCCCCTGGGTCCATGCTATCAGAACCACTGAGTCCAATTCTCTGATGTTCTGAGCCTAGGGTAATGGGAAAAAGACAGGATCAACTGATTGCAGTTCAGTTTCTCTCTCTCCAAGTACTAAAAGAGTGAGTACTTCCTGAAGAGATTGAACCTGAATGTCTTAAATCTGCTTATTTTTTTCCCAAAACAAGCTCATCCATCCTTACAAGACATGTCTTTTTGTAAGGTAATATTTGATACAAAAAGTGTTTGAATGCTAAAAAGGAAGGAGACTTTCATACTAGTCATCCCCAAACATTGCACAAGCACTAACATTGCTCAAGGTCTAACCGGATTTCCAGCTTTAAGTCAGTCAATTTCTAATAGTTGCAAAATCCAAAGTATTGCAATATATAAAGAAAATCAATCTAGGAGCAAAGCTAGTGGGCTTACTCCAGTGTGACCTGACATTATGGGCACTGGAAACAATGCAGTTGTTGCTATGGCTTTTACAAGACAGACATTTGCCAGTAGTGTTGTGGGCAGAAATTGAAATTCTAGTTTTAAAATAACTAGACAATCCCAAAGTTCTGGTACGGCCCCTGTACATGTGCTCAGAAGGAAACACTATCAAAATAAATAAGAATAAGTAGCAACCTGGAAGACACAGATGAGCCAAGGTCAGAGTAGGCGTTGGTTCTGGTCTCATCATCCGGGCATGGACTGCTGGGAGTATAATCCACATCGTCTCCTTCCCCATAGTCTTCAAATTGTTCCTCGTTACTGATCAGAGAGGCGGTGGAATAGGTGGAGAGGTCAGAGGCTGCAGAGGGGTTGTGAGGACTTGACCTGAAACAAGACATCACAATGGGTAGGCGGCCAGCCCTCCTCCTCAGACTGCCTTTTGCCCAAGGCAGCGTTTCTCAGCTGGCTTGGGTTGGGAACTCCTTATTCAAAGTCAAAAGCTTTCATGATCCACTTCCCATTTACTAAAAAACTATCCCCAATTACAACAATCAACCTGTAACAGTGGGTGTTTGTGTTTTGTGAGTTTGACAGGACAACTGACCTTGAAGGGCAGGGGATGTGGGAATCAGTGAAACAAGATTCTCTACTTTAGATTGTAATAATATTTTCAATGCCTCACGCTCACTTGCTGTTCACGAGCTTCCTCCTCTGGTGCGGAGGGTGTCCTACCACAAAGCTGACCGAAGGGTTCAGGAAGCACTTCAAAAAATTGGGGCGGAGAACAGGCTTAAATAAGGCTGACAGTCACATGACGAGTCAGTGGCAGAGCCGGAATGAAATGGGAGCCTGACTCAAGTGTCCTAGACAACACGGGTGTTTCTGTATCACTGCTGTTTTTACAATAAGCTAGACTCCTCTGCGTGAGAGTTCACAAGCAGGGCCCGTTACTTTGTAGCTGGTCTCTTCTGGAATCTAAAGTTTAAACAAAGCAACATTTTAAAATGAACGGTGGCTGGATGGCACAAGTGTCATTTTCACATCCTGCCCCCTACCAGTATTTCAGATGTAGGCTCTTGTTTTTCCCTCCATTGCTGAGATGCACTTGTAATTCATATGTCTATGGTCAGTAATTTACAATGCCAGAATTTAGGGCAACTCAAGTCTTTCATGGGACAAGAGGACATTTGGGACCATACACATAGGCAGGCTTATATTCTGCTAAAGGAGATTTATCATCAGATTATTACTCCCTGAAGAGGGGACAGATTAGTAACTAGTCAGCGAAGTATTTTAACACTTTCTGTTCTTAAAGGTTGCAGTAAGGATTGTGCATGGAAGGGTTCCGGGGACCAAAATTCGCATAGACACAACAGCTGCAGTTACTGTCTTAGATACTCACCTGGTCCCCCATTACCATAGCTTCTGAGCAGCTCAGTCTTTACCCTCAGATCCCCATTTCAAGGTAGGGCAGGGCTATTATACTCATTTTACAGAGGGGGAACTGAGGCACCAGGAGACTAAGTAACTTGCCAAAGGTCACTCAGGATGTCTATGGTGGATCAGGGATTTGAACCCAGGTGCTCCAAGCTAGCACCCTGGGGTCATCCTACTTCTCCAGGCCCACTGCTCCCCAGAGCCACAATTGACTGGAGTCCTAGACCTCGCTCTTCTTCTGTTATCTAGACCTACAACTCCTGAAATATTTCAGTGGTTGGGACCGTCCAAACCCCATCCCTCCCACAGTCTATGGTTGGCAGATGTGCAGTGAATGAGGTATGGATTACAGGAAGGGAAAGGAGGGTCATGATTAAGGCAGTTGATTGCTGCCCTGGAGAGTTGGATTCTATCCCTGCCTCTGCCACTGAGGTTCTACACTATGCTGGGCAAGTCATTTACCCCAAACGTTTCACAGGTGGTCACTAATTGCCTGATCCTCCTTTTGTGCATGCCTGAAATGACTTTTTAACATCGCAAGCCTGGGCCTGCAACGCCCCAGCTGCCAACAAACTGAACGGTGCCTCCTGACGTCAGTGGGAATCCAGCACACAGGATGGCAACGCAACGCTCCTCACCGACACCTGCAAAGCCTGTTCAGCCCGGCCCTCGCATCCTTTGAGCATGATGGAAGAGTAACTAAGGCTGAAGAAGGACCTGCAAGCTCTGCTGCTCTGTGGTGGATTCACACTGAAGTCCTCATGCAAATGGACTCCAGGAGATAGGAAGGTGAAAAAGGAAAATCCACCCGTTTTTGGCAATTAGTGCAGTGATCAAACTCCATCAGCACTATCACTATAAAACGTGACTCTATCCCATCCGAGGTGCCACGGACACGCGTTAACTCACTGGAGCCAGGCGAACAAGCCAGAAGACACAAGGATAGAGATTCCCATGGCTACGAGGGAAGATGGATGACCAAATCCCATTCATTTTAAATAGAGGGATCTGGACACCTATTTCCAGGTGTCTGAGAACCTCAGCCCAGACAGGCCTCAAACAAGAGCGATCAGCTGGTTTAACCTCCCCTCCCCCGCATAAGACTCATGTCTTGACAAGCACCTCACCACTCACTTGTCTACAGGCAGAAAGAGTCCACTGAGCACGCTGTCCTTCTCTTCACTGCCACACACGTCAGATGCCTCAGAGCTCTGCGCGCTCTCAATGGCACTGTCCATGTCGGACTCATGGTGGACCTCTTGCTGGGCTAGGGTCATCGTGTCTTCATCAGGAAACAGCTCTGACTCACTGTACACACTTTCACCGTCCAAATAGGCACCGTCCTGGATTTCGCTACCCTGCCCATGGAAGGGAAAGACCAGTCAGGAGACATACAAGTTTGTTGCAAGATTTGCAGAGTAAATGGAAGCAGCAGCCATATCCCTCTCCTGGAAACACCATCGGCATGCTGGTATTTGCATCAGAGTTGCATTTAAAGGGTTACTTTTGGGAGGCCCGATCCTGCAGATACTCAATGCACAGAGCTTCTCCTAAAGCATAAAATATTGCACACCTCTAACCAGCGTTACATAGAGTTACAGAGAGCCAGCTGTAGGAACACTTGTCTGGAACCACAACCTGCCTTCGACAGCAAGTGTCAACTAGGGCAGAACTGACTCCTGTTCACAACTGGGCCCCATCTTGCGCAACTGGAAATCTCTAGTCTCCAATATTCATCTATCTGCAATGTTCTTTTCCCATAGTGTCCTTTACCAAGAAAGGTAGGTAAGGAACAGATTTTCAATGGTCAGATAGTAATATAACCTCTCAGTAGAAATGCAGGGCCCAGTAGTAGCTATTTGCTTATTTGTTGAAAGGAAGAAGAATTTTGGGCCCAAATCTCCCCTCCAACATACAAGTCATTAGCCAGATACATTTTTGTATGGTTTCCAGTTTTGTTGTTATCCAGACATCTCTTCCAGCACACAGCAGTGCTGGTATACGCGTTTGCATATACCGGGAGCTGTGGTCTATCCTTGTGGATGCTTAGTTATTTTCTCTATGCTTTGAAAACAAAAGAACCAGTCACATGCCGAAGATTAATCTTCGCTTGTAAAATTAAAGAAGTCCCTTACTAAGAGGACATTATATAGGAGCAGCAAATGTCCCAGATGAGACAAGTGTGGTTTTGACTAACAGCTTTGTCACCCAGCTGAAGCAACAAGGAACTACTCTTGACCAGAAGAAAACTTCAATGTCTTAAAAACAGCCATTTGTAATAATCGTTACTAGAAATTCAGGTCTTATCTACCCTGGAAGACTGACATCGGAGGAACTAGCAGGATTACGATGTTACAGAGACCAAATTTGTGAGCCCTGATTATATGAAAAACAAAACTGATTTTTTATTCAGACTTTCAAACTTAGTGTTTTAAGGAACTATTTAACTCCAATAACTTAAAAACAGTTGGGTGGAAAGCTCAGTGTAAGCTAACACTTCAAACCCCGCCCCCCCACCAATTCACTTAAGGACACCCACTCCAATTCCCTGGGCCCTCCAAAAGTTGTCCAGCCAAAATAGGGGTGCGGGGCCAGCTGTAGTCTGGGACTACAGTACACATGCTCAAATCTTTGCAGGGTAGGGGGCCTAAGTTTGACTTTGAAACTGAACCAAGATGCCAGTTACTTGTATTCATGGAATGCCACCACTGACAGCAAGTGAAGAAATAAATTTATATATAAAATGAAGAACTGCTCTCTGTTATACTTCACTGTTGGGCATGCCATCACTGACCTTCATATCTGTAGACTAAGGGCTTGTCTACATCAGAAAGTTGCAGCGCTGGTGAGGGAGTTACAGCGCTGCAACTTAGGAGGTGTACACATCTGCAGGGCACCACCAGCGCTGCAACTCCCTGCTTGCAGCGCTGGCCGTACTCCCGTTTTGTCTCGGGTGTAGAGGATCCAGCGCTGGTGATCCAGCGCTTGGTAATCAAGTATAGACACTTACCAGCGCTTTTCTTGACCTCCGTGGAATAAGCAGGTATCCCAGCATACCTGAGGAAGCCTCTGGTAATCAAGCTGGTCTCCTTCCCCGGCTTGCTCTCGCGTTCCCCGAACCCCGAGCAAGCAGGTCTCCTTCCCTGAGGTTTGCTGGGTGGTTCCGGGAACGCGAGAGCAAACCGCGGCGAAGCTGGTCTCCTTCCCCGGTTTGCTCTCTCGTACCCCGAACCCCCGTGCAAGCAGGTCTCCTTCCCTGAGGTTTGCTGGGTGGTTCGGGGAACGCGAGAGCAAACCGCAGCGAAGCTGGTCTCCTTCCCCGGTTTGCTCTCGCGTTCCCCGAACCCCGAACAAGCAGGTCTCCTTCCCTGAGGTTTGCTGGGTGGTTCCGGGAACGCGAGAGCAAACCGCGGCGAAGCTGGTCTCCTTTCCCGGTTTGCTCTCTCGTTCCCCGAACCCCCGAACAAGCAGGTTTCCTTCCCTGCGGTTTGCAGGGTGGTTCGGGGAACGCGAGAGCAAACCGCGGCGAAGCTGGTCTCCTTTCCCGGTTTGCTCTCTCGTTCCCCGAACCCCCGAACAAGCAGGTTTCCTTCCCTGCGGTTTGCAGGGTGGTTCGGGGAACGCGAGAGCAAACCGCGGCGAAGCTGGTCTCCTTTCCCGGTTTGCTCTCTCGTTCCCCGAACCCCCGAACAAGCAGGTCTCCTTCCCTGCGGTTTGCAGGGTGGTTCGGGGAACGCGAGAGCAAACCGCAGCGAAGCTGGTCTCCTTTCCCGGTTTGCTCTCTCGTTCCCCGAACCCCCGAACAAGCAGGTCTCCTTCCCTGCGGTTTGCAGGGTGGTTCGGGGAACGCGAGAGCAAACCGCGGCGAAGCTGGTCTCCTTTCCCGGTTTGCTCTCTCGTTCCTCGAACCCCCGAGGAAGCAGGTCTCCTTCCCTGCGGTTTGCAGGGTGGTTCAGGGAACGCGAGAGCAAACCGGGAAAGGAGACCAGCTTCGCCGCGGTTTGCTCTCGCGTTCCCCGAACAAGCAGGTCTCCTTCCCTGCGGTTTGCAGGGTGGTTCGGGGAACGCGAGAGCAAACCGCGGCGAAGCTGGTCTCCTTTCCCGGTTTGCTCTCGCGTTCCCCCAACCCCCCTTGAAGCCGCCCAACAGCGCTGCAGTGTGGCCACATCTAACACCACTTGCAGCGCTGGTTGCTGTAAGTGTGGCCACTCTGCAGCGCTGGCCCTATACAGCTGTACTAATACAGCTGTAACAACCAGCGCTGCAAATTTTTAGATGTAGACATGGCCTAAGACAAGTTGTTTCCACAAGCAGTTAACTCCCTGCTGGTTCCTCTCACAGCTCTACATCAGGTATGCTTTTGCAAAGGAACATCCTTTATGCAAATCACTGTAGAGCCCTACTGATACTGCAGAACTTTGGACTCATCTGTTTCTAGGAAGTGATTTCCTCCTCAACATATACTATGAATGCTCACTGATGTTACATAGGAATTATATACCCAGGCTAAAGGCCAGTGTATTTAAAGGGCACTTTAATACAGATCTTTTCCGTGTTAGTCATATTAAATAGTGACTTTGGTCTAGGGGTACCATTTTCAAAAGTGCCTAAGTGACTTTTGAAAATGGGACTTAACCACTTTTGAAAATTTTACCTGAGATCTACACATCACAACATTAGTCATAGGGGAGGTAGTGCTGCCTAGTGGCTAGATCATTGCACTGGACTCCCAGAGACTTGGGTTCTATTCCTGGTTCTTCTGCTGGATGAACTTGGGCACTTTTTCTGCCTCAGTTTCTTTATCTGTAAAACAAGGATAACCATTCTTCATCTCCTTTATAAGATGCCTTAAAGACATGCGAATATATATTTACATACAAAAATTGTACTGCTTATTTGTAACATCTTTAGATAGCTACAACAATTGGACAGCCACCGGCCCAGAATGGGCATGAGTCACCGTGGATGTTTGTTGCAGCATGGTAACCCACATGGCCTCAGAGTTGCCACATTTCTTAAGAGTTTAATGCAATTAAACACTATCTACCGTTACAGAAACATCCGGAGCTGTTAAAATTCTGCAATCCAAGAGAAGGTGGCACTCTGGAAGTCTTACTGAAAAATGTATTGTTTAAGTAAATCTTTACACAGCAGGTAAATCTCACTAGTATTAAAACAAATTAATATGAGAAACTGAAGGTCAACAGCAGCATAACAGACTCTCATTCCAAATCCTGCAGGTAATAGCTTATGTTTTGTTCTCTAATAATAGGAACCCAGACTCTCTGAAAAGGTCCATTAGCAATTAAATATACAGTCACTCTCTCCAGAGTGCTAGGTGCTCCTTTGCCTTCTCCCTACCAATTTGCGACAGGCTAATAAGCCACATTTGTATTACAATGTATATTTATAATAAGTCACAGCACACACTGTACCTAGCTCTTTTGTGTCAGCATCACGTATTATCGTTCCCAATTATAATTATTCCTCTACTCTTTAAGATCTCCACTTCAAACCCCTTCTACGGTACCGGTGTTGGGAAACCATCACCTTCCAGTCAGAGCTTAAATTCTCAGTATTTTCCAGAGCCCTGGGGCGTTAGCCCGGTGGGACATGCCAGGGCTTGGAGCTTCACAGCCCTGCGGGTTTGAAAATATTTACTGGAACTCTGCTCCGGGCAGTTCCGGCTGAATTTAAGCCCTGCCCCTGGTAGCCAGTTTACTGCTAAAACGTGTGCACAACTCCTCAGAAACTTGCTTTATACCCAGAGGAAGCTAATTGTTATACAGCCAGACATAACAGCCGCTTCCAGAAAAGGAGTCGATTGGCTCACCTGACAAGAGTTGCTTCCCATGAACTATGAGGAACTCCTCCTGTTAGAGACTTGACTTCAGCACAGTGCAGGCCATACATGCAGCCAGCCTATCAAGCAAACTGATGGCTTGTTATGCTCTAGAGCTTTGCCACCAGATGGAAGACAATCTAGCCTTTGTATCAGACAATTTCTCCCCCACCACGGAGCACTATAAAAGTTCTCAGCACAAGCTGAATAACATGCCTGTCGTCCTTATAATAGAAGCACTACCTTCTTAAACAATACAGGGGGGGTGAGGGCAGCTGTGTGAAACTGCTTGGGGTTTTGGAAATGTCAGGAATGCCAGAGGGCAGTCAAAGGTGCATGGTAAAATGAGTTAATCACATCTACATATATAGGGTGCATGAATGCATACAGAGTCAAACTTTAGAAGACTTTTCTAGGAATTCTGTAACTTAAGGCCTATCTTCATTACAAATACAACCCTGCCAGGAGACTTGATGCTAGCACATTTAGTCTTGCTTTGTTGATGGGATTTTGGTGTTTTAACCACATCTCCAAACTGCGGTAAGGCAGCACACCACTTGTGGAAGTCAAGGTTCAAATATGTTAAAGCCAGCTGTATTACTGAAGGCCATACAAGTTCTGTTAGTCAATGGCAAACATGTGAAACAACCCTTCCTAGTGCTTTGAAACAAAACTGCAGATGCTCCAAGCTCAGCTTGGCTTCTTATGATCTTTCAGTGGTCAAGCTCTGAGATCTGTTAGCTGAAGAGTCATTGCTAGAGAACACACACTTTTATCAAAGATTTATCTTTATAAGTGGAAAGAGTATATCTAAATGATGCTTAAGGCATATGAGGTTATAAACTTCCAAGGACTAGTCACAGAATTCAATTTTAATTTTTTTTTGTAATTGACAGAGAATATCAATTTTTTTTTAGCATTTTTCTATTTTTATCTATTTAAATTTTCACAATTGCACAAAATGATAGGGAAGGGCTCAACGTTACATGTGAAAATATACAAAGTAAATATCCTTAAAATCAAATTCTGGTAAGTGCTCAAGCAGCATTTTTCTTACTTTGCCTATCTGTAAGTGTCAATCACTGATGGAAATATTTTTTCAGCAGTTTGTGTACATACACAGTGAAATTGATGTTTACAGATATACATAGAATCCTTCCAAGCCTAAATATTCACAAATGGAGCTGCAATAGGTCACAGGAAATGACAAAGAAAATACCCATGACATGTACAGCGGAAAAAATAAACCGCCACAAAAACCACTACTAGAGAGATTAAAGCTGGAGTTAGTGAATACCATTACTAAGCAACACGCTTTGCAAGTGTACATTACTAGCTAAAGCTATCAAAATATATAAATCTTTAAGCATTAATATCAGTAATCTCAGCTTCATACAATACTGTCAGTGGTGAAAGTACATTTAGCACAAAAAGCTTATATACCCACTTCTACAAGATGACACAAACTTTTTTTTTTAAAATGAGTACATGTTGAAAGTTAAATCTCATGTTTTCCCTACATTGCCTAGAAATAAAGCATTCCTGTACAAAATAAGAGATTGATTGGCACACATGCTTTTCAGCTTTTCTTTTTAAAAAAACCTGGTATTCAGGTAGGGTGTAAGATGCATAGAACATTGCAACCCCAAGTTATTTATTGTTTAAAAAAAATCCACACATAAGCTTACAGAGGGAATAGAAAGGCAACGATACAACCGGAAAATGAATTATATACCTGGATTCTTACTAAAGTCTGCTCCCTATTTTTCTTGGTATAGTCAAGACAATAAAATTGTGACTAGTGGTTTTGGAAGGTTCCTATATAGCAGACAGTACAGCATGTCAAACAATACTAAACAGCTTGGGATTAAGAGAAGCAACGCTCACGTTATTATCTAATCAAGTACTCAAGGTATCCCAAAGTGCTTTACATGCCAGTGAGATAGATAATTCTGCAGCAAGTGCTTAATATACAGCAATATTTTGCTCTGCAGTAACACCTGCTGTCTGTGGATCTCAGAACACTTAGCAAAAATTAATGAATTCCCTTCCTCGAGGGGCAAAAATGGAGGCTTAAGTCTTATCCACATTTAACACAGATGAATAAACTGGGGCACAGTGGTTAGTGACTTTTAGACGATCACAGCAAGTTCGAAGGAGAGCCAAGAACAGAACCCAGAGATCTGTGCTCTATTAGAACTCACTGTCTTCCTTTGAGCCCCATGTAGGCAATCACAGCAGCCATTTTGAAGTTCAATGACTAGATGGTTCGAAGAAATGCAATTTCAGAGGTCTGACCCTAAAGGTTAGTAGGCTGAACTGGCCCCAGGTTGGAAGTGTCAGAGATAGTTATTAAAATGCTTTAATACTTTAACTTTCTAGACACTAAAAAAAATTATGGACTGAAAAGAGACATTGGATTTATGGCTTATTACAACAATCTATAACCTACTAACAACTCACCCTGCTGCTTCCCCCACCTTCCCAGGTGTTAATGCACCGCTCCACCTTGAATGGTCTCATGAAATATGCGTTAACTGCTTATGCAAAACCATCTGCCCTATCTTGTATTTAGCTGTGACACTCTGAGTAAGACTGCGTCTACAATAGCACTTCTGTTTATGTCACTCAGGGGTGTGAAAACAAACCTCACCCCTGTGAGTGACGCAAGTTACACGGTTAGAAGCACCAGTGTGGACACTAACCATGGGAGAGTGTCTCTGCTTGTTGGGGGTGGTTTAATTATGTCGATGGGGAGAGCTCTCGCTCATCAGCATAGAGCGGCTACACGTGTGATCATACTGTGGCACAGCTGCACTGATTCAGCTGTAAGCTAGCTAGTGTAGACATGACCTAAGTTTCCCAGACCTGAAGAAGAGCTCCGTGTAAGCGTGTAACCTTGTCTCTCTCACCAGCAGAAGTTGGTCCAATAGAAGATATTACCTCACCCATCTTGTGTCTTTATATCCTGGGACCAAGATGGCTGCAACGACACTATGTACATTCAAATACTGACAGTTATCATTTGAAAATTGGCATCTATCTGCCAACAAGCAGTTGGAACCAATGGATATGCCCACACGAATCCTTTCAGATCTAAGGGCTTGTTTACACTGGCAATTAACAGCGAAGCAACTTTCTCACTCAGGGGTGTGAAAAAACACCCCCCTGAGCGCAGCAAAGCACCAGTGTAAACCGTGCCCCAGCGCTGAGAGCTATGCTCCTTGTTGAGGTGTTTTTTTTTTTTTTGTTGTTTTTTTTTTTAAGAGCACTGGGAGAGCTCTCTCCCAGCGCTGCGCCACGACCACATAAGACACATTAAAGTGCTGCCCATGTAAACTAGCCCTAAAAGGAGGTACATACAGTTGCTTGCAAGTACTATCCAGCTATCTGGCCTCTATATCCATAGCATCTGATGACCTCACAAGTATTGAAGTTTATCCTACCAACATCCAATAGGGTGTTGTGAAGTATAAAAATCAGAAGCAGATTTCACCCCGAATTACAACAGTTTAACTGTCTTGTTAGTTAAGACTGGGATTTCCGAGCATATAATTGACAATAGTCTTGATCAAGTGACCGCCGCCAGGACGCCTGCACTCAATTCAACCAATTCCCTCAGAGTGGTCTTCCTGCTTTCATTGAATCTGCCAGTCTGATCCTAATTAGTAACAGTATGTCAGAGTTGTCCTTCCATCCCAGTCTAAACACCAGAAAAAGAGTCACCTCAGCACAATGGGAGGGGAACAGGTGCCATAGAGAGATACGCAAGACTTGGCAGCCTCCCATCTAAATACTGTTTAGCATCACAAACCTACTAGAAAAATAGGCTCTTGTCCCAGCTGCAAAAAGCCTATTGAATTTGAAGGCCAACATCTCACACTATTTAGTATGGGGGGAGGTTCTGCTAGAAGACTTCCAGACACCCTGTGCTTTCTGCAAATTAAGTGTATTTAAACCAACAGTTACATCCACGTTTTAAATAGGTATGTAATTTTTCCTTCAGTTCTCAGAAGGATGTAAAGAGCAGGTGATTCACTCACCAGTTGTTTGAATGAAAGTGGCAGAAGTCCTGCATCTGGCGAGACAAGCGCAGAATAAAGTGCTCAGCTAAGCAGTTAATAAATCGTGCTTCTACATTTCAGTTCACTGAGAAGTTTTAGAACTTCCTATCAGCAGGCAAGTCTCACCTACACAGCTGTAGTCGGTAGGCAACCATATGAACAAATGCCTTCAATTAAGCGGTCAGAAACAGGTAGAGGGGAACAGTAGCCTTGCCTAGCCCTCTGGTCTAGCAAGAAGGGACGACAGCAGGAATTCCAAAGCAGCTGGTGTTTAAAATAAATCTTTGAAAAGAGTCAGAGATCAGTATGTGGAGAATTACTATTCTATTGAGCTATTCAAAATGAGAAGCTATTTTAAGGCTACAAATTACAGTTTGTTCAGTGCAGTCACTCTGCGGGACTGTTTAGTTACTTGGGTCTAACATTTAAAGTTCAATTTTAGAGTTAACCTGACACAAAGCTGGAGTGTGCTGAGAAGGGTTTCTAGGAGAGGGTATTCTTTAGAATCAGTCTATCATTAAATGCTGGACAGCATCCCATAAAGCTGGTAAGAATCGAGGTACAGTGCAAGAGCCTGACTAGAGTCTAGCGTGCTGTCAGTCATCTGCATGTAGAAGATAATATTACTGGCTCACACAGTGGTGCAATTCAGGGCCAGTGTGTTGACTAAAGGTACGTCTACACAACGGGATTATTCCGATTTTACAGAAACCGTTTTTTAAAAACAGATTGTATAAAGTCGAGTGCATGCGGCCACACTAAGCACGTTAATTCGGCGGTGTGCATCCATGTACTGAGGGTAGCGTCGATTTCCAGAGCATTGCACTGTGGGTAGTTATCCTGTAGCTATCCCATAATTCCAATGGGTGGGGGAGACTGCGGGAACTCGGGGTTGAGATCCCAGTGCGTTATGGTGCAAAAACAGTGTCGCGGGCGGTTCTGGGTAAATGTCATCACTCAATCCTTCCTCCGTGAAAGCAACAGCAGACAATCATTTCACACCCTTTTTCCCTCTAGATTGCCTGGGCAGACGCCATAGCACGGCAACCATGGAGCATGTTTTGCCTTTTGTCACTGTCATCGTACGCGTACTAGATGCTGCTGACGGAGGCAGTACTGCAGTGCTACACAGCACCATTCATTTGCCTTTGCAAGGTAGCAGAGACGATTACCATCTCTATTGCACCGTCTGCCATTGTAAATTGGTGATGAGATGATGGTTATCAATCATTTTGCACCACTTGCATTTGGAAATTGGCGATGACGGTTATCAATCCTTTTGTACTGTCTGCTGCTGTCATGGGTGCTCCTGGCTGACCTCGCTGAGGTTGACCGGGGACGCACGGACAAAAATGGGAATGACTCCCCGGGTCATTCCCTTCTTTATGTTTTGTCTAAAAATAGAGTCAGTCCTGCCTAGAATATGGGGCAAATGTACTAGAGAGCCAGAGAGCACAGCCACTCCGTGTCAGAGCCCCAGAGATCCCGC
Organism: Gopherus flavomarginatus; assembly: GCF_025201925.1. Classification (NCBI taxonomy): domain Eukaryota; kingdom Metazoa; phylum Chordata; order Testudines; family Testudinidae; genus Gopherus; species Gopherus flavomarginatus. The sequence continues at coordinate 43,185,685 of NC_066628.1, read as the reverse complement.
AGAAATGATGAGCTGCATGCCATTCTAGGGGGTGCCCCTGCAGCAACCCCACCGTTGCTTCCCTCCTCCCCTAACCCTCCTGGGCTACCGTGGCAGTGTCCCTCCATTTGTGTGATGAAGTAATAAGGAATGCAGGAACAAGAAACACTGACTTTTTAGTGAGATAAAATGAGGGGGAGGCAGCCTCCAGCTGCTATGATAGTGCAGGTAGCACATTAAATGGGGGCGGAGAAGAGGAGCACAGCTTCCCACTGCTATGATAGTCCAGGGAGTACAGAATCTTTTCTTTAGATATAAAAGGGCGGGGGGTGGCTGATGGAGCTCAGACTCCAGCTGCTATGATGAGGACAGTTTTCAATCCTTTTGCACCGTCTACCAGGAATGACCAGGAGTCATTCCCATCGTTGCCCAGGCGCCCCCAGCCGACCTCACTGAGGCCAGCCAGGAGCACTCACAGGATGAGGAGGACGGTTTTCCACCATTTTGTACTGTCTGCCATCAGGAAAGGAAGGGGAGGGGATGCTGCTGTTCAGCGCCGCAGCACCACGTCTGCCAGCAACATGCAATAGACATACGGTGACATTGAAAAATGGCGAGAAACGATTTTTTCCCCTTTTTTTTCATGGGGGGAGGGGGAGTAAACTGACGAGATATACCCTGAACCACCCCAGACAATGCTTTTGACCCTTCAGGCATTGGGAGCTCAGCCAAGAATGTAAATGCTTTTCGGAGACTGCGGGATAGCTGGAGTCCTCAGTCCCCCCTCCCTGAGCGTCCATTTGATTCTTTGGCTTTCCATTATGCTTGTCACGCAGCACTGTGCTGAGTCCCTGCTGTGGCCTCTGTCTATCATAGCCTGGAGATTTTTTCAAATGCTTTGTCATTTCGTCTTCTGTAACGGAGCTCTGATAGAACAGATTTGTCTCCCCATACAGCGATCAGATCCAGTATCTCCCGTATGGTCCGTGCTGGTGCTCATTTTGGATTTGGGACTGCATTGCTACCTGTGCTGATCAGAGCTCCACGCTGGGCAACCAGGAAATGAAATTCAGAAGTTCGTGGGGCTTTTCCTGTTAACCTGGCCAGTGCATCTGAGTTCAGATTACTTTCCAGAGCAGTCACAATGGTGCACTGTGGGACACCGCCCGGAGGCCAATACCGTCAAACTGCGACCACACTAACCCTAATCTGACACAGCAATACCAATTTCAGCGCTACTCCCCTCATCGGGGAGGAGTACAGAAATTGGTTTAAAGAGCCCTTTCTATCGATATAAAGGGCTTCGTTGTATGGACGGGTGCAGGGTTAATTCAGTTTAACGCTGCTAAATTTGGTTTAAACGCGTAGTGTAGACCAGGCCTAAAACACAAAACTTCTACTTCTGTGCCCTTCACACTTAACTATGTGAGCACAAGGCAAAGCCAGGGCTTTTCAACAGTTGCTTTGTGCTCTTTTTTAAGCAAGTGTAAACTAACCCTCAGTTTCCAGTGCTAATGAAAATAATTAAGCAATCAATTTGCAAAGACCTAGAAAATAATAAGGTGATAAGTAACAGTCAGCTTGGATTTGTCAAAAACAAATTAGTGTTAAAGCAACCTCAGAGCTTTCTTTGACAGGGTAACAAGTCTTGTGGATGGGGGAAGCGGTAGACGTGGTGTATTTTGACTTTAGTAAAGCTCTTGAGATGGTCTCGCATGACCTTCTCATAAACAAACTAGGGAAATACAATCTAGATGGAGCTACTATAAGGTGGGTGCAAAACTGGTTGGAAAACCATTTCCAGCGAGTAGTTATCAGTGGTTCACAGTCATGCTGGAAGGGCATAATGAGTTGGGTCCTGCGGGGATTCGTCCTGGGTCTGTTCAATATCTTCAACAATGATTTAGATAGTAGCATAGATAGTACAGTTATAGTTTGTGAAGATACCAAGCTGGGAGGGGTTGCAAGTGCTTTGGAAGGTAGGATTAAAATTAAAAATGATCTGGACAAACGGTCTGAAGTAAATAGGAAGAAATTAAATAAAGGCAAATGCAAAGTACTCCATTTAGGAAGGAACAATCAGTTGCACACATACAAAATTGGAAATAACTGCCTAGAAAGGAGTACTGTGGAAAGGAATCTGGGGGTCATAGTGGACCACAAGCTAAATGAGTCAACAGTGTAACACTGTTGCAAAAAAGTGAACATCATTCTGGGCTGTATTAGCAGCAGTGTTGTAAGAAAGACACGAGAAGTAATACTTCCACTTTGATTAGGCCTCAACTGGAGTATTTTGTCCAGTTCTGGGCACCACATTTCAGGAAGGATGTGAACAAATTGGAGAGAGTCCAGAGAAGAGCAATAAAAATGATTAAAGGTCTAGAAAACATGACCTATGAGGGAAGATTGGAAAAAAATGGGGTTTGTTTAGTCTGGAGAAGAGAAGACTGAGAGGGGACATGACAACAGTTTTCAAGTATGTAAAAAGGTTGGTACAATTAGGAGGAAGAAAAATTGTTGTTCTTAACCTCTGAGGACAGAACAAGAAGCAATGGGTTTAAATTGCAGCAACGGAGATTTAAGTTGAACATAAGGAAAAACTTCCTGTCAGAGTGCTTAAGCACTGGAACAAATTGCCTAGGGAGGTGGTGGAATCTCCATTACTGGAGACTTAAGAGCAGGTTGGACAAACACCTGTCAGGGATGGTCTAGATAATTAGTCCTGCCACAGGTGCAGGGGACTGGACTAGATGACCTCTCGAGCTCCCTTCCAGTTCTATGATTACTATGCCTGAAAATGGTTTGCAGACTGGAGCCAGCCCAGGAATTGCAGGAGTCAGAACTGTTTGCACTACACCACCTGTCACTGTAATTGGTGGTAACAGAAGTGCCAGACTTTTAATATCAGGGTCCAGTTTGAAGCCCTGCTTTTCAATGTGCATTGTTTTTCAGGGAAGTTCTGACATTAGTGATTTTAGCAGAGAACTAATTGGAGCAGCTAAAAAAGTTGCCTTCCTTGTAGAGATTAAAAGATAGCATTGATTGCCAGACTCACTTAGCTGCCACTATTGGTTGAATGCAACACAAGCAATAATGCTCTAAGCTGTAGATAGGGCATGTCTCTGGGAAGGGAGAACAGGCTGGGTTTGTGAAGGTCAGCACCCCAGCATTAGCAACTGTGGAATATTTTCTCCCAGTTTCCACAGTGCAGACAGAACCAGTGGCAGAAAACCTAAGTGCCTGACTCATTCTCTTTCCAGCACTGCACAGCACGTCTTTTCTTTTGAAATGCAAGACATTTTCCATCCTGACTTATATAGCTTATTTAAAAAAAAAAACAACAGCAGCAAAGTGTTACAAATGTCACTTTAAGATTAAGGTGACCATTGTTAGCAGGAGATGGAGGAGCCCAATTAATATTGACATTTTAGATAACGGTTCACCGTGTTTACACAATGTGAAACTCTTCTCATCATGCAAGCTTCTAGATTGCTGACCTGAGCAAAAACAGAGTCACAGCCCTCTTTCAGCATTACAAGTTTATGGCCGATAACCCTCTTTGTTGGCTTATCTTGGAGTCAGGAGGGGGAGGGTGCTCCAACCTGCCTCCACATTCATCTGCAGAGGGAACAGCAATCCTCATGGCTCTTCACTGAAGGTCTCGCCCTCAAGATAGAAGTGTTAAGCACGTGCTGAAAAGCAAGTTAGGGTGAGCTGTGTCCCAGCTGCAGGGTACATGCTAAGAGAGTGTCTCTGCTTTATAAAGCCTGGGTAACACTTAAATACAGTCAGTTTACATATGGCACTTGCCAAAAATAAGTTCTTAGCACCACATGGTAAACTTGGCATAATTAACACTCATGAGTAATCTTTGCTTTAAGTCACAGCAATCTCCTTCCTCTGTACAGCCCAAGAGCAGCTTGAGGATGGGGATGTGGGAGAGAGGCATGTCTGTCAATCTCTCATTTGGGGATCACTTCCTCCGACTTTTCTTCTCTCTGAGCCTTGACTAAATAAACATTTGTACCCTTTCCTTGCAATGGTGCATGAGCATTTATCACCATTGTACCGTAAGCAATTTCACCACGGTGTCATCTTGGTGAGGAGACTGCAAACACCGCTGTGCCCAGGGCTCCATCTAGCTAACCCCAGCCAGCTGTCACATTAGCCACAACAATCCTGATGCACACCAAAGCTAAGTCATGATTCATTTTGTGCTAGTTAACACATGCTCATTCCATAATACAGACAAGCCCTAAGATACCGTTCAGCTAAAAATCTGCTCTGAAATGATATTACTGCTTCCCGAGTGCAATGTTACACCATGCAATGAAGCAGACAGGTGTGTTGGAGAGAAGCACTTACGGTATTTTCTCTCTCTATTCACAAATGGCTTCTCAATCCAATTCTGCAACTAACTCTAGTGTATAAAGTACAAGATGTTCATTCTAACTAGCATTTTCTGCTCAGAAGATCGCTGAGCTCAGGCACACACAAACTGTAGCATTTCTTTTCCTTGAGAAGCCTCAAGGGCAAAGACTTGGATACACAGTAACTGAGAGAGAAGTCTTGCTGGGGGTGCACTAGGCATATGGATAAAGCTACTCTAGCAGTCTTATTGCAAATTTGAGTGGCTGTGGGGGGGAAAAATCTGGGTGCAAGAAGCAGCCAAAAATTCCCTAGAATGAAGGAAATCAGTTCGACTGCATCAGTGATGTGCTTTGTCCGGCAGGAGGGAAAGACGTTCATTGGCATAGTGTTGGAAAAGGGGATGGATGGACGGACATGGAAAACGGAAATCAAAAGCCGTGTACTGTGAAATAAGGGATTGCACAAGAACTGTGGGGAAATCATATTTAAGTAGGAAGTAACGTGTTCCTTGCCTTTGAAAGTGAATTCAGAAGGAAAGGGTACTGTTGGAGCTGAACAAAGAGCAAAAGATATTTTAAAAAATTATCCTATCACTATCCAGTGCCTGGGCAACAGAGAATGGGAAGTTCTTCCAACTCCCTCTGCCACAGAGGGCAGGGTCATTTTTGTTAGGTTCTGCAAAATTCTTCACAGCTGGCCGGGTCCAGGCGTGATTTTTCCATTTATTGTACCCAAAAAGATTTTTATTTTTTTGATCTGGAAGACAAAAACACACCACCACCACCAAAAAGCCCCCCTTCCCCCTCTGGTAAATCCAGAGCAGATTAAGTCAAATTTCCTGAAAACTGCAAAATAAAATAAACTTCTGGGCTAAGCCCAAGGCTGGGAAGTTCCAGCACTGATTAGAAATCTCTCATTCTAATACTCATTTATAGCTCTTCTCATCAGGAAGTCTGAATACACTTTAGAAAGGGGGATAAGGATACAGAAGGGAAAACAGAGGCACAGAAAGGTTAAGGGTTACATCAGTGGTTCTCAAACTGAGGTCGGGACCCCTCGGGTGGGGGGTTGCAAATGGTCAACCTCCACCCCAAACCCCACTTGCCTCCAGCATTTATAATAGTGTTAAATATATTAAAAAGGATGTTTAATTTATTAAGGGGTTCGCATTCAGAGGCTTGCGATGTGAAAGGGGTCACCAGTAAAAAAAAGCTTGAGATTCACTGGGTTACATTTTCAAGCACCTGATTTCCATGTTCAAAAGTGACTTGGCCTATGGGAGTTGGGCACGTAAGTCTCAGGGGCACTTCTAAGTGCCAAGTCACTTTTGAAAATGGGACTCAGGGTAAGAATTTTCAGAAGCGATTAAGTGATTTAGATATGGTCTATACGTAAGACAGCACAGCTAGTGCTGTGAAAAAACTACACCTCTAGCGACACAGCTATTCTGACAAAAACTCCATATAGATGCACCTTTGTTGACAAAAGAGGCTTTCTGTCAGCTGAACTAATGTTCAGGAAAGTTGTGTTCCTACACTGGCAAAAAAAAACCCTTCTGTCGGCCAGGCTGTGCCAACGCAAGCTTAATGTCACACAGCAAGTAAGAGTCAAAGAGATCCAGAACTCTACTGGTTACAAGCCAGTGAAAAGAGGGGATTCATTTTTAGTGGAAGCCTGAACGAAGCCTTAACTAGAACTTTCATTCACAACAAAGCCTGTAACATATACTCCCAAGAAGAAAAATACACTAAGGGGGCTCAACTCATATGTTAGCTATTTAGGTTTCAGTTTAATCACGTTAAGACACTACAGCTTTTTATTAAGCTGAAAACATAGAAAGCAGTGTAAGAATCAATTACAATATGGAATTTGAGCCAGCAAGACCAGTTCAGCTACTCATGTGCCTGAAAATACCATTTGGTGTTTCCCCCAAACTGATCCAATGAGTCAACAGTCTGCATGCAGAGGGCAATGTACCCAAGACCTACATGAGGGTTCACTGTACACATGTGTTTTCTGCAAACAAATATTGGTCAGAGAGCAACTGCAATGAATTTGTGCCCTTGGGAAAGCCAGCTCTCAAAGGCAGCTGAGAGCCCAAGCTGTGTGGAGAAGAGGGTGAGTGTCTGTGTGGGAAGCAGTTATTCTTTTCTGATGTATCTCCAATTATTATAAGTGGAGATCACAGACCAATCTCCTAAAACTGGAAGGGACCTCGAAGGGTCATTGAGTCCAGCCCCCTGCCTTCACTAGCAGGACCAAGTACTGATTTTTGCCCCAGATCCCTAAGTGGCCCCCTCAAGGATTGAACTTACAAACCTGGATTTAGCAGGCCAATGCTCAAACCACTGAGCTATCCCTCCCCCAACTTTCTTTAGTAAGGTGTAAATATGCCTTTGTTGGGGTATTTTGTTGTTGTAGTAGGGGTTTTTTTTGCACACAAAGGAACACAACTACAGCAGAATTCTAAAGCTCAAAGTAGCATTCAATATAAGACAGTTATGCAACTAATAAGCCCTTCTAGGCATTCTATCACAGAATACAGCTATTTTAGCCTCTTACAAGCAGAATCTTTACCTTTCTTGTTACACCACAGTTTGTGTGAACACTTGCAGAGCTGCCTTTAGAAAGAGTAATGGGGGGAAAGGGGGTGTTACTTTTTAAAGTTACGATTACTATTTATTTTATCTTCAGATCATACAACAATACAAAACAAGTCACTACTTCTGTACCGCAGGGCTGAGAACACAGAAGAGAATTTTAAAAACACCAACGTTCTACCTAATATTGCAAAAGAGCAAAACGCGTTCCTAACACAACAAAACGACGCTGCTGTCAGAATGTTGTTCTTCCCCATTTTCTTCTTATGTTTGTTACACCTGCTTATTTTAAGCTTGGCCCCAATCCTGCAAGCTGTTCCATCTAGATGGACCATTACACCCGAGCCTAGGTCATATGCACGATCATGGAGGAGTGGTCTATGTGGCCTGGCATGTAGAATTGGGGACATAGATTACTGGGCTCCTTTATGATAGGGTTTTAACCACCAGGGTTATTACAACAACATAGCGGCTCTACTGTAAAACCTATTGTAGACACTGCTCCAGTATAAGACACAGTTTGCAGGAGGTTAAACTGTGCCAATGCAGCACATCAACACTGGAAATCTGCAGTGGTGCAGCAGCTAAACTGTTAGTTTCACACATGCATTAAGAGTAGATTTATACTACCATGCCCTGTGCAAACATTGTTTAACTGGAGCTTTACCACCATTCATAGCCTGACATAATGCAGCCTTCACTTTTATTTATTATTGATGGTAGTGACTAGAGGCTCTGATAAGGCCCCCATAATTAGAAGATAGTCCCTGCCCTTAAGACCTTGCATTTTATAATAGTTGCCTATTCTCTTCTACACCATTGCTATACTAGGTCATACAGCAAGTCTGCCACGGACTCCAGCAAAGAGGGAAACTGAAGCTGTATACTCCTGAGATGCTGTATACTCCTGGATGGATTATGTGACACTGCACTCACTAAAGAGGAAACAGATCTGGGGAAGATGAACAGTTTCAAATCCAGTGTTTGGTGAGAGAGAATCCCCCCAATTTCCATAGCACAAGGGGAAAATCTTGCCTTGGGAAACAAATAGGCTGCTCACCAATGTTGGTGAGGGCAGGGCAAGCAAGATTAAGGATGCATTTTTGGTTGGGGCTATAGCTTGGGCGTATCTACACATGGACCCTCAGGAAAGTTAATCTGAATGACCTGTTAAAGTGGATTAGTTAAACTACATTAGAAGACTGCATCCAGACAGGGATTTAATCTGGTTTAACTAAATCAGTTTAAATGCACCCTTTTAGTTGATTTGGATTAATTTCCCTTGAGTGTCCTGTGTAGACAAACCTAGTTTACCTCACATTAGAGATCAAAGAGTCCCATCTAAACTCTGATACCTCTTTAAGGAGGGAGTAAACTCTCTGGGTATGTCTACACTGTCTGCTGATCCGGCGGGCAGCAATGGATCCAGCAGGGATCGATTTATCACATCCAGTCTAGATGCAATAAATTGACCCCTGAGCTCTCTCCTGTTGACTCTTGTACTCCAGCACCCCGAGAGGTGCAAACAGAGTTGACAGGGGAGCAGCAGCAGTCGACCTCTCTGTAGGTGTAATTACAACTACTACTTCTTTCAGAAGCTATGCAGAGAAGACAGTGTCTACTTCACCAGCCCACTTATAGAAGGTAAATACAACCATGGCTATGATTGTGCTAATAAAACAGTTTTAAAAAGAAGTTATATGGAAATCCCATTGGTTTGCCAATAACAGGAGATGCCTGTGATACATCCCTGAAATTCAGGCTACAATTCTGATCCAAGTCTGTGGCCTTGATTCTAAATATACACAATGACTTTTTCAGCTTTAAACCTCAGACTCAGCAGCCCATACCCCAAAATGACAGAGATTCACATTATGTTTTGGGGCGCTGTGCGATACTGATATTGACTGTCTAGCAATGCGAAACCCAGGCACATGCCTTCATTGCTGCCCCCAGTTTATCATTTTTGAATGCTGACAGAACGCTCTACTGCTTTATGATTTTCCCAGTTTAAAGTATTCTTGGACTGCAGCAGTAGTAGCCTACTGAAACATTTATATTAGCTAAGGTAGGGTGACCAGATGTCCTGATTTTATAGCGACAGTTCTGATATTTGGGGCTTTTTTAAAATACGGGCTCCTATCACACCCCCCACCTCCTGTCCTGATTTTTCACACTTGCTATCTGCTCATCATAAGTTAAGGTCACCCTCTATTACTGGGGTGGGTTATATGGGTGTGATTATTATTACACTTTCCAAATTCACATATTTAAAGCAGTGGCGGGGAGGGGAACAAGAAAAGTATGTATCTAAGCAGGCTAACAGTTTACATTTTAAAATTTTATTGCCTGGATTACTACCACTTCAAAAGACACGATACAAGCAACAAAACAAATAACAGCAATCAGAAAAAGCATGGAACAGAGAGCTGCTTGCCCGTTGCAAAAATAGTAAGAAGCAGTGATCCTGTGTAGACCAAAAATAAAAATCTGTAGAAATTACATAATCTACTTCCAGGCTGCAACATGCTCATTGGTGTATTTATCACTAGCCACACAGCAGCAAACTGACCAGTCCTGACAGAGCTCAACCCCCTCTCGAATTTCGCTTGCAAGCCCCAGACTCCTAAGAACAGGTAAGTGCACTCCCCTCTGCGCTGAAGGGAGCAAACTCTTCTCCACAGCCCGGGGGGGAGGGCTGCCAGCCTGGCAAGCGGGGAAGGGGACGGACGGAATGAAGAGGAGGCAGGTGAATGAAAGCCCAGCTCCTGCTCTCTCAGTGCCTTGGGGAACCAGCCCAAGTCTTCTCGGTCTCTCTGAGCTGTTGTTCTCTCTGAACAAGAAAGCTCCGCTTAGGCAGCCTTACCCCGGAGCAGATACCCCCCGACTCCAGGCACAGGGAGAGACACAACTTTCGGCGTGTCACTCGCCAAACTTCCGCCTTGGTGTCCCTCCGGAGGGAGGTGACTGACTGCAACAACCTTCTCTCTGGCCCCTGTCGCGCTCTCTGCCCTTCCCGGAGCCCCTTTCTTCCTCTCGCCCCCCGGCTTACCTGGCGGGATTCGCGCCCCACTTCCAGCCGGGGGGAAGGGGCCGGGAGAAGCAGCCGTCGCCCTGAGAGCCCCGGCCAGCAGGGAACACCCGCTCCTGGCTCAGCCGCAGCAGCACTCGCCAGTCTTCTCTCTCCCCACCTTAGGCAACAGTTAGGCAGCACCGAAGCCACGCCCCCGCTGGCGGTTGCTAGGAGAGCCGGGGTTTCATTGTATCCGCTCGGTATCAGTGCCGTGACATCACAATGCTGGGTGTATGAAGATTCCAAAAAGGAGGGGCGGGGGAGGTAATTCACTGCTCAAACTCAAGGCAACAGTTCGGAGCCTGGGGGCAGCTCCCAGGCTGGGCAGGGCGAGTCCGTGGGGAGCTTTCAGTCCAGGATCAAAGGAGATTTCAAACACTCAGCAAAACCCCCTCTCCGGAGAGAGCGACACTGAACCACAGTAAATTAATCCCAGATGGGGCATCTCGCACTGTGTGAGTTAGCCTGAGAACAGGTCTGTGTGTGGGCGTCTCCCACCCTGTGGGGGAGACGCCGAACAGGCTTTTGTGGGGAGTGTTTGGTTCAGCCTTGCAAAGCTAGCAGGACAAGTTAGCAAAGCAGGCGCCAAATTCACTCAGCCTGCCTGACCTTGGTGAACGGATTCATTTGTTAATGGGCCATCATCATTCGAGTTCGGAGTGCAGGGACCAAACAGAACAACCTTACCTCCCCTCCCGTCACACACACACTTTCATCATGGTCTAGGCTCCTAAAGCTGGCAGGTTTGGAGGGAAATGCTTTCATGTCGAGACTACATTTTAGGCAGTTTTTACAGTCTACCACTCTTATGAAAGGACAACAAGGAGTCCAGTGGCACCTTAAAGACTAACAGATTTATTTGGGCATAAGCTTTTATGGGTAAAAAACCACTTCTTCAGATGCACCTTATGAAAGGAACACTTTTTACAATTTGTTTTGATGAAACTTTCAAAAACTCCCTTGTCAATTTTATTTGTAAATCTCCATCGGTGCTTCTCACTTGATCTGAAAATATTTTAAATAAAAATGTTAAAATGTGCAGCTGCTTTGGCTGCCTGAGCATTTAGATTTGGCTTTAAAAATAAAATTTAAAAGCCTGGATCTCTCATGCATTAGTGTGGAGAGTGGCAAGAACTGAAACTTTGCACTGAGGTCCAGGGAAAAGATCTTTAGATCACAGGGCAGAGTGCAATGGAGCAAGTACTGGATGGCTACTGACACCCCACAGAATGGTACAGTGGCTTAGCCAGCCGAATCCAGCCACAGGCCACTCTGTAATTGCCAAAGACAGTGATACCTGTTTCTTCTTTTAGTGGAAGCAATTGCCTTTTCAGAAATCTCTTTTCCATTTTTTTTACCCTGGTTTCTGATTATATTCATTTATTTATGTTCCCAAACAAATCACAGAACACCAATGGATTTAGAAGCAGCCCATGACTGTGGAGTGTGTTCAGACTCCAGAGGCTGGGGAAAATGAAGATCATCTCGTAAACAGAATAGTGGTAAGAAGGGACAAGTCAAGGAACAGCTCTCCTAGATTGGGTAGGAGGCTTAGGTGGAAGGATTTCAATTTACCCTGCTTGTGTCATGTCATGGCATATCTCATCAGTCATTCATCTGAAAACTATTACATTCTTAAAGGGAAACATTTGAAACAAGGAAGGACAAAGGAATGTTTACAGGTGAGTTTCAGGTTCCCCGTGCTGATCAGGAAAACTTGGTAAAATTAATTGGCTACTATGGCCCTAGCCTTACAATATGTACACACATGCTGAACTTCCATGGGAATAGTTCCATTGAAGTCAAGTGCATGTTTGATGGATCAGGGCTAGGGGTGGCATTAGTAGCTCTACTGAAATCAATTGGACCCTTTAGAGGAGCAAGGCTCTGCAGGATCAAGACCCGAATAGAACCTCAAGTGGCACGTTACACATTCATTTTAGATTTATTTGAGAATAAGATGAAACAAAAACTTTCCATTGTGAATGTTATGCAACACTATTCTGTATCATTTTAAAAATTGCCAGTAGGATATAAAGCAAAAGATTTATGGATGTATGGCTTATTACAACAATCTATAACCCACTAACCCCCTCTTTTTGTCCTATGGCTGCCAAGGTGTGAATGGGCCACACTACCTTGAATGGTCCCTTACAATATGTGCTAACTACTTATACTAAACAATCTGTTCCACCTGGCATTTTGCTGTGGCCTGGGGGAGTTCTGGATCGGAAGAAGAGCTCTGTTTGGGTCAAAAGCTTGTCTATCTCACCAGCAGAAGCTGGTCCAATAAAATACATTAACTCACCCACCTTGTCTCACAAATCAAAAGAAATATGCTTAGGACACTTAATGTATTGTGTTCTTCCATTTCATTGTGAGAAATGCGAGCAGCAGGAGAAAAGCAACAATACAAAAAGGGATCAAAACATTACAGAAGTTTTCATCTTGAATTCACTATAGTTTTTTGAAGTTGTGCAACTTCCTTTTTCACAATGTCTCACCACAGTTGCACGCTAGCGAATAATGGGCCAAAATCAAGAAATGAAAACAAAAACATTTAAAAAAACCCTGTTTCTGTGAGTTTGCATTGGATGACTCAAGCCCAGACAATAGTAGCAACTGATCTATAAAATTCCAGTCATCAGACCAAATTCTGTCCTTAGACACATACACACCATGCTGAAGTGTATCATATGGCAGAATGTGGCCCAAAGGAAGTTGAAAACAGCAATAAGAATTAAGAAGTTGAACAAGAAAAGACTGATCCAGTACACAATTATTGCACCTGTACGCTGCCACATTCTGAAACCTGCTGTCAGTCCCCCACCCGCCCCCCAGTTAACTGAGGCCATTTTAAAACAGTTGTGAAGTCTTGCTGCTATTACCACTGAAACAGCCACTACAGTATTTTTAACTCTAGTTCTTTGCTATAGACCCCAATTAAACAAAGCATTAAATGCTTTAGATTTACATGCTAAAGTCCCTATAGTAACACCTAGAGGCCCAACCAAGATCTGGGCCCCATTGTTCTAGGCATGGTACCCACACCATAAGAGGCTGTAAACCCTTTGGGGCAGACTGTCTATGCAGACAAGCCAGACAAAGGGTGGGAGTGAAACAGAAGTACAGAAAAGGGAAGTGACTTGCCTGAGGTCACACAGCAGATTCATGCCAGAGGCAGGAATACAACCCACATCTACAGAGTCCAGTCCATTGGCCAGTTCACTAGATGTATTGAATCAAGGCCATTGGGAATTCTGAAAGATTTCAAGGATTCACACAATGGAGGGTTCTGGTTCAGGGAATCATGCAGGGAATTCTGGTTATTCAGAAATTTCTCTCTTTCCCCTCTTACTTCACCATCTTTTCCAGTTTTTTGTTGTTTGTTTATTTCTAAATTCATGTATGTTTTACTCAAACCATGACATCCTTTCTATTGGTTTTTTTCCCCTCAGTCCATTAAAGCTTCCAAAGCCTCATTCAGGGAAAAGAATGAATGGAAACCCAAAACTTCTAAGAGCTCTTAACACACTACAAATGGAGTTTATAATGGAGTATATCACTGAAGCTGGACTATACTGATGTCTGTTTGCCATGCAAACCCATTCACTGTCTGAAAGTTGCATGCTCCAGATGCTGCCTGAATCTGTCCTTGTTTTCATAATAGAGGATGACTCTTATAAATTAAAAATTATTCTAATTCAAAAGAAAGAAAAGAAATTCATTCGCCTCAATCCTTTTGTGAAAAGCCTAAAGTAATTAGCAGAACTAGCTTCTTCTGAAACTGTGGAACCAGTTTAACAAAAGCCTGAAAATACATCCTTTTCTGATGGGGGATGGGAGACTACTTCAGGCCTAATCTGAAGTTTAATTTAATGAAGGATACTAATATTGCCAGAAGGAAACATGCACATCAAGCCAATATACACGGGATGGTTCACATATATACAACCAAGCTGCCTATTAGGCCCCACTCCTGCACTAAGAACTCCATGCTCAGATCCTTGCATTCACAGTGAGCCCTCACGGGGATGTCTAACACTGCAGCTGGCAGCAAGTGTCCCAGCACAGATTAACAGACTCGTATACGCAAAATAGCAATGTGTGGCTGGTGCTCAGGCTCTCAAGATCACCCGACCCCCTATGCTTGAGAGCCTAAGCTCCAGAGCTGGAACATGCACATTGCAAACCTGCAGAACATAGCCTTTTTCCTTAGAGTGGCATTTCAACACACATGGGCCTTATTCTGATCTCACTTACACTGGTGCAACTGAACTGGCTTTGAGTAATGGAGTTGCTCAGTTTTTAAGGCCCTGGCTGGGATGATTTAGTTGGCGTTGGTCCTGCTTGGAGCAGGGGGTTGGACTAGATGACCTCCTGAGGTCCCTTCCAACCTTGATCTTCTATGATTCTACTCTCAATAAACAATGGTGTAACGAAGAGCAGAAATTTGCCCACATATCTTTTTCCATTTGCTGATCTAAAATAATGGTAGAGCACTTTTTATGTAACAGGTTTGGAAGGAGTTGACACTCTCATTCCTTATTAAACAGAAAACTTCTCAAACCTCTTTGCCTTACAGGGCTCAATTTGAAAGAGATGATTGTATGTTATAGACATTCCAGAATAAATAACAGTCATAAATAAAACAACTACCTGCACCGTGCATTTTTTCTAGCTACCCCACAGATATATGTAGGAAATGTCTTTGTTGTTATTACTGATTATATCCAGTATCACTTTAAGGTACACAGTGCAATGTATTTGTATGTATTTGTAAAATTATTACTAGCTGCAGCTATATTCTTTAATAACTTGTGTTGACTGATGTGCACAAGGAATAAATGTTTAACAGATGATAAGATGAAGCCAATTGAGAAGGGTATTACTTTAAGAGATGAAAGTTAAGACAATGTACACTAATGTTTAACATATGAATTCAATTTACTATGAAGTACGCTACCCAGGGCTGTGTAATGTATTACATAGCAATAATTAAGAATTTATAAGTGTCTTGTTGATATAAAGTGTTACTGAACAAAATTCCTATAAAATATATGACTCTAAACCATTCACTGCATACTAAGGCATGGCTGCATAAAAACATTATTAAGCAATAAATATAACCATCAGATAGGCCCATCTCTCTCTCTTATTAAAGTTAATTCTGATTAAGTGGTGGTTATTATGCTCTGTCTTCCTTCTCCACTGAGATGAAAGTTCAGTTCCTGCCTATTTCACAATTACATAAATATGTAGTGTTAATATTTTGTTGGGTTGTGTTTTTTGTCCCTTAGGGAGAGGAATGCAGTGCAAACAGTACTGGATGAGCACTGCTGCCTTCTCCTGGAAGGAAGCAGAACTCCGTAAGTGTGTGTCATAGACCCTTTATTGCTAACATCTAATAGCAAGATGGCAGCCATGCACCAGGGAGGGAACGGGTAAGAAGCGCCCACTTGCATGGCCTGTGTAAAGCTACCTAGAATAGCAACAGCTGCACTTGGGGAATGCAAGGGCTGCTACCAAATTGTTCTCTGCTTCTACTGGACAGCGAGTAGCAGACGATGGGTCCAGCCCAGTTCCCTAATGTGTTCCTCCCCTAGAAAGAGGTTTCACAACCTACTCTCCCATTGGTGCAACAGGGGAGATCCAGGAGAATGCCTCTCAGTGCCCCCTCCCCCCACGCGGATGGGTGTTGTGTCTCCCTCAGTGCTGCCCCTTACAATGGCCTTACAGGCACAATGGAGCTCTATTGGACTTTCTCCTTTAGCCCAAAAAGTAGGGGTCTGTGTTTCTGATTTCTGTCCCTTGTCACTGTGAAGTTCCAAGTAGCCATTGTATTGTGCAGCTTATTGATGATCATGGGGTCTCAGATAGGCACAGATTTGCAGCAATACGTTGCAAGCTGCATGGTACCAGAATAGCTGGCTCATAGGTCCTTACATTTACTTGTATTGGCAAGTGATTGAATAGTTCCCAGGAGTGAAATCCCACGCATGAAAATTGACAGTTACCAACTCTTTGGCACTCAGGTGACATCCTGGCAAAGGGGCTTGGTTAAAAGCTCTTGAATCAAAGTAGCATTGATGCTCAAAAGTACCGTGCTATTTTATTCTTATCTAGTTACCGACATGGTCCTCACCCACCTAATATCTGAGTGTCGAGGGCAATCTACCCTTCTGCAGAGGGTTGTTGGTATGTAATAAGCCAAGCAGGATGTCCCGATTAGTACTCTATTGACTTACCCTGTAGCTGATGAGGAGGCTGTGTGTGCGCACGCACATGCTTGTGCATATAGACTTTTAGATATATAAATGATACTTTTTTCATTATCATAAGTTGAATCACCTTTTTTCTGCTTTTTAAAACAAGCTGTACAATGACAACGCATGCCTGTGCTGTGCCTAGCTGTAAGGCACTCACTCTCCTCTCTAAAAACACTGCCAACAGGGATAGGTTAGCCTCCCTCTTCACTCCGTTTGGGTCCTTTTCTCAATTCAGCCTGCCAAACGTGCTGCATTCAGAGTGCTGTGTACTTTGAATCCTGTCCAGTACCCATTGCGAGTTGAGCAGAGGAGCCAAGGTTAATTTATGACAATGCCATTTGTCTTGCTGTTCATACACACTGGTCTCCCGGAGCGGCCCGCAGTGGTTTGCATTACTCAGCATTTCATACTCTGCACCAGACATTGTGCTAGAATCTCACTCTATCCTGGGGGGATTCCTGCAACGGCAGGATTTTAGCACTGTTTGGGTGGGCGACTTCACACCATGCCTAGGAGGTGAGAAAATATCATTATCCTTACATCACAGAAAAGAAAAGTGAAGCACCCTCACTCCTGTTGACTTGGATAGGAGTGGAGAGCCCTCAGTACTTCACAGGATGTGCTCATCAGAGTCCTGAGAAATTAAAGGGCAAAACTTTCAAATTTGGGTGCTTAGAATGAGGCAGCTAAATCTAAACGTAGGGGCCTAAATAAACCTGACTTCACTTTTAGAGGCGTTGACCCATTTCATCTCCCACTGACTTCCAGATCTCTTGCCTGGTAAATATTTCACAGAATAAGATTGTTGCAAGGTTTACTGTATGATGCCTTGCAGATCTCATACAAAGCCATGAAACGGCTTTGCTAACCTCTTGCGTTAAGGCTGGTGCCTCCTTCCCTATCACCCCCTTAACAGAGCCCTATACCGGAGTGAGATGGAGAACTGTTTCTCTGAAGTCCACCAGCAAGACTTTCATTATCAGCTAGTTGTGATAATGACAAGAAACCGGAGCTGAAACATGAGGAGCAGAACCTAATTAATAATGAAGATAATGAGATCATTGGATTGTATAGGCCAAAGACATATCTTAATTATCTTCTGAAAACTGGCAACCCCATTCATGCTTCAAGCGCCTTTAATCAATCTCTCTGTGCCTGAATATGTGTGATTACTTAGCACATATACTTATGTAACAATATCCTTTTGTTTTTTAATTTCCCTCACTGCTCTTCAAATCACTAATGTAGATAACTGCCCTGCTTAAAAGAGCATGTAATGTTCCAGACCACTAGTTACACTTGCCCTGAATTCTGATCTTATTTCCACCCATGTAAAGCAGGAGCTACTCCTTTGAAGCAATGGAATGTGATGGTTGTAAATTATTATTGTTGTTAACGTTCTGCATGGTTGTGCCTAAGAACCAGTCAAGAGTGGGGCTCCATTGCGCTAGGCATTGTGTGCACACAGAGTAATTAGTGGTCCCTGCCCCTACGAGCTTGCAATCTAAATAGACAAGACAGACCCAGTGTGGAGGAAAGGGATGTAACACAAGCAGAGTGAACAAGGGGATGGCAGTAAACACCATACTAGTTCCAAAAAAATTTGGGGTGGGAAGGTTAGTTAGGAAGGGACAAGCTAAACAGAAAGAAAAATGCAGGGCAAGGGGACATTGACGGGAAGGGGTGAGGGGAACAGGGCAGGGGAGAAGAGGGTAGGTGAGGAATGAAGAGACTCTGAGGAAGGGATTTCTAAGGGCCAGCATGGCCACTGGCACAGGCTTTGCTGCTAAGGAGGGTGTCACGTTGGTGGTCTGTCACCTCTTGTGGCAGTGAGTTCCACAGCCTCTCATTTCATTCCTGAGCCTCCTTCAATTTCATTGCTCTGATGAAACACAGATGTTAGGTCATGGTCAAAAAGGAAGAGTGGGTCTCTATGGCCCAGATCTTCGAAAGTATTTAGCTGCCTAACTCCCATTGATTTATTTGGGAGTTAGGTGCCTAAATACCTTTGAAGATCTGGGCCTAAGGGTTTGATCCAATGTGTAGTGCAGACAATGGAAAGTCTTCTACTGATTTCAATGGATTTGGGCTCAGGTGCTAAGACAGCGAGGGCCATTCCCATGGAAGGCTTTGAATATGGAGGACAGGGACTTGGACCTGGACTTTGTATTCCATGGCAAGTCAATGTGCAGGTGGGAGCACTGGTGTGGTGGCTAAGCAGACATGCTGCAGCATTTTGTATCAGATGGAGCTTTTCCAGACCTTTCTGCAGTTCTCTCCACTCCCCTACGCCTCTTTGCATCTCCCAGGACACGGTGAGGAGTTCAGCTCTGCAATCCAGTGAGCGACAGTATCATCAAACACGGGAATGTCTCCCATGGAACGCTGAGGCTGTTAAAAAAACAACCACCAAGCATCTGCAGAGAGACTTATTTTAGCAGCTGATGCTCCAATTTAGTTTTTTACCCCGTGGGGGCCTACTCTCCCTTCGATTCCCATTACCATTAATAAGAGCAGAGTGCTTGCTTGCATACTGTCCTTGGGAATAAAGCTGACAATATGGCAAATCAATGAGCATGTTCCAAATAAAAGCTTTTCAATAGACTTTCCCTGTAAAGGCAACAGTAGTGGGGTGGGGAGGGGCATCAGTATCAGGTCCTCAGATCTATATAAAAATTGGCCCAAACTATAGACTGTCCAATTATATTTTACAGCTATTTCAAGGAACTGAGGCCTAACATCTCTAGGAATTAAGGGGTTCACAACCTCTTTGCTGCCAGCAGGTTACATTTTACTTGCCTAATGAGACTGTATTTGGAGAATGTCTGTGTTCCTCTTCAGAAGCTTGGGCAGGCGGGGGTTGGGTCGAGGCATCAATACAAATGATTCCAAAGGCCAGATTATGGAACGAAGACAGTCAGCCCCTTCTGACAAGCAGCTGATTTGTACTTTTCATTGCATCTGCAGACCCGGGTCACAAAGGCTTTTCATTTCAGTGTTTGAAGTGGGACTCTTAACAGTCGCTGTCAGTCCGGGGCTAAAGAGCCTTTTGCAAAATCATCGTGAAAATTCACCAGCTCAAGCAGAAAATCTATTTCATCCACCATTTGCCAAGATGGTAAAGAACTGCCCCAAACAAAAGCAAACAAATGCTGTTTTGTCCATTGCGGGAAAAACCGAAAAACACTCAGACAAACAAACAAAAGTACTTGCCCCGTGTGAACGGGCCAGCAGGATTTTGCAAGGCTGGACTGGAGTATAACTGGGGGGGGGGGGGACTTTAAAAGAAAGGGATCTGATTCTATAGGGATTTTAAAAAAAGCAATTCTTCTTCTTTGTGAACTACAGAGCCAGATTGTGCCTGGGCCTTGTGTGGGTGTGGCAAGGGGAAGGATACAAAGAGCCAAGCTTCACTTGTGCCCACCTCCACCAGGACTAGATATGACTCCAAACACTCTGCTCTCCTGAGCACTGTCACTCCAGGACCTTCACCCCAAAGGGGGCAGAGAGAGGTGGCGCCATGGTTCTACCACTTGCACCAGCTGGTGAGCTGACCAGATGCACCTCTGTACAGGTCGGTGCAGTATGTGCACTTTCCTTGCATGCTGAGGAGCTCCTGGGATAATTGTGTCCCATGATGCCATTTGGGACCCAAGGCAGTAATCCTTAAAGAGGCAAAACCACCACTGACTTGAAAGAGAACTTCGTCAGCCGACGGCGCATGAGATCGGGCCTTTGCTGGAAGTCGCGGGTTTCTGTATGTATTTTTGCAGATGCAACACAAACACACAAGATGAACCCAGGGTGGAAATCTAGCACTGACCCTGAAGCTGGGAAGGGGGTGGGGTTGTGTTTGGGGAGCAGAAGCTGCAACTGAACATCTCAATGGAGGAGGCAAAGCAGCACTGGTTAGACAAGAGATGGAGGCGTAGTCAAGAGTAGTCACGCCAATATGCTGCTTTGTGTCTGGCAGCATTTACCATTAGTGCTCTCTGGCAACTGACACGGTAATCTGAATTAGGGGAGATTTTGCGGCTATCAAGGAGCCCGTTGAAGGCAGTGCATCTGGGCTGTCCCGCTGTCCTGCCCCAGCGAGTGCAGTCAGGCAAGGTGCGTGAGGGCCATAGAGAAGAGGCAGAGACAAAAGTCAGCCTCAGATCTAGTGGTCCCATTGTTTCTCGGGGGACAGGGTCATTATAGGGATAAGCGATTACAATGGAGCACTCACGCTGAGTAATTCACTTTTTGTTTTAAATCAGAGATGACACGGCAGTGCAACGTGCGCTGAGGACCACCTGCAAGAGACAACCCCCATCTTCAAGGACCATTTTAAGCAACTCCAAGACTTCCAGTACAATTTAATTGGAGACAACATACCAGATCAACCCAAACCGGCACCGGGTCTTGCAGAAGCTAGCATGTTCCGGGGGTGATATTCTAAGAGGGACATAGAACGAAGGTTGCAGCTGATGGGGAGTGAGAGATAAGGTGGCTTTAAGATACCTTTGCACCTTCCCCATGGTGGGCTGCAGAGACCTCTGGCATAACTCACGTTGCAGGGCTGTGTAAGTTACAGTAGATCTCTCTAGGCTGCCCTGTGGGCCACAGCACTGCTGCCCTACCACACCACCTATGCCAGGACTTTCTAAGGATCCTTTATGGCTCTCTTCTGCAATGCCTCCCTGGCTGGAAATGAGGCTGTTGGAGCTTTTACCAACCATAAAGGGGCCAGAGAGGGGTGACCCTGGAGTATATCAACTCCTATTTCTAAAGGGCACTTGGTTTTGCTGGTCCCTTGGGTGGTTCACTTAAGCCAGGTTGTGCTGTTCTGTATGTTTCTACATTTCATTTGAACCATAAAGAACAAACTGCCCATTGTAGGATGTATCAATGACACATGTTTATGTGTATATAAAATTGGTGTCAAATTTGTACAACTGTGATCTAACCTATTAGTAATGGAAAGAAAAAAGGAAACAGAGAGTGAGGACAGGAATAATTTACTATCTGTTGATAAGTAATATAACAAACCATCAAAATGGCCAGAGGCCACAGAGTTCTGCAGTCCACCAGTAGCTACAATCAATACGAGGGTAAGATGAAAAGAGCATGGGCCAAATTAATGCCTTGTGTTACTCAGTCAAAGTTATGGTATATCAGGTGTATAAACTAGTCCCTACTGCATGAGGACTTGATCCTGTGAAGTGCTGAGGACCTTTGAGTCCCTCTCGGCACACAATCAGGCCCTGAATTTGTACTCACTGGTTTCGTGAAAGGATTGTGATTGTTCGTGTTCGCTGTATATACAGAAGTCTGTCTGGCATCAACAAAACGGAGGCCACTGCTTTCCAGGGACAATGCTCTGGTGAGCTTTGGTATTGTAAATATGGGGCAGGAGCATGGTGTGGTGGTCTGGAGATTTGGGTCACCTAGTCTAAAGGGATTCTTTCTGCTTCTGCGTGTATCATTATTTCACTGGTGCCTCTGTATACTGCTTTGCTTCAGAGGGAGTGAGCCTGTACCTAGAGAAGCTGGGAGGGTTTTTTTTAAATAGAGAAAAACAAATCTACAGAAGGATCTAAAAAAATACACATTCTCTGAAGGCCACATCTCCATAATGATGCAATAGAATAGCACTATGGGCCAGATCTTGGTGCTGCTGAACCCCCTCAACTCCCATTGATGTCAGTGGGAACTGAGCACACGGCACCGTGATGGAGGTACTTGGAACCTTGTGGGATTGAATCCTAACTCCTTCCATTTGGGGGGACAGTCTGCATTGCTTGCTCAACCAAAACTCGTTGGAATCATTGGAGTTTTGGCTGCATAAGAAATGCGGAATTAGACGCTTGGTTAAGAATGCAGGAATTGGCCCCCTACCATAATTCCATGAGGATCTAGGGCTCTGAGACAGGCATGGGGCTTTTATTTCAGGATTACTGCCAACATCAGGAATAATCCAGCCATGCTGAAACATCCCATGTGAATACAAATAATTTTATGATCCTTTGCTGAGGCAGTAAAATCTAGCTTGAAAAAAAAAATCAAATATGTATTTTTTCCCCATTTTATGGCTGGGGATGGGGGATAAATCCTGGGCACTGCTGAACAATGTCGAAATCAGAGGGCCTTGCAGGTCCTCCACACCTCTCGGATCTGGCCCATTAAGTGTGTAACACCCAAAACGCTTGGAGTTTACAAGACCACCTCGGGAAGCAAGGTTTCCGTTTTATTAATGTGCTAAAAGCATCCATAGATCAAATGTGCAAGCCTCTTTTTAGGCCAGGAAATGCCACCAGGGACTCTCAGGACTCATCTCTTCAGATGCTGATACTTCCTTGTCCGTTTTAATAAAAGGCAGCAACAGAAAAAAAGTGTGCCATGTGGTCTCAATAAAACAGACAGCATAGCAATCAATAACAGAAACAATCTGCACTTACTTGCTTATAGAATTTGCCTTTAGCAGCAGCAGCAGCATCTATAAAACCAAACCACTTGAGACCTCCCTTCACCGCTTTGTTTCTCCTGGGACAATGAACCCACTGTACCCAAGCTCATCTGTGTATTTTGTAATTTCCCCTCTGTTTAGACTGACACCTTGACCATAAATCACACAATGATAATGATCAGATGGTTGATCCTGACTCTATCATTTATTGTAACTGGACTGTCTGCCACGCCGCAGACTAGTTTCTGATGACAATGGGTATTTTGTTGTATGGAACATGGACATTATTTTCTCTCAAGCTCAATGATCTTTCATATATATATATATATATATATATATATATATATATATATATATATATATATATATATATACACATATATGTAATTTGTTCCCATGTTAGCTGATTAAAATAATATTAAAAATACCTGTGAAGACAAAT
Source organism: Gopherus flavomarginatus (assembly GCF_025201925.1). Classification (NCBI taxonomy): domain Eukaryota; kingdom Metazoa; phylum Chordata; order Testudines; family Testudinidae; genus Gopherus; species Gopherus flavomarginatus. The sequence goes on along the minus strand of NC_066628.1, from coordinate 43,162,503 downwards.
ATTTTGAAACCAGAAAGCACCACACATCATGCACAATTCCAAATATATATCAGTACAGTAGTTATTTAAAATATTTCTGTGGAGGACACCCAAAAACTCTTTCTCCCCCACAAAAATGTTATCCCCCTTTGTAAATTTTGAAGAAGGGTGTATTTTCCTCACCCCTTAGTATTTTTCTCAAACAGAACTTTTGTCAATATGGGGAGCTACATCGTATACTGTTAAATACTTGGTTTCTGATGGGCGACCATGTACGTACATTGTGTGGAAACTGAATTGAGGTCAGGGCTTAAGGGAGCAAAAATATGAGTATAGTTCATTCATTCATTATTGCCTCCAGAAAACTGATCCATGTCCAAAGCAAAGTTCTCTCTTCTCTTCAGTTAAATCTCCATATATATATCTCAGAAGCCTGGCAATATGTAATTCTGATCAATTAAATTACACTGTACATCAAAGTTTTATTTCTGTGGAAAGTTGCAGCAGAGATGTAATAAAATATACAATACGTTCCCAGGGTCTATGAGACTTCAGATCATCTAGAAAATGCGTATTATTTTGTTTAAATAATCTTGATAAACAATATATATCCAGGAAAAGAAATATATGAGAAATATGTCACTGATCAATGAACTTATACAACTGTTCACACCACATACCCTGTAAATTCAGACAGAACATACTGATGCTATTACTATCAACCATAGCATCTCTTTTGCACTCTCTTTTAGCACAGACATGCCTGCCGGTAACTCTGTGTGTTTGTGGATCCCTGACTTCTGAGGATAGAGGAAGGTTGGCAGGTAAGGCACAGGACAGGGACTCACTCTGATCTTAGGGGAATCTCTTGATTGCCATGTGCCTTCGTTTCCCATCCCTAGAATAGTGATAATAGTATTTGCTTACCCCAGAGGATTGTTGTGAGGACTAACTGAATGTTTGTGAGGTACAGTGTTCGCATGGCATGTTCAGGCATCTCTCTAAAAATGAACCACCACCAAACTATTAATATATGGAGAAAAAACCTGTTATATCTGAATAGTGTCTGCTAGATATTTCATAATGATTTTCAGGTCCACAGCTATATAGTGGGATAATACTAAACAAGCATAGTTTAAAATTAATATATATACAGTGTTATCATCAGGCACATGAAGAGGATTCTAGCCTGACCTCCTCGAGGCTATGTCTACACTACCGGTAAGTCGAGCTAAGCTACGCAACTCCAGCTAGGTGAATAACGTAACTGGAGTCGACGTAGCTTAGGTCGATTTACCGCGAGGCCCACACTACACTGGGTCAACTTACCTTACTCTTGTTCAGGGTAGAGTACCGGGGTCAACTGGAGAGAGATCTGTGGTCGATTTGGTGGGTCTTCATTAGACCCGCTAAACTGACCCTGGTGCATTGATCCCTGGAGGGTTGATCCGGGGGGTAGTGTAGACATAGCCTCATGTACAAACCACGCATTCTGGATGGTTGTAATCCACAGCGCATTCCCTTACCTCTCAGATTTAGTGGTCCCTATCTCGCAATTTGTATTCTCATTAAAAGCTGGTAAGCTGGCTATTTCCATCAGCTTTACACAGTGCAAGTAAATCAGTCTGCTGCAACTATATACAGGCAGCCATACAGGATGACTAGTCAATACTTTCCATGACACTTCATTTGGCCAAACTCTGATCTCCTGTTCAGAACTTTTGTTTTCATAAGCAGAGAGCAGCTGCCAGTGCATGATGATAAGATTCATGCCAGGCCACAGATGCACAGTAAAAGAAGAAGAGAAAGGAAATAAAAAAGGAAAAAAGAAAACGTAAATACAATTCTTTGCCTGATAATCATAAGAAGGAGCTTTGGCCACCACAATTTCCAGAAAGAAGAGGAAAAAAGGAAAGGAAAAGAGGAGGGTCTCTTGGCTAGATCCTCACTAAATGGAATCATGGCACACCATTCAACAGATTCTTCTTTGTACGTTAGATTCTGACATCTGTCAGTGGCCACAGTGATGTAGAGGCGAGCTAGAATGTATCGCTGCCAGCTGTATGAAAAACCAAAAACTAAGCAGTTTACTGGGGCATGCACAAGGGAGGGAAAGCAGGGGCCTGGGCCCCCCAGTAATCAGCAGTGAAACTCCTCCGGCCCTGGGGCTGTGGCAGGGCACAGAATGTGCCCCTCCAAAAGCGGTCAAATTTAAATTCCTGTGTGCACCCCTCTTCAGTTATTGGCAGGATGAAATAAATGAAAGCCACAACAATGGGATAGAGAATGGAGGGGACGGGACTATACTGGGAAATTATATTGCTTTATTTGTAACATCTCTTAATAAATGGTTCTTTTCCTAACCGTTCCTAGCCATTTTCTGGTTAACCACTTGTTCCAGACATCTGTGAAGCACTTGTGTTAGCCATTTTGTGACATAGTGTTGCACTGAGAATTTTGGGGTTAAAAAGATTTTACTCCTTGTACAGATCTGCCAGGTGTATATGCCCAAACATAACTGTCCCACGTACCATGCCAGTAGAACTGTGGCACTTAAAAGCCATGTTTCTGTGGCCCACAGAGGACTCTAAAGGTCACAGTGGATATCAGCAGCAAAGACCTTATTTGATAAAGCAGGTAATTTAAAAGCCCTATAGAGATCTGTTCTCATCTCTCTCTTCACCCTCCCTCAGTAACAGCATCTTGGAGTTTTGTATAAATGGTGATTTCGTGAAGTCTCTGATTTGACTGATCTCAAATGATACCCTACACAATCAGAGGGCTTCAGTAACTCAGCCAGAGGTTCCAAGCCTATTACAAGAATGGGTGAGTGAGGTTCTGTGGCCTACAATGTGCAGGAGGTCAGACAAAATCTGTGCTTCTCAAGCTATGGGGCGGGCATCCCAAGGGAGGCGTGGGAATGTGTCAAGGGAGGCCCGAGTTGTATGCTTTTTTTCTTTTTTTGTGGGAAGAGCTGTAGCTGTCAGACCCATATGGCTGTGGCTTGTGCAGAAGGGCTGTGCACAACCTGGAAGTGGGGATAAAGGGGACAGCCAGAGCCCCACCACCCAGGCTCTCCCCACCCCCAGTCCCTGACCTGGAGGTGGTGGGGCTCCAGCTGTCAGCCTCAGGGTAGCAGCAGCAGCGCAGAAATACAGGTGGCAATGGGGCACTAAATCTACTGTGAAAAGTGATGACAAATACCACTTTTCACATTGTCTTCTTTACTTCTGTGCTGCTGCTGGTGTGGCGCTGCCTTCAGAGCTGGGTGCCTGGCCAGCAGCCACTGCTCTCTGCTCTGCCTTCGGAGCTGGGTGGCAGGATATGTGTTTGTGTAGGGGTGGGGGTGCGTAAGTGACTACAGACACAAATAAGAAGGGCCTAATCAAATAGATCTGAGAACCTCTGAACTAGATGATCATGATGGTCCCTTCCGGCCTTAATGTATAAGAGTCTATGGATTCTAACCAGAGAATTTAGCGCTTGTGTTTAAAATACAAGCTCTGTTCTGTCAACAGTTAGTGGGAGAGTTTTTATCGCTATCAGTGTTTCAGCTCGTACGCAACATTCTTACACATCTTACCGATGAGAATCTCAAAAAGCAAAGCGAGTCACCTCTTAGTATATAATCTCCCATGAGGATTGCCTCAGCTCCTTGCATCCAATGAATATGGAGGACTGCTTTTATATACGGTATTCTCATTCCCTGTGGTGCATGGTAAATGAGGCAGTGCCAAGTCTATGATTCTTCTGTGCAGAAGTTTATTTTGTGCAAGAAAATGTGTCAAGTCAGACAAAACCAGAAAATGCCTTTAAAAGTCCTCCAAGCCATTATACCAATCCGGGCTCCGTTGTGCAAGGCACTATCCAGAGACTCAAAGACTGTCCCTCTCGCACAGAGCCTGAAAAATAGCCAGGCTTGGAAGGATTCGATTTCTACCAGTAAATGGTGGTAAACATTGATTTCATGCAAACTGACCAAAAAATATCCATCAGGAATCATTAAAATGGACAGCTAGGCAAAGTAAGAAAAATGCTGCCTGAGAACTTATTAGGATTTGATTTAAGGATATTTCATTTGTATATTTTGACATGTGATGTTGACAATTTGTGTTTTAATGACTATAAAGCTTTAATTTTTTGAATCTTGATATCTACTGTCATTAAGTAATTATTGTCTGGACCCTCCTTGATTTCCCATAACTGTGAAAATTCAAATAGATAAAAATAGGAAAAAGTGCCAAAAATAAACACCAATATTTCTGTTGAAATTATTAAAAAAAAGAAAATCGAATTCTGTCAAGCCTGAAAGTAGAAAAGACAAATAAAGCATGGGAAGGAAACACCAGTACAGAGTGTCTTGGATCCTCAGGGGTATTTAAGCGTCTAACTCCTGTTGAAATTAAAGGACAGTTAGGTTCATAAAGGTCGGGGAGGATCGGGGCCAAAGAGACTTGTCCAAGGCCATACAGCAGATCAGTGGCAAAGCCCATAATAAAAATCAGGTCTCGTGAGTCCTTGGCCAGTGCCTTAGGGAAAATGAAACCTAGCAAATGCCTTTCCAGAGAAAACCTTGCTAAATAAAATGCTGCTGCTTCTCTTAAAGCCTCTGCTAGTCGCTTTCTCTTTTGAGAACCCACAGTGAGGCTTTTAGGGTTGCAGAGACAGTCCAGACACCCAAGGAGGAACAACACCTTCCTATTAGTCCAGACCAATTAGATCCCTTATAAAACTGGGCCCCACACTCAGTTCTTGCTACCTCATCCCATTGCCAAAACACAAGATACAGTGACCAGAAGAGAGGAAGAACCCATCCTACAGGCTGGATTGTTGCTCTATCACAGCGATGAGATTCAGTACTTTACTACTGCTCGTTATGATGCGCTGACAACAAGACTGGAGCTGCACAAGATACTAAAAAAGTCCCTGTCCCAAAGAGGTCATGATCTGAAAGACAGTTGCTGAGAAGGCAAAACACACTATGAGACTTGAGGCAGAGAGTTAATTTAAGATTTAATTACTATGGGCCCAATTCAGCCAAGCACGGAAGGGTGTTTTTAAATATAAGCAGGTACTTAAATACATGGTTATCTTTAAACCATTGGCACTTATGTGCTTTGTTGAACTAGTGCCCATGGCCCAGATCCTCAAAGGTAATGATTTCAATGGGACTTAGACCCTAAATACCTTTGAGGATCTGTACCTATGTAGTTAACTTCCTTCATACCCAGTGTAACATGAGGGTGGCGAGGGAGTTTGACATGAGGTAGTGCAGAGTTAGTGACAGCATGGACGGACCGTCCTCTTCCCTGCGGATGGTTCTCCCCCTGCCCCCCGAATCACTTTTCTAAACGGAGCAACATTTTAATATTTGCCTTGGGCAGGCCTAGCTCGAGACAGACCCTCCTGGGACACGAAGAATCCACTCTCCCAGACTAGAAGAAATGAAAAGTAAAAACATTCCTGAGCATTGACTGCCTACTCACAACAACCTCATTATCACAGCTGTCAATCAACAGAGCAAGTCAGTCACTTTCATGAGGAATGATTGATAGGAGGTGCCCATCAGCAAAATGCATTAGTTGCCTGTGACAATACAAGAAGTGATGGCAGCTTTAATATTGCAGCAGATTCTTCTAAAACGGGATGCTCTTCTGGGCTCCTCACTGTAACATGCAAGAAGAGGATAAGCGAGTCAAGTGGAAAGAGAGGTTTGCAATCAATCTGTGTCACACTCCAGGGGTTGTGATGACCCTAAACTCTGCATGGGAATATCACTCTTAAGGAGGTGATTGTTTAACAACCAGATAAATGCACTGTCATCTGGATTTACGTGTCACAATGGTGATATCCTGTGACCAGTGGGAAAAATCCTAGGCCTTTCTATCTTGTAGATTTCCCAGTGCATAAATCTAGTATCCAGCGGCTAGTCCTATTTACAAGTGGCAATCCAAAAATCGAGTATTATTAATCACTCACGTTGTATGCAACCTCTCAATGCTGCATGATGTTGGTGTATATCTGCAATAACTTCACTGGGTGTGATTCTGATCTCATGCTAGCTTTACACTCCTGTAAATCCACTGACTTCAGTGGAGTTACTGCTGATTTACATTGGCTTAACCAACAGGAGAATCTGACCCAGGATTTACTGACCTGAACATTTAAGAGATTTGGAAGTCTAAGCTTCAGAAAAATTCTACAGTCATTTTCAAAGAATTGCTTGAAACATCTTTACAAATAAGGTAGAGATTGTCGCAAACCTCTCAAAAGTCCTGAACATTCAGTACTTGAGTCAGAAATGTTAACAGATGGATTTGGATGGTTCTTTAAAAAATATTAGCTATTAATAAGCATGGGAGTTTGCAATGAAAAATCGAATATATTTTTAGTCTATACTGGAATATTTAGCCACATCTAAACTGAGATTTTTGTCAAATTCTCTCTGGGACAAAAGAGGACTATATTCCAGTCATATTCACAGTATCCTTCTAAATACCCACTCATGCAATTAAAAACTCCCTAATACCTCTTATTTCAGTTTCAAGGTAAAACATTAACATTAAGCCTGATGACTGCATGAAAAATTTGTCTGAAATACACTTAACATTGATCCTTCTTGTTCTATGCCTCACCAAGTATCCATGATTTTGCCTCATCTCCCCTTTTAAACTTTCATTGGAGGAATGAAACAAAAGCCGTGTGGCTGATCTCCGGGGAGCTGTCTGTCCAGCTAATGCTTTTGCAAAGGGCTGAATTAAATTGTTTAGGCATTCTGTAACCTTAATTAAAATATGCACCAGAGCCTCCTACGGTGACTTCAGATTTCAGATTCCACTCTGAAGCATTTTTCTAATGCACACTGTTGGGATGCTAGAGAGCTGCATTCAAGAGTGCAGTTTCTCTGTCATAGCTACAGAACTTCATTTATAAATAAAAAAATTAAAAATCCAATATGATGCTGGCAAACCAGGTGCCAGCTCATGTCAAGGCCCAGGGCCTCACTGGACACTGACAAATGCATAGCTGGACACCAGCCTGGCTTACCTGTGGGTTAGTATAGTTACAATAAATATCTGAGTTGTAAGAACGTGTTTAGTGTCCGGACCTTATGACTAGTGTAGGACACTGCATGCAGTAATCTCAAGTATATCCTCTGTAGCCCATGGTATAAAGTTATACTGAGGGTACGTCTACACTATGGGATTATTCTGATTTTACATAAACCGGTTTTGTAAAACAGATTGTATAAAGTCGAGTGCATGCAGCCACACTAAGCACATTAATTCGGTGGTCTGCGTCCATGGTCCGAGGCTAGCGTCAATTTCTGGAGCATTGCACTGTGGGTAGCTATTCTGTAGCTATCCCATAGTTCCCGCAGTCTCCCCCGCCCCTTGGAATTCTGGGTTGAGATCCCAGTGCCTGATAGGGCAAAAATCATTGTGGCGGGTGGTTCTGGGTAAATGTCGTCACTCAATCCTTCCTCCGGGAAAGCAAGGTCAGACAATCATTTCGCGCCCTTTTTCCCTGGATTGCCCTGGCAGACGCCATAGCACGGCAACCATGGAGCCCGTTCAGCTTTTTTTTTACTATCACCGTATGTGTACTGGATGCCGCTGACAGAGGCAATACTCCAGCGCTACACAGCAGCATTCATTTGCCTTTGCATGACAGCAGAGATGGTTATCAGTCGTTCTGTACCGTCAGCTGTGCCATTGTAAATTGGCAATGAGATGATGGTTATCTGTCATTCTGTACCATCTGCTGCTGTCATGAGTGCCGCTGGCTGAGGTCGGTCAGGGGCGTAAAGACAAAAATGGGAATGACTCCCCGAGTCAATCTCTCCTTTATGGTATCTAAAAATAGAGTCAGTCCTGTCTAGAATATGGGGCAAGTGTACTAGAGAACCAGTGTATCAGAGAGCACAGCCACTCCGTGTCAGATCCCGCAGAAATGATGAGCTGCATGCCATTCTAGGGGGTGTCCCTGCAACAACCCCACCCGTTGCTTCCCTCCTCCCCAAATCTTCCTGGGCTACTGTGGCAGTGTCCCCCCATTTGTGTGATGAAGTAATAAAGAATGCAGGAATAAGAAACACTGACTTGTTAGTGAGATAAAATGAGGGGGAGGCAGCCTCCAGCTGCTATGACAGTCCAGGCAGGACATTAAGCGGTGCGGGGGAGAGGAGCCCAGCATCCCGCTGCTATGATAGTCCAGGCAGTACAGAATCTTTTCTTTACACATGAAAGGGAGGAGCCTGATGGAGCTCAGCTCCCAGTTGCTATGATGAGGACGGTTACCAGCCATTCTGTACCATCTACTGGGAATGACCGGGAATCATTCCTATTTTTACCCAGGCACTCCCGGCCGGCCTCACCTGAGGCCAGCCAAGAGCACTCAGAGGCTCATGACCAGGACGACTGTACCGTCTGCCACCGGGGAGAGGAGGAGAGAGGATGCTACTGTTTACTGCTGCAGCACCGTGTCTACCAGCAGCATGCAGTAGAGATAGGGTGACATATAAAAAAGTCAAGAATGATTTTTTCCCCCTTTTCTATCACGGAGGGGGAGGAGTGGTAAATTGACGAGATAGACCCTGAACCACCCCGGACAATGTGTTTGACCCTACAGGCATTGGGAGCTCAGCCAAGAATGCAAATGATTTTTGGAGACTGCGGGGACTGTGGGATAGCTAGAGTCCTCGGTACCCCCTCCCTCCCTCCATGAGCATCCATTTGATTCTTTGGCTTTCTGTTACGCATGTTACGCAGCACTGTGCTGTGGACTCTGTACCATAGCCTGGAGATTTTTTTCAAATGCTTTGGCATTTCGTCTTCTGGAACGGAGCTGTGATAGAACAGATTTGTCTCCCCATACAGCGATCAGATCCAGTATCTCCCGTACAGTCCATGCTGGAGCTCTTTTTGGATTTGGGACTGCATCGCCACCCGTGCTGATCAGAGCTCCACGCTGGACAAACAGGAAATGAAATTCAAAAGTTCGCGGGGCTTTTCCTGTCTACCTGGTGGCTGCATCCAAGTCCAGATTGCTGTCCAGAGCGGTCACAGTGGAACACTGTGGGATACCACCCGGAGGCCAATACCGTCGATTTGCAGCCACACTAACCCTAATCCGATATGGTAATACCGATTTTAGCACTACACCTCTCGTTGGGGAGGAGTACAGAAACCAATTTAAAGAGCTATAAAGGGCCTCGTTGTGTGGACGGGTACAGCGTTAAATCGGTTTAACACTGCTAAAATCGGTTTAAACGAGTAGTGTAGACCAGGCCAAAGTGTTTGTATGAGTAAACCTCTATAACTGTGTAACTTACCAAACAGGAAGAGAAGCACTAATTAAGATAAAAAGCTTGCCTTGCATACAAGACGGCCCATTGAAAGCAAATGAGGCATTGTGTATAGGGTTGACAACTTTCTAGAACCCTGTTGCCACGCCCTCAGCCCTGCCCCTTCTCCGAGGCCCTGGCTCACTCACTCCATCTCCTCTCCCTCAGTCGTTTACTCTCCCCCACTCTCGCTCATTTTCACTGGGCTGGGACAGGGAGTTGGGGTGCAGGAGGAGGTTAAGGCTCTGGCTGGGGGTGTGGGCTCTGGGGTGGGGCTGTGGATGAAGGATTTGGGGTGCTGGACGGGGCTCCAGGCTGTGGGTTGGGGTATAGGGGGTGAGGGTTCCAGCTGGAGGTGTGGGCTCGGGGTGGGGCTGTGGATGAGGGATTTGGGGTGCTGGAGGGGGCTCCAGGCTGTGGGTTGGGGTATAGGGGGTGAGGGTTCCAGCTGGGGGTGTGGGCTCTGGGGTGGGGCTAGGGATGAAGGGTTTGGGGTGAAGGCTGAGGGGTTCGGAGGGCAAGAGGGGGCTCAGGATTGGGGCAGGGGTTGGGGCATGGGTGGAAGAGAGGGGTGCAAGCTTCAGGCGCCGCCCCTGCAGCTCCCATTGGTCACCGTTCCTGGCCAATGGGAGCTGTAAAGTGGTGCTTGGGGCAGGGGCAGGGCACAGAGCCCTTTGGCTGCCCCTATGCCTAGGACCCTGAGGGGGGGACATGTCGCTGCTTCCGTCTGTGACTCCATGGTAAGACTGTTATAATGCTTTAGGAGTTCACACTTGCTACTGGCTTGGTGAAATCTAATTATAGAACATAGCACCAGTTTGGGGTTTCTGCCCTGCTTTTTGACTGTCTGCCCTAAGACTGGCATTCACGGTTGTGACCCGCTCCAGACAGCGTGTCATCCAACAGCATACTTTATTAGTGGAACACGAGAAATTGTGCCACTGGGGTCTAAATGCTCAGAGACTGATTTCCATGGCACTCCAGGGTTACTGAGAGCATTTACTGATTTTCCCCCCAAAAAAGGTCCAAGAATAGCCACTATCAAGCAGTATAATGAGAATTCTTAATACAGTATTGGAGTTAATTATTATTTATTATTTGAAGCCTAGTCATGGACCCGGGCCCCATTGTGTTAGGTGCTGTACAAACACAGATCAAATAGACAGTCCCTGACCCCAGGAGTTTACAATCTAAGACTATGGACCAGAATCTGGTTTCATTTACACTGGTGTAAATCCACAGTAATGCCATGGAGAACAGAACTGGGCCATAAAAATTAAAACAAACAGGAAACTCGCACATCTTTAGTACAAATGATTCTTCTGAAGTAAATTTCCTGTGGTTAAACATGGGAACTATACAGGGTTAACTGCGGCACTGCATCAGGAGAGCTGGTTTGAGGGTTAGTCCTGTCTCAGGCTTCAGGAACCGGGGAGAGTGGACTGGGAGAATGGCAGCCACGCACAGCACAAAGAAAGAAAAAATATTCTGGCTAAGGTCATAGGCAAAGCCCTCATTCAGGGGCTGCTCTAGACATTTCGCCGCCCCAAGCACAGCGTCATGCCGCAGGGGGCGCTCTGCTGCTTGCTGGTCCCGCGGCTCCGGTGGACCTCCTGCAGGCGTCCCTGCGGAGGGTCCACTGGTCCCACAGCTTCGCTGGAGCCGCAGGACCAGCGGACCCTCCGCAGGCATGCCTGCGGGAGGTCCACTGGAGCCACGGGACCAGCGGACCCTCTGCAGGCATGTCATCGAAGACACCCTGCCTGCCGCCCTTCCGGAGATCGGCAGAGCGCCCCCCACGGCATGCCGCCCAAGCATGCGCTTGGTGTGCTGGGGCCTGGAGCCGCCCCTGCCCTCACTGAAAAGCTCCATGAGATCTTTAATGTCCAGACAGCAGAGAAATCCAGAGCAGAACCCCACCAAACTGGTGCTCCACTGACACTGGTGACAGGAAGGAGGAGACAGATAGACCTCAATGTTTCTACCTTTGACCATTGAAGGCTTGAGCTGACTATGCCATGGTTTGGACCTGTGGTTCCAAGGAATCCAAACAGTTCAAGCCTGCTGCTTCGGCCCATCGTGCCATCTCTTGCATGTATTCTTAATGATTCCAGTGGAATGTTGTGGTAAGTGCAAACCCCGGTAACTCCTCAATAAATGTCAATTGATTACAGATGGGCCTGGTGTCTGTATTTAATTGGCACTGGGCAGGATTTTGTATATCTGCAGTTCATAGGTTCCCTATGGTGTGCTAGTTTCTATGTATCACGCAGGTTTCTTATTCTAAGAAAAGCTTGTTCTTTTATCCATACATTGACACAGAATTTCCATCAAAAAAGTTGCAGGCAACAGCTGCAAGACCCTGCCAGAGCTTTGACAGCACTGGATGTCAATTTTAAAAGCCCCACAGCACTCCCTGCATGATGAGGTTTTTTGGCTAAAAAGCATGATCTGGAAATCTTCTTTTGTTGCTTTAAGGAGACAGTGTAGATTAGACCTGCAGAAGACACTTGTCTTGTCTAGAAATGGATTTAAGGTGCAATAACCTGTGTTGGGCAGCTAACGTGGTTTAACCGGGCACACAGCCTTTAACAGGGGCTAAGTTGGTTAACCAGCTGTTTTTTCCATGTAAAGTGAAGCCGGTTTGGCAGTGAACTCAGAACTAGGAAGCAGTCAGTCCTCAAGGTATCAGATCATAAACAGAGACAGCAATGGGTAAAGACAGACATTCAGTACTACTCACTATTCTACCCTTTAATAACTTTGCAGGAACAACCAATGAAGAAAACTATTTTGTTTTTCACCACCAAGGTCATGTACTTGAAATTCTGGGAGACAGCAGGAGGTTTCTGCACTGCATGCTTAATCCTCCATGCCCACAACTCTTGAGGCTGGAACTTTGGCTGTATCAACAGACACACACAAAGCTAGGTTACAGTTTTACAGCAATTCATTGACGTTATTTACATTTTGACTCAGCGGGCACCAGCATTCAACGCTGCTGACAAAGGTACTAATGTAGGGCCAAAAGGGGAGGAGGGTGCAGTCTGTGCTGTCATTTTGGACAAGGGCCAGGCCACTCAGCCCGTTGAGGGATGAAGCATTAAAGCACACGTGCTCAAATACCTTGCTGAAGCAGGGACCTGCTGAATAGAGATGGACGTACATATATGTTCAAGTGTTTTGCTGAGTGGTGACCTAAGAGTCTAGCTCCAGAGAGGGGAGAGTCATCAAATTCTGTGATATAAGGTGACTGTACATGCTGATGAAGTTGCAAATATTTTAGATGTGTAGGAGATAAGCACCTGCTGTAGGCTGGGTGTAAAAGCCCCCAGAGGAGCAGCCGTTACGTCATCTAAGCTAAACGGAATGTAGGTCAAAGTAAGACAGGTGATATCCGGAAGTAATGTTTGTCCAGTGTTGTGCCTGGGCACTGAACCTGGGATTATCTCGGTTTGCAAATACCGCCAGAGAAGGCAAAGCTACATTTCTACCAGGCTGTCAACAGGACTTTGCACCTTTTCTTAATCACTCCACAACCCATACCTAACTTCTCACCTAAGAAGCTCTTCTACACAAACAGCTGACCAAACTCATGGAATTGCACGTGACAGAAGTTTTGCAAACGGTAGTCAGTAACTGCGAGCCTTCAGGGGAGCTGTTTGTCGTCCCTGAGGAAAATCTGGGGGAACGGGGCAGGGATGCTTTCATGACAACTCACAGGTGCCAAACTTTACTATAATACTTTGCAGTTTAAAAGGGCCATCCAAAGCACTGTACAAACATCAACCCGTTTAACTTCACAACACCCTTCTGACTTTAGAGAGAATCGTTACTGTCATTTCTCTGCTGGTGAAACTGAGGCACAGCGCAGTTCAGTGACTTGTTCATACTCACACAAGAAGACTGTAGCAGAGCTTGGTCTAGAATCCAGATTTCTGGATGCCTAGTCCTGTATTTTAGCTTCCAAAAACAACTTTTCCCCCTTTTCTTCCTATTGAGTTGGTGTTTGCTGTTTAGACTCATGTGACAGCTGCCATCTTGACTGACACCCTGAGGTTTGAGATACAGCTCCCAGCTACTGAGCCTGCCTCACAGACCCATCTGCTCGGTGGACTGGACACAGATGGGGACGTGCAACATGGCTGGCAGTGGTGGGTAACACTCACACAGAGCATCTTTCACCCACGTCTTTGATTAAGTGCTACGCCATGGTGGTTCTTGAACGATCACCCATATTGGCCAAGAAAGGATTTTCCCCACAATGCACTGGCAAAAAACCATGTGTGTTTCCCCTCCTCTCCTAATACCTTCTTAAGGAGCACTGAGCAGGGATCAGCTCTTTAGATAAGGTATCAGAGATGATTAATTTCCTGCTATTGAATGGAGGGTGGATTTGATGAATCTCAGACTCCGGCACTCAGACCAAACAACTGACATATGGGCAGTGATCTGAAGCGACTGAGCACAGCAGTTATTGGGAGCATGGCCAATGGGGGTGTGGCAGGAGGAAAACCCAGATCAATTGTCTTTCCTCCCCAAATGACGTTAGCTTTTTATTATTAAATCATGGCTAACATCAAGGCCTAAATTTTTCTCAGAGCTTGAAGAATATACATTATGGAGCTTCTCAGCTGAAACCAATTTTCATCTCACTGTATGTGGTTTCCTGGAAAAGCCACTGTTCTTTGGATTGCCAATGTGCACTTAACTAAAGCAAGCTGGTTTCCAGATATGTGAATCCCACCGAACAAACTGACGAGCTTTAGCATTCCCACCAGGGCCTGATCAAAAAGCCCCCTGAAGTCAAGGGGAATCCTTCTTTTGACTTCAGTGGACCTTGGATTTGGCCCTAAGGTCCAGAGCCTCAAAGATATTAGGCACCCAACTCATGTTGAATAGTATCTTCGCTCCCTAAGTAGCCCCTTTGGGGCTTACATTCTCACGCTAACCACAGCTGCTGCCCGTATCTGGTGACCAGGGCTGACCTTATGATTTGCAACCCTTTGAGCTTCCAGCGGGTAACTGGAGTGAGATTCTGAATTTGGTCCTGTCCAGTGATAGGTGGGAGGGTATTCCAGGGGGATGACCCCTTTTTATCATTCTTCCACTAAACTCAAGGGATGATGGAATCATTTCCCTGTTTCGATGGAGTTGCCCCCTGCAACCTCCTGGATGTAGCTAATCCTGGCCAGAGATGACTTTTATCCTGTCAAGTATTTCTGAAGGGTATTCTGATGCATTTTTAAATGTATATAATAGCACTCAGGTACCACGGGATGGTGGATGCCTTAGAAATATGTATAATAATTTCGCTAATAGCATTTGCATGCACAATTACCCATATCGCATGCACAAATGCAGAATGTGGGATCTGTAAATATTGTGGATACAGCTTAGGAGGAAGTTTTAAAAATTGGTCCAGAGACTGATATCAAAGCTTATGCAGCTTACTGGACTCATGAGGGTTCATTCAACAGGAGAGTCTCCATTCATTCCAGAGAGGAAACGTCCCTTGCTTTATTTCAGACACAGGGGAGAATACAGTGAAGGCCTTGAGGCCTAACATTTAGACCTCATTTCAAGCCAACTCCATTTATGCCACTGCCAGCTTTGCTGAACTCCCCTGCTGCCCTGCACATATGTCTTCCACACTTTGTCACCGTTCCCACACTTTAAATTGTTTCTGTTTCACATGCGGGTGATCAAAGCTTAAGAGAAACCACTGAAAAGGCTTTGCCAGATCACAGTAATACGGTAGGTGGTCCCTCCTAAAGCAACCGCACTTCCTACAATTAGACAAGAGGAAATGGAAGGAAATAATTGTAAAGTCTATATAAAGCAACTGCTGTCGATTCTCCATGCCGACTGTAGGGTCATGCTCCCTTTCTCGATGCTTGGTACAAAACTTAGGCTAGACAAGGACGCAGACTACTAGCAAAGAAGGGAATACTTTACTGTCAGTCCCTAATACCTGGGGTCCTGCTGTCACTCAGGGACAGATTGGGTCTATTACATACAGGCCCACTTTGGAGGCAGTGGGAGAAATACACTGCCTCAGCGGGCACTATGAAGGGCTCATGAGTGGGCCAACCTCTTAGGCTTGTTCAGTATATGCCCCTCTTCATACCTGGTGAGATGTGCAGGCTGTTGCAGACCAGGGCAGGGCCATGGTCTCACCTTCTACCCCCTTTTAGAGTGACATGCTCCAGGGCACTAGAAAGAAGCAGTTACTGTGCTCAGGAGAATGGAGATGGTAAAAATTGAGA
Organism: Gopherus flavomarginatus; assembly: GCF_025201925.1. Classification (NCBI taxonomy): domain Eukaryota; kingdom Metazoa; phylum Chordata; order Testudines; family Testudinidae; genus Gopherus; species Gopherus flavomarginatus. The sequence continues at coordinate 43,146,909 of NC_066628.1, read as the reverse complement.
CTGATCAATCCCAGTGCAGGGGGTGTGAGTACCCTTCCTCATCTGTACCAGCACAAGGGACAGCTTTCTACCAAAACTCCTCTTTCTACCTCATTGTCTGCTAGGAAGTGTTCTCTTCACACCATGTCTGCTATCCCCACTGCATCCAGTCATGATGCTCACTACCGCCTGCTCCAGGCCACACTTCTCAGTGTCCTTAGGTTGCAGCCTCGTCCTTCAGCCCTTGGCTTCAATGAGTACAGGATGCAGGACTAGGGTCCTTAATTAGGCCCTTCTCCTGGACAGCACAATGCACATAACTCAGCGGGCCAAATTCATCAGTGGAGTTACACTGGGGATGCATTTGGCCTGTTGCCTCCAAGCTCTGTAACAAAATACAGTGTTTGCTAGGATCCTCCTCCACAACTAGGGGTGTCCACGTAGCATTAGTCATATCAACTCACAACGCACATTGTGCCTGAAGGGCAAATATAATTTGTACCCTAGTAGTTAGCAGGAGAAGAGAAGAAGGCAGTGGGGTAGGAAGGCAGAGGGAACCTGAACGGCATGATTGTTCCTCTGCTACGATGGCAGCTTCTGATGCAAATACAGCGTAAACCTGGCTTGAAATGAGTGTCTCCTTTGTTCATCCTGAGACAGTCAGAACGCAAATGGGATGCAATGAGCTGGTTTTGCCTCACTTAGGGTGAAATTCACACTTGTGCAGGGGGCCAGGGCAAGAGCTGAAAGCTTGAGACCGAAGGGATGCAGAGACAATAGGCCTTGTGCTGGCTTTCTGCACAGGAGTGATGTCCACCATTAGGGCCTGATCCTGCCATTGCTGCAGTGTAGGTTAACACTCCCATTTACTTCAGTGGTGCAGGATCAAGCCCCAACAGCCAGATCCTAAGTTTTCACTCAGACCCTCCTCGGGGAAACTGCCACTGAAGTCAATGGGAGTTTAGATGAGGGATTTTAGATGATTTTAGACTGCTTGGGCATTTGGCCAGAAAGCAGGACATTGTAGATTTCAGAGCCTCCCAAGTGGTCTCCACAGATTAGCCAAATCCCTGTATTTCTCCCTCAGCCACCAGGACCACTGTAGTTTATGCAGGAGTTACAAAACAGGCTTGCTTTGGCCCTTCTCTCTATTTCTGCAATGGGCTGTCATGCTGGATGAGTCAGAGGAGAATCAGGCCACGGGGCTCTTCATTTCTAGATATTACCGCCCTTTCTCCTTTAGGTTCCTCTAGGCCAGAGTCTGCCATTCCCAGCTGATGGGAACTCACTCCCCGTGGAAAGTGAACCGCATGCTGCTCCGATTAAAGATTTCACTTCAGCAGCTTCACATCAGTTTCAGGTCTGAAAGAGTCTGTTTAATCAGCTGGTAATCTGACACTTTCTCATGTAAAGATCTGGGGTCTGCTCCTGCTGATCTTGGTGCTTCCACAGGAACAGAGTGGGCCTCTGATGGACTGCGGAATCACTAAGGATGTGGCAACTAATTAAAAAACAGGATGGCTGTTATTTCTAGCGGAGTTCAACATTATGCAGAACCTCTGGAATGGCACCAGTGTTGCAAGCTGACCAAAGCTCAAAATAAGGGCTGATCCTACAATCCTTGACTTGCTCAAACTCCCATTGTGTTTAATAGGAGTTTTGGCTAATTAAGGAGGGAGGGTTAAATTTCTATTTTTTTTTTTAAAAGAACCTCACAAAATATGAACCAAACATGAGTCCAAGGTGAAATTCACCCCTATGCAAAGCCTTGGCATAAGGCCTACGGACCACTGATGTTTCGAGGATTTCTGTGGCATATAAGTGGGTGGCCCCTCTGGATGGGGCTGATCAGCTCCCTCCTCTCAACTTGCCTTGCTCCACTTTCTGGGCTTGCTTTGATTTTCTCATTCATTTTTCATTTCTCTGGGGGCTTTAAATTCTCCACAGAGCCACAGGTTTAGCAAGTTACAGAGAAAAATAAAATAAAAAAGCAAGGTAGCTCCCCAGTTGCCCAAGGAGATTTCTCAAGTTGCGGAGTGCCACAGAGCACCCTGGCCTGTGCTTCTGATCCCTGCGTACCATGCTTAACACTTATCCCCTCATGATTAAAGCTAGGAACTCACTTATGCATTGTAGCAGCTGGATGCTTTGATACCATGCCTGCCGCTAAGATCAAACACCACAGGTCAGCATCTTGTTGAACAAATCCAAAGCCCAGCCTGCCCTGTCATTTGTACACAGCTGATCCAAAAATAAATAAAACAAACAAGTATCAGAGGGGTAGCCGTGTTAGTCTGGATCTGTAAAAGCAGCAAAGAATCCTGTGGCACCTTATAGACTAACAGACGTTTTGGAGCATGAGCTTTCGTGGGTGAATACCCACTTCGTCAGATGCATGTAGTGGAAATTTCCAGGGGCAGGTATATATATGCAGGCAAGCTAGAGATAATGAGGTAGTTCAATCACGGAGGATGAGGCCCTGTTCTAGCAGTTGAGGTGTGAAAACCAAGGGAGGAGAAACTGGTTTTGTAGTTGGCAAGCCATTCACAGTCTTTGTTTAATCCTGAGCTGATGGTGTCAAATTTGCAGATGAACTGAAGCTCAGCAGTTTCTCTTTGAAGTCTGGTCCTGAAGTTTTTTTGCTGCAGGATGGCCACCTTAAGGTCTGCTATAGTGTGGCCAGGGAGGTTGAAGTGTTCTCCTACAGGTTTTTGTATATTGCCATTCCTAATATCTGATTTGTGTCCATTTATCCTTTTTCGTAACGACTGTCCAGTTTGGCCGATGTACATAGCAGAGGGGCATTGCTGGCATATGCTGTGGGCAAGGACAGGCAACCTGCCAACCTGAAACATATTCTCACCAGCAACTGCACACTGCACCATACTAACTCTAGCTCAGGAACCAATCCATGCAACAAACCTCGATGCCAACTCTGCCCACATATCTACACCAGCGACACCATCACAGGACCCAACCAGATCAGCCACACCATCACCGGTTCATTCACCTGCACCTCCACCAATGTAATATACGCCATCTCCACACCGGGGGGGGGGAAATCGATCTTAGATACGCAACTTCAGCTACATGAATAACGTAGCTGAAGTCGAATATCTAAGATCGGATTATTCACCCGTCCAGACGGCGCGGGATCGATGTTCGCGGCTCTCTGTGTCGATTCCGGAACTCCGTTGGGGTTGATGGAGTTCCGGAATCGATATAAGCGCGCTCGGGGATCGATATATCGCGTCTAGATTAGACGCGATATATCGATCCCCGAGCAATCGATTTTAACCTGCCGATACGGCGGGTAGTCTGGACGTACCCTCAGAAAGGATTCTGGCTTCAGGTGACGAACAATAGCAGCAGCTTTTAGAATGCTGAGCCACAGAATCCTCATCTCCCGCACATATTCCTGCTAATGAACAGCTAGGAAAGGCAGAATCAGAAAAGCAGAATTCTCTCTAAGTACAGTGTTTCTCTGGGATCTCCCTGAGGAGTCAGTAGCAGCTTGCTATGGAGCTAACATTTCTTTGACAACCTCAACCACGTGAATAAGTAATATTTCAGTGTTCAAAACCAACAAGAGAACCATATATCAGCAAAGCCAGAGAAGCAGAACAAGTGACTTGAGTAACAAAAACAGCTCCTGAAAAACCTCCTGAAAGGTTTTCAGTCTGAAACAATCAGTGACCTAATTAGGTGGCACTCTCGCTGGAGAATAGGAGGAAGAAAAGAAGAAAGGAAGAAAGACAGCAGGGTAGGAAGAGAGAGGCCTAAATATTCAGCAGACTGGTCCAAGCTGGAGCTGACCAAGGGGGGATGCTTTATTTCAGAAGCATGAGCATGTTCACTGAGGCATGACGTTAACAACAGAAAGTCAGAGGTGCCGAGTGCCTTGTGCACATTCTTCTCGGAGAGCCCTTTTAAATATTAAAGGGAAGGGGGAAAAATAAAAATGAAACACTAAAGCAGCCTACAGTTAGTACATGCTTGAAACAAACAAGCCAGCACCCCCCATCCCCCCGCCACCTCCCTTTTTGCTAAAGAGGCATCATGTTATTCCCTAAACAGACTTGCAGGAAGCTGAGATTTGGAACAATTGTGCCCGGATGGAAGAGGGAGGCAGTTTATTCTTCTGAGGGTTTTCCAGAGCTAGTCACTATTAATCACCACAGGGGGACAATTCATCAGTGACCAACATCTATCAGCCATAAACAACACAGTTTACATCTACAGATTACTTGGGTTAAACTTCATATACCCCGCCAATGGGAAATGGATCATGGCCACTGAGCTGTTCTGCAGCCTTCCAGGCTGCTCCTTGGATTGAGAATTGTAATTGACTTGAGGTGTGAGCATGCTGGACTTGATGGAGGACATAAGGCAAGTTGGGCTGTTAGAGAAGTTGCCCCCAGGGAATGACAAAAAGTGGAAGATGATAAACATGCAATAGGTTTGTGCTCCTTGAGTCTGTGTGCTAGTTGCCGGCTGTCAGCCTGTCTCATGGGAGTTGTCCTCTGCCGGTTGACATTCAGATGAGAGTCCTGTGGATGCTGGTGCCAAGCAACTCAGCAGGATGGCTCAAAAGAACAATTTTAACTTGGGTGTTAAGAAAAAAAGGAAACCTTGCCTAAGTGCCCATCCTAAAAGCCACTGACATCAAAGGACAGAGTCCCAGGGACTGAAGGTTTTGGATCAGGCCCTAACAGCATGAGAATAAGTGGGCAGTGGAAGTTTGCCTGTTGGAGTAGCTAGAGGAAATGCAGAGGCACTCAAATGGACGCGAGATAAGGCTATGAAGAGCAGAGCACAGAACTCTTTCTCCTTGATGAGAGCTTGGATCAGAAGGCCCAGATGGTCCCATCTCATACAATCATCTGTGTGTGTCACTCAAGGAATCCCCCTGAACTAGGGATACAGAACTCAGCTCACTACTTACGGGAACAAATTAAAACAGCTGTTATTAGGCAAAGGTGTTCTGCGCTCTGTTTAAAAAAGAAAGGGCCCAGTCCTCAGCTGCTATACACAGGCCCAGCACAACTGCCTTCACTGGAGCTGTGCAGACTTACACCAGCGAAACACCGGGCCCAAAATGGCATCAACAGTGGACATGTGTGTGGTCAGTTTGTGTCCTTGTCACCTCTTGACGGGAAAGATTATAGAGTGCTCGGTACTGGGAATACACAACTCTGCAAAGGGGCCATCCACAGAAGGCATCACTAATCAATGGGTCTCATTTCCTTGTGCTCTAGCAGTTATTCAGGGACTATAGATCCCAGCAGGCACTACAGATCCATTAGACCAGTAACAAAAAAAGCCAGAGTCTGAGCCAGCAATATCTCTATCCCCTTTTATAACCTTCTACTAGAATCAGAGGTTTATTCTTCTCTGGATTCATGTGCATAAGTCTCTTTAATACAAATGGGAAAGATGACCTACCCCTCTCTCCTCCTTCCCCTGCCCAAAAGGCATTTTAAGACCTACAGATCAAAGTGCCAGGCTGCACCAATACAGCGAGTCCCAACTTCACTCTCTTCTAATGCAATGTTGGACACAGCCTAATGGCCGGATTCTGACTCCCTTAATCACACTCAATAGTCTTTCACCGGGCGAGTAACTCCATTTATTCCAACACGTCTAGTTGCAGAATAAAGTATGATTCACCATGCGTAAGGGTGGCATTAAATGGCCCCCGCACATCAGAGAATCCAAAGTAAATAGACTTGTCTTTCAGAGAGCTGAATGAGCATAATCCCATATGAAACCCGAGCAACACTCTCTTTCTGCCTTGTGGCACAGCTGCCCCGATAAGGAGGCAGTTTTGGGCAACCGAACTGTAAAAGAACCACAGCACATACAACACAAATCACCGACTGATAATGCTAATGCATTCAGTGTTCAAATGGAGTGCGATTAACTCGCCGATGGAAGCTAGTGGGCACAGATCGTTACTATGTCTTCGCTTCAAATACCCAGTTTAACATCAATACATGTCAGATACAAGTATATTACTTTACAGAATATGCCATGCGTGCTCCACGTGTCTCATGCATGCATCGTTTAAAATTAGCACTAATTACAACTAATAGTTTGTATTATCGCAGCAGCTGGAGATCCCAACAGAACTCAGGTCCCCATTTTACTAGGCACTGTAAAGACCTATAGTAAGAAACAGTCTGTAGATCAGAAAATCTCTATAGACAGGACAGACAAATGGTGGGAGAAAGGATGTGTTATACTTACTGTGCAGATAGAGGACTGAGGCATAGAGATTAGATGCCCTGCTCGTGATCACAGAGGAAGGCTGTGGCAGAGCCAGGAATTAAACCCAGATCTCCTGAATCTTAGCCCAGATCCTAAGCTATGCTAGCACCCTTCCACTCTTTTCCGTGAGCAGGGGCAGCTCCAGGCACCAGCACGCCAAGCTGGGAGGGGGGTGGCTCCAGGCACCGGGGGCAGCAAGCCACAGGGGGAGCTCTGCCGGTTGCTGCGAGGGCAGTAGGCAGGTTGCCTTCGGCGGCATGCCTGCGGAGGGTCCACTGGTCCCGCGGCTTTGGCGGATCTCCCGCAGGCATGCCGAGGAATCCACGGGACCGGGGACCTCCTGCAGGCAAGCCGCTGAAGGCAGCCTGCCTGCCGCGCTTGGGGCAGCAAAATACCTAGAGCTGCCCCTGTCTGTGAGTACTATACATCGCTTACATTAAAACAATCACTTTTTACTCTATGAAAAGGGTTAGAAAAGCAAAGAATGTAGAAAATCATTGAAGTTTTCAGAGATTGCTGTGTATATCCTGTTTCCTCATTATTTTACGGTCAGAAAACATGAACACTTTTGCTATAAAATAAACACCCCCCTAAATCAGTATCCCAGATTCATAACACACTTCTTTATTATGCCTTCCATATTTGGCACACATGCAATGGAAATGTCTCATTGGCTGTCTCAGTGCTAAGCCACCCTGTTGCTTCAGAAGTACAAGGAGCAGATTCTTCACAAGCAACTCACAAAGGGAGTTCAAAACTTCACGGAGATTGTTCAGGTCCCAATCACGCTTATGCTGAAACGCTTTGATGGAGGTGGCACTGAATCTACAATGCAACTAGCTCCATTTTCTTTGAAAGGGAAAGGTTGACAAACTCTGTGTGTGTGTGTTGGAGGAGAGAACAGAGAGAAAGAGAGACAGATCTGCGCTTTTTGTTGTAGAAAGGTTTTTTGTAAGATTCATCCATTTCAGTCTGGGTGGTTCTGCAAAGCTCACACACAGATAAACACTGAAAACCATGCTTCTTGTGTTTAAATCATCACACACAGCACTGATTTAAAGTAGACCTGATCTACAATTTATACAAACACAACACAACAGAGTTTCTGGGGAAGAAAATATGCCCCATCTTAACTTAAACCTTAAAAGTTGCACTTACCTAGTAAAGAATGCACAGGGTTCTTTAATGAACTGCAAATTCCCTGAAAGGTGTCGTCCTTCTTATTAGCAGATAAGTTTTCTTTCTTGGCTAACAACAAATAGGGTCTGAAATCTGACCTGGGACATGCTCTGTATCTATCTGTGCTGATGAGGGCTCTCAACTGTGCATTGTTGCCAAGAAACCAAGGGCAGAATCTAAGTGTTCAGATTCTTAGCCTGGTCAAGGCATTCTTAATCAAATGCCCTTTCGAACAGGACGACAGGATGAGTTCTAAACCTCAGAAAAGGTATCACATGGAGAGTTATCAACTGGGTAACTTTCTTTGATTCAGGTAAAGCAAACTCGTGCATTGCTTTTGCCAGTTTGAAGCATTTATGCAGCGCTTTTTCTCTGGAATTATATCATGGTCTCCACTTTCTGTTCTTCAGTGTTTACATATGAAACAAGTGGATTTTATCTATGTACCCTCTATCCATCACTGCTTAGGGATAGATCACAAAGGTGGTGGTATCAGGGTCTGAATCCACATTAGGTTTCATGGCTCAGGTCTGAGATAGAATCAGGTCTAGGCTAAGAATCAACGGTGCCAACATTTCATGAGCTGTTCTTATTTGTTGCATCACAGTTTCTGAAGGTTGGTGCATTTCCAGCACTGGAAAGAGAAATCATCTGTTTTGCCATAAGGTAGTTAACATTCAGCCAACAGCCTGTAGCAGTGTAAGCTCCCCACTGGTGCACATGCCATTAGGCAAATGAGGCACACAGTTCAGACCTAGCTAATCCAGGGGCTCAACAGAAACACATTTTTCATGCAGCTGACTTGTATTTCACTGATCTTCCAGGGTGCTGATGGGGAAAGTTGCTTCAAAATACTTCAACAACAGTGGATGCTTGGCTTTTATCAGTGCTGCAGAGAGTTTCATTTATATGCATATCAGCAAATAATATTCCATAGTGAAGCCTTTGCTTATAGTCCCAATTAGCTATGTACATCAGTGTCTGCTGAAACTCACCCTTACTGGCCAAATGATGTGGATAGAGGAGGCTTGAACACCTGAATCTTGTCTATGCTAGGAAAAGTAAGATCTATAATTCACCAGGTGTGCAGCTTACCCCATAATAGCAATGGTGGGGACACAAGGGTTAAAGGGTAGAGAGGGATCACTCATTTTTACCACCCTATTATTTAGATCTGCTCCGAACAGGTTATGACATGATGGTAAACATATCCAAGCCTACACTACAGCCTCCGATGTTGCTACTGCTTGTAGAGTTACCACAATGGTGAATTACGGGTCTTAATTTTGCCAGTGAAGGTGTTGCCCAGAAACTGGACGGAGGCAGGTCATCAAACACAAACACATTTATTTGGGCATAAGCTTTCGTGGGCTAAAACCCACTTCATCAGATGCTTGCCTTCAGAGTGGTAAATTCTCAGAATGGAGAGGGGTAACTAGTGGTGTTCCCCAAGGGTCAGTCCTAGGATCAATCCTATTCAACTTATTCATAAATGATCTGGAGAAAGGGGTAAACAGTGAGGTGGCAAAGTTTGCAGATGATACTAAACTGCTCAAGATAGTTAAGACCAAATCAGACTGTGAAGAACTTCAAAAAGACCTCACAAAACTAAGTGATTGGGCAACAAAATGGCAAATGAAATTTAATGTGGATAAATGTAAACTGGAAAAAATAACCCCATCTATACATATAATACGATGGGGGCTAATTTAGCTACAACAAACCAGGAAAAAGATCTCGGAGCCATCATGGATAGTTCTCTGAAGATGTCCACGCAGTGTGGAGAGACAGTCAAAAAAGCAAACAGGGTGTTAGGAATCATTAAAAAGGGGATAGAGAATAAGAAGGAGAATATCTTATTGACCTTTTATAAATCGATGGTACGCCCACATCTTGAATACTGCGTACAGATGTGGTCTTCTCATCTCAAAAAAGATACACTGGCACTAGAAAAGGTTCAGAGAAGGGCAACTAAAATGATTAGGGGTTTGGAACGGGTCCCATATGAGGAGAGATTAAAGAGGCTAGGACTTTTCAGCTTGGAAAAGAGGAGACTAAGGGGGGATATGATAGAGGTATATAAAATCATGAGTGATGAGAAGTAGATAAGGAACAGTTATTTACTTATTCCCATAATACAAGAACTAGGGGTCACCAAATGAAATTAATGGGCAGCAGGTTTAAAACAAATAAAAGGAAGTTCTTCTTCACACAGCGCACAGCCAACTTGTGGAACTCCTTACCTGAGGAGGTTGTGAAGGCTAGGACTATAACAGCGTTTAAAAGAGAACTGGATAAATTCATGGAGGTTAAGTCCATTAATGGCTATTAGCCAGGATGGGTAAGGAATGGTGTCCCTAGACTCTGTTTGTCAGAGGGTGGAGATGGATGGCAGGAGAGAGATCACTTGATCATTACCTGTTAGGTTCACTCCCTCTGGGGAACCAGGCATTGGCCACTGTCGATAGACAGGATACTGGGCTAGATGGACCTTTGGTCTGACCCAGTATGGCTGTTCTCATGTTCTTATGGTAGCTGTGTCAGTCTGTATCACCAAAAAGAATGAGGAGTACTTGTGCCACCTTAGAGACTAACAAATTTATTTGGGCATAAGCTTTTGTGGGCTAAAACTCACAGCCCACGAAAGCTTATACCCAAATAAATTAGTTAGTCTCTAAGGTGCCACAAGTACTCCTTGTTCTTTTTGCTGATACAGACTAACAGGGCTACCACTCCGAAACATTTCACAGATTAGTGTTTTCATGGCAGATATTCATCTGATTCTCTTGTTAGTGCTAGAGTGATCTCTACGACGCAGGATACAGCAGCAGATATTTTAAAATGAATTCCTGGAGTAAGGCTTAAATACCAAAGAGTATGAACATGCTTTTTCTCTCCATGTCATTTAAAGGGAGCACAAAATCTAGGATCTAAACACTTTTTCCCAGCAGAGACTCAATTCCTGAGTTTTTAATAAAAGTATTATTCATTTAATACTTGAGTTCGGAAAAAAAATGATGCACTCCCTTAAGGAGTGATATAGAAGGCCATCGGTTCCAGGAAACGCAGGGCATAAGGGTGTGATCCCACCAGTTTTGTAGTGCTGATTTTTACAAATTTCATACGCTTCCTGTAGAATCTTTACAGAAACAAGGGAGTACTCCACTTTTCTCGGCCTGTTTTGAGTACTGTTCACTGAATACTATGTAATTTATTGCATTTACAGTGAGGTTGAGCCCTTGGTTGATTAAAGTTTAATCAGCCTCATAACTTACACCAAAATACATTAAGTGCACGAATACCTCTCAAAACCAACTTCATTCATTATTTTTCCGTCCCTTACCCTCTATTATCAAGGAAGTCCCGATCCTGTAAACACTTACACATGTACTCAACTTTACTCCCATGAGTAGTTCCATTGACTTTAGTGGACTACTTATGATCAAGGATCCTAAGTTTTCCATGATAACGCCCCCAAAATTCGCTGATATCCCCCCTCATAAAAATCTGTTTTTCTGTGATTAAAATGAAACACTGAACTTCAGTTTCCTAACCAGAATATAAATAGGTATCAGTTGAACACAATGCTTTACTGATACACAGTAGAACCCTCACAGAATCATAGAATATCAGGGTTGGAAGGGACCTCAGGAGGTCATCTAGTCCAACCCCCTGCACAAAACAGGACCAATTCCCAACTAAATCATCCCAGCCAGGGCTTTGTCCAGCCTGACCTTAAAAGCCTCTAAGGAAGGAGATTCCACCACCTCTCTAGATAACCCATTCCAGTGCTTCACCACCTTCCTAGTGAAAAAGCTTTTCCTAATATCCAACCTAAACCTCACCCACTGAAACTGGAGACCATTACTCCTTGTTCTGTCATCTGGTCTGTTTATCCAAGCCTCTATTATCTGGCTCTCCGTATTAACTGAACCATCAGCCCTGACGGTGGCAGGGCATGGGCTGTCAGCCCCTGGAGCGGCTGGGGCTCGGGCTGTCAGCTCCAGGTCCTCTCCTACAGGAGGTCTCTCTGGTTATTCATCCCCTTTCCCTCGCACAGGAGTTCTATCATCAGAGGACTCACTCTCTGGTGGGGCAGGTGGAATGAATGACTTTTGCCAACACTGTTGTTCATGCCACCCGAGTTCATTTTACTGGTGGGAAGATAATCATGCTGTCTTCCAGCTGGCACTTCCTCAATCAAGTCGAAGAGTGCCATCTTCAAGAGCCAAGTCTCTCTCCGCCATCCTGATGACCTGCTCTGTTCTAAATTTCTCACAGCGGCACGCCAAAACATGATCGCGTAGTAGGGAAATGTCCTGCACCACAGAAGTGTGCATGTTAAGTGAGTCAAGAGTAGAGCTGGCCAAGAAACAGAATTTCTGCCCTGTGAAAACACTTGAGATTTCTGGAATTTTTTTCATTCCAAATGGGAATACACAGCCAAAACGTGGACATTTTTCACCAAACTGAAATCCTGCAGTATTTCATTTGAGAAACACTGAACCAGTCCCGGGAACGTTTTGGTGTTTCCAAAATGAAATGTGTCCCCTGGACTTCCAGGCAGGTTGGGGGCAACCAGAGAGGCTGACAGCCTGGGTAAAGCCTGGGAGCCTAGTAGTCCCCCAGATGGGCTTCTGTCAAAAGTTTCAACCAAGTAGAGATGTTCTCCCAGAACATTTCAAATTAGTTGAATCAGCTTTTTCTGGAGGAAAACTGTTCCACTAGAAAAATTTTGATCAGTCCTCCTTAAAAACTTCCTTAGCATCTATTGTCCCTTCCCAATTCTGCAATTTTCTTATTATTAAAAAATTTATTTTGTAGTAATGCCTAAAGGCCACAACCAGTTCAAGTCCCTGTTGTGCTAGGCCCTGTACAAACACATAATGAATGACAGTCCCTGTCCCAAAGAGCTTGTAGTGCAGTTGTGGTTACGGCATTGACTGCCTTGTGTGTCTCAGGAGATAGAGTCAACTCCCAGCTCTGTCACAGACTTCCTGTACGACCTTCGGCAAATCACCGAATCCCTCTGTGCCTCAGTTCATCGTCTGTAAAATGGGGACTGTAGCAGGGCGGTCACCTGCTCCTGGCCTGAAAGAGTTAAAAACAGCCCTGGGAGAGGGCTGTGGCAGGAGGTTAAAAATCAGCCCTTGGAGAGGGCCGGGGCTGAGAGAGAAAACCCTAGGCTGATTGAGGAAACAGCGCAGCTGGGCCACACCTCAATCAGGCTGCAGCTGGCCCTATAAAGGGGCTGCTAGGCTGAAGCTCAGCCAGTCTCCTCTAGCTGTAGAGAGAGACAGGCCTGGCTGCAGGGAGCTAGAGAGGGTACCTGGAGTGGTGCAGGGCTGGGGGAAGGCGAAGGGAACTGGGGAGCTCCGGCCTGGAAACCCCCCAGGCTGCAGCCTAGCAGAAAGCCAAACAGGTCCTGGGGTTGCTGGGGACAGCCCAAGGCTAGGCAGAGGCAGCAGGTCTAAACCCAGCCTTGCCTGTGATGAGTGGCTTATACTGCAGTCTGCCCCAGGGAGCGGGGACTAGTTGGTGACAGTCAGTAGCCTGTGAATGAGGTGAAGTGGGGATAAGGGGTGGGGGTTCCCTGGAGAGGGGAGACCCTGAGAGTGAGGGGTTACTGTCAGGGGGCAGCACCTCAGATAATGGGGCACCAAGTCCAGGGAGGGACACGGGGGGCCAGTGGCAGTGGGACACTGGCCTGCAGAGGGTGCTCCAGAGCCTGGAAAAGAGCTAATTCCCCGAGAGACCAGCAGGAGGTGCCACAGGAGTGATTCCCGCACCATTACAGGGACCATAATTCTTCCTTAATCTATATAGATTGTAAACTCTTGGAGACAAGGAGTGCTCTGACTATGCTGTTGTATGGAGAGGGCACAATGGGACCCCGATCTCAGCTGGGGATTCTAGGTGGTACTCCAATATAAGTAAATATTACAGCTTAATAACTCAGTAATCTGGAAGCTTGCTACAGAGGCAGGATCAGACTGAGATTATACTTTTATAAACTGAGCTTGATTGAAAATGTAACTCTCAAAGTCATAATTTTCATGAATCTTTCAGAAGCTCTGAGAAGGTAAACTAGCTCCTCATCTCCTCTTTTTTTTTAAAAAAAACCCCTGAATCTTTGGAATAGCATCAACATGCAGCAATCTTTTAGCCTTGCACAGGGAAATTTGCCTAACAAAACAGTATGGTTTTATCAAGCCATTTCCTTCTGTTTCCTTGCTGGCAGATAATGGCAGCTACAACCACCTCTTAGCTGTGACATTTCTAACCTAAAAAAAGAATAACTGTAGTTGGCGGTAACATTTCCAAATGATGTGCCTGTATGATTTGAAATGTTATGGCTTTTTCACGTTTCCCTAAATAATACCTAACTCTTACAAAGCTCTTTTCTCTGTCGCTCTCAAAGTGCTTTACAAAGGAGGGTAGTATCATTATCCCCATTTTACAGATGGGAAAACTGAGGCATCGGAAGGTGAAGTGACTTCCCCAAGGTTGCCCAGCAGCAGAGCTGGGAATAGAACTCAGGTCTCCAGCATCCCCGAACAGAGTGCTATCCTTGACCACCTAAATAGCTAGCAGAGAAGCCTCATCATTGGTTTTTCATCACCATCCTGCATGTGCCTGTAGAATGAGAGGAGAGAGGGGATTCTAAACATTTTACTAATTATTGCGCACGTTATATTACTAAAAAAGCTGTTTGCTCAAGAGCTGCCCATCCTCCAGCCTATCTCAGCACCTCCATCCTTTCCATTAAGCAGAGGTGCTACCACGTTAAAAAAAGAAAGAAAAGGCTGGAGGGTTCCTGGTGTACAAATGTGAGTGCTGAGCTGGACCTCAACAGGGATAGTAAAGAGACCATAATAAGGGTCTGACATACAGGAGTGTTGGAATGAAGCAGATTCCCCTCCCGCAGTCACAAGACCGGAGTCTAGGTTCCAAAGCAAAATATCCCATCACTTGACAGGGGCAGTATCCCCTGACTCCAGGGGTTAATGTTACAAAGTGGTACCATCTAGCCCTTAGATGTTTTGGGGAATATGCAGGGGCCAGACCTTATAATTTGTTGCAACCTAAACTGTTTGTGAGACAGGATCAGTTTCAACACATTTCCTAATTCACACATTTTTGAATAAAATGCTTTGAACTTGTCAGAACATCCCTTTTTGACACTTTCAAATCAATGTTTTGTTTTTCAATTCAAAACAAGTTTTTGTTTTTGAAATTTTAGTTAAACTTACACTTTAGGAAGTTAAAAAATAAAGTTTGAAATTGCAAACATACATACATTTTACAATGACCAAAACAAAATATTTTGATCTAATTTTTTTTTCTTTAGATGATCAGTTGGAGAAAATTTTCAAGTTTTTGAATTTCCATGCTGGTTCAGGACAGGAAAAATTTTGAATTCTCACAAACTTTTGTAGGAAGGGAAAACCATTTCCCACTCAACTCTACTTCCAGCTACTTTCACTTGGAATATTTCTGCAGAAAGCCACACTAGCGACACTAGCCACACCCAGAAAGGAGAGATGTGTGAGGATTTCTTGGGGATCCAAATGGGAATCTTAAAGCAAACTTGTTGGTGCTGGTTCTCTTTCAGTCATTACAAACAGAACTGCAAGAGTCAGTTTGCAAATTCTCATACATGCCCCAGGACTAGCAGCGCAAAGGGGCCTTACAATGGATGAAAATGTCATTTGCTTTTACGTGGCAGTGTATAAGAGGGATAGCATAAATGAGAATGAAACCCTGCAGGGTTTGCAGAGTTAGCCTAACTGGGCTAGCGAGGTCTTGAATTTGCATAATTGGTGTCTGAGGTAGCGTTGCCAACTCTGTGATTTTACTGAGTCTCATTTTGTGTTTTTTATAAAGCTCCAGCTCTTGGAAGCTTGTGATTAAATGAGAAACTCACTTTAAACAAACAAATTAGACAAACAAAACTAAGTTTCTAGTCTTCATGGTTGCAGACAAAAGCTTGAAACTGTTCATTCTACAGGCTCAAAAAGCAGAGGTAATTAAGAAGAACCTAACATGTATTTCTTTATTTTTTTGTAATCTCTCATGATTTTTTAAGCCAATCTCATGATTTTTGGGGGCAGGACTCTTGCTTTTTGAATGCTTGAGGTTGCAATATTGCTGATGGACCTTAGTGTATGTTTTTTAATCCCTGCACAATTCCCTAATGCTATTTCTACATATTCTTGTTTGTACATAGTATTATATAGGCACGCATTGCTTTGATACGATTTCAGTAACAACAAAAAACTAGTGAGTTTGCTATGTACTACCGAGTCACTGTGAACCATCTGCAATCAGCTACTTTAGTCTAGCAGGGCCAATTCAGTGTAATGCTCCTTTTGTAGACTTACATTGTATTGCAAAAAGACTTCAATCTGGCTACTCAATGGCTGTCAGAAAGCACTATAGCTGTTTCTTCTAGTGCTACATTAAAGCCATGCTATTTAACAGGATATCTTACTCCCAGAGTTTACTCCTTCCCAGTCTGAGATATAAAGGCACACAAAAGGCAATTAAATCAAACACAATAGATTGCGTTAACTACTTGTAAATAAAAAGCCATCTTGATCTCTTTGCACATCTAAGTTAGTGGGCCACATGAAACTGAGGTCTCAGCTCACAAAGAGTTTTCAATTTGCGATTAAACATGGTGCATTGCAAATAGCTAAAACAACCCATAGCAGCGGATTATAGTTTACAAATAGGGGGAAATGAATAGCATAAAGACGACAGTGAATACCACTAGGACAAAGATTTAGGGGTAAAATATTATTGTATAAAGAGATTTAAAAAAAAAAAAAGCATTAGCCAACTTTTCAAAAATGTCTGTGCAGCCTGGTTCCATCCTGGACTGGGAGCAGAATGGCTGTTCTCGTAAGGTCTGGTTCTGTTCTCAATGAAGCCCCCCACAAAACGAGGACTGAACCTGCAGTGTTGGAAGTCCAGGTGAAACTTCGAAGAAATCTTGTCCTTGTGTCTGATCCAACACCTAGTGAAATCAACTGGGATCTTCCAATTGACTCTGATGATTTTGGACTGGGCTCTTACGTTGGTTTGCAACCCCACTCATTGCTGAAGAAGTCTGGATAGGCAAATATGGGGAACCTTTTGAAGTCTGCCCGTCACTGCAAATTAGCACTGGTCTGAGTCTGCAGATTTTCAAATGAAGATTATCTTTGTCTCCCATGTGTGCGGATTCAGAGACTCCAAATCTTGCTTTGAAGTTAGACTCCACTCAACCCTGATGAGTCACACCTGTACATTTTGACAGCTTTTGACACAGACCCATAAACTGGCCACAGTTCCCTCATAAAAGGACCCATGTTTGCTTTACAAGCTTGTGAATCCCAACAACCTCTGCAATGAACCTGTGTGAGTTTTGCAATGAAACCCAAACCCAGAAGAGATTTGCACGTACTTCACGTTGGCTTTAAAAATTACCGTAGTGTCCAATATATCACAAATCATGGCTTCTTATTTTCAGCACTTATTAGCAGAAACTATTGCTGGGTCTTTTCCTGCCAATTAAAGTTTATCCAGAATTAGGCTGATTTTCTTTTTCTCACTGCATGCTCTTGATGGCCCTTCATAATTTGTACCACCTCCATCTCACTGCTCCTCACTTCTAGGCGCAGAAACACTGCAAAGCTAACTGCTGACAGTGGAAGTTGAAAAATATTTCTTCCTTTTGTGGCTTAAACACAAAGAAGCCACTCAGAACACTTTCCCAGTCAATAGTTTGAGCCCTTTATCACTTCAGAGATGGATAATGGAGACAGGCAAGTTGAGGAAAGCCAAATACACTCCAGCTCCTTTTACTGTTTACAAGGTCATGCTAGTCCTGTATTGTGGTGGAGGGTCTGAACTGTGGGAGCCAGACATGTATTCTGAGCCAGATTCAGAGACCTGTAGACCGGGTCTACACAGTTTTTATACCAGGTGATCTTTTTTACTAATGTAGTTATACTGATAGAGCCCCCAGCATGGATTTCTACTACTATAAAGCTGTGTTATACTGGTATAGCTATTCCCTTTCCCATACGGGAAAAGCCCATCTGTTGTAAAGAACCTTTATACGGAATCATTGCATCCAGCCTTGGAGGTTGTATCGTTTTAACTATGCCGGAGTAGTTAAAGCAATACAACTTTCTAGGGTAGACAAGGCTTAATCCTATGCTAATTTGGCCCTGTTTAAGTAGTGCTCTCCCAGAAAACAACATGGTGGTGGAGGAGGTGCTGGGTGGAAAATTTTCTAATTCATTCGGGAAAAAATAGAAGCAAAATCAGCCAGATGAAGGAATGAAAATGGACTTGCATTTGGGACCAGCTCTTCAGTGGCTGTCCCGGCTGCCGATGGAGAATCTTTACTCATGTCGTTTTTGTTAATTGCTATTGTTGCAGCCTCTGAGGTTACAAACAAAAGACTCAACATGCTCTGATATATAACTTTGACTGCTAGGAGCATCTCGTAGACTGATCTGCTAAGTGTAGCCCATGATTGTTAAATCTCACAATCTCTTAGTGAAGAATCCTCAAAGGGCTCATTGGCCTTGGCTACATTGGCGCTTTACAGCGCTGCAACTTTCTGGCTCAGGGGTGTGAAAAACACCCTCCCCCCAAGCACTGCAAGATACAGCGCTGTAAAGCTGCAAGCTAAACCCCATGAAGATGTGGAGTACGCGCAGCTGCAACCACACTCGCACTTCAAAGCGCTGCCACGGCAGCGCTTTGAGGTTTCAAGTGTAGCCATACCCACTAAGATGGCTTTCTGGGATTTGCCTTGTGTATTCATCTTATACACTATTTCCCCACTGCTAGTGGAAAGTACCATTAGCACGTCTTACAGCCGCTTCCTCTCTTAGGGCCTGATCCTGTGACGCTCTAAAGGCCTCCCACAGGATGCTGGGCGTTCATCATCTCTCAGGGTATGCTCAGCACTTTGCAGGATCAAGTCCTTAACGTATGGTGTTGAACTTTGCCCCTGCAGTCATCCATTAGCGAGATGACTTTCCAATTAGCAATTGCATCTCTAACTGGCCACCTTGAGAAAGTATTTTCAAATACAACTGCTGTGGAAAAAAATATATAAGTAGGTCACAAGGATTATGCAGGAAGACTAACACTAGTACACACAGGGATGAGACAAGAAGTTTCAGAGATGCATAATAATCTGTCCTCGTCTGACCTCTACTTCTGTTTACACTTTCAGAATTGATGAGTGCCACAACTTGCCCATTAGCCAGAAAGCTTGGATGCCTGCCATTATCAATTTCACTGGAGCAATCAAAACTTTGCAGAGTTCACAATTACATTTCACTTAGTTCCTCAAAAGGTGAGCAACAGTGACGCAGTTTCATTCCTTGTTTTACCACTGAGCACTTTACCTCATTTCAGGGTAGATTCAAGATGGGACATAAGTATTTTTATTTGTCTGAGGGTAGCATCGAGGCTCCATCAACAGAGATCTGCTGGGTACTATACAAACACACGGTAAGGCTGGGTCTACACTACAAAGCTTTGTTGGCACAGCTAAGTCGATCAAGGGTGTGAAAAGACCACACCCTCCTCACCAGCATCACTCTGCTGGCAAAACTCCTGGTGTAGACATAACTATGTTGACAGAAGCGTGCTGCTATGTGCCTAAATAGTGTTGTTCAGGGTGGTGGTTTAGCTAAAAACTTCTTGATGCCAGACAGAGCGTCTACACTAGGAGTCTTTGCTGGTATAGCTATACCAGCAAAGCATTTGTAGGGTAGCCAAGGCCTAAGAGAAAACCCCTGCGCTGGAGAGCTTAAAATCTAAAGAGGCGAGACAAAGGAAGTATTACCAACCCCATTTTACAGAGGGGGGACTAAGGTACAGACTAAATGACCTGCCCAGAGTCACATGGGAAGTCTGTGACAACAAGGAATTAAATTCAGCTCCCCTGACTCCTACTGCCCTTACTTATCCACAAACCTGTCATTCCTCTCTAAGTGCATCTGATTCTCTTACATTAGTGTAACAGACTGAATTTTTTCCACCAGTCGATCAATAATCGTCTGCAATTCAGTTATTTTCAGTTGCTGTTTCTTGACTCAGAAATACAGTCACTTTGACTGCTATGGAAAGCAGCAGCGTAAATAAACTAGCAATGGCCGATGCCCATTATTAGAGGAATTTCATGAACAGGCAGAGTTGCAGGGAACAGGGTACCATTCATTATACTCATACGGACACAATAATATAAAAACCCTTGACATGTGCAGATATCGCGAGCCAAATCTCTGGTTCAGTTTCGAAGTGAACGAAGTTTGGAAGAGTAGTTTAGTACTGAATGGCCGGAGGCCAGCAAGAATATATGGACAGCTGGCAACTTGTCAAGGCCCAGATGCGTAAACGTTAGAATGAATGTCAAGGCCCCCAAATGAGGAGGCAGCAAAGAAGAGCAGATGAGGATGTTTGAAAAGACGTGGGACAGATGAGGATGTTTGAAAAGACGTGGGATTCACTTGAAGTTGCACAACATTTTTAGGCGACTCATTTTCAAGATGCAGCCTCCCAGGTGCCATGATCTACAGGCACAGATAGACGACACCAGCTTTATGAGACTCAGGTAAGTCTGAGTCTACAATAAATGACATGCTTACTAATGATAGAGCCTATAAACATGAAGATTAGTAAGAATCACAATTATTGGTTGATTTTCTTACTGCTTTAAGGGTGAAATTTACCCCTGTGAAGAGGGTCAGCAGAAGGCCCACTTCAGTGTCATGCAGCCCTCAAAATAAGGATGAATTTCACCATTAGAGAATTTAGCCTATGTCTATGCTTAAAACGCCACAGTGGCAGAGCTGTAGCATTCCTCCATCCACCCAGCGCTGTCTACACGGAGATTTAGGTCAGTTTAACCATGTCAGACCCCTGAGCAACGTAGCTGGGTTGATCTAATTTTCTAGCGCAGACCAGCCCTTAGCGTAGCTGAAAGGAGCTAGATTGAGAGCCACAGGAAATGAAGTCCTCTGTGGGTATGTGTACACTGCAGCTGCAAGCAAGCCAGCCTCCCAGGCCCCAGATAGACTCACGCTACCAGGACTTGAAGTACTGTGCTACAAATAGTGCAGTTGAGGCTTTCAAGCCTAGCGGGTTGGGTGGGCTGGAGAGCCTGAGCCACCATGTCCACAGCGCTATTTTTAACGTGCTAGCCAGCCTGATCCCCGCTAGCACAAGTCTCTCCACCCAGGCTGGGAAACTCGCTCTCAGCTGCGCTGTAGAGACTTACCCGATGTGGCTCACGACACAGGGAACATTTTCCAGCATTGCCCCACCGATGTACCTGAACCCTGGCCTATTGGGGGAAAGGGGTCCAGGTTCCGTAGCTTATTCAGTAAGACACTACACAGAATTTAACTGAGAAGAGATTTTGCCCTGTGTTTGTTCTCTGAAATCAAGCGCAGAGAAGAGAATTTTTGCACAAACTGCTTGATTTAGCAAAACAGGCTAGAACGTCTCTTAAAAAAAAAAATCTGCCTGAGCCAGCAGATTGATTACTTTATAAATCAATTCCTTCCCTGCGTGCAAAATCTTTGATTGCTCTCCCTCTTTGTCTTTCATTCTAATTAAAATAGTGATGTCGCGTAATCAGCCATATTGTCAATGGCCCTGTTGCTGCCCGGACATTTCTGAATGTACATTATTAGACGAAAATGAAGCCAATGAAGGATCTCTCTCCTCTCCCCTCAGCAGCTGCAGAAAGATTAGTGGCAGCAGGTCTGAAACACTGATAGGGAAGAAAAGGCTGGGAGCTGCACAGACCCTGGCTGAGCCAACACAGCAGGGTACGTTCATGACTCGAATCTCGATGAGCCTCAATTTGAAGAAAGAAAGAAAAATAAAACTGGTTTAAAGAGTAACACTGGCAGCAAAAAGAGGAGAGCATTGTTCCATGGGTCTTTTATGGTAGGAATTTCAAAGCCTAAAGGATCTGGATGCCCAATTCCCATTAATTCCTAATGGGAAGTGGGCATCCCAGTCCCCACGGTGACTTTGTAAATGGCCACAGAGATGTGAGCAGACATAGGTTCAGATTCTGCAAGCCTTGTTCACATGGAGTAGGACTGTACTTCACTGGGGTGACTCCTGGAGCACTGTGCTACTCAATGGGAGTACGGGGAGAAGACATCAGTCCAGTTGTTAAGGCATCAGGAGACCCAGGTTCAATTCCTGGCTCTGCCTTGTGTGAACTTGGGCAAGTCACTTAGGGTCAAATTTTTAAAGGTATTTAGGTGCCTAAAGATGCAGATAGGCACCTATTGGGAGTTTCAAAACACTTAGGCCCATAACTCCCATTGAAATCAATAGCATTTAGGTATCCAGGTGCTTCTGAAATCCCAGTAGGCACCTACCTGCATCTTTAGGTGCCTAAATACCTTCAGAAGACTGGCTCTTAGCCTCTCTGTGCCTCAGTTCCCCATCTGTAAAATGGGCATAACATTACCTTATCTCACAGGCGGTGAGGATAAATACATTACGGGCTGTGAGGCGCTCAGAGGCTGTGATAACGGCCATATAAGAGCACTAGATAGATATGGTGGCAGAATATGGTCCACAAACTACTTCCATGCTCTCTAATGGGAAATTATACTACAGCCACACACAAGAACAGCAGCAGCACTTTCACCTGAGGGTCTCAAAGAGCTTCCCAAAAAGCACAGTGAAATTCAGCACGAGGCCTAGGCCCTCCTGCTCGGGCGCGGGCTCCACTCTGAGCTAGGGGTATGCTTCCCAGCTCTCTCAGACACACTCATGCTAGCTCTCGTGGAGCCAGCACGCTAAGAATAGCAGTGTAGCTGTGGTAGTGCAGCAGTGGTGAGCGGCAGCGTGGGCTACCCATGATGAGTACAAACCCGCCTGAACCCCAAGGGGATGTACTTGGCATGAGTAGCCTGTGCTGCTGCCCAGCTATGCTACTCATTTTAGCGCACAAGCTTGATGAGAGCTAGCATGAGTGTGTCTGTGTGAGCCAGGAACCACATCCTCAGCTCCAAATGTAGACATGCCCTTTAACTGGTACACAGAAAGGATTTTTACTCTCGAACAAACACACACAGCATCCAGGGGAGTATTGATATTCTCATGTTGTGACAGGGAGGCCAAGGCCCACATTTTGAGTCATGGATGCCTAACCTTAGACCTTTAAATCCATCTTTAGGCATCTAAATATGGCTTCCTTTGCAGAGGTGCGGCACACCCTCAGCTCCCATTAGCCTCTGGGGAGTTTCTGACGCTTTACGTCAAATTCTGAGAGCAGAATTTGGCCCTTGATGCTCATTCTCCTCCCACACTTATTTTACACCCAGGTAATTTCACGGAGTCACTTCTGACTTGATTGGTTTATTACGATAACATACATATTAAGTGCGCATACTGCCATGCGCTGGGAACCCCTGACAATATTTAAAGCCACACAATAATCAGCAGATGAACTGATCTGCTAAATCTGCCTGCCTTTCACCTGTGTAATCACCTCTTTCTCACTTCAGATCTTCCTTGTACCTCAATTACCAAATCTCCCCAGGACAGCCTCACCTTTATGGGAAAGGGTCCCCATCTTGTGAGGCACTGAACAAACTTAGCATCCGAGACAGTCTCTGCCCTAGAGAACTTCCAATCTCAATAGACAAGACAGACACAAGGGAGAGGCACCGGAGAGAACTTACAAGCAGAGTGAATGATGCTATGGCTGCAAACTAATACGCCATGTTAGTGCTGTAATATTTTTAGTTTTGTCTTGTTATTTAATTCCTCTCAGTGGGGTTATTTTAGGAGGAGATTAGCTACATAGAAAGACAAAGGAAGGAAAGAGGAGGGGCGGGGGCTGCACATTGTGAAGCTAGAGGTGGGAAGGGTCAAAGTAAACAGCCAATCAGCACAGGAGAGTGAATGCTCACAGCGAAAGCAACTTGAATGAAGCAACTTGCTTTTCTGATAGAGAATTGTTTTTAAATGGAAATTTCCACAGGAAATATCTATTTTCAACCTAATTTTTTTTGGGAGGGGGGGTCATTAGAAAGAAATGAAACTGGGCACATTTTGAGGTTTTCAGCCAAAATGTGCTATTTTCAGCCTTTTTGATGAAAACAAGAAAAAAGTGTCGACAAATATTAACTTCTTCAAAACCAAACCCATTTCTGACCAGCTGTAATAATGATGCTAAAGGGAGTGGTCCAGGATTATCCTACTTTAAGAATTTTGATTGAGAAATCACATAAATTCAGTCAATACTGGTACATTCCAATGGCAGAATATTGCTTGCAGACAGGTTTTTGTGAGTCAAGGATACAAGTCATCCCATAGGGCAGGTTCTGTGGTGCTCTGCAGATGAACTCTACATCCTTCACCATTTCCTACAAGATGGGATGACCTTGTCTTCTTATAAATGTCTCCTGATAACACAGGCTTGTATCAGTATGTATCAGTGCAGAGATTTGAACTGGCATTACTCAGGATCCCTTGACAGGCAGGGAAATACAGCAGTCAACAGGTGAAAACCCTTTTGAATTCAGTGCCAAGGAGCTGAACGCACATGACAAAGCTTCCTGCTCAGAATAATTTCCAAAAACCTCTTACAATTGGTTTTGCAATTCAAATATCTGCAATGAAAGAAATGTCAAGAACAAGATATTTGAAAATATTGGTGAAATAAAACCACGTTGATTTACTTGTCTGCCCACCCATTGACAGGTTCACAAGCAACGAAAGCCCTGGGAATTCCTAGAGAAGCTTTATAAGCTCTGTAAAGACTGCATCGTAAAGTAACTTGTCATTGATCTGCACTTATCTTTGTGTTCAACTGAGCTGAGGCAAACAAATATTTTATGGAAAGCAATAGTTATTCTTAGAAACTACTGTGAGTTACTCACCCGCTAGGAATTGATCTCAGCAAAGACATGTTGAGATACAAGCTTTGTTAATTATTTAGCTCTCTTCCCTAAATTTTCACAGAATTCTCGTATAATTAATAGTTAGTTAAGTTAGTATTGAGTTATAATTCTCTCTCTGTAAGCATTTGCCCAACTGTGAAAGCTCATTTTTTAAAAAGGCAAGAATTTAAAGGGACAAACACTGAAATACTCTAAGGTGAGATTTTCAAAGAAATTTAAGAGTTAGGTGACATAATCCCACTAAAGTTCAGTAGAAGCTGAGTGCCTTATTTCCATCGGATCTTTGGAAACTCTAGCCTTAGGTGTGCATATAAAACAAGTGCCCTGTCTTAAAACTGCTGGCATCTGAGCGTCTGAGGCAGAATATTAATAAGATTCTAAATGGCTATTTCTTGAAAAGAAGCCTTGACACACTCATAGAAATAACAAGCAAACACAAGCAATGGCCACTGTATACAACTTAGATAGTACATGAATACTTGTTGTACACATAGTTTTGCACACACAATCAAGTCGGCCATCAGGCAGAAACTGCATGCACAAAATTGTAAGTGCATTGTGATGCTTGTAGATCAGATGCCAGTTCACGTCAAGTCCCCTGGGCCTCGCTGAACACTGACATATGCACAGCTGGACACCAGACTGTTCACCTGTGTGTTAGTATTGTTAAAAAAGACATTAGAATGATAAGAATGTGTTCAGTGTTAAGACTTTATGAAATGCTTGTAGGATGCTGCATATATTAATCTTACGTACAATGTCTGCATCTCACGTTATAAGGTAATATTTAAGGGTTTGCTCTATAAAACTATATAACTATAAAAATGTTTGCTAAGGCTGTAAGCCCCCACAGTCAGGGGAGAAGCATTACCAAGTGTGAAATACTACTTTCTCCAACAAAAGAAGGTCTATAGACACCAGACAAGCCACTGTGGAATATCAGTGGACAAAAGACTTTTTTGATTGCTTCCCCCATATCCTAGAAGAGGGTATGTGCACAAATCTGCTTGAACACTACGGGGTAGGAAATAAAAGTCACTGTTAAGGAGAAACTGTATCCCTATCCTGCTTGAACTCTGAGGGGTGAAGATTTCTAAGCATAAATAAAGGGTCCCCAGCTGTTTATCATGGGTTAACCCTAAAGCTTGCCCATTATAGTAGATACTGTCGTCTTTTGAAACCTAAGACTTTTTTGTGTGTGTATGTTTACCTGCTTTAAAAGTGTAAATAATTATAATTTCTTTTTCTTAAATTATACATCTTTAGTTAGTTTATTACAGAATTGGCTACAAGTGTGGCCTTTAGTTTGAAATCTAAGGTACAACTGATCTGGAGTAAGTGACTGATCCTTTGGGACTAGGAGTAACTTGAATATTGGTGCAAGGGATCATCTATCACAAATGTAGGCTTGCCTGGTTGGCAAGACAGGCTGGAATGCCCACCAGGACTATCTCTGGCTCCATGTGAAGGGCATTACAGTGCTTGAGGAGTTCACGCCTTTTTCTTGGTTGGTGAAATCTAATTTTAGAACACCCAACCAATTTGGGGTTTGTGCCCTGGTTTGTGGCAGTCTGCTCTGAGCTTGACACCTCTGTTCGTGAGTGACTCTAGACAGCATGGCAGGCATAACTGTAGAGACAGGATTGAGGCCCACAGTTTTTCAAAACAACGAAGTGACCGGAAGAAGCAGAAGTTAGATGTCAAAATTCTACACTGTTCAGGATCATCAGTTCACAAACAGGAAGTAAACGATCCAGGCTCATTGTGGCGTCTGCTGTGTAAAAACAGGTGAGACTATCAGTGTCTGTTACAGGTCACATTATTTCGGGGCGCAGACCATCGCAACCAAGAGCAGAATGTGAACACTGATTTTCCACTATAGCCGCTGGCTTCATACACATTGGATCAAATTCTGAAGTTCTCAGTCTTTATTGGAGTTTTGCCAGAGTGAGAACTTTACAAATTGTGGGCCAAATTCTGAAGTGCTTTGGGATATGTGTTACCACTGATAATAAATTTAAACACGTGCCAGGCAAGGGTGAGGCCATCTGCAGAACACAGCACCAACACAACCCACACCCATTTATCCACATACAGCAGGCCAGGAAAGGAAGATCCATCCTAATTAAGATGCAGGTTTCTCTTAACTGCTCATCCTTTTATCTCACACTCTCTTTTCATTTATACTTTTTTCCCCTCTGTGCCCTGTTTTCCTTGCTTTTAATAATTTTTGGTGACCTTAAATTTTCTTTCCTGAGGTTTTGGAGACTTTTCCCCAATACCATTATCTCTGTGTATATATTTTAAAATGAGCTTCCTCCTGTAGATGATTTCAACACTCAGGACTTTGAATATACACTAAGTACAGGCACAACTGTCTACTATAAAAGGACAAAGGACATTATGTGCATAAGGGAAAGTAGGTCATTAGTTCTCAGTTCAGTCTCTGGATGAATACTTGATGTCAGCTCTCTGTGTGATGCACTGAGATGAAATTCAGTTGAACACGTTGCAAGAATTATGAGCCAGCAGGCCAAAGAGCAGAAGAAAAATATCCAAAAACCCTGATGAACATTATCTACAAAATATTTTGCGCAACACAAAGACTCTTGAAGAGCTAATCCCATGAGACAAGCTTGTCTAAAATGCAGATTATGGCAATAGGCCGTTTTTGGAGATCTAAATAGCGCAGGCCATTTTGCTTTAGAAATTAATTTTTAGTTGTACAAGGCAATGAATCTCTTGCAGGGGATGAAGCTATAAGGTTTAAAATTAGGGATCATGGGAAAAACAATGGTTAACAATTACAGAGGCTTATAAAGTGGAAACGAAAGTTAAACAGAAACACAGGTTCAGCTCCTTACTGAAACTAGTCTGATTTAGGCTGGTTGAGGATCTGACCCACAGTTCTTAATGGATCCTTAAAAATGTTCACTCTCAAGGTTCACCTCTTCCATCTATTAGACTCGTCCAGAATGCTGGAGGGTCTCTTACCATATCTTTCTCCTCCTGATGATACAGCTCATGTCCCACTCACCTCACAGGATCTTCCTTATTGACCTCAGCCTTCAAGGACACAGCAATGAAATACTCAAGTGGAGTGGCAAGAAGCAATAATTTCTGAAGGCATGCACACTGCCAATAAATAGTTAAATACAACAACCAATAACCAGCTAATACTAATACAACCTCCCTCTGGTCAAGGATATATAAAAATACACAGAGGTTCTATTTACTCCTCTGCATGCCTAGAACATCTACACACATACCTTCCATTAATGCTAATGAGAGCAGAAAGCGTACACTAAATTCCACATGTATCAGTGGAATAATTCCTCCGGGTTACCTTAAATGAGCCTATTTTTGCACAGTCAGAGGAACAGACCCCCCCACCACATGGATAGGAAAGCTTACCTAAATATTACATCTTTATTTAAAATGTCCTGATCCTTAGAGAGTGTAGGGAAAGATTACTCCTAAGTTTGTATTATCATTTCTACTGAAGAAGAATCTGGAGCCTCAAGTCAGTCTGAAGGCTCCATTGTTCTAGGTGCTGTACAAACGCATACTGAGAGAAATTTTCTGCCCTGAGGCGCTTGCAGTCTGAACAGTGATTTCTGCAGCAAGGCATTGAACTAGAATGATTTGAAACAGGACAGGTCTCCTTGCTGGCTGGCTCCACTCTAGGCATCTGCTTGATTTTATTTCAGAAGTGTCTAAGCGATTTGGGCATTAAAATTAATGGGAACTGGCCAACTCTGAAAGTTTCGGCCTATATATTTCTGTGTGGATACAGATATTTGCCAGTGCTATCACCTACACTAGCCGAGGGCTAGCTTTCCCTTTGCTGTTACAGGGTTACTCAGGACAGCAAAGCTTTCCCTGAGCTCAACTGCCACCACATAGGACCTTCCTTGAAGTATAAGCTTGGGGAACAAGTAGAGGCAGCTTGTCTGATACTGCTCCCTGGAAGCATGCGGGCAAGGAGTAGGTGGTGTCATGGCTCAGACACCCCCGGCACTGGCCAGAATCGGAAGGGACTATGCTGTGTCTTGTAAGAGGCTGCCACAGCATACTCACCACCCCAATGGAAAAGGGGGCTCTCTACAGGAATGGTGCCTTGAAGGTGCCTTGAAGGTGCCTTGAGTGGTGTCTGTGGCCGCAGGGCTGAGGTTGAATGCTTAATCTAGCCCTGAACACGTATGTTGTTAAATACAGTGATGTGATGGAATGGTTCACTGTTCAACGTGTAGCATTACATGTCAAGACAACAAATGACAGGTTATATTGTAAATAATGCCTTGCTAACCATCGCCAAACCCGTCACAAATTTACAGACACACAAACACACCCATAATGCAGTCAATATCACAAAGAGTCAGCTCTTTTACGGAGAAAAACAATTTAAGAGAAGTGAGGGGAGTTGTTCTAACCTTTGCTTATTAGCAGACACCCTCGTACTGGCTTGATCTGTGATAGCGCTGTTGTAGGCAGTTTAAATAAACACTCTTCTAAGGCAGCAGGTCAGGATTCAGTGGCTGGGAGCACAGTGTGCTATCTGCACAATGGAATGATTGCATGAGCTGGCTTTTGGTTGAGGTTGGTGCTGCTGGTCTCACTGTTAAAAACAGCTGATCATTCTTTTCAAGAATATACAGGCCTCTCCTTTTGGCTCAGGTGCCATTAGAAACACAACCATTTGAGTGACAGCTGGGCCATAATTCTATGCAATCCGCCCGTGCTCACTTATGGCAATGTACACAAATACTACGTAATGATAAAAAATGGTCAGAAAGAGGAGGCGATGTCTGTTGATCATACACTAAGCCTCACAAGAGCAAGTAACTCGAGGGACCCACTTGGGACCAATCCAATACCCACGGAAGTCAATGGAAAGATCTCCATGGATTTCAATCGGAGTTACTAAATCTGTAAAGATCATTGGGCAGTATCTTGAAAGCGAAGACTGGGATTTGCGAGTGGCTTATTATTGCCTCTAATTAAAAGCCTCATTTTAATTATAGGACTTTTTGTTACGATGAATATGAAAAGGCTATGGCAAGTTATACTCATTTATTTTCAATGGTTAATATAACACTACCTAAGCCGTCAGGAGAGATCTAGCTTCTGACTGACACACTTCCAAGTATCCTTCTTGGCTAGTTCTTCCTTGTCCCAGGAATGTTGCTGACATACTGGAATAAAAAAGGGAGGAATAATCCAGACTATGAACTAGGACTTTAAGATCAGACTTGGCCTGGGACTGGAGCTCAGCTTTCTCAGGCTGGGGATCCTGAGTTTTGCTTCAGGGCCTTCTCTAAATGAGAACAGGGTTTGAATCAGGGTAGGAGAGCAGTGAAATGGATTTAGAACCTGGGTGGTCTAATGGCTGGAGCACTAGAGTGGGACTGAGGAGATCTGGATTCCATTCCCAGCTCTGCCAATGACCTGCTGAGTGCCCTTGGGCAAGTCACTTTGCCATCTCATCTTCTACCCCTTGTCTATAGACTGTAAGCAGATTGTCTCTCACTATGCATTTGAACAGAGCCTACCACAATGCCCCCCCTCCATCTCACTTGGGGCTTCTGGGCACTACCAACATAACTCAAAAACAATAGCCATTCTTGGCTCATTTCTGCCAGTCAGTCAGGGTTCTGAAAGTGACCCATGCTACACAGAAGAAAAGCAGCTTCCTTCCTTCAGTCAGCTGAGTTTAAAACCAGCTTTTCCAAAAAAGCCATTCATTGGCACTAAAAGTCCTGGCAGAGGAAGAAACATTTCTCTCGTGCTCTTACTTCTAGGCAGGGTTTTTCTCCATCTCTGATTAAAAGAAGGTCAAATAACCTGTATCTCTTTAATTTTTAATAGCAATTTCATGCTGTTATTTCAGCCGCTGCACCACACAAATCCCTCAAGACTGCTTCCTAAATCTTCCCTTCGACGCTGGCCTATTTTTTTTTCCAGTTAGAAATTGGTTGGCTTAGCCAAAGTGTGTGCTGGAATTGGAGGAGTTCTCCTCCTAACAAGCTGAGCACCTCTCCTTGCTCTCCATTTCATTGTCTCTTCAAGATTTCTAATAATAGAACAGATAATCAAGGTCTGATTTACAGCTCTGCTGAGCCAGCTGAATATTATATCTAATTTAAAACTGAGTGTCATTTGCTTTAATATTAAAACAGGATAACAGAACAACACTTTGCTTTTCATCTGTACATCTCTAGGCTCTTCCCAATGGAAGGTAAGTATCATTATCCCTATTTTACAGACATGAGAAACTGAGGCATAGGGCTGTGAAGTGACTTGCCAAAGGTCACACAGTGCTCCGCAGAAGATCTAGGAATAGAACTCGGGTCTCCTGACTCCCACTCTGATGCTCCACCCTCCCATATAAGTCACTTAAGCATCTAGCATAGCCATTTCAGTTAGGTGCTGGGAGGACTATAGAAAAGGAAATCAAATTACATCGGGATGTGATGGGCATGGGGTCATGCAGCTGGAATAGAAACCGTTTTGGCTCCCTTATTGGGAAGGGTGCTGCATAGCGAATGGAGATGTGGAACTCATAATGCAACCCCCGCAGAAGTAACCTTTCATAGAAAAGGGAAAGGCACGGCACATGCTCTCTCCTCAGTAGGATGATCACAACTGTGTTATTAAACTAAGGGCCGGGGGACTGCAGCCAGCAAAGGGTGAGTAGCCTTATTCAGCACCCTTTGAAATCAATGGGAGTCTTTCCATTAACTGCAGTGGGGGGTGGACTGGGCCCTTCAAAGGCTGGGACTAGAACATGACAAATGGGACATGTGAGAAGTTCACAGCTGAACTGAAACTCTCTGGATCAGGAGGCAGGTGGGGCGATGAGTTGGTTAACCTGAGAACATTGTGTGGATAACTTTGGTGGGACCCGCAGAAGGCTATTGTATTTGACTATTTCTGACCCAAAGCATTTCAGTGAGTATCTAGGTGGCTGTATAATAAACTCATCCCCATCAGATTCAGCAGCATCTCAGGATGAATTGGCTTATCCAAGTGGGAAGTCTCCCTGCACTATACACAGGGTTTTTTTCTTTCTAAGACAGAGATAAGCTTCCCTTGATAACATCTATTTCTTTCTCAGTTTGATCAGGGAAGGTAAAAGGGAACAAAGAGGCAGCAAATTCATTCCTGTGGGTGTGCAATGAGGGATTTAGAGTTTTGTTCAGCTAGAGCATCTTTTCTCAGTTATCTTCCTTTGCAGTTTTTTTTTAAATAACCTGAATTCTTGGCTTTATCAAGCAGCTTTTGAATTGTCTGTACAGAGCTATTTTCCCCGTTAAAAAGGATAAGCCTGCTTAAACCCAGGTTTTTTCTCCAGAAAGCCTATATTTCAGTTTTGCATCCTTTCCAATGAATACCCTTTGAAAAAATGATGTTCTGGCATTGATAACTAAGGAAATGAACAACATATGAATTAAAGGAGAGAAAAAGACGGGAAAAAGCCAAGATCTCGGCTCTACAAGACTACAGGACACAAAGAAATCCCAGTGTAGTGACATATAAACATGTACAGACATGCATATAAATTGCCTATTATTCTGCTTCTTTTATTATTGGTATTTTGGTAGCATCTAAAGCAGTGGTGGGCAATCTGCAGCCTGTCAGGGTAATCTGCTGGCGGTCTGCGAGACAGTTTGTTTTCATTGACCATTCGCAGGCACGGCCATACACAGCCCCCAGTGGCCGTGGTTTGCTGTTCCTGGCCAATGGGAGCTGCGGGAAGTGGCGCTGGCCACAGGGACATTTCTGGAAATAACCTAGCCCACTGGGGGTGCTCCCACAATATTACTAATTATTTGCATGAATATTATTAATAAATGTCATTTGCAAGGCATCTTGGATTTGATTTATAAATATTTTTATTTTTAAGCAGAGGACTTTGTCTCAATACAGAAGATAGAAACTTGAAAGCAAAACAGAGTGAAAAAGTGATTTAGACACAAAACAGCACTTACCTGAAGGATTACGAAATCAATATGTTGTCGCTTCCTTAATTAAAAGCAATCAATTGCCAGTTCTTGCTCATTTCAGCCTCCTTCCAAAAAGCGATCCACAGCACTTTGACTGTTCTAAATTGGTTTATCTATGGGGAAATAAGGAGTGAAGGATTGCTTCACCATGGCAACAAACACCTCCATCTTCTTCAAAAAACGCCAAACGCTGAGCACCAACCAAAATCAGCCCAGATTCTGAGATCTTAAATTCTTCAGAAAGGAAAAATAGGGATGAAGCAGAGAATGTCCCTTGAAAATGGAGGCTCTGACTTCCTTATGCTAAAGAAAAATAATGACATCTTGTGTGACGTCCAAGGAACTAGCTGTGAAGAAAACCATAATGAACATCCACAAGATAACAGCCAAAGGAGAAAAACAATGAAAAAAAGCCCAACTAGATTTCTGAGCATGCTCTTGTGGTGAACAACAGGAAAGATGTTTGGGTTATAGTTTCATCTTAAGTAATGGGCACCCACTAAGGATGGGTCAACAGAGCGGAACCACAGGTGGAAAGCTGAGTTGGCCAAAAAGTGGTCTGCCAAACTCAGCCCCGACATTAAGAGCTCACCAGGCTGAGTGATCGTGGTTTAGACTTGTCTACCAAGCAGGGACTTAGTGACATTGCTGGCTGACACCGTGATTTTCAAAAGAGTTGAATGGGAGTTTACTGCTACTGAGTCAGTGGCAAGAGTTAGGCCAGTACTGAGTGCTTTGGAAAACCCCACTCATGCTTCCCGGGGATGGACCCTCCCAATTCCTGATCACAGCTTTGGAATAACCATAGAGGCGGCTGTTCCAAAAGAGTCCATTCTGCTTGATGTGCTGAGCCCTGTTCAGGCCTGCGCAGGGTTCAGTTAGTAATGAGCAGATACCCTGGCAGGGTAGACATGTTCAGTAAAGCTTTTAGTTGCTCACTTCAGTACTGAGACTGAATAGCTTAATTCAAGCAACTCCCAAGAACGTGGGATCCTGCAGAGCTGCGTACTAGACATCCCCATCCTTGAGGTGTGAGTGGTCCATCAGCAAGGGGAAGCAGCCAGCCAAGAAGAGCTTGTGCTCTAGCAACCTACGCCCAGTGCCGGGGGAGGAGCAGAGGGTTGGTCACATCCTCACAACTGGCCTAGAAGAAAGAGTACTCCAGATGCCTGGCCGTAAGAAAATGTTTGGATTTGTGTTCACCAGACACTCTGGTCAACAGCAGATCCAGAAGGCAAAGCTCCCCTGGTTCAATGCACCCTGAGATGTATGCGTGTGACTTCTATTAGCAATGGGTCAGATATATTGGTGTAAAAAACACCCAGACTAGATCCTAAAGAGGGAAACAAGTCAAAATCTCAGAAGCAAAGACCTTCTAAAAAACATTAAAATGTATTACTGGCATTAAAGTGAATAAATGAAGACTTGGCACACCACTTCTGAAAGGTTGTCAACCCCTGAGCTAATGCATCTTTCGTTCAGCTGCTCCAGAAAACTGGTAAAAATAAAAAGAGGTTTAAAAATGACAGGTATGCTGATCAATTTCACCCCTTCCAAAAGCCACTTTGGCCCCTGTTGATGGTTTTGATGTAACGAAAACTCCCAAAACAATGGATCACAGCAATTTTCTCTTCTGCACGATACATGTGACATTGATGAGGATTTTTTTTCCATCCTCATAAAATAAAACCATATAAAAATTCAGTGGCCTCATAAGACGTCCTTACAGCCATCTCCCTCCTGGGCTGGATCATTAAAGTAATGCGAACATTAAGTAAAGTACTAATGCTTACTTATGTCAGAACGTTCACTTTCCAGCAGCAACACCATGACTTACTGCACTGCTCCTCTATGCCATTGCTCAGTCCTGGGGCTGAGCCAGACGCAGCAGGAGACGGGGTACAACCTGTCAAGGAAGGCATGCTACAAGTTTCTCCTTAATTGCTCCTGCCATTGTCTTGTTTCCTGACTTCTCTGTCCTCCCCCCTCGCTTGTTTAGTTTTTACCTGTCTTTATTTGTTGTTTCCATCGTTTGCTTTCATTTTGTAGGGGTTAATTTAGTTGTGATTGGTTTTATTCTATTCCAGTGTGAGTACTTCATTTGGCCAAGAAACTATGTTAGTAGAGATATTGGATCTCAGTTCAGAGTGGACTTTCTCCAGATTCAGTGTGTGTTCAAATCGAGTATTTTGGTTCAGTCCATGATAGAGATAAGGGTCCGTTGGGAACAGGGGCGTCAGGGTGCCTCCTGAGGCTTGCTGCCCCAGGCACACACTTGGAGCACTGGTGCCTGGAGCTGCCGCTGGTTGGAAAGGCAGATCCAGATCTAGATTCAAAGGGCTAGATCCTGGCACTCCTACTCCTGTTGAGTGGCACCTTACTCACTAGGTAACCACACTGAAGTTAGGGTGACCAGACAGCAAATGTGAAAAATCAGGACAGAGGGTGGGAGGTAATAGGACTCTATATAAGAAAAAGACCCAAAAACTGGAACTGTCCCTATAAAATCAGAACATCTGGTCACTCGAACTGAACTCAACATGACTATTCGCAGAGTACCATACTGCTCAACCTGGGTCAGATGCCAGGATCTGCACCAGAGTTTCCCAACTTTCTGAGGGAATGGGAGAGGTGGGGTAGAGTTTGGGTGCAAGGGTCTGGCTTGGGCTCATGCTGTGATTTCACCTTTTGTTTTCTGGCTTCCATTTAAGGTTGTGCTGTGCTGGGAAGCCAGGCGGCTGAATCACTTTACAAATAAAGCTCTGTTACAAGTCATTTCTCCCCTTGCATGTGGCTCTGAAAAGGCTTGTCATTTCGCACACTCCTGCACATCTCTCCACCCCCTCTCCCCCACAGCCACAGAACAACAAACACCGCAGAACAGCGCTTGCTTTCCCAGGCTGGTTTTCTGGACTCCCTTAATCAGTGATACTGAATGTAATACAAAGTGCTCATCAAGGCACCATCTATTTATAGCAGCTGTTACTGACTCCTTTCCCTTGTCTCCTTCCCCGAGATCGCCTGTTGAAGGCAATGAGCAATGCAGATTGGAAAGAGGTGATGTAGCAATGAGAATTCAAGGAACCACAAGCTTCCCTTCATCCCCATCTTGTGCACGGGCTTGTTTCACTTTCATTATGCAAAGCACTGTTTCTCATGAACAAGAAGAGCTTTATGTTTATGGCAAAATAGCACCACAGGAGATGCAAAAACTTTAAAAAATGCAAATCCCCCACAGAGGCATGGGTAGGAGTGAGAGAGGGCAGGGGAAGAGAGACTGGTTTGCATCTTCTTCTTCTCATGGAACAACCTGGCCGGGCCATCCACAAGTTGGTCCTTAATATTCATGCTCAGTAATCAATGCTAGGATTTGGTCTGGACAAGTCTTGAGTGGAGAGAAAACCTCCTATTTTCCCCACCTCCACTGACATAAGCCTTCGCTACAAGAGGCCGGCAGGTCACCTGTTGTTGCAGGTAGAAATGCATGGAATCAAGTGTTTAGTCATCTCAGTGGTATGACTTGTGCTCACAATTAATTGGTGATGCAAAAAAATGCAGGCATAAAAAAGGAAGCTCAGCTGAGTCCTGGCTGAAAATGAGGCCCTCATGTTTGGGAAAAATATAACAGCTCCCCTGCATCTTGGGCCCAATCCTGCTGCCATTGAAGGCAATAGGATCAAATTCTACAGCAGCAGGATCAGCTCTCCAATATGTACTGGATAGAGCTAGATGGGAAATGATTTTCTTGCCCTGTGAAAATTTTGGCGATTTAAAATCTCCCATCCCGAATCAGGACGAAAAGTCAACCTCGTCCATTTCCGTGAATCAAAAATCTGAAAAAAGAAAAAATTGGATAAGGTCAAAATGTTTCGTGTTTAGATGATTTCAAAACATTTTAACTGACCCCTTTTTTAAGCAATACATTTAATTTATTTTTACACCAAAACCCATTTCTGCCCCCAAATGGAGCCTTTTCATTTTGAAAATATCAAAACAGGGTGTTTTGACAAGTTCTAAACTTACTTTTATTTTGAAATGGGACATTCGTCAAAACTGACCCTGTCCCACAGTTTCAATTTTAACAAACTGGAATTTACTCACGACAGACGGTTTTGTTGGAAAATTCCCAGCCCACTGCAATTGTTGTTTTGAGCAAGTTCTTTGTGGAAGCTTCTCCCTCCCTTCCCCTTTATGTAAGCAGCAAGGGAGCCGGATTATTTTTTATGCAGGTGTTTTATACAAAGGACATGGATTCCTGTATGTAGCCACAAACATTAAAAATATAATTCAGAATGTTGTCAGGTGAAAGTAGGCAATTTCCATGGAAATTAGCCCTGAATGGCGGGCACGCTGCGCTCCCTGCTGCTCTGGGTAATTGTTCACCAGAGGCTTCTTGGTAGTTGTCATCAATGCGCTTTCGGAAGCTTGGGAAAAATAGGCGCGATAAATTGCTGAAAGCGTTGCCTTCAGAGGGTGCCATAAACGTCTAGTTGGGGGAGAAAGTGGACTGTATGCCTGTTGGCACCGCCGTACGAGTGTAAATAAGATTATGGCTGAGCTTTATGAGCTTCCCGACGATGCTCAGGCTATGAATCCCTGTGAGGAGAGTCAGGTAACAAGCAGGTGTAGCAGGAAAGTCTGGTGACCAGCTGGCCTCGTGGTCAGCTCATGGCCTTACAGGTTCTGCTGGTCTAGTTGTCCCAGAGGAGGGGCCCGGCTGCAGCCTCAGTCACCCCCTGAAGCTCCCATTTCTCTCCCAGAGCTCATCATTACAAAGGAGCAGGGAGGTCAGGCAGGGAGATCTGGGCCATCCACTTCACTGGGTCCCGACCCAGAGCCCTAGGGAGTCTCTCCACATAGCCAGCCCAGTTACTGAGCACCCCAAATTATGTTACCCCCTTGGTCATTTCCTATTAGCCTGCAGCTCCTCCGTTTGGGCTGTGGCGACTGGCTTAGCAGAGACCCTCCTCAGTCTCTTAGCGCCTGGGTCAGTCGATCAATCTCTCCCCAAGCTTTCAACTCCCAAAGGAGTGGGGGGGGACCCCAAGTTCCGGATGCTAGAGCAGCCTTCACCAAGTGGTTGTCATTCCCTGCATAGCTCTCAGCACCTGCCTGGCTTCCTGGCACCACATGGAGCTC
Source organism: Gopherus flavomarginatus (assembly GCF_025201925.1). Taxonomy (NCBI): domain Eukaryota; kingdom Metazoa; phylum Chordata; order Testudines; family Testudinidae; genus Gopherus; species Gopherus flavomarginatus. The sequence continues at coordinate 43,109,381 of NC_066628.1, read as the reverse complement.
ATGCCCCCTCCCCTAGACTACCTGTGTCCTTTAATATGCTTTGCACCTGTTGAGGCTGGGGGCCTCCCTAGCCCGGTATTGTTCCCTGCTTCAGTGTGGGGCCTGTAGACCCCATCGCACCTCGTCTGAAACAAACCAAAAGCAACTGAGGGCCAAACCTAACTCCCACAGTCAATGGAGTCTGTCTATCACCTTCGCCAGGAGTTGGAATGAGCCCCAAGGGCTCAATCCTGCAAGATGCTGAACAGTCCTGTGAGGTGCTGAGTACCCTCAAATCCCTTTAAAGTCAGTGGGCGTTGAGGGCAATGAACATCTTGCAGGCCTGGGCCCCTAAGGGTACATCTACACTGGGATAAAAGACCAGTCGCATAGCTACGGCTTGCCCAGGTCAGCTGACTGAGGCTGCGGGGCTATAAAACTGCAGTGAAGAGATGCTCTAAGAGAGCAGCAGTAATAGTAATACAGAGCAGAATCACAGGAGTCGCCTGCCTCCTCTTGAAATATACCGAGCAACGGCGAGAAGGGCCCAGTCCGGATCTGATCTTCAGCAAACTTTGGGAGCATTCAGATCCCAGATTTTGCCACAGCCTATAGCAAGAAATCAAGTCAACAAAGATGAGCCCTTCCCCATCACCCTAGTGTCTTTGGACAGAGGTTTGATTCACTGTAGGTTTCCTCCTAGGGCCAACCAGCCCTGGTCTCCGGAATCCTCACTCTCATGGGGTTGCAGGCTGTGACTGTGTATTACTCCTGCAAAAGTCACATGAGGACATCCTCACCTCTCTTGCACACCCACTCAGGGGCACAGCACAATCCAGCCCAGAGTGAATGAGTCAGGCAGGCCGTTGATGTTGCATCAAGTGGATTATATATTCCAACCTTCATTTCTCTACCCACCCACCTGCGAGCAACTGAATGTGTCAGATGCTACATGCTTCATTTTCACTGGCAAATCTGCAGACCTTGCATTGCAGCGAGGTGTCATTTAAGTCCATGGAGAGAAGGGGCTCACACCCCTGTGCATTACTAGAGGCAGTGTGCTTAACTTCAGCTGTAGGCAGGGATGGAGAAATGCCTGGAATTCAAGGGATGGCAGTAAAACACAGAGGGTGTTGGATCAGTTCCTATGTGTCCACATCACAGGAGCCAACACCGGAGTTGGCACCCTGCCTTCCTGAGTAACAGTCTGAAAGGCAATGATGCATTACTCCTTATTATAGGCTAGATCACAAACTGACATTCTATCCCTAACTCTCCTCCAAGCTCCACAGTATGAAGGTGACATGCATCTGACGAAGCAGGTATTCACCTACGAAAGCTCATGCTCCAAAACCTCTGTTAGTCTATAAGGTGCCACAGGATTCTTTGCTGCTTTTAGTATGAAGGTGGACGGACATATGAGCAGGCTGGTAGGAAAGCAATTGTCTTTGGGCTCAAAAACATATGCCGCATGGATTGCAGTGTACTGTAAACACTGTGAGAATCTTGGGCCAAGGAAGGAACAGGGGACTTCAGATGTGATGCTTAAATGCCGTACATCTGCTAAGCTGGAAACATAATCTAAGCTAAAAAACAAACCAGCAAAGGAAAGAGTGGGGGTGGTGGAAAAGTGGAGCCTGATCAGGACAGACAGGACTAGAAAAAATAAATCTCTGACTTGTTATGTTTAATGTAGCTTCTCTATTTCTTATCTCCGGTGTTTTTCTCCCAGTTCCTTGGAAAGGTATTTCCACTGATAGCAGAGGCAGAGCAACTAAAATGGTACAAGATGGGGTGTCTCTGGCAGTACATTCCAGGAAGGCAGGAGATAGGAGCGGTCTCAAATTAAGAGCTGGGCAACAACTGGGCTTAATGTAAAACAACAATAGGTTAAGTAGTTTTGCCTATAAACCCAGTAGCTCAATGGCCTAAACTAGCCAAGATGGTAAAGACGTTTCTTATCAGAGGGCACATCTACTCTGCAATGGGGCCGTGTGGCTGCAGCATGCATAGACATACCCAAGCTAGCTTTAATCTAGCTAGCAGTACAGGCTATATAAGCCCAGGACATGGGGTACTTGGGCAGCTAGCACACATTGCTGTGGCTTCATTGCTATTGCTACCCGTGCTGCAATCAGACCTCCAAGCATAGACACATCTGTAGAAAGTAAGGGGTTGAGTGCAAGATAGCCGATAACCAATGGATCAGATCCGATATCCTTTGACTTCAACTGGCTTTGAATCAGGCCTGTCAGAAGGAAGAGGAGTTTAATATGGCTAGGACAAAGGAGGTCCAGTACAACTGTTATCAGTAGCTACTGTAACTGTGTGAGAAAAAGCCCAGATATTATTAGACGCATAGCCCTGTTAAGCCAGATCTATTAAGGTAAAATGTAGTAATGGACAAGTCTCAAAGGTACACGAGCTTTGTGAAAGCATCCAGGGTTTGGAAGCATGTGTCCTTTGGACAAGATTTCAGGGCTGATTTCTCGTGCAAATAGGACTTGCTAAAGATTTGCTGTACTCCCTGATTTCAGTTTGGTCACACATTAGTCACGAGTTACCTTCCTCACGGCAGGCTGGCTCCTGCCAAAACCAGGAGAGCAGAGATCTATGAAATAGTAAGTGAAGTTACCGGTGATTTTTCCGAAGTGCAGGAGGACTCAATTTGAGCTTTGGGTAGTAATAAATGTCTCTCTTAGCTGACCTCTCTCTATTAAAATGATCCACTGATATTTTCAGATCATGCACGACTTGGTATTTCCCCTATTCTGGACCTGTCTCTGAAGTAGTGATGGGCCATTGCTGGGCCATTCAGAATAGGGGCTCCAGGTGGTGGAGGCTGCCAGACGGTTGCTTTGGATTCAGCTCTGGATTTAGTTTAGGACAAAGCATTTGAAAAAGGAAATAGGAAGGATTTGGAGTGGTACTGACCCCTGTGCAGACACTGTGCTGTCTCTTTGCACTGTTTAAGTTCCACGTCTGAGTGCAGCTGGGTGAGATTTTTCTGATGGATAGTTTACTTGCCCCAAAATGTAGTTTTGGGTCAACCAAAATTATTTTCATATTCAGGTCAAACTCGGCAAATAGGTTCAGTAAAAGGAAAACAATCTGAAAAAGTCAAACAACACATTTTGCCTTTTCATTTCAGGAGGACATTTCGTTTTGAAACTTAGCTAGATTTAAATTGTAAAAAAATTTTAAAAAACCCACCTGAAAATGAAACGAAACATTTTATTGGACCGAAAACATTCGCTTTGTTCTTTTCTTTCAGGTGAGAAAAACAAAAACAAATATTCCATTTTGGTTTGACCTGAAACAAAAGGTTTTTTTCCACCAAACCAAAAAAAAAAAAAAAATCAATTATTTACTCAGCTCTACTTCTGTGGGCGTATGGGGGATTTTAGTACTGTACAGATTTCTGTACAGGAGTGAATTTCCCCCCTTACTGAGTAAGATCTGCATAACAATTCAATTAACATGTAGCCAAAAACAAGCACTCTGGATTCCAGAGTGAGCCTCAGATGAGCTGGGAGGTGAAGCCTTTGCCAATCAGAGATGGGATGTTGGGTTCCAACATCCTGGCTGACCAACAACAGACCAGAGGTAGAACTAATGGCAACACTTCCAGGCCTGGTTCCCTGTCCAAGAGAAAGGTGCTGGAAACCCCAAGCGAAATGCAAATAGGAAGGGACATGAAAACGTCCTGGCAAGGGACTCAAGACATCAAAAGATGATGATTTTACCCACTTTCCAAAGCTGGCAGATATTTAAAACATCCAACTTGGCAGCACACCTCGTGATTACTGGGATAAACTGCTAGTGTAGACACCCCCTGAAGAAGAAAGAGCTTCACTCAAGAAAGGCGGAGGATAATAAAAACGGAAGGACATGTTGGATACACTGGAAGCCTGAAGAGTGAGTCCAATAGAATATTCAACTCTTTCCCGTTTCCCCCTTTTCAATAAATAGAGAAAGGCAGCCCAGTCTGTGCAAATGGACACCCACACTCTTCTCATTCCAGCTGTGCCTCAAAGTGCTACATTTGTTCCCCCTATGGACCACTGGAAAAAAAAAAAACCATCTAGACCCTAATCTCTTTCCAGCACATATGGTTCCTCTCTCTCTCGAGCTGGGTGTCAGCAAATGCCCATCAGGCAGCCATTTCCAGCTTCAGAAATCAGTGGGGAACCTCTAATTGCTACTGAAAATATTTTCCAAGAAGCAAATCAACTGGTATGCCAAGCTCCATCCCAGAGGCAAACACAATTTACTTGTCATGTTTCAACAATTTTTCTACTGTTCGTACTGTATAATTAGTCACTTGGCAAGCTGGTGATTACACTCTGGACTGAAAAGACGGCTCATTCTTTGGACACACAACAATCAGCCCATACCTTGTTAAGAGGCGGATTGACTATTGTATTTACAGACTAGAGCAGTAAGGAAATAGCCAACACATTAAATCCAGCACTGTAAATAATAGAACAAATAGAGCCCACCGCACTGCCCCATTTAATAGTATTTAAAATAGAAACGGTATTGCTGCCATATCTTGCCTTTCCCCAAGAAAGTATAGGTTCAGATACAGTATGTATGTATTGATTCTGGATGAGACGACAACTGCTCACTTATTTTCATATTGAGTCTTCTCTCTCTTCTCAAGAAGCTTTTCAGATGTTTCCACCAAAGCCTGATGTCAGTGGTAACTAGACATAGAACCTTCTATCCAACTCCTTCTCCTGCTAGGAATGTTGGTTACCTGGATAATATGGAAGCTGGAGCCAAACCCCCTCTGTTTTTCAAAACCCAAATATGACTGTCAATATTTTGCAAAAATCAAAAACACTTTGGTTTTTCCATTGCAAGGACATGACAAAGCCCAAGACTTGTATCTCAACACCTCTCCCCCAAAGGTTTGGTGGGTTTGATAAAATGGATCCAAGTCATCCCCCGTTTGGATTTGAAAAACTTGGCCAATGAGTTTCTACAAAACAAAAGCTAAACCACAGCTCTCTTGTTGCATTTTTAGCAGTGGGCTCTCCCTTTTCAAATGTCCACCAATGAAAAGAGGACCTATGGCTTTGAGCCCCTAGTGGATGCTCACCATGGCCAAATTCTGCAGTCCTTACTCAAGACATTTCTCACTGACTTCAAATTTGAATAAGGATGGCAGGTTCTGAACCCACAGCCACACATAAACACTGGGAAAGAAACTGAAGGACAGATGACCTAAATTCTAGCAAACTCTCAGAGCATTTACATTCTGTTCTTATATGCAGATTTCTGCTAATAATAATACTTAACACTTCTAGTGCTTCAGATGTTCACAGCACAGTACAAACTTCAATTAAGCTAATGCACTCCTAATTCACACACCACTGTATCAAGGGCATAGTTTTACCTGAAAGCCCTGGAGCTGCTTGGGGAAGAGAGGGTCTCTATTATTTTTGAATGGAGTGGTGTACCAAAAATCAATACCTACTGACTTCCTGTTTTCCTTCTGGGTTAAAAATATGTAGACTTGAATTCTCAGTTACACTAAGACCTCAACACACAGTCAACCTGTGGAACTCATTGCCAGGGGATATTGTAAGGCCCAAGAGTATAACTGGGTTCAAAAAGAATTAGAAAAGTTCCTGGAAGATAGGTCCATCAATGGCTATTAGCCAAGATGTCAAAGCTTCTGATTGCCAGAAGCTGGGACTGGGCGACAGGGAATGGATCACTTGATGACTGCCTGTTCTGTTCATTTTCTTTGAAGCATCTGTCATTGGCCACTGCCAGAAGACAGGATACTGGGCTAGATGGACCACTGGTCTGACCCAACAGGGCTGTTCTTATGCTCTCTACATCTCTCTGGCAGTGTAAATAGACTTTAAAGTGGGTGTCAATGTAAATGTAATGGGGTCTTAGCATATGTGAGAATCAGACTCATAGTACTTCACTCCAGCACATACAAAAAGCTCAGTTTCCTTATCTATGCATCTAATTTTCTTAGGTACTTACATGACCCCTAACACCATCGGATCTGAGCGCCACACCATCTAACGTATTTATTCTCAACATCCCTGTGAGGCAGGACTGTGCTATTATCTCCATTTTACAGATGGGGAACTAAAGCACAGAGACACTATGGCCTGGTCTACACGGTGTGTGTGTGTGTGTGCGGGGGTCGATCTAAGGCACGCAACTTTGGCTACGAGAATAGCGTAGCTGAAGTTGACGTATCATAGGTCAACTTACCTCACGTCCTGACGACATGGGGTCGACTGCTGCTGCTCCCCCATCAACTCCGCTTCCGCCTCTCATCGTGGTGGAGTACAGAGGTCGACAGCAGAGCAATCAGAGATCGATTTATCGTGTTTACACTAGACGCGATAAATCGATCCCCAATAGATCGATCACTACCAGCTGATCTGGCGGGTAGTGTAGACGTACCCTAAGTTACTTGCCCAAGGTCCCACAGGAAGTATGTGGTGCAGTAGGGAACTGAACTCTGCACTTTCCAGTCTAGTATTCTAAGCACTGGCCCGCCCTTTCTCTCTCTTCCTTGGAAAAGCTTCATCTACAACAGCTAACAACAGGAAACCACTGTATCTTCATGGGAATAACTCACTCCTTCAGGGCCTGACCCAAAGCTCTCTGAAGTCAATGGGACCAAGCTCTTAGGGTGGAGTACAATAGCTAGTTGTAACCCATCATAACTCTACTGCAGACAATACACCATCCTGGAATCAGATATTGCTTAATTGTATTTAGTCAAAAGAAACCTCTTGTGTTATGGTAACCGCAACATAACCTACCCCAAATCTCCAACACCAGGACAAGTACCAACACCAATCACTGTTCTCTGAACTCCTCCTCTTCCCTTACATAGAGACTTCAGTGGTTCTGTCCTTATGACAATCAAATGTTGTTAATGGCTAATGAGTGAGACATAGAAAACAGGACTGGGTCTACTACCGGAAGACAGAGGTTTTTTTGCATGAAATGTCACACATCCTCCCAATCAAGGCCATTTCATGACTACATGGTGAAAAAGTCCCATGAAATGGTCATTTGTACTTTGAAAGATGCTATGTCTAAAATTGCACATTTGCACATGAAACACAATTTGTAAAAGTTCTAAAATTTCACATATTTTGTTTTGTTTTCACTCAAAAAAATGACCCGGTTTCCTCAGGCAAATCCTGTTAAAGTTGTCATTGTTAATGTAAAAAGGGACCATTTTAGAAGGTGTAAAATGAACAGCAATAAAACCCTTGCTATCTGGAGATTTTAAGTATCAGGTCACATTAATTGCACCCGATTGACTGAGATTAAAGGCTGGATGCTCAGCAGTTTCTTCCACCCTGTCTGTCTCAACCTGTGCACACAGCTGGTTCAGTGCATATCTCAAGCTCCTGCATATGCCACCCTACTTAGCGCTGCCTCTAATTCGTCTCATATGTCCTCCTTTGCGCTGAAGCTGAGCATCTCTGTGCAGAGTGGGCACTTGGGAGGAGAGGGCAAGGCAACACCCTAGTAGCATTTGAGAAGGGAACTTGTGAAACAAGGGTATTATTTTTCCTCCTTCCTCCCCCAAACTAGACCTTTAAACACCTGAGTCAGTATCACAACAAAGAAGCAAGTTGAACACCAGGGTTAGCGTACGTGCAACTCTCTGGGCGGAATAAAGGGGACATGTCTCATGCCCCAACTTCTTACTATCCTGTTTCTGGTCCCCCTCAATGCAGCGGCAGAGCTCATGCATCCTGCCTCTTGGCACCTTTCCCTAGCTGCACCCCTGAGTGTTAGAAGTGGGATGCAAATAGGAGGGTGCAAAGAAAATGAGATGGGCAACTCTCAACTGAAGCAGTGAGAGGTACTTGTATAATAGCCTGCGTCACCGAGATTTTGCATTTACTAAGGAACCCAGGAAACCTGTCAGGAGCCAGAACATTTTCCTAGGGAGCTGGGCATGAAACTCTTGCTATTGCTGATAGGCCTGGATCTCTGTGCACATCAAAAGTAACTTGTTTTCTCTTCTCTTCTTTGGGGGACTGAAAGCCCCAATAGCAGCAGCTGGGTGTCATGACAGGAGTGGAGGAAGCAGAGGTGCTTGCTCACTGGCCTTTCTTCAGCTTTATGCTGACATCTAGTGAATATTTTCAAAACTGCACTTACAAAGCGCAGTTCCAAGAGTGCTTCAAACTAATCTCTCTTCTTCTGCCCCGCTGGACAGGGCTCTGCCAGCGGAGTCCTCTGACAGATTGGGGGTGACAAGCAGCTTGTGTCATGATGTCCTTTTCCCATATGGACTTTCCATCATGTGGGGTTAGGGGGGAGAGGCAGGCACTTGGATTCTGCTGAAGGTGAATCTAGCCCACTGCCTATGCAACAGGTGTTTGGGAACCACTCTGGGCTCTCCCAGTACTGCCAGCAAAGTATCCGTAACAGTATTACAAAAAACAGCCCACTTTGAACCTGGTGAGTGCTTTTTTTCCCAGTCCAGGTGCAGCCTGTCCACACTAAGGTCTGAATCAAGGCTCTAAGTACAGCATCTTTGCCACTTGAGCTCCAAGAAGACTTCTCAGTTGCTACCAGTGTTAGCAGCAAAGATAACTTTCTTCCCGGGTCTCTTCCAGTTGCTAGGTTGGAGGAATGTTACATTTTGCAGCTGATCCTGAGTATCAGGACTGCAGTCTTCTAGAAGGCTGAGAAATCCCTTTTCACCAGTGCTCTGAATGGAGTACGTCACAGTAGCCCTCTGGCAGTCCTAAGGCTGAGAATGCAATGCTGAAAGAGCACTTCACTTGCCTTTAGATGTCCCCATGGCAGTGGTAGAGGTCTGAGGAAGCCCCCTGCTTTTCATTTCTGAGTTGTCCTTTCATAGTGTTTACCCAGCATCTGTCTCAACACAAGGAATCTGGCTTAGGATACCAGATCAGGTCACCATCAATCTCATCAGTTACAAAACCAAGGAGCTTGAGAAGCAAGGAAATTAAGAGGTAAGGACGTCCTCACTCTTACGCTGCCCACATAGGAAATGAACCGTTGTTCTTATTCGGCATAAAGAAACAATAACACAAATAAGTCCCAACAACTCCACCCTATTCTAACCAACATTATGGCTCAAATCCTGCCCCCATGTCCGCAGTCGTGGGGGGGCCCTGGGCAAATGACTCAGGACAGTTCCCCTGCACAAGGGAAGATGGAGGTGGGGTCAATCCCTTCTTCACAAACAGCAGAGGTGGTCTGTGCAGCACCGCAAACGGGGTGGCCCATGCATTCATCTCTCCAAGGAAGGACGCAGCCTTTGTGACCCAGCATCAGGTGATGGCAACCAAGTGGAGGATTTGGGCCCAACAGTGTAGGGGTTGTCTCTGGTTTAGATAAAACTCAGAAGTGCTATGATTAAGCTTGTACTCGGCTTTGCACTGCGAGCCCCTGAGCCCTGCAGTGTCCTCCCATTCTTCAGAGCCCTGTGCAGATGCTGCTTTGGGCTGTTACACGAACCACCAAGGGAAAATTCCTGCATAATGAAAATCCTTGCTAATCAACCAACCTCAACAGCTCATTAAACGGAAGAAAACAATCTCATCTCGGTCAGCCTGGGACGTATTGATTTCTGCTGTAGAAAAGATGAAAGCAAGGGAACCTTGGAACTAGGCTCTTCGCAGAAGCAATGCAGATTACTAACGGGGAGGGAAACACACTGTGCTCTGCCTTCTCTGTCCAGATAGGAACGGATCCCAAACCTGCAGAAGGCAGTGAAAAGACTCCCAGGGTGAGATTTTGTGCTGTATCTCTAAGAACTTCCTACAGGCTCCAATCCTAACCCTAACAAAGAACCTTTTACCAACCCCTGCCCTAGCCCAGGGCCACCTGGCTGCTCTAACCCTAATCCCAGCTCCAGGCCTAACACTAGCCCAAGGCCACCTGATTGCTCTAACCCTAATCCTAGCTTGGCTCCACCTACTGGCTCCAGCCCTAACACTAGCCCAAGGCCACGTACCACAGTAATGCTAACTGTAGACCAGAGTCACCTTCAGCCTCTAAGCCCAGCCTGCTGCAACCCTAAGTGACTGAAACTAGTATCTGGTACGTTTAATGGCTCCAACTCTAACCTAACCCCAGTACCTTCCAATGGCCCCAACCTTAAACATAGCCTTGGTGCTCCCTATGTGACTAAACCCTAATCCATCCACCTACAGGCTCTAGTGTAACCAGCTTAGGGATCACCCTAACCTTACCCTGTTCCAGCCCCAGCCCTAACCTAGGGAAACTAACCAGCCTGAACCCTAACCCTTGCTAGGGCTGTCAACTCCCTCCAATCCTAACCCTCCTAGTACTAGTCACCCCAATTCACAAGAATATTGCAGAATAAGATGGTGTTGAGAGAAGGGTAATGAGAATGATTAAGGGCATGCAAACCTCACATATATAGAACAATTGAAAAGACTGGGAATGTTTACTTTAGAGATGAGATGAATTAGAGGGGACATGAATTAGAGTGTACAAAATAATGCACGCTACAGAGAAGGTAAATCAGGGCTTTCTATTATCCGTGTCTCATAACACAAGAGCAAGGGGATAGTCAATGAAATTGAAAAGCGGCAACTTCAAAACTGACAAAACAAAGAACGTTTTCATACAATGCTTAATTAGACTGTGAAACTCATTGCAACCGGATGTCCTTGACGCCAAGAACTTGGTAAGTGGCAAAGAGGGATGGGCTATTTATATGGATAACAAACATGTCTAGAGTTATAATGATAAATACTAAAAAAAGAAAAATGTAAAGAAAAGAGTTTTGGAAGGGATACAAAACCTCATAGTTCAGGGTTTAAGCCCACCGCTAAGTAACATGGTTAGGATGATATTCCTCCGAGGGGGGGGGCAGATCATCCTATGCCTGCCCACTGAGAATTTCTCTGCACCTTCTTCTGAAGCATCAGGTGCTGGCCACTGTCAGAGACAGGATACTGGACTAGACGGATCATAGGTCTGGTCCACGCTCGCTGTTAAGCACACAAGGACAGAAGAGATCACTTAACAGATGTGTCATAGTCACAGCAATTAGGGTTGCCAATTTTGGTTGGACATATTCCTGGAGGCTTCATCACATATTAATCTTTAATTAAAGATTAGGTCCTTTAATTCCTGGTAACTCCAGGAGGGTTGGCAACCCTAACAGCAACAGGTCTCATCTCTGCCATGGGGAAATTATATTGTTCTCATGGGAACAAAGGTAATCAGGGTGATTTCAACAATTACACCTTACAGACCCCCGTGCACAACATGTTTGCCTATTTCTTATCAACATACCCCATGCCTAAGTTGCGAGTCTTTCACAGAGGTCATGGATTCCTCTGTAACTTCTGCAGCTCTGCCATGGGCTGCCCCCTGTCTGGAGGAGCGGTGGTGGGGCCACAGGCTGCCCCTTGCTCGGAGTGGTGGCAGCAGGACCATGGGCTGTCCCCCTGCCCGGAGCATTTCCGACACATGCTAAAAATTACAGGAGTACTATAGAGATAATATGATCCCACAGAGCACTGTATATCTAGGGGAGTGTGGCCCCACTGGCAAACAGATGATGCTCACTGATAACAGCACTGATGGCAATTGCTTCTCGGCAGCTGAGAAATCCTGGTGTAGCACCTGAAATGAGCTCTACCAAGGACCTGTGAGCACACAGAATTCAGCTGCTTTAACTAACTCAGTTACCTGTAACCGAGTCAGTTATTTAGGTGCAAGTCTGCATGTGGACCAGGTTTTATGCCCAGATCCATTCCTCCCTCACACTTCTGTAGTTCAGCAGCGCTTGCACGGCACAGCTTTTTCGCTACTAGCTCCTTTCCACAAGTCACTTGCTGCACACATGGTGTGCCAGCTGGTTTATATATGGCACCCTCTAGTGTGCAAGGGAGCACTGACATTAGAAACCGGTTACGGGTGAGAACAGAGCTAGATGAAGCTGCACACCACAAAACTGAGGGCTACCCTGGATTTAGATCACTAATCCTCAGGCATGGCTAAAGCAGTATCAAAGATGAAATTCTCCTCGTTTTTATTCTGTAAAGGAAAAGGCAACAGGCCAGGTGTAAAGCAAGAGGACTTACTGTGACCCTTCTATAAATCATCCAGAAAGCTCCCTCAGTCCACCAGCATCAGTCAGAATCAATGAATCTCTTACCTGGTAGTAGTAATCCACGTACTGTGGCTCATAGTGCTGACACCCTGGGTTTTCGACAGCCAGCACATCCTTCAGTAACTCTTCACAGCCTGGCAACAGAAGCAAAAACAAACATTCAGCTCATTCCACGTCCGTTCCCATTACAGTATTCACACAGGCATGTGCAAGCCTCAGACAGCGGGGAGACTGAGGGCCTGTCCATAGAGGGGATATTTGTTTCAGTGTTGAAGCAACTTGCATGACACTTGGAGGAAGGAGCACAGTTTGCAGGATGGTAGAGTGTGAAGGAAGCACCAGAAAGTCAGTCTGTGTGCACATGGCTTGAATGCTAGCTGCAGTTGCAGCACTTCTGTAAATAGTTCTTTTAATAAAGAGCCAGTTTCATTTTATAAGCACAGAGTCCTCTTGCATTCTTAGCCAGCACGCTGTTCATGAAACAGGCGTAGCTAACACCAGTTGAAACCCTCAGCATAGATAGACTTACCATATGTCGGGTTTTCCTGGACATTTCCTCTCTTTTGATCCTCTGCCCTTTGTCTGGGTGAATTTTTCAAAGAAGAGGCAATGTCTGGGATTTTTGTGGTGCAGATGTTGCAGCTCAGAATCACATGGCTCTGCATCCCAATTGATCCCTCCGCTGCAGCCACCAGATCCCAGTCCTGGGGAGGTGGCGAGGCAGGAGGAGGTGCTGACGGATGACTGGAACTATGTCTCGGGCCTGCCCCAGCTGCCCTGCCACCTTGACAGGGAGTGATGCTGCCTCCCACTTCAAGAGTGAGGACCACAGCTCCTTCTAGGTACTCCCCCCAGTACACACACCTCTCCTGCACCCCCCAATTGTACCTCCTCCCAGTTCCCCCTCCCCCCAGCAGTGTCCTGCTTTTGAGAAGTTGAAGGATGGTAACCCTACAATAGATGCCCTACACTGCTGTGCAATGGGGCTTGCCCAAGTGTGGATTGCTTCAGTCCCAAACCAAAATGCGGCCTGGTCCAGTCAATCTAGCGCTAGACCCACCCCACTAAGCACGAGGGGGAAAAGAGATGGACCAAACTCCAAACCCCTATACTCAAACTCTGGATACAGTTCGGTATTTCACGGGTCTGCATCAGACTTTATGCCGGTTTTACACTAGTTTAACTCCACTGATGCCACCAGAGTCACTCCTGATTTACACTGAAGTAAGTTAGAGACGATGAAGCAACCTAGTGGTCACATCAGAGGAGTCTGAATTCACCTGGTTCCAGTACGAACTTTTTGCCTGGCTATTGTCCGTGATTCTCCTGGCATGGCACCGTACCACGCAGAAATGGATTTTTTCCTGGGGGTAACTAGATGTTACACAGAGCTTTCTGCAGGAAACTCCAACATCTTCTTAAAATACGTCTCACACTAGGAGCATATGGTCCTATGTGAGCAAACACCTACATGCTTACTTCACATTCAGAACTACTGCTGCATTTGCTTTGTTCTTAATAAACATGTTAGTGGCTGGAAAATCAAGGTCTGCATTTCTTTTAATCTCTCTCATCTGAGAGCCCAAGACAAATATAGAAAGCCTTTGGAGCTGCCAAATTCCTCAGTCCCCATTAAATACCAATGATTGTTCTCTGTGTATTGAGCTGTAGAAAGAGGTAACAACAGGCCAGGTTGTTCTAACCAGCTCATTACAGATGGGCAGCCTAAAATGTGTTGTCACATTTTATATGGTATTTTACTGGGAGGCTCCAATTATCCAATGGTATTTCTCTTTCTACCTCATCACTAATGTGGTATGTCTGGCTGTGACATAACACATTGCTATTCACCCACAAGGCAGGTGAGCCAGAAGAAGAACGTCACGAAGGGTGAATCATATGAAATTAGGCTGCTAGCAGAATATTCACTCCTATTATCAAAAGGAAGGAATAATAGCTTTAGGGGAGAATTACAGGAAGAAGACATCCTCTGCTTATGGAGATAGAATCCCTTAACAAAGGAAAGGCACGCTCAGAAAGAGCAGGACAGCACCACCAAATTGTAAGGGATCTAATATGTGGGATCAATATCTCCACCTCCTCCCCACACACCGGCATATGATGAGAGTGACACACGGACATGGCAGATAAAGAAGCTGTCAAGTGAATTATGATCCAAAGAGCAGCGCATGGACGACAGGTAGCCTCATTTCTCCTCTGCCATAAGAGATGATCAGGAGAAAGGGAGGACAACTGGTATTTTTAAAAGACGAAGTGGAAATTCTAGCTGCACAGGAAAAGAAGAAATTCAAGATAATGAAAGAAAACGCAGCATAGCTCAATGAACTGTGGAAGAAAGGCCTCTATAAGGACTTGAACTTTAGTCATTGCTAAGAATCACTAGCACTAAGTCACAGCTGCAATGAAGGAAAGTGCTTAATAGAATGAAGGGAGTTTGGCAATAATGAACATGATCCTCAGCAAACTAGAGGGCACTAAGAAGGTGGCATGAAGACACATATTGACAGCTGCACTAATTGAAATTCTAGTTCTACACGTGGCCAATGTCCAGGTGAAAATATGCCTGTGTATAAGGAAGGGAAGGTATGCAGCCACAACACTGAATAACAGCAGAGGAGGCCAGAAAACCAATATTTTCCCGTGTGAAATTTTGAATGAAAAATTATCTCTTGAAATTTTTCAACCAAACATGTGGGTTTTCCCAGGGGAAATTCTGAATCAATTCAGAATAAAAATGTTTGACTCGACATTGCCAGAGGACTCTGGGATATGCCTCCTGAAGTCCTAGCAGCGCACACAGGTGAGTGCAGCACCAAAGAGGATGCAGCATCTCAAGGGTGGCTTTACAGTGTGGTCACGCGCACACAGCTGAGGCTAATTCAGGTGCTGATCACCTGAGTTAACTCTGCAGTGAAGACATACCCTCAGGCTTTGTTTACACTGGGGTCATAGCCATCTTTGTAGCTAAAATCCCTACTGTATATGCAGTGCATGGGGTAAACCATGAGTTGCAATGGTGCACCAGGGATCTTACTCCCTGGTGTACCAGGTATATGGTAGGGATTTGCACCTGTGACTAACACCAGTGTTAGCTAATACATACTAATTAACATGTTGTTAAACACCACATTGTACCTAGTACAGACAAATTCAGCAGTGTTGTATTAGCCAGTCATGGTTAACCCTAGATATTGACCAATGGGAGCAGAATCCCTAGAATTGGCTATGACTAGCCAACATGTTTTTAAAAAATACTTTCTTTGTCCACAACAGGTCCTAAGTGGTGTTTAAAAACATGTTAAGCGACACATTTACTAAATACCCCTCTTTTTCTCAGTACAAAGAAGGTCAAAGGTGTTTCACAGAGTCACTTCCAGAGTAGAACCACCTGTAAAGTGCTTATCTTATGTGGACCATCTGACCATTACTGAGTTTATTAGCTCTACCTTATTCCTATCTTAACATGTATTTTTACCTCTCATTTTAGCCTTTTAAGTCACATTACACATACACAGACATAGCTAAAATACTGCTGGTCATTAACTGGAGCCTGTCCCTTTGTTGTATTGCTTGGGAACATTTAAAACTTATTAAAAATCTTCATTAACACAAAGGAATATGATCCCGAGTATTAAGTCCCTGAGATTGCCTTGCTAATGTGATTCCTGTGGGACCAGCACTCCAAAAAGCAGTTTCTTGTATGATGTACGTAAAGATAAACTTTGTTTACCCCGTGAGGAAATTTCCTTCTGTAGATCGCTCTGTCTTGGATCATCACCCATCAATATCCCTTTGTTCCCAGTGGCTGTGACCACAACATGTGCTGGTCTGTGCTCTGCGTAGGTTCCTCCATAGTCCTGTTCCAGGGGATAATTTAATTGTCTATTTGCCCCTTTTGCCATTAATAACGAAAGCTTATTAGTCACGGAGCTGTCTACTGCCCATGTGTGTCATGGGAGTCATTAAGGCACAACCGAACTGCTTGCACTGCCAAGCTCTCTGTGTGAGACACTGGGCACATATTCATTAGAGTGAGTTATCTGCAGAAACCAGGCACCATTCTGTAATGCATGCAGGCAGAGGTAATGGAGGAGATGTGTTTACACAGCTGTAAAACTTCCCCTCAACAATATCGCCAGTCATAATTTCAACCCACGTTTCCCTCCTGCATTAATAACCACCACAGCACTGGGCTAATAGCACAGCAATTCCAGCCAAGGGCCTATAAATGATCCAACACATTAATTAAAACCTCACAACATTCCTGTGAGGCAAGGTCAAGATTTTTACCTCCCATTTCTCTGACGGGGAAACTGAGGCACGGAGGCTGGTGATTTCAGTGGCGCCTTAGGGAATTAGATGCTCAAATTAAGGGGAGTTTGATATCTGATTCCCTTGGGCCCCTCTGAAACTAACCTGTGAGGTTAGTCTATGACAGCGCTGAGGACAGAACCCAGCTCCTCCAGGTCCCAATCCTGTGTTTTACCCACAAGAACATCTTTCCCCTCTTGGCATTTTGGCTTTCATCACACTCTTAGGTTTTTCCAGCAGGTGACTCTATACTGAGGACACCATGTCATGGCCAAACCCATTTAAACTCAGGATGATGATGCCACACCAGGACAAAAATATGGGAAAAGTAATTGCCCCACTCTGGACCTAAACTCCCTGGGGGCTGCCCTGGTCACTGTATTAATGGTAGGTGGATGGGGCCTTTCCAGATTGGGACTCTTGTGTCCCACCTGCCCAATCCAGAACCCAAAGAAACCCATGTGGCATTTGATACTGACTTCAATGGAAGCAGAATTAGACATCATCTAGCATCATATATTAAAAAATTCAAAATGAGTCAAATCTTGGTCCCATGGGAGTCCATGGCAAAATGCCCACTGGCTTCAATGGGATCAGGATTTGACCCCATAGAAAACACAGTCTCCTTCTGCAAAGGTGACACCTTGCCTGCCTGAACATCACTGAATAGTGAGAGTCTCCGTATCCAGCAGCCAGCATTGCCCATGGTAACAGCTCCACTGTCACGCAGGTTGGCACAGCGACATTCATGCTGCTCATCATGCTGGGAAGAAATTGCATGCCACACTGCACTGACACTAAAAAGTCAGAGGGGCAGGAAATGCTGCCACTGAGAGGGGATTTCCCCTATGTGATTGCTTAAAGACAACACTGCAGCCATCTAGGGCCTGATCCAAAGTCCAATAAATAAATGGAAAGGTTCCGATTAACGGGCTTTGGTTTGCTTCTTGGTAAGACACATATTTCAGTAACAAAATCTCTGTCAGTGATTCATCACACTGATCACCTCCCGGTACAAACCAGATCTTCTTCCCAACACAGCGTTCTCCCTATGCATGGTCACTTTGGAAGATCAGCTACTACTGGTCCCTATATCATCTCTGAATATAATTCCAAGCCATGTGTTTAAAGAGCTGATCATTGCTTTCCCCTCTCTGGGCCCATACCCATGAGGGGTACGGCTGCACTGCAGCAGAGAACATGCTTCCCAAACAGACTTGGGCTCACTCTGCTCCAGCTAGTATGCTAAAAAGGGCAGTGTAGCTGTTATGGCCTGGACAGCTGCTCATGTTAGTCACCTGAACTTGGACCCTGGGGTGGCTAGCCCATGTCGCCAAGTCCACATTGCTACTTTTAGCTCGCTAGCTCACGTGGAGCTAGTGAGAGCCTGTTAGGGTGACCAGACGTTCCGATTTTATAGGGACAGTCCCAATTTTGGGGGCTTTTTCTTATATAGGCACCTATTACCCCCACCCCATCCCGATTTTTCACACTTGCTGTCTGGTCACCCTAGTGCCTGTCTGCCTGGGTTGGGAGGCACGTATTTAGACATCTAGACATACCCTTAGTGAGTGTCTGTTAGCTTCTCTGGGCCTTGCATCAGGCCCTTTCTTTTCAGAGAGGAAAGTCCCTGACATGTTTACATGGAAACCGATTAGCTGTTGTATCCAGTATTGTTCTCCTTATGACGAATGCTTATGCACGAAAATCATGTCTTTTATTTATTTTATTTTAGTGCTAATTTGAATTTTACAGGTGCCCTGGGAGGGCACATTACAAATGGATGACTGAGTTAACACATGGCTCTGCAGACACGTATACCTGTGTCATCCTACCACAAGCATCCATTTTGGCTGGCAGCCTAGAAAAAGCCAGCGTGCTAAATTGAAATATCACAATCCACACAGGATGTAATGAAAAATCAAGGTTTATTCTGGCGTATCTCCTTACTGATTAGGGCAAACATTATGGCTTCTGATGGGGATTTTTACAATGCTGCATTCTGATCTGGCATGCCTGGGACTTATTGCCACTGGTACCCTGTCTTGAGGAAAAAGTACCCTCTCGTCCATGCTTGCTAACCTGCCATTACCAGTTTTTCAAGTTGTGCAGCAATGCACACTCAAGGCCAGAACCTGTCCTTAAAACACTATCACAAGAGAGCTAACAAACATCTCCTGGCTACTTTAAGATCCTCCTGCATTAAGACATTTCATTATTTCTATAATTTCATTTTCCAGAAAGCAGCACCACTGAAAGCCACTTATACGGCTGATTGGAGCCATTTCATTTGGACATCTAATTGTATAACAAGGCCTAACCATGGTCGGAGCTATGGAAAGAAAGACAAATTGAGATTGACTTAGACAACTATTTGTTTTTCTAAGCATGGGCAATACATTTCCTGCTAGCTGCCAGTGATTATTTCCCCCCCCTCCCTGGCTGAGGTTAGAAATCTACAATCATATTCATTTTAGGATACCATTTTTGGCAAGTGAGACTTATTGCATT
The DNA here is from genome assembly GCF_025201925.1 of Gopherus flavomarginatus. Taxonomy (NCBI): domain Eukaryota; kingdom Metazoa; phylum Chordata; order Testudines; family Testudinidae; genus Gopherus; species Gopherus flavomarginatus. The sequence continues at coordinate 43,090,423 of NC_066628.1, read as the reverse complement.
TGGAACATGTAGTGCAACAGGGGACAGGAAGGAAGGATTTTAATCATGGATTGTTGCCAGCCCTTGGGTACTCCAGAGCCAGAAGCTAAAGAGCAATGCATGAGGTAAACCTGCTCCTTCCTGGGTAACGGAGCCTCACAAATAAAAGTCCAGTGTCCTTATATTAAGTCTCTGGGCCTAACTCTTGGCCTTCTGCTCCTTGCACCCCCTTGCCCAACGGCTTCCACTCACTTCATCCCCGTATATTAGATGGCTTCATGACACCTTCTCTGGAGGCTGGTAAGGGGGTACCCAGGCCCTCCTACTACACCTGGTTCCAGCCTGGGGACCCTGTAACTGGCAGCAAAGGTCTGCTCCATACAACTCCTTGCTGCCACCTCCCTGAGCTACTTCCTACCCTGCCTTTCTCAGGCCTTCTCTCCACACAATCTCTCTAGGTTAACCCTTCTTGCAGAGCCAGGACTCTCAGGGTCCTCGCCTGGAAGCCCCTAACAAAATTCCAAATGTAATGAGTAAACTTAACCTAACTTCTGTCGTCCTCAGGCTTGCCCTTTAAGGGCTCTTACATTCCTCCTGCTTCGTTCCTTAACTGAACACCTCCCAGGGCTCGCTCCCCTTCTGGAAGTCTAGAACCTGCCCTTCTGTCAGGTCTTAGCAATAAAGCCTGTTCCACTCTCAGTAACCATTTGTCTCCTTCTCTACTCAGACTACGATCTCAGGGCATAATCTCCCCATGAGCTTCCTCCTCACACCCTCCCTATTCCCACAGAGTGACTGCAGCCTCTCGCTCCACGGCTTCTTTCTTGACTGAATAGTTGCTAGTCGCCACCAGCTAAATACTTAGCGGTTTATATTCTCTCACTCTGCTGTGTCCTTCAGGTAATGTAACAACTCCTTTTTAATACTACCCTATTTCCATTAATAATGTAATGTAACTTTTGATATCTTAAGGTATTTGAACTCCTCAGAAAGCTTTTCCCTTTCATTATCGAAGCCCTCACAGACCCCATACAAGGTGATCAGTTGTTTCTTCCACCTTACAGAGCACAGATAGGCCATCTTTGTGTCTGTCTATTTAAAAAAGTTAATTGGTTAAGCCACAATGGCCAATTAGTTCTCTGAACAAAATCATTTTATTTTTCCTATCCAGGCTCTGAAGTATGCCATTATCCTCAGCTCTAGGGCACAATTCAAAAAATCTTCCTCTTTTTTCATTAATCCAATTTTGTTACTATTCCTCTTACATTTCCCTATACTGGGATTTTAACTTCCTGTTTACTCAAGGGTATTTCTATGTCAATCTTTCCATTTCTTACAGTCTTTTTAGCTGCTTTGTCCACCATTTCTTTCCTTGTTATCCTGAAAAAGCCTTCCTTCTATAGCATATTATACACCTTTTCAATATCTAGAAAGGCAGTTATCATGAAACCTTTGTGCCTCATGCTTTTTTGTATTTCAGTTTCTAATTTAAAAATGTGATCAGCTCCTTTCTGCTACAAATCTCCTCTCTTTATATTAACAAGCCTGCTCTTCATACTAGCCTGGAACGTTATTTGGCCACTGAGGCCCACATTAGCCCATTCACGGCCTGTGTGGGGTACACACCCCACTACAGATCCCCATTACAATAGTAGCCCAGCACCTCACAATCTTTAATGTGTTTGTCCTCTCAATACGTCTATATGGTAGGCAATATAGTTTAAGAAAGTTATTTATTTACCTGCAGTTATCAAGAAATGGAGGCATCAAATCAATCCTGAGCCAGAGGACCCAATTCTGATCTCTTTTAGGCCACTGACATCAGTTGGGATCTTCACCCATCTAACAGAGATCAGAATCTGTCCTCTACATTCTTTCATATGCATGCATCACAAAGCCAAAGTGAAATCTATTCTCTCCTAGTGTCTATGCAGGTCCTGCAGTATCTGAGCGCCTTCTAGCAGTGCACTGAGCAACGTGACTACACATCTGGCCCATGTTTGTTCTCTCCCCCTCTCCTCAGAGGGAGAAGAGTGTGTAGTAGGGTGTCTTTTTTCTTTTATTTTTTAAATATACATATTACTATGTATTTATGTTGGAGAAGGCAAGAGAAACTCAGTGCAGCAGGGAGGTAAACTTCCTTGGAGTTAGTACTTTCCACACTACAATCCCCAGCACAGCAACCCCCACTCGGCACTCCTCTCCACAGTCGCAACCCCAAACCCCTGTCATTAGCAACAATCCCCACATCCCACCCAACGATCCCCACACCACCACCAGCATTCCCATCTCCCCCACACCCTGTAGCATACATCCTACACCCTCCCAGCCAGTACTTCCCCACATACTAGCACTCAATCTATGTATTTATTTTTATTGTAGCTTCTGAACTGTATGTAACTGAGAGGAGCCCTTCCATTGCTGAAGGTTAATTTTAATTGTAGCTGTTACCATGGTACCTATAAGATTGTGTGTTCCTACTTATACACTATTTTATTCTTATTCACTTGTAATTTCATAAAGGCATATACCATGTTGGTTTTGTGTTAATGGTTCTATGGGAAGAGTAATACTTTCATCCAGAATGAGTGTGGAAAAGGGCACTGGGTAAGCTTTGTGGTAAAGTCCAAAGCACTCTTTGACATGACCAGCATTAGAGTCTAACAAGTAGTTTTATGCCTCTGCACAGGGATTGATACAGCCATATTGATTATGGGCTGGATCCTCAGTGGAGGCAGATTTGTGCAGCTCCGTTGACTTCAGTGATGTAAAAGAGCTGCGCAATCTGTACCATCTGAGGATGTGGCTTCAAAACGAGAGGAATTGTATATTGGAGTAAAATAACACCCACAAAAACAAGAACATTAAAAATTGAGGCTAAAATTGTGAGCCTGACTCTGATCTGGTGTAATTGTGTTGACTTCAGTTTATTTACTCCTGATTTACATCAGGGTAAGTGCCTTTAATCCAGTTTGCCCTGGAGGCCACAGATCTCTCTCAATTCTCAATGATTTTGTGTGCTCAACAGTTCTGTAGAGCAAAGGTGCAGTGCTTTTCAAACCCTACTGAATGATCAACTGCAAACAGCCGCTTTAAAGGAAAGTAAACACAATCACAAAGCAATTTCCTACAAATGCTCCAAGAAGGAAATTTAATCCATCCTGAGTCATGTAATTTTCATGGGCAATTAAGCAGTTTTAATACTATAGGAAATCAAATCCGGTTACTTAATTGGATGTACTTGGTTCTTGGCACATGTCCTAGGAGCAGTAGCTTTTCTCTTATCTACTCTTGGATCTTTAATGGTGTATTAGGCTCATTTATGGCTTCTGGCTATATTAAGCAAAAATTTAGTTGAGCCTTAAAGTAGTTTGAAGAGGAATTAACCCCACTTCATTAAATAGCTAGAGTGTTACTTATTAGCTAAGGCCCCAGTCCTACTCAAGCAATTTGTTCCACTGAAGTCCAAAGGAGTAAGAAGCACTCTGAGAGCAAGAATTTGCTGGGTCAAACCTACCGTGTAAGTGACACAGCTAATACTAGTTTGAAAAGGTTCATACCAGATTTTTAGTTTTTCTTTGGTGCCCTATTGCGGTTCTTGCACTCACATGGCTCAGTCCTGATCTTGGGTATAAGGGCACGAGCCACAGACATTGATTTTAAGTCCATCACGGCACACATCTGTAACCCTCTCTTCCAGCTGTGCAGTCTACATCTCCCATTCTGTGGCTGATCCACAGCGAGAGTTGTCTCATACTTCTCCCAGCTAACGGATTTGGAGTTGGATTTCTCAAAGTGCCTATGCACCTAATTCCCAGGCACCTAAACACCTGTGAGGATCAAGGCCTAGGCACCTACCTGCATCTTTAGGCACCTATGTAACTTTAAAGGCAACTTCAAAAGTCATGCCCAGGACTTCAGTGGGACCACATAAAGAATAAACAACTGCTCCAGGTGAAAGCAGCAAAGAATCCTGTGGCACCTTATAGACTAACAGACGTTTTGGAGCATGAGCTTTCGTGGGTGAATACCCACTTCGTCAGATGCATGTAGTCCAGATGAGAAGAGGGATTAGAATCTGGTTCTCAAGAGGCAGTGTTTGTAATTTGGCATTATTATAGCTTGATTGTTTCATCACAATACCATCTATGTAACCCTGATCAATATATCTCACATGAAAGACATTATACAGTAATTACTATACAGTTGGTGGTGTTGTTTCCATGGTGTAATAGCCTCTTGAAAGTCTGAATGTATTTTTCCCTGTTACTTTCTACTTCAAAATATGAATATATATTCGTGTTTCCAATGCAAGAGAATCTATGACAACTGTCGTTTCCTGTTCCTTTAATGTAATCTGAAGTCATACTTTTTAGTTACTGCAGCTACAGGGCCGGTAGGGGGAGCTCACCCTTTATTTGTTTGGTGGTTTTGTTTTTTTTATATAGAATAGGTTTTTTGTCAAAAAAAGAAGAGAAAACACTACCAGAACAGAAATAGAGGTACTTAAATAGAACAAACAGGTCAAATGTACTTACTTAAACCTTACTAACCAGACTAAGGGCATCATTGTGCAAACACTCGGAGCATAATGCTTACTACCCTGACTAACTCACTGTCATCAATACGACTTCTTAAGCCAGTATGCACTACGATTGGTAGCAACCGTTGGCAGGATCAGGCCCTCAATCAGTACAATCACAATGATCACAGTGGACAAATGTAACAGATGAAATCCTGGCCCCACTGAAGTCAATGAGAATTCTGCCACTGATGTAACCGGGGCCACGATTTCAAAGGTGTATTTGCACCGAGCCAATACCTGATGGCAGTAACTCTCCTGACTGGTGATCGTTAATTGAACGGATGGCATGAAGCGAGCAGCTGGAAAGTGCAGATACACCAGGAGCTAAACTTTGTTCTTTTGATGTTCCAGCAAAAAAGCTTTACAGCCTTTATCTTGATGATAAACCAGTCCCGGTTTGCAGCAGAGCCTAATTATGCTAGGAAAGTGGCCCCAACAGCAGAGTTACTCCTCAAGTTCTGAAGCAAGACATTTACTGGATAACCCACCTCTACAAAGAAGAAAGAACAGAGGCTTTCCTTAAAGAGATAGGTTGCCCTCCAGCCTAGAGTTTCATCAGAATGATACACAACGGGTATGTCTAAACTGCAATAAAACACCCACGGTTGGCCCACGTCAGCTGAGTCGGGCTCACGGGGCTCAGGCTGCAGCGCTAATAGATTGCAGTGTAGACGTTCGGGTTCCAGGTTCTACAGCCTGGGCACCAGCATAAGCCCAAACATCTACACTGCAATTTGATAGCCCCACACAGCCTAAGCCATGGGAGCCCAAGTCAGCTGACATGGGCCAGCCATGGCGATTTATTTCAGTGTAGACAAATCCAATGAGACTAATCTCCTCCAACCCATTATATCCCCCATTGCTGCTCCTTCAGATTGTCTAAATCCTCCATCCCAGGGAATCAGGGGCATACTGTCAATGCACACCAAAGAGCAGACTGCTAGAGGCTTGAGAAAGCTTAATTTTGTTTCTACTTGCAATCTCAGAAGCAGCTGCAGAAGTGTATGAATCACAGGTCAAGGGCCATGTGGCCATGTCCAGCTCACAGATGCTGGGAATGGGGGGAAACCTTTGCAAACAACAAGGTCTTCCTTCATAAAGAGCCAGGAGATTTTTCACACACACGCAGAGCAGGCAGTGCCTTGGATTCAGCAGAGGTAGGACCACGCCACTGATTTTAGATCCCAAAGTTGAAAAGTGTTTTAATTCAGCTCTTTATGGATACAGGAGCTATTTGCAAACTAAAGATCTGGATTTCAAACATGCCAATGTTTGGGGAGTGTTTAGTTCTGGAGTTTTGGACCAGATCTAAATCTGGTTTCAAGACCTCATCTAAGAGATTCAATCAAAATTCTAAACTTCATAGAACTCAATTTTTCTCCCTCCAGGTTGATTCTCTGCTGCTGAGATGTGAATCCAGGATTCCAGAGAACTCAGATGTTTTAAGCCCAATGTTTAAACACAAATTCACGACACAGGCAACTCCCAGATAGGAACACAGAAGTATTTCACTTCTGCTAGGCAAAAAGTTATCCTTCATCCCGGACTATCAAGGGAACTATCCCAAAGAGCTCAGCTCTGTGATGAGACAATTTAATCTGAAGTCTCATAAATAAGAAATATGGCAAGGAATTAGGGTAGCACATTTTTTAATGTAAATGTTTGGCTTCAGTCACTAAAAAGAACACAGATTCATACTCAGTTAGAACAAAGCCTCGGGATTTATCAGAGTGTCTCATTTTGCTAAATTAATCTGATTATTATACACAATCCAACTAGGGTGGGATGTCGAAGGGCCATATTTAAAATCGGCTGCAGCCTAGTTGGATTGATTGCTTTTGTCGGAGAATGAGACCACTGCTATTCTTGGGACATGAAGCTCTGTTGAAAAATGAGAGATAATAACATGGTGGAGTCTAGATTTTTGGAAGGTGAGCATACATTTTCTCAACTTTAAGAGGACCAATTCGTTTTAAAGAAAGAAAAATGTCTCTGCTGGCTGAAGACCAATAAAACCTTCATCGGGTGAGGCAAGTGATGGATCTAGTTCCTTATTAAGAGCTGCAGTAAAATATATACATAATGGGATGTCTTTTATTAAAATAGCTATAAATACTCTTTGATTTGAGAAAGGTCTTTCTAGTATATATCCTTGTTACTGATTTAATTGTATTTGCTATAAAGATTTACATAATGCAGGAAAATGTTGGCACTATTGGTGGTTTATAATATAACCTGTGCGTGTGTGTGGATAAATACATATACAGATCTCCATAAATACATTTAGGGAGCCAATCCACAAGATACACCTCATGAATCCTTTGAAGCCTTAGGCCCCAATCTTGCAAAAAAACCTTACCTTTAAGCACATTGTTATTATTATTATTTGTATTACTGCAGCGCCTAGGAGTCTTAGCCCTGGATCAAGACCTCATTGTGTTACATAATAGTATATGGAGATATACCCAGTTCAGAGAACAGGAAGGGACCCTGAAAGGTCATCAAGCCCAGCCCCCTGCCTTCACTAACAGGACCAAGTACTGATTTTGCCCCAGATCCCTAAGTGACCCCCTCAAGGAATGAACTCACAACTCTGGGTTTGGCAGGCCAATGCTCAAACCACGGAGCTATGTCTCCCCCTACATTCAATGGAAACACTATGTTAAGCACATGTGCAGGACTGGGGGTTTAGCCTGTAACCCATTCAGGACAAAGACTGTGTCTTAGCCTTCAACTAGAACCCAGGAATCCAAACCACTGGCGCAATCACTAGATAACTTCATCTCTTAGGTTCTTATTGTGCTCACACCAATCTCTTGTACTAGCTTCCCCTACTAGCTTCCCATTTTCCCCATGTCAAGTCACCTTGTAGATGCACTCTAAAGGTTTAATCGAGAGCATTTTCCCAGTGCAATCTCATATTGCTACACTGCTGTCCTTTGCTGCCACAAACTTTAAATTAAAACCACTGTGGCACTGCAGTCTTGCCACCTGCTGGCTTCATAATAGTCTCATTGTAAGAGACTCTCCATAGGCACCTCCTGGAATCACGCTGAGATCCGTCTGAGAGTCACCCTGTGTCTAGGCCATGCCAGAATACTGGTGCGTCAGTAAGGACCAGGTGCTCAGAGAAGCACAGGTGGAATGTTTTGCCCTAAGAACCTGATAGACTGATCAGCAGTGACGATGTTGAGCTGTCTCCTTGTTGATTTTGCTTTGCCTTTGGCAAAGCTCAAATGTAACGTAATAGTTTCTGCCTTTTAGCAGAGGACTCTATCCTTCCCTGGAAAGGAAATGGGCTTGATGGTATGCATTTGATTCCTTTCTAGCTACCAAGACCCCTGTCACGCACATCACATAATTAACCCTTTCATAGCTCTGGCACTTTCCATCCAAAGGGCTCACAGTGCTTTACGAACATGAATTGACTAAACCCTGCAGCATCCTTGAGAAAAGTAAAATTATCCTAATTTTACAAGTAGGGAACCTGAGACCCAGAGCAGCTCCAGCTCACCTAAGGGTCTACCAGCAAGTCAGGAGCAGAACTGGGTCTAGAAATCTCAGGCCCCAATACCTATCTCTGCACCTAAAACATTACTCAGTGCTTCCTTCCGTTTCTTTTTCCCCCCTTAGTCCACTACTTTTTTCGGCCAGGAAATAATATGAAAAGCTACAGCCTCTCTGAATGCAGCTGTATCATTTCTGCTCCATTGCCAGGCAATACCAGAAACAAAAGTTAACTAACCAGTCATATTCCCTCAACGAGGCTAATGCAGTTGAAAATAATAAAGGAAGTAAACCCAGTATGGCCATGTTGTTTTATAACCCATAAAACCACATTGAGCTAAACTTAGATCAGGTGTAAACAGCTGCTGCACCACTGATTTCAGCAGAGTGAGACTCAGTTATCCCAGATCTGTATTTGGCCCGTTTTTTGCAAGGCCCTGATCCCACAGAGATTTAGGCACATTTGGCTTTGGGCATGGGAATAGTCCCATTGATTTCAAAGGAACTTTTCCTGTGTGTAATGTGGAGCAAGTGCATAAGGTGGAGCATCTCCATAAATCTTTACAAGATCAGGCCCTGAGTTTTTATCACAGCCAGTAATAATGTTCCCTGGGATTAGGCCTGCTGAAATCAATTCTACTTGCATAGTAAAGTATCCACTCATTGTCAGTGAGGCAATGAGAATCTGGCTCGAAGTATTAAAAAGTATGTGACAGGAAGGCAGTGTGGCGTAGTGGTTCCATCACTGGATGAGAATTCAGGAGATCTGGGTTGTAGTCCCAGCTCAGTCACTGACCTGCTGGATGAACTTGGGTAAGTCACTTTGCTTTTCTGTGCCTCAGTTTCCCTATCTATAAAATGGGATATTTTGCTCCTTTGCAAAGTGCTTTGAGATCTATGGGTGATCAGAGCTAGATATTATTATTAATAATAATCTGCCCCTGAGTTCAAATGCTAAGATCAATGAAAAGACCAGAGGACTAGATTCCAGAGTTATTTCAGAGCTACTCAAAGGGCTGAGCAGTCACTAGTACTGGACATCGAAAGAATACTCCTGCATACTCCAACTACTCAACCCTTGATTGATTTTGTGTATCGAGCACTCAAATGACTTTCAGATCAGGGTAACACTTCTGTTAGATACAAAGGATTTGACCCCTGATGGATTTTGAAGTAAAGGGAACACTTTATGCAAAAGTGTTGTAGAACATTTGTTTTTTAACGGTGTGCTAAGGAAACACACTTTCTGTTGAAGTCTACATGGAATTACTGCGCTTAGCATAGCCACTTTTCCTAGTCACCAGCCATATTTGCAATATATTTTTCTTTATTAATGAAATGAAGGGCAGTAGCTATATAGGGGCGTGCACGGTACAGTATGTTCTCCTAAGTACATGGAGAACTAATGAGGTAAATCAAAAGCAGCTCCCTTTTTAACAGGGACATTTCGTACAGCTCCCTGTTGCTCAGGTGTATCACAGGCATAATAAAAAAGGCCCAGATAAGCAACAACACTTCAGGGTTGATGGTGATGCCAGGGATCCATATATGAAAGATAATGGGCAGGTCAAGACAATGGACATTTTCCTCCTCTGCTGTATCCCTTTTGCACGCTCCTAAATCAACAGAATTTTAAGCTGCATCCGGGACATGCAGCAGCAGGGACGCCCCCAAAATAGGAGGAGCCCTACACTACAGCTAGCATTCCATGCCATCGGAGTAATGAAGATAGATCCGAAGATAAGACAGAGAGTTTTTAACAGAGATTCACATCACAACAAAGAGAAAAAATAGGCAAAATGTGATTTCTCCTTTTTATGTGTTGCTCTGAATGCTCAAATGAGCCCATTTTACTTAAACAAACAAAACCACAAAACAAAATACCAGTTCTCCCCAAAACCAATTTTTGTCTGTGCTAAAAATGTCTCCTTTTTCATTACAACAATGGGATCACTTTGAACAAAAAGGTGGCTCTGGAATTCAAAATTCAACCTAAGAAATGTCTATGTTTGCTGATTTTGAATTTTGCAGATTTTCTGTTCATTTAAAAAAATTATATAAAAGTGAAATCTATGGATTAGCACAAAATCACCCCAAATAGCATCAAACATTCTGTAAAATTTCACAGAAAAGTGTTCACTCCCTTCACACAGATCTATGAATTTTTCCCAAAGCCTCCACACCTCTTTTGCCTGGGAAAACTGTCTGTGGAATGTAGAGAACTTAAATATAATTCGAATATAAGTATCTATAGATGTTAGTTGAGAACATGTCTCTTACGCTGGAGAAACTGTATAGGAAAAGTCCATTCATGAATAACGGTTATTAACCCAGTGTAGACTGAAGGGAAAATTCCCAGTGACCTTGATAACCCGATACTTTTCGGGTATAGTCAAAATTTTCCACATATGCATTCATTCATGTTTAGACCAACCCCTTTATCCCATGTCCTGTCTAAATATACAGGTGGTTTAAAGAAATAAGGTCCCAGTCTTACGAAGATTCATGCACATAATTTGATGTGAGCAATCTGGTTGACTTTAATGGGACTAGTCACATGCTTTAAGTTAAGCATGTGCCTAACTCTTTGCAGGATCAGCATCTTATTGATTATACTACAGTGAGACAGAAGAGCAAAGTAGAATTCATCAGCATCTATTCTCGTGAATATCAAATCTTCTGATGGCCCATGCCCTAAGAAAACATGCTTGAATTAAACTTTTATATTATATTTTATAATTCTATAATTTTTATAAAAGCTGCATTACTTACCTTTGATAGCAAAAACTCCATGACAGAAATCCTTGAAGTTGATTCTTCCCAGGTCATTTGGGTCCAAGTATTTAGCCAATTTTTCCACCTAGAAAAGAATATGCAAAGATTACTATGTGATGCTTCTACCTTGGTCAAGCTTTTATGGAGAAAACACCAGTTTAAAAAATATCTGCAGTATACATCTGAAATTAACACAAGGTAAAAATACTTATCTACATAGATAGAAAACCAAAACTTTGTAACTTTCCATGGCATAAAATATAGGAGAGACTGTATATGAGAGATCCAAGAACATTAAAAGTGAAAGACGCTTAATATGACATGAGATTAATTTGTTTAGTGCAGTATTATTTTCTATAATCTCAGTTTCGTGGTTTAGCATTTCTGATGTAAATTATCACCCACCAAAGGGGATCACACGGGGCATATTGCAGTAAATTTGCATCTATATTGAGGGAGATATTTCACATTAAGGAAGAGCTGAAGGATTTTTCAGGAGAGATTTGCAGAAGAAGCGGGAGGGAATTTGGTGAATCTTCGTGGTGAAACGAAAGAAGGCACAAAACCAAGAGTGGGAAAAGAAAGCAAAGAAGCAGTTAAGTGGGGGGAGGGGAAGAGAGCAAAGCAGAGGTGTTGGAACAATTTGTATAGTGAGGGTCCTCAGAATCATTGAGCCAAACTATAAACTCTGTATATGATGGAAACTGCTTCAAGCTAGGGGGCGCTGCGTGCCCTTAGTTCTAGCACCTATGGACCAAAGGCAGAGACAGTGTTGTCCAGTGGATAAAGCACTGGAGTGGGAGTCAGAGGACTCTTCTATTCTATTCTTGGCTCTGCCACTGACCTGGTTAGTGACCGTAGGCAAAAGTCACTTCACCTCTCTGTGCCTGTTTACCCTTTGCCTGTCTTGTCTATTTAGACTGTAAACTCTGTGGGGCAAGAGCTGTATCTCATTATGTGCAGGCACACAGTGCCTAATACAATGGGGGTCTGGCTTTGGTGTGATCCTCTAGGTGCTACTACAATATAAATATGACCAATTATTACATCAGCATATACCGGTGGTTCCCAAACTGGGGTTCGTGAACCCCTGGGGGTTCACGATATGTTACAGGGGGTTCTTGGGGAAAAAATCCCTAATGGTGGACAGAGCTGTCCCTAGGGACCCTGGGACTTCCAAGAGCTAAGCAGATCAAAGCAAGCATATCTATCATACTGAGGAGATTTAAACTTCAAGACTCCTTATAAGAAATGGAAAGGGAGGTGAACATTTTTCGCTATTTTTAAAATTAAATTATTATGAAGAACAAGTTTAAGTTTTGTTGTAACATGCGTTGTTTGCCTGGACTGCTCGAGACCTGAATGCCTGTGTAGGAGGAACTCTTTGAGTTGGCTTCTTAAATACCTTCATGATGTTTCAAATCTGATACTCCTTCATGAAACACAGGAGCCTTGTCTTATAACAGGCTTACTCAAAGTGATACAAGCTACGAAAGTGAGATTTTGGAAGAGTGTTGCAGTTTTCATAATGTAATTAAAAAACTGTAATGATAAATAATAATTAATAATAAACAGTGGGTAATAAGCATGTCATAAAAACAAATTTTATATTTCCAAGATCACTGCTTTTATAATTTATATTCGGGTAAAGGAGAAAATCCCTGGAAATATTCATTTTTAGGAGGGGGTTCACAAGACTTGACATTTTAGTGACAGGGGTTCACAGGTTGTTAAAGTTTGGGAATCACTGATATATACTATATTTTATATTAAGATTTATGATAACATTGTAAGGAGCAGTGAGAGCAGGAATTCAGCATATTACAATATTTGGAAGGACGGAATGCAAGCTTAAACATGCTAGTCTGAACAGCAATCAAAGCCCAGCTGAAAATATACACAGCGAATGAATGAATCCTGGTGACCCAGTTTCTTGATTTTCTGGTTTCTCACGTGCTAGTGAAACCCTACTGAATGCTTAAAGGCCCTCTAGAGATTGAACTAACATCCTTACTTCTATTCTATCCATCCAATACACCCAGACCATTTGGTTTAGATGGGTTATGATCAATGGGAATATTCTCTATCCTAATGAAAGCCTGGCAATGCTGCAAAACCAACAGGGTCTCAGCATTTCAATCCCCTGCTGAAGCTGTCCAGTTTGCCAGTGTATCCTATACACAAAATATAGTTTTTGAAATCATAATGCCGGGGTGCACATGCTGTTAGTTTCCAAGGACCACTGGAACAGCACAATAAAACATAAGGAAGAAGTAGCCTGTGGAAGTGTGTGTACAGGGCAATGTTCTCATGAACCACACATCCAGCTGGGACCCAGATGGATCAGCTAGAGCCGAAACACCAGCTGACAGCTCAAGATGATTTCTCCACTCAGCATCCTTGTAATAAATGCGACGGGTTCCTCCAATAATGTCTTATTTAGAATAGTGAAATCTAATTAAGGTGCTTAGATAAGCAATAGGTAAAACTTTGATGAATCGCCCCTTTCCGCTCCGAGAACTCAGTCTTATGCCCTGGCATTCACTATGCACTTCCAATCAGCCTGAAGACTCAGCAGCGGTGCATACAACAGCACCTAGGCCCTAGTTCAGTGAAGTGCAAAAGCACTTGTTTAATTTTAAGCAGGTGCTTAAGAACTTGGCTGACTCAGACCCTTAGATACTACCCTGAATCGTGCAAAATTTCTTGGCTTGACAGATTAAGTTAGATGTTAGACAGACAGTTAGGTGAACAGGTTTTGTACTGTTTTAAACAAACTTGAGTAAAAATGTAGTAATGATAGATGTGTTAGACCTGTTCTGTGTACTATATCTATACAAGCCATACAGTCTCAGTTAATTGCATTTAAAGAAACCCTGCAATTATATCAAATATATAAACACCTTTTACACACATTATTTAAAATCTTTAAACCCACCCCCTCAGAACTCTATTTATATCTGCTGCATATTTGCTATAACAATACTTAGCACACATACAATCCCCAGTCACCACGTGCTTTACAAAGCATTATCCCCATTCTGCAGATGGTGAATATGAGGCACAGAGAGGTTAAGTGACTTGCCCATAGTTTCACTGCAAATCTGTTGCAGAACGTGGAACAAAAACCAGAACTTCCTGCTGGCTTATGGAGAAAAGGTACATAAGATACTGTGGTGATGCATGCCATAGAATTGCTTATTACTGTATAAAATACTGACTTAACTGGGGTAAGGGTATTTTCCTATGGATTAGATACATTATTTTGAGAAGGTCAAATGGATCAACCATGAATGAATCTGGGAAAACAGCAATGTGGATTTAAGAATCTATTCATGGTGCAAAATGCTTGGTGTTGACTAGGGGAGAATGGAGCAATTTGATCTATAGGTTAAATCCTTCCCGTCCCCCTCCCTCTTTTTTAAAAAAAAATCACCTGCAGCTCCCCTCATGCAGACATGGCAGGTAAAGAGCTGTAGGATGAATTCTGCAGCATGTAGTGATTTTAGGGAGAAATCTTACAGCAGTTCTCTTATTGTGAAACCCTTTGCAGAGCTGTTAAGGATGTGCTGTCAGTCTGATGGCAAAATGCAACATTTGGCCAGAACCATGGACAGCACACATTAAGGGTGATGCTGCTAGAGGAATTCATCTTTACACAAACCTCTTTGATATTACATTACAGGAGGCAGAGTAGCCTTGTGGTTACAACTGCTCTCTGGGATTCAGGACTCCTGGATGCTGGTCCCAGTGGATGATCTCTATGTAACCTCACTAACCTTTTCATGCCTCATTTTACGCCCCCACCCCCCTGTAAAAGGGGGACACATAATAACAATCTCCTACCTCAGTGCGATGGTGCAGGGATTAACTAACTGAGGGTATGAACTGCTCTGAGATTACCAGATAAAAAGTGCTACAGAAAAACAAAGACTGCATGGGCTAATGGACAGGTTGCCCAACTGGCACTCAGAAGACCTGGGCTCTATTTCCAGCTCTGACTTGCTGTGTGAACTCATTTACTCTCCCTGTGCCTTGGTTTCCCTGTCAAATGGAAATCGTAACGATACATCCACACTTTGAGATCAAGGGATAGAAAACACGATCCAAGAGCTAAGTAACAGTAGCATTCCAAAAGCAAATAATTAAACAAAGAACAATAAGATTACAACGAAGTCAAAATGAATGTTACTTACAAACAAGGCCCAATAGAAACACCAAGGAACTCAAATAAATGCATGGAAGTAAACTTTCCCGATGTCCTAATTTCTCTGTATTCTGATTGCGTATGCTAGTGATTTATGGGGACAGAGCCACCAATGCAGTTACTCTCCGGTGTGTGTGGGATGGCAGTAAACTGAGGTGGAAAACAGCATTCCTTCCAAATCTCTGCACGAGTGATTTTACTCAACCCCCTGATGTGTGACTTTGATTTCTCTTCAGATACAGATTTCAGGTATCATCCATTCCCACCTGTGATCTCTCCTCATGTTTTATTCTGGACCGTTGAAAGACAGGACTCATGTTGTATATTCTAAGAGCTGTGGGACTTCTTCCCCCCAGAACTGCTGGTTAATACATAGCTGGCTGCTCAGATTATATATCCATCCAAGACAAAGAACAAATCCTGTGTGGCTGGCCCAGGTTGTCCAATGGCTCTAGCTGGGAATGGGGATTTATGTGTAGTAGTTCACAGAAATCACATACCATACGTGTATGAAATACAGCTCTTGGCGCACGAGACATATAAACAAGAGGCAATATTTTGTTCAACCTCCTATGGCTACATACTGTCGAGCAGGAGACACATCCGTCCCTTTGTAATTGGCATCACGCACACATCTCTGCTCTAACGAGCTTGTCACAGATCAGCTTGTCGAAGGAAACCATATGCATTATGCTGACATAAATCAGATCAGATTTACTGCTGAATGGCATGAAGCTGCCTGATACGACGGAATGTTCTGTCCCCAGACCGATATAATTTACAGCTTTGGTGTGCCTCCTTCACAGCCAGTGAGGCTAAGTTTTATCTATGAAAAGAAGAGGGGGCACCATGAGGAACACAAGCAACAGAATGTTTTTACATTACCAGGTACTTTGGTAGCATAGATCCAGCAAGATATAAACCCATCATGCACTCGCACGCAAAGGAAATAGAATGCTACACACTGCAGGCCTGACCAGCAGGACAGTCAATGTATAATCGTGCACAGAGCACTGTGGCAAGAGGTAGATGCAGATAAGGAGTAAAATTTTCAAAAACACTCCACTGACTCAGGAGCAAACGTCTCATTTGCAAAAGAGGCTTGGGGACTTCGGTACTTTTAAAATTTTTATCATTCGTCTTAATCGCTGATGGCAAGCAGGGTCTTTTGCTTGAGGCAAAGGATGGGAGTCAGCAGACCTGGGCTCTGTTATTCCACAGATGTCCTCCATGACCATGGGACCTAGTCTCTTTAGTGAATGGCCTAGGTTCCAACCAATTAAATAGCAGGAAAGCTGCAAACCCCTTCTCCTTTCTTGACTCAGCATGGGATCTGGAGCATGGTGGCTTCTGGCTAGCTGAGAAATTCTGTTCCACGTCCAAATCATTTTAAAACATGGATGTGTTTTAGAGGTTGGGCAGGCAGAAGTCTGAATGTGTGGGGTGTCACTCAAAGTACATGTGAATGTACAATCCCCTGTGAAGATGACTTCAAAGGGGCTGCCCTTGCTGATGGCCTGTGCCAAATTAGCACATTCTGTTTCAGCACCATTCCATTTTCAGTGGAGTGATGGAGAAGCTAGCATTTATGAACCAGTGAGCCTCCCAAAGACAGTGGAGACTCCTTCAAGAGCAATGATAGCCCCTGGGCATGCCACTGTCATATTATCTATACTCTGGACTCAGAGAACAGCCTTTTCATTGCTCCACTGGTCTACTGAGACTTGTCAGCTATGACTGCATCCCTATCAATGAGTATCTCAAGAGAAGTCTTGGAAATTTTTACCTTGTGCTTCCCATATCATTTCTACTAATGCATGTTCCATTGCTCAGATCCACTCCAGTCCATAGGTCAGATCCTCAGCTGGTGTCAGTCAGTGGCAGCAACATTGCAGTGCACTATTCCAAACCCTACATGGTCAGAACTCACAAGTCAGGTCCCCCAGAATAAGGAGATTGTCCTAAAAATCACAAGAGTTCTCAAAAACAATCAATTTTGAGGGTTTTTTTTTAACATCTGGATTTTGGTTTATGTTTTCATGCTTTCTCCCACAACCATGAGGACTAGAAACATTTTTTAATGAAAGCAAAGATTTGCACAGAGCAATGAGACTCTGGGAGTGAGCCTTTAAGAAAATGATCAAATACTGTAAGATTCACAATAAAATCACTAGAGCTGGGAACACTGGAAGTCAACGTAGCTATGCTGATTTACACCCGCTAAGAATCTGACCCTATAGCCACAAAACATATGCCTACTTTCAATGGAAATACAGCTTTAATAAAGTAGGAGACTGGTTAGAATTCCTTCCTGAGACTTATTAAATACAAACTACCATCAACAGAAGAAAACAACTGGGTCATGGTCAGAGAATGTCATAGACGTTACAGAAAGCTAAAGAAAATGGAGCATCAAACCTATTCTTCAGGCTCTGTTTCTGGATATATTTAAAGCGATGTAATCAGACTCAACTAGGCCATCAGGGGTCATGGCATCAAAACTGTAATGCCTCCTGTTCAATGAAGTAGTACAAATCTGCGGTTGGATCTTCAACTGATGTCAATCAGCATAGCTCCATTGACTTCAAGGGAATTACACTGATGTACACCCACTGAGCATCTGGCCTGATGCATACAGGAGACAAATATCTAGTCAGACATTAGGCTTTAAGGTTATAAGACTGGTATATGGCTTTCCCTGACAAACAGCAAACCCACAGCATTGCAATATAAGTAAACACTATTTCAAATGCACACAGGGTCAGTTAGGCAAATTCCATTTCCTTTTGGGTGTCTTGCTAAAAGGAAGGAAATCGTGTTCTTGGTTTTAACTTACCAATTCCTACAACCAGATGGGATGCTTGTGCCCAGTTTAATAATAACAATAATCTGATTGTGGTCCCTGAATAACACTAGCAACACTAGCACCATATGTTTATTCCTGAAAGCCTCTCAATGATCCAATGGTTTTAATTGCCACTCTGTTGACAACATCTTATTACATTTCTGAATCAAATCACGTATGAATGTGTTAAGCCCAGGTGTGTGCATTGTGACTGGCTACAAAAGTGCATTTACTATGAAGCAACGCTTTAACAGGAAATGGAATTATCCCCAAGCTCTGGGACACGGAGGATCTGGTCGAACTCCTGATCCTATAAACCTCACCCACCCCATGTGACTTTGGACAAGCCAGTTCATATCTCTCTGCCTCAGTCTCCCAACTATAAAATAGGGATAATGCCACACTTTCATTTGCCCACCATTTCTATATGGGGTCTATTTAGATTAGAAGCTCTCTGGTGCAGAGACTGTCCCCTCCTGTGAGTTTTTAGAGTGCCTTGCACCTCTGTGCGCTGCTGCATAATACACTCATGGATGGATGATTGAGGGGGGAGGGCCTCGGTGTGCATTAGTTTTTAATGAATACAATTCATATTCCTATTACTTTCAGACTGAAAAAAGGTTGGTGTTACTGAGATTGTAGCTGAACAGCGAGCCAGTACCATCAAAATGAATTGTGCTACCAAAACTAACCCAGCTGCTCTCTGCTGTGTAAACCATGTTAAACTTTCTCCTGCCTAGCTTTGTAGAGAAACAGTCTCCTAGCCCCTTTCTCCTCTGAGAGCATACTGCCAGCAATTAATCAGTCTCTCTGAAACCGCAAAAGGTTGTTGAGGCTACAATAATTATTTATTACCCTTGAAAAGGTTAAGGGCCTGTCAGCCCAATAACCAGGCTGCATAACGTTGTATCGCTTTTGTTCCTGACTACACTCTCTATTCGTTCCAATGCCTGGCCACACTGATAACTCATACCTGGGCTTTAAGGCTCTGCTGCCCCTGAGACTGCAGCTGTGTGTCAGAAAGTGAACTATCCCCCGGAGGATGGAGGAACAAACACATCCCTCTTGGATTCCCAGGCAGAGCAGCAGATTGTGATTAATTCCCTCCTCCCCATACAAGCTGGAATCTGCCTTTGATCGGTGACCTGCTGTGTTTCTAATGCTGTCTGGGTTCCGGTTAGTCACAGGTTCCCTCAGATCAGATTTAGGAGCTCTGGTGGGGAATCTGGTTTAGGGCCAGACTTTGCCACAGGCACATTCATGGAGCCCTCTGTGCTCAGTCTGGGCTTCACTGCTGCAGAGACCACTCAGAATGAGGAGTGTGGCTGTGACAGGCAGCATTTACCAGAGGTATTGTGTAGTGGTTAGGTACCTGGGTCACAACTCTCCCTCTGTCTCCAGCACCCTGACGGTGGTCCCAAGAGAGAAAGCTCCCCGCTATCTCTCACGAGGGTCTCCTCCCTGCTCCTTCATCTGGGGCCTGTGTAGCTGTCCTTTGCAAGCCCCTTCCTTGCAGTAAGGACTTCTGCTGTGCCCTTGCTCAGGAGCTCTTAAGGCAGGTCTGTCCTCCTATCCGGTCTGGCTCTCTTTTAAGCTCCTTCTCCAGCTGGAGTAGGTGCTGCAGGTGTGGCATCCCCTGGGCCCAGATCTGCTTCTTAACCCCGTGTATCCCAGTGTGAGGCTTATATTCTCATCACAGGGGCCTACCATTAGTAGCAGCTATGTTGTGCCTATGTGGTGGGACTCGGAGTCTGCCTCAGCTGCTGTGTGTGGCAGCCCCAGGACTGGGGATGGTGTGAGCTCAGGGGGAACTTCTCTGATGGCCCAGGGAGTGCCTGCCCTGCTTGCTGACAGACAGGGAGACTGAATGGACCTGGGCCGGGGAGGGAGGCAGAGATAGCTCTTGGCTAGTAGATACCTCTGAAGCATGCCTGTAAGCCAGCCTGTAAGATGTAAAGAACCCATCCATCGTCAGGACAGCTGAAGTGGGGGAGGGAGAGGAGAACGAGCCCCTAAGACCTCCCCTCGGTTTAAATATGTGCTTAAGGACTCACAGCATCCCCTCTTTCCCCCTAGCAGGAGTTGTGCAAGGGATGCCATTCACTCTTCAGATCTGCAGTCATTTCTGTCGCCCAAGCCATGGGAGGGTGAGGCTCCGTATTGCATACCTCGGGGAGGCAAGGAGCTGATCTGTGGGAGAACCAGCTCTGTGGCTCCCTGCTGAAGAACAGGAACTGAGCCCCTCACTTCTTCAACAGACCCAGCAAAGAGCCTGCTTACTGCAGTGTCAACACCGATCAGGGCTTGGCTTTGAGGGTGAGGGAGGAGGTTTTGTTAAATCAATGTCCTAGGCCATGATGCTTGCTAGCAAAAGCTGCACAACTCCAGAACATCTGTCTATTTGTGTTAACATCCTGCCTCCCCCTGCAGGTCAAGGTTAAGTGCCAGTGTTACAGCCACCATTTTAGCTAACATTGGGGATTGAACTGAGGATCTCCAGGGCTAAAATCACGAGCTGGCATGGTCTGTGCTAAAGAGCCAGCCCCCTCTTGCTGGGGCTGCAACAGACTTGTACTTTCTGTGAATTGCGCGCACGCTCACCAGTCTAGCACCAGGAAGAGAAGGAAGAGAGCAGAAAAATTCAGCCCCAGGTTTTGTAGTCCACGCTAGTCCACGAGTTGCAAGGATCTATCTGGTGAATAAACTCTACAGTAGAGGCCCATGTTCTCAGACAAAGGACATCAATCTTTTCCACTTTGAAACAACTGGAGAAAATGAAAGTTCTTTCCTTAATGCTTCACTTACTTGGGTGGATGGGTGATTATCCTCCCAATACAAATTTTGTACTCGGTTGTAATAATATTTCACCTTAGCCAACACATGCTACTTTATTGTGCATCTTAGCAAGACTGATGGCTCTATAGACACAAAGTGATATTTGCCACATGCTGCTTTTTGAAATGTAAGAGCAGCATGGAAGCATACGGAGGGGTACTTACAGCAATGGAAAGGCTGTAACGAAAGAAAAGATGAAGAAGAAAAAAAAACATCCCAACTCAGTGCACAGGAGAGGTGTTCTGCGATGAAAAACAACACATACAGTGAGGTATGTTACTGAGCAGAGATTAGTAACAAAACTAGTGCAACCTACAATGAGTCTGCATATCTTTATAGAACATAATGCTCTGGGTCAAACTGAGGTTGATGCGGGAATCAGTGGATACAGTTCTCCGGCTTGTGCTATGCAGGAGATCAGACTAGATCATCACAATGGTTCCGTCTTGCCTTAAAACATATGAGACTAAAGCCAAGAATTCTCAACCCCTTATTCACTGTAGTGGGGAAAACTCACAAGAGTACTCATATGAAAAGTCACGATTGTTAGTACAGGCTTCACAATCCAGCCCTGCATATGAATTTAATGTATGAGAAATCTCCTAACTAAATCCCCCCACCTATAGAAAGCAGCAGCAAATAACAGAATGGGGAATGGATGACTCAAAAGACTTGATATTTGGAGCCTTTTGCCTCGAGGTTGCTGCTCATGTTAATACTGACCAAAAGTTGTTTCCATCAGAAGGCTGATGGCTTATGTGGATTGAATTGTTTCATTCCATTGTTCATGTTCCAACCCCTCCACCATAGTTGGAACCTTTTGGCATCCTTGTTGACCGCCTTCGCAGAAAAGCATGGGTGAAATCCAGGCCCCACTGAATTGAGTGGAGAAACTCCCAATGACATCAGTGGGACCAGGATTTCACCCGTGCATTTACATTGTTCTTAAACCTAATAAACATTTGGCCACTTTTAAATATGGTTAAAATTGTTCTCCCTTGTCCCTTTGCATCAGCTGTTAAGTCACCCTGAATTCTCAGGCTGTCTTCAGAACCACTAGACCTTGTACTGCAATTCAAGGTAGCCTCAAAAAATTGGGAAGGCAGAAGCCATTTTGGTTTTGGACTAGCCCGTGTCATTTTAACTTTTCCAAATAGGTTTTCTAGCAAAGCAGGAAAAAATGCCACCGACATCGTAGAGACTTCTTGAAAAGGGATGAACTTTTTGTTCTCTTACGCATCTATTTTAGGTATTCTATATGGTGCTAGACAAAGGTCTGACCTCTAACAAAGACATACAAAATGGCATCTGTGGAATTTGTCTGTTCCATATAGGTAGCCTACAGTTTCTGGGCCAGGTCCTCAACTAGCAAGGTGAGTCTTTATCTCCATGGTGGCTTTGTAGAAGATCTTGTGTTTAAGGAATTGGACTGGGAGAAGTGAGTTTTCTTCCCACCTCTGCTACAGACTTTCTATGTGAGGTTGATAAGACCTTTGATCTTTCTTTGCCTCAGTTTTCCCAGCTGTAAAATGGGGATGATATGACTTCACATTAATATTTATAAAGAGCTTTGAGAGGTGTCTTGGGTACTGAGTGACCTTGTCCACTCTGAATGGAAGGACCTCTAGGAGATCAAAGTGTTACCACTTCTCTCATTGTACTGACTTTTATCCTGACACTGAAGAAAAAATTCAACATGTTTAATGATGACACCTCAGCATAATTGCTTAATGACCCACAAGAATCAACATCCCATTGATTCAACAAGGGCTTGACTCAGCTTTTTCAGTGCTAATGTGTCCCTGCCAGGGGACTGGTGCGGGAGGCTCAACTCAGTATTGCCCAGAGATGCTGGGCAATAGGGAA
The DNA here is from genome assembly GCF_025201925.1 of Gopherus flavomarginatus. Classification (NCBI taxonomy): domain Eukaryota; kingdom Metazoa; phylum Chordata; order Testudines; family Testudinidae; genus Gopherus; species Gopherus flavomarginatus. The sequence goes on along the minus strand of NC_066628.1, from coordinate 43,067,824 downwards.
AGCTTTCACTCGCCGACTCTGGGTCCAGGGCCAGCACAGTCTGCTCATTTCACCTATGCACAAACAGGCTGTCTCACTCACTCTCACTCTGCCTGGGAATCCAAGAGGAATGTGTTTGTTCCTCCATCCTCCAGGGGATAGTTCACTTTCTGGCACACGGCTTCAGTCTCAGAGGCAGCAGAGCCTTAAAGCCCAGCTATGAGTTATCAGTGTGGCCAGGCATTGGAACAAATAGATGGTGTGGTCGGGAACAAAAAGACTACAACGTTATGCAGCCTGGTTATTGCACTGACAGGGGAGCCTGTGACTGAGCTGCATGGATCTCAGGCCGTGGAGGTGGCCACCAAACACAGACTGCTAAATAAGGGCCAGATCACGGGCTTCTGATTTCCAATGCAGAGCACGTACGCAAGTAAACTCAGTGAAGTCAATGGAACTACTCCTGGGAGCAACTTCTCCCCCATATGAGGAAAGTGTTCATTATCTGCCCCCAGATAAATCAATAAACATTACTTGCATTGTGGTCACACCTAGAGATGCCTGCCTTTTAGTTATGAGTTTGTGCAGCGCCTACCGCAAAGAAGGCTGCTGCCTTGACTAACTTGATTAGTAGCTCCTCCAGGTACAACTCAAGCTGACGGACCTGCTCTCTCAGTCCACTGTCTCCTCTTGTTGTTGTCGTCATGTCCCTCTGACAGCCCCTGCTGTATGTTCCCCAGAGCAGAGCTACAGTGGGGAGAGAACCTCGGTTCTGGAAGCTGGCTCTCTCCTGTGGCTTCAGAGTCTTCCTTTTGAGATGTTTATGAAGTAAGATGCTTGTTCCCTCTGGCTGCCTCTTCTCACAGCCTTAGGGCCCAGAGGTATTTGTCCCGGCAGTGGCTGGGATGGTACCATTTCTCTGATCGTTGCCTGTACAACAAGATAGGTCACCACTTTGAAATTGAAAGCACAGAGCAGTTCAATTACCAGCTTAAGCCACACATAGCGTCTACTGCCCAGCCACAAGCCCATCCTTCTGTATCCGCTTCCTGTTTATCTCCAAAGTCAGATTTGCACATTTTAATCACCAAATAGGATTTTCTCTTGTCAATACTGCACATCCAATACAGCCCGGTGCATGGGAAAACGATACGCTATCTTGCAGGCAGCAAAATCACCAGCGGGGCTCAGATCCCTGAGCTGTTGTTACTGCTGGTTGTTGTGAAGGTGGACAGTAGGAAGCAGAAAGGACATAGCTTGGTTTCCAGACAACAGATGCTGGCCTGGTGGTAATCAGAAAAGTCTCCTTTGAGGCCTGTATAAAACTGATCCTATTTGAAATGGGAAACACTGAAGATGCTATTTTAACAGTCCCCGTCCTGATCATAAGAGCCCTGTAACAAGGCAGAGCCTGTTCCCAGCTTGCAAAGGATCCACGACCAGGCCCACAGTCTTTTAGGCAGTTTTATTTCTCAAACAGAGGCAAAACATACACCCCCCTCTTCCCCTGCCGCAGTTCTTAACTCTTCGGCCCTGGGCCATAACTCCCAGGGCTTTTTTTCCCCTTTTGCATCTCAGGCTCTCACTGCCTTTCCTCCCAGGGGATTCTAGTCCTTCTTTCTGGCTTGACTCACCAAGTCTTCCTCACTGGGTCTCACTTTCTTTCCCTGACCCTGACCCTCTTTTTAAGCCTAATATGGGTCAGCTGATGTGGCATAAGTGCACTGGCCCTGCTCCCTCTTAAAGGGCCAGTGTCACCCTGTGACATATCTTTATAGCCTCACTTGCCCTTCCAGTAGAATGATCTAAAGAGAATTCTTGACCTCCTTTCATTTAATGAAAAAATATCACCATCGGATATTGACCCACCAAGGTTACAGTGTTTAATTCAGTGATGATTTTCTGACTGAGGCCCTGATCTTGCAATTGTATCCAGGGAAACAAACTCCCAGAGCCCCACGCACAGCAAATGATCGCCTTAAAAACAGGGCATGGGAGGTTTTGTTAAGAAGGTCTGTTAGATTTGGCAGCAACTGATTTGACTTCCATTAGCGAAGTTCCATGCAGGCTCAGGAATCCATCTGCTCACCAGCAGTTGTAGGATCTGGGCTGTAGTCACAAGATGCTACCCAAAATAAGTCATTAAAACCTTGGCAATGTCACCCTCTATGCAGCAGGCATCTGTGAATGTGTCTCACTCCTATAATGTTGACTGAGAACACTTATGAGCCACAAGAAAGGAAAACAAACCTTCCCACTAAAGGTCAAGCTATTCCACAGGTGATTCCATGAACATGCGGACAGGATCTCCGGCATCTGGAGTATTTGTGACCAAGTCTAAAAATGCTATGAAATAACATTAAATGTGTAAATACTGTGGGATAGAGTTAGAATAGTCTTGCATTATTTATAAAAGAGAATTTCAGAATTATGTTCTCTTAAATTTGAACAGACTGGCCTTTCTCTCTATTGGTGCAAAGCCCATAGATTACTTAAAACATTAGCTGTTTGAAATGCAGTAACAAAATTTGGATGAGATTAGAATCCAGGCTGTGCAAAGCCAGATAAAATGGCTGCTTAGATATAATTTGTGTCAATAAGTTATCTGATTAAATTAGAATTTCTTGTACCTTTCACTTTTTTCCCCTCGTTTCAAAGCCACAAGGCAGGAAAATTGAATGCACTGTTGATTATGATTTTGCTACCTGAAAATAACCTTGTTCTCTAGAGTTTGTCTACCTAAAGCAGTGGAGCTGTCAGCTAACATTCTGTCTATAGAAGCTCTACCTTTGTTTTGCTATAGGGATCCTGCCAGGTTGTATTTTTAACTCATTTTCTCTAACTGCCTCCAACTTTTTCCTCTAAACTAAACACTCACGAATATTTCGCCCAAAGCCAGTTCAAAACAATCAGGGGTTTCTACCAAGCTGTTTGGTTGCAAGGCCCAAGATTCAGTGTGTGACCTCTGGTTCCCCACCACCACTCTCCACAATCCTCTCCCAGTCTTGGGAAGAAGAGTTTGAGGGGTGACAGCGTGTGTGCATATGATCATATGGTGAACGCAAAGCGCATATCTTTGGAGAACATTAAGGAAGAATAGACAGAAGGTTTCCAAGAGAAGGGAAAACTGGTGACATGCCCCAATCACAACTGAAGAAAAAAAGAATAAATGATCTAAAGCACAAGCTATGGAAATCTGGGGAACAAGTGTAGCATTAGGTCTCAACACAGGTGCTTGTGAAGAGGTATAAGATGCCCAGATGATATAACCAGGCCCCCAGATCTTCACTGCATGTGTGCACTCGCAATGCCACACTGTGTTTGGCATCATAAGGCCTGGGCACACTTCCACATCCCAGCAATAAGCGCCAGGGATGCTACTGGAATCTCCAATATCCACTTGCACTCTTGAGAGCCGGAGGAATCAGGATGAATCTGCAGGTGAGACCTTGACATTTTGCCCACATTGGAAACTGTGTACTGTAAATGATGTGATTTTTGTCACTGCAAACTGTATCATGAATTTGTCACCTGCTAAGGTCAGGCATATAGCACCACTGATAACTAGTAGGTTGCTTTGAATTTCAAATTCAAGCATCGGTATTCTCTCAGCACTGTAGCAGCAGGCTTTACACTTCAAAGTTGGCTTGTTTGTAGGAGCTCTGCGACGGAAAACTACTATGTTAATTTCAATCTTAATGGGATACTGACACACTATACCCCGTATTCTTCATAAATATTGCTATGAGATGAGTATGGCATAAGTATGATGTATTTTGTGCAAGATAAGGCATGTGGGATATCACTGGAAAGGTTATGATTTACTGAATATGATTATCATATTTGTAATGCATGTATAATTTTCACATCTGAAGTTAGGAATATTGACTATGTATCAATTACAAGTGTGTTTACACCTGGGGAATGCCCACCAGACAGAATGCAATCAATCTAGATGGCTCGCTGTGAGGAAGAAACATTAGAGAGAACAATAGGTCTCAGAAGATGTTTATCACCCACAGAGAAGTCTTCCTGGGGATGCTGCAAACAAGCTCTGAGTTATGGCCACAGAGGCATGTGACTAAATCACCTGGTACTGGACTCCATCTGGGAATACCAGTGCTTTTCCACTGACTGGCTGGGAACTAGGTTTGGAAACAAAAGGTTCTTGTCATATGCAAAAGCTATTTAAGGCAGGGGAGTGACATTTTCTAGGTTCCTTCATTCTTCACTGGATCCCTGACCAAGACGACTGCTATAAGCAGCTAAGAAACAAAGACTGAACGAGGGGAGAAAGACTGAGCCCAGGCTGGAAAGTTGTCTAGCCTGTGAATGAAATATCTGAAGTTTTAAGCTGCAGGCAAGTGCAGTTGGCCTTCAAGAATCTCTGCAATCTGCCTAAGACAACATTTAGGGTGAGAAATTACTACTTGTAACCAGTTTCTTTAGTATCTGAAGCTTAGATTGCATGTTTGTTTTATTTGCTTGGTAATCTGCTTTGATCTGTTTGCTATCCCTTATAATAACTTAAAATCTATCTCCTGCAGTTAATAAACTTGGTTTTGTTTGGTCTAAAACCCAGTGTGCGGAATTCATAACTGGGGGGGTAAAACGCTGTTGCATCTCTCTCTCCACATTGAGGGAGGGGGCATATTTAATAAGCTTACGTTGTACAGTTCTCTGTGCAGCGCAAGACAGTACAATTTTGGGTTTATCCTCTGGAGAGGGGTATGCACTTTGAATACTGGGCAATTCCTTAGTTGAATCATCCCAGACAGAGCTGATCGCAGCATGCGTGTGTAAAGCTGCGGCTGGGTGTGTCCCTACCTGTATGTGTGCTGGTAACGTCAGTGTGAAGCCCGAGGGAGGGCCTGGCTGGCTTGCCTCAGCAGTACAATGTGAAGGGAGCCCAGGCTGGTGGGTCAGGCAAGCTCAGTGGTACCCCAGATCCAAGTGGCACCCCGGGAGAAACCCAACACAGAGACATTCTGAATAACCTGCTGGAAGCCAAACCTTGGTACTGGGTTCTAATACAGTTAAGCTACTTGACCTCCACAGACCAACTTCATTGCTGGTGTAAGTGACAATCCATTAAGGGCCTCACCCAAAACCCCATGCAGGCAATGAGAATTCTTTCCTTGACTCCAGTGGGCTTTGGATCAAGTCCTGACAGCAAATGGAGATGCAGCTGCTTAAAATAATGGCAAAATTGACCCTCTGTGCCTCAATCCAGATGGGGGAAAAGCCCAAAGGAAAAGCAGACTTTGCTGCATTAGAGCTGAGCTAATGAAATGTACCAGTGAAATACGTAGCTACAGAAATGAAGAAGTGGGTTCGGAGGTATGGTAGATGGTAAATGCATCTGAAAGAAAGGGGAAGCTGTTGGTGCTCATGTGTTATTGATGCCCTGTGAAAATATGACCTGATCTCAGCTGGGCAACAGATGGAGAATGCAGCTGAATTGTGGAAACAGGAATTAGGAAGCACTGTAGAAATTCAGCACACCAGGCACAAGGTCAGTTGCTAACCTTCTGAAATGCAATGATAGTCAAGTGCTTTAAGTATTCTGAGTCGCTCTGTATCCCATTCAGAGAGCAACTCTCTGCAGCACTTTCTAGTTGGAATCTGAGAGACTGCAGACTATTTTTTTTTTTTTTTTAAACACACACCAAAGGAGAAGGCAGGGTCTGGAACTACTGAATACACGTTTCAGAGTAGCAGCTGTGTTAGACTGTATCCGCAAAAAGAACAGGAGTACTTGTGGCACCTTAGAGAACATGTTTAAGGCTCATAACATGAATACATGTTATGACTTCTGATATGGAGAGTGGGGAACAAAACTAACCCCACTAGGGGGAGAGAGCACCCGTGCTGCTAGGGAGCTAGAGTTGTCCAAGGACTAGAGCCAGGGATTGGGAGTTAGAACTTCAAGAATTCCAGCTTTTACCAGTCACTCACAGGGACCTGATACAAATAACTTTACTTCTGTGAGCCTCAGTTTTCCCTTCCGTAAAATGGGTAGGACAATATTTAGCTACCTCCCAGGGCTAACAGGAGACTTATTCTATATTATATAGGTTCTTATACAATGCTCATCGCAGTAGCATCTGAACCCCTATCAGCAGTTCATTAAGCAGCGTGACTACTCATTTGTCATGTGTTGTTTGTTCATTCATCCTCTCCACAGAGGGGGAAGCATATGCTTAGTTAACTCTTGACTGGGAAATGCTCTGAGATTGGTCAGTCAGAGGTGCCATAACTGCAAACTAGTGTTATTCCTCTGGTCTCCTGTGAAGGGAGATAGTGATTTAACTAGTGCTTATCCACCTAGGCTGAATTCCCCTTCCACACTAGGAAGGTAGCATTTAGCACAGGAAGAGGAATGCTCATGAAAGGGGTACTGCTAAAAAGGGCATTTTCTGGTCCTAAAATGACATATCTTGTTATTAATTTAGGTGAAAGTTAATGTTGTTTCATGCAATCTGTAAGTGCCACTCAGAAGCAAAGAATTGCTCCACAGACTAGAGCCTGTGGTTCCTCACTTAGAATTTAAAAGCTTTTTATTGACACCTTAGAGTCTGACGACAGCCCAAAGATGCCGAAAAACAAAATGACACCCACAGTTCCTTCACAGATACCATCCCTGGACTTGCTTACAACAGGTGTCTGGGGAACGGGATAACAAGCAAACAAAGAGGCAGATCTCAGCATTTCTCTGGAGGGTTCTGTTACTGAGAAGTTGTGTGGAGTCTCCTGTGCTTGCTGACGCTCTAGTATTTCTGGTAGGGATGACATTAGGGGGTGGGATCTCCTTCACTCACATACTCAAAGGGATATGCCAAGGTGACTTTTACTTCCCCAAGGAAATGATTCATGATATTGAGGAGGGTCACTGGGTCTGATTCTTCTTTCTCTCCAATTTGACACTACTGAAGCTCCATCGAATCTAGTGAAGTTACGCCTGAAGCTCTCATGTGAGAGTAAAATCAGGCTCTTTTGTTTTCATCCACCCATCTACTGTGTTTATCCATTGATCCCTTGCCTTGATCATGGCTATATCTGCCCATATCAGCTCCTGGCAGCTGTTTTTCGCCCAGGCCATCCAACCAACAGCCTCAGCACAGTGATGTTCTGTGCAGTTGTATCCTCACAATGCTTCCGTCTTCCTATGCAGTAGCCAGCTGTTTGAGCAGCTGAGCCTCCAAGCCAGCCTGTACTGACTGGCTATGAGCTATGCCCAGAGCCAGTCTGGGCTAGAATGTGTGATTTTTTTACCCTGCCCACTTGTTTATCTCACTTTGTGTCTTGTCCTTTAGATCGTAAAGACTTTGGGACACCAACAGTCACGTACTATGAGTCTGTGTTAAGCTCCTAGCCGGTTGCAGCCTCCAGGTGCAAACACAATATAAATGTTAAATAAAACACAGTGGTATTTTTAATTTCAGGTGTATCACAAGCAAACTCTTCCCTCTAGGGGATTCTTAGCATCATCTTGTTTTATTATTCAGTCAAATAGTTATTTGTTAGCTCCTGACAGTAAGAGATCAGCCAGATGGCTCTGTGCAAAGAGAAGAGATTAGGGATGGATTTGCTTAAATATGGAAATAGGTTATTAAGAGAACATAATACTGCCTCGTGAACTTTGGTAAATGTGCAGAACTCCAAATAGCTCCGTGGAAATGCATACAAAGTCATATACTCTTCATCAAGAAATCACTCCTGCCTTTTACAACATACGGCTCAAAAGACAGCGAAGACAGAGTGACAAACGGAATTCTTGAGCATATCATATTACCCAGGTTTTGTGATTAACATCCTCACAGTTCAGTTTTCTAATCCAGGAGGATACGAAAAGTGAATAATCCTAGAAAATCACTTCTCATTTACTGCATATCCTACTGGGGGTGCTATCTCCTTCCTGATATATAAAACTGATATGTCCTCCTAACACCTTGCCCTCACACTACACCATGCACAGACTTGGAAATAAAATGCATGTTACGGGACCTGATTCTACCCTCATGTAGAGAAGTGTAAAGACAACCTTTAGTCTTGTAAGAAACTTGGCTGACAAGTTATCAGAATGCTGCTTCCTTTAGGCATCCTACACCTTTTCGAGGTCTAAAAGCAGGGGGTTCTCTGAACATTTTTATTGTTATTTATAATTTTTAATTAATTTTTCCAAATACAACAAATATGCCACATTCATCACAAAACACAAAATAAATAAAGTGGGTTAGGATAAAGGCAGGGAGGGGAAGCAACATCTCTCTTTTCAGCATCTACGTTAACCATAGACCTCTAAAAAGTCAGCCCAAATTGCTGGGGCATGCAGTTGTTGGTTAGCTGTGAGGTCAGTCTTATCTCTGAGCCAGGCATCGAGTGGGGATCAATTTTTCCATTTTTGCAGGATTACGTTTTTAGGAACCAAAGCTGCACATTAGAACCACACTGCCTTGTTACCAGGTACCAGGAATATATCTAAGAATGAAACTGAAGGGGGAGGGCTTCAGCTTAGCATCTATTGGTCCTTCGACCCAGCCCACAGCAGAAATTCTTGATACAGGAGCACTCCCAAAACATACGAGCTAATGTAGCAACAAGAGAGTTACATTTCCAACAGCCTGAACTTCTACATAGGGTGGATCAGATCTTAATAGAGAGAATGTTCAAAGTACACAATTCACCTCCCATTCCATTTACAATCCCAAAGGGTACTGGATCCAGCCCTGAAATCAACAGAAGTTTTTCCACTGACCTCTATATGTATCTGACCCCATGCCATACCTGTGGCAACCACATCTAAATGAGGAGGAGCCATCATCTCGTGACCAGACAGCTCTTCAAGACCACTGGAGATCCATGGTTCAGTGTGTGAGAATGTCTGGTCTAAAGTAGCTTGAAACAAACATGATCTGAACTGGATTCAGTTTTCCCATTATCCCCAGTTTTGGGGTCCAGAATGAGACCCTGCATAGCACAGAAGAAAACCATAGGAACAGAAAGCAAAGCTAAAAATAAACCATGAGCCATCTGTATGTCCTGTACAGAGACTTCTGTATCTGCTCCAGGAACAATGGGTTAACCTGCTGAACTCTTTCCTTAAAGGGCTGATTCATTCCCATGCTAAAATAAGAAGCATTGCTACATTAACACCTTCGCCCCCTCGGCCCTCTTGCTGAAACCAAGCTTTACAGAGTGCGAGGCCGTTAGCAAAAGTTGTGACAAGCTGAAATAGAGCAGATCTCATTATCACACTTCTTCAGCTTACTTGCTACGTAAAAACAGACATTAAATATTGCATAGATAATAAGATCAAGATCAAAAGCTCATCTCCCTTCCCAACAGAAGTTGGTCCAATAAAAGATATTACCTCACCCACCTTGTCTCCTTAACGTCCTAGGACTCACACGGCTATTACAACACTGCACACAAGATCAAGAGGCACATTCAGCAAGTTCAGTACATTGGTGCAACACCCTTGTCTTCAAAGGAAAAGAGAAAAATGTTTGGGTGACATAGGGTTAATTTTGAAGGGAATACAACATGGATTCATTAGAAAAAATTCTCACCATGCATGGGGTGTATGCATGAGGGAGGGTGCAGGTGTGACCACTCTGTTGGATATATGAAGTGAACCTGCACCCACCATACCTGGTTTCATGCCTTCTGTTCTGGAGGCATCAGCCAAGTGGGATTTAATCCATGGAGTAATTATCAGTATTAAAGGAGAAGTGAAGGGTGTGTTAGGGCACAGATCACCAGATCATAGGTCCATACTTTCACAGCCATTTTGCTGGCAGGCCTGCAACAACACTTTAGCTCAGTGGTCCCCAACCTTTTCGTCTGGCAGGCACCAGACGAAGGACCGTGGCGGCGGTGGAGCACCCACCGAAATGCCTCTGAATTTCTGCGGCGTTTCGGTGGCGACACCTCTCGATGACGTCACTTGTCTCCGACAAGTGACGTCATCGAGAGGTGTCGCCACTGAAACACCGCAGAAATTCAGCGGCATTTCGGCAGATGCTCCACTGCCGGCCAGGATGCAAGTGCGTTGGGGACCCCTGCTTTAGCTGATAGGTCCTTTACAAATGACCACACTATGCAATGAAATTAAAATAAATAAGTTTGAGAGACCTGACCAGCATGAGGAGATGGGAACAGGTGGGCAAGAGGATACTGGGAGAAATGGGCTCAAACCACACTATCTGGATTACGATCCAGACTTCAAACACATCAAAGTCGGGAAGTGTTCAGATCCATTAGCCTGCACAAAAACTAGATCACTCAAAACCACATGTGCAAAACCTTGGGATAACATGCAATTTAGGGTACAATGCAGAATTAAAATCTAAGCTAGCATTACTGGTGCACTCCAAACTCACACTGAAATCAAGAGAGTTAATCCTGATTTACACTGTGTAAGTAAGATCAGAAATAGGTCCTATTCAGGTAATCGTGGTTTATTTGCCCTAGTTGTTCATCTCTTCAGATAACGTATCATATTATACTTTACATCAAAATAAAAGGTCTGGGACTCTGAATTTGGGATATTGCAATTTCTGGGAGCCAACCTGAGACATGCTAAAGGTGCCTGACATTTAGATGACATGAGAAAAAATCAGGCCCTTTTGAGGCATCCCAAGTTGGGCACCTAACATCATGAGTCACTTTTGAAATATAAGCTCTAGTCCTTACATCTTCAGTCAGATGGAGCTCACACCCCAATGAACCATGTCGTTCTCAGGACTGCATTCTCCAGATATAAAACTAGAGATGAAATATGAGTGCACACAAACAGGGAACAGAAGAACCACCCTGGACTTACACTGTCACAAATGCAGAAGATGAATTCTAGGACTGAATATCTGATTTCAACTGTAAAAGCCTGAAAACATCCCGGAAATTAATGAATGAAAGAAAATTCATCTTTGGCAGATCAACACCTTGAGAGAAGTCCTAGGAGGCATGAATCTAGGATGAATCCTACATGGAAAGATGTCTCACATTAGTTAAGATGACAGACATCATACAGAAAGGTATCATTAAAGGAGCAATCTTCCACTTAGCTGTAGAGGAAGATGCTTAACCTTTCAGAGAATTGTAGCTCAGAGATAAGTCCTCCCCCAAGGAAACGGAGGAGAAATCATGCTGTAACCACTGCCGGCTATGATGGGAATAACTGACGGGTATGAAATGAGGCTGGCAGATCTGAACGACAACTGTTGACACCACTGAGCTCAGGAGAAGGAGAGAGCAGATCCCGTTAGCCTGCTGGCAGACAGGGAAGAAGGATGACTAGTGTAGAGAATGGATGGCTAAAACGGGAGACTGGCACTATCAGGAGCAAAGCAGAGAAATGAAATAACATCCCATTTGTGAGACAGTGAAGCTAGAAATCCGGCAGCTCAGTAATGGAATAAAGGATTTGGGAGTTACACAGGGCTTTATATATTAAAAGTGCTGTGGCAAAGCTTAATCAATCTTCACACCAGACCTGTAAGGTTTGAAGGTGCACACCATGCGCCCTACTTCACAGATCAGAACACTGAGGCACACAAAGGACTAGTGACTTGCTCAAGGCTGAAGAAGTCAGTGCCAGGACTGGCATTAGCCCACAGGAATTCCTGACTCAGGGTGGGGCTCAGAGCACACCACTCTCAAAACACAGCAACTTTACCTGTGAATCCAGTTGGTTACAAAGGAGGCATGGTGGGTTAAGGGCAAGGTTTGAAGGGTTAGATTTTTAATCCGTAAATGTCAGTAAACGTCAATTTCATACACATAAAACCAACTGACAAAATATTTCCATTGATGGTGACAGAAATTTACAGATAGTCAAAGTAAGAAAAATGCTGCCTGAGAACTTATTAGAGTTTGATTTAAGGATATTTGACATGTGATGTTGACCCCTCCCACCACCATTTCAAGCAACTGTGAAAATTTAAATCAATAAAAATAGAAAAAAAATAAACAAACTTCAAGATTATCTGTAGAAATTATGACCAAATAAAAGCTGAGCCCAGTTAAGGGCCACATTTCCAAAAATGGCCTTACGTTCTGAGTACCTCAATTTTTACCCAAACTTTATATACACAGATCTCACCCAGAACTAGGAGCCGCTTTTGAAAATGTGCCCCATTGTAACTAGCCCTAGGTTACAAAGCAAGACAGAGACAGATTAGATGAGAACTCAGGAGTCCATAACTGCGGAAGTGACTCACTGGAGACAATGTGATTGTTCCAAGAGTAAGTGGTGACTCAGCCTGAGCAGGGGTAGCAGAATCTGCCTCCGGGATGGTTCTTCGAAAGCACTTTGCCACTCAAGGCCCGATTCTCCAAGATAGTGAGCACCTTCTGTGAGTGCTCAGGCGTGGCAGATGTGCACAGCGATAAGCACAGGCTAAAGGCCTAGACAGACATATCAGACTAGAGACACTCAGAGCCACATGAGAGCAGAGCCTTATGGAGCAAACTGCCATTGCATTAGTCACGGCAATGTGACAAAATGTAAACTGATAACAGGACAAAAACGTTGTATGATGTCATTATGGGAAAACCTCTCCTGCCTTTTCCATCTTATGTGTATCAGAAAATCGACTTTTATGTTTGTGAATAAAATCTGGCACGTATGCCTCTTAATATGTGCACAGAGGGCAACACCTCTGGATGGTGAGGAAGGTACATTAGAAAGGGGCTGAGAAAGTGCAAGATGCATAATACAGTATATTTGTCATGCTGTGCACAGGGGTGAAACTCACCCCTATGCAGAGGACCAGTAAAAGGCCTATGCACCACTTAGGTCCCGTAAAACCCTCACAATAGGGCTTCAGGGCTTGGCCCTTCATGGTGCTGAGCACTCTGGCCTGACTGGGCCAAGCACATAAGCATGTGCTTTAACTTTAAGCATACGAATATTCCCACTGAAACCAATGATTTCCAAACGATTGATTTCAACAGCAATCCATGTGTGCTTAACATTACACACACGCTGAAGGGCTTTGCTGGATCAGGCTCACTACTTGCTGCCTTGCAAGACTGTGCCCTGAGTCATACTTCAGTGATGCATGGCCCTTACTTACGCTGGCACTCTGTACAGTGAATTTCAATGCCAGTTGAAGGCAATGGGCATTGTGGCTGCAAAGTAAAAATCCTCCTAGAGTTTTGCTTGGGAAGCAGCTATTCTGCGGGCTCAAGCAGCCATGGTTTGAAATGAAGGACAGGAGCAATCCACTTTGGTTTAGATGCTTAGGGGACATCAAAGAAATTCAGACAGGTAGGGAAGCAACTAACTGATGCATATCAGAAGGCATAACTAAGATGTAAATAAAAGCACACTGATTTAGTAGGTTTTTATTCAAGGATCTCAAAGTGCCTTACCCATGTTTAATGAACACTTGCTATGCCAATATTTCAGATGGAAGGGTGGAAAGATGAGGTGACACACCGAAGGTCACACAGGAAGGCTCTGGTCCTGAAAACACTGACGGTGCTTACCACAGTGAGTATTCCCACTGAAATCAGTGGGCCCAACTGTGCCCTGCTGCTCCCCGTGAGTGCTGGGCGGAGTTCACCCTTGCCCCGTGCCCCTCCCTAGCAACTGGGTACAGATGCAGCTCTTGGAGCACAAGGAATATTTAATGCAGGACACCGCAGAGATGCCAGAGATTAAATCATACCCCATTCCCTCCTCTTGGCACCCTCCAAGCAGGTAGCGTGCTGCCCTCCAGCTGAGCAACAAGTGCATGCCAGGGAGCACCAGACAGCGTTCTCAAGACAGAACTCCTCAAGAGAGCTTCTCGAGGAGGTGCACCCCAGCCTGCTCCAGTGGCTACAAGGTAAAACAGAGCAGCCTCTTCGTAAGCACTAGGGCTCACATCCAGCAATGCACTCAAGCACATGTCTAACTTGAAGCACATGACTAGTCCCACGGAGCCAGTGTGGCTCCTCTCATGCTTAAAATTCCACATGTGGATCAGCACCTGGGCTTTGCAGGATGTGTTAGCAGAATCAAGCCACAAGTCAGTAGCAGAGAACCACCCACTTCATTCAAACAGAGGTTGTTAAAGGGAATTCTGACTTTTAAACAGTGGTTGAACAGGAGGGGGACTCTCACTAGCACTAGCTTCTTCCCCCTTGCTATCCCTCAGTGTAAATCCTGCTGTTGAGTACACAAAGGTCTGTGCGTAGGATTTTCAAAAGTAGGGTTACCATATTTGAACATTCAAGAGGACACTCCATTGGGGTGTCGGCCCTGCCCACAGTCCACCCCTGCTAAAAGCCACTTCATCGGATGCAAACAGTAGAAAATACAAATCAGTGGGATTTGTGTTCCTAAGTCGCTTAGGTGCTTTTGAAAATGGCTAAAACTGCAGGGTTTTTTTTTTAAAGCTGGAAGCTGCTTTTAAGTTGCAGAAGCACCTTCAGACACATCAAATTCCAGCCCACTTTGCCCTCCTGTAACTTCAAAATGACTTAAAAGATTTTTCACACTCAGAGGCAGCTAGAAAATAGCAATTTATAAAGAGATGTGCTGACACACAGACCCTTAGCTATAGCAGCTCTTGGGCAGAAATCAGCCCCTTCTCATGCTATGAATACTGTCAACAATGTTCATCTCTCTTATTTCCCCCAAGCCTTTTGTTTATGTCAGAGCTATGTATTGTAATTGTTCAAAACAGAGGAAAAAAACCACAAAAACCTCCTCACCAATCCCACAGAGAAATGTCTCATTAAAATAGCAAAGAAAGAAATTCTCCTTAGATAAGATGACATGCAGGAATTCATGATACCCTTTGATTTCTACTAGATAATGATAATGAGCCAGAATTTTTGCACAAAGATGGATAAATACACAGGCTGAATGCGTGAAAAATATATTCTTTGTCCAGCTTTGTGAGTTACACAAGTAGGTTTAATAATGTAGCACTGATTCTACATGTCCTCCTTATTAGAAATAGCATTGTTGCTTGCATTGTCATGTTTAATTGGTTTTAAAGGGGCTGAATGGAACTGGGAGCCAAAGTATAGAGACCTTATAACAAGAGAGAAAATGTGGCTACAGAGGAGTAATTTAAATGTATTCTTAGATTTCTAAAATGCGCCCATTAATTATTGTTGTATTGCAGATTTCAGAGTAGCAGCCGCGTTAGTCTGTATCCGCAAAAAGAACAGGAGTACTTGTGGCACTTTAGAGACTAACAAATTTATTTCAGCATGAGCTTTTGTGAGCTTCAGCTCACTTCTTCAGATGCACAGAATGGAACACACAGACAGGAGATGTTTATACATACAGAGAACATGAAAAGGTGGAAGTATGCATACCAACAGGAAGAGTCTAATCAATTGAGATGAGCTATCCTCAGCAGGGGAAAAAAACTTTTGAAGTGATAATTAAGATGACCCATAGAAGGTGTGAGGAGAACTTAACATAGGGAAACAGATTCAATTAGTGTAATGACTCAGCCATTCCCAGTCTCTGTTAAGGCCTGAGTTAATTGTGTCTAATTTGCATATTAATTCGAGTTCAGCAGCCTCTCTTTGGAGTCTGTTTTTGAAGTTTTTTTGTTGCAAAACTGCCACCTTCAAGTCTGTCACTGAGTGGTTAGAGAGGTTGAAGTGTTCTCCCACCGGTTTTTGAATGTTATGATTCCTGATGTCAGATTTGTGTCCATTTATTCTTTTGCGAAGAGACTGTCCGGTTTGGCCAATGTACGTGGCAGAGGGGCATTGCTGGCACATGATGGCATATATCACGTTGGTAGATGTGCAGGTGAACGAACCCCTGATGGCGTGGCTGATGTGATTAGGTCCTATGGTGGTGTAACTTGAATCGATATGTGGACAGAGCTGGCATCGGGCTTTGTTGCAAGGATAGGTTCCTGGATTGTATTGCAGTAACACCCAAGGCCCCAGTCACTGATCAGGGGCTTATTGTTCTATGCATATAATGACAGGATGGTATTTGGTCCAAAGAACAATCTCTCTGATGGCACATATCTGAGTTAACCAAAATACCCTCTTTGTGACCACAAATCAGCTATAAACCTCTATGAGACTGTCACAGTCATATAAAGAACCACTAGCCTCATGCATAAAATAAGGCACATCCTCAATGTCACCTCCTTGGCCAAAAACCTGAGACAGCAGCTGGAGGTTATTTTGTGATTTGTAAGTCAATAAGGTTGGGCTCTGTGGAACTAACTGGGCAAAGTGGATTCCAGCCCAGAGATTCCTCTAATGAGAGCATCCTGCCAGCCATCCACATGAGATTCATGTCTGGAAGTATTAGTAGAAGCACCCCAAATGAGCTTGACTGTTGTAACAGTGCACAAAGAAAGAGCCATGCATGTGGAGGGGAGGCAGGGTAGTCTAGTGGATAGAGTACTGGGGTGGGATTCAAGAGACCTCGATTCTATTCCTGGCTCTGCCACTGGCCGGCTGAGTGACCTCAGGCAAGTTACTTCACCTCCCTTTGCTTCAGTCTCCCCATCTGTAAAATGGGGATAATGGTATTGGCCTTCCTTGTAAAGGGCATTGAGATCTACTGATGATAAGAGTTAGGTATCATCATTAGATATGTATTGTATGTACATGTGCATGTGTAACTCACTAGTCAGCATGTGCTACATGTCTCACCTCTGTGCCCAATCCACGTAGGATGCAAGCTTGCTACTGCACCTGGCTCTTTAGCTCAAGCTGTAGAAAATCACAGACCAGATTTTTAGCAGGTGCAGATTGTCATAGGACCAATGCAGTCAATGGAACTATAATGATTTACACCAGCTGAGGAGCTAGTCCCACATATTTAGCTCTGGAGGTCCCCAGTCCAGATCTCAGTGTCAGCTATGATAATAGCTGTCACACACACATACGTGGGGTTACACATGTTCATGCCTTCATGTGTGCGCATGGCTTTTGCAGGTGCGTGTGTGTGCAAACATGTGCTGTAACAAAGAGTTTTAAAAGGAAAGTGCTGTGGTCTTGCACATTTCCCCTGCTGCCTTCCACACTGGCTTACCCCAAGGATGTTTCATTATAACTCCATTTTGCTTTTCTGATTTTCTGCTTAGGAACCTTATCAAATTTGCCATCTCTGTTAACACCATTTATGTTGTTTCACTTAACTTTAAAATCAGACAGAATCACAATGAAAATATCTATTTTGTTTTTCTAACAATTACACATTCCCTGCAGCCCTTATAGCACTGTGCCAGGGTAAGTGAGCCCAGCCATGAAATTGTCTAGAAACTGACCATAAGGGAATGTGAAACTGACTACCCCATTTTCATTGCCCACACAGAGAAAAGCAAGCAGACTGCATTAATGGTAACTCAGTGGAGTTACTCCTGATTTACACCACTGCAAATGAGAAGAGAATCAGGCCCTTGGAGCCTAATAAGTAATATCCTGGGTGTAGGGGCCAACTACATCATAGCCTCTTCATGTGTCAATTTATAATACTTTCCTTGAGCACCTATGCAAGAGGAGGAGGAAGCTAAACTGAGGTTACCATGAACCAATAGCATCCTTATACCATATGTTCTTATCTGTTGTAACAGAGGTAACATGATTTTTAACTTGGCCCCGTCCTTTTAAGAATTAAAATAGCTAATTACAGTCCGTTTGACATTTCAATTCACTGTGTATCTTCCTCTTCACAGTTATCAATTTAAAAGCATCTGACATTTTATTGATCCCCTGTGAAATTTCTAAACAGACAAAAGCTGATTGCTGTGTATTCACCAGACCCTTCAGTGGCATCTCTTAAGCATTCAGAGCTGTTGACTTTCTTCTTACTGTTACAAACTGAGGACACATCTATCTTCCTCCACCATAAAAATGTCTTGTGGAAATGATAACCTAAATCTAGAGGGTGCAAATATCACTCACAGGGGATTACAAGGCTCCAGCTGTATCTCACAATACCGCACAGGACTTGAGATGTGTGGGCAGCAAAAACACCTCTTCTGCCCACAAGAAAAGGTTACCTGTTACGCTAATTACCAGCAATACAGTAGCTAACGTGAGTTATCTACATGGCTCTCTGGAGACAATACAATAATAGGGATGTAAGTTACTCTGCAATTACCATAATTTTCAGGGGAGTTATTGTACCATGTAGTTACACGAATAGTAACACAAAATTAGGTAAATGCATTTGTAGTACATATTTAGTTAGCTCATGTCACCAGTTTAATCTAGCGTTTAGTTCCTGAATTAAATACTCTAATGTAATAATAGGTTTGCTTTTGGATCGGAGTGAAAAGGATAAAAGACATCAGCATCATCTAGTACCCAACTGACCCCAAATTTCAGGCATCTGGATTGGGATTTTTCAAGCTTATTTGGTTCCTTTAAAAATGTCAGCCCTAGCCAGCATCACAACAGGTCACCTGCCACTTGCACTGCCTATGAGAAGGCTGATGACGTAATATACATCTCCCCACCTCAGACCTTATTTGGTTGACAGCTCAATTTTATCTGTGTGAGCAGATTCAGTTACACACCCCGTTATCGTCTGCAAACGCACAGCACAGAAGACGGGAGCTGAATTCAATACTAGTGAGCAAGAGAGAAACCTAAAGAGAAGGGAGACTCATTTCATTTCACATTTCACTACACAGCACAGCAGGGAGCTTCTCATTAGGTGGCTGTGATGGAATGCGCCCCAGTATTCACACCCTACACACTACTGTATTAATCTCTGCACAGAATATGCCTTGTGAGGGATCATGTGAAAACTCATTGTTCAATAATATCCTGGTGAAATGTATTTAGCAACATTGTGTGTAAAATTATACCCCTTCCCTGCCCCCGTATGATGTTAAAGGCACATGATCAAACTCACGTAGCCTGAGTTAGGCAGAACTGGTCAAGCAAACTGGTCTTAAACGAAGGGCTGTGTGTTTACCTCTATTTGCACATGAGATGTAACCGAGTCCTCACACGGCTAGAGGAGGAAGACAAAGAAAATCTGCTTCTCAGCAAATAGAGGGGAGAGAAGGAACAGCATGAAATATCTCCCCCTCCTCTAGACTCAGTGCCTCATTGCTCTCCACTAAAAAGAACGATATGAGGGCAACTGAACTATTAAAGGGAGGAGCAAATACTCCAAGTTACCTCTCCTGGTCCATCTCTCTCTTTTCACCTAAGGTGACAAAACCACCAGCTATTTGGATCTTGGAAGCAGATTCTGACCTATTACGTGGTCTGCAATGACACTGGGGACTGTGGTAACAACTTCACCTTAAATAGTCTAGTTTGCTAAGGTTAGTACGAGGAAGCATTTTATCTTTATTTTTCTTGTAACCATTTCTGACTTTAATGTCATATACTTGAACTCACTTAAAACCCTTCTCTTTGTAGCACAAGGCTAAAACAAGCTTATTTATCAAAACTAATCCACTGCTGTGAACTGTACAGGTAACTCCATTTAAGGTGGCTAGCTGTTGTACCTAGATCCTCTTAGAGGGGCAATGGACCTAATATATCTGGACTGTCCAGGAAAGGGCTAGACAGTGCCAAACACACATTTTTGGGGAAAATCCAGGCCTGGGTGTGTGTTGGGGATCACCCTGCATGTGGTAGCTGAGGCTGGTGGAAGCCACAGTGTGACAGGCGTGCGCTGGCAGGCTGTCGCTACACACAGACACTCAGGGTGCTACCTGCATGCGGGCAGGCTGTTTGTGAGTGAAGCATTGTGAGTAGGGTTGCCAACATTGTATTTCAGAAATAAGGGACTGTTTTCTTAGCACCTCCATCCCTCCTCCCATATTATCATCATTGACTAGTAATTAGTAAATACTAATAATGATTAATAATAAGGCGCACTCACCTACATTTGCCAGGGGTATTTCTTGCTGCTTTTGCAGCACTTGGCAACTCCCGATCTTGTTGCACAGAGATGAAAAAATAAGGTATTCTTGGCAAAGGTGCAGGGCAGGGGTGACAAGGCCCCTCACTGGTCTGGATTGCACCCCGAAATTTCACAGTGGCTCATTGTGTGAAGCATCAAGGGGCCTATTAGGGATTAATTACATGGCCTTGTGATTTATCACTCCTGAGAGTAAACTGGGGCACCCTTCTTACAACGTGTATTCTGTATTGCTGGTTTCAGGGCTGGCATCTCTTTCGGGGTCTCTAAATTTCACTCTGTTTGGATTAAGTTTGGGTTCTCTCCAGTGCCATCATTTTTTCTGAACTTAGATGGATTTTACCTTTGCTGTCTCCTCTGTCATTCAGAGAAGGGCATATGCTGCACTGGAAGGAAGCTCTGGCCTCTGACACATCCTACCGTACAGTACAGTACATGCTGTATTTTTATTTGTTTTAGAACTAATTCCTTCAAGGCCAGCCATGGGAGCACGTGAGTAAGCAGAACAGCTGCCTAGTACAGAATAGGAGAGCTTAGAAATTAGTTGCAGACCTGTCTTTGGGATAATCCAAGGGGCTCAGTAAACTATTCAACATTAGCCTGGTTGTAGGGTTTCTGGGGAAACTATGATAGTATAGCTCCAATGGAACCTCACAGGTAGAGTCTGAGGGAGAAGGGCAGCATTAGGGTTGCCGAGCCAGCACAAGGCCTCCATGCACATGGCCCTTACCTCCTGCTGATCCACTAGATTTGTGGATTGGTCCCACAGGGGACAAACTCTCCCCTCCATGGAACAACGTAAGAGAAGCTTCACGAAGGGACCTTGCCAAGATTCCCTTCCCATAGGGCCTCTCCAGTAGATTTTATCATTGGAAGGAGGGTGCGGTCCCACATTGGGAAGTTAAATGGATATAACTTGGTTTTAGATAGCACTGTCCCCCTCAGAGCAGACACTGCCTGGCTGGCCTGTGGGTAAGTGGGGCTGTGAACATGTGTCATCTCAGTTTGGGTCCAGCAACATGATCTGAGTAACCATGGAGGTCTCGGAGGGGGGGCCATGGGAGTGAGGGGTGCTTATGCTGCTCATTTAACATCCCTTCTGGCCAGTGCTTTGAGTGATGCTGGCTAGCAAACAAAATAATTCCCCCGGATCTGGTGTGGTTTGCATTTTGATTACTGACTTGTGTATCTAAACTGCTCCCAGCTCACTCCACGTATGCCCCCCATCACTGTTTATTCACTAGGCTGGACTGTAGCAAATCAGAGAAGGCTGAAAGAATTGAATTACTGCCACATTTACAGATGTTGATGGCAAGGTTATAGTCTTCCAAATGTTTTTGTCCAAGTTGTTATTTTAGCTATATATTTAAAAAAACCAAACAAACAGGAAGAAAAGAAATCCAGCCCAGCAGCAACCTGGTGAATGATTTTTTTTTCATACTACAGCCTAGGATGCCAAAAGGTAATTTTTCATGAGAATAAACCAGGAAAAACATCATTAGAAAACATTAGGAAGGAATATTTACATCCCAGCCAACACGAACGCTACAGCCACTCACATAAATGGAGGGTTCAGGGAAGGGACTCCTGAGATTCGAGAATGAACACAGCCGGAGAAAAGCTGGAGAGCTCTAATCAGAAAGGCTGGATAGTTTCTTTCAATACTAAAATCAAAGGCTAAACAGTAAACAAGGGAGTGTGGTTTTGGGGTTAAGAAGCTCAGAGGCTCCAAGGAACCGGATTCAACTCCCAGCTTTGCTACAGAGTGATGTATGTGGCTGTGGGTGAGTCAATGTACAGGTAGGCTCTCTATCCTTGCTCCCATGAAGCGGTATTCATCGAACTCAACAGAGTGGCTCGTGTATTGAGGCACCACTCGCCTTGAGTAAAGGGGGAGGGTCCTTGCCTCTTACTTCTTAATCTTTCAAGATACAGCAAACCCACAAGGAATTTATAATGGAAAGCAAACACTGGCCGAGTTGCATAATGCCAGAAAGCTTCATGTATTGGAGTCAAAGTCTCAAGATTGCAGCGTGGGGGGTTTTTTCTGACAGCTGCAGTAATGTAAAGCAAACTGAAAACTCACCTACACTAGCAAAGGCTCAGCAGATAAGCGTCTATGTATCTGGATCCCTATTTGAAATAGCCAGACCTCCTGAATTTGTAACAATGGGCTGGAAATCGCTCAGGAACAGGATTTCTAGTAACATTTCTGGCGTTTTTCTTCCTAGACCCCCCCTGGAAATACCAAAACAAACAGGCTTTGTGGGGAGCGTATTGGCACGGTGGATGAGGATACTGGTCAGAAAGGTGAGGAAAAATGGGGAGGGGAGGGAGATCCTTATTTCAGTATTTCATAACCTTAAAAATTATTTATTTGACTTTGGATCTAGGACCAAAGAAAGGATCAGGGGAGGTGATAGGTAGGTGGAGGATTATCGGTCAAAAATCTGTTTGCCCACCCTTGTGCAGGACATTCACTTTTGAGCTGACACACTCATCCCTCCATTCTCATGCAAACAAAACCTCTAAACTGTGTAGCAGCACACAGAACATCCACTAAAAATCTGGTTTCCGAGACAACAGGCCATAGTTCACCCAGACTGGAATTACTGATCATGCCATGGAGTCAATGTTACTGACGTAAAAGAGACTAGAGAGCTGCAGGATCAGGCTCCAAACTCTTAGCCAGGTTAAGATATTTTGAACGTGAACAGCATGGATTTGCTAAAGCAAGTCAAACATCAAGCCTGTCGGCCTTGCAAGTGCTCAGTTAAGAAAGGACAAATGGTGATTCACATAGCCACCAACAAGGGGAAAAAATGGTGGGTGCTAACCACCCACTGGCAGCCCTCCATCAGCTCCCCCACCCCTACCGCCCACCGCGATCAGCCGTTTTATGGTGTGCACAAGGGTCTGGGGGGAGAGGGGAGGGGCGGGGATGGGGCGCGCTCGGGCGAGGGGGCGGAACTGGGTGAGAACAGGCAGGACCCTGGCAGAAGGGGTAGAGTGGGGGTAAGGTCTGTGGCAGAGCCAGGGGTCGAGCACTCCCCAGCACATTGGAAAGTCGGTGCTTGTGATGATTCAGATTCTAGCTTGGGACTCAGGAGATGTGGGTTCAATTCCTTGCTCTGACACAGATTTCCTATGTGACCTCGGGCAAGCACTTTGTCTCTCTGTACCCCAGCTCTCCATCCGTGCAATGGGGATAACAGTCTTGCCCTATCATGGCTGTTGTGAGGATGCTGCATTGAAGAGAGGGAGGCACTCGTATTCTACAGTAAAGGGGACCACACATGTACCTAAAACAGATTTAGTATCCATGGCAAATGCTGTATTCCAGGAATGTCCCAAAATCAAGCAAATGTTTTCTGTTCCTGGTTCTCTCTTACAATGAACTCAGTTTAATCACCAGAAAAAAAAAAAAGAGTCTCATCCTAAAGAATCTCATTCCACATTAGGCAGCAAAACAACATCAGGCTTTTGGCTTGTATACTGACTTGTAAAAAGAACTGGGTGTATTACGCAGTGTTACATAAAAGCTATTAGAAATGCCACGCCTGGCTGATTTGTCCCTGGTTGGCATGCTCTCCAGTCTTCTGCAACAATGACAGCTTTAACAACCGACACACAGTGAGAAAGCTTCTAAAAATATACAGTGCAGGAAAAAGGAGGGAAAGGAACAGAAAAAAACATTAATTTTTTCTTCTGACTGACCAAATGCCTGGTTAGTGGCTCAGGATTTTCAAGGAGGGGATTGGTAACAACCTTACTTCATCAACAACCCACACTTAATTAACAGCTAATTGGAGGCAGCCCATTGCCATGGAAACCCCACATGGCCCCTTTCCACACTCACTGCATTCAAAGGGGGTAGGAGGATTGGTGCAACATGAGGACGGACCAGGAGGAGGCAGGGATCATCCAAAATGGGATATTTACCCAAGACAAAATCTGCTCCTCCAACAATGAATTGACCATGGTTGTCACCTACGCACCATGGTACCCGAAACAAATACAAACAAAACCAAACCCTCTGTTCAGATGGAACTTGCGCAGCTGCTAATTTAACAACACATAACCAGTCTAGAGATCCTGAGTTTGGAAACTCTTTATCCAAAAAAAATTATTTTACATGTTCTACAAAATCAAAGGAAAAAAACCCACATGCCATCTCCCTCTGCTTCTCTTCTCTCTGCTTCTCCAGGGCAAACATTTCTACTGAAGCAAATGCAAAAAATCACACTTTTCTCTTGTGTATAAGTTTCTCCTTGTACTGGGTATCTTAGGGCTCAGATTTGAGCAACTATATCTTGTCATCTATCCATGTTGTGTTGAGAGAAATGCCCCACTCAACACCTACTTCCAGGGACTCTCTCATGAGCCCTACCCCTGACAGAGCTAAGGGACGTTAGGGTATCAGCAGTCCCATCTCTGGGCTTTCTCTTCTGAGCATGTGGCATCCCCAGAGAAATGACGATCAACACCTCAAAATATTAACACCAGCCAGTGCATGATTTTAAGACAGCCAAAATTCAGAATGAGAAAGAACATGGGTCAAGGTAAAAGGGAAGGCGAGATGCCACTGAATTGCTCCTGGAAATTATGTGCAGAGAAGCTATTGCCATAGAATCACAGAATATCAGGAGTGGAAGGGACCTCAGGAGATCATCTAGTCCAACCCCCTGCTCAAAGAAGGACCAATTCCCAACGAAATCATCCCAGCCAGGGCTTTGTCAAGCCTGACCTTAAAAACCATGTCGATGAACACAGCATAATTAGGCATGAGAACCTGTGCTCTGATCAAAGTCGATGTTACCCTGTGCCTAATATGTATGAACTCCTCATGCCATATAGCCAGGCAAATCTGACCACATCCTAATGTCTGATTTGGATTTTTTTGAGGATGAACCTTGCAGGTTATGTCGCCATCTAACCCTGAGAGAATAAAGTCCTATGACCTGTACTGGATGCAAAACTGTTGTGGAACTTACATATCCATTGTAGACAGGAGTTGCTTCCCCCTCCCCCCAACAATAGTGGCAAATGAAACCACCTCTCTGCTAGAGGGATTGCTTCCCTAGGTGATTCATTGCGCAGGTTCACAACATATGTCACCCTGTTTAGTGTGGATACTTCCAAGTGCATTAAGCTGTATCCATGTTTGAAAACCCATTCAGAACATGATTACAGGTCCTAATGTGAACAGGATCTGAGTGAAAAATGAAATGTACCTCCAGGAGTGCTGTGGAGTGGATCTCCATGAGAGCTTGTCTTGAAGCCACCAAGGACCTTGGCTCTCCTAATATCACTCTTACTTTTGGTTCTTAGATATTGGTTGAACTAATTCTTTGGGGTGGAATTTTCCAAAGCGCCTAGGTGACTTAGGTGCTTATCCCATACCCCTAACTGTCATTGGTACCTTTGACAATCCACCTTACAAGTCCCATTGACTTTCAAATGTGCTCCCAAGTCACCTGAATAATTGTGAAAATTCTACTCTAGAGTCATATTCATGGCTGATTTTCCATGCTCAATATCCTGGACCAAGGTGCAAAGGGAGAAGAGTGCCCAGTGTTTCAGGACACCTCAGACACCACCATAGTCACGATTATCAGAAGTGGCTAGAGATTTAGAGTCCTTCAATTCTGAGAGGGACCTAGCTAGAGGTACATTAAGGTGGCCCAATTCCCAGGGGACGCATGCTCAGCCCTTTCTCAAAATGATGCCCCTTTAAGGGATTTCAGCTCTGGCACTCCAAATGACTAGTCACTTCTGAAAATCTTAGCTGATTTGTAGGGCCTGATTTTCAGCTGTAGGGAGCAGCACTTCTCTCTTTGACTTTAACAGCTGCCCAAAGCTGCGATCCTAAAACCTGAAGTACTCAAAAGTAATAGCCACTTTTCAAAATAAGGACCGATATGTTTATAATTACGGCATGCTGTATAACAGTGGAAAAAACAATGGTTTCTTCTGAGGATCTTAACATGTTCCTTAACCTTCACTACCCCTGTGTGAGGTAGAAAAGTATTTTATGCCCATCTAACAGAGAGGGAAATTGAGGTCCAGAAAGGTGAACACAGAATCCAGTGGCAACCATGGAACTATAACTCATAATTTTCGATGTTTACTTCTGTCCTGTCTGATTCCTTCCCATTCCTTCCACAACAGCACTTTCAGATCCTTGGATGAAAGGCACTGTACGAGAGCACATCTGTGTTATTGTACAGCACCAGCAAAAGTGATATACTTAGCCTGTGATGAATGCTTTCACCTGCAGCAGGTGGGTCACGTAGTTAAGTTACAAAAACAAGTTTATAAGGTACATGTGAACCCCCTGCAACAGCACTCAAGTTGAGTATGGCTTGAAGTCCAAAAAAAAAAAAAATAGATTTAAACTCTGATGCTTTAGACCAGTGGTTTTCAAACTGCGGGTTGCAACTCAGGACTGGGTTGCAGAATGGCAGGCACTGGGTCAGGGCGGCTCTGGTCAGCACCACCAACCAGGCTGTTCAAAGTCCTGTCGGCGGTGCTGTCCAGCTAAGGCAGGCTAGTCCCTTCCTGTTCAGACATCGCGCTGCACCTTGGAAGAAGCCAACAGCAGGTTCGGTTCCTAGGCAGGGGGCTATGGGGCTCTCCCCCCAAACCCAGAGCTCCCTCCTGCACCCCAAACCCCTCATCCCTGGCTCCACCACAAAGCCTGCAGCCCCAGCCCAGAGCCCTGACCCCCTCCCATGCCCAACCCCCCACCCCAGCCCACAACCTCCTCCCACACCCTGGACCCCTCATTCCTGGTCCCACCCTGCAGCCCTCACCCCCGCACCTCAACCCTCTGCCCCAGCCCACAGCCCCCTTCCACACCCTGAACCCCTCATTCCCAGCTCCGTTGGGTCACAGGGGTCAACAATTTTCTTCAACTGGGTCGCCAGAAAAAAAGAAAG
This sequence comes from Gopherus flavomarginatus, assembly GCF_025201925.1. NCBI lineage: Eukaryota > Metazoa > Chordata > Testudines > Testudinidae > Gopherus > Gopherus flavomarginatus. Next base: position 43,041,028 of record NC_066628.1, on the reverse strand, counting down.
GTTTGAAAACCACTGCTTTAGACTACCTAATAAAGCATAGCAGAGACTTTGACTTCAGTTTACTCGAGAGATCTGTGCAGAGATACTTCAGAGACAGGCAGATCAGAGAGAACAGAGATGGATGAGGCGCCCAAATCCTCTCCTTGCAAATGCAGGGTCTCCTGTTGTAGATATACAATGCGGATAGATCAGCTTAGATGTGTAGATAAAGATATCTTCCCAAATCCTTCCCTTGAACACTACAGCATAATTCACAACATTGGGTCAAACGCAGGCGTTAACAAGTAGCAAGTTAAGGGGGGCGGGGACCCTCTTTCATTCCTATAATCAAAGCCTTTTGCTAGCACTCTGTGTCGTTTTCCCACTAGTAGTAGCACTGTATGTGCTGTGGTGGGATAATACAGGTAGACACGCTGTAGCTCTTTCATATAATTATTAGCCATCGTCTCATCTGAAAGGCACCTCAGAAAACCCCTGCTGTGCCTGAGGCCCAACAAGACACATTATAAAGGAAAAGTGTTATCTTATTATTCCAACCAAAACGCTAAAATCTTTGCTCTCATCTCCACTCCAAGAAATTCCTTGCCTCGTTCTTGCTTTTGGTCTTTAGATACTGATTTAATCACTGATCAGATTCACGGTCATGGCTGATTTTCAATGCTCAGTGTAGCAGACCAAATTCAGCACTGGAGTAAACCAGCACATCTCCCTGTGAAGTCAAAAGGAGATGCACCCACTGAAGTCGGGGCTGCACTTGGCGAACTGGGCCACATTAAGGTCTGTGCAGGATACGCTGCAGAACTACATAGCCGACCTCTAACTTGAGGTCTGAGTGACAGGACTGTTCAGCTTTGCATGTCTCCAGTCCATTTCCCACTCCTAAGAAAACCTGTTGTACCCTAGGAGGCAGTCATTTCTGTTGTGGCCTAGGAGTGTTGGCAAGGCAGAAGACTGGTCCTATTTCATACAGATATGACATGCTAACACCCTCATAGTAACAGGGGGCTGACATAATATAGTATTCTATCGCTCTAACCAGATCACATCAGTGCTACTATCAGGCTCACGGAACAATCCCTGAGGGTCTGATCCTGTGAGGTGCTGGGCATGCTCAAATCCCGTTGCCTTCAGATGCCTCTCGGTACCTTGCAGGCTCAGGCCCCATGGTGGAGTTAATCCCACATTCCTAAACATAAAGGTCCAGATCCTTGGGTCAGCATCAACAGAGATGAGGAGCACCTGCACTGTGCTATACAAGTGGTATGTCTTCTGCAGATGCTCTGTGTTGATCTGGATTTAGCCTCTTACAATGTCTGGAAATAAGATAGGCATACAAATGTTCGGATTTGGAATGGGAAGCAAATTCCCCCAGTTCAGACTTGCTGCGAATTTGGGTTTCTTTTTGTCTTCCTCTGAAGCATGGAGTCAGTTTCAACTGCTGGGGTCATCTGGGCATATTTCATCTAACCAGCTCCCTGGGGCCTCAGGCCTTGCCCTCCTGTTCTCTGTCTATAGCAGTTTAGTCTCCTGAAGGCTGAAATGCTCTAGTCTAGCTAAAGTCTCGGGGTGTAATATAGGAGTATCTGGGTAGAGCTGAGTGAATAATTGATTTTTTGGTTTGGCAGCCGAACTGAAAAATAAACTAAAATAAAAAAAAAAGTTTCTATTAGTTTTTTCCCAAATTTGCAAATGGTTTCAGTCACCCCAAAACAGCATCTTCCAGCAAATTTACCATAAACATTTTACTAAACTCTTTATCTGGGTGAAAACTGATGGCCTGTGATAGGCAAGAGGTCAGATCAGATAATCTAAAGGCACCTTCTGGCCTTAAACTATGAAACTATGAAATATGCAGGACCCAGCTTATCCACATAACACAATGATGGGCGCAGCATAGGACCTCAAAGAGAAGGAAAGATTCAGTGGCACCACGAGATAGTAATAAATAATGCTTTGCACTCAGATTGTATAATGCCTCTCATCAGAGAATTTCAGCATATAATAATCCACACTCTGCTTTACCACCCAGGATGTAAACATTTCCAATTGTAGACACACAATCTCTGTGCTGATATATACCTGAAGCTACTGTAACCCAAGCAATAAAGCCACAGTATGTCTATTACTCCTTCTCTTTGAAAGGGCAAAATTTACGCTCGAGAACATAGAGATAAAGTATTGATTACGGAAACACTGCAAATGCTGCTTATCTTAGCAGCAACGTTTAATGTACCTGTATTTTCACTTCATAAATAAAATGCACAGCACTCTCCAGCCAGGCTCACTCCCACTTCTGAAACACTCCTTATGCCAGGGTGTGGGGAGGGATATGGCACAGGAGCTGGATGCAAAAGATCTGCGTTCACTGGGGATTCCCCCCACACCACGGTAATCTTTGGCAGAGGAGAGGAGACACAACTTTCCATCTTCTTCCACTGGGTTCAGAGCAGGGAGGAGAATCTTTGGATGAGCAGAGAATTTCGGCAGATTCTTGCTGTTCTGATGGTTTACGTAAGAGCCTTTATGAAGCGAGTTTAATCATCTCCTCATTTCTTCTGTATTGACATTATGTAACTGTTTTGGGAATACAGCTTTGGAATTTAAGCATTACTGGCATAGCTATTTAAATTTTAGCAGAGATGGTCCGAGCCTGATTCGGATCTCACTTACATTGGTGGAAATCAGGAGTGACTTCACTGAAGCCAATGAAGTTACACCAACATTATACCAATGTGAGATCAGAGCCAGCCCTTCAAGGAAAAAATCTAAGGGAATAAAAAATCCCAAATGGAATTTGCTCAGCTAATAACATTCACAAGGGAAAACACTTATTTTTCCACTGGGTCATTAAATCCCCTCTTCCCTTATTTAAGTTCCCAATGTTTTTCAGAATGCCAGCACACACAGTCAGATCCCCCTAATCTGTTTTATACCAACAGGAACCAAATGTGCAGCTTCTGGGATTTCAGCAGATAGGACTGAGGCTAGTTTTCAGCCTAAGATTTTTTTAAAAAACAAACACCACCACCATCCCCCACACACCACCTCTTGTTTTTTTATTTGAAAACGTCAGGGAAATCAGAACTTAAAGGGCAGGGATGGTGAGCAGATTTATAGAAACACACTGCCTGCACTTGGGTTCGGAGTTTTGGATAAGCCTATTGCAGACATGAGCCTTCAGCTAGATCCAGATCAGAACTTCTTCAAATTTCTGGAGTGGTGACCGGGGTCACATTAGGATACCGTGTTCTGGATTCGGGTCCACCTCTATTTTTTTTCCATGTGACAACACTGCTGAATTTTCTAGTTATAGATGGTGTATGGCAGCTTTAGGATGAAATAGATCAATAGTTCCCCATTATTTTATTCTCTGGCCCACATGACAACAGACGGATGCTCCCATGGACCACCTGGTCTCCCAGACTCCCCTGCACAGTTTTCAAAAGGATTAATTCTGCAGACAAAGGCCTACAGACCACGGATGCCTAGAGCTCACAACCTGAGAACCAATTAATTAGATCTAACTTGTGAGGGAAATAGACACAATGCCAATGTAACATGTGGATTTTCTTTTAAATGTTCTCCTTCCCAGGCGTGTCATAACCATGGCTTCTTTAGCTTTTAGCATTTAAAATTCCACAGGACACTGCATCTCTGCCCATTTTCTTTTACCTGATATGGTGACCTTACCCTGGCTGTGTAGTAGTTACACATCTCATACTCAAATATATTCATCTTCACTAATATAAAATCCTCCTCCCACAATGCACTTGGGCAGTGCTTGCTTATAGACTTCCTCCTCTTTTTGGCCAATATTTAAGGATTTCCTCTTTAAGAAAAAAAAAAAAGAATTTTCAGAAGCACTCGTCATTGGTCTAACCTTGCTCCCACTGAAGCCAAAGGCGGTGGCGTTGATAGGAGTGGAGTTAGCCAATGCTGTGTGCTTTTGAAAACCTTACCCTAAACACTGAAAAGTTAGAGTTAGAGACCCAAATCTTGCAGCTATGACTCAGGCAGTTTTCATTCCTCCTGACTTACCTGAGTCAGGAATGAGTAAAGACAACAAGATCTGGCCATAGTGGACTGCTGGATAGAGGTAAAAAGTCATGCTGACCACCAGAAAAAAGTAATTGACTGTTGCAAAAAGGAATTGACGTTGAATGCATTGATCACTTGAGTGCTGAGCCACTGGGCCATTAGACTTTTCTGTTTCCTCCTGCAGAGAAGCATGCTGACGTTGTCTGAGAAAATCTTTCCATCTCTTTCCACAGCCGCAGCCTCTCAGCGATCACTCTAACCATCTACCAGCATTTCTGCTGGCTGCTCCTTAGCTGACTTTACAGTGTCCGGGCCGCTTGTGTTCGGAGTCAGTCCCAGTCTCTTAAAGTCAAACCCACCTCTTCGTACACTGAACTCATTGTCAATATGAGTTTATGAGCTCTCTTCAAGCCTGACACTGTGATTCCAAGCTGTATTCATTCACCTTGTGCATCTGTTTAGTTCTGTTTTGCCCACCATGGAACCTCCTTGCATGCCCTTGGTAAGGAATTGTCTTGTGACCAACTTCTAAACAGATGATTGAGATAGTTCACCTTCTCTCCCTTCCTGGGGTGAAAGTAACTTAAATGACGTACTAGTACGCAGGGAGGTCAGGGTCCTGGACAAGATGGAGGGACGCGGGGTGGCTCTGGACCCCTGGAAGGGGCGGGGCCTCAGGCAGAAGGGATGGGTCTGGGGCCAAAATCCCCCAGCCAGCCCTTCAGCACTGCCCGGCCCACGCAGCCTGGGGCTTCGTTAGGGATTTAAAAGGCCCAGGCTCCAGCTGCTGGCACAGTAGACAGCAGTGGCTGGGAGCCATAGGTCATTTAAATTGCCTCCAGAGCCCTGGGGTAGGCAGCAGCCGCTGGGAGCTCCGGGACGTTTACATCGCTGGAGCTCCAGGGCAGCTCTCCCTTTCTCCTCGCACCATCAGCGGCCCAGATTGTACAGTCGGCATTTTCTTGCTGGTACATCGGACCGGACCAGCTTGCTTTTATCTCTGCTCCCCTCTCAAGAAGGGAGTGACCAATCAGGCTCCAATTCTGCAACAAGTGCTGCATAGCTTTCTGCTCCCAAACAAAGCCCCACTGAAGTCAATGGGCTCCACGAAGGTGCACAGCTGACTGCAGGATTGGGACCAGAGTCTGCAACCTCAACAGATGTTTTGCAAATTCAGATCTGGCTTTCAGTTTTGCCTGAGGAAATCTCCCGTTGGTCACAGCAAGGAACCAAGTGCGTGTTTCAATCCCTGGGAGAAGAGTCCTATCCAAAGGGAGAAGATACCCAGAATATGGGCCATTCAGAACGTAAGAACAGAAGATGGGATTTTGGAGAGCACTTAAGGGAATTACTCAGATTGTAAAGGCAGGGACAATCTCTGTGTTCTGTCTTTGTACTACATCCAGCACAATGGGATCCTGGTCCATGACTGATGCTCCTAGGTGCTACCACAGACCATATAATAATAATCATTATCTTCATCATGAAGGAGAAGATGTAGCCATAGCAGGAGTGAGCCCATGTCAATGGAACCTGCTCCTAAATCCCTTTGACATTTTGAAAATCCCACCCAGAAACCTTTTATTCCCTTTCTTGCCCCCCACAATAATTGTAACTCTTTTCCAAAACCCTCTCTCGTAGAGGAACTGCAAGCAAATCCAGCTCCAAAGGGGCGTTAATACATTGGAGATCTTAGTTCCATCTCCAGAGGATTACAAACAAGAGAATAAAAAGAAACTGGTCGTCTTTTCCTTCTCTGAACTGGCAGTGTTCTGAAGGGTTGCAGCATTTAGCCTCCAGGAGCTCGATTCTCCTCCCTACAGCAACGAAAATGAAGAGTAACTCCACTGTAGTCAGCGGAGTTAAACCAGTGTGAAACCAGGGTGAGTCTATTCACTGACAAATTGAGAACAGAAAGTGAAGTGAAAAGTCATCAGACAAACTAACCATGGTGAATTATTCACCCAGCTTCAGTGACAGGAATGGGGGAGTCAATTTACATCTGCTGAGGATCTGGCCCATTCATGTCTTTTAAGGGACTCAGGCCGAGATTCTCAAAGGTATTTAGGCTCCTAAGTTGCACTGATTTCAGGCGGTCCATCTGGGCATCAGATGCCGTGACACTGTAGGCCCTCTAAGTGCCTAGACAGACACTGATTAGGGACCGCAGGATGTAGCCATTTAATCGTCACAAATAATATGAGTCTTTATTAAAAAAATACCGTTCAAAGCTTTGTTTTCTAAAAATCACAAAAGTATCTGAAAACTCCCGTCTTTTGAACAGCCCCATTGATGTGTAAATTAGCTGCACATCACAAGCCGTTGCTTTGGCAATGTCTGAGTCTTGTCATAAAAAGCAGGCAACGAGACGCAACACCTCAAACACTAGGTTCAAAAACACCCTATTTTTGGTTTGGAAACAAGTAAAAAAAAAGTGCATATTGGAAAAACTATTAAAAAAGACAGCAAGGGTCATGAGATTACTGCTGAATGTTTGTAGGTAACTAGGCAGATCTCGTGACAAATATAGATCTGACATTTCTCATAACACCTGCTGTGTTGTACTGAGTAATGAATGCGTCATTGCAATAAATTGTCACAATATATTGGTAGACTTCTGTTTACTGTTAATGCATCCTCGTTTAACCCACTTTTCAGAGCGTGTGTTATCTGTGCCCCTCTGTCCCTGATCTACAGAAGATATGTAAGATGTATTCAAGTTGTCAGGGCCTGATGAAATTCATCCGAGAGTACTTAACTAGCTGAAGCTATTTCAGAAATGTTAGCAATTCTCTTTGAGAACTCATGGAGGAAGTCCCAGAAGACTTAAGAAGGGCAAACCTTTTCTTGAAAAGGGGAACAAAGAGATCTGGTACATTATAGACCATTCAACCTAACTTTGATCCCTTGAAAAGTACTAGAACAAATTATTAAACAATCTGTTTGTAAGCACCTCATGGATAATAGGGTTGTAAGGAATAGCCAGCATGGATTTGTCAAGAACAAATCATAGCAAATCAGCCTAATTTCCTTGTCTCTCTCACCAACAGAAGTTTGTCCAATAAAAGGCATTAGCTCACACACCTTGCTTCTCTAATTTCCTTCTTTGACAGGTGACAAGCGGATGGGTGAAAAAAGATGTGATATATCTTGGTTTTAGTAAGATTTTTCATAGAACAACAGAAAGGTTGTCTGGAAGGGACCTCGAGAGGCTATCACGTCCAACCCCTGGTGCTGAGGCAGGATCAAGTAAACCTAGATCATCCCTGACAGGTGTTTGTTCAACTTGTTCTTAAAACCTCCAATGATGGGGATTTCACAGCCACCCTTGGAAGCCTATTCCAGAGCTTAATTACTCTTATAGTTTGAAAGGTTTTCCTAATATCTAACCTAATGATAAGAATCCCCATCATTGGAGGTTTATAAGAACCAGGCTGGACAAACACCAGTCAGGAATGATCTAGGTATATCTTGTTCTGCCTCTGCTGAGGGGGCTGGACTTGACTTCCAAAGGTCCTTTCCAGCACTACATTTCTGTGATTCTACAAATTCTACTTGAATGTCAATGGGTCCAATTCAGCTGGCTTTAATGAAGTGATGCCCATTTACATCAGAGCTCAATTTAGCCCTGTACAGTATATTACATGGTTATCCATTATTCTCATTGGGTGACCTTCTGGCTCCATTGAAGTAATGGGAGTTTTGCAAATGACTTCAGTGGGGCAAGGATTTCACTCATTAAAACAAGAGTCGGAATTTACATTCACAAGAATTGCAACAATAAGGCGCACACATACCTCCGTAGGACTTCTGCTATTGCAGAGTCAAACATTTGCCTAGCAGGAACATTTGAAAAGTACAGGGGTGATCTAAGACTCTGAGTTTATTTCTCCAAACTCACTAAGTCTGCTCCAGCCACCCCTGCAAAATGACTGAGTAAACTGTGTCATTATACCGGTAGTTAAAATGCTGCTAGAGAAACAAAGTTCATCCTATTTGTGGATTTAGGTGAACAACAGTCATCAGACAATTGCATACCATTCTCAGGGTAAATCATTTGCATGGTTATTTTGATTGCACAGATTGCTCATTGACTTATAAGAACATAGATATTAAGAAATCAGAAAGTATATCTGAAAGTTATCTTAGATGCTGTGTGTACTCAAAGTACGATATTAGGGACAGACAAACATCTTTTCTATGAGAGTGTTATTTTAATAGATCAGATTTAATTCCAGTATGTAAATGGAGGGACTTGCATCAAAGGTTGTTTCGTTTTTTTACATCTTTTGTTTTGCAGTGTGTGCAGCCCAGAGCTCTCAGATTTTAAAAGGCCCTTATTTATTAAAAGTAAAAAGGCAATTTAGCCTTTCAAAGTAATCCAACGAAGACAACTTTCTTCTCTTCACTCTGCACTTCCATTTATTTTACGCATATACTTGAAAGCCCTTTGCCAATAGGAACAGTTTAAGGTTTGGGATCAGAGTGACAAAAGGTGGCCCTTTGGCAATAAGATCAGCTGTTGCATCAAAAGTCATTGCCAAAGAACAGGTAACATTTGTGCCAAGAGCAGATATGTCATCTGAACACTCTGTTTGAATGTTGGATGTATCTGATCTTGCAGTGTTGACTGAAACCCTGCTGGGAAATATATGGTCCACTTTATTTGAGAACAGTGGGATCTGCAGCTTCCCAACGTTGTTCTGTGCTTTAAAGGCTCAGTCCTCCAAGGTGCTGAGCAGTCTGGCCCTAATCCAGCAAAGCACGCAAGCATCTGCTCAAAGTTAAGCATGTGCTTAAGTGATCTGCTGAACGGGGATGAGTTTCTGACATCAGGGCGATGAGAAGTCCCGTTGAAGGCGGTGGAGCTACTCATGCGCTTACTGTTAAGTGGCTTGCTGGCTCAGGACTAGAGCGATCAGCACTTTGCAGCAACAAATCCCATGTTCCCAGCGACAGCAGTTTCTGGTTCTCCTTACTCTATTTCCTAGCCTGGCTTATTCTTAGAATCACCCCTAGAAACAACTATTTCTGGGTTATTTAGTCTCCTCTGCTACATCACGAGAAGACTGATATAATCTCTACACCATCCCTGACAGACAGCATCTAGTCTAGTCCTGAACCTCTTTAATGAAGATGATTTCATAACCTCCTTCTATTGCTTTGTTCTTACAGATCATAAAATTGAATCAAGTAATAAATTAACCTCCCTTACGGAAAAGTACTATGGCACTGAACAGAAATGGTAAGTTTTTTTAATGCATCAGCTTATAGAATTTAATAAAGAAGTCTATTCCTACTGTGGAATCCTGTATGGTGATTAAAATAGTGAAAAGTTGCAATTTTCTATTAAATTCTGTAGGGTTTTAAAGTATTTTCTATAGAATCCTATTAAAACCATACAGGATGCTATTTAATCATATAGGTCTTTTCCATGAGGGTTAAGACTCCAGCTCAGCAAAACACTTAAGAGCATGTTTAGCTGTAAACATTTAAGGCCATCCCTATTTAGCAAAGAACTTACATGTTTACCTTTAAGCATGTGCCTTGGTCCCACTGACTTCAATGGGATTTAAGCATGTGCTCAAGTGTTTTGTGGAACATTTTCCCCATTCATTGCCTTTTTCAGCTGGACACATTCTGACCATGGTCCAAATTATCCATCAATGGCTGGTGATACTTGTATGAAGCAGGTACAGTTTTGCATGCAGCATTTGATTTCGGTGAAATGGGCTGTTGTAAATGAGCTGTTCCCCCTCCCCCTTTAGAAACTATCTTGCCACAAATTTTTTTTATAACTGATTTCAGCACAAAGAAACAGGGCTCCATAAACTGCTGTCTGGCATCAGGGTTTCTGGGATTACAGCACGGATATATTGGTGAAAAGTCTGAAACATCTGTCTGTGCATTAATCATCTGTTCAGCTTTGATAACAAATCATGTACTTATTTTTTTTTCCAGACTAGGAAATGTGGATCAGCAGCAGCTTTCTGAGGGTCACGTATTGGGCCTGTCACTGCAACTCGATACCTTTACAGCTCACCCAGATACATTCTGGTTTATCCCGGTCACCTCTGACTTTATCATCAGCTGGAACTCAGGCCCGAAAGCAGCTCATCAAGGAGAACTTTGCCTGGGTGTTCTAGGCTTTTTTCCTTCTCATTTAAGAGTTCCCTAATGGAGCCAAGTCCCTTTCTCTTGTCCAGCAACCTTGATGTCAGATCGTTCAAGATGATTGGCCAAGGAGTTCTGGGAAGGAGTCCCTTTGCTTCAAGCAAAAAACAAAAACACAAAACAAGCCCCCCTCCAACAAATCCATTGTCAGCTTTTCTAAGTTCAGGTATCCGTATGCCAGTAAAGAGCATGACTGAAATCCAGGCCCGGTTGAAATTAATGGCAAAACTCTCATTGGACTTCACCCCATGTTTACACGGCTCGTTCAAAGTGAAACATATTTGATCATCTGAAGCCAGCTGAGTTGTGCCCATTGCTATGCGGGATGAATTTAGCCTATAAATATTCCATCAGTGGGTTCTAGTGAGAGCACAGATTTCCAGATCTGAAAACCACCACACAGGGAGCCAGAATTGGCCTTTTAAGGTAATGTCTTCTTAAAAAAAACCCAAAGACTAAGCTTTGATGGAAAGTGCAAAATATACATAGCAGTCCCTTGCCATATGCTAGCATCACTCAGTCAATATGATTTCATGAGCAGGAAGATTTGTTCAGATATGAATTTTATAGTAAATTAATTATCTGAGTTTGCTTAGGAAGAAAGGGAAACAGAAGCATGAGGTGTAGAGGGGTGAAAGGAGAGACACTGGGATGTGTCCAGAAGCAAGATATTAATTAGATTTATTGTTTGTTTTGTGGTAATGCTTACAGGCCCCAGTCACGAAGGAGAACCTCACTGTGCAAGATGCTGAACAAACAGAACAAAAAAATATTCCCCACCCAACGAGCTTACGATCCTGATCGCCCCAAAGGATGATGAACAGTGTTTATACCACACCAGATTTTCAAAAGCCGTGAGTCATCTTGGGCACCCAGCCTGAGACACCTCATTGAGGTCTGGTTTTCAGAAAGAGCTGAGAAGCAGCTGCCCTGTTAAGCAGTAGATTGCTCCTGTGTTGCCTCTGCCCAGGGACTGAATTTCACCCCTAAACGTCTGCAAAATATAGGATCAAATTCCTCTGTGTTACACCCATGCAACGCCATTTAAAGTCAAATAGAGTGGTGCTGAGAGGAGAATTTGTCCTACAGCATTAATTCAGCAGGATGTAACCTCGCTTTAGGGTTGCCAACTTTCTAATCACACAAAATCAAACACTCCTGCCCTGCCCCTGCCCCACCCCTTCCCTGAGGCCCCACCCCTTCTCACTCCATCCCCCCTTCCTCCCTCGCTCGCTGTCCCTCACCCTCACTCCCTTTCACTGGACTGGGGCAGGGCATTGGGGCGCGGGGGGTGAGGACTCTGGAGTTGGGCCAGGGTTAAGGGGTTTTGGGTGCAGGAAGGGGCTGGAGCAGGGTGTTGGGGAAGGTGCGGGCTCCGGGAGGGAGTTTGGGTGCAGGAGGGGACTCAGAGTTGGGGCAGGGGACAGGGGTTGGGAGAGGGTTCGGCGTGCAGGGTCTCAGCTGCACTTACTGCAGTCCCAGGAAGCGGCCGCCAGGACCCTGCAACCCCTAGACACATGGGTGGCCAGAGAGGCTCCATGCGCTGCCTTTGTGCTCACAGGCACCACCCCCACAGCTCCCATTTGTCGTGGTTCCCAGCCAATGGGAGCTGCAGAGTCGGCCCGCGGGGCGGTGGCAGCACGCGGAGCCTCCATGGCTGCTCATGTGTCTAGGGGCTGCAGGGACCCTGGTGGTTGCTTCTGGGAGCAGCATAGAGCTAGGGGAGGCAGGGAGCCTGCCTTAGTGCCAAGCCCCCACTGCACTGCCGATCAGAGCTCCCAGGGTCCCTTTCTGAGCAGGCATTGCAGTCGAAAACCAGATGCCTGGCAACCCTACCTGGCTTTCAAAGGCTGCAGTTACACTCTTTTGCATTCCCACTAGTGACATTTCAAAAAAAAAAAAAGATTATTACCAATGCCATCCTCCAGCATCCTGAGACGGCACTGCTGTAACAATGTGTGCAAAGACAGATCCAGGTCTGCGAGAAGCTAAGCCTCCATTTCAGATCTCCTAGCATGCGGCAGACCGTGAATATTCATTACCTCTTAAGCCGCTTGGAAGTGTAAATTCAAACCACAATCAAGTGTGCTCATTTATTCACATAGCTGAGTCACGTTAATTGACAGGCTGTGACCTAAATCTATTAGTCCAGCACTAAAAGACTGGTGAGTTTTAAAAAAATATTAGTTGAATAGATCTGAACATTTAGGAGTTGTGCAGGGGGTCTCTTTCAAACAGCCATTCACACACGGATAGGCATCATGATAAGCCTTTTTTCTTACCACTTCCAAGAAGCAGCACTGAACTTGTTTATGTTGTCTGATGCATAGTGGCCCATTTAACAGCGATTTCACAAACCTTCCTGGGAATCACAGCAGCTTGTTATAAAGTCTCTGATATGCTAGGCAATAAATATCACTGAAAACTCACCTAAAGGGAGCTATAGCTCTTTCATTAATAGCAGAAAGCACAACCAGCCTCAACCACCAGGGGGAAAATAGCTGTGTTTGAACAGTTCAGAGAGGTACAGTCCAGTGGCCAAGGAACTAGAAACTCCTAGGCTCAAATCTAGGCCAGGGGTAACATCTTCAAAAGCACTTAAATTACTTGGGAGCCTAAGTCCCCTTTTAAAAAGTTACTTGGGCCCACAGGAGCCTAAGTTCCACTGACTTAAGTTTGTAAGTGCCCAAGTCACTTTTAAAAAGCAGAGTTAGGGCTCGTCTAAACAACCTGTTGGTACATGGCCAGCTGGGATGGAAATCTACAGCGTCCCAGCCTGCCACACACTGTCCGTCTGGAGCCTGCACTAAAAGTTCCCTGGTGGGTTTTGATCTACTCCACTTTGAAACGGAAGTAGGTCAACACGCATTAGTGCATGGCAGCAGGGTCCACGTGGATGGCTACCATGTGGCGGGCTAGGATGCTGTCGGTTTATGTCCTGTTTGTCTAGACAAGCCCAAAGACTTTCATATCATTAAGGGTCAAATTTGTTAAGGTATTTAGGTAGCCAAAGATGCAGAGAGATACAGAGCCACTTCTGAAAATCCCACTAGGCAACTACTTTAATCTGTAGGTGTTTAAATACTTTTAAAAATCAGGCACATTTTAAATGTTACCTCTTGTCAATGATTCCCCCTGTGGACTTGACCAAGCCATCGAAACCTCTGCCTCAGTTATACCAGTGAAATGAGGATCAGAGTATTTATGTTCCTACTCACAGGGCTGCTATAAGGTTAAGTTACATGTGCCTGTGGGCACTGTCTCTTTATCTGTGTTTGTACAACACTCAGCACATGGTGCCTTGATCCTGATCGGGGCCTTTGAGCACTACCATCACATGAATATTTCAAAATTATAATAGCAACATAATTTGCTCCTCTATAGCAGTTACTATCAGAGGATTATACAAGCTTTACAAATATTCATTAATTTTTCTTCACAATCACCTCTTTGAAGTAGATAAATGCTATTGACAAACAGAACGTCACGCAGGATGCAGCTGTGGTAATTTTGTTGGGAGCCTGCTCACGTCTGTGAGGTTCGCCTGTTAAATAATATTTGGTGTGTTTCTTGAAGCCCAGCTCCCCGAGTCCTGTGATTACGTGAGAACCTCAGTTTTTATTTTAAAAAGAAGTTTTTATCCTTCATGGTTGAAAAGGAAAACTGGTAAGCATAAACCCTAAACGCTTAAAAAAAAACCCACATCAATGCACACATTACGGATTCACATTTCAGAAGAAAGTCTATGGCAGAACCAGGAATAAAACCTGTCGACTCCCATTCTTATATTTTAATAATGAGAGCATCCTTCCCACCTAAGGCACTGGATGTCTAACTAGGTCCTTGTGGAGTGGTCCCTTGCTGAATGAAATTCCACGGACATCAACGGGACTACTAGCGGAAAATATGCCCAATGGCTTGTGATGGGATGTTAGATGGGGTGGGATCTGAGTTACTACATAGAATTCTTTCCTGGATATCTGGCTGGTGTGTCTTGCCCACATGCTCAGGGTTTAGCTGATCGCCATATTTGGGGTCAGGAAGGAATTTTCCTCCAGGGCAGATTGGCAGAAGCCCTGGGGGTTTTTCGCCTTCCTCTGCCGCCCTGGGCACGTGTCACTTGCTGGAAGGTTCTCTGCACCTTGAAGTCTTTAAACCATGATTTGAGGACTTCAATGGCTCAGACACAGGTATGATACAGGAGTGGGTGGGTAAGATTCTGTGGCCTGCATTGTGCAGGAGGTCAGACTAGATGATCATAATGGTCCCTTCAGACCTTAAAGTCTATGATTCTATGACTACGCTCAGGCATAGTGTCCACCCTACACAGATCCCATTGCAGGTTTAGGACCTAATCTTTGTGGATATTAAGTGCTCCTATAGCCTGGGGAAAAGAAAAATTCCAGACTAGACAAAACGTTATTTGCAGGTAAACTACAAATTTAGTAATGAATTGCCGGTCCTGGCAATTCATATCAAGACACTGGGATTTAAAAGGTCAGTTGCAAAACCAACGCTACAGTGAAAACTGAACTAAGCCAGAAATGCGCCAAAAGCACTAACCGGGTCTGGAGGGAATTCAGTTTAAATTTATCTTTGTATGCATTTTCCCCCTCTTGAAATCCCTCAGCATTCCCTGGTTTGCAACTGCATCACTGGTATTAAGAACCCCATGAAATCCATGGGGAAGAATGTAAAAGCAGCAAAGAATCCTGTGGCACCTTATAGACTAACAGACGTTTTGGAGCATGAGCTTTCGTGGGTGAATACCCACTTCCTCAGATGCATGGGTATTCACCCACGAAAGCTCATGCTCCAAAACGTCTGTTAGTCTATAAGGTGCCACAGGATTCTTTGCTGCTTTTACAGATCCAGACTAACACGGCTACCCCTCTGATACTTGACACCATGAGGAAGAATGGATTTTTAAAAGGTTAGTTAAAACTCATTCCTGTGCTGAACTGCCAACAGAATCTGCTTACTGGGGATATTGAACTCATATTTTGATCTTAAATTAATTTCCATTCCAGCGTGGCAGCTTCTCTTTAAAGGGCAGACCCTGCATTCTGGCAATGTTGTTTTAAAAAAATACTGTACCTATGCTAAAGTGATTGTTCTTGGTATACGTATCTCCCCGTACTTCCTTTGTTTTTACTGTTGACTATCAAAATATTTGTCTGCAGAGAGATTTTCCTTCCCTTTACTCTTAGCCTGCTCCATCTGCCTGATTCAGTCAGTGAAGCCGCAGATCAGTGTTGGTGACAACACATAATGGATGTTATCGATTACAGTGCTGCTGCAGCTGAACTGAATCAGGCACAATGAGCAAAAGGCTGCACATAAAAGGCAAAAGTTTCTATCTATAGCAAGAGTGAGAGAGTAAATAAAGAATTGGAAGTTTAAGGGGGTTTCTGTAATTATAGTAATACCTCCCATTGCTCCAAACACCTGCTTGCTGAGGACTGGATTATGCTTCTCAAACACTCTGCACTTCATAATACCTCTTGGAAACAGGTAAATGGATTATTATCATCCCCATTTGACAGATGGGAAAACTGAGGCACACACTATTTTAAGGCCTAATTTTCAGACATGCTGAACACTTCTCTCTCCCACTGAAATCAGCAGGAGTTGCAAGTGCTCAGCCTCTCTTAAAATCAATCTCTAAGACCTGATTTCTGATTCTCTGCTCTATTCTGCTCTTTGCCGGGCGTCAGTGCCAGCAGAGGAATGGGAATATTATACAGGACATTTACTGCCCATTAGTTATGGCCTGCAGGGCACTCTGACTCTTCCCTTACCTCATTCTCAAGACCGAAGTCCGCCTAGAACATGTGCTTGGTCAGTTGCCACCCCCTCAACTTTTGAGATGAACTTGAGGGCCCAGCACCCCTGCCCCCAACTCCTACTAGCTGCTAGCATTCTTACTGCTCAAACCACTAACAACAACTGACAAGTTTCCCTGCCCTACCCACAAAATGCGCTACACGATTGACAGAGTTCTCACTGGGGCCCCAAATATCTCACATAGGGTTTCTCAAAATCTAGAGCTGGTTTTGCCCCAGAGCTGCTGTGTCTCTGCCTCTGCATTTGGAGCTTCCTGGAATGATTAACTGGGTAGCCTGCATCCTCCTGGCTGAGGAGATTTATGCTTCAGGACCAGGAATAGCCTCCGGGGAAGCCACCCATGGAATTGCTTCCATGAGCTAGAGAGGTCGAAGATCAGGTGGACTGGATCTACCATAGCATGGATGATGGGCCTGGTTTTCACCTCACACCAATGAATAGAGTTGCCTCAGGGTAAACAAGAGGCAAATTAGGCCGAATGACTTCGTAAGTACCACAGAAGTAAGGCAGAATGTGAAACCGATCCCCTTGGCATCCAAAACCAGACACTATAGAAAATGCCCTATGGTGAGAGGCCAGTCTAAAATCCTTCTCCTCCCCCTCGACACCATGGGAATCCAGGGTAATGAGGCTAGAAAACAGAGCGGCATCTTCTAAAAAAATGCAAACAATGGTAAGCTCTGAATTAAGAGATGTGCCACTGAACAACATATATTGCTAAAAAGCCAGTGGCATTAATAAAGAGGGGTGAAAAGCAGCAGCCTGCTGTAATAATCCCAGAGGTAATTTATAGTCACATTATTCTACCAAGTCCACTCTGTCAAGCCGGGCTTCCACCTGAAATGTTGTGTAAATCATTCGTGTTTATATCTACTTTGACTCCTCCAAAGCTACACATTTACCTCTTGAAAGGAGCTAATTTGCTGTACAATTACTGTAGCTAGGTGGTAGAAAGAACTGACCGTGACAGTTTCAATCAACTTTAGCCACCTATCACAACACACTGAGATACAGTTAGCCCAAAGAAATACCAGCAAGGGATTGCAGACCCTCTGAGTAGGGACGAACTAAACTGGGCTGGAAAAGAAAATGGCAGTACCTCCTAAGAGGGGCTCAGAGATCAATGGGCCAACTTCTGCGCTCAGCTCTACCAGTCACTTATACTCAGTTAGACTGGTGGTGTTGCATAATTCGAAGGAATAAGTCGAACTCAGTATGTTTATTGTGGGCTCCAGCCAACTGATCTCCTGAGACTGAAAGAGAAGACGACTATATAACAATTCAGTGTCCTTCTTTTCTTTGTTTCTCTTTGTGTATTGTTAATTTCTGGGTATAGTGGGCTTTCTGGCTTGATCTCTGTGTGGGTTGAGTGCTGGGTAACCAGAGTACACAGCAGAGGGGCTATTGGCATTTCTCCACAGGAAGGGATTCATATTTCATGTCACCATTTACACAAAATGGCCAATTTAATTCTCATCTCCATCTTTTATATTTGCCATCACATGTTTAATAGACTCATGTGTTATTCTGTTTGTAGGGAACATTGGCTGTGTGCTGAAAGCAAATGTGATGGCTGGAAGGAGGCTTTTCCAGCTGTCTTCCAGACTCTGGATCAATGGAGTGGAATATCATAGTGTCTACATGGGAGGGGGAGGAAGAGAAGTGGATCACTAAACACCAACATATAGTGATGGGCAAGCATACTGTGAGACCCAAATAATGTGCACAGGTAGCCCTTTGAATAATATCTAGCAACATGGGGCACCCCATATAGGGCGAACAAACTGTTTGAGATCATAAAACAGAGCTGGTGATCTGCACTGGTACAGTCTGTCCAAACTGATTCCCCTGAGGCTGTCATCATTTCTGATACTCTATATGCTATTACTGTTTGGTTCCTCCGTCCTCTGCTCCTGGTAGTACTGTACACCCTTAGGCAATGAAATGCGTGATGCAATCTAGATTCACATGTGCCAATGTGCAGAAAATCAATTTAACTGCCTCAAAGGAACTGCTGACATGGAAGATCACTAAGCAGTACCAGCTGTTCCTTGGTACTTCGAGTGAGGCCACAGAACAGGATTCCTCTGCACTCAGCATGAGCCATCAGTGTTAAACACGACGTCTCTGCAGAACACGATCTGCAGGTGTTCTGGTACAGCCTCAGAGGACCAGAGAGCGACTGAAATAGACCTGTGACCAACAGGATACCATTGCAATGGTTATAATTACTATGTTTGTTCAATGACAAAAATATGTCGGAAGAAAGAGAAGTCACCTGAATCTGGTTTTGAAGGAAGGAAAACATATTTGTGCCCAATACTTTGGACTGAAGATTCTTCACCAAGATTCTACTTTCCACTAAGATTATCTGTGTGACTGCCTAAAATCAGGGAGAACTTAAATCACTTATCATGCCTGCATAAAGCTCATTTCAAGAAGCTCATAAAGCTCATTTCCCACCTAGCCCAGCCATCACCAATTAGCTGATTTCTTAAAGGCATCACAATAGAGGGATTTGGGGGAGGGCATTGGCTTTATGGATCAGAACATGATTCGTTTAGATTGACAAAACTGCCATTGACTTCACTGAGGGCAAAGCTCAGTTATTTTATCACCCATGGTTTTTTTCAGGTGAGGAGGAGTATTGTTTCCTTTCTAAAGTTGGTACTTCCTATGAGAGAATTTAATATCAATTTGTCATTCATGAATGGTTTTCCTGGCCACATCCACCTCTTTGGCCCCAAGAGGTGGTTTTCATATTTCAGCCCTTTGACATGCAGAATTTATGACAGACACCATATCTGCCTCACACATAGTTGCCAGGAGTAGACAGAAAGCAAGTTTAGATTTTTTTTTAATATGATGGCTGCTGGCAACAACCCATGCAAACCAGTTTCATTTTCTAAACTAGGCATGTTAGACCATCTGGCTGGGAGCCAATGAAACATCTCCTTTCCAGTAAATCTAGCAAACTGGACACAAGAGCTTTGAACGGGCCATAGAGACCTAAGTTGGAAGTGAAAAGGCATCATCTTTTCAGAGTGCAATTTTCCTCCAAGGAAATTTTCAGCACTAGTAATTATCCAATGAGAAGAGCAAAACTGAGTGGATTAAAAGGATTTATTAGTTCGAATTAATAAAGATCAAGCTGCCAATCCTCACAATGTATCCAGCTCCTTCCAGATGCCTCCTGACTCGCTATCTGATTCTTTGCTTTCAAACTGATTGTTGTGTTTTCCAGCAAGATTGCCATCCTGAAGATCTGGGGCTTTTCCTCTACTCACTGGTCACCCAGCCGCCAAAAGGCTAAGATCTTTTCCACTCCTGCTTGAGATCCATGGCAGCCATGCCAGCTTTAAACAGACCAGGGTAGCTTTAAGGTCACTTGGCACTTCTCTGACAGTGCAAAGTGGCCTTAGCTGAGCCAAGGATCTGGTCCTGGGACTCTTCCCTAAAATCAGACTGGGAAGCGCTGGATACCTGGTTACTCTCTGAATGCTGCACACTCAGCTCTAGCTCTCAGTCTCACCAATCTTTTACCACGTGTTCCTCCATGTGCGTTTCTCCAGGAAACCCCACTCACAAATAACAGGATTTGTCCGTATGTGCAGGCTCTAATTGTTCAGAGATACTCTCCCTTTATCATCTGAGCTGAAAATTCTGAGATGGAAGAGAAAGATGATGAAAAGTAAGAGAAGGAAGACCATTTTGCCAGTAAGACCCCCCATTTTTTCCCCAGATAAAATCAGCACCAGCTATGCTCAGTTTAACAGCAAGCATGGCTGGGAGCGGCTTTAATACACACCTGGGCCATTCTTAACCACTTCTGAAGTTTGAGAATATAAAACTCCAAACCAGAAAATGACAGGAGAGAAAAACTATGAGGAAAAGCTACTAACCAATCAGCCCTACCTGCAGGTGACCAGTTATATACCAGCTCATGGAGTTCACAGGAATAGGAATATAGTTACTCACCATTTGCCTGACATCTACTTCCTTAAGAACTCTTGGGTCTTTCTCAGTGAAGAAAAACATAACTGCTCTTCTCAGTGTATTTCTGCATTTTTTTAAAAGGGGGCTTTCAGATCTGCTCACTCAAAAGGTTGATTTAAGGCATCAGTGAGAATTCCTTCTGAAAGCACCCCAACAGCTATTACTGTTTCTACAGTGGTAGCGCCACTGTGCAAGGTGCTGTCCATACAACGTTATGCAGGTACAATGAAATCTTTTACTAGTGTTGAAAAGATTAAAAGCAGGAGCAAATAAATACTCTTTCCTTGCAGAAAGTTCTCAGCACCTTAGTTTTTATCAGCCTCTCCCAGTGCGCTGGCCCAGACACACTCCCTCAGCTCCCCTGACATTCCTGCTTAGTGCAAAGTGATGGAATGAACCTGTGATTAGTTCTTCAGAGCACAGTCTCACACTCAAGACAGGCCACAGCAAATGCTGCACCCAGCCAGAAACTCATGAGCTCAAGACCACAGTCTGAACTTACACCAAAGTACTGTGAAATGAAGGGAACCATAAGGCAACCACGACCCAGACCTATGGCAAGCTACAACCAAGGAAATGATGATAATATTGGGCGAATCCTCCAGTGCTTACTCTGGCACAACTCCCACTGACACACAGGAGGGGCTGGAAGTGACCCAAGTATCTGTCAAATTAGGCCGAAAGTGCAGGGAGATGCACTGAAATGGGATCACTCCTCTTCTCCCTAAAACCCACAAGTGTATATGTGTCAGACAATAAGTAGAGGCTATTTTGTCCATCATCTTGTCATCAGATTTTCTGACTGAAATTGCTCTAAACTCATAGCTGTTGCAGAGATTAGCTACCATGAACTACTGGCTGTCATATGGTTTAATTAGGTAAAATATATTCTTCGAGTGAGCATTTAGTCACTTGATATGTAAACAATGAAAACAACAATATTTTGTTACAGAGATCCTGAAATCTATTAATAACACGCAAACATTAAGAAAGCTGTTTGTGTACGCTTTTTATTTTTTTAAATCAGAACAGAAGTGGAGTAGGAAAGAAAATCGTATGTTCCAAAGGCTGTCTGGATTGTGTCAGGAAGGGTCATTTCACTGTGATACATGGAGCTGCAGCAGAAACTGGAAAGAAAATGATTTGTGTATTTCCACTTCCTCATTGCAAAAAATAAAATCCACAACAACCCAGTGATTGCTGATACTCAGAACAACCCAGAGGGAGTGGAGAAAATATGCAGCAGTAGGTGTCACAGCAACAGAAGACAAATAGTGGTGGGTTTCCAGGGCTGGGAAATTATGAAGAATATTATTGGTGAATATAAATCCTAAAAATAAATAAGCTATTTGTGGCTTGGTGCATAAATAAACAGAAATTTTCAGAATTTTTGATAAGTTTTTCCAAAACCCACCAGTTCTTTTATGGCAAAGAAGCCAAAAGCAAGGAACAAATGAACGTGTGGTGATGGGCTGAGATATGTAGCTGGAACAGACATACATAACTAAGGAAATAGAACCATGTCTTAGACACCAAAAAGGCAGCAATAGAATAGTAATTATAGATGATTAACATGGCACCCTATTAGGACTACAGTATGCATACAGAGCAGCATGCATTTAATCGTACTGTCATATTGAGTCCAAAACACCATCCAAAGTTGTACGGCTAAAGCAAAAGGAATATTCAAGATAAATTAGTATGGTGGTTAGGAAGCATAATCATGTAGCTAATACTAAAATATGATATCTTGATTCCCAGCCCAGTGCCCTATCCATTAGATCATGCTGTCTCACAGGTATTTTGGATAAGTATTTTGTCTGTGTATTTAATTGCTGTCACTCATTAGGAGGCAGAGAGTGCTGCAGAACTAAACTAAAAATCAGGAGGTAGGAAGGACTCTTGATATTTTTGTTTTTAATCGCACTCATTTATAATCACAGGGAAACGCTCTCTTTCCCTTCAAGTGAGGCCCTTTAATTACGTTTTGAATGGCAAGTAATTGAGATGTATTATACAGTACTTTTCTTTTATAGTCACGCTGCTCTTATAAATCCAAATTCTATATGACCAGCAATTGTGTCTGCCACTTCCTATTATCTACTTACTCACACCCTGGTCTGAGTTAGCTATGTTGCCACACACAAATGGGTATTTATTAGCAACATCTGCAGGTATCGAGGCCTGAGAACATACGTCTCTCAAAATGCACTGCAGTTTAAACACTACTGTGATTTCATTTGTAGTTCCTGTATAGATGAACAAAGTTAAAATAGTCTTATGAAGCTAGCCTACCTTACAAAGTAAAAATCCAAGTTTCTAACGTGCTCATTAATGTTTGGCTTTGGAATCAGATGCCATTAATGGGAAACATGGCATTGTTGATTGCACAAGGAATAATGAAAACATTTTACTTCAATGAACATTGTAAGGGAGTTAAATGTGTGTCCGCTTTGTTAGCCTGAAAGGCTTTCTGCAGGTTATCAATGGGTTGTGCTAAACTGCAGATGACAATGGAGCCTTGAGACCATATTTGCTTCTTCTAGCATCCAACTGGAAATTCTCCATGCAGTTTTTTTGTTACATAACTGCACTCAAAAATAAAACAAATGTAAAACTTCAGAGGCTACAAGTCCACTCAGTCCTACTTCTTGTTCAGCCAATTGCTAAGACAAACAAGTTTGTTTACATTTACAGGAGATAATGCTGCCCTCTTCTTATTTACAATGTCACCAGAAAGTGACAACATGCATTTGTCTGGTACTTTTGTAGCTGGCATTGCAAGGTATTTACGTGCCAGATATGCTAAACATTTGTATGCCCCTTCATGCTTTAACCACCATTCCACAGGACAGGCTTCCATGCTGATGATGCTCGTTAAAAAAAAATGTGTTAATTAAATTTATAACTGAACTCTGTGGGGGAGAATCGTACATCCCCTGCTCTGTTTTACTTGCATTCTGCCATATATTTCATGATATGGCAGTCTCCAGGGCCGGCTTTAGGCCAATTCCACCAATTCCCCCAAATTGGGCCCCGCGCCCAAGAGGGCCCCGCACCCAGTGGAGGGGCAAGTGATCGAGAATCCCTTCCCTGATGAAAGGCTCCTTTTTAATTTTTACTCACCCAGCACTGCTCTGGGTCTTCGGCAGCACTTTGGCAGCGGGTCCTTCACTCGCTCCGGGTCTTCGGCAGCACTTCAGCGGTAGGTCCTTCAGTGCCGCTGAAGATCCAGAGTGAGTGAAGGACCCACTGCCGAAAACTAGGAGCCCTGCCTAGAGAGTACAAGCCCCACGTTTTTTTACGAGTTTTTGGGTTTTTTTTAGTCATCCCTACCGGGGCCCCATCAGAACTGTTCGAATTGGGCCCCGCACTTGCTAAAGCCGGCCCTGGCAGTCTCAGATGATGACCCAGCACATATTCATTTTAAGAACACTTTCACTACAGATCTGACAAAAATGCAAAGAAGGTACCAACGCGAGATTTCTAAAGATAGCTACAGCACTCGACCCAAGGTTTAAGAATCTGCAGTGGCTTCCAAAATCTGAGAGGGACAAGGTGAGCATGCTTTCAAAAGTCTTAAAAGAGCACACTCTGATGCAGAAACTACAGAACCCAAACCACCAAAAAAAGAAAATCGGCCTTCTGCTGGTGGCCTCTGACTCAAATAATTAAAATGAACATGCGTCAGTCTGCACTGCTTTGGATTGTTATCAAGCAGAACCCGTCATCAGCATGTATGCATGCCTCATGGAATGGTGGTTGAAGCATGAAGGGACATATGAATCTTTAGTGCATCTGGCATATAAATATCTTGCGACGCCGGCTACAACAGTGCCATGAGAACACACCTGTTTTCACTTTCAGGTGAGGTTGTAAACAAGAAGCAGGCAGCATTATCTCCTAGCAAACTTATCTGTCTGAGCGAATGGCTAAACAAGAAGTAGGACTGAGTGGATTTGCAGGCGCTAAAATTTTACATTGTTTTATTTTTAATGCAATTTTTATACATAAATCTACATTTGTAAGTTCAACATTCATGATAAAGAGATTGCACTACAGTATTTGTATTAGGTGAATTGAAAAATACTATTTCTTTTCTTTTTTACTGTGCAAATACTTGAAGTAAAAATAAATATAAAGTGAGCACTGTACACTTCGTATTCTGTGTTGTAATTGAAATCAATATATTTGAAAATGTAGAAAACATCCAAAAATATTTAAATAAATGGTATTCTATTATTGTTTAACAGTGCAATGAATTTAAACATGATTAATTTTTTTAATTGCTTACTAGTTTTACATTTTAACAGCATAGACTGAATCTAGCATGGAGAGAGAGAGAAAATCTACATAGAAAATAGCCAGTCTTGCCAAGCAGCTGGGTAATTAACTTCCCTAATTTCAAGCTGTACCTCCAACAATATATAAAATGGAAGCAGCATTGGATTGTATTTGCAGGATCTACATGTTGAGGTTTTTCTCAAGTAGATTTTGCATTTGATCATATGACAACACAATGCCACTATAGCTACACTTCTACCCGGATATAACGCGACACGATATAACACGAGTTCGGATATAACATAGTAAAGCAGCGCTCCGGGGGCGTGGGGCTGCGCACTCTGGTGGATCAAAGCAAGTTCAATATAATGCGGTTTCACCCATAAAACAGTAAGATTTTTTGGCTCCCGAGGACAGTGTTATATCGGAGTAGAGGTGTACATCAAAGATAATCTCTCAAGGTAGCTCTAAAGCAGAGTTATTTAAATAAAAAATTCAAGAATGACTATTAAAAATGTGTCTTTTCCCTGGTTTTTAACAAAAGCCTACTCGTTGTGATCACTGGCATGTATTTCAGAACACAGCAGTAGCTAATTCTTAAGTGTGTGTGTGTAACCCACCCTCAGTGCTTGTATCTCTGAAATTCATTCATATTACATAACAAATTAGACTTGTAAGTGCACAGCAAACCTTACAGCAGTTCTCCTCATTACAGTGCTGTAGCAAACATATGATTAACAATAAGGACTAAGCCTACTTTATGTTACCTGGTTGGAAATACATGCTTGATTGTAGGATGTACCAGTAGGTTTGTTTAAAGCACACTGCAGTACTGGCTTGCATTGAATTAGGAAAGCTATAGCAACTGTACCTTGACTAATCCAAAATCCCATAAGCATCCCAGCGTTCCATTTTCAGAGTAGAAATTTTTCCCTACCCAGTCAAAATGATATTAAATAACTGGTCATTAACAAATTACTTTAGTGCATCAAAATGTGCACCAGCCTAGGTATTTACAAGAGAACGCTGTTGCATGGGAACTGCCCTTCTGTCCTCAGCATGGCTGGGTGACCATTTATTTGTTCTTTCAAGAAGTATTTCTCTGAAAAAGCAGTGCACGAGGAACGTGGTAATTCTTTTCTGCTTCTATTATCAGAATAATACCACCCTATGGTCATGCTCTAATACTTTTCCTTTGAAGGCTCAATGTTACAAGTCTTATTTTCCATATTGGGAGGTGCTTAGTTTAATGTATGCTGTAGCCTTATAATATTGAAAGACATGGCTGGATTCTGCTTTCAGTTACACTAGTGTAAATTAGGAGGAATTTCATATACCTCAGTGGTTTAATTTTAGATTGTCACTAGCATAGCTGAGAGAAGTCTCTAGGGCAGTGGTCCCCAGCCTTTCAGTGTGGCGGGCGCCAGACGACTAGTTACTATCAATTAACAACAGTATAATTGATAACACCCTATAGGTTTTTATCCACTGCTGAAGTTCCCTCTTAAGTGCAATACCATTTCTATCCTGGCAAGTATTTGTTGATCTTAATATTATGCATACTGCTATCTAAGCATGAACACCTGTGCTTTTTTTTTTAAAATGCTCCAAAAAGTGATTACTTCTCTGAAAATAAATAGTCAACATGTTTATCGTATTTCACTTGTTGCTGAAATCTGAACGTACAGTTTAAATAGAATCTAGCATTATGAAACATTAACTGACAACAGACTTGTAAAATACACACGTTCACATAACCCTTTGCCAGAAACCTGAACACATTTAACATGTAATTTGCAAGCCCTCTGGACACATCAGCTGCAAGTGCAACTATTTTCTAAGTAACAAGAAATCAGATGGCAATCAACTCCTGGCTTTTTCAGTGCTACAAGTGTTTCCCCAACTTGTGACTACACATGATCCAGCCATGGTATTTAAAATGCAGTGCGTATTCCACATCTTTCTTCACAATCCCTGGTGAGTGGGCATACATAAACTGCTCAGCAACATGGAAGTTTCAATAACAGATATCTGCAGGGTGGGTTTTGCATGCAGTCGCCAAGAACAGAGCCAGTGTTGTCTACTGGATAGACAGGGCGCTGCACCAATATTCTAGAGACCTCAGTTCTGCCACTGACCTGCTGCCTGACCTTGGTCAAGTCATTTCACCACGGCTTTCCCCTTTACTTAGATCTTTGGGGCATGGACTATCATTATATGTGTGACTGGGGCCTCCACATGCTATTGGAGCATAAATAATAAGAATTCACTAGTAAAAGGGTTACATTGTTTCTCTTTTAAACTATTCTGCATTGTAGCTCTCAGGTGTAAAAGAGACAGTGTTACTTCAAGTCGGGCCATCATGTATGTGTTGCAAAACCAAGCTTGTATTAAACCAAAGCTCAGTAGAAATGTTTCCATAATAAAAAGCAATCCAATGAAAACGGTTGTTTTTAAACCAACAAATATTGCCTTGCAGCATTTGAAACTTCAAGCGCGTTATCAAGGAGAAAAAAGAAAGTGGCACTGACTATAAACAAAAGTGAAACTGATGTCACAGACTTCCAGCATCCATAACTAAAGGAAAAGGCAAGCTCAGTAGTGGAAAAGTGACAAGCAAATTGGAACTTTAAACGTCTTTTATTTGTAATAATCTAAGGGGGACATTTTCAAAAGGCACAACTGGGCACTGAATTCTCATCAGTGCTTTTGAAAAGTCTGCCACTCTCCACTGTTCTTGGTCTCGTAGACAATGAATGTGTCTGTTTGCAACATATGGTTTTCAGTTGACAATACTTCCTTAAAAGCAACAACTATATGTAATCTTCCTGCTCTCACTTCCTGCAGCGTTTGGACCATATGTTGTAAAGTACTTGGGGAGCCTTTGGGCTAAAAGCACCATGTAAATTTAAGATAATTAGTATTATTTGGCCCTTGACGTTTAATATGAATTGCTCCATCCTGTATGTATTAATATCTGTATTACAGCTGCAGCCCCTATGGGCCTCATCACACCAGGTGCTAAAAACAAAACCCCTGATCACGCGAACACTTATGCACATGCTTAACCGTGAGTATGAAAGTAATTAAATTGACTTCAGTGAACTACAAGAAGGCCCCAATCCTGTACTGAGCCCTGCCTGGGAGCAGAGGTCCACTCGCATGGAATTCATTGCTAGATCAGGGTCCAGTAATAAAACGACAGACCCTGCCTCTATAGCGCTCAGAGCCTAATTTAAGACAGTGTATGAAATCAAGGCAATATCTCCAAAGACTTCAGTGAAGCCAAGATTTCATTTAGGGTATATAGCAAAGAAGGAATGGAGTAAAAGTTGCTGCAATAGAGAGTTTTAAATAGGGCAACAGAAAAACAATTTCATCGTCAGTGACAGGAGCCACAAAAAAACCCCAACGTTTAATCATATAAAAGCTAAAAATTTTCAAGTTTCACCTCTGTTATTTTGACTGTGCACATGAACAAGAGGACTGCTTATTCCAGGCAAAAACCTGCTGTTTTGCTTCAAAATTTTGCCTTGGAGCAAATTTTCAGAAAGTTCCAGATCTCTTTTGAATGATAAACTTCATCATGTTGACAACAAACCAACCAAACTACCAACCACAGAAAGGGTAAAAACTTCATACTATGTTAAATTCTCACAAACTTCGGCAAATAACTCCAATTTTTTTCCACAAAAATTTGTAATATCAAAATTTTGCTTGGCCCTGGCTACAAATATATGAAGCCAAGGAGGAGGACTGTTAGATTAAGTAGGGCAGGACTGAATTAACCAAGCCAAATTTCACTCTCATTACACTACTGCAACCTCATGACTATTTGTGCTGAGAGTGTTATAGATAGTGGGGATGCAACAGTGCAAAATCTGGTCCTTCACATGTGAGGTATAAGATACACTGAACTGAAAGGCTAAAATCATTAATCCTCTGTTAAAGCCAATGGAAAGATTCCCATTGATTTTAATGGGACTGGATTGGGCCCAGAAAATGTAGAACGAAAACCAGAAGTACATTTCATCAATGAATTATCATGTGTTAGAATATGTTAAAGAGGACAAGGCAGCTCTCTGGCAGTGTTTCTTAGGTTTAATTTAATCTGACACATAGCAGATTTTCCTGCGCAATCGTTATTAGCCCCCTATGGAAGCGAGTTTGGGATGGCTGTACTGTTTTGGGGAACTGATTCTTTCCGTCTCCTGAGGTCACCAGTGATATATAGTAAACAAAGTTCATTTTGAATGACACTTTTTTAAACAGAATGGCAAAGTCATTATCCCCCCACGCTAAGGTATTTACAGTATATCTGCACTAGGATCATTGCCTCTGTCTGCAGTTCCACAGCAAATCTCTCCTAGTGGTTTGCATATCAAATTGGCTCAGCTGACAAGTCCAGAGATGATTTTTCAAACTGCCCATTCTGCAAAATCTGCTCCTGGGCTCTGAAAGCCAGCTGGACTTTCCCTGCCTCTTATGTTACTGCCAGCAGTGAAGATTCTGCAGTCAGAAAGGAGCAGACATGTTTATCGATGATGCATGGAACAGAATAGCGTCCAGCTTGCTGTCTCCTAGCTAACCTGTCCGTGCCAGGAATAATCTTGTCTTTGTCAGTGAAATGAACAGACCTGACTCAGCCATCGCTAAATAGCACAGGGCAGTTTGTATATCACCACTTTTCTCAGTCAGGGTCCTAATGCTTTTTCTGATTTTGGACATCCCTGCCCTCCTTCCCTTTCCCTCCCTTCTCCATATTTCTCTGCCCGCAAACTTCTTCCTCCCTCCACATGCCTTACAGGTTCCACTAAATTCTCCCCCTCACTGATCACCCTACACACCCTTCATGTTGTTTCCTGCCATGCATGCTCCATATTTCCCTGCTGCTGTTCCCTGCACTGACTCATGGCACACCTATCTGGCTGAACTCCACTGGGAAATCAATAACTTGACTGGGAGTGGACGAGGCCATCATTCTTAGAGCACTCAATGTGCTCCTCTGATGACCATGACAGCATCACTGCATCTGAA
The DNA here is from genome assembly GCF_025201925.1 of Gopherus flavomarginatus. Lineage (NCBI taxonomy): Eukaryota > Metazoa > Chordata > Testudines > Testudinidae > Gopherus > Gopherus flavomarginatus. Next base: position 43,011,652 of record NC_066628.1, on the reverse strand, counting down.
ATACATCCTCTTGAAGCATCATGTCAAAGAACCACGATTACTTAACGTGGGTACTGAAAAAGCTTGGTGCTGTCTATAAAGTAAGGATCCTGTGAAGTTGGAACAACTTCAAAACGTACCACAACTCACTCAGCCCTCCTTATTTTTCTCCTTCTTGCAAACTCTCAGCGCCCCCCCCTCACATTTTATTTGGTGATATCCCGCAAGAATTAGAGATGAATCCGAGAATGCAGTATTATGATCAGGATCAGGCTTAGGTTGCGGTTGAGACCGAATCGGGGTTAAGGTCTGGCAGCAGATTCAACAGCACTGAAATCACATAAGCGAGTCTCGAGATTTTGGCCACAAATGGTAATATTTTAGCTGCAGCAACCAAAGCTAGAAAATAGCACCAACCCTTCTGGATTAGGAGCTGTCCCAGAACCAAAACTGTAGAAGCAGGGGACATGAATCCACATGCACATAACACTAAAATTAAAGGAGTTCAGATGTGAAGTTCTGGTTTGGTCCATCCAAATCCAGCAACACTGTAGCATACCAACTACTGAGGGCTTGATCCAAAGCCCAGAGAAGTCAATGAGAGCCCTTCCAATGACTTCAACAGGCTTCAGATCAGACTACATATACAAAGAGAAATTAAGACAAATTGTAATATGCATGCTACTAAAGACATAGAGGTAAATTCCATTCGTCTCATCTTTGTAAGTATATTTTTCAAACATTGTTGGTTACAATAAACAAGAATGCAGTGCTGATTACAGGGCATTTCTCATTACCATTCACTCTGTTTAGCTAGACATATGCTGCAGCCTATAATTTAATCTCTTATTTGCATATTATTTATTTTTCTGGCACCTGTTCAGTAATCTAGGCCCCTCCCAAAATTCAGAATACACCATTCATGGTTTATAATTTTCCAATACAATACTTTAGTTCATCAGTCTCCCCCTTTACATATTTCTAATACATTCATGTACAGAAAACAAAGACATCTTAAAGACATCTGATTCAACCTTATATCTCCAGTTTATTCTCCCTGCTCCCCTTCTAATAACCTGATAGATTTCCATAAATTCTAAAGACAGAAGGAACCTGATCATCTCGGCTAATCTCCGGCAAAACAAAGGCCAGAGAATTTCACCAACCTTCCTAACTGCCAGCAAGAAAAGGTTATTGATCTAGGAATGAAATAAATACAGTAATACAAAACCCACCCACAGTACAATGCTTCTTGCAACATGGATTTAAGAATTTAGGTCCTTAGTTTATATCGAAATGTATAACTTTTCAAGGGACAAATAAAAACAGAGAGATCAATAGAGCTCATTCCTGTCAGTCCTTTCTTCTCCGAATATTACTGAATAATAACTCTAGTCTCTCATGAAAGAAATATTCAACAACAGGTCTATGACTAGATACAAGAGATGGAGCCTCCTGTATCCTCTTTCTTTAATTTAATTAACAACCCTTGTTCCATTACCAGTGCTGATCCAAAAATTAGTAACTTGATTTGACAATAACTATGAATTCATTATGATTTTTTCCTATAGTGCTTCCTTGGAACCCTTTTATAAACTTCTCTCTCTTTACAATCCCCACAGATTAATTTATTTTACCGCATTTTAAAAGGTCAGAACTTTTCATCCTGACACCAGTTTTGTTTTGTTGTGCTGCCTTCTTTTTTCAAGTGCCAGAGCATTTTGTTATGTGGAGACCCGGAGATGAGGTACCATATTCTGAAGCGGGGACTCTTCTCATGAAATACAGATTTCATATCTGGTTAATTTTGTTTGAGATTTCTCTCCTTACTAAATACATTTAGGAGGAACTGTTTCAACTGAAATTTATGCAATTATTCTAATGAATATTGGGCCAAATTCTGTTCTTTCTTACACTACTGTAATGCAGGGATAATGGTTCCATGAAAGTAATAGCTCCACTGAAGCCAGTGGAGTGACTCCAGATTTATGCCTGTGTCAACGATAGACTGACTTTGGTCCCTAATTCTAACTCACACAGCTTTTCCGTGAGTGTCATTGCAGATTAATACGATGCTGCTAAATGGCTCCTCGGACATTCCAGAACACACTGTGTGTTCTTTAAACACCAAGAAGGCCAAACAGGACTTACTTGTATAAGGAATTATGACAGACCCAGGGCAGAGTAACAGATCTTGCAATAAAAGCACTCACTTCAAAAGAGAGTCTTGTTTGTGTAATCTATGGAGCCTATTTTCAGATTGTCCACATAGCTAAGGAGGAAATGTTACCATGCCAGAGAAACCTTTGCTTTCACCAGAACAGTCATGCCTGGCAAAATAACCAAAAAGAACAACAACAACAACAAAAACAAAACAACCAAACAGCTGAACCATCACATCGGTTTGCTAGCCCAGGTGTATTTCTGCTTAGAAAGTCAATGCTGCCATTGAAAGAAAGCCCAGTTTTGTAAACAAGGTCAAACCCAGGTGTTTCTTGGAGTCAGGTGGCTATCTGCATCAGGACAAAAGAGCACAGCAGGAAATAAACTAAAGAAAATATGAGTTTGTCCCTGCAGTCTGATTCAGACCAAAAAAAATGGGCTGAATTCGGAGTTGCCTTACCCCAACTGTTTATTCGCATGGAAGGCAATGCAGGGTTTGGCCTGTTTACCTGACTGGCAGCGGGGTGGTATGTTCAAAGACACAGACAGAAATCCAAAATATTGACTTCAGTGAAGTTACTCTCCCCACGGACAAGAGAAAGAGAATTTAGAAAACTGGTGCAAATGTGGTTCCCTGTATAAACATAATAACCGTCCCCCTTGGCAAGTGAGGTCTGGAGTCAGATGAGCGGAGAAGTAGCCCCACGCTCCCTGACTGTCTCTCTTCCTCCTCTAGGCTGCAGGGGAAAGTGCATTTCCACGCAACCACCTCGGACGTGATGTGCCCGGAGCAGCCTTGCCCTGCAGTACTGAGCGCCTCGGGGGCAGCCCCTGCTCAGAGGCGAAGCGCTAGTGACAAGCGGCGGTAGCAGGGGAAAGTGGCTGCAAACGGGCAGCGATGCTGGCGCCCCAGGCGGGGGGGCGGGCTGGAGGAGCCTGCAGGTGCAAAGGGAGTGGATGCAGGACGGGGAGGGGAGCTGCAGGGTGAACCGGGGGAGGCAGGAGCAGGGAGCCGGGGATGGGGCTGGAGGAATCGGAGCCCCGGGGGCAGCTCCCCGCGCCCCCAGCCCCTCTCACCTCATCCCCTTGGCCGAACTGCAGCCCCAGGGCGACGAAATGCTGCACCCGGATGAAGCCGTCCGCGTCCTCGTCGCACACGTCGAAGACCTCCTTGAGCTTCCGCAGGAACCGCATCCAGTCGGCCTGTTCCCCCGGCCCGCCGGGCTCCATCCCGGGCACCTAGCGGCGGCCCCGCGCCAGGCGCCAGCCGGCAGCAGCCATGATCGCCCGGCTGCCTCCAGCCGGCGTGTGACATCAGCCAGCCGGGGGAGGGACCACGGAACCGGGGGGGGGGGGGAACAGGGTGTGTGTGAGAGGGGAGGGGGAGAACCGGGAGAGTGAGGGGGAGAACCAGGGGAAGTGATGGGGGGGATGTGAGAGGGGAGGGGGAGAACCGGGGGATGGGGGGGTAATGTGAGAGGGGCGTGGGAGAACCAGGGGATGGGGGGGTAATGTGAGAGGGGCGTGGGAGAACCAGGGGAAGTGATGGGGGGGGGATGTGAGAGGGGAGGGGGAGAACCGGGAGAGGGGAGGGGGAGAACCAGGGGAAGTGATGGGGGGGATGTGAGAGGGGAGGGGGAGAACCAGGGGATGTGAGGGGGGGAGAACCAGGGGGATATGAGAGGGGAGGGGGAGAACCAGGGAATGTGACAGGGGAGAGGATTGAGAGGGGAGGGGGAGAACCAGGGGAAGGGAGAGGGGATGGGGAGAACCGGGAGAATGTGAGCGGGGAAGGGGAGAACCAGGGGAAGGGAGGGGGGATGTGAGAGGGGATGGAAGGACCCGGGGAAGGGGAGGGCGGAGGGGGAGAACCAGGGGAGGGGGGATGTGAGGGTGGAGGGGGAGAACCAGGGGTAGGGAGAAGGGGAAATGTGAGGGGGGAGAACCAGGGGATGTGAGGGGGGAGGAGGAGAACCAGAGGAAAGGAGGGGAGGATGTGAAAGGGGATGGAAGAACTGGGGGAGGGGGGATGTGAGGGGGGAGGGGGAGAACCAGGGGTAGGGAGAAGGGGAAGTGTGAGGGGGGAGAACCAGGGGATGTGAGGGGGGAGGAGGAGAACCAGAGGAAAGGAGGGGAGGATGTGAAAGGGGATGGAAGAACTGGGGGAGGGGGGATGTGAGGGGGGAGGGGGAGAACCAGGGGTAGGGAGAAGGGGAAATGGGAAGGGAAGGGGAGGGGAGAGGAGCAATGTGAGAGGAGAGGGAGAGAACCAGGGGAGGGGAGAAGGGGGATGTGAGGGCAGAGGGGGAGAACAAAAGGGGGGAGAGGAGAACCAAGGAAGAGCGGGATGGGGGAGAAGGAATGTGAAAAGGGAGGGAGGAGCGTTATTGCGAATATGGGGGAAGGAGTCAGGTGAGACCATTCCTTAGAGCTAAAGGCAAATAGGTATCAGCAGGAGACACAGCCACCTCCCCAGGGGTTTCTGGCTCTGCTTGTGCCCCTAGGCACAGGGCTGCATTTTGCAACCAGATCAGCAGAGAGATGCTGCTGCAGCTGTTAATGGGAGCCAGAGCCAGAGCCAGAGCCAGCAGGCCTAAGCAAAGCCCTCAGTTACCCTGGATCCGGTAAAGGAAAAAAGGGGAACTCACATTGCTAGGGGGTGAGGGAGAGACGGGAGCATGCAAAATGCGGAGGAAGAAAGAGAAAAGCAAAGAAAAAGTGTGGGAGGAATTAAATAACCTGTGAGGACAGCAGCCAAAGGATGTTTTTGTGAAAGAAAAATGGTAGGGACCGCTCACCAGGTACAAAGTGCATGAATGGTAACAGCCCAAAGGGGTTAGAGGAAAAACTGGGAGTAGGAAGAGAGAGAGGCTGGGGAAAGAACAAGGAGACAGGCTGGGGTGGAATGAGAGCCTGAGCAGAAAACTAACAGCAAAGTTGGCAGCAGGCTTTAGTAGTTAGAGCATGGAATTGAGGCTCAGAGAACCTGGCTTCTATTTCTGGCTCTGCACTGGCCCACTGAGTCACCCTTTGTGCCTCAGTTTTCCCATCTGCAAAATGGGGTAATACTTGCCCTCCTTTATAAAATGCTTTGAGCTCCACAGCTGAAAAGTATCAGGTAACAGCTCAGTATTAGAAGTCAGTGGAATATAAAATAAAGAAGAATCAGATTAAATTGAGGAGGGCTGGAGATGAAACAAAAATGCGTGACTAAGATAAAGAGAAGGCAACCACCCATCTGGTCCAGATAAAGTGAATAGTTGCATCTTACTTTGTGCTACTCAGAAAACATCCCGCAGCAGTGTTGGTTTGTAAGAAGGGACATTGCATGGTGATATAAGTCTGACATGACTAAGTCATTTAATGACTCACCTGCCATTGCAAGTTAGGCCTTCCTGTTATTCAGTGTAAATTTAGCCTTTCTTAATTTAAACCCTTGTTACTTTCCCTGGCCTCCCCCCGCCCCCCGCCAGTTTAAAATAACCTTTCTAAGCTATATCCATGAGCATTCTGAGGAGTGGGTCAAAGGAATGGACAGAGAATGGGTCCCTCTTTCTGAACCATGCCTTCGGGCCTGTGAATCTTGGGGGCAGCCTTTGGAGCAGGTACTGTGAGTTCATTTAGGCTCAGGTACTTGATGGCTTAGAATCTGGCCAGACACACTCTTGCAAAAAGCACCACGGTCGTTAATTAGCACAAGTGGCCATTACTTCAGTTTCACATTGTGGGTGATTTTATGAGTGATGTTTTGCAGGCTGTCAATAAGGCTGATCACTTAAAATGCTCTGTGCTAAAGATTTTACAGTTAGTGCTGGACTTTGAATTCAAACACTATCTCATTAATTTCTTGCTTTAACAAAGCAAAATAACAAAGGCCTCACATTCCACCTAATGTCTCTGGAAATGCCATGATGGAAGGAAGCCAGCCAAAATGCGTTCCTCCCCTGGGAGGCAGGAGGCATATACCCACCAAGAAGATTTGGTTCTCCAACTGTGCACTTCATCCTAAATGTATGTAAATGTAATGTTCATGAAGAGAGCTGGCTTGACAGCCCTGTGGGCTGATGTCTTCTGTTGATCCATAGAACAGTGACAACGCAAGGAACAGAAGCAGTGCAAGCTTCCCACAGCCTGCCACCTTAATTTGAAGGGGTCACATATAGAGGGCAGGGGTTAAGTGACCTATTTTAAAAATTCCAGTTTCTGTAAAACAGCCTTTAAATAAATACTCTGTCCTGACATTTTAAAAAAATGTATAAGTTTTTTCTGCTCCTGTACCAATGTTTACCAGGGTCTTCCATCATGGAAGAAACTGACTTTGAAGTCAGTGGGTGTCAGGGCCAGGATATAAGTGGCCAGGGCTAGTGGTTAGCATAGGTCAGGGTGCTGGGTTCCCATGCCAGTGGGAGTTCAGAACCAGGAGGTCAGGAGCCAGGAATCAGGCTGAGTCAGGGTCAGATAGCGCTCGGTGAGCAGCCCAAAGCATGGTGGAGCCCAGCACTTTCTTCTCCTGTCTTCTGACCCTGACCTCCTGATTCCTAGTATCTGACTGTCAGTTCATGACCTCCTGGTTGGCATGGGGAGATGGTCCTTCCTACCCTATCCTACATTAATCACTGGCCAACTTCGTCCCAGTGTAAACAGTTTGTATGTTCCTCCTTCTGGCTTAAGTAGGGGGAGTGGGCCAACCAGAAGTTCCAGTGTTCCAGCACTTGGGGCTCAGGGGTGATGCCCTCTATTTGAGCTGGTCTTCAACGAGTTTTGATTCTAGTTCCTGCCAGTAAGTTGTTGGCTGCAGTGTGTAAGAACCCTGTCGACCTGGATTCAAGTTCCATGGATTTCAGGGATCTTCCCAGTAGGCAATTGTATTTGTACAATCTTTAATTCTCCTTTTAATTTTGTTTTAAACACTCAAAGATACTTTAGCCAGCCAGGGAATAGGCGTCCTTTTTATTCCCCTTTCTCCCAAATCTGCAGAATTAATTTGCCAAACCTTATGGAAAAACATAACCCACTGAGTTCAACTGGCCCTTTGCTGATAAGAGAAAACGGGCATCTCTTCTAGGAGCAGAAAACAAGGAGCAGAGATCTCAGAAGCGAGATTTTGATAGTTGATGCAAGAAGATGGGAACAGTCAGCTGTGAAGCAAGGGATAAAAGAGGAGATTTGAGGCCAGAGAATTGGTGAGAACTAAGAGAAGAGAAGCAAAGTGTTTGATCAGAGAGTGGCTGGGAACTAAGAGGTTGTGAAGTCAGAGCATCACCCTGAGATTTCAGGACTATTGTGCTGGACTTGTACTTGTAAGCTCCAAGTTCAAAACTGGCTACAGGGAGAATGGATTTGGCAATCTGCTCCTCAGTGTTGTCAACCTCCAGCATTCAAAAACATTGAATAGGGCCTCAAAAATCTAGAGAGTCTCTCTCAACTCATGGCCTGTGAAAGAAATAATACATCTCAGGTTCTTTTATCTGGTTTTCGAGCCTTTAGGGCCACTTTTCAAGCTTTTCTCCACAACCCTGATATCTAGAACATAAGAACAGACACACTGGGTCAGACCAATGATCTATCTAGCCCAATACCCTGTCTTCCAACAGTGGCCAATGCCAGGTGCTTCCAAGGGAATGAACAGAACAAGGCAATTATCAAGCCATCCATCCCTTGTTGTTCAGTCCCAGCTTCTGGAGGTCAAAGGTTTGGGGAAACCCAGAGCATGGAGTTGCGCCCTGACCATCTTGGATAATAGCCACTGATGGATCTATCCTGCATTCACTTATCTAACCCTTTTTTGACCTGCTATACTTTTGGCCTTCACATCATTCCCTGGCAATGAGTTTCACAGGTTGCCTGGGTTGTGTGAGGAAGTACTTCCTTTACGTTTGTTTTAAACCCACTGTCTATTCATTTCATTGGGTGACCCCTGGTCCTTGTGTTATGTGAAAGGGTATATAACACCTCCAGATCTAGTCACTTTCTCCACGCCATTCATGATTTTATAGAGGTCTATCATCTTCTTAGTCACCTCTTTTCTAAGATGAACAGTCCCTGTCGTTTTAGTCTCTCATATGGAAGCTGTTCCATACCCCTGGTCATTCTTGTTGACGTTCTCTGTGACTTTTCCAATTCTAATATATCTTTTTTGAGATGAAGTGACTAGAACTGCATGCAGTATTCAAGGTGTGTGCATACCATGGATTTATATAATAGCATTATGATATTTTTCTGTCTTCTTATCTATCCCTTTCTTAATGGTTTCTAACATTCTGTTAGGTTTTTGACTGCCATTTTACAATGAGCAGATGTTTGCAGAGAATTATCCACGATGACTCCAAAATATTTCTTGAGTGGTAACAGCTTATTTTGGTCCCATCAGTTTGTGTATATAGAAATTTTCTTGTGGTTTTATAGGAAAGCTGAGATTTTCTTGTAATCAATTGACTCCAGGAGCTGGAGCTTAAGGAAAAATCACCAAATTGCATAAGAACTGTGTTACAATCATGAGTTTGCAACATGGCAGATCTTAGCCTGCACTGGTATGCATTATATACTGCACTATAGATCTGGGCATGACTGGTTGTGCCTGGTGAGTACAAAGGAACACATTCTCCAGTGACAGAATAGAAATAACTTCCACTGACATCAGTGGGAGTTCCTCCTGTCCTGTGATGAGGGAGCAGTGGCCCTGGGCTGGAGCTGCAAGTCAGGGTGGTTATGCGCTGGTAAATATGGGGAAGCTTGTACAAAATCTGCCTGCTGAATGTCTGGATCACTTTGTCTCATATTTGTCCCTAACTGTAGATACATTTACAAAGAAGCACTGGGAGCTAAGGCAGTAAATTGAAGAACTGGTGCTGAAGTTTGAAAACTGAATCGCAAAACTGGTGTGCCGGTGAGATCTGCAAGAAGGCCGATATCAGAGAGCTGCAAAATACAGTAAAGAAACTGTCACTGCAGACAGCTGAGTTTAGAGCTGAGATCCGGGAGCAGATATGACTGCGCTGGGAGCTGAGATGTGAGAGATAGGAACTGGATGCTGGGAGTTGAGGCCTGAGATCTGAAAGCTGGGAGTAGCCCAGCCACACTGAGGCAGGGACAGTGAGCTGAATGTGTGCTGTACTCACTTGCCTTGCAACTGCAATAGGAAGACACAGCATGAAAGGCTGAACTGAGTGGAAGTTCCCTTTTATTGTCAATGGACCGTATGTAGTAGGCTTAATTTCTTGCTGATGTTCTATATTCTCCAAACCTTTTTAGGAGGTATCTGCCAGTACAAAGGGCTATTTCTCCCTGCCAGAACAGGTAGTTATTATTTAACAAGTTAATTACCTACGTTAGTCATCACAACACTTCACTAGGAGTGAGAAGGCAAATAGCAGGGCACTGAGGCTGAGATTTTCAGAGCTGCTGTGACAGTTTGGGGAAACCTGTCTATGTACAACTTATAAATTCCAGATTGATTTAATCAACTGTCTTTGTTCCTTATGTCTTACCATTTTCTTTACTGTGTTTAAATGCCATATACTCCTTGCATGAAGGAGGCAGGAGAGTGGTGACAAAGGCCCTTTATTTTTTGTTTTTATTTTGTTTATAATTTCCTGGGTATTTATCAGCCTTTATTACAAATAGTTAAAAAAGAGGTGAAAAGTCAATGCACAAAATTAACTTCACAGTTTTCTGGGTAAATATCAGAGTTAATATTAGGGGATGGGAGGGCTATCAGCACCTGAATAGGTCTTGCTCAGGCAGAGGGAAAAAAGAACTGCATCCTAGCTAAAACCAGTTTTATCCAACTTCTCTGTAGAAGGCTAGGGTTTGAAGGAATAGACTATTCCCAGGAGAGGGAGCCAAGCCATCAGGTGTTGGTACAGCCCTTTAGAAACAGAGATTGGGTGTTGGACTGATGAAGCTTGGGGCAGGAGAGTGGGACAAGCTTTTGGAGGAAGAGGGACTTTCTGGCTGTGGAACCAGACAAGGCTGAAGGAAGCTGGCTGCAGGAGAGAGAGGAGAAGCCATGAGCTGCAGGAGGGGGGACTGTGGACACCCTAAAGGACTTTGATGAAGTCCCAAAGAATGTTCAAGACTGGTGAGGAAACTGCAGCAGGTAATGGCTTATAGGTGTGTTGCTGATTTTACCTAGAACTGTATGGCTCTTGTGCTGTCTAGCTTGATTGTGATGGACACAGGCTTTGCAAGAGGCTTCTGTTTGCTTCAATTATTACATGTCCCTACAGAGGTAAACTGTAAACCAGAGTGTCTGCAAGGTTGGAGCTTTGGGAAAGGTGTTTAAGCAACTGAGACATCTGGATGAGCCTGCATCAGTCTTGGGATCTGGGCAGTTCGACTGCAGGGGATCAACTCTCAGAGGTGGGAGACAGAAAGAGAATCTGCACCCCACAAGCATGCCTAGAAACTATGAGCCTGGACTCTGCTCAGACTCCAGAACGGTTAAAAGTGCATGGTTCAGCATGTGGGACTCAAACGCAGCGATCTGGTGAGTGTCAAGCAGAGGGAGCTTGACTAGGGCTCTGATAGCTGCTTAAAAGATTTGGATACCCCATCCCCATTAGAAATTATAAGGAATTGGACATCCAGAATCTGTATGCAGCTTTGAAAATCCTGCCCTAAAATCTATTTTACACAAAGTTCCTTGAAGGCTTCACAGGTAACCAAGGGATGGTTTTGAATAACAAATGTCCCTTTAAAGTGTCTGCAGGATCTTAGTGCAAAACATCACTAATCTGAATTCTGCAAAAGTGCAGGATGCTTAACATGATAAAGGTTACTAATATAGCTAAGTGTCACTAGGAAAAGGGAGATAAGGTGATGATGATATTATTAAGAATAATTGTGGCTAGCAGCTTCCATTTGAGGACCTCAGTAATTTAGAAATATCAATGAAACAAGCCTTGCAACCCCACTGTGAGGCAGGGAGGTATTATTACCCCATTTTACAGACAGGTTAAGTAACTGGCCCAAGATCATAAAAGAAGTCTATTAAAGGCTTGTTTCAAAGGCCACTGAAATCAATGGAACAATTTCCACTGTTGATTTCAACAGGGTTTTAATCAGGCTACAGAAGAACCTGAAATAGATCCCACATCTTCTCTCTCTTGGGGCTGTACTTACTTTAATCACAAGAGGAACCTTCCGACTCAAGAGAGGGAGTAAGATATGGAGCAAGCCCCTCTATGGATACAACTTGCACTTCCAACACAGAATAAAATCACATGGGAGTGATAGCACCCTAAAATATTTCACATCATACTAGTACGGGGTAGGCAACCTATGGCACGGGTGCCAAAGGCGGCACACGAGCTGGTTTTCAGTGGCACTCACACTGCCTGGGTCCTGGCCGCTGGTCCGGGGGGCTCTGCATTTTAATTTAATTTTAAATGAAGCTTCTTAAACATTTTTAAAAACCTTATTTACTTGACATACACAACAGTTTAGTTATATATTATAGACTTATAGAAAGAGACCTTCTAAAAACGTTAAAATGTATTACTGGCACGCGAAACCTTAAATCAGGGTGAATAAATGAAGACTCGGCACACCACATCTGAAAGGTTGCCGACCCCTGTAATAGTATAACAGCCTTATTATATTATGGAACATTTTTACGGCAAATACACATTTTGTTTTGTAGTTCTGAAGTACAGGCTTGCTGAGAAACTCCTATCAGACCCCAGAGCACAATGCATTCGAATCTTCAGGCAAGATATTCAAAAAATAATTAAAATCCTGTCCTACTCTGAAAAGTAACTGTGAAGATGGCCCTGTGGGGAACGATGTGTATTGTCTCTGGCAGACACCACATCACATCTGCTTGCTTTACAAGTAGAAAAATGCTTTTCTAACTGCCAGCTCTGCAAACTTTCAGTGGGATTTTGAAATCACTCTGGCTTCTTTCTTCCCATGTGTCGTCACCACTAATAAAGATTCTGCAAGTGGATTGTAGTTAATTCTCTGGGTGATATCTGAGACAGAATAGAATCCAGCTCAGTCTCCGATAGCGGTACTGGCTGTGCAGTAATAACGGGAAAAAACTAGCAAAAACTTACTGTTAGATATAGGCTCAGTCAGTGGCAAAATTTGTATCCAAATTTTGAGCACACCAACGTTCTGAGGCATTTGGTTTTGTAGGGTGTTGGTTCAGTTCTATCTCTACTTATCTTTTGTCTGTGGAGTGAGAAGCGCTGAATAGAATGATCTAATCCAGGGGTAGGCAACCTATGGCACGGGTGCTGAAGGCAGCACATGAGCTGATTTTCAGTGGCACTCACACTGCCTGGGTCCTGGCCACTGGTCCGGAGGGCTCTGCATTTTAATTTAATGTTAAATGAAGCTTCTTAAATATTTTAAAAACCTTATTTACTTTACATACAACAATAGTTTAGTTATACATTATAGACTTATCGAAAGAGACCTTCTAAGAACGTTATAATGTATTACTGGCACGCGAAACCTTAAATTAGAGTGAATGAATGAAGACTTGGCACACCACTTCTGAAAGGCTGCCGACCCCTGATCTAATCTGTTGACCGTGAAGGTGCCATTTTTACTTACATTGTAAACTCTTTTTTGGCAGGGATTGTTTTGTGTTATGTATTTGTACAGTTCCTAGCGTAATGGGGCCCGGATCCATGACAGAGGCCCCCAGGAGCTAGTGTAATACAAGTAATATGCTCATTCAGTCACTTTTCTGATCCATAGCTGCTCTTTAAAGAGTTTTGTCACTGGCTCAGAGAAAAGGGAGGATTTTAATTATGGTTGTGTGGTGTTGATATTACAGAATTCTGTATTAGAAGTGGCTGCATTTCAAGGTATATCAAGTGATCTTTCAATATATTTTATTCAATGTTTAGATTTCTTCTAGCTTAAAAGCCCCTATATAAAGATAAGGTATTGTGTAGATACTACACTGTCTCTCACTCTACTAGTCATTGCCAGAAGTCCCCTCATCTCAGATGCGATACATCGTGGAACTGATCTTTTAGAGGAAGCAAATTAGGGTTTCTGCATCTGAAATATAATTTCTGGTGGGGCTGCCATCATTTCCTGTTAAGGGTTAATAGTTTGGGATGTGATATATCATTGAAAGCCACTGGGTGTTGGCAGCACTTGCTGGTTTCATTACAATGAGCTGCTTTTCCATCAACGTCATGTTTACTTATTTAGCAAATTTAAATCTGATGTCAGAAACTGTATGTAGAAACTGCACTACCCATGGCAGGTAACTTTATGATTTGCAATTCTGGTTGCCTTCCAACATATACATCCTTGGATATGACATCGTTAGGTATAACCTTGCAAAATATCCTCCTGGGATGAATTCACTTCGTGGGACTCATAATATCACTCAGTGAGGATCTTACTTTATAACAGTTAAACTTCTGCCCCAGGACATTGCCATTAATGACCTTAGAGAGTTGCTATGGTAACAGTAGGATGCAGGTTCCAGTTTGTTGTTGTTGTGTTTTAAACTGTTAGGGGTAAATCAGATGAAGAGAAGAGATAGTGAGAAAAAGGGATGTTGGCAACAGTCAATAGGGGTTTCATGTCCTATTCTGCTCCTGCTGTCCTCTAGGGCCAAAACATTCTTGAGAGGTAGTGGAGTTCTGCCGGGCTGGTTTGAAATGTTGGGGAAATTTCATCATGATTTTTTCCTATTTTTTTTTCCAATTAAATTTCCATTGAATTTGGAAAAATTTCAGTCAGCTCTTCACAAAACTGTGACACTTCTTCCAGGAGCTGTAATGTCCAGTGATGTTCCTTAAAAACATCCCAATTGACTTAGACTCCCGCCCCATTCTGCAAAGTCGTAGGCACAGGTTTAGCTGTACACATTATGAATGGTCGCAGGAACTTACACGGCACTACTCACAGTACGTAAAGTGAGGTGCATGCAGTAAGTCTTTGCAGGATAGCTAACCGGGATGATCTCAGTATGGGCAGTATTTCTTATACATTCCCTTAGCATGTGCCGTATTCCCTGTAGTAGTAACTGTAGGGAATACTGTACACACTATGGCAATGATACCAGTTTACCTAAGGTGAAATGGGAATGTTTTAAGGGTGACCACTGCGCGCTCTATTTGAAGAAACAACGTGCTTAAATACAGGTCACAATATAGAGTGCTATGTTGGGATCACAACAGCAAGGAATATTCTCCTGTCATTTGTACCTCTGTAGTCTTGTTGCTGCCATTTGGCTTGGATGACTGTTGGTAGCTCAACAGCTAGAAATACAAAGGCCCCAATTCTTATTCCCAGGAACATATTGCAAAAAGCTCGGTGCTAGTTCAAATCAAACCATTTCCAAAGTAAAATCACATGGTTACATTAGCCTGTCATTGACACCAGTGTGACACACATTGTCCGCATTCAGCTTAGCTAGGCTGTCTTGGTGTTCAGCAAAGGGAGAATTTGGCCTATGGTGTCTTCAAGTGCTGTTTGAGTATTTGTATTGATTGAACTGGCCCCTGACTTTGTTCATGACAATGTTTTCCCATGGTATTTAAAATTCTCCTAACTCCACCAAGTATCAGAGGAATAGCCGTGTTAGTCTGGATCTATAAAAGCAGCAAAGAATCCTGTGGCACCTTATAGACTAACAGACGTTTAGGAGCATGAGCTTTCGTGGGTGAATACCCACTGCGTCAGATGCATGTAGTGGAAATTTCCAGGGTCAGGTATATATATGCAGGCAAGCTAGAGATAATGAGGTTAGTTCAATCAGGGAGGATGAGGCCCTGTTCTAGCAGTTGAGGTGTGAAAACCAAGGGAGGAGAAACTGGTTTTGTAGTTAGCAAGCCATTCACAGTCTTTGTTTAATCCTGAGCTGATGGTGTCAACTACAAAACCAGTTTCTCCTCCCTTGGTTTTCACACCTCAACTGCTAGAACAGGGCTTCATCCTCCCTGATTGAACTAACCTCGTTATCTCTAGCTTGCCTGCATATATATATATATACCTGACTCTGGAAATTTCCACTACATGCATCTGACGCAGTGGGTATTCACCCACGAAAGCTCATGCTCCAAAACGTCTGTTAGTCTATAAGGTGCCACAGGATTCTTTGCTGCTTTAACTCCACCAAGTGGATGATCACTTCACTGCACTTTTACTAGTAGCCAGGAGACACTGCCAGACAAGCATGCAAAAGAGCAAGGAGGTTGGCACCAATCACAGTAGCCACTGGTCACCTGGGAAGCTGAGGTAATGACTGGATTGGATAAAATAAGCCTCCTTTGCCTCCCTCCACCTGAGTTTTCAAAACACTTAGGAACAAAACCTCCCCTTGTTTCTGGCATGCACTGGAACCAGATGTGCCACAGCACTTTGAGAATGTTTTAATGGGATTTCCGGTCATCTGCAGACTGGGTTTGGGTGAGAGGACCCACCATACCCCCTTCTAAAGTGGGAGGAGAGGAGCCCATCAACTTTCCTTCTGAAGGACTCCAAGCAGGGTGAGAGGGCTGCCAGTTGCCCCAGACTGTAAGACATGGCTCCACCAGGCTGCACTCTAACAAGGTAAAGCAGCCAGGCTGTTGGTCACCCCAAAAGGCCATAATTGGGTAAGTATCTGAACTGTGTCGGGGCTCTGAGGCTTTGGAGCAAATATCCAGTATCCTTTATCTCCGAACAACAGGGCAAGAGAGTGCAATTGTTTAGGGTGATCCAAATGGGTCATAAAAAGGAGCCAGGGCTGGCCCTCTATTGTCTAGTGTTCTCAAACACTAAGCCACACCTCAGGGGTGTGGTGAGACATGAAAAAGGACACTGCCAAATCCTGCAGAGAGTCTTTTCTCCAGATTCTTGGAACCATTATTTTAGAAATTAAAGCTGAGATTTTTCAAAGTCACCAAAGGGATTTGGATCTTCAATCAGCCTCAGCCTGTACTGACATCAGCTGACATGGTTTAAGCTAATTTTCCCAAAATGCACATGGACTCACACTGAATCATTTAGTAAGTTATTTTTCATTGCTGAGGAGTTTTAAAGAAAAGTCTCTTTTTAATGCCATCAGTCTTGTCCTGTCTGTGACGGATTAGACAATTGAATAAATCTTCCCCATCTGAGATCTTATGATATTTGGCAGCAAGGTATATAATTCCCACATACTTGTGGATATAGCAACTAGAATTGGAACATGACAATAAAATTAGATCATGATATAGCATACTAGTAACTAAAGCCAAACAGCAACTTGTATGAGCAGAAAGCCCAAGCTAACTGACTAATATCGGGGGGGGGAAGTGTCAACAATATTTATGCAAGAGAATTTAGGGTCCGTGTCATTGCAGTTCTTCCCATTCATGTGATGATAAGCATATATGAAAATAGTATGATTGTTTCAAAGACAATGTAAGTGACCAAAGGCTTATAGGGAAACATTACTGAAGAGGAAATTTTAGGAGCAGGGAAGCAATTATAAAAGGAGTCTAAATAAGCTGGTTCTGGAGCCATTTATGATGCTTTTGAAGAATGATTGTGGTCGTCATTTTTGAAGGCAGCTTGTAAGTAAGATTATTCCAGACAGCTTACAGCAGAATTGATTCATGGCATCTTAAAACCTTATTCAATCCTACATAGTATGGTGCCTACTTATCAATTCTGTTCGTAAGACGGGGAGGGGAGGGAAATGGGGGTGGAATGTAGGCAAGGCCATAGAACTGAGTTAATACATTCAAATCAATCAGGGTTCCTGAAGACACATCAGTGATGATAAGATGGTTGCCCCTCTACATTGCAAGTATTCTGGTCTTGTTTTTCAAGTGCTATATGAATTTTTACTAACATTTGCCAAAGTGACAGTCTGATGAATGAATTTTTGTCTGTATGCAGCTGCCAGAAGGTTAAATTTTTTAATTCAATTCATCCAGTACATTAGCTTGAGATATTTTTCAAGCAACCAGAAAGCAAAGTGAGAACAAAGACCTCAACTCAGCAAGATACGTATACATATGTATACTGCACTTGCTGAATTGAGGTCTAATGCACTCATCTCTGGGTAGATTGCTTTCAGAGCTGTTTGCATTGGCTGTGGAATCTCAGAAAGAGCAGACTGATAGCAACTACTCTCTTGCCAGCTGTTCAAGGTGGTAGTTTTGGTTATGGTATCTGGAACGAGGTGTTCACACCGAAGAGGAAGGGATTAATGGAGGCCTCATGGGCCTGTCACAGCCTGTCTCAAGGAGGAGCAGTGGGGGTGAATCCTCCAAGAAGCCCAGAGAGGCCATGCAAGAAGCAGCCAGTTAGGGCCCAGTGGGCTCTCATAAAAGGGAATTATAGAGCAGAGCAGGGCAGTGGCTTCTGGGCATTCAGGGAATGAGGACTGTGTCCCCTGAGAGATTAAGAGACAAGGAGTATCTTGGACACTGTAGCAGCAGCAGCAACAGCTAGAAAAGACTGGGGGAGCAAGAGGGAGCTCTTCGCTGGCTGCTAGGACTAACTGGTTTAAGACCCTAAGAAGAAGGCAAAGAAGGTGCTGAGGCCGTGGGGAAGTGGCCCAGGAAACTTGAGCAGCAGAGGAGGAAATTAAGGACTTGCAGCATGAGGCTGCTATCTACAGAGTCCCTGGGTGGGCGCAGGTCCTCTCTGCACTCCCTCCAGTGGGGAAGTGGCTGGACTGTAGAACTGGAAGATACTTCCCCTTTGGAAGGGGGAAAACACGGTTGGATCAGATGCGGTTGGATCAGTGTTCTGGATGTGGATGGATACAGTTTAAAAGCTCCATCAAATTTATGAATGTTATCAGGCAAATATATTTATGTTTACGCTTAATAATCAGATCATTAGTATTAAACTTCCCCAGTGTGTCCCTGCTGTCACAAACTACCCTCCTTCTCCAAAGGGAAAACCTGCAGTGACTAAAAATGATGACAGTAAAGGGGTATTCCACAGCCGGTCAGTCAGGGAACATCTCTAGTAGGTGTGCTGAATGTCACATTAGACAACACAACTGCTCTTGTGTGTGTCGACTTTTATCGACTTCCAATTATTCTCCTTTCGTCTTCACCCCTGCAACTCTTATTATTTAGCTTGGATAAAACAGTCTTTCAGCTCCTGCTGTTTAACCAAAATATCCCTCCAGGGTTGCAGCAGCATCATGAACCATTACTGAACTTACACTGCTGAGCTGAACATACCAACTGTACTTGAAAAGTTGGGCTCCCTAGTGTGTGGGAAAAGGCATTCAGCTCAGTTAATTAAACCCCAGTGGACTGATTCAGCCTCATGGTTGCTGCTCTATGGGGACACCCAGTGTTTCAGAACAAGCGGAGCCTGGAATGGCTGAGACTGTTGGAGTGGGAGAGGAAACAGGGCAAAAGCCATTCAACAGCTCTCTAGGGGTTTGACTGAAGTAGCAGCAAGGGCTTGTCTAGAACGAGTTAGTGCACAGCAAGCTGGAGTGTAAGTCTACAGCATACTAACCTGCTGTGCATTAACTGGCCGAGCGGACCCTGCTACCCTGCACAGAGGTGTTTCCTAGTGCACTTTGGCATACAGTACTCCTGCTTGAAACAACTCCAGAGGAAGTAATCGGTTTTCAAAAGCTTGCAGGCTAACAGATCTGCCACCATCTACCTAGGGTGATGATCAAGAAAGGGGAAAATGACTCCCCCGTTGAAGAAGCAAGGCAAATTGCTTGTATCCCTCCCTTAGATCATAACCAGCTGTTCCTCTAAGTCACTGGTTCTCGGCTGAGTCTTGCCCTCCACACTTTCTCTGCATTGGGCAAGGGGAGAAGAAACTTGCTGCTGTTAGCTACCTGCCACTTATATACCTATAAAGAATGGGGGCACACGGCAGTATCCTCCCATTGCTGCTTTTAGGCAGAAAGTGCTATAATCCATTACAACATAGGCTTTTATTTGGCTTCAAGAACATGTTAAAAATGTGACAAGAGCAGGATCAATATATAGATCAGCACAGATGTAACTACTGGATTCATTCTTTAGCACTTAGGGTTTTACTCCCCAAAGCCAGACCATAGAGGTACACATTTTTAGGCATCAAATCAACTTGATTCCACAAGGTGCAGTATTTAAGTGAGATCCACTGGTTTATTGGAAAGGCAGCTTGTTTGTGCATTGCCAAAGTTCCCCATAGCACAGTTTCAGTTTATTGATGCTCTAACAGCAGAGTTTGTGCACATGTGTTTACATAGCACTACACTGCAAAATAGCTGCTACGCTAATACTCTTAAGTTTCATATGTGGGGAAGCACAGGACTGTTTGCTATTTATTTAGGAGTCTGACAACTGGAACAAGCTGCCTGAGTGTTGATAAAAGGGGTCATTTTCAAAGAGGATTGCAGTTGCACAACAGGAAAGAAGTGATTCAGATACCTCATTTGTGTGATTGTTTTCACTGGGGAACTGGGATACGTATACTTTATAAAGAATTCCCACTTCAAATTGCAAAGCCAATAGCTCACTGTGAGACTCAATCCAAGATCAAGAAAAATATGGATGGGGTATTTGTTCTGACTTATGCCTCCTCCTTATCGCTTAACTAACCTCCTTTTCACTTTCTGGGTGGAGGCCAGAAGCCCAGCAGCTCTTAGCCATTAGAACTTTGGCTCATTCTATGAAGAGAAAGTATTGGCACAGTGTTTATTCTCATATTAAGTATCCATGCCTTCCTGTTTGAATTATGGGGAAAAGAAGGTTTTACTGAGTGATGGTTGTGTGGCACTGAGTGCATTAAAAAACAAATCTTGGATAATGCACATGAAAAAGGAGGCTCAAGAGTAGAAAAAGTGGTTCAGTATGAACACACACCTCAGTCCAAACTGGATCTGGATTCAAAATGAAGTCCTAGCACAGCCACTCTGCAGTGTCTTGATAGAAAGCAATGATGTCTGATGCAGATGCAAAGTCATCCGTTAAGGAAAAAACATCCACAGCTTTGGAAGCAGGCTTGCTGCCTGAGGTTGAATCTTTAGAGCAGCAAACTCATCTTAATATTGGTGCATAAACAGACAAAGAACATTTGGGAAATCCTCAAAGAAGCATCTGAGTGTTATTTATCAGAGTGAAGTTCCCACAGGAAAAGTCAGTGTGAGCAGTATTGAGGCAGAGAATCACAGTTTACAAATTCAAAGGCAGCATTTCATTTAAGAATAAACCATGCATCTCCTTAAATGCCTTGCACATTACCAAAGTGTAAAAGAGGCTAAATTTCCAAATAGTGATTGTTCCTTCTGAAGTTCAGTCTCTGGCACAAGTTCTGCTAATACACCGGAGTTGTATATGAAAACCATGCCAGCCAGCATCCATTTCACCAGTGTTTTTGTTGTGTCACCATCCTGACCATTTTCAACGCCATGTCCCCTTGATCGGATGGTACCTACCATAGGGAAAGAGCGTGTTATTAATTGCTGTGCGGAAGCAGACTGCTAGCTCTAGATGTTTCATAGTCACACTAATATTTAACTTGCTTTTCTAGGACAGCCTTCACCTTGCTCCCTTCTATTAGTGCATTGTGAGAGTACTTTCCAAGGGAGGATTTTGGTCAGGTAAAGATGGGGAAACAGAGGCACAGATAGGTTAAAGTGACCTTCCCTGGGTAAAACAGGAATATGTGGCAGAGCCAGGAAGAGAAAACACGTATCCTAACTCCCAATTCTATGCCTTAAACAGGCCAATCTTCCTCCCAAGCAGTGAGAGCTGACAACATTAGAAGCAAATTCCATGTGTCTCAAGCAGATAAACAGTCATGGGAATGTCCCTAATCTAGAAGCAAGCTTAGGCTCTTGCTCTAGGACTGGTGAAAATAAGTTGGATGCAGTTTAGAATTTGGTTGTTTTTTGTTTCCAAGGTTGCGGGAAGGAAGACAGGGGACCTGATTTGGATCTCATGCTAGTCTTACACCAGTGGGAATAAACTTTACTGAAGACAATAGATGTACTCCCATTTAAAAAAAAACCCAATGAAAGGATAATCAGCTCTTGAGTCCTTTAGTTCTGCCTTTTGGTACTCCCACTGGTAACATTTCTCCAGGGTCATTAAGGGAGAGGATTTATATGTATTAAGACTTTTCTACCAAGGAGGGAAATAAAGAGTGCAACTAGCAGGGCATTAGGATGGTGGTCAGAAATATACATTGGAGGCCTAAAAGTCACTAATTATGGGAAATTCCATGGCAAGACCACGAATCAGAAGTGTATTAAGGTGGCTGCATTCTGAAATTGTTTGTGGCTGGGAAGCTGCTAGATACAGTTTGGTGGTCTTCACTTAGGGTACATCTTCACTGGCAATGTTAAAGGGCTGCTGCTGCAACGCTTTAACATGGCTTGCGTAGTCGTGGCATAGCGCTCTAAAAAACAAACAATAAAAAAAGACCCCACCTCCACGAGGGGAGTAGCTCCCAGTGCTGGTGCACTGTCGACACTGGTACTTTACAGGGCTGAAACTTGCAGCACTCAGGGGGATGTTTTTTCACACTCCTGAGCGAGAAAGTTGCAGCGCTGTGAAGTACCAGTGTAAACAAACCCTTAAACAAGCCTCAGTGCATTGGCTGAACAGGCTTCTAATATTTTGGAGTCTGCAAGGAAAGTGTAATTAAGATTTACCCTCCTCCTACGGTTCTGGATTGTTGTACAGAACAGAAAGATTACATTTTTCTCAATACAGTAGATACATCTACACCGTGTGACAGAGATGGATGAAATGCAGATTACCGCTCTTTGTTCAAACAATTTAGAGAGACAATATTGAATTAAGATCTGATTTTCCATTACCTTATTTGACGGTCAATTAAACCTGAGCAAAGTACTGGGTGTAAAATGCGACCAAACCAGAAAGGCGGCGTTTTACAACCTGTGCTCCACATAATGCATATTTATTTACACCAGTACAGAGAAAGGGAGAATAAGGCCCATTAAGTCTGTGCTGGGTATTATGCAAAGTCTGAGTGTAAACCAGATCTCCAGACCAGGAAGTTAATTAATCAAAGGAATAATCTACATAGTCTGATTCGGAAGTGTTCATGCAAATGTGGGAAAGCTTTTAGCCATATTATGCAGGCAAAGCAGACAGATACATCATCATTTACAACTTGGCTAATATTAGGTTTCTTTTGTCTTTCAAATATTGTGCTATTTACCATGTGCCCAGCCTTTAGAATCCAGTAGAAGGCCAAGTTGTCATAGGACTTATGGAAAGCAGCTGTCTCAGGGGATTCTGGAGATACATACAGAGCCTTCCATTTTTGTTGGCTGAACTGCTTCAGTTTAGGCCATTTCAGTTTCCGAACCCACGCCTCCTGGCCTAAATTAGGGATAGAAGAGTTATGTTTCATTATTAATTGTTTATAGTAAGGCAGCATCCAAAGGTCCCAACTGAGATTGGTGTCCCATTATTCTAGACGCTGTATGAATATATAGCAAGTATAGTCGGTAAAAAATATGTTGAATGTTCAAACAAATTTTTTTTTTGCAACCACAAAAACAAAACAAACAAACAACACCCCCCCCAACACACCACACCCAACTTTCAATTAAAAATTTCAAAGGATTTTCTTCCCTGGCGACAGAGTCTTGTGAAAATTCCAAAAGTTGACCCAAAGGTTTTGATCAGCTCTAAGAACTGACACGTTTGTATTTTTATGTCTGATTTTGTAAGCGAGTCATTTTTATGTGATGCATTTTTATGCATTAGCAACTCCATCATATTTTCATTCCCCTTCCCACACAACTTCCTGAAGCCCTTCCTTGCTACACAGAAACCTAAAGATGGACACACCGGCAGGTAGGAATTCTCAGCTCGGGGGGCACATAAGACCAATGTTAGGCAGTTCCCACCATAACGCATGCTTATGCAAAATAAGCCTCATTCTGGTTCTAAATGTATATCGATACCAATACAAGCACTGGTCCTGCACGTTGCTGGACTCCCTGTCCCCAAGGCTGTAGGAATCGAGGCTGTTCAGCACCTTGCAGGATCAAGCTGACAGCACAAGCTGTGATAGCACAAGCACACATTGGAAACACGGTCTGCATTAGGGCCATTGTTTTGCTGTTTGTTACAGTCATTCAGCCAGGAGAGTCTGAAAAGGCAACATCTGTTTTCAAGAGCAAGCTAGGGAAGAGAAAAGTGTTGAGACAACTAATAAAGAGACAGTTCCAGGACATTTAAAAAAGCTGTTATTGTTTTTAAAACCACCGCTCAGTTACTACAGCAATTCATGCTGTAAGAAGTGCAGTTTAATTTTTTGTCAAAATTAGCAATTTGTGGCACTCCAATTTGTCTTACCAGTTTTGACATCCTAAATAGCATCTATTTAAAGAATTATTGATTGCTGGTTTGTCCATGAAAAGGAGAGCTTCAGGCTGTCTATTCTTAGCAATTAGGGGCTGAGAGATTACAGCAATAAAACTCCGTAATACAAGAGCATTGTTTGCCCAGATCAGTACAGGAGACTATTTTAACAAAGGAGAAAAAGGAAACAGAATGAACTCTGGGGATTTGCTTCAGAATGAGATATTCCAGTGACACCTAATGTGGACCACAAGCTTCATTTCACAAGTGTGGAGTCTCTTAAAAACAAACAAAAGCTTTTGAGCAACCGTGATGTACATGCGCTTAAGCTGAGCAAGCATGTGCTCTTGGGCAGGTGCACATGTCCTTCAACCCCACCAGCTCCAGACTGATCATTAGGCTCACTCGTCTCACTAGACACCATTATTAATGGTTTCTGTTCTGGTAACGCCCAGAGTCCTCAGTCAGCACTGGGCCACCTTGTACTAGGTGCTGTACAAACACATAATAAGACATGGTTCCTGCCCCAAAGGGCCTGCCATCCAATACAATCAATACCAGTAGGACAGGAGAAAGGAATGAAATAAATATGTCCATTTTTATATCTACACCAGTCATGTTTTGCATGTATAAATATATAGTCACCTCACAGCTCCTTAGTTTGTGATTAGTTAGTGGGCTAATCATGTGGAGGCATCATGGAAAAAGTATGTTGTGAGGAGAATTTGCATCAAGGGAGGGGGCCATTGGCTTTACTGATGAATTTAGAGGGCCTTCCTCACATAGGGGGCTGCCTGGAAGAAGGCCCATAAATTCTTGGGGGTGGGCGGGAAGTAGACATAATGGGGGAGCAAGGCTAGAGTGGGTGGGGTGATGTGGTAAAATGTATGGGGGGCAGAACTGTGAAGGACCTTAAAGGAGAGGGCAAGAAGCCTGCACCTGATCTAGTGGGTAAGGGGCATCCAGTGGAGGGATTCAAGTAGGTGTGGCTATGTGGAGGGGGATGGTTAACAGAGTCAGAGCATCAGGCCGGAAAGATGATAACTCAGTTATTTGTGCTTTGGGAGAGGAGGAGCCACTTCTTTATTTGTGCTATAAAATACCTAGCATGTAGTAAAATAGTTAACAACAAAATACGCCACCAGTGTAACCTGTGATGCCTAGAAAGACATAAGAGAAGACAATGAAGTAAACCACATCCCCAGTAATGGCTAGGGTCAGATAGCAATAAAAAAATAAAACAAAAACAGGATCTACCCTTATTGTTGGCTCCATCTCAGGAGTAGCAAGGTTTGGATTGCTGCCCTTGGCAAACTACACTATGTTGACATAGTTAGGAGTTACGTCATGGTGTGTAACTCAAGAAGCTGGAAGTAAGCATGGCAGAGATGTAACTAAATGTGATCAAATTCTTAGAGTGGGGGGATATCTCCTAGCACCAAATCCCCGTGATCTGAGACCTAGCCCAGCATTTCCCTTCAAACTTAATTTCTACTTCCCAACTCTAGCAAAGCGAGTTTCCAACAGTGAATTCTGTTCCTCATGGAACTACAGTTAGCAGTGTCCTCAGGACTGCAGGACAGATTCTGAGCTGCACCTCTCAAAGGTACAACTCAGAGGTGCAGCCCAACTGAGTGTGCAGCTGCTAGTGCGGCTCTCCTCATCCAGGCATCCAGAGTAACAGCCTCAGCAGACTGAGCCGGAACTACTGGCACATACAGAAGCGTTGCATAATTTACTGAATGACTCACTGTGTGCCCATTTTGGTGCATCTTTTAGGATGTCTCAACCACTCTGTATATTTTATAAGCCACTTGGAACTTCTGAAAGAAACAGTCTTTGTTTAAAACACTGCTTGAAAGCCACTTTTCAAGTCCGCTTTTAGTGATCTTATTTTGCCATAGAAGGAGAAAAAATTAGCCTCAGGTACCCTAATTAACTACAAGTCACATCAGCATAGAGTTAATGCTCCCAGCAGAGCAGGCTTTAATTTAATTGACTGAGAAATACTTAGGGATAGTTAACTATCCAGCACTGCAAACGGACTTTTCTAGGTCTATTCAATAGCTTCAGTGGAAAGCTACATGGAAGAAGCAGCCATATCCACCTATGCTCTCTCAAGATGAAAGGCTCCCATAGCATTGTGTGAGCAGAAAGGAGGGGACCCAAGCCCATGGGTCTGACCAGGATGGGATAGTCAAGGGGCAGCCAGCTCCCTTGTGGCCTTCCAAAAAACTATGACAGGGGCTCTATAAGGATGCAAAAATGTGTCTGGAGTATATTGGCCATCCATGTTGCTTCTCCTAGCAGCAGTCAGGGTGCTCTGCCAAGAGTACTAAGGGACAGCATAGAGGAAGAGCACCAGGTAGCAGTTGGAGGCACTAACCCCTACATAGAGCTGCCGTCCCATCACTGCACTACGAAGTGTGTGTGTGTTGGGGGGTGGGGTGGGGATGGAATCTGTGGATTTTGGGAACTGAATTCCTGGTCTCTTCTGGGAACAAACCCAGCTTAAACCCTCTCCAAGAAAACTATAAAGTGAATAAGATCTATGTGTCTATTGCCTGTGTTCCTGAAAGGGTGACATAGTGTGATTTGTAAGATATACAAATGTACCTTAATGTAGAGGAAGGATAGTCCATTGGTTAGAGCACTAGCCTAGGCCCTGGGAGACCTGAGTTCACTTCCCTGCTCTGCCACAGACTTCCTGTGTGACCCTGGGCCAGTCACTTAGTCCTTTCATGCTTTGGATCCCCATTTATAAAACAGGGAAAATGGCACTGCCCTTCCTCATAGGGGTGTTGTGAGGCTAAATACATTAAAGACTGTGAGATGCATAGGTATTATAGTAGTAGGGACTATGTAATTACTCTAGATGGGGGGATTTTAATGTTAATGACCAGTGTACATTTTTCTCTTCAGAGAGAAGAATGAATCCTTACCCATGGTGTCCACAATGAGATCCAGCTGTCCGTTATAGACAGTAACGTTGACATTGGCTGCCAGCAGCGCATCCACAATACGAATGACAGGCTTCATGAAGTCTTCAGCCATGTGTAAGAAGACTTCTTCTGACTGACCTATTCATACGGATTCAAACATGAAAGACAGTGCAATTGACTAAGTGTGTCATCTTTAAATGGAAGCATCAGTAGCAGGGCTTGCCAAGAGTTGTGCAATGCAATTCGTTGCTGCAGAAAAGCAAGCACTGGAACAGTACATTCCAGACCACAATGATCAGTCTGAGTGACTGGAGGGAAATGGAGAATGGCCAAATTCCACATATATACAGGGGATATCAAAGCAGCACAGCACATGTTTCTAACATTACTACACATGCGGATTTGTCAGTTTCCATCTCCCATTACAAATCTGGAGGGGTGTTGGCAGGTATTCAGCATTGCTCTCTAATGTTTCCTTCTGGTTTGATTTACACCCTCCTTTCCCTGAACTCTCACAGCACCGGCTTTCTGGCAGAGGAGAATGACTAGGAATCCTTTTGGTAGACTGAGGTACATGGATAGGTTTCAGCTGCTTAGGCATTAGGCATACTCTCCCTTCTAGGGTGTGCACCTAGTTAGACCCTGGCAGGCTAGAGGGGAAGACACAAGGACCAGAATCATGCCTATGCCCATAGGCCTGCCCAGTTCCCTGTTGTGGGTCCTTTTTAGGAGCCTGTCCTACAGCTGGGCCCAAGCAGGATGAGAATTTTAACAAGCAAGTCAGGGAGACTTTATGTGGTACAGCATCAAGACTGCTCTGAACAGACTACAAAACTGTGTAAGTGACAAGCTGCCCATTAGAGCCATGTCAGAGGGTAGGAAGGTACCTCCCCATGTGACAGAGTCAGGAATGCTTCTCAGCTTCTTTCGGATAGGTCCATTCATCAGGTCACTTAAGCTGTCCTTATGCAGACGTTCAACATGGCGCTGGTAAAGTTTAACTGAAAGGAAAGAAAAGAGTTTATTCTGCGGCACAGGGTGTTGGATTTAAAGATGATGGATATGCATGAAGATGGTGTCTGATAAACAAACACCACAAGGCAAAAACAAGTTATTGAGGCTCATTCAGTTCAGATCTAAGAAACTCTTTGCTACTGAAACCGCAATAGTACACAGAGGAAGAGACTTGCTAATTTTTAAGAGGTCTACAGTAGAAGACAGAATCAGCCTACAGCATGGTCAGAAGATAGAGGAGGAACAGAGTCATTATCTTGTTCTTTTTTCTGTCAGTGCATATTGTTCCCAACAGTACGTTTCTGGGGCTAAGTTTCTGCTTTAGCTAGTAAGCCTGAACAGAAATTCTTCTCATCACCAGATGAGTTAGTTTTGAGCTGCAACCACTTGTACTTTTAAAAGTAAGGAGGGCTCTTCACCTCATCCCTCCACCCCTATCTGTCTCTGGGAGCCAACAGAGACAGTAATAAAAACAGTTATTTTATCTCCATGTCAATATTTAAAGGCGATGAAGAAGTGATGGCGTGAAGGCAAGTGTCTAATCAGATCATCCCATGCACGTGTTTGGAGGACATAGTTAGTTCACAGGTTCTGAAGTTCTACAGTAATGTATTTACTACTGCCCCTGACTAATATCCCGAGTGCACAGGGTGTATCTAGGTGGAAGCACATGCCACAGAAGAGCTGTGGTATATCCCTCAAGAGTATTCTTCAAGCTCTCCCAGTAGGTTCAGGAGCTTGAGAGCACTGGAGGCATCTTTGCAAGATGCGGCAGCCACAGACAGTTCCTACTGCCTACAACCACATGTCTAGGTGCTCAGCACCTCTGCAAATCAGGCCCTTGGAAGCTTAATTTCTTAAACATACTCCCCTCAACTTACTAAGATGGATATTTTCATGTTTCGAGGCTTTGAGATCTGGGGACTTCTTGGCTAGGATGTTATAGAAATTCACGTTGTCCGTGTTCTGAAAGAGTGAGAGAAGAAGATATCAGACTCGACATTTTATTTCAATAGCTAGAAGAGAAACATCTCTCCAACACATGAGGGTTGCACTCTATCCGCAGAGCGGAGAGGGATCAATGTTCCCTACTTAAATGGGGCCCTATTCTGTTCCCTGTTCTGGCCCTATTTTGAGAAAGCCCTTTTTGGAAGGGCCTTTGGTCCCTTGCTCCCTCCTTTTTGATGATGGGTTTTGGGAAAGAGCTTTTTCCAGTCCCCAAAGTTCACACGCAACTGTGTGTGAGAGAGAGTGAGGGAGAGCATAGGCCTTTCTACTGATTTTCTTTCCTAGCCTTGAAGAGGTGGGAATCTCCTGGAATCCCACCACCCCATCCATGGCTCCAGAGACTTTCCACCAGCTGCTGCCATAGCCTCAGTGCCACAGATCTCCCAGATGCTCCCTTCGGCTAGACCTTCCCAATGTGAGGCTTCCCATTGCTCAGTTTCCTCTTATCACACCAGCCTGAGCCATCCCACATGCTCCCTTCTGTTAGCGTCAATCAATATCTGGCATCCATATTCTGGAACAACTGATGCAGCCAAATCATCACATCTAGATGAATCCAAGAATTGTGGATTCACCACATCCCTAATACAGCCAATAGACTGGAACTGGACCAGAAAAGAGGTGTGTTTCCATTAAAGTTACTCAGAATTAAAAACAAGACACTACACATTTTCCGTAATTAAATTTAAATATTTAGAAGTTCTGATGTAGACGTTAGACATCATTCCATAGCAACAACCAAAGTGGAGCAGCTGTGCCGTCCCTGTTACACACACATTGCAGCTGGGAGGAATGGTTACACAGGCTTAGCGAGAAAGGCAAAAAGATAGCCAAAGTATCATCCTAAAGCATGAAACGAGGAAGTGAAACCAGCCATGCACAGAACACTTGCAGCTGCAAAACAGCCAAAAATGAGAAGCAGTTTTTAGCATAATCTTTCAGCTTTACTACAGCATTATGTGACTTCTTTTTTTTAAGTCACATATGGTTCACTTATGTAGCACTTGTCGCTGTAAAACACATACTTTGGCCCAACCAAGTAAAGCATGTTTTTAAAGTTAAGATTGAGTAGTACCACTGAAGTCAATGGGCTTAGTCGTGTGCTTTACTTTAAATCTGCTTTAATGACCTTCGAAACCTTGCTGCTGTACTGCTTCGCATACATCTGGGCCTCATTCTCCATTGCCTAACACCTTGTGTAGTCATTTACACCAATGCAAAGATAGTATCAAATGCTTTCAAATCAGCATGGTGGCACACTGAGTGCACTGGTGTGAACAGCTGCACAAGCAGCGGGGTAATGGAGAAACTGTCCCTTCTGTACGTTAATAGCAGAGCGTTACCTGAATTTGTTCATTTCCATAAGCCATGAGCATAGGTTACTTACAAATCTTGATGCCAGACAGCGTTTTCATACCTGTTCAATTACTTCCTCGGTTTGACTCCAGAGCTCAGTGGCCAGTGTGTATTGCCCTTTATTCACTGCATTCATGACCTTTTTGGCAGCAGCAGTCACCTCCACTAGCCCTTGATCATCAAGGAGAGACTGGAATGCAAACAGGAAGAGAACAACTAATTACTCATGGAAGGAATTTGATTTGAGACCATAAGTCAATGTCATGCCCTATTAATTACCAGTATAATTACCAGTATACTGGTTGAAAGCTAGCCTAGAAATGGAAGTCCCCTCTTGGATTTAAATTGTATAATACAAGGTCTTGAATGAAGCCTTAAAAACCAGAACAATTATTGCTAATAGCAGAGATGGAGTAGATACTTACAGTGCTGTAAAGGTATGGCCCCCAGGAAAGCACAGAATCTAGAGAAACAAAGTAGGTTTCAAGCATCTAATAATTTCTCAGACACAAATTTCCCTCTAATATAGAAGGGATAACAGTGACAGCAGCATAGAGAGGCAAAGATGAATTACTCAGTAAAGAGGCATTGTACAAATTTAGTACAAAATTTAGGCATTGAAGCTGTTTACAAAGTCTAAACCCACCACCATGACATGAGCTCCGGGCAAATTAACCAATGGAACCAATAGACATTTCTCCTGCAGCATTTGCAACTGAAACATTGTAGCACTGTGCTAGTGCATGAGAACATGTAGACAGGGTTGTTATTTGTAGCACAGGTAGGGAAGATTGTTTAAAGTAAACCTATAGCTTCCCACCCTTCTAACTTCCCACATCTAAATCCAGATCCGCCAATGGGGTCTCCCCATGTAGCTCTCACTGCAGGATCAGGACCCTAAGAAATGCTTTCATCTCTGCCATTTTCTCTCCAAGCAGTCATACCAGCTTTGTTAACTATCACACTGCTGTGGCTGGTGGCTTCTAATGCTAGCGGTAAACTTAGAGATTGGTGGTAAAATGCAAACAGTAGTTTAAAAGCCTGATGTGGTGGAAATTTAGGAACACTTAGACCTCCCGATGTAAAGCCCCCTACTTACTGTAGAGGCTAGTGGTAAAACAGGCGTTTTCCTACCTGCCATTTTTGAAATGTGCTTGGATTACATAAGGAGCATGCCAAATCAGTTGCAGCCTTGTGAATCCTTCTGTAGCTAAGCCTTAGTGACTTTTTAGTGACTTTTAGGGACACTCCCCTGCTACCCATCTAAAGGAACATGAGTTTGTTACTAGCTTTGTCCTAAGGCCATTTTGATTTTTGACCCCTCTAAAGTGGGGCTGGTTTAATTACAGCTCCTTGGAACATCAATGTACATTTACCCAGATTAGATTTCCTGCATTCACTGGAGATCTGCTCCATTTAAAGTAGGCACAGACAGCATTCTAGACAGAGATGGGCTTTTTGGGGAGAGGGAGAAGTTCACAAAAATCCTATAAACGTACCTACAGGAGAAATCCATGAATCTCCGAGAGCAGCCCCAGCAAAATTGCACTCTATGCTCCCATCGTGAATAGCCTTTAAAAATAATGTAAAGAGAGCTTTTAACACACATTTAGGTAAACAAGGATCTTCTTCCTAGTTCTCCTTAACCAGCAAATGGTAGAAACAGGCTTCACAATGCAAGATAAGCAGAAGTGCCTTTGTGTTACAGGAAACAACCCTTTCATTTTAACTAGCATCAAGACACAATGACAAATGAGATCTGATGAGAGTCCACTTATGTCCCAAATGACTATAAATTCATCATTGGCACTTGTCTTGGTAAGAGGAGGCTCTGTAAGAATTGCTGAATTCATTCTTGAACTTCATGGCCTGATATGATTATCATAGGATAAGACAACAGCACCAGCAGGAGGAAGATAGGGAGTACATAGTTTGCTCGCACACTGTATCTATAAAAGTCAGTTATGGAAGCTCAAAGTTTTATGAAATTTCTAATTCAGTTTGAGCCTTTGAGAATAAACTGCTTCTTTCAGTGATCTTGAGCCCTCAAGAGCCTTGTCACTTGTCAGAGGCACATAGATGATTCAACAAAGCCCTGAGTACACCAAGTCAAGCAACTGACTCTGGGCTAAAGAATATATGGGGCAGATTTTCAAAAGGCACAAGTGGAAATTGGGTGCCCAACTCCTACTGACTTCCAATGAGAGTTGAGCACTTAACTGCCCTGTGTGCCTTTGAAAATCAACCCCAACAAGGCTGCCTGTGCTCCATTTAACCCCTGAGACCTGGGGCACAGTGTAATCATTTCCTAGTTATCCACTTCTTAGCTTGACTAAGATCTTTCTTGTCTACGGTGAAGAAAGTTTACTCTCTAAAAATGAAAAAGCTTTTACTCAAAAACTAAACAAAAATCAAATACACCATCAGACCCTTCTTCAAGATGTGAGAAATACACATGCTGCCAAGGAAGAAGCTGTTATTCAAGCCCGTAGGGAAGGATCTGCTTTACCTTATACAACTCTAAAGCGATTCCAGCTGCCATTTTTCCTCCATAAGATTCTGAGAAGATGTAGAATGGAATAGTCTGGAGAAGGAAACCATACCATAAGGCTATTAGGCTCCCAGAGCAATATACATTTTTCCCAACCTCTGTCACCTGCACAAAACCCAAACTGCAGCTGTTCATCCCTCAAACACTAGGTATTTTGTTTGTTCATTCTGAGTTGCATCTAAAGAGACTCCGATCCTACAATGCTGTATGCACAGAGCTTCACTGTCTTCAGTGAGGCTCAGCACAGGGACAAGAATCCACCAGCCTGAATGGAGGATTGGGGCCAAAGACAGCAGCACAAATAAATGCAGCTGCAATAGATGTCAATTAGACATTCAATGTCACCTTTAAACTGGGGAGAAAAAAAGGACATGAGTTGTGTCTGTAGGTTTAAAACAATAGGAAGTACTTCTTCAGCCCATGGAATTCGTTGCCAGGGGATGTTGTGAAGGCCAAAACTATAACTGGGTTAAAAAAAGAATGTAGGTAAGTTCATGGAGGATAGGTCCATCGATCGTGCTTAACCAAGATGGTCAGGGATACAACTGCTGCTCTGGATGTCCCTAGCCTCTGACTGCCAGAAGCTGGGAGTGGATGACAGGGGATGGATCACTCGATGATTGCCCTGTTCTTTTCATTCACTCTGAAGCACCTGGCATTGGCCACTATTGGAAGACAGGATACTGGGCTAGATGGATCATTGGTCGGAGCCAATATGGCCGTTCACATGTGCAGTAGCTAGTAGCATATGCTACCTTCTGGAGAGGCTGTTATCTTCCTCTGTCTAGCTGTTTACTAATCCTCTCTGATGCTTGATTAGAACCACACTTTTCTTTAGTGCTATTAAACAAAATTAGAGTTCCTTACCTGGAATTCTTTCATCAACCTGAAGAATTCTTTAAGAAGAACCAGCATATCGGAAGATACAGTGGAGAGATCTTTTGCAAACGCATTACTATCATTTGTGTAACTGAATCCAGTGCCAACGGGATTATCGACAAACAGTACACTGGCTGCCTGCAGCTATACAACCAAGAGAAAGGAGATTTGTATGAAGTCTCCATTCAATTACTAATATGTGCAGATTTCCCCTTTTCCCAGTCCCAGATGCATATTACAGACAAGTTCACCAAACGGTGTTTCCTCCACCAAATCAAATGGTTAAGCCTATGCTTAAGCTCTTAGCAGCTGTTTCCCCAACTATAGCATTTTAGGGATAAAGTTTTCAAAGATTAGCAAGTGATTGCAAACATGTAGAGGACGATGGTTCGATACCACCTTAAGTGTTTTTGTTGGCTCAAAAGTAGAACTACGGAAAAATTCTTGTCTGAGAAAGTGTTGAATTTAAGATGGACACCGTACTGCTTGGGGCATTTTTGTCCTGGTCAATCACCTGACTAAGAAAGCAAGGATCTCATCTATAAGTCAATGAGTAAAAGCTAAGATTAGCAATCTTAAACTTTCTGCTATACCCAGGTTGTATTTCTTGGTTTCAGTTCTGCATCCAAGGGACCAATTTCTTCAAAGTTCCCAAATCCACAGCCTGAAGCTCCTGGACCTCCCTATGAGGGAAAACAAGATAGCTAATTAGAATCAAGACAAACCAATAGAGTTAGATCATTGGAGTTACACAGCACTAGTTTGTGTGCTGCATGCTAAAATGCGAAAGGAGCCCCTGTCTTCCTTCTTTATATATACGGCCTGTTTGTGGAGAGAGGAATTTAAAAGACTCAATCACTAATTTGTGAAAGTATTTGATTATCTTTATGCTAGGCAGATACCATTCTGAAGCTTTTCTTCCCATCCAGAGCTGAGCACACTTCAGTGCAGTAGGTTATGGAACAGTCAGCTACTGAGCTAGTGCACGTATAATAGTCAGCTTTCCCCAGGTGCACAGCACGTGCACTACACATTGCAGAATTAATCCAGAATGTGAAAGCCTGTGTCAACTGGTGGATTATATTCAATATTGCCTCCTGTAATATACTGCCTAGGATTTGTGTGTTTTTCTGCCCTTTAGTTATGTGTTTGCAGGGTGCCTAGCACAAAGAGGTTGAGGCCACTAAGTACAATCACAATCCAAAGAATAATGAACTCTCTTGGTTTCTGCTTCTTGATATAGGGTGATCAGAACTAAACACACAATCCAGGTGAGGTGTCCCATTAATTTATATAATTGATTTTTAACATTTTCAGTATTCTTATCTAACCTGGAAACCTAGTTCAGACAGGACTCAGAGAATAAGCCATCGCTCACAATCTTATTTCCGTGTAGCTAGAATATCATGGAAGATCAGTATGCTGAATGGTGCAGAAATCAAGATTCCTTTTAAAATGTCTTTCACAATATCTTACCTGAAGCCACATAATGAGAGGTAATTCCGTGAAATTTTTGGCAGAGTTGTTTGCATAGTAGAGCCACCAGAACATGTGTGCATTGCTTCTGACTGTTACATACCCCCATGCTTCTTTCTGCTCTTTTGATTGCTTTATAACTGCACCTAAAGAAAAGGGGTATCCGATTCAGTCGAGTAGAGTAGGCATTTGACCAGTCCAAAAATAATTGGTCAACGACAGGTCAAGTATTGTCAAATCATATCAAAATGGTCAAATATTTTGCAGAACTAATTTATTTAAACAGTAACAACAAAGAGAAAGACTTTATGGTCTGCAGTAGGCTAGTCCTTAGACATAAATATCTATCTAACTACAAAAAGTAAGTTCTTAAGTGAGTTATTTTAACTCAGAAAAATATGAAACACAATGAAGTGAAGTTCTAGAAAATGAAAGAATGATATCATGATGCAATCAAAAAGGTAGGTCAGAGCATTCTTGTTAGGATAACTGATGGTGATCAAATAATAGCTGGTCAGTTGACATTATTTGTCAACTGACCAGCATGCCAAACCTAAATTAGAGTATGAAACATTTGGCCTTGAAACATTTGACCAACAGAGACTTGGCTGAGACCCATGAGTTTTAATTTTGGATGTGGTAATTACAAACACTCTCATTCAAAAATATTTACTACTT
Source organism: Gopherus flavomarginatus (assembly GCF_025201925.1). Classification (NCBI taxonomy): domain Eukaryota; kingdom Metazoa; phylum Chordata; order Testudines; family Testudinidae; genus Gopherus; species Gopherus flavomarginatus. The sequence continues at coordinate 42,976,340 of NC_066628.1, read as the reverse complement.
GAACAAAACACCTGAACCCTGACTACACTCAACTTCCACCCAAATCTTGCAAATATTTAAGCACTTGCATAACTTTGACTTCATCGGATCTACCCACAGGACTGAGATTATGCTTGTACTTAAGTGTTAGCAGGATTGGGGCCTTCCATTATCATTACCACCAGTGCAGCTGTCCAAATGCTGGAATAAATTTTCTAGACCAGACATGCCTTTAAGTATTTGCAAAGAGCTGGGCTGAAATACTGGTGCCTTGAAGACAATGTCAAGTCTTCCACTGACTGTGATGGGGCCAAGATTTCAGCCCCAAGGTATAACGGTTTGGTCCCAGTCTTGCAGGCAAGATCAGATCATGATATTATAGTATCCAAATATTGTTACATTTAGGGCCCTAAGAAAAGTCATCATTAGGGCCTGATCCAAAGCCCAGTGAAGACAGCTGAAGATTGATAATAACTTCATTGGGCATAATCTACTATGGTGTATGATGCAGATGCATTGTAGGGAGCTGACCTTTAAAGCTTAATCACCTCCCTAGACTTCTTTGTTCTAGTGACTGTCTTGTGATAATGTGGAATGTTCAGTAACTGAGAAGCAGGTTAGTCAGTAAAGATGACCTAGAGCATAGCACTGGAATGATTCCATCTATTCTGTTAGAAATGTGGGTTAAGAACTGCTCCACGTCTCTGCAACAGCACATTAAAGTGCTTCCTTATTCTGAAGGGGCACAGTTTCACTTGGATTTCAGGAGCAGCAGCATTCATGGCCTTGAACAAGCCTACAATTTGCTAGCAGCGTATCAGAATATTTTGAAAACACTGCAAGCAGAGGAAGGGTTACCCATGTAGAATGATATTATAAAAACAGAATTGGTTTAGCCGTGTTCTCTTTAGATCTGATGTGACTCTTTGATATTTTTCTTGGTACTTTGTAGCATCAAGAATCCACAATCATTCTTACCACCAAATTGGACTTCAACTCATCAGTTCACATTGTGTCATGGTTTCAAAAATAAGGATAGCACACTCGACCACTCCTCTGCCTCAGTCTGTCATTAGTTGACAAGCTATTTGGGACTAATAGCATTACCTAAAAATTCAGTCTGCTTTGAAGTGCAACAATGCATTTGCCTTATACGCAAGAAAAAGTCTTTGCTGCCCAATCAAGCAATGACCTCCGAGAGAGTTTGGTATCAAGCTCTAAAGACCTATGGCCCTGATACTACAATTGGATTCAAAACAGCAGACCATGTGCCTATGGGGAGCCCCATTGAAGTGGGTGCAAGGGTCTGCATAGGATCCAGGTCCAATTGCAGGATAGGGGCCTTAATTTTCAGGCAGCTTCACTCCAGGAAATACTCCATTACCCAGTACCAAAGAGCTTGGATCATAGAAGCTGAAGGTGGAAGCCGAAAGGCCAGGCTGCAAGAATCTTGTGGTAGGAAGGAAAGTCAGCCTCAAGTAAACTAAAATGCTTGCAATTAAACCACATAAATTTCCCAGCAGAAGTGTGCATCTAACTTTAAATCAGTTATTAGGAGTTAACGGGGCAGTTGCTTACAATGGTCAACATAGGTGTGTCTTGAAGTTATTTTTCTAACTTCAGGAAAAAAGTCCTTGTCTTGTCTATAACCCCCTAAATGTTGCATAATACAATAGCTTGCAGTAAATCAGAGAGATGGAATTTGAACAAAGAATATTGTTTTTTCAGCTTGTTAACTAGTCTTCATTTTTGTGTTTTCAATTTATTTAGTTATTTCAAGAACCCTAGAGATCCAGCAAGATCATCAATTGTATGACCCCTCATCTAAAACCTAGGCTAACTGATCATGTGTATAGACAATTATCCACATAAGACAAACAATGTCTCTCCAGTTATATCTTATCAATAGCCTTGACAGTAAGCTCCAAAACATCTCAGTTACATTATTCTTAGTCATCAACTTAATGTTTTATCTGAGAAAAGTTACACAACAAAGACTTATCTTCACTTGTCTTGGGAGATCAGTGATGGTGGGGAGGGTGAGAAGCAGCAGAGTTTAGAGTGTTATATTCCATCTAAAGCCTGTTCTGTGTAACAAGCTGGCATCTTTAACCCACTCCACATTAGATTCATGCTTTCAGGTAAGGGAAGTGGACCTTTTTCTCCAGGAAAAAAGTCAGCCACATAATAAAGACTGACACTATAGCTTAAGGGTGCACAGCACAGAGCTCTAAATTAAAAAGAGGCACATCATGTTCAAATTAAAGCACCACCTCCAACCAAAATTTTTTTGGACACACCAGATTTTCAAACTTGATCCCCAAACCTTCAATCCTGAGGTTGTGCAGACTGACCCATGCAGAGCTCTATTAAAGTCAATGGGGCTCTGTGTGGGGGCAAAGGGCCATCCACATGTTCCTTATTGATGGATCAGGGCCCCAGAGAGCAGTTCTTGTACATACCACATAAATAAGAGACTGCCTGTCTATCACTTCAGTAATGCAAGGCTATTTTTATGGGAGTAAAAGGAAAGAGCTACTCCTACAGATGGGAGCGGTGCTGAGTACTCCCGCAGCAGGTATATATGTACATTCTAGGACACTGGATGAGATCTCTGACTCATCATGCAAATACTTATCAGTGATTTCAGTGGGGCTACTTATATGTGGTTAGGTTACATATATTCTTAGGGCCTGCCACTGAACACACTTGTAAAAGCAGCAAAGAATCCTGTGGCACCTTATAGACTAACCGACGTTTTTGAGCATGAGCTTTCATGGGTGAATACCCACTGCGTCAGATGCATGACATGTATTCACCCAGGAAAGCTCATGCTCCAAACGTCTGTTAGTCTGGATCTGTAAAAGCAGCAAAGAATCCTGTGGCACCTTATAGACGAACATGGCTACCCCTCTGATACTGAACACACTTGGAAACTTTTTGCACTGTGAAAGACAAGGGAACAGCCAGAGTGTTCCAAGGAAGGGATTACATAATTAATGTCACAGGATAGGCAAAGCTTAAAACAGTATGAGCCTGAAACAGACTCCCTTAAAAAGGATCAGTCTTTGAAAGCTCTGCACAAAACTCTCAGCACATCTGGATTTAGATGCTTCTGCCAGGGCCTAGCACAAAGAATATCTGGGGAGTGGGTATGCAGGCTAAAAGGAGGCATCATTCATTCCTTAGTGTTCACCTAACAATAAATGCCTGAAAGTTCAACAAGCCATAAAACAGTCAATTTAGGAGAAAGGTGCTTGTGAGTAATGTCCACCACCCTAGCTTCAGTAACTCCTCATGGATCTAGTTAAACATGCATCTCTCGTACACTCAGCCCCCTACCAAACATACCTGAACCCAAAGTCAGCAGGAAAAGCAGCGGGATAACATGTTGTCTAAGCAGCAGCTCCATCTCTACAGCAACTGGGGAGTTTCCTGACTGAAAATCATATGACTCGGGTCTCTAGTCAGCTGCCTAGTGAAAAGGGAAGTTCTGGCTCTCTGGTTATAAAGGGAGCTGGTTACTACTCCAGGGCGCCCTCTCTCCTCCCCTGCGTGGTAAAAGCAACAGATCTCTGTGCTGCCGTCAAGATGCCAGTACATTTGGTTCTATCTGTGCAGCTAGATTTAGCTGGCTTCCCAAACCGGCTGATTTCCCTATGTTATGCTACAGAATTTATTATGCTTGTCTACATGAGAACTACTGGCTTTTCTGATGTTGGAGGCTAAATCCAGCCTGTGAGATGAGGAAAGGAATTGTGTATAAAATCAGCAAGTGATTTGTGTGTGCTAAAAGGATTTACAATCATTGTTTCCACAACTTCTCTAGTGATTTAGATTTTCCAAATTTATCCTTCCTGGAGACATAATCCTAAGAAAATATTTCTCCCAACTTCTTTCAATTTTAATGCCCACACATCTGAGATTCTCATTTCATGGTATTCAGGTTTTACACTTTCTATAGGAACGCCTTGCTCCTATCTTGCAGACCCAAACCAAAAACATTTATGTACAAGAGTAATTTTTCCGATGTGAGTAATTCCACTGAAGTTAATGAGACTCCACATATGCATAGGGCTCTACTCTGTAAATCTGACCTCAATAGCATGGATTTAAGATGTTAATATCAGTTTTTCTCCTAAGAACGTAAAAGCAGAATTGTTTTACATGATTAACGTTACATGAGGTGTGTTGGAGGGATTGGGGGGAACAGAGAGTTTAAATGATAATTAAAGCTTTGATCCAGAATCTGTCTCCAACCAGCCATATTCTAACGCCCATGCATAGCTAGCTGCAGGATCAGGGTCTAAAACAGACACTCCTCTGTGCCAAGGTGGGTGAGGTAATGTCTTTTATTGGACCAACTACAGTTGAGGAGTAGAGTGGCCAGACAGCAAATGTGAAAAATCGGGACGGGGTGGGGGGTAACAGGAGCCTATACAAGAAAATGACCCAAAAATCAGGACTATCCCTATAAAATCGGGACATCTGTTCACCCTATTGAGGAGAGGACAAGCTTTCGAGCCACACAGAGTTCTTCTTCAGATCGCTCCTCAACTCTCATGAATGTCACTATGAAAAAGAGGAAATAGGGAACAATAAAGGAAATATGGGCCCTGATTCTGCTCCGAGCTTTACAGTCGTCAAAAATAAATACGGCGATAAACCAAAGTAGATAAAACTCACACTAGTGCCTGGTGATCAGTGTGACCATGATTGTGATAGAGTGATTGACAACCCAGCCATTCCCTGCTGCAGCAGGCACGGTTCTCTGGTTGTAGTTAGCCGCTGCCGCCGGCAGGTGGCGCCCGCAAGGCGAAGCTGCTGAGTGATGCGTTTCTTGCGCCGCGTGGGGCACCGTAGCCTCCCTCCCCGCTCCGGCCTCCTTGTCCAAGATGGCGGCGGCTGGCGGAGGGGGCCTTGTGCGGCTCCGGCTGCTTTTCGACTACCCGCCACCGGGGAGCCCGGGCTGTTCGTTGTGCTGGCTGCTGCTGGAGCCCAGCCAAGTGCGCCTGGTCACCGACCTCATCAGCCTAATCCGGGAAAAGTTCGGCTTCAGCCGCCGGGCTCAGCTCAGCCTCTTCCTGGAGGGGGCGCTGCTGCCACCCACCGAGAGCGCGCGGCTGGTGCGGGATAACGACTCCCTCAGGTGGGGGAGTCGGGGAGCACGAGACTCCCTCAGGCACCGAGGGGACGCGGGGAGCGCGAGACTCCCTCAGGCACCAGGGGGGAAGCGCGAGACTCCCTCAGGCACCGAGGGGGCGGGGGGAGCACTGGGGGCGGGGGGAGCGTGAGACTCCCTCAGGCACCAGTGGGGAAGCGCGAGACTCCCTCAGGCACCGAGGGGGCGGGGGGAGCGCGAGACTCCCTCAGGCACTGGGGGCGGGGGGAGCGCGAGACTCCCTCAGGCACTGGGGGCGGGGGGAGCGCGAGACTCCCTCAGGCACCAGGGGGGAAGCGCGAGACTCCCTCAGGCACCGAGGGGACGGGGGGAGCGCGAGACTCCCTCAGGCATCGGGGGGAAGCGCGGGACTCCCTCAGGCACTGGGGGCAGGGGGAGCGCGAGACTCCCTCAGGCACTGGGGGCGGGGGGAGCGCGAGACTCCCTCAGGCACTGGGGGCGGGGGGAGCGCGAGACTCCCTCAGGCACCAGGGGGGGAGCGCGAGACTCTCTCAGGCACCAAGGGGACGGGGGGAGCGCGAGACTCCCTCAGGCACTGGAGACGGGGGGAGCGCAAGACTCTCTCAGGCACCAAGGGGACGGGGGGAGCGCGAGACTCCCTCAGGCATCGGGGGGAAGCGCGGGACTCCCTCAGGCACTGGGGGCGGGGGGAGCGCGAGACTCGCTCGGGCACTGGGGGCGGGGGGCGCGAGACTCCCTCAGGCACCGAGGGGACGCAGGGAGCGCGAGACTCCCTCAGGCACCAGGGGGGAAGCGCGAGACTCTCTCAGGCACCGAGGGGACGGGGGGAGCGCGAGACTCCCTCAGGCATCGGGGGGAAGCGCGGGACTCCCTCAGGCACTGGGGGCGGGGGGAGCGCGAGACTCGCTCGGGCACTGGGGGCGGGGGGCGCGAGACTCCCTCAGGCACCGAGGGGACGCAGGGAGCGCGAGACTCCCTCAGGCACTGGGGGCGCGAAGCGCGAGACTCCCTCAGGCACCGGGGGCGGCAGCGAATCTTGGTGGTGGTACCTCTGGCCACGGTTCAGTTGCCCCCGTGGGAGATTGACGCCCCTGATGTTTCTGCCCAGGCTCTCTTGGCCCAAGGTGGTACTTTAGTCTGGGATTAAAAAAATGGAGCCCTAGGAGAGGGGGCTTTTTTGATGGTTAGGCAACTTGGCTGTTCCCCAGGTGGCTGGAGGCTCAAAGCTCTGCTTTGCTGCGAGCCCAACCAGGACCCATCTCTCTCTGCACCTTCTCCATTCTCCGCAGTGTTGCTTTCATGTAGCCAATTTTGGCTGGATGTATTTCTGGAGATTTCATCACCTGACATCTTTAATTCCCGGAGATTCCAGGCCAATCCTGGAGGGTTGGCAACCCTACTTTCATGGCTGTCCTGCTCTGCTCTTGCTAGTGGATGGGAAAACCTGTTTCTGAAAATAGCTAACGGGATTTGGAACAACCTCTTCCCCTTGGGCAGACACCTTTTAATATTTCTAAAATCATATCAGCCAGTCATATTGTAGCCTAGGTTCAACTCTCTTTTGAAAAGTATCTTTATTGTTGCCTAGACATACCCTTAAAATCTTGAGATTTTAGAGGCAGGCCTGCCGTGCCCCACAAAGCCAGTGTGGTTAGATGTTGACAGATGTTTGGCTGTGTGTGTGTGTGTGTTCTCTCTGTGTGCCGTCCCAGCCCTGTGCAGACCGCTGGCATGACAAACCTTGCGCAAACTGCCCAATGACCACAAGTTTCGTTAAGGGACGAAGGCACCCAGCCAGGTTTATTGTTGACGAAGCATGGCACTAGTATTCTGGAGACTCTACTGGACCCACTAATTACATGTATGCCTGTAACAATGAATGAGCTCAGTGAACTCCCTGAGATACATCTTTATATTCTGATACAAACAATTTAGTACTGCCCATTTGATGTAGTTAGTTACTGCCCCCTGACATGGCTAGTTATCACACATCACATTGGTTTGATCAAAACATTTTTATTACGTACTGTCTTCCTGACCTTATCTTTTAGGGGGGATCTGTGTTCCTGTTATCCTTGGGGAATGTTTTTGTAGCATTCTTGATATCAGGATGTTTTGGTACCACTTGATATTGGGATGTGTTTGCGTTAGTACTTTGTGACTGGCACTTCTTAGGAATGTGTATTTCTGCAATATCAGCCCTGTTTTTGCCAGTTTTTGTGAGCAGGTTTTGCTTCATAGCAGGCCGTTGATACAAGGGCTTATGTGTCAGAGCTCTCTTCCTATTACAGACTGTGCCTCAGATCAAACACCTAAAGTTTGACAAGTGTGGCTAGAGGAAATCTGGGGTGCAAGACAAGGCTTCTTAGATACTGGAGGAAAGTGCAGCCCATGTTCCCTGCAGACTTCCCACTGAGCTTCCCTACTCCATGGTACCTGCACTGGCATGTGGTCCCCTCAAGCAACAGGGACATGTCCCCCTCCTCGAGTGAGCATATGGGGATTTTAGGCTGTTTGATGGAAGCTAGTTTAATCTTTGGTGGCATAATTTGTTGGGAGATTTATAGGTGCATCTCCTCATCTACTAGGGTAATATTCCTTAGCTGCTAAGTGAATAGCTGTGAGATTAGATTGTCTTTCAGACATAAGGATTACTATTTCAAACTCAATATGTAGAAAGGAATATTAATTTGCTACTTATACTGAACACTTGTTTCTCTTTGTCTTTTTCACAGAGTTAAATTGGAAGAGGTAGTTGCAGATAGTTGTGATGAGATGGGTAATGGTTTCACTTATTCATCAAGAAAAGAGAGAAAAAGGCACAGGCAAAAGTTGGAAGAGGAGGGGGAGTCTAAAAGTGAAGATGACAGACACAGAAGGAAGAAGAAGAAGAAACAGAACTCTGAACATCTTTCTTATAAGGGAGAGGACTCTGTAAATGTTCAAGGCTCTTGGAAAAAGTCCAAGAAAAGAAAAAGAAAAGAAGAGGTGAATGGAAGAAAGGGTATCACAGGAGGTAAGGATGACAGTGGTCTTGATGAGTCCAAAAAGCTTAAAAAAAAGTCAGAGGGGGAGAAAGAGCCGGAGACAGAAAGAAAGGATGTTAAGCAGAGAAAGACAAGGGCAGTTAAAGGAAAGACTGTGTTAGAAAAGGCCAACAACATTTTCCTTCTGAGTCCTAGTAAAAGTAGCACAGTAAAAAACATTTCAGCACAGTCCAGCAAAAAGAGAGGGGGAATTTCAGATTGTGATTCCTCCAGCACATCATCTGACAATGAAATAGATATGAAACAAAATAAATCCTCACATAAACCTGTGGCAGCAATCCTACACAGAGACAAAGCCCAACTTGCTGCAAATTCTGCTATAAAAGCTGTTGCTGCTAGTAAAGTTACTGCAAAATCTAAAGATGAAAATTCCCCTAAGACTGCCATTAGTAAAAAAGCTAAACCCCAGTCCTCGAGTTCAGATTCTGACTCTAGTATGGAGGAGGAGGAGCAAAGCAGTAACTCAACGAGAAATTTGCTGCCTAAAAATCCACCAATTGTGAACATTATGTCAAAGTCCCCCAAGGCAAAGACCTCCTCTTCAAAGTCTGATAGTTCAGATTCAGAGACATTTGTTATTAAAAAGCCCATAGTAAATGTTGGCTTCAATAAATCCTTCGTAAGAAATGGTAATAAACAGTTGTCAACTAGCAATCAAGGACCAGCTGTAAACCCTAGCAGTTTTGGAAGGGGACTTGGAAGAGGAGAGGATAACTTCTTCTGGAGAGGACCCAGGGGTCGTGGGTGTCGTGGGATGATCCGAGGCCGGGGCTGGGGCCGGGGCCGAAGCCGAGGAGAAAGCAATAGTGTCTTTTTCAACTACAGCAGTGAAAGCCAGAAACAGCAGCAGTTAAATGAAGCAGCAAAAAACACTTCAATTGTTATCCAGGTGAGTGACTATTTATGTCCTTAATACATTTCTTTAAAGATTTTTTAAAATTTTATAGTTTTTTTACTAAAATGTTAGTAATTGAATATACAAAAACATAGTAATACCACTAGCTCTTATATCTTGCTTTTCAACACTAGATCTCAAAGCACTTAACAAAGAAGGTCGATATCATTATGCCCATTTTACAGATAGGAAATTGAAGCACAGAGAAGAGAAGTGATTTACCCAAGGTCACTCAACAGGCCAGTGCCAGAACTGGGAATAGAACCCAGGTCTTGTGAGTCCCAACTGAGTGTTCTATTCACCAGGGAACACTGCCTCTCACATCAAATGAGCATAAATTGTAAAAACAAAACAAAAAAGATAAGAATAAGACCAATGCAAAGAATACAACTGTATAGTTCATATGGTTAAGGACAGTTAACTCACATCCTGAACAAGTGTTTTTAAAATACTGTTTTTTTATATTATACACATAGCTTGTGCTCTACCTTTGGGTTGGATGCTGGTTTGCGTGATGGATTTTCTCAGTTTTTTCATACAGCATTAATATTGCTTATTTGCTTTTGTTAAGTAATTGAATCAATAAGTGTAATGTTAATTTTACAGAATCCAGTGGAAGTTCCAAAGAGGGACTATAGTGTACTACCTCTATTAGCTGCCCCTCCACAAATAGGGGAAAAAATTGCCTTTAAGGTAAGGAAATCCTAAAATATATAGTGTTAGTCATATCGCTCAGATTTCTTTCATATGTACCAGTATAATACATTTTGTGATTTATTACTTTAGCTGTGACATCCAAAAATTTTGCAATGTTCAAACTTGCATTATTTAGTGACTGTTGCTGCAGAAATATCAGACAATATGTTTGCATTTATCCTGATATGCAGTTAACCTTGGTTCCCTTAGCTTGTAAGTTAGATGAGGAAAAATGGGTCCCAGTAGGATTGACATCACAACCTTTCCAGATGAATTATAAAGCTAGGCCTTCAACCATTAGCATAAGAACTGGGTATCCTGTCATAAACAGATAGCTAAGGGTTAATGTCTCTTTCACCTGAAGCACCTGACCAGAGGACCAATCAGGAAACCGGATTTTTTCAACTTTGGGTGGAGGGAAGTTAGTGTCTGAGTCTTTTGTCTGTCTGCCTGCTTTCTCTGAGCTTTGGAGAAGTAGTTCTACTTTCTAATCTTCTGTTTCTAAGTGTAAGAACAAAGAGATCAGATAGTAAGTTATATGGTTTCTTTTCTTTGGTATTTGCATGAATATAAGTGCTGGAGTGCTTTGATTTGTATTCTTTTTAAATAAGGCTGTTTATTCAATATTCTTTTAAGCAATTGACCCTGTATTGTATCATCTTAATACAGAGAGACCATTTGTATGTATTTTTCTTTCTTTTTATATAAAGCTTTCTTTTAAGACCTGTTGGAGTTTTTCTTTACTTCAGGGAAATTGAGTCTGTACTCACCAGGGAATTGGTGGGAGGAAGAAATCGGGGAGATCTGTGTGTTGGATTTGCTAGCCTGATTTTGCATTCCCTCTGGGGGAATAGGAAAGTACTATTTGTTTCCAGGATTGGGAACAGAGAGGGGGAGTCACTCTGTGTAGTTTCACAGAGCTTGTGTCTGTGTATCTCTCCAGGAGCACCTGGAGGGGGGAAGGGAAAAAGGATTATTTCCCTTTGTTGTGAGACTCAAGGGATTTGGGTCTTGGGGTCCCAGGGAAGGTTTTTCAGGGGGACCAGAGTGCCCCAAAACACTCTAATTTTTTGGGTGGTGGCAGCAGGTACCAGGTCCAAGCTGGTAACTAAGCTTGGAGGTTTTCATGCTAACCCCCATATTTTGGACGCTAAGGTCCAAATCTGGGACTAAGGTTATGACATGAGTGGCAGTGGTGGGATATAGACAGAATCCAGAAGCCAGTAGGAATATTATATTTTTCTCTTCTCTGCTAAGGGCTTTTTAGCAGAGAGAAACAGTTGGTTTTAAAAGGGAACCAGAGAGAATTTTTTTTTCTGCTCTCTCTGGCAGTTTGTGGCTTGCATGTTAAGCGAGAAGCCATTAAGAGACTGTTGAGGGTCTTTTGTCACACAATAGCACTCCCATTGAGAGTCATTACCAGCACTATATAAATGCAAATAAAGTGGTTTTTCAGGTTTACTTAACATTGAAAATTAGCTAAAGGCACTGTTGCTAGGCAGACTTCAGGAGGCAACAGAGAACCTGCAGTTCAGAAGATAAACACCGGAGGGCACCCCAACACAAGAAAACAGGAATCATGACTTCTAAGGCAAAAATTGAGGCCGAAGAACAATTCAAAGAAGCTGAACACAGGCGACAACTGGAAATAAAACAAACAGAGATGGAAATAAGAGAGAGAGAGAAAGAGAGGCAGCACACAAAAGAAAACTAGAAGAAGAAGAGGCGGCCCACCGCCGAGAAATGGAAAAACAACAAAAAGAAATGGAAAAACAACAAAAGAGAATGAAGAGAAGGAAAAACAGAGAAAAACATGAACTGGAGTTGGCAAAAGCTGGGCTGCATGTGCCAGCCAACCCTAATAACCCGGCGCCAATTATTGCTCCACAGCACAGGAAATTTCCCACCTACAAGGCAGGGGATGACACCGAGGCCTTCTTGGAAAATTTTGAAAGAGCCTGTCTTGGGTACAACATCCCCGAAGACCAGTACATGGTAGAATTGAGGTCACAGCTCAGTGGACCTTTAGCAGAGGTGGCAGCTGAAATGCCTAAGCAGCAAATGAATGACTATAAACTTTTTCAAACCAAGGCCAGATACCGAATGGGGATAACCCCAGATCATGCCCGTCGGCGCTTCAGAACCCAAAAGTGGAAACCAGAGGTGTCATTTCCCAAACACGCCTACTACATTGCAAAAAACTATGAGGCCTGGATAACAGGAAACAACGTTCAAACCTTGGAAGAACTGCACCTCCTCATACAAATGGAGCAGTTCTTGGATGGTGTTCCTGAAGACATCACACGGTACATACAAGATGGAAATCCCAAAGATATCGCTGAGGCGGGGGAGATTGGAGCCAAATGGATGGAACTGGCAGAAAGCAAGAAAGCTACTGTCAAGGGGAACGATTACCCCAGGGGGCACACAGACCATAAACCCTACAGCCGAGGACAGCCAAAGACCCCACATACCACCCAAGTAAAGCCACAGACACCCTACCCTTCCACCTCACCAGTCTCCAGTAACTCACCTCGGCCCAGTGACCCATCAGATGGAAGATGCTTTAAGTGTAATGAACTGGGACATATCAAGGCCAACTGTCCCAAGAACACCATGCGAGTGCAATTCATTACACCACCATCACACCAAAGATCCCCAGGCCCGGATGCCTCTCAAATACCCTTGGAGCGAAGGGAAAATTTGAGAGTGGGCGGAAAGAAGGTTACTGCGTGGAGAGACACGGGGGCACAAGTGTCAGCTATCCACCAATCCTTCGTTGACCCCAAATTCATCAACCCAAAGGCCAAAGTTACAATTTACCCCTTCATGTCACAGGCTGTAGACTTGCCTACAGCTCAACTGCCTGTCCAGTACAAAGGCTGGTCAGGAATGTGGACTTTTGCAGTCTATGACAATTATCCTATCCTCATGCTACTGGGGGAAGACTTGGCCAACCAGGTGAGGCGGGCCAAGAGAGTGGGAATGGTTACCCGTAGCCAAACCAGGCAAGCTTCCAGACCCATTCCTGATCCTGAGCCGTCCACAGACGCCCCGTCTGTGTTACCAGAGACCCAGACAGAGGTAATGGACCCGGATTCCATGCCTACCACTGAAACAGCCACAGCATCTCCAGTCCCAGGCCCGGAACTGGAACAGCAACCAGCACCAGCAAGTGCAAACCCATCTTCAAACTCAACGCCAGTGGGCGCCAGCGAGCCACAACTGGCAGAAGCAACAGACAGCCATACCCAAAAGGCTCAGCCAGAGCCTGAAATACCCTCAGGTGCACCAGCGGAGAGCGGTTCACCAGCAACGGAAACAACCCCATCACCTACATCGCTTCCAGAGGGACCAAGCCCAAGTCCACAGTCTGAGGAAGAACTGGTGACCCCAGCCTCAAGGGAACAGTTCCAGACTGAGCAGGAAGCAGATGACAGCCTTCAGAAAGCATGGGTGGCGGCACGGAGCACCCCACCGCCTCTCAGCTCTTCTAATCGATCCCGGTTTGTTATAGACCAAGGACTTTATACAAGGAAATTCTTTCTGGTGGACACCGGGAAGAATGGCAGCCGCAAAAACAGTTGGTGGTTCCAACTAAGTACCGGGAGAAGCTCTTAAGCTTAGCCCATGATCATCCCAGTGGCCATGCTGGGGTGAACAGAACCAAGGACCGGTTGGGGAAGTCCTTCCACTGGGAGGGGATGGGCAAGGATGTTGCCAAGTATGTCCGGTCTTGTGAGGTATGCCAAAGAGTGGGTAAGCCTCAAGACCAGGTCAAGGCCCCTCTCCAGCCACTCCCCATAATTGAGGTCCCATTTCAGCGAGTAGCTGTGGATATTCTGGGCCCTTTCCCAAAAAAGACGCCCAGAGGAAAGCAGTACGTACTGACTTTAGTGGACTTTGCTACCCGATGGCCAGAAGCAGTCGCTCTAGGCAACACCAGGGCTAACACTGTGTGCCTGGCCCTAACAGACATCTTTGCCAGGGTAGGTTGGCCCTCCGACATCCTTACAGATTCAGGGTCTAAATTTCCTGGCAGGGACCATGGAAAAACTGTGGGAAACTCATGGGGTGAATCACTTGGTTGCCACCCCGTACCACCATCAAACCAATGGCCTGGTGGAAAGGTTCAATGGAACTTTGGGGGCCATGATACGAAAATTCATCAACGAATTCTCCAATAATTGGGACCTAGTGTTGCAGCAGTTGCTGTTTGCCTACAGGGCTGTACCACATCCCAGTTTAGGGTTTTCACCATTTGAACTTGTGTATGGTCACGAGGTTAAGGGGCCATTACAGTTGGTGAAGCAGCAATGGGAGGGGTTTACGCCTTCTCCAGGAACTAACATTCTGGACTTTGTAAGCAACCTACAAAGCACCCTCCGACACTCTTTAGCCCTTGCTAAAGAGAACCTAAAGGATGCTCAAGAAGAGCAAAAGGCCTGGTATGACAGACATGCCAGAGAACGTTCCTTCAAGGTAGGAGACCAGGTTATGGTCTTGAAGGCGCAACAGGCCCATAAGATGGAAGCATCATGGGAAGGGCCATTCACGGTCCAAGAGCGCCTGGGAGCTGTAAACTACCTCATAGCATTTCCCAATTCCTCACTAAAGCCTAAAGTGTACCATGTAATTCTCTCAAGCCTTTCTATTCCAGAGACTTACAGGTTTGTCAGTTTACAGTCCAGGGAGATGATGCTGAGTGGCCTGACGGTGTCTACTACGACGGGAAAAAAGACGGTGGCGTGGAAGAGGTGAACCTCTCCACCACCCTGGAACGTCTGCAGCGGCAACAAATCAAGGAGCTGTGCACTAGCTTTGCCCCATTGTTCTCAGCCACCCCAGGACGAACTGAACGGGCATACCACTCCATTGATACAGGTAATGCTCACCCAATCAGAACCCCACCCTACCGAGTGTCTCCTCATGCCCAAGCTGCTATAGAACGGGAGATCCAGAACATGCTACAGATGGGTATAATCCGCTCATCTACCAGTGCATGGGCATCTCCAGTGGTTCTGGTACCCAAACCAGATGGGGAAATACGCTTTTGCGTGGACTACCGTAAGCTAAATGCTGTAACTCGTCCGGACAACTATCCAATGCCACGTACCGATGAGCTATTGGAAAAGTTGGGACCTGCCCAGTTCATCTCTACAATAGACTTAACCAAGGGGTACTGGCAAGTACCGCTAGATGAACCTGCCAAGGAGAGGTCAGCATTCGTCACCCATGCGGGAGTGTATGAATTCAATGTCCTTCCTTTCGGCCTTCGAAATGCACCCGCCACCTTCCAGAGGCTGGTAGATGGTCTACTAGCTGGACTGGGAGAATTTGCAGTTGCCTACCTCGATGATGTGGCCATTTTTTCAGACTCCTGGCCCGAACACCTACTACACCTGGAAAAGGTCTTTGAGCGCATCAGGCAGGCAGGACTAACTGTTAAGGCCAAAAAGTGTCAAATAGGCCAAAACAGAGTGACTTACCTGGGGCACCAGGTGGGTCGAGGAACCATAAACCCCCTACAGGCCAAGGTGGATGCTATCCAAAAGTGGCCTGTCCCACGGTCCAAAAAGCAGGTCCAATCCTTCTTAGGCTTGGCCGGATACTACAGGCGATTTGTACCACACTACAGCCAAATCGCTGCCCCACTGACCGACCTGACCAAAAAGACCCAGCCAAATGCAGTTAAGTGAACTGATAAGTGTCAAAAGGCCTTTACCCAACTTAAGGCAACGCTCATGTCTGACCCTGTGCTCAGGGCCCCGGACTTTAACAAGCCATTCCTAGTAACCACAGATGCATCTGAGCGTGGTATAGAAGCAGTGCTCATGCAGGAAGCAACAGATCACAACTTCCATCCTGTCGTGTTTCTCAGCAAAAAACTGTCTGAAAGGGAAAGTCACTGGTCAGTCAGTGAAAAGGAATGCTATGCCATTGTGTACGCCCTGGAAAAGCTACGCCCATATGTTTGGGGACGGCGGTTCCAACTACAAACTGACCATGCTGCACTAAAGTGGCTTCATACTGCCAAGGGGAACAACAAGAAAACTTCTTCGTTGGAGTTTAGCTCTCCAAGATTTTGATTTTAAAATTCAACACATCACAGGAGCTTCTAATAAAGTTGCTGATGCACTCTCCCGTGAGAGTTTCCCAAAATTCAGTAGTTAAAAGGTGTTCTTAAAATGTACAAGTCTGTTAGTTATATACTTCGTAGTATATGTAAAGGTGCATGTGTTGTAGTAATCTGTTTATTTTAAAGTTCTACAAGGAAATCGCCGCCAGTGAGCTTCCCCACTGTCTGCAATTTGGGGGGCGTGTCATAAACAGATAGCTAAGGGTTAATGTCTCTTTCACCTGAAGCACCTGACCAGAGGACCAATCAGGAAACCGGATTTTTTCAACTTTGGGTGGAGGGAAGTTAGTGTCTGAGTCTTTTGTCTGTCTGCCTGCTTTCTCTGAGCTTTGGAGAAGTAGTTCTACTTTCTAATCTTCTGTTTCTAAGTGTAAGAACAAAGAGATCAGATAGTAAGTTATATGGTTTCTTTTCTTTGGTATTTGCATGAATATAAGTGCTGGAGTGCTTTGATTTGTATTCTTTTTAAATAAGGCTGTTTATTCAATATTCTTTTAAGCAATTGACCCTGTATTGTATCATCTTAATACAGAGAGACCATTTGTATGTATTTTTCTTTCTTTTTATATAAAGCTTTCTTTTAAGACCTGTTGGAGTTTTTCTTTACTTCAGGGAAATTGAGTCTGTACTCACCAGGGAATTGGTGGGAGGAAGAAATCGGGGAGATCTGTGTGTTGGATTTGCTAGCCTGATTTTGCATTCCCTCTGGGGGAATAGGAAAGTACTATTTGTTTCCAGGATTGGGAACAGAGAGGGGGAGTCACTCTGTGTAGTTTCACAGAGCTTGTGTCTGTGTATCTCTCCAGGAGCACCTGGAGGGGGGAAGGGAAAAAGGATTATTTCCCTTTGTTGTGAGACTCAAGGGATTTGGGTCTTGGGGTCCCAGGGAAGGTTTTTCAGGGGGACCAGAGTGCCCCAAAACACTCTAATTTTTTGGGTGGTGGCAGCAGGTACCAGGTCCAAGCTGGTAACTAAGCTTGGAGGTTTTCATGCTAATCCCCATATTTTGGACGCTAAGGTCCAAATCTGGGAGTAAGGTTATGACATATCCAAAGAACCCTTTTTCATCTTTATTAGTGAATGACATTTTTGTCTAAATCTTTTTATAAGAAATCTGGAACTCTGACTGGTTCAAAGCCTTCTAAGCCTTCTGGTATGCCTTGTATTTGCTAGTAGCTCTAAAATTATTCATTAATCTCTCTAACCAAGTATTTTCTTGAATAAAAGCACCTGCTACAGTTTTCATTGTGCATATATTTTCAGATTGTCTTACTCTAAAGACACAGCTTGAAGGGAATCAGTTGATGCCTCTGTTTTAGAAAGCTTTTGAACTAGTGCATTTAAGTTTATTTTGTTTTAACTTAATAGAATGACAGCATAAGCAAAGAAATGTCATACTCTCCATCTCCACCTCAATTTCAGTAGAAATTCATAGAGAAATCTGTACAATAGATCCTTCCCTCAGACCACCTGAGTCAAGCCTCAGTTAATCAAGCTGACTTTGAACCTTCCCAGAATGCGTCTCTTTTCCATGGAAAAGGTGTCATGATACAAACAACTCCTTAAAGACCACCCCAGAGAGAAGTGCTTCTCTCACACAAAAATGAAGTCACTATGAAAATCCTCTTAAGTTACTATTTCTCTCTTTATGATGTTTCTGGGACATCATTGCAAAATTTGCTATAAAAATGCTACTTCATTTCCAAAATCAAAAATAAAGAAAACAATCACTGGTGCTGAGGAAACTGGAGTCACAGTGATCTCTTCTTGAAGCCCAAGCTGAATGGAAAGCCACTGGAGCAATCAGTCATGGAATAGTAGCAGGGGGAAGCATTAGGGTCTAGGAGCAGAATACACAGCTCTTACGCACTTCACCTCAATGATAGGGCCTAGGCTGGATAGTAAGTGGGTTAGCAAGGGCCAGAAGCAGGAGATAAAAATTTTTCATCTCTTATAATGATTTATATTTTTCTTTTAACAGCTTTTGGAATTAACTGAAAATTACACTCCTGAAGTATCTGACTACAAGGTATTTTTTCAAAAAATGTATGTATAATACTATAGTGGGTAAGACAAGGTTTTGGGGGAGTCTTAGATATTTTACAATTCTGTGCATTGTATATTCTCTCCCCCCACTTCTCATGTTATCATGCAGACTATTTCCAATATAAATAAAAAATAATTACAAAATACAAAACTATTCGAAATATTAAAGTGTTGTCAATAGAAAAACACATGCAAACAGTACTGCTGATTTAAGAGGAAACAATTTAAAATGTGAGGAAAAATTCCAAGCTTTTGGATGCAAAAGAACATTGAAAGACTTGGCACATTCGTTGGAAGTTGTCAAGACATTTCATGGAATTATTAAAAACATACCTTTGTAGCAGTTTCGAAGAACTTGATTTATAGCTGACTAATTGCCACAGTCACTGTGGATTAATGTAGCAATAAAAGATTTGGGTTTATTGGTATTACTAATTTAGTTCATTTACAACTTTTTAAAGTTAATTGTTTAATACTTTAACAGATTTTTCAGAACTAGACAAAAGACTTAATCAAATAGAAATATGTGCTCTGGCTGTGTTCAAGATATCCTTGTAATGTAATATGAAACTCTTGTCAAATTTGCTATGCTTCACCATAGGACCATTTTTGTTGTTTTTTGAAGGAGGGAAAAATAATCAGTTGGAATGCTGATAACAAACAGCTAGAGCTTGAGATTCTTTCATCTTCAGCAGGCAAGTATATGTAATGCCAGAAGTCAGTATGTAAATATCTAAAGTCATTTCTGCTGCGGTGGTAAACATATGTAAGACAATATATTACAATTTTTAGACACATTTTTTCAGCATTATCTCAAACATCATAAAATTTCCCACAGATTAAAATAGTATGTTAAATAGAGAAAATCCATTGCACTTGCTTGCTGTCTTGAAGTTGGTTGTACATATTGCCAAGCAGGTTTGGATACTCGAATGACTTGTTAGGTGTGGCATCATGCATATAAAGTTCACTTTGAGTTGTACTATTCACAGCTAGAAAGTGAACAATGTCCCATTGGAACTGCACTGTATCATCTGAAAGATTAAAATGGTTAAATGAAAATAACTGGAATAGATGTGCTTGTGAATGGAAGAAATTTTAGGGCCCTGTCCTTTGACGTCAATAGTATTGCCATTGACTTTATTTGGTGTAGGACTAAGTCCTCACCAAGTAATGGAGTGCACCTCAAATACTTGATTGAAATTCTGAATGCAAGTATAGCAGTTGCCATTTAACAACCAGCATTTATCAACAACTGCCACATATCTGAGTTTGACATAGTTTTTCCTTATACTTAAATCGGGAGAGATTTGTGATTGAGTTGGCAAATGTTGACTTTTTACTGGATTTTACTGTGTGGTCTTAACTAGATACCTGTATTGTACTTTAGAAGGGGTTGAACTAGGTCACCTATCCCTGATACATATACACCAGTTATATGCACTGTATAATTGCATAGTGACAAATAGGTCCCTACCGCAAACAAATTAGATTAATGAGTTGATACTATCTAGTGTGATACAGTGTAATATAAACACAGAGTAGTGTATGGTCATTACTGCTCAACTGCTTCATTGAACCACTGGGGAGTGAATGATTGTAACAGTGTTTGTTGTAATGTGTATTGCTGATTAAATAAATGAACTTGACTAGCTTTTTAAATATTATACAAATAATGTTTACTTTTACATTTATATAAAACTAACTGTAAATCATGTTTTTGTTCTTCAAGTGGTGAAAGAGCCAGGAAAATTTGATCTGGTGTACGAGTCTGCAGATGGAGCTGAAGTGATAGAATATGCTGTTTCTCAGGATACAAAGGTGTGTTAATATTCTTTAAACTGCTTGGCTTTGTGCTATGCACAGTTGAAATAGTATCAGTTGTATGTGACTGTTCTTTGCTGCTAAGGAACTTACCTGTTTTAATGAGATTTCTATTTGTCAATACATCTCAATGAAAATGAGCAAAAACAAAAAAAAAATTGCTTCTTTGTAGTGATTGGTATATATTTATATTATAGCAATCATTACACCTCATTTAATAGCTGCGTAGGTGTATAGATATATGTACTGTGACAAAGTTCCTCCTCTACCTTGGTGGGTCCTGCTCTTATTGGCAGATTTTCTCACCTCAGAGATCTTCCCCATAGTCTGGATCAACTCTTCCTGTGTCTGATCAGGAGTTGGAAGGTTTGGGGGGAACCTGGGCCTGCCCTCTACTCCGGGTTCCAGCCCAGGGCCCTGTGAATTGCAACTGTCTATAGTGCCTCTTGTAACAGCTACATGACAGCTACAACTCCCTGGGCTACTTCCCCATGGCCTCCTCCAAACACCTTCTTTAGTCTCACCACAGGACCTTCCTCCTGGTGTCTGATAATGCTTGTACTCCTTAGTCCTCCAGCAGCACACCCTCTCACTCTCAGCTCCTCACACACACTTCCTCTCCTCTGGCTCCTCCTTGCCTGACTGGAGTGAGCTCCTTTTTAAACCCAGGTGCCCTGATTAGCCTGCCTTGATTGGCTGCAGGTGATCTAATCAGCCTGTCTGCCTTAATTGGTTCTAGCAGGTTCCTGATTACTCTAGTGCAGCCCCTGCTCTGGTCACTCAGGGAACAGAAAACTACTCATCCAGTGACCAGTATATTTGCCCTCTACCAGACTCCTGTACCCCTGGATACCAATAGGACCAGACTCCTGTACCCCACTGGCCTGGGTCTGTCACAATACACAATTCACTGAACAAAATGTTTTGAAGACTTTTTTTTTCTTAATGTAACAGAATTCAATATTAAGTCTAGCATATTTCAGTTTTTACAAGTTTGTCTGTTCATCTGGTATTTTACTCTCCCTACATGTGTGGATCTTTGCTGATGTCAGTGGAATTCTGTGTGTATTGGGAAAGCAGAATAGCAGAGCAGGGATTCACCATACAGATCTTTGTATTATACAGCAGTTCTTGTTTAGTAATATTCTTGTATAGATGCACAGCTATGAACGTACCTTCTTAGTACAAATATAGACAATAAAAGAAAATCTCAGCTGTTCCACTCCATGCTAAGTATTATACGTTTGTTTCAGATAACTGAAAGCTGGGATGCACTGATTGAACCAAGACTGATCGTTGAGCATTCTCCTACTAATGAATCAACCACTGAGAACATAAAACTCTAAGATGTGAACTCATTTTCCATATGTGTAAATAGTTATATGGACTCACTGTTTTGTGAAGTACTTTCTTTTGGTTTTGAAGACAGCAAATGCACTGGATGTTTTTTAATAAATAATTTCAAAATGAAACTGTGTATAAGGAACTATAAATACAGTTTTTCAAAGGGAATTTTGGTGTATTTAATATCGAAAAGTACATTTGCCTCTCTTTTTAAAATTGTTTTAAATAAAACAGCAGTTTTTCTGCCAGACAGCCATGAGTTACATATTTAGGAATTGCTTGCTAATGGATGTGAAATACAGGAATTCTTTTAAAATCATAAGCTCCAGTTAAGTTTATTCTCTGTAAGGATATAGCAATATAACAATACAAAGATAACTTACTGTAAGGAGAACTTAAAATAACATTTATAATTCATCACAAGTCCAATCGGTAACCATACACGTACTCCACTTCTCAGTGCACTATCTGCCTCCACTGCTGCAAGACTTGGCATAAATGCTCTTTCTTGCAGTTCTGTAGCACCTTCCATGGGAACATCTCAAAGGACTTCATAGATGTTAAGTCCTTTTACCCCTGAGAGGTAGGTGGGTATCCATCCCTTGTAGATGGGAAAACTGAAAACCGTATGTAAAGCAAGCGGCAGAACAAGGACTAGAACACCGAAGTCCAACACTCCTAGGCAGTGCTGCCTTCTATGTGTATTAAATTAATCTGTTTGCACTTCTTTAAATAACTGTTCTGTTGCTCTTTGTGTTGATCTGTTTGTGTGCTATGTTGAGTGCCCTTTCTTTCCTCCTTAAATCCCGCCTCATTCAGTATCTTCCAGTAATACTCTGTTGTTGCTTTCTTCATTATTATTGATATTGTGATAGCACCTACGAGGCCTGATTATATGTTGCTTAGAACAATGGCACATAGACACATAAAGATGATCCTTGTCCCAAAGACCAAAGTTTCAAACACAAGAAAACAGCTAGATATAACAGACTCCTCAAATATTGTCCGTGTCATAGGCTGCTTATCTAGACTTGTAATCTATTTGGGTTAGAGAACTTGCCTTATCTATATTATAACATTGTGTAAAGTTACAATATCCTTTGATTTTTTTACTGTGTAAATACAGGACATACTAAAACATGTTAACATTCTACATGATCAGTTCAAATATTTTTGGTTATTTTTCATTTGGCATTGTTTGTGTTGCAGTATTAACTTTTTTAAAATTCAGAAAAATGGGATAATGAATAAATGAAAAACTATTTAGTTGCGTACTGAAACAGTAAAAAAAAAAAAAAAAACTAGTAAGATATTTTTGAGCCAAATAATATGTTTTATCCCCAAAAGTTTGTGTTTTTAGGTAACTGCTGATTGTTTTTCATTTCTGCAAAAGAATTGCAAACAATTTTATTTAAATGGAAACATTTTGCAATATCTTACAGAAGAACTGTCATCTAACAGAGTAGTCCTGACATTTAATATGCATTTTGTGCAACAGACCCAAGATCCATATTCCCCATTCTACAGCTGAATGTGACACACAGTGCACACCTGTCTGGATACAATGCTGTCCTCGGGAGCCAAAATATCTTACTGCGTTATAGGTGAAACTGTGTTATAGCAAACTTGGTTTGATCCACCGGAGTGCGCAGCCTTCCCCCCCCCCCCCCCCAAAGCACTGCTTTATCGCATTATATCCAAATTCATGTTATATTGGGTCGCATAATATCGGAGTAGAGGTGTATCATGAAAAAAAATTGAAGTTTAAGTACTTAGAAGGTTTTTGAAGATACACATTTACTAATTGTATTTGGCCACTGGGTGGCAGTATTACAGAATATTTCATTACTATAAAAATCGTTTTTTATAGTCCACCAAATCCCTCAACAAGCACAAACCAAGTCAATTGATATGAAACAATGTTGTTCGAACAGACTGAATTTCAGTTAAGTGAAGGCAGAGTTTGTACGATGTCCTATTAGGGTTTTATTTTGACAGCTACTGAGGTAACGTAATATACCTATACATTAAACACCTTGGATTATTATAGTTTTTAAGATTTAATTTTTTTCTACATCTGCAGTTTGCTTGCATCTTGTATATTTCTAAAACTGACCAATGTAAATCGAAGTATTCCAGGTTTACAAAATTCTGCTCGCTTGGGAGTAGTATTCTGTTGACTAGCAAGTCAAATATCTGCCCCCGCCCGCATTCAAAATCACATCAAAAGCTGGTGACCAGATGGTGCGCCTGGGCTGATATTTTCAAAACAGTTTTTAAAGGTTGGTATATAGTCAGTTACTAATTAATGTCACTTTTACATTCTTGCGTGCACTGGTACAATACTACATTTTTTTTTTTTTATTGTAGATACGGGAAGTGGCGAAGTCTTATTTTGTAGTGCATAATGTTTAGTAAAAGATTCCATTCTAAAACTTAATTTTTGGGGCTAAGAGTCTCCTTGCACAACTTCAGAAGGGGGTAATCTTAGAACAAAAGTATGGAGGAGTCTCAACTCCAGGCTGGATTAGTTAAAGTGAGAGAATTGATGGATGAATGCCTATTTTGGAAAAGTCTGGAAAACAGTTTTTAAGGTTTCCAAAACCATTGCCAATTGAGTAGATTAAAATTGTTCTTGAAATTATTTTAATGGGATATTGAAAAGACATAATTTGAGGAAGTAACAACTTATGCAAACACTGAAATGATTAGACTATGCCCTTTTGGAGGGGAAACATAACCTTGAACAAAACAGACATAGTGGGATTTAAAGTGAAACTGAAGATTCTTAATTTTCATTAATTTGAGTAGTGGACCTATAAGAAACATTGCTAATTTAATTCTTGAATGGTTTCTTTTAAGTAACTGAATTAAATACTTGTTTCTTTTTCATAGGATTTAGTTAATAAGATCACTTATGTTTGCCCATATATAGGTTATCTATGATAAATCAAACAGGACTCTGTCTGACTCAAACAAAATTCCTCTGCCCAGCTATAAACTGTTTTAGTTATCTAATATCAACTAAGGTACAATTCATTGATGATTTGGAGGAATAATCTATTTTGGTCACAATTTACCTAGTGAAGAATGTTTCTACCAAAGGCAGACCAACTCTTAAAAGTGTAATAATCTATGTCAAACTCTCCACAAGTGAGATATAACAGAAGAGATAGTAACTGAAATAGCCATTGCTTCTTTCTTTCTTTCATCAGTGATGAGTATTTTGCTTATCTTTAAACTCCAGTGTCCCCTAAGACATTAAAAAAAATGGAAGTCCCATCCTTAAATTGGGATCAACAGAAATACCAATAGAGATGATGTTTCTTTGAACAATAAAATTTTAGCAATTACTCTCAGCACTTTGACACTCTTTTCTTGTCTACACTATTTTATGGTTCTGAAGCCTAACCCGCTTCTCAGGAGATGTACATGCACCGGATCTACAAATTCTTTAGGAAAGTGGCATGTTTGTTTTTGCCAGAAGCCTATATGTTCTATTACATTCATAGCACTGTTATAGTGCTGGCAACAAACCAAAGGGTTTCAGGCACTGAATTCTCTTCTATGGTGGTTTTTTGTTGTTGTTTTTCTTAAAATAATCTCTCTCCACTTCCCATTTCTCAACCGTCTTGTGTTCAGATGCTAATCTAAAATGTAGCCTATCGTATTTTTGTAGGCAACCATTTCAAGGCCATGATCATGCTGCTGCATCTACATGAGCAAGGTTGTGTGCCTGGGAAGAACCCCAATGAGAAGCCAATGAGATTCAGTGCAGGGTGCAGCTGCAAGGGCACCACCCATATTACTAAGCAAGAAAATGAAGTCCACTAAATAATTCCTCATTTCCTGATAGTTTGTGCAAGATAAATAGTGCTGGTGCAATTCTAGTTGAGGAGGTAAAATCCATATAGGTAGCCCCAGACTCACAATGATAATATATATGTGATTTAGTCTTCAAAAACACTTAAGAGATTTTATTGTAAGGATTCACTCCTCTTTCTTAGGCTTTATGAGATTTCTTTTCCTCTCTTGCAGGTCCCTGAGCAACTACAGATGGAAACACCAGTGTCCCCTGCTAATGTATTTTTTAATCATATGTAAATTAGAAAATCAGCAGCTCTCAATATCGGTTCACTTTAGACCTCTGTCTTAAATAGAATTTAAGAAAAAGCATCTCTATGAATTACAGTACTAACCACTGGGATGTGTTTGAAATGCTAGGCATGGATTGCTGGCTGTGCACTGGCCTTCTTTCTGAGCATAATTTACAGCAGTTCAGGGCTACACTAATTTCATCCTGGCTATAAACTGTAGCGAGGGAATCACCAAGGTCCATGAAAGCCCAGTACCTTGACAGCCAGGAGGGGGGATGGTAGCACAGAATCCATTGTGGTAATTCTATGTCCCTAATACCATTCCTCTGTGCTAGATTGATCCTCCTGCAGTTGGCTCCACCGTCTTTCAGGCCTCTGTGCATCAGTGCGGTGATGCAAAGCAGCTCTAGTGCATCTGAGAAACAGGGCCTCTGTCTTTCACAGTTTACAGCTAGCCCTGTAGGGACAGCTGTCATATCTGGGAATAGAACCTGGGTTTCCTGTGTGGTAGTGCTGGCTGGTTTAAGTACTGGGCAGAGTTAGTCAAAAGTTACAAGCTGTTGAAAATAATTAAGTTATTTCTCTCTTGTTTTCTATATAGCTGGTTTAATAACAGTTGGTTTGGGGAAAATATGCTCCTGATACATTTATATTGAAACAGTTTCTATATGCACATCTTGGTATCCCAGGTCCTTTACAAATACAGCATAAACAATAGCTCATTTCTTGATCACAGGAGTTGGCCATAGCATGGAAAAATGCATTGTAACTTTATCAGTGATTCAACTCGGCATGCATTGTTTGTTACTCACTGTTTGCACATTCAGATAAAGCTCAGTAATACACAGCTGCAGCAGCTGTTATCAGTGTACACAGGGAAAGTGGGTATAAGCTAATCTGAATAATGTGATAGGGTGGACCAAGAAGCACAGTCATTGAAGCAAGGATGGCCAAACCCCAGTAGAGTCAGAAGTCCAATTTGATTTGCATAAGCACCACGAAATTATCCAGATCTTTTTGGTTTAGAAATCTGATAGGACAGTTTAGGAGATAAGACTCTCATGAGCTTTCCAGAACATCAGGGTTTAAGTCAAGTCAGACATCAACGTGGCCATGCACTTTGACATCTGATGAGTTTCCATGATCTCCACGTTTTATATAAACCAGAAATGCAGAAAGCACAAAAATATAGCGTTTGACTCAACGAGTAGGGGAAGTTTTTGATCTATTCTTAGACTGTCCTAGTCAGTTTGCTCATTTCTCACATGAAGAGCTATTAGGAATTTATAAGTGACACCCTTCCTTCTGAGTCAGCACTGAACCAGTCCCAGCATGGAGCTAGAGGATTATATGAGGGGCAGGGGAGATTTCTGAAGTTTTATAATGGAGGACCTGACCATGGTGATTATTAAAGATCCCATGCCACCTTTCGCAAATATAGGTATTGTTACTCTTTTCCAAATTCTAACCTTAGTAAGAACACTGCCTATCTTTATGCCTCATGCACTTTTGACTGCATACATGCAGTATCGCCAAGTCTTGACATTTTATCACAAGGATCACAATATTTGGCATTTTTCTTTAAGCCTTAGACTCTGCAGTCAAGTGAATACACTAGAATCTAAGGGATTTTTTAGAAGTAAGTTTCTAGTCCTCATGGTTATGGATATAGTTTTGAAAATGTGACCCTAAAGATGCGAATACTAGAAGGCAAACAAAAATAATCTAAATGTGTTTTTTTTTTAATCTCACAATCTGAAAGTCAATCTCGTGATTTCTGAGGGCTGATTTCTGAATGCTTGGAGCTGGCAATACTGTACAAGAGTCCTAATCCTAAATCGTTGTGCAGTATTCCTTGTCTCTATTGTACAGCTGCTGTTTCCCACTGCAGAGGTGACTCCTACATACTCAGAATGGTATTGTAAGGCCTAGTTAAGGAATGTTTATAAAATGCTCGCAGATCCTTGAATGGAAGTGCAAAGTATTATTACTATTTTGTTACTATTTCTGTTTTATTTTTATTACACAGACTATTACGCAGGTGTAGAAAATGGACAGCATCCAAATGTAATCAGAAAAAAATGAAAGTGAACTTCATTATTGGCCACTTATTCGTACTGTGCTGTTCATCCTAATCAAACTTATTTTTTCCACCTATGAAATGGTTTAGCATAATAAAAGAATAAAGATAAATGCTGAAATGAGATTTAAAAAAATCACAGCATTGCAGCAAGCAGAAAATGGTTCAGTTGTGAATTTCAAGCAACATAGTCATGAGTAAGGCTGCGTGTCTGTCACGGAAGTCACAGAGTCTGTGACTTTCCGTGACCTCTGTAACTTCTGCAATGGCCATGCTGGTTCAGAGGCTACCCGAGCCAGGCAGCCTGTGGGCCAGCAGCAGCAGTTTGGGTGTGGGAAAGGGCTCAGGATAGGGACAGTGGTTGGGCTGTGGGGAAGGAGGAGCTTATTGGGGGGTGGTCCCCCAGCTCCTACCGGCATGTCCCTACAGCTCCTAGGTGGAGGGGCCAGAGGGGCTCTACCCGTGCCCACAGGTGCTACCTCTGCAGCTCTCATTGGCAGTGGTTCCCAGTCAATGGGAGCTGCGCTTGCAGAGCTGGTGCTTGTGGCGGGAGCAGCACACGGAGCCCCCCGGCCTCCCCTCTCCCTAGGAGCTGTAGGGACATGCTGGTCGGATGGGTAGGGAGCCTGCCAGCCTTACCAATCTGCACCCCCTCCCCAGCAGAGGTCCCAGGTCATGTGCTGCTGCCTGCCTCCCCCCCAGCACCAGCAGGGGTGCCAGGCACGCCTCCCACCCCAGCACCCACAGTGCCCCTGGCCCAGGTATTAGTTAGGGATATATAGTAAAAGTCATGGACAGGTCACGGGCTGTGAATTTTTGTTTACTGCCCATGACTTTTATAAAAATACCCGTGACTAAAACGTAGCCTTAGTCATGAGCTATTTAGGGCCCCGATCCTGCAGTCAGATCCATGGCGTGGATCTTTGAGCCTTTATGGAGTCTCAGCGGCTTCATTTGATTGCAGGATTGTGGACTCAAATATTAGTGGCCAAGTAAGATTATTTTGGCAGGATACTAGTAATATTATATGGGTCTAGACAGAAATCTGAGCCTTATTGTGGGTCTGGTTAATGTGAGTGTAGAGTGACTTTTAGGTCACGTATGGCAATAGCATGGGATATAAAAATACATCTTTGCGTTTCTCTTCTGTATTTTGAATCAACATAAATTTGTTTTATTTAGTAATGGAGTTACTGGACTGTCTTTAAAGACATGGGGTAGCAATAGGAAATACTGATTTTTTAAACAATTGCATACATGCATTAACCATTTTGATCTGAAGGTAAAAGGGCTATTTAAAAATAAAATAAATGTAAGATATATATAACAAGTACTTCACAATAAAACGTGAAAAAAATATCATGTTGCCATTTTTTTTATATTTCAAATTCCTGTTGCTTGTTTCGCTCTTTCCCTCGTGCAATTTGCTTTCTTTTTAAATGAGCTGCCTGCCAAGCTCTCCGCTCATCCTGAACGGTGCACGAGTGGCTCTGCATGTTGCGTGAGGGGGCGGGGACCAGGCAAACACATTGCAACTTTATATGGGCTTTTCCTGCTTGGCAAGTCTTTCACTCTGGAGCAGTTTTGTCGGAGCGTCCCCCCGGCCAACCTGAAAGGTGCGCGGGCGAAGCGGAGAGGAAGGGCAATACCTTGCAGAAAACCTCTTCTCTGCTGCTCGTGTATTGGAGCAAAGCGTCAGCGGCTCCCTGCCCCCGAGAGTGCTTGGGGCGAGGGGTGAATAACAGCGAAGCAGTAGCCAGCCCTGATTGCTTGGGAAAACTGCAGCCTGGGGTGCGGGAGGGATTTGCTGGGAGCTTGGCCCTGCACGTGATTTCCAGGAACCGCCACCCCACTGCTCTCCGAGTTTCACTTTCCCCTCCCCGGCCCGCCTCTTCCGCTGCCAGCGGAGCGGGTGTCGTGTGTTCCCGAGCATGCTCGGTGCGCCCGAAGTAACAGCCCTGCAGGGAGCAGTTTCCTACACTAGCCCGGCCATGGCGGAGCTAGTGCGGGCGCCGTCCGTGCCCTCCCTGGCCGGGCTGGAAGAGGAGCTCACCTGCTCCATCTGCCTGTGCCTCTTCGACAGCCCGGTCACCACGCCCTGCGGCCACAACTTCTGCGGGCCCTGCCTGGACATCACCTGGAGCGGCCTCCTGCAGGGCTTCAGCTGCCCGCAGTGCCGGGCCAGCTTCCAGCGCCGGCCCGAGCTGCAGAAGAACACGGTGCTGTGCCGGGTGGTGGAGCAGTTCCAGAGCACCCAGCCCGCGGGCCCGGCCGAGGAGAAGAGAGGCTGGGACGGGAGCCGCTCCGGGGTGGCCTGCGACAGCTGCCTGGAGGCCGCGGCGGCCAGGACCTGCCTCACCTGCATGGCCTCCTTCTGCTCGGAGCACCTGCGGCCCCACCAGGAGAGCCCGGCGTTCCGCGACCACCAGCTGTGCCCGCCGCTGCGGGACCTGCAGCAGAGGAAGTGCCAGGAGCACAACAAGCTGCTGGAGTTCTACTGCCGGGACCACGCCAGCTGCATCTGCTGCGTCTGCCTGGTCAGCCACAAGACCTGCGCCACCGGCCCGGTGCAGGAGGCCAAGGCGGAGAAGGAGGTGAGGCGGGCGGGGTGCTGGGATCAGCCCTGCCCTGCCCTGCGGCTGGGCTGCCCGAGCCCTTATCTGAGCCCTAGGCTGGGTTTGCTCCGCGGGTGTCTGACCTCTCCCGCCCAGCGCACATCTGCAGCCCTGGCCTCCAACCTTCTTACCCCCAAGTTCGCTTTTGGAAGTTAAGAGCAACCCGGGATCTACGCTGTCCCCGAGGCCCTGCTCCCTCCACCCCCCCAGTCTCCTTTGCTCACTCACTTCCACCGGGCTGGGCCAGGGGGTGAAGGTGGGGGTCTCAGGGTGTCGGGGGGGGGCCTCAGGGCTGAGCCTGGGGTGCAGGAGGAGGTGAGGGGTTTTGACTCTGGGCAGGGGCTCTGGGCTGGGGTGCAGGAGGGGGTGAGGAGTGGTGACTCTGAGCATGGGCTCAGGGCTGAGGTGCAGAAGGGGGTGAGGGGTGCTGGTTCTGGGCTGGGGTGCAGGAGGGGGTGAGGGGTGCTGGCTGTGGGTGGGAGCTCAGGGCTGGGGTGCAGGAAGGCATGAGGGTTGCTGGTTCTGGGCTGGGGTGCAGGAGGGGGTGAGGGGTGCTGACTCTGAGCAGGGGCTCAGGGCTGGGGTGCAGGAGGGGGTGACGGGTGCTGACTCTGGGCGGGGGCTCAGGAGGGGGCCTGGGGTGCTGGCTCCGGGAGGGGACTGGGGATTGGGGTGTGGCCTCCCACCAGGCAGCACTTACCTTGGGTGGCTCCTGGCTGGCGGTGCAGCAAGGCTAAGGCAGGCTCCCTGCCTGCCCCGCAGGGCCCAATGTTGCACCTGGAAGGGGCCAATATGCTCCTGTGGCCTCTGGGGGGAGGGCACGAGGCTCTGCACGCTGCCCCTCTCTGCAAGCACCGCCCCTGCAGCCCCTGTTGGCCCCAGCTCCCAATTCCTGGGAGCTGCGGATGGTGGTGTTTGCAGGCAGGGGCAGCACTTGGTGGGACACCCCTGCCCCTTAAGGCCATGGGGCTGTGCTAGTGGCTTCTGGGAGCGGTGGCCACAATAAGCTCTCTCTGACTAGTCACTGACATCAAAGGGGTGGGCCCATTGTAGTAAGCACTCCACACAGTTGTAAATGTGTTTGCGGGATTGGAAACTTAGCCCTGGTGCCCACTGAAACCAATGGAAGGGTTTCCCAGATATTTCAGTGGACGCTAGGGCAGGCCTTAGCCCCTGATCCTGCAGACCTACACAACTAAAGCCTCACTGATGTCAGCGTGAGATTTGCTGGCATAGCACTGAATGCTTGGGCCTTACAAGGGCTTTCAGGTTCATGTTTCATTGTTTTGGGGCAGCTATTGCAGACCTTGCTGACATCCAGGGTGGCTTAGCCATTGTCACAGCATGGGGACACAGCAGAGTAGTGAAGTCCCATTGCTTTGATCACTGTTCTAGTCTCTGTTGGACTGTGTGTACTAAGGCCGTGGATCTGCAATCAGATCCTTGCAGGCAAACTCTTGCATCATGGAGAGAGCCTTGTGGGGATCTTAGTGGGCCCCAGAGTCAGCCTGCACAGATAAGATGCGGGAGGAGTGTCTATTGACTCCGTTCTGACCACAGATGCACACCTGCAGCTTTAGAACCCGTTGGCAACAATCCAGTGAATTATGAAGAACTTGTGCCGAGGGTGAGCTCTTAATTCTTCAGATCTATAGCCACAAGAGCTATTCAGGTCCACATCAAGGGCCTGCACACCTTCCACTCCCTGTGACTTAAAAGGGAGTGGGTGCTCTGAGTGTCACAGAAATGGGTCCTAAATATTCTTCAGGTAGCAGAATCTGTATGTAATAGACCAGGAAAGTAGCCTTTGCAAGGGAGTTTTAAGAGAGGTGAAAGTGTGGGGAGTGGAGGAATCACATGCCTTATTAAGGGCCCAGTCTTAAAAGCTTTTGTGCTTAAGACTTCCATTGATTTCCATGTGAGAGTTGCAAGCTCTGCGGTTTAGGTTCTGGCCACAAACATGTTTATGCACAAATACCTCTGTGACTCACTGGCATAGCTAGTGTGATGCTGTGGGGCACTGGCGTGGAAGTCAGCACAACCTGGGTTCTATTCTTGGCTCCGCCACTGGCCTGCGGAGTGACCTTGGGCATGTCGCGTCACCTTTGTTGCTCAGATTTACTCTCTGTAAAATGAGGAGAACGACACTTGCCTCCTTTTGCTTCATCCCTTTAAGAACTTCAGCTGAAAAGTCTTCTGCACAGGCTGGGTGGTGGTGGCTGAAGAAGCACGCTCTGGTTGGGAAATTTGATGGTGAAACTAAATGTGCTTCCACAGTTGGCTCAATCTGAAGCGTTAGGGAGACGTACTGAATTCATATAACAAACTTTTCTCATCCTGCCTAAACTTTATTGTTCTGTGTGTACAAAGTAGAACATAAACACAGTCGGGCAGGGCTTCTTAGCAACACACTGGAGAGAAGCTGAGCCAAGATAATAGAACAGCAGTAGGCCAAATGTGAAAGTCTATTTTTTAGATCTGGCGTACTTATTCAGGATCGGGTTGGGTTAAAATTATGTTAAGGTTCAGTCTTAAACCCACAAGAGCCAGGAAGGCTGCTGTGATAAGTGTGCTCTGACAGAAGTGCTGTGATTGGAGTACTGCCTTGGTAGACGCATGTTGTTGATACAGGACTGCGTGTGTGTCACAACTCGGAAAACATGGCATTGCATCAGGGATGCTTGCTCACCATCCCAACGATGTACAGAGATTCTCTTTGTACAGTTAAGGAACATTGGATTAAAAAAATAAATCCTGTGTTGGTGATAAAGGCTGATTAAAACTAACCTTTTGATTTGCCTTTGACTATTTATCTGGTGCATATTGAAGAGATGCAGTATCCATGCTTTTAATTTGAGGTCTGATCTCTTTTGTTGCAGTCACAGCTGAAGAACAGACTAACGGAGCTGTATAATCAGAGCGAAAAAGCTTCTCTGGCACTGGATGAAGTGAGGGTGCTGCAAAGACAAGCCAGTGTAAGTGGATAGCCCTTGTTTAAAAATGGCTCTTGTTCTGCTATGGGGGTGATGCTAGCCACTGGGATCCTGGCTTCTTGTATGTGGCTTCTGATAAGATGCTGTAATACTGAGATAAGAATGACTTTTAAGCAAACACCCTGGGATGTACCAGGGTACTGATGTGCCTAAATCGATCCACGCATTGTGTTTGGATCAGAACAAGCCTGAGGCCCCTTTATTGATTACAAGCATGCAGGGGGTGACAGCTATCAGAGCTGCCCCCCCAAGTCCAGGAACACACAAGCTTTTTAAAGCTTAAAACCACAGACAAATTACACCTACTTCTGTATTAATTACCTCATTTGGAATACATTGCAAAATTAATATAGGTCAAAAGCAAAAAAGAACAATCACCCTTCTTATTTGGCTTTTTCTGTTGTTGTTCAGTCTGGTTCGTTTGTGGTTTGACTTTTCTAACAGTGCTATTGCAGTTACATATTTCCTAAGCTTGGGCTATTACAAATTGTTCTGTTTGGGAATTTTTTCCACTCTGACTCCTTCTGCCCCTTGTACACAGAAACAAGCAGGATTTTAGTTCAAGACCTGTAAGCAAGCTTGACTAAACTCAAACCCTTGCTTAAAGTTTAAGGCCTGCTAAATTTTCCCTCACAGTACAATCCAGTCTAATGAGCAGCTGTGTCACCCCTGCCCTGCAACCTTGGGTGCCTTATGATACTTTGCTGAAGGAGCTCCCACCTCGGATACTCCCAAACAGCCTTCCAGCGTGCAAGCCACACCCTGAATGTCTGTGTGCAAGTGCAGCCTGCCAGCCTTGCTTGGGTTACATTCTGTCTGGCTCTCACCGGCCTTATACTGCAGGGCAACCCCAGAGATGTATGTTCCTTGCTGCCCAGCCCTCTCCTTGACAGTACAACTTATATAAAGTCTCTTATGTCTGTAATAGAAATAATATGCACACAGTTGACATCCCCAATGGAGTTTCCTGCACACTTCAGTTTAAACACACTTGATTAGATAAAACAAGTGTATTAACTATAAAGAGATTTCAAGTGAATACAAGGAATGAGGCGTAAAAGTCAGAAAAGGTTACAAGAAAAATAAAATGCAGCTGGTGCCTAATTTAACAAACTATGTTAAATTCAAAGTGAAGTTTTCTCATGACATACTTTCAGCAGTCCATCGGCTGCTTACATCATTGTTCACATGCATTGAATGGATGCGGGGGAGGGTTTGGGATGTTTGTTCCTCCTTTTTTTATAGTCTCAGTCAGGAGATAGTCTATGTGGAACAATATTCTCTGCTGTTTTTTTCCCCACCTGTTTGAACTTCCTTTGTCTCCCCTTCCTGCTTCATGACTCTGGTTACTGCTTAAATGCAAATTAAGCAGAGCACACATTACTTTTTTTTAGGACAGACCTGTTTGCCAAATTTTGCTTGGTAGGGCTGTGGTTTGGAACATGTATTAATAACATCATACAGGGAAGTCTTACAACTTTGCATACAGTTTTGCCACACACATTTTATCAGGAAAATGTTGACCAGCAAATTTATGATTTTTTTTTCAAGTGATTCCTTACAAAACGTGCCTTGTACAAAAAGAATTACAATGGTGTGGACCTGGGATACGTTCTGTCACATATAGGGTGACCAAACAACAAATGTGAAAAATTGGGACGGGGTGAGGGATAATAGGTGCCTATATAAGAAAAAGCCCCAAATATCAACTGTCCCTATAAAATAGGAACATCTGGTCACCCTAGTCATATACCCATATGAGTAGTATTTTGACAGGAAGTGTACAGAGGCATTGCAATCATCTGATTAAGAATGACCTATGTTTAATATGATAATCCCCGTTGGTACTAACGGTGGAGTTGGAACCCACTGAACAGCGTGAGCCTGTACAGCTTGAGCTAAAGGAATAAGAACTGGTCCAAGCCCACCAAAGTCAGTGGGATCCTGCTCCCTAAAGAGGGAGGATAGTCCAGTGATTAGGGTCCTAGCCTGGGATTCGGAAGACCTGGGTTCAGTTCCATGCTCCACCTCCAGACTCTTTTCTGTGATGTTTAGCATGTCATTCTGGGCTTGTCTGCATGGGACACTCAGGAAAACTAATCCAGATTAACTAAAGGTGTGAATTAAAAGTGGATTAGTTAAACTGCATTAAACCCATGCATGGACGTTCTTCAGAATTGAGAGTGCCCTTAATTTGGTTTACCTTAGATTGCTATGGACGTTAACTAAGGGACTGGACACATTGTCCCTCTTTATTGCAGACTGGCCACTACAAGGGGACAAAGAACCACGTTCACCCCCTGATGAATCTCTCTTGGGGAAAGTGAGGGTAACCAGCTGGCACTCCTTGGGGTGAGAGCACGCTTTGTGCCATCTCATTGGAGAGCCGACTGGAGACTGTTTAAACTCCTCTGCCCTTCTCTCCCCTCTGCCAGTAAACAGGCGTGTGCCTGATATTGTCACCTCTGCCATACAAAGGAGCAGGGGATTTGTTGAGGGTGTACAGGCCCATGTAATCTAATGAGAGCAGCATAACTGAAAATGGTGACCTGGAGGCTCCTGCTGTCGACTTGGATGTTGTGGGGAGCTGAATTTCTGTGGGCTTCTGATGCTAGGGATGAGCTTCGCCCAGCTGGAGTCAGGGGAGAGGAAGTTTAACCTCTTTTAACTCAATATGGACATTTGTTGCCCTCTAATAGCTGGACCACATATAGAGATCTGAGTCTGCTACTGTCTCCAAGCTAATGCATCTGGTCTCTTAGCTCAGGCAGGAGAAGCTCACACTGTTAGATCCAGAGGTCCCAAATTCAATCCATGCTGATGACCAATGGTCTATTACATGTGAATACCCTGCTGGCTCAGAGACGTCACATTCAGCTCATCCCTTCCGAATAATAACTTTGCACCCCAATCGGGCCAGTCTGTCTTGGGGGATCTGGAAGAGTTTTGTAGACGTTAGTTAACGATGCCTCACAAAACCTCTGTGAAAGGGGAGTAGTTGTAATCCAGGGGTCGGCAACCTTTCAGAAGTGGTGTGCCGAGTCTTCTTTATTCATTCTAATTTAAGGTTTCATGTGCCAGTAATACATTTAAACATTTTTAGTAGGTCTCTCTCTGTAAGTATATATTATATAACTCAACTATTGTTGTATGTAAAGTAAACAAAGTTTTAAAAATGTTTAAGAAGCTTCATTTAAAATTAAATTAAAACTTATATCTTGTTAGTTCAGTGCAGTGGTTCTTAA
This sequence comes from Gopherus flavomarginatus, assembly GCF_025201925.1. Taxonomy (NCBI): domain Eukaryota; kingdom Metazoa; phylum Chordata; order Testudines; family Testudinidae; genus Gopherus; species Gopherus flavomarginatus. The sequence goes on along the minus strand of NC_066628.1, from coordinate 42,940,197 downwards.
CCTGGGGTGCCTGCACCCCCTGAATGTGTGAGATGCCCTTTTGGGGGGTGCAAGACATGCAAGATTTTTTTAGACGGTGAATCTTCAAAAGCACAAATTAAGCACAGGCACATAAGTACAACTACTTTATTTCATCACACCTATGTATTTATTAACATTATACATTTTTTAATCATTACTGTAATATGCATACAAAGTTTTCAAGTTTTTATGCTGATTGTAGTGTAATTTTTGATATGCGGTACAAGAACGTATTTTGAGAATTCCAGACCGTCAGTGGGCTGAGCGGGCCTGGGTGTAGTGTATTAAATTGCTCCCCATAGGAGTGTGCTGCTTACGGCTGCTTGATGCTCTGAACGGCATGGTAGAGGGATGGGGAATGGGGGTGGTTGGATAGGCATGGGATTCCCAGGAGGCCTGTCAGGGGTTGGGGGTGTGGATAGGGGACAGGGAGCTGGGGGGGGGCCAGTTTCCAGGGCAGCGGATGGTGGGGGGGAATCCCGGGAGGGGTGGTAGTCAGGAGACAAGGAGCAGGGGGGGATTGAATGGGTGGGAGGTTCTGAAGGGGGCAGTCAGGGGGCAGGAGGTCCCGGGCGGCGGTGGTCAAGGGACAAGGAGCAGGGGAGGTTGGATGGGTGGGGGCTTCTGAGGAGGGCAGTCAGAGTGGGGGAGGTCCCAGGGGGTGGTGGTCAGGGGACAAGGAGCAGGAGGGTTGGATGGATCAGGGGTTATGAGGGGGGCAGATAGGGGTGGGCTGTTTGGGGAGACACAGCCTTCCCTACATGGGTGTAGTGTATTAAAGTTTTCCCCATAGGAATGTGCTACTTACAGTGTACTACTTACAGCTGCCAGTCCTCCACCGCCGGGCAGAACCACAGACCGGCAGCCGGCTAAGTGGCTCAGCCCGTCGCTGGTCTGGGGCTCCGTCTGCCGGCTCCTGCCAGCCCGGGTCCTGGCTGCCAGCCCCGCTCAACCACTGCCGGCCGGGGGTTCTGTTCATCCAGGCTGGCAGCGGGCAAGCGAGGGCAGCGGCCGGGACCCCGGCTGGCAGCAGCGTGCCAGTAAAAATTGGCTCGTGTGCTGCAGGTTGCTGACCCCTGTTATAATCCTTATCAAAATCCTTATCAAAAGAGGTGTTTTGACTTCCCCTTGAAGTCTTGATTTGCAGTTCTCCATTCTAACCACAAGATGGCACAACCTGCCTTATTTCGTGCCTAACACAGTGACTGATTTTTGGGGTGAGAATGGGGATGGACTCTGTTTCTGCTCCCTTTGAAGTGAATAGGAAATTTGCCATTGATGTGGGGGGAAGGATAAGGCCTTTTAGGGGGCTGCTGTGGGGAAATGGAATGCAGGCAGAGATATTTCACTACAGGCCTTCCCCACCAGTAACCGCTTTGAAACCAATGTCAATATGTTGGTGATTTAGGAGACAGCTGCCCGAAAGATGGATTTGCTCAGAAGTGAGTTCTTGGAAATTAAAGCTTTAATAGAAGAAGAAGAAAACCAGGCAATGAAGAAGGTTGAAGAAGAGGAAAAGCGAGTCTGTGATAAGTTTGATTATGTACATAACGTCCTGGGAAAGAAGAAAAATGAAATTCAGGTCACCAGGGATCAGATTGAAATGGCACTGACTGAAGATGATGATATTGCATTTTTAAAGGTGAGTTCTGATGTCCGACTTTGTTTGAGCTCAGAGACTTCAGGAGGAGCCCTGCTCTAAGACTTCTTATCAATCTGTTAACAGTACATAAAAAGAGATTTTTTGTAAAGATTATATTCATAATTGCTATGTGATTTGGCTTTATGAAAGGCATGAAAATGAGTCCTGTGAGTACTCCAGGCAGTGATATGATTTGTCCATTGAATCACTGGTTAGAGGAGTTGTTGTCTGCATAATTGTGTTCTCCCTTTATACAGGCAAATTATCTTCCAGTTTGTTTCTATTCTCACAGCCTTTAGCCACAGTTGCCCCCTCCTGGCAGGGTCAGTTAACCAGAGAAGTAGTCATGGGGTAACTTAAGTTCACTGCTGTGACCCAGCCACAAAAGCTCTTTGTCAGTTTTCAGATTTCACGTGAAAAAATAATCAATGTAGGCTACTTTTTATTGAATTTTGCCATGAATGATCCGTGTTTGAATATAACCTCCCTTCCCCCCAATAAATCAACACACACAAGAAATAATGGAGAAACAAAATAATTTAAGCCAGTTATGACATTCCAGATGCAAATTTTTCTATGTGGTGACTTATCCCTGGCTTCATGAGCTCTTCCATATCTCATTACAGAAAGCAGCGAAATTACGACACACTTCAACCAAAGATGTGTTCATCCCCAGAATTGATCTGGACCAAAACTTGATACACACCATTTATCAAGGTGCCTTTTCCCTTAAAGAAATAGTGAAACGAACAGTGAATCAACCACAGGAGAAGAAAATGGAAGGTACGATATCATTTCAGAGAGAATTACCACTGCGGGCCTTTGTTTTATTGTTTTGGGATCAAATAGTATAACTTCTTTAAATTTAAAATATTCAGAGGCAGACTTTTCTGGCTTGTTACAATTTTGTATATGGATGTTTTAAAACTGTTGGTCAATTGAGCTGTTTTGTAAAGGATTGAAATCCTCCATCTCAAAATAAAAATGCTACAAGTTAAATATTCAGGATGTTTAGGAAAGAGAACTGAGGTAGGCGTGTGTTTTTTGTTTTTGTTTTTTTTTTATTTAAAGCTTGTCAACAAGACTAAACAATGGTATGTTTTATTTACATTTGGATAAACTTATAAGTGTCTTGATACTTTCCCACTGTTTTTTCCTTTGACAAAACTCATAGAAAGCTATATTATCATCAAGAAGTAGAATGTGATAAATAAAGAAATTAGTCTTGTATCTCAGCCTGTGAGGGGAAATTCACCAAGAGAATTAAAAATGTGGAAAGAAATGGCATTACACTTTTCCTGTATATCTATAGGCAGGTGTGTCTGTGTTCCTAGCATGTTGGGTTTTCCCTCATCTGTTCTGCTATTGCCGCTTTAGCATAGAATGTTGTTTTCCTTCTGTACTGCTCTGCGTGTGTAGAGTGATGTTGTAGAGAGCGGAAAGTTGGTTGTTTGATACATCATCTTAGAGTGGGGAAGTAGGGCTGGGTGGAAATCATGGAACCAAGAGTAAAATGGTGAATGTGAAATACAGGTTTGTAGCATCTTAGGCAGGGGTTCCGTTCCGTGGTTATCGCGTAAAGCGAAAACCGCATATAGTCAAAACCCCAAGCCCTTTAAATCCTGCCTGCAGCTCCAGCGGCAGGGCTGGGGGGGGGAGGGCATTTAAAGGGCTGGTGGAGCCCTTTAAGTGCCCCCCTCTTCCCTCCCCTCCCCCCCCCGGTCCCGCTGCCAGAGCTGCGAGTGGGATTTAAAGGCCCCCCCGCTGCCCGTCCGGCCACCAGAGTTGTGGGCGAGATTTAAAGGGCTCCACCAGGCTTCCCGCTGCGGCGGGGAGCCTGGTGGAGCCCTTTAAATGCTGCCCCGGCCCAGCTGCCAAAGCTGTAGGTGGGATTTAAAGGGCTCCGTCAGGCTTCCCGCCGTGGTGGTGAGCCCGAAGGAGCCCTTTAAATCCCGCCCGCAGCTTTGGAGCTGGGCTGGGGCTGGCATTTAAAGGTCCCGAAGTTCCACAGTGGCTGGGGCCTCGGACCCTTTAGTTTGCTCCAGGGGCTACCAGCCACCTCTGCAGCTGGGAGCCCCCTGGGTGATTTAAAGGCTGTGGGACTCCCAGCCACAGCTGGTGCCACGAGACCTTTAAATCTTGAGGCCACGCCCCTTCCCAGACTTCAGACCTTTCAGCGTAAAGCTGAAATCGCGCATGTTAAATGTGTGTAAGTTGCGAGAGACCTGTAAATGTTAGTGAATTTTATAGCACTGATCAAAGAGTAGGTTATCCCCATTAAACTTTCTAATTTATTGGCTCCATGTCTGCAAGGCAGACCTGCTGAATGGGACAGATATCCCTCTTATCAAAAGTGTCAGGCTGTACTTTTTGTCTGTAATTAAGTACGTTCTTGAAGTGTGACTGGGTGTCAGTTTTTATATCCTCTTTGTAGAAGTGCAGAGTTGTTCTGCTGACTCACCTTGATAGCCAGTCTAGGCATGGCTCTTTAGCTTCAAGTTCAGGCATATAAAAGGCTGACAGTCACTCAGAAGGAGGAAAAAAAATAAAAATCTAGAGGGAGTAAGTGTTTGTGGGATCAGACTTTTGTTTGTAAGTACAGTCTAGCTGCATGGGTCAGCTATATGACAAAGGATAAAGACAACAAAACTCAGAATGGGGGTGGTTTTTGAACTATAACCCACTGTGGGGAAGCTGGTGGACTTCTCTATAACACAAAATCCATCTAGTTGAAATGATCTGAACCTCTAAAATAAAATGCTTAAACCGGGTTTAAGTGCCTGTTTTAGGGGTTTGTGCCATTTCAAGTAAATGTTTTTTAAAATCCATGTAGTTTAAACTGATGTACTTCTCCAGTGTAGACAAGACCTGTGCACTGTTGGACATGAAGGGGATCTGGCTTGTTTACAAATCGTTTGAAGAGGCCATGCTGTCTTCATCATGTCTAGAGCCAAGTCACTTGTTGCTGCATAAAAGCCAGTGGGCTTGTAAGGGCTGCTAATAAAGATCAAAATGTATCTGAAACAGTTGTACCTACTGATACAAATATCCATAACAGCAGGTGGACAGTCCAGCCCAGGTGTGGAGGAGAAAGGTAAGTTCACCACGCCCTGTCCTCCTTTCTCCCCTGCTTCTATCTTTTTCACTCCTTCCCTGGCTGGTATCTGTTTTTTATTAAAAACATGTAAAAACAAAGTATTGGTACTGATCACTGTACCTGACTCTCTGGCAAGACCAAGCTTTTTTTTGTTGTACCTTGTGTCAGATGTAGGAAGGCGACAACATTGTAATGGGCTTATCTTTATAAATGTCTGCCTTGTTGTTCATCAGCATTACAGAGGACTGAAGGGTGCATGCAATGAGAGAGAGTCCTTGTTGCAAAGAGCTTATATTGTAATAGAGAAAGGCATAAAGCTATGAAGTCCACTAGTGCCTTTCCTGTTGCCAGGTTCTGAGACCTTACAGTGATGTCTGGCAGCGTAAAACTCTAAGACCGAGAGAAACTACTAGTGCCCTATTTTACAGATGCAGAAAATGAAGTGTTTGTGGAGTCGGGGACTTAACTTAGCCCTATTAAGCTGAGCAAAAGTGTTTGTAGGAGTGAGGCTTTAATTGAATTCCCAGCTCTGCCACAGATATGGGCAGGGATCTCCTGACTCCCAGCCAGATACTTTAACCCCAAGACTATCCTTCCTCTCATTGTACCTTGTTACAGCAATACAGCTCTAAAATATGGCATGTGTGATTTCATTGCAGCAACTCCACAGTGGAAACCTAAGGCTTTTCAAATAAACCCTTCAAATAAACTCTCGGCATCTGGAAGAAAAGCTGTTGGATCGCGTAAGTTAACAGTGTGGCCATCAAAACGCAAATGCTGCTCATTCAGTGTTTCCTTTAGCAGTCAATGCAGCGGTATCCATGAGAGCAGATAGGTGACTACTAAAGGGCACCATCAACTTGAAAATCACATCTCTGTTTGAAACAAGAGCAAGCTTCTCCACGACAACTAGAACTGAAAGCTCAGGGAAATTATTCCCCCAGCCCTGAGCTGGGTTAGATTGTATACTCAGTGATGACAGCTGTACAGTGCATGTGGCTGATGGTTGCTTATCTTGTCTCTTGTATGATGACATCCAGTTCTGGGCTCTGCCCTGTTGGGAGGGGAAGGTCACAGCCCTGCTCTTTCTTAAGCTCTGCCAGAGGGCGTGTACCTGTAACGGCTGCTGCAGAAGGCGAGCGTGTGCACTGAAAGGCGGGCCCAAGCAGGGTTGGTTTGTTGCTCCTTCACCCACCCAAAAGGCTCCGCTTCCCCCCTAAATTTCTTCAAGGGAGCCGGCAGAAAATTGGAAATGTTTTACAGATCAAAATGAATAACTCGAGAAGCCCTTAACCAAAGGGTGTGCTTTCGAAAAGTCAAGTGAGTTAGTTTTACAGCGTTCAAGTTGACGGTATTCCTCTAACTTAGCTTTGGTATGGGAATTTCAGGTAACATCTGCAGGGGTGTGCCCTTGGAGAGAACATTCTTGCTATGTAATTTGCATAGCCCAAGAATTTAGTGTGTGGGGTGTTACTGATAGGGCCTTGAAATAATTACAGCTCTGCCTATTGCTGGAGGCACCTACTTATACATGTGAAATGCCTGAAGATTGTGGATTGATGGCAAGATCATGCCCTGGGCCTCTATGCTGCTTTTGTGTGTCCAGATGGAGCAGGGCCCTGGTCCTGCGAGGTGCAGAGTTCTTTCTGCAAGGTGCAAACCCAATGGGATGTGAGAAGACCTTGCGAGGTGCCAGGTGGAGTGCCTCGGGAGGGCTAACCAGGCAAATTGCACATGGTGTGGTGGCCCACTGGTCTGTGGCTCAGGCACCGCTGTGTGTGTCAGTGCAGGTGGAAAGGCTAAGCAAGACTCTCGTTGGCCTTTCAGTTCTCTGCCTGCTAGTCCAGCTATTCCACGGTAACAGTGCAAGGGACCGAAGTCTCCATTAAGCTGGCCATAAATGTCTGTTCCTTGACTGTTGTTGCATGTGATGCGTCCTGCTTTATAAGCTGCTCATGTTCCATCTTCTCCCTTCACAAGACGCTCCAAAAATAGGTAAAGCCCCTCAGAAGCCTCAGCCGGAGTTGAGTGAGGATGCAGACACCAGTGAGTGATGCATTGTTCATTGTTCTTGTTGATCTTGGTCATGTTTATGCTCCTGGGGCCCAATCCTGCCACGTGCTGAAGCCAAGGAGGGGTGGGAAGGCAGATGAGATTCTTGGTACCTTGCAATGGGGCCCATAGATGAAGTGCTCTAGGCAAGCGCTTTTGGACTGATGTTTCTTACCTTGACTTTTTCAGTCTGATTTGGCAAGGTATCCTCCATTCCGTTGGCTTAAAAAAAACAATCACCTTGTGAAGAAATGACCTATGTATAATATAGAGCTATTAATCTGTAGCTAGAGCTCTTGAAGAGGGCAAAACAAACATATAGCAACTAGCTATCTTGGATGTAGACACAAGCAATGTTGCACGGGTCTTACATTAGCTGTGCAGTAGTGGTTTAAAAACCACTGGCTTGACCCCACAAGCTCTTGACAAGTAGATCTTCCGTTGGTTTCAATGGGAGTTCTGTGCCTAGAGCATGTGCAGAATCAGGCCCTGTATTGTCAGAGCTGAACTGACTGACTGGTAGCGTATGCTTCAGCCTATTGGAGAAGTGAGCAACCAAGTACACTCTGTGAGTGTGTATGTGTAATATTGAATTTCCAGCCTGGAAAAATCTACATTGGACTGCAATGTGCCAGCACTTCAGCTGCTGTTAACGGCAGTAATTCCATTGGCTTCAGCAGAGCTATACCAGCTGCAGCATTGTCCTTCTGTGTCAATGGATGTCGTTTTTAAATGTTAATACATCCAGCCTTACACGAAGTAACAGAGACCTTTACTTTTTCAGAGGATAAAAGAAAACCTGCCAAATCTGGTAAGTTCAGAACTTCAAGAGACTTTTACTCCAAAAAAACCCCAAACGTACTCCTTAAAATGCAAAGTGGAGGATGGCTGACTTCAGTGTGCTGGAGGCAAGTGGAAATGAGCGCTAAGCTTGAGAAGGCTCCTCGTGTCTCTTCAGGAGAGAGGTGTCTGGCTGTGTCAATTTAGCTCGTAAAATTGTGCGTGAGAATGGTCCTCTGTGGGCAGTCAGTGGGGACTGGACCCCAGGCCTCTTTCACTGAAAGCCTAGTCTCTAGTGCTTGAGCCCAAGGACCAGTCCTCTAGCTGGCATCTGTAGAAGAGTCATTAGCTGCTTCTGTGGACGGGCCACTAGGGAGGATCCAAGGACCCCCACTGAGGTAATGTATCTTCCACCTGCAGCTCACATAATTGTCAAGCTTGGGTCAAGCTTGGCTCTGGAATGGAAATGCAGGGGTGAGACAGGGCAGCCTCAGGCTGCATTTGGCAGAGCTGAGAGGAAATTACACCTGAGGAAATTCTGTGCCAAAAAATTCTGTGCATATTTTAAAATTCTGCATATTTTATTTGTCAAAACACAATAGAATCAACTCCCCACAATTCAGCCCTCCCTCGGTTCAGTCCTCCAGCCCCTATCAGCACCACCCTATCAGTTCACCCCCCAAACCCCATCGACCCCCTGCTCTCAGTTCACCCTCCCAGCCCTCGCCCCATCTGCTCAGCACCTACCATCAATACAGTCCCTCACCCCATCAGCCCCCACCCTCTTCACTTCAGCCCCCAGCCTCACCTCTGCTCCTTAGAGTTCTTCACCCTCCCCAAGCCTCAGGAGCCCCCTGGCCTGACAGCGGGAGCATTTTGATAGAACTCACAAATTCTGCATGGGAAAAAAAAAAAATTCTGCAGGGAACATTAGTTCTGCACTAATTCTGCAGTGTGCAGTGGTGCAGAATTGCAGCAGGAGTAGGAAATACACACGGTGTCTGAGCCAGCTGTGTCAAAGTCCTTGGCAAAACTTCCCCTCAGACTTACGCCTGTATTTCCTGTTCCTGCTCCTGATTTCTCTAATGGATGTCGAGGGCACTGAGGGCTTTGCGAGAGGAGCTGTGCACCTGTAGGATTAGGCTCATCGTGACTAGCTTAGTCAGGTTGCAAGTCCCCCTCTCACACATGACTTGCTGAACGCTTAGAGGAAGAACAGCTAAAAGTATAAGATGGGGAACTGGGTGACTTAGGGGACTTGGCAATAAGGTGTGGAGCCGCTTAACCTGTCTGAGTTTCAAATCGGGCCAAGGTCAGTAGTGGCCTGTGTGAAATAAGTTAGTGAGCAGTCCACACCCAGAACCCTTATCACGGCTGCCACCGTGGGCTGGCTCTACAGAGACGCCGGAGAATGTAAATTCAGCCTGCAGTTTGTCTTTTCCCCCTTGAGCTGGTCCTTGCAGAAACGGGTAATGACTGTTGGTGGGACAGAGCAGGGGATGCCTGGCTGGCAAGTTCCATGTTCTGTGGCTAACAGAACTCACTCTAGTAATATGCTCTTTTATACAACCTCTGGAATTTCTCCAGGCTGACCCATGTGCAGAGGGGTTCTGCTTTTCTGTGGCCTGTTCTATTAATCTGAGATTCATAGATTTAGCTTTAGGACATTATTGGATTACATGTAAGGAAACTGCGTGAACTCAGCGTGTTCCCCAATGACAAATTAAATGACATGCCATTAGAATCACAGAATATCAGGATTGGAAGGGACCTCAGGAGGTCATCTAGTCAAACCCCCTGGTCAAAGCAGGACCAGTTCCCAACTAAATCATCCCAGCCAGGGCTTTGTCAAGCCTGACCATTGTTTCTTTTTCTTCCATAAATTCAGCACCAAACACTGTGAATCCATGTGCAACATCTCTCGAAAGCTTTTTAACGAAATCGAGAGAGGAGCTCCTGGAGTGTAAGTAACCTGACGTGTTATGTTTTAAAAATGATTGACTCTTATTATGATCATATTAGACTTCAGTGGTATTATGTGACTCACTTCTTTCTGGATCTTTGCATCGCTATGGCTTTATTAATGTACTGAAATTGTCAGTTAACTGATATATATGAGAGGAGTTACTAGAAAAAGGGTAAGGCCGTTAACTACTAAAACACTGGACCTGTTGCCAGAGTAGTCAAATTCACTGCTAGCATACGTGTGACACTAATTTTGAGGTTCACTCACTTATGGCCCTGCTGGCTTGGGATCACTGTTCCAAATGAGTTTGCTGGGATATGGTATAAAAATTCAACTCCGCAGGTGGGGTTCATTGAAAGTTAATGGCATTTAGGCTCTGAAGGGAGACTTCCTACTGGAAGGTAGTAACTGCAATGGTGGGATCGGACCCATGGTCTATCTGGTTCAGTATCTTGTCTGCAGCAATGGCCAGCACCAGATGCTTCAGAAGAAAGCCCACGGTGGGCAGATATGGGATCATTCCCCCACCCCAGGAAGGTCTCGTGCTGACCCCTAAGATTTGCGGATAGGTTTCAAGACAGACCAACAGTGTGAGGCGCTCTCCCTTCCAGTACTCTGCTAGCACTAACCATTAGAACGCTGGTTATCTGCCTACAGCTACGCCGTGTCGGCAGCATTCTGGAATGCTTGTTATGTTGCATGTGTGTCATTGTCTGGCTTGCTCTCTGGCACTGCGCTTGGGGTGTGTGGCCTGGGGTTCTCATGCCAGTTGAAGCCTGGCATGTTGCAGAGCTCTGTCTTGGGAGGGGTGGTCGCCTCCAGGCAGGGGTGTAGGTTGATGGTGGCATATGCCTTTCAGTGCCACCTCGATAACTGCTGTGCTGTCAGTTCCTTTGAGATACAGCGGGAAGGGATCCTTCCACTCTCCTCCTCCACCCCAAAATCACCCATGCCACAGAGCAGCATTCGAGCCACTCGACAACCACGGCCGTTGTCTCAGGGCTACAGGAGCCTCCACAGGTCCTGGCCTGGGCGCCCTCCAGCCTGCTGGAGGAAAGATTCTTGGCGCTGCAGAGATGCTGCAGGCATCTTGCTCAACACCCACACTTCCCACCCCCCCTTCTGTGCACCAGTTCTGCTGGATCAGAGCCAAAGAGTAACGGATTCAGGGTTAATTCCTTGGAGGCTGCACTACTTATGGTGAACGGTCGGGGTGTGTGTGTAATGATCTTGAGGATATGTGGTTTGGTAGGATGGGTTGTGTTTTTAATCTGTCCTTATTAGATAACACATCACTCGCTCTTTCCCTTTATATGTGGCGGTGATCAGACTGTGTGTAATTCTGGGTCTAGGTCTGGGTTAATGGATCATGTGGCCAGAGAGCATTGAGGTCTGTGTGTGTGTGTGTGTGTGTGTGTGTGTGTGTGTGCAAATCTCAAACTGCTACCTTTCCTCTCCTTCCCAGCTTGGCCGCACTGCGGTGGCCATTCCTGTCTCCCCACCCGGAGGGGAAAGTGTGCTATGTGGCACTAGCTGCTGTGCGGAAAAGCGGAAGCTACTAGTGTTTTGGAGAGTAAGCAGTAGGGCCAGTAACTGTTCCATTCCTTCGCTCTCCCGCCCTTTGTACGTATACACACACACAGAGACATGCCTGTCCATGCACGCACACCTTGCTGAGGTATTTATAATTTATTGATATGTTTCTCCATAGATGCTGCTAAAATCACGCTGGATTTCAACACCGCTCATAACAAAGTGCTGTTATCAGAGAGAAACACCAGGATGTCGGTCTCTGAAATACCCCAGAAGTATAGCCCCCACCCTCAGCGCTTCACCTACTGTTCCCAAGTGCTGGGCTTCCAGTGCTTCAAGAGGGGCATCCACTACTGGGAAGTGGAACTGCAACGGAACAACTTCTGTGGCATCGGCATCTGCTACGGGAGCATGGACAGGCAAGGGGCGGACAGCCGCCTGGGGAGGAACAGCAGCTCCTGGTGCATTGAGTGGTTTAATTCCAAGATTTCAGCCTGGCATAATGATCTTGAAAAATGTCTGCCCAACACCAAGGCCACCAAGATTGGTGTGCTGCTCAATTACGAGGGAGGATTCGTTATTTTCCTGGGTGTTGGCGAGAAACATAACTTGATCTACAAATTTAAAGCGCAGTTCACTGAAGCGCTGTATCCTGCTTTCTGGGTGTTTTCCAGTGGCACTATGCTTTCACTCTGCCAGTTGAAATAATAGGCTGTCACACCTGAATCTGTTTGCTCCGGGTATTTACATCTGCTCGATCCCTCTCTCTCTCTCTTTCCGGGATTCACTATTGTAGTTCTAGCTTGCTCATTTAATTCCAAGCACATACGTTCTTGCTTTAGCTTGCTGGATAGCTTTTTCTAGTGGCTGTCTGCTTATCCAAAACCACTAGACTGCAGTCCTGCAAGTACTGGAAAGTTACTGGTTAGAAAAGCAAGATCTACAGACTGGATTTAATGCACTAGTTTGACACACATGAAGAAAGGTGGCTTTTACTGCACATTAATGTAAAGGAGAGCGAGAAATTCTCTCCGTCTCTAAAAAGATTTTACCTGTGAATAGCTCCAGTTTTATAACTTAAAAAAATAAGGTCACAGAGGGTAAAAGAGAAATTCTATTTTTAAACCTACTAAATTTATAATAATTAACTTAAGGCACCTGTTTTTTATAGCAATATTAAAGAAGAGAAATCCCAAATATGCCAGAAGGCAACAGCTCCACTGTTCCTCTTTCTACAGAGGGAGACAAAGATTTTTGCTGCACAATGCATCAAATGAATCTTGGGTCAAGTAGCACCAATATTTTTCTGTTTGGGCAGGAGGTTTAACTGGCTGTCACATGCAGTTTGGCTGCTGGTGCGTCCCATTCTTCCCATCTGAATTCCTAAATCCATAGGTGGAGCACTAATGACCATGAAAACTCTCTGAGGTTTTCCCTGTAATCACTAGATAGCAAAGATAGTTCAAGCAAAAGTCTTTAAAAGAACCCAGTTTCTTCTTTTACAAGAGAAATGATGGCCATACAACAAAATCAAATGATTTTCATGGCTAAACACAAGGGTCAGATCCACTTACCACTGACCTCAGTGGGAGCTGGATTCTGTCCCGAATGTAGGAAATTTTTTTTCTGAAAAAGCCCAGCATTGTCTCCCTCTCTTGCTCGATCCCATCACTAGTTCTAGAGGTTGATTTTGTTGTTGTTGTTGTTGTTGTTGTCTGATTTCCTGTTGCTCAGGCAGTAGTCTATAGGCAAAATACCAGCCTTGCACAGGTATCGGAGGCCTTTAGAAATGGTTAAACCTATGGAAGATGCTTCCTACACATGGTTTGTCTAACACTATTGCCGATGGGTGTGGGTTGAGTTAAATAAATACAAGTCTTTAGCACTGGATGGTAAAAGCCAACATGGGGTAGCATATTAGAATAGAAGACCAGAAACTTCTAAAGGAGACGTGCAAGTGACAGTGATGTACCCAAGAACCATGTATCGAAGCCAAGTGTCTTCAGAAAGAAGCCCTGCAGAAACTCCTCTGTAGTAGCTAGGGTTAAGAAGTTACCGAGTTATCATTAGCGTATCTGAATTGTCTTGAAGAAAGCTTCGATGGGATGGAACAACACAGATTCTGAACATTTGCAAGGTATTAAAGATCAGAAAGGTGAGCAGCGCCACAAACTGCTCCTGCCGTAGAGATCAAAATGCTTTTCAGCCCCACCAGTTTAAAAAAAACAGCCCTGTTTGAAATGAACAGAATTTTAAAAGAATACATCTAGTTTCTTTGCTGTGCCTCTTGGAATGAAGCATTCAGTCTCACATAATGTATCAGAGTGCTTTCGTTTTTTACACTATGAAGCTCTGCAATACCTCCTTACATTTTGAGGAGTCTTGGGAAGAAGTGGAGAAAAAACAGTACGTCTTGGGCTTGTCTAATAGCATTCATGTTCTGGTCACTCACAGCAGTGTCAGAGAAGTTTCTCTTCTGAAGTATGGCATTCCCTGAGTACCAAGTCTTTATGTGCCATTTAGCCATGATACTGAGCTCAGTACCGTGGCTTCCGAAAGTCTGAAAACTGCCTTCATGCAAAATTGAAGCATCGTTCTGAGTGACGTGTCCTCTTTGGCATTGAATGTGCATGTGGGCTGGTGGACTAGCAACATGTTGGAAGGATGATAGAAGGAGAATATATTTCTGGCAATGCATTTTTTTATTCTCCTCATGCATTGTTTTTACTTTACGTGCTATGACATGGGTTTACTTTGGAACACGTATAGTAATTGCTTTGACTCCTTCCAGGCATCGTATGCAGTCTAGGAGACCTTTGCTGTAGTTCACAACTATAAAATCCTCTGAAACTGGAGAAACAACCAGGGGACGCAGCTAAAGGTTGGAGATCTGAATGTCTTGTGCTGATAAGTAGGCGTCATTGAGAGACTTTCCTTGCTAGATCTCGGTGCTCAGACCAGTCCATAAAGAACTGTGAAGATGCTGAAACTGACCAAATATATTGACGTGTAAAGTTCTTCATAATGGAACTTTGTATGCCCTGTGAAATACAATGCAAAACCACTGTAGGATTAGAGAGGGGGAAAGTATCCGCAAGAGTCTTGGTGGCAGAATTTTACAGGGGCTGAGGTTTCTGAAGTGCTTTAGCAAAGCAAAGTATTGCAGCATTCCAGGCTGGATGTTTAACAGCATGTCAACTGTCTAGTTGTTCAGAGACACTAGATGTCAAAAATAGAGTAATATTCCTTTGGTCAAAAAGGGATTTAGTTAAGGAACTAGTGTGACCTCAGTGCTGGATCACAGTGGGGTTATTTGGAATAGCTGTGGTACTGAAATATAGAACAGGCCAGTTCATCTTTCCAAAACCAGTTCAGCAGGAAAGCAATCTGGAATGCAGGACAAAAGCACTAAAATAGCTTAGAGATCAGGAGCTGATGCTGAGCTGATCAGAGACAGGAACTTGCTGACTGTGTAGAACTCCTCCAAGGAAGGAATATAGATAACGTGAGTGTGAACAACGAGGAGGAAACCAGTGCAGTGCTGGACAAAGTTGGAAACCAAGTAATTGACAGGACAAAGACAGAGCTTTATGGTGGTATCCAGTGTGACTGCCAAGAAGAAAAAGATGCTTTGATGGGACAAAAGACCTTTAACATTGTATGGCCCATCAAGAACACACAAAGGGGCAGGAAATCATTGGAAAGTGGGTCTCGCTGCTTTCCATGTGCGGGGTTCCCCCACCTCCTCACTAAGGTGATCTCAGTCTTGTTGAAATATTCAGGAGTTCTGGGGTCTTATTCCCCATAATGAATCCTGCTTATTGCTCAGGAGAGCTTTGGATTTTTCTTCCATAAGAAATGGGCAGTTGACACTTCCTCAAAGAGTCCTACCTTGTATTCATTGTAGGTGCTCATTGGTCTCTTTCCCTCCTAAAGAGTTCTACGTTCTGTTGAGGAATTCTAGGATTTTTATGGGATCTGGGATCTTATCCTCGTGTGAAGTCCTGCACAGATTTCAGGTGCTGTGGACTTTTATTCACACAAGTGTTTCTAGGTTTTACACGTGTCTGGGAGGCACATGCTCTCCAATAAAGAGTCTTAACTAGTATGCAGGCATTTTGGATTCCCTTTCACATAAGGAATCCTACCAAGTTTTCCGATGTGCTGGAACGTTATTCCCCACTGAAGAGTTTAAAGTACTCCCTGTGGACAGTCCTTCTAAGGATCCCTGCTTTTGGATGCATGGGTATTCTCTAGGGCTGTCTGCCCATCCTGCAGTGCACCAAAGCATTAGAGAGCCATTCTGGAGTAGTAATCTTGGAAAAGGTCTTGCTGGACGGTAGCAACTTTGTGTATCCTTGTGCTGCCCAGAGCTGTCAGCAGTGGGAGTCCAATTCTTGTTGTCCATGCTCTGACAGAGATCCAAAAATTGAAAACCACAGTTTGGGGATCATTGATATGGAATATGTGTCATGGATTAGCGGAGGTGGACAAACAGACAGTTGTATTGGTAACTTCTATTTTCAGGCTAGCTGCAAGATGCATGGTTGAAATGTCTATACTTTCTTCTCAAATCAAATGAGAAACACTTAATTGGCTGCATTTGCTAGAAACTGTTTTATTCACTTTTAAGTTACGGTGTTTAATGCTTAGCTTGATATGCTTGGACTACATTAGATAGACTATCTGTTGTAAAACAGTTGACGTTAGACATAGCATAATAAAAATTTGATCAATTGTTTTCAATACAATCTCAAGATGATGCAGCTAAAACCTCCTAGGTAGGATTTTTTCTTTTCCAATAATGGTATAAAAATAGTATCTTTGTCATCAGTTTAAATACTGATGATAGATATAGTCATCCAGTGGATTACTTCTGTCCATAAGAAAAGTCCTTTTAAACTTAATTTTCTAGGAATTCAGTCTGGAAGAAAGGTGACCCAAAAAGCCAGAAGCATTTTGGGGAGGGAATGTGCAAAAATATAATGAGTGGATGGACACACATACTCAAAATGCTTGAATCTCTAGAGCATTCTTTCTGCAATTTCTCTGCATGTGAAATTTGTTAACAAAAAATCTTGTTGCTAAGAAAAATATGTCCAATTATAACAAGTTTTATTGAATGCATCTTTGATTAAAATTGTCTACAGTAACTAGAATAGTCCTGTGAGCCAGTTGATACTTATTGTGCTCTCGCTTTTAACACTTATATGTAGTGATGCATCAATAACACCTACAGTCTGTCTCATCAAGGAAGCCTGTAGCCATGTATTTGGGAGTTCTATCCTGTTGTTGGGACTAATGATGTACAAGTTGCATAATGTGATGAATCTAATATCTGTCATGATCTTTTATTGATTCTGCAGCTGAGTGAAAGTTTTGTGAATTCAGTAAAGTTTGATTGTTATGAAATGATTTGTTCAGTGATTTAAACTGCAGAGGCCTTGCTCCTTATAAATGCTGACTATATAGTCCACAAATAAACAGTACTTGGGGTGTCTTATAACTGATTAAGTGACTGAAGTGTTGTGGGGAAGGGTGAGACAAACCATCTTGTACAATTTTTATATAGAACCTTTCTAAACAGCACCTAAGCACTTCATCAACTCCACGGAGATCATTCTGCATCTACCACTGAAATGCACCCACCTCTGGGCTAGGACACTAACTGCTAAACAGCAGCACAACAGCATGCTTGAGGTGTAGACCATTATTGCACCTAGCAGAAGCTGCAGACAGAATTCAGTATAAGCAAAAAAACTGGAGAAAAAGGGAAAGACAACTGCGACTTGCCTCTGGTATAAAAACACACCATGGATTCTCTTTGCATAGGTAGTGCCTAAAAGATGGCTGCCCCAGCTACCTGTAACTAACAATATTTATTTAATACTTCTGTCATAATAAAGCCCAGAGACTCGGATTGGGCTGGAGGACCTTCTTTGCTACGTAAGCACTCGCCATGCAAAAGTTGATCTAAGTGACCGAGGACCACCCAGACAAACTAAGTGAATGTGACTCTTGGTGAGCACTGAGAGTGCCACCTCTGTGATGGGTATTCTTAAGTGACCTGGATCTCTGTCCCTGACTTACTTTTTCCTTTCCAGTGTGATCTTGGGGGGGGGGGGGAGGAAGATGAGGGGAGAGAGAGATCTATTTCTCCCTCAACGCCACCTCGCCTGAAAAGAAGACAGTGGAGAAGTGCCTTCTCCCCCCAGGGTCATGGTCCAGGAGCCCGCCTTGGGAGTGAGGGGAGGCTATTGGCTCCAGCATTAAGAATAGTTCCTGGCTAGGGGGAAAATGGATTCCCCACTTGCCGCCTATTCACTGTCGTCGTCTAATGTCTCTTCCTCCTCACTCCGTGCAAGTCCCCCCTTGCAGGTGTCCACGGACAGTGGTGGGGTAGAGGTGGTGTCACCCCCCCATAATTGCATGCAGCTAATGGTAGAAGTGGAATGTATAGGGCTGTGACCCAGAGCATCCATTCGCCTCCCTGGCTTTTTGGAACGCTTGCCTGAGCTCCTTCATTTTTGTACAACACTGCTCTGTGTCCCTGGAGTAGCCTCTTTCTGTCATGGCCCTGGAGACTTTAGTGTACGTATTTGCATTCCCTTTTTTGGATCTCTTGTGATAGTGGACTGTGCTGATCGTCACCTAACAGGAAATGAAATTCAAAAGTTCCCAGGGCTTTTCCTGCCCACCTGGCTAGTGCATTGGAGTTGAGAGTGTTGTCCAGAGCGGTCACAAGGGAGCATTCTGGGATAGCTCCCGGAGGCCAGTAACATCGAATTGCGTCCACAATACCTTTAACCCGGGATTGCGATCTCAATTTAAGCGCTACTCCACTTGCCGAGGTGGAGTACAGAAATCTGATTAAAGAGCCCTTTAAATAAAAAACGGTTTGGTCGTGTGGACGGAATCATTTTTTTTCGAATTAACTCAGCTCATTCCGAAATAACTGACTAGTGTAGACCAGGCCCGAGTTTGTCTAGTTTAAAAACTATTCCCCTGGGTTTTCCTTTTCGCCAAAAATGAAATCTTTTCTTCTAAAACAGGTTTTATCACTGGAGTAGCCATTGAGAAACTCCTGCTGTGTGTGTGCGGCGGGGAGGGTGTTCTCCCAGGAGGAGAACTGAGTGTGCAGTTTTTGGTTTTTGCCTTAAGGTCTACCCTGTGGGTGTGCTCCCACTCTCAGCTCAAAGAAGGGCGTCTCACACTTGAAGGGGGGAGTTTGTTCCACTTTTCAGTTACATTGTTTGTTTTTAAAAGACAAAGCGTGTAAAAGAAAACAGATTGGTTTACGTGAGAGTAGAGCCTGAGGCACTGTGCTACCTTAAGCAAGACACCTTTCTCTTCTGGCTGCTAGTAAGATGCCTAGATTCTCCTATGTCCAAGTGCACCGCTCTGTCCCCAACCTGCTGGGTCAGCCAAGACATTATTGCCTGGGTATAAGTTTGTAACTTCTGTTTGGGGCGGTATGTTGACTTTATGAAGGTTCCTGGGGGAAAAAGGACTCTAAAATGCTCTTCTCACTGGTGCATGCAGTGCCCATGTGGTTATATGCATGACTAAAAGGCCAGGATTTGGCCAATGCTTCAAAAGGGAAACAAATACATATTTTGAACCTTCCTGAATAAGGTCTGAAACATTAGGCCTATAGGCCATAGAAGAAAGTGAAGAGTATTGTGAAGTGATCATTATCCATGTGCACGTAATTTTGGGGGGTGGGAGGAGACATAGCTAATACTAAATTTTAGGGCCTGATTCAGATCTCACTAATGCTGGTTTCACGCCACTGATTTCAAGAAAGTTATTCCAGATTTATACTGATGCAAATGAGGACAAATCAGATTTCAAACAATAGCCTGTGGAAATGTATATGGGAACACTTATCAAACCATCAGTTTCTGAATGTTTGTTTCCCTCCTCATAAGAAATAATTTTAGCCTTTCTACAATGTGCAGTGTTTACTACTTCCTCTCTCCCCCCCTCCCTTTTTCAATTGAGTGGCTGCACTCCTCAAATAATCAATGTCAGTTAAAAACATGTCCTGGTGTGGCCATTGTACCACTCCTATTCAAAGACCATGTCATTTAGACTTTCATTGGCAGCTATTTTGTCCCATTAAAAAGTTCAAGACAGCAATTTGTGAATCTTGCTCAGCCAAGTAGAAGTGTGAAAAAAGGAGTTATTTTAAAAGTCAATTAATTGTGGTCTATCGGAGCCCTCTTCATTCATGTTTTTTTCAAGCCTTGTCACTGGCTCACATCTGTCAGCCCTGTGTTTCCCAGGCTGCTATCGGCTGCCGTTACATTGTAAATAATGGGTTTATTCAGGCCCTTTATTGGACTTTGTGTGGTAGACACATTTGTATATCATTTTACGGTGTAACAATTCCATTTACATAAAATATAGGCAATTATGGGAGCGAGACCAAAGCATTGGGGGAAGGGAGGCGGAGCCACCATTAAAATAATAAAAGCTAATTGAAAAGAGGCAAATAATTTAGGTGAAAATGCCAGCGTGAGCGATTCCAAGATGATTCAACAGAACTTTAGGGAAGAGACTTGGTTGGTGGTGTGTGTGTACATTAAACACTTAAAATTTTGCCATTAAAAGTTTTTGTATTTTTCAATGAGTTATTGTCACATTTCTTATTTCAAAAATCAAATGGTTTTAATGAAGGTAGACAGAGAGAGAGAGAAATCGATCATCCACAAAGTACAGCCATCTTTCAGCATTTGGATGTAACTAGCTTCGTGGTATTACTTTTCCCAGGCTTAACCCTGCAAACCTGCACTTGTCCTTGTGATTGCAGTGGGACTCCTTGCCTAAAGCCCTGTATGTGGAAGGTAAAAACAGAAAACTTTTGCTGGATTATCTTGACTGCATTGAATAGACTGAAAATGACTAGAAGAGGTTGCAGATTTTTGGGTGGCATGGTACAATTCCTGCAAAATATCCTTCCTCCTTCCTGTAACTTTGTGATGATAATTCACTATCACATGATACTGCTATACAGGCATTTTAGCTGTCCTTAATCTAGAAATTCTAGCTAGATGGAGGGTATGTAAATTCTTGTTCTATAAGAAAGAGGGGTGCCGTACTGAAGTTGCTTGTGAACTATCAAAATATTTTTCCAAGTTTTACTTGCTTTGGTGATAAGGGGAACTACTTGCTGAAGTGTCAGTGGGATTATGTGCTGATAACATAGCATAGGTATCCCTACAGGATACAACTGATTCCATCTTAAAGTCTTGTTCCTACCCTTTGTAGGGTGCATTAATCTGAAGTATGTGGTGGCTTTTTTACTTTTTTTAAACAAAAGCACAGAATTAATAAATCTCTTATCTACTTTGATACAAAGGTCATCACTATAGTATTGTAAGTGCATTTTTCCCTAAAAAGTTTTTGGATGGTCTGATTCAGCTCCCTTGTACTCAGTGGAAATTTTGACATTGACTTCAGTGGAATGAGAACTGGAGTGGGGGGAAGAGGGAGAAATAAAAATACTTATTAAACGGTCATTGTCTTCTGAGTTTGAATGTGCCACGTCTCAGCCCAGAATGAATTTGTATGAGCAGATTTTAAAACCCAGCACCTATGAATTCTGAATGAAAATGCTGAGAGAGTGTTAATGACATTAGAGTAGGAGCATTTTAGCTCTTCTAGACCTCAGTTGGGTGAGATGAAGATCCTGAATTTGCCAAATTCTGCAAGGTTTGTAGCCTTGTCACATTTAGCCCCGTTCAGCTGTAGCACTTGCAAATGCTGCACTGAGGTAGGTAAGATGGGGAAAGTGATGTATGGAGAAGTCAAGGGCCAGATTTTAAAGGGACCTACCTCCCACTGATTAACTTGAGTCACTGGCAGAGCTAAGAATAAAATTCAGGTCTCCGAACTCTTTTCCTTGGGCTCTATCCATTGGACCTGGCGGCATTAAACAGCCAGAAAATGATAGATATCAAATGTACTAAATGGGCATCTCTTGAAATATCCAGGTGTTACAGTTACTGTGCAGATAGTGCTGTGATCCTTTCCCTCTAGTTGAGAGACACACTGACAACCTTGAGCTACGGTCTAAAAAGTACCAGAGCTTATTAAGTGGTTTGATTCTAAAAGAAAAATTTAGAAGTGTAGAAAGTGGGAGTTAGTTAAACCTATGAGGAAGTGAGTAAACCTATATTCATGTAACTGATCACAATCTTCTGGAACTGAAATGTTAAAAATTGACTTTTCTTTTGAAACGGTGCGTGAAAAGGTCCGGCTGGCATTCAAAAAAGAGCCCCTGCTCTCTGAAGGGGCCAAATTTCACCCTGGTGTAAGCAGGCACAAATCCAGTGAGGTCAACAAGCTGATCTTGGCCCTGCAGTCTATTCATAAGCTTATTACTGGATGGTGTTGGTCCAGTCATTCAAAAACTCATTACAGATTCTTAAGGCTGTTTTTCTCTTTAATGAATCGAAGGAAATGTTCTGTCCCTCTTGATTCTGAATCTACAGAGCAGGCTCAGGTCCTGGAAAGAACAAATGTTTAGCTGCAGAAAGAACATTGCTGCTTTATGAAATGTTCCTGATCAGACAGTTTATAGAGCCAGCTTCACTCCTTTCTTGGAACAGTTTAAAAGATTGATTTGCAATTGAGGGGAGGAAAATGCAGAACACGCATTCTGTGAGTAAACAAAATCCACTGGTTGAAATGTAGGAACAGTAAAGAAAAAATCTTGCTTTGTTTTCACTGGCCGTGGTGAGAAGAATGGTTTACAGTTATATTGGATCTGCGCTAGGGCACAAGACCTAAATTTGCTAATGCGACTGATGATTTTGGGTGTTTCCGTTTTTGAGTATCTGACTGTGACTGGAGATGTCTTAAGGCCTCTGAAATCAGGTCCTTAAATGTGTTGGAAGGTAAGTGCACAAAATCATGAATCACTCTTGAAACCATAGGCCCGACTGACTGGTTTACCTCTTCCCCATGTGAACGTTACCCACACAATGGGGTAGCCTGAAATCTGTAAACTGATTTTTTTCTTTCAGTGGAGGAGAATTTGCTGTCTGAAATGGGAGAAGCTGCTCTCCATGGAGGGCTCAGTCACTGAATTTGGGGAAAGCTTTACTTGTAGGCAATGGGTCTAATTCACCTGGATAACGAGGGAGGGTAAAATGCTACCCATATGGAGTCTGTGGTCGGTTACTCGTGCTACACAAGGGGCAATAGGAGATCACACCAGGTTGGGACACCATCTTGAGGGACTGATGGGAAGGAGGCAGCCACTGAGCATTCATGTACCATGATCTTCCTGTCCTGGGGTGGATGAGGAAAAGGGGCACCTCTGCATCCCCATCCAACTATTTGGCATATCACCTATGGCCCGTAGCACTTGCTGCCTTCTGTTTTTTACTGCTACGATTAATTCTAAGGGCCGAGTTCTTCAAGAGGCTGTGTGCATCAGGCACCCATAGAAATTAATGGGGTGCGCATCGCCCCCCAGAATCGGGCCCTGTCCGTGAAAAAACACGAGCCCAGATACTGTAATATTGTTTCAAAGGAGGAGATATAAAGCTACCACTGCCCGATCTTATGTGGGGTCAGATGCTTGGCTGCTTGGGCCTGGGACCTTTATGAACAGTCTAGACTTTTTTGAAATGAACTTGTACATGCTTTGTTTATAGGTTGGGGGTTTGTTTTTTTTTTTGTTTTTTTTTTTTTAAAGCTGCTGCATGTTTTCCTTTATGGAAAAGTCCTAGAGGCTTTTTTTTAAATCATCTTGGAGACTTGCTTGGAGCGTGATGCCCTTTCTATGCCATTCTAGGGCCTGGATCAACACACACAGAAAGGATAGAGGCGGCTTTAGAATAATTTTTGTAAAATCTTATTGCTTATTTCCCTATTAGGACTTTTCAGCAAGGGTTTCAGTATACCTGCTATTTGGGGAATTTACAGAGGAATAGATTTTACATGCACGGCCTTTCCATTGCCAGCTTCTTACAGCTGACCTTGAATCTATGTATTAAGCATAACTTCTGGCCAGCTCTTCACCTATGGTGTTATATAGCTCCCTGGTTCTTGACCTACCTTGATTTCTTTCATTTCTCATTGCTTGTCTGTCAAGTGCATTATGGCTTTGACACACAATTAGTCTCTGCCTTGTCGTTTCCAAATAGAGCAAACACACATTGTGGGTGAACTGGGTTGCATTGAATGACCTACATAATGAAGTTGTGGGCATTACAAACTGCTTGCATAATTTGCTTTGTCTAGGTCTGTACAACCTCTTACTGTCGGGATGACTATAAGGGGCCCATGAATGCGTTTACTGGCTCCTATTATGCATGGGGTAATCCAGCTAAATCCCATTACCTTTTAGTCTAGTATAGCTTCAGAACAGATGTTATGATTCAATATGATCCTTCAGAAACTGGGTGAGGTATGAAGTTAAGGAAAGAAACCGTCTCTGCCACGCTCTGAAATGAATCCGTGCCCAGGAAATCTTGTGGGCTGCCATTCTAGCTTTCCCAGATTGGCTCTTTAGAAACAAGGTTCCAAAATCCAAATGTCCTGACCTGATCACAACCACTTGACTCATTTACTTGAACAATGACTGTCTACCTTGTCGTGCCAATGAAACTGAATGTACGTGGTCTGACTTCTTTATTGTAGTGGGATTTTTTAACTAGCCCTTTTATACAAAGTGAAATATTGGGGATATCACCCATCTGTTACACATGAGGCCTCATCAAAAGCTAATCTTATTGAAATGCTTGGTCCTGGTGTAAGCACATGCAAGTATTGATTTCAAGCTTACTACACCAGGATTATTCCGGGGCTGGCTGAAGCATCACTCGTTACAATGGATACAGGATCACTTAGCAAATGTATGGGCAGTTAACGCTTCTAACTGCGAGGCTCCCTCTTTCCTAAGTTCTTTGCCTTGGAGAATCTTTGGTTTCGCACCTGGATCTAATTGGTACTAGAGCTGGGCCAAACAAGGTGTAACGTTTATTTAAAAAAAAAAATTGAAAATTTCAAAATAACTTGGCATTCTGCATGTTTTGTTTCTAGTGTGAAATTCTTCAGTGTTTGTATCCCCTCCTATTTCTTCCCCCCTTTTGCCACAGAAAAAGAGGATGGGGGAAGGAAAAACCCACCCTCATTTTTAACTTTTTGTGGGGAAGAAGAGGAAGAATTTTTTTTATTTAAAATATTTAACACTTTAAATTTCCCAAAATGACCTTTTTTTTTTTTTCTTCAAATAAATTAATTTGAAAAATGTCAACCAAGTCTACTTGTTCTTTTGATTAGTCTTGACTTGGGAGCTCTCATAATGCAGTGAAATGTGTGTAGAGTGCAGCACGGCTGGAATAGGAACACAGTCACAATGCACGATCTCTTGTGTTTATTCATTATTCTGTCAGCCTGTGGGTGGTTCACATTGCTAAATTCAAGATTGGTGAGGCACTGCACAACACCATTCCTGAGCCAGGATGGGTAAGGAATGGTGTCCCTAGCCTCTGTTTGTCAGAGGGTGGAGATGGATGGCAGGAGAGAGATGACTTGATCATTATCTGTTAGGTTCACTCCTTCTGGCTCACCTTGCATTGACCACTGTTGGTAGACAGGATATTGGGCTGGACGGACCTTTGGTCTGACCCAGTATGGCCATTCTTCTTCTGTTCTTCTTAACTATATATTATATATCTGATATGCATGCATTTATATGTACATAACTTGTACCCAGATTAATTTCATAGTGGATCATTTGTATTTGAAAACATCTAACACTCAGTAAAACATTGTGTAGCTACGACAAGTTCTTCTGAAAGACTAAGTTACTAAAGGAGCGTCGATCTATGATCAAGCTTTATGAAAACAAAATATTTTATTTTCCAGGTAACATTGCTGAGATATAGCTAAGGGCATTTGTACTCATAGGTAAAACAAATACACAATAATGTATACTATCAACATGTACAATTTTGTTCCCAAATATACAAAGCAGTCAAATACAGTACGTAGGTGATCAGCAAAAACAATGTTTGAAAGTGCAAAGTACAGCTGGGAAACATGGACTGCACTTTAAAAAACCAACCAACACTAACCCTTTAGACAAGCCCGCTCCTACAATTGATATTCAGTGAGCATGGACTTTCAGAAGAGCAGAGTGAGTGCTGACTCTGGGATGTACGAACTGTCTCTGAAACTTAAGTTCCTCAAAACTTTCATTTTTGCTGAGCAAAGTTCACAATGCAAACATTAAGTTAACAACATTGTTCATTTACTTAATCACAAAGCAGAAAGATCAGATTCAGGAACAGGACATCCGTTTTACCTCTTTTGATACAGCACAAGCTTCAGTTCTGTCTCAGCTTGATCACTTTCTACACATCGACCACTACTTACAGTGAATTGTGATTCCAATGCATGCAGTTGGGGGCTAACCATGCATGCCTTACCAGTCGACTTGCCTTGAAATAAATGGTTTTTACCTGCCGTATCTTTCTTATAGGGCTTGACTGAACTGGGACAATTCATCATGTTAGTAACTCATGTTAACCAGGATGATGATAATCACAAGAGCTCTTATCTACACTAAGGTCTTTAGCTGCTATAACCTGAGCAGTCATGGGCACTACACAGCTTTAAAACAGCCAAGCTTCTGCCCTAGAGTCTTAGTTAGCATGTGTTCTAATGAATTGTAACTTCCCAAGAGAGAGACCTCAGGAAACTGACAGACCCACTGATAGGCTGTGGGCTTAGTAGTTCAACTCAAACTCTGTGTCATTGAGTCTGCATCCTCCTTACCCTGTACATGCAGGGTGCAGGGAGGGAAGCTAGTGCGTGAAAACTGAAGCACAGAGTGAAAAAAATAAGTGTGGGGAGAAAAATGCTAATGGAAAATACACTACCAATAGGACACCCACTTAGGGCATCCTAGATTTTGTGAGGCATCTCCTACCTCTAACACACAGCACAGGCTACTCTTCAGCTGGGGTGGGGAAAGCAGTCCCATAAAAAATCAGAAGCTCCCAGGAGGGGCACCTGTAATTGAATTACAAGCAAAGCACTTCATGACTTTAAACCATTCCAGTCTCACTATCCTAGTTTGAGAGGTTCACAGAGCCATAAACTCCAAGAGGCTCTCCCAGCCCTAGATCCAATGAAATCTGTCGTCAGCCTTTGCTGAACCTCATGAACAGCATCCAAACATGAGACCGCGATCCTCTTACTCAGCACTCTTGGGACATGCATTTCAGCGAAACTGAAACTCACATGGGTTTGTTCCCCGTTCTCTGGCTGTTTGGTAAATAGAACTGAAGTCTTTAAATCTAGGGGCACAGCCCAGCCAAGCTTCTCCGAAATGTTCATTGCCAGTGAACAGGAAATCTCCAGCACCTTTCTTTACCTTGCACCGCAGCAGGGTTTTTATGGGGCCCTTCCATTCACCAGTTGCTTCATCCTGTCGGAAAATTCTGTTTTTCTGCCTGTAGACTTTCTGGCCGCTGACTTCAACCTGGGACATGTGATTTTCAGGGTCATGGGAAACATTTTGGATTGATCCTCTCACCACTAGATGCGAAGACGACATGAACAGTGAGTTGGTTATGGCACAGATCTTTCTGATAAAGAGTTCAGCTACTATAGTATCTTAAGTGCATTTTTCCCTAGAAGGAATAATGTTCTGATATTACATAGCCCCTTTTATACCAATGGTTCCACATCACTGTACAATTAATTACCTGTTTGAGAACTTGCTGACATGCAGCCACTTCTGGGGTATAACACAGCAACTGTGCACACCAACATACAGCGACAGTCTAGTTCAAGGGTTCCGTAAATGTTTTCAGTCTCTGTTCCCAGCGAGTGACCCTGTCATGGGCCATCACTCCAAGTCCCCACTATTCCTTTTGGACACCAGTTGAAGCACTGTTGGAAGTTGTAGTGTGGCCAAGCCTCAGAACAGGGCTCAGTCTACACTACCATTTCTCATGCTGCTGCCAGTGGTAGAGGTGCATTGATAGGCCCCAGAGCAAATGCAGCTGAAGTGTTTCCCCCTGAGAGCCCCAGAGAAGGGCTTTGCAGATGCTCCATGGATCATAAATTGAGAGCCATTTGTTAGGTTGTTAATTTATTTTTTAGATTTCCAGTACAAATTCTGCAGTTTTGTGATTTTGAGTGCTACAGTGCTGTATTATTTCAGGTTTCTTAAGAAAACACCATGACTAGTAAAGCATTGAATGTCAGAAAAAAATTGGAAACCAAAGCTAGGTATTTCATTCCTACAGTGCAACTATGGACAGATATTATACTTGAATCAAAAATTCACCCAAATCATCATTTGATCAGTAGCCTTGTTTTGACAAAGTTTTGATTTGTCATCATCAGAATCAATCTGCAGCCATGGTCCACCTCCATAAGGACTAAAGGGCATTCGATGTTTTAAAAAATGTATTACTCAGTATGAAATCTTCTTGTATAAAAAAATTAATTAACCTAGTTAACAAGACAGACATTTTAGGGTCAGCTCTTCCAGTGGTATAAAGCAGCACAGCCCCCGTGAAGTAAATGCAGTGATGCCATTTGAGGATCTGGCCTAATGTAAACTAGATCTGGAAGTCAAAATAAAATAGAGGGAACGGTTTGTACACAGTGCTCTAGATGGGTAAGGGTTTGTGTTCTGTTGGCCATTCTTGGTGATTTCCAGGGGGCGCTTCCTGTGGATGCAGGGTCCATGCTAGTATAGGACTGGGAATTTGGGTTTGGTCAACACTAGAAAATTGTACCAGAAAATCTCACTTTTTTTTTCCTCCCTGGCACAGCCTGGTGTGCATACACATCGAATTTTGTCTCCTACTGACAAAACGCTCCATTTCCCCCAGCATACTTATTCAGTCCCTTTTTTCGGAGCAACAGAAACCTTTATGCCTCATTTAAACCCGCCCCACCTGTCAAAACTAGCATAGCTGGTTTGGGAAATAAAAATAGAATAAAGACCTAAATAAGTTTAATCATTTGTGGCTCCAGCACAGAGAGTGTCATCCATTTCACAACTGCAAAACTCATGCCTGTTGTTTGCCGGTGTGAAATCTTCCTCTCCGTCCCACCTCCGGTCCCCAACAATCAATGGAAACTGACTTTTCTTATTACCTTTCTTCAAGAACAAAATTCAATTTGAACCCAAAATACAGGGAACGCTCAAGAGCATCCCTCAACCATTCTGCCAACAACAGGCCCTGAGCAAATGAGAGGTTACACATTGAGCTGGGACTTTGCAAAATATCCATCACTTAGCTCTTTCCTTTGGAGATAATGGTCTCATTAGTGTAAGGGGCACAAAGAGCTTATTTCTGAAAAGTCCAGGACCTTCCCTAGCTAATTTAATTTTCAAGGGCTGCAAGGGCTTAGCACAACAGATGTCTCCGCTCTGCTCTTCATCTCCTTCTTTGTGTGAGCATCTTTAATCAGATGCAGCCAAGTCTATTGACAAGCTATAATGCACTTGTGCCTGTTCCTCAAAGTTAGGCCATGAGCTGTGCAGGAGCAGTCACTGAAGACCTCTGCCTTAAGAATAACCATAAAGCCTCCATTCACTCCCGGTGTCATTTACACTTTCATTAGCAGCTATTTTCTCTAATCAAAAAAGTTGATGATAGCGATTTGTGAGCGTAGGGCAAGGAAGTCAGGTCATAAATAGAGTCCGTTCAAAGGCCTATTTCTTCTGGTCTGTTGGTGCTATAAGTATAAATGCCCCCCATTGTGCACCCTGGGCCTCCACATCTGTCAGTCTCTGGGGCTACGGGCTGCACAGAGGGAGAGCTGTTTGCATGGGAATTGATAACTTCATCAAGTAGAAACAAGGGGGTACATTGCGTCAATTAGTTCAAATGAAGAAGAAAGATGATTGACGCAGGAATAAACCGAAAGGAGCCCAGGTCTTACTATGGAAATTTTGTATTGATATGCCAATATAGTTCTACCAGGACAACCCCTAGAATGGATGTAGTTACACTGGAATAAAGATGTCTGATATCACGATAGCTTATAAGTAGGCTTGAAAGGAGTCGATTTTTATCAGTAAGCATTGGTAAATGTCCATGTCACCACAAACTGACACAATATTTCCATCCATGATCATCAACATTTACAGTTAGGCAAAGTTAAAAAAAAGTGCTGCTTGAGAACTTATCAGAGTTTGATGTAAGGCTGTTTCCTTTGGCTGTTCTAATATAGACAATTTGTGTTTTAATGGCTGACAACCTTTAACTTTTCAATCTCACCATCTACTGTCATTAAATAAATATCATGACATAATTTCCCACACCTGTGAAAGTTTAAATTGATAAAAATAAAGATAATTAAAATCTATAATTTTGCACAACTGAAAATTTAAATTGAAAAAAGCTTAAATTTAAACATTGATGTTATCTCTTGGAATTTGAAAAAATAAAAATTGAACGCTGCCAATCCTAGCTATAAGCATATTTAACTGTGTCCACATTAGGGGAGGTTGTATGGCTTTAACTAGATCAGTATAATTAATATGATACAATTTGTGTGTGTAAAGGAAAAATCAGTGCAATAAAAACAAAAAAAACGTTACAGAGCAGGAGACAATACTGAGAAGTAACAGATCAGTAGAGATTTTGCAAGATGAAATAAAGGAGATAAAGCCTTTGCTACAGCATCATGTTAACGGTTTCCCTACTTTATAGCATATTAATGCATTTGTTTTCTCAAAAGGGATGTGCAATGCTGGGGCTGAAAAACGGTGTCATTAATGAAGGGTAAAGCTTCTCATACAACTAGGTTTAAGTCACAAGCAATGGACTCCATCAGTAACCAAACTGGAACGTACGTGTGCGCGTGTGTCTGTGTGCGTGTACTTGTGCTAAGTATAATAAACCACTGAGAGCACAATATGAAAGAGAGTAGAATGAAAGGGAATGTACAAAGGACAATTATAAATGTATCTGTGACCTTGTCATGTGCAGTCGCTGGCATTATGTAGCAGGAACTATTTCTGATTTGGCTTCAGTTTCAAGGCTGCACCCACTGATTTTATCAAGGATAAAAGATCTCCTTGCGGGATAGCAGAATCAATGGTGTCCAAAAATATATCTTTTTTTTAATTTGGTCAAGGGCAGTGGAAATTGGGGTTTTGCCATTGATGTCCATCGATGCAGGATCAGGTCTATTAACGTTGTTTGCATCTGATGTTCTATAGCATCTGTGTGAGGTTACACCTCTAACCAGACTCACTTTGGGAAAGTTTGATGTGGGGGTATAACGTACAGTCAGTGCTTAAATTCTCCTAGAGTATTTCCTGGAGCTACCAATACGCTATAAAAACTGCAGGGATTTGAAAATATCTACCAGAGCTCTGCTCCGGACAGCTCTGGCTGAATTTAAGCCCTGGGTACAGCCCCACCGTGAAACACATGGCGAGGAACAGTCCCCACAAAGATTGCTCTGCCATCATTACAGCAGTTTTAAGGTGTGATCAGTTTGGAAAAAGCCAACCTGCATAAACAGGGATTTTACAAAATTCTTCATATCTGTGCAATTAGATGGAAGGTAAGTAAAGAATATTTCTGTTGCACGTGTGTGCATGTGCAAAACTATCAGAAAGTGAAAGGCAAGGGAACTGTGACAAAATGATTCCAGCAAAAAGCTTCATGCCAAAGAGGGAGCGTGTATAATGTACGTGGAAAGAAAAAAAAATTGCTAGATTCAGTGTGTTTGATCTACAGATCTGATTTATCCCATCTTTTTCATTCTTTGACACAAGCTAGTGGAGTTTTCAGATTGAAGAGCAAGAAGATCAAAGTATTTAAAGAAGAGGCAAATAAGCCAAAATAATCAATGCATAATGAGAAGCAGAATATTTTCCTGTAAGTCTGCTTACCAAAATCACTACTGCAAATGGCCATCAGAAGCTCCATGTTGTCACAAGGACGGCACATCGCTAAAGAACAAAAGAATCAGTTACTGATCAATAAAATGATTGCTGACAGACTGGTGAAGGGTGTGAGGACAGTAGCCTGATCCATTGATTTCAATGGGCTTTGGACCAAGCCAACAATATTTTTACTGTCCTTTCTTCAATTCAGTAGTTTTTGGAGCTATCATATAGTAGAAAACTTTGGTACTTTACGCATCCATCTACGTTGATCTCTGAAAATATCAAGAATTCTAGGTGGATTTTTTGTTTAATTTCCAAAGTGAATTCCATTGGAAATCTTACAATGCTGGACTGCAGCACCAATGGCTCATTGCAACAATTACAATATTTTGCACTTCTGTAGCCCCTTCCACCCATTGTGTGACACGTTATATTCATTGCTGGGAATTCTGCAGTAGCACTCCGGTAAGAGGCAGTGCTAGAGACCATTGCTCTGAAATACGGGGCTATTTTATAATAAGGATTCAGAGAATTTCCAGACACTGTCTGAAATTAATGACCTAAATCTCACAGGGAGAAGTGACTTGCTCACAGTCACACACTGAGCCAAAAATAGAACACAGAATTCCTTACTCACAGTCCTATGCTTTAAGCACAGCGCAAAAGTCTTCCTCACTGATTTTCTGTTACATTCCTTCCTATCTTAGGCTAGGGCAATTATATCCTGGTAGCCAATATGGCTATTTCCTCACTGTGAAAGACATAAACCTGATGCAAGAATAATCAGAAGACCAGAATCAAGGAGGATGTGTCTAATGAATCTGTGGTCTCCATCCATCAACGTCGAAGAGAGCATTATGGCTGTTTTCCAAATGGCCTTAAGAGAGTTAGTTGCTCAAATCCTATTCAAAGTCAATGGGAATTGAGGGTTTAACTCTGGAAATCCCCATCCATGGCTCAAAGCCTGCTTCCCTTGGGGACATTCCACTTCCTTGCTAATAGCTGGGCATATGCTGGAATATTTGTCATTTTGTAATTTACAGGGCCATGCCTACTTTGTGACAGACAGATGTTCATACCTGCTTAATTCTATGTCATTCTAATTTTGAACATGCCACTGGAAAATCAGTTTGTTTCTGTTCCAAGTAAAGGTTATTTCATTATGTATTTACTTTGATTTATACTAAGTTTATTATACAGAACATCTACGTCAGGCAGTGCTTGAGTGTGCCAATCTCTTTACAATTACACCCTTAGGTAAGCATATTTCCTCAGTTACAGCCAGTACACAAAACGAAGCCTCTCCCCCCAATAGTCTAAGAAAGGGGAGAGGACAGCAGGGAAGTGCTGTGGTTTCTCTTTTTATTCAACTTCCTTTCCCCCTACAGTTGGCCTCAGCTCTGAGCCACTGTGATGTGGGTTGAAGACATTGTCTGAGGGTCTCTCAGGGTACAAAATGGGAACAGAACCAGGGTAAAATCTTCAAAAGCACTATAAGAACTTAGGAGCCTAAATCTCATTTACAAAAGACACTCCGATCCAGATCCTTAAAGGCATTTAGGCTCCTCCAGTGAGACCTGGGCTCTTAAAGTGCCTAAAGTCATTTCTGAAAAGGGAACTCAGGAGCGTAAAGGGAATGCAGGAGCGTAAGACACTTAAATGCTTTTGAAAATGTTCCCCTGTGTTCCAGCGCTGCTTGCTCAGGTGCCCATGATTAAATTAGCTGACAAACGTGGGGACGGGACAGAATTTTCCCTCACAGCACTGGGAGCTTTTCCTGCTTTTGGAGCACGGAAGAGGGATAGCTCGACTCTGTTCTGTAAGCATCGCCCATGATCAATGTGATGTGTTAACAAGGGGAGTAGGGAGAGGGGCAGGTGTTGGGGTTCATAGGTAAGAGATTATCCGTCTCCTGCAATAAGGAACACCACAACCCCATTCATGAAATTGGTTCCCTGTTGATGGAGCCCTGCACCATTGTGGGAACCCTACAGAAGTGGCTGAGGTTCTGCATGGGTTGAGGGTTCTGTCCTGTCCCCATTTGCAGGATCAGGGTCTGTGGGAGATCTCAGCCTTACCTTCTACAAGGGCCATTTTCTGGACATCAGGGCCCGCTGCGCTCTGGTTGCTCAGCAGTTCGTACTGGAAGCTGGCCGTCCTGCGGCTGATATCCCTCTGTGGGCTGGCCTGCAGGAAAAGTGCTACCCGCTGTGGTGTGTGGGCACTGAAGCAGGACACGTGGCGCAGCCGTGCCTCCTCGGCTTCGCTCACCACCAGGTGCAGCTGGCCAGCGCGCTCCACGTAGATACTGGCACCCTGGAAGTCACTTGCTGGCTTGATGCAGACAGTGGTGTGCCTGGTGCTCGACAGGTTGGGCTCCAGGACAACACGCAGGGCTCGTGCTGGGTACAGCCATTCCAGGGAGCCCTCGGTGCAGCGCAGGTGGACCTGCTCCACTGTGCGGGAACGGGGTTCCCAACTTAAACCACTGCCAAGGCAAGGCCAAATATACATCGTTAATAATGAACAAAACCTAGGCAGCACAGGCTAGTGGGAGGCAGCAGAGTGAGGTCACTCCCTAACCTGCCACTAACCTGCTGTGTGATCTGGGGTAACCCATTTTACTGTTCTGTGCCTCTGTTTCCCTTTCCACCCTTTGTCTTGCAGATTAAGATTGCCAGGTCTTCCAGACAGGGACCGTCTCTTTTTATGTGTGCAGTGCCTAGAACAACAAGGCCCCCATCTCAGCTGGGCTTCAGAATACACATAATAAATAACAATCCCCCTTTTTTGTACACGAAACAGGGAAAGAAATGACCCTCGGGAGTCAGAGCCAGCCTGGATGATTTGTAAGTCTTGTCCATCTCCTGGTGCCTGGCCACTGCTGGATTGCTCCCTACACTCTATTTTCTCCCCGTTTTCAAGAGGAGACAGCAAGGTGCTTCAAAAGTCTTGTTGCAGCAACTACTGGATGTAGATTCATGGTCTACATTATTAATGATTGTTACTACTACATTTAATTATTTCTCTAGTGGCAGCTAATAAAGGAGAGCTGCTTCTGTGGCGAGCTGCATGGTAACAGATGTAGGGTAACTTTTTCAAACTTTGCCACTCTCCCAGCCTGGGGTTGACAGAGTGGAGTGGGGGTCCTGCTAGTGCTCTAAAAAATCACTGTGAAGATTGCATTCTGAAGCTGCAGCTTGGGCGCTGAAGCCCACCCCTCGTCCCAGGCTTCAGAGTCCACGCTGCAACTTCAACGCTAAGCCTATGTCCCATTTTAAAAAGTGCTCAGCACTGACCTTTCCAAACCAGGACAAAATTCCCATTGCCTTCAATGGAAGCAGGGTTAGATCAATGCTTAGCTCTTTTTGAAAATCCTACCCCTTGGAGCAAGTCCTAATGCCTTTCCATGAGAATTAGGTGCCCAAATGCCTAAATCACTTTTGAAAATGGGACTTAGAAGCCTAAGCCAGGTGGACTTTGAAAATGTCACTGGTAACTACCACTGAAGAGTCATTTCTAAACAAAGAGCTGGCCCTGGTTCTGATCTTGCTCACGCTAGCTTTACATCAGTGCAATTTCATTAATTTGGAGTTACTTTTGATTATAGTCGTAGCTTAGATCTGAATCAGGCCCAGTATCTTTAATACTACACCTGGTTAAAAAGGATCATAATTTTTGTGAAAAATCTGAACCACGCTTTCCTTCAAAATTATGACAAAAATATTGTTGAAAATTTTCCATCAGTTTTGTATCTTCCTGTTGTTTGACATAGACGATACACTGATTTGTTAAGGGGAAAATCTTTCAACATAGCTTGACACCCCATGTTCGGGTGCAGGTGTTTTCTGCAAAGGGCAAATCCTGCTTTTTTTAAAAAAAGACACTTAAAATCAGACACTGACATTTGGGGATGTTGTAAAATAGTCTGGTGCTATTTCTGCTGTCAGGGTTCAGGCCTTCAGTAGACAAGAGAAACAAAATTCAATATTGTTCTTTCTCTAACATCAAACCTAATGATTGAAGTCATTGCTGTTATATCACTGGATTGCTTTTGTGATGGCTGTAAAAAAAGAGGCTCAGTTTTAAAAGCGGGACTGGGAAGCTGGAGCCCCGGGCTCGTGACTTGCTGGCTGGCTGCAGACAAATCAAGCTGCAGCGCTGTGCCTCAGTTTCCCCCATCTGCAAATACAGAAATAATATGCAATGTGCCAGTCTCAGATGGGGTCGGTTTGTAATGGGCATAAGAAGCTCGGCAGGCACCACGTAGCTATGCAAGAGCTTCACATTGTCTTAGGCGGACGAGACGCGTCTCCCTGATCAGAAGGGCCAAAGCTGCTCTTCCTGGCTGGGTAACACCGAACCCCAAGAGTTCCCCCTTTCAGCTGCCGAGCGGGTGGAAAAATTTCGATCTAACCGGGGTGGGGGCTGACAGACAACCCCCCCCCCGCCTCATGTCCGTTGACATTTTCTGGGGAGTTTTCTAACCTTTCGGGCAGCCCAAAGCGCCCCCCCCGGGGCAGCGGCTCCAAACCCAACTCGTTGTCCCGGAAAACAACTAAATCCATCCCCAGGAGCCAGCAACGCCTGGCCCTGGCCCGGCTCTGGGGTCGGCCCACCGGCTGGGGCCCCAGCCCGGGCTCTGCACGCCCCCACCCCCCGGCCGGCGCCTACCTCCCCTTCCAGCTGCAGCGATCGGCGGCGCATGGCTCCAGCCCGCTCCCCGCCAGCAGCAGCAGCAGCAGCCGCGCCACCCGCCCGAGGGGCATGGGGGAGGGGGGGGCACCGAGCCCGGCCCCCCGGCGGACCAGAGCCCCGCGCGCGCTCGCTGCAGCCCCCGGGACAGAGGACGGGCGCGCGGCGCTGCTGCTTTGCCTGGGGCTGCCGCGTTATAAACCTGGGCAGCACGAGGGGGTGGGGGCTGGAGGGGGCCTTTGCTGGGACAACCCCCCCCCCGCCCCAGCCCTGTCAAATGGCCCTTTGGCGCTGGGATGCCGGCAGCGGGAGGGGGGGGCCTGGATCTTGGCAGCCGAACTAATTGCAATAGCATATGACCCCCCCTTCCCCCTCCCGCGCAGGATGTGGGGGGGTGGGGGAGTCGCAGTCGGGGGGGGGGGGTAGGGCCAGCTGCGGAGGGTGCATGGGGGCTCCGGCAACCTGGTCAGGTTCGCCGCCCCGCCCCCCGCCCTTGCTGTCTCACCCCTGTGGGGGCTGCTGCGAGCTGTTGGGCTAAAGCTGCTGCCACTAGATTCCAACCCAAGCCCCCCCCCGCCCCCCAGCCTCTCTGCATCCCTTCGGGCTCGTGCCGCGCTGCTCCGCATCCCCGAGAGACCTGCAGCCGGGAGCTAACAGGCACAGCCCGCACCCGCTCTCCGGGTAGGTCTCGGCATTGCTCTAGCCTCGTCCATTGGCTCCCCTGCTGCCGCTGCCGCACTTGGGCTTCAAGCTTTGCGCACACCACTAAGGGCTGGCGGGTGTTTTTAGGACCCAAGGGGCAGATCCTCAAGCGGTGTAACGCAGCCTTGCCAATAGAGTCACTCCAGCCCTAAACTGGACTAGCGGGTTTATGCAGGGATTTGTGGGAAATAAAGGTAATTGTGCAATGGGGCCATCTAGCTCTCTTGTCTTAGCCCTTTCTGCCTCTCATTATAGCTAAAGCAGGAGACAAGCCCCCTTAAATTTTTTTTAAAGTGATTACAAACACTTTCTCACTGCAATTTAAGACCAAACAACAAAATCATGTCAACATAAGCAAAGCAAACATTGAATGACTGATGGAAATTCAATAGCGTTAACTTTTGCTTTCACCATTACCTTTCAGGGGTCCATGCACAAGAGAGCATGAGGGCCCTGCGATTATCATGCTAAACGCGGGGCTGTGCCTGCCAATAATTAGATTTCTATATGCATTGCCCTTTCCATATTTGCAATGAGCAACATGGGGAGCTGCTCTTTTGCAGGTTTGAGAGACTGAGGGTCTTTTCTGCAGCTCTTAAGCGTGGAATTGGGATTTTGCACTAGGGTGACGACAATGTGCCTGAACGCTGTTGGGTGGCGCATGCATGGTATTGTTTCCTGCTCTCAATAAGACAAGGCCCATGGTCACCAAGCCTTCTTGGCCATCTGTTACCGTGTCGCTAACAGAGCATTTTCCACAGCTGCATGCAGAGCTTTGGAGCCTTTGCACTTCTGCCACAAGCTTTTCCAGTTACATGGGGAAATGTAATCATTACAAAAAAGGCTTCCAAAAATCAAGGACTTTAGAGCTGCATAGTGTTTAGGTCAAAACTTTTAAAAGTGAGTGTCTAAAGGTAGGTTTCAGAGGAGGAGCTGTGTTAAAGGTAGGCTCTTAAATCCCTCTTTAGGCCCCTCAATAAGAGATTGGATTGTATTGAGCATTTCACTATTTTGATCATTTATTTAGAAGCCTAACTTTGTGCACTCATTTTCTTGAAATCCTTGGGTTTTGCTTTCAGCTTCGCGAGGTTCTGAACTCATAATATCTCCACCTAGATAGAGCTTTCAGCCTAAATGTATGTGACAAGATCCAAAAGATGGTGCAATTCGGTGTTCCTTGCATATTGTAGATCTATAGCTCACTTCAGTACATTATGTGAAAATATTTCTAAAAGCATGAGGCAAAGAAAAATTGGCATCTTAGGATAAGATCTTGTGTGAACAATAGCATCACGCTTCTGTGAAACGATTGTCTCAGGCATCTAAGGAAAGAGTTGCTGAAAATATATATGACCTGACCCCATCCTGAATAAAAAGCAACATGCAAATAGTCTTTAAAAAGGTTTGATTGTAGCACAGTATAGGAGGTAAGATGCTGGAGCTCCCCTCCTTTGTGCTAGTCAGTCAGGGTGGGGATATGGAAAGGAGAGGACTTGGGAGGAAACTGACATGATGATGAAGTGGCCTGGTAGGAGGATTTATTCAGTCACAAAGGCCTCCACACCCAAACCAGCCCATCTGCTGCCATCAGGAGAAAGCATTGAGCCACTTGATCTCTGAACCTCTTCCAGCAGCAGACCCACAGCTTTCCCTTTCCACCAAGAGCTCTCCGCCTATTTTATTGACTTGGCTTTGGGATTTTTTTTCTTTCATCACCTTCATATTAACACAGGTCACAATGAAACATTATCCGAGTCTGGTAGGTGGATTTACAAATCCTTGG
The DNA here is from genome assembly GCF_025201925.1 of Gopherus flavomarginatus. NCBI lineage: Eukaryota > Metazoa > Chordata > Testudines > Testudinidae > Gopherus > Gopherus flavomarginatus. The sequence continues at coordinate 42,902,029 of NC_066628.1, read as the reverse complement.
CCCTCAGAGACCAGGAATCGTTAGCACTTAAGAGGCTGATCAAAAACAAATCAAGACTTTCCCTCCTGCTAAAGTCATTAGTAAGTGCATACCAGGAAGACATTTTAAGCTGCTGCTCCTTCATTTTCATTTTAAAGAAAATCACTTTTTGTAAAGCAACCCTCATATTTAAAGACTAACATTAACAGAAATCTCTAATTGTGATGTTCACTTTCTCCCATATCTCCTTGAAAACTGACATCCTTTTGCTAGCATCAAATTATATAGCTAGATATTTGAGTGTACTTTCATAGTACTAGGACTGATGGCCCATAAACAGAGCTTAGAATGTTGCCTTCTCTTTAGTTTTGGTCAAAATAGAAATAAATAAAACACACTCAGAAAAGCTCCCTGGAAAAATCAAGGGGCCAGATCCTCCTGTGCAGTTACATTAGCTGAGGAACTTGCCTGAAGTTTCCTGTTTGGAAACCCATCATTACAGGTGGTTAGTTATTGAAGTTATTGTTGCCTCCACTGCAGATGAAATTCAGAATTTTAACCCAGGTAAATAGCAGGTAAGAAATTAAGGATGACCTGGATTTCCAGGTTTTGTATTAATTTTTTTTAAAAAAGAGCATAATTTAGATCTCCTGAAATATTGTGTGAATGTCTTGGGAATCTTAAAACAATTTACCAAAAGAAAAAAAAAAGGCGTGGCAGTTTATCTTTATTACCATTCAAAACCTGGAGTAGGCTCAGTAAAAACACCCATTAAAAGGCCACACAAATCTAGTGTTACCTGTATGTGAAATACCAGAGGCAATGACCCCTTAAAATGTAGTCAAACGTTTAATCCCTTTCGAAAATACTACAAAACCCCCCTCTTTAAAGTGCCAGATCTTCTACCTGTCAGCACTGAAGAAACCACATAAAACTACCATCAGTTCTTCAGAAAATGCAAAGCATTAAACTCTGTGCTTAATTTGTGCCAGGAATTGCCAGAGCTGAAGGCCTGCACCTCTAGGCTTGGCAGTTTGTAGCCCCGGCCCCTTCAATTATGAATGTAAAAAAAAATTGCTTGAGCTCCAGCATCCCTTTCATTACATATTAAGCATTGATTAAACTGTAAGAGATGCCCCTTAAAAACAGAATAGTTTTTTATTTAAAAAAAACCTTGCTAGAACAGGCTCATTCACAACCTTTGCTTGCTGTGGAATTTTAAAAGGAGTTAATCTTCTTAAAAATCAATCAAAACCACCTCAAAAATTACTGAAAGTGGCAGTTTGGGCTAGGGGTTGAAACAAGAATTCCTGGGCCTAGGATCTAGTCTGACTGCCATGGACTCACTATGTGGTTTTGGTCACGTAACTAACCTCATTGTGCCTCAGTTTCCCCATCTGTGAAAACATGGTTTGAGACACTACGGTCTCCCACTTGCTCTCAAGAAGGCAATGGCAAAACTCTCATTCAATGGAAACAGGCTTTTCAGTGGTCCTGCCTTTTCAGGAAAAATTATTGACTTCAACAGTGTTACACCAGACACTGACATGCCCAATATTTATTGGAGTGCTCACAGATCATGTGATGAAAGGTCAAGAGCAAAACATAGTAACAATGATGGGCCAGATTCAGTGCTGTGGCTGAGCTGTACTCTGCAAAGATAAAGGGGATGGGGCAAGTGAAGAGAGAGAGAGGTGCAAAGGCAGCCTTAAGCCCTCCTTGCTCCAACCACACCCCCAGAACAATATATGGAGATATACCTACCTACCTCATAGAACTGGAAGAGACCCTCAAAGGTCAGAGTCCAGCCCCCTGCCTTCACTAGCAGGACCAAGTACTGATTTTGCCCCACATCCCTAAGTGGTCCCCTCAAGGATTGAACTCCGACAAAGTGGGTATTCACCCACGAAAGCTCATGCTCCAATACGTCTGTTAGTCTATAAGGTGCCACAGGACTCTTTGCTCCTTTTACAGATCCAGACTAACACGGCTACCCCTCTGATACTTGAACCCTGGGTTTAGCAGGCCAATGCTATCCCTTCCCATTAATTAAATAAATTTAATCAATTAATTAATTAAAAAGGCAGTATACAGTAGGGTGTAAGGAGCTGGAGCTGTTACAGCAGCTTTATGCCACCTGAGTATTCCCCTAGGCAGAGGGAACTCTTGAGGTTAGAACTGCCAGGTTTATGGCTGCTGTGTAGGTGTTAAATCTTTCAATTAACTAGTAGTGGGGAGGCTGGCTTGGAGTGTCAAGAACAAGCCGGAATTCTTAAGCCTTACAAGATACACAGGTTATGCTTTCTTCACTTCAGAGGAATATGGACACCCATGGGAAAACATGGCGAATGCTTTCATCACAGCAGCTTTCGGAACCATCAGCACAGCTGGCAATTTCACTAAGGAAAATAACCAGCAACATCTTTTAGAATTGTTAATTACGTGAGGAATAAAATAGGGTATTTTAAGGTCTGAACTGTTAAAAATTGGGAGGGGAAGGGTAAATCAAAAGGAAAGTTTTTATTTAAGTACCATCACCTGTTATAACAGATAAATTATGATACCAAGAAGCCTTGAAATCCTTCTATGATCACAGCTCCTTACTGATTGTCTACAGTCTTGTATTTTAAGGGTGACCCATCTTTTCTCTTTTGTGTGTGTGTGCTCTTTAGGTCTGGGACCTCATGTTTCTGTTGTGTAAAAAACAGTGTATACTTAGTGTTCAAATAACATACTTGTCTTTCTTCAGAGTACAAAAAAGTACACACAAAGTTAGGTGTCAAATATTCTCACTAGTTTATTACAGATTTTGAAAGCTGATGTTCAGATTTGTGAATGAACATGAAACAGACAAACAAAATGGATTCAAATGTTTTAATCCACACACATTTTCTTCAGTCTGGTTCATACAGAGAAATACAATACAGATCAACAAGACAACAGAAAGATGCTTCAGGAAATTCAGCAACACAATTAGTGGTATGAAAATAGCTTTTATTTATTTACAAACATCTAAGAGGAATATGAAGCAGACATCCTTTCAAAAGGATTCCTTTCTGCGCATTTTCTCTTCTAAGTCATAAGAACGAGCAGAACACAAAATTAACAGATGTAAATCTGAGTAACTCCACTGAAATCAATGGAGTTCTGCTGATTTCCCTGGGAGTTACTCTGCATTTACAATTGCGTACAAACAGGTCACTCAAATATTTTTTTTTACTTCTCAACAAAATACACAACACCTACAGGCAATGATTAACTAAACTGGTCAGTATACTGTCAAAGCGACCAAACATATACTCCTCAGGCAAGCAAAACTCCCATTCAAGTCAATGGGAGTATTGTCTGCTTAAGGAGAATATGATCAAGCCCAAAGTGTGCATAAACATAAACCAAAAAGTTTGACCACAAAAAGTTTCCAAAGTCACATTACTGCTTGTGTATAGGAAGGTACAGAAGATTGTTTTAAAAGAAAAAAAAATTGTTCCCTACTTTTATGACTAGAGTTTTGTGTAACACTTTCCCCCTACAGCTTATTCATTCTTTTTGAAAGCAGAAAAGCAACTAATTCTACCTGGGGGGTTACAAGGCATCTCTTTGATGCCAAGGAAAATGTAAGTGTATCTACTACTTTTTTAAAAGATACTTTGGAAGTGCAGTATCATGCTAGTTGTAATTCCTTTATAAATAAGACCTCAAGCACTTTGCAACTGTGAATACACAATGTGTCATTTTCTTTTTTGGGGGGAGGGAACATGGGTGGTGGTGGTGGTGGTGGAAAAATGGGCATTTGTTAATTTCTGGGCACTTTAGTGAATGATAGCCACAGCTTAATATGCAACATTAGGCACCAATTTATGTTTCTGAATAAATTGATGGGTTCCCCCATTACTGTTCTGTGGGAAAACCACTAACCAACCACCCATCACTTTTTCTGGATAAAAAGAACACTAAAGGTTACAAATTCAGCATTTTGATCCAGTGCGTGGATCTGTAAAAAGCTCTTTGTTTCTTATTTAGTGCAATTTCAGAATCTGCATATGCACATTGAATACAAACATATTACACTATCAGAATACTTCTATCCTAAAGAATAGGCTTTTGTAAACTTTTGATGTGCTGGTATTTTCTCACAAATATTATTTAAGTGACTATGACTAACTCACAGTTACAGCTCTTGAAATTCACATTTTTACAATATTCAGAATATGGTTTTTGAATTATTTCTATTATACATATTGAAGGCATAGGCTACAAAAATAAAAAAAAATCATTCGGTTTTACTATAAAAAATCTATAAAGATTAGATGGCTAGAGTTCTAAGAGCTACATGAATTAGTAGTGGACATATGGCTAATGAGGGATGTCAACTTTGAAGATACAGACTGAAATCCTTACAACAACAGTTTCCATTTCCTCTTTAAAGAGAAGTCAATACAATAATCGGTATTATGTTTGATGGATGCAAACACTTTAAATTAACAACTCTGAACTTGGAAGTGGAAAGATCATTGCAGATAATGTGGGCACAGAAGACAGGGAAATGTTAAAGAGAAACAAAAGATAGTTTAAAACTATGAAGGTAATTCAGACTTCCAAAACATGACAGCTGGTGAAAGTCAGCTTAGCACCGCTTGGTTCAATGGAGCAATGCTGATTTGCTCCAGCTGAAGATCTATCCCAACGGACCCCAATCCTGGGATCAGTGAATATTCAGCACTCAGTGAAGCAAACAGGAATTTTGAGTGGGCAGAGCTTGCAGGAATGGGCCTTAAACATATGGAATGTGTAAATAATGTTCACACGAAACAAGTGATGTTCTGTTACCCTACACTGTGCTCTATAAGCAGCTACAGTTCCTCAGAACAGGGTCAGAGCATATTTTTAAAAAGTGGATAGTTCACATTCAGTAGGATCAACCAGGCTACTAAAATGTTGCAGTCATCTCTTTTTAAATCTAAAAATATTCTAGATTATTTCTAGCTGACAGTTTAAAAAAAGAAGAATCTGCAGTCACACTATGTAATGAAATAGGAAACAAAGAGCATACATACAAGGAATTTCAAAAATGTGTTACTCTTACATCAGAACTAAGTAACAGTGGTATGTGTTCAACATTCGAGTGTTCTTTAAGAAGTCACCATGTATTGCATTAACATTTTTAATGCTATTGAAAGCTATGGCACAATAGTTAGACAATATTTTTTCCAGCTAAAGCCCGTAACTTGCACTTTTTAAGGAGGTTATTTTGGATCTCAACTAAGCCCGCTTATCCCAGTGAAGAACACTGCAAGCACATTGCTGAGTGTAATTGCTAGACTGAAAAATATCAAGGTCCTGATCCTATAAAGACATACATGCTAGAAATTAATCAAGTTCATAAGTCTTTGTAGGTTTCGGCGCAAAGACCATAAATAATCAGCATTGTCTCCTCAGTGAATACTGTCTTCTAGAAAAAAAGTGCATTGGACTGCTAGGGAGGACCTAAATTTTACACCTATTAAAACATACCATGAATAACAACATTATATATATATATATATACACACACTAAAATATAGTAGCACAGGATACAAGTCTACATACTGACTGAAATGCAATCTAAATATAAGCACAGAGCTGTGCACTGACCTCAGAATGGCTCCAACTTACAAGGATCACAAAAACAAGTCAATTACAAAAAGTGAATTAGAAGGAAGTTTCTAGTATTACAACTGCCTGAGTGCCCCCGTCAATTTTAGTAGTTTCAAGCACGTTTTACAATTACAAATATTCCTCTTTCCCTTGTTGCTAGTTAGTTAACATAATACCGACGATCATGACTGTGTGGTTAGTGGAGACCAGACAAATCTTATTCATCATCATCATGTCAACTAACTGGGATTAGATTTTGCTTGGATCAGGAGTTAATCTTGGTCTGTTAACATGGTGCTGAATAAGATTTGCCCTATGACTGCTAAATCATGTTTTTTTTCATCCTGTTATCAAAATCAGGTTCTCTCGATTGTTTATATGGTAGAATTCTAGAATGTAAATAGGCCCAAACAAAGAAAAATTTAGTAGGGGCCTGGTTTTCACTCCAGCTGAAGTGAATGCATTCCAGAACAATCAGCAGATTACAAAAATGTTCCAAACACACATGAGATTTAAAGTTAGGTGTGTCCATTTAAAACGAGAGCCTCATCAGTGCATTGGAAAGGAGAATTTGGACTATTTACCCATTGGGATAGTTTTTGGTGCTATGCTGGGGTATGCTGTAAATACTGTAGTATGCTGTAAACACATGACCGCCAGTACACATCAGGTTATAAATATATCATAGTCAAGTAGCAGCACAATTTCTTATAAAAAAGATAAACATGAATGGCAACTACTGTCAGACCTCAACTATTTTATTTCAAGGGGAAAACCAGAAAGAGTGTAGGGACCACCTTATGGATTGTGAACATTCCTTTTAAAAAAACAAACAAGTTGCAGAAGACCCAAGAATACAGACGTGTGTCCAAAAAAAATCGATAAACTTTTACTCTGACCTGTGAACTACTCTAAGGAAAAGATAAATATATATATTTTATACAAATTGTGAAAGTTTATAAGTAAGGTGGTTGTGAGGGGAGAAAAAAAGTTCACTCCATATCTAGGTTTTGTGTGCAAGTTTAAGCCCACCAAAAAATTTTTAACCTGTAGGTTATAAACCCAGGAAAAGGATTTATAACAGAAGCACTGACCGATCTTTAGGTACACTAGCATATGCTGCAATACAATCTCAATATAGCCTAGAATTATAGCTTTGTGAATGAATAGTTTGAATGCTTGCTAAATTAATATCCCAATATTTCTACAGCTGTATATTTTATTCAAATTAATATGCTTATAATAAGCCTCTGAGAAATTAAATGTATTCATAATTTATGTCATCCTTAAATGCAGTGTGGCTTTTCTTAGAGCAGAGCATGAATTTCAATAGCAGAGCACCCTCTTCTGAGTAACTAATATATTGCAATATTTTTATGTTTCCAATTGTCAAACTCTATTTTTAATTTAAAAAAATAGGATAATCAATAGACAAAACTGTATCATGTGCTTAATGTTTTCTAACATCTATTTTTTTTAACTGTGAATTTCATCAGATTCACAGCCATGATAAATATACAATAGCACACGAGCAACTATCATTAAATCTGAAAAGTATCTTTATTTAATTTATATGCAAATTAGACATGGGGAGGCAAATGATAATGACTTATAACTTCCGCAGTCAGACTAAAGTGGTTTCACAGGGAGAAATTCACAACAGAATCTGAGTTTAAATTTGTGATGAACTGAAAACTTTTGATTAATAAAACAGTTGAGCAAGAGAAGTTTACAAAAAAAAAATCTTCAAAAAAACCACAGGTTGGTAAAGTTGGGAATTGCAAGATTCTTGTGATCACCTGACTTATTTAAATTCTAGCCTTAACATTTGTTTTTAAAAAGTCCTCTGACCTGTCTCCAGTTGTCCACAATTCCAGAAAAGTGGGTATGGCATATCTGACATCGAGATAAAAATTTATAGCGAGTGCAATCTTCTACCATCCTCAAATAGAATTTTCTGAATGGCTTTCCAAGCATACATTGTCTAAATTTGCTACTGATCAAATGCCCTCAGCTATTCAGACATTCACTTCTAATCGCTCATACATGCAGCATAATTCTCCTCCCATCAGCATGCAAAGAGCGATGATCTGGCTCAGACAATTATGGCCATTCTCAGAAAGCAGCTCTCCAAAATTACCAAGTAGGTGTTAGATGAAGTGTTACCTTCACTGCCCACTCTCCTCCTGTATTACAAAGCTATTCATGGATTTATATTGCCCAGAGAGTATTTCACCCATTTGGTACCAGATCCTGAGAAGTGCTCAGTGAGTTGCAGTCAGTGGAAGGATCCAGCTTGTCTGCATACAGTACCTCCTGGCCAATACCCCATTGTCTGAGGTGCTGTACCTAAGTTTCCTTCCTCCAACCAAGAACAAAACAAATTGGGAGACAGCCTGTTCTCACCAACTGTGATGTCATCTAGAGCAGTGTTTCTCAACGACCAGTCCGTGGACAGGCACAGATCCCTGAGATCTCCCTGACAGACAGGGTTTAGGAAGGAAGCAATTCGGTCACTGGTATCCATCTAGAGACAGGATGGATCTTCAATCTACCAACTCCTCAGAACCAGGAAAAAAGCATTTTATAAGCTTTTATTTAAGGGTAGGGTGGGGGTTCAAACTTTCAAAATTCAGGACAGTTTTTGATCCTATGAGTATTGAAATAGATCTTGAAAATTTCCAGATAAACTTTAGATGATTCTCCCCAACACAGTTTGATAAGTTTAGATCAAGAAATCCTGTCATTGTCTTTCTAACGTATCTGCATTCCAAATACATACCTAGTTTTTCCAGAGCTTTATAACTTGTCTGTAAACATTAGTATACAAGGATAAGAGCATAATATTTAAATAAATATTTTAAAAATAAGTGTGAATAAGTTATTCAAATATAAATAAAGTAGAGGTTTACCAGTTTAAAATGATTTTTAAGCTAGTATAACCTAAAGTCAGTTTTAACTAAAGAAGATTTGGATCGTGGATCTATCCATAACATGGTATATCTACTTTGGGTATTTTTAATTTACTTTTTATGTGGACTTCTGTGACTCAAATCGCAATGTATTTACATGATAAATTATAAATTCAAAGAAGGTCTATAAGGCTCCCAAGTATAAAATTTACATTTTTTGTCAACATTTACAATTAATTACATTCTAATCACATATATAAACAAACACCTTGCAAATCTGTCTAAATATGAATTTACTAATGTCAGTAGTATTTAGAATCTAGCATGTAAACTTTTTAAAAGGGACACTGTCAAGTTAAAACATATTTTTATCTTGAAAGATTATTAAAAATGGAAGAGTTTCAAAAATGTAATTAACTTTTTACCATATAAACTATGTTTGCTTTTTGCTTTTCACTCAGCATGGAAAATTTAAACCAGAAAGGGTCTGTTTAACTTCCTGGTCTATCATGCACTGATATAGTGCTGTTGTGTTTGATTTCCATAAACCTGTACAAAAATGCTTAAATAAATTGTTTAAAAAAATGTTTTCATGAACATTAGGTAATCCATGGAAGGTCTTTTTTAGATTTTGTAAAACAACTGCATTTGGTTTACAAAACCTAGATATATGGCCTACCCTACTTGATAGTGTCCCTTTAAACTAGCATATAGAAAACAAAAGGAAAGTTATTTGAAGGTGCTGGCTTAAAATGACAAAAGAGGTAAGAAAATTCAGTGTTTAGACCTTTCCTTAACTTGTCACTGGGCTTAATGTATACAGCACACATCCACTATAAATTCAGTTACTGTTTGGAGATCATTTGCAGTACATGAGCTCAACTGGATTGATTAGTGACAGGTTTACTCCTTAGCGTCAAGCTCTTGGCTTTGTAGGTTAAGTTACTCGCTCATAAAATAACTAAAGAGCAAATATTGATTTCTGCTGAAGCGACCATGAAGTTTTAAACCTGAGAAGCTTCAACTAGGTCAATATTTACCCTGAGAAATCTTGATGGTTACCTAAACAGGATGTTTATATCTACTGTTAGATCTATTCAGAATTTTTGTATCATTGTTTGCAATAATGCTCTTTTGTGGCCATAAATTTAAATGGGAAATAAAGTTTTAAATCCCGCAGAGCTATTATTCACCTTGCATGACCTAGTCAGGAAGCAAAATATACATATGTTCTCCATCTGTTTTTGCAGATAATACATCTTTACTGATCATATATGTATATACGATCAATGTGGTGGCACAGACTGACTTGCCATGTTGCTATTTTCAGATCATCATCAGACAAGATCAGTTATCTGTAACAGTTTTTAAAGTGTTACCAATGGTCTCCAAAAGAAACAATCTTGTTACATAGGTCTTAAAAGATGGTCGTGCTACCCAGAGTCACATTTCAATATTTCTGTTATGTGCACTTCACGGTATATTGTTTAACTGAGTAAGACATACTGCTTATTTAAAAGAGAAAATAGTATTCTCAAGACATACTAAAACGACATTTAGCCTTAAGAAAAATCAGTTTAAGTTATGGTGAGATTTTCATTTTGATAGTATATACCTAAGTGTTTTACTAAAGGTTAACCTGGAGGTTTTTCCATTAATACTTGAAAGCATGGCTTTTTTTTTTTTTACCCCTATGCCACTCACAAGTCTACACCTTACTGCATAAAGATATAGTCATTGAGATAGAACATTTAATATACATTTAATTACGTTTTTAAACAAGAATTGATTAATATATTATGTAAAATCCTTCAAAACCTATATGTCTTCATCCATCTGTTCCTTTGTGTGTTCCTGCTCCGACATGCTGGAAGCATCATCATCCGTTTGCTCACCCGAGTGATATAACATCAGTGCATGTGTCTTATGAGTTATGGTAACAGTGCAGGGTCCCTGTGCCCATGGCTCTCCATCCACCTGCATTGGCATCTTTGAATTCTTCAGAATCAGCTGGTATTAAATAAAAGAGCATATACAGAATCATAACAGTTCACTCCAGCCAAAGGTATTTCATTTACAACTACTGCTTATGTACTGATATAGCAAGACTTTAGCCTCCCAGTAGAGAATCTTAGTATATTGTTAGTTATACACATGTATAGGGTGTCCATAATTGAGTTGTGGGGGTGCAATTTAAGTGGCAATTAACTTTTCCAAAAATGCTGAACACCAGAGTCCCCAGTAAACTGCAGCTTTTAAAAACAAAGATGTGGTCAGCAGCTGAGCGCCTAACATGACACATTCACGGAAAAACTTGGGTAAAGGTAATCATAAATGCTACGTACCCTCACAGTGTGTGCCTGTCCTAGTCGAACAGGATTTGCTAATTTCACCTGAATCTGTGCACAGTGGAAAGAGCCATAAACTCCAGCAACTTCCAGCAATCCATCATCATACCTAAGGTTTAGAAAAAGAGACACTTACTATAAAAAAAAAAGGTGTGAACACCACTGAAATAACTGTATAAAAAACTTTACATGGTCTTTGTATTAATAGATAAAACTATAATTAAAGTGACTGATACAGTACATAAGCTTAAAACTATCTGTTTGCCTTCTGCTGCATAACAAATTCTATGCACTCTATAAAATCTTATGGCCCAGATCTGCAGCACCTACTTATGTGAGCAATCCCTCTGATTAATGAGACTGCTTACTTAAGTCCATTGGTCCTTACACTGTAATAAAAAAGTATATATTATAACCATTGATGCACTACATACCTTGCCAGGGGATAAGGCTCATCACCCATTCCTTCCCATAATCTACAGCCACCTCCCCAGTATCCAATATTCAGGACGATGATACCTTCCAAATTCGGCAGATCAATTCTCTCACCATCCAGCTCTAGCTTTACAGATACACAACAGATTGTTAGTAAGTTACTGTGGGACAAATTCTGCATGTGGGCATGTGCCACTCTCTTCATGCATTAGGGTGGCCATCCCACTGAAGTCAATGTGAACTGGTCCAATATGACCAGCATGTGTGTTATTTATAAAATAAATATAAACATATTAAGAAACAATATTTTTGAATTCATAATATGGTATTGTATCCTACAACCCCCACTTCTATTATTAACTAGCACTTTACAGTTGCAAGGGTATGTGACTCAGACTCGTATAGTCCCTCTGCACTGGAGCAAGTTTCACCTATACACCGGGATTTTAGCTACACCAGGGGCTCGATCCAAAGTCCATAAATGTAAATAGGAATCTTCAATGGGTTTAGGATCAGGCACTAGATACTGTACAGTAAGTTCTGAATAGTCAGTTGCCACAAGTTAATTTTGCTATTATATCAAAAGGTAAGCAATATACAGGTACGCTTTAAGAGGTCTCTCTGATTGTATCTAGTGGAAACTAGGCGTTACTTAGACTTTTTTATTTATAAAAACTACTAGATCATTTCCATTTAAGATCCTGCTTTCTTGAGGGAGGGAGATGTATGTTCCCCTGGGAAAAAAACGTGCGTTAGCAAGAGAACATAAGATACCTTACCTCAATTTTTTTGTTAAGATCTTTACATTCCTGTACTAAACAATCTTTGGTTCCATAGAAAAAATAAACAGCCTACAAAAAGTTAAAGAGAAATCAGTATCAGAAACAGAGAGCAAGACAAAGATAATTCAATTACAGTTATAAGAGCTCAATCTGAAATTCTTATGTAACATGAGATATTTGTGTATCATATTTGCTTTTAAGTTTCAGGAAGAGGACGACTCAGTCATTACTACCTAGCGCAAGTAAGAGTTTTCCCTTTTAAAATAAAATCCGTACTACACTTTTAAATAGAGTTAGGCAGTGCCATTGCTCCACTCCATTAAGTTTCCAAATGACTGAAGCTCTACAGAGATCAATATACTTAAGACTGCTTTGCAGGTAATTAAGAACAAGAGTCTTTCCCTCTGCTCCAGAAGGGGAGAGCAACCCAAACAGTTGGAACCTGGCTGCAAATGCACCTGACCCACCATAAGCTCCCCAAGGAAGCTCCTCTACAAGAGCTCTAGGACTGAACCTCTTCTAAAACTGAGGGAGGACAAGGTAGCGCTAAGAAGCATGTTCCATAGCTGATACTACAGTCCATATTCACAGCCACTACTGTACAACCTAGAAATATGGAGTGGTAAGCCAGCCAAAAGCAGCATGGTGGTGACAACAGTCCCCCGCCCCCAATTAACCAAGATCCCTGTGCATCTCAAGACATGTATTGCTGAAGGAGAATGAACTTCCTGACCCAGGGAGATAAACCCTGAATGTCCAATGGAACCATGAAGATGAAACTCCGGGAGCTAAACTAGAAGAGTTTCTCTTTCTCTATGTAGGAAAAAATTTCAAATAAGGGAAAATAGGGCCCTAATGGCAGTTTCCAAGGCTGGACGTAGCTCTAACAGTAGTAGTCACAACTGCAGCAAATCAGTGGCCTGAGCTGTTTCCACAGAAGTCAAAGAGAATTTTGCCATATTACTAGAAACCGTAACTGTGATACTGAGCAACAACAAAATGAACAAACATTAGAATAAACTAGACACTAGTAAAACACAACCTTAGATTAAGATGCAAAAAAAAATGTTTTGCTTGATTGCTATAAAATGTTAAAAAGCCCCAAGTTTGTCTCAGACTGTTACATAAAACAGCTGATACTTAAATACTTGCATGAATTAAAGGAGGCTATTTGCAATCTTTTGATTAAAGGGTGGCAATTCTCAGTATTTTTGGCAAGAAGTGGGAAATGCTATTTTACCAATCACACCTTATTAATAATTCTGCTGGAAAACAGTGAGGGGGTCTTCTCACGATGTGCATGAAAGTTGAGAGCCATGAGAGCATCAGGTCCTATAGAAAAATAGTTGTTCATTGTGAACACCTGCGGGAAAACAGCTCTAGTTAAAATTATGGAGACATGAAAACAAAATCCTAGCAATATGCAAACTGGAAGTCACACATGTGTAATCTGAAGTAGCAGATAACCAGTTCTTAGTTAATATAAAACGATTAAAGGCTCTCAGTTATACAGGTGCTTCGATGAGAATTACCAAGGGGTGGGAGAAGCACCCACATTACAGAGCAGAATTTCACTGACTCTTTGCATGTATCAATACACTGCTGCCACTACTTAAATATTATTGTTGGATTCATGGAGTTTTGCACACACTTCTCAGCTACCCTTTGACTTCCTCAGAGAGAAGGAAAGCCCTATGACCACTTTCACAGTATCCTTTGTTTTAAAAAGCTTCTTTTGGCACTTTCAGTGCTCACTGTGTAATTTTTAAAAATAAGCAGGGCTATCGATTAATCACAGTTAACACACTTGATTAACTCAAAAAAAATGAATTGTGATTAATCACAGTTTTAATCGCACCAAACAATAGAATACCAACTGAAATTTATTAAATATTTTTGGATGCTTTTCTCCATTTTCAAATATGTTGACTTCAAGCACAACACAGAATGCAAAGTGTACGCTGCTCACTCTATATTATTTTTTATTACAAATATGTGCACTGTAAAAATGATAAAAGAAATAGTATTTTTCAATTCACCTCAGAGAAGTACTGTAGTGCAATCTCTTTATCGTGTAAGTGCAACTTACAAATGTAGATTTTTTTGTTACATAACTGCACTATAAAACAAAACAATGCAAAACTTTAGAGCCTACAAGTCCACTCAGTCTTACTTCTTGTTCAGCCAATTGCTCAGACAAACAAGTTTGTTTACATTTACAGGAGATAATGCTGCTCACTTCTTATTATGTCACCAGAAAGTGAGAACAGGCGTTCACATGGGACTTTTGTTGCCAGCTTTGCAAGGTATTTACGTGCCAGATATGCTAAACAGTCATATGCCCCTTCATGCTTCCATGCTGATGATGCTTGTTAAAAAAATAATGCATTAATTAAATTTGTGACTGAACTCTTTGGTGGAGAATTGTGTATGTCTCTGGTTCTGTGTTTGACCTGCACGCTGCCATGTATTTCACGTTATAGCAGTCTCAGATGATTATTCAGCAAATGACGTTCTTTTTAAGAACACTTTTACTGAAGATTTGACAAAACGCAAAGACGGTACCAATGTGAGATTTCTAAAGATGGCTACAGCAATCGACCCAAGGTTTAAGAATCTGAAGTGCCTTCCAAAATCTGAGAAGGATGAAGTGTGGAGCATGTTTTCAGAAGTCTTAAAAGAGCAACACTGATTCGGAAACTACAGAACCCGAACCACCGATAAAGAAAATCAACCTTCTGCTGGTGGTATCTGACTCAGGGTATGTCTACACTACAGGATTATTCCGATTTTACATAAACCGGTTTTGTAAAACAGATTGTATAAAGTCGGGTGCATGCGGCCACACAAAGCACAATAATTCGGCGGTGTGCACCCATGTACCGAGGTTGGCATCGATTTCTGGAGCATTGCACTCTGGGTAGCTATCCCGTAGCTATCCTATAGTTCCCGCAATCTCCCCCGCCCATTGGAATTCTAGGTTGAGATCCCAATGCATGATGGTGCAAAAACAGTGTCGCGGGTGATTCTGGGTAAATGTCGTCACTCATTCCTTCCTCCTTGAAAGCAATGGCAGACAATCATTTCGCGCCCTTTTTCCCTGGATTGCCCTGGCAGACGCCATAGCATGGCAACCATGGAGCCCGTTTTGCCTTTTGTCACTGTCACCGTATGTGTACTGGATGCCGCTGACAGAGGCGGTACTGCAGTGCTACACAGCAGCATTCATTTGCCATTGCAAGGTAGTAGAGACAGTTAGCAGTCGTTCTGTACCATCTGCTGTGCCATTGTAAATTGGCGATGAGATGATGGTTATCAGTCGTTCTGTACCATCTGCTGCTGTCATGGGTGCTCCTGGCTGGCCTTCGCTGAGGTCGGCCGGGGGCGCAAAGACAAAAATGGGAATGACTCCCCGAGTCAATCCCTCCTTTATGATTTATCTAAAAATAGAGTCAGTCCTGCCTAGAATATGGGGCAAGTGTACTAGAGAACCAGTGTATCAGAGAACCAGAGAGCACAGCTGCTCTGTGTCAGATCCCACAGAAATTATTAGCTGGAAGCCATTCTAGGGGGTGCCCCTGCAACAACACCACTCGTTGCTTCCCTCCTCCCCCAACCTTCCTGGGCTACCATTGCAGGGTCCCCTCATTTGTGAGATGAAGTAATAAAGAATGCAGGAATAAGAAACACTGACTTTTTAGTGAGATAAAATGAGGGGGAGGCAGCCTCCAGCTGCTATGATAGTCCAGGCAGGACATTAAACGGTGGCGGGGAGAGGAGCCCAGCATCCCGCTACTATGATAGTCCAGGTAGTACAGAATCTTTTCTTTAGACATGAAAGGGGTGGGGGACGCTGATGGAACTCAGCTCCTAGTTGCTATGATGAGGAGGTTACCAGCCGTTCTGTACCATCTACCGGGAATGACTGGGAGTCATTCCTATTTTCACCCAGGCGCCCCCGGCCGACCTCATCTGAGGCCAGCCAGGAGCACTCACAGGATGATGAGGACAGCTCTCAGTCCTTTTGTACGGTACCGTCTGCCACCGGGGAGGGGAGGGGAGGGGAGAGGATGCTGCTATTCATTGCCGCAGCACCGCGTCTACCAGAAGCATGCAGTAGAAATAGGGTGACATATAAAAAAGTCAAGAAACGATTTTTTCCCCTTTTCTTTCACGGGGGTGGAGGGGGGGTAAATTGACGAGATAAACCCTGAAACACCCCAGACAATGTGTTTGACCCTACAGGCACTGGGACTCAGCCAAGAATGCAAATGCTTTTCGGAGACTGCGGGGACTGTGGGACAGCTGGAGTCCTTGGTATCCCCTCCCTCCCTCCATGAGCGTCCCTTTGATTCTTTGGCTTTCCGTTACGCTTGTCACACAGCACTGTGCTGTGGCCTCTGTCTATCATAGCCTGGAGATCTTTTTCAAACACTTTGGCATTTCGTCTTCTGTAACGGAGCTGTGATAGAACAGATTTGTCTCCCCATACAGCGATCAGATCCAGTATCTCCCATATGGCCCATGCTGGAGCTCTTTTTGGATTTGGGACTGCATCGCCACCCGTGCTGATCAGAGCTCCAAGCTAGGCAAACAGGAAATGAAATTCAAAAGTTCGCAGGGCTTTTCCTGTTTACCTGGCCAGTGCATCCAAGTTCGGATTGCTGTCCAGAGCAGTCATAATGGTGCACTGTGGGATACCGTCTGGAGGCCAATACCATTGATTTGCGGCCACACTAACCCTAATCCGATATGGTAATACCGATTTCAGCGCTACTCCTCTCGTGGGGGAGGAGTACAGAAACCGGTTTAAAGAGCCCTTTATATCAATATAAATGGCCTCGTTGTGTGGACGGGTGCAGCGTTAAATTGGTTTAATGCTGCTAAACTCGGTTTAAACGCGTAGTGTAGACCAGGCCACAGATGATGAAAAAGAACACGGGTTGGTTCTCACTGCTTTAGACTGTTATCCAGCAGAACCTGTCATCAGCATGGATGCATGTCTTCCGGCATGGTGATTGAAGCATGAAGGGACACATGAACCTTTAGCGCATCTGGCATATAAATATCTTGCTATGCTGGCTACAACAGTGCCATGAGCACACCCGCTCTCACTTTCTGGTGACATTGTGAACAAGAAGCGGGCAGCATTATCTCCTGCAAATGTACAAAAACTTGTTTGTCTGAGCGATTGGCTAAACAAGAAATAGGACGGAGTGGACTTGCAGGTTCTAAAGTTTTACATTGTTTTATTTTTGAATGCAGTTTTTTTTTACATAATTCTACATTTTTAAGTTCAGCTTTCATGATAAAGAGATTGCACTCCAGCACTTATATCAGGTGAATTGAAAAATACTTTTTTGTTCTTTACAGTTCAAATATTTGTAATAAACAATAAAATGAGCACTGTACACGTTGTATTCTGTGTTATAATTGAAATCAATATATTTAAAAATGTAGAAAACATCCAAAAATATTTAAATAAATAGTATTCTATTATTAACAGTGCAATTAATCATACAATTAATTTTTTAAATCGCTTGACAGCCCTAAAAAGAAGATAAAGGTTCTTAATGCCAGGTCTGCAAGAAAAACATGTAGTAATCTAGTAAAGAAACCATAAATCCTGCAGTTCGTTCTGTGGATCCCAACATTTTAGAGCTGACGCTGCTACTTAACTACAATATGCAAATATAGATATTTACAGTTCATTATACCTTGGAATTTCAACTAACCCTGTAACAAGTCAGATATCAACTCCTTCAAACACTATTCAAAGCCTGATTCTTCTCTCACCCTGATGAGAATCAGGGGGTAACTCTACTGATGTCAGTCCCAAAAGTGTAAAACTGATGTGAGATTAGATCACTCTTTCAAATACGTATTCACTTTACAGGCAGCTTACTTATCTTCTTCATATACCAAATGGTTATATCTTTTTTCCTGAAACTTTCCAGAGTGGAAACACATGATTTGCAATCCTTCTCACATTTCCTATTTTATTATTCTTGTTTATTGTGAATTATAAGATTATCATGTAGTAAGACTAGTGATCTCAGCACTGCTGTAAACTTGCATAACAGCTTCACTTCTGTGTCAGCCAATTAACAAAGCAGTTCATTATTTTCAGTGCTGCCATCTACTTTCCTAATGTACTGTGAACTGAAGAGAAAAGCATAACAAACAGAGCACTGGACTGGGACACGGAAAACCTGGGTTCTATTCCTGGCTCTGTCACTGGCATGTGGAGTGACGGGGGTGGGGGGAATTATTTTACCTCCCCGTGCTTCAGTTTCCCCATCAGCAAAATAGAACTCCTTTGTAAAGCTTTTTGAGATCTTCTGATGAGAAGTGCTCTATCAGCAAGGTATTATTATACAAACCTTCAGGCCAGGCAGTTTATTTTATTTTATTTAAAAAGCATATGCAAGTAGGAAATAAAATAATCAGTTCATACAAGCATCCGGTAAGATCCATATTTCAGTAATTTTGAAATCATACCTTTTGTTTTCTTAAATTGTAGTATCCTTTGTTTGTTATCTGAACCTTCCATCTGAAAAACAAAAGGCTATTATTTAGTCAAGTCACAGAAGATGAACTACTCTCACTGAACTCAAACTGCAATAAGAAACCAACAACTGCAATGTAAGAAATTATAATTAGAAGATGGATGTTCCTCAGAAGATTCAGAGGTTTGGTTAAATATTTAAAGGTTCAGCATTGGAGAAGCTGCTCAGCAGAGGCTCCACCATGTCCGACATCCAGTAGCTCCAGCTTCCCACTGGAGCAGTTACACCTGTGCACATCTGCAGGTGCCTTGTTTGTGTTTCCTTACCAAATCTTTGCGGTCACTGAGTGTTACTGTTGATTGGTAATGCTTTCTGGAGTTTATAGATAAAATAGTCATGGTGCCATGGGATTCACTTTTGTACTGTGTTACTTACCTGTCTAATTTAATTCCATCTGCCTCCATTACATTTCGTAAAATTTGTTCCACTGGGACTTCTCCAGCATAACCTGCACCCCAAGCCAATGTATTAGACAGGTCATTACCTGTTCCGAGAGGTAAGATTGCAACTTGTGGAATATACCGTTCTTGTCCCTGTGACACAGAAATGGTACATTTTAGAATCTCCTTTTCTAGAGTCCTCTCCCTCCCTATTATCACCAGAAATGTTGAAGATAGCGGAACACCATTAACAGAAAAGCTGCTTCAATGGTTATTACAGAGTTGCACAGAATGTACTGCAAGCATGGCAAATGTCAAATCTAAGCACATGGGATCGAGAAAATATGAAAGGTTGAATTTTTAAACTAGGCAAATACCAAATGCACAAAAATAACATATCCTCAAGTGAGCAGCCCCTTTGGAAAATATCTTGCCTTTCCTTTACTGCCGTAGCCTTCCCTCTGTAAAGCTGGTCTATCTACCTAGTTCATAGAGCTGTTGTGAGATTTAAGTTTTCCACTGTGAGAAGTAATTTGAAAAAGTGGCATCGTGGTTACTGTTGTTTAATCAGGATATATATGTTTATAAGAAAAAGGATGTTTCCTCTTCTTATCAGCCCTGCAACCAGGGATCTGAGAGTCAAGCTAGGCTCTTTTTTCCCCTTCACTTACCACCAGTAATAAAGGTTTTAAAGCTCAGCCCTCAGAGGAATACCTATGTACTGCCAATGCCTGTAATAGGTTTTCAGGAGCATAACATTTTGTCAAGAACTCGGCTAAGGAGGCATGAGAGGGCCTACAATCCAGCTGACACCATCTTAAGTATGTTAACTCTCCAGAGCTAAGACGACATTTTCCTCCACGTATTTCATTGTACCAGCAA
This sequence comes from Gopherus flavomarginatus, assembly GCF_025201925.1. NCBI lineage: Eukaryota > Metazoa > Chordata > Testudines > Testudinidae > Gopherus > Gopherus flavomarginatus. Next base: position 42,882,108 of record NC_066628.1, on the reverse strand, counting down.
ATATGTCTCTCTCAAAAGAGTTTATAGGTTGATGATATGCATCATGACTCAGTCGCAGCTTTCAGTACAGTACTTTACAAAGCAGGGCCGCCCAGAGGATTCAGGGGGCCTGGGGTCTTCAGTGGCGCGGGCCCCCCACTTCAGCAGTAATTCGGCAGCGGGGGGTCCTTCTGCCCCGGGGCCCGCTGCTGAAGTGCCTCGAAGACCTGCAGTGGGGATCCCTTGCCGCCGAATTACCGCAACTAAGACCTGGCACTTCAGCAGTGGGTGCCGTTTCGGCGGTGGAGGGTCCTTCCGCCCCGAGCAGAAGGACCCTCCGCCGCCGAAGACCCGGAGCAGAAGAAGCTCCAGGGGCCCGGGCCCCATGAGAGTTTTCCAGGACCCCTGGAGTGAGTGAAAGACCCCACTCCAGGAGCCCCGAAAAACTCTCGTGGGGGCCCCTGTGGGGCCCAGGGCAAATTGCCCCACTTGCCCTCCCCCGGGCGGCCCTGTTACAAAGTATTATTAGTTAACAAATAAACATTCACTTTGACTGGCTCCAGAAAATTGGGAAATGGGAATTAAATTTTTATTATCCAATTTTGTGAATTTGCCACTTGTTTTCTTTTTTCTGAAGAGAAAAGGAGGTGTGTGGATATTAGGCAGAAAGGATGACAATCGAATGAGACATCCCAGGAGTTCTTGCTGACACCTCTTAAACTGAAAAGATGTTCTATTTAGAAACAATACTAAACACAAAATTTCTTTACTTCTTGTCAGTAAGTAACGGTAGAATGAAAACCAAATATTTAATAATTTATCTACTTCTGTCCCTTAATCTCCTTCTAAAGTCACAATCTGTAATTGTGCCATTATTTTGATAGCTTTAGAAGTTGAATACTTTTGCTGAGAAATAAGCAACCAGAGCAGAAGAACCTTACTATATTAATGAGTCTATTAACAGCAAATTAAATTTCTCTTTAGATTACAAAGGAATGCATAAAATAGGCTACACTCTGTGAGCAGAATGGCTTCTAAATTAAATGTTCAAAGTCTGTATCTCTTTATTGTGCATAAGCTACTTTACAAATACTTTTCTTAATAGGTTTACTCTGAAGGATAGGCATGACCCATATCCAGATAAGAGATTAGGGCTTACGCTTTGGCCAGTTACAAAAGTTATTTCACCACAATACTTGCAAAGATATTCAAACACAATACCTTTATCTTCATTTCATCAATTGCATCCAGGACCCAGCCCACTGTGCCATCCCCACCACAAACAAGCACCCTAGCAGAATTATAAGGCAGCAAGGTACAAAGCTGGAGTGCTTTGGCAGGTGAAATTTTGCTCAGATCAAAAACCTATGAACAAATGAAAATAAAAATGAAAATTTCTGTAAGTTAAGACACACCACATAGGGTTTACTTCACAGATCAAAACATCTTCACTTATATATCAGGATGCAAACTGATCATCATAAGTTCCAGTCAACTGCACTGGCAAATGATCATACCAAAGACCAAATCCTACTCAGATTCATGTGAGTAGTTACTTCAGTGAATATGCATATTAACAAAGCAAGTAGGATTTTGCCCCAAAATAATTTTTTTTTAATCCAGTAATGTCAATCTTTCACTTTTACAAGAACTAAAAGTAATGAAATAAAAAACTGTTTAAAAAAAAAGACTTAAAATTCAGTTTGTAAAAGAGTTTATTCATTGAGACTACTCTTGGCATTGATATTTTTTTTTAAACAAAGACCTTAAATTCAGACTAGCAGAAATCATTAAAGGCTCTTGCTTTGAACTTCCTTGCTTTGAGGAAAGAGAATTAAGATGTAGTCAGGAAGTCTAGGAACAGCTCTCTTATGTCAGAACATCCTGCGCCTTCCCAGCTGAGTTTAAGGGACAATGGCAACACAGAGAGCAACACAGGAAAAGAGCCAGATGTATTGCCATCTTCACAAGTAAAGTTAGGATTGAAAAAGTTTCAAAAGAATCACATCAAACCCACACAGTTTACTAAGGACTGTTGCACCAGATAGAGTGACCTCGTGATGGTGTCGCACAACGCATCATGTAGTGAAAAGAAAAAAAAAAGTTATGATTTTACTTATGATTTAAACTGTTTTTTAAATTGTTCTCTATCTTAAAAGCCTCATACCTTCTGAATGAATAGGAGACTTATGGAAAATAAAAGCAGTGAGGGGATTATTGCAAGTTCAGCTTCTATAAATCTTGGTGACATCTAGCTCCTTTTCAAACTCATTGTTTAAAAACAAAAAAACAAAAACAAAGTTCCTTCCTTAAGTTGCCTTTGCAGATCCGTGCTAAAATCCTCGTGTCCATTTTTCTTCAAATGAGAACTGCACCAATCTGTTTCCTTAGCTGGAGATTTGTATCAAACGGCTTAAAAAGATCCTGTAGTCCATATATAAGGAAAATGCTGGTGATCTTAATTGAGTATTTAGTTTATTACATAGTTATGGCTTTTCCCCACGATTACCTGAACTGGGTTTAAGAGAATCTTAAGCTCTCCCAACAATGTTTCGCCCATGTTGTTTCCACTACGAGTATTAGCCAGGATTATTATTGGGGTCCAGTGTTTACCATAGGAGGATGCCAACTGCAGAAAGAAAAAAATTCCATATGTACACAAATGTGACAAGCCTGAAAGGCATGAGGGGCTTTGAATTCCAACTTCAGTCCCCATTCACACAAAGACAGGAAAAATGAATTAGTCCATTATTTTAAATAAAAAGTTGCCAATTCCCTATTTATAGTGAGTACAGAAACAGGCAATCTTTGCAAATACGTGATAAGTTTTACAACTTATTTCAACCAGTAGTGTTCCCAGTCAATGAAGATTTAGTTGGAAATGTCAAAATACAGCTACTAAAAGTCATTTCATTTTTGTGTGTCTTCTGATTGACCTCCCCTGTGAATAGCCTAATTTGCATGTGAGAATTACAGGTTGAAAATTCAACCTTGAATCATACACAGTAATGCAGGCCCCAACTCCCTTTCCCCTCACCTTCGCTGCCCAGTCCTCCAGGCTCCCTTCTGGCACCTTCCTGCAGTCATCCCAATTCCCCAGCATGCTCCCATAGCCTGCTCTCCTCCCGACCCCCTGCCAACCTGTAAGCCCCTACTTCCCCAACTTCTCCTCTGGCAAGATCTAGCAGCTACCCCATGTCTTCAGCCTGCAGGGAGGAAGTTTGCTCTGTGCTCCATTATCCAATAACTCTCCTTTCCTGCGCTGGGCCCATGGGAATAGCAAGGCTAAGACTACTAAGCTTGGAGCGGGGCTGGCTCTGCTGTCCTGGAATCTGCCCTGCTCAGAGCATATAGGGTTGGCTGCCTGTGGCATAAACAGCACAATAGCCTATAAAGGCTGAAGGGGGAAGTACAGGCACCTCAGGTAAAATTTCTGAGCTGCTTGAGTTTTATCACAAGATCCCCCTAAAGTTGTTCAGAAATCATTCATAGATTTTAAGGCCAGAAGGGACCATTAGAACATCTAGTTTAATCTTCTGTATATCATAGGCCACTAAATTTCACCCAGTTAGTCCTGTAACCAGCCCATTAACTTCTGTTTGACTGATTCCCATCTTCCAGAACGGCATCCAGGTTTGATCTGAAGACATCAAGAGATGGAGAATCCACTACTTTCCTTGGCAGTTTGCTCCAATGGTTAAATCGCTTTCACTGTTAAATTCAAAGTAAAAATAAGGCACACATTTTTGTCTGGCACAGCTTTTAGCCACCAGTTCTTGTTCTGCCTTTCTCCACAAGAGCAAATAGCCCTTTTGTACAGGTATTTTCTCCTTGTAATGTACTTATACACTAGTCAAGTTACTTCTTATCATCTTTTTGTTACTTTGTTTAGTTTAAGCTCTTTAAATCTCTCACTGTCAGGCATTTACTTCAGCCCTTGAATCATTTTTTGCAGCTCTATTCTGCACTTTCTCCAGTTTTTGCCAACATCCTTTTTAAACCATAAACACTGGAACTGTACATAGTGTTCTTGTACCAGCCTCACCGATGGCATACGCAGAAATAAATTCACCTTGCCTCTTTTATTCACTACTCCCGTTTATACATACAAGGATCCCATTAGCCCTTTTGCCACAGCATCGCTCTGGGGAGAATATGTTGAGTTGAGTTGCTTGCTCACTATGATCCCTAAATCCTCTGAGTCATTAATTTCCAGGGTACAGTCCCCCAATCACGAAACTCGTGGTAGTACTGTGAGTGTTGACACACTGCACTATGCAATACGCTCTATTTTGGTACACAGAAAATATTTTTATTTGACAGCTTTACCTTTTTGAAGAGTCAGTTTGTTTTCACAGTTTTTAATTTTGGGGTACAATAGAAGTTTATTCTTTAACAGGCTTATTCTTACCAGGTATCCCTTAAAAAAAGAAAGACTTTATAGGATCTCTCTCCAATATCTACAGTAGTGACTTGGAGCATGGAAACATTTTTCTTTTAAACGGCTCTGTTTATAGATTTTGCTAAAGATTTAATGAATATTCTCTAACATATAACAGAGAATTAAGCATTAATTACTTTTGGAATTTTTGACTAAAGATGATTATGGGATTTAAACAGTTGTGGTTAAGATGTTTAAGAAAGCAAGGTACTATAGCCTCAGCATCACCTCAGAATAATTAAATGTAAAAATCTGTTCAGTCTCAACCAGGATGTTAATAAAATGACTAATAAATTCAAACAAACACACTGAGCATTTACATATTCAAACACTGATTCAGTGTATAACCACCACGTCATTGCACTTATTTCATATTTAGAATTATGTATTATAAAAATAAGGATACAGTTACCTTTCCATAATCAGTTCTTTTATCCTTACGTATCTGATTAATGGTAGATAAATAATATGGTGGAATAATTAAGCTTCTGAATTCTCCAAAACGACACTTCTCACTCTTTAAAGAACTCTGCATGCAATCATCATGTACAGTGTGCTGACACCAAACACACCTGAAAATAGAAAAAAAAAAAAGAGTCCAAATGGTGGTTGGTGGTTTGACTTGATTTCTAACCGTTTGGATTGAAACAAGGTTGAGTTTACTTATATAGGGCTATGCAACAACACTTTGTAAAGTAACGTATATTAATACAGCACAAGTTATGCAATGGGATCACAAAATAATACTGTAGAACTTGCCTTAAAATACGGTAGTTTATCAACAGCACTTACACTCTTAGAAATGTGCAGGATCGAATTCAGAAAAACTAGCTGTCCTTTACTTAGAGAATTAACAGGAGAGAGTAAACATGGTCTAAAATATATTTTTATTAATCAAACTAGGGGAAAGCAGGCATCAGACTGATTATTGGGGGAATCCTGGTACAATCAAACTTCATAACAGCTTCTCCTAGAGCAGGGAAAGATCCTTCAGAAAATAATGATATATAATCATGTTTTTGGTTTTGAATCCCTACAGTAATATTCTGGAACTGAAAAAAACAACGTAAAATAGATTAAGTGTTAAAAAAAGATTTAGAAAAAATTATGTTTCTAAAATGCATAATCGGAGTGATTTATATACAATATTTCTAATGTTGTAATGGAGCATCTAACTAAAATAATTAACTACTTTTTATTCTTTTTGATTATTGCCCCAAGATCCTTGACATCTGTGGAACACCAGCATCAGTACAGGGAACCAAACTAAACAGAGCCAACATAGTACGGTTAGAAAGCAAAGGACAAAGCCAAGCAAGGAGGGGAGCAGTGGATGAATCTATCCCCACAAAAAGAACAGGAGTAATTGTGGCACCTTAGAAACTAACACATTTATTTGAGCACAAGCTTTTGTGGGCTACAGCCCACTTCATCGGATGCATAGAATGGAACATACAGTAAGGAGATGGCAAATATATACTATGTATATACACATACAGAGAACATGAAAAGGTGGGAGTTGTCCTACCAACTCTAAGAGGCTAATTAAGAGGAAAAAAACCTTTTGTACTGATAATCAAGATAGCTCATTACAGTAAGTTTGACAAGTTAGGACTAGAGAGAAGTTTGTATTTTAATGGGTGGTCTTGGGGGGGGGGGGAGAAAGGGGAGAGAAGTGGGCTGAATAGAGAGATGAAAGACCAGAAAACGATGGAGAAAGTTTATAATGGTGATTGTGGAGCTGCAGCATGAGACTGCTGTACACTATAGCATAATTTTTAAATTCACAACCAACCATTCATTTTAAAATGTGTAGCTGGTAGAGAGCAGCAGAGCTGATAAAAAGTCTGAGAAAAACTCAGAGCAGATTTGGAGGAACCATGGGACAAATTAGTTATTAGAGGGTACTCTTGGATTTTATGTGCAGTGACCACAACTTTGAATATATTGGAGCTTATTAGACCTGATCTTCAAGACAGACAAAAAGAGTATTGGTGGGATGAAATTAAGAAAATAAAAAATTCAGACTGAATAGTAAGAAAAACCCAGCTCCTCCTCAAAGTAGCTTGGCACATTAAAACTAGACTGGACAAAGCACCAGTAAATGTACTGCAGGGAAGAGTTCCACACTGACAGAGATGTGGACTAGCTGGCCAAGTAGGTTGTTTCCACTTCTAATGTCCCCGTATGATACATTACAAAACCAAATACTTTTCTTAAACTGTGAAGTTTAGAAGTCATGCATTCTTGAACTCTAACACAGAGCTTTGTAGGCTATGAAACAAATATTCACTCATAATGATATAAGATAGGAAGCAAGTATATTTAAGGTTCTCAATATTACATTGCTCATAATGATAATCAAGTCCAAGTAACTACATCACATGCAATTCCCTAAATAGACAAAACTGGCATAAACTGTCAGTAGATAATTTACTACCTGCCTTGAGATGAAGTTGTTTCTTATTCAGTAACAAACATTTAATAGGTGGAAAACACAACTTATACTGTTGTATCTTACTTTTTGAAACTAGCATTTACTGTTGCTACTGCAAGCACAATTGAACAGGCAAATACAGAAAAACTGCTGACATGCTATCAATTAACTCTTCACTCCTTTCTTCTCACTGCCTAACTTCTATACTAAAAAAAGTGAATGTAGACAGCACACTACACTGTACACTGAGTCTTGGGCTGAAATACATAAGCATTGACTGCATGGAGTGTGCAGAAAGTCAAGACGTTTATTCCCAAGGAACTGGGAATAGACTCAAATAAGCAGATATCAAAATATAACTAGAAGAGTTTCAGACCTTTGGACAACTTGACAAAACAGCAGCCTGGAACAATACTTACTTCCATCTAAAAACAGAGCAGATATTTATATCTTTAACCAAGTAAGAAAAAAACTATTTTTTGTGTGCACTCATTAAAAAATTACTCCAGGTATACTTATAGTAATAATTTTGCTATTAAGTATTAAAAAACACACAACATATTCATAACTCATTACAAAAACAAAACTGAACAAGTTCTCTGTAGGTTTAAGAAAAACAGACCTGCTTCAAATCAACTACTGAAAGGTCACTGTCAACTCAAGTTTGGCCAAATATTTAGGATGTTGTAAAAATGAGCGTTTACAAAATTTAAAACCAATGGAAACATTAACATTTTTTGTAATTCCAAGGGAAACAGTTGTTATAAGCAAATAAATATTCCCTTGAACAGCTGGCAACAGAAACACTGCCGAATTGAAAACCTGAAAGTGAACGTGTAAATAGCTCCATTAATTTTCATCAACTGAAAAAAGAAATTTCAAACAGTAAAAAATAAACGGAATTTCAAAAATGCCTTTTAATTTAACAATTTAGTGTTAGTAAGAAGATAATAAATTTGTAAACAATATCATTTTTCCAGGTTGACAGCATCCCTTTAAATCCTAAACTCTAAGAGTTGTACAGCATTATGCAAAGCTGTAGCACAAAATCCCACAGCACATAGTTGCTCAGCAATTTAACCTATTCCTACAGCTGTCCTGATGAGAGACAATATAGGAGGAAATATTATAATACCTAATGCCATCCTTTGCAGAAGGCTAATCCTGGTTCACCACATCCAAAAACCTGATTTAAGCAGCTGTGGAAGCTATTTTTGGAGTCCCTCCATTAATCCAGCTCTTATAACCATGGACACTGAGGCTTGGTCCACACTACAGCATTAAATCGATTTAAACAGCGTTAAATCGATTTAACGCTGCACCCGTCCACACTACAAGGCATTTTAGATCAATTTTAAGGGCTCTTAAAATCGATTTCTGTATTCCTCCCCAACTAGAGGAGTAACCCTAAAATTGATATTACTATATCGATTTAGGGTTAGTGTGGACGGAAATCGAAGTTATTGATCTCATTCTTTTAATGAGCTACCCAGAGTGCACCGCTCTGGAAATCGATGGTAGTCTAGGACCATGGATACACACCACCGAATTAATGTGCCCTAGTGTGGACGCGTAAAATCGATTTTATAAAACCAGTTTTATAAAACCGGTTTTAATAATTTCGATTTTATGCTGTAGTGTAGACGTGGCCTGACATTCCCGATGGGTGACCATTTCTTTTCATTGCTGGTCATGAATCCTGCCCTCAACCAAACACACTTGAGGCTCCTTACAGATGAGTTAGTTGTTTGCTCTTCTGGAGCTCTACTTGCTTACAAGCTGTCACATAAGAGTTGGGTAAAAATAGGTAGCAAGTAAAATTGAGGAAAGAAGTAATTCCTTTGTAACATTATAGACACAATTATACTTTCTCTACAGTCGTATGCACCTACTCTCATCTGTGTCAAAGATATTTAATTGAACAATAGAGGGAAGTCAGTCATGGGTTTTCAGCAATCAGCAGTAGCTGAGAAGATTATCTAAGAGTAGGTGCCTAGGAAAATTAAGAATACAACTGAGCTGTAGATTTAATTTAAGAGTAAGTACTGAACCTCCAAACTTTCAGTGTGAAGCTTGCACGGCTGCTGACAATGTGCAAGACAATTCCAATGTCCAGACATACAGCTAGTCAGACAGTGGAGGTACTCAAGGAATATCCATCCATCTGCAGGTTTTACGCTAAAAGAGTTCAGACAATGCAGTTACTAATGAACAAATATGCCAGATCTGTACATACTTTGCTTGGGATCAATACTCTATTTTCTTTATCATACAAGCTGACTGCCAAAATATGTTTTTGAAGGCTACTGTTCATTTTGAGACCATTTGAAATCTCCAGCTCAACTTTTTGCCACCATCCTTTCAACAATGACTCACTATTTCCTTAATTACCACCACACTAATTACTTTTAGAAAAATAAAAGAATACTATGCATACCATGGAAGACAATTAACCTCAGTCTTATTTTGTGTGTATCCCTCTCTCCTTCTCTCTTGTTTGCTATAATCTCCCCATGTCACAGTAGGTGTATGTCACTGAAATTGTAAACCCTTGAGTAAAATGCTGTGTCCTCATTCTCTATACAAAGTGCCATGCACAATTATAGCACTATGCAGAGATCTTAAAAAACACTGTACATTATTTTCCTGAAATCATGAAAGAAACAATGAAACTTGAGAAACACAAAAATTCAACTGGAGGGAAAAGAGACAGGAAGAAAAGATGGGAAACAGATACAATTTGTGTTGTAAACTGCAGATGAATCACACAACAGTGCAACCAGTATTAAATATATGATTGCCAAGGCTGAATGAGAGTTTGACAGTAGAAGAATAGGAGTTTTATACATACAGATATATTGACTATTCGTCCATGCTGCTGTACAGCTTCAGAGCCTGGCAAAAGATTTCAAAGGTGGTTCATCTAATTAGCTTGCCTCATGAAAACTACCTGAGTAAGTAAATATGAAGCACCAAGCACCAGTCCATCCCAAAGTATAATACATAATATTTTGTTCATGATAGCAAAAAACAGCCACAAAATGGACCACAAATCCTCAATGCATAATTTACAACAACATGCATGTGACAAAACCTGAACACAGACATACATACGATGACACTGGGGTGAAATCCTAGCTCCAATAAAATCAGTGTCAGAACTCCTATAGACTTCGATGGGTGTCAGGATTTCACTTTAGAAACTTATCCTACAGAATGAGGGATGTACATATAAGAGGCCAAGTTTTTGTCTCAGTTCCAGTGATGTAAATCCAGAGTATGTCCAGTGAAGTCAATGGAGTTACAGCAGAATGAGGGATGTACATATATGAGGCCAAGTTTTTGTCTCAGTTCCAGTGATGTAAATCCAGAGTATGTCCAGTGAAGTCAATGGAGTTACAGTGGATTAACTGAAAACAGAACTTGGTCCATGAGGATAATATTTACAGAACCAACTCCATGACATTCATCATGTTGACTAGTACCTCACTCTACAAGTAGCCCATTGAAATCAACAAAAGCTAATTTCAGGGTACTGAGATAACTTTTGATTTGATATTATAGATATTTATATTATAAAGTAATCATAAGCTAATGGGTGACATTTTAAGAATTGCCCATTAACTTTCAGGGGGAGTTCTGCTTATTATTATTTGTAGTATTGTAGCACTAGGCGACCTACACATGGACCAGGCTCCGTTGTTCTAGATGCTGTACAAACACAGAACAAAAAGAGAGTCCCTGCCCCAAAGAGCTTACAATATAGCAGGGATCGGCAACCTCTGGCACGTGGCTTGCCAGGGAAAGCACCCTGGCGGGCCGGGCCAATTTGTTTACCTGCCGCATCTGCAGGTTCGGCCGACTGTGGCTCCCACTGGCCAATGGGGGTCGCGGGAAGCGGCACAGGCCGAGGGATGTACTGGCCACGAGTTCCCGCCGCCCCCATTGGCCTGGGATGCTGAACTGCTGCCAGTGGGAGCCGCAATCGGCCAAACCTGTAGATGTGACAGGTAAACAAACTGGCCCGCCCCGTCAGGGTACTTACCCTGGCGAGCCGTTTGCCAGAGGTTGCTGAACCCTGCAATACAGTCTGAGGAGGACTAAACCCCATTTGCACCTATAGTTGTTTAATTTATATTGTGTTTTGTCGTAAATCCAGCCCCAATCCTGCGAAGATTACTGCACCTACTTAAAGAGAACTACTCACAGTGCATGAAGTTAAATCAATGGGATTACTCACAGTGTGTAAAGTTAAACAAATTATAATTTTCTGCAGGAGCAGGCCGTACGTTGTAAACTCTCTGGGGCAGGGACTGTCTTACTACATGCCTGTACAACATCTAGCAAAATACAGCCTTAATTCTTGATTGGAGGCCTTAGGTGCTGCAGTAATACCAATAATAATAAAATAGATGACAGTGAGCTATGCTTTACCCCTAATTTATAACTACAATCTCCCAGCTTTACTCACGCTGAATAGCACCTTATCATAAGCAGTCTCATTGATGATAGGCCCTGTGAGAAATTCTAACAGAGCTTCATGCTGGACAACTTGCTTGAACTATTCTAGCATTTTATTTAGCAGTAAGGTGATCAAATATTGCCACAGCAATTACAATAATGACATGATACTGTCCTTCCTGCACATGCAAGCACATTCTTCTGCTGTACCTGTAGTCACAGAGCTTGGGCTGGGTGCCACACTGCTGCTTGCATACGACACAATAGCTGCACAGTGGGACGTTGCCTCTGATCCAGTGATGTGCCATAGAGGTGTGGGGTTCACCATCACTCCTCATCATAATCTCCTTGCAGAGGAAATGATGGTCGGCCTTCTTGAGACACCCTTCGTGGACACACAGCCCACAGCAGTTGCAAAAAGCTCCCTGAAGAATGTGTTGGGCACACACACAGCAATAGGTGGGCTGGCCAAAGAGATCCGTGTAGTGCCAGTCATGCTTGCTCTTGCGGAAGATGTCTCGCCTCAGCACCTGCCTCCGGGATCGCTGGAAGCTGCACCACAAGGTGATCACTACCGGCAGAATCACTGAGCACAGAGTCCAAAAGGCCAAACTGCAGTCCGCAAACACTCCTGAGAAGGGAGGACTGCTGTTTTCCTCCCCTTCCATCCCTTATGGATTTTAGCTTTCCCTGTCTAAATGGTCAAATTAAACAAGACAAGCAGGGCTAACTTGGGGCTCACTTTCCAATTCAGGGATACTGTGGGTGGGTTTAGGAACCATCCTTTATTGTATGCTTTAACTTTTCCCCTATTATTATTATACTCCCTTTCCCCCTCCTGAAGCCTGACTCACAACTCATCAGACTGGAAACCGTATACTTGTTATCATGATAATTAACCTCTGCTTTTCTTTCCACCCTGGTATTATCCTGAAATCCTCTCTTTCCTCTTCCAGCCTGATATACCAATTACTATCAGAACCACCCTTCTTGTGAGACACCTGCTCCGACAAATGATCAGCCTCACTTTTCCAGATATAAATAGCCTTATTCTTCCAATAACTCCCTTCCCCCCACGCCACAAAAGGGGATATGATAATTAACCGCCCCTCTTCTTAATTCACGGAGTACCCCAGGCCAAGAACTGGTCTAACATCTGACACTCCACCCAGCCTCTGCTTCCATCAAGACTAGCTTTAATCCCCCTGCCCGTGAAAGCCCTGGTATTATACTGACCCCCTCCCCCCCAATACAACAACCTTCTTTTCTTGGGGTTTCTCTCCACGCCCCCCTCCCGCCACCCTTCCCCCACTGCCTAGGGTAATTACCCCTCCCCCAGGGACGATGGCCTGGGGGGGGGGAATTAGGTGCCTACCTTGTTATAACCTCCTCCCTCCCCAGCCCTGGAGGCTCCCCTCCCTCACCCCACCCGCTGCCCCAGGCCCTGCTCGCGCCCCGGGGTCTCACCCGAGGTCCCCCCGCGGGGAGGGTCTCACCCGTGGGCGGGAGGGGAGTCGGGTCGGGGAAGGGCCCGCAGCAGCAGCGGGGCCGGGGATGAGCCGGGGAAGCTGCGGAAGCGGAAGGAGCCGAGACGAGGCCCCATCGGGGGCGGTGGCTGCTGATGGGGGTTGCTAGGAGACGGGCCGGCAACCGGAAATGGTCTTGAAAGGAGGAGAGAGGGAGGGGGCAGGGGAAGAGGAGGGAAGCGGGCGGCTGGAGGGGCGGAGGGATCCAGCAGAGAGGAGAGGACGCAGGCACTGGAGGGGCGGAGGGATCCAGCCGAGAGGAGGGGAAGAGGCAGCTGGAGGGGCGGAGGGATCCAGCAGAGGGGAGGGGGAGCAGGCGGCTGGAGGGGCGGAGGGATCCAGCAGAGGGGAGGGGGAGCGGAGGGCTGGAGGGGCGGAGGGGCCCAGCAGAGAGGAGGGGGAGCAGGCGGCTGGAGGGGCGGAGGGACCCAGCAGAGAGGAGGGGAGCTGGCGGCTGGAGGGGCGGAGGGACCCAGCAGAGAGGAGGGGAAGAGGCGGCTGGAGGGGCGGAGGGGCCCAGCAGAGAGGAGGGGGAGCAGGCGGCTGGAGGGGCGGAGGGATCCAGCAGAGAGGAGGGGAACAGGCAGCTGGAGGGGCGGAGGGACCCAGCAGAGAGGAGGGGAGCTGGCGGCTGGAGGGGCGGAGGGATCCAGCAGAGAGGAGGGGAGCTGGCGGCTGGAGGGGCGGAGGGGCCCAGCAGAGAGGAGGGGAAGAGGCGGCTGGAGGGGCGGAGGGATCCAGCAGAGAGGAGGGGAAGAGGCGGCTGGAGGGGCGGAGGGGCCCAGCAGAGAGGAGGGGGAGCAGGCGGCTGGAGGGGCGGAGGGACCCAGCAGAGAGGAGGGGAAGAGGCAGCTGGAGGGGCGGAGGGGCCCAGCAGAGAGGAGGGGGAGCAGGCGGCTGGAGGGGCGGAGGGGCCCAGCAGAGAGGAGGGGAACAGGCAGCTGGAGGGGCCCAGCAGAGAGGAGGGGAAGAGGCAGCTGGAGGGGCGGAGGGGCCCAGCAGAGAGGAGGGGGAGCAAGCGGCTGGAGGGGCGGAGGGATCCAGCAGAGAGGAGGGGGAGCAGGCGGCTGGAGGGGCGGAGGGACCCAGCAGAGAGGAGGGGAAGAGGCAGCTGGAGGGGCGGAGGGGCCCAGCAGAGAGGAGGGGAACAGGCAGCTGGAGGGGCCCAGCAGAGAGGAGGGGAAGAGGCAGCTGGAGGGACTGAGGGACATCAGGAGAGAGAAGGGGAAGCAGGTAGCTGGAGAGGCATCAGGAGCAAGGAGGGGAAGCAAGTGGGCGGAGGGGCAGAGGGGCATCAGGAGAGAGGAGAGGAAGCAGGCAACTGGAGGAGCAGAGGGGCACACGAAAGAGGAGGGGAAGCAGGCAGGGCAGCGCTGCTTGAGTACTCATAGGCAGGGCAGGGGCAAAGCAAAGGCCCCTCTGGTTCAGGGACTGAAAATGAATGGTCTGCAAACAAAGTAAGGGGCCCCTCAGGCACAGAGGCGAGACCCCACTCTGAACGTCCATCCATCTAAAGATACAAGGGCAGATTCTGCTCTGGGCATCACGGGTGTGATTCAGCAGTAACTGTGCCGAGCGTAGCAGAGTCACTGCAGATTTTTAGCGTTTGAAGGCAGAATCCAGTCAGACGTTGCCACAGGGCTCTGTCACGTTTTGAAAACAATGCACAGGGCTTCACTCATTAATATCAGGGCCTGATCTCTCAAATCCTAAGTACTGTACTGGCTGATTAAAGATTCTTATGCTTCCCCTTTTTAAGCTCCAGTTGGATTTTGCAAGAGCCCAACAAAGGCTTATTTTCGGCCATTCACACAGAACTGCAGTCCATCAACTCCAGAGCAAATTTAATGGCTAGACTATAGAAGAAGTTCAGGACCCTGAACAAAGCAAACACAGGGTATCTTCTGCAGGTTAAGTGGGTAGGCTTATACTGTTGTAACTTTTCTTTCTATTACCTCAGGTATAAAGAATTATCTCTAAATTCCATTTTATAGTTGTCAACAGAAATTAAGATTTAATTCTGCACCAAGACTCCCCTCTGTTTTTAGTTTCAGTTTATATTCTTGTTCTTGAGCTTGTCATCCTCTGTCAGTTTCCTGGAACCCACCCTTTCTGTATTCTGAGGCTGCTCACTACAACGTTGGTGGTATTCTCTTTTTAGGTCTGATTCAATTTTGTGAAACAAAATGGGTGTATATAAAAGCAGCAAAAATACCATGGACTCAGCCTTTGACCAAGTTGCAGCTCTGTGCACATCTCCTCTGCTGAGTTGTGCTGTCAAGGATAGAAATCACCAGCCTAAAGTATAAGGGATGCTGGGCTAAGTAGTGTTGCACTAACATGTGCCAACCATGACCTCTCCCACAGCACTCTGCCCTCTTTCTGCCTCCAGTAATTGGGGTTTGTGAAAGCCTGAAACAGCAGAGCAAAATACTGGTGCCCTACTGTTTCCCTCCCAGTTTATCTTTCTGCCGCTTACACCTTTGCAGAAGAGGTGGCCTGAATTTGACTCAATCTCTTATTTTCCAGAAAATGAAATCCTAGTGTTTGTAGCCTTTACAGATAGCTAGAACATAGATACATTTTTCTAATCTACATTGTCCTTGTCCCTATTTTTTCCATTTTAAATTAAATTTCTTGCAGTAAGGGACCAACCCCAACTCAGCATCTCCTTACATTGTTCCAATCTGCTTTCTCCTGATTATGTCTGTATGAATAAATCCTGTTTTCCTCACTGCTCCTATCTGATCAGTTTCCGTCTCTCACTACTTTGATTTTGGTGACTAAGCCAATTTTGCATTCAGCCAAGAATATTCCTATTAATACCAAATTTACCACATCAACCTTAAACTACCCTTATAGCAGGGGTGGGCAAACTTTTTGACTTGAGGGCCACATCTGGGTATGGAAATTGTATGGTGGGACATGAATGCTCGCAAAATTGGGGGCTGGCGTGCAGGATGGGGTGAGGGCTTTGGCTGGGGGTGCGGGCTCTGGGATGGGGCTGGGGATGAGGGATTGGGAGCTCAGGAGGGTGCTCCAGGCTGGGACTGAGGGATTTGGCGGGTGGGGGCAGGATCAGGGCTGGGGCAGGGGGGTTGGGGTGTGAGATGGGGTCGGGGTGCAGGCTCCAGGCAGTGCTTACCTCAAGTAGCTCCCAGAAGCAGCAGCATGTCCTCACTCCAGCTCCTATGCGGCAGCATGGCCTGGCGACTCTGTGCGCTGCCCTGTTTGCAGGCACCGCCCTGCAGCTCCCGTTGGCCAGGATTCTTGGCCAATGGGAGTTGTGGGGGCAGCGCTTGGGGCAGGAGCAGTGCGCAGAGCCCCCTGGCTGCCCCTACATGTAGGAGCTTAAGGAGGGACCTGCTGATGCTTCTGCGAGCTGTGTGGAGTGAGGCAAAGCCCTGATCCCGCTCCTCAGCTGGAGTGCCAGAGCACGGCAAGCCCCAGACCCCACTCCCTGGTGGGAGCTCGTGAGCTGGATTAAAATGTCTGGAGGGCCAGATGCGGCCCCTGGGCCATAGTTTGCCCACCTCTGGGCTGGGATTTTAAAACAAGCCTAAGGGAGTTAGGCTCCTAACTGCCACTGAAGTTTAATATCATCTTGGTGCCTAACTCCCCTCAGAGTCTTTTAGGTGGTACTGTGTCAAAACTTTTCCCCAAATCACATTTGTTGAACATGAATTGTCCTTTCCATAAATCTGAGCTTATTTTCTTTGAACAGTCTGTACCCAAGCAAATGTGTTTTCATAAACGTTCAGGCTGAATGACTTTTATTGTAGATGAAGGAAAATGGCAATAAGAGAGAACAAAAAGGTCAGTACCCAGAAAAAAAAATCTTAATAATTACATAAGTTCACACTATGCAATACGTAGGGTCCTATCAAATTCACAGTCCATTTTGGTCAATTTCATGGTCATAGGATTTTAAAAATCATAAATTTCATGATTTCAGATATGTAAATCTGAATTTTCATGGTGGTGTAATTGTAGGGGTCCTGACTCAAATAGGAGTTGTGGCAGGGTCACCAGGTTATTGTAGGGGGGGGTTGCGGTACTGCTACCCTTACTTCTGCTACTGCTGGTGGGGGCTGCCTTCACAGCTGGGTGGCTGGAGAGTGGCGGCTGCTGGCCAGGAACCCAGCTCTGAAGGCAGCAGCACAGAAGTAAGGGTGGCATGGCATGGTATTGCTGGCGGCGCACTGCCTTCAGAGCTGGACACCCAGCCAACAACCTCCACTCTCTGGCCACCCAGCTCTGAAGGCAGTGAAGAAGTAAGGGTTGCAATACCGCTAGCCCCCTGCAACTCCCTCTTGGGTGAGAACCCCTAGTTTGAGAAATGTTGGTCTCCCCCCAGGAAATTTGTATAGCATAGGGTAAAAGCACACAAAAGACCAGATTTCACCGAGGGAGACCAGATTTCACGGTATGTGACGCATTTCTCATGGCCGGGAATTTGGTAGGGCCCTAACAATACGTAATTCATTCATTGGAAGTCAGGCTGTAAGTCTCTCAAGTTGTGCACTGAAAAATCAAGGTACCCAAAATTAGTGGCTACTTTTGAAAACTCCTGGCCTTTTTGAGCATAGCCACACAACAGGTCTGTGACAGAGTTGGGACTGGAACTCAGGAGTTCCTTGCTACTAGCTCTATGCAGGGCTGCCCAGAGGATTCAGGGGGCCTGGGGAAAAGCAATTTTGGGGGCCCCTTCCATAAAAAAGTTGCAATATTATAGAATACTATATTCTATAATATGGGGGCCTCTGCAGGGTCTGGGGCAAATTGCCCCACTTGCCCCCTCTTCTGGGCAGCCCTGGCTCTATGCTTAGTTCACTAGATTTCACTGCTTCACTTCACTGGCTATTTTGAGTGGGGTCAACCTTTACAGTGGCAGCTGCACCATGCTAGCCTGTGAGTGTCAGATTTTATAAGCTAAGAAGTGTAGGGCCTGGTTGGGAGATCTCCAAGTGAAATCCAGGTGCTGCTGGAAGCATGGTGGTGGTGATTCAGTTGGTGGTACTCTTCCCTCTGGAGTTGGTGCTAATCATTGCAGTCCTACTTGAGCTCTAAACTGAGTTGTTGCTTTCTGACTACATTACACCCAGTGGAGTTTCACAGGGAAAAGTTATTTCTCATCCTAAAAACTACTGGGTGTTGTGTGGATGGTTCTGAATGTCTGTCACATTGCACTTTGAGGGAAGTACAAAAGTTCAGTTTTTAAAAAGGCAGAAACCGGTAAGCTAATTCTTTAGAAATCTGGTTGTTCTCTCGCATCTGCCAGGTGTGTCCTTTTCCTATCAGGTTATGTTTACTAGCAAGGATATTTACAATCTTGTCCATTTCTGACTTTCCTTGCAAACAGTAGAATTAACTGAGTATTAATTTCCACGATTCTGTCCATTCGATAAACTCTCCATACTTTAGCTATGGTAGTTCAGCTTTTCAAGAGTTAAACCAACATATTAAGATGCAACTTTATGCTTGAATAAGGTCATATATGCAGCACCCTTTGACACAGGGGCCCCTCACTGGCTGCCTGCCAAATTAAAGCTCAAGAGTCTAGGTTTGTTTTTTTTTTAAATTATTATTTCTCTTGAATCACACTATTAAAACCATACCTTGCCATGCTGAATGTAATGCAACGTGTTTTATCTTCACAGAGTTAAAATATCTAGTATAACTTGGAAAACTGCAGTGGAATAGTAAGCTTTTCTATTTTCTTTCAGTCAGGAACAGAGAATGTTTAAGCTGATAATAGCTGTATTCAAAACTTAGACCCAGATGTCTTCAAAGTCCAAATCATACTGTAAGTCAAATTAGTCAAAGCATAAACAAACATCTGTGACTGACGTAGCTGCTTCAAATAGGCTAATACCTCAGTCAGTGTTATTCATTTTGGAACAGGCTGAGAGAAAGCAGAATCAAAATGAAGTTACTTGTGTTTATCTTCATTTTGGTCATCTTGACTATTTTTACAGGTAGGAGTTCATATCGAACAAATCAGCTAATGTTCATAGAGCTGGAGTGCGTTTGATGATAATATTAATGTTTTAATCTTGTATTTAGGTATCTTAATATTTGCTTTTTTTTTTACCTGTTACAGTATAATGATATTAAATATCATGTTATACTGCAGCCTTCCAGTAATTTTATTTTTAACAATCATACTACCATACAGGCATTTTTATCTCTATATCACAACCTTGGAGTCATTTATTGATTAAAAAGAAAGATGTTTTCATTTATAAATCTACATATTTAATGTCCTTGACTATTTCACCATTTAATGCAATTTCTTTGTCTTAATACTTATTTCAACGAAAGTCAGAGTAGTTAGCTTTGGTTTGAAAAATAGCCCTAAAAATAGTGCAACATAGAAATCAATTTAACAAAAAACTGGCAGGATTAATACAAATATTAAATAGGTAGGTGCAGTTATAGTTTTCTAATTTTGGGAAGGACTGTTATAATATGGTGTTCTGAGAAGGTTTTGCGTATTGTTAGTAGCATTAGCTTATAAAAAACACAAGTATATTATAAAAATGGTTTAAAATTCCACTCATCTCTTCTGGAATGCAATATCCCCTGGGAAGGGGCTGTAATGAAAGAGCACTTTGTGTATTGACAAAAATCAGACCTGAAAACATTTCACCATGGACCTGAAAGATAAAATATTAACTTTGTGTTAATTTCATACTTTATTTCTTCCTCCCTCCTCCTTTAGATACTTCACCAATTTTGACTGAAAAAGAAGCTAAACAGATTCTGAGAACCCGTCGTGAAGATAGACCAAGAAAAGCTGGTTTCCCTGATGAGCCAATGAGGGTGATTTTTAATTTTTCTTTTAAAAACGAATACACTAGAACAGTTCATTGTATATTGTGCTTAATGTTGTATTTGCATAGATAGGATTCTACTCAATCAGTGTATCTGGTTGCAAACTCGACTCTTTTAAACAATGGACTGAAATATTTTGTAAACCCCTTTCCACTCTTTAAACTACTGTTGGATAGCATTCTCTGAATGATGAATATCTTGGGACTGTACATACCTGCGAAGTGTGGGGGTTATCTATAATCTACGTCGGTCATCATTTTAAAGTGTAGAATCAATTATTGATCAAAAGATAGCATCTCGTCTGTACAAATGTTTAGTTCATCACGTTATTTCTGAAAAATTAAACTCTGCAGTACAAAGTGTAGTTTGCTTGCTTTACATTTTGCACTGAAAGCTGGCAGAGGGATGCAGGTGTCAGTGGTCAGTGTGGAGATTTAGGTAGCTCAGAACTGACTTTAAAAGCCATTTAGCTGCATCTATTAATTTTTTCTACAAGTGCTAGGGATAGGTTTATATATTATGAGAGTAGTCACTTCTTTAATTGTTAGAGTAAAGTAACTGTATGTTTTTTTCACATAATATTTGCTATTATTTACTTATTTAGCACATTAAAAATACAAAGAAAAATAAAAAAAAAAAAGACAGAGAGGACCCTTCTGTTTTACTTGCTTTTGACAGGATGTGTGATACAGCCCCAGACTTCTCAAAAACTACTTACAGCATTTAAAAATTACTGCACATTTCTCTCCAAAGTAAATATACGGTGTTAAAATTATATGGTTGTAAAGAGGCTAAAAGCCACAGAAGCCAGAAAGCGGACAATATACTGTGCACATATGATGAGCATAATGGGCTCAATCTGACAAGATGCTGAGTACACCTCATGTTAGTGGGAGTTGAGGACGCTCAGCACCTTGCAGACTTGAGCCCAGTGTGTACAGAGCATGTGGTTGGGGAAGGGTGGTAGTTCCCTCTATCCCCTGGTTAGTGCATACTAGCCAGGAATAACCCATCTGGCAGCCAGGGAGAGCTGAATTTACAACTCTGCCCACTTACACACTCTCCTCTTTGTCCACCACATTGGCATCACCACATCAATCCTGACACAATGACTCTTCCAACATCAGAGTGCCCCACCGACCTGAGACAATGGGAGCCGTACCCTACATGGCCAAATGCAGCAAAAACCACTGGCCATAGGCTCCCCAGCTGACCTCAACATCCTGGATTATACTGGTTTCAAAGTATGGTCAAAGCAGCCTCATTCAGGGGCAGGACATTAGCAGGAACCCAGGTTCCACCTAAAATGATATGCAGCAACACCAGGATGGCTATTAAATGTAATAGAATAGATCAGAAAAAAATGGATTGGATACATTCCTGCACAACAGCATGTTACATAAAACTTGTGATCCAGGTAGGTGAAATTCACACAGCCTTCACAGCAAGTCCCAGTAATGAGCAAGAATAATGACCGCAGCCTCTTGTCTTCACTGGCAGGGGGGTTTTAAGGCTACAGGAGCCACACAGCAGTGGATCTTTGTTCACTGCTGGTCTGGCCTTGCCCTCTCCCCAGTGCCACTTCCCATGCCATTAGGGCTGGTTGAAATTTTTCTGTTGAAGCTTTTTCTTTCAATGAAACATTAGGTTTTAGACAAAACCATCTTTCCCACAGAAAATGGCAACGTTTCATTAAAGTCCCCCCATCTTTGGTTTTTGATGAAAAATTTAAATTTTCCAGAAGGAAAAAAAAAACCATACCAGTCTATGCTGAGAATGGAGATTTCCCCTTCTCTGCACATAAGAGGTGCAGAGATTCCCTTGTGTAACTCCAGCAGCCTCTTGCACAGTCTGACCACAGAGTTTAAGGAGTCCTTTGCACCAGGGTGAAATTTACACTGGGATGAACGCACTTGCTAAACTACCTCTGTTAATTTATTTTAAGTAAATGGTACATGTATTAAGCCAGCTCATGCTCAGTCAGGGCTGAAGAAGAACTCTATGTAAACTCAATAGCTCATCTCTCTCACCAACAGAAGTTGGTCCAATAAACGCTATTAACGTCACCCATCTTTTCTCTCTACAGTCCTTTTAGTTGTGCTAAGCTTTGAAGAGCAATTAATCAACCATCCCTTTGCAGAGCATGTGTGCTAATGAGAAAATATAGCTGGTTTAAAAATTGATGGATGATTAAACCTAGTGCAAATTAAATAGGAAGGATTTTACCTTTAATATAGACTCTTAGGAAAAGATCTGTATTTCGTCTGACTCCCAAAGCAGCCAGGATTCGATGAGACAGCTGATTTCATTAGTGCGTTTTACTTAGGGTGCTAAAGGGAAGGTTTATTGGCCATTTCCATTATAACTACATTCTCTAAGGAGAGGCGTTTAATGTGCCTAGTTTAAATGACAGCTATTGTTCAACCTGTCAGCAGTTTTTTTCTTTTTGACACAAGCCCTTCCCCCTCACCACCACCACAACTAACCAAAAAAAAAAAATTGCAGCCAACGACAGGTGTCTGTATTCCCTCCTCACCACTCCGAGAACATATGAGTTAGTATCAAAGCTAGGCAAATATTTTACCACCCTGCATGAAACTGTTGGGACAATTGAGGACTGGGGAAGCAGAGCACCTGAGGTGTTGTCTACTACTACTGGGGAAAAAGCATTGGATTTGGTTCTCAGACTGTGGATAGGGACCCCAAAGTGTGTCGTGACCCTGTTTAATGGGGCTATCAGGGCTGGCATTAGACTTGCTGGAGCCTGCGACCAAAGCCCGAGCCCCACTGCCCAGGGCCGAAGCCAAAGACCGAGCCCCCCAACTCAGGACCAAAGGCCGGGCCTTCAGCCCTGGCTGGCAGAGCTTACGCTACAGAACCTCGAGCTGAGGCTGAAGCCCTTGGGCTTTGGTTTCCCCTCCCCCTTGGGGCAGTGGGGCTCAGGCAGGCTCAGGCTTTGGTTCCCCCCTCCTGGGGTTGTGCATTAATTTTTGTTGTCAGAAGGGGGTCGTGGTGCAATGAAATTTAAGAACCCCTGGTAAGAAAACATGTTCTGATGCAATGACTATAACCAGCGTAGACTGGCTTTAGGTGGGGAACAATCACACATATTTCATTTTGTGCGAAAGCTATTTTTTTCAAACACCTTTTATTTAAAATTTCATAACAGAAACTAGTAGCTACTCCACCGGTGAGACACTGCCTTTGTATCTCACATCAAATTGATTGAAGTTGTGGCTGTAGAGTAGTACATTCAGCTGTGAAAGGAACCCATTTCTCGGCTGCCTGCCTTTGGAGAGATCTAATGATTGCTGAGGGTTTTCATTTCTGAATGGTGAAAATGCACTGGGCATAGCTAGATTTTATTTTGGGGAACTACTGAAAACGAGGGGGTCTGCTCCTGCTCCCAGTGAAGTCGACTGGGAGGCTTCTAATTAACTTCAGCGGAGATCAGATACCACAGGAATGGGAGTGGTATAAATAAATTCGCTCTTTAGTGAATCAGTAGATTGAGGAAGTCTCCACTGTGGTAGAAAGTACAACAGATATTGCTGGCCACTATTTTTTTTCTCAAGACAGTTGCAAGTAAATTCCAAAGGTAGTTTTAAAAGCCCCCTATTTCTGAAATGGACTTTGGTAGTGCCTGTGATTATTGCCATGTGACTCATTTCACCTCTGCCTTTACTTATTTAGAGCCTGCGCCCATTGAGGTCAATGACAAAACTCTTATTAACTTCAAGGATGCTGGACCAGGCCTGAATTATTTTTTTACTTCTGTGGTCCTACTTTCTCCACTTATAATGCTGTTGGCTGAGTTTTCCATTCTGCATAGGGGATTTGGATACTTACTGAAGCATGAAAACCCAGGAGGCAGCTTTAAAAATCTCAGCCAGTATATTCTGATACTTACCTCATCTCTCTTGCATCCTGAATCTGGTGCCCTAGGTTTAAGGTATAATGTTCAGTTCAAACAGAGAACTAACACCACCAGAACTGATAAGTGGCCTATATCATAATATGCTTAAAGGGACATGCCAAGTACTTTGGGTCAAACAATGTTTTGGAGCATATATCTCTCTAGAGAAGGCCAGCCTGCTGGCTGAGGGAGCACAGTCTAAGTAGCACTATTAGATTTGTGCTAATTATTGATGACATAACAGATGGTGCTTTTGTCAAATAAGGAAGTATGCAATTCATTGCTACTGTACATGTACAGTATATATATGTAAGGTCATTCAGAAAACAAATTGGGATTTCAGTGTAAATAGAGTTTATAAGCATAAAACTGGGGAAGAAACAGAATCAGATAACTCTGGGAAAGCATCACGCATAATAGACCTTGGGAGTTTTTGGATGGGAAGGGATACTGCAAACTACCTTTCTCTTCAGGGATAAACTAGCCCAGGATACTGAACACATCCAAGGGACTAGTGCCCACCCCAAAGAATTACATCTCATTGACCACCACAAGTCATAGTAAACCATTGAAAACCTGGGATATATGGCAATTCTTTCTAGCCCTGATGGGTTGTGAGATATCAGACCTCAAAAATCACCCAGGATGGGGAAGAAGTGACACTGAAAATGGGCTGGCATTTCTCTGTTAGCTAGGTGATCCATATCCAGATGGGGTTACAACAGGTGATAGTAGAGAACGTGCAATATAAAAGTTCAGCATGATATATGTTGGTATGATGGTAATGTTCAAATGTACAATGAAAACAGAGAGAGAGAATTGTTAATGTTTGCAGGAAAGCTGATTACACTTGTGAACTAGAACCCTTTTAAAGGGTCGGGGAATGTCATACCAATACATTCGATTTACTTACATGGAAAAAACATAGAATTTTATCGATCTCGTAAGGAAGATCAGTGAATGACTGGTACTTACCAGAATCTCCTTTAGAACTACTCAGTGATCCAGAATCATTCCGTGGTTTTAAGCTGCTGTAGATGTTCCTGCAAAAATCCATGT
Organism: Gopherus flavomarginatus; assembly: GCF_025201925.1. NCBI lineage: Eukaryota > Metazoa > Chordata > Testudines > Testudinidae > Gopherus > Gopherus flavomarginatus. The sequence continues at coordinate 42,857,452 of NC_066628.1, read as the reverse complement.
CCACCCTCTGGGCCAGCAGAAGCTTTAGTGTGTGTATTTTAAAAAAAACATAGTGTCCATGCAAATTTCTCTCTTAGCACTAATGCAAATGTCTGCCTGTAAAAATAAACACTAACAGGAGTATTCATGGAATGCAGTAACAATGGTGAGATTTGATCAGCCTGATTTGCAGGCTATTTTCAAGGTGACATAGCTTCACTCTCTGGGTTAAATTCAGCCCCTTTGTAAGGTGTGAAATCCCACTGAATTCAATGGGCTTACACCAGAATTGAGTGAATACACAAGTTTAACGCTGTTTTCTTTTCTCAAAACAGGAACACATGCTTTACCTCCAGCGCTTGGAGCAGAGATCAGAAGAACAATTCCTTGAGCATTGGTTAAATCCACACTGCTACCCACATTGCAACAGGAATTTAGTTCATCCAGTCTAAAGGGTTTGTTTTCCCCCCAGTTACTGGTATGTGTTCTCCTTTGTGAAGCATCATAGTTCCTTCAAAATAAAGGGACGAATTCTCTGCTGGTATATACTGAAGTCAATGAGTAATGTCTGTTCACACCTGCAGAGAATTTGGCACAGAATGTTATTTTTTCATAGATTCTCAGACCAGAGGGGACCACTGTGATCATCTGGTCTGACCTCCTGTATTGCACAGGCCAGAGAACTTTCCCAAAATAATTTTTAGAGCAAATCATTTAGAAAAACATCCTATCTGGATTTAAAAGTGGTCAGTGATGGAGAATCCTCCACAAGCCTTGGTAAATTATTCAGTGGTTACTATCCAGGGTGCAAGTTAAAGCTGAAATAATCAAGCATACACTTAAAATCTTCTGGACACCACAACTACTCTGCTGCCTTATAGCACAGAGTTGTACGGACTTCAGTTCACCTAATCATACAGATGTTGGTGCAGGGAGCAGCAGACTGTGTATGGCTGTTGCATTCTGCAGCAAGTATTAGTGGAGACAAGACATGGGTGTAAATAAGGTTATTCACTATTCATACAACTCTATGCTGAGCTATAGTCAGTCTCATGTTCTCTGTGCACCTGCTCTCTTCCTTGCAAATGCACAGGATACAAAAAGGAGAAGGGAAAAGTGGACAATGCGCATGTCTGAGGGAACAGGAGTTTATGCCTGATTCTTGTCATGCTAATAAAGTACTTGACTACATAATCCCCTTCTACCTGGGAGTAAGTTGGTGACTGCCTAGCAGCACTCATTAATACAGCTCCTGACTTCCCTGCACTCCTTGTCCTGCTCATCTGTTTATACCTTGTGATTATTTGCACAGTTCTAGGCACCTGGGTTGTGGCAGTATGACACTCACAGTGGTCATCATTAAAAAGGCAACATTTAGCAACAAGCACGTGGTGGTGTCTGAGATTCTGCTTCATATGCCCGATCCTACAAAGAGTTGGGCTTGTTCTGTGGTGCCTCAGGTACCATAGTTTCATAGCAGTTGTGCTCTCCCACTGACACGGCTCTGTGCCTATGAGCGCTTATGTTGGTGTAACTTATGTTGCTCAGGGGGTGGTTTATTCACACCCATGAGTGACATAAGTTATGCAGACAGAGGCTGTAGTGTAGATACAGCCGTAGGAACAGATTTTCAAAGGTATTTAGGTGCCTAAAAAAGCACCTAGTGGGATTTTCAAAAGTGCCTAACTCTTGCTGAGTTCAGTGGGAATTAGCCACCTAACCCATAAAATCTCACTAGGCTGCTGGACATGTGCATCTGTAGGTGCCTAAATACCTTTGAAAATCTGGCGCTTCAGTGGAAAAACACCAACTTACAAAAGTGGAAGATCTGTCCCTTTAAAAAAAACAAAACCCGAAAGCTTTGATTCTGGGACATAAGATGGCAGCATCCAAAAAATGTAGCAGTTGGTCCAATTTTACCCTTGCTCCCAGTGTGGGGGTATTGTGAAGATTACTGTTTGTCCATCACTTAGAAGATGTGAAGCGCTATGTACGTTCTTAATATTGACAACCCGTCTTTCTGTGTTTTAACAATATTTCCCCACTCCTTTTCCAGATCTCCCCAGGTGTGTTTAAGAGGAAACGGTCTATGATTATGTTAAACAGGACGAGGTTCATCCAGCATCTGCTATGTACTAACTATCGAGCTGAATGTCTTTGGAATATTGAGCAAACTTAGCATGTAGCAAGGCTTTCTTTTGTAATCAGACATATTTAAAACAATTTCATTGACTCATGTAGATCACCATAATTTTTCAACCCATCGGTAAGCGAATGGTTTATATGCATGAATCTAGGGCTTCTCCTAAGATTTTAGAAATGGGGCAGAATAAGTCACCAACTTGTCTTAGAACATGTTTATTTGGGGCACTATCTTAGTATATACTGAAACAGGAGGAGGCTTTAAGAGAAAGGAATAAATACGAATGGAAAATAAAAACATGATGAGGCTGCCACCCTTTGGGGTTTTGGATTATAGAATTTCTGCAGTTTTAATAGTATTGTAGTAAGCACAACATTTATGCAGCATTAACCTTTTATGTTAGTTGTCTCGCAAGTTATTTCACCTACTATGTCATAATAAAAGCTCAAATCAAATCCACTGACATTTGATTTTGTTACACTGAAATCAGACGATGTGTGTTGATAAAATCAGTCAGGTGTGGCTCGATATTTACCATATGAACCGTGCATGTTATTCACTGGGGCAAAGCATGACAGAGGAAATGTATAGACTGGGTGTATGTCTTTGGCTGGGGACAATGCCACCATTCAGCGAACTTTCTATACAAAAATAATACATTTGAGGCCTCTGTTTCATACATGCAGCCACATGGATTTTTTTGTAGGATTTCACAAGTGGAACTGAGGGCAGAATTTGGTAATTCAAAGGGGGAAGGAAAGGACAGATCCATTAGATGCGTGGGAAGTTCTGACACTCAGAATACTTTAAAGTAGGTAAGGCAGTGCTATTGCCGAACGGACAGTACGTACCGCCTTCTCTTGGGCACATGAACGTACATAAGGAATATCTGAACACCTGCTCTTGTGGAGCATTCTTGGGAACCAGGCTTTAGGCAGAAGTTGAATCAACTAGGAGCTGTTTCTGCTTGGAAGTGTTTCATCAGTGGCAGGGCCGGCTCCCGCTTTTTTGCTCCCCCAAGTGGCGAAGAGGGAAGAAAAACAAACAAACAATAAAGCCGATCGACGGCACTTCGGTGGGAGCTCAGTTGTGCCACTTCATTCTTTGGAGGCAATTCGGCAGCAGCTCCTTTGCTCCCTCTCTTCCTCTTCGGCAGCAGCTCTAAGAGGAAGAGAGGGACTGAGGGACCCGCCACCGAATTGCTGCCAAAGACCCAGACGTGGCGCTCTTTTCCATTGGCCGCCCCAAGCACCTGCTTCCTGCTCTGGTGCTTGGAGCCGGCCCGGACTAGTGGCACTCATCTGTTTGTTCTGCTACGGGCATTTGTGCTGCTTTTCAGGGAGAAGCTGATTGTGAACCTGCTTGTGCAGTGCCTTTCTCCTATCCTCGGATCCTGAATGCTGATCATACCCATTTCATTCCCTAACATTGTTTTGGGATGGTTGGGGAATCAAATGGGAGGCTCCAGTGCTGTGAGAAACCTCCTGATGGCTTCTAGTGATCTCTTTCAGAAGCAAGGAAAGGGGTCTGTAAGCCGTGTGCAGACTCACTGGCTGGAGAAAGAGAAATAAAAGTTCCGACTATTGGTCACTTCACGTATCTTCCTTAGGGCTCAGCTCAGACTACCAGGCAATAACCACCTGAGGCCTTTCCAGCCTCAGCCCGCTGGGAAGAGAGAGGACACAGACTAACCCCATGGGAGCTTCATTTGCATCAGCTTTCCCTTTCCTTTTATAGCCATGCCCAGCTCTAAACACACATACATCCCCCGTACTGCTTCTAAACTCTTCTTGTGTGGTGTTGTCTAAAGACCCCTTACAGGGACATGTCTTGTGCCTCTTTGTGCACCCCCTTCTCTGTCCCCCAAATCTGCACCACTTCCAGTGCAAGGAAAACCTCCCAAGCTAAGAAGGCACGGCTGTATTTGTCCTTTACTGCATACTTGAAGAGGGGCTTAAATCAGGAAGATAGTAATATAAGTCTCAATGGAGATCTTGTTCTATATATCATTATACAGGCCTATCATTAGACTGGCTCTCATTTCTGCTTTCATTTACACCAGCATAAATCCACTGAAGTCATTGGAATTACCAAATTTACATTTACATAAAGAAATCAGTCTTATATGACCAGTATTATCCGTCAGTATTGTGTAAATATAATAATAGAGTATTATTTTATTATCTCATTGTATTTTATATCACCAATCAGAATAGTGTACGTGATATAATATATTATGATGCGTTAACATTTTACTCATGAAAAGAAAATAATTAATAGACCTGTTAAGTGCAGAATGTCATCATTAAAGGTCAGTATGACATTTGAATTTGTATATTGTATCATAGTACTGTGTGCTGAGCAGGACCTTAATATAGATCCCTGTTTAATCAGAAGCCGATTTAGATTTCCCCGGGTTTCAGGGATCTGCTTATATAAGTAGCACACATATAATTAGTCTCCACCAAAACAAAGCCTGTGAACAGTGAATTAAAATAGTGTGACAAAGATTAAAATACTTTCAATATCACACCAAGATAACTCTCAGAGACCATCATTGCATTCACACTGGAATCCTGCTGACAGGTGACAAAATAAAGCCAATTCAGTGAAGATACAGATGATCAGAAGGTTTGCCATACTGGAATAGGCCTGTGGTCCATCTAGACCATTCTCCTGCCACTGAGATGGTTCTACTGGATAATTCAGAGGAAATTATTTAAATCTCATAGCACCCTCAAACAATGTCAATAATCTCCAATTAAAGCTCTAAGAACAAGAAAATGCAATCGGGCTGCTTCTCTGTCCTTCATTCTCCACATCTAACATGGTAACAAAATGCTATGTAAATACTGAGCCAGATCCCGAAATTTGACAGCTCCATTGCAGTTAGTTGAAGTCATTGGGTGAAATCCTGACTTTACTGAAGTCAATGTGAAAACTCCTATTGACCTTAATAGGGCCTGCATCTCACCCATTGTGTTAATTGAAGTCACTGGAGCTACATCTGTTTATACCAGCTGAAGACCTGGACAACTAGCAACATACTTTGAGTGGCCTTTGGGCCTGATCCTGTGAGGCACTGAGGATCTCCTACAGGGATCTGAGAACTTGCTCAGCCCCTCCAGGACTGGGCTCCTGGTCAATGGCCAGTCCCAGATGCCTCCATGAACATTCAAATGACTGAGTTTGGGGGTTTTTTGGACCAACATTTTCAGAAAGCCTATCTGAAGCTCACCCATTCAAGCACTCATGGATAACAGTGCTAAACTTGCAGAGTAAAAAGTATGACATGACTGGGTGGTCTACATGTGAAACAATGGCATGATACTGCCCTGTGTTTGGATAATATTGGGCAAAGTCACTGAGCTATGAAGACAAAAGCAGAAACTTTATAAATGAAGATAACCTGAATACATTTTGAAATGTTAAGGAAAAAACATGAATGAACATAGCCAAAGGTTTTGCTATGACTGCACAACAGATCTATGACCAGACATACATGCCTTCATGGCTTGTCTCTTACTCGTCCACTTCACAACATTCAGGGTTGGGTTTTCACTTATGCTAATACCCTTTCATGCTCTCTTTTATAGCATGCAGAGGCCTTAAAGTGTGAGAAAACAGCCCACCAAGAATACCCCTTGGACAGAGAACCTTCTGCAACCAGTGCCGAGCTGACAGAAGGGCTCTGCTCTGGCCCTATTCCCAGCACCATACCGTGGGGAGCAGTTTGGAGGCATAGCCACAGTTTACTGCCCTACATTTATTCTCTGCTTCCTGCGGGGCCATAGGAATCAACGTTTAAGTGAGAGCAGCCCCGAGGCTCATAATTATGAGTGCCATGCCTGGAATTTAAGCCAAAGAAAAAGGCCTTAGTTTAGAAAGGCTTCCGTCACCTCTGTTTTCTGAACAGAGATGCAGCCGACTAACAGCAAATCATGTGCATGGCTCTGTGCCTTGGCCTCCTTTCCTCTCTCACCTTGTTTCCTCAATCATGAATCTGACTGCTGGAGAAAAATAAAAATGTCTATGCTGCCCTGACATGGTTTGGTAGTGTGGTCACACAACTCCTTATTCCCAGCTCCTCAACTGGCAAATGAGCGAGATCATGTTTCTTGAGGCTGGCCCAAACTCAAGGCTGGTCATCCTGCCAAAGATGCTTAGACTCAAAAACAGCCTGGCTGGCTTTGTTGGTGTCCTAGTGCACAAATGCTTCAGGGGAGACATCAGGCTGCTCACATGCTTTGAATTTGAATGAAATATAACAGAATAGATAATAATTCTCATCTGAGGAGCTCAAGACTCTCCAAAAATAGTCAAGGAGCATTATACCTCTTTTTACAAACAGAGAAATGGAGACAGAGAGGTGAAGTGAGTTGCTCAAGGCCACATGCAAAGCAATGGCAGAGCTAGAAATGGAACTCTGGTCTTCCGACTCTCAGCTTAGTGCCTAACACAACCCGGGGCTATGCTGCCTCTCTACCATTATCTAAGGGGGGAAATCCTGGGCTGCTTTCTTTTGCATACATAGGTGCTCTGATTCCTGAGTTTTCATTAACTTTATGCACACTGGGGATGAGACAACAGGGTGTAGATGAATCAACCCACACTGACACTAAAACGCAAACCAAACCCTATGTAACCCTTCCTGAAGTTCCAAATACTTTATTAAACCAAACTCACCATCATATGCATCTGCAACTCTTGGTCCTGACTGGGGCTGGACACTGAACTGATGAAAGATATGGGGAACTGTTCTGGAGGTGTTCCTGGCCTGATGAGAGGTACAAAGTACCAGAAACCTTACAGGAAATCTGAGCTGGTAGAATAAGGGGAGGGAAAACAGAAGGAAGAAGAGAGAATTAACCATGATGGCCTAAAGGTAAGGAGAGAGGAAACCAGACTGGATCATTGCAGTGTCTTTAGATACTTTGATAATTTGTGTAAGACACTTAAATGCTGCGAAGATGATCTCAGTCAAGGAGATGATCTCAGTCTATCTAGATGATAGATAATCACTTCTCAAGATTTCCAACCTACTTCTGCAGATTTAAGAAGCTAGGTCCTCAGCTGGTGTAAATTGGTATAGCTCCACTGAAGTCAATGGCCCCACATCAGCTGAGGATCCGGCCTAAGAACTGAATGGACCTAAATCATATCTGACTTCCGACCCTTTGGAAGCTTGCTCAGCATGGCTAACAAAGGAAGTGTGAGGCATAGCTGCAGATTGCTGACTGCTGTGAAGACACCAACACAGAGGGGTGCAAAAAGCTATCTAAATGATTTTTAAGAAGCCATGATGTGCTCGACAAAGAACAGGATCCCTCCTCCATGGAACTTACAGCCATTACAGGGATACAGTTAAACACAGTTAAACACAGTATGAAGAATGGCTATGAAGGTGAATGCAGAGTAGCTGTGTCAACACTGAAAATGGAAAGTTCAGCAGAATAGATGGTTTCCAGAAGCTCTTACAGGAGAGGCTTGGAAAGACTTGGGAAAGCTTTCATCTAGGCAAGAAATGAACATGATGTTTTTGTTTGGTTTTATGATCGTTTAACTTGTTTTATATTCAATATTTCTGATCCCATTCTGCCTTCTCTGATTTGAAACTGGAATGAGGCTTGGCGCAGAGCTGTGAGTAAAGTAACTGACCGCTAGATGTCAATGTTTCTGCATACAAATTGGAGCATATACTTGCTATTGAAAGGGCAGTCTTGCCTGATACATTTTTTTTTCGTATTCATGTGCGCCCTTTTCCTAAAGGGTTCAGATACTGAAATAAAAAGTCACTTCTCTTTTTAAGCAACCCAAACCTAGAGAGAGTGGTTAAAGATTTCCCCCCTTTGGATCCAAGATTCCTGTGAATATGGGTTTATTTGTGGGTCTATCTCTGGTCACATCTTGGTGCCAGTGGCAATGCCATAAAAAATGTTTGAATGGTTCCTTTTCTATTTTTTGCACGAGAACTGTAGCAGCTCCTGGTTATTTACTGTCACCTTTTACTTTGCATTTTGACACTAGATTCCAGAGATGCCATTTTGTGCTTCTGTTAAAATCTTTGCCACCAGAAGGATTCACAATGTGCTATCTTCAGTACTTCATTAGTAACAATAAGCTGCAGAATAACCCAGAATGGAGATAGTGTTTTGCATTTTCCAAGTGTGTTATGAACATTATATGATTACTATTTATTATAACAGTTGAATTTTGATAGCATTTGATGGTCCCAGTCAAAGATTGGGGCTCTGCAGCGCCAGGCGCTATACACACATATATCAAAACGATTGACTGTGCCCCAAAGAGTTTCCAGTTAAAGTCACATTGCCTCTGTGAAATGGGTAGGGAAATATTACTAACTTCCATTTACACATGAAGAAACTAGGAAAACGAAAGATCACGTCTGGAATTTTCAAAGGAGCCAACTCCCTTAGGAAATCCGAATTGAAATGACTTGTCCAAAAGTCAGATAAAGAGTCAGTGGAGGAGCTGTAGGATTAGAACGCAGGAATTCCTTGCTCCTAGCCCCATGCCCTTCTCACTGGACAACATAATCTTTGCTAGTCAAGAGCTCAGCAGCTGCTGAATTTATGTGGTTTACTGGCAACAACAATCATATTGACCTGATAGAAGAACTCTGAAGCTGCCTCCCAGCCAAGGCAGACAGTCGCACAGTAGCTTTGCTTGAGCTAAAGGGCTAAAGATAGCAACGTGGATGTTGTCACACAGGCAGCAGTTCAGATGAGCCACCTGAGCTCAGACCTATGGAGTCAGGAGGCTAGCCCAGGCTGCAATGTCCACTCTGCCATTTTTAGTGCATTAGTTTGAGCAGAGCTAGCATGAGTCTGTCTATCCAAGCTGGGAGGCATGCTCCTAGCTGCAGTGTAGACGTAGCTTCATTAAATTAAGGTCTAATCGAGGAAGCCCTCTTTTTATTGGTTTAAATAGGAATTGCATGTATTAAAGTCATGTAGGTCTGGGCTCTGTACAAACTCTGCATTGTTATATAGCAATAATTTTCCAGACAGCGAAGTCCAGCCACTTCTGGGTTGAAATGAGCAATTGCTTAACATGGCACAGCAATACTACACAGTGGTTTAGGACAGGAAGTAAAGAATAACTGTGGTGATGTGAATTACTATGAAGATGATTTAGGACTTGTCAACATGGCACTGTAGTCTGGACTATGGGGATGTGAACTCTAGAGCATGCTAATATGTTGTACTTTAACTTCCCTGAGTAGACCTGCTGGTGCAAACTCAAAGGTACCCTAATTTGTTTTGATGTAGTCCTGTTGCAACAGGTCTGTGTTCGTATACATGTGGGCATACTAGGTAGCTTTTAGTTCACATCTGCAGGGCCAACATGAGGCAGTTAGAGTGCACTACAATTCACACCCCCATAGTCCAGACTGCGGCATCGGGTAGACAAGTCCTGATATAGCACTAGACCACTGATTCTCAAACCTGCCATTCTGTGACCCCATATTATAAGGGAAAAAGGTTTCAGTACCTTTGTTCATTATTTTTGGCACCTCCTTCCATTTAGCCATAAAAAATGAGGGCGGTCATGATCCTACCGGACCTGGTCATGACCCCAAGGTTGAGAACCCCATAACCTATATGTTATGATCTAATATGTCTCTTTGGACTAGTGCTAGACAAAATTCATAACCAATAAATTATTCAATTAATGTTGATTTTTTAGTTTGTTTATAGAAGGGCTGTGAGCAGATTGTGATTTCCTCAAATCCTCTGGCTACTTGAAATTATTCTCCTTTCGTGAGTATTTGCACTAGGAATACTTACTTGCTAGGGTCAAGTCCCATTGAAAGCCAGTTAGTCAGTTAGTTGCTTAGATTCACTTAAAATTCCATCCTAGAACATCTGTGAAAAGCAAACACAAAAGAGGCATGAACACAGCCAAAGCACATGCATTTAAAAATTGGGATTAGTGTTCATGGAAAGGAGTTTTTTCAGAATTTGCAGCTCTGAAATGGTTCAAAGCCTGTGGAGTAGAGATTATTCTGAATGCAGAGTTCTGCTGTTCTCTGGTAAATTATGTATGTAAAAATAACATCAATTGGTATTTAGGTTGGTGGAATGTACTTATATGAGTGGGAATCTAGCTAAGATATTGTGGGGGGGGGGGGAGGTTATCCTTTAATGACCAAAAGGGATCAGGAGTGGACTTTGGTTTTAAGTCTCATCCTAAAGAAGCATCTATAAATTTGGAAGGTTATCTGAATTCATTAAGGTGTAGAAAAAGGGCTAGAAAATCTTGTGAGAACAGCATGTCTTGAGTTGTCGGATACATGGTTAGAAATGGTGAGAGCTCTGCAGAGGTTTTAGTCCGTTTTCAGGTCCAGGAGGTGAAGATGAACACAAACATGAAAAAAACAGGAGTACTTGTGGCACCTTAGAGACTAACAAATGTATTTGAGCGTAAGCTTTCGTGGGCTACAGCCCACTTTATCAGATGCATAGAATGGAACATATAAGAAGAGTATATATATACACACAGAGAAGATGCCATGCCAGCTCTAAGAGGCTAATTAATTAAGATGAAAAAACAAGCAACCAATCAAAATGACTAAAGGTTAATTAAGGTTTGAATTAAGGTAAATTATCTTATTTTATCAAATGGGTTTGCCAGTAACTAGTCTTGATCCAGCATCAAGCCAAGAGTATGCAGGTCTAGGGATGGCCCAAGCCTCAAGCTTGTCTGAGCTGCCCAGGGTTTTAAATCAATCTATTATAGAAAGGGAGGACAGTGGCAATGGTCAGGTTCAATCTTTTTCCAACTTCCGGGGTGGTAGGATCCAAAGCTTCACTGGTGCCTATCTCCTTCAGTACACGTGGAACAGGATATCCCACATGATCTCTGTCAAAGCCCAGTGGGATGACTTCAGGACAGAGGTCTAGACACAGGATAGAGATAATCAGGGTAGATCGTTGCCTGGGTTTGAATTTTGCAGAATAAAGAGCACTTCTTGCCCAGTTACATAGAATGTGCAGTGCCCCCCAAACCAGAGCACTGCTCCGATTTCTTCACTGGAGTGACTCTGAGATGCGCTTGTAAAAATGAGATCAGAACAAGGTCTACAGCTTGTCTGGCCAATCAGATGTGTAGCACGCATGCTTTACAGACACCATGCGTGCCTCGAGGCAACTGAGGTGTTTAATCAGATGAAATACAGTATGATACAAAGATCACAGAAGCAGAGCCCAGGACTGTATTCTACCATATAGCCTCATAATCCTGGAAACATGTGAGTAGCCCCATAATCAATAGGACTACTCAGGTAAGTAATACTCACATACTTGAGTGTTTGCAGGATCAGGGCTTGTGTTGGTCATTACAATTATTCAGCCTATTTCTTATGACAAGTATTTTAATAAGGCAGTATTGCCCAGTAGTTAAATCAGAGGATTGTATTCGCTTCCTGGTGTGATGGCAGCCCTCTTGGCCAACATCAGAAATGGAACCAAGGGCCCCAGAAACTGAAAATGCGAAGATCTACATATTCAGCTAAAGAGCCTAACGCTGTAATGGACACACATCCTCTGTGCAATAGCTACAGAGGAGGATGTCTAATATAAACTGACCAGCAGGTTATGCTGGGTTTGCCACTGATCGGCTGTGTGACCACGGGAAGTCACTTAAACTCTCTAGCCCAGATCCCTAAAGGCATTTAGGATCCTAACTTCAACTGATTTCACTGGATGTTAGAAGCCTGAATACCTTTGTGGATCTGGGCCTCCATGTCTGTCTTTAAAACGCTTGGCTACCTCATAAGGGTGTGAGATTTAATTTATTATTCATATGTTTAAATGGAACACACTATATACGTGTATAATTTTATAATTAATTATTATTGTTGCTCATGAGAACCAAAGCAAGATGGAAAGTAAATCATTCTGTATGAGCCATAGGAATGGAAAATGTTGTTAATGATGTAGATTTATAATAACCTAGTGACAGCTTGGGCTTTTGTTCTCTGGGGACAGAATGCTTTGTGTGCCCTCCTGCCCCAAGAATCTAGCAGCATATAGCACCTAAACAGATATTAAAAATCCCTGTAGGTAAGAGGACAAAGAGGTGGCATTAGGCAGTGGTACCAGGAATGTGACGGGTATGTTTAATGTTCAGGGCCAGATGTTCAGTTGGTGTAAACTGACTGTAATGGATCGTCACCTATTTACACCAACTGAGGACCTGGCCTGGAGATCTGTGTGCACATTTTGAAACGGTTGGCACCATTCGTTACTACACTATGCCATCAGTTTTTGCAGCATGATCCCCTAACTGTGCTACACACACACATACATACACGCAGAGGCACATGCATGCTCACACAAATCAGAGCTGAAGTTTGCTAACTTGCTGTAGAAAAAGCGGAATGTTAAAATACAAAGGCCTTGTTATCATACAAGATTTGCAGTTACTTAACCCACTTTGGCTAATCTGCCAAAAAAAAAAAAATGGTGCTGTATCACAATCGAATCTGCGGTAATTTTGTGAATATGGCAGTTGTGCAGCTGTTTTTATATTAATATGTCTGCCGTGGTGATATTTGTAATGCTCTGTGTTTGGGGTGGGGAATGTCCTGTGGATGTGAACCTTCTCTGAATGACAATACCCCGTGTGGAACTGGGCAGATCCATGGGAAAGGGCCTTGGAAAGAAGGAATCCTCCCCCCCAGGCTATAGAGCAATAGCAGAACTGTCCCCTGGAGGCAACCACTGCCCAACCTGTGATGTAGCCTCCACGGCCTGTTAAATGTTCCCACCGGAGTGGCATCAAACAGGAGGTTCTGTATAGCAGCAGATCCACTGGCCCCATCTCAGCTGTGTCCCACGCCCACCTGCCCCTTGTGCACTGGCATGCAGGGATTACTGACTGAGCTCTTTTCAGTGCGAGCAGTGCACCATTAACAGAATACATCCCACATCCCACCCCTCCCTGCTTCTGCTGCCACAAGACCCTTTGCGGGCACGCTGGGAATCAGCCCTTCACAGTGTTGTAAGGAGGGGAAGGATGTAACAAGATCTAGTGTAGCCCTAAGCAAAAAATAGTGTAGCTCTAAGAAAAACAGATGAAGGCCAAATTCAGTGACACTGAGGTAAAGCCAGAGTAACACTAGTGATTTCAGTGGAATTACTTCAGCTCACACCAGCATAGCTGAGAGTAGGTATTAAAACAGAGAATCTTGTAACAGCAGTTAGGCATCTTGCACAACGCGGAGTAACCCACTGTGTACTTCTTTATGGGAGAAAGGAGCTTGGTTTGGGACTGGCAGTGCTTCTGGCTTAGGGAGATGGTTTCCAAACCTGTGAGTAGCTGGGAGAGCACACGGGAAGGCTTTTTTTCTGGCAGAGGACCAGATCAAGGGTCTGGAAAAAAACTACCAGTCAGTAAAACAGAAAGACTAACATGAGAGCAGCAGCAAAACAGGTTTAGTTCTCAATGTATAGGTGCTGTGGCACACACATGAACAGCATGAAGCTCTTGTTATCTGTAGGGAATGGAACACTCTATCAAAACAGGGTCTGTCTGTTTCTGTAGTCATGGAAGAATACTAGTATGATAAATTTATAGGTCCAATGGAAGACCCTTTAATTTACTGGGAAATGACAAGGCGTCTGTGGCCAACTCGTGTAAAATTTACTCCTTTATACCTGAGTTACATACCATTGAATATTTACTCTGAGTCTGAGGATATATTTACCATTCATGCAGCATCACAACCGATCAAAGAACCCTACTCAGAGTAGGATGTGTTGGGTGCCTCACTCTTCTAAACATGAAACTGCACTGACTTAAAAAAAAAAAGATCCTTTAAAATGTTATGTTCGCAAAGCAAGAAGTTCCTGGAAGCACACTGACATGTAGTTAGGGTTAAATAAGGACAGATTGCTGCCCAGAAAACAAACTATGGGTATCAGATGACACTCTCCTTTGTCCATATATGGACGGGCCACATGGTCAAGAAAAAGACTTACAGAGAATTGCTCATAGAAATCTATTCTATGCTGTGCTATAATACTGTGCTCTTCTGTACAGTACTCTAATATATTTGCTATTCTACATCATACATACTATTTTGTGCTATAACTCTAGTGATTTTATGAAGCATCTGTCAAATGTATCGAGGCACAGTAGAGGAAAAACCTCAAACAACGCAGCAATAAAACATCACTGATTTCAAAGTAACTAGATCAATGTTTCAAGCCTGATCTGGAATTTAGAAACCGACTTGCTTAGGGCCCACTCCTACAAGATCTTAAGCACATGAGTAATTCTACCCGTGCCATAGTCCCAGGGAATTCAATGGGTTTGCTCAGGACCTATTGCAGGACTGGGCCTAAGACGAATCCACAAACGGAAGCCATCTCTTGATTGAGTTCTGGTAAGACGCAACAAAATGGCACTTAATGAAAGTATCACATCCCACCCCAGGCATTCACTGAGCAGATCTTGGGCCTCATTCCACAGGCACAACCCAGCTGCACACAATGCAAGTCAGGTTGCACATACACAAAGCTGGCTTACAGCTCCCCTGATTCTATTGTTGCCCAGTACCTCTGCAACATGTTAGAGCAACTGGCTGCTAGCAGAGGCTGCTCAGGAAAATCTGCTGCCCTAGGTAAAACTTCAGCATGCCACTGCTCTGCAAGGGTGCTGGAAGGACTGCAAAAGTGTGTGTGTGTGGGGGGGGTGGGGGTGGGGGTGGTGGGATCTGAGAGGTGCTGCAACCTCGTGTGCCAGGTTGCAACACCATCCAGAAGTCTACTCCCTCAGGAATCAGCCACCCTAGGCGGCTGCCTAGTTTGCCAATAGCTAGGGTGGCCCCTGGCCGCTAGCAACCCTCAAGGAACAGAAAACACAGCTGGGGATCAGGAGCTGCTTCCTCCCTTTTTAGCTAAACTCTCAACACCCAAGTGCACCACCAGAGGCTCACCTGGGCTAGGGTGATCCTTCCGGAGCTGGTTACACTGACTCAGGCCGGATTGTGCTGGCAGCATAGTATACAGAGGCTGCACTGCATCAGAGAAGCTGGCCAACGGAATTACGTCATTGTGGGAGGTGAGAGCCTCCAGCATTCCAGCTCAGACTCTGCCTCTCCCAAGTCCATCAACTGCTCTGCTTCACTTTCCCCATCTTTAAATGCTGATAATAATCCTCACTTGCCTGCTTCCCATGAATGCTATGAGGCTTCTTTGGGTAAAATTAATAAAGCCTGAAAAGGCTTTGTTCATCTTTGTCATTTTATAGCTCAAAATGGAGAGGAGGGAGACTTTTGGGGTTCATGCACTAAGCTGAGGTTTAGGAATTCTGGGCTCCGCTCCCAGCTCTGCCACAGACTTCCTGTGTGACCCAGGACAAGTCACTTAACTTCTCTCTGCCTCAGTTCCCTATGTGTGAAATGAAGATGATAATCCTTCTTTGTTTACTTGGACTTGGGCCAGGGACTCTCTCTTACTGTACAGTGCCCAATACAATGGAGCCTTGATCTTCAATAACGCTCCATGTGCAACCATAATAAAAATTAAAATAACCCAGCCAAAGGCACTGTTGGAAAAAGCAGGAACCTCATTTTCTTGTTAGTACAGAAGTTGCCAACTTGTTGAAAAAGGGTATTAAAACTACTGTCTGGTCTGGATTAAAGCATAGCTACTATCCAACCCCAGCTCTCGAAGTCGTGTGGTGAGATCAGAATCTCAGATGTCAATAAAAAAAAATTCTAGTCCTGGTGGATGCAAAGAAAAGCTTGAAAAAGTGATTTGAGTACAACAGATGCCTGCCTGAATCTGTAGATAGTCTGAAACAATAGCTCCAAGAGGTGTGAACTGTCCCATTCATCTTAACTCTGAAACCTGCCACTGCTCCAAGAAGGGGTGGGGTCATGGGACAGCATGGGAGGAGTGTTTAGGGCCACAGCTTGCCATAATGCAGACCTGTTGATCATAAATTTGCATTGGCCTTACAATTTCCACAATCAAAACTCTGGTCTTACACCCAGCAACCCACATGAAAGCAAAATATAAATTAAGAAATAAAGCCCAATAAATTTTTTTTAACTCTTCCAAGTTACAGAACACAAGTCAATATTTTAACAGGGACTGGATCTGAACTGAAGTTGGAGCAGTCCAGCTGCAGAAACAGAGCTATTCAGGCATGCTTTCTCATTGGAGTAATTCATTTTTAAACCCTGACTGTTTTAGAGCCTTTCAGCAAGACAGGAAGTTTTGCTAACATCAAATCTATAGCCCTGGAGGGAATTTTGGGGGGTTAATATTTGATATTTAGGAGAAATTCCAAGGCAGGAACAAAACTTTTTTCTTTTCTTTTTTCCTACCTATTTACTATTTGGTGCTTTAGAGCTGCCCAGGGACAGAGAGAAAAATGTCTTTTATTTTACATAGTACAGCTGCTACAGTGCTGGAGAAAAGCATTTAAAATATTAAAACGGCTTCTGGGCTGAAAATGTTTCGTAGGCAGTGTTTGAAGGTACTGAGCTTGCTGCAAGGTGAATAGCTACAAAAACAGAGTTGGAGGCTGAAATCCCATAGGTGGACAAGAAGCCAATTTTTTTGTGCTGAGAAAGTACTGTTTAAATGTCTCTATGTAGCTACAAGAAATACTCTGTCTACTGTATCTATGACTCCTCTTTATTTCAGTGTTTCTCCTGCTCCCCACACTCTATCTGC
The DNA here is from genome assembly GCF_025201925.1 of Gopherus flavomarginatus. Lineage (NCBI taxonomy): Eukaryota > Metazoa > Chordata > Testudines > Testudinidae > Gopherus > Gopherus flavomarginatus. The sequence continues at coordinate 42,840,613 of NC_066628.1, read as the reverse complement.
TTGGGTTAGGGAGTAGCTGCTCTCCCTGCTATGTGGGTTCTGCTGATATGGGGAGGATATCCAGGGCTTAAGGGGACTGCTTACACCTCCTAACTCTCCTGGGTGGGCACATAGCAGGGATCACTCCTGAGCCAATGGGAGCAGAAGCAGGCCCGTCATCTTTAGTTCTCAAACTTTTGCTAGTAGTGAAAGGCCCAGTCATGCAAGGGGAATGAAGTTCATGGCAGTTGAGGATGCTCGGCTCTGTGCAGACGGTGCTCAGCATCTCTCAGGATTGAGCCCTAACAGGATATTTTGCAGCCTGGGTGCAGTTTGGACAAGAGTGTTACTGTGAAGGGGGCTAGGGTAGCGCAAGTATCCGGACTCTGCTGGCCACCACATTAGTGATAAGAACAAATAACCTGTCCGTGGATGTTTTTGGACTAACTTGCTTAGAGGGGAAGATCCTTCCTACCCCCAGAGGTTGATTTATGCCCTGAAGCATGAGGGTTTATGTCTCTCATTAACAAATAAAATAAATAATTTAATGTAACTGTGGATGTTCTCCTTTCCCATGTAATTATCTAATACTTTTAAAAATCCTTCTCAGCTCTTGGCTTCAGTGGTGTTTTGTGGCAATGAGTACCACAGGCTAATTTGACATTGTGTAAAAAAGAAAGCCTTTCCCTCCATCAGCATAAAGTGCTTTGCCTTTCAGTTGTGTTGAATATGCCTTTGTTCATTAATTATGAGAGGGAGTGTGGCTTAGTGGCTAGACCAGTAGGCAGGGACTCAAGAAACGTGGGTTCTGTTCCTAGCTCTGTCACAGGTTTGCAGGATGACCTTGAGCAAGGTGCCTCACCACCCCTGCCTCAGTTTCCCTATCTGTAAAGTGGAGCTATTACCTCCCTTGCTATATGCTTTGAGATCTGTGGATGGAAAGTACTAAGAGCTAGGCATTAATTAATTGTAAGGATGTGTAAATAGGAGCACTTAGCCTATTGTCATTATGCCATTTATTAATTTGCATATATCTATCAAATCTCCTTTTACGTGTCTCCTTGCTAAACCAAACAGCTAAACCAATCTCTCTTCGTACAGACCTCTTTCCATGCATCATTTTCATAGCCTTCTCTCAATCCCTTCCACTTACGTGATGTTATTTTTGAGATCAAATTGAACGCTGTACTCCAGGGGAGAACATAAGACAGATACAAACCCCACACTGAACCCCCAACACCCACTGCTACTTGGAATTTTCTCTCCAAAATAAAATAAAGGAAGCTGCTGTTCCTTGCGGGAATATTTGACTGAGTTTTAACAAGTGTTCTGAATAAACAACAAGGAAACAAAACTGAGGCTGGAGCTCAGCCGTTCTTTTGTAGAAGTTCCCATTTATCTCTTCAGTGTGTCACAGACACACACAAAACATTTCTGTGGGACACTGGAAGTGCGATTGCACTGAAACATCTGGCTAATGACCAGAATGCGAGAAACACTTTAAAGGCACGATGGGCCAAATCCTTCAGTCCTTGCTCAGTCAAAACTCCCATAACTATTGATTTACACCATCTGAGGAGTTAGGCCCCTCTAGCTTATTCACTGTTTTAGTCTCTGGATCCTTCTCCTTTTGGCCTGATTACTGTTTGTCTACAGTACATAAGAAAGATTTATTTTAATTAGTAAAATTAATATAGTAGAAATGCAATATTAGAAACCTCCAGCTAGATGTGCTCTTTGGCTTTTCATATGTTTAGCCTCATGTGGGCTGATGAAAGAGATGATGCTATCCAGTAACTCTCATTACCAGGTTAATACAGCTCATCTATAGCATGTGTTGACATCAGGTCTCTTTCAATGCCTGAGGCATTTTCAAGGCTTACCCAATGTTTGCTTACTACAGTATAAAACCATCCCTGCTGAGTTTTATTTAATTTTTGTTAAAAGGCCACTTTCCTCTTAAATTGAGTGGGTTATTTGCAATCAGAATTAGGGGGATGCTGCTTTGAAAAGACCACAACAGGACCAATGAGATGTGGGAGATTTCCTCCAAGAGAAAACCATCCTGTTTGCATGTTTGTCTGCTTCAGCCTTTGGAGTGAGATGCAAACTTTACACCTAGCTCTGGAGCAGGAGTTTGAACCCCTGTAAGATCAGGGTAGGGAAAGATCTGGGGTGGACAATTTCAATGCCAGCTCCCAATTGTTGGCTACATCCTCCAGCTGGTAATGGAAATCTCCTCCTGAGTTTTGGTTTTTTTGTTTAGTCTGTTATAGAGATGGGTCGCCTGTGAGATCTGGGTCTGGGATTTAAATCTGGGAACCTATGAAGTTGTGGGATGTTTGGAACTGCAAGTTCATGTCAAACCCATCTCTTCTTACAAGTAAAGTTTAAGCAAATCATTCCCTGTACTACTGCCAGGCAATATGTGACTTAGGACATAGAATGAAAACTCTGGTTTCCTTTGCTTGCAGCATGCCCAGCATGCCTGGTAACTCATGCTGAATGATATTAAAAAGGCATTTATTTATTTCAATGGTACTCATACCTCCTAGTGCCATGACAGCTGCTTATTTACAAAGCTGGAGGTTAAACCCTGAGATAATTGAAATCAGTGGTAGAGCTTCTATTTGCTCTATGTTTGGACTAATATTTTCAAAGCCACTTTAAGGATTTGGATACCCAGTTCCCATCATTCGATCACGGAAAATCTCAACCTTTAGGTCCAGGAGAACCACTATCCACACTCAACCTAATGACCTGCTAATGTCTCTGTTTCTCTCTGTTGACACCTGTGTACACAACCCTTGATGATATCAGATAATCATGATTCTACCATGCAATAAAACCATGAAATGTATGATGGGACAAGTAAATACGCCTTAACCTCAAGCTCTGGTGAACAGTGAGAAGGAAACATTTCTGAAGATGGAGGCCCTCTGCTAAGCAATGTATCGGCCTTGGCGTGTTTTAACTTGGAAACTGACAGCAGGACCTCCCTAGAGGATCTTAACTGTTGGGATGGTGTATAAATCGGTCTTTCATATTAGTTGCTCTTAGGCCATTCCAGGCATTATAGGGTCTAACAGTACCTGGAAGTTACCCACAGCACAGGCTACATGCTCATAGCATCTCATCCTACTCAGGAAGCAAGCTGGTGCATGGGCGGATTTCAAATGGTGCCCTAGGTAGAAGGCATTGCTGGAACATAGACTGGGAGTGAAAAAGTCATGGATGACCATTGCAAGGCCCCTGTTAGGAGGAATGGCAACAGCTCCCTAAGAAGTGAAATGGCTCCTGAGATTACTAAAGAGTCCTGGATTATTTATACATAGTACACACCTAACTCTCAAGCATCTTCAGTTCTACTCCATAGGGCATTCTCTGCTTTCACTGGTTGAGATGCATGGCTGCCTAAGGGCTGGTAGAAGCTATTTCCATCATTGCAATTGCCCCTTTGTTTCCTATTGACCAGATCTGATGAGTGTTCAAAGACACCTAGTTAATTTACTCCCCTGCTTTTAATTCGGTTTCATCTGCACAAATAATTTTGCTGGTGAAATACAGGGCCCCACTCTCAGGAGAGCAGGTCTAAAGAGAACACCACCTGTGGCTGTCGGCTTCCAGCAGCAGGATGCCCATCCCCACAGAATGTCATAGCTAAGCCAAGAGAGAAATTAATTGCAAGGCCATAGCCCTGGTGGTAAATTAAACATGCAGGGAAATAAACCCCTCAAACAAGAGAGATGGCTAAATACAGTTGCTTAGAATACACAGTGCCCCCAATTAAACAAAAAAGGAAATATATGAAATGACAGCAAGAAACTTATTCTCCTCTAGACAATGTTTGCTCATTTCTAGCTTTCTCAGGGAAAGAGAAAGAAAGTTGGAGCTGTTTACTAGATAATAGCTTATGCACTCTTTGTTCACCTTCCTTTGTACTTGGATTTTTGTTACTTCCTATTTTTATTACAGAGGCCCCGTTGTGGCAGGAGCTATGCAAACACAAAACAAGAAAGCCCCTGCCCTAAGGAGCTTACAGTCTGGTGCAATCTGACATTTATAAAACCCATAATCATATCTACGAACTCAGCAATTAAATTTATACTTCAGTGGTAATATGCACCCAAGCTGGGACAGAGACGGGTAAATTATACAGCAGATGTAGTAGATGGTAAAAATCAAGGAGATCACCAGTTACTGCAATGCTAGTGTCCAGACCCAGCTCAATTCACATGCCTTACAACCCAGTCATGATACCTAACTCATGCACACACTTCTCAAAGGCTGACACATGCAATCACACAGATCTATCTGTCTATGGAACTTAGTCACACTCAACCTTTACTCTGATCTCTGAAGTTTTTAGATTGCAGTAATGCACAGTAGACTTTAACAGTGTGAGTATTATACAACACTAAGCACAATAAGGTCCTGGTCCATCACCACGACTCCTAGGCACTATGGGTAATACAAATAATAAGCCTATCAATTGGTAAAATATCTTAATCTGGCTAAGGTTGGAGCTAAGGTTTTGCATTTGAATGCAACTGTAAGAGCCCCACAAATGTATATTCCTAAGGACGTGGTTTCAAAGGGATCTTAGTCAAACCTCTCAAATGACTGGCCCAATTTTATACACCCGAACATTCAGATTTGTACTTGAAAACTATCTGGATGTGCAAATCAAAGCATGAATTTGGGACCGGGCATCCTGACTTGCAGGCACAATTGCATTGATCATACATGAAATCGTTGTTATGATTTGGGTGCAGAAAAGTTGCATGCTCAATGCTTGAATATGGAAAATGGCACTTGCTGTCTTAGAGGAAACCTCAGAAAGTTTGACCCTTAGTGTAAAAATGTGCAATTCCAAAAGGAATAAAACCTTAAACCAGACAGATGTGTCTTGGCTTCAGGCTTTATTGCAAACCCTATAACTGGAACCTAGTTCTCCAACATTTTGGAGAACGAGGTGCTCAATCTAAAGGAGTCCAAGATACCCAGACGCTGGTGGGGCTGAGAAAGGAAGGAGTCAGGATTCGAAATAGGGAAGCTCAGACTGAGTTTTGAACGAACGTGCCTGGACCAAGACCAGAATGAACTTTGGGCTGAGTTTTGAGTGAAGCCCAATGCAGATTTATGTTTTTTTGGTGTGTGTGTGTGGGAAACAGAGTCTCAGCAGTTTCGGTTGAGCTTTGCTTAAGGCTTTTTAGATTCATTGGAACGATAGAGCAATTTAGGGTGAAATTGTGCGTGTGCGTTGGGTTGGGGGTGGCAGTGATGGATTCTGATGACAGCCCCATCCAAATGGTAACCACCAACTTTTCCTGAACTCTGGTGCTGAGCCTCTGCTGAGTCCTGTCTCATCCCAGTCACGTGCGCCCAAAGCACAGATCTGACATGCAGAGGATTTTTTGGTTTTTAAACCCCCAAGTGCTTAAATAAACAGAGACTTAAATTATGAATCAGTCATAATACCATCTTCTGGATAAAATCTTTCTAAATGCCTGGGTCTGTTGTGACCCTTCCATTACACAGAAATATAGCTCCCCACAGAGCTGGGCTGAAGAAAGATCTCTTGTCGCTAATAAACCTGTTCTATCTTGGGCTGCACTGGCAAAACTCAGGACTTTGGTTTGAAAATGAGAAGGCAGAGGACCAAGTGGGGGCAGGGAGAGAGAGCTTCTTGCAAACATCCATGGGGGACCCTTTCCTCCTGTCTGTCTGTCCGTCTGTCTCCTTTTCTACTCAACAACAGGATGCACTCTTCTCCATCTCTCTCCCTCCCAGGCAGCAAACAAGCTGGGAGCCGCTCTGTCTGCCTTCAGCTCTCTCCGTTTAAAGAAACAGACACTCATTTCTCACCGAAGAACAGTTAGGTAAACAATAATATTTTTTTAACACAGAAAGTAACTCAGCATTCGCAGCATGAAGTCGATGCGCCTAGTAAACCCCAAACTAATTTTAGGCTAGCTGTAGCTAGAGGAGAGGTTTTTTTTTTTTCATTTCTGTTTTTTTTTTTAAATAAAATCATTGACGTTTGTGAAACTTGTGGCTGTTAACATCTGCTGATTCAAGGGCAAAAGTCAGGGCGAAAGAACACCTGACGTTGTCTTATTCAAGGGAAATTGCATCCTGCTTCATGGGGAAATCTGGTGGGCCTTGCTGGCATTATAGGGATATTTTGCCATAGTAGGTCAGACCACTTGTCAGTCATAGGGTTGCCAACTTTCTAATCACACAAAACCAAACATCTTGGCCCCGCTCCTTCTCCGAGGCCACACCCTGCTCATTCCATCCCCCCTCCCTCCGTTGCTCACTGTCCCCCACCCTCACTTGTTCATTTTCACCAGCCCGGGATGGGTCTCTTTTCGACCAGGTGTTCTGGTACCCTGCTCTGAGAAGGGACAATGTCTGATTCTTCGGGGGTAGTGAGTGCCCCACGCTGGAAAGAGCCAGGCCAATTGTGTAACAATGAAATGGGGGAATCACTTCGTAAACCCTGCAGAGCTGTAATGTCCCGGAGAGCTCTATGATTATCTATCAGAGGGTTTATTCTATGCTCCTGATCATGCTAACCGATGGACGATGCAGCGTTCTCAAGAAAACAAGGGCTCTCAAATGTCAGCGAAATGCTTTTACTTACCAATGAGATAAGATATGATTCTATTGGGATGATTTAGTTGGGGATTGGTCCTGCTTTGAGCAGGGCGTTGGACTAGATGATCTCCTGAGGTCCCTTCCAGTCCTGATATTCTATGATTCTAAGATGAAGGATGAAGGCTTTAGTATCTGATTCAAGCACCCTTTCTCCATGTCTCTCCCTAGTCTACTTCCTCTGAGATAACTTTAGGGACCACAAGATGGCGCTATCCCACAACCCCATGGGAGACTCAGACTAGTCACAGGCTGTATGGAGGGAGCTCTGGAGAAAGCCCAGTTCAGTTCACCCAGCTAGAGGACAGTGATGATGTTAGATCAGAGCTGTTGGACGAGCCATGAAACTAGACAGCAAGAGGATTAGTGGTTATATAAATGTAAGTGAGGTAAAAAACTCTTAATGAATGCTTTTTATGCTAAGCCACCTTCACAATATTCGGATCCCAGCTTTTCTGGCCCAGGCAGATTCTCCCCAGCCTGTAAGCACATTAGCAGGTATGTATCAGGGAGGAGGGTGTCAGATTATGGCAGCCAGTCTGCAGTTGTAGTAACAGCCTGACAACAGGGAATTAAAAAAAAACAAAGATGAAAAAATGTTCTGTGAGTGAAATATCCTGGAAGAGCTCCTCAGGGCCACATGAAATATTCACCACCCACCCGCAAGGCACAGGAAACTTTCCTGGACTCATGTCACTGCCTAGACCTGGCACACCCACCAGATTTGTGTAAAGGTTAGCTCAAATGTGCAAAACCGTCACACAAACCAGAGGCTGATTTATGTTGTTGCCATGAAGCCAGGCAAGAATCTGTTGGTTGGACACAAGAGTTGCTCAGGATCAGGCTCATTTGGGACCAAATTCAGTGGTGATGCGTCAGGTGGTGTAAATTACACACCTTCATCTTCATTTCCCCCTCTCCCCAGCCTCCGTTGGACCTACTGACACCCATCTTACTGCTGTAGAACGAAGTCTAAATTGGAACTGTCTCTCCACCTGGCCTGTAGAGCTGCTGCATTCTAGTAAGCCAGAAAGCAACTTGACCTCTGAATAGACAAGCAGGCAGAGACAGGGAAAATGGATTAGCTCCTGAGGAGTGCTAAGAAGCAACACGCCCATGGAGTTTGTCCTATGCCCAGTGCTTATTCCCTAAGCTGAAAGTTTCCAAATGTTGGTCTGTGGAGCAGTTGCTCAGGTCTTTGAAGAGCTGGCTGGCAAGACAATCTCTCTATATTAAGATGTGGTTCACATTATGGAAAAGTTTGAGAACCCCTCACCGGCATA